>NW_024062743.1:3811250-6752500 GCF_006381635.1 Hibiscus syriacus | reverse complement strand
AACAAAAGGTAAAAAACTAAAGTAGATTAATCAATACTAATGTTTTTATTACTTATGAGAGTCGATATTTTTTTTTTGGTTATAATTTTACCATAAAATCAATGTTGTTTTAGCGTTTATGATAGTCAATGCGAGAGTAACCATGATGACGACATTGTTAACAACCTCCAGTTGCACTTACTATGATTTATATTTATTTCTCATGTCTCTTACAATAAATTAATATTAACTTTTGTTCTATAAAATTTATTGAAAGCTCTAAAAGAGTTAAATATATTTTTATTCAAATAAACATTTTTATGATGGATAATATACCTTTTCAGTTTTGAGAGAATTTGTATTTTAATCATTTTTAACTTTTTTTTATTTGCACTACATGTATTATGGTAGACCACAATTTTAAAATTTTTGAATGAGATTAAATTTTATGTTATAGTAAACCAGAAGTTTAAAAGTTTCGAATAAAATTTAATCATATGGTAAATTAGAAGTTTAAAATTTTAATTATTTGGCATGATTGGTTAGATCATCACGAAAAAATGATTGAGATTTATATAAATACTAATTAAAAGAACGTGGAGTTAAGTATTAATTGTTCTCAAAAAGAAATTTAGAACATCACTAGTTAAAGTTAAGACTGAATATTTTGCATATTTGATTAAAATATGGGCTTATTTATCCACAAAATGAAAAAAAAATTGATATGATTTGAGTATACGCATATACGATTTTAATCACATATATTTTATCAACTCACAACCTGTAGTTTCTGAGTTTGTTTATTCCATTAGAAAATGATAATTTTCAGATTATTCAATCAAGACTATTCGTCATGCTAAACTTAGTGAATTTATATTCTGGGCTTGTAAAGATTATATGAAATATCAGTTGAAATAACTATCACAAAGCCTATTGTTTATGAACAAATAGTTTAGCAAAATTTTGATTGATTGTCTCCTTTTAATAACTAAACTATAAGAATAAAACTTCTAGTATCTATATAGTAATTCACATTTAGAACTTATACGATTCAAGCTAATAAGTTATACTCCTCCATATGATTGGCTTATGGTAAGAAGTTATATATTTCCCATTATGAGATTTTTGGTTTCGCATTATATGTTTATATTGATCTACCACAAATGCATAAAATTGATATTTGAAGTGGATTGAGAATACATGTGTTGAATATGAGTCTCACTTTATTGAATGTTTTGAGATTCAATTATGTAATACCCCAAAATTTTATTAGTGACTAAAATGTAAAATTTGAAAGTTTGGTGGCCAAAGTGGAAACTTGGGAAAACTTCAAGGACTAAAGTAATAATTTTCCCAAAATGAACTTTGGTCCATAATATATATTTCATATGGAATAATGAATTCTTTATAGAATTCAAATTTCAAACCAAAACTTGTGTATAGAACTATTAAGCGATAAATTCTGGTAAAGTATTCGAATAATCAAATCGAATCGGAAGTTTATAAATATTTGAAGAATGATGGAAAAGGTTAGAAATATTATTTATATATATTAGAATGGTGAAATTTGACATGAATCCTTGGCATTTAGATGAATTTTCCATGTTAAGTTGAAATTATAAATTTTGGTGACTAAATTGTAATTTTTGAAAATTACGAAGGGTAAAGGTGGAAAGTGAATTATATTTGTTCATCTTTGACTTTTTTATTATTAAAATGGAATATATTATAGTGGCAAATTGTAATTATCATGATTTTTAAAGGATAAAGTTGTAATTATGTATTAAATGAATTTTATATTCATTTAATTAATATTTTAACAACTGTACATAAATATTTTTGTGGAAAAATCAAGAAAAATTCTTGTTTCTCCTCTATATTTCGTACACCATAGATTAAAATAAGCAAGGTATGTAACACCTTTAACTCGTATACGTACCTAAATACAAATTAAAGATAGCACACTAACTTTTTATAACATTTCATACTAAAAAACCCGTGAAATTTTTTTCCATTTTAAAAATTCAATTTATAAATTAAAACCAATTTACTTAATCACGTAAAAATATAAAATAATATTTTACCATCTGATTTAAATCCGATTTTAAGCAACAACTAGGAAGTTCGATGTCGCTTCACAATATATTTAAAACTACCAAAACACTGCTTAATTTAGAAATAAATCAATCAACTTTTAAAACATAATATTATAAAATATTATTATTTATACTACTACTAACCATATTAAAGCAGTTCAAATTTACTATTACAAATCATTTTAAACTAGTCTATCAGAGCAACCAGAACATTTATAATATACATGTCACTAATAAGTCAAAGATGTCTTATTGATACTGTAGTCGGTATGATTTTCCAAAAAAAAGAGACAGTCTTAATGCTCTTGACTTGACACCTTTATCCTTATCAGTACCTACACGTGAAAATCATCACACGCTAATTATAACTTAGTGAGACATTATAACAATTTAAGGTGAAATAAAATATCAAAAGAGTCATAACAATTGAAATGATAAAATTTAATTCAAATAAAGCAATTGAATTTCCAAACCGATTTATTTAAGCCATTTTCCACCTTAGGAACCTGAAAATCATCATCTCATTATTTTATAAAAAAATATCATGTTAATCAATCACATTTCAGTAATCATTTCATATTCTTTTCCATTTGATCACATTTTAGTACTTTCACATTTCATTTTCATAGCCCAATGTATATTTAAGAGAATGCAATGTACATGAGTCAGATGAGTGTGCTTAGTAAGCACTCCAGGTGCTATTATCAAAAACTGAAATATACACTCCAAGTGCCTCATATCATTTGCACCAACGGTGCCACATATAATGTGCATGAATGTACTATATCAGAATCATTAAACAGAGATCACTCCACCTCATGGCATGCCAATTGTACCTACGACTCTCAATGCAACATACAATGGGCTTTATGATAAATTCACATGATTTATAATTCCAACATTTCTAATCAATATCATTTTCAAACATCATTTATCAAAATCAGTGCATTGGGCAGTTCAAACCCAAAATCATCCATAATTAAAATACATATATTAGAAAAAAAAAAATACTTTGGGCAGCTCATGCCCTAAAAATCATTTTATGGAAACTATTCAATTATCCTTTCAGAAAATACTATATAAAAAATATTGGGTAATTCATACCCAAAATAAATCATAAATCATTTCGGTAAACATTATGGAAATATTCCATAATTTGATTCAAAACTTTTCTTTTAAAATCATCCGAGGTTGACTTATCACAAGTCTTCCTCATTCAAAAGTAATTTAAATAAATAAACGCACTCACCTTATTTGCATCAATAGATCCTTTTAAGACGATAACCTTTTAGTCTCGTACTTTATCCTTCGATTTTGATTCACTTTTCTCATGATATATATCACAATCTAAATAAAATCATATACACAACACAAAATATTCAAAGCATATGTTAGTTCTAACATATACTAAATCCAATAATAAAATCCATAATTTATATTCGATATAATTTCACTCACTATTCAATAACAACTTCAATATTTTCATCATGACACTTGAATCCTTTATATGTTCATATTCATCACCAATCTACTCAACTTTCATAAACTTTACAATTTAGTCACCATTTATGAATTCTTTAACTTTTCCAAGTAATTCAAAATGGTCCTTCACCATTTAATTCAATCCAAACTTAATATCAAAATTTCCAGCATTAAATAATATATTCAATCTAATAGAATCACATTTGCAAACTTATCATTTAACCCCAAAATTTCTAATATTTTTGAATATACCAATAAACTTAACCAAATTTGCAATCTCGTCCTAAATCATCATTCTAACTTCAAATTCAGCATCCAAATATTAATTTTCAGCATTGTAATACTACACTTAATCTAATACTTTAACATTTGAAAACTTGCAATTACATCCCTAACTTTCTAGTATAATTCGAATTAGCCATCCTTTTTTTCCAAATTCTTGCAATTTGATACAAAACAATATTCTAAATTCAAATTTAACATTTAAAAATTAAATTCCAGCAATAAACACCCATAATTAAGCATTTATACTTCAATGTCACATAATTTCCAAAACTTGTAAAATAGTCCCAATACTATCACAATGTTCCAAATTGACTTCCAAAGTATGTAGAATCATTCTAATATCGATTGTAGACCATAGGAAATTTTTGAACATTTTTCTCCTAATTAATTCCTCATGGTCGAACCTTCAAGTAGAAATAGGGCATATTTTTCAGTCAATTTCAAGTATGAATTCAACCTCCTATGATCAAATTCATGCAATTCTCATCATCCTAACATCAAATTCAATCCAAATTTAATCAATCTCCATAAACCCTAACCATGGCCAAAACTTGTATATTCATTTCTAGTAAATTGTGTTCATCACATAAGCTTGGAAATTAATCTACAACACTAATAACATAAAAATCAAGCTTTAAATCACCAAAATCCAACTTGTTCTTCATCCAACTAAACCATGAAAATAATCAACCAAACATGTTTCCATGAATGTTTTATACCGAATGATAGAGAATTTCAAGGAGATTAATTCTCTATCGAATAACTTAATACAAAAATCAATCGAATAAACCTAAAAATCAAATTGAAAACCTCCCTTACCTAGCAATGGAATTCATAGATGGATAAATTAATTTTATTGATTTTTCTATCATAATTATCACAATATACATAGCTTTTAACTATTATAAATGAATTTAAAATTCATTTAATTCTAGTTTACCATTTTACCATTAATGAAACTTAATAATTTCAACCATGCCATTGCAATATCTTCGAATTTAATATTCCATAGACAAAGATTAACCAAAAAATTAACTTTCCTCCTTTGCCCATGCAATTTTCAAAAATTGCAATTTAGTCACTAAAATTCACAATTTAGGCTTAACATGGAAAATCTACCTTAATTCCACTGATCATGTTAAATTCCACTTTTCTAAATTATGAAAATAATATTTTCAACCTTTTTCTATCATCCTTCAATTTTTTTTAAATTCCGATTTGATCCGATTATCCGAATTCTTATCGAACTTTACTGCTTTATAGCTTTTAATATAAATCCTAAATCAAAATTCTAATTCCATGAAAACATAAATTTTGTGATAAACTATTCATTCACGGGCCAAAATATATAACTTTAAAATTTACATTTTTGGTCCCTACAATTTTTCAAAGCTTTTACTTTGGCCACTAAACTTTCAAAAATTACATTTTGGTTACTAACCAAAATTTTGGGCTATTACAATTCCCCCCACACCTTAAGAAAATTCTTCCTCAAATTTTCAACACGTATTTGATTTAACCAATAAGAGTATCACCTTTCATTTATCCTTTACATTCCTATCTAACTTCCTTAACCTTATGCTTCCTTCAAAGAACTTCAACAAATAACATTACCTGTTTTCTTAATACTTTAATTTCTTACTTTAATATCCTTATTAATTCTTCTTCATAGTCAAATATACTTGAATCTCAAGCTTTTCAATATAACAACACGTGAAAAATCCAAATTATACTTTTGAAATGTTAATACATAAATACTTCATAAATTCTTGTTCCTTCCCAAAATAAAACTAATCAATAAGCTATTAAACTAATTCTTTCAATAACCTCATACATAGTAATAATCTTTCAGCTTAACTTCTTTTGTTCTCTAACTCATAATATTTTCCTTTCAACAATACTTTGAAAAAAATACTTTATTCTTAACTTGATATTGAATCTCTTTTCCTTTTCAAGCCTATGTAAAATTTCTATCGATCAATAACCAACTTATGATTCTTCTAAATAATTTCTACCTTATTTTCAACTTTCTTTCTATCTCAAAACTCTTATATCCTTAACATTCATCATTTCTATCCATATAAACTTCATAGGGGGTTCCCTTGACATTTGTCTAATAACTACCTTATTTACAAATTTCCTTAAAAGCAAATACCTTTCACTTGTTATTTTGAATCCAACTTCATATGCCTTTAAACTTATCAAATCAAATTGTACAAAATATGTTGAAAGAAAAGACAATTATTTACGTGTGAGTGAAATTGAAACGTCTATGCATGAAGAGAACACTAACCAACAAGTTGCATCTATTCACATAAGTTAACAGAAGATTCATTTCTTGAAGGTCACCTAACTATCTTTAAAGAAATTATCTCATATTTATAGGCTATGGAGGTAAAGTGCGATTAAAAAGATTTAGGGTTGGTCCTACTATGTTATTTGACTAGTTCTTATTCGTCTTTCACAGATATCATTCTATTCAATTGTGAAACCTTTACTATTAGTGAAATATATGATTATATACGCTTGTATGATAAGATGAAGCATCTTATAGTTGGATTTTTGAATTTGAGTGTCAAGTAGAGGGCTTCGTTGCTCATGGAATGACCGACAATAATCCCAAGAGAAAAAAAAAGATAAAACTATAAAAATAGAAATAATGAAAAATCATAATCAATAAATAAAGGTAAAACTTGTAATTTTTGTAATAAAAAAAGAAATATCAAGTTGGAGCGCTATAAATTCCATAACAAGATTAAAAGGGAAACTGCAAAATAAAAGGAAAAACATCCAAAAAATACATTTAGAAGACGATGAAACGAACAAAATCATATGAAAACCCTCATATTTTTAAACCTCTCTAAAACCCCACTTTCCCCTCATTCATCAGTTTTTCGTTATTGAAAAGAAGATGATTATGACTTTGTTGGTCCATCTTAATTAAAGAACACTGATTTCTTCACAATCCCTGAAGGGAACACATGGATTTTTAATTTTTTATTATTGAAATTTTATTTTATCTTATTAGCTTTTCTATGACAGTTCTTAACATATATAACAAAAGGTAAAAAAACTAAGGTGGATTAATCAATACTAATGTTTTTATTACTTATGAGAGTCGATATTTTTATTTGTGGTTATAATTTTACCATAAAATCAATGTTGTTTTAGCGTTTATGATAGTCAATGCGAGAGTAACCATGATGACGACATTGTTAACAACCTCCAGTTGCACTTACTATGATTTATATTTATTTCTCATGTCTCTTACAATAAATTAATATTAACTTTTGTTCTATAAAATTTATTGAAAGCTCTAAAAGAGTTAAATATATTTTTATTCAAATAAACATTTTTATGATGGATAATATAATTTTTAAGTTTTGAGGAAATTTTTATTTTTTTATTTTCTTTTATTTGTACTAAATGTATTATGGTAAACAACAATTTTAATAATTTTGAATGAGAATAAATTATATGTTATAGTAAACCAGAAGTTTACATGTTTTGAATAAAATTGAATAATACGGTGAACCAGAAGTTTACAAGTTTAAATTTTAATTAGTTGTTATGATTGGTTAGATCATCACAATTAATAATGAGGCAAAAAAATTATTGAGATTTATATAAATATTAATTAAAAGAACCTGGAGTTCATGTGTTATTTATTCTCAAAAAGAAATTTAGAACATCACTAGTTAAAGTTGAGACTGAATGTCTTGCATATTTGATTAAAATATGAGCTCATTTATCAACAAAATGAATTTTTTTTGATATGATTTGAGTATATGCATCTACGAGATAAACCACATATATGTTATCAACTCATAACCTATAGTTTTCGAGATTGTTTATTCGACTAAAAAATGATAATTTCATATTATGCAATTAAAATTATTTGTCTTGCTAAACTTAGTGAGTTTATATTTCAGGCTTGTAAATATTATATTATACATCAATTGAAATAACTATCGCGAAGCATATTGTTTATGAACAAATAGTTTAGCAAAATTTTGATTGATCGTCTCCTTTTAATAGCTAAACTATAAGAATAAAATTCTAATATCTATATGGTAATTCACATATAGAAGTTATACCCATCAAGCTGATAAGTAATACCCCTCCTTATGTTTGGCTTATAGTCAGAAGTTATATATTTCCCATTATGAGATTTTTGATTGTGCATTATATGTTTATATTAATCCACCACAAATGCATAAAATTGATATTTTAAGTAGACTGAGAATATATATGTTGAGTATGAGTCTCATTTTATTGAATGTTTTGAGATACAATTATGACATATCATTTTAGTTTGATCATCGTACATGTGACGTGAATAAAAAGTTTATAAGATAATTCATTTCAAGTTAATTGTCAGAAATGTTTATTGACCTAATGAGAGTAATCAAGTCTCATATACCAGTAGAAAATGCTCTAAATTTGAACTAATATCCCATAAGGATAATATATTAGAGCAAATGAATGTAAACTATGCTCGAAACATGATAGCATAATTGGTTCAACGTTTAAAATTCTTGTAAATGAAAAATATTATAGTTGATCATATGACGGAGGTGGGTTCTCTTGAAAAGTCTAAAGACATAACTAATAATACAACTCTAAAAGCGGTTCAAGTACTTGAAAAATTAAAATGAAAATAATGAAGAGATATTGATAAGTTATGTCATAATGGGAAAAAATGGAACCAACATAGAAAAATTATCGACCATGATTTTACAAACAATATTTCTATAAAAGTAAAGAAATTAGATGATCTTGAATTGAAATCTATCCAAGAGTATAGATATGAAAATTGATTGGACAGAATAGAAAGACGTTATTCAAGTGAAGATAAACCAACTTCCAAAATATGGGCAAGTAGTTCAAACACCTAAAGATGTAATACAAGCGAGGTATAAATGAGTAGTCGTAAGATATAAAAAAAACAACTTGAATCATGAAGATTTTTAGTTCGTGGTAGATGCAATTATTTTATTACTCTTACAGTTATGGAGAAACTCTATTATGCATCTAATGCATTATGGATCCCTATATAGTGATATTTGTCCTTGAAGGATTAAAATGCAGAAGCATTTGAAAATTATTTGGAAAATTGTACGAATATATTTGCTTAAATATACATACAAAATGAATTGGTCTACGAGTATATGTATATATGCATCGATAAGAGCCTATTTGCTCACGTGTCTTTATAAGAATATCAAGATCAAATTGTGATAATTATTGTAAACTTTGAATTAAACTCCTGAAAAGCTTTTCCGAAGAGTTTAAAAAGCATCTTGATCCTTTAAAGAAAATTTATGATTTAGCACTTGAATATGAATTTGTCTATGAATATACACATAGTAAAAAATATTAAAAAGATTGAATATGAATAAAACTATTGATCCAATATATTTGAGAAAATATGTGATTTACTTTCACATAATAAGATGTCATCTATCTTGTACAAAGATAATGCATATTGTATAACTCACTAAAAAGAGAATACATCAAAGGAAACATATTTTCCAAAAAATTTCCTTCCTCATGATCTTTAAAAGAAGAGTAATATAAACATCCGAAGAATTTGTTCAAGTGATAATTTAAAAGATCTAATCATTAGATTATCTTTTCCTTAAACATTTGAAGATTGTATTAAATTTTGAATTCTAAAGCTTAAAGATCTTATATGATATGATTATGAGGGAGAGTAAACACATGTTGTACTCTTTTCTCCTTAACCAAAGTTTTATCCCATCAGATTTTCCTTATGATATGATCAAGAGGGAGAATAAACACATGTTGTACCCTTTTCCCCTTAACCAAGGTTATGTCCCATCAGATTTTCTTTATAAGGTTTTAATTGAGGCACATTATCTTCATAGACATTCAAGGGGAAATACTATGACTATTTATTTATTTATGTGGATGCCTATCCTAATTTATAAGATAAGATTTTGATGTGCATTATCATTAGATCTCTAATATCCATTAGTATTAGAGTTGTATATTAAATCTACTACTTACGACTATAAATATAAAGGTTAACTATTGTACTCAACTCAGATTGAGATAATAATATAGTTCTCTCTCCTTATTCTTATAACTCTTCTTGTTCTTCTTTTTGCTTCGTTCATTTTAGTTTCATAACATCTACATCTACATGTAATAAAATATTTTTATGTTTATATAATTTAAATTTGAATCAAATGACTTTAGTAATTAAGAGACTTGCTATTATCCATTAAGATTCTGAGTTCGAGCATAGCATATGTCAGAGATATGAGCGTTCATTGTCAAATGATTGAGAGTCTTTAAAGGGATATTGTCTTACATTAAATCCAAATTAAAAAAAAAACTCGAATCAATTTATTAAATAAAATTCTTTTTAACTTTCTCAATACGATTGACTGTTTTTGAATTTTGACATATTTCGATCATTCTCTCTTAAAAATCAGTTTCAACAATTTTAATCCTACATGGGCCGTTACTATTTTTAATTTTAAAAATAAAAAATTGTCCCCATTTAATGAAACCAAATAAAATAACATGTCATTAAAATAAAATAAGAGTACCATTATAAACAGGTATGCTCGCCAAAACTACACAAAATAAAATATGTACCTCAGAATGAATTCCTAATAAGTAACGAGACCCTGTTCTCATGTGAAAAAGATAGGAGTGAACAATGATCTTTTCCATCAAGAAGATTTAAACGAATGTATAACCCCTTGTAAAAAGATTAAATAGTGAGTAATCAACCAATTAATCTCAGTTGTTAAAGAAATTGTTTTTATCCCTAGAGATTAAAGGTTCGAGCACTAATAGAGTGATTTTATTTTTGGTACACAAAAACTATAGGTAAGGAGTGACTCCCCCAATCTAAAGTCAGGGCATACCTAAGACTAAATTGAGATTTATATAGGACTTTACATATTGTCCACCAAGAGTGAAGTGGTGGGATTCGAAGTTGGCCTTACAAGCTCAAATTCTCAAAACTCACCACTTGTGCCAACACTCATTGGTACACCAACAAACTACATTATAAGTTTATTTAGGTGTTTAAAGATTTTTTCATTAACAATAAGTGCGACGTAACATTTGTTCCATTATACTTTTTGATGCCTACAATAACAACCGTTAAAAAGTTAAATGACACGTGTCAAATTTATAAAATTTTAAGATTTAAAATCCCTAATTTCAATCTTCATTACCCTTGTCGGTCCAGCACTGTTGGCCAGACACCATCGGTCTAAATCTCTTACTTCTTCCCTCTATGTTGTTGAAATCCCTAAATTGTTATACTCAAATTCCTACATCTTAAAACCTTAAATCTCGAATTCTAATTGGGTTAAGAAATATGTTCGTCGATGTTATAGATGGAAGTGGAGGTTCATATATGGGGGTTTGGGTGGCCCCAAGTTGTTGAACGAGGAAGGGGGTTTAGCAGGAATGGGCAGGGGACTTCGGAAAGGGAGGCACGCATAAGGGGAAGGGTTGAGAATTAGGGTTTTTGATTTTTTCTAAAAAATATTTTTTAAAATATAATATTTTTTCAATAATAAAAATTTTAAAAACTATAAGTACAACAAGTGTGACTTAATAATTTTTTTAATAATCGTTGTTGTATAGACACTTAAAAATATAATAAAGAAAATGTTAAGTCCTATTTTTAATAAAAAAGTTATTTAAATACCTAAAATTAATTTAAGATATAATTTAAACAATTTTATATTAAATCTTTATTTATTTATCTATTGTAAGAATCACATTAGCTTGAACTTTTATATATTTCCGTGCTTTTCTCTTAAAAATCAATTTTAAAATTTTTAATCAAACATGTTTCATTCATTAATTTTAGTTTTAAAAAATAAAAATAAAAATAATCCCCACCTACTGAAACCAAATAAAATAACCTTTTTTTCTTACTATTTATCAATAGAATAGAGTGACATTAGGTTGGGATTATCGGGAAATTTAATGGAAAAGTAGCAACAATTGTAATAATATTCCAACTAATTAAATACAATTAGTTAAACCGATAAAACTGAAAGCCTTTTGGTGTTCCCTTTCTTTATTGCGTCGTCGAGTCATCATCCAGTCTGGTCAACCCACACGAGAAGAGATTCAAGATTTGATATCTGAAGTTCCGATTTTGATCTTAATCGAAGCAGGCAGATCCATGAAAACCTCCTCCTATTCCTTGTGTTCAACATAAGTAAGATCTCATCAAGTCTCTTCCTTAATCCATCTTTTTTTGTGGATTTGGAATTGGATGGCTTCTTCCGGGAATCCCAATCTGCAACCCCAAAGCGGCGGCGCAGGTGAAAGCGGCGGCGGCGGAGGGATCGATTTGAATAAACTTTTCAAACCCAGTTCAGGCCCTATGCCGCAGCATCTTCAAAACATGAACGTAGTAGCAACTCCTCCAATTCCCAACACTACCAACCTTACTACATCTCCTTCTTTCCCGGCCCAATCCTCCACGCCGCCTCCGCCGCCTTACTTGATGCCTTCATCCTCTTATCCTCCGCCTACTGGGCCGTACCCTTACCACCACCACTACCTTCCTTATCCTCCTCCTCCTCCCCATCAACACCCCTTGCATCCTAGTCCAAACCCACCACAGCTTCATATTAATGGACCCATTCCTTTTCAACCCCAACCCTCAGCACCCGCCACTTCTACTTCAGGAAGCGACGTTTTTATGGCGTTTATGGGTTCTCGATCCCAGTCACAAGCTCCTGCAACTCCCCCTTCTGCCCCACCTCTTACTTTGAATGTCAACCCATGGCCATCTGTTCCTTCGTCTCCCTCGCCTGCCCGACTGTTGAGTAGCAAGGTCCCCAAGGGAAGGCATCTAAATGGAACCAATCTCGTTTATGATATTAATGTGAGGTTGCCCAGTGAAGTACATCCCCAACTTGAGGTCACTCCCATTACCAAGTATGCTTCTGATCCCGGCCTTGTTCTTGGTCGTCAGATTGCTGTTAATAGGAATTACATTTGCTATGGTCTCAAGCTTGGGAATATCCGTATCCTCAACATCAACACCGCCCTCCGATCCTTGCTTCGTGGCCACACTCAGGTATATCTATTTAATACACGCCTACTTTTCTTCTATCAAGTTTCTATTTTTAACCATCTCATTACCGGCTTAACCTTGTCATTTGATTCGTGTTTACAAATGTAGAGAGTAACTGATATGGCTTTTTTTGCCGAGGATGTCCACCTTTTGGCCAGGTACTCCTTTTTATTCGTTTTTTTTTCTTGGAATAAATTGACTTCATTTGTCTCATAGTGAGCATCTTTCATTTTCTGCAGTGCAAGTGTTGATGGCCGGGTTTTTGTATGGAAGATCCATGAAGGCCCTGATGATGAAGATAAGCCGCAAATTTTTGGCAAGGTTATTATTGCCATTCAAATTGTGGGGCAAGAAGAGTCGAAGCATCCACGAGTCTGTTGGCATCCTCACAAACAAGTAATGAAAAATGGGTTTGTATTTTATGTTATCAAATTGTAACTGTCATGCCTAGTCTTTGTTTTTCTTCTATAGTGTTGCTTTTCCTGTCCATATTTTTTTATTCCTTGTTGTAAATGTTCAACAAATATTATCAAACAGGAGATCTTGATGGTTGCTATTGGAAATCGTATCCTGAAAATTGATACAATGAAAGTTGGAAAACTCGAAAGTTTTTCAGCTGAGGAACCTCTTAATTGCTCTGTTGATAAGCTTATTGATGGAGTTCAGTTTGTTGGTAAACATGATGGTGAGATTACGGAGTTGTCAATGTGCCAATGGTTGACCACCCGTTTAGCTTCAGCTTCTGTAGATGGCACGGTTTGTACCCTAATATTTTCCTCATTCTGCTTTCATGGTCTCTATTTTAGTTCAGCTTTTTTTTTGGGGGGGGGGGGTGTGTGCAAGTGAAAATGAAGATTGAATAATGCATCGAATACCTGATTGCCATATCTTGAAGCAGAAAACCTCTTTGAAGTTCAAAGGTTTTCCTATTACTGCGTAACCTGAAATGTTTTATTTCCGTCTAACATGATGCCTGATGCATGATGAGCCATTTTAGTGCATGTAAAAGATCTTTTGTAGTCCAAAGTGAGAATACTGGGAATCAAGTACCTGAAAGCCGTTGACCTTTTAATGCCCGTAAAACTAAAGATTTTGGTTTGGCTTGTGTTAGTTGTTCCATTAGGCTTGAATGCTTGGGTAGTTGGGTTCAGAATACACTGTTTTTATTCATTCTTCAATCAGGTATTAATCTTTGTGGAAACTGTTAATTTCTGTGACAGGTGAAAATTTGGGATGACCGTAAGCCCTTACCACTTGCAGTGTTGAGACCACATGATGGACTTCCTGTTAGCTCAGCAACATTCTTGACTGCTCCACACCGCCCTGATCATATTGTTCTTATCACAGGAGTAAGCTTCCGTTTCTTTTCATTTTTATAGATCAGTTCTATGACCATGTTAAGCTTATGTGATTTTGACAGAAAATCACTTCTTTTGTGCTACTAATGTGGCATAAATTCACTTTTCATTATGTTAAATGTCTAATTTGCTACTTTCCTTTTACTCACAGGGCCCATGTTAAGCTTATGTGATCTTGACTGAAAATCACTTCTTTTGTGTTACTAATGTGGAATAAATTCACTGTTCATTATGTTTAATGTCTAATTTGCTACTTTCCTTTTACTTATAGGGCCCACTAAACCGTGAAGTGAAAATGTGGTCCTCTTCAAGTGAAGAAGGCTGGTTGTTGCCCAATGATGATGAATCATGGCAGTGTACCCAGACACTGGAATTGAGGTGTTCTGCTGAGTCTGAGGTTGACAATGCATTCTTTAACCAAGTTGTGGCACTGCCCCGTGCAGGCCTACTTCTGCTTGCAAATGCGAAGAAGAATGCTATATATGCCGTACACATAGACTATGGGCCTTATCCAGCAGCTACCCGCATGGATTACATAGCTGAATTCACTGTCACGATGCCTATATTGAGTCTCACTGTAACAAGTGATAATTTGCCAGGTGGAGAATCTGTCCAAGTCTACTGCGTTCAAACACAGGCTATTCAGCAATATGCTTTGGAATTGTCTCAATGCCTGCCTCCACACCTGGAAAAGACAGACATGGATAAAACAGATTCCAATACTTCTCGCAGTTTTGATGGCATGAACTCTGATGGTTCTGCTTCTCTGGAATTAGCTAATGGATATAAACCAACTGACGTGACTCTAAATTCCTCAGTTCCGTCGTCATCTATAAAATCAGGTAGCCCTGAAGGTGCTGCCATGCCGAGCAGTTCACAAATATCAGCTTCTGCAGAGGCGACTTCCATTTTCGAGAGTGATGTGTTTGGAATGGAAAGTAAGCCAAGTGCTTTGCCGACTGGTAGTAGTGCTGAAAATTTGCACACTGCATCACCTCCACTTCCGTTAACAACAAGGTTATCACAAGAGTCTTCTGGTTTTAGAAGTCCATCGAGTGCTGGTCATGTTGACCGTCCTGCACATGATCATTCTGTTGACCACAAAGTGGATATGGTCAAAGAGAATAAGATTGAAAGCCCCTACTCAGATGATCACATGCAGAAAGGTGAAGATATTGCTCAAAACGACATTTCAACTGTTCCTGATCCTCATACGGTGTTCAAACATCCAACCCATCTGGTTACACCTTCGGAGATATTGTCTATTGTGTCTTCATCAGCAGAGAATGCACAGAATAGTCAGGTTACTAATGGGGATGAGACAACAGTTGAAGATGTGGTCAAGAATGATGCTGAAAGGATAGAGGTAGATGATGAAGTTCATGATGAGAGAAGACTTGGTCAAAGTAATGAAACAAAATGTCCACAGGGCTCTCATACTACTTTTGCAGATAACAAAGAAAAGGCATTCCACTCTCAGGCATCAGATCTTGGCATTCAGATGGCCAGAGATTTTTGTTCAGAAAGTTATGATGTTGAGGGAGATCAACAAGCTAAACGCATGGGTGTTTCAGTTCAAGCAGATAGACTTACTAATGGTGGTGATGGGGGTGACCAAAATGTAAATGAAGATGCCCCTTCAAAGGTTGGTGAAACAGACACCGCTGTGACTGTTTCCCCATCTCCTGCTTCTGCTAAAGGGAAAAAGCAGAAGAAGAAAACTTCTCAAGTATCTATCCTCTCTTCCCCTTCAGTGAACCCTTATAATTCCACAGATTCATCTAATGAACCTGGGTGCAATTCCGGGGCTCCGTCAGCTAATGCTATTTCCACTCAGTTGCTGGCCATGCAGGATATGCTTGAACAGGTAGTTTTTTTCTTAAAAAAAACACTATAAACAGATTTTTGAAAAAAAGTATTATTTCCTTTAGAAAGAATATTAAAGTATCTCCTGTCTATATACTCGTGTTTGTGTGTTAACATTTGTGATACAATGTTAGTATAATTATTTTGTTGCACCAAGCAGTCCCTTAGTATGCAGAAGGAAATACAGAAGCAGATGAATGCAATTGTTTCTGCTCCAGTTAACAAAGAAGGGAAAAGACTGGAAGCATCCCTGGGCAGGAGCATTGAGAAAGCTGTAAAGGAAAATACAGATGCCTTATGGGCTTGTTTCCAAGATGAAAATGCAAGACTAGAGAAGTTAGAAAGAGACCACATGCAGCAGATAACAAATTTGATCTCCAACTGTGTTAATAAGGACTTGCCAGCCGTGTTCGAGAAATCCTTAAAGAAGGAAATAACTGCAGTTGGTTCTGTTCTGGCTCGGGCTATTAGTCCCACGTTGGAGAAAAGTATATCTTCTGCCATTACAGAGTCATTCCAGGTAATCAAGAATGGTCAAATTGTGGTGACGTATCAGAGTGTTTGGTGTCCTATATGACTGTTCATTTATTTGGACAGATGAACCAGTATAGCATTAAAAGTTGCGTCTTGGCACGGGTCAATATGTGATATTCATAGGAAGAATTTTGTATTTAATGTATTGTGTTCTCTTGAATTTGATGAAACTGGTGAATTAAAAAAAACCCTAAACACTAAATAGTTCTTTTTGTAATTGCAAATGCTAATAGTAATTTGACGTCTTAACCAGTCCTGATCTTATTATTGAAAATATTCTGTAAAGATTCCTTCTATGTTCTTTTACTTTGTTTCTGGGTAAAATTTGGTGATGCCTCAAACGTTTTTTCACTATTTGTTGCTGTGGTAGCTTTCATTCTTCAAGCAGCTTCATTATATTCTAGTGAATTTTCTCCTCTTAATGTAGTAACTAAAACTATGGTAATTATATTATTGGGTTTTTAATTGGGTATTTTACAGAAAGGAGTTGGAGAGAAGGCAGTGAATCATTTGGAGAAGTCAGTCAGTTCAAAACTTGAAGTGACATTGGCCAGGCAAATCCAAGCACAATTTCAAACTTCTGGAAAGCAAGCTCTTCAGGTAATTTCTTGTTCATGTATACTCTTTTTATGCGTTATTCAGCTGTTTTTTTCTCTTCTGTATTCATTTGAACCCTCCTGTGCATTTCTCTTTCACAATTTGGAGCTTGATAAGGAAAGATAATTTATTTCTAGGTGATTAAGGTTCATTTAGAAGAATTTAGATCGGTGAATGTATTCTTCTTTAACAAATAAGCATTCAAATGTTTCATGGGCATTTCTGAATGAAATTCTACCACCTTTCACAGGGCTTTCTACCTTCATTGTAAAATGCAATTACATGTATTGTCCAATATCACCAAATTCAATAGATAAGTTGTACCCTACTAAATGTGGAAGCTTTCTTTATGGATTGGTAGCAACTCTAAATGGCAGTTCTAAAAGAAATTCACACCTTTCATAGTGCTTTCTACCTTTATTGTAAAGCGCTATTGCATTACTGTCCAATATCACCAAATTTACTAGATAAGTTGTATCCTACCAAAATCATAAGCTTCCTTTATGGGTTGGTAGCAATTCGAATTTCTGGTCTGCATGAACTTCTTGTACCTATTTTTCTGTCTAGTTTATGTGGATACTCTATACAGTTGGTTGATCTTACACGGGTAAGCTGCTCTGAATTCAAAGTTGATTTTTTTTTTTGGATTGGGGTGTGTGTGTGTGGATAACTTTTTGGCTTTAAAACCCATCAGATGAATGTCCAAAAACAGTGTCGAGTTCTCTAGGTTTTTTTTAATATACGTCCCTGAATTCAATCTTTTTTAGTTATCCCCTCCTATTGGTCATCCTCCCTGTTGACGTTTTGCTGACCTTTTTCTTTTTGGTTGGAGTAAAAGTCCATATATCTTCCAACATGAATCCAGATAATATTCTCTCTACATTCTGCAGGATGCACTAAGGTCTAGCGTGGAAACTTATGTTATTCCAGCATTTGAGATGTCATGCAAATCCATGTTTGAGCAAATTGATGTAACATTTAAGAAAGGGCTAAGAGAACACACAGCTACTGCTCATCAGCAATTTGAAAAATCACATTCGTCCGTTGCTGCTACTCTACAGGTATGGTAGATTAGTGAAAATTTCGTGATTTCTTAGATTATGGCTTGTTTCCTACTTTAATCTGTTAAAAATGTCAAAGTTGAGGTTTCTTGGTAGAATAACTATTAGCAAATTTGATTTAATATGTTTTCTAGGATAAGTTGCAGGAGAGTATTTTTGCCATTTTCTGATAGCTGTAGATTGACTGAGGTAGCAAAATGAGTTTTATACGGTGATAGAGGTGGCTTTAACCGAACATTTTTCTTGCAAAATCTGGTTGCCTGATTATTCTTGTAAATTAGCAAGATAAGTTCTGAAGGTAGATATTTATGACCAATATTAGGATTTGTGCTTGAATGGGAGACTTCTAAGAATATAGTATCATAGCCTGGTGCTTTTACACTGACATGCACAGAATTGAACTGAAGAAGGATGGCCTTTAATATTAGGTGAAAGATTATGTTTTAGGGTACTATTCTATGTTCTCAAGAAGTTCACTAGTGGATGATTATACGGCTGTCAGCAACCCATTTTAATGATGTCCAATATGATGAAATTTAAGAAGGCAGTTTTTTACATTTAAGTCTTTTAAGATGGCCTGCTGCTTTATATTTGCAGGATGCTATTAATTCTGCAGCTTCAATCACTCGAACTTTAAGTGGAGAATTGGCAGATGGGCAACGAAAACTTCTAGCTATGGCAGCTGCAGGTGCCAACTCTAATGCAGGAAATCCCTTGCTGTCACAATCAAGTAATGGACCGTTGGCTCATCTGCATGAGATGGTATGCTCCCTCCCTCCCTCCCTCCCTCCCTCTGTTTCTCTCCTCAGAACTCTCAGGAAACAGAAAGGAAGAAGCAAATCTGACACGAGGACTAACGTATTCGTTTACATATAATTATAACCATTCATGTTTATCTGCCTCACACCAAACTGTTATACGTGTGTGCAGCAGCCAGAGGCAAATACGGATCCAGTGAAAGAGTTGGGAAGAATGATAGCTGAGAAGAAATACAATGAAGCATTCACCGCAGCGCTGCATAGAAGTGATGTGTCCATAGTTTCGTGGTTGTGTTCTCAGGTAAGTTAACAAAGGATGTATTAAACTTAGACATGTATCCGGTGTTTGAGAGCTGAAAGTGGTTGGTGTGAATTGAATTAACCAGGTTGATCTGCAAGGGATACTGTCGATGAAACCATGCCCACTGAGCCAAGGAGTATTGCTAGCACTGTTCCAGCAACTGGCTTGTGATATAAATACAGAAACAAGTAGAAAGCTGGGATGGATGACTGATGTAGGAGTGGCCATAATCCCATCAGATCCAACAATAGCCATGCATATGGTGCCCATCTTTAGTCAGGTGTCCCAGATTGTGGATCATCTTCAAACCACGTCTTCTTCTACATCTGCATCTGAATCCGCCACCATCCGCCTCCTTAAGTTTGTCATCAACAGTGTGTTGAGCTGTAAATGATTGATTGTGTTCACTTTTCAACAATATTACTCCTTTGCATTTATATATAGGAACAATGCACTGAGAAGACGTGTGGGCATTTTTAATGAATTCAGTTGGTTATTTCAATTTGTGTGAAATGGTGTAATTTATTTATTTTTGCTTATTAAACCAAAGATCTATCGTGGCTGAAATAGAGAGACAGCAAGGATTTATGGCGGAAATATTCAAGCCCCAATGATATTAGTATAATTTTAAAAAAAATATTTTATCGATAACAAATAAAATAGAAAATTTGGAATTATTATTAAAAACATAATAAATAATATAATATAAAACTTTTATACTTTCGAAAATATTAAAGATGTGACAAATTTTAATATTATGTATATTTCAATTCGTATAAATATTATATGATTTTGTAATATTTATATTTTAGCATGCATGTAAAGAAATAGTTTTTGATTAAAAAATAAAAAACATTATATAAATTTCGTGAAAATTATTATTTATAATTTGATTTTATTATATTTTAATAATATGTATAATATTAAAATGAACTAATACAAAATCAAAGATATATGATGAAACTTCAATCTAGTTCTAACGTAAACTAAATTAAATTTTAACCATAAATTTGACTCAAATTATATGAGTTAATATATTTAGTTTATCTTTTTCCTTTTATCAAAATATTGATTACTTGTCACTGGACAGTATCCAATGAAATACGAAACAGGAATATATAAAATAGCATGTTATTTAAAGATTAAGAATTTATACCAACGATGTCAGCTCAAGTGGTAAGCTCTAAATAGTTTGATATCGTTTAAGCATGCCTCGAGTTTGAGTCTTTGTGTATGCAAAAAATTTTCGTTAGGAGACTCACCCATCAAAGTCAGGTTTGCAACGCGGGTAGGTTCGGATTAATCAAAGCAAAGCTTTGAAAACGGGAGAGCAACCAAAAAAATATTAAGAATTTATAATTTATAAACATTAAAAATTTATAATTAATATTATAAGCATAAGAACAAATTATAACATAACAATATTATAAATAAAAAATATAGATTTGATTATGATATAGATATAAATTTTGGGTCCTTATTTTTAAAGGAATATTAATTATAAATTTATTATTATAGTTCAATTTTAAAGAAAGTCGAAAGATTATATGCTACATGCGTTGAGTTTGAGCACTTTCCCAGGAAACATACACTAGATTCACGTTCAAGAGGCAAAAAG
The DNA here is from genome assembly GCF_006381635.1 of Hibiscus syriacus. NCBI lineage: Eukaryota > Viridiplantae > Streptophyta > Magnoliopsida > Malvales > Malvaceae > Hibiscus > Hibiscus syriacus. The sequence goes on along the minus strand of NW_024062743.1, from coordinate 6,731,474 downwards.
TGAGTGAACTAGAATTTTTATGGTCCAATTGTTATCGTTAATGATGGTTGTCAATGGCTGACAACTACAATGGTGAGTAGCAACCAACATCACTAATTTTATTTAAATTTAAGGGTTAAATTAAAATTTTATTTAAAATCCAGGGTTCAAATAATATTTTATTTAAAGTTTAAGGGTAAAATTAAAATTATTCATTTTTACTGACAGATCAGGTCATCAAACCAACCAAATTAACGCCCTAGTAACTAGAATATAACAATAAAAATGTAAGTGACTAAAATCGATAATATAAATGATTTAAACATAATTTTATAAAAATCAATGATAAAAATAATTAACTCTTAAGAAAAATATCCAGCTTTCAACTTTATTTGTCGACTGCTAATAAATTATACTCACCTCAAAACACCAACTTTAGAGCCAATATCTATAGAGTGGCTGAAGATGAAATACTTACAATTCCTTTGTCAAGCAGCAAGCATGAGCCTTGTGAGGCTTCAGTAAAGCCCTACACTGTTGATAAACTGAAGTAGGTATCGGGGGATTAGGGTTTGAGAGGCAATTTTTTTTTTAATTTTAGGGTTTAAAAATGGGAGATTTTAGATTCGATTAAAAAACTCATTTTATTTGAAAATTTTAGGTGGAATATGTGTTTGGAGGATGAAGAATCAGTGAAGAGAAAAAAACAGAAAGGAGAAAAAGAAATCTCTTGATGAGGAGGAAAAAACATGATTATTTTATTAGTTTGAAGTGATTAAAAAGATCGTAACGCTTTAAAAAGAAATAACCAATTCTCATTAAACTCCCCCTCTTAATTCAGACGAATCAAGACTCGTCCGAAACAATAGAAGAATAAAAGAGTACTCGATGGATATTATTCAACCACATCCCAAGCGAAAAAACCAACAAAAAATGAGGTGTAGCAGCCATTAGAGCACACTACCCATCTTAATTTATCAGCTTCAATGGAGTGGTTAGGTGTTATTCTTCATTTAATCACTGAGATCACTTGATAAATTATTTTGAACAAAGAATTAATGTATAAAATATATACATTTTAAAGATTAAAAATATTATTATATCATATTATGTTATAATCTTGATTAAAAATAAAATATAATATTGAGTACAATTTTATTAAAAATAATATTATATAAAAACAAAACACAAAGATAAACAAAGTATACCCTTAATTTTTTTAACGATTAACTAAATTTGAGAATATCGTGTATAATTCGTTATCAGTCTACCAACTTATACCTTATTTATGTGTTGAACATTAGTCTAGTTTGTATCCATGCAGTGTGATTATTAGTGATCAATGGAGTTTTATTCTCTCTTGATAATTTAGATTCAAACAACATAATTTACACGTGTATAAGCTTAGATCTAAATCTTTTAAAAATACATTAATCTAATTTATTAACAAATAACATCACATAACTTGTTTATCTATATATATTAATACTACTATTGAAAAAAATATTAATACTAACATATAAATACTAAATTAAGTAAAAAAAATGACAAGATGAGGCCAAAATGAAGCTTCTAGTTGGTGGTTGAATGGCTATGGCACAGCTAGGCGTGCTTAGTTGAGTAGCTCGTGAGCAACTTGACTCAACAAGTTGACTAGACTCGGGTTGATTCGACTCAAACTCGAGCTCAACTCGAGATCTTAACGAGTTGAGTTGAATAAACTTGACTCAACAACTTCGTGAGCAACTTGTTAAATTTTTTATATAATTTTAGTAGTTATCTTATTATTTCATACACTTAAAAATCGAACCTATTTATTATTTTAATGTATATGTGGATTGCTACTTTAGAGTTTAGACTTTAAAATTACTTCATACACTCTTTTGATATTTTTTTGGTAAAATTTATTAATTTATGTTTATATTAAGTTCTATATAGTATTAGTAGATTTTACCTATAATTAAGAAAATAAGATAAAAATTTTGGTGAGTTTAATGAACTACGAGATGAGCAATGAGCTTAGAGCTTAACGAGTAATGAGCTTAACGACGAACGAGTAGAGCAACAAGTTTCCTTAACGAGCACGAGACGAGCAAAATTTTAATGAGCTTAACGAGCAACGAGTTGAGTCGAGCAACAAATTTTTTTAACGAGTATGATTCGAGCACTGCCTAACTCACTATCGACTCGCTTGATAAGTACCTCTAGTCGCAGCTAAATTTGCAGACGTGATTACATAAAATGAAGATAAAAACAAAAATATGGGGCTCTTACGTAGATGGAGAGCCATGAAGATTAAGTTGTTAATAATATCTTCTAAACCACTAACGTTTTAGACGTAATTGTGTGTTCTTTTGGATTGCGTATATATATATATTTAACACCCTCAGACTGTTCGAGTTATCAGGATTTCCAGTCAATTAAACCAATCAATCCCAACTTTGCGATACTTGCCAATCTTTCAGACCGAGGTATCTCACCATTATTCACTTCTTAATACTGACTGCTCTAGTAGAAATGATTACCTTCAGAATCATCGTTGAATGGATCTTAGGGAGACGAACATGTATTCCAATGATATTTGTTTCATTTCTGTATTGCAACGATATCAAGAAATGTCGATGTGCTTGATTCAGGGTTCTTAACCCTTATGGACGGTAGAACATATAAGTTCATCAGAATTTTCAGACTTATCTAAGTCATCCACTTAATTCTAGGTCATAGAGAGTACTTAGGTCATTTAGTATTCAAGTTTATCCCGGTCATTTCGGAGTTTCAGAGTAATTCGATCATTTCAACGATTCAGATACGTACAATAGTTCCATTCAGTTCAACTTTGTCATATAATATAGTCATTTTGGTATTCGAGGATGATTTATTCATATTGGAGCTTAGGTGTATTCAGTCATTCCAGGGCTTGGAGGTACTTTGGGTCATTTTACACTTCAGGGGTATTTTGGTCGTTTCCTTCAATCCAGTCTTTCCATTTAATTCAATTTTTCCGAACAATTCAAACATAAATAGTACTTCAGATGTTTAACCTTTAGGTGTTCGGTGATAAATTAATAATTCTAGGTCTTGTTGTACCTTCTCGGATATTAAGATCTTATTATCGGTGACATTCCGAACAAATTAGGAATTTAACAGGTGCATCAGTATTTTATTCGATTAAATACGAATTCTCAGGGTACTTTCACTATCAGGGTTACTCTGAACCATTTTTACCTCATAACGGTAATTTTGTAATTTCTTAACTAGGTGATTTCGGTATTACAACTTTTAACGAGAATAATTAGAATTTAAAGATTCTGAGGTTGATTGCTTTATTAGTTAATCACTGAACCTGAAATTATTTCTTATCAGTCTTCTAGTATCTTATACGTGTAATCTGAGTCTTATTCAATTTAATTACTTTACATCGTATTCTGATCGAGTTTAGAAATATTAACTACACATTTAACCAATACCAACATGTTCCATAAAGCATACATAAGGTAGTAATGTATTACCTCGATTTTCAAGCCACATCGGTTAACCAATTAAACTACATTTGATCATCCTCGAACTTTAATTCCATGTTCCATAATGTCTCGGATACAAGGCAAAACCAATTACATTTGAAACAAAACTTAAACGTGAAAATTCGTATTGAATTGGGAGATAAAATGCCAAAAAATAGCTTACCGAGTTCATATTTGGCAAAATAGACTTTGGATTTAGACTCAGGACGTCGAAAAACATAAAATAGAACTTTTAGGAAAATTTGAATTTTTGGTCAAAGTCAAAGAGCAGGTCAACAGTCAGGTCAAAGTTAACGATTTGGGTCAAGGTCAATGGGTCAGACTAGTTCGGGTTGACTCGGGTTGGTTTGGGTTGACTCAGACTGGTTCGGGTTGACTTAAACTGGTTCGGGTTGACTCGGATCGGTTCAAACCGGTTCAGACCAGTTCAGAGCGATTGGACCGGTCTAAAAGGTTTTCCTGGAGCGTAGAAGAGCCCCATGCACAATACCAGCGCGTGCGGCAACGAATGAGGTCAGTTAAGTTAGCCGAGCGCTCTAAATCATCCAATCATCATTTTCAACACCACCAACTCAAAAAATCAGCCCGAAAACCACAACAAATAATCGAAAAAAATGTTTTGAAGCTTATCCACAGCGTCGACGAGGAAAATAATGCTGACAACTCGACCCACCAGTTGGGTTTTGAGCGGACGACGACAGGGATGCTAGCGGTGCAGGCAGTGAGGAAAACCAACGCCTTGAACGGTCGTAATTGGGGAAAAAGTAGCGGCTACGCTAGATATTCGACAAACTTTGGCGGGCTACCCACGAAGAACGACGGTAGCTAGCAACGATTGACCATAGGGCTTTAGGTCGGACGGCGTCGGTGCTTCGATTGGGACAGTTGGTGTTACTCACCGATTACTGGTGATGGAGGAGTAGCGGGGAGGGTCTGAATGACTTTGTTATTGATTTAGGCCAAACCGTCAATCGAGGTTGGGGACAGTTAGAGACGGGTCACGGAAGGGCGTCAGTTTGACTGATAACAGTGGTGTACTAAACCACCATGTGGAGGTGGCTGGTCGGAGGGTAACAAAAGATGGATTTTAGTTTAGGGTTTGTATTTGGCTCTTTAATATGGGGAAAGGGGTTTTAATTTTGGGTTAGCACCCAAAATATAAATTATAAAATAAAATTTTATTATTTCATATCACAACAGTAGCCTAGCCCTGTTGATAGGGGTATGGGCAGCCACGGAGGGGGTTAGGGGTTTAACACCTCTCAGCCACCTGATTCTAATTTTTTTTTATTTTTGGTGTCAGGAGAGTATGGAAAATTATGGGAGCTAGTCCCTAAACTTCCTATATATTCGAACTTGACCAAAAAGTTTCCAGAAACTTATAGTTTAGTCTTTAAAATCAATTTATTAATTCTATAAATTTAAAAATTGAAAATTGGGGTGTGACAATATATATGAGGATTAAGTTAACTATATATTATTCAGAATTGAATGTTAGAACTAAATCATAAATAAATATGAAAAAATAACCAAGATATAATCATGCCAACTCATCAAGAATAAAATACTAGATTTGCGAAAGCATACATGAATTAATTGATAGGTTGAAATCCTTGAAGTTTTCTTTGGTTGTGATCTTTCAAGAAGATAGGTTTTCTCTTTCCGTAAAGACTCTCTGACGGGGATAAGAGTAATACAAGTTATCTTATTTCTTGGGGACCACTACCTCTATATATAGATTGAATATTATGTCAATCTTTTAAGTATTTATAATTTTGCCCCTCATCAAATTATAAATACAACTTATGGTATCTACACTTTGATTCCATGACACTTTAATATATATAACATATGTAAAACAATTGGTCAGTTAATTTTGTGTCATACTTTATGATAACATTGTACATTATACATATGTGTCCACAAATATGGATTTTAATCCAACAATCTCCCACCAGGGCAACATATGTTTCCTGACAAATGTAAAACCTTACGAGCTAAAAATTTGCTATCATATAATAAGAATTCTATAACAATCTTGTCCATTAACTATATCTATATAGGATCAAAGCGGTCTTTGCCATATCAATCATGACTAGGTCCATCAATGGTCACGTATGCAAACATAGTCAAATGACATAAATCAATCATGAAGTGTAGCATTAAAATTACATGCAATGTGAACTGCACATTTCTATTTTCAACTGGTCCTCTTTAAACATCAGTGAGATCAAATTTTATCAAAATCAGAGTGTGGATAAACCAAAACAAACTTTTTTTCTGCAGAAAATAACCTTAAAATAAATATCCTTAAACTGAAGTAACTGAATTTGTGTTTATAATAAACGAGCATTAATACAAACTCCCACTAAAATTGAATATCCTTAAATGATATTACACCCACATGACTAGTGTTCTCATGAAAGACCTTAGGTGACAATTTCTCAGTAAGCACACAATTATTAGTTTGTACTAATATGCTCTATAAACACATAATCACTCTGAATTTTCTTTATCAACCAGAAACATAATGTCTATGTGCTTATACTTAAGGTATTTATGTTATATATATAATAAATGACTGCAACTTAGTTGTCACAAAATAACTCAAGTGGTATTTCTTATCAATCCATAATTAGCAGTTCATGTGACAAATTTTGCATCCATATTCCAATAAGTCGAAGTCCATAAACCTGATGATATTTTACTTACTAGATATCCGATATGTGAACATGTAACATTTTGTTCTTAAATATATTATACGAATCAATTTGACTGCTATCCAACGATCCATACCCAAATTGCTTAAATATCTGCTTATTATCCTAAAATCATATGCTATGCCTAAATGCGTATAAACTTGAGTATACATTAAATTCTTTATTTATTTTGAACCATAAGGAACCTTTTTACATTTCCTTATCCTTAGGGAATTGATCAAGACTAAACTTATTTCCTTTAGCAATAACGGGTATTATTTGTCTTACTCCCACTGAACTTATAGTATATACAATTATCAACAAAATTTATCTCAAAACCAAATGAGATAATCACTTGATAAAATTTGTTATACAATTAATAGGAGTCATACTTAAACTCATAAATGGGATTTTCCTAATTTGCATATCATTAATTTTGTATCATTAGACACAATTTTCTGATTGCACCTTAAAACATCTCATCAATGTTACCATTTTGAAATACAAATAAATATTAACATGTATCATGATTATCTTGAAAGAGTTTTTCAATGAAACTAAAGAAAAAATCTCTACAAAATTAATGTCTTTATTTTATGAGTATATCTTTTAGATACAAGACATGACTTATATCTATCAACATCACCATTTGCATCCATCTTGGTTTTAAATATACATTTGCAACCAATAAGTTTTGCACCTTCAGGTAATGAGATAAGTTCTCAAACTTTATTATATTGTATAGAACTTATACTCTTCTTACATGACATTAATCCACTTTTGAGAGCCAGAAGTTTTATGACATGACGAAAGTTGATTAGATCATTTTCCATCATTCCAATGTCATCCTTATTTCTGGTAGAAACATAATAATCTAAAACAATATTCCTCTCATCTTGTGGATCTTCTGAATGGAACTTATTCTTTGAGGTTGTTGAATTTGTTCTTCTGAAATAATTTCTCATCTTAAATTAGAGTTGTTCAAAATAACCTTATTAGATTTTAGATCCACTTTTTGATTAACAACATGTATAAATACACGAATATCATCAAAAGTGATAATAGGAATTGAGATATAATCCAATTATTCCTTAAAATCAATTCCCAAACCTTATTTCTCCCTCCAAACTCAACATCCTTAAAATTAATATTATAGATCTCGTCATAAAAATATTCCTAATTATGAGATCATAAAACTTATATAACCTATAAATCATGTAGAATAACCAAAACAGTTGCTTAATCTTTTAGAATTCAATTTCTCCTCATATGTTCTAACTTATTACAAAAAGATATTATTGTCTCTTTTGAGTTGGACCCTTAACAACTACATTCTAGTTTTATTTTTGCCTTTATCTTCATATGCACTTTTTAATTTAGTAATTTTAAACTTATTATGCTTCAACCTTTCTTTCTCTTGCACACAATGAAAAATGAGCCTATTTAGAGTTCATTTCTCCCTTTGAGTTGATTAAACTCTATAGGAAGTGATACTGAAATCACAAGAACAAGTAATTCTTCAGAAAAACTCGATCTTAAGTGTCTTAAGTCTTGAAGCATTATGAAACATATCCATAATTTACTTCCTCACATTTTCTTAACCCTTATACTTTATAGACATCAAATAAGTTAAAAATGATGTCATTTAAACCTTATTGTTTTTGGAGAAACATTTCTCATTTTCGTCAAGAAAACCATTATCCCTAGTAATTTTTTCAGATTATGTGGCCCTAAAGGCTTCTAAATATTGTGCTTTATGACCACTAGACTTATGCAATTTGAACAAATTTCACCTCTCAAAATCCAATTAAGGATGTTATCTATAATGAGAGGTAGTAATTGTTCTTTCCTTAGTGCAAAGTCTATCTCATAGAACCAAAACCTTATGTAAGTGCATTTTCTCGTTCCTTGAAATTAGTCCCATAAGCATGAGAATAAAATTGATATTACCAGAAACTATGACAACAAAAGAACTAGATGAACAAAATAAACAACAAACTCACATAAGCAAACAATAAATTCAAAATAATGACTAATTCCCATCACAAGATACCAAACACTACATCAATATAAAGTCTTTGGACAATAATATTAACAGTAAATGGTACTCTTGTTGTAGTAATCAAACACTAACAATAAGCTATGTCGAACAAAAGATTAATCTTTGGACTAATGTAATGCTCGCATAAAAATTACCTTATAATTGTTACATGTTATTACCATATGTGTCGCTTGAAATTCGGCCAAATATTAACTTTCCTTTGGGCCAATTAATAAACACATAATCACAATAAACATATAATCATCTTGATATTTTAAATAAATTAGTCTACACAAAAGAGATTACTTTGACGGCATTTTGTTTAAACAAATCTACTAAAATATCAGACTTAGCCAAAATATGAATTAATTTGTCTACACAAAAGAGGTTACTTTGGCGGCATTTTGTTTAAACAAATCTTCTAAAATATCAGACTTAGCCAAAATATGAATTAATTTGTTTCAATATATATATATATATATATTAATAATCAACAATCAAAACTAAAAACCCGAATTGAATATATACATATATTGCATTAACAATATAAATAAAACCATATAAATATTGTCAATCAATCAATTTCTCTTAGTTTTATCTTTTAATTAAAATATAACCAAAATAGTATTAAATTTGAATACACTAAACCTTATCTCAAGATTCTGAATACTCCATTAATATTTCATCTTTAGATGAAATATCTACCTTAAGTGATATCTAATGCGATAACCAAACACTAATAATAAGAACATGTAAAGCAAAAATCTTCCTTTGGACCGATTTATCACTCACACATCAAACCAAATAATTATCACATGCTTAGTATCAATTGTACAGGTGATTATGTCAACTATTAATCTTCCTTTGAACCGATCAATACTAACATATCTTAAGGTACACGCACATAACTTTATATATATATATATATATATATATATATATATTCTATAACGGAGGCCATTTTAAATACTTGTTACTTAATTAAATCATCTCAAAATAAATATTAGTATTTAGATTTAATATTTCTATAACAATAAAAGGTTAAAACTGAAATTTCTGATCGCACTACAGTATCCAAAATAACTCAAAATAAGATTACATAAATAGTTCTATAAAAAATCGAAAACTCAAGTCTTTAATTGTTTCTAAAGAATTCTTTAAACATGCATTTAATGCGTAACTTCATAAATTATCATAAAAAAACCAAATTCAAAACAATCAACATTTAACCAAAAGTCAAAGTCAAATTACATACTAACGATTAAAACATTTTCCAAAGATAAAAAATATATATTTTTTTTAAAAATCAAACTGAATCGAATATATCAATGCCAAATATCTATTCCATAATCCATAATAATAAAAAATCAAAACTGTATTTTTTAATCACGTCATAATTTTTGAGGTAACCAATAATAATGTTATCTAAACGACATTATTAGAAACCAAAAATATAAATCTTTAGCTATTTCTCAAGAATTTCTTAACCATGGATTCAATAAATTAAATCAAAACATGATATAATATAAAAAACCAGATTGAATAGACATATCACATATTATTAAATATTTTACCAAATTAAAAGTATATAGCAACGAAAATCAAAACCAAAACGTGAATCTCAGTGGATAGATCACAAATCTCTTAATCCCAAAATCAAATATATATATATATATATATATATGTATGTATGATAGCATACTGGATAAAGGGGAAAAAAAAGAACCATTAAGAGTCTACATGCGCAACATATGTGAAATTGAAGCATACTTTAAAAGGTTTCATGATTCAAAAACTAAACCAAATGATTTCTCACAATTTCACATAGGATGCCACATTGATGGGAATTTAAAACTCTTAAGTTATCGCACAAATGCAATCAGAGTCCCTAAACTCATATAAAATATATGTATATTAAACATTCACCGACAACCAAAAGAAACTTAACGCGACCAACGTTATAAACGTAAATTAAAGAAAATCTTCGTTAAGAATTAGAAAATTATAATTCCTTATCAACATCCTTAGTCGTGAATTTTATAACGAATCTCAAAATTGCATCTGAACTGATGATAATTTAACTCTAAATACGATATATCTTAATTAAATTATCAAACTCTTCAAACTTTAGGAATAAATCTAATAAAAAAAGAATAAAAGAAAATTTTGATTCTCAATGATTCAACATGACAGACAATGATCCACTTGTTATAACTAGATCATAAATAAATATGCAAAAATAACCAGGATCTAATCATACCAAATCATCAATAATAAAATACTAGATTTGCGGAAGCGTACCTGAATTAATTGATAGGTTGAAATCATTGAATATTTCTTAGGCTGTGATCTTACAAGAAGATATGTTTGCTCTTGCCGTAAAAACTCTCTGATGGGATAACAATAATACAAGTTAACCTATTTCTTGGGGACCACTACCTCTTTATATAGATTGAATATTAGGCCAATATTTTAAGTATTTATAATTCTGTCCCTCATCGAATTATAAATACAACTTATGGTATCTACACTTTGATTCCATGTCACTTTACTATATATAACACATGTAAAATAATTGATCACTTAATTTTGTGTCATACTTTATGATAACATTGCACATTATACATGTGCCCACAAATATGGATTTTAATTCAATATTGGATTTATACTTATTCTTAAAAACATAATATTTTTTATAAAAATAATTATTAATCACTTAAAATATTCATAATTACATCGAAAACAAATAGGTCTGTAAACGAACCGAATGCACACGAACGGAGGTATGTTCATGTTCGTTCATTTAATAAATAAACAAACATAAACGAACACGAACATAAACGAACAATTTTTTTTTTGTTCATGTTCGTTTATTGAGGAATATAATTTGTTCATGTTCGTTCATTTAATAAATAAACGAACATAAACGAACACGAACATAAACGAACACGAACATAAATGAACACGAACATAAACGAACATAAACGTTGGAGACCCTACCTAGGGGTGTAAACGAGCCGAGTCAAGCTCGAGTATTGTTGAGCTCGACTCGAACTCGAAAACTTTCAAAGTCAGCTCGACTCGAAAACTCGCGAGCTTAAAATTATCAAGTACAACTCGAGATCGAAATATAATATTGAAACTCGACTCAAACTCGAAAAGGCTCGAACTCAAAAAAAATTTAAGAGCTCGATTAAAACTCGAGACTCGAGCTCGATTCTGAGCTCGATTCAAGCTCGACATTGCCCCAAGCGCAACGATGCTTAAACCTATTCTCCCCCATCTTCTTTTATATAAGTTACCAACCCCGAGCTGCTTGTTTTCTACTGATGTGGGATTGCATTACGTTCCTCCACTTTCTTTCTTCCTCTCTCCTTCAACAACAGTCGAGATGAACACAGATTGTGTGTCATGTGATTGCCGGCCTTAATCCTTGGGGATCAAACAAAGATGTCCTTAGCTTCGTGCTATGTAGAAGTTGAAAATTGAGACTCCTCTTTGCTCATCGGATAACCAGTTAGTGGCGCAGTCACATAGGGTTCCGACGCAGTGGATGTTGACGGTACTGGGTATGCAACTTATGGATCATTCAAAAAGAACTAAACCATGTTAATATTGTTGGGTTTTCCAAATAAAATTGGGTTAATTATGAAGTTGGTCATCAGAATATCATATTAATTAATATTTTTAAGATACTTACAAATTGGTCACCAAAATTGATTTAAGAAGATTGGGTTAAATATAACCGAACGAACATAAACGAACATAACCGAACGTAAATGAACTAACGAGACCTATGTTCATGTTCGTTCATTTAATTAAACGAACACAAAATTTTGTTCATGTTCGTTCATTTAATAAATAAACGCACATAAACGAACTTCCCGCCGTACTGTTCATGAACGGTTCGCTGAACGTTCAGTTCATTTACATGCCTAAAAACAAATCATAAAAAGAAACAGATAAGTTGGCAAGCTGGTGAACTTGTTTATTGAAGGTCGTATGAGTCTAGACACGAATGCATCATTTTTGAACTCAATAATTACGTAACCAAACCTAGACCAATATGCTTTCATGGAATTCACCCGTCAAGATTGTATCTGCAGTTCACAGATGAAGAGAAGTTCTCTTCAGGGCATCTTATAATTTAAATACTTTAGCTAGCCGTAAAAAATCAGACGTCATATTGATATTAGTCGAACCATGATAAAGCTCACCGCAGTAAATTTATTAAGCGAACTCAATAGTAAAGAAAGAATGTTATTCTCTCTAGAAATTCTAATTTTGAATAATTACGTCTACAAAATGTATGTACATGATCAATTATAATCCCCGAGACCCGGCCTGAACGTTACAATCGAATCTTGGAGATCACATCAACACATCTCAGATTCACAAAAACCTTGAACTTCGAGATTAATCATGCATCGTCATAAGTTCAATATAAATTCGGGTTGAAAAACATTGATTCATAGCGAAAGCAAATATACATGTTTAAATGTTGTAAACATAAAAAAACGTAAAATCGCAAAATCACATATGAGTTTATATAAAATCAATGAAAAATAAACAACATAAAGTATGAAAAACATCCATACGATGACTGGAAAGAAAATGGGTTACTGAATGATCCTCCAGGTACCGATCGTAATCCTTAAGGTCGAAAGGATTTGAAAAGACTGAAACTAAAAGAGTGAGCTAAAGGCCCAATGTCCTCTACAGTAAAACATGTATCAATATATATTTATATATCAACACCAATAATGTGTGAACAATAACATCAAAATTTATTCATCGGTGTAACATCATTAACATGCAATTATACCTTTCGTCGCTGATAAACAGAATGGGGATGTCCTTTTGAAGAGGATCCCAGTTAGAAACATAAATCGGTATGGGGATTTAGCCCTCCAAGGAGGATCCCAAACAGAAACAGGATGGGGATAAGATCCCATGCAAAATCAGGATGAGTAATAAATCCCATGAAGAATCAAGACGGGGAATAAATTCCATGCAGAATCAGGACGGGGAACATAGTCCCATGCAAAATCAAGAATGTATCAATGAGCAGATCATGAATGAGCACTATTATACAAAAATTAGAAATGTCACGAATAAATGAAATCAACTACGAACATGAATTAAGGCAGTAACATACAACACAATATCATAATAAATAAAAAATATCGAACAAGTCTAGAGAACAAACCTATAATAGCTAAAAAAATACCGGCTAAGCCTTACGCTTTCCACAATCAGTCATACTAGGTCATTCGAAATGGGAACCTAAAACAATACCCTTATGTAAATACAAATGCAAAACAACTAATAGAAATAATCTAAGAAGCCATTAAAAAACTTATGCATATATAGAGACGAGCGTATGGAGTTGAGTGAGTGGTCGGAATCTATCAGAAAGCGATGTGGAGAAACGTGTTCACCTTCAGAAAATAACACCAAAAGGGAGTTCAAAATCTCATAATTTATTTAACATAATTAAGACTTTAAACGAAAAGCAACGTAAAACATGGCTTTTAGGTCAAAAGTTGGCAAAACAAACTGCGAAAACGGACTCATTATGTCGAAAAACATAAAGATAGGGGTTTTTGGAAAAGTCAATGGGTCAAAGTCAACGGTCAAAGTTAACGATTAACAGTTAACAGGTCGGTCAACGGGTAGGGTCAGTTAACGGGTCGGGTCGATCAACGAGTCAAAAATAGTTCGGTCAAACTAGTTTAATAGGCTAGTCCAGGCGGACCAATTTAGCTGCTTGAACTGCCAGATTCATTCCTACAAATGCACGATGGCACGTGAAGGCGCATGAAGGGTGCTATTGTGGCCGTTTTGTGGCAAAAATTTCCAGAATATTATTTGGAAGCACGAGAAACAACTTACCAGAACTAATTTGCGAAAATAATATTGGAAATTGAGGTTTTAACAAAACTCAAAACTTCTTTTCCTCCGATAAAGCTAACGCCGGCAACAAACAGAAAACCGAGGACACCAAACAAACAAAAATGACGAGACAAGTCGATTGGTGCAAGCGACGAGAATCAGGAGACACGAATGGTGGTAAATCAGATAAAGAGCATAAGAATGGTTGGGAGAGAAAAAATAAAAGAAAGAGAAAAAACTTGAGAGAGTTTTGCACGTACAGGGAAAAGAGGGAAAATAGTTTTTAAACCACCAATGGGCAAATTACATGAAAAATCTGTTAACCTTTGGAGCTTATAAATTTGTATCAAAATTTCAAAACATTTTAAATTTAACCCCCTGAAAATTAGAATGTTAAAACTTTCTTCCCCTTAAGAAAATTTCAGCCTCAAAATTTTTCTTGACGAAAAAAGATGAGGAAATCACTCCTCTATAGATTGTTGAGTCTCCTTAGTGGGCTCTAAAAGAATACGGATACTCCACAAAACTTTAACCATCAATATACGTCGACTTTTCAGAACTCGATCATCATAGGCAAGAATTTGATAAGGTCCAATAAACTTCAAACTCAACTTACATTTACAGCCAAACCTGAGATTTTTCTTCCTTGGGGACACTTTTAGAAAGACTCGATCACCCACACTAAACTCAATATCATGCCTATTCAGATCAACATAAGATTTTTTCCTATCAAACGTAAGCTTAAGACTATCTTGAATCAGTCTAACTGTACTCTCGGTCTTCTGAACAATCAAGTCATGCGACCTTCCTCTCGGATAACTCAGTCCAACATAACATGGTATGACACTACAAAGCCTCATACAATACCATATGAATATTGGTATGATAACTGTTGTTGTTTCTAACTCAACCAATGGCAAGTGAACCTACCAAATGCCCTATAAATCTATAACACATCCTCTCAGCATATCTTCTAGAATATAAATAACCAGCTCAAACTGGCCATCAGACTGTGGGTGGTAAGCTGTACTAAAATTCAATTAGGTACCCAAAACCTCATGAAGAGCATTCCATAATCGTGACTTAAACTTAGGATCCCGATCAGAAATAATAGACAAGGGAATCCCATGAAGACAATTTAGAAATATACAACTGAGCCAATCTGTCCAGAGTATAATTAGTTTGAACCGGAATAAAATGAGTAGACTTGGTGAGACGGTAAAAAATAAGCCATACTGAATTCTTTTTAGACGATATCAATGGCAATCCACTGACAAAATCCATGGTTACACGCTTCTATTTCCACTCGAGAATATGAATGGGTTGATGTAAACCAGATAAAAACTGATGTTTAACTCTTACTTGCTGACAGGTCAAACACTTAGCCACTTACTCAGTGACATCTCTTTTCAATCTAGACCAATAGTACATTTCTCTGAGATTTTGATATATTTTAACACTATCGGGGTGCATAAAATAGAGACTATTGTGAGCCTTTCGTAAAATAACATTCCGCAATTCAGGATCATTCGAAATACAATAACGTCATCGGAAGCATATTACACAATCCTCATCAAAGATGTACTGAGAATCAAAACCTTGCTCAGCCCATTTTTCAAACATAAACATGGATGCATCGAGAGATTGCTTCGACTTAATCTCAGCTGCAAAAGTAGGCTTAATTCGGAGTTCAGCTAACAAGTTGCCATTATCATATAGGCTCATATTGGAGAACATCGCCCTCAAATCAGTAGTCACTCTATAACTCAAAGCATAGACAACTACGTTAGCCTTCCTAGGATGATACTCAATCTCAAAATCGTAATCTTTCAAAAACTCTAACCAGCGACGCTGTCTCAAATTAAGATCCTTCTGAGTCAATAGATATTTCAGACTTTTGGGATCAGTAGAAATATAACACTTTTCACCATAAAGGTAGTGCCTCTAGATTTTTTACTCAAAGACCACTGCGGCTAACTCCAAATTATGCGTACAGTAGTTACACTCATGCGACTTCAATTGATGAGACGAATAAGCTACTACTCTCCCATTATTTATCGAAACAAAACCCAAACCAATATGTGAAGCACCACTATAAACTATATAATCCTTCCCATACTCGGGTTTGATCAAAATCGATGCTTGAGCCATAATAGATTTCAACTGCTCGAAATATAACTATTGAGCTTCACCCTAAGAAAAAGGTACATTCTTCACTAGAAGTTTCGTTAAAGGAGCTGCAATCATAAAACCCCTCTACGAACCTCCGATAATAACCTGCTAAACCCAGAAAACTATGAACCTCATCCACACTCAAAATAGCCTCAATATTTTTCAAATCAATAAAAATATCCTTAGTTGAAATAATATGGTCGTCATGCTCAGCCTTAGATTTCTATTAAATCAAGATATCGCCGATAAAAACAACAACAAACTGATCCAAATACAGTTGGAATATCCAATTCATCATATCCATAAAACTAGTAGGAGCATTAGTCAACCTGAATGGTATCACCAAGAAATTGTAATGACCATATCGAATACGAAAAGCCATTTTCGGAACATCAGAATCTTTCACCTTAAGTTGATAATAACCAGACCAAAGATCAATATTGGAGAAAACAATTACACCACAGAAATAATGAAACAAATATCGATGAGTAGTAACGGGTATTTGTTCTTAATCGTCAGCTTATTCAGCTTCCGATATTCAATACACAAGCACAATGATCCATTATTTTTCTTAACAAAGAGCATGTGAGCTCTCCATAGAGAGGTACTGGGATGAATAAACCCTCGATCCAACAACTCATATAACTGAATCTTAAGCTCTTTTAATTTTTTAGCTGTCATGCTATATAGAGCCATGGACACCAGTACAGTACCCGAATATAGTTCCATGTATAATTCTACTTCTCTCTCAGGTGGTACACCTTGTAACTATTTCGGGAATACCTCCAGAAAGTCTCTCACAGTACGGATCTATTCAATTCTAAAAGTAGACTTTATTAAATCCATAATATAAGCAAGGTACATTACGACACCCTTCTGAATTATTTTCTCAGTTGCCAAAGTTGATATAACATTAGACAGATAACCCCGACGCTCACTAATCAAAATAATCTCCCAATCATTAGGAGTTTTCAAAACTACTCTCTTGCGTTTGTAATTCAGGTTAACCCGATGTTTCCTCAATTAATTAGTGACCATAATAAGATCAAACTCATCTAACGAGAGTTCCATAAGATTTTTGTGAAAAGTCTCCCCATAGTGCTCGAGAGGACAATTTTGATAGATTTTGTCAACCTCAACGGATTGACCTACATGAGACTGAATAGTAACATGACGTGTAGTGGGTTCAATCGGAATGTTAAGATTGTGGGCTACCGAACTCACCACATACGAATGGGTAAACTCGCCATCAACTAAAGCAAAAATAATGAACAGAATGAATGACAAAAGTACATGCAATAACATTTTCTCATCCTGATCCTTACGACGTCTCGTAGCATAAACAAGAGCAGACTGTCTAGACTCAGTCCTCACAGAACCTCTAATCGGGGAATACCACCTTTTACCCAAAGGACCCGGTGCACTACTAAATGAGGTAGGTCAGCTCTAACTATAACCCCTTGGAGTCTGAGAGGATCCCTGAGAACATGCATGAGTCTAATAAGTCAAAGTAGGAGTTTGATAAATTGGAGTAGGCCATGGATAATCTCTTAGAAAATGCTCGGTGGAACCATATCTGAAACATGCTTCCAACTTATTAAGACACTCATTATCATACTACCTACTACAATAAATACAGGTTGAAACAACTCTCTATGCACAATGAACACCCCTACTCTTATACCAACCAGAAGATGCAACATTTCTAGACCCATAATTAAACATTAAAGTACC
The DNA here is from genome assembly GCF_006381635.1 of Hibiscus syriacus. Lineage (NCBI taxonomy): Eukaryota > Viridiplantae > Streptophyta > Magnoliopsida > Malvales > Malvaceae > Hibiscus > Hibiscus syriacus. The sequence goes on along the minus strand of NW_024062743.1, from coordinate 6,713,433 downwards.
ATCTTTCAAGCATTTTCCAAGATGAGTAGAAGAGCCAAAAGAAGCTTCAGAACTTGATTGCTTCCTTTTCTGGTTACGCTGCTCCTTGCTTAGATCTTTTATTTCCTTGGCAGTCTTAGCTCGATCAACGAACTTAATAAATTCCCTCTCATGATGGGTATCAATCCTGTTATAGATCCAAAGACCATTCTCAAACAAAAGACACTTGTCTTCCCTGGTAGCGATAAGTCTAATAGCATACTTGCTCAAAATCAGAAATTTCAAGCTCATAATCCTGAACTTACATATCACCATGTTTCAGATCCATAAATTCTTGCTTCCACTATTTTAGATAATAACTGCCTATAAATTACTCTGAAAAGTACTATAGAAAAAATTAATAAGTCAATTGATTTCTCAGAGTAGTCATCTTCACTAAATTCCACCAATTCAGGAATTATTATTCACTAGTGAGATAACTTCCTGCAATCTTCGATCGACAGGATAATTCATCTCATCCAACAAATGCTCAACATCCTCAATCCAGTACCCCCAACAGACGGGGATGCTCGAGTGAGCCCTCTAAAGCACTCTGCTTTATTATGTAACATAGTCGATGAAATAGTAACGACAATATCCTCTAGTTGGACCCTAACAGATCTCTGAAGTAAACATAACACTGCTTGACCAATAACAATATCCTCTAACTCATCTGCAACTTTGCCTCCAATGGCAGGAGTATACTTAATCGGGTTGAAAGAATCAAATGCTCGAGTACGCCCATTTGGGTCAGAAGAATCAGATGTTCGAGTATGCCTATCAGACGCCCATTAGTATCAGTCGTCAGGCCTCCACGACCTCAATTGCTATCATATCTGTGGGGAGGTACGGAACGAGGTATACTTATACGGGGTGGCATACTATCTACTGCTTGATGTCTGAAATAAAATACCACACATAAACTAAAGTCATATCCAATACTAGAGTCTCGAAACAATATATTCATATTTGGAAACGAAAAAGATAAATATAGTTTAACAAGAATTTACAGTCAAAATGAAATTTAGAAAATATTTCCATACCCAAACTTTTTAGATGAATGCTAAAATAATTTGACAGAACAATATAAAATTTAACGGGTACACAATTCGAGAGTTAAACCTATACTTTGATACCACTAAATGTAACCCCTATACCCAGCCTGGATGTTACAATCGAATCTTAGAGATCACATTAACATGTCAAAATAGAAAACCTTAAACTTGCAGATTAAAATATGCATAGTCACAAATTCAATATAAATCCATGTTTAAAAATATTGATTCATAACTAAAGTAAATATACGAGTTTAAATGTAAAAAAATATAAAATGTAAAATCCAAAATCCCATATGAGTGTATATAAAATCAACGAGAAAATAAATAACATAAAGTATGAAAAACGTCCATACGATGACTGGAAAGAAAATGGGCTATTGAATGATCCTCCAGGTACTGATCGTAATCCTAAAGGTCGAAAAGATATGAAACGACATAAACCAAAAGGGTGAGCTAAAGGCCCAATGTCCTCTACAGTAAAACATGTATCAATATATATTTATATATTAGCACCAATAATGCGTGAACAGTAACATCGAAATTTATTCATCAATGTAGCATCATTAACATGCAACTATACCTTTCACTATGGATAAACAGAATGAGGATGTCCCTCAGAAAAGTATCTTAGTCAGAAACCGAAATCGGTATGGGGATTTAGCCCTCCAAGGAGGATCCCAAATAGAAACAGGACGGGGATAAGATCCCATGTAAAATCAGGATGGAGAATAAACCCTATACAAAATTAAGACGGGGAATATAATCCCATACAAAATCAGAATGGTGGAACATAGTCCCATTCAGAATCACCAATACATCAATGAGTAGATCATGAATGATGCAACATTATACATAAATCAGAAATGTCACGAATAAATGAAACCAGCTACAAACATGTATTCAGACGTTAACATATAAAAATGGCATAATACATCGAAAGTATCGAACAAGTCTAGAGAACACAACTACAGTAGCTAAAAAATACCGTCAAAGCCTTATGCTTCCCACGATCGATCAATATAGGTCTTACGGAATGGTAACCTAAAACAATATCCTTCTCTGAAAACATATGCCAAACAACTAACAGAAATAATCTAATAAGCCATTAAACAGAATTTACGTGTTTCTCGAGACAAGCGTGTGGAATCTAGTCGAGTTGAATGAGGGTGGTAGGGATCTATTAGAGAGCGATGCAAAGAAACATGATCACCTTAAGAAAATAGCACCAAAAATAAGTTAAAAATCTCATAATTTATTTAGCTTAATTAAGACTTTAAAGGAAAATGATGTAAAATAGGGCTATTGGGGGTTAGAATTTAGCAAAACTGACTGTGAAAACATGCTCAAGACATCAAAAAACATAAAGATACCATTTTTTCAAAAAAAGTTAATGGGTCAATGTCAACAACCAATGGTCAATTGGTCAGGTCGGTTAACGTGTCAGGTCGGTAAACTGGTCAAAAACTATTTGGTCAAATCGATCCTGGGTCGGTTTGTTAGGTCGGTCCATGTGGATCGATTCAGAGGCTTGAACTGCTAGATTCACTCCCACACACTTACGGCGGCACGTGAGGACGCGTGACGGGTGCTCCAATAACCATTTTGAGACAACTTTTTAGAATATTATTTGAAAGCATGAGAAGCAACTTATTAGGGTTGGTTTACGAAAAAGAACATCAAAAATTGGGTTTTTAACAAAACCCAAAATATCTTTTCTCTCGGTAAAGCTAACGTCGGTAGCAAATGGAAAACAAAGGACACTTGACGAATAGAAATAGTTGGATGAGTCGATTGGTGTCGGCGATAACAGTCACGACGGCACAGATGTTGGCAAATTAGAGAAAGAACACAAGAACGGTTGAGAGAGAGAAAAAAAGAAAGAGGGAAAAGTTAGGGGAGTTTTGCACGTACAAGGAAAACAGGGAAAAGAAAGAGGCAAAAGAGTTTTTAAACCACCAATCGGCAAATTACATAACAAGTCCTTTAACTTTTGAGAGCTTGTAAATTGGTACCAAAATTTCAAAATATTTTAAATTTTACCCCCGAAATTTGAATGTTACATCAGTAATTAAAAAAAAATTCTAAAGAAATTTTATTTGCATGAACTACAAGATTAGGGAGGCTGGAGGGCATATAGACACATATATAATAAACCTATTCATGGGATTTGATGTTTTACCTGATTTGATGGTTTATAGGGTTTTATATTTAGATAAAATATTTTTGAGATTATATGTGCTCTCAAAATGAATATGTGCTTTGAAAATTTCTCCGACGAAAACAAGGATCTGGCTTCTTCCCGTGAACCCTCTGTCGTCACTGAAGCAACAAAAAAAGTTTGTCTCAAATCCTCATATGAAGAGTATTCAAGATCTGGAATGGAAACCAAGGAACATGAGACAACTCAACCGTCCTATGATACGATCTTGGCTGGAAAATCGGACTAGGGTAAAAACAATATAGTTTTCCAACTTGATGATGAAGAAGACATTGATATCTTGTATGATGATATTATTATGGGGACATACAATGTATTACTATGCATTCAATTTTCTAATCGGACATACAAACTTATAGAAGCAAGCATGATACGAACAGTTATCCTAAATCTTTTAAGACGTAGCATCGACCTCAAAGCGTTCATTAATAAGACTTATGCTCTTTGGCTTCCTTCACAACCTTTTACTTTTATGGATTTGTAAAACGGATACTTCCTCGCAAGATTCCAATCTGAGGAAGATTATATCAAAGTCTTGGCTGAAGGCCCTTAGATAATATATGTCAAATACCTCACAGTCCAACTATGGACCATTAACTTCCACACGTCTCAACCTTACCCAACAACGGTTATCACTTGGATTTGATTCCCAAGAATGTAGGAGTATTTCTTGGATTTGATTCCCAAGAATGTCGGAGTATTTGTATCAGAAGAAGATTCTAACCAGTATTGGAAGCCTTGTTGAAAAGGTGGACAAGCTAGATTTTTACAAAGACACAAGCATCAGGAGAAGATTTGCTAAAGTTGTGGTGTATGTTGATATCAAGAAGCCTCTTGTCTCTAGAGTACTCATTAGCAACAAGATCTAAGTTGTGGAGTACGAGAACCTACCTCTAATTTGCTTCGTGTGCATTCGTTTTGGTCATACGAAGGAAGCCTATCCCCACATTAACCAAGCTCCAAACCAAGCTCTGACCACTTCTAAACCCCCCCCCCCGAATGGCCTACAAACAACCCTTATAGACACTAAAGTTGAACAAATCACGGGTGACCTCATTTTTCTTGAAATGAAACCCGTCTTTGGATGACGGTGGAAAGACATCGTTAGTGCCAACCATCGAGAGTATCTAAAAATCCGAGCAAATTAGGGAAAAAAGAATCAGGTTCTCGATTAGAAGCGTTGACCGGAAAAAATTAGAGGAAAGGAAAAAAAGACACTCCTCAATAAGAGGATATATGAGGAAATCTTGTAGCTATCATTCCCACCATCATTTCTAAAAATGATGGAAAATCTTTGGCGAACTCCCCTTAATCTCTGGCGAATCAATCAGGTAAACCCAAGGTCGGCCTTCAGGACAGAAACGCCCCATCTCAACCTAACATTTTAAGGAAACCAAGAGATTATTCCCGCCCAAAAAGTGGCCCCTAACTGCAATAATTATAGGTCAAAGATCAACTCTGTTAGCTCCTCTTCTCTGCAGACTTCCCACGCTACTAGCCTTATGCAAAATAAGGACGTTAATGATCCCAAGCAAGTTGTCAACCTAAAACACTATTCCATCCCTAACCCCTCAGATGTGGTTAATTTAAATGGCTCCAATTTCTTGTCGGACACAATCCCATATTTGATCATTTTCTTGGGCTTCGGGGTAACTGGTGTTAACGACCCTTGAGGCTTCTAATCACGTGGTTATGCCGTTTAACAAGAGAGAAACTCCTAAATGTAACCCTGAGTCAATATGTTGAATCTAGCGAACTCATGTAGAAATTTGTCCTTAACAAAATCCGTATTTTTTTTAAAACTTAAAAATTTCCATGTAAAACTTATATACATTTTCAATTTCAGACTTCAATATTTATTAAAAATAAATGTTCAAGGAAAATTTGATATAAACGATAATATTCAAAAGTCAAGCATAATTAGTTTCAAAATTAATTATAATGTCCAAAGTCTTAAATACATAAATAATAATAATAATGCATAATTAGTTTCAAAATTAATTATAATGTCCAAAGTCTTAAATACATAAATAATAATAATAATAATAATAATAATAATAATAATAATAATAATCCTCAAATATAAATATAAATAAAAATCCAAAATAAAATTTCATACCGAGTGTAACAATTTTATCTAAAAGTGAAGTGGTTCTCCTAGTATCAAATTGCCTAAGTACAAATATTTGAAAGAGAAACTATAATGATATAAGCTATTAAGCTTAGTGTGTCTTTAAAGTGCAATAAGACAAACAAGTTTAAACCACAAGCATATTCACAGTTAAAGTCATAATATTTATAGTTTGAATGGAATACAAATGTAAATATAAATGCACCCATACTCCTTACACACCGTCCGAAGAGTAGGTTTCCTCAAAATCACTCTAACTACAATCACACCATCTGAAGTAGGGTCTGCCATAAAGGTATAGGCCACTAATTCTAAAATGGCATTCACCACATCGAATGAATGCACTGAACTTCCTCTATCAATCTCAACCCAATATGATATGATGTCTTGATATACATATCCGAATTATGATCCGATCCGAATTTAAAATATTTACACAAATTTCAAAGTCCGAATGTATAGCATAAATTTCGAGTCCGATAAATCAACATACAACATATAGCATTTTTCAAAATTAGCATAATAACATATATCACAAAAATATTATCCGAAGCACATGTTAGTTAACAAATATCACATCACAATCATGTTCGCAATCAATAGAGAAATCGTCAATCAATCAGACAATTCCCAAACAAAATGTTACACTCGGTAGAGACACACCTTGACAAGATAACCCTAACAACGAATGAAAATTTCTACGATCAGCTCGAATAGTGGATTAACCTGAATCAACTCGATTCATCTCGAAGCACGAGTCAGTATTAACCGAGATGATAAGGAGGGAGGAGACAATAATTTCGATTCATATTCGATATCTCCTGCGAAAATTACAACACGCGTATTAAATCTCAAATCATCAATTCTAAATAATGAAATAACTTCAATGACATTTATATTAATTTCAGTTCAAATTGAGGGAACCGGACAGTATGGTTTTCGTTTGAATAAAGGGAGCTGTCGGTTCAAGAGCTTTTGGCTAAATGAAAAAGGTATTTGGAATTTCTTTGAGGTTTCCAAGTGCATGGTGACGTGAGCAGGATCCCAAAATATGGTTATCAATTAAGTAATAGAAGCAAGGAAAATTATAATGATATTAAATTGGAGGGAGAAACGATGTACGGTTCTTGAATTCGAAAAGAGGTGGAAAGTAGCCCTCCACCGCCGACGGAGGTGAGCACGGCCTGAGTCCGGCCAGTCAAGCCAACCCACGAGAAGCCCGGACCAACGGTCGATCAAGAATATGAGAAGAGAGTGTCGGTTTAATGGTCTACTTTGGTGTCTGGTTTGAACCCTCTGGTTGATCAGGCGAGTACAAACAAAATTCTTAACATGTAAGTTGTTCGTGGCTTTGTTACTAGAGAAAGTGATTGGAACGTGCATCAGTTGCAACATGTCTTCAAGGAGGACCTCGTTCAACAGATTCTGAGTATTCCCAAGCCTTGCAAAACGTTCAGAGAGGACCTTCCAACATGGAGATGGGATTATAGTGGCACCTGTACGGTTAGGTCTACCTTCCTTAAGATCCAACAAGACTGGTGGGACAAACGAGACAAGGTATGGGACTTAGCTTGGGAGTTTGATGGTCTATAGTGGATTAGGCAGTTCATATGAATTGTTATTCGTCAGAGGTTAATGACCAATGTCGAACGCAAAAGACGAGGACTTATAGTCGACCCTCACTGTCCAATGTGTAGAACAAGGAAAGAAACATTAATGCACATTCAAAGGGATTGTCCCCAAGCTCGTATAGTTTGGGAGAACCTGGTTTCGAACTAGCTATCTACGAATTTTTCGCTGCTTCCCTGTTCGAATGGTTATACACAAATCTGGTCAAACACACAACCTTTAGTTGCACTGATTTCAGCTGTCATCATCTCTTAGGTATCTTTGTCTAGAGGCTTTGAAAACAACGCAACTGCCTTATTTTCAATGGCCAAATCTGGTTCACGATGGCAATCATTCATTCAGCTAAAGCGTGGGCGATAACCTTTAAGTGTACTAAGCACACAACCAATACCAATAGCAAAATGAGCAGGAATGAGAGCCACTAGAAACCGCCAAACACATGTGCGATAAAATTTAATGCTGACGTTGTCATGAACCAAGCTACTATGGCTGCTACTGGTAGAGATTTACTCTAAGATTGCAATGATGAATGGATCTTTGACTATGCCAGGAATATAGGTCGTTGTGCTTCCCTCCAAGCTGGGCTATGGGCGTCCTCTTTGATGGACTCGACATTGCTTAGAATCATGGAGTGCGACGGTTAGAAGTTGAGATGGATAATCTTGAAGTTGTTCAAAGGCTCAACGCTCCTTCTCAGGCAAACGAGTCTATTATTATCAAGATAATTCATAGCTACCTGAGCTTGCAAGGGAACATCATGACCAGTCTCCGCCCGTGTGGAATTAATAAACTAGCTACGGCTTAGCGTGTCTTGGGCGTCAGCTGAATCTCATGATGTCATTATTTCAACAACGTTCTACAACGATCAAAAGCATCCTCAATCTGGACAAGTCAACACTAAAAAGTAGACCTAGAGGCTGTTAATACAGTACCCTCTTTTGTTATAAAACATATTTTGACATTAAACTGAAATGAAAACAAATTAAATAATAATAATTTTGGATAAAGCACGCAAATGATACTCCAACTATAGGCTACTATTTTGTTGAGTTCCTTGATAACCCCGTAAAAAGGTTGTATTTTGTGCCTTTTTACTTAGGTTATTGTTTATTTTAAAGCTCATGTCATAGCATTTAGATTGCATTTAGGTCATGTAGTTGGATTTGGTGGTAATGTCTGGCTGCAACATTTAATTGTTGAAAAATGGTGATGGTGAGGGAAATGTCTTGCTCTTTTGAAGTTGTGTAGGTGAGGAAAGCTTAAGGAGAAGATGTGACTGTTATAGCATTCTGAAGATGGAAAGCTGAAAAAATTATCACATCGGAAGATGGACAGTAAAATCTAGAGCAGAAAAGATAAAATAGAAAAATATCTTTGCCAAGCTGTCCAGCCACACATGACTCAATACCCTTGCTGTAAATTTTGGGACCACTTGTCACAATAACCGCCCATTCACATGAGGATGATGCCACCTAGGGTACAAAGGGAAAAAATTCCCCTCTATAAATACCTGAGGTACCCTACATTTAAAGGGGGCTTTGGAAAAATCTTTGTGAGGTGACCTAAGAGAGAAAAACAACTTCACATTCGTTCATTTCCTTGCTCTTTCCATCCCCTTTTTGTGGTGTCCTCCATAGTTGAGCGTCAAAGGGGTAGCAGCTAGGACCTCGAGAGAGTCTAGCTTGCTAAGGCGGTGCATGGCGGTAGAGCTAAAGATCACGACAACAACTCGTGGGAGTGTTCTTCTCCTTGTGCTTTTATTTTTCTATCTATATGGGATTGTATTGAACTTTGAATGATCTTGGATGAACTTAGCCACACAATGTACTAACTTATTTGACAATGGATTTGTGTTGGATGATTTATTTTGTGTTAATGGATGGTTTGATGTTTTTATGTTTAAATGTTGTTTTGCTCACTGTTTGTACTTTATATGCTTTATCATTGTAAGAATTTTTGAGAGATTTTCATTTGTTGTAGCGTAAGATACTTAGTCTTGTAAGAGTTTTTGAGAGATTGCGATTTTTTAAGTATAGATTCCTAGTATCGAGAGAGCTAAGTTAGATCTACGTGAGCAATGAGGCTTAGCTGCTAACTAAGTTCTAATCCGCCTTAAAGATAAGTAGATGGTTTCATGCGACTAAAAGGGATAGTACATAATCGATAGACTAGTGTTCACACTGAGAGGTATTGTCATAATATTAGTTTTATCAGGTTCCTTGCTTGAGAGAGTTTAGGAACATTTTTAGCAAATTTTGTCGTGCAACATACTCATAGAAGAAGAAACCATTCTTAGCATAGAATATAGTTGCCATAACAAATCAATGCCAATTACCCCTAGAGAAGCTTGATTGTGTGAGGTTGTCGGTCTTATTTTATTTTCCAAGGTTCAATTTATTTTACTTTTTTTAGCATACTTTTACATTTTACTTAAATTCTTGTCTCAACACACTTTTACAATTTCATTTAAACTTCCGCCACAACAACTTTACTCCACCTCACTCTATTATTGCCACAACATTCCATCACCCTTTATATATACCATCTGCCACAACATTACTTTCACTTGTTTATACCATTATACTTATATACTTAGGTTTAGTTTGTGACGAATTTTTGCTATAGGTTGCTAATAAAATACCTCAAATCCCTGTGGAGACGATACACACTCACTACTGTATTACTTGCATCGATTGTGTATATTTGCACATAATTGCATGCCACAACACAATACATTTACACGCAATCAAGTGTTTGACATCGTTGTTGGGGATTTGTAACTGATTATTTTAAGTTATTTATAGCATTAGTTTTTGTTATTTTTTGCTATTAGTTTTACTTGTTATTTTTTGTTTATTTCTTTTTCAAGTTTTGTTGTTGCATAACTTGAAGAACTGTCGAGGAACCACTTTATCCTCTAGTTCCAGAGATCGAAAATGTATTCCGTCAGAGACAACATGCTCAACGTTCGAAAACCAAGGTGTTCATCAAGTTCAAGATCATGCAGATCCAAATGCTGCAGCATTTCAGAACGATGGACTTGTATCGAGACCGAGAGCTATTCGAGATTAGCTCGCTCCTATTTTGAAAGATCTCAACCCCGGTATAATGGCACCGAGATTCAGGCAACCCCACTTTGCGATCAAACCATTCATGTTCAATATGTTGAACTCAATCAGACAATTTGGTGGCATGCCTAATGAAGATGCAAGGCAACACATCCGTGATTTCTTGGAAGTTTACGACTCATTCAGACATCAAAGAGTGCACGAGGATTTACTAAATCTAAAGATGTTTCCCTACTCATTGCGTCATTGAGAAAGAGCTTGGTTTAGTGGAGTTCTATCCAACTCGATGAAGATTTGGGGATGATCTTTGTAAAAGCTTTTTGCTGCGGTAAAATCCGCCCAACATGAACACTCAATTAAGAAATGACATAGTAAATTTTCATCAAGCTGGTGACAAATCAATGTATTAGTGTTGAGACCGGTATAAAAGTTTGCTTTACAAGTGCTCTAATCATGGATTCCACGACTGGATCCAAGTCGTGATGATCTATAATAGAGTGAATACATCCACATGCATGATGTTAGATGACTCAGCAAATGGTACTTTGCTTGAAAAATCACCCAAAAGGGCCTTTGACATCCTAGACAAGATAACCAACAACAATTATTAATTTCCCTCTTCAAGACTTGGAACTATAAGAAAGACACATGGGACATTCGAGCTAGATGCTAAGAATTTAATGTTCACCCAACTTTCTGCTATATGTTTCTTATGCCATGGCAATCACCATGAGAGTGGATGGCCTGACAATCAAGAATCTATCAATTATGTGGGAAATTTCAACCAAGATAATAACAACCCCTATTCGAATACATACAACCCAAGATGGCGTCAACCTCCTAACTTTTCATAGGGTAATCAAGGGGCAAAAAAAAACAATCCAAAAAGCTCGAATAGGCCACAACAGAATATTACTGAACCTTTAGGCTTTCAACAACAACATATGCCATGACAAAATGCCAACAAATGTTGAGCATATTTATCGAGTGCTAACTCTCTCGAAGCCATTCTTCATGATTTCTAGCTTCAACGAAAGCTTTGCTGCATGAACACTAATCAACTATTACGAGCCAAGCCACATTATTGCAAAACCAAGCAGCATTGTTGCAAAGCCATAGCTCGTCTTTAAGAGACACGGAGAACCAAGTGGGCTAAATTGCTACAGCATTACATGCTAGCCTACAAGGCATCCTCTCAATTGATACTAAGGTCACTAAATCTCATGGAAATGAGCAATGTAATGCACTCGCACTGAGAAGTGGTACCCAACTTAATCAAGATGATAAGTTTGGGGTGAAGAAGGTAAACAATCCTTACCCTAGCATTGTGTAATAAGAACCTGATGTGCCAGAAATATTATATGTATAGAAGAACAAAGATGAGGGTTCCACAAGTAAACCTGTTGAGGGAGGACAAACAAATGTTACAAGAAAAGTTGTTCCCCCACCTACAGTTGAAGAAATCAAACCCCTACCACCCTTCCCTCAAAGACTGAAGAAGCATAATGACGACATCCAATTCAAGAAGTTTGTTGAAATCCTTGAGCAACTATATATCAATATTCCACTCTTGGAGTCCATTGATCATATGCCTATATATGCTAAGTTTCTCAAGGAGATTGTCACAAAGAAGAGGAAGGTGGAAAAGTTAGAAACAGATGCTACAACAAAACAATATTGTTATACACTTAGTAAACTTCCGTCGAAGCGAAAAGATCCTGGAAAATTTGTTATTCCATGTTCTATCAGCGATAAATATGTGGGGAGAACCTTATTTGATCTTGGGTCAAGTGTAAATTTGATGCCCAAGTCCGTGTTTCTAAAGCTTTGAATGGGCAATGCATAACCGACTATGATCGATCTTATGTTCGTCCCGAGAGCAAAATTGAAGATGTCACAATAAAAGTGGAAAAGTTTGTATTTCTAGTTGATTTTCTCATTCTCAACTGTGATGCCGATGACAATGCGCCCATCATTTTGGGGTGACCCTTTTCAACTACTGGTCGCATTCTCATTGATTCCGAGAAGGACGAGTTCACCGTGCGACTATATGATAAAAGTGTGTGACTATCAATGTCTTTAACACACTCAAGTACGTGGATGTGTAACCCCCTAGACCCAACCTAGACGGTAGGCCCGGATCTAGGCAGCCATAGGTCTTATACATGAATCATTTTAATATTCAAAATGCATTTAAAATCCATTTCAGTAAATAAAATCATGTAACAGTAAAATAAGAAAGTACATAACCATCAGAAAAGTCTATGCGGTAAATATACTTATGATATTGGTGTCATAAATAAAATATTGGTAATACAGAAGAGTGAAGATAGTAGTAAAAATGTGTGTCACCAAAGAACAAAAAGGGCATACAGAAATATAAAATGAAACAAAAGTAAGGAGATATCAGTTCTCCTGATGCCAAGTCTGCTAGTCTATTGTCTGGTACTATCTGAAAAGTTAAAAAATTAAAGGATGAGCTAAAAATCCTAGTGTTCTCCTTGCGGTGTATAAAAAATACAGATAAAATATTTTAGTGAAAGTTTATTTTATAAAAACATGCTTTTTAAAATATGAACACTACCCCCATCTGAACACTAGAATGTGTAAGTTCCCCTGAACCATACACTCATGTGTACACTCGGTAAATGACCTTATGCTAATAGCATAAGGGCATGCGATAAGGTCTTAGCCAATGCACAAAGTAGAGGAGTCTGCAGTAAGGTCTTACAAGTCAAAGATTAGGCCTAAGATACTTATTCCAATCATACCCCAATGATAGTAAATATGCATGAATTTAGATAAAAAAAGATAATTTAATAAAACATTTAAAACATGCCATTTTTTAATAATCAGATAAAAAAATCTAGTAACCAGAGATCATATCAGAAGTATCGTAATTAGATATCAGAACTCAAAATATATGTTAAAACAAATGTCATGCAATCAGAATATTTAAATTTCCAAAATAGTCCAGACAGATAGTTTAAAACAGTACTAGTACTGTAACACCAAATAGGAACACACATGTACCTATCAGAGAAGTCTGGGATGATAGCCTACTCTCGGGGCTGCCTATCATGATCGACGAAAGTGTTATACCTTACAGATCGAAAAAACTATATTAAAATCCTAACATAAAATAAATAATAAACTTTCATTAGACAATTTACACAAACCTACGAGTCACTCCCGAAGAAGGTAACGAGCTGATTTGTCGGACAGGAAGTACCAGATATGGTCAACCCTCGGTCAGGGGAATCATAGGTACCTTCACGAAAATATAACCCCAGATTAATTTCATAATCAAATCCCGAATAAATAAGCATAAATGCTAAAAATACTAAGCATTTTTGGATTAACGGGCTTGATTCAAGGCTTTCAGGTCAAAATTTGGTAAAACGGACCGTAAAAATAGACTCAGGACATCGAAAAAATACAGGATATATGGTACCAAAAAAGTTAATAGTCGATTAACGTTAGTTAATGGTCAATGCTAGACAACGGCAGCGGTCAAGCGGCGTGGTCAGTGGTGTGGTGCGACTAGACTAGTTAGGGTTAGCGTAGTTCAACTTCTTGGAATGTTTTGGTCCAGTTCAGATGGGTCAGTCTGATTAGGCCGGTTTGGGATTTTGAGTTTAAGTCGACAGGTTACGGGTCGAGTCAGATACAAGTCAGACGAGTCAGATACGGTACATATCAAGTTCGACGGGAGGTTTAACGGGTTGGTTCGACCCGCTTCTAGAAACCCATAAAGTGATGGACTTTCCCTACGTGCAGTGGCGGCACATGCGGAAGTTTTTGGTGACGTGAAAATAACAAAAAAATCTTTAAAATATTTTCAAGCGTTTTAAGGCACTTACAAGGCTCGGTTCACCTCGGTGAACGACTGAGAGCTCGATATCGACAACATCAAGAATTTACTTTTGCTTACTCCTCCACACACTAGCGACAGAGATGAAGAAACGACCACCGTTGGACTCGGGACAACGTAAGGAATTCAATGGTACATGCAGTGTCGATAACAGAGCAATGATCGATAATGAAACAAAGTTTGAAGTTATTTGGCTAAAACTTGCTAAAACGGGAAAGTTTAATGGGAAAGAGAAAATGAATTTCCTGAAATGGTAGTTTTTTTTTATTTTTGGGGTTTATAAACCATCCAAAAGGGAAAAGGTAAAATTATGTTATATATCTTTCTAGTTTTAAAACTTTTTGATTTTGGGCACAAAATTAATTAAAAATTTTCATTTTAATCCCTAAATTTTACCATAATTTTAATTTAGTACTCATAATTAAATTATAAAAAATTTAACCCTAAAATTAGGGTGTGACAACTCACCCCCTTAAAAGAAATTTTGTCATCAAAATTTTCTTGGTCTGAATAGATTTGCGAATAGAGTTCTACGGACTAACCTACAAGAATCTAAACTGTCATAGAACTCTAGGTATTCTCAACCATAATATCTAGACCCCTAGATACAGAATATGATGCAAAAGAATGGGTAGAACTAAAACCAAATAAAGCAAAGTATGAAACTAAATAAATAGTAACGGTACCTGTAGTGACACCAGGCTCATCGCTATCCTGACAACATCTAGAAGCATATACCAACCCAAGTTATCTGACATCAGTCCGAGTTTTACCTCTACTCTGAGATGTTCGGTCCCTACTAGTAGACCCAGATGCTCTCTACTATCTATGACTTCAAGCTGGTGTCTGGATTGTACTCGAAGTACGAGTGAAAGTCTGAACTGGTGTCTAAAAGGTGGGAGCTGAATTTGGACAATCCTTCAAGAAATGGTCATCGCACCCACATCTGAAACAAGTACCCATCTTCTTTCTACACTCTTCAAAATGATGCCTCTTACAATACTCACAAGTATGCACAGATGGTGCTCTAGAAGAACCACCCTAACTAAAAACTAAAACTGTTGGAGTAGATGACGGTGTAGGTCTACAAGACTTGTCCCTACCTCTCTTGATGGGATGTGGAGAAACATTTTTAGAACCAGAAGATCCCCTGAATTGATCTCTATATTTGTCTCGATCTCTATCCCTCTTACGATCTATGCCACAGCTCCATCTCCTCAGCAGTCTTGGCTATCTCAACTAATTTACCAAAGTACCTCTCCCAATGGGTAGCAATTCGATCCTGATCTCATACCTCAGTCCAATTTCAAACCTCAAGCACCGATCCACTTCAGTGGCCATGTAATACCCCAAATAGTAGGTCAATAATTATTTTAAAATGAATTAAATTTTGGAAGACTAAAGTGAATAAGTTGTAAAGTATAATAAATGATTAAGTAAGACCAATTAGCAAGGATTGTAATATTGAAAGGGCATTTTTTGTATTTTAAAATGAAATGAATTTAAAACCAATTTAAAGTTAGGGATTTAAGAAATAGGGGAAAGTGAAATACTATGCTAAGTCATTTTACTCTTCTGTTTTTTCTTCCCGTGGTTGAGTGTCATCTATAGCTTAATGCAAGTTTCATCTAGCTAATGTTTCCTTTCGATTTTGGTTGGTTCTTGCAACCTTAAGTGATATGTAAGGTAAAGGGAGGGTTAAATAGGATTAAAACAAAGACATGGATGAGATATTAGATATTTAAGAAAATGGGTTTGGAATGATATATTAAGATATGAGTGTTTATTGATGTTTTCTAGTACATTTGACTTATCAAAGAAGTAAATAAGAGATTAGAATCATTGGATGAGTTTAAAAATGTTGGGATCGTCGGCGCACCCCATGGCGCAGCAGAAACAAAACTCGACGGTATCACCAGCGATCCAAGTACGAAAAACTGAAATCGGGAAGAAGAGATACGAATACTTACAATGGGTTCCTTAAAAATAGCAAGATCAACAGTGAATACGGTGGTGTAGATCGATTCGAATCGAAAGCCTCCACGAAATCACGTCTCGGCCTCTACTTAGTTCACTCGATTGAGAGCAATATTTGTTTCCCCCAAAACTATTTTGAGAGAAAACGACTGAAGGGTTTGTGTGTTGCAAAAAATGACTACTAGACCTAACACACCCTTTTATAGCCAAGTTACCCTAATCATATTAGGGTTTTTATTATTTCAAATTAATCAAATCTATATTTAATTAATTGAAATTAAATATTCGGGATTATTAAAACATATATTTAATTAACTCTAGATATATATTTTAGTAACGTACAACAAATTGTACATCTTTGCTCGTTTCAATCCTAGGGTGTGACCTTGTAGGTTCTTGTAACATTAGCAGTAATTATTAGAACAATTCTAATATTACATACAATGAGTGACATCTAGAAATATATCATTGTCACCTAAGTTACAAGAAAATATGATTCGATATATCATCTTGGTGATTACTCTTTTATTTATTACATCCTTATGTCCTTTATATCTAGAATAGGCACAAGTATTGGAATAGTCACACTTGTATAGCCCATCTATTGTTTCATGATATCTAGGGTAGACTTAAATTAACGAATAGTTTATGATATCTCATATCAACTTATTCGAGCATGGTCATTCATTTCTAGTCTTACTCAATCAAGTGGCCTGTGATATATTTCCAATTATGTAGGAAGGGCAAATCCTATCTTAATCATACGCACCCACTACATATATTAAGATATATTCAATAACAGTCTTTATAGAGCAACCAGTTACGGAGCTTGTTTAGCTGTATCAAAATATACAACAATATATGCTGGGATAGTATTGATCTCAAGTCTGAGGATCATACATATAGTCATCACCATGAGCAATGTTATGACTGTCACATAATAATCCAAGGCATATGCTCATGGTCGGTCAATCTAATACATTGTTCTCTAACAATATAATCATGTATCAATTCTGACATCTCTATGTCAATGACAACTCATTGTCATCAATCAATAACATGCTAGTCTTAAGCGTATTATTATTGTCTATGCCTATAATAATACTTGACTAGGGATCTTTTAATAATAACAATTATGTCATTATATGGACTTTATTATCTTCCAGTTTATGTTAAACACATATATATAAATGAAAATAATAGCGACAATGCCTTTATTCAATAAAATCGGTAAATAAAAGTATTATTACAATCATCATATGATTGGTCTTTGGGCATACTCTAACAAAAACAAGTTAGAAAATGTGGTGTGATTCTTAGAATCAAATGATCTTGAGGGATACTAGATGTTTTAAGTAGCTAAATGAAAGAAAGTTATTATGGATACGTATATAAGACTTAAATAGTATTGTTGGGAGTAATCATAAGGAAATTTGACCAAATTTGGGTATATTTCTGGCTTAAAATGGAAAATCTGGGTAATGGTATCGGTACTGATAGAACAGTACTGATACTATAGGCTAAAATGGGATGAATCAACTGAGTAGTATCGATACTGATACAATCAGTATCGATACCGAAGGGAATGTATCGATACAGTTAAAAACATAATGAAAAAATGATATCAATACCATAATAGAGTATCAGTACCATAGTATAGTAGTATCAATACCATGGTAAGGGTATCGATACTGAGGAGCCAAAAATTGTAAGATAGCTGATATTGTTTTAGAAAATTTAATAATAGGTACTCTTGAGTAATGTTTAAGTGTAATTGTTAGGAAATATACTAACAATTGATATTGTACATGTATTTAATGGATAATGAATAGATCAAAATCAAGCTCCTGAGTCAGGCAAAGCAAAAGGAAAAGGCCAAGTTTTGGAGTAATCAATTTTATGTCTTGGATATCAAAGCGAGGCAAGGCAGGTGAGTGCATTTAATTATGTACATATATGTTACGGTAGTCATAGATGTATGATTGATTGATATATGTATGGTGATTACCAAATGACACTGAGTGTACAAAAAGTTAAGAAATTCATAATTTGTTTATGAATTTCCGTATGGCACTTTATGTGTAAACTTAAGAAATTCATACTAAGTGGATGAATTTCCGTATGGGCACGTTATGTTTATACTTAAGAAATTCATACTAAGTGGATGAATTTCTGTATGGCCACTTTATGTGCAAAACTAGGAAATTCGTACTAAGTGTATAAATTTCCATATTAGTAATCGGTGTACAACCCAAGTACACTAGAGTAATGGTCGAGAAATGACTGTATTAGTATTACAGAAGTAAACTATCGAATGTATAATGAATTGAAAGAAGTAATGGATATTATAATTGTCATAATATATTTGTATGTAGAATTTTGCTTATGATTATTTACGCCTTACTAAGAAATATCTTAGAGTATGTTAATTTCACGCGTAGGTTTTTACATAAGCGGAGTAAGGAGATCATCAGACATCAAAGCAAGGGTCGCCTCGTCAGTAATAGTATGACATCCATGTATATTTTCATGAAATTAGTTGGCATATAATAGATTTAGTCAAAACACTTGAAAAGTATTTGATTTACCCTAATGTAAAATGATGAAATGTTTAAACATTACTTTTTGTTTACTTACGTAAGTTTAATGAATGTTTTATTATTACTAAATTTGAAATGTTTTATAAAAAGAAATAAAATTTTATGGGTTTTCAAATGGGAAAATGTTTTAAAAGTGATGTGACATCTATATCTCGTTACGGTAAGGTATAAGGGAGATGGGTGTTACATTTATTGGTATCAGCGCTACAGGTTTAGCCGATTCTCGGCCAAAATCGAGTTTATTTTGATGCAAAAAGAGTTTACATGCAACTAAGAGGTCAAGTTACTGATAGGGTGTAGAAAGAATATGATAGATGTCTCTTCTTACTAACTTAAGTTCTATCCTTATTTATGTTATACCAGATGTCGGATTCCACGAATTCGAGAAGAGCGACTGGATGAGAGAGTAGAGATGGATCGAGTAGTGAAAGTTATGAAGCAAATAGTGAACATCTGATTCCGTCTGAGAACTCCAGTGCACTGGCACCTAATGGTATGCTTGTTCTGGAGTTCAGAGCTTTTATGTAAGATCTTGATGCTGTCTTGACAAGGTTTCAACCTCCTCCACCTCCCCCTGCTCCTCCAGCACTGCGAATGTTAATCCCTAAGGAATTAAGAAGTTTGGGAGCTCCTGAGTTCTGGGAGAATAAGGTGAAGGTCTGATGGACGCAGATTTATGGTTGAATGATGTTATGATGATGTTGGAGAGTTTATAGTGCTATGATCATAAAAAATTGGGTAGAGCTGTATCGTTACTCCGAGGATCAGCTCCGGTGTGTTGGACAAATACGACGATGTATGCATCGCCAGAACAAGTGAACTGACAATTCTTTTAAGATGAGTTCAAGAACAAGTATATCGGGGAACAGTTTATGAGGTCAATGCTTTTGAAGTTTCTTAATTTAAAGCAAGGCGATCGAGTAGTGCACGAATATGAGGCTGAATACAGTAAGCTTAACTGTTATGCTACCGAGGTAGTTCCTAATGACAAAGTTTGACGAGATTGGTTTATTGAGGGTCTGAGGTCAAAGTTAAAAGAGATGATGTTGGCCTTAAATTTGCCTAGCCTGCAAGACGAGATAAATAGAGCGAAGGCTATTGAAAGAGCTCAAGATGAGACTCTAGCAGCGGAAGAAAGTATGCAGATGGGAAAAAGGATTGGGATGTCTTCATCTACACATCATGCTAAGAGAGGAAAGGGCTTAGGTTCCCGATATACTGATGAAGCTGCTTCTGCTGTAGCTTCATAGAAAACTAAGCAATCTCATTCCTTTGCTAATAGCTCGGGTAGAGCTTATGGAGAGAGACCTCTATGTCAGACATGCAGCATGTCACACGGGGGAGTATGTAGATTTCTCACCGGCGCTTGTTTTCAAAGTGGTGAATCTGGTCACTTTGCTCAAAATTACCCAAATAAGTCAGAAGATAGATCAACACAAACTGAGAGATCAGTAGCTGCACCAAGTAGAAGTAGAGGAAGAGGAAGATCAGGTGGTCAATATGAGATTAGCCAGAGACAAGAGACTCGGGGAATGACCTGAATTTATAATATAAAGACCAGTGAAGATAGGGATGATCCGAAGATCATAACAGGTACATTTCACCTTTTTGATGAGCCTATTTTTGTTCTAGTTGATCCTGGTTCTTCGTACTCTTATATTAGTACAAAGTTGGTTAGAACTAGAGGAATTCATTTAGAACCAATTTCTAGTGAAATGATAGCGGTGAACCCTATGGGCCATAGTGAAAGGGTAGCATGGGTGCGTAGAAAATATCCAATTAAGATTAAAGGGGTTGTGTTTTTGGCAAACTTGATGGAGTTTCCCTTTGATGAGTTTGAAATCATTTTGAGCATGGATTGGTTGTCTCTACATCATGGATGGGTAGATTATCGTTGGAAGCGATTATTCTTAAAAGATGTGGAAGGCTCCAACATTGTAGCAATAGGTGAGAAAGCGAAATCCTTGTCCAGTGTAATATCGACCATGACCGCCAAGAAAATGATGTCAAAAGGATGCGCAGCTTTTTTAGCCAATGTGATAGACACACGAGTACCGAAAGTGAGATTGCAAGATATTCCAACAGTTAAGGAGTTTACAGAGGTTTTTCCAGACGATTTATCAGGTTTGCCTCCACATCGTGAAGTAGAATTTAGGATTGAGGTTTACTCGGGCACTGAACCTCTTTCTATGACTCCGTATCGAATGGCTCCAACGTAATTAAGGGAATTAAAAGCATAGTTGCAAGAGCTTCTTGATAAAGGATTTATCAGACCCCGTGTTTCTCCTTGGGGAACATCTATGTTATTTGTGAAAAAGTTGGACGGGTCTATGCAATTATGTATTGACTATTTTCAGTTAAATAAAGTAACAATAAATAACAAGTATCCTCTTCCGAGAATTGATGACATGTTTGATCAATTGAAAGGCACATCAGTGTTCTGTAAGATAGATCTGAGGTCGAGGTATCATCAGTTAAAGATTGAAAATGAGGATAATTCTAAGACGGCTTTTTGGACTCGGTATGGACATTATGAATTTATGGTAATGCCGTTTGGATTGACTAATGCTCTTGCAGCATTCATGGACTTGATGAACCGAGTATTCAACCCTTACTTGGATCAATTCGTGGTGGTATTTATAGATAATATATTAGTGTACTCTAAGTCAAGAGAGGACATGATGCTCATCTTCGAGTAGTTCTTCAGATACTTAATGAAAAGAAGTTATATGCGAAACTGTCCAAATGCGAATTTTGGTTAGCTGAGATTACTTTCCTTGGTCATATAGTCTCTGCAAAAGGCATAAGAGTGGATCCCAAAAAGATTCAAGCCATAGTGGATTGGCAATCCCCAAAGAATGTTTTTGAAGTTTAAAGTTTCTTGGGCTTGCTAGGTATTATACAAGTTTGTGAAAATCTTCTCAATGTTAGCTTTGCCGCTAACTAAGTTGTTATGAAAAGAGGTGCCTTTTGTTTGGTCAGAAAAGTGCCAAGAAAGTTTTGAAATGCTAAAGAGAATAGTAATTGAGGCTCTAGTGCTCGTGCAACCTGAGTAGGGTAAAGATTATGTCGTTTTCAGTTATGAAACCCATAATGAGTTGGGATGTGTGTTGATGCAAGAAGGTAAAGTTGTGGCTTATGCCTCAAGACAGTTGGAGAATCATGAGAGAAATTACCCGACACATGACTCAGAATTGGCTGCAGTAGTGTTTGCTTTGAAAATTTGACGCCATAATCTATACGGTGAGCGTTGCCATGTTTACACGGCTCATAAAAGTTAAAACAGATGCTTTTGGATCGGATAAAAGAATTGCAAGGTTGAGATGAGAAATGCTTGATGAGATTGACGTAAGTTGAAAAACAAGAGGTCAAAAATTTTGAAAAAAATGACAATGGATGTTTATATTACTGTGAAAGACTTTGCATTCTTGATGATGATGAATTGAGAAAATATATTCTTTACAAAGCACATTATAGCCTTTTTGACGATGCACCTAGGTAGGAATAGGATGTACCATTATTTTAAGAGTCGTTATTGGTGGCCTGGCATGAAAAGAGCTATAACAGAGTTTTTTGCAAAATGTTTGACATGTCAGCAAGTGAAAACTGAACATCAAGTGCCTTCCGGATTACTATAACCAATATCCATTCCTGAGTGAAAGTGGGAGCGAGTTAAAATGGATTTTGTTTCGAGGCTACCTTTTTCACCAGGCAAAAAGGACTCGATATGGGTAATTGTAAACCGATTGACCAAGTCAGCTCATTTTATTCTAGTTCGATTATATTACTTGATGAATAAGTATACGGAGTAGATTGCATGGAATGCCTATATCGATAGTGTCTGATCGAGACCCAAGGTTTACTTCATAGTTCTGGAAGTCTTTACATAAGTCATTGGGTACTCGATTGAACTTCATCACAACTTTTTATCTACAGACAGATGGGCAATAGAAATGAGCAATTCAGATATTGGAAGATATGCTAAGGGCATGTGTGATTGAATTTAAAGGATCATGGGAAAAGTATTTGCCTTTAGCGGAATTTGCGAATAATAATAGTTATTAATCAAGTATTAAGATGGCCCCGTATGAAGCTTTGTATGGGAGGAAATACATAACACCATTATATTAGTTTGAACTGAATGATCAAGACATGGTTGGCCCGAATTTGATGAAAGATATGGAGGAAAAAGTGAAAATTATCCATAGTAATCTAAAGATAACCTCTGATCTCCAGAAGTCTTATGCTGATTTGAAAAGAAAAGAAATTGAATTTCAAGAGAGAGACAAAGTATTTTTGAAAGTATCGCCTTGGAATAAGGTATTGTGTTTTGAGCGAAAAAGAAAGTTGAGTCTGAGATTCATTGGACCGTATGAGATATTAAAAAGTGTTGGATCCGTAACTTATCAATTTGCTTTGCCTCCGAATATGGACAAGATCCATAATGTTTTCTACGTATCGATGCTTAGAAGGTACAAATCGGATCTATCCCATGTTATCACGCCTAAAGAAATAGAGATCCAACCAGATTTAACTTATAAGGAGGAACCAATGCAGATCTTGGCTAAGGAAACAAAGGAATTACATAACAAAAGGATTTCGTTGGTTAAAGTGCTTTGGCATAATCATAGGGTAGAGAAAGCTACTTGGGAAAGAGATGAGGATATGAGGAAGAAATTTCCACACCTCTCTATTTCATGTACTTCTTTAAATTCGTGGATGAATTTTCTTAAGGGGGAGAATTATAATACCCCAAATACTAGGTCAGTGATTATTTTAAAAGGAATTAAAATTTGGAAGACTAAAGTGAATAAGTGGTAAAGTATAAGAAATGATTAAGTAATACCAATTAGTAAGGATTGTAATATTGAAAGGTCATTTTGGTCTTTTAAAATGAAATGAATTTAAAACCCATTTAAAGTTAGGGATTTAAGAAAAATGGGAAAATGAAATGATATGCTAAGTCATTTTACTCTTCTTCTTCTTCCTGTGGTTGAGTGTCCTCCTCCATAGCTTAAGGTAAGTTTCATCTAACTAATGTTTCCTTTCGATTTTGGTTGGTTCTTGCAACCTTAAGTGATATGTAAGGTAAAGGGAGGGTTAAATAGGATTAAAACAAAGACATGAATGAGATATTAGAGATTTAAGAAAATGGGTTTTGGAATGATATGTTAAGATATGAGTGTTTATTGATGTTTGCTAGTAGATTTGTCTTGTCAAAGAGGTAAATGAGAGATTAGAAGCATTGGATGAGTTTAAAAACAAGTTAGAAAATGTGGTGTGATTCTTAGAATCAAATGATCTTGAAGGATACTATATGTTTTAATAGCTAAATGAATGAAAGTTAGTATGGATAAGTATATAAGAGTTAAATAGTATTGTTGGGATTAATCATAAGGAAATTTGACCAAATTTGGGTATATTTCAGGCTGAAAAATGGAAAATATGGGTAATAGTATCCGTACTGATAGAACAGTACCGATATTATAGGCTACAATGGGATGAATCAACTGAGTAGTATCGATACTGATGCAATCAGTATTGATACCAAAGGGGGAGTATCGATACCGAAGGGAACGTACTGATACCAGTAAAAAAAGAATGTAAAATGGTATCGATACCATAATAGAGTATCGGTACCATATTATAGTAGTATCGGTACCATGGTAGGAGTATCGATACTAAGGAGCCAAAAATTGTATGATAGGCTAATATTTTTATAGAAAAGTTAATAATAGGTACTCTTGAGTAATGTTTAAGTGTAATTGTTAGGAAATATACAAACAATTGATATTGTACATGTATTTAATGAATATTGAATAGATTGAAATCAAGGTCCTGAGTCAAGCAAAGCAAAAGGAAAAGGCCAAGTTCCAGAGTAATCAGTTTTGCGTTTTGGATATCAAAGCGAGGCAAGGCAGGTGAGTGCATATAATTATGTACGTATATGTTACGGTAGTCATAGATGTATGATTGATTGATATATGTATGGTGATTACCAAATGGCACTGAGTGTGCAAAAAGTTAAGAAATTCATAATTTGTTTATGTATTTCTGTATGGGCACTTTATGTGTAAACTTAAGAAATTCATACTAAGTGGATGAATTTCCGTATGAGCACTTTATGTGAAAACTTAAGAAATTCATACTAAGTGGATGAATTTTCGTATGGGTACTTTATGTGTAAACTTAAGAAATTCATACTAAGTGGATGAATTTCTATATGGGCACTTTATGTGCAAAACTAGAAAATTCATATTGAGTGTATAAATTTTCGTATTGGTAATGGGTGTACAACCACATACACTAGAGTAATTGTCTAGAAATGACTGTATTAGTATTACAGAAGTAAATTATCGAATGTATAATGAATTGAAAGAAGTAATGGATATTAGAATTGTCATTACATATTTGTATGTAGAATTTTGTTTATGATTATTTACGCCTTACTAAGAAATTTATTAGCTCCTGTTAATTTCACGCGTAGGTTTTAACATAAGCGGAGTAAGCAGGTCATCAGACATCAAAGCAAGGGTCGCCACATCAGTAACAATATGACATCCATGTCTATTTTGATGTAATTAGTTGGCATGTAAAGACTTAGTCAAAACACTCTGAAATGTATTTGATTTACCCTAATGTAAAATGATGAAATATTTAAACATTACTTTTTGTTTACTTATGTAAGTTTAATGAATGTTTTATTATTACTAAATTTGAAATGTTTTATAAAAAGAAACAAAATTTTACGGGTTTCCAAATGGGAAAATGTTTTAAAAGTGATGTGATATTTGTATCTCGTGTATGGTAAGGTATAAAGGAGATGGGTGTTACATTCCACCAACCCCGGAACATAACAACTCAATTTGATAAACTCGATCTCACAAACCATAACAGACATATCACCCTCCTCCAATATCTAAAACTCCTGATGTCACTCTTGTAAGTTTCTCTCTTTGATGTAGCAATTCTAAAAACGTCCCTTAAAAAGATCCCAAGTCAACTGAACCGTCGGGATATTCGTATAAATCGAATTCCACCATCTCATTGCCTCATTCTTAAGTAAAGCTAGTGTTCCCTTCAACTTCTGCTCGGGCCTCAGCTCCATCTCATCCATAATCCTCTTGGTATCCTCCAACCAGTATTTAATATTTGTCAGAGGTCCTCCAGTATTTCCCTCAAATGAAACTACTCCAGTAGCCACTAGAGACGTAGATATATCCATATCAGACATATTAGTAGGAGATCTAGCTGCCCTTTGAATCATGCGATAAATAGCTCTGTCTAGGGCACTCTGATCTATCTCAATATAATCATCTTCAGTAATGGAAGGGTCTCTCCCAAGTGTAACCGAATCCTCTCGAGAAGTAGACGGATGGATACGGGGAACAAGAGGATATCTGGCTAACGTTAGATCATCAAAAGAAAGAGAAGGCTGAGTCGCTCACCCATGACCCCATCCATGACATGTCCTACGACCTCAAGCACTCATCTGATCAGGTCTAATAGGCTCTACAAAAAGAATTCGAAACTAAGTCAGAATGGCATCAGAAATTTCAAATCCATTTAAAACTTGTAAAACAAGGTGACATGATGTTTGTAAATATTATAAAATATCTTTTAAAAATATTGTATTTTAACTCAACCACAATTCAAGTATTTAAAACCGAAAGCTCTGATACGACCAAGTGTAACCCTCTAGACCCGACCTATGGTAGGTCTATAATCTAGGTAGTCACATACCGTATACATAAATCATTTCCAGATTCAAAATGCATTTAAAATCCATTTTAGTAAATAAAATTCATGCAACCGTAAAATACAAAAATACATAATCATAAAAAATGTTCATACGTTAAATATACAAATGATATTGGTGTCAGAAACAAAATATCGGTAATACAAAAGCATGAAGATAGTAGTAAAAACACGTGTCACTGAAGTATAACAAAAATGGCATACAAAAATATACAACAAAATAAAAGTAAGGATAAATTGGTTCTCCTGATGCAAAGTCCGCTAGCCTACTGTCTGGTACTATCTAAAAAGTTAAAAATTAAAGAAAGAGCTAAAAATCCCAGTGTGTTCCTTGTAGTGTATAAAAGCATACAGATAAAATATTTCGATGAAAGTTTATTTTATAAAAACATAAAGTTTATTTTATAAAAACATGCTCTTTAAAACATGAACACTACCCCTATCCAAACACCGAAATATGTAGGTTCCCTAAAACTATACGCCCACTTATACACTCGGTAAGGACCTTATTCTAATAGCATAAGGGTCTGCGGTAAGGTCTTAACCAATGCACAAAGTAGAGGAGCCTGTGGTAATGTCTTAAAAGTTAGAAACAAGGCCTGAGATACTTCTTCCAATCATACCCCCAATGATAGAAAATATGCATGAAT
This sequence comes from Hibiscus syriacus, assembly GCF_006381635.1. Classification (NCBI taxonomy): domain Eukaryota; kingdom Viridiplantae; phylum Streptophyta; class Magnoliopsida; order Malvales; family Malvaceae; genus Hibiscus; species Hibiscus syriacus. Next base: position 6,686,452 of record NW_024062743.1, on the reverse strand, counting down.
TTAGATAAAAACGAAAATTTAATAAAACATTTAAAATATGCAATTTTTCAGAATTAGATACAAAAATAAGATAACCAAAGATAATATCAGAAGTATACGATAATTAAATATCAGAACTCAAAATATGTGGTAAAACATTTGTCATGCAGTCAAAATATTTAAATTTCCAAAACAGTTCAGACAGATAGTTTAAAACAGTATTGTAACACCAAGTAGGAATACATTTGTACTGATTTGAGAAGTTTGGGATGGTAGCCTACTCTTGGGTCTACCTATCATGATCGGCAATAATGCTAGAGCCTACGGATCGAAAAAAAAAGTATCTCAAAATCCCAACATAAAATAAATAATAAACTTTAATTAAAAATTTTACAGAAACCTATGAGCCACTCTCAAATACCAAGTAACGAGAAAATTTGTCAGACAGAAAGTACTAGATCTAGTCGAGCCTCGGTCAAGGGACTCACGGGTACCTTCACGAAAATATAACCCCAAATTAATTCCAAAATCAAATCCCAAATAATTAAGTAGAAATGCCAAAAAATACTAAGTATTTTCGAATTAATGGGCTTAATTCAAGACTTTTGGGGTGAGAATTTGGTAAAACTGAGTGCAAAATCAGACTATGGACGTCAAAAAACCTCAGGATAGGCGGTTCCAAAAAAAATCAACGATCGGTCAACGGTCAATGCTTATTAATAGCGATGGTCAAACGACACAGTCATGGGTGCGACTAGATCGGTTCGAGTTACACATTTGACTGGGTCAGTTCGAGATTTTGGATTTGGGCTGACGGGTTATGTCATACCCCAAATTAGGGGCTAAATTTTAGAAATTATAAAGTATGGGATTTAATTGGTATTTTGGGAGAAATTGATGATTAAATTGTAAAATTTCAATGTTAGCAGACCATTCTAGGAAGTGTAGAAAATTCAGCGACTAAACTTATGATTTGTCCATTTTTCTTTTGGAGAGAATTATAAACTCTCTCCCCCGATCAGTTTCCAGGAAATGTTTCTATTTCCTCTTCCCCTCAACTCTCATTTGAAATCCGATCTACTCACTGTCCGGCCACCGTTCGACGAACCGAAACCACCCTCGTGTTCGTTATCGACTGATGAACAAAACTCCTCAAACCTTTTGTCGTGAATCGGCATCGTTTGTCATAAATTTCAACAGGAATTATCGTCGGTTTTAATTCAATCTCTATTGGTTTTTCGTCGATTCACGTCGATCCGGCCACCTGTTTTCGACACCTCCTGCACCATCGTGTTCCTTGTATCGTTTCGAGTTCACCGGTGTCCTCCGTGTCTCCGTCGTCGGCAACGCGTCTGACCTGTTGACCCGACCCGACCCGTTAACTCGATCCAACCCATTAACCTATTGACCGTTGACCATTCGTTGATAGTTGACTTTGACCAAAAAGTCAAATTTTTCGAAAGTCATATTTTATGTTTTTCGACGTCCTGAGTCCAATTCCGAAGTTTTTTTTTTCCAAAATTCGAACCCAAAAGCCTCGAAATCCTCTGTCAAACCCGTTGACTTTGACAAAAAAAGTCTAAATTTTTGAAAAGACATATTTTATGTTTTTCGACGTCCTGAATCCGAATCCGAAGTCCGTTTCGTCCAATTCGAACCCGGTAAGCTGTGTTTGACTGATTAATCACCTGATTCGATCCGTTTTTCATAATTATGCTCCATTTTTAATGAAATTCAAGTTGATATACATAAAAGGAATTATTGGAAGTTGATTTCAAGATCGAGGGCGTTCGAATGGAATTTATATGATCGATCAGTATGGCACGAAAATGAGGTAATATATTACTACCTTTTCATGCTTTATGAAACATGTTGGTATTGATAAATGCATGAATGAAAATGTTTGGTTTTATCTGAATAGTAATTAATTTTTACACTCGATATGAATGTGGTAGAAAGTACGTAACTGAATATGACTCAGATGACTATTATAAGAAATTAGAGGACAACTGGAATTAAATTACTAGTTATGGGATTAAGTGATAAAGAAATCAGTCATGGATATTTAGATTATAATTTATCTCATTAAAGGTACTAGAATGATAAATTATGAGAATACTTCGATTAGATAAAATTACGAAACCCTTATGTTGTAATAAGGACAAGAATTGACTATGGAAGTTGGATAAGAAATTTTAAAGACATATTGATATGATGAAACTAATAATGTGTACAGAAAATACTGGTTTTGCTTAGGAAATCTGGATAACCGATTTCTAAACCCAAGATGGCTTATACAAGTTGCTAGAAGTTTGATAAGGAATAATTTAAAGTTTAGAGATTATCCGGAAAAGCGATTAACCCTAGAATCTCTAAGTTATTATTATCCTGGTTAAGAGTTTTAATACTGAAGATTTTTAATACTGAAATTATATGGTTAAGAAATTACGAAATTTCCCTTGAGATGGAAGAGTAGCTGAATTGACCCTGAATGGAAAAAGTACTCAAAATGTCATGCCTAAATCGATGAATAACTAGTTTTATCGTTAAGATCACATGTTTATACAGAAAATTTCTGATAATCCGTAAATCTCCAAGTTATGAGTAAATACCTGAAGAATAATTTATCGATGGTTCTCTTTTGACAGAATTGTTCAAAATGACTGAAATAAATGATAAATTTGAAGTCGATAATAAGATCGGACGGGATGAAATGATTGTAATACACTGGATCTGTAAAATGACCAGAATACTCTTAGAATGCAAATGACCAAGAATATCACCAAGCTCAGGAATGATTGAATATCATTGAGCTCTGAAATAAATGGAAAAACATTGAGCCCCAAAATGACCAAAATACCCTTATGGCCTAGACTAAGTAAATGTCTTGAATTAATTAAGAAATCCAAATAAACATGGATGTTGTACTGCTCTTAAAATTTATGGAATGCAACTTAAGTGGGTCAACCAAAGCTAGTGCTATATTAGTACGTGAATTGCATAAGTACCACTTGAATGGTTGTTTGTCTCCTTAAGTTTGGATCGATGATAATTTTGGAAATACTCAGCTCAACTCAACTCTAGATCGCATTCGATATTAAGAAGTGGATATCCATTAGACAAATCAACTATGAATATCAAATTGAATTGAACGGAAGTATAATATGTATCCAAAATTCAGAAACGTCTGAATTACTCTGAAAACCCCCGAAGTAATTGGAATAGACTTGACTGCTAAATGAACTAAGTAACCTCAATGACTAAGGATTAAGTAAGTGATTTGGATAAGTCTAGAAACCCTGATAAGTTTACATAGTGTACCAAATACTATGGGTTAGGAACCAAAAATCAAGTACATTAACATTTCCTAAAATCGTTGAAGCGTGGAAATGAAATAAAGACCATTGGAAGATCAATTTAACGATGACTCAAAAGATGATTTATGGACAATAATTATTTATATTAAGGGGTGAACACCTGGAAGGACAACGAATGGACTGGTCAACATGCATTAGTTCTGGGAGTTGTTCTGCCTGAGTAATTTCGATAATCCGATAGATCGACACAGACTGTAATTGTCCTGAACCTTAATTTCTTCCTTATTAGCTCAAGTCTCATTCTGAATAACTGATGAATTTGTCAGTTATTGAACTCTCCCAATAGTGATTCTAAATTCTGACATTCTATCGGTATATTGAAGATCTGTGTTTCTCTATCTGATAAGATTATCCAGTACTTCTGAATAATATCTGTAAACTATGGTGTGTTCCCTAATCACATGAATATTTTATTTGATTTTCAACATGAATTCTGTTATGATACCTGACCTAGATTATGATATGATACTTGACCTGAATTCTGATCTGATACTTGACCTGGATTATGTTTTGATTTTTGATATAGCCGTTTATGGAAGGAACATGTTTTATTTGAGGGTAATGTTGGAGGAAGTATACCTAGAGGCTCCTCGACTTTGTGCTCAGGGCCTTACTAGACTTGACGGTGGGTGTATAGTTCTGGGGAACCTACATATTTTGGACTTGATGGATGGGGGTAGTGTTCATGTTTTTTAAACATGTTACATAAACCGATTTTACTGAAATATTTTATCTGTATTTTTCACTGGTTTTACGGGAACACACTAGATAACCTATTCTGATCTCCTGAACTCAATCATCCAAAATATTTCCTTGAACTGAACGCTCATTATCTGATACTACCTGAAATATCAGTAGGATCTCCGCTCAACATAAAGATATGTAGAAGTATAAACTGATAAGGAAATATATGTTTATCTGTATCTGCATGTTCTTCAGCATCATCTGGTAGTTCTGTATTACTAAGCTTTTCGAAGCTCACTCTGTTACTCACTATTGCAGGTTAAAAGAATTATACCAGTACAACTATCGACTTCAGTAAGGGAGTTCTTCCGGCGTTGTTTGCAAAGTATGGTACATGTGATTAGGAGGCATGTAATTGTATTTTGTTTTATATCTGAGTCTGAATTTTTTTTTATTTCTGTATATTGATAAATCATTTTATGAGTTACATGTTTTATAAAAGTTTTAAATTTTCTGAGATTTTTACAGTGGGTCGTTTTGGTGACCCTAATGTGACACTCCAGATCAGATCGGGTTACTCGCATTAGTCTGAGGGGGTTACAGGTTACGTGTCGAGTCAGAGACATGTTAGATGGTTCAGATGAGGTACAGATCGAGTTAGATGGGTGGGTCAACGGGTCAGTTTGACCTGCTTCTAGAAACCTGCCAAGCGGTGGACTTTCCCCACGCCTAACGATAATGCGTGGAGGCGCATGCAGTGGTTTTCAGGATTGGAAAATTACAGAAAAAATCTTAAAAATATTTTCTAATGTTTTAAGGCACTTACAAGTCTCAATTTACCTCGGTGAACGACAGAGAGCTCGATATCGACAACATCAGGAATTTGCCTTCACTTACCCCTCCACATGCCAATGATAGAGACGACGAAACAACCAACGTTGGACTTGGGACAACACAATGACTTAAATGATATAGGCAATGTTGATAACAGAGTAACGGTCGACGCTGAAACAAAGTTTAAGTTAATTTGCTAAAACTTGATAAAACGGGAAAGTTGAAAGTGAGAGAGAAAATGGGTTTCTAAAAATGGCAATTTTTTGATTTTGGGGGTTTATAAACCATCCAAAAGAGGAAAAAGGTAAAATTACACTATAGGTCCTTTTAGTTTTAATTTTTTTATTTAGAAGTTAAAATTATTTAAAAATCTTATTTTAGTCCTTAAAATTTACCAAAATTTTAATTTGTCCTCAGAATTACATTACGAAAAATTTAACCCAAGAATTGGGGTGTGAAAAGATGACTCAGAGGAATGCCAAAGTTTTTTAGACTATGGCTGACTTGAAGATGCAAAGTTTTGTTGTAACAACTTTTTACATTTTAAAGATTATGAAAGACTCAATGAAGATGAAGGCATTGAGGAGCCCAAGGATTTTTCATTTGAGGTGCAACAGTATAATTTGCTGCTAACTAGAGCATGTACGCGATTCGAACCTCTTGATTTTGATGAATTTGTTCCCCTAGAACCTCCGCTACAACATGCACCTACCTTGGAACTCAAACCTCTTCCATCACATTTAAAGTATGTATATATAGGCAGTGATGATACTTTGTCTGTTTTAATATCTGCTACTCTTAACCCTGAGCAAGAACGCATTTTGATAAATGTCATATCATGTCATAAGAAAGCTCTAGGTTGGACTATGGCTGACTTGAAGGGAATAAGCCCTACTATTTGTATGTACAAGATCCATCTTGATGAATGCCATAATAATTATGCTAAACCACAAAGAAGACTTAACCTAATAATAAAGAAATTAGTTATGAAGGAAACATCAAGGGGCTCAATTTTGGAGTGATTTACCCTATCTCTAACAGTTCATGGGTTATCTCGGTGCAATGTGTGCCCAAGAAAGGAGGCGTGACTGTGGTGAGCAACAAGGAGAATGAGCTATTACCTATGAGGACCATCACAGGTTGGAGGATTTGCATGGACTACCAAAAACTCAACAAGGTGATGAGGAATGATCATTTCCCCTCTTATTCATCGATCATATGCTAGATCGATTGGCGAGAAAATCATTTTATTGCTTCAAGGTATTGGATACTCAAGCTATAATTAAATTTCCATAGCACTAAAAGATCAAGAGAAAATAACATTCAATTGCCTGTATGAAACATATGCCTTTAGATGGATGTCGTTTGGACTTTATAATGCTCCAGTAACTTTCCAAAGGTGTATGTTAGCCATTTTATCAGACATGGAGGAAAACTTAATGGAAATCTTTATGAATGACTTCTCTGTCTCGGGTGACGATTCGATAAATGCGTTGGCAATTTGGAAAATACACTGAAGAGATGCGAGGGTTAACCTAGCGCAAAATTAGGAAATGTGTCACTTTATGGTGATAGAAGGAATTGTGCTAGGACATAAGATTTCACAAAAATAATAGAGATGGACAAGGTTAAAATTGAAGTGATCGAGAAACTACATCCACCCACCACCATGAAGGGTATAGAAAGATTCTTGTGGTACGTAGGGTTCTATAGGAGGTTCATTAAGGACTTTTCAAAAATTTTAAAACCCTTATGTCTTATTCTAGAGCAAAATCAACCTTTTGTGTTTAACAAAGACTGCTACAGTGCATTCATGGAGTTGAAAAGAAAAACTTGTTACAATGCCAATAGTTATTCCACTTAATTGGATTGCCCCATTTTAATTGATTCGCGACACGAGCGAATATGCAGTGGGAGTAGTGCTATGGCAAAGTCGAGGTAAAATCTTTCATGTCATTTATTAGGCTAGTCATACTTTGAATGAAACACAAATAAATTACACAACCACTGAGAAAGAATTACTTGCCATGGTATTTGCATTCGATCAGTTTAGGGCATATTTAATAGGCACTTGGGTCATTGTGCATACCGATCACTCAGCCATTAAATACTTATTGAACAAGAAAAAGCCAAACCCAAACTTATTAGATAGATTTTGCTATTGCAATAATTTGAATTAGAGATAAAGGATGGATAAGGAAATGAAAATCAAGTTACTAACCATTTATCTAGGCTAGATAATATAAATGAATGCCATGACAATATTAAAATCAATGAGGAATTCCTTGACGAGAAAAATTTATTTGTCGTGGCATGTCCATGGTATGATGATGTAGTTACTTTCTTGTTAGTAGTGTTTTGCCTCCTGATTTAAATAGTCAGGGCAGAAAAAAAAAGTTCAGACATGATGTGCAACACTACCAGTGTTGATCATGTTATCTAAAGGTGAGTCCATGAAGAAGAGCAAAATGAGATTCTATTCCATTGCGACAATGCTCCATGTGGAGGCCATTTTGGAGGTGCTAGGACTGCTGCAAAGGTCCTACAATCTGGATTTTATTGGTCCACAATTTTAAAGATATACAAGAGTTCTACAAGGTGTGTGATAAATGCCAATGCACTGGGAATATTTCAAAGAGACATGAAATAACGTTGCAAAACATTCTGGAGATAGAGCTATTTGATGTGTGGAGAATATATTTCATGGGACCATTCCCATAATATTTTGAAGATCTTTACATACTCCTAGTAGTGGACTATGTGTCCAAGTGGGTGGAAGTTATAGCAACGCCAAGAAATAACTCGAAGATTGTGCTCAAGTTCTTTGAAAAACATATATACACACGATTTGGATCACCTAGAGCTATTGTAAACGATGAAGGCGCCCATTCCGACGACAAGTTGATTGCTAAGGCATTGTAGAGGTATGAGGTGCGATATAAAATTTATACAGCATATCACCCCCAGATCAGTGGACAAAATGAAGTCTCCAACCGAGAGATCAAGCAGATCCTCGAGAAAGTGGTGAACCCGAAGAGAAAACATTGGTCCCCAAAACTCAATGAAGTACTCTGGGCCTACCACACAACATTTAAAATGTCATTAGGGATGTCACCATTAAAGATTGTATAAGGAAAGGTATGTCATCTTCCCGTGGAGCTATAACATAAAGCCTACTAGTGATCAAGAAGCTCAACATGGATGCCCAGCTAGCTGGTGTGAAAAGATTGCTAAAGCTAAATGAAATGTAGGAATTTCGTTCCCAAGCTTATGAGAATGCCCGCCTGTACAAAGAGAAGACAAAATGTTGGCATGACAAAAAATTTCTATTGCGACATTTTCATAAAGGTCAGCAAGTCCTCCAATACAACTCTAGGCTAAAGCTTTTCCCAAGCAAACTTAAGTCTCGTTAGTTTGGACCTTTCCAAGTTCATCATGTGCGCCCATATGGAGTTGTGGACATTAAGTATATGGACAATGGCTCAATCTTTAAGGTGAATAGCTAACGCCTCAAGGTGTATACTGGAGCCCCAATCTTGCGAGATAAGTCAACATTTCTCCTCTTTATGACGTCTCAGAGTTTGCACCACCTACTATTAAAATTTTTGCTACAATATTTTATTTTTGTAGTTTGTATATAAGTAATTTGTTTTAGCTTAACTGTTGTCTTTATTTCTTTTTCATTTATTTTATCTTTAGTTTGTCTTTTAGTTCATTCTTGTATACATGGTATCTTGTAGGGAAAGCTTGAAAGATTAAACAAAAACCTTAATTGTTTAACGGTTTAGGTAACAGCCCATGGATCCTTTCGATGCTAAACTGCTTAACACCCTCCCTTCATCCGATGATGAGGATGAGGAGAATCTTTAGCCAAAGCAAATCCCAACCCATCAAACATATATCACTCAGATTGATGAAGAAACAATGCCAGACTTTGTTCTTGAAACCGAAGAGAACCCACCCTTGCTTGTTCTGCCATAGTATGTAGACCCATCCATGACCATACATTGCTTAAAGAGATCAGTCATATGTGTAGCAAAAATGTCTGCCACAACATTGACAAAGACCACCCAGCAAACCAAACCTTAAGAATCAACCCCAAAGAGAAGACATACTAGGCATACTAGGACAAGAAACCACCCCAATGAGGTACCTCTCTATGCAATAGCGATTACATTCATCTAGTTTAAATTAGTTAATTTAGATTTTATGCATCAAGGATAATGAATCCTTCAAGTTTGGGGAGGTATTATCCATAGTTAAGCATTCACGTTGATAGTATTAGTAGAATTTTGTTATGGCATTTAGTTAGGTTGGGCCATTTTTTTGAATAAGTTAAGGGTGTCTGATGATGATAATTTTTTCTACGATTGTAAATTGAATGTACATGACTATTAGGATTGTTAGGACCAACTTTAGAGCTTGATTCTTTCTGAACCTTTGATACACGATTGTATACTTTCTATGCTTAAGGGACTTAGACATTTTTTATGAAACAACTCTTGCATGCTGCATCATAACTTAGTAAATAATGGACTTAATGGATATATGCTTGAATTAAACTCCCATATGCTTATGAATTTTGTTTAGTTGAGAATAAATGCTTCAGTATAACTATAGATGGACACTTCTTTTTTTCTATAGCAATGTCTGGATACTAGATTTCAATAAATGGCAGCTATAGCATATGAGTGAATGCATGTAGTCACGGGATGACTATGCTTGACTAGCTCAGAGATGGAATGTTTGCTCTAATTCATCTAGAGTGTGGGATGGTAGTTGTGGTAGGTTGACTACTCTTGTAGCAGTACAAAAAATTAAATTAATTATAAATGTTAACTTAATAGAAATGTGAGTAATTGTGAGTTTAATTGGTAAAGAAATGCTAAAGCATAATAGGGAACTTGCCTAGAATTTTTCTAACTTCGTTAAGCATAGACTCGATACAATCACACACACAATGCAAATTATATTACTCTAGGGAAAAGTTCTTGATATCCTGACTTGTTTACCATGTTGAAGCTAATTATTTTTTAGGCCTGGAATTTTATCCAACCATTATTGCCTTAACTAAACTTCTGCCATAACATTATTTTCTGCTGATCATTAAGCATTGCTTGAGGACAAGCAATAGCTTAAGTTTGGAGGTGTGATAACCCCGTAAAAATATTGCATTTTGTGCCTTTTTAATTAGGTTATTGTTTTTTTAAAAAGCCCATGTCATAGTATTCAGATTGCATTTAGATCATGTTGCTGCATTTGGTGGTAATCTCTTGCTGCAATATTTTATTGTTGAAAACTTATGTTGTTGAGGGAAAGGTCGTGCTCTTTTGGTATTGTGCATGTGAGGAAAGATTCAGGAGAAGATGCGGTTGCTGTAGCATTCTGATGATGGAAAGCTGAAAGAATTGCCATAATGAAAAATGGACAACAGAAAAGACAAAATAGCAAAAATATCTTTGCCAAGTTTTCTAGCCACACGTGACTCATTGCCCTTACTGCAAATTTTGGGACCACATGCCACAATAACCGCCCATCCACGTGAGGATGATGACACCTAGGGTAAAATGGGAATTTTGGGCCCAAAACCCTAGAAAAATTCCCCTTTATAAATACCTAAGGTACCCTACATTAAAAAGGGACTTTGAAAAATCTTTGGGAGTGGCCTAATGGAGAAAACCAGTTGCACATTCCTTCATTTACTTCCTCTTTTCATCCTTTTTTCATGGTGTCCTCCATAACCGAGCTTTAAAGGGGTAGCAGCTAGGCCCTCGAGAGAGGATGGCTTGCTAAGGCGATGCATGGCGATAGAGCTAAGGGTCACAGCAGTAGCTCATTGGGAGTGTTCTTCTCCTTGTTCTTTTATTTTTCTATATATTTGGGCTTGTTCTAAACTTGAATGATCTTGGATGAACTGAGCCACGCCATGTACTAAATTATTTTACGTTGGACTTGTGTTGGATGATTTATTTTGTGTTAATGGATGGTTTGATGTTTTTATGTTTAAATGTTGTTCTGGTCACTATTTTTACTTTATACGCTTTATCATTTTAAGAGCTTTTGAGAGATTGTCGTTTGTTGTAGCGTAAGATGCTTAGTCTTGGAAGACATTTTGAGATATTTTCATTTTCCAAGTATATATACCTAGTATCTAGAGAACTAGGTTAGATCTATGTGAGCAATGGGGCTTAGTTGCTAACTAAGTTCTAAATCGGCTTAAAGATAAGGAGAGGGTTTCAAACGACTAAAAGGGATAGTAATTAATCGATAGGCTAGTGTACCATTTCACACTGAGAGGTATTGTCGTAGCTTTAGTTTTATCAGATTCCTTGCTTGAGAGAGTTTACGAGCATTTTTAGCAAATTTTTTCGGGCAACATACTCATAGAAGAAAAAACCATTCTTAGCCTAGAATATAGTTGTCATAGCAAATCCATGCCAACTACCCCTAGAGAAGCTTGATTGTGTGGGTTGTCAGTCTTATCTCAATTTCTAAGGTTCAATTTATTTTACTGTATTAGCATACTTTTACATTTTACTTAAAATATTGCCTCAATACACTTTTACAATTTCATTTAAACTTCCGCCACAACAACTTGACTCCATCTCACTCCATTATTGCCAATACATACCATCTCCCATAACATTACTCTCACTTGTTTATGCCATTATACTTATATACTTAGGTTTAGTTTGTGACACCTTTTTGGTATAACTTGCTTATAAAATACCTCCAATCTCTGTGGAGACGAAACTCACTCACTACTGTATTACTTGCATCAATTGTGTATACTTTTACAGAATTGTGTGCCATAGTACAATACATTTACACACGATCATTCTTCGATTATTAAAAATTATAAAATAGTCCCTTGACTATTGTTCACAACTTTTTTGAGTTTATCAATTATTAAAAGTTATAAAATGGTCACTTGACTATTTATATATTACAAAATTATTATTTTTCGTTAAAAGAATGGCGACCCTCTGTGTTAGTCGTTAACCTGCTGACTGTCAAATGATTATACAAGTAAAACGATTCTAGGATCAAATTTTATCATATCCTAATCAATAGGTTAACGTCCAACTCAAATGATCGTCATTTTTTAACATAAAATGATGAGTTTGGAACATATGAATAGTTAACTGACCATTTGAAACCTTTAATGGTCGGGGGAATCAACAAAGCAGTGATCTATAATTAGGGGACTATTTTGTAACTTTTACTAATCGAGGAACTTAACAAAATAGTACTCTATAGTTTGGGAACCATTTGTGTACTTTAATCAGTAATTTTTAATATTTTATTAAACTATACTAACTTTTTTTTAATGTAAAAAGAGGTATGTGGCAATAAGAAAAGGATATTAAAAGCGAATAAAACCAGAACAATGTAAGACCCAAGCAGCATGGGCGATGATTTCTCAGGGAGAATCCAATAAGATACGAATCAAACCACCACTGGACGTACGAAATTTGGCAAGGTGGTCAGTCGTAGCATTCGCTTCACGATGAATGAGGACAAGATCTATCAACCAAGGTTTCGTCATTAGGCATCCGATAGAGCGAACAAGACCGACGGGACTAGAATAAGCCAACGGAGAAGAAATCAAGTTAAATGCTTCGACACAGTCGGTTTGACAATGAAGTCGTTCATTGCCATAAGTCCATGCTAAATTAAACCCTTTAAAGATTCCCCAAAGTTCAGCTTGCAAAGGAGTAGTGATACCAACAGATTTATTGAAACCAACAACCCAATCACCAGTATTATTACGAATTAGGCCACCAACGGAGAAGAGTTGTTGACTGCGCCATCAGAATTACCAGTCCACCGGAGTAGGCTTCCATTGAATCAAATCCAGATCCGAGGTTGCCATGGAAATTAGAGAAAAGGATTCATATAGATAAAATGTTGAGACCAAACTTTGCTTAATTGGAGCAACTGATCATTGTCAAGGTCAACACCCGTGAAAATGAGAGAATTTCGACGCTTCGAAACATGCCAAAGAATTGAAATAAAGTACTTGACAAGGTAAATTGGTTCTAGCAAGAAGGCGGTTGGAACGTATATTGGACAAGAGTCAATCATCAAGACCAAAGGAAAAGAAATTCTGAATATAATGCTGGTGGATAAGGGATCTCTAAAGACTTGCAGTGGTAGTGCAGTCACGCAAAACATACTGAGTAGATTCAACATCAGAACCACAAATGGGACAAAGAATATATGTGAGATTTCTTTTCAAATGATTGAGATTGGTTAGCAAGCGGTCTTTGAATGAAAGCTAGAGAAAGTGCTTGATGCGTTCTAGAATAGGAAGCTTTCATAGGCCAGACCACTTTATAGTTTTAATGTCTTAGGAGTCCTTAGAGAGAAGTGTATACGCTGATTTAATGGTAAAATCTTCATGCTTTCCATGCGACCAATTGTATCGATCAAGACCAGCGTTAACATTGGGAGGTTGAATGTCAATAGATACGACTGAGCAGTAGGATTTCGAATTTGTCGAAGAAAATTCTAATTCCAAGAGCCGTTGGTTAAGGTTGCATCACAAACAAGAAAATCATCATTAATTTCAACACCTTCTAATTTCCAAAGCAGATAAAGGACCAATATTGGGAAGCCAAAGATCGTGCCAAAAACGAGTAACTATTCTGTTGCCAATGGACCAAGAGAGGAAACCATGGAAAGTTTTCCAGACTTTCAAAAGAGCTCTAAAAAAGATGAGAGCAATTCGGACAGTAGATCAAAACAGGACAGGTGGCTAGCATTTTATATTTTTGGAGAAGAAGCTTTGTACAGTAGTTCATCGGGTCAACAGTAAGGGAGTAACAAAGCTTCATAAGAAAAGCTGAATTATGGTGGGTCATCTTACGAACACCATTTGGAAACTAAAAATAGGTTTGTTTTTCAATATTTTCTCTTAGATTACAATATATAGTCTTTTATAGAATAGAGTTTTACCCTGCTAGGGTGCCTAACAACAATACAAATATTTGAAATTTAAATGAGATATAAAGTTAATATAATCTAATCTAACAAATAACAAACTAAGTGTATCCACAACTCACACTCCCCCTCAAGCTTGTGAATATAAATTGTATAATCCCAACTTGCACATAAAATTATCAAAATTTGCACTTGGTAGTGCTTTGGTAAATATATCAGCTAACTGTTGATTAGAAGAAACATAAGATAACTCAACTGCTTCATCATTAACTTTCTTAGAAATAAAGTGACTATCAATCTCAATGTGCTTAGTACGATCATGATGAACATGGTTTCTAGCAATCATGATGGCAGATTGATTATCAATAAAATGAAGAACTTGTCATCTTGATTCAGTTCCAATTCCTTAAGTAACCTTAATAACCATATCCCTTCACAAATTCCAAGAGCTAAAGCTTTATATTCTGCCTCTGCACTGCTTCTAGAAAAAAACTGATTGTTTCTTGCTTCGCCGTGTCACTAAATTCCCATACAAAAGTACAATAACCAATAGTCAATCTTCTCTCAGTTAACATTCCAGCCCAGGTCGCATCTGCGTACGCCTTTACTGTTCTATCTTCAAAATTTCGAAATATTAAACCATGACTAGGAGTAGACTTTAAGTACCGTAGTATTCTACAGGTAGCAATAAGATGCTCTTCTCTATGATCAGACATATGTTGGCTAATAATATTATCATGAAATGGTATATCATGTCGTGTTAGGGGCAAGTAAATCAGTTTTCGAACCAACCTTTGGTGTTGCTACTTATCCACAAGATCCCCCACGTCTCCCTTATTCAACTTCAAAGTTGTATCCATTGGAGTTGCCACAGGTTTGCAACCTAACATCCCAATTTTGGTCAAGAGATCAAGAACATACTTTCTTTGATTAATGACAATTCCTGAATTTAATCGAGCTACTTCCATTCCCAGGAAATACTGTAATTTACCCAAGTCTTTTATCTCAAACTCAGTGTTCAACAATCTTTTCAACCTGACAATCTCACACACTTCATCATCGGTAATAACAATATCATCTACGCACACAATCAAAATAACATGCTTATTACTAGGTGTTGTCTTCAGAAAGAGTGTATGATCAGCCTTGCATTGCTTGTAACCATCACTAAGAATTACCTTTGTAAATCATTCAAACCAAGTGCGTGGGACTGTTTAAGTCCATAGAGAGCCTTTCACAGTTTGCAAACCTTTTGAGTCCCTTTTAGAAAGGCATATTCTTCTAACTTCCCTTTTAGAAAGGCATTTTTATATCCAGTTGATGAGCTCCCGATTCTTATTAACATCCAGACTAAGCAAAAACCCCCACGATATTGAATTTAGCTACTGGCACAAACTTCTTTTTATAGTCAATTCCATGGGTTTGAGTAAAGCTCTTGGCCACAAGTCTAGCTTTGTACCTCTCAATGCTACCATCTGAATTTTACTTCACAACAAATACCCATTTACAGCAAACAAGCTTCTTCCCTTTTGGTAGATCAACCATGACCCGCATTCCATTTTTCTCAAGAGCTCCAAGTTCATTTTCAACTGCTCTTTTCCATTTCGAATCCTGTAAAGTCTCGACTATGGTTGCTGGTATCTACACCTTATCTAAGTTGGCCGTAAAAACTTTAAAAGAAGGTGTTAATCTTCCACAGGCAATAGGCCTTTTTATCGGATGTTTAGTACATTGCCTAACACCCTTCCTTTCAGCAATAAGTAAATCATCAAATTTATGTTCATTAAGAGAACTTCACTACCTTCATTACCTTCTAAAGCAATCAGACTAAGTGTCAACTCTCGGCAAGCACTAGACTATAAAATAGCCTCTGGAACAGGTTTTGGGCGTCGTGTATAGACAAGTAAGGTCTCAATTGATGTTTGAATATTTTGTGGAGTTGAAAAAGGTGAAGGACTAATGGGGGACATGGAAATATGAGTAGGTATAGAAATGGGACTTGAAAATCCGTTTGGGACAAAAGTTGACGTAGGTTTTGAATGTACCACATGCAAAATATGAGGGTATACCTGGTCATCAATGAACGGAGAAAGTTGTAATCCATTCACACTCTCCCCCTGGATTGTAGTCGCATGGCAAAAAGAAACCTGTTCAAGATATGAACTATCCATAGAAACAAAGGTTTTGTGAGGAGTCAAAGAATAACATTTGTAACCCTTCTTAAGAGAATAATACTCCCAAAAATATATTTTTGATATTAATGATCCGATTTAGATCAAGTAGGTTTTGTGTTTTGAACAAAGACAGTACAACCAAATACCCGTAAAGAAATAGTAGAGGGCATATGTTTAAATGAAGGATAATTTGATAAGAAAACATTTCGAGGAGTTTGAAAATTCAAGACCTTACCAAGCATGCGAATAATTAATTATGTGGTAGTCAAACGAGCCTTACCTCAAAAGTGTTTAGGAACATTTGTAGAAAAAAACAATGCACGAGTTACCTCTAACAAATGACTATTTTTCTCTCGACAACCTCATTTTACAGAAGAGTATCAACACAAGAAGTAACTTGTACTATGTCTTTCTCTACTAAAAAATCGCCCAAGGTGTTTGCAAAATATGTTTCCTCATTATCGGATTGTAGGATTTGAATTTGAATTTGAAATTGGGTTTCAAACATAGCATAAAAATTCTTTAAAAGATGGACATTTTCATATTTATCTTTCATCAAGTAAGTCCAAGTACTCATATTATGATCATCAATGAAGGTGATAAACCAACGACAACCATTAATATTTTTGACCTTAGGGGCCCCCAAATGTCATTATAGATTAATGCAAAAGGTTTAGAAGGTTTATATAATGATGGTGGATAAGATCTTTTGGTGTGTTTAGCAAATTTACATATGGAACAATAAAAGGAATTAGGCTTTTTATTTATGAATAAATGTGGAAACAATCAGGCCAAATAGTGAAAGCTAGGATGTACTAGTCAATAATGCCATAGCGTCACATCATCATTTTTTCTAAGGGAAAATAATAAATGGAAGAAGAAATACCACTTGGAGTAGGTGAATGACAACGTGTCTTTTTAATTGTCAAAATAAATATATCCTTAATCTCAAAAATATAAAATAGAGTAGAATAGGGATAGTATGGGTCGATCCGTAGGGACTAAATAAGTTGCTGAAAATTGATTCTTGATTCTTGATCTAGCGTGAATTTCAAATAAAAATAAAGTAAAAGGGGGTGTTGAATGAGAGATAAAAGAAATTAAATAAAGATTTAGTCTAAGTAATAAAAGAAGGTAACTAAAGGAAGTAAAATATGAAAAGAATTCAATATAATTAAATCAGCCACAGGCTTAAGCTTTGCCTCAATTCCAATCGATCCTTGAATAGGATTTTAGCTTTAGATTTATGTCAGTTACAGTCAACAGGGCCTAACGCCTATAACTTATTTTTCTCTCAATTAAACCGATCATCCAAAATCAATTTTTAGATCTCAGTCCTTATGTGGACTAACCATGACAATCACTTGTTAAAACAACTCTGTTAAGTTATGGAAAAAAACGACTCAGATTGTACCGCCTCAATGAGAATCTAACCCGATTTTAGTTTCCCTTAGTAGACTGCCACTAAGTGCGTTCACATGAATTTGAATATTCCACAGGCCAATCCTTCCTTCCAACTATTAACCGAAACCATAATTAATCCAACAAGTTCTTTTTTAAGTAAAAGTGTTTTTTATTATAAAAGGATGGTCGATTACCAATCGTTGATTCCAGAATAGTAAAAATGTAACCCGAAGGGTGTGAGGTGTTTTTCAATTCTCACATTAGGAATTGAGTCATCGCTTTAGCCTTTGGCTAAGGAAAACTTAGCTAAGTATGATAAAAATCATACTTAGCGTTTTTAAAATAAAAACTTTAAAGAAAACAAAAGAAAGAAAAAATAAAAATAAATAAAGAAGTAAACAAGAGAATTCAAGAGTGAATAATTGAATGATGAATTGAGGCCTACCCATATTATAGTCCTCGAAAACCCTAGAAATTACATTCAAACCAAAAGATAATTCATAAAGACAAAAATAAATAAATCCTAATTTAAATTTAAAAAATGCGGCTAAGTTTCCCTTTCCACCAGGCTGCTGACTAGACCTTCTAGAGGCCTCTGACTAGATGCCACATCAAACGCGTCATGCCATGTCATGCCCACTAATCCAGTCATGACTCCAGAAAATCCAAAATTTCACAATTTCATCAGTATTAGCAACATTTGTAGAATCTACTGTCATGCATTGAAATTGATAAAAAAAAACCCAAATTAGCAACTTAAAATGACTAATTAAAGAGTAATTATCAACAAAATAATGAATAAATTAAGCACTAATCAAATTCTCCCTCACTTATTTGATGCTTGTCCCAAGCATTTCTTAATTATCTTGCTAAACATCTCAAGTTGGTAATTCCTATTTCATAGAATTTCCAAGATTTCTAGTAATTCCTATTTCATAGAATTTCCAAGATTTCTAATCAAACTAAATCAACTAAATGTTTAAATTCAAGATCAATCAAGCGAGGCATAATCAATTAAGTGTAAATCAGACATGGCATTTCAATCATTCATCAATCTCAAAGAATATAAGACCTAGTTCCTCACATTGGTTCACTAATTAAACTCAAGTGTTTCGGGTGAAAGAATAGCTCAAGCCTAAACTAATAAACACATTATTGTAGGCTTGTAACTAAATCTAATCTCCACTACTTAATATGAAAATGATGCAATAATCAAGAGGTCTTTAAAACAGGTTGTAACGAGCCTAAGGTTTGGGTAGGATAAAGGTCGAAAATCGGGTTTTAAAAATTCAAGACGAAGAGAAAATTATTCCAAAGAATTATTCAAAGGGAAGTAAAAATGAAAGAAATGGGAAAAGAGAAATCCAACAAAGCTTTATTCACTCTTTTTTTCTCTTTTTCTCTTTTTTTTTTTGCTCAAACCAAACTATTTTTTCTGTTTGTTCGAATCAAAACTACACTATCTGAAGTTTTTATCACTGTATTTCTACACCTTTTTTATGTCGTTCGAACAATTTGAATTTTCTGGACTGTTTTGTTCGATTTGCACTATTTTGAATAGGTTTTTTTCGGGAATAACCTCACCTTTTTCCTGAAAAATGGTAACAAAAAAGAGGGAAACAAAATAAAATAGGCTTAGGTTTTAAAATGTGGTGAACAAAGAAGAGGATAAGGCTCAAAATGGTTCACTAATGGGAAAATAAATAAAAGGGTAGGCAATTTTGTTTGGGAAGAGAAATTGATTTAATCTTAATGCCTCTATCACATTAAAGCATCATAATCAAAATGTGTAGTCTTAACAAGCATCGAGTTACAAGTTCTAGAATGCAATCAATTATTTTGGCACAATCAATTGAAACAAAGAGCAAGAATAAAAGATATGTTCATTAAGCTCAAAACTCGCATGAAAGGTTCAATTACTAAGTCATGCATCCAATTCAATCAATGAATTCATGAAATACCAAGAAATATTTACATCAATTAATCATTCCATGCTATCTTGCATCCAAAAGTAAACAAGAACTAGATTGAATTCACAAAGAAACACAAGGAAATTAAATCAAACAAGAGATTGGCAACCACGATTATCAACAATTCTAACAAAAAAATAACTCAATTTCAATCACAAAGCATAAGCAAGAATTAATTTTATTTCTAATTCCACCTCTCACTTAAAATCATATTGTCCTAATATACGAAAAAATAAAATGTAACAGAGATAGGGTAAAAATACTTCTCGATTAATGTCGGTCATGGCCGCGACCACGTCGAGAAAACCCTGGGTGAAGGTAGGAGAGAATTTTGGCAATTTTGGTCTCGATTGAGTCAAGTCGGTCAGGCACCTCGTGGATTTCACTGTTCACATCTGAAGGTGGATGCTCCTTCGAAGGAATACGTGCTCATTGCACATGGTAATCATGCATGGAGAGAAAATGTGTGGTGCATCGGGAGTTCTGGCAATGAGTCCCATCGAGTCCAAGCACCTAACATCCAATGGATCAATTGTAAAAGCATAATTAAATTTATCAGTATAAAAAATCAATGAAAATAAACGAGATGCAAGATAAGTAATATAAGGGCCAAGAATTAATGGGTAATCGGAACGTACAACACGCTCGAAGGCGCAGTGACCCAAAAAACCAAGTTTACCTTTACACCGATTTACATACTCCATAAAAAAATAATTCGACCCTACTTAAGGTAGACGTAGTGTCATTACATCTGGAGTAGTTGAATGCGAGGAACCATTGTATGTAACAGAGAGTGGGATCGTGAATATGCACATCTTGGTGGTGTGCGCATTGTAGGAGACTCTGCTGAGCCGATACGTCCTTCATAAGCCACATCTGTGTTGAAATCCTGCAGAATCTCACGTAAAGTAATTAGAAAATCATGTTTAGTGACATTTGTCACGAACCCTATACAAAAATTAAAATCTACAAGAGACGTAGTAAACAATTGTCTAAGTAGACGAAACGAAATTACACCCGATGTTGCATTAGATACTATACGATTTGACAAAAATGTAAATGTCATATAAAACTCAAATGACAACTCGTAATAAGTACCATGTCTAATTTCATAATAGGAACGCCAACCAATCGTATCAAAATAAGTCACGACAGAATCTCGCAAATGTAAGGAATCAAGAGTGCGATCGAGAATATACTTACAGACTTGGAATTTACAGTACCGGATGCTATCGAATCGCCAAGCCTCATCATCTTCAAAGTCGAGATAACCTTGAAGAACTTCCTCAGCTGGTACGGAGAAAGTGCACCCTCTTCGATGTCGTTCGAAATAATGGCCATGATCGGGTGCATGTTCATCGTGGGGAGGCACTTCCTCGTAGCTTGCGGTAAATTATGATGAATGGGAGTGTTGGTCGCAGGTTTGGCGAGAGGAAGATGCACACTCGGGCCTTGGTTATGGCATGGGTGCAGTCATAAATCTGAAAGCAAAATCATCTCGGGTTGTTTTGGAACTGCTGATTGAGCTGCAAATGAATGAATGGCATCTGACATCGATTACGAAGCCAGCGATATCGAATAGAACGTCGGAGTAGTCGTCAAGGAAGTGTGATTATGTCTGGTCCAGATAGACCGGTAGAACCGTGTGGTGGCATCATGAAATCAGTGGAAGAGTAATTGACAGAAGCGGACGACATCGGCTCAAGAGTGGGAGATCGTGCGCGAGGTTCAGGCTCACCTTATCTCCACGATGGGCAGTAGGCATGGGGACGCGAGTGGGTGGTAGTTGTGACATGGAGTCAGAGCCGCTTGGTACCTCGATCACCAAAGTCGCAGCAAATCGACGACCATCACCACCAAGGGTGACCGACATACGAGAGGGATTACCAGATTGGTTTCTTGTTCTCACCATTGTTAAAGAGAAAGTAGTGTGAAGAATAAAGGAGTGTAAACAACGGTGATACCTTGGATCGGTAAAGGCTAGTGAAGACAAGAGAGGGCGACAGACGGTGGCGAGCGGTTAAGGTGAAAAGAAAGAAGAAAAGTTCACATGAAAGAGGAAGAAGGGGAAGGTTATAAAAAATTAAAAGAGGTTTAGATAAGTGCGGGTCTTGGATGATAAGAAGGGTATATTATCTTGAATTTAAAATGGGAGAGATAACTTGAATGTATTATCAAGATAATAAAAAATAAAAAGGAAATGGTGAATGGGATAGGTCAAGGTGGGTGGCTAGATAAGGAAAATGTGGGGAATGGGGGGAATTGTAACCCTTAGACTCACCTATGCTTTACGAGCAGATTTAGTATATTACAATAAAATTTCAAAATTAATTACCACTTTAAAAATCATATCTTCTTTAAAAACGTAATTATAATGATAAAACTCAAATCGGATGATAGAAAACAAGAAATGTTGCAAGTTAAATAAAATACCAGTAATTAGTATCAATATAATCCATAAAGAAGAGGTGAAATAAAATAATCCATAAATCAATATATCAAAATAATAGGCATATATCACCAAAATAAAGGCAGTTCGGAAGATTGAAACATTGCAGTAAAATTAACGTACGAAATGTGTCGATCATCCAAGTATCGGGACTGGGTACCTATCCAAAATATCTGAAAGGAAAAAGATAGGGGAGTAAGCTAGGGAGCTTAGTGTGTTCCAATAAGTGTAATATAAAACATACGGAAGAATTTGAAAACTCATTCAGTAAAGTACTATAAAATATCAGTGTAGTTTATTTAAAACAGATATCTACCTACCACCCGTACACCATATAAAAACCCTAGAACAAGAATCCAGAAGGACTTACCCTAGACCCCTAGGATATAGGAGTCCAATATGGAAGATTAGAACATAAAGGAATTACCAACTAGCTGAACCTCAGAGTCTCCATACACCTACCCGGACAGCACCCCAATAAAGCATTTTTCAGACAGAATTAGTAATATCAGAAATCAGAAATCATATATTTTACAGTAACAATGATCTATATAACATATATCAAATAAATAAAAAATTCATATCAATAAAATCATAACTCGGGAAAAATCAACAGAATCATACTTTCAAAATTAGTTAAAACATATAAATATAGCATATAAGGAACACACCTCATGAAACGGGTCAGTCTGAGGGATTTACAGAGCACCGGTCTCACTCCAAAAAAAATTAGTACACGATCGAGTAATCACGGTTCATGCGACCGAATGGATCGAGAAAACTCGGGTCGAGCTGTCGTACAATCGGGAGAATCAAGGATACCTATCATAACCAAAGTCATAAATCAATCCTCGTCCTTCCTTTTTTATTTCCTTAACCAAGTTATTTAAAATACTATGCAAGCTAGGGTTCAAAGGTCAATTCAAAGGCTTTTCAGATAGAATTTGACAAAACAAACTTCGGATTCGAACTCAAGACGTTAAAAAACATCAGATATGACTTTTTTTGAACAAGTTGACTTTTTAGTCAAAGTCAATGATCACGAAGTCAAAGTCAAATCAATAGGTCTAGTCAACTGTCAGGTCAAAGTTAACAGTTTAGGCTGGATCAATGTTTCATTCAGGGTTAATAGATTAATCAAATCGATATGAGTTGACTCGATTGACTTGATCTGAGTTGACTCGGTCAACTCGATCCGAGTTGACTCAATTTCTAGAATGTTTAAAGAGAACAATGCCCACGCGTGATGGTGGCGTGTTCCGGTACATACAACATCGACGAGGACGGATAAGGTCGATCGAATGCTTGAAAGATAACCAAACACCAATTACAGTCTAGATCAACGCAAAAATCATCCAAAACATTGATGAAATCGAACGAAAATAAATTCAAAAAATACCCCGAATACAAACGACGGAGAAACCACGATGAGGCATTGGAGCTGATTGGATTTTAAATGAAACTTCGCAAGGATTCTGAATATGAAGGCGGTGAGGAAAACGGATTCTTAACGTGGTCAGAATCGACATAAATAGTGGATGGCGATTTGGGTTTCATGAAACCTCGATCAGGTATTCACAGTGGTTAGCAGTGTTATATAAAATGGGGTTACCTCGGGTTTGGTTGGATAATGACGGTGCTTTTTTTAGTACCGACGAAGAGGCAAATCGATGATAAAATTGTCTAAAATCGAAGGTAAATAGAGGCGAAAGTTATGGTTCTCGACAAGTTTAAACGATGATTTGTTGCGAACCACGGTTGCTCTCGACGAAAGGTCTGGGGGTTTTGATCACGGGTGAACACTAGTCATGATGGTATTAGCAGTACATGACACGACGGTCGGAGGATGGTGGTTCAGGGGAGGAAGCGATGATGTCGATGGGGATAAAAGCTCTAAGGATTTTGAATTTTCATTGGGGTAGGGAAAATGAGATTCATAAAATCCAAACTGTTATCTTTAAATTTTATTTTTATACTATGTTGACATAAATAGTTCTTTAGCCTAGTGGCTATGGCATGGCTCCCTATATCTGTTGGTCATGGGTTTAAATCGTGCCATCTACTTCTCTTTTCTTTTTTCTTTTTTTCTGTCAGTAGAGAAAGGGAAAAACTCAAGTTAGGTTCCTAAACATTCATATTTTTTGAAAGCGAGCCTTAAATTTCTAAAAAATTGTAAAATAATCCCCAAAATTAATTTAAAATAAACTTCAAATAAACTCCAATGAAAATTAGGGTGTGAAAACTCTCCTCCCCTTCAAAGAAATTTCGTTCTCAAAATTCTTCCGAGTCAAATAGATACATAAACTTGCAACAGTGACGATTATTTTGATAAGCCGAATCAGAGTCTGAGAGTCTCAGAATACATGACTGGAAAGATAGGAATAAACATAATCATTATTTAGAAATGCATAATAAGAACATAATTAACAATAGATATACCTGTAAAAGTCTTGGGCTCATCCTGGTCATCAATACGTCTAGTAACATAGACCAAAGCAGGTTATCTCGCCTCAGATAAAATTGGCCCTTCACTCTGCAGCGAACGGAATCTAGTGTCAATCTTAGAAGCATATCCAGAAGTCCTACCCTAATTATGACTCCTCGCTAGGGTCTAAACAGAATCCTGAGAACGGGCAGGGGTCAAAGTAGATGGACGCTCAGAAGAGGCTAGATGCGGACAATCTTTAAAGAAATGTTCACTAGATCCACATCGATAACAAATACCAGTACTTTTACGACATTCTCCCCTATGTCGATTTCCATACCACTCGAAAACAGGTACATAAGAAACACTTGATGAATCAGCCCGCGTAACAGCTGAGAGTGGAGTTATAGGCCTAGAACCAATTACTCCTCGGGAGAGTAGAAGTACGAATCCTCTTCTCAGGTAGTGCAGAAGACTCAATCGGGCCAGAAGACCTCCTAGATCAATCTCAATTTACCCGGTCTCTATTAGAAACTACGCCTCAACCTCCTCACTTTCTTTTGCTCTATCCACCAACGCATCAAGCACATCATCCTGATGAGTCACCACCTGCCTACAGAGCTCATACCTAAGTCTTCGAGCAAACTTATGGCATATGTCCCTATCAGTAGTAACCAGACTTTCACCATACTTCATTAACTTCAAAAAAAATCCATCTCATACTCGGAGACTGTCATATCTCCCTAGAGCAAATCCTGAAATTGTTATCGTCTCTCAGCCAGATAACGCTCTTCAAGGAAATATTTCCTAAAGCACTCCTTAAAATGTCCTGTGTTAGGTGGTCGACCGGAACACTAGTCACCATAGACTCCCACTAAGTGTGGGCATTCCCATCCAATATCGAAACGTCTCTCAAATATCTCCTCTCCGGATCTAAACATAATTGATCTATACGCCTTTTAGTATCACATAGCCAATCCTCATTCTCAATCGGAGTTCCACCAGTAGGGCCTGCAAAGGTCCTAACTCCATTCATAATAAGAGTATGAGAAATAGGCACATCAGGTGTAATGCATGTGACTCTAACCGCAACATGAATCGACTGGAGAAACTATCTACCGAGATTGTCATCCAAAACAACACTAGCAGGCTCGGTGCTAGAATACGATGCTCCTCTAACCGGGGCAGTAAAACCTATACCAAGAGCAAGAAGCGGATCTATCAGGGTCGCAAGATCCTGAGGAGCAAAATTATTTATTGGAGCCAAGAAATCTACATGCGCATCATCTAACAGGTCATCAAACCTAGTCACTCGACCTCGCCCATGGCCAGGTCGACGACCTCGTCTAGTGCTCATCTTAGAGGATCTTAACGCTTACTACATAAGATAAAACCTATGATTATAACCGACACTTTGAGTCCCATACACAATAAATCAAGTAAAAATTTGGTGGCATGGCCTTCAGAACTTATTTTGTAAAACATTTCAAAATTAGGTTTTTATTTCAAACCCATCCACAATCGGAGGTTTTAAAACCGAAAACTCTGATACTAACTAATTGTAACCCCCTAGACCCAGCCTATGCGTTACGACCAAATCTAGCGGATTACAATTAAAATTTCCAAAATAATTACAACTTTAAAAATCATATCTTCTTTAAAAACATAATTATAAAGATAAAACTCAAATCAGGTGACAGAAAACATGAAATATTGCAAGTTAAATAAAATACTAGTAATTAGTATCAATATAGTCCATAAATCTGAGGTGAAATAAAATAAACCATAAATCAGTATATCAAAAAAATAGGCAGATGACACCAAAATAAAGATAATTCGGAAGATTGAAACATTACAACAAAATTATTGTACGGAATGTGCCGACCCTCCAAGTGTCGAGATTGGGTACCTATCCAAAATATCTAAAAGGGAAAAGATGGGAGAGTGAGCTAGGGAGCTCAGTGTGTTCTAATAAGAGCTATATAAAACATACATAAAAATTCGAAAAACCATTCAGTAAAGTACTATAAAAATATGGTTGGAAAGTAAACGAATATACGATCAAAGAGCTTTCCCTTTTTTGGAGTTAAGACTAGCATTGACAAAGGTAGCTAGAGTCGAGAAGTAGGAAGTATTGCAATGAATCCAATAGTAAACAAACTGAAAATGGATAAAGAGTACCTCCACACGTATATGATCAAACCAACAGATCCAAATACCTCCAGAAAATCCATCAATTTTAACTTTAATACGAGTTTCAACAAACCCCAACCATATTCAGAGAATAATCATGGATATATTGATGAGTAACACAAAATTATGGTGACCGCAACCTTATGCATTCCACATGAATATCTTGAGCTTAATGGATAAATAAAAGGGAAGTGAAGATTGTTAAAAGGAAAATTATTCAACCATGGCCTCCAGGTCATTCTTAGCTTGAGTACCCGTAATGGCTCCAACAAGAATACTAGAACGATCCCCATCAATTTATTGGACAACATTGTGTTTGTTTGGATCGGGGTTCTCTCTCGATTTAGTACACATGAGTTTGGATGATGAGGGCTCACCTTGAAGAGAGGAGATACATATTCCTTGCATGGAACTTTTAATGCCTGCATGTTGAGACTTGGCAAGTTTGATTCCAATTAAGGAAGAATTTTTAGAGCCAACAGACAAAGGTTTCTTAAAAGTAATCGTTGCTTTGCCCTTAGATTTAGACTTGTCCATAAATTGATTTTGTCAAGCTGGATACTTGGGATCGTTGATTGAAGAGATTGTTGGAACTGATTGAGGAGAGACAGGTTGCATATCAGAATCACTAATAGCCTCTTGTGGAACCGAGATTTGTTCATATTCAATAGAAACTTCCTCAAAAACGGGTTTCATTTTTGGCATAATTTGTCGAGAATAAAGAGCAATATGTTTAGTGTGATTTGTGGTCCTAGAAACTCGCTTATTTCTTTCAATGAGCATCCAAGGCCCAAAAGCGTCATCCGATACAGGATTTTCGGATATCGAAGAAGGAGGTTGGACGACATTAGTCATCGGCTGAGAGTTTCCTTGAGACTGAAGTTGTGGACACAAATCCTTAAAATGACCATAAGTACTACAATGAAAACAAACTGAGGGTAAAGACTCATAGTTAATCATTTGTAAACGACAATTGATGAAAAGCTTAGAGACCAAAGGTCGATGGAGATTTAGGGTAACCGTCAAATAGGCAAAGTCCCTGGCAACCATTGTCTATTAAAAATCAATTGTAACCACATAACCAACCTGATTATCGATATCTTCGATGAAACTCCTTTTGTAGAGAGCAACGTAGACCCGACAAATGAATCCATGCCATAAGGCTACTAGGAAAAGCTTGATTTGGTTGAAAGTCTGCATACCACGATTCTATAGTTAAGTAGTGTGCAAATATGGTCCAAGGTCCCTCAGTAAGCACTTTAAGGTTGTCTCTGTAACCCCTTAAACTCGACCTAGAAGAATTTAGGTCGAATCTAAAGAATCATACTGAAACTTACCCCTCACGAAAACATAATCGATTATAAGTTCAAAATCATATATATAATAAAGTGGCATTTCTCAAGTTCAATAATTCATAATTATTTAAAATAAAATATCCGAAGAAAAATTCAATATAAATAATAGTTATTCCAAATCATGCAAAAACGATTCAAAATATTGTAACATCTAATGTCCCAAAATTTATAAACAAAATAATCCCAAAAATTAAATAAATAACAATTTCGAATAAAAGATCCGAGAAAAAATCTCACACTACGAATAATAAAAAATTGAATGTGTCGTAAACCTCCCAGCACCAACCTAATCTCGAATATCTGAAAATAAATACTAAGGGGGTGTAAGCTATTAAGCTCAATGTATCTCTAAAGTGCAATTAAACACAAGTCACAACATAGTATGAAACAAACAGTGATAATCATATTTCGAATCAATCAGCGATAATAAAAATTTTAAATGTATGCAAATGCTCATGTACCCACCCATACTCCAAACACTCCATCAGTGAGTGGGTTCCCTAGAACCACTCAAACTACAATCACTCCATAACCGAGAGTGGGGTCTGTCACAAAGGCAGAGGCCATGGAATCCAAAAGTGAAATTCACCCCATCGAGTGAAAGCACTTAACTTCCCCTATCAAAACTCGTCCCAATATGGCATGCAAATGCCACACATATCTAATATACGATCTGGTTCGAATAACACATATCCGAATAACACATACTCAAATATCATATATATGAATTTTTATCTAATTTGAATGCAATAATTATATATACAAATAATCCGAGTCGGATACATAACACATATCATATATCATACTTTTTTTGAATTTCAACTGATACATCAAAGTCATATAACCATCATGCTCGAAATCAACTTTCAATCAACATACTATACGAATTATAGTTAATTCAACATTACCACAAAATAATCATGCTTTCACTCAAATTCAGCCAACCAAACAATTATCACAGACAAGATTTAGCACCGGATAGAGACACGCCTCAATAAAAATAGTTAACGTAGGTCGTAGATTCTATCACGATCAATTCAAGCAGTAGTTTGACCCGAATCAATTCCTACAAAATAATTTAATAATTACTAAATTATTCTAAAATTAACGATAAAACCAAACGTGCTAAAATTAATAAATCTACAATCATGGTCAACATGAGCAACTCGAGTCGGTTCGAAGTTCATGGGTAATGGCGGAAAATGTGATAACTCGATTCCCAGTTTGATTCCACCTACAAAATTTTTGACACTCGAATCAAATCTTAATCAAGAAATTTCATATATGCAATAGTTTATTAATGTCGACTTAAAATAAATTTCGACTCGATCAGAAAGTCGATAGCGGTTTGATTCGAAAATAACGGCCTATCAGTAACTAAAACAAACTATAAGGGTGTTGTAACATCCCCAACCCGTATCCGACCGAGATACGAATCTGATGAGTCACATTAACTTTTCAAATCAATTACTTTTACAATATAACTGAAAATTCAAATTCACGTTTAAACCAAAACTGAATAATTTACATTAATTATATGATTTTACAAAAACCGATCAGAGCATATCTGATTCAAATCTTTAATTACATGCCAACTAAAATCAATATAACAAAATACATGTGATTCACTTTATTTCTGAACTGGTCTTTGAAAATGAGAAGCTGACCTGACTTGCCTATCTTTACTCCTTCTTCCTCTTGAAACCTACGTGTGAAACATTCATACACTAAGTCATTGACTTAGTGAGGCATACAAAACGTATAATCGAAACTTTAAATACTTAACAATACATGAGCATTTCATACCATGATAACATAAAAAACCATAAAACATTTCATATAACAAAATACATAAACATACATATACCATCATGATCAACATTAACTTCATTATCATTATCTCTATCATTAACATTAACCTATTTAAACATATAATATGGTACTTAATCTTTGTAAAACATCATATAACATAGAAATCATAACACATTTCACAAAGCAATACACATAACATCACATACAGTTTAATTATGTTCTCTCTTTTAATAGCCCATGGTACATTTCTGAGAACTAACGATATGTGAGTGCATTGAGGTTGTGCATAAATGCTGTCACCACAGCTCGTATAAAATGCACCGAAGTGCAACATAGAATGTCCCAAAGGACCACATATATGTCTCGAATGACCGCGTAGAAATATCCCGAAGAACCACGTAGAAATATCCCGAAGGACCGCGTAGAACTCTCGACTCTTGGCATGCTAATTATACCCTTAGCTCTCATAACACATACTATGGGCTTTAACATTTACACATTTCACATTTGCAATTATTCACATAGATTATATCACATGTTCACATAGTCACATAGATCATCACATAGACATGTACTCACATAGCTCATAGTCACATAGCTTATATCACAGTTTCATATATTCACCACATATATTATATCACATATTCATATAATAGCTTAGGTCAGTAACATATAGCTTATTTCAGTTTTTCACTTAATCATATAATTTCATTATGTCAGTTCACATAAATTATCACACAATCATGTACTTGCCTAGCTCATGATCATGTAGTTTAAATCACATTCTCACATACTTACATAAATCGTATCACATAGATCAATATCATACAACAGAGAATATAACAATACATGTCCTCATACTAACAACTACCAACCATACTTATATTTATACACACATAGGAACCATATTAACAACATACTATTATTCATGTAATCATGAAAGCAAATCATTGGAAACAGACTCATCGCAAGTCTAATTTCCATATAATCATATGCCATAGTAATATGCACTCACCTAGGCCTCACTAGTCACAACAACACTTATAACTCATATCTCTCCCTTGATCAATCTTATCTCGTTGACTCGTCCAATACTTGCTCCTTTCGATATCTACACAATACATATAATCGATATGAATGTCTTAATTCGAATCACTATAATCAATCATACATCGCATAAGTTATACAAGATACTTAATTCATAATTTCCATATAAATAGTACCGATACTCCTTACTGTGGTATCGATACTATAGTTCAGTATCGATACTCTATTTACATTTTGGAATTTGGCTCTAAAACTGGTACCAATACTTAAACATTCTGGTATCGATACTACTCCTTCAGTATCGATACTTCTTAAAGATTTCATCCGCTTTTATCTTATGATATCGATATTGTTCATCAAGTATCGATGCCCAGACCAAGTTCTTACCTATTATTGCCTTGAAGTAATGGTATTGTTCTTCCAGTACCGATACCCCTTGCCCAGAACTTATTCATTTAACCCAAAAATCAACCATACTCAGCTAAATTTCTCATCTAACTCTTCTTTCAAGCCTTTAAACTCAACTGCACTAATTCAAATCAACTTATCTCATTTGAAATCATATGAAATATTCATTATGTCTTAAATTCATATCTAATACTTTAGATTTCTTATCTCCGCTTATGACAAGTCAAATATGACTTCAAAATCTATTTATAAACTTTTTTCTTATCAAATCACTTAAAAACCCTTTATATAAAATCTCACATAATTTACAAATCTTTTAGTTTTTACTTCTCTTTAAGCTTATTCAAGCTTTTCCAATGCTCCAAGAATCAAAACCACTCATAAAATACAAAAATCAACCAACTGAAAATATTCTTACCTTCGCTATGGAGCTCACAGTGTGTAAGAAGAAAGAAAGGAGAAAAATGGCTTCGAGACTTATCTGATATTTCTTTCTCTCATTCACACTCCACGTGCCATATGAAAATACCCTAAATGAATTTTTAATTCATTTTCTTATCAATTGACTAATATGCCCTTTCATCCTTCCTTATTTGCTAATTAGTTCTACACAAAGAAATTCCAATTAAGTCCCTAAACTTCTCAATTCTTTGAAATTGACCACAAAGTTTCAAAAACTTACATTTTAGACACTAGCCCAGTTTTTGGGATGTTACAGATGCACTGGTAGTAGTTCCCAGAGGACCAATGAACTCACGACCAGACCAGTCGTGACCTCCAACGACCACCACTCGACAATGGATATCGAAACAAAATAAAATAAAAAAAGGTTTCCAGATCGAATAGTGTTGTTCAACCGCGACTCGGGCCACATGGGTCTTCTCTGGTGAGAACTCAACCCCTTGGTGCCCACGTACGGCCATAACACGGTGACATCGAATGATTTCTGCAAGTCGAACACGCAGGTTTCGTAACCCAACATCGCTTAACAATGATGGGAACGATCGAAGTTCGACGGGGATACTCGGTCATTGGTTGATGACATTACCTTATCGATCGAATGACAGCAAAATAGATGAATAGCGATAGAGCAAAGAGGGCACGAGGTTGCTGCTAAAGTGTTTAAGAAAATAAAGAAGTGCGCATCACAGTGTTATAATAAGGGAGAAATATTTGGTTTAAAAAATGGTTTAATTACAAAGAATGCCATTAGACATTTTAGGGTTTTAGAAGAATGGCTCCAAACTTTCCAACTTCTCAATTTGGTTACTATTCTCAATTTAGGATTTTTGTAAAAATAATTTCCAAATTCTAGAGTTTCAAATTTGGGGGAAAATTAGGTTGTTACAATTCTCCCCTCTTTAACGAAAATTTCATCCTCGAAATTTACCAAAATGAAAATAAAATTACTTAAGAAAATACCTTCTATATCGTCTGACTGATTCTGATTCTCATACCTCTGAGTAGCATATACCAACTCAAGTTGTCTCACTGCACACCTATTTGAACATCTACTTTGAATCGGTCTACCTCTACTTTGAATCGGTCTACCTCTACTCTGAACCGATCTACCTATACTCTGAACCGGTCTACCTCTACTAGTCAAACCAGAATTTACCGGTCTAACTTGATCCTAACTCGAGTCAGTGCTTGAATTGAAGCTTGCGACTGATTAGGACTGTAAGAACCAGTAGACAATAGACGTTTCCTGAAAACAATGCTTTAAAGATCCACAACGAAAATATGTTCCATTCTTCCTCCAATACTCCCCACGGTGCCTTTTCTTATGGTAAAAGCACAAAGTCATAAGCACCAATCGAACCACAAATACTAATAGTCAAAGCAATAGATGTTATCAGTCTAGCCATATAACAACCATGTGAAACCAAATCATCTTTTAATCTCTCACTTAGCTGATTCACATACTCAGCCTGAATAGGTTGTCTCGATTGCCTCTGAGCACTATCAAAGTTTTGTAGTTTAGGACCCGACGACAGTGTCTCAATCCTGTTTTATACCTCTGATCGATGTCTAAACTAATCTTAACCTTAACATATAGTTAATCGATAACACATACGGGGAAACATAATGAATTATCTATAAATGGAAATATCCTAAAGTCAGAGTTGGCACTTGGAGTTTCTGAACTAAAGCATTTATTTACTATTTTCAAAATGGTATTTTTTTTATTCTGATCATTCTCATTTTTACACCGAAAATATTTATCTGCATCCAAAAATCATTTTTGGTCAAAAAATTAGTGATCGAGCTCAATAGTCCGAGGGTTGAACCTAACTCTGATAGCACTAAATGTACCCCCTAAACCCGACCTATAAGAATTTAGGTCAAATCTAGATAATCATGTTGAAGCTTATCCTCACGAAAACATAATTGATTATTAGTTCAAAATAATATATAATAAAGTGGCATTTCTCAAGTTCAATAATTCATAATTATTTAAAATAAAAAATCCAAAGAAAAATTCAATATCAATAATAGTTATTCCAAATCATGCAAAAACGATTCGAAATATTGTAATGTATAATGTCCCAAAATTTACAAACAAAATAATCCTAAAAATTAAATAAATAACAATTTCGAATAAAAGATTTGAGTAAAAATCTCACACTACGAATAATAAAAAGTTGAATGTGTCATAAACCTCCAAGCATTGATTCACCTAATCTCGACTATATGAAAATAAAGACTAAAGGGATGTAAGTTATTAAGATTAGTGTGTCTCTAAAGTACAATTAAACACAAGTCACAACATAGTCTGAAACAAACATTAATGATCATATTTCAAATCAATCAGCGGTAATCAAATATTTAAATGTAGGTTCCCCAGAACCTCTCAAACTACAATCACTCCATAATTAAGAGTGGGGTCCGTCACAAAGGCATAGGTCACGGAATTCGAAAGTGACATTCATCTCATCGAGTGAATACATTTAACTTTCCTATCAAAATTTGTCCCAAGATAACATTCAAATGGCACACATATTCGATCCGAATAACACATATTCGAATAACACATACTCGAATAATATATATTTGAATTCTGATCTGATCCGAATGTAATAGTTACATATACAAATAATCTGAGTCCGATACATAACACATATCGCATATCATACTTTTCTAAATTTCAATTAATACATCAAAGTCAAATAATCATCTTGCTTGAAATCAACATGTTATCCGAAATATAATTAATTCAACATTATCATAAAATAATCACGCTTTCACTCAAATTCAGTCAACCAAACAATTATAACAGATAAGATTTAACACCGGATAGAGGCACATCTCAACAAAAATAGCTAACATCGGTCGTAGCGCCAATCACGATCAACTTGAGCAACGCTTCAACCCAAATCAGTTCCTACGAAATAATTTAGTAATTACTAAATTATTCTAAAATTAACGATAAAACTAAGGGGTTGTTTGTTTACTTCATAATGATTAAGCGTTGAATAATTCAAATGCTGAATGATTCAGATGTTCTGTGTAAATTAGCTCTGAATGTGACACGATGTTTGATAATGTCTTTGAATCATTCAGAATGTATTTTTGTGCTGAATCATTCAGCACTGTTTTGCTGAATCAATCAGCACTGAATCATTCAGATGTGCAAAACAAACGCACTTAATGCTAAATGGTTCAGCATTCAGTGGTGAATGATTCGATTAAGAGGCAAACAAACAACCCCTAAATGTGCTAAAATTCATAAATCTACGCTCACGGACAACGCGAGCAACTTGAGTTGGTTTAAAGTTCGTTGGTAACGGCGTAAGACGTGGTAACTCGATTCCCTGTTCGATACCACCTACAAAATTTTGGACGCTCGAATCAGATCTTAATCAAGAAATTTTCAGATACAAAATATTTTATTAACGTCGACTTAAATTAAATTCCGACTCGATCAGAAAACCGACAGTGGTTCAATTCGAATATACGGGCTTCCAATAACTAAAATAGAACTGTCAGCTACAAGGGTGCA
This sequence comes from Hibiscus syriacus, assembly GCF_006381635.1. Lineage (NCBI taxonomy): Eukaryota > Viridiplantae > Streptophyta > Magnoliopsida > Malvales > Malvaceae > Hibiscus > Hibiscus syriacus. The sequence goes on along the minus strand of NW_024062743.1, from coordinate 6,651,392 downwards.
CCGACAGTAGTGCCCAGAGGACCAGTGAACTCACGGCCAGAGCATTCGTTACCTCCAACGGCCACCACTCGAAAATGGGTATCGAAACAAAATAGAATCGAAAAGGGGGTTCCACGGCCGAATAGCAGTGTTCAACCGCGACTAGGGCCACCTGGGTCTTCTCCGACAAGAACCCGACCCCTTAGTGCCCACGTACGGCCAGAACACGGAGACAGCGGACGATTTCCGCGAGTCGAACACACGGGTTTCACAACTCAACATCGTTGAACAACGAAGGGAGCGAACGGGGTTCGACGGGTGACACTCGGTTATTGGTCAGCGACCTTACCTTATCGATCGAACGAAGAGAACGGCGGCAAAACAGACGAACTGCGACAGAGCAAAGAGGGCACTAGGTTGTTGCTAAAGGTTTTAAGAAAATAAAGAAGTGAGCAACACTGTGTTATAATCGGGGAGAAGGATTTTATTTTAGAGAAAATAACCTTAGTGACTAAAAATGCCTTATAATATACGATTTTAATCAATTTTTTTTGGATTTGCTAAAATGACCAACTAAATCGCAATGCGATCGATAATTCGCAACGCGATCTCCGGTATCGCAAATCAGTTTCCAGATTGGCAACGCGATTCTGAGTATCGCATTGCGATTTTCCGAATTCGCAATGCGAATATATAAATCGCAATGCAAATATGTAAATCGAAATGCGAATATGTAAATCGCAATACGATTATGACTATCGCAATGCGATTCTGAATATCGCAACGCGATTCTGACTATCGCAACGCGATTCTGACTGTCGCAACACTGAATTTCAAATTCGCAACAGGTTTTAGTTTCGCAACACAAATGTTTTGGGTATATAACTACGCTTTAGAAGTAACTCATAACCTAAATCCCTAAATCGCAACTCATTTCATCTCCATCTATCACTCTCTCCGGCGATATCCGTTCCTATATCCAACGATATCCTTCCCCATCCAGCAACAGGTTTTAGTTTCGTAGCTCGTTTGTTTAGTAAATTAATTTACAATAATGAAATCATCTAATGTTGATCATGTTTGTATAGATTTGTGTTTTGGAGGGTCATGGGAGAATGTTCATGGTGTTTTACAATATATGCCTTTACCCATGAATCTTCAACTAAAACTGTCATTAAAAAAGTTAACTTATGAAACTCTAATGTTACGTGTTGCAAATAAATTGAATTTAGAGCCCTTAAGTGGATTTAGGTTATCTTATCAGAGAAAAGGTAAAGTTTATTTGTTAACCGACAATGAAGATGTTGAACGATTCATTGCTTACATTAGTGTTTCGCAAGATGATGTTATATTGTATGTTGTTGAACCTAGAAGTAGTGAAGTTGGGTCAGTAGCGGGTAGTAATCAACTAAGTTTTTCAACCCCAATTTATGATGCTCAAAATTTAATTGTTCCACCACAATTTCAACACCAAGCAAATTTTGTTTCACCACATTTCCAATATCAAACACAATCTCAAAACCCACAACCTTTCCCTAATCCAAATCCCTATCAACTTTCAGCACCAAATTTCGGTTTTCGTATTAACCAGTTAGACGATGATGAGCCAACAGAAAAAATTATGAGTACTAGTCGGTATTCGAAATTTGATCTTGGTCAATACCCGGACTTTGATCTTGGTCAATACTCGGATTTTGATGTTGTTTCAGAAGAAGAAACAGACCATGCGTGTAATGATTTTGATATTGGTCAATACCCGAATTTTGATGATGAAACAGCCGCTGCCGAGGAAAATGTTGTTGATGATAATGAGGAGGAAGTTACGACTGTGAATGAACATGTTGAACATCTATTCTGTAATTCATATAACCCTGAAGAAGAAGAAAAAGAAGAAGAAATCCCCGAAGAAAAATACCTGAAGAAAATGCCACGGGAGTATAACTGGAATATGCCAGAATTACTTCAGATACCGGAAGAAGAGTTGGTAAAAATAGCAGTTGATTGCTACACAAAAATTATTAGTATCAAGAAAGATGATTGTTTTGATACAAAGGAAGACTTGAAGATAGCTTTGTATACGAAATGTGTGGAAGATGGCTATCAACTAAAAGTTAACAAATCAAGCAAAGATCGTTTCGAAACAAGGTGTATGATTGACAAAAACTGTACGTGGCGTATGATTGCAAAGAGGATAAAAGATTGCGAAATGTTTCAAGTTAAGCCTTTTATTGATAAACATACATGTTCAAGAACCCAAGTTTTTCCTCACCATAGACAGGCAAACAAAAAGGTGTTGGGTGGTTTTCTGGCTGAGTTAATGTTTTTGAATGGCAGGGTATATCGGGGACATGAAATTATGACTGACATGAATGCTCCGTTCAAGATTAGTATCTCATATTCTCAAGCTTGGAGAGCCAAATGTTATGCCTTGGAATTGTTGAGAGGGTCGCCAGAAGCATCGTTTGCCCAACTGACAGCTTATTGTCACAATTTAAAGCTGAAAAATCCTGGGTCGGTAACTCATATCAAAACAGATAGAGATGGATGCTTTGAGTTGCTGTTTATCGCCATTGGTGCTGCGGTTAGTAAATCAATATAATTTTGTTGACTCATTTTTGTTAGTTACATGCATTTCACATTTAAATGATTATATTTCTTGTGTATATGATTTTGTAGATTCGTTCGTTTATTACTTGCATGCGCCCAGTTATTATAGTTGACGGAGCACATTTAAAAGGTCGATACCTTGGAGTAAACTTATTAGCAGTAGCCATGGATTCTAACAATGGGATACTGCCAATAGCTTACGGGGTTAGCAAATCTGAAACCTTTGATTCATGGACATGGTTTATGGGGCATCTTAGGGATTGCATAGGTCCTATTAGCAATCTGACAATCATATCCGATAGGGCAAACTCAATTGACAACGCTGTTAGAAGGTGTTTCCCAGATACTTTTCATGGTCTTTGTGGTGTTCATTTATATAGAAATCTAAAATCAAGGTCTGCTGGTATAAAAAATCACAAATGGACATACTGGAATGTTGTAAAAGCCTATCGGGAAGTGGATTTTAATAAGCATATAAATTGTTTAAGACGTGATTTGCCTCAGTGTGCTCAAACACTTGAAGATGTCAGGTTTGAAAGATGGTCAAGAGTACATCAACTTGGAGCAAGATATGGTTTCATGACGTCTAATAGTGCAGAATCAATCAACGCTCTAAGTTGTCATTCCCAGAAATTACCCATTACTATGTTAATGGAGTTTTTTCGAGCCTCTATTCAACAGTGGTACTACAAGAAAAGAAACCATGCAGGTATTATTTCTTTAAATTCATAACTTATCATATATTTTACTAAGTATTATTTATTTAAATTTATAGGAACATTGGAACATCGTGTTACACCATGGACTGAAAAAAAGATAACGAAACGTGTTGTGAAGTCAACGTCATGGAGAGTTGAACCATGTTCAAACACTTTGTTTGAAGTACTGGATAATAACTTAAATGGGCTTGTTGATCTAAATGCAAAGACATGTAGTTGTATGAAATGGCAAACATCTGGTTATCCGTGTGGACATGTTATAAAAGTTGCTCTTCATCTAAACCAAGATTATTCAATCGCATACGCTATGGATTGCTACACTACAGAAGTATATCGACAGACTTATGCCGAGATTATCTACCCTATTCCATATCCTTCTGAGTGGGATATACCAGATGACTTACAAACAGTTTTGACACCAGCCATGGACAGAAGGCTACCTGGCTGACCAAAAAGTCACGATCGTATACCGTCTAACGGTGAAGAGAAGAAGAGATCGACATGTAGTCGGTGCAAGGAAAGTGGTCATACAAGGTTGACATGTGGATCACCAGTGTCATCACAATCATCTTTTCCTCTACCAAAATATGGATCCTCATCAAAATCCAAAGCTCATATGGTGTCAAGAAAAAGGCAATCAAAATCGCAATCAAAATTAAAATCCCAATCACAACCAGCTTCACCTTTTGAGACTACTAACTTAGGTGATTTTTAAATGCAAACGTTGTATTATGTGTAAACTTTTAACATTTTCAGTTAGGCATGTATTAGTAACTTGATTTTGAACATTGCTATGATTTGTTCAGTTGTTATCACTTATTACACATTCATTTGAATATCGCAACGCGAATTTGACTATTATGTGTATTTTTTGTGTAAATTTTTAACATTTTTAGTTAGACATGTATTAGTAACTTGAGTTTGAACATTGCTATGATATGTTCAGTTGTTATCACTTATTACACATTCATTTGAATATCGCAACGCGAATTTGATTATCGCAACTCAAAAATCACAACGCGAATTTGACTATCGCAACACGAATATGACTATCGCAACGCAAAAATCGCAACGCGAATTTGTCTATCGCAACGCGAATTTGACTATCGTAACGTGAATTTGATTATCGCAACGGGTATTTGACTATTGCAACGAGAAACTCACAACGTGAATTTGACTATCGCAACATGAATTTGACTATCGCGACGCGGATTTGATTATCGCAACGAGTATTTGACTATCGCAACGAGAAAATCGCAAAGCGTATTAGACTATCGCAACGCGAAACTCAAACGCGAATTGACTTTCGCGTTGCGATTTTGGCTTTCGTATTGCGATTTTGAGTTTAGCGTTGCGAAAGTGTACCTCCAACAGGTCTTTTGCCTTCAATATGATGCAGATTGAAATCAACAAATCAACTTTTACATTTTAATCAATTAAACAAGCACAAATAAGAATTATTTACACATCAATATTAAACAAATCAACTTTTACAAATCAATTTTTATAAATCAATTAAACAAGCAAAAAATGATAATAATTCTTATTTTCCTCATCAATTAAACAAATCAGACTTTTAAGAATCAATTAAACAATAAAAAAAAGTGTACCCCAGACAGTTGTTTATGCACCATACATCAATTTCACGCAGCTCACTTCAGGATTAACCTTCAGAAACCAAACATTTGCTCAAATAACACTTTCTTCACATCTAAAACCAACAAACAGCAAATTATTATTGAATTCTAGGTACTTAACAACACTTGCATTTGACTTACAAATTGTTTATGGACACTTTCATAATGCGGATGCAGGTAGGCAGCGTCTCGCATATATCGCTCTAGCCATAAAATGCCGAAACCACAAGCCTACTGCACCTCTATCTCTATCGGTGGGAGTTAGAAACTATGTACTTCCTGTCGTCAAACGCTCCAAGCACATGCATACGAGAGAACCACAATCCCCTCTGGCTTTCGGTGTTTGTTGTGGCACGGTCTCGTCTCTGATAACTGTAACATTGAACTTGTTTGGCTTCTTGTTTCCAGAATAAGTTCAATAATTAATCGCATCCAAGAATTTAGCCAAATGAGAGCTTCATCCCTTAATAATATCTCTCAAATCAGACAATGATATGTAATTTATCATGTTGTCATATACTATTATCTTTAGGGATGGGAGATGAAGCTCGACGAGAAGCCAATGAGTACGTTCCAAAATAGGGATAAACATCTGCATCGAAATGTAATAATTCAAATTGCGCACTTATTTATGAACACCTTTAAAATATTTAAACAAATAAATACTAACCTTATCGACCTCCCACCATGCAAGATAAAGTTTAGCTTGTCCATTAGCCAACACATATGATTCCTGTCGTTGATTATTCAAGTGAACTACGTGAAAAGACATCGGTATAATTGTATATCGCGTATTCTTTTTATTTTTCTTCAATTTCCTTACTATTAGAAGACGTGACACCCATGCATCAATATGTTGTTTTACAAAAAAAGACATATATTAGTGAATTACATAAATTTTAAAAAAAATTAATCAAAATGAAATATAAGAAGAAATATAAGACTTACCCCCCATCGAAATAGCCATTGTCTTCAACCCCTAATAACACACCCCACTAAGACCGTTCAATCAACAAATGCATATCATCGTTGAGTTTGTATATGTCAGCGTAAAACCCTTGGCTCCGCTCATGTAGATAAAAATCAACTGCGGTCTTAGCCCAAAGGGTATTATCCAGAATTGTTTCCGGTGGTTGTTTCCTCTCCACTTCATCTGTCGGAATGGTACTGGCCGGTAACTTATACGAAAGCCAACAGTCATCCATCATGTCTGGCACATGAGGGGGTTTCTCAATAATTCGATATATTACGCCGTGTGAATCGAGCTCTAGAATGTTGGGAGGGACCTCTTCAACGATGACAGTGGCCTCTTGAACGGTGGGAGGGGACTCTTGAGGGATGATATGGGCCTCTTGAACGATAGGGGAGGCCTCTTGAACGATGACAGGTGAGTCGGGCTTTTTCTTACAGATTCTTCGCACTATTGGGGTGAACGAAGACGTAATGGCACGTGCAAGCCGTCTGATGCGTGAACTCCGTCTTGCAAGAAAAACCCGACGTAGAGCATCCACCTTAGCGGGCCGCTAAAAATAAATTAATACATAAATCAGTAAATAAACAGACATGATATTAAACAGTGAAAACAAAGACAAATATATTTCAAACTTGCACGGTATTCACCCAAGTCATTATTTTATCATTGTTCACAAAATGCATCAGATAACATTCCAGAAGTAATCACTTATATAAACATTTAAAAGGACAACATATAGGTTTAATGCAGGTTCAATGACAACATAAAGAGTAGTAGTTTATTCTTGAAACTTAAATTTTCAACACTGTTAAGTTAGTATTTGTCTTTGTCTTTTGGTTGAAGTAATGCAATTCATTCAAGTTTCAATTTGCAGAAGAAGAATATAATCTGAAACTTAAAATCCCAACACGAATGACTATCGCAACACGAAAATGACTATCGCAACGCGAAAATGACTATCGCAACGCGAATTTGACTATCGCAACGAGAGAATCGCAATGCAATTTTCATTTCGCATTGCGATTCTTTCGTTGCGATAGTCAAATTCACGTTGCGATAGCCATTTTCGCGTTGCGAAAGTAAACTATTCTTCTTCTGCAAATTGAAACTTGAATGGATTGCATTACTTCAACCAAAAGAGAACCAAAAACAAATACTAACTTCACAGGGTTAAAGAATAAACAGTTTAGCAGTATTGGCAGCAACCGAATGAATTTACTAAGCAATCTAAGTGAAATGGTTAATCTAAGTGAAATGGTTAATCTAAGAGAAATTACGAGTAAATTTATCATCAAGTTAAATATGAAAAATATTAAACTTACCTCGTTGCGTAGAGTATGAACCTCATTCTACAACGATGCTACCATCTCACATAGAGCGGCTACCTCACCACATAAAGTAGACATCTCAACATGCCATGCACCATTGTCATCGCGTAAAGTACCGACCTCCTCACGCAAGGCATTGACCTCATCACGTAACTCCCCTAACTCATCCCGTGGAGGTGGAGGTGGAGAACAGGGAGATAAACGTCGTGGCATCTTTGTCGGTCGCCTATCATGAGGTGATGGTAGAGAAGAGGCTCGATGATGTGACAGAATAGGTGATGGCTCTCGTTGTGGAGGTGTATAGTCGGGTCGATCAGGTGATGGCTCTGGGTTAGGTGATGGATCTTGAAGTGGAGGCTGCTCATCATCCGTGCTATCAAAAAAATGCTTACTAGCTTGCCACCAATCAGTGGCAAGCTCAGCTTCCGTGGGTGTCAGCCTCTGTAATGGAGTGTTGGCCTCCTAACAATATAAAAGCTCAAACAAAGTTAAACATGTACTAGTAATAACTTGTTTATAAACATATGGTAGTATTTGTGTTAACTTACATTATTTATTGTCGTATATGGTAGTAAATCTTCCCATTGCTGCAAGGTTCGTTTCCTCTTTCAGGAAATAGCCCTAGGAATATCATTAGAAGTTTTTAATGCATATGTCTGCATGGCGGGAAAGGCCTCAAATATCCAAATCTATAAACAATATAATAACAAACATTAGTAATTGTTAAATAATTAATTATAATTTTGGAAACATTATATAAAAATTCTTACCTTAAAGGCCCAAATAAAGCCTGATAAAGTGTATTTGGAACCATCGCCACGCAAACTTTTTTGATCATCAAAGGCAGACGACAACTTATTCCATGTAGCTTTCCATATATACGAACCCCACGGAAATAGGTTCCATGCATTTAGGTCCTCTACCAATTTAATTAGATCATTAGGAATAGGTTGTCTGGCCTCTCTGCCTAAAAAGTCGGTACGCAAAAGTATTATAAGGCATACTCGGACAACATCGACGTCATCCATCCGAGTAAAACCATCTTTCTTATTCAATAATCTCGTCAAGTCTTCCAAGTGTAAATTTGGCTTCTCCATTGACAGCTCAGGAAAAACCCGGGATAACCATGATAGGCGGGTAATATGTCTAGTGTACCGACCTACATCATCTTGTCCGAAGCGTAGACCGGTGATTAAGTAAAACTCCTCCCGCCCAAAACACGTATATGCTGGTGGAAAATCAAACCATATCTCTTCATCACGACGTTGTATAGTCTCTGGTAGATCGCTAGTCATGGTTTGAAGAAACAGATGGGTCAACATAGCATCTCCACCCGGATGTTGTACTTTCAACCATGGCTCGAAGCAAGTATCCTCAAATATTTTTCTTTGTGCAGGTGAAAGCTTCGACGCAATTGTTTTGGCCAGTCTTACTTTATTTCTTAAGGTTAATTGAGCCGAATAAAAGTTCTACAAAAACAATAAACATACCAAGTTAGATATACCAAAAACTACACTGTGAAGATATACCAAGAACAATAAACATAAAGAGTAGTAGTTTATTCTTCAAACTTAAATTTGCAACACTGTGAATTTAGTATTTGTCTTTGTTTTTTTGTTGAAGTGATGCAATTCATTCAAGTTTCAATTTGCAGAAGAAGAATAGTTTCTGAAACTTAAAATCGCAACACGAAAATGAAAATCGCAACACGAAAATGAAAATCACAACGCGAAACTAAAATCGAATTGTGATTCTGACGTTGTGATTTTCATTTCGCGTTGCGATTCTCGGTTTCAAATACTAAAATTGAAACTTGAATGGATTGCATTACTCCAACCAAAAGACAAAACAAAGACAAATACTAAATTCACAATGTTTAAAGACTAAACAGTTTAGCAGTATTGGCAGCAATCGAATGAATTTAATAAGCAATCTAAATGAAATGGTTAATCTATTATTGAAATTACCAGTAAACTTATCATCAATTTCAATATGAAAAACCTAATAATAATGCAAAATTTTCAAAATAAAAATAATTAAAAAAATTAACTTTCGGTGGTTGATTTGGTTGATTTTCCATTTCTAACAATGAATGATTGTGAGGGTGGCTCTGAGAGATGGAGATAGACGGATTTCGCCGGAGATGGGGACTGATTTCGTCGGAGATGGGGACGGATGTCGTCTTAGAGAGTGAGAGATGGAGATGGGACTGAGTTGTGATTTAGGGTTTTGGGTTATGAGTTGCGATTACGAGATATACTGTGGATGGTTCAGTGTTCCGATATATTAATATTCGTGTTTGGAATTTGAAAAAAAAATACACGTTGCGATAATAATGGCGATTTGAAAATCGCATTGCGATAGTCAGCATCGCGTTGCGATAGTCAGAATCGTATTGCGGTTTACATATTCGTATTGCGATAGTAAGAAAATCGCAACGCGAATTTGGAAAATCGCAATGCGATAGTCAGAATCGCGTTGCGAATCTGGAAACTGATTTGCGATACCGGAGATCGCATTGCGAATTATCGATCGCATTACGATTTAGTTGGTCATTTTGGCAAATCCAAAAAAAGTTGGTTAAAATCATATATTATAAGGCATTTTTGGTATTTCTCTCTATTTTAAAGACAAATGATCTAATTACAAAGCAGGCCATTAAACGTTTTAGGATTTTGGAAGAATGGCTCCAAACTTTCCAACTTCGCAATTTGGCTAGTATTCTCAATTTAGGATTTTTGTCAAAATTTCCTAAATTCTAGAGTTTCAGATTTGGGGGAAAATTGGGGTGTTACAGTCTCCTTGGCCGTTCTATTTCACAAGGAATAAATCATTCTCGATATCTACGAGTTTGAGGCGATGAGAAGGCTTCCCGATACCATAGATCCGATTACGGAGGATGTTGTACCCTACTCGGTGACCAAGAACCTTAACGACGAGCGTTAAACCCATACTTTTGATAGCAAGGCTTTGAACTCACTCATAGAAATCGATGGTAGGGATTCCATCAGAGGATCAAACAATGATGTCTTCGTCGAGAAGTTCAATATCATCATCGTCAAGATAGACTCTTGGAATCATGGGTGGACTCATTAGAATCTGTAACAATATCTTTGTAGGAGACAACTGGTCGGGCAGCATCGCATTCCATTTGAGGAGGAGGATCATTGGAAGCGACAGAAGGATCAAGCCGAGCTTCGTCTCTACGCCTTCGATTTTTTGGACAGTCCGGGATCAGGCGGGGCTTAAGAGGATTTCTATTTAAAACCTAATATCATCTACTTAATACCCTGTCCCTACTTTAGTTTGGGTTAATAAATAGTAAACGAAGAGAATTCTAGAAATTGAGTGGATAAATGATAAAGAAGCCTTAGGTAAGTCGGTTTTGATTTAGTTCCAAGTGGTGCCCCAAAACTAAGTCGGTTTGTATTGTCTTCGCTATGATTATTTTAGTATGTTGTGGCTAATAGCTATCACTTGTTTCAATTTAGTTGAATAAAAACAATTCTTTTAATAAAAAACAATAAAGGAAATGTCAACTGCCTTATCTTGTAGTACTATGAATTTTCGATTGATAGTTGCACTAATTTTTTTTTCTTAACGAAATCTTAGCCTATTGTCTCCTGTGGAAAAAAGAATGGGAAAATCATTGTTCATTCCCTTTGCTTACGAATTATAAAATAGACTAAGGAAGTAAATTAATTTATTTTTGAAAAATTAATTAGGTTGATATAACTTTTGTCCTCATTTTTTATTAATTGGAAGTAAATATAAAATGGAGTTTCAAATATAATCTTTATAATTACTTATTTTAGAAAATAATTTTTTTTTGTCCACTAGTTCCAAACTTCGCCTTAATTAATTAGGACTAACTCAAGTCACACACCTAGTTTCGATGGGTGAGTCTCTTAACGAGATTTTCTGCATACATAATGACTTAAACATGAAACATTACTTAAGCGATATCAAACTGCTTATCACTTGAAACCAAACCCTGTTGATTTACAAAGTAAAATTTTAAATTCAATCACTAACACAATTTTATTTTCAAAATTATATAAATGGTTGTTAGAAACAAAATTATTATAAACTCAATAAAAATATTTTATACTAAACAAAATATGACATAAAATATCAATGATGTCAATAACTAGATTAAAATCTTGATTAAAAATAGATATTTAATTTATAACTTCTAAGTACATAAATTTAATCTCAAATTTTGTTAAATTAGAAACCGAAGACAAATTTGGAAATAAAATTGTAAGTAAGTTGATGACAGAAAATTCAAACTCATTAATCCTTAGTCTAGACAAATTCAATGGTTTGGTATACCAATTTATCAACAACTTCGCAGTGCACATTTGATTTGACCATTAAAAAACAAATATAGAAAATGAAACTGTGATTGATTTGTTTTGGTAGACAAACTGTAATTCAATTGACACACGTTCTTGACCATTCACCCCATCCTACATGGAACATTCCATTTCTTTTATTTTTCTAATCTTACTATTAATCGATTGTGATAAACTTCGTTATTATTCTTTTTTTTCTTTCTATTTTTAAGATAATCCCTTTGTTATATATATATATATATGACCTTGAATCTCTCAAACTTTTCTATGAACTGCTTTTCCTTGTATTTGTGATATGAACTGCCTTTCATCATTCTCACATACCCTCTTCTTTTATTCAGTTTCGGTTTTCGTTCTTCATTGGTTTTATGTCTTCTCTTTCATCTGGGGTTGATCTGAAAAAGATGTCGAACGCTTCGTTGATGACGAGTTTGGGGTCCGAGACCGACGCCGGAGGAATGAACGTTGACGAAAAGAAGAGAAAACGGATGATATCGAATCGAGAATCGGCTCGACGGTCAAGAATGAAGAAGCAAAGGCTCCTGGAACATTCGGTGACTGAAATTGCATCGTTGAAGATCGAAATCCATGAAAACAGTAACAAGTACCAAGTCCTGATGCAAAGGACTGTTGCTCTGGAGTCTGAAAACAAGGCTTTGAAGGCTCAACAAATGGAATTGGCTCAGTATTTAGGGAAGCTGGAAATGATGCAAACTCCGATGGAATCATTGCAGTTCGATTTGATGAATCAGAGAGGAGGAAGCTTTGGGGATCAAATTGTTGAAGTTAACGAACCCCCAATAGCTCAGTCTTGGCAATGCCACGGTTTAAATCAGCCTGCCATGGTTCGGACCTCTACCGAGATGTTGAACTATTATTGTACATAAGGACAAACCGCATGATTCTATATTACGGGATAAATTTATAAAATTTCAGAGAATAATAAACTCGTATAATTTTAAGAGACGTAAATGGATTAAAAGAATTTGAAATTTCAGAGAGATAACTATCCTCAACGTTTCTTTTCGATCAATCGCCGAATGTATAGGAAATCACTACATTCATGGATTTCTGGGAATGTTTGTTTTTTCATCTGGTAAAAAATAAGATGGGATAATTACTAATTTTGTATTTTAATTTCAAAGACATACAAGATAAGATTGATTGTGATTGATTATCTTATTTTTATCCTTTTCATTTCATTTGTCTCTTTGCCTTTGGATCAAATGAATAGTAAGATGGTGTTTGTTTGTACTATGCAAGCTCTTCAAATTATTTATATCTGTGTCGCGCAGAAATTAGGTTTCGCAGACTGTTTGTTTTTTAGAATACAGAAGCTCTTCAAATGTCTGCGCGAGCTCTTCTTGGTGCAGACTTAATTTTATGTCTTCAAAGGTCTTCAAACCTCTTAAAGAACAATTATAAAATATAGTTATTTATTAAAATAATTTTAAATAATTTAATAAGGTTATTTATTTTAAAATAATTTATTTTAAAATATGGATTGATTTATTTTAAATAATTTATTAGTATGGATTGATTTATTTTAAAATATGGGTTATTTATTATTGTAGTTGTATGGATTGATTTATTTTAAATAATTTATTAGTATGGATTGATTTATTTTAAATAATTTATTAGTATGAATTGGTTTATTTTAAATAATTTATTTGTATGGATTAATTTATTTTAAAATATGGATTGATTTATTATTGTAGTTGTATGAATTGATTTATTTTAAAATATGGATTGATTTATTATTGTAGTTGTATGAATTGATTTATTTTAAATAATTTATTAGTATGGATTGATTTATTTTAAAATATGGATTGATTTATTATTGTAGTTGTATGGATTGATTTATTTTAAATAATTTATTAGTATGGATTGATTTATTTTAAAATATGGATTGATTTATTTTAAATAATTTATTAGTATGGATTGATTTATTTTAAATAATTTATTTGTATGGATTGATTTATTTTAAATAATTTATTTGTATGGATTGGTTTATTTTAAAATATGGATTGATTTATTATTGTAGTTGTATGGATTGATTTATTTATTTTAAATAATTTATTAGTATGAATTGATTTATTTTAAAATATAGATTGATTTATTTTAAATAATTTATTATTGTAGTTGTATGGATTATTTAAATTTCAGTATTATAAAACTAAAATTATTTAAATCTCAGTATTGCAAAACTCTTTTAAGTTTAAAAAATCAGTTTATTTATATTTCAGTTCATTTTAGCAGTCTGCAGACGTTAAAAAACAAATAGTCTTCTTCTTGCAGACTGCAATGGTCCACCTCTTCTACTGCAGATGCCTGCAGATGTGGTCCGCAGACTGCATACATTTTACCTCTGCAAAAACAAACACCTCCTAAGTGTCAAAAATGTTCACGCTACCTACAAACTTTCATTGCAGGGCAAGGAAAGAGAACTGCAGGGTTATCCCTTTCCCCAAAAACTTATTTTTCTTGAACATGAACTGATAAATCTCACCTCGATTTAAACTCGAAATTTATAATTTAATATTGATTTGAATTTGATGATTTATTGTTTACTATATTTTAATTTATATTAAGATATAATCTAATTATTCAAATTTATTTTGTTCACTTAACTTTTCTATTAAAATTTAAATTAAAAACATTTTTATTTCAAACAAAAAAATTAATTCGATTCACAAGCTATTGAAATAGTTTTAAGTACAAGTATCTACTCGATATCTCAATCTCTTTAAGCTCAACTTGATAGTTATGATAAAAGTTAAATTATCACATTCATATGTGTAAATTTTTGTTCATCAAATTTAAAAGAGTTATGTTTCGGTCACTAACGTTATCGATTGTCATATTTTAGACACTTATGTTATCGATTATGATATTTTGGTCACTAAGTTGTTAAATTTTGTTGATTTGATGATATGAAACATTAGTTTCAATTTGTCTCCTAATTTTAGATAAAATATTAATTTGACCTTGAAATGTAGACAATATATCATTTTGATCCCTAAACTTTAGATAAAAAATCAATTTGATTCCTAAATTAAACCAAAGTGTCACATCACAGGCCACCACTCACCATTGTCGTCACCCTTCACCATCGATTTAGATTTAGATTTTTGGTGTCCTTATTTTAAAAGAATATTAATTATAATTTATTATTATAGTTTAATTTTTTAAAGAAAGTTGAAGAGTTGTAAGCTAGATTTGTTGAGTTCAAGGTATTTTCTAGTGAAACGAACATCATGTTCGCATTTAAGAGGTTTAAAAGGAGTGAATGATCAAGAGTTTTGAGGTCTAATAATCGACGATGATGACCAACAACAATGGTGGTGAGTGTTGCTGGTGACATGAGACTTTGATTGAATCAAGATGTCAAATTGATATTTTATTGTTTAGGGTTCAAATTAAATATTTACTATTTTTGAACGTATCATGTTATCAAACTAACGTAAGTCGACTCAGTTACCAAAATATAATGAAATGGAACATAACTTTTTTTTTTTCAAAATTAGTGATAAGAATAAAACAAACCGAAAACAAAAGGGAACTTGAGTGTAGTTTGCCTTTTATTTTAAGAGCATATACCTTCATAGTTCCAATTAGTGCAAAATATTTTGGCGTTCTTATTTTAAAAGAATATTAATGATAATTTATTATTATAGTTTAATTTTTAAAGAAAGTTGAAGGGTTTTAGGTTAGATTTGTTGAGTTCAATTTATTTTCCGGTGAATCGAATATCATATTCGCATTTAGGAAGTTTAAAAGGAGTGAATCGAAAGTTTTGAGATCTAACAATCGACGATGATGACCAACTATGATGGTAGCGAGTGTAGTTGGTGAAATGAGACTGATTGAATCCAGATGTCGAATTGATATTTTATTGTTTAGGGTTCAAATTTAATATTACTATCTTTTAGCGTATCATGTTATCAAACTAAAATAAGTCAACGACTCAGTGGCCAAAATATAATGAAATGGAACATAACTCTTTTAAAGTTGGTGATAAGAATAAAACAAATCGAAAACAAAAGGAACTTGAGTGTAGTTTGTCTTTTATTTTAGGCTTACTACAAAAATAAATGCATAAACTTTGCCTCGAAAAATATTTTAGTGCTTAAAGAATTCTTCGTTAAAAATAAGTGTCTAATGTTTATTCGTTATCATTTTATGTGCCTGTATGTTAACCGCAATTAAAATTTTGCATTAAGTGACACGTGTCACGTTCTGACATTTTTGAATTTTTTTAAAATATTTTATATTAAAAAAAGAATAGTGCATCATCTTTTCCCCTCTCCCTTCTCCCTTCTCTCCCTCCCCTTCCACGGTCGAATGTCAAACAACCAGCCACCACATCTGATCAAACGGTCGATTACCATAGTCAATTAAAGAGATTTTTATGGATTTGAAACCCTAAAATGAAAATTTTCATTTACACAGTTTTTTGGTGTTTGATTGGTTGCGAAAGTATGAGGCTATTGATTGTGGGTGGTTAAACGGTCACATGTTGTTGGGTGTCCGATCGATTGATGGTGTTGAGGGCGACCGGTGGTGGCAAAGGGATCAAAATTAAAGTTGTTATAGAGGTATTACTTGCATCAATAGTCAAGCAATTTGCACACACTTGTTATTCAGTTTCTGTAACAAATGGTACATGGCAGCAACTCTATTATGGTACTGGTATGTAAAATCAGTAAGTTTGAATATTCATTTGTTTCTGGAACTCCCGACCTTCAAAATCAAATGCTCAGTCAGAGAAATTACAAACTTCTCAATCTATAATAATAAAAAAACACAGGTGATAAGGATGTTGGCAATTTAATTAAAAATGGAAATGAGAAATTAATTTATTTTAAGAAATTGGCCTATCTTTTTTAAGCATTGATTGTGGAAAACTTAACAAACAGCAGCACACAAATTTATTCTCGGATGACTCAATAGTTTGGTTTACAGAAACACCCATCTGAATACACAAGATGGAGGTTGAAGAAAAGGTTAAAACGGACAAATGCAGTCCAGACATACAGCAATAACATAGTAAACATAAAGCAGGGTAGATTATAGCACTTTAGGTTTCATGCCTCGTGCAACTTCACCACGGTGACAGGGCAGGAACCATTATTCACCAAATAGTTGCTTACACTGCCCAATATAACCCTGCATACATTTTAATAAATAACAACATCAACCAAAAATAATATCTACTCTGACATGCATATGTGCCATAAAGCACCTACATGTAACGACACCATACAAATACATTGACAAAATACTTTTTTTTTTAAAAAAAAAACAGGACACAAGTACAATAGGACACGATAATAAAAAATGTTATATTAAAATACTTCATATGAAAAGATGATAATTCACGTAAAGTATTGATAGTTACCGATAGTCATAAGATCGATAACAAAATAATATATATATATTTATATTAGTTTTAGAAGTTTTCTTAGATTTGAGGGGTTTGATGTGTTCATTCGAAAATTCGAACAATGAAAAACATTATTTCGAAAAGTCGAACAACATAACTCAAATTAACCTCAACAAGTATTGGAGGAGATCGGAGTATTAGCACATCAAACCATTAAATGAATATTGTGACTTTGTGTGAGTTTCATGAAAAATCAATTCTAAGAGAAAAGGAATGCAATGCAAAATTCTTGATACTAATCTTGCTACAAAAGACGATCGGTGAAAAGAAATGATTAGCAGACAACGATGGCCGAAAAAGTTCAACATAAAAAATAAACTTTTTTAATTTTTAGTGAAAAAATGGATACACCCCTAATGTTCAATGTCCAAAACAACATCGTTCTGGACATCAATAGCGCGCCAAAACGATATTATTTTGTCGACATCATCATAGTTTGACGACAAGGTGACTTAATTGAAGTCCAAAACCAAAATTTAATACCACTTGAAAAAATCGAAAGTTCAAAAATATAAACAATACACCGGCCAAAACTCAGTAGTAGCTGGTGTAATTTATCCTAAGAAAATACCCACGTAGAAAAAGAAATTTCAAGCTATTGGTTTCAACCCACAAATAGATCACAAGATTCTCATGTGAACAAACACTAGTTTTAAGAAGAAAGAGAGATATAATGATGAAATAGGTTCACCTCTTAATTTTACCAAGCCCTCTGTTCCCTACAATCAAGCAGCTGAGAGGGATTTTATCGATGGCCTCGCAAATCTTCTCACGAGGATCACCCCAGTATACCTTCATCAGCACCTCAACCTCGACATTCCAAACACAATTTTAAAACGTTAAAACATAATAATAACTTCCTGTGTTTCAAATTCTTCTCATCGTTAGAAAACAACTGATCAATAGTTTTGAATTTCATGGAGAAATGAAACTACTTGTTTCTCCTTGGCAGCAGTGGAGACAATGTCCAAAGTTTCAGAGTCAGCCTTTACTCCATATCTCTTCATGATAACTGGATCAGAGAACTCGCTCAAAGGGGTTAAAGCTACCAAAACAGTTAAAAAAACAATCAGAAAACAACTTATTTATTAAGCTAAAACTTGAATTAAGAGTTGATCTGGAGAAGAGAAGAGTGGGTACGTGAACCGGTGGCTTCCCAGAGCTGAATCTGATCGCCTTCGTCATAGTTATTTTCGGGTCGAACGGTGATGAGGATGAGATGATCCCCTTCCCGGATGATATTATCCACAGCCCATTTCAACGCTTTCCTGCTGCAATCTGAGAAATCCACTGCCACCCCGACTCTCCTTTCAGCCGCCATCTCTCTCTCTCTCTCTCTCTTCTCTACTCTACTCTCTTTTGTTTTTTCTTAGAAAATGTGATTGATAAATATATATAAATATAATGATTTTCATCATTATTTTTTTAAAATAATTATTGATATTTTTAGTGTCGAATTAATTTTTTATAGAAGTCTATTGTTAGTAATCCTCTTAATTTGTTTTAGTCATAAATATTAAAATTCAAACTTTTAACCCTTTTAAGAAATTTTATATCTTCTCTCATTATATCCACTATTTATGGACTCCGTAATTATTATTATTTTTTAAGTAAACTAAGGTGATTATAATGTAGTATATATTTTAAATAATTTCAATCATTTGATAGTAAACGCTCAATCACCTTGCTACAATTGCTAATGTTTAAACCCGTGACTTCTAGGAACAACAACGATTCCTTTAACCACTTAGGTAAATTGATTCATACATGGAATTCATAATTATTCTGTTAATAGAATGTTTAATCTTCTCATAACCCTAACACCTTTAATTAGTACTATAATTATACTTATAAAAATAACTATATTTTAATTTTAATTAGTGTAAGAGATTTGTTGTTATGTTATTGTTAAATGATTAATTTTTTTTGAATAAATATTAATTTATATGAACCACATGTTTATAAAAAAATATAATTACATTTTCAATATATTTAATATTATTTTAACAAATATGTATGAGATATTATATAAATTTATTATATGATTTATTTATACTAATTTAGCTTATTTTTATATTCGTCAAGAAAAACTTAGTTTTTTTTAGGATAAACTATATATTTAGTCGGCCAATTATTTGTGTGGTTTTATTTTGATTATATAATTTTTTTTTAAATATATATAATCTTACGCTTTAGTTTCATTTTAGTCTCACGTCGTTTTAAAATTAACAATCATATTGATGTATCACCATAAGATAATGTCGTGTCATTTTAAAAAAAATACAATGTTAGCAATTCTGTTAATTTTTTAAAGACAATTGGCCAAAACGAAATTAAAACACAATGTTAGACACAATTTTTTTAAATAGTTATATAGCCAAAACAGAATTGTATGAAATAATAAACAAACTAAATAATATAATTTACCCTATTATTTTCTAATATTATAATTTAAATAAAAAGATTTTTCAAGTGATAAATAACTTAATATCATTTAAATAAAATTTTAGATTTAAGTCCTTATATATGAAACAAATTTCGTTAAAAAATTTTAGATTTAAGTCCTTATAGATTCAAGTGATTTTCATCCTTATTTTCTAAATGTACAAAGATTAATTAGGATGAAGTTTTATAGCCTGAGGATAACAAAAAAAATCTCAGAATTTTTTTGTATTGTCCTTTTAAAAGTAAATACCTTAGCTTTATTCATTAACTTTTGAAAAAGGAATAAGACGTGAGCTTTAAAGAAAGGGCCAGAAACGGAGGGAAGTTTCTATACGGAGTCCACTGTTATGTGATGGGTCTGGTGTACAACTTTTTACGATTCTGACCCATTGACGGAGGAGTATAGGACTGTTTTCTTGATGTCGGGCAGTGACCCCACGTGTAAATTATTTATTTGAGGTGAATCTTTGTGAAGCTGGCCACTACCGAATGATTGTCTGGTTCATTGCAAGTTTATCACTTGTCTGAATAATGGTAAATTATATCATTGATCAATTAATTATTTAATTATTTTATTTTTATCACTAATCTATCAATTAGACAATTATATAGTCAATCAAATCATTAGCCGTTAACAGTTAATGAAAATATTGATGTGGTAGTTAAATATTTTGATATAATTATATATTTGTTCCTTTTATTTACATATGATTTCAATTTAATCATATTTTTAATAAATTAAAATAAATTTAATCATTCAATCGAATGATGTCAAGTGTCACACATGTCATCATTCAATTAGAGAATTAAATTTATTTTATATTTAGTTTCCACCGATGAGAGGGTGACACGTAAAACAAACCAATCAAAAGTGAGGAGATGTGTTTCAATCCAACGGTGCTTGGAAAATCAAGCATAAAACCCAACCACTTGGCTAAGATCACTTATCGATTTAAAGTATACAACATTATGTATATATTTTATATCTTGGTGTATAAATATTTAATTTAAATTAATAATGTAGCATCCTCAATATCGGGTTAGTGACCAAATTGTAATATTTTAGGAATTGGTGATTAAAATGGAATAGTTGAAAAGTTCAATCATTTATTTGGAAATATTACCTTAAAGATGCTATTAATTATAAAAGGTATTAAAGGGCAAAAAGGGTTAATTGACCAAGAAATGAATTAAAAATGGGATATGGTAAGGATATATACACGTGGGAAAGGAGAGATTTCTCCAGAGCTTTCTTTTTTCTTCTTCTTCTTCATACGTGAATGAGAGCCAAGCAAAGGTAAGCTTTCTGATCTATTGATTATTTGTTAATTTAAAGTTTGGGTTTTGATCGTTAGATGATAACTAAGCTTAAAGAAATCTTAAGTTATTTTAAAATCAAAAGATAAAGAGTTAGAGAAGATTAAAGATTTGGAGTTCTTGAATGAAATTTTGATATAGAATTGATAATTAGAATTGGAAGTTGGATTTGACTTGACATCAAACTAGTTAAGACATATGAAGTGTTAGAAGTGGAATTAAATCATGTTGCAAAGTTGGTATAATTCTTGAATCTCATAAGAATGATAGGATTTTGGGGTTTAAGATGAAATAGATGAGTATAGATTAGTTTAAATAGGTGTATAAGAGTTAAGAATAGAAAAAGGGATGAAATATGAAAAGTTGAGAGAATAAAGAAGGGATTTTCGTGCTCAAAGTATCATTTCTGGGTTGTGTGCATCGATGCATCTTCAATGTGCATCGATGCACTCTCAAATAAATGAACATCGAATGCAATTAGTGTATCGATGCATAAGGAGTGCATCGATGCATCTGCTTAAAATATAATCATCGAATAGGATTTATGCACCGATGCATGGATAGTGCATTGATGCACCTGTCAAGGGATGCATCGATACATGGTGTAGTGCATCGATGCATGCCTTCATTAAAAGATGAAAATGGCTTTCTTGTAGCCTATAAAGTGATAGCTTAGAATATATCAATTAGTATACTGATATGTATCAATGTATTACTATGTAGATTTAGAGCGTAATCTTGTTCCGGAATAATCGAAGAATTAGAATCAAAACAAAGAAAGCAAGGCTAAAGTGAGTGCAATTTCATTGTACTTATGTTATCGAATAAGCATTGGCTTGCAATGAGCCAGTGACGGAGTTACTATGGTAATAAGTAACTCTTAAAATGTTATTTGATTTGTGAATTCTATGTATGCATGAGTATATGTGACATGATTTATATGATTCATATGATATGTGATATTGATCTACAGGAATATATGAGAATATTATATCAGTTGTGTGATATGTTTGACATGTTATTTTATGTGATACGTGTTTACATGATCACAAGACATGAGTTATATGAAAGAGAAAGTATATGTGGTATGTGAAAGTGAATCAGATGTTTATATGAAAAGTGACATGAATTACATGAAAGTAAACTATGTGACTATATGCACATGTGATATGTGACAGAAGAAAAGTAATATTTGATCATAAGAGAAATGAAAGTATATAAGTGAAAATGCCCATGCTATGTGTATTGAGAGCTAGAGGTATAGTTGGCATGCCAAGAGTCGAGGGTTTACCTATGTTCTAAGGAATATATGGACAGTTTACCTAGGTTCTTCGGGACCTATGGACAGTTACCGAGGATCTTTATGACCTCTGGATAGTTACCGAGGATCTTTATGACATCTATATAGGTCCTTCGGGACATTTATACGAGCTGTGGTGACAACATAGTGGTGCACAACCTCAATAGACTCACGTATCTACAGTTCTCACATGATTACCATGGGCTAATAAGAGATAATATTAATAAACTGGATATGATGATATGTTTGTTTCCTTGTGAAATGTTATGTGTGATATATATAATGGTACAAATGGTAATTATAAGATTGTATGATAAAAAGGAATCAAGGATAGTTATAAGAATGAAGATGATGATATAATTGCTTGTGTGTATTTGATTTACGATAGGATATATGTTTTACATGCCATGCCATGATATATATATATATATATATATATATATATATATATGTTATATGGTATACGTGAGTACATGTTAAGGTATATGTGAATGAGTATAATTGATTGACATAAGGAGATAATAACAAATCTATAAGATATATGATATGGATATAAAAGATCATAGGAATAGGAGATAAGAGATATGAATGATAATGACATATATGTATGTATATACTTCTTACATGTAAAAATATATGAGTTGTGTGAAATGATGGTAGTAATTGTTTATGTATGATTACTAGTTAAAGTTACATTATATGTTTATTACCTCACTAAGTCTGTGACTTAGCATGTAAGTGATTTACACGTAGGTACCAAGAATCGGGAAGAACAAAAATAGAAGTGGCAAGAACAACATCACTGCTAGAAGATCATATCAGAGTAACTGTTAAAGTATGTATTTTGATGGTGTATAGTGTGTTGGCATGTAATAAAAGTGTTAGTTACAAATGCTCTGATAAGTTTTGTCTTGTTTTGGTTAACTCGTGTACAGTAACAATGTTATTTTAATAAAATTTTAAATTTCATTGGTTTTTGTTAAAAGTTTAAAGTTTGAAAAGTCAATGTGACACCTCAGACGTGTATCCGGGTCAGATACAGGTTGAGGGTGTTATATTTAATGGTATCAGAGCTACAGTTTAATCGATTCTCAGCATAAACCGAAGTCTAGAGTGTATTATAAAGTATACATCCTAACAAAATAGTGAAAACTTCTGATCTAATATAATAGTAAGTGTGTTGTTTTGCTGATATAATGATATGGGTATGTTTTTATAGATGTCCAGACATGATAGTTCTCGAAGTCAAGCGGGAGATGATCGGCCCACTGAAAATAGTAATTCACCTGCCCTGGCCCGGTAATGTGAAGAACAGGCACCTTCTGGAGTGCCTATAGCTGATCAAGATGTGTTCTTTAGAACATTAGATGTTGTATTGACGAGTTTCCAACCTCCTGCTACTTCAACTCCAAGAATGAATGTTGCAAAGGAGTTGAAGGGTTTAGGAGCTCCAGAGTTTAGGGGTAAAGGTTATGTTAGAAGGACTTCACTATTCTAATGTGAAGAAATTAGATGGAGTGGTCTCCTTGCTTCGTGGGCAAGCTGGAATTTGGTGGACGAATGTTACTATGAGACTAACAAGTGATCAAGTGACCTGGTCTTTATTCTTAGAAGAATTTAAGCACAAGTATATAGGAGACCAGTTTATTCAGAAAATGAAGCAAGAATTCTTGAATCTGAAACAGATGAATCACATAGTGTATGAGTACGAGTGCGAGTTTAATAAGTTAAGTCATTTTGCGGCTGAGTTGGTCCCAACAGAGAAGGATGCATGTGAGTGGTTTGTAGAGGGTTTACGCCCGAGGTTGAAAGAAATGTTAATAGTGCTGAACTTTTCTTCGTTTTAAGAAATAGTAAATCGTGCTAAAGCTCTAGAGAGAGATCAGAATGAAAGGTTTGGGGATCAAAGAATCCAACCCTCTAAAAGAACAGGGGTTCATCGAGTTCTGCACCACCCAAGAGAGGTAGAGATTCTGGTTTTCAGTCTCAAGCAAGGACTGGATCGTTGGTTTCCTCTGTTAGAGAATCAAATCAGATAAGAACTAGACAGACCTAATCAGTAGGGTCTGGTGATGGAACAGCTCAACAGAGACATTATCAGACTTGTGGAAGATATCACGGTGGGACGTGTAGAGTTAAATCTATATCTTATTTCCGATGTGGGGAAATTAGGACATTTCATGAGAGATTGTCTATTGGGGACAGAAGAGCATGCACAGTTGGATCGATCTGCTTCAATATCTCAAAGAGGAAGGGGTAGAGGAAGAGGCAGAAGTCAACCTAAATCCTCTACTCAACAGGAAATACGTTCCACTGCTCGAATGTATAATATTAATACCAATAAAGATTTTGATGATCTAGAGATAATAGCATGTATTTTTCTATTGTACAGTAAATGCGTTATGATATTGGTTGATCCGAGTTGTATATATACATGAGTAGTAAATGGGTGAGAGAATTGAGAATGTAGATAAAAGTCAATTATAGTAATATTAAAGTGACAAATTTAGTAAGGCACAGTGCTTAAGTAAATTAGATATGTTGGAGATGTTCCATTCAGATTTAGGGAATTGAATTCTTTGTTAACCTAATAGAGTTATTCTTCAAGGGATTGGAAGTAATATTGGAGATGGACTAGTTATATAGTTAGTATGCAAATGATAATTGTAAATTAGGAAGAGGTACAACTAATCAGCTTAGACGGATTGGAAATGTCAGTGTTGAAGGATATAGGTTATGAGGAAAAATATTAAAAAAGAAAGTGATAGGAGTATGTTTTGGAAGAGTTTGGGGAATATATATATATATATATATATATATATATATATATTTGTGATCAGTTTATAAATAAAATAAATGAAATGTTTGAATTTGAATCAAGAAAAAGAAAAAAAGGAAAGAAAGTTTAATAAGTTAAGGAAATAAAGGATGAGTTGTTTTTATTAGAAAGAACATATATGTGGATGATTTGATGAAGGTTTACATTTTTGTTTAGAGAAGTGGGTTGAATAACAAAGTAATGTGAGAATGAATGTATTAAAGTTAAAGGATTTATATGTTTGATGGAAGTTAAAGATTTAACAGAAAAGTTTGAGATGAAAAGGGATAAATATATTTTGACTGAATAAGAATTTTACAAGGAATAAGGCTGTGCAAGTAGTGTTAATTATCATAATTATGGAAATACGATATGGAAGGTTATTTAAAGATAAATATAAGTGTTATGAAAGGATTATGAAAGCATAAAGAAAAAGGATATGATCTATGAGACAAGAAGATGGTGATTTATGGTAAATGACATTAGAGGTTAAAGAATGAGGTTCTGTATAAGTAAAGTGGATTATCAAAGTTACAAAGATGCGATGAATATCTGTAATCGGAAATGAGTGTATGTGATATGAGAGAGTATGAGAGTATGAAGGACATGATATAGTTTGGTTATGTATAAGAAAATCTTGATTATAACAAGATAAATGGATAAATAAATGAAAAGAATTGAGTTTAAAGGATCATATATGAGAAAGACTATATGGAAGGGTAGATGATAAGTTCGATATTGAAGTGAAGGAAAAATGTGCAAGGTGATATGAAAAGTTGTTGATTTTGTAAAATATATGTTTAATCACATTTGAAGAATATTCAAGATTATATTCTTGGTTAAATGATAATGAAATAAGAGTTGGTTAATGTCTACGGGATGAGTAACATTATATGGATTTTATGAAGGTCAAAGAAAATGTAAAAATTGAAAGAGTGGAAAAGATAAATAAAGATTGGATTCTTTGGAAATTGAAGGCAAATCACTTATTATAAATTACGAAGGAAAAGGTTGAAAAAGCAACATGAGAACATTAGAAGATATGTTCTCATCAAGATGTGCAGTGAAAAAAATTCGATGACAAATTTTCTTTAAAGGAGGGGAGATTTGTAACATCCTCAATACCGGGTTAGTGACTAAATTGTAATATTTCAGGATTTAGTGATTAAAATAAAATAGTTGAAAAGTTCAATGATTTATTTGGAAATATTACCTTAAAGATGCTAGTAATTATAAAGGTATTAAAGGGCAAAAGGGTTAATTGACCAAGAAATGAATTAAAAATGGGATATGGTAAGGATGTATACACGTGGGAAATGAGAGATTTCTCCAGAGCTTTCTTCTTTCTTCTTCTTCTTCATACGTGAAAGAGAGCCAAACAAAGGTAAGCTTTCTGATCTTTTGATTATTTGTTAATTTAAAGTTTAGGTTTTGATC
Organism: Hibiscus syriacus; assembly: GCF_006381635.1. NCBI lineage: Eukaryota > Viridiplantae > Streptophyta > Magnoliopsida > Malvales > Malvaceae > Hibiscus > Hibiscus syriacus. The sequence continues at coordinate 6,625,028 of NW_024062743.1, read as the reverse complement.
GTTAGATGATAACTAAGCTTTAGGAAAGCTTAAGTTATTTTAAAATCAAAAGATAAAGAGTTAGGGAAGATTAAAGATTTGGAGTTCTTGAATGAAATTTTGATATAGAGTTGATAATTAGAATTAGAAGTTGGATTTGACTTGTCATCAAACTAGTTAAGACATATGAAGTATTAGAAGTGGAATTAAATCATGTTGCAAAGTAGGTATAATTCTTGGATCTCATAAGAAGGATAGGATTTTGGGGTTTAAGATGAAATAAATGAGTATAGATTAGTTTAAATAGGTGTATAAGAGTTAAGAATAGAAAAAGGGATGAAATATGAAGAGTTGAGAGAATAAAGAAGGGATTTTCGTGCTCAAAGTATCATTTATGGGTTGTGTGCATCGATGAATCTTCAATGTGCATTGATGCACTCTCAAATAAATGAACATCAAATGCAATTAGTGCATCGATTCATAAGGAGTGCATCGATGCACCTGCTTAAAATACAAACATCGAATAGGATTTATGCAACGATGCATGGATAATGCATCGATGCACCTGTCAAGGGATGCATCGATACGTGGTGTAGTGCATCGATGTATGCCTTCATTAAAAGATGAAAATGGCTTTCTTCTAGCCTATAAAGTGATAGCTTAGAATATATCAATTAGTATACTGATATGTATCAATGTATTACTATGTACATTTAGAGCATAATCTTGTTCCAGAACAATCGAAGAATTAGAATCCAATCAAAGAATGCAAGGCTAAGGTGAGTGCAATTTCATTGTACTTATGTTATCGAATAAGCATTGGCTTGAAATGAGCCAATGACGGAGTTACTATGGTAATAAGTAACTCTTAAAATGTTATTTGATTTGTGAATTCTATGTATACATGAGTATATGTGACATGATTTATATGATTCATATGATATGTGATATTGAACTACAGGAATATATGAGAATATTATATCAGTTGTGTGATATATTTGACATGTTATTTTATGTGATATGTGTTTACATGATCATAAGACATGAGTTATATGATAGAGAAAGTATATGTGATATGTGAAAGTGAATCATATGTTTATATGAAAAGTGACATGAATTACATGAAAGTAAACTATGTGACTATATGCACATGTGATATGTGACAGAAGAAAAGTAATATTTGATCATAAGAGCAATGAAAGTGTATAAGTGAAAATGCCCATGTTATGTGTATTGAGAGCTAGAGGTATAGTTGGCTTGCCAAGATTCGAGGGTTTACCTATGTTCTAAGGAACATATGGACAATTTACCTAGGTTCTTCAGGACCTATGGACAGTTACCGAGGATCTTTATGACCTCTGGATAGTTACCGAGGATCTTTATGACCTCTGGATAGGTCCTTCGAGACATTTATACGAGCTGTGGTGACAGCATAGTGGTGCACAACCTCAATAGACTCACGTATCTACAGTTCTCACATGTGTACCATGGGCTAATAAATAGATAATATTAATAAACTAGATATGATGATATGTTTGTTTCCTTGTGAAATGTTATGTGTGATATATATAACGGTACAAATGGTAATTATAAGATTATATGATAAAAGGAATCAAGGATAGTGATAAGAATGAATATGATGATATAGTTGCTTGTGTGTATTTGATTTACGATAAGATATATGTTTTACATGACATGATATATATATGTTATATGGTATTTGTGAGTACATGTTAAGGTATATGTGAATGAGTATAATTGATTGACATAAGGAGATAATAGCAAATCTATAAGATATATGATATGGATATAAAAGATCATAGGAATATGAGATAAGATATATGAATGATAATGACATATATGTATGTATGTATGTACTTGTTACATGTAAAAGTATATGAGTTGTGTGAAATGATGGTAGTAATTGTTTATGTATGATTACTAGTTAAAGTTACATTATATGTTTATTGCCTCACTAAGTCTGTGACTTAGCGTATAAGTGATTTACACGTAGGTACCAAGAATCGAGAAGAACAGAAATATAAGTGGCAAGAACAACAGCACTGCTAGAAGATCAGATCAGAAGTAACTGTTAAAGTATGTATTTTGATGGTGTACAATGTGTTGGCATGTAAGAAAAGTGTTAGTTACAAATGTTCTGATCAGTTTTGTCTAGTTTTGGTTAACTCGTGTACAGTAACAATGTTATTTTAATAAAATTTTAAATTTCCTTGGTTTTCGTTCAAAGTTCAAAGTTTGAAAAGTTAATGTGACACCTCAGACATGTATCCGGGTAGGATACGGGTTGAGGGTGTTACAAATAATATTTTATATATCTTTAAAAATATATTTATTTTTAAATTAAAATAAGAATAAAATATATATTTAGGCTAAGATAAGAATAAAATATATATTTTTAAATTGAAATAATAATAAAATATTCTTAAATTAAGTTAATAATAAAATATATTTTAAGTTTAAGTTTAAACATATATTTTATTTGGTATCTTAACTTATTAAAAATATTTTTAAGTTAAAATAAGAATAAAATATATATTTCTAAATTAAAATGATAATAAAATATTTTTAAATTAATTTAAAAATAAAATATATTTAATAAGTTAAGATAAAAGTAAAATATGTTTTTAAAGTATCTAAAATATTATTAATTTAAATTAAATATTTTTACACTACAATAAAAAATATATACATAATGTTATCTACTTTGAACCAATAAGTGGTCTTGGTTCAATGGTTGGGTTTATGCTTGATTTCCCAAGCACTCTCGGATTAAATCTCTTACTCCGTAGTTTTGCTTTGTTTGTTTTCTTTCAACCAGAGGGTCGCCCTATAATTAAATTTATTTGAATTTATTAAAAATAAGATTAAATTGAAAGAATATGTAAAGAATAGAGATCAAATGTGTAATTATATCAAAATACTTAAACTTTCATGTTAGCTATTAACAGCTAGTGGCTTGATTTACTATAATTAAATAATTATATAATTTGATTGACAAAATTAAAAGATCGGTGATAAAAGTAAAAGGGTTACATATATAAGTGGTCAATGGTATAATTTACCCTTAGAATAATCATAATTAGCAAACTATTCAAAGAATGTTAACTACAAATGACTATTGCCACACTTTTTCCTTTTTCTTTTTAATAGGCTTATTGTTCAAAGCATTTTTTTTATTTAAGTGTTATCTTTTTCCGGTTAATGTAGATGTTTAATTTTTTCAATGTTATCATTTAAAATGTTTGATTTGTAATGATTGTTAAAGAATTTTATTAAAAAAAAGCTAATCACTCAAAATGTGACATGTGAAGTGGTTATACATTTTAATTTTTATTTTTAAAAAATAAAATTGTTATTATATTTTTGAAAAACCTCAAAATTTCTCTAAAAAAATCTTAAAATCCTTAATCTCAGAGTATCATCTTCATCCATCGACCATCGACGCCACTGCCGACCACCTATTCACATGTCTCTAGTATATTGTAGCCTCAGTCCCCAAAATCCCAAAATCCTTAAAATCAAATCATGAAATCTGAACTTAAATCCCTAAATCCTAAGACTCAGATTCCTAAATCTCAATAAAATTGTGGGTTGCAAATGATGGCCGATGGTGATGGTAGTCGGTAACATAATTGATTTTGAGGAAGTTTTAAAGTTTTATAAATTTTAGGGTATTTTTTTAAAATAGAAAAAATTAGGGGTTTTTAAAAGTATATGAATTTTTTTTTGATGAAAATAGATAATAGACCCTGTGTTAAACGCTAATTGGTTTATTGATTTTAACGGATTTTTTAACAATCGGGACAGACCATGCACGTAAAATACTAATAATGATAATGTTAAACACTAATATTGACCAAAAATTTTGGACACCTAAATGAGGAAATATGTAAAGTTGCAATACTTTTTTATAGGGTAAACTACGTATTTATTACTTAACTATCTGTTTTGGTCAATTTTAGTATATAAACTTCCATTTTTTTAAATCTTAATTTTAGTTTTTGTTTCATTTTAGTATCTTGCCGTTAAAAACTTAATGGACATGCTAGCGTCACATAGCTTCGGTAGATGAACAACCAGTTTGAACGGTGGATCAATAGAGAATGACAAGTCGTGTGACACCCTGATTTTAGGGCTAGTAGTTTCTTGTTGATCCAAGAATTTATTTAATAAAATTATTATAGCATGGAGGTCCATTGATTCGAATTTGAGTTCAATCGGGTGTGAATTTAGTTCAATTTGACATAAAAAGGATATTTTTTAAGTTTGAGATAAAATGAGATTGATCTAAAGTGCAATTTCCCTATTGGGGAAAATCATGGATGATTTTGGTGGATTTTTAAGTGATGGGCTTAGCCTTTTTGGGTAAGGTGGCAAACCGCCTTTTCTTTTCTTCTCTTTCCAAAACATTCTCTTTTTATCTTCTTATCTTTTTCTTCTTTCTTTTCCCAAGTTAGAGAACATGGATGAAAGGCTTCATCTTTCTTCTTTACCAGAACCCTTCCGAAAATCCAATATAAGAGTCATGATCCTTGGATCATAAGCTCCAAGATAAGCTCACCATCTTTTCAATGGTGGCCATGAACTCATTTTAAATTTTGGGAGGATTTACGCTCCAAGAGCTTTCTCCATGATTATCATTTGATTTTCATGTGGTTTAGTTGTTGTTTAACAACTAGTATTCTTCATTTTTCATGTTGGAATTGTTTGGTGGCATCTTTGGTCCATCTGAAGGTGATAAAATTTGAGGTGTTACATTTAATGATATTAGAGCTCAAGCTCATTCGATCCTAGGACAAGTTGACCATTTGTAGTGTTGGAAAAAGTGATAAAAGAAGTATATCTTTTGAATATGTAAAATTAAAAGATATTATTATATGTTTAATATTAAATATTAAAAGATATTTGGTTGGATTAAATCTCTCTTGAAAATCTCTATAAATAGAGAGTTAACCTGTTAGGTTAAACACAAGTTTCACAAGTTTATATATCTCAGAATTCAAGAACTTTTCTTTTCTGCGAAAATATTTTCTCTCATTCTTAGAAAATATATGTTTTCCTTCTAGTTTTTTCGATGATAGTCGAAGGAAAAGATTGTTTGAGATTTCTGCAGAAGTGCTACTGTAGTTGATCATAAGATGTATCTTAAGAGACAGATGACCAACAAACTCAAGACCAAAGGAATGACCGAAAATCTGTCTTAAGGAAACTGTGTAGCGACATGCCTCAATTGATTCCGATCTCAACTTATCAAAATAAAAAGAGCATTTTTCTTTTTATTTAATTTTGATTTACTTTGTGAATTTTAACTTGTAACACCCTAAACCCGATTGAGCTTAAAGTGCCACACTGGCCTACCGAGGCAACCCCCAAATTTCAAAACATATTCATTTTCCTTTCAAACATATTGAATGGTATAATAATTGAAACATAGTTAACTGTTATAAAACATTTTACAAATTCGGAGCTCCATGACACATAGTTTTAAATCAAATAATAAAATGTAAGAATTTAAAACTTCAAGTATACAGGTAAGAGTCTTATAAATACACATGCCCACTACAAGTAACCCTAAAATACTCTATGAGGAATACTAAAAATCCTATCGTGACTGTGCTCCTCGAATTGCTCACACTACTGACCTACCAACAGAAAACATCTGAAGGCTGAGCTTACAAAGCCCATTAGCATAATCGCTAATCTAGAGAAGCATAAAAATTTCATAAACAAAATCATGCTGAAGACATGGTACTAAGCAGTAGGTACATGCATGATCATAATCAAGTACTACTTACCTAGGGTTCGACAATTCTAATGCTCTAGCTTATGTCTCATGCTTCGCTTAGTCTTATACTAAAAGCCTCGCCATGAGTATACAAATATTGGTCTCTAACCGCAAACCAAAATGACAGAATGCCATAAGCATGATACATGGCAAAACATCAAATATACATATATTTATTGGCATTTCCATCAATACACAGAAGTGCCTTAGCATTGAAACTAAAGTTCCTCAGAACTGATACGAAAGTGCATTCGCACTAATACTGAAGTGCCTTAGTATTGTTGGCATATATCCTGATAATTCACACACACACACACACACACACACACACACACATATTGATGATCGTCTTACATACAAGTAGCTCAGGTGTCCTTACCATTTGCCAAGCAGCAAACAAAGGCATACGTCTTATGGAACCTTACCTCATAAGGTTCTTATGGCTATCACACATAATATTATTATTTCATTGTTATCTTTTCATTATTATCATTTACAACATAAGTAGGTGAGAGCGCTCCTTCACTTACTAGTATTTCAACCTTTCTCTTTCCTAGAACGTTATGCAAAAGCTTAACAATATTTTATAGTCATATGCTCTCAAGGCATTTCATAATCATTTATACACATGCATACATAAGGCCCAAGGGCCACATAACACTGACATCGCCAACCCACTCCTCGTGAGTGTTCGAGCCTCGTTCCCTAGTTAGCTCCTAAAGTACTTTGCACACTAACAATGCCCTACTAGGGCTACTAAGGTAATCTGGTTATACCCTAGCATAGTTGGACTCACTAAAGTGGGTTTATCCTCTTACTAGTCCCTATATCATTCGTTACTTAAGGACGTTTTAGCCACTTTGACTCAAGAGTGGTTTCTATGCATTTCGTGATTCAACTATACTTATTAAGTTTGCTGATCACTTTCTGAAGAATTAGTTAGCCTGATACCAGAATCAGATTCATTTCTAAGTAGAGGTACTCTATTTGACCCTATCGTACTTCCCTTAAGAACCTATTGAACCGAAAATGATAGATTACTCTTTTTGGGTTCATTGAAACTCTCGAAGATCAAGCTTTTCTCTATTACTGAATCTGACATATCATTGTTCTACTTATCGGATGTCCCCTGAAAGATTCTTGATCTCAACTATTCGTATACATCCTCAATTGAATATACTTTGATGTATTACATTTAATATGGTTACTGTTGGGATTTTTGAAAGCTCGAATCGACAACCGGAATGGTTTGCAAAGAGGGGTCAGAACGGCTTTTGTGTTTAGGCAGTAAGGAGATTGAAAGATAGAGAATTGCACAGCGATTTATAGTGGTTCAACTTCTCAACCAAGTCTACATCCACTACCTTAGCTCCTCACCAAGGATTTTCCAACAAATTCACTAATTTGTCCTTTCTTTTTAAGGACAAAGAGATAACCTTTACAACTCCCTAGGTTTTCAAGGGATAAACTAGAACCTTTCTCTAGCTTTTATATGGGCTAATCTATAACCTTTCCTCTTTACAAAAGGATAAAAGAAGTAAACAAATAAACCTCTAAAAGGTATGTGTTTACAAGAATTAAGCTCACAAGAACAAATATTTACAAGAGAAAGATGAAATAAGAATGAAAAACTCTTGTTTGCCGGACGGAGAAGCTCTTGTTTTCTTTCAGGAGTTGGTTGGATTTTCCAACAAATTCACTAATTTGTTCTTTCTTTTTAAGGACAAAGAGATAACCTTTACAACTCCCTAGGTTTTCAAGGGATAAACTAGAACCTTTCTCTAGATTTTACATGGGCTAAGCTATAACCTTTCCTCTTTACAAAAGGATAAAAGAAGTAAACAAATAAACCTCTAAAAGGTATGTGTTTACAAGAATTAAGCTCACAAGAACAAATATTTACAAGAGAAATATGAAATAAGAATGAAAAACTTCTTCTCTTGTGTTTGATTGCTTGGATAGTTGTTCTCTTACTTCTTCAAGTTTCCTTAGCTTGTATTTATAGCTTGGAATGTGTTTGTAGTCGTACATAGCCGTTGGGGATGTTTTGGAGCCGTTTGGGGATAATTTTTCTGCAATAATAGGCTGCCCATAACATTGTGCATCGGTACACTACCAATGTGCATCGGTACGCCTTCATTAAATTCAACTAAACTAGTCATTGCATCCAGTGAGCATGGATGCACTGCAGGGTGCATCAATGCACTATGCATCGGTACACTTGGGGTACATCGGTACACTAATTGCATTCGGTGTTTGAGCAGTCACAGGTGCTTGGATACACCTGCAGGGTGCATCGATGCACAGTGTATGGATACACTGCAGAGTGCATGGATACACTGTAGGGTGCATGGATACACTTTGACACCCTTTAGAATTTTTGCTCAAATCTGAATTTAATGGACTTTGAATGATTTTTGAAACTTTTTTTTTTTAAACTTTGAATAAATTCAATTCAAGTCCAAAAACATTTTTCCTTTAAATTTGTTATATCGAAACATAATTCAACAATCTCCCCCTTTTTGATATAACAAAACATTTGAAAATTTGTTTTTGCCAAAACTCCCCCTTAATAAAATGTTTAATGAAAAAGATATCAATTGTTAAAAAATGATATCAATTGTTAAAAAAATATCAATTGTTATAAATTGTTGGAAAATATATCAAAATGTTAAGCTCTCTCTTTTTCATTAAGAAATTGAATTTTTCAAAAAAAAAAACTTCTCCCCTTTTTTGTTATATAAAAAATAATTCAACCTTTAAAAAATAACTTTGGAGAGTAAGTAATAAATTTTACATTTAAAATTTATTTGAAAAATCAAAAGTTCCCCCCCAATAACAGCTTTCCAAACAAAATTTAGCTTTTACGATCATGACACTTAAACAAAATTAAATTTCAATAAAGAATAACAAACATGTTAGTAGCACATGAAATTCAATATATCCAAGTCTAAAATACTTTATGCAAACCAATAGTTGAAATTAAGTACATATACATAAAGTTTTAAAAAAATGTTATGCATTTGAATTTTTTTTATATCAATTGTTAGAGAGATATCATTTTCATTTAAACCACATGCATAAACATTTAAATTTAGGTCAAAATTTTTAAAGATTTATAAAATCAAAGTATTTGAAAAGTTGATATCAATTGTTAGAGATATATCATTTACATTTAAAACTAATTTTTACCAAAATTTATTATGATGAACTAAAAATTATGAAAAATCATTAAAAATTTAAAATGGTCATCATAACTATTTTTTTAACATACATGAGATTAAAAACAATGCATAATCATTTAAAATCAAAACTCATGCATGCATAAATCCAAATGAGCAACCAATTAATCAAAATAAAAAGCATTAAGCTTAGAGGTTACCTATTCCTTTTTCATATGTGGCTAGAGCATCTTGATTTCGTCATCTTCATCGCCATTGCTCCCATACACCTACAAGAGACATTTAAGTATATTTTGGTATCAAAATTGCTTTGGATCCTTGAACGTTAGTTTCAATGCCCCTTGTTCCTTTCGGAACCCATACTTTCCTAATTTTAAAACGTTTTCCTTTCTTCAAAGGACAAGTATGTTCCAAATGACCATGATAATGGCAATGTGAGCATTTTTCCATTTTTAAACATAATATGTTGTTTTTAGAAATTAATTCTTTTTCTTTTGTTAAACTTTCAAGCTTAACTCCTAACTCAAAAGTTTTCTTTTCTAAATCATTTATTTTGATTTTTGAAAGCTCTAAATCATTTTTCAAAATCAACTCTAGCTTTCAAAATCGATTTATTTTCAATTTTGAGTTTTGAAATTAATTTTGTATATTTGGAATTCATGGTCTCAAATCCCAAATACAACCTATTTTAAGCATATTGTAACTCATCAAAAGTAAATGAATTTGAGTTAGAAGATACCTTGAATTCTTCTTGAGTGGCCATGAGGCATAGGTTGACTACTTCATCTTCATCATTGGAATCATCTTCATCACTCCAAGATGCAACAAATTCCTTCTTCCCCTTTTTCTTTACAAGAGGACATTCATACTTGACATTCCCCTTTCTTTGACAATTGAAGCACACTGGGGGACTCTTCTTCTTGGTTGATTCATGTTTCACTTCCTTGGAAATCATGAATCTCTTGAGTTCCTTCAATAGCTTGACCATCTCTCCTTCTTGTTCATCATCATCTTCATCCACCTCATCACTTGAATCTTGATGGCTTTTATTGGTAGATTTGAAGGCAATGTCTACCTCCTTCTTCTTCTTCTTCTTCTTCTTCTTTTCACCTTCTTCCTGTTCCTTTAACATTATCTCATGAGCGAGAAGGGAACCAATTAGCTCGTCGAGAGTGACAGACTTTAGGTCTTTAGCTTCGATAATGGCGGTATTCTTTGATTGTCACGAACTTGGAAGAGAGTAGATCATCTTCCTTACAAGCTTCTCATTAGAGATTATTTCTCCAAATCCTTTGAGACCGTTGACAATCACAGAAAATCTATCCGTCATAGCTTTGATGCCCTCATTGGGTTTCATCTTGAAGTTCTCGTAGCTATGGTTGAGAATACTTTTCTTTGATTCCCTCACTTCATTGGTTCCTTCATGAGTGACTTGGAGCTTATCCCAAATCTCTTTGGCACTAGAACAAGATGAGATTCTTCCATATTCATTTGGGTCTAAAGCACACAAGAGAATATGAATAGCCTTAGAATTAAGCTAGAACTTTTTCTGCTCTTCTTTGCTCCAATCGTCGTACTTATCAGGTGGAGAGAAGTAACCATTCATGATTAAGTTCCAAGCTTCTAGATCATAGGCGTGAATAAATTACATCATCTTATATTTCCAATGAGTATAATTTTCTCCATAGAAGAAGGGTCGCTTGTTAAGCGGTCGCGATTCCATAATAGGTATATCTCCAAGGTAATAAGCATCGGAGGTTGAAGTCATTTCTTTGTCGGTTGTGTCGAGAATTGGTAAAGCTTCTTCGAGGATCGTCTCAATGATGTTAAGCCTTCTAACGAGTTAGGCTCTGATGCCAATTGTTGGGATTTTTAAAAGCTCGAATCGACAATCGGAGTGGTTTACAAAGAGGGGTCGGAACGGTTTTTGTGTTTAGAGAGTAACGAGATTGAAAGATAGAGAATTGCACAGCGATTTATAGTGGTTCGAATTCTCAACCAAGTCTACATCCACTACCTTAGCTCCTCACCAAGGATTTTCCAACAAATTCATTAATTTGTTCTTTCTTTTTAAGGACAAAGAGATAACCTTTACAACTCCCTAGGTTTTCACATGATAAACTAGAACCTTTCCCTAGCTTTTATATGGGCTAAGCTAGAACCTTTCCCCTTTACAAAAGGGTAAAAGAAGTAAACAAATAAACCTCTAGAAGGTAGGTGTTTACAAGAATTAAGCTCACAAGAACAAATATTTACAAGAGAAAGATGAAATAATAATGAAAAACTTCTTCTTTTGTGTTTGATTTCTTGGATAGTTGTTCTCTTACTTCTTCAAGTGTCCTTAGCTTGTATTTATAGCTTGGAATGTGTTTATAGTCGTATATAGCCGTTGGGGATGTTTTGGAGCCATTTGGGGATGATTTTTTTTACAATAATAGGATGCCCATAACATTGTGCATCGGTACACTACCAATGTGCATCGGTACCCCTTCATTAAATTCAAATAAACTATCCGTTGCAACCAAGGTGCATGGATGCACTTCACGGTGCATCGATGCACTATGCATCGGTACACTTGTGGTGCACCGGTACACTAATTGAATTTGGTGTTTAAGCAGTCACAGGTGCATGGATACACCTACAGGGTGCATCGATGCACAGTGTATGGATACACTGTAGAGTGCATGGATACACTGCAGGGTGTATGCATACACTTTGACACCCTTTAGCATTTTTTCTCAAATCCGAATTTAATGGACTTTGAATTATTTTTGAAACCTTTTTTTAAAACTTTGAATAAATTCAATTCAAGTCCAAAATTATTTTGCCTTTAAATTTGTTATACCTTATGTAGCATTCTCTTAATAGTGTTTCTAGGTGTACTTGGTCATTTATATCCCTTATAGACTAAGTCTTACTAGTACGGATCATTCTTAGCTCTTACGAGACCTTAAACAGGTCAAATCTGATCATCCAAAGTGAATAGTATTCGACAATCTACTTATAGCATCGATACCCTAAGGTCAAGTATCGAAACCTTTAGGGTTAAGTATCGATACCCTTATGAGTATCATTACCAAAAATGCATTCTATTGTGAAAATAGGGCCTCAATATCGATACTATTACCCTGATTTTCCCCCCAATTTAACTAGTATTGATACTCCAGTAAAAATTTCTAAATTTCCCCCCAATTTAACCAGTATCAATATTGTTCATCCCAATATCGATACTCAAACCCAGAAATGGTTATTTTTAGGCTCGAGAAACACTCAAAGTTCATCCTAAAGGTAGTTTGAGCCTAAATCATGTACTCAAGTTTTGGGTAGTTATTTAGTGTCTTAAGGTGTCATAAAACACATACTGAACAACAAATTCATAATTTATGTTATGAATCAAAGTTAAAACCCTAAATGCTCAACAACATAAATCTTATCAATTTCTTGAGATTTATAAAAGTTTAATACAAAGAATTAGAAATACACTACCTTGATTTTAGAAACCCGAAATGAACCTCTTTTAGCTAGCAAACTCTTCCCTTTTTTAACTTGGTTGATTTTTCTCCCTTTTTCCTTTAACCACAATAATGCAAGGATTTCCTTAACAAAATAATGTTATAGGGAGTAAGAGGGACATATTTGGGACTTAATAAAGTTGAGAAAATGAGTTCTTACCACCACTTGATGATATGGAGGCTTGGAGAGGGAAGAAGAATAAAAATGAAGAAGAAGAAATAAAGAAGATGAGATGGGAAATGAGAATCCACGTCCCAACCCCCCCCCCCCAAAATCAGTTTCCATTTTCCATAATGGTATAATTACACTTTTTGTACTTTGTCTCATAATAAAAAAATCCCCTTTTTGAGGCTAATTGGGTCTAAATCCAAACTCAATTAAGCTCAATGACTTTACTTATGAATTTCACAAGGTTCACTTATCTATCGGGTAAACTCGAAACTACTAGCCTAGAATTTGGAGTGTTACATAACTTCTTTGTTGATTTTTCTCAGGTTTGGTTTCATCTTAGCTTGTTACTTCAATCAACAATCTTAAGACAGTAAACTCGTTCATTCTCTTTAATTCTTATAATGATTTTATTATCATAATTATTTTCTATATTATTATCGAATTAATGCTTTATTTTTCTAACACGTAGTAAGGTGTTAGTAAATACATGCTCCTAAGTTTATAAGGTACTCTTATAAGTCTAGGATTCTAATGGTGTTCCCTCTCATTAGTTATGATTGTAGGTATTTTATGGTTGATTTTCGAGTGTAGTCTCAAGGGTAGATTCAAGAGTTATGTTACTTATGATAATGACTTTGGTGATGAGTTTAGACCTGATGTAGAGGATTGTGGGGTCTCGATAGATGTAGGGGTCAAAGTGGTGACCTTATTTAGAGATATAACCTTTACTTGTATGGAGATAATGTATGTTATTTTGAGAACACATATTGCTTTCTAGTTGCTTCGCTTGTGGCTGCACCGGTAGAGTCCCTAGTAGAGAAACTCAAGAGGTGCAAGATAATCAATTTCTATGATTTAGGAGATGATGACCAAATTATTATTAATTAGTGGTTGAAGGATACCTTGAGGGTCTTGAGATAGCTTCATCTTACCCTAGATATTTAGTTAGAGTATGTCACTGCATTGTTCAAGGGTGATGATATCAACTGGTGGGAGACTATAGAGATAACTTTATAACATAAGGTGTCAATTTGAGACCAATTTCTAAGAGAGTACATATACAAGTATACTGACGAGGATCATATGGATGATTTGAGGATGTAACACTCTAAGAGGTGATTTTCTGAGATTGAGTTGTTATGATCTAGAAGTGATTGTAACAGAGCAACTGAGGTGTAGAAAATTCCATAAAAGATTGTATATTGATATCCATTCCCAATGGGTTAAACATCTACTTAAGTATTTGTTAAGTTGACACGATAAATCCACCTAAAGCATTTGACTTATCATTTCATAATTTCTTGGATTTTACACATAGCAAGTATGGCTTATAATGTTACAATGGCTTTTCATCATTTCTAATATGTTACATTTTCACTAAAACACCACATAGATATATGACTTTAAATAATGCAACTACTTGAAAAAACACATTTGGTTGGTTGGGCAAATTGCTCATCTTTATTCTCTTATATTCCTTTTAAGAATATTGGTGAACAAACTAAAAACAACAAACCGATGGGAGGGATTTGCCCTCTGAATAAAAAGCATTACATTTAACTCCAAGGTAATCGAGCACATATACATACTTGCATCTGTTACATTCTCATCTCATCAATGATTTTCAGCATTTATTTATGTAGAATTGTTAAGAGACTCAATCTCAATCATTGGGATCACAAGATAGTTGGAATATACCGTTTAAGCACCACCAGACTTCATCTGTATCATTAACTATCTGTGATTGGGTAGCGGTTCATCGGACAAGAAAGAACGGAGGAGGGCGAGAGCCTCGCTGGGTTTGTTTCGAGGCACCAAGTGACCAGCCCCTCTCACCGTCACCAGTGTCAACCCCTCGTATTCCACTATCCTCCCTCCGACCTGCACATTTTCAAATTCCAAACTTTATAAATACTATAGGCAGGTTGATTTTACAGGAAAAATGGAGGAGGAGATGAAGAAGGAACCTGATGGTCATGGAACCAAGAACGCCACGGTGACTTGAGCGGGAGCTTAAGAGCTTCAACACAGTATCTGGAACTTATCACTGGTATTCTTCCATCCATGTCCCCACTGTGTATTTCAATCCACCAGAATCCATATTAGATAATAAGGTTAGGGTAAAGTTAAATAATAGTCTAGTATTGTTTTGTTGAGTGAACTATTAAAAGTTATAAAATGGTCACTCAACTATTTATATGTTTCAAACTCATCATTTTATGTTAAAATATTAGTAGCTTTTTTAGTTGGACGTTAACTGAGATACGATAAAATTTGATGTCTATTACCACTGTTGTTGTTTTCAAGTATTGGCTCGACGATATAATGTTTCAAGTACTGGCTCGACAATATAGACGGAGAATCCATTTACGAAATATAGTTCAAACAATTCTGGGATCAAATTTTATCATATATATCAGTTGATAGGTTATCGTCCAACTCAGACGACCGTCAATTTTTTAACGAAAAAGGACGAGTTTGGAACATACAAATAATCGGGTGATAATTTTATAACTTTTAATAGTTGACACTTAAAAAAGCAACACTTTATAATCGGATATTATTTTATAACTTTTAATAGTCAGAATACTCAACAAATCAACCCATATAATCATGACCATTATTATAATTTACCGATAAGATTAATATTATCAATCGACCAAAATGATCTTACCTATACATCCATATCTTCAGTTTTGCTTTGATGAGCTTTTTGTAGGTGGGCAGTAGAGAAAAGACTGAAAAATTATATGTTTTCAAGATAGAATCTCTGGGAAGAAAAGTAAGTTCATGTTAGCGAATGAAATATAAAAATGCATATGATAATGGAATCCTGGAACTACTTACCTGCAGCTCACCCATGTTACTCCTCTGGTGTCTGCATGAATAGATTTTTGAACATCTGGCCTGTTGAAATACATTTTTGCATATTCAGAATAGCATGGATCATTACCTCCTGCAAGGATCCTCACTCGCTTTAACCCATGCTCTTTTTTCTGCAAAATTCCGTGGTAGCACTTTTAAACATCATCTTTCCAATCATGCTAGATAGATATAGGGATGATAATTTAACCTGAAACTGACGAATTTTGATTCGTTTTGTGATCTGATATGTCGGATTTTTTTAAATTGTGTTCGGGTCGGATTTTCTAAACGAGCGAGGTTAGGTCGGATTCGGGTGGAGGGTTAAAAAACTACGAACCTAGGATAATAGCATAATTTCTTCAAATAAATTTATGAATATTTGCTATAATACTCTCTCTATATATATTATTTTTTAATTAAGTCTTTATTTTATACCGGGTCGGATTTATACTCTAAAAATTCAAGTCGGAGTTGAGTAGAGAATATATATTTTTCGAATCATATCAGATCAAGTGGAGGATATATATTTTTCGAGTTAGTTCGGGTTTCAGTGAAGAGTAAATATTTTTCAAAGCGAATCAAGTCAAGCAAATGATATATATTTTTCGAGTCAGATCAAATTCAGATGAAAGATATATATTTTTTGGGTCAAGTCCGATTAACAAAAACCCGACCTAACCCGATTCATTGGCATTCCGATAGATACATGAAGCTTGTGCACTACTCTCAGGGGAGTGTCACAAGTGTTAGACATGTATCTTATAGAACCGTAATATTATTTTTCTGGGTGAATTACACATTTAGCACCTCAATTATCACTTTTGTTTCAATTTGATCACCCATTATTTTTTATCTTAAAATCATACCTAATGTTTAGTTTTGGTTTCATTTTGGTCACTCGTAGTTAAAAAATTAACGACGATACTGACATGTCTTCATAAGATAATGCCGCATCATTACTAAAAGAGTATAAATTGTCATGTTAGTAGATTTGTTAATTTTTTAATAGTGGGTGACCAAAATAAAACCAAAACAAAATGGTATGTATGATTTAAAAAAAAATAGTTGAGTGACCAAAACGGAATAAAAGTAATAGTTGAAATACTAAACGTGTAGTTTATCTTTTTCTCCAAAACTATTGTATCATATAAGTATATGTATTACTTAAACATATGATAAATAGGTAGATAGATATAATGACCTTATTAGCAGTTGATGATGATAAAATGTTAAGAAAGCATTGAGGAAACCACCAACCATTTAGTCTAGTGGGATGAAATATTAGATTTTTTAAGCAATGTCAGGGGTTTAAACTCTGGCGTTTGCAAATGGATCAAATTAGGTTGGGAGGGCTGTTCTTGCCTCTGTAATATCCGATTTGGATTAATCGATCAATAGATCAAATACCAAGTGATTAATTAAAAAAGAAAAGCTTTGAGGGACATAGATATTATAAATATCAATCTCAGAGTATTTGTCAAAGACTTGGTAGATAGATAAATAAATGAATATAATTACCTTATCAGCGGTTGCTGACGATGTGGTGTTCAGAAGGCACTTAGGGGCATAGATATTATAAATATCAATCTCGGAGTATTTGTCAAAGACTTGGTTTACGACATCATTGCACTCATTGGACCAAACTACAGCCTTGAAATCACACACTTGTTTGCTTCTACGGTAGAGGTCATCTGGTATCACCGAGTGGCTCCAAGCGTAGTCCATAATACCAGCGTAGTCGTAGTTGTCATTGGTCACCGGATTTCCTACCTGCAACATGTATCGATCTTGTGTGAGTTTGTGGTATTTCATAATTCTTATAGCATCAATCGGCATGTTCATTCGAAGCATACCATAAAGCCTTTCAGGTTGATGAATGGGTATCGCCTTCTGTCATTGTTCCTGTCATGCACAAGCTCTGCTAGCTGAGGCACATAATGGCCTGCAGCACATGGCGAATGATGATTATATATACGTATTATCATTTTGAATAAACCCTATCTTGAAGAAATAGTACCTGCGTAACTCTCTCCTGAGATGAAGAAATCACGAGATTTAAACTGCGGATATCGTTGAAGCCAATTCACCATGAAATTGTACGCATCCTCAGCTAAGCGAACATAAATGCTTTCAAGTTACTTTGACGTTCAAATTAATATTTAATACCAAATATATATTATTACCACTTAACCAGTGAATTACCAACAAAGGCATCATCCAGTTTTGTGAGATCCGAAGATGTATTGGTGTAAGAGAATCCAACTCCAATCGGGGATTCTACAAACAGCAAATTGGCCTCTACATGCAAAACAAAATCATGAAGAATTAATTCAACAAATTCATATAGAGAATGACGATGAAGAGAGAGAATGAAACCTTGGTTCCACGCAAACTGGTTGAACTGAAGCTCAACGCCATTTTTACCAACTCTTAGTGGTCCCAACTCCGAGGCTGCACCATAGGCTATTGAAGAACATCCAGGTCCTTTTAACACCCATCAGATCAAAAGTCAATCATAAACACATAGGCCATAGCATGTATGTATGTATATATGTATGTATGTAACCTCCATTAAGCCATAGGAGGAGAGGTTTGTGAGATGGTTGAGATTGAGCTTCGAAGAACCAGTAAAAAAGCGCCCTTCCATGCTCTTCATTTACTGTGATATATCCTGCAAACTGTGAAACCCACGGTGTGTGCGGCTGGTTCGGCAGACCGATTACTCTATCGGCTGAACTTGATGCACTGATGCCAGGAACAACAATAAAACATATGAACGAAATATGGGAAATCAAAACTCTTTTGGGTGATGCCTTAGACCCCATCTGTGTTTCGATGATCAACGGCTGAGATCCATCGGAAACCACGTTTTAGTAGAGAGCGATCAAAGCAGCACTTCCAAGTTTTTCTTGTATGAAACTGTTTGTTTTTGGCTAATGTCCAGATTTTTCTTTTTTATTTTATGAATGAGCTGTCTCGTTAAACCGATTATATTATCTTATATTGCAATTGTTGATTGAATACTATTTTATTCTGCACCAATATTATTGCAATCATCGATTTGAGTGGAACTACATATGGCGTATTCTTCTTGTTTCTATTACTACCGGTTGATCTAGTGAGATGAGACACAAGTTCCCTTAAACAAGGTCAGGGGTTCGAATCTTGGTGTTTACGAATCGAGCAAACTGGGTTAAGAGGGTCGCCCTCGCCTTTGCAGTACCCGATATGGATTAGCCGGTCAATAAATCGAATACCAGTGATTAATTAAAAAAAATGTTTAATAGGTCTTTAGGGATCAAAAGAGATTAGACATTTTTTTATTGATGATTTTTGAAAAGGGATATAATGTTAAAAAAATTATTATTTAGCTGAATAATCTATTTAGTCCATATTTTTATAAATCATTTTATTTTTTTAACTACTTTAACTTTCATCATTTTATGTTTGTTCAAAATAAATTCTCAGTGGATAGGAATCATTAATCAACTGATGGTTAATGTCTTAAAAGATGGTATGGTAAACCCACATGACATTACATACTAACTTAGTAATGCTACATGTATAAAGGTGTGGACGTGACATAATGACCAATCAAATAGTGACTAACTTAGTAAGAAGATATTACCCTTTCTTTGAAGGTTCCAGAGAACTATTCACGATAGTGAAATAGTGGGAGCTATTCATAATAGAAGCTATGGCAACGAAATTTGATATTGAAAAGTTCAATGGGAGAAATTTCTCATTGTGGAAATTAAAGATGAAGGCCATCCTGAGGAAAGACGGTTGGTTGTCTAGCAGCTATCAGTGAAAGGCCAGTAGATTTCACAGATGACAACAAATGGACAGGAATGCTATGGAAAACATTCATCTAGCATTAGCATATGAAGTATTGTCAAGCATTGAGGAGAAGAAGACAACTAAGGAGATATGGGATCATCTCACCAAATTGTACGAGGCCACATCGTTGCACAATAAAATTTTCCTTAAGAGGAAATTGTACACTCTCCGTATGCCAGAATCTACTTCAGTGACGGAGCACTTAAACACACTGAACACTTTATTTTCTCAGCTTACATCCTTAAGATGTACAATAGGAGAACAAGAACGTGATGAAAGTCTACTTAAAATTCTACCGGATTCGTATGATCAACTCATCATTAACTTGACAAACAGTAATGTCACCAGTCTAGTCTTCGATGATGTTGCAGTTGTTGTTCTACAAGAAGAAAATCGGCGCAAGAACAAAGAAGACAGACAAGTAAATCTGCAACAAGCAGAAGACTTGACAACGATGAGAGGGAGATCAACAGAACGTGGCCAAAGCAACAGTCACAAATATGGTAGATCAAAGTTGAGAAGCAAGAAGAATTTAAAGTGCTACAACTGTGGAAAGAATGGTCACTTGAAGAATGATTGTTGGAGTCTAGGTAAAAACTCCAATCCACAAGGTAATACCACAAACACTTCAGATGATGGAGATGCTCTATGTTGTGAAGCGTCAACCACCGGGAAAGTAGAAAGAGATTTACAGATATATGGCTCATTGATTCAGGAGCAACATATCACATGATCTCAAGAAGAGAATGGTTCCATCATTATGAACCTGTCTCAGGAGGATCTATGTATAGTTACAATGATCATGCCTTAGAGATCGTTGGCGTGGGAACATCAAATTAAAGATGTATGATGGAACAATTAAAGTTGTTCGAGATGTGCGGCACATGAAAGGCCTGAAGAAAAATTTATTATCCTACGGATTATTGGATAATAATGCAAGCAAGATTGAAACACGGAAAGGAATCATGAAAGTGTTCTATGGGGCGCTTGTGGTGATGAAAGGCGAAAATATAGTAACAAACTTGTACATGCTGAAGGGAGAGACTTTGCTAGAAGCAGAAGCCTCTGTTGCATCATGTAGTTTAGATTCTGCAATGCTATGGCATCAGAAACTTGGACACCACATGTCAGAACAAGGAATGAAAGACCTTGTGGAGCAAAAGCTACTTCCAGGCTTAACAAAGGTATCAGTTACTTTGTGTGAGAATTGCATAACAAGTAAGTAGCACTGGTTGAAATTCAACACGTCAAATTCTAGAGGTAAAAGTGTTCTAGAATTGGTTTATTCTGACGTATGGCAAACACCAGTTACATCTCTAGGTGGAGCAAAATACTTTGTCTCATTTATTGATGACTACTCCAGGAGATGTTGGGTGTACCCTATTAAGAAGAAGTCAGATGTGTTTTCAACTTTCAAAAACTTCAAATCGCAGGTGGAACTTGATTCTGGAAATAAGATCAAGTGTTTCATAACAGATAATTAAGGAGAATACACAAGTGAAGAATTTGATGACTTTTGCAAGAAATAAGGCATCAAAAGACAGTTCACAATGGCAAACACTCCTCAACAAAATGGAATGGCAGAGCGGATGAACAGAACCTTATTAGAAAGAACAAGAGCAATGTTGAGGGCTACATGCCTAGAAAAATCATTTTGGGCAGAAATAGTCAATACCGCATGTTATTTGGTGAATTGAGCTCTATCAACTACAATAGAGCTAAAGACACCAATGGAGATATGGACTGGTAAACCAGCTGATTATTCAAACGTCCATGTATTTGGAGGTATTGTGTACGTGATGTACAACTCCCAAGAAATTTCAAAGTTGGATCCAAAATCCAGAAAATGCAAATTCTTGGGGTATGCTAATGGTGTAAAAGGGTATCGCATGTGGGATCCCACTTCCCGTAAAGTGATCATCAGCAAGGATGTTATTTTGTAGAAGATAAACTACAAAGAAAAGAAGAAGATAGTAGCGCTGAAAAGTCAGAGACTACACATATATATGTGGAAAATGAGTTTAAACAAGTAGATTTTTCTGAAACAGAACCAACACATGATGAACAAGAACTAGAGAGTTTTAAAGCTCCAACAACTCGTCAATCAGATCGTGTGAAAAGACGTCCCAATTGGCACTTAGATTTTGTTATAGAATGAAATATTGCATACTGCCTTTTAACAGAGGACGGTGAGCCATCAACATTCCAAGAGGCAATAAACAACTCAGATGTTTCACTGTGGATAATGGCGATGCAAGAAGAAATTGAAGCCCTTCATAAAAATAATACATGGGACATTGTGCCACTACCACAAGGAAGGAAACTAATTGGTAACAAATAAGTCTTCAAAATCAAGCAAAATGGTGACGATCAAGTTGAGAGGTATCGTGCAAGACTGGTGGTCAAAAAATATGCTAAAAAAGAAGGTATTGATTTCAATGAAATCTTTTCTCCTGTTGTTCGACTAACAACAATTCGAGTAATCTTGGCAATGTGTGCTACATTGAACTTACATCTAGAGCATCTAGATGTTAAAACTATTTTTCTTCATGGAAATCTTGAAGAATAAATTTACATGCTCCAGCCTGAAGGTTTTGAAGAAAAAGAAAAAAGAACTTGGTTTGTAGGTTGAACAAATCTTTGTATGGTCTAAAGCAGGTGTCAAGGTGTTGGTATAATAGATTTGATTCCTTTATTATGTGCCTTGGATACAACAGACTTAATGCAGACCCTTGTGCTTATTTCAAGAGCCTTGGTGATAACGATTTTGTTATATTATTGTTTTATGTGGATGACATTTGGTTGCAGGATCCAACAATGATCATATTGAAGAATTGAAGGCAAAATTGGATAGGGAATTTGAAATGAAGGACTTGGGATTAGCAAACAAGATTCTAGGGATGCAAATTCACCGATACATAAGTAATAGGAAGATTTAGCTTTCACAAAAGAATTACTTGAATAATTACTTGAAGAAGATCTTGTCAAGATTCAACATGCAAGATTATAAGCCAATTTCTACCCCTCTTCCTATTAACTTCAAATTATCTTCCAGTATGAGTCCTAGTAATGAAGAATAGATGATGAAGATGTCTCGAGTACCGTATGCATCGGCATTGGGAATTTTAATGTTCACTATGATATGCACAAGACCATACATTGCACAAGCAGTGGGAATGGTTAGTCGATACATGGCGAATCCAAGCAAAGAGCATTGGAATACAGTAAAGAGGATCCTGAGATACATCAAAGGGACATAAAATGTTGCATTATGTTACAAAGGATCAAACTTACTTATCAATGGGTATGTTGATTTTGACTATGCAGGGGATTTGGAAAAAGCAAATCTACTACAGGATATGTATTCAAAGTTGCTGGTGGAGCTGTAAGTTGGGTTTCAAAATTGCAGTCAGTTGTGGCTACATCCACAATAGATGCAGATTATGTAGCAGCTACACAAGCCAGTAAAGAAGCAATTTAGTTGAAGATGCTATTGGAGGAGCTTGGGCACAATCAAGAGTATGTATCTCTATTTTATAACAATCAAAGCACCTTGCATCTAGCAAGGAATCCAACATTTCATTCAATGACAAAGCACATACGAGTTCAGTACCATTTCATTCTTGAAAAGGTGGAAGAAGGGACAGTAGAAATGCAGAAAATCCATACAAAAGACAACATAACAGATTTCATGACGAAGGCGATCAATGCTGATAAATTTACTTGGTGTCGATCATCTTGTGGCCTGTCAGAAACGTAAGCAACATGATGGTACAAGGTAGAAAGAATAGTGTGAAGATATGATTGTTCCAATCAAATCTTCAAGTGGGAGATTGTTGAAAATTGGTGTAAATGCACATGCACCGAAAGCACAGGAAAAAAAAAGCTACAGAAATTGTCAAAATTAGGAGCAAATTTTGTTATTTTTTATAGTGGAACATTGTAAATTTAGTCCCTGCACTTTAAGGTATTTACAAGATTAATTCTTAAGCTTCAACTATAAATACCCTAACTTATTTAGCTTCAATATCATCCCAAATCATTCTAGCTTTCAACCAAAACTAGAGAATTTAGAGAATTTTCTTGAAAGTTGTTTTCTCTTTTTTATCAAGAGAGAATTGTTATTGTTTTCTCCTTGTTAGATCGAGAGAAGTTGTAATTTCTATTTTTCTCATAGTGAAATTCTTCTATCCTTGCTCGTGGATTTTACCCTATATTATTTAGGGGGTTTTCACGTAAAATTTTTGTCTATTTTTTATTTTCTCAAATTATCAATTTCGATTTTGCTCTATCCGATAGCCGTATTCCACAACACATATAATGGCTTGCAACACATGGCGAATGATGATTATATATATACGTATTATCATTTTGAATAAACCCTATTTTGAAGAAATAGTACATGCGTAACTCTCTCCTGAGATGAAGAAATCACGAGATTTGAACTGCGGATATCGTTGAAGCCAATTCACCATGAAATTGTAGTCAGCTAAGCGAACATAAATGCTTTCAAGTTACTTTGACGTTCAAATTAATATTTAATACCAAATATATATTATTGCCACTTAACCAGTGAATTACCAACAAAGGCATCATCCAGTTTTGTGAGATCCGAAGATGTATTGGTGTAAGAGAATCCAACTCCAATCGGGGATTCTACAAACAGCAAATTGGCCTCTACATGCAAAACAAAATCATGCAGAATTAATTCAACAAATTCATATAGAGAATGACGATGAAGAGAGAGAATGAAGCCTTTGGTTCCACGCAAACTGGTTGAACTGAAGCTCAACGCCATTTTACTAACTCTTAGTGGTCCCAACTCCGAGGCTGCACCATAGGCTATTGAAGAACATCCAGGTCCTTTTAACACAGATCAGATCAAAAGTCAATCATAAACACATAGGCCATAGCATGTATGTAACCTCCATTAAGCCATAGGTGGAGAGGTTTGTGAGATGGTTGGGATTGAGCTTCGAAGAACCAGTAAAAAAGTGCCCTTCCATGCTCTTCATTTACTGTGATATATCCTGCAAACTGTGAAACCCACGGTGTGTGCGGCTGGTTCGGCAGACCGATTACTCTATCGGCTGAACTTGATGCACTGATGCCAGGAACAACAATAAAACATATGAACGAAATATGGGAAATCAAAACTCTTTTGGGTGATACCTTAGACCCCATCTGTGTTTCGATGATCAACGGCTGAGATCCATCGGAAACCACGTTTTAGTAGAGAGCGATCTAAACAGCACTTCCAAGCTTTTCTTGTATGAAACTGTTTGTTTTTGGCTAATGTCCAGATTTTTCTTTTTTATTTTATGAATGAGCCGTCCGGCAGCATTGACTCGTTAAACCGATTATATTATCTTATATTGCAATTGTTGATTGAACACTATTTTATTCTATACCAATATTATTGCAGTAATCGATTTGAGTGGAACGGCGTATTCTTCTTGTTTCTATTACTACATGTTGGTCTATTAAGATGAGGTATTAAATCCCTTAAATAATATCAGAGGTTCGAATCTTGACGTTTGCGAATAGAGTAAACTGGGTTAGGAGGGTCGCATTCGCCTTTACAGTACCCGTTATAGATTAACCAGTTAATAAATCAAATACCAGTGATTAATTAAAAAAATATTTAATAGGTCTTTAGGGATCAAAAGAGATTAGACATATTTTTTATTGATGATTTTTAAAAAGGGATATAATGTCAAAAAAAAAATTATTATTTAGCTGAATAATCTATTTGGTCCATATTTTTATAAATCATTTTTTTTAACTACTTTAACTTTCATCATTTTATTTTGGGTCAAAATAAATTCTCTGTGGATAGGAGCCATTAATCAACTGATGGATAGGGCTGTAAAATCAGATAATTGGATAGGTTTCAGTCGGATCTTGGCAGGTCGAGTAAAATCGAGTACAGGTCAACTCAGGTTAATTTGACACCAGATCCAGATCGGGTTCAGGTCAGGTCAAATCAGTTCGGGTTATTTTCAGGTTGATTTGACACCAGATCCAGATCGGGTTTAGGTCGGGTCATTTTCAGTTCGGATCGATGTCAGTTCAGGTAACAACAGTTCAGGTCTGAAGCAGATAAAGACCAGGTTAATTCAGGTTCGGGTGGACTTCAGTCGGATATCGTTCAGATCGGGTCACATCATTGACAGATAAAATTCAGGTCGGATGTTTATCGGATACAAATTGAGTTCAGGTCGGGTCGTTTTTATTTTTTGGATTAATTATTTTGTCATCTTTCGTGATTGTTGAATTGCAAGTTGTAATTGTATATGATTTCGAGTAAATTAAGAGAAAAATAAATATTCATAGATCAATTTTGTAAAAAATATAAATTTAATGACAAAATTGAAGAAATGTAAAATTACAAATAAAATCTTAAAATATAAATTAAACAACACACATAGGTAAGGGACTAAATCGAAATAAATTTAAAATGTGAGGTTTAAATTAATATAAAAAAGGACTAAACTAAACACATTTAAAATATTATGGCTCAATTACAAAAATATAAATAAATAACAACAAACAATGGAATATGTAAATATAAATTTAAGGACTAAATTGAATACATATAAAAGTGAAAGACTTAAAATTGAAATAAATTAAAAAAACATAAAAGGATTAAATCGAAATAAATGCAAAATGTGAACAAATAATGAAAAATATACTAACTTGCATTCATTTAAAAAATTGAAAAAATATAATATATATCTAATATAAAATTATATATAAACTATATTTATATTATAAATTATATAATTATTATAAACTATATAATTATTATAAACTATATATATAAATTATATTTATGTGAACTATATATATAAACTATGTTTATAAAATTATAAATTATATTTATATTATAAACTATATAATTATTATAAGCTATATATATAAATTATGTTTATGTGAACTATATATATAAACTATGTATATAAACTATATATGTTTAAACTATAAAAAGTATATAGCTTATAAAATATTATTTATATTAATATAGTATATATATATATATATATAATATAGTTTATATGTTATAATTTATATTAATATAGTATATATATGTATGCATTAGTCTATTTAGGGTTTAGGGTTTCTATAAACTATATAAGTAATTTACTTTATATAGTTTATATATATATAGGTATATATATAGTGTATATATATATTATACATGGTTTATGCATATATTAGGGTTTAGGGTTTAGGGTTTATATAAACTATATACTTTATTACTTTATATAGTTTATGCATATTGTTTCTATAAATTGCATCGAAATGAAAATTTAAGAAGATATTTACAATTAAACCATGACTAAAATGAAAAAAAATAAAAATCAAATACAAGTGGAAAAATGATGATTGGTGGAGGAGCATGAGCCTAATTAACCTAAAATATCTTGTTGGATACTATATTTGGCGCCAACTTCCCAAATTTTTCTATTCCCTCTAAATTCCCAATTTCCCTATATTCTCAAATTTTCCTAATTTCCCTCTAAATTCCCAAATAAAATAAAACATTTTCACACAAAAATCTTTCTTTTAAAAAGTTTTCTCCCACCACTCACTTTGAATAATATATATATATAAAAGTATATACATAAATATATATATATATATATATATATATATATATATAATTAAACATAAGTGACTAAAATAAAAGATTCTAAATTAACATTAACATTTAATAATTATGCACATTAAAGAAAGAAGAGAAAATTAAAGATAAATAGAATTTATATATAGGACGTTAATGAAGCTTGGAGTCTTCTTGGAGAAGACAATATCTTGGTCATTGGATATACTTTTGATACAAGGGTTGGAATTTGTTGGTACCTTTAGCCATGGATCAGTGACATCACACCACCTAAAAAGTTAGGTCAACATTTAGTGTTTTGTCTCTTTTCAAAAATCAAAGTCAAAATTTTCCCTCATACACCACAAAAATCGACGACTAGGAGTAGTTTAGGGTTTTTTGTTTTATTTATTAAATGCATATATTTGTAATACATGTAGGATAATTATTAAACGTTAATGTTAATTTTAAAATCTTTTATTTTAGTCACTTATGTTTAATTTTATATATATATTATTCAAAGTGAGTGGTGGGAGAAAACTTTTTAAAAGAAAGATTTTTGTGTGAAAATTTTTTATTTTATTTGAGAATTTAGAGAGAAATTAGGAAATTTTGAAATTAGAGGGAAATTGGGAAATTTAGAGGGAATAGAAAATTTTGGGAAGTTGGCGCTAAATATAGTGTCCAACAAGATATTTTGGGTTAATTAGGCTCATGCTCCTCCAACAATCATCATTTTCCACTTGTATTTGATTTTTAATTTCTTTCATTTTAGTCATGGTTTAATTGTAAATATCTTCTTAAATTTTCAATTCGATGCAATTTATAGAAACACTATGCATAAACTATGTAAAGTAATAAAGTATGTAGTTTATATAAACGGTATAGTTTATATTTATATTATTTTTCATTTATGTTATAATTGTTAGATAATTTTTGTACAAAAATTAAATGGTATAATTTATATTTATATTTTAGAGAATTAATCACGTTTAATACTAATATTCATTTATTATCAAATTAATTATTATTTTATTACCAAAATTATTTATATTATTAATGTAAACCATTAATATATATTACATAATAAATACTTTTATTATTAATATTATTTTTCTTTATATAAATTAAACTATATTAATTTTCCTTTGCATTATTAATAATGTTTTATCTAATTTAAATTTAAATAATTTTATTAATTTTATTAAATAATTTTATATAATAGGTCTAATTATTAATATAATTATCATAATAAATATTTTATTATAACATTTAAAAAGTAATCATATTAATATTTTAATTATATCATAAGTTAAAAAACTGATAATTTATAAGATTTCCATGGTAATATATAAGTCAGATAAATATCAGATCAGGTCATTAACAAGTCGAATCATTTACAGGTCAGGTTAAAAACAGGTCAGGTTAAAAACAAGTCAGATTGAAAACAAGTCGGGTAATACTAGTTATTTATCAGGACAATATCGGGTTCGAGTTCATATCAGTCGGATGCAGTTCGGGTATCATATTTTCGGTTCAATTCGGGTTCAGATCATTATCAGGTCAAATGCAGGTCGGGTTCGGATCCACAATTTTCAGATTCAAATCGGGTTCAGGTTAACACCAGTTCCGACTCGAGTCGGTTTCGGATCGCCACAATGCAAGTCAAAAACAATTTTAACTCGAGTCAATTTCAATCAATTTACAGCCGGGTCAACTTTTTACAGCCCTACCGATGGTTAATGTCTACTGATGGTTAATGTCTTAAGATGATATGACAAACCCACATGACATCACATACTAACTTAGTAATGCTACATGTATAAAGGTGTGGACGTGACACAATGATCAATCAAATAATTACACGTAATATATCATATTAATTTAAAAAATAATAAATTTAAAAAATATTTTTTAAACCCATGGCATTATGTGGGTAAATCAATTTCTTAACCATTAAGTCAACTTGTGAACATGGACGAAGCCATGATTAAACTATTAGAGGGCAAATTGTTCAACATTGAAATAATTATGATCTTTAAAATTGAATAAACCATAATATTTTTTAAAAAATAGTTATAACTTAATTTCACTAATTTTAAAATTGAAGGGTCTTAAAACATAATTAAACAAAAAAAAGCTAGAACTCAAAATTTTATTTTGAAACTAAAAGGATCCTAAAATATAATTAAATCAATAAATTTGGGAGGGAAAACTGTTAATGATTTTAAAAACATTAGGAACCAAAAATCAATTAAACCATCAAAGTTTGGAGGGGGATAATTACCCTCTCACGTAGCTTCGTCCTTGACTGTGAACTTAGAAATTTTTGTTAACATATATCAAATAATATAATTTAAAAATTCGTTATCACTTTCACCATCGTCTTCTTCGCTAATATAATAAAAATTTTGGTTGGCCTACTTCTTTGTTGTCAATGAAAATGATAAAGATGCCTTAATGAAGTTATGTTTGGTTTTGATTCTTTTGAAACCTACATGATAAAAATTCAACATTTAGGAAAATAAAGGAATTACATTGGTATTAATACTTTCCATACAGAGAAAAATCAGTAACAATATCAGTCTTATACCCACTCATCCACCTATTAACGAGACTATCGAATCATTTTTTCTATCGAAATCTTTACACCTACGTTAACTTTTTTTTTATTAAGCTAAAGTGATTACAAAGTAGTATCTGTTTTAAATACTCTAAATCATTTGACCATTGACCTCTAGGAACAATAACGATTCCTTTAACCACTGAAATAAGTTAGTTCGTGCCGGTAACTTATATATATATGCTTTCTCTTTTCTTAATTTTTGATGGGGACCATGGAGCAGTCTTCATCATTTCCAATTGGTCTTAATTTGAGCTGGAATTGATGATAAAATTAGGGCTCTAAAATGTGTTATATAACATATGTTGATAAAAAAAAATCAAGTCCACAGTTTAGCCTATTAGTTAAACAATTGATCTATTGTGTAAGTAATTATATATAAAACTATTTTTTAAAATATATTTTTTACTGATATGCTATTATATCAACTCAGTATATTTGTACATGTAGGATTATTATAGTAGTGGCGATGTCATGTAGATTTATTATATCATCTGAAGACGTTGATAATTAGTTGATTAATAATTTTTAATTATAAAAAGATTATTTTGGTTCAAAATGAAATGTTTAAGGTTAAGATACTTTAGAAAAGAGTAAGGATAATCCAAAGTCTCGGTGAAGAAGAATCTTCAAGTAGCTTAAGAACAGGCGCATTATGCCATCTCATAGTGCCCAAACCGCAGATCTCTTCCAATAAAAGGCTGCTGTGCAGGTTTCAGACCAAAATGATAAAACAAAAATAATAGGGTAAACTACATGTTTAGTACCTAAAGTATCACTTTTGTTCCGTTTTAGTACCTAAACTTTCAATTTTTCAAAACCATACCTAAAGTTTAATTTTTGTTTCATTTTAGTACCCTGCTGTTAAAAATTTAGGTACTAAAATGAAACAAAAAGTTAACAATGGGGTAATAAAATGAAACAAAAAGTAAATATCGGGTACTAAAATGAAATAAAAAGTAAAAATTGGGTATGGTTTTGGAAAAACTGAAAGTTTAGATACTAAGACAGAACAAAAGTGATACTTTAGGTACTAAACATGTAGTTTGCCCAAAAATAATAATACAAATATTACTTTTCTGGATTTTAGAATTTTGAGAAAAAAAAGAAAGAAAAAGAAAACAGTTACCGGGAAAATATAAATCAAGTCAGATTTTGCAATTCATAACAAAATTTCAGTGCCTCCAAAAGCTCATTTTTCAAGTGACTAGTTGAGAAATATAGTGAACCAGCATGCATGATAATATAATGACATGCAATTAATGCATTTATGTATCGGACACAAAATTTTATGTTAGATGTAGATTTATAAAATTCTAAGAGACAGAAGAATATATTATTAATAGAAAGCATATATAAAAAATATATGAGAATTTAATAATTTCATAGGAACGACACGACCTTACCAACCCTTCTCTATCTATCCCTGTTTGTGCAATGACCTCCTACATTCATTCGTTATTAAAGTTGAGATATCAAAATCAGGAGCAACTTCATTCTATGCATGGTGTCATCTAGAAAATGCCAAATTTTTTATTATTGCCGTCCTTAAAAACTGTGAGAGTATATGTGAAGATCATCCATCCTTAACTGGGGTGCGAACATCAATCGTTTTATGTCGTATATGCCAAGAACAAATGGTCGAGTATAAGAGACTATTATAAACATGCAAATGAGTTTGCATACAAAAAACCTTGCTTATTAACTGAACTTCATTCCATGCTCTTTCGGGTCTTCACATTTAATTTTGCAACCAAGCTTCAACTTTTGAGACCTACCAAATCACTTATCACTCAAGCTAAGTTCAAGTCACACTATTGCATGCAATTCTTGTAAATTTTTGCTTTTAAATGTTTCAGGATCAACATGCAGTAGATGAAATGAAGCAAGTTTCACACGTCTAATTTTACAAACAGGTAAATCGTTTCTCGGGTGCGTTTTACATGCTTGTACGAATGTTGTTCAATCTCAAGTAATCAAGAGGGTCGGCATTCATAAACATAGGAAGATGTTAGAGCTAAAGTTGTAAATACATTTATTGACATTCAACACTACAGTTTTGTGTCCAAATAGCATATTTCATAAATTTCTAGTGATGAACACACAAAAAAAAAATAGTGATGGAGAATCCAAAGTGAATTTAATAAGAGGATTTTCGAAGTACAATCATTTCATAACACACAACAAATAACAAAGCATCCCGTACAAAACGGAAAAGCAACAAAAACATCTAGCATCCCTATGCCATAGTGTTTGATCTCCAGCGTTTGTAAAGGCAACAGAAAACCACAAGCAGAGATGGTAAAATTATCCCATCTTAAAACACCCAAATCTGACCTAGACAACAATGATTCTCCTTTCATCGTTTTCTGTTATGCTTCCGCCTCTTCTGTCGCCTGCTGTCACCATCAGAATCAGAATCCGATGTAGATTCTGAGTTGGAAGACTCCGAAAAAGAGCTGTACCTAGTCCGCCTCACCTTCTTCTGCATCTTCTTCTTATTCTTCTTCCTCCTACGTCTCTTCTCAGACTCCGATGACGAGCTGTAATCTGTACTACTCTCTGCTGAAGAACCTGATCCTGTAACAGATGATGCACTGCCACTATCGGCCTCGGAAACAGAAGCTTCACTATCACTACTAGAACCTGAATCTGACCGATGCTTTTGCTTGCTTTTCTTAGACCTTCTATCATCCTTCTCATCCTTAACATCTGGGTTATCCAACTCATAAGGGATCGAAGGCTTCATTCTCAATTTCGGGTTCTTAAGCTGCTGAGTTCGAGAGGGTCGCGACATATAAACCCGCTCATTCTTACACTCATACGTCCAATGCCCCGCCTGGAAACACCTTTGACACTGTGAAGCACCAATAGCAGACATAGTCGAAGTCTTGTCTTTCCTTTCGCCTAATCTAACCGCCTTCTCGGTACTCATCAAATACATTTGCCTCTTTGCTTCCCTTTTCTCTTGCCATCTGCTAGGTCCCTCTTCCTTTTGCCCGTAGGCATTGACATTTCGGGTGGCAGCAGCAGCCGCCCTTTCCGCCTGAGCTCGACTTAGGCCTTTTGCAGCACTCAGTGCTGCAGCCTTGATTCTATCGGCGGCTGGCTGAGTTTTCTCCTCGTTCTTACTTGACATCTTATATATGTGTGTGTGTGTGTATGTTCTGCATTCAAATGTTCAATCAGACCATTCATTAATCTAACAGGATATTACCAACAAAGGGAAAGTGGATTTTTACACACGAAAAAGCTCAATATTCAGCCATTAACGTAATTAGGAACAAGTAATTACACCAAAAAGAAGGCGATTAGCAAAATTTACCCATTAACTAAGAAAAAATAGGTAAAAGGTTCAAATTCTCTTAAAAAATGCAAAACATAAACATTAAAAAAATAAAAAAATAAATAAAACCTAGCATGAAAAGCATCAACGGGAAGCAACCCTAAACAACGACTAGGGTTTAAGAAAGGAGAGTAAAGGCGTACCAGAAGTTGCCGGCGTTTGGGAAAACTGAAGATCCAAATCCAAACTCAAAAGGCGAAGAGGGAATTTGATATTTTAATTTTACGAGAGCTGGGCTGAGGGTTTTCTTGTTTTCCATATGATTAAGAGTAAATTACCATTTTAAGGCGCTCCAGCTCCCCCCCACTCATTTTTTCGCTTGTTAATTTTGATTTGGATAAAATACCCTTTTGGTCCTTGAACTATTACCATATTTATATTTTGGTTATTGAACAAAACGTTTTGGCAATTAAGACAATATTGTTGTGTAAGTTCATCAATCACTATCAAATTGAGTAACGATGAGGTTGATGTGAATTTTATTTTATTTTATCCATGTAGAAATTCATTTTCCATGTAATGTAAAGAAATAAAACTAAAAAAATGACATAAAATTTGATTAGAATTGAAAAGAAATTAATTTATAAAATTAGTGTAGAAAATGTGACATAAAGAAAAATAAATTTTATGATGTACTTTTAAAAATTAAAGGCATAATTATTGTAGGCATGTATCCGGGATTTAAACTTGATTCAAGCTTTCGGGCCTTTAGGAGAAAATTACAATTGAACATTATTTATAGACTTAATATTAAAATAAATGTTCAAATTATACCTCTTTTTTTAAATAGGTGTTTAAACTATATTTTTACTCATTCTAGTGCTTAACGTTATAAATGTTATCCAATTAGATGTTCGGGCAATCAACATTATTAATTCCTCCGTTGAGTGACACGTGTTTGTAACCTGGTAATTTTAAAAAATTATTTAAAATTAACAATTAAAATCATATATATTTTTTAAAAAAAACACACAAATTTTGAAATAAATCCAAAATTTTAAAAATCTTCTTTTCAAAACCTAAACCCAAATTGATTGATTTTTTTACCGTTGACGAAATTCCACTCAACCTCGCTTCTCCTGACAACCAAAATTCTTATAAAATAATGATTGATCGATGGCTAATGGATGATAGATCAACGTTTTATACTCGCTATTCAAGAGTGGTATTGAAGTGTGGTTTTCTGTTGAAGTTTTTTTTTGTGCCGTTGTTGCTGTTAAACCAATTTGGTTTTGTTTGTTAAGCCAGCTTAGTCACACCTAGGTCAAACTTAAAAGTGTTGACTCACCAGGCTAAGTTTTGAGCTTTGCTTTATGGCTAGGGTCAAATTAACATTTGGCCTACATTTCTTTTATTTTGTTTTTTACTTGTTACATGGGTATTTGTTTAATGCTGTGTTCACGTGGGATGAGGAGTAACAACCTGTCAGTCAGATGGCGTGTGATTCAACACGTTCTAGAAGCTTTATGTTAATAGAGGTGAGCTGTATTAGTTTCTTGGTTAAATGAATGCACTTTGTCAATTTACTGTGGTAAATATCCTTCTATTTTTGGGATTTTCAACATGGTATCTGGAGCCTAATGATTCAAGTGCTTGTGGGAAGTTCTTTGGCCTTCTGTTTTTTTTCTTCTTTTCGGTTTTGGATCTTTGCTTGGTTGAGTTTTCAAGGCTATTTCCTCGGCTACAGATTCTCCTTCTGGTGAGAGTGGTGGTGTGTTCGCTGGTAGTCGTCCGGTGCAGGCTCCGTTTGCAAACAAGTATGTAAACGTTCGCTTAGATGAACACAACTTCTTACTCTGGAAGCAACAGGTGATTCTGATGGTACGTGGCCATAAACTGGAATATTTGCTTGATGAGAACTTACCTCTTACATCATAGACAATTGTTGATGATAGTGGTAAGCTTGTGGTCAATCTAGCGTTTCGTGCTCACAAGAAACAAGACATTTCTCTGGCATCGTGGTTGCTATCGACGATCAGTCCGTCGATCTTGCCTCAAATGGTGGGTGCGGAGTCTTCTGCCAAGATCTGGTCCACAATTTTACGCCTCTATTCCAAGCTAACTACGACTAAGATTGTTAGTCTACATTGTAGGCTTCAATCTTTAAAAAAGGGAAATAGCACCATTCGTGAGTTTTCCACACAGATTAAAGAGATCTGTGATCTCCTCTCGACTAGTGGTAGCCAGGTATCTGAGGCAGAACGGATTGCTACTCTTATCAACGGTGTTCCGGTCGAGTTTGAACCCGTTGTGGCAGCTATTACAGTTAGTTGTGATACCTACATGTCATTACGTCTCCCGATCTGTTGGACTTAAAAATATTATTTTCGGAGAATGTAATGAAAAGTGATTTAAAAAACGGTTTAATTTTAGAGTAGTAACTAACTTTTAAGTTAGATATGTTGAAAATTTAAACGACAAAAAATGATCAGCGTTTTATTAAATATTCGTTTTTAAGAGTTTGAGAGTCGATTACGTGTGGAAAAAGGTAAGCATCCACACAACGCCCAAATTGTGGTACCTAAACGATTATATGTTCTTTATATATTGGGAATTACTAACTCGAAATTATATTAAAATTACGATCCTTTTATTTATTCGAATTTATTTAAAAAAAAGTGTTAATTCTGATTACGAATGTCTTTTTGTGTGAACAATCTTCAGGAAAAGCACTTCATTTGTTGTTAGGAGACTTTCTCATAGATTTCCCTCACGAAAACTTTATTTTGCAATTTTTGCAAAGATAAAATAAAATAAAATAAAATAAAACAAAATAAAAATGAAAAGATGCGAAAAATCCTCAAAATAAATAATCGTGGAACAAAGAGAAATATTGAATACATAACAACATTTATACGAAAAATCTTCGTAAAGACACCTTCCCTTGTAGTTGGGATATGTCTTCGTAAATTCCCCGCACCATGAAACATTCCAATTTTTATACATACATACATGAAATTATAACAATCAATAAAACAAAGTAACAAATTTGGGACTAATATACACATTTACAAACAATATAAATTAAGATACAAATAAAATTAGACATGCTTAATAAAATAAGAGACTAAATAGTATTAACAAAAATTTAAAGGACTAAAACAACAAAAACAAAAACTTAAATGACTAAAATAATAAAATCAAAAAGTTAAGGACTAAAATATAAATATACATAAACCAGAGCTAAAAAACAAAAATATCAAACAATACAGGTACTGGAAACTAAAATACCCATACAATATTAAGGATTAAAATGAAATAAAATAGAAAAATAAAAGGGGTACATAATAATTATACCTAGATGTATTTATTAACCGGTGACTAAATCAAAATAAACAATAAACACAAGGTCATAGTCAAAAATTAACAAACATTGTATAATAAATATACTAGTGACTTAAATGTAAACATTGGAAAAATAAAGGCTTAAAGCAAGATAACACAAAGATTCATTGATGACTAAAATAAAAAAATTACACATAAATAAGGACTCATACTGCAATTAGCCCAAAAAACAATAATGAACACATTAATAAACAAATAATGATCAAAATGCAATGTAAACAAATATGGAGTCCAAAGTGAAACAAAACAAAAAACATGGAATGATGACCAAAATAAAAATATACAAAATCTGCAATCAGAAATATAAACACTTGAACAAATATAACATTTAACATATAGGACTAAAATGTAATACAAAACATATAAAAGGCTTAAAATAAAAGGATGAATGTTCATTAATGGCTACAACAAATCATTACAACCAAGGAGGGACCTAAAATGTAATTAACCCCAAACATTAAAAAGCGTGTGTGAGATTACAAAGATAAAAAGACCAAAGTTAATATTATTCCCTAAAACCCAAAAAATGCTGATGAATTTACAAAGCAATGAGGACTAATATTGCTAATAACCCCTCACGTTAAAACACACAGACATGAACCTGATCGAACGACGTAGTTTAGGTGTTGATATTTAAGGCCCAACCTAAAGCCAAAATTCGGCCAAATTATCATTTCCCCTTCCCACTTCTCTCTCTTCAAAACAGAGCGCAAATGCTCTCAACTTTTCCTCTCCCCCGTTTCTCTTTTTGCTTACTCGCTGAGGAGATAAACATAACTCCCCCGCCACCATAGATAGGTGGCCACGGGGAGTAAAACAACCCTATACCCCTCTTTTTCCTCTCATAATCCCTATAAATTAACCCCTTAAACCCTCAAAGCCCCCAAACAAATCTCTTAAAACTCAAAGAACCTCGAATCAAAACACCCAAAAAAATTAAAAGCTTTCTTTCGGTACGACTTACCCTTGACTCCGATGAGGCAACGATTACAGCTGACTAGATCTCGACGAAAAGGTGAGGGTTTCCTTATCTTTTTTATGGTTTTTTTTTCTTTTGTTTATCTCTTTTAATATTTCTCTATGTTTTTTTCACCGAAAAGCTCCTCGTTTTCTCTCTCGGTTCCCTTCTTTCTTCTGCGTGCTTTGTTTTATGGTTGCATGTCATTGGTTTGGTGATGGCTTTGATATATTGTTGACTGTGATATATAGATAGAGTCTCTGTCATACCCGATTTCCTCGGGATTTTATTTGTACTTATATGATTTTTTTCTATTTTTCTTTGTTTCCTGACAGATTTGGTGTGCTTGCTATCACTGTGGATGACAATATCGGGAGGGAAACGTCAGCGACGGCTCAGGAGTATTCGTCGATGAAAGTTGAACGGTGAAGTCCAAGCGCGGTTGGAAGCTGGCTTCAATTACTGGAAGCGATAGTTGCTTGTTGATATTTTAGGGTTTTAAAACCCTAATTGAATCGGGTCATTTGAGTTGGGTCGTTGGGCTTCAGCCGGGTTGAGTCCGGGTCTATTGATTGGGTCAACTTGTTGGGTTGTTTTCTGGAACCGGTCTGTTTATAAATGTCTGGGTTTGTTGGGTTGATGTACTGGGCCTTGCGTAGTGATGAGTAGCTCATAATTTGGGCTCCAATAGGCCTGTAAAATGTAATTAATATATTAATAATAATAATAATCAATAATAATATTAATAAAAAAAAGACCTGGACAAAAACGGGTGTTTACAGCTGCCCCTTTTTGCATATTCTTGTGTTAACAAGAATGGGGCAAAGACGAAAAAGGCAACCATTTTTTGTTCGGTTCTATTTTTTGGGTTAAAAATTTAATGTGTTTGTTATTAGAGACGACACGACTCATACGTGATGAAGAGGTCTGATCGTCTAAGGGTGACACAACTCCTACGTGATGAAGAGATCTGGTCGGTGGGTGACAATGTTCCTACGTGATGAGGACGGCTTGACCATATTTAGGGAAAGGTGATAACACAGTTCCTACGCGATGAGGACGACTGGTTATCTAGAGATGACACGACTCCTACGCGATGAGGAGGTCTAGTCGGGGGATGACATGATTCCTACGCGATGAGGATGACAGACCATCTTTAGGGATAATGGTTTCAAGGGAAACTGACTCAAAGATGATGCTTCAAGAGAAGTTGTCTCAAGGGAGACCAAATTCGTTTCAAGGGAAACGACTCAAAGATAGGTGTTTTGTTTAAAGGGAAACAAATTCAAAGATGGTAAATTTTGTTTCCAAAGAAACAGACTCAAGGATTTTTCTAAAAAGAAACTGGCTCAAGAGACAAAATTTGTTTTAATGGAAAAGATCTCAAAGGTTTTTTTCTCAAAGGAAATTGTCTCAAGAGAGACAAAACTTTGTTTCCAAAGAAACAGACTCAAATATTTTTTTCAAAAGGAACTGTCTCGAGAGATAAAATTTGTTTCAATGGAAACAATTTCAAAGGTTTTTCCTTAAAGAAAATTGTCTCAAGAGAGACAAAACTTTGTTTCCAGAGAAACAGACTCAAAGAATTTTTTTAAAAGAAACTGTTTCAAGAGACAAAATTTGTTTCAAGAGAAACAACTAAAGGATACTGGTAATCTACTTGTCTCTGCTAGTGGAGGAAAGACCTTCAGAAGATCTGATCATTCATATCAGGATGTTGAATCCCCAAAGATGCTTGAACATTCGATGTTGATTGCTTCAAAGATGCCTCAATAGTTGATGTTGATTGCTTCAACACTGATTCTAAGCATGAGCTTCGTGTCTAACAACCACATGTCAACTACCAAGATCCACTCTAGAGAGATTGTCTTGTTTGAAAATCGTTTTTCTTCTTCTTTTATTTTCAAAAGTCTGAAAATATCCATTAAAAGAGTTTTAAAAAATGTTTACTCAAAGATTTGAAAATATTGCCCCTTTCGAGGTTTCACAATTGACAACTCATAAAACAAAAGTTATTTGTATATCAAAGAATTAATTACAATGTTAATCCTTCAATAAATCATAGCTATTTGACAAGTGTCAAGATCAATGTTATCTTTGAGGAATGGTTAAGTAAGGAAAAGGATAAAAAAAAGTCTCAATGGTTTGGTATTCTCATTTATTTGATGTTCATTGATCTGATGGAGTAGCTTCTGTACTCATTTATTGAAAGTGTTCTCCGACTCCCAGCTCTCATGTTCTCATTTGGGTTGTGCGATGCCTCATCAAGGGATTTGTGAGATCACATCATATGCAATAGCTGCACATTTTTCATATTCGAGTCGTATTTTTAGGGTTTTAATTCAAATCCTCCTTTGGTTTCAAGACGTTATTCAGAATTTACGTCTTGAACCCCCCTTTGTTATTTTTTCTATCATGCATTAAAGATTTTAGAAAACCTTTTGCAAATAAAAGATTAATCCTGATTGTCAGGATGAAAACTGAAGATAGTCTCTTCTGTTTAGAAATCCATGTATGATTAGAATGAACCTTTTAGGCACGTAATGTAGACCATGGTTCACGGTTATGAAAAAAATGGATAAATAGACCCAAACAAGTGTTTAAGGGTAATTGAACCACCAAGGATCAATTCATTATGATACCTTCAATCTGGTCTTGCTCAATTTGGATATGCTCGTATGAGTCTTTTTCTTGATGTTCTATGATCTTCAAGTGAAGTTCTTCTGGAATGACTGTGCTTGACCAATCTCATGGTTTGAAGCTAGTTACGTCATTTAAGTCGAGGGACTCTTTGCATGTGCTTCTTGTATTCTTTTTCTTTCTTTGCTTTGTTTATTTGCTCTTTGTTGTTTTTCTCTTTGTTCTTTGATTGAATCTTTGCACTTAGCATTAGGTTCACCTTTCAGTATCTCATCTAGATTGATGGTCTTCACTCATTCGAGCAGATTCCTCCACCTTGGTCCTAGTGTAGAGGGTGATCCTTGGTTAGGATTGAATCAGAAGAAAACATAATTTAGGCTCAAATGGGGACACAATGGATATATATTTTCTCCTGTTGTGAAGGGATATAGAAAGAAAGCCGTTCATCATTTCATACACAGAATTCCTTACAGAAGAGGTATCCCTAGGGGGATAGATTTTCAGGATTAATTTTTATTCACATGAAAACGGTGTAATAAATGCATGATAGAATTATTTTTGAATTAATTTTCCTTTTTCTTCTTCTTGCTCTCAGTATGTCTCTATGTTCAGGCTCATCCTCAAAAAATTGTTTCGAGATGCACCACATGGTTTTCTTAGAAGAAAGTTCATGTTCAAGTGAACATCTTGTACTCAATGTCTTCAGGTTTTATTGGTTGAAAAAACATTTGTTTTGCTTCTAGGAAGACAAGGGTGTTACTTTATTGGCTCAAAGAAAGGTATGAATTTTTTATATCAAAAGGATATATGCAATGTTTCAGGGTCGAAAATAATGTTTTGAGGTCCAAAAGAGAGGGAATGTCAAAATTTGGTTCTTTGGTAGTGATCAAGAATTATTTCTGGTAAAAAATCAAGAGATTTTATTTCTGGGGTTTTAGACATGATAAAAAGGTCTAATCTTGTCATATATCAAAAATCCATAATTCCTGAAGAATTAAGAGAATCCGTAATTCATTTGATATTCGAAGAACTAAAGATTAAAACTAGTTCAATTAGTCACCTTTGAAGGCAGCATAAATTCAATCATTAAGATTAAAAATATTTAAGCACATATTAAAGACAGAACAAAATGAATTCAAACAAAACAATATCTTAGTGCAATCGGTAGATGTAATGACCCCATTTTTTTTATTGTCCATGCCCCTAAATCTACCAGGTTCTGGATCTTGCGCTTCAGTGCTTTACAGTTTTCAGCGGAATATTTGGAGCTTCCTAAATGGTAACTGTACACGAGATCACATCGTAGCACTCAGGATATGGGGACTATTTTCTCAGATCATCCTGGAAAGCTCAACCCTACAACCAGCTGAACAGGCCCCCACCGTACTGATTTCAGGTTTTTCTTTTAATTATTCAAATCTTGATTCTATTCTCAATGTGATGACACATGATTAGTACCACTTCATCGAATCCTCCATAGATTGATATCATGTTTTTATAAATGATTCATGTGAAAATGCTTAAATGAATGTGATGCAGAATGAAAATGCAAAAGGTATCGATTTCCAAAAGTAACCATCTTTACAAGAGAGATCAATCTACGAATACGATTTGGCCCTTTTATTTAGCTCCATGATCTCAGTCATGATCCCAACAACTTTCTCTTCTTTCCAGAAATGACTCAAAATCTAGACAGTGAGTAGTTGAGCACAGCCTCTGAATCGACTCTCTCTAATATGTCAAAGAAATCTTCTTGAGACAATGCCACAGAAAATATTCGTTTTCTTGTGGAACTTCTCTTTGGTTACTACTCTTAAGCTCTCCCAAATCTCAATCAACTCTTATAGATCATTCTTCTTGAAATTAACATTGACCTCTATGGACATCTGTGATACATAATCCCCAGGCAAACTATCTCATTTTACACTTTGTTTCTTCATACCAGGCTCGGACTACTGGATTGGGTTCTTCCCTGTTATGAAAACCCTTTTCCATCTCAATGATCGCTCTTCTACTATAATTATTACTCAGTTAATCAACACATTTCTTTTATTTATGATGATCATGCAGAATGCAAAGATGCACATGCAGATGTAAAAGTGATGATCCTCTGAAATGCAATGTAAAGAATGATGAAAAATGACACACAAAAGAAAAGAAATACCACAAACAAAAGAGAAAAATGAATTAGTATCATCAAGATAATCAATAGAGTTAAAAGATGCTATCTCAGATAAATATAACACCTACCCAATCATGATATCTACCCGAGCATGCTTTTATTAGATAACGATCTTACTCAAACATGCTTTCTACCCAAAATAATTATTTTCAATAAAATGATCCTAATTGATGGTATCCTGTTCACATGCTTTTGTTCAACAAAATTTAAAGCAAAAGGAAAGGTTCATAAATGCTTCTCTTTGTGTAAGGTTCGGCATGAATTTCATCGTGCTGGGTTACTAGGGCTCACTATATGCAGTATTGGGTTCTAAGAAAAAGGTACTTGAATTGTCCATGTTGGTGCCTCCTTAGGCTGCCAAACCCTCATCATGGCCCATTACAAGCTCGTACGGTTTGAGTTCAATTCGAGAGGATACATTCCCTTATGTCCATACGGAGAAACAATTTATCTCATGTAAACATAAAGCATATGAACCCCAAAGGTTACTAGCTAAAACCCATGCGAAAAAATAATTTATCTCACGTAGGCTAAGCTTTCACCTCAACTTAAAAAGGACAAAGCTCGTAAGTGAGCTCATGATATGTAAATGCACGTGTTGTGTGTGCGGAGAAGCTTACAAACCTTTAAAAACACGACAAAAAAACACTCTCATAATTTCCAAAAAATCTGTTCGAATATGAAAATCACTAAAATCAAAAAATATGTTGAAACTCAAAATAAATAAAAGAATCGTAAATTAAATACAATTTAAATTTGTAATTCCCAAAAATAAAAACAACGTACAATCGTTTATGGCCTGACTCTTGAAATCAACAATGGGGTCGCCAAGCTGTAATAACGTCTCCCCGGGGGATCCGTTAGACTTAAAAATATTAGTTTCAGGGAATGTGATGAAATGTCATTTAAAAAACGGTTTGATTTTAGAGTCGCCACCAACCTTTAAGTTAGGTAGGCTGGAAACCTTAAACGATAAAAAATGATTTGCATTTTACCAAAGATTCATTTTTAAGAGTTCGGGAGTCGATTACGTGTGGGGAAAGGTAAGCACCCCCACAACGCCCAAATTTTGGTACCTAAACAATTATATGTTCTTTATATATTGGAAATTACAAACTCGAAAATATATTTAAATTATGATCCTTTTATTTATTTGAATTTATTCAAAAAAAAGTTTTAATTCGGATTACGAATGCTTTTTTGTGTGAACAATCTCCGGGAAAAGCACTTCATTTGTTGTTAGGAGACTTTCCCATAGATTCCCCTCACGAAAACTTTATTTTGCAATTTTTGCAAAGATAAAATAAAATAAACCAAAATGAAATGAAAATGAAAAGATGTGAAAAATACTCAAAATAAATAATCGTGGAACAAAGAGAAATATCAAATACATAACAACATTTATACGAAAAATCTTCGTAAAGACACCTTCCCTTGTAGTTGGGAGATGTCTTCGTAAATTCCATGTACACACACACACACACACACACACACACGCACGCACGCACGTACGCACTCACGCACGCACGCACGCACGCGCGCGCACACACACACACACACACACACACACACACACACGCACACGCATGAAATTATAACGATCAATAAAACAAAGTTACAAATTTGGTTACAAACATGATAAATTAAAATACAAATAAAATTAGACATGCTTAATAACATAAGGGACTAAATAGTAATAACAAGAATTTACAGGACTAAAATAACAAAAACAAAAGCTTAAATGATTAAATTAAAAAATAGAAAGTTAAGGACTAAACTATAAATATACATAAACCAGAGCTAAAAAACAAAAATATCAAACAGTACAGGTACTGGAAACTAAAATACACATACAATATTAAGGATTAAAATGAAATAAAACAGAAAAATAAAAGGGGTACATAATAAATATACCTAGATGTATTTATTAACTGGTGATTAAATCAAAATAAACAGCAAACACAAGGCCATATTAAAAAATTAACAAACATTGCATAATAAATGTACTAGTGACTTAAATGTAAACACTAGAAAAATAAAGGCTTAAAGCAAGATAACACAAAGATTCATTGATGATTAAAATAAAAAAATTACACATTAATAAGGACTCATTATGAAATTAGCCTAAAACACAATAATGAACACATTAATAAAAAAATAATGATCAAAATACAATGTAAACAAATATGGAGTCCAAAGTGAAACAAAACAGAAAACATGGAATAATGGCCAAAATAAAACTATACAAAATTAGCAACTAGAAATATAAACACTTGAACAGATAT
Organism: Hibiscus syriacus; assembly: GCF_006381635.1. Taxonomy (NCBI): domain Eukaryota; kingdom Viridiplantae; phylum Streptophyta; class Magnoliopsida; order Malvales; family Malvaceae; genus Hibiscus; species Hibiscus syriacus. The sequence continues at coordinate 6,580,687 of NW_024062743.1, read as the reverse complement.
AACATTTAACATAAAGGACTAAAATGTAATACATAACATATAAAAGGCTTAAAATAAAAGGATGAAATTTTATTAATGGCTACAACAAATCGTTACAAACAAGGAGGGACCTAGAATGTAATTAACCCCCAAACATTAAAACGTGTGTGTGAGATTACAAAGATATAGGGACCAAAATTGATATTATTCCCTAAAAACCCAAAACATGCGGGTGAGTTTATAAAGCAAGAAGGACTAATATTGCTAATAACCCTTCACGCAAAAACACACAGACCCTAAACTCTATAAAACGACATAGTTTAGGTGTTGATATTTAAGGCCTAACCTAAGGCAAAAATTTGGCCAAATTATCATTTTCCCCTCCCACTTCTCTATGTTCAAAACAAAGAGCAAATGCTCCAACTTTTCCTCTCCCCCGTCTCTCTTTTTTGCTTTCTCGTCGAGGAGATAAACACAACTCCCCATCCACCATAGATCGGTTGCCATAGGGAGAAAAACAACCTTATACCCCTCATTTTCCTCTCCTAATCCCTATAAATCAAACCCTTTGAACCCTCATAGCCCCCTAAATAGAAATTCTAGAACTCAGAGAACCCCATACCAAAACACCCAAAGAGAAGCCGAGAGTTTTCTTTCGGTACGACTTAACCTTGACTCCGATGTGGCAACGATCACAGCCGACCAGATCTCGACAAAAAGGTGAGGGTTTCCCTCTATTTTTTTGATGGAGTTTTTTTGCTTTTGTTTCTCTCTTCGATATTTCGCTCTGGTTTTTTTCACCGAAAAGTTCCTCGTTTTCTCTCTTGGTTCCATTCTTTCTTCTATGTGCTTTGCTCTATGGTTGTATGTCTTTAGTTTGGTGATAACTTTGATAGATTGTTGACATTGATATATAGATAGAGTCTTTGTCATACCCGATTTCCTCGGGATTTTATTTGTACTTATATGATTTTTTTTCTATTTTTCTTTGTTTCTTGACCGATTTGGTGTGCTTGTTGTCACCGTGGATGATAATATCGGGCGGGAAATGTCGGCGGTAGCTCAAGAGTGTTCGGCGCGGCTCATGCGCCGATGAGAACTGATTGGTGAAGTCCATGCGTGGCTGGGAGGTTGCTTCAATTGCTGGAAGTGATGGTTGCTTGTTGATATTTTAGGGTTTTAAAACCCTAGTTGAATCGGTTCATTTGAGTTGGGTCGTTGGGCTTCAGTCGGGTTGAGTCTGGGTCTGCTGATTGGGTCAACTTGTTGGATTGGTTTCTGGAACTGGTCTGTTTGTAAATGTTTGAGGCTACTGGGTTGATGTATTGGGCCTCGGGTTGTGTTGAGTAGCACGTAATTTGGGTTCCAATGGGCCTGCAAAATGTAATTAATATAATAATAATAATAATAATAATAATAATAAAAAAAAAGATCCGGACAAAAACGGGTGTCTACACTACACATTTGAGACAATTACCTCTGTTTTGATTGATTTTGAGTCTCATATTCGCAACCCTCTGAGGGCTACTATTAGCATCAATATGGCTAAACATGATAACAGATGTAGTGCTATCGAATCTGAGCATCACATAAGTTAAGGTAACAGAGAATGTTATTACTCTGATAATAGATCTAGTGATTATCGTGAGAAATGTCAGAGCATCAATCGATATCATGGGCGATCGAGGTATCAGTGTTAACTCTGTGGTAAATTGGGACACCTTGTGGATAAATGTTGGCATATATTTGATAAAAAAAATCAAATGAGGATACACTAATCAGTCAGGGTCCAACAATGATGGATAAGCCAATGTTTGTAAATTTACATCTAAGCCTACTAATTCTTGTTATAACTCGTTTGTTAGCTTTTCCATAGGGTTAGACACTCATAATAATAGAGTCACTGATGATACGACTCAGGTCAATGTGCTCATTGCAAAAGGATTTCTGAATGTCATTGATAAGTGGTTCCCAGATTCTGGAGCTACACATCATGTTACAAATGCAAAGTTTGCCATTTCCTCTTCATAATGATACACAGGTAAGGGTAAAGTGTATCTTGGAGATGGCTCTACTTTACAAATTTCTCATATTGGACATACTGTGTTACCTACTGGTTCTTGTGATTTGATGGTTGATAATGTGTTGTGTGTACCTCATATAACAAGGAATTTAATGTTTGTGTCTCGTATTACTCAGGATAATAATGTTTATATTGAGTTTTACTATGATAAATGTTTTGTGAAGGATAAAATCACTGGGGCAGTGTGGGTGACTGTTTGTAGTTTGGATGTTCGAATATGACATTGAAGACTAAATAACTGACTCTTCCAGAACTGGTTGTGCCACAGGGAATTTGGCTACAAAGACTTTTAACTGAATTGGGTTTATATGAAAACGATTGTTTTAAACTTCAAAGCGATATTAAATCAGCGATAAGTATTACGAAGAATCCAATTCATCATGATCGAAAGAAGCATGTAGAGATCGATATACATTTTATCTCAAAAAAGGTGAATAGTGGACTAGTCAAACTCAACTATGTCCCTACTAAACATCAGTGGGAGGATATCCTTACCAAAGCGCTTCCAAAATCTGGTATACTCGAGTTGCAATAGTAACCACTTTGATGAGATTCAAAAACCTTTTTAAATGAACTATTAATCGAAGCGTGCTAAATTGAAAGCTGATACAATTAATGATTAAGCTCCAAACATATGAAAATTTTGTTGAAAACATTTTGACTTTTTGATATAACAAATTAAATGTTATTAGATTTCAAGATTTTCTAATCATTTTCAAATATATATTCAATTAAACTATTCGAATATCAAAATATTACTCCAAGTTTTTCAAATGTCAATTTTAATCCTTACTCAAGTGAAAAAGTGTGTTTTAATCTTTTAAATAATTTTACAAAGTATTTCGAGCCTTAATCGAGCCAAAACTTTTTCTTAATATATCTTAAACCAAAAAACCAGATTGCCTAGAGGGTACCGATACCCCCCAAGAGGGTACCGATACCCCTATGTAAGATTTGGCTCCGAGAAATAACAGATTGCTCGGAGGGTACCGATACCCCCCCAAGAGGTACCGATACCCCCTGTCTCATAACATTCGAAATATTTGAATTTTACACTGTAGGTACTGATACCCTATGCAGGGGTACCTATATCCGCCAACGCTCCAAGCTGTTTTATTAATTATTTTCACACAATAACGGCTCTATTGACTCCACTAATGATCCTCAACGTTCAGAAGTGATTCAAGGAGTATTTAAACAAGCTTAGGAGCCATTGATCAACAACAATTATCAAGAATCAAGAGAGAATCAAAGAGAAAGCATCAAACCTCAAGTTTGAGCATTTTCAAGCCTATTTCATTCAATATTCATTTTTGCTTTCAAGAACACTTATTGTGCTCAATTGTATTATTCTTGAGTGTTATTTCTTTTTTCTAGAATTGTGAAAACATCTTTCCTTGTGAGGATTTTCTTGTAAGTTTTCAAAATTTGTATAGTTCTCTTTGGGAGAGAGTGTTCTCAAGAATTTGGGGTATAATTCTTGAGGGATTTGTATGGTTAATCTTTGTCCTCAAAAGAAAGACAAATTATGAATTTATGGAAAATCTTAGTGTGGCTACTAATGTGGATTAGACTTTAGTTGAGAAAGTCGAACCACTCTAAATCGCTGTGCAAATATTTTCAATTTTCTGCAAAAGCTTCCACCGAAATTTTTATTGCCAATTCACCCCCTCTTGGCCTATTCCGTCGATCGATTAACTCAACAATTGATATCATAGCTTGACTCATTTGAAGGTTTAATCGCCTCTTGAGTATATCCGGGAAGAGTTACATCGATAATCAAGTCATCAATGGCCTCCACTTCAAACTCTGACTTCGGTCTTGATTCATTGCCCGTCAACAAGCCTCATTTCTTTAATGGTGCTAATTATACTTATTGGAAGAATAGGATCATGTATTTCATTCAAGAAAGTGACATGGGAGCATGAAATATTATAGAAGATAGATATATCAAACCTTCCACTCATCCAAGATTGTGGAGTGAAGGAGAAACAAGAATGTTTCAGCTCAACTCCAAAGCTATCCATATTATTTTTTGTGCTCTTGGACCAAATGAATACGGGAGAGTTTCATATTGTACAACCGCCAAGGAGATATGAGATAAACTACAAGTCACTCATGAAGGCACAAACGAGGTAGAAGAATCTAAAATTAGTTTTCTAACTCATAGCTATAAAATTTTTAGGATGAAACCGGATGAAGATATCAAAGTTATGACAGATAGATTCTCCATAATTGTCAATAGTCTCAAATCATATGGAGAAATTATTCCAAATGACAAGCTTGTGAGAAGTTAGTTTACTCTCTTCCAAAAACTTGACAATCAAAGAAGACGACGATCATTGAGGCTAACAACTTAAAATCCTTAACCCTCGATCAGCTTATTGGCTCTCTTCTCACGCATGAAATGATGCTTAAAGAATAGGAAGATCTCGAGAAAATAGACGAGCCAAAGAATGAGACGGAAAAGAAGAAAAACATTGGAGTTGCTCTCAAATCAACAAAAGATTAGAGTGATTCGGATGAAGATGATGATAACGAGGAAATGGCATTGTTTGCCAAACGGTTCAGAAAATTGATGAGGCCAAACCGAGGAAGAAAATTCAAACGAAATGAAGGCTTCAACAATGAACCAAAAGAAAAGGACCCGATCATTTGCTATGAATGCAAAAAGCCGGGGCATGTCAAATATGATTGCCCACAATTGAAGAAAAATGGTCAATCAAAGAATAAGCACAAGGCTCACATGGTTACATGGAGCGATGAAGAAGGTTCCGATGAAGAGGAACAAGAAGTAGCAAACTTGTGCTTGATGACATTTGGGGAGGATTCTCAGGTAACCTCTAGCTCATTTAATTTTGAAGATTATTTGTTTGATGAGATATTAGAGGAATATACTGGGTTGGCTTCTGATTATGAGAAATTATTTCTAAATATAAAAATGATATTTCAAAATTGAAAAATGAAAATAATCTCAATATCGAAGACCAACAATGATCTTGAAAGTAAAATCAAAGATTTGCAAATCAAACTAGAAGAGTTTGAAATGAAAAACTTTGATTTGCAAAATTTACTTTCAAAGGTCAATGATGATCATCAAAAGAAAATTGATGATCTTAAAGCTTCTTTCAATAAGGTTGATTCAAAACGCTTTGAAAAAGGAGAAAATTCAAAAATCAACTTTGTTAGAAAAAGTTTTAAAAACTACAATCATAGAGGTCCTTGAAGAACCTCTAATAGAAAAATCGTTAGAAGTATATGGGTTCCTAAAGAACTCATTACTACTAAAGATAAGGAAATACTACACAAATGGATACCTAAGGGGACTAGAATTTTGGAAACTAATGAATATGGACCCAAAAGAACTTGGGTACCAAAAATAAAAAATTAATCTATGTTTGTAGGAAAAGGAGCATTGCTACAAGGCAAGGGAAACAAATTCAAACTCATGGTACCTTGATAGTGGATGCTTAAGACACGTGACCGGATACAAAAGCCGGTTCATAGAGCTTAAAGCCAAAAATGGAGGAGAGGTGACTTTTGGTGATAATTCAAAATGTCACATTGAAGGTATTGGCACTATAGGTAATACCTCTTCCATACAAATTAATAATGTTTTATATGTGAATGGATTAACGCATAATCTATTGAGTATTAGTCAATTGTGCGATAAGGGATTCAATGTCATGTTTGAAACTAATGGTTGTAAAGTCATTAACATTGCATCTAATCGGATTATGCTTGTTGGTCATAGAATATGAAACATATACATGGAGCAATTAGATTCTATAGATATGACTAATTTATGCCTAGTTGCTAAGGATGAGCATGATAGTTGGTTATGGCATAAGAGACTAGGACATGCTAGCATGAGTGTTCTACAAAGACTAATTCAAGGAGATTTAGTTCGAGGGTTGCCAAAGCTAAATTTTGACAATGATAAAATCTATTATGCTTGTGCTAAAGGAAAATAAAACCGAGTTTCTTTTAAGTCCATTAATGATGTATCAACTAGTAGAGTATTACAATTGATCCATATAGATCTTTTTGGGCCATCTAGGACTACTAGCTTGGGTGGAAAACAATATGCATTTGTATTGGTAGATGACTATTCTAATTATACTTGGGTTCTATTTTTAAGTACTAAAGATGAAGCATTAGAAAAATTCATCATGTTTTCAAAAGTAATCCAAAACGAAAAAGGTTACTCCATAACTAGTGTTAGGGAAAATGAAGTTACTCCAAAATTCATCTTGGATTTACTGAGTTTTGTAATTCTAATGGTATTAGCGATAATTTTTCAGCACCTAGAACCCCTCAACAAAATGGAGTTGTTGAGAGGAAAAATCGAACTTTAAAAGAAATGGTTAGAATCATGCTTTGTGAAAATAATTTGCCAAAATATTTTTGGGCGGAAGCCACAAATACCGCGTGTTATGTTATTAATCGAGTAATGATTAGGCATATTTTGAAGAAACTCCATATGAACTTTTCAAAAATAAAAAGCCTAACATTATCTATTTTCATCATTTCGGATGTAAATGTTTTGTTTTAAACAACGATAAAGAAAATCTTGGCAAATTTGATGCTAAAGTGATGAAGGAATTTTTTCTGGTTATTCCTTAAATTCTAAGGCTTATCGAGTATTTAATAAAATAACTTTAGTTGTAGAAGAGTCTATTCATGTTGTTTTCGATGATAATCCCCTTCCAAGGAAGGATTCTTGTGTAAATGATGATGTAGGTATTATAAAAGCAAATGACGTTAAACATGACGTTGGAGAACCATCATCAAAGGAAGAAATGAAAGGTGAGGAAACTCATGATGTTCTCGAGAATCCAACCATTGAAGAAAGGGAAGTCTCTTACCCAAGAGAGTACAACTATGTCAAGGATTGTGAAATAATAGGTGATCCATCCAAAGGGGTAACAACTCGTTTTTCTCTTAGAAATATATGTAATTATGTTGCATTTATTTCATGTATAGAGCCTAAGAATATTAAAGAAGCATTAAATGATGAACATTGGATTATGGCTATGCAAGAAGAGTTAAATCAATTTGAGAGAAGTAGAGTATGGATATTAGTTGAAAGGTCTAGTAATAAATCTACTGTAGGTACTAGATGGATATTTAGGAATAAGCTTGATGAAAGTGGTAATATAGTAAGAAACAAGGCTAGACTTGTTGCTCAAGGGTATACTCAAGAAGAAGGCATAGACTATGATGAAACATACGCTCCCGTAGCTAGGATGTAAGCAATTAGAATGTTATTAGCATTTGCATGTTTCAATGAATTTAAACTGTATCAAATGGATGTTAAAAGTGCATTTTTAAATGATTTTATAAAAGAAGAAGTATATGTGAAACAACCTCCTGGTTTTGAAGATTCAAAATTTCCAGATCATGTTTTCAAATTGATAAAAGCACTTTATGGTTTAAAACAAGCTCCTAGAGATTGGTATGAAAAATTGTCAAACTTTTTAATTGAAAAAGGTTTTTCAAAATGGAAGGTTGATACTACATTGTTTTTAAAGCATAAAGGTAAAGATTTATTAGTAGTTCAAATTTATGTTGATGATATAATATTTGGTTCTACTAATGATGTTCTTTTCCAAGAATTTTCTAAGCTAATGCAAAGTGAATTCGAGATGAGCATGATGGGGGAGCTCTCATTTTTCTTGGGACTCCAAATCAAGCAAAGAAAAGATGGCATCTTCATTAATCAAGCTAAGTACGTCAAGGATATGTTCAAGAAGTTTGGACTGGAAAATGGGAAACCTCTTGCCACTCCAATGAGCCCATCAACAAAGCTTGACAAAGATGAAGGAGGTAAATATGTGGATGTTAAATTGTATTGGTCAATGATTGGCTCTTTGCTCTATCTAACCGCAAGTAGACCGGACATTATGTTTAGTGTTTGCTTATATGCTAGATTTCAATCATGCCCTAAGGAATCACATTTACTAGCTGTTAAGAGGATCTTTAGATACCTTATGAACACTTCTAGTTTAGGACTTTGGTATCCTAGAGACTCTAGCCTTAGCTTGCATGCCTTCTCTGATGCGGATTATGGATGATGCAAAATAGATAGGAAAAGCACCTCCGGTACTTGCCAATTCCTAGGAAATATTCTAATTTCTTGGTTTTCAAAGAAACAAAATTGTGTTGCATTATCTACCACTGAAGCGGAATACATCTCAGCCGGTAGTTGTTGTGCACAAGTTTTATGGATGAAACAACAACTTTTTGATTATGGAATTGAAGTAGGTACCATACCTATCAAGTGTGACAATACTAGTGCTATTTGTCTCACTAAAAATCCCATCCAACACTCTAGAACTAAGCACATTGAAATTAGACATCATTTCATTAGAGATTATGTCGTTAAAGAAGATATAGTTCTAGAATATGTTGATACTTTGCACCAATTAGAGGATATCTTTACAAAACCTTTAGATAAAGAAAGATTTTGGACACTTAGGAGAGAATTAGGTTTGACCAACCTACCTTGACTTAGTGTTTAAAATAAGTTTAGCACTTTTAATTAGTTTTGGAAAATGCTTATAAAAATAACACTTTTGATTGCATCCTTTGCTATTAGTTAGGGGGAGTTTATGATTCTTAGTGAGAATTAATTATATGTTCAAATAATGTTTAAGGATAGATTTACTTTAATTGAACATTGTTAATTTTCCTAATATGAGTTGCCAATACCACTAGAGCTAATTAATTTAGCTTTATAAGTGTTTAAAATCATATTTTTGGACATTTTGGCATATGAGGTATCGATACCCCCTTTGATTGGGTACTGATACCCCCTTTGAATGGGTACCGATACCCTCCCCTAAGGTATTGATACCCTCCATGGGTTCTGGTTATTAAACACCCAGAAGAACCCTTTCTCTCAAAACCCTCTTTTCTCTCTTACAAGCCGTTCCTCATCTCTTTCTCTCTAAATCTCCACTTTTGCCAAAATCATGAAATACAAGTCGGAATTACTTCAATTTTCAACTTATAATCCTACTAGAATCATTAAAAACGTGCAATCAACAACAAAACTCACTCAAATCCGAATTTTTCAAGGTAATTTTTCTAAACCCATTATTTCATTGATTTTGAACATAAAACTAGTTTTAATTAGTTCTAGGTTGAAATGTATATTGGGCATTGTTTATATTTTGGTTTAGAACTATAATCTACAACTAATTTCATCAAATACACAAGATTTTTCAAAATGTTTTGAAATTTTTGAAATTTAAAAAAATGATTTTAATTATTGTTTTTGATTTAATTATGTTGTTTTCATGAAAACTATACATATATTGATTTTTCAAACATTGTTTTCAAAAATAGTCTTTCAAAATTGCCCATTAGGATTATTTTAGAGAACCTTGAAATAATGAGGACTCATTTGAGTTTTGGGATTGATATTATTGCATACAAGTGTTTTGAAATTGCAAGTTAATATTTTCTATTCCGATTTCCTAAGTCATGTCTCACAAACGCCCTAGGATGTCCACTAGTCAACCAAACCCACCTCTAAATCCACCTCCTATCCAACAAATTCCTAATCTCGATGATCCTAATATGACTATTCGTAATTCATGCTTCAATGAACCTGGTCGTAAACAAAATATCTTCTTCAGGTATTCTCAATACTTTGAGTCATATAAAATTCGAGAAGAACGAATTCATTCTCTTCAAGCTATGCTAGAAAAAGATTTTAGAATCTTCCTGCCCTACGAGAGTGGAAATTTGATAAACAACGAATGAACGCATCAATGCGCTCACACATGAGATGGCCGCTATGCGAGCTCATTTTCCTCCTCCCGATCCTCCTACGGATGCTTGAACCTTGCCTTGCTTTAGTTTTCTTGATGAAACTTAGAACTTATTGTTTTAACATTTTGGATGTTTGTGGATGTTAGAATTTGTTTTGGATGTTTGAACTTAAATATATATGATTGATTTGCATCATTTACATATTAGTAAATATGACTAATTTACCATTTCACAATATTTTTGAATATTGAATTATGGAACTAATGGCTAACATATCTCTTGATTGTGATCTTAGCAGCTTAAGCTATATCTATAGGTATTAATTGGCTATGTTTTTTAAAAACCTTATTTAAATTTTTTTTATAATCTTAACAAAAAAGGGGGAGAAGTATTAGAGTAAGGGGGAGTAATTTATTTTCAAAGTATTAGAGTAAGGTATCAAAGTATTAGAGTAAGGGGGAATAATTTCAAAACTTGATTTCAAAAAAAAATGTTTTTCAATTAGAAAATCCTAAAATTACTAAAATGTTTTGTTATATCAAAAAGGGGGAGATTGTTGAAAACATTTTGATGTTTCGATATAACAAATTAAATGTTATTAGATTTCAAGATTTTCTAATCATTTTCAAATATATATTCAATTAAACTATTCGAATATCAAAATATTACTCCAAGTTTTTCAAATGTCAATTTCAATCCTTACTCAAGTGTAAAAGTGTGTTTTAATCTTTTAAACAATTTTACAAAGTATTTCGAGCCTTAATCGAGCCAAAAATATTTTCTTAATATATCTTAAACCGAAAAACCAGATTGCCCAGAAGGTACCGATACTGCCCCCAAGAGGGTACCGATACCCCTATGTAATATTTGGCTCCAAGAAATAACAGATTGCTCGGAGGGTACCGATACCCCCAGGAGGTACCGATACCCTATGCAGGGGTACCGATACCCCCAACGCTCCAAGCTGTTTTATTAATTGTTTTCACACAATAACGGCTCTATTGACTCCACTAATGATCCCCAACGTTCAGAAGTGATTCAAGGAGTATTTAAACAAGATTAGGAGCCATTGATCAACAACAATTATCAAGAATCAAGAGAGAATCAAAGAGAAAACATCAAACTCAAGTTTGAGCATTTTCAAGCCTATTTCATTCAATATCCATTTTTTCTTTCAAGAACACTTATTGTGCTCAATTGTATTATTCTTGAGTGTTCTTTCTTTGTTCTAGAATTGTGCAAACATCTTTCCTTGTGAGGATTTTCTTGTAAGTTTGCAAAATTTGTATTGTTCTCTTTGGGAGAGAGTGTTCTCAAGAATTTGGGGTATAATTCTTGAGGGATTTGTAAGGTTACTCTTTGTCCTCAAAAGAAAGACAAATTAGTGAATTTGTGGAAAATCCTTAGTGTGGATAGCTAAGGTAGTGGACGTAGACTTTGGTTAAGAAAGTTGAAGCACTCTAAATCGCTGTGCAAATATTTTCAATTTTCTGCAAAAGCTTCCACCGAAATTTTTATTGCCAATTCACCCCCCTCTTGGCCTATTCTATCGATCGATTAACTCAATAAATTTGAAAGCTAAATTAATGATTATTTTGCAGCAATGTTGAAATGAAAATATTGTGGATGGAATCTATAGTTGGAACTCGCAAACTTGACCCGAACCCGATTACCCCAACTGATTTACCTGACCCAATACCCGATAGTAACCCGAATATGCTAATCAAATTTGATCCGATACCCTACCCATACCCAACCCGAACCATACCCAATCGAAAATTTAGCGAAAATGAAAGCACCCCAAATCGAAATTAACCTAAACCGAAACTGAAATTAACAAACCAAAAGCAACCCGGACCAAAACTAACTCGAACCGAAAGAAACCCGAAGTGAATTTTAACCCAAACTGAGAGAAACCTAAACTGAATTTTAACCCGATCCAAAAGTAACCTGAATCGAATTTAACTCGACCCGAAAACAACCTAAACAAAAATTAATCTGAACCGAAAGTAACCCAAACCGAAAGCAAACCGACTTTAATTTACCCAATTTGATTTGAACCGAACATTGCCCTATTTTTTACTTGATAAATGAATAAAAATGGACGAGTGATTTATTGTTATTATATATATTTTAACAATGTGATGGATAGTAAAATAATATATATTTTATTCTATTTTTTAATTATACTCCTAGTTAGCCACCAACTTTGGTAATAGTTTAATGAATACCAGTATCACCTTTGATAATAGTTTAATGATTTAATATTAATTTTTAGTTTAAAAAATTATATTCATATTTGATTCGATAATTTTTAAAAACAATTAAAAAATTATTTGAATGAAGAATTATAAATAAAGTTATTATTTAGTATTTTGTTTTATATGATTAACATTAATTGTCATCATTTATATAGTATAATCAATACTGTATATTTTAATTAACTTTAAAAGAAAGAAAAATCATTTTTTTATATACACAAATTAACATGAAACACAAATCTCAAATAAAGAATTCTCATTCAAAGAATCAAAAGTGACATGTAGCTACTACTCTTGCACATCAAACTTAATTATATTGAGTTTCTCAATAAAACTTTCTTAATAAACTTAAAAGATCAATAAAATAGTTTGAAAGAATCAAATTCAACCCTCTTAAATCTTAAAATATAAGGAGACATAAATATTATATCCATCAATTGTTGAATTAAATCCAATCCACATCAGAACCGACAAACTCATCTTCCTTCGTAGCTACATAAATTAAAATAATAAGTTATTAATTTGTTTACCAAAATAAAAAAATGAAATATATTAATAATAATAAAAAAAGATGGTGTGGTAAACAAACTTTACTATAAGAAATTGAAAGAAATCTAAACGAAAATAAAAACTTACATTCATAATTGAATAACCAACTACGAGACGTTATCAAAGTTGTAAGAGGTATAAGAAATATCCCTATACTAAAATTTAACGTTGGGATGTAAGAACTTCTCCACTTATTCAAAATTCAACCTCTTATACTAAAAGTTGGTTTTGAAGCAACAATTGTAAGAGGTACAATCAAAATATCTCTAACAAGATGAGAAAGTTGTCCATATCGATTCTTATTTTCTTTCCAAAAATTAAGGATGTCAAGCTCTGTTTTTCTATCAAATTTGGGGTCGTCTAAGTAAACATCTAATTGTGTCTTGGCACAATAAAAAAACATGGCCTCTTTCTTGTCATAATACTATAAAAATATAAAAAATAATATAACTTGTATTATATAAATTATAAAAAAAAGATAGTAAAAATGAAATACATTAAATGAAAAATAGAAAATAAAAAAATAAAAAAATTAAAAATATAAGAAAGTTGATGCAAAAAGGTCGAATTTGCGCTTGTGGTGTGTAAATGACATGCTCAAAGTATATGCGTTCAAGTTCAATTCTAAGGACGGTTCATGTGAGATGTGTATTTCTGAAACATATTCTTTAAAAAACATCTCTAACTTGGCTAACGCTACAACGCCTTTAACGTAATCGTCATCGCGGCCGCCGCAGGGGAAGAACATAGTGGGAGTGAAGGCGAACTCTCGTCAATTATTTTTTAAAATATTAATTACTATTAAAATATATATTTTTAAAAATAAAATATTGCTAGATCTTTAATTAAAAATTTATATTTATAAAAAATAAAAATACTTTAACTTAGCTATAATAAATTCCTAGTTTCCGCCCCCGCATTGTCGGCCATGAATGTGGCGTTAGCTTTGTCTCGTTGCTCCCTTTGAAAAGACGGTTTGTTGTACGCCGGTTTCAACGAGTTCAAGAGCCATTCAAAATTGTTGAATTTCTTTTCTTCCTGTTTTTAACTTTGACCCGCCAAGGGGAGCGTTGCTGGGGATAAGCATGTAATCGAACTAAATGCATTTGAATAGAGGAATGTTCATGTTCGTTCATTTAATAAATAAACGAACATAAACGAACACGAACATAAATGAACAAAATTTTATTTTTCATGTTCGTTCATTAAGAAATACAGTTTGTTCATGTTCGTTCATTTAAATGATAAACGAACATAAACAAACGTAAACAAACACAAACGAACGAACATAAACGAATATAATAAATGAACATAAACGAACAACACAAACACAAAAAACAAACTTATTCGAACACAACAAATGAATGTAAAAAGAAGTAAACAACAAGAATAACAACTTAAAATTAATTAATATAACCTATAACTTTAGAGTTAATTTGTTTCGAATACGGCAAAAACATACATAAATCATAAATAAACTATACGAACATAATAAAGTCTTAAAGTTAATTTGTTCAACAAAACAATCTTCTTGAAATCCAAACAACTTCAATAATCTTCGTAACATATTCAACTTGTCATATGTTCGAACATAAATGAACATAAATGAACGAACATAAGCGAACATATAATCGAACGTTCACGAACGTAAATAAACGAACGAGCCCTTTGTTCGTGTTCGTTCATTTAATTAAACGAATGCAAAATCTTGTTTATGTTCGTTCATTTAATAAATAAACGAGCATAAACAAACTTCCCGCCGCATAGTTCATGAACGGTTCGCTTAACGTTCAATTCATTTACGGGCCTGGATATGAATTTGCTAAATATTAAGAAAACAGAAACTGCTTTGGTTCTGCGCTCATCGTTTTCCTTGATTTTTTTATCGATGATACAAAGTGTCTAGTGTGATATTTTGAAAAAAAAAACATTTGGGGTGACCAAAACATAACAATGAAAATAATTGAGTGACTAAGTATATAATTTATTATTATAATTTTTTTAACGGAATTAATGATTTAAACTTTATGATAAAACGTCTCAAAAAATATTTTAAAAGACATCTCGATATAACTTAAGGAATAATAGCATATTTAAGGCTAGATAAAAATAAAGGGAAAATTATGCATTTAGTACCTAAACTATCAGTTTTGACCCGTTTTAATACCTAAACTTTCAATTTTTTAAAATTATACTTGAACTTTAGTTTTTGTTTCATTTTAGTACATCTGTTCAAAATTTAACGTTAAGTTTTGAAAAAAATTTAAAAGTTTAGGTATTAAAATGAAACAAAACTGATAATTTAGGTACTTAATGCGTTATATTTTTAACGGTGGGATACTAAAATGAAACAAAAACTAAACATTATGTATACTCTTAAAAAAATTGAAAGTAAAAATGTTAAAATAGATAAAAAATTAATAATTTAAATACTAAACGCGTAATTTATACTAGAATAAAACTTGTATCCGGGCAAAGCCGCCCTAACGGGCATCCATGGGTTCAACAATAAGCAGGCCCAACTCTCCCCCCTCCAAACTACACGGAAAACCCTCGGAAAGAAAGGCTAAAACCCCACATTCTCATCCCAAATGAGAGAGCTTAGAGCTAAAAGCTTCAATGGCGGCCAAGAATCAACAAACGCACAAATCCAACAAGAGAAAGCAAATTTCAAGCTCAAACACCGACCGAGATAGCTCGAAATCCAAGAAGCCGAAGCTACATGCTTCCTTCCCTTCAAACAAGCCGTTGAAAAAACCTTTCAACTCGTCCAAACAAAAACACGAACACCCAAGTCATTCCAAGTTTAAGAAACCGGAATATGGGAGTGAAAATAAAGAGCTTTCTAAGAGAGAGCGTCGAATCCAAGCAAAGGTCATTCGACTTTTTCTCCCCGTGTTTTTCGTTAAAAATCGAAGGCAACCGATTTTTTTGTTTGTTTGCTATTTAATGTTTGTTGTTTTATCGGTTTTGATAGGAATTGGCAGAAGCTAGAAAGAAGAAGAGGAAACCGCATTATACTCTTGAACAAGTAAATTCTGTGTCTTTTCTTTTTTATTTAGGGTGTGATCGAGTTGAGCTGAGTTTAAGCTTATTTAGTAAGCTCGACTTGAATTCGAGGCTGGAGCTGAGTTGGATTTGTAAATCTCAAACTCCATTGGAGAAAATGTTGAATTGCTTGAGCTGGCGCGTTTAGGTTCTTTTACTTGGTAAAAGACGAGCTCAACTCTCATGCTTGATTTCAATCTTGGTCATTCGTACTCAACTCAAGCATGAGTATTAGTTTGAGTTTGAATTGAAGTTTTTCAAAGAAAAAAAAACATATTACTCCCGTGCTTGAATCAAGTATTATGACATTTGAATTCAATTATTTAGATACTCAAACTGCTTTGTGTTGGAGCTCACTCAACTCAAGAATGACTGAGCCGAAATATATTTTTTTTAACCCAAAACAGCGTATGAGCATAAACATCGCTCTTAAACCCCCATTTAATACAAAGATTTTTTTAATTGAACTATTTATGATTTGATTAGAACTTATTTGATGGCTGACTGAAATTTTGGCAATTAACATTTTTTTGTCTAATTCAAATTTTTGTTCTTTTACTTGCATTAGGAGCTTGCATCTCTATGGGAAAAGATGAGACGTCGGAATATTGCTAAAGAAGACAGATCAAAGTATGTATTCGAGAACAAATATAATGCTTTGTGATTCAACATGGCTTTTCTTGGCCTTAAATTTTATTTGAATTGTTCTTAGGCTGATAACTGAAGCTCTGCAAAAGATGAAGGGAAAGATCCCAGAAATTGCTGGTTCCCATGTTTCGTCTCGTGTTCTGCAGGTGGGTTTTTTTTGGCCTTTCATTAAGGTTCGAATTAATTCCACTGCAATAGGCTATGGTTGTCTAACCCATTTTTTGTTTGGCCTTAGACCTGTGTTAAACACTGCTTGCAAACAGAAAGAGATGCTGTATTTTCTGAGCTTCAGCCACACATTCTCACCCTCTCGTGCAATGCCTATGCTGTGCATCTTGTGAAGAAAATGTTAGATGCGGGTATACTTATGTTACTTCTAGGACTAGTTTGTATAATTATCTTGTAGGTGATGCTGATCCTATTGTTATCATAGCCTTACATTACAATTAAATGCATGCAGCATCTAAAAAGCAGCTGGCAGGGGTTATATCATCTCTCCGTGGGCATGTTGCTTCGCTTCTTCGGCACATGGTTGGATCTGTAGGTAAGATAGAGTTTATTTTTTCTCACCTAAATTTGTCAAAAAAATTTAATGTTGCATTTACTTTGAACATGTGTCTTATCTAAGTTGCCCAAACTTTATATTTCTTGAAGTTCCTATGTCTTGTATGCCAACATTGGTATGAGGATACTCTCTAATTTGAAAAACTTATAAAAGATTGAACTACCTGTGTAGGAAACATAATTGTAATCCAACACTCACGCCTGAGTTTGAGTAGCATAGGTCTGATGCATGTACCGACATGAGTATGGGGTGACTTTGTAATGATCCTCCAAATACTGAAAAACTTGAAAAAAATACCTGTACTAGAAACATACTCATATCCGGCACTCTTACCTGAGTCCGAGTAATGTATGTCTTAAGTTTACTTAATTATTTTATGTGCACGTGTTTTGTATTAAATTGAGTGATAAAACTGGTTTAATTTTCGTTTGGAGGATTTCACTGTAGGTTTTGAGAAGTAAATCTGTTCTGAAGCCTTGCTAACATCCAATATCCTCGCTTACCTTCTGCAGTTATTGAGCATGCATATCAACTTGGAAATGCCTCTCAAAAACAAGAGCTTCTGATGGAATTATTTTCTACTGAGCTTCATCTGTTTAAGGACCTCACATCCATCAAAGAAAGCAGGTAGAACTTACATAATTTTTTACTTTCTAGCCATGATTGTCGTACTCTAAAAAGTTCTAAAGAACTGAAAACTTATAACGGAGGTTGATGGGCTGTCATTAAATTTTGTGATGTTATTCCTTTCACACCTTTGTTGGTAGATTGTCAGATATATGTGGTTCCACAGTGATATCCTACTTCTACAGCAAGTCGAGAACATATTTTGACAAAAAATTCTGATCTCATGTCAGGTTAATAGATGTAATATCGAAATTGGGCTTGCAGAAGTCTTCTGTTTTGCGACACATGAGTTCAGTGATTCAACCAATCCTTGAAAAAGGAATAGTGGATCACTCAATTATACACAGGGTATTAGTAGAGTATTTGAGCATAGCTGATCAGGTATTTATGATCTTAACACATTATTGGAACATTCTCTAAAGAAATTTCTGTCCATAGCGCTGTTTTTTCCATGTGATTTCTCTTACTAAATTTAGTTTGTCTATAGTCCTCTGCTGCGGATATAATTCAACAACTGTCTGGTCCACTCCTAGTTCGTATGATCCATACCCGGGAGGGATCTAAGATTGGGATGCTCTGTGTTAAACATGGAAGTGCTAAGGTTTGTTGTAGTCGGTTGTATGAGTTCCATAAAACCTTATTCATAAGGATACCCTTTTCTAGAAAGACTTAAGATCCTTTTTGTGTTTCATTTTAGGAAAGAAAGAAAATCATCAAAGGAATGAAAGGCCATATAAGCAAGATAACACATGATCATTGCGGGTGCATGGTATGGGTTGTTTATGGAAATCTATCTGCTTGATTTTCTTTTGTTAGAAATGCTAAATTGGAAGTCTTTTTATACTACTTATTTTAACCTTAACTTCTACAAATAGGAGTGTATATACATTTGGTTTGGTTGAAAAAACCAAAAATCAAATTAACCTACTTCCTATAAATAATAACCGAAAACCGGTCTGGCTTAAGGAAAAACCGAAATAACTGAACTAACTTAAGTTAATCGGTTTGATTGGTTAATTGAATTAACTGAAAATAAATGAGCTAAGCTACCCTTTCTATAATTAATATATATTTAAGAAATTAAGACTCATATTTTAATTATATTTGATTAAAAAGTTATAATCATTGGAGAAATGTAATCAATTTACTATTGTAATGTTTGTCCACATATATATTCTATTATAAATATATTTAAAAATATATACAGGTATAATGTTTTTATATTAAGCCATTAATTCAGTCAGTTTGACTATCGATTATATAAACCGATAATGGACCAAATTAACATATTTAAACCGACTCCTATAACTGACCTAAATCAAAACCGAATTAACCAAACCAAATGAATCAACTTGTATAGGTTAATTCAGTTAACTCAATTTTCACGAGTTTTGCACATTCCTATGTCTTAATTGTAATTGGCTCTTGATAAATTCAACTACGGCACTACTAACATTACGAGTGTATGTCATGAGGCCTTTCTTTAAGATTTAAAACGCTAAAGCCTTTTGTCTCTGATTTCCATTTTATTAGGTTCTCGTGGGCATTGTTTCAATGGTTGATGACACTAAGCTTCTAACTAAGGTTAGCTTCTGCTATGTCGCCTTTCGTTACTACATCTCTATGTAATGTAATATTGATTTACTGTAGTGTCTGACTTTAATATTCTGTTTTCAGTTCATCATCCGTGAGCTCCAAGCAACATTGAAAGAGATTGCTGTGGACAAGGTGTCTACTCTTTCTAAACCTGTTATCTTAACAACAGATGCTTAAGAAGATATCTTGGTCAGGCAATAATGATGGGTTCTTGACCTCTAAAACAAATAAAAGAATTATTTATATTTATACCCTCATTATCTGAACTATCCGGAGGGTCCTTAAAATCGAAACTGATAAATTCAGGAGTTGGTCAACTCAGCTTGGGCCGTGTAAATGTTCATATTTTACAGTTATTTTAGAATGTCCGTGGAATGGTTTGTATCCCTGAAGTTGCGTCATTTGTTGGATCTGACATTAATTCAGTTTTTAGTACTGTGTTCCTTATGGGTTTCTGCTTGCATTTTGTGAATTTCAGAGTGGAAGGCGCTTGTTGTTGCAGCTGCTTCATCCAAATTGTTCACGCTATTTTAATTCCGATGGCCTGGCCTTTCTAAATTTATCTGTTCCGTCGCTCAGTGCTAAGGTAGTTTAATAGATGTGATATTTTGTTCATTTATCATAGACTGCGAACCTTTCCTGAAATTTACAATGGGTTTTCACTTTCTCAGAATGATTCCGAAGTCAGATCTGAGAAAAATTTCAAGGGATAAAGAATCTAGTAAGGAGGCATCTAAGAGTGATATTCCTGAAGAGAACCTTGATGAAGAACCTACAAAGGAGACAGCTACATCCGATCCTGATATGACACAATCCGAGTCCGGTAAAAGTGATATTCCTGAAGAGAACCTCTTCTCAGCTGAAGGTGGGAAGAAGGATCCTTCGCTAAGGAGGAGAGAGTTGCTAGTCAAGAGTGGGCTCGCTGAGGTTCGTTGGCCCCTCTTGCCCATTAGGGGGTGATATGTCCTTATTTGTGTTTCTAAAGGAAAATCTTTTGTTGGTCCTTTCACTGAAGATATCAAAATCTTTCTGGTTAACTTTTGTGATGCTCGGTTTTACAGAACCTTGTTGATGTTTGCATAGAGGACGCAGGAGAATTGCTTACTTCAAATTTTGGCAAAGAAGTAATTTTTGAGGTAATCAATTTTGTTCTTAATGGAGTTTGTACTCTTTTAATAAAGTCCAGAAGTAGGTTAAGTTAGAAGCCTGGAACTTTGTCGATAACTGAACAGTTATATCTTCTATAACGTGTTAACTTTATAACTGAATATTTTCGCTTGAACATTAGGACATGCGCTCCATCCAAATCTGAGTTTTGTTTTGTCTTTTATTGAACCATTTTCAATCCCCAATCTCTTGATTTAATCACCCTGGCATATGTTGGAAACAATGCACAGGTTGCAATGGGTGGTTCTGATGGAATTCTCCACCCAACACTAGATCAAAAATTGAATAACTTGCATGAAACTATAGCTGCACTTGCAGCGAAGCCTAAATCTGAAGAATCAGAGGAAGAACATGTGCTCGAAAACTTCCATTCCAGTCGCACCATACGGAAACTAATATTAGACTGCCCTGCATTTGCTTCCACATTATGGAAGAAATCTCTGGAAGGGAAGTGTCAATTATGGGCCCAAGGTCACAGGTTAGCTGCTTTGTTTCGACTTTGTAAAGCTTCTTTCACATTCAAAGCATAAACATCCACTTGATCTCTGGCATTACATATTTTGATATCGTCCCCATTGCCCTATTTGCAGTTCAAAGATACTGTCTGCATATTGGGAATCCTTGGACTCCGAGGTCCGTAAAATGGCGGAAGAAGAGTTGAAGCCCTTGATTGATGGTGGCATTCTCAGAATCCATGAAAATAAACAACCGGAAAACGAGGATTAGGTTGATCAATATCTTGATCGTCAAACACCTGTTGCTGGTCGGACTGCCGATAATACTGGGTGAATGAATTTATGAAATATACAGGGGAGTTTTCTTAACTGAAATAGGGTTAAGGAATTTCAGGTAGTACTATACGTTTTGAATTTTTGGTTTTCATCTTTAACGCATGAACTTATGAGCTAAAACTTTGTTTCATGTTTGTTCTTCCATTCTACGAAAATGTAAAGCAAACTCATGATTTAGTCTGGTATTGAAAATTAAATTGGGGACGAATCGGATGTGTTTCATTTATTTTTGAAAAATAAAAATAAAATATGAATTAAAAACTCATAAAAAGAAAAAAAAAAAACATTTACAATAGTTGATAAGAATATACTGGATTGTTATATTATTTTGTTTGATTTTGATAAGAATATTAGAATGTATTATTTAATTGGAGAAATAGAAATTCTTTATAAGCAAAATTTATCGATTATTATTATCATATATTTTTATTAAGTGTTTTTTTTAAAGAAAACGAGCCTCCTTAAGAACTCTTTTAAGACCTATAAAGGAAAAATAGTGTCCTATGATCTTGTATTTTCAGAATAAAAATTATTGGATACAACAAACATAATAATTTTAGGGATAAATAAAGTCAGAATACAAGATATTTCCAAAAAGGAGAGCTCACTTAGTCAAAGTATATGCCACAATATTACAAGCTCTAGGAAATTTAAAATAGCATTCAAAATCCAATGAGCTTCCCAAAGATGATAACCCAACGTGGACAAGTCCTCCTTCGGTCAAGACATCTTGTTGACTACAAGCGTTGAATCCAATTCAAAGATTACATGTGTCCACCGATACTCACTTGCCAAAGAAAGTGTTACATTCAGAGCACGAATTTCCGAAAGCCCAACTTCGACAGAACCTGGTGACGACGCAGCCATGACGCCTAGTACTTGGCCAACGACAACTTGGGCAATAACCTCCACAATCGTTATACGCCCAGTAGACTTAAAAACATCATCCAAATTGATCTTCCCATAACTTGGAGGGGAGGTTGCCACTTTGCCTAATCAATACATGAAGTTGTTTCTGAAGAAGACCGCACAATCCTCGTTCTCCACGATGCCTGCTTCTTGATGTGGACACCAATTTTCGTCCATATATAACATATATATATATATATATATATATATATATATATATTCTACTTAAATAATACAATTTTTCCCTTTTACAGATCCAAGCCCACAATCCAAGTACAAACAACCCTATAGTGGCTCAGTAGAAGCCAAAACCCAGTCCAGGACCTGAACCAGTCCACTGGAGTAACCCGGGCAACTCGAACCAGTTAGGGTTTTAAAACCCTAACCCTTCATTTCATTCCAACCATTCCTCACCCATCTCCTCAAATGCCGCCACCGATTCCTCACGCATCTCCTCAAGTGCCCTCACCGATTCCTCACGCAACCAACGACCAACCCCGATTTTTTCGGTGCACCAACAAGTAAAAAAACATACTAGTGTTAGAGTCCCATTAGGAGTCTTCAGATCTAAAAATAGCATTTCTCCTAGGAAATAAATTTACATGTAAATAAACACATCAACACACACAATATTACACAATAAAGGCACAAAAATTACGAAGCAAATACAAGAGTATTCGAAGCATTTTGTAACAATTTCGAAAAGCAATAAAAGATAAAAATCTCACATTTTTTCGGTCAATGCTTGCATGTAGGAGTTGTGTTTGTTTTCCATCGTTTTGGTTCGAAAAAAGATTTCGAAATTTCTTTTCTAGATCTACACTCCCCCGAGGCTCGTTTTCAAAAACCGTTTTGATTTTTAAAAGATAGAGGAAAAAATGTTTCAAAAAATAAAAAAAAAATTTGGTCACCGATGAATGGAGGCCGGCGAGACGGCGAGCCACCGGTTTCTGAAAACCACAGTGGCTGTTCTTCGTGTTCATGAAGAACACAAGAACATTTGAGAGAAAAAAAGGGGAGGGTTTTTATCCATTTTTGATCGAATGAAAAAAATAAAAAAGTGTTTATGAAAGTTGGTATTTATACCAACCCACGACCCGACCCATGGGCCTAAAGGGATCAACGTGTTTTCTTTAAGAAAGGAGAATTACAATTTTGGTCTCCCCCGTTTTTGGAACTTTCATTTCGCTCCTAATTTGCAATTTCAACATTAATTTTCTTTCAAAATTAGCCCTTTAATTTTGAGTTTCTTCGAAATTAGCCCTTTTTTTTATTTATTATTATTATATTTTTCATATTTTTTTATTATATATATATATATAATTTTTATTTTATATTATTTTTTTTCTTTTGGACTTTTTTATTTATTATTTTTATATATCATTTTCTGGTTTTTATTTATTTTATTTTATTTTAAAGTATTTTATTTATGTATATATATATATATATTATTTATATTTATGTATTTATTTGTTTTATTAATATTCTAATATATATATATATATATATATATTCATTTTTTACCTTATTTTATTATTATCATTAAATATACTTTTTTTTTTTATTTTTTTTTAATTTTTTTTAATTTTTATCTTTATTTTATTTATCTTGTTTAGCTTTCTTTCATTTTTATTATCTTTATCTTTATTTTATTTATTTTATATATATTATTTTTACTTTTTTTCCATTTTCCATTTTCCCATTTTATTTTTTTCTTTATTTTCTTTATTTTTATTTTCTTTATTTTTATTTTCTTTATATATATATATATATTTATTTTTTTATCTTTATAGTATTCGTCTTATTTATCTTTATTTTCTTTATTTTTATCTTATTTATTTTCTTTATTTCATTTTCTTTATTTTTTCCTATCTAACGCTTTTCATGACTTCTTAAGGGTACACTTTTAAAACCGATCGGAGGTAAGTAATCTAGATCAAATTTTTACCTTTTAATTTAAACTTACAATTTTCTTAATTAAAGACAACTGGGAATTAACTAGTACCGAAAGGGCAGTTCAAGGGTGCTAACCCTTCCTTGACTGTAACTGACTCCCGAATCCGACATATCGCTGGTAAGATGCAGATCAGGTAAGAAATTAGGGTGTACAATTAACCCGTTTTATTCTTAAAATAAATGATCGGACTCAAATCATTTCATTCAAGTCGAAGCCCAATTCTGGGCCCACCCAAAAGACGACCACGACAGGTTGGCGACTCCGCTAGGGACAAGCAAGTGAGTCAGGCTAAGGTTAATTTCTAGTTGTCTTTTTAATAAAAAAGGTAAGTTTAAATTTTAAGGTAACCTTTCGATCCTTATTACTTTTGAATATATTTTGAAATAAATAGCCGTACTGACGATTTCTTTCAATGGTTTCTGTTTATCAAACTTGTTTTTCATCTAAGGCTTTATACCCGAGCTCCAAACCCTGTTTAAGTGGGGGTAAAAGTGACACCTTTGTGAGAATTTATTCTCTATGCGGGCCTAGTAAGTAGCATTCGGGATTCATATACCTTGTGTCTTCGTGTAAATTTATTCTCCGTATGGGCATAAGGGAATATATCCTCTCGAGTTTAAACTAGTCCACATAAGCTTGTAATGGGCTTAGGACTAAGGGTCTGGCAAGCCCAAGGGGGCACCAACAAGGAGAACTCGGGTACCTTCTTTAGAACCTAAACCGGGAGACTACAGGGTATTAGAGCCCACCCCAAAACCTCATTTCAAACCCTAGACTACTTTGAGATTATTTCCTGCTCTATTTTCTGTTCAAAGCATGTGAACTAGAAATTTATGCGGTTAAGACTGGTTCAAAATTAACATGTGGGATAGAGATCATGTCCGAGTAGGAATAATAAGCATGTGGGGTAGATATCATATGGGGTAGGACATTTTATTTTCTTTATTGTTTTGATTTACCTCACTGTCTCTTTTCATTTTTTGTTCTCTTTCATTTTTATCATTTACATTATTCAAAAAAGGTGTTGATCTACAAAAAACTTGTTCGTTAAACATAAATAATTTACATTAACGGAAAAAGGAGTTATAATACAAGAGATGAAAAACTCAGAAGTCCAGCTATGGTCAGAGAATACTCAGAATGGACCGGGATTTACACTGTGCACATTAAAAGTCAACTTTTTGAGCTGGCAAGGGTTGCAAGGGCAAGACAAGAAAAAAAGTTATTGACCTGGAGTGCTACTTCAAAGACAACATGCCATTGTTGACAAATCCAAGAAGCAAACAAGTGAGTTTTAGATAGTTCCCTTCAATGGAGGTTTCCAAAGGCACTTTTGTTGAGGGAAGACTCAACAGAGAGTGAAAACCAGAGATGCAGCCATTTGAGACTTCTTGGGACAAGTACAAAAAGTAGCTCGTCACCTGCACGGTTTAGCCAGAGGAGCCGGAACGGTTCGACAGTGTATTCAACCGGTGACAGAAAAAGGCAAAAGATGAATCAACCTGTCAGAAGTTGTTTGGGGTCTAGAAGAATTTATCTTTAAAATGTTTTTGTCTCTTAAGAAATAACAATTTTGTCCCCAATAAGGATTATATATAATAACAGACACATTTTTGGATCAATGCCTCGAACATTTCATGCATCATGCATTCTTGCATTTTTCGCATTATTTTTTTTCTTTTTTCATTACATTCATATTAACTAACAAGAGATGTCTCATAAAAGAATGGAACAAACACCAGGTTTACCTCCAGAAGCTTCAGACCCATGTCATCCTCACAACACCCGCACAAAGGAAAATGGAAGCCAAAATTGCTCAACTTGAAGAGAACATGCTAAGATTACAGAAGGAACTGGAAGAAAAAATAAGTCAAAATCAACAAAATACATTGGATTCCATCACTAGGAACTAAAACGTTTTGGTTGACCAAATTATTTCAAGGTTGTCTGGCTTGAATCAAAAGAATGCTCCTAGGGCATGGGCATCTGAGAGAGTAATTGTACCGTCTACTCCGTAGTTGGAAATTTCACTTGGAGTCTTACCAAGACTTTAAAATAATTCAGATGGTTACCGCATTCCAAAATTTAGTGAAGAAGTCAAAACAAAGATGGTAGAAACGACCATTAAACAAGGAGGTAGGTCGAGTAGAAAACCTCCTCTGAAGAACAAAGATAGAGAGATCAAAAATGTCAACACCTACAATGATAAAAAAGGTGTTACGATCTCAAGCATGAAAACAACTGCTGCTGTACCGTCAGCTACTTCTAAACAAAATCAGAGGGAACCAAGAAAAGAAAAGGAGCATTTGGATCCCATCCCCATGACATATAAGGAGCTTTATCAACAGCTGTTCGATGCACATGTGGTGTCACCATATCGAGAGTAACCTTTAAAGCCCCCATACCCCAGGTGGTATGAAGAAAATGCACACTTTGAATATTATGGTGGTGTTCCAAGGCATGCTATTGAAAATCGCCTCGCCTTTAAGAGGATTATCCAAAGAATGCACAACATGAGATGAATTCATTTCAACAATACAGAATCACCCCACATTGCACATAACCCTCTGCCTAATCATCAAGAGAATGAGGAAAGTGCAATCACCGAGGAGAAGGGTAAAAAGGCCAAAACCAGAGTTTCCGAAGTGAAGTCACCTCTTGCTTAGGTATGGAGACAAATGATAATTACAAGGTTTCTTGCACCACATCCTATCACATAAGACTCCGAAGGTGATAATCATTGTTGTTATCACAATAAGAATAGACATGATGTACAAGAATGTGTTGAATTTAGAGCCTTGATCTATCTAATGATGGACAGAAAAGAGCTGTAATTTTACGATGAAAGCAAGGACACTCCCGAATTAGAAATTGGTGTATATGAGGGTACATCAAAGGAAGCCCCGACAAGTGAAACAGTTGAAAAATGGGGAGAAAGTACAGATGAAGGACCTAATCCTCGACATTTTAGAAATAGTGGGGCATCCTAATGAGGTTTTATTCCATTTTGTAGCATCCTGTTTGAACTTTGTTTTTTTACTTTCTCATATTTCTTTTTGTAACTTGCTTTTGAACTTCCTCATATTTCATTTTATAAGGATATTTCAATGAATTTATGCATGAGCATTGAATCAAATTTACAACTTGAAATTCTTTGAATATCAACTAAATTAAAAAAACTCGGTAAATAATTTAGAGTTACAGATCTTTGACAAAGTGACATGATTTAAAAGTGGTAAAACAAGGACTCTGAACTTACCTCATAAGATATACTCGAACAACATATCTTTCTCTTACGAGAACCGATATAGCCTTCTCCTCACATAAGGGAATAAATAAGAGGCTTGGTATTAGGTATGCATAGGAGCGGACAACATGGGGCATCCCTTGCGTATGACATTATTATACTTTTTTTGAAGACGTTCGATGATGATAATGATCTTCACATATGGAATATTCGAGTAGGTGAATCTAGTTTAGGTTAGTTACTTGGAAATTGAACTCTAAAAATGAGATTCCTTGGCTTTCAACAACACCTAGACTGTAACAGGTTCTTCTTGACAAACTTAAGAAATTGGACCCGTATACCCAGATTATAATATTATATATATACAGTAAAGCTTGAGTTGTCCCTCTAAAGCAATTGGTTAAATGCCCCGGCTTTATGGATAAGATTTAGCTAACTAGATAAAGGTGATTATAATATCTATACAATAAAGCTTGAGCTGTCCCTCTAAATCAATTGGTTAAACGCCCTGACTTTATGGATAAGATTCAGCTAGCCTAATAAAGGTGATTATAATATCGAGCTGTCCCTCTAGAGCAATTGGTTAAACGCCCCAACTTTATGGATTCAGCTAGCCAAACAATGACAAATTAAATTAAATTTATCTAAATAAGGAGTTTCGGTAAAAATGGACTAAGGGAGTTAAGGAACACCTGTTATAGTCAATTTCACATGAGCACTCAAGAATTTCATTTTTAGACCAATATTTTTGCACTCCCTTTGTTAGAAGAGTTTACAAAGCTTGAAAAGATGGAAGATTTCAGAGGATCGAAATAGAAGGTCTAGTAATTGATCATGCTAGTTGCATCATTTTGTCCGCATCTAATTAAAATGCCAAGCCAAGAAAAAAGGCCTGTTGTAATGATCGAGAAAAAATAACATTTTTTATGGCTGAAACCTTAGAAAATAGAGGTCAACCTAAAACCAACTCATCAATTTGAATATTTTTCAAAGAGCTATAACTCTGAAAGCATGAAAGAGCTATTGATTCTTTTATTTTCTATGAACTCACGTTTATGATTCGATTCGATTGTGAGTCTGAATTAAAAGGAAATGTTTTACAAAATTCTTATATTTTTTTCCTAAAATAAGAGAAAGGGCAAAAATATTTTCAAACAGGACAGTCTCAAATATTTAAGGTCCTTGAAGCTGAAACCCGAGAAGAAAATGGGGCACGATCGATTCCAAAGACCAGATCGACAGACAAAGAACGAGACTTCATCCAGGAGATAAAACATAACTAATTCATGTTGCATGCATCTTTGACATACTTAAGAGCATCACATTTATCATTTTTCTCATACATAATTTTTGCAGCTTTAGAGTCAATTTTTAACTTCAAGACGAAAGATACTCAATTCCAAAGCACCTTTAAAGATCGATGGTGGTTGCTTAACTCAGCAGCAAAAAGCTACACCTCAACCAACTTGACATATTGAAAGATCAACATATCTCAGAATCAACTTCATACGGGTTCGAGAGCCAATTCAGAACGAATTCAGTTCAACTTAACTCAATGACGAGCGACTATTTTCCAGTTAAAAGCTAGATTTCAACTCAATGGCGGATGATATCTGATTGACAGAATGCCTCACTTGTCTTTCTTACAAAGAGGAGTCACTCGAAGAACATCTTACATGGCTTTCCTGTGAGAGGGAGTCATCTAAAGATCATATCAGTTGGTTCAGACCCGCTAAGGGGAACCATCTGAGGAGAATACCATATTGCTTTCCCGTGAAGGAGAGTCATCCAAAAATCATATCACTTGATTCAGACCTGCTAAGGGGAACCTGTTGAAAACATTTTGATATTTCGATATAACAAATTAAGTTAAATGAATTTTAAGATTTTCCAAATGATTTTCTAAGTATATTCGATATAATTATTCGAATATCAAAATATTACTCCAAATATTTCAAAAATCATTTTTAATCCTTACTTAAGTGTAAAATTAAGTTTTAATCTTAAAACAATTTCAAAATAATCTTTCAAAGTATTTCGAACCATTTCAAAGCCAAAAATTCCAGATTGCTCAGAGGGAACCAATTCCCCCCAACGGGTACCGATTCCCCCCTGAATGGTTTGGCTCCAAGATTTCCAGAATGCTCTGAGGGAACCGATTCCCCCATAGGGGGTACCAATTCCCCCTATTCAACGGTCG
This sequence comes from Hibiscus syriacus, assembly GCF_006381635.1. Classification (NCBI taxonomy): domain Eukaryota; kingdom Viridiplantae; phylum Streptophyta; class Magnoliopsida; order Malvales; family Malvaceae; genus Hibiscus; species Hibiscus syriacus. The sequence goes on along the minus strand of NW_024062743.1, from coordinate 6,551,278 downwards.
AAATATTTGAATTTTACACTTAGGGAACCGATTCCCTATGAGGAGGAACCGATTCTCCCCACGCTCCAAGCTGTTTTATTAATTGTTTTCACACTAAAACGGCTATATGATCTTCACTAATCATCCCCAACGTTCATAAGTGATTCAAGGTTTATTTAAACAAGTTTTGAAGCCCTTGATCAACAAGAAATCATAGAGAAATCATATAGAAACAAGAGAGAAAGCATCAAACACCAAGTTTGTGCAAATCAAGCCAATTTTCCTTTCAATATTCATTTTGCTTTCAAGAACACCATTTGTGCTCATTTGTAATTATCTTTGAGTGTTCTTTTCTTGTTCTAGAATTGTGTAAACATCTTACCTTGTGAGGTTTTCCTTGTAAGTTTGCAAATTTGTAATCTTCTCTTTGGGAAAGAGTGTTCTCAAAAATTGGGGTATATTCTTGAGGGTGTTGTAAGGTTATCTCTTTGGCCTTAAAAGAAAGAACAAATTAGTGAATTTGTTGGAAAATCCTTATTGTGGATAGCTAAGGTAGTGGACGTAGACTTTGATTGAGAAAGTCGAACCACTCTAAATCGCTGTGAAATTACTTTCAATTTTCTGCAAAAGCTTCTATCAAATTTTTAATTGGCAATTCACCCCCCTCTTGGCCAAATCCGTCAATCGATTAACTCAATAATTGGCATCAGAGCCTAACTCATTTGAAGGTTTAATCGCCTCTTGAGTCGATTCGGGAAGAGTTATATCGATAATCAAAGTCATCAATGGCCTCCGCTTCAAACTTCGACTCCGGTCTCGATTCGATGCCCGTCAACAAGCCTCCTTTCTTCAATGGAGCTAACTATGCCTATTGGAAGAATAGAATGATGTACTTCATTCAAGAAAGTGACATGGGAGCATGGAATGCTGTAGAAGAAGGATACATCAAACCTCTCACTCATCCAAGGTTGTGGAGTGAAGGAGAGACAAGAATGTTCCAGCTCAACTCCAAAGCCATACATATCATTTTTTGTGCACTTGGACCAGATGAATACGGAAGAGTTTCATCGTGTACAACCGCAAAAGAAATATGGGACAAACTTCAAGTCACTCATGAAGGTACCGATGAGGTAAAGAAATCTAAAATTAGTATTCTAACGCATAGCTATGAAAATTTCAGGATGAAACCAAATGAAGATATCAAAGCTATGACGGATAGATTTTCAATGATTGTCAATGGTCTCAAATCATATGGAGAGGTCATTTCAAATGAAAACCTTGTGAGGAAGTTAGTCTACTCCCTCCCAAAATCGTGGCAATCAAAGAAGACGACAATCATCGAGTCTAAGGACTTAACGTCCTTAACTCTTGAAGAGGTAATTGGGTCACTCCTCACTCATGAAATGATGCTCGAAGATGAGGTGGACCTCGACAAGATTGACGAGACACCAAAGGAGAAGGAGAAGAAGAAAAACATTGGAGTTGCTCTCAAATCCACAAAAGATGAGAGTGATTCGAATAACGATGACGATGACGAGGAAATGGCATTGTTTGCCAAACGGTTCAGAAAAATGATGAGACCTTATCGAGGAAGAAAATTCAAATGAAATGAAGGCCTAAAAAATGAACCGAAAGAGAAGGACCCAATTATTTGCTACGAATGCAAAAAGCCAGGGCATGTTAAATATGATTGCCCACAATTAAAGAAAAAGGGTCAATCAAAGAATAAGCACAAGGCTCATGTGGCTACATGGAGCGATGAAGAAAGTTCCGATGAAGAGGAACAAGAAGTAGCTAACTTGTGCTTGATGGTATTTGGGGAAGATTCTAAGGTAACCTCTAACTCATCCGATTTTGATGATTTATCCTATGATGAGTTATTAGAGGAATATAATGGGTTGGCTTCGGATTATGAGAAATTATTTTTAAAATATAAAAACGATGTTTCAAAATTGAAAAATGAAAACAAACTCATATCCAAAACCAACAACGATCTTGAAAGTAAAATCAAAGATTTGCAAATCAAACTAGAATAGTTTGAAAAGAAAAATTTAGATTTGCAAAATTTACTTTCAAAGATCAATGCTGATCATCCAAAAAATATTGACGATCTTAAAACTTCTTTTGATAAAGTTGGAACAAAACATTTTGAAAAAGGTGGAAATTCAAAATCCAACTTTGTTAGAAAAAGTTTTAGAAACTACAATCATAGAGGTCCCCAAAGAACCTCTAATGGAAAAATCGTTAGAAGTATGTGGGTTCATAAAGAACTTATTACTACTAAAGATAAAAATATCCTACACAAATGGATACCTAAGGGGACTAGGATTTTGGAAACTAATGAATATGGACCCAAAAGAATTTGGGTACCAAAAATCAAAAATTAATCTATGTTTGTAGGGAAAGGAGCATTGCTACAAGGCACGGGAAACAAATTCAAATTCATGGTACCTTGATAGTGGATGCTCAAGACACATGACCGGAGAAAAAAGCCGGTTCATTGAGCTTAATGCCAAAAATGGAGGAGAAGTGACTTTTGGAGACAATTCAAAAGGTCACATTAAAGGTATTGGTACAATAGGTAATACCTCTTCCATACAAATTAAAAATGTTTTATATGTGAATGGATTAAAGCATAATCTATTGAGTATTAGTCAATTATGCGATAAAGGATTCAATGTCTTATTTGAAATTAATGGTTGTAAAGTCATTGACATTGCATCTAATCGGATTATGCTTGTTGGTCATAGAATAGGGAACATCTACATGGTGCATTTAGATTCTTTTGATATGACTAATTTATGCGTAGTTGCTAAGGATGAACATGATAGTTGGTTATGGCATAGGAGACTAGGACATGCTAGTATGAGTGTTTTGCAACGGCTAATTCAAGGTGATTTAGTTCGAGGGTTGCCTAAGCTTAAATTTGATAATGATAAAATCTGTGATGCTTGTGCTAAAGGAAAACAAAAGCGTGTTTCTTTTAAATCCATTAATGACGTATCAACTAGTAGAGTATTACAATTGATCCATGTAGATCTTTTTGGGCCAACTAGGACTACTAGCTTGGGTGGAAAACAATATGCATTTGTCTTGGTATATGACTATTCTAGATATACTTGGGTTCTATTTTTAAATACTAAAGATGAAGCATTAGAACAGTTCATCACATTTTCAAAAATAATCCAAAATGAAAAGGGGTTACTCTATAACTAGTGTTAGGAGTGATCATGGCACTGAATTTGAAAATCTTGGATTTATTGAATTTTGTAATTCTAATGGTATTAGTCATAATTTTTCAGCACCTAGAACCCCTCAACAAAATGGAGTTGTTGAGAGGAAAAATCGAACTTTAGAAGAAATGGCTAGAACCATGCTTTGTGAAAATAATTTGCCAAAATATTTTTGGGCGGAAGCCACACATACTGCTTGTTATGTTGTTAATCGAGTAATGATTAGGCCAATTTTAAAGAAAACTCCATATGAAATTTTCAAAAATAAAAAGCCTAACATTAGCTATTTTCATCCTTTTGGATGTAAATGTTTTGTTTTAAACAACGGTAAAGAAAACCTTGGCAAATTTGATGCTAAAAGTGATGAAGGAATTTTTCTGGGTTACTCCTTAAATTCTAAAGCTTATCGAGTATTTAATAAAAGAACTTTAGTTGTAGAAGAGTCTATACATGTTGTTTTCGATGATAATCCCCTTCCAAGGAAGGATTCTTGTGTGAATGATGATGTAGGTGTTATAAATACAAATGATGTTAGACATGATGTTGGAGAACCATCATCAAAGGAAGAAACGAAGAATGAGGAAACTCATGATCCTCTTGAGAATCCAACCATTGAAGAAAGGGAAGTATCTTATCCAAGAGAGTACAACTATGTCAAGGGTGGTGAGATTATAGGTGATCCATCCAAAGGGGTAACAACTCGATCTTCTCTTAGAAATATTTGTAATTATGTTGCATTTATTTCATGCATAGAGTCTAAGAATATTAAAGAAGCATTAAATGATGAACATTGGATTATGGCTATGCAAGAAGAGTTAAATCAATTTGAGAGAAGTAAAGTATGTACATTAGTTGAAAGGCCTGGTAATAAATCTACTGTAGGTACTAGATGGGTATTTAGGAATAAGCTTGATGAGAGTGGTAATATAGTGAGAAACAAGGCTAGACTTGTTGCTCAAGGGTATACTCAAGAAGAGGGCATAGACTATGATGAAACATACGCTCCCGTAGCTAGGATGGAAGCAATTAGAATGTTATTAGCATTTGCATGTTTTCATGAATTTAAATTATATCAAATGGATGTTAAAAGTGCATTTTTAAATGGTTTTTATAAAAGAAGAAGTGTATGTGGAACAACCTCTAGGTTTTGAAGATTCAAAATTTCCAGATCATGTTCTTAAATTGACAAAAGCTCTTTATGGTTTAAAACAAGCTCCTAGAGCTTGGTATGAAAGATTGTCAAATTTTTTAATTAAAAAAAGGTTTTTCAAAAAGAAAGGTTGACACTACATTGTTTTTAAAGCATAAAGGTAAAGATTTATTAGTAGTTCAAATTTATGTTGATGATATAATATTTGGTTCTACTAATGATGTTCTTTGCCAAGAATTTTCTAAGCTAATGCAAAGTGAGTTTGAGATGAGCATGATGGGGGAGCTCTCATTTTTCTTGGGACTCCAAATCAAGCAAAGAAAAGATGGCATCTTCATTAATCAAGCTAAGTACGTCAAAGATATGCTCAATAAGTTTGGACTGGAAAATGGGAAACCTCATGACACTCCAATGAGCTCTTCAACAAAGCTTAACTTAGATGAAGGAGGTAAATGTGTAGATGTTAAATTATATAGGTCAATGATTGGCTCTTTTCTTTATCTAACTGCAAGTAGACCGGACATTATGTTTAGTGTTTGCTTATGTGCTAGATTTCAATCATGTCCTAAGGAATCACATTTACTAGTTGTTAAGAGAATCTTTAGATACCTTAAGGACACTCCTAGTTTATGACTTTGGTATCCTAGAGACTCTAGTTTTAGCTTGCATGCCTTCTCTGATGCGGATTATGGAGGATGTAAATTAGATAGGAAAAGCACCTCCGGTACTTGCCAATTCCTTGGAAATATGCTGATTTCTTGGTTTTCAAAGAAACAAAATTGTGTTGCATTATCTACCACTGAAGCGGAATATATTTCAGCCGGTAGTTGTTGTGCACAAGTTTTATGGATGAAACAACAACTTTTTGATTATGGAATCGAAGTAGGTACTATTCCTATCAAGTGTGGCAATACTAGTGCTATTTGTCTCACTAAAAATCCCATCCAACACTCTAGAACTAAACACATTGAAATTAGACATCACTTCATTAGAGACCATGTCACTAAGGAAGATGTAGTTCTAGAATTTGTTGATACTTTGCATCAATTAGCGGATATTTTTACAAAACCCTTAGATAAGGAAAGGTTTTGGACACTTAGGAGAGAATTAGGTTTAACTGACCTATCTTCACTTAGTGTTTTAAATAATTCAGCACTTTTAATAAATATTGAAAAATGCTCATAATAGTTATTTTTGATTGCATTCATTGCTATTAGTTAGGGGGAGTTTATGATTCTTGATGAAAAATTAATTTTATGTTCAAATATCGATTAAAGATTAATTTAATTGTTTGAACATAATTATTTTTCAATATATGAGTTGCCTATACCACTAGAGAAGATTAATTTAGCATTTTGTGTGCTTAAAAATCAAATTTTAGCATTTTGGTGCAGAGGGAATCGATCCCCCCTCATGAGGGAACCGATTCCCCCTTTGAAGGGGAACCGATTCCCCCCACAGGGGAATCGATACCCCCCTAGGGTTCTGTTAAATCGGGCAGAACACCCAAAATACTCAAACCCTCTTCCGCCGTTCTCTCTCAACTTTTCTAAAATCTCCATTTTTGCCTCAAATCAACGATATTAATCGGAATTCGAATCAAATATCATCTTCTAAACCTGTTGGAATCATTAAAATCGTGCAAACAACATCTAAATCCCCTCAATCTTCATCTTTCAAGGTAAATTTTTCTAAACTCTCTATTTCATTGATTTTGAACATAGGATTAGTTTTAATTAGTTCTAGGTTGAAATAGTGATCGGGCATTGATTGTTTAGTGATTAGAAACTAGATGTTACAACTAATTTCATCAAAAACACAAGAATTTTCCAAAAATTTTTAAATTTTCGAAATTAAAAAAAATGTTAATTTTCAAATTATTGTGTTTTGATTAAATTATGTTGTTGTTATGAAAACTATACATATATTGTTTCTCAAAACCATATTTTTAAAAAGTTTTTCAAAAACTTTGCCTATTAGAATTGATTTAGACAACCTTGAAATATTGAGGACTCAATTGAGTTTTGGGATTAATTGAATTGCATACATTTGCTTTTAAAATTGTAGGTTATTCAATCTATTCCGATTTCCTTTACAATGTCCAATCCTAAACGTGCTAAATCTTCATCTAGTCGTTCTAGTCGTCAACCAAATCCACCTCCAAATCCTCCTCTTATTCCTCAAAATCCTATTCCAAATCTTGATCCTAACTTGACTATCCAAAATTCTTGTTTCAATCAACCGGGTCCTAAAGATTATCGTTATTGGTTTTACCAATATTTTGACTCGTATAAGATTAGGGAAGAACGTATCCCATCTCTTCATGCTATGGTTGCTATTAACTTTAAATATCTCCCTATCTTGCACGAATGGAAATTTGATAAACTTTTTGAACTTGAACCCGTTGTCTATCATCAACTTGTTCGTATCTTCTATTGTAATGCCGTTTGTATCAAAAATCGTGACAAAACCAAAACCATAGGAGTACGTTCCTACCTCCTAGGTCAATATTTCCATCTTGATCCGGCTTACATAGCCAATGCCTTAGGCTTGGATAATGAAGGTTTATCAAATGAAAAACAAGTTTTAGGCTCACGATATAAACGAAATGATAGTGCAAGTGTTCTAGATCTTCATGAGTGTTTTCTTCATCTCATGATCACTTGGTGGTTTCGACCATCCGGGGGTCGTTATTCTACTCTCAGAGCTTTAGATCTTTGGTGGTTGCATTGTTTTGAACACAATATAAAAATAAACCTTTCCAAAATTATCTTTGCTGAGATTGTTGAAACCGTTAACCAAGTGCCAAATAAGAAACTCTGTTCTTCACTAGTTTACGGTTGTATCCTTAGTAATCTCTTTTATAAAGCCGAGCTTCGAGTTGGTCTAGATGCCTCCTTTCCTCTTAAGAAACAAATCAATCTTCTTTCTTTAACAAGAGCGGGATGGGTCAAAAATAAAGAAACCGGTGAATGGGTTCGATCTTCTGCAACTACTCCGGGAGCTAGTTCTTCTCAAGCTCCACTCGAAGCTGACGAAGATCCAGAGTTTGAACAATTAATGAGGGATATCGATGAAGCCGAAGATGAGCCTGAGCAACCCGAGGAGCACGGACAACAATCAACTCAAATGCCTCCATATTTTCAATCCTTTATGGAGACATTTGATTTCCGATATGCGACCATGGATTCGCGCTTTACTTCTATAGAGTCCCATTTATCCACAATGGGAGCTCAACAATTAGAGATTCTCCGAGAGATGCGAACAAACAACGCTTCAATGAATGAACGTATTGATGCACTCTCACGCGAGATGGCCGCTATGCGAGCTCGTTTTCCTCCTCCCGATCCTCCTACGGATGTTTGATTCTATATTTTGCTTTGAACTCCAAACTTATTGTTTTAACATTTTGAATATTTTGGAATGTTTGAATTTGTGGATTGTGAATTTGTTTGGATTTATGGATGGTGTGAACTTATATGTTTGGTGTGATTTATTCATTATTGCATCATTTACATCATTATTAGCAATATGACCAATTTTGCCATATCACATTGCTTATGAATATTGATTATGGAACTAATGGCTAACGTTTCTCTTGATTGTGATCTTAGCAGCTTATGCATACATATACCTAATCAATTGGCTAAATGATTTTCACGTTTCTTTGAATCTTTTTGATTTAACAAAAAGGGGGAGAAGTGTGTGTTTTTAAAATTTTTAAAAATGATAAATGGGAGAAGTGTTAAAGTAAGGGGGAGTAATTTCAAAACTTGATTTCAAAATCTTAAAATTACTAAAATGTTTTGTTATATCAAAAAGGGGTAGATTGTTGAAAACATTTTGATATTTCGATATAACAAATTAAGTTAAATTAATTTTAAGATTTTCCAAATGATTTTCTAAGTATATTCGATATAATTATTCGAATATCAAAATATTACTCCAAATATTTCAAAAATCATTTTTAATCCTTACTTAAGTGTAAAATTAAGTTTTAATCTTAAAAAAATTTCAAAATAATCTTTCAAAGTATTTCAAACCATTTCAAAGCCAAAAATTCCAGATTACTCAGAGGGAACCGATTCCCCCCAAGGGGGTACCGATTCCCCCCTGAATGGTTTGGCTCCGAGATTTCCAGAATGCTCGGAGGGAACCGATTCCCCCATAGGGGGTACTGATTCCCCCCTGTTCAACGGTCAAAATATTTGAATTTTACACTTAGGGAACCGATTCCCTATGAGGAGGAACCGATTCCCCCACGCTCCAAGCTGTTTTATTAATTGTTTTCACACTAAAACGGCTATATGATCTTCACTAATCATCCCCAACGTTCATAAGTGATTCAAGGTGTATTTAAACAAGTTCTGAAGCCCTTGATCAACAAGAAATCATAGAGAAATCATAGAGAAACAAGAGAGAAAGCATCAAACACTAAGTTTGTGCAAATCAAGCCAATTTTCCTTTCAATATTCATTTTTCTTTCAAGAACACCATTTGTGCTCATTTGTAATTATCTTTGAGTGTTCTTTTCTTGTTCTAAAATTGTGCAAACATCTTACCTTTTGAGGTTTTCCTTGTAAGTTTGCAAATTTGTAATCTTCTCTTTGGGAAAGAGTGTTCTCAAGAATTGGGGTATATTCTTGAGGGCGTTGTAAGGTTATCTCTTTGGCCTCAAAAGAAAGAACAAATTAGTGAATTTGTTGGAAAATCCTTAGTGTGGATAGCTAAGGTAGTGGACGTAGACTTTGATTGAGAAAGTCGAACCACTCTAAATCGCTGTGCAATTACTTTCAATTTTCTGCAAAAGCTTCCATCAAATTTTTAATTGCCAATTCACCCCCCTCTTGGCCAAATCCATCAATCGATTAATTCAACAGAACCACCTGAAAAATTATGACCGGCTTAGACCCGTGAAGGGGAGCCATCATTCACGTAAAGGAACTATTGACAGCATAACTCAAGGCGAGAAGGGCCATCTGTCAACAAAGTCCTTCGAGTTCGTTTACACTCAGCTCAAAGACATATAATATTTACAACATAACTCAAGGCGAGAAGGGTTATCTGTCAACCAAGACCTTCGAGTTCTATTACATTCAGCTCAGACGCACATCAAATTTACATCATAGTTCAAGGCGAGAAAGGCTATATGTCAACAAAGACCTTTGAGTTTGATTACACTCAGCTCAAAGGCATATCAAATTTACAGCATAAATCAAGGCAAGAAGGGTTATCTGTCAACCAAGACCTTTGAGTTCGATTACATTTAGCTCAGAGGCACATCAAATTTACAGCATAGCTCAAGGCGAGAAAGGCTATATGTCAACAAAGACCTTCGAGTTTGATTACACTCAGCTCAAAGGCATATCAAATTTACAACATAACTCAAGGCGAAAAGGGTTATTTGTCAACCAAGACCTTCGAGTTCGATTACATTCCGCTCAGAGGCACATCAAATTTACAGACATAACTCAAGGCAAGAAGGGCTATCTGTCAACAAATACCTTCGAGTTTGATTACACTCAGCTCAAAGGCATATCAAATTTACGGCAAAACTCAAGGCGAGAAGGGCTATATGTCAACCAAGACCTTCGAGTTCGATTACATTAAGCTCAGAGGCACATTAAATTTCCAGCATAGCTCAAGGCGAGAAGGGCTATCTGTCAACAAAGACCTTCGAGTTTGATTACACTCAACTCAAAGGCATATCAAATTTACAGCATAACTCAAGGAGAAAAGGGTTATCTGTCAACCAAGACCTTCGGGTTCAATTACATTCAGCTCAGAGGCATATTAAATTTACAGCATAGCTCAAGGCGAGAAGGGCTATCTATCAACAAATACCTTCGAGTTCGATTCTATTCAGCTCAAGGGCATGTCAAATTCACAACATAACTTAAGTAGAGAAAAAATATCTGTCAACAAAAACTGTCGAGTTCAATTCCATCAGCTCGATGCCACATCAACCACATGGTATCATCGAGAAACTACTTTTTGGTTGAAGCCGAGGTTTTCAAGTCAAGAAGAAGATCTGGGGCAATCTCCCAGCTTAGAACATCATAACTCAAGGCGAGAAGGGTTGTCGGTCAATGAAAACTTTCGGGTTCGATTCCATTCAGCTCGACTACTTTCCAGAACTGAGGTCTTTAAGTCGAGAAGAAGACCTGGGCTAGCTGTGCTTTAGTGACAAGAAACCATTTTCTAGCAGCATAACTTAAGTCGAGAAAAACTATCTGTCAACGAAGATTTTTTAGTTCAATTCCGTTCAGCTCGGGGACCTATCAACCACATGGTGGAGTCAATGAACCATTTTCCAATCAAGTTTTCAAACCAAGGTCTTTAAACCGAGAAGAATATTGAAGTTGACTACGATTTGGCAACAAGAAGCCACATTTCGATTCAAATTCTGAACTACGGCTTCAATTCCATATCATTTCAAGAGGGACTCGACTTCGCGACGAGGGACTCAATTTGTGATTCAATTTAAATTGACAAACCAGTCTTAATATCGGATTTCAACTCTACGACGGAGTATATTCGATACTAAACTCAAGGACACACTCATAGACGAAAATTGTGTCTTGTAATCTTTACCTATTCCCGTTACACGACTATGGGCAAAGAGGGACTGTTGTGGACACCAATTTTCGTCCATATATAACATTATATATATATATATATATATATATTCTACTTAAATAATACATTTTTCCTTTTATAAATCCAAGCGCACAACCCAAGTACAAACAACCCAACAGTGGCCCAACAGAAGCCAAAACATACGACTTGGTCCAGGACCCGAACTGGTCCAATGGAGCAGCCCGAGCAACCCGAATCGATTAAGGTTTTGAAACCCTAACCCTTCATTTCATTCCAGCCGCTTCTCACCCATCTCCTCAAGTGCCGCCACCGATTCCTCACGCAACCAACGGCCAACCCTAATTTTTTCGGTGCACCAAAAAGTAAAAAAATAGACTAGTGTTAGAGTCCCATTAGGAGTCTTTAGATCTAAAAATAGCGTTTCTCCTAGGCTATAAATTTACATGTAAATCAACACACACAATATTACACAAGAGAGGCACAAATATTACGAAGCAAATACAAGAGTATTCGAAGCATTTTGTAACAATTTCGAAAAGCAATAAAAGGTAAAAATCTCACATTTTTTCGGTCGATGCTTGCATGTAGGAGTTGTTTGTTTCCCATCGTTTTGGTTTGAAAAAAAAGGAAAAAAGATTTCAAAATTTCTTTTCTAGATCTACACTCCCCGAGGCTTGTTTTCAAAAACCGTTTTGATTTTTAAAAGATAGAGGAAAAAAGGTTTCGAAAAATAAAAAAAAGGAAAAAATTTTGCCGCCGCGAGCCACTGGTTTCTGGAAACCACGGTGGTTGTTCTTCGTGTTCATGAAGAACACAAGAACATTTGAGAGAAAAAAAGGGAGGGTTTTGATCCATTTTTGATCAAATGAAAAAAATGAAAAAAATAAAAATGTGTTTATGAAGGTTGATATTTATACCAACCCGTGACCCGACCCATGGTCCTGAAGGGATCCGCGTGTTTTATTTAAGAAGGGGGAATTACAGTTTTGGTCCCCCGTTTTTGGAACTTTCATTTTGCCCTAATTTGCAAATTCAACATTAATTTTTTTTTTCAAAATTGGCCCTTTAATTTTGATTTTCTTCGAAATTAACCCTTTTATTAATTATTATTATATTTTCATATTTTTTTATTTTTTATTTTTTATTTTTTATTATATATATATATTTATTATTTCTTTTGGACTTTTTTTATTTATTATTTTTATTTATCATTTTCTAGTTTCTATTTATTTTATTTTATTTTTTAGGTATTTTATTTATTTATGTGTATATATATATATTATTTGTCTGTTTGTTTTTATTAATATTCTAATATATATATATTACCCTTATTATTATTATTATCATCATTATATATATATATATATATATATTTATTTTAATTATTTTTATTGTATTTATCTTGTTTATCTTTCTTTCATTTTCATTTTTATTTTTATTTTCTTTATCTTTATTTATTTATTTATTTTATATATATTATTTTTAATTTTTATTTTATCTTTATTATATTTGTTTTTATTTTCTTTATATATATATATATATATTTATCTTTATAGTATTCTTCTTATTTATCTTTATCTTTATTTTATTTTTATTTATTTTTTCTTACTTATTTTTTTATTTCATTATTTCATTTTCTTTATTTTTTTTCTTATCTAACGCTTTTCATGACTTCTTAAGGGTACACTTTTAAAATCGATCAGATGTAAGTAATCTGGATCATATTTTTACCTTTTAATTTAAACTTATAATTTTCTTAATTAAAGATAACCGGGAATTAACTAGTATTGAAAGTGCAGTTTAAGGGTGCTAACCCTTCCTTAACTGTAAACGACTCCCGAATCCGACATATTGCTGGTAAGATGCAGATCAAATAAGAAATTAGAGTGTCTGATCAACCCGTTTTATTCTTAAAATAAATGATTGGTGGCGACTCAAATCATTTCATTCAAGTCGAAGGCCAATTTTGGGCCCACCTAAAAGACGATCGCGACACCTGGCTAATAGGTAGTTGTGCTGAAGGGAAGCAACATTGATGGCCAGTATCCATGGGGTTGAATCTTGTTATCATGTACGTTGGGATTCCTCCTATTCTAGAGGTTCGAAAGCAATACAAGAAAACAAGCAAGACTAGTTAGATCCAAACTAGTAATCACCAGCTAGACAAGAACATATTCTGTTTACCTGCACAAATAAAAGTTTCTTGGGTATAAGAGCAATCTCGTAAAATCTGGACTACCTTCTCTTCTTCAGAGCCGCACATTAGACAAAGGCCATCACTTAAGCAAACTTTTAATATTAAATTTAAAATATTCACGAAAAAAATTATAATTTTTTTTGTTACACTGTCTAAATTTTATAAAATTTTTATGCTTATCATATTATTAATACAATGAGTATTTTTAATAATATTTTAAAAGATAAATTTATATAAATAAATTTATTTTGTTTACTTTTATTATAATTTATAATATGATTTTAACGATTAAAAATAATTATTTAAGTTATTTCAAAAAACTATTTTAGAGTTAAAAATTTGTCCTTATATAATGATTAAACATTTCGATAAGTGAAAATAATAAAGTTATTTTTCTATAGAACCCATACGTAAAGTAATTGTAGAATTTTGAATTTAACACGTTTATTATCGAACTAAATTCAAATAATTTATAATAGTTTCATTGTCATAGGCTTATAAGTCAAACCCTCGTATAAAAATAAAAATATATTATTTTTATATTATTTTAATCAAATACTCTTAATCAAATTAACATTATGAATTAATAATATATTTAAATTTTATAATCATAAACATAAAGTTAATAAAATTGAAGTACTATTTATATTAATATTTTAATATTAATTTAATATAAGATGAAAAAATTGTGATCTAAATAATTAGTTATTTTGGTAAAAATATCTTATAAGTAGATTAATACTAAAAAATTATTTTAGAGTTAACATGATACAATTTTGGTTAATAGTTTAATTTTATAGCATTTTTATATTTAATGTATTTAATATCTTAATAAATTTTTTTATATTTTTAATTTAAATAATTTTTTTATTTTTAAAATTAAATAAGTCCTCAAACTTTCTAAAACAATAAATTAAGTCTATCTACCACATCATCGTCCATTGTATACTGTCACAATAATATCATGAAATGTCACATCAATATTGTATATTGTCATGTAAGTTTGTGAACTGTTATATAAGTGTCGTGACAGTCAACGTTTGATTTTACTATTCAAAGGGTTAAGTTAATTTTTTTTCTAACTTTAAGGATCATATTTGGTCCAAAAAAGTTCAGGGACTATACTAATTATTTTTTCAAAAGTTTGAGGGTTTCAATTACCACTAAACATATTCCTTTATGTTAATGAAACTTTTTATATGCTCCTGCTTATAACAATATTTTTGTTTATTTTTTTTAAAAATTTAATCGATGTCTAATATGCATTCATATTATATTCTTATTATGAACTAAAATAAATTTTGGGTTATAAAATTTCTCATCAACTTTATTATTTTATATTTTGATAACTCACATGTTAAATTTATATTAATGATTTTTTTAATAATTATAGTTTAATTTAATTATTTAATAACTATTTGTGTATTTCTATTTTAAAAAATTAGATATCAAATACAATTTTACTATTTTAGTTTTGGATTCAAGTTTTCATTTATATTAACTAAACATGTTTTCTAAATTTTAAAAAATAAAAAAAAAAAACAGAAATGAGAATATAAAATATTTTTTAAAACCAATTGAACCCTTTTATCTTTTTCCATCTCTTTTCGCAAAAGAAATTTCTTGGACTGCTTTCTTTTGGATAAACTAAATGTTTAGTATCTAAATTATTACTTTTTCTTTATTTTGGTACTTAAACTTTATTTTTTTAAATCATATATAATATTTAGATTATATTTTAATTTGATATCCCAAGGTTAAAAAATTAACAGAATTGATGATGAAATATTTTTTATTTTTTCAATGATGACATAACATTACCTTGAGGTTATAAGTCAACATCACCTTAAATTTTTAACAAGGGATACTAAAATGAAACTTAAACCAAACGTTAGATATAGTTAAAAAAAAGTTTGAATACTAAACAGAACAAAGATAATACTTTAGATAGTAAAGTGTAATTTACTCTTTTATTTTTTTTTAAATGAAAGAAAAGGAATGAATAGAAACAGATCTGCTCTTAAGCATTCCCCTAAACATTCCTCCAGTTTCTGAAGAATTCTGAAAAATAGGTGAATGATGTCTGCCTCTTTCATCTACACTTGCTCTCTTCAATTCCCAGATTCTCTCGCTTTTCTTGTTCATTTGATCCCTCATATGTGGGTAACCTTCCAACACATAATCCGATGGCACAAAAACCCGGCTTTCTCTTACGATCTTAACCTTGCTCCCATAACCGCTGCTTGTTGATGCCGCGAATTCCCTTCTATTTGCCCTCAGGCTATTCTCTATAACCCTGATTTCTTCTTTGAATCTATCCCTAATTTCTCTTAAATTTCGCAGGAATTTACCCGATTTTGAACAGTTGCCGGGATAATTTGATGAACGTTCGGAGATGAAGAGGGGATTGTCATTTGAAAATGGGATTCCATTGCATTCGTAGCAAAAGTGTTTCCATCTCTCTATGTTAAAAGCTCTTCTCTTCGTATTGTCCGAAAGGCATGCATATGCCTGCAAGTGCAAGTAAAGAATTGTCTTAATTTTTCTTAATCGTTGATAAGACACAATTTTTGTTAATGGTTCGAACCTAACACTTAAAGACAATAATACTCTAATTTTTGTTAATGGTTCGAACCTAACACTTAAAGAGAATAATACTTTCACTAATCATTGGAAGTCACTAAATTATAATTACGATTGTGTTTATTGCGATTGCGACAATAACAGATGTTATTGCATTCATTACAAATATCACGATATTGAAATAACGGTTTCAGACGATTCTTTCACCGTTATTTAACTATCATTATTCTGATTGCGGATAATTATTTAAATCCGTTAATACCAATACTTAAACAAATATGGATGAGATGTACGTATGGATATTCAATGCAGAAAACTAATTTAAAATTCCCAACAATTTAAGGTTGTATATTTCTACCAAAAGCAATCAATCCAATTTATTCTAACATCCAATTCAAGGAAAAGAAGAAAGGAAAAGAAGAAAAGAAAAGTAAATCTAACCTCTGAAACCAGCGTGAAGGCAATCTCAGCTTTTGGATGCTTATTCTTATCGGGATGAAGTTGCAAAGCTGGAAAACCCGAAATAAATTTTAATAATGATAAAAAAATAATCAAACCATTTCAATAAACTTTGATTTTTCATTGTATTTTCTTTCATTTTTTTTTCCATTTTCTTGCTTACCAAGATTATGATAACGCCTTTTGATAAGCTGGAATCCTGCATTTTCAGCCACCTGCAAAGGGAAAACGAAAAAGAAAGAAAAAATTAACTGAGCCAAACGGCCCGGACAATCCGGGAAAACATTCTGGGGAATATTGACAGCCTGGAAAAAAGAAAAAAAAACATTGGAAACATACTCCCAAAAGGCGATACCAATCGACGAAATGAGTGTTGTTGGAATGGTTTTTATGTGGACATGCGATTGGAATGGTTGACATTGAACAAATTTCAAGGACCAACTCTGGCTTTTCACCTTCTGAAATCTCTGAATTCCTCCCAATTCTCCCCATTGTGTTTGGATAAAAAAAACTGTTCCCTCCCAAAGGATTGAATGGCAAAAAAATGGGGTTTGGGAAATGCTGAATTGAAGGTTGAAGTGATGGATTTTGGAGTTGAAAAGGGGAAAGAAAATGGTGTGAATGAAGGGTGGCGACTGATGGCGAGGAGGGCTTTTTACCTTTAAAAATAACATCATTCGATTTTTTTAATAATGTATTGTAATTATAAAGTAGTATATGTACGAGAGAATTAATTATTTAACGGTAAATGTTTAAATATTTTGTATTCAAATCTAAGACCCAATGGACTGATCATCACAAGGATCAATAAAAGTCTTGTTCCCTACCAATTAATTTATTAATATTAATTTAATATTAAAAAATTAAACTTTTTAGAAATAAATAAAATAAATTCTATTCAGCCCCTCAATTGAAAAATAGTAGGTACTAGTATATATTATCAGGCCTCTTCATTTTATTTTGACTCCCCCTTAATAAATTTTTAATTTCACTCTTACGAAAACCTCTAAATATAACGATCCTTCTAACATCATTCAAAAATTATATTTCAATCCAACATTATTTTCTCCTTAGTTCATACAACGGAGTATTGATTCAATGACATGAAAATGGGGGTATAGTATACAAAGCATCCCCTAATTATAGGATGTTAATTTGTTGAGTTTATCGACGATTAAAAGTTACAAAATAGTCCCAAAGATAATTACTTTGTTGAGTCTTTTGACTATTAAGATTTATAAAATAATCATTCAACATATGTTTCAATCTTATCATTTTTTTAAAAAAAATTAACATCGTCTGTTAACTTGTTGACTAATATATAATAAAAAATGATACATTAATCATTTGAGCTCTATTTTGTGATTGACTCTCCATTTAAATTACATCATTGAGCCATTACTCGAAACATTATGTTGTCGAGTCTGTGTTTGAAATCAACGACGATGCCAATATGCATTATTAAAATATGAATACAATATATACAATTAACATGTTCTCAGATGGTCATCATTTTTTTAACAGAGAATGACGAGTTTGGAACATATGAATAGTTGAGTGACCATTTTGTAACTTTTAATAGTAAGGAGATAAAATAAAATAATGTCCTATAATTGAAGGACTATAATATCCTATAATAGAGAGATATTTGTATTTTTTACCAAAAAAAATTAAGACTTAATTGATAACCGGTGTGTAAAACATAAATTCAATTATTTATGTACTCATGTCATATTTAATATATTTATGTTCATACAAAATTCAACACACAAATAGTTTGTATTACATAAAATTTTAATTTTTATGTCATATTGTATTATTTTTTCATACTTTAATGTTTTCAGTGTTGTATAAAATATCATTGTTTAATATAATCAAAAGGGTAGTTGAATAAAGGGTTTCCAATTGGCCCCATTGCCATCCTAACCATGGGGTCCTTTTAGCCTTTTAGGCCTAAAATTGTAACCATTATGGCTGCATCTCCAACCAATTTCCTCTCTTATCAATCATGAACTTTAAATATATTAGTTCTTTAAAATAATTAATCCCTTCATTTTATTTATCTAAAAGTTATCAACTTTGGATTTTGAAAATTGATTTATTCTGTTACAATTTTATTTTACACTTGAATTTATGATGCATTAACCACTTTTTATTTTTGAAGTAGATTTTGCTATACTTGAATTGAGTTTTAGACAACTTTTTTTAATCAAGAAAAATTAAATTGGTCTAATTCAATCTAAAATATTGATTAATAATTAAAAGGTATAATGATAAAATTACATCCAACGTTTGCATGAATGATCATTTTATCCTCTATCATTTTTCTTAAAACATTTTCGCACCCAATATTTTAATTTTGGTCAAAATATTCTATGTTAGATAAAACCTGTTAGTTGACTAACAATGATCACATGTTGTTGATATGATATTTTCACAAGCGTTCAATTGCTGACGTGGTAAGTGTCACATTATCATCTATGGTTGACATTGCATATGCCACATCAACAATTGAATATATGTGAAAATATCACGTTAGTAACATGTGTTGACCATTAGTCAATTAATGATTTCCATCCAACGAGTATATTTTGAAAAAGTTAAAATTTTAGAAGCTAAAATGCTAAAAAAAAAAAATAACAAGTAACAATGAGATCACTTATTCAAGTATTAAAAGTGATTTTATCATTAGGTCTAGTTAAAAGTACTTTCATTTACATTTAAAATTATATTTTAATGTAAATCCATTAATTATTCATCTAACTTATATGTAAAGAGTATCGATAATCGAATAATTAAATCCTGAAATAATTGATGAGGTAACCAAAATGATTGATAGAATATTAAATTTTCATAAATTCTTGGTGGGTGGATCTAGTGAGGATGTTGAAATTTAATATGAATTAAGCAATGACACATGCCTTTTTATAGCTTTATTAAAAGAATTTGTATAGAATTGTGCCTTTTAAAAAATCGACTGAATATTTTCTTTTTTCTATAGAATTTGTATATTTTTATTATATTGTTTATGATGTTATAATCGTGTTCAAGATTTAATTATATAAAATTTTGGATCAATGTTGAAACATTGTGCATTAATGTTTATTCATATTTTTATAATGTCAAATATCCTTTTTTTCTTTTTAGTTTGGGATTCACAAATAACTATTATATATCATATTTGAGGCGGATCATCATTCGCATCTTTTTGGGATTTTGACATGTGCCAGTAAGGTGCGGATGGTGATCCGCGCCTTTTATTATTGGTTCTGAATTTATCGGCCTTTAAATTCTTTCGTCGCCTATAAATAACACCTCATTCAACCGTAAACATCACCACATCTATTCCTCCTATATTTACTTCACTAGTTCCTTTGATCTTTTGTTGTAAGGTAATTTTTTAATATATTTATTTATTATATATATGATTATTTGAAAAATATTTATTGCACTAATTATTTTCTATTATTTTTTGCGGTTGTAAAATTGAAAAGTGGGATCATACGTCAAGATATTTTTTGCCTATACGGTAACAATATAAAATTATATTATTTAAATTATTGTTAATATTTTTTTTAAATTTTTTATTAGATTATATTTTAAGTCATATACTATTTATTTAATTAGGCGTATTTTAGCTATTATTTTTCAAATAAGATTGTCAATCTTTCAAACTCTCAGAATGACACGTATTTTAATTATTGTTTATTATGATGGAGAAATTCGGGAAGATGAAACCGGCGTCGTGTTCGCATCAAATCATTCTGTCAAAATATCTTTCTAGAGAAACACAACTCTTGAGGAGCTGATAACGAAGATTTCAAGGAAAGTTCATGTTGGAAGTACTAGAAGACTGTCCTCGCTTCAGTACAAATTTCCAAATCAGTGTTTCCGTTAACTTATACAGCGTTCAAACTATCGAACGATGACGATGTTGCAATGATGGTTGATTATCAAAATCATTATTCAGACGCTGATACAGAGATGCATGTAAAATTTGTTAAAGTGCGTGCTGTTCATGGTATGTCATTACAGTAATGTGTAATGGCTTTAACGCCATAATGGGAAATCCACATCATGGTGCCATCCCATCAAGTTCTAATTCATCAGGTAAATCTCGATGATCTTTCCTTGCAGTATACCACTTATTCAATGAAATAATTTTTATTATATACTAAATAAAATTATTAATATACGAAATCAATATTGTAATTACCTCAATAATAGCGGGAAGACCAACGGAATTTTCACAGCCAGGCATAAAAAGGGCATGCGATATCACGCCCAAGACTGCAGCATAAGGAGACATTCGCCGATAACTTTTTTTCTATAGTCAATAGCTCGACACATTCCCCTATAAAGAAATGCCAAAACTGCCGTGCCCCAACTCAGTGTGCCAGCCTGATGAAAATCAGTGAGGTGACACAACAACATACAGTGAACTTGGTTGCGCGATTTGTTCGACATCAAGAGCCCTCCTATCAGCTGTAGTATGCAAGCCTATATACATTTTAACCTGCTCCTCCAAGGCTTCGCTACTCAAACGCTTGAAAGTTGCATCCAACCAATTTAACATATTTCGACCACCGTTGAAATTAGGCGGGACACCTCCAAGATACTCATGGCACAATGAATGCAGTCACTGTGCGCCACCCAAGAAAGCACATCTTCATCTATCGAAAGCCCTAAATGCATGGAAACATCCTCCAACGTAATTGTGCACTCTCCGCACGGAAGATGGAATGTGTCTTTCCGGTCTCCACCACTCGACCAATGCAGAAATCAGGTTGGATTATAGGTTACAGTGCCCATCATATCTTCCTACGTAACCGAATCAAGCCTTGACTAAATACGACCATACATGGGTTGATATCTCTAACTTAAGATTACGGATGACGAGATCTAATATACGATCTCTCTCCTAATTTAAAAAATATTATAGAAATTAAAATATAAACTAATACTAAAAAATTTAAATAAATAAAATATTAACAATAATTAAAATTAAAATTAAAATAGAATTTAAAAATGTTACCGTATCAAAAAAATGCCTCGAGATATGATGTCCATCTAAAAAAAGCAGACCACCTTCCATTTTATAACTACAAAAAATAATAAAAAGTTAATATAATACAATTTAATAAAATACTAAATTAATAATTTGTTATAATATAGTAAAATATTATACCTTCTAAATAGAATTTGATCGGGTTTGAGCTTTTAGAGGGTTTGGGCTTTGAGAGGGTTTGAGAATTTGGTGTGTTTGAATGAAGTAGGGAGGGGGTATTTATAGGGAGAGGGGATGGGTTTGGACGGATGGGGTAATTAATGTGGGAGCTGTGAACGGTTGAAAATTAATTGAAAGGCGCGGATCACCATCCGTGACACGTGTCGGAATCCCATAAAGGCGTGAATTATCATCCGCGCCTTGTCAGAAAAGATGCTATATCAGTAACATTTTCCGAAACGGCACCTGACATGTAATTAATTCTTTTCAGGATGATTTTTAGGTAAAAACACCCATATTTGGCATAATTTTTATTATGGTAAGAAGCATATCCATTATTGAATAAAAATATCTATTAATAAAATGTACTTTAATTTAATAAATTTGTTAAGGTTATCATGTGTGTTTAAAATATTTATTGTTTGAGTTAACTACATAAATGATCCTTTATGTTTTCAGTCTATCCGAATTTGATCACAGATTAAAAGATGAATTTGACCCCTTACGTTATCGGTCTGTTCGGTTTTAATTCCTCGACCGTTAATTTTCGTTAACACATTAAAAGAAATATGAATTGACAATTAAAAATAAAAAAATTCACGTGTTTTTTTTCTTTTTCTTCTCCTTTCACCATAAACTTGCAAAAGATAAGGAATTTGGAGTTCACTGCTCAAAGGTGTTTGATCACTACTTTCGCCCGCAAAGTGAAACCCATTTTCTCACGTCTTTGTCACTGGTAAAACCCGAAACCAAGGTTGCCACTTTCCCAAATCGGTTTTGACAATGATAAAATTCTCAAAAATTAACCACCATCGTCACCAACTGATAATTCATCGCTGGTTTTTATATACAATAGAGGGTTCTGCATCTTCATTTTCAACGGACATTAAAGAATTGAGAATCCAGAGAAAGTAGAGATAAAGATAAATTATTTGAGCAGAGTTTGCATGACAGCAAGTGTAACTGTAACACCTACAATCCATATAGGTCTTTAAATATGAGTTAAAGATTTTACAATAACTTTACAGACATTCCTTATATGAAAACCCTTTAAATTTTGAACCACTTTTAAAATCTTGATTTTAAAAAAATCTATATTCAATTAATTAATCAGGTAAAATCATAAAGTAATAATTTATCCTTTTTAAACAAAATCGATTTTAGGCAGCAAATAAGTTCTATACTGTTTCATAAACTAAATAAAATTGTCTAAATACTACTTAGTTTAATTTCCATTTTAAAACATAATATTTTAAATATACAATTCATTCACATTTCCAGATATAATTAAAGTTAGCTAAAATAAGATGGTTCTAATTTACTATTACAAGTCCTTCTAAATAAATCCGATAAAACAACCATACGAACATAATATATATGCCACTAATAAGTCAAAGTTAGGATGTCTTACTAATACTGATATTAGGTACGATTTTCTGGAAAGATGCTCGAGAGGCTCCTCACTTCACGTTCTTTTCTCTATTTAAACCTACGCACGAAAATTATCACGCACCAAGTAAAATTTAGTGAGGCAGAAACACATCTAAGGTGATATAAAACATAAAATATCATAAATAAAATAAATTTAAATAAGATTATTGAACTCTCAAACCGATATTTTCAAGTCATTTTCCTCTTCAGAAAATCTGAAATCATCATCTCATGATTTTATTAAAATCATGTAAATCAACATCTGATATAGCTACTATCTAATATTCTTTTTCATTCGTACATAATTCAAAACTTTCATTTTCATATTCTTTCTTTCAGATACTTTCATATTTACCTTTATAGCCCAATGTGTATGTAAGAGAATGCAAAGTATGTGAGTAAGACAAAATGTGCACACTAAGAACTTCATGGTGCTATCATCAGAACCAGAATATGCACTCCAAGTGCAATCATAACCAATGGTGCTAGTCATAATGTACCAGCTCAGAATCAGAATCAGAATTACTCAACACAATGGCATGCAAAGTGTACCTACGATTCTCAATACATCATATAATGTGCTTCTAGATCATATCGTATTCATTTATAAATGAACATTTCAACTTAGAATCATTTTCCAATCATTATCATAAAAATCACAACTTGAGCAGTCCATACCCTAAAATAATTCAATTAACATTTTTGAAATCATTAAAGAAACATTTCATCATTAAGATCTCGAATCATACTTTAAAATCACTTTAGAAAATTCATTCAAACATATTTTCAAAAAATATAATTTATAACACATTGAGTAATTTCATACCCAAAATAGTCATAAATCCTTTAAACAACATTATGGAGATATTCTTTAATTAAAAATAAAATCACACTTTAAAAATAATACGAGTTTGACTTATCATAAGTCTTCCTCAATCAAATCAATTAAAGAAATAGACTGCACTCACCTTTGCCTCACTACCGAACTTTTTATACCATAATCTTTTCAATCCCGTACTTTTTCCTTCCCTTTCGAATCACTCAGATCGCTAGGTTTTTCGTGGTCTGAACATCATTATAAAATAATACAATATCCAATACATATGTTAGTATTACACTAACATAATCTAATTTCGATAAAATAAATTCTATAAAAATAATGGATACTACATCGATATAAAACTAAATCATAATCCCATCATAAATTTAAACTTCCCAAAAATAGTTATCAAATTCCTTAAATATTCATTTCATCTTTGGTCCTTCAACTTTCACAATATTTGCATTTAAACCACCATTTATGAATTCTTGTTAGAATTCACATCAACTTTTGCATTTAATTCACAATATCCCTTCACCCATTTACTTACTTCACATAAAACACTAAAATTTCCAGCACATAAATAATATACTAAATCCAATACTTCAACATTTAAAAACTTGCAATTTCATAGTAAATTTCCTTAGTCTTTTCGAATTCAACCATCAACTTTAGCAAACTTGCAATTTGATCCCAAACCAATATTTAAACTTAAATATCAACATTCAAATAATAAATTTCCAGCCTTGTAGTATCATGCTAAAATAATACCATCACATTTGAAAACTCACAATTAAGTCCCAACTTTTTGAGACTATTCGAACTCTACCTTGGAATTTAGCTAACTTTGCAATTTGGTTTCAATCAACTTTCTAACTTGAAATTTCAACACTTCATAGTTAAAATTAAACATTGAATACCCCAATTTACACATTTGTGCATCAATGTGCCACAATTCCCAAAACTTGCAAAATAACCCTTTTTCTATCTCAAGGTTCTAAATTGATCCAATTTGATCTCCAAAGCATATAGAATACATCCAATATCAACTCTAGACCATAGGAAATTTTTTAACATTTTCCTCAAATTTTTCCCTTATGGATGAATACCCTTAATACATCAGAACTTGATTTCCATTCAAATATCAAGGATGAATTCAACCTCCTAATATTAAATTCATGATATTCCAATCATTCTAGCATCAAATTAAATCAAAATCCATCCAATCTCTATGAACCCTAATTTGGCCAAACCTAACATAAGGATTTTCACATAATTTTAATCATCACACATGCTTTAGAATTAATCTACAACATCACTAACATAAAAATCTTTTAGAAATTCTTTAAAATCAAACATGTTCTTCATGAACCCTAATCACCAATTTCATCATCCAAGCATGATTTCCATGTAATTTTATACCAAATGATAGAGGATTTCAAGAGAATTAATTCTCTATCTAATAGCTTAATCTAAAAATCAACCATTGAAGCTTAAAAATCAAAACAAAATTCTTACCTTTGGGAGCTATGGTGTTTCGGCCCTAGAAAGAAGAAATGGCTGAAAATTTTTCCTTTATCTTGATTATTCTAGTATTATTTCATAAGACACTAGTCTTTATACTAATATAACTGAATTAAAAATTCAAATAATGAGAAATCCCAAAATTACCATTAATGAATCATGATAATTACCAAATTCTATTGAAATATCTTACATTAAAAGATCCCATAGTAAAAGATGAACCAACTTGAAGTTGACTTTCTATTTTAGCCATGCAACTTTTGAAAATTATATTTTAGTCACTAAATTCTCAATGTTTGGCCCAAATATGATAAATTGACTTTAATTCCGTTAATCCATTCTAAATTTCTTTGATATAAAATATGGAAATAATATTTCCAACCTTTATCTAGCATCCCTCAAATTTTTTTGAAATTATGATTCGATCCGATTATCCGATTCTATACCGGACTTCACCACTTTATACATTTTAATACAAATCTCGTATGAAAATTCTGATTCCCAAAAAAATTATTTTTTAGGAAAAAGTATTCATTTATGGGCTAATATATGTAAATTTTAAAAAATTATATTTTTGGTCCTTGAACTTTTCAAAATTTATACTTTAGCCACTAAACTTTCAAAACTTACATTTTGGTTACTACCCAAAATTTGGGGTATTATAACAAATGCATTAGAATTTCATATAGATTGTGGCTTCAAATGAATTTCCAGTTATCAACTTATTAACGCCGACAAGGAAATATATTTTTCTACAGCAAATTCCTTATATGAAAAAAATTATGTAAAGGAAACAAAATTAGAGTTGTGGTTTGGGGTATGAAATTTTGAAAGAATTTATCGTTGCAACTATTTGTTATCGATTTTGGAGACATACAATATGTTTTTGCATTAATGAGTTCAGTTGCAGGGGAGTATTTCTCGATTGATCAAATGATACTTCAATGGATACTAGTAAGAATTAAAGTTGTTGAGACAGTGGTGCTTAAATGGATACACGACTTACATAAAGATTGAAGCTGTTGAAGATTTGAAGACCAATTTTTAATGAAATTTAGGTCAAGAGGGAGATTTGTTATATTTTGACCTAAATTATAGTTGGAACTAATTTGGGATTTATTGTAATTTTAATGGTTGAATATTAATTGGTAATTAGGTTTATTTAATAAAGTAAATATTTCTTTTAAGCAAGAATTATTATTAAAAAATAATTATTTTGGAGAGATGTAATCCTTTTTGGGATTTTGTAGGGTTGTTGGAAGAGTGTTTTGGGATATACCATGTTTTGATAACTACATCAAGTTTTAGGATACACTTGTTATCATGTATTTGTAGTATTCATGTTCTCTACATTTATAATAGAGTATTATTCATCTCGTCTATAGAGGTAGGCAAAGTTGAACCAAGTTAAATATCGTCTCTTGTGCATTTCTTGTTTTTTTTTTAAATCACTTTGGTTATTTTTATCTCTCAAATTTCTAACATGATGTACTTGAATTGCTGGACACAAAACTAACATATGAACAATGGAGACATCAACAAGTTGGCAATCTCAATAGCCTTTGTTGTCCATAGCAGAATTGATGGTCTGAAAGGCTAAAATCCTAAGACACTGACCAATGATGGCTTCATCGTCATTCTTGATGATCATCACTCCATGAATTAAAGTATTAGATGGCAAAGTTTTTTGGTATGTGAAAACTATATGTGATGTATACTTATATAAAATCGATGAAATTCTTACACGGGTCTTCCTTTTCTTCCCCTTAAATGTTCATTTGTTTAGCTGTTTCCATATTACATAGCTTACAAAGTTGGGTTAGTGTCTTTTGATTTCAGCCATATGAAAAAAATGAGTTTTACTTTGAGCAGTGACGAAGACATGTGAGAAAATGGGTTTTATTTTGTTGATGAAAGTAGTGATCAAACACCTTTGAACAATTAACTTCAAATTACTTGTCTTTGACAAGTTTATGATCAACGAGTTATCTTTATAAGAAAATCTGGAAAACATGTTTGTAATTTAATGAACTAAACAAGTAATCCTAATTGTTAGGTTGCAAGTTGATAACAAAAATACATGCGATCATTTAGTCGATGCATCGATTAAAACCATAAAATATCTAAATGGTCAACAAACAGAATGCATGTTCCCATACATATCACCTTATTTTCGTTCTAGAAAATTAATAGCTTCATAATCTATGTTAACTGGTGATGGTCAACTAATTAATTTGCCTTGAGAACAGTGGCGGATCCAGAAATTTAAGAATGGTGATCCAAAATTTTAATTTTCTTTTCTTAAAAATAATGAGTATGCAAAAATTATAATTTTTTCTTTTTTCCTTAACACATTAAGCTAAATTTAACCCCTTTTCCAAAATAATTGGCCCCTATGAGGGCTTAGTGCATCCGCCACTGCTTGAGAACAAGCATCACATGAAAATACATTACTTTGAATAATATGTTGGTTTTTAATGAATAACCACATGAATTGTCAGTAATTTTTCACTTCATAATTCAATCGAGATGGCCTAATAAATTATGTCAAATAATAAAGTTATCAGTAAACTTCTGGTTTATAATAACGTTTATTTCAATTGTGTTAATTCTAGTGTGGTACAATCCAAAATAGAGTGCAAACAATTTTCCTAAGATTATTTTATTGCCTTGAGTTATGCTTGTAATATAAAGATATCCAATACCCCTTTATTTATAGTTTCAATATGATATCCATTCCGACGAATATCTTTAAAACTTAAAATATTTATTTGAGACTTCAGAGAGTATAAAACATTGTGAATTTGAAATTTAGTTTCATTTGGTAATAATATATTTGCTCTTCGAGATCTTCTATGATTTGAGTACTTTAGTATATAATACTCACATTAGCTTGTTACATTGTTAAATTAGAAATATTCATTATGCTTAATTATAGTATGAGTAGTTGCATTGTCTACTAATCATAAATCTTTACTATTTATTGTAATCCCTAAAACTTAGGCATTACGACTGAATCCCGAAGGTTACATTAATCATCAAAGTGCTATAGATTTTAGCTCAAAAAAATTTAACATATATTTAATCATATTTTAAAATAATTTATTTAACTTTTATCAATTTATTAGAAAATAATTTAACAAATTATAAATAAAAATTTGACATTTAGATCGTCCATATGTTGATTTCGATCTTAACACCCTAGAATATATGAGAGAGAAATAAAGGGGTTGAGCTATAGAGCTAAGTGCGGTCAAAATGTATGGATAAACATAATACTTAGTGTAACGTCCTAATCCAATACGACCCAAAGATCGAAGGACATGCATCACATGAAATCGCTGGAGTAATAAACCAAAAATTTTTCTTTTAAAAAATGACACAAAATTCACTTAAAATTTATCCATAAAAATGATAACAAAATGATTTCATAATGTTTGAATTACAAAATATGGGAGCCCCCAAATGATTTACAATTCTAGTTTTATAAAAGTTCCAATAAAGTTACTATTCAAACATATATAGTTTATATACATTACATGCCCACTAAATATAAACTCGAGACGTACTCAAAAGCTGGCAGCGGTCTAGAAGGTAGGCTAGGCGATGGCTCCTCAAAAGCTCCACCTACTAACATGCGCATGGAAAAAAATTCTGAACGCTGATCTCAGAAGCTCAGCGCCACACTAATAACCATACTATACTACATGCATCCTCTAATGTACATGCTAGAAAACATAACTATTAGCATACAATATGATAAGCTAAATTATACATACAGAGGTAGGCATCATGGTGCAGCTGAGGGGCTATATCTCGGAGCTCTCATACCCCTCTGGCCTACCTAGGGTGGGATCATAAATTCTATATCAGAAACACACACTCGACTAACATACTTCGTCAAGTCTTGGGGTATCTACGCACAATTAGCAAAGAAGTTCCTTATGTACTAACTTGGGATAGGTCAAACATTTTAATATATAATAGTTCATCCAGTACTAGAGTAGCTCGGGTGTCCAATTCATTTCTCTGGCATCAAACAAGGCAAATCTTATGTCTCCCTAAGTCATAGGGTTTCTAGATGAAAATTTAAATTATTAATATTATTTCCACTTGATATCTTATTGGAGAATTAAAAGATGTTTTTGGGTACCTTGACAATGTCTCTAGTTTCCTCATAATTTTTTTTTATGAAAGTACGATGGTATCGATATTTATCCTCTCAGTATCATTATTGACCCATGAATATCGATACTCCACATAAGGTATCGATACTTGACAACTTATTTTAACTATGAAAAAAAGGATATTATCGATACTCTTAAATCAATATCGATACTCCCAAGTTTAGGTATCAATATTAAATTTGGGTTTGATGTTTGAAAAAATTACCTCTCTATCGATACTCCTCATAGGAGTATCGATACTCTACCCCTAATATCGATACTTTTCTTGAGTATCGATACCAAATTTGGACACTAGAAAATTTGTCTCGATACTTTTCTGTTGGTCTCGAAACTGCGAACCCAATATCAATACTCTTAGATTCTCCATAAATTTCCCTTGGGTTTTTCCTTTCATAAGAACAATATCGGTACTGTTCTTCTAGTACCGATACCCATGCTTGAAATTCCATGTTTTGGCATATGAAATCCCTTCTAAGCCACCCTAAAAGTTCTAACGAGGTACCCAATTGTTATTAAGGTCTTATTTGAGTTTATTAGGATAAAAAAGTGTCAATTTACAATTTAAAAACACATAAGGCTAAGAATTACCATGGACATGCTTATATGTTTCAAAATCTAATGCAAGGTAAACCAATACACTATAAGGCCTAGAAATGGTATAGGAAGGTTTGAAAGGTGTTATCTTGAAGTCTTGTTAGTTGAAAAATGTTTCAAATCACCCAAGGGCTAATTTCTTCTTTCCTTTATCTTTGGAACCTTCTCAAACTTTTCTCACTAGTGCAACATGGAAAACATGTTACTAACTTTCTTATAAGAGTCTAAGAGTACTTTCTTAATTTCGTCTTACCCCAAAAAATGAGCTAGAATCCCTTAGGTTCTTAAACCCCCACTAAACACATTTTTGGTTATATGGCCAAATCTTACTTTTTAAGGCTTAAAAGAAAGCTTGGAAGATGGAGAATCATATTCTTACCTTTGCTGAACCAAACTAAGTTCGAAATCCTTAAAGCTTCCACCTTTGCTTCAGTTTGAAAATGAAGAAGAAGAAGAAATAGATGAGACAAAGGAAAAGTGTTTGGTGAGAATAAAGAGGAAGAGAGAGTACACATGAGATCACCAGACTTAAGGATTTTTAGCTTTTAAATTGAGAAATGTGTTAATTACACTTTAATCCACCTCTATTCATATTAAAAATAAAATTATCCCAAATTCTCTATCACTTGGGCCCAACTCAAGCCCAATCCAAATTAATTTGATCCAAGCTATTTTATAAGTCTATTGGGCTCAAATTATAAGTCTTGGGTTAGCCCAAACTATTAACTTGGGATTTGGGGCGTTACACTTAATAAATCTTACAATCATTCAAAACAAATATATAAACACAGACAAACTAGAATGCAAACATGTGTTAGTAAGCGCCAAACTATCCAATCATTCGCTAAGCTCCACAGAAAGAGTTCTCCAGAATTTGTAATCAACCGAACACCAAATAGGATACAACGAATCACATTATTGAACATACTTTGATATTTTGATATACCAAATGTAACTAATGATTTTAAAAAAAATTTAAGATTATATTCAATTTAACATTTTGAATATAAAAACTTTTTCAGGTGTTAAAAACTTTATTTTATTCCTTATGTTCTTGAAAAATTGAGTCATATACTAGAAATAATTTTGAAATAATTTTTATAAAGGTTTCGAACTTTAATCGAGTCAAAAATTATTT
Organism: Hibiscus syriacus; assembly: GCF_006381635.1. NCBI lineage: Eukaryota > Viridiplantae > Streptophyta > Magnoliopsida > Malvales > Malvaceae > Hibiscus > Hibiscus syriacus. Next base: position 6,520,156 of record NW_024062743.1, on the reverse strand, counting down.
TTAAACATAGTAAAATTGTCCGCTCGGTATGAGTACTATAAATGGGTGCAGAATTATGTGCAAGTATATACAATCAAACAAGTAATATAGTGATAAGTGAGTACCGTCTCCACAGGGATTAGAGGAAATTATTAAGTTCTATCAAAGCGCTTTACTTTGTCACATAAGTAAAGTTAGTGATGGTATGTACAAATGATAATGCTATGGCAAATTGAGATGGATGTGGTGGAAATGGAATAATAGTTATATGGTAGCAAATGGATAGGTCATGGCAAATTGGATGGAAATGTATTGGCAAATTAAATTGTATTGAGTGCAAACAAATGGAAATGCAACGGAAAAATAAAATGTAAAGGTTGGATTTAATTCTAGGACTTTGTCTTTCTCACATGACAAGCTACTAGGGGAATGAGTGATAGGAGTCACTAAGGAAAATCTAAGTCCACTTCTCAGAATGGTCTTACTTCTATGCCTTGTCTGCCCGACAGAGTCTACTGAGGTGCCCTATGCTATCTCTAGTAAGGGAATGATAGATTGAAGATGCCCTGGCAAAACCGGTTAGCGTAAACCCCTGCAGTGATCTTATTGGTCCAGATAATAGGATATGTCTCAACAATACCTTTTTGCGACAACATTAACATCTAACCTATCGTTCATGCATAAATCCTTTTAGTCGAATGAAATCCTAGCCTTATCTCTAAGATGGATTAGGCCTAGCTACTATCTAGAACCACTTGCTTATGTGGTTTCTCCCTAGTTTCTCTCAAACACTAAGGATGTGCCACCTAGATATTCTCTCGAACCCTAAGTAATCTCCTAAGAAATAGTTACTCTCATAGCTCCTACAACCTTAAGGCACTAAGTTTCATAAACAAAACAAATTATAGCATAGAAAAACAACCATTCATTGAAATAAAACATAAATATCCAAAATGAACTCCCACCAAATAGGATTAGTTCATGGTGGGGTTTGAAATAAGCAAGCACAAAGCAATTTAATCCGTTCCTTACAACCCAAATGATAAAATATTAAAGCAAAGAGAAAATGAAAGGGGAAAACCCTTCGACGTGCACTATCGGAGCTTCCTCTGGCCACCAAAAACTGCCCCCAACAAACTACCTCCTCTCGGATGCCTAGAACGCCACTCCCTCAAGCTTGTCACGGAGAAATGCCATGACAAATAGGATTGAAAGAGAAATGTGAGACATTTTCTCTCTGTTTTTTAAGCTAAAAACAGCGTGGAACCAAAGTTTTATTTATTGTGGCTTCATCCTCTATTTATAGGGGAAGATTAACCCTAGGACTTGGTGTTAAAATTCCTAGGATACCCCAAACCATGCTTATATCACGTGAGGATCGGGCAGAGCTGGCATTGATCCACCTGGGTTACTGGTTGATTACCCGACATAATCTCGCTGCAGAGGCTCACGGATAGACAAGATCTGTAACAGGCGACGCGGTCAGCAAGATCGACTATAGCAGCGCTGATGCCTCCAGGCGGATCCTCGAGGCGGATTTCACGGTCAGAGGTCATGTGAAAGTAGGGACAACTGGCTTCAAAAATAACTTCTATCATTTTGTTCGCTCTCGAAATGCCAATCCAACTCGTCATTTTCATTCTGCTCAGCAGTCTCCTTATGTAACGGCATTTCCTTTTCTCTTTTCCTTGCTCTCAATTTCTACACATCATTGGACAAACACATTTCCCATAAAGCAGCACTGATTTCAAAATAAAATGCCGCGGCAAATAAAATTCCATCACATGCAACTATATGCTCCTAAATGCATCTACATGGTCCTAAATGAGCTCTTAGACATTCAATAACTTAAATGAAAAGGTCACAAAATGTGACCTTTTTACGGAGTTATCAAAAATCAATACGACAAGAACAATACCGACACTATTCATGCGGTATCGATGAGTATCGATGTTGAAAGCTTAAAAATTAACAATAGTATCGATACTACTCAAGGTAGTACCGATATTCCTTTTGTTTTGAAAACTCTAGTAAGCTATTTTGGTATAAATACTATTTCAGTATCGATACTACTTTTAAAAACAATATCGATACTCGAAATGGTAGTATTGATACTGCCCTTATATTTTTGAAAGTGACAAATTCTAGTAAGCAATTTTGGTATCGATACTTATTTAGCATCGATACTAATTATAGTAGTAAGACTGATACTCTTTTTATGTAATACTGATACCCATATTTCCCAATAACTATATTTTTGTAATTAATGTAGGTATTATCGATACTTCAAGTATGAATATCGATACTCCAAACGTTTGGACAACATTTATTGTAGGAAAACTTCATCCAACGACTCTTTTTACTCCTACAACTGCCCAAACGACTAGAATTGAATATGAAAGTATAAAAGCAAGATTCCAAGTCATATGTGAAGATAAGAGATCACAAAGAAAGCCAAAGCAATAAAATAGAGCCAAAATTCAAGTCATTATTCTCAAACATTCTTTTTGCTTTCAAATAACACTTTTTTACTTCATTTGTATTTATTTCTCTAGTGTTCTTATTTATTCTAGAATGGTGCTAATATTTTTCTTTTGAGGTTTTTCTAAGTTAGCAATTGAGAGAGAGTCTCAAGAATCTGAGGTATAATTCTTGAGGGAGTTGTAAGGTTATTCCTTATTCTTAAAGTTTGCTAAAATTAGTGAATTTATGAAAATCATTAAGGTAGTAGATGTCGACTTTGGTTGAGAAAGTTGAACCACTCCAAATTCTTGTGTTCAATTTTTTATCTTTCTAATCACTTCCACCAAATATTTAGTTTTCCAATTCACCCTCTCTTGGTTATTTTATTCATTTGATTGACTCAACAATTGATATGATAGCCTAACTCATTGGAAGGTTTAACCACCTCTTGAGGAATCCTAGAAGAGTTTAATCTTTATTCAAGTCTACTATGATATCTTCTTCAAATTTTGACATTATTAATAATTTAAAGCCCAACAACAAGCCTCTATACTTAAATGGAGCCAACTATACCTATTGGAAGAATATAATGAAGTTATTTATTCAAATAAGAGATTTGGGAGCATGAAATATCATGATGAGAGGATACACTACTCCAACTAGAGATATGGACGAGTGGCATGAAGAAGAGAGAAAAATATTATAGCTTAATACAAAGGCGATGTTCACTGAATGTTGTGCACTTGGCCCTGATAAATATGAGAGAATGTCTTTATTCAAATGCCAAAGAAATTTGGATAAGCTTGAAGTTACGTATGAATGAACAAATGAGGTAAAAGAATCATAATTATGAAAACTTCAAGATGAGGCTGAATGAAGACATCAAAACTATGATCGATATACTTGTGGTTATATTCAATGGCCTCAAAAGATTTGGAGAGGCCATCCCAAATAAAAAGTTAGTTTGGAAGATGATCTATAGTCTTCATAGATCATGACAAGCCAAAATGATTGCCATAGTTGAAGCAAAGAATCTAAAGGCTCTCAATCTAGACAAACTCATTGGATTTTTGCTTACTCACGAGATGATGGTAAGGAAGAAGAAAACCAAGAAAAAAAGATAAAGAAAAGCAAGAAATGGAGGAGAAGAAGAAGATTGACATTGCACTCAAATCTACCAAAAATAAGAGTGATTCAAATAAAAAAAAGATGATGAGATGAAAATGTTTGCCAAATTATTCAAGAGATTCATGAGGTTCAATAGAGGAAAAAGGTTCAAGAGAATGAAGGGACTAATAATAAATCCAAAGAAAAGGATCTTGTTGTTTGTTATGAGTGCAAAAAGTTGGGGCAAATCAAATTTGGATACCCTCAATTAAAGAGAAAATGATCTAACAAGAAGAAACAAAAGGTGCATATTCTATATAGAGTGATGAAGAGTGCTAAGATGAAGAGGAGCAAGAGGTAGCCAATTTGTATTTGATGGCCATATAGGACGATTCTAAGGTAAACTCTTATTTATCTACATTAAATGAATATTCTTTTGATGAATTTCAAGAAGTTTATGATGAGTTAACCTCAGAATTTGATATCATGCTTTCAAAGCATAAGAAAGGGGTGCCATTTTTTTCTTTTATATTATATATATATTTATATAATTTATATAAATAAAAAATATAAACTTTTAGGGTGTTAATTGAAACACTCAACATGTATTGTCTCCGCTAATGCACTCAAAGGCTCCAAATTTCTTAATCATCTTCATCCATTAAAAAATTAAGATGTAAGATCTATAATATAGAGATAGCTGGCTTCGTGGAGAGCTCGCCATCTTTTTTAATGTTTTTTTTGAGCTCCTATTAGTTTTTAGGAGGGTTTGAGCTCCAAGGGGTTTCCTTATATGATTCTATCATATTTTACCTAAGATTAGTTATTGTTGAGAAAGTGGTAATCATTCTTTTGTTTCAAGGAACATTATGGAGCCTTAAGAGTGATGATAAAGTGGTGCAAAGAACCTTTAAGGAGTAAAAGCTATGAATACTTGATTATAGGGTTAGCTTAAGACATTTTAGGTAGCTTGAAGGCGGAGCTAACACACTCTAACCCTATCTTACTACTTATATGTCATCTACATGAGTTTGCTTGCTTATATGGGTGGTGAAACATGTTGGGGATTTAAGTTCTTAATGATTGTGTTAGATGTTTTTAATATTATAGTGGTGTAAAAATGATGCATTGTTACCCTTAATGACTTTCACAAGCTTTAATAATCAACTCATACTTAAAAATAAGTGTTTGGGGTGAGTTTGAGGATGTTACATATATGAAACAATTTATTTTAAGGTTTTAGTATTGATAATGTATGAGTATCGACATTATTCATATTCTAGGTGAAATTAGGCTATTTCATAAGGGTAGTACCAATACTACAGATGGTAGTACCGATACTACTCATTTGAAAAATAAAAACAGTGAATTTTGGGCCATTTCAATGCTAAATTTGGTACTGATACTCAAGAGATTATAATAATACATTCATGATATAGATACTAAGGGTATTTTATGAGACTTTCAAGGTTAGTTTTGGTATCGATACTCAGGGGGAGTACTGATACCCTAGGGTAAGTATCGATACCCATGTAAAGGTACTAATACCATTAATGATGATTATTTAATGGGATTTGTGATATTGAATAGAGGATTTTAATAACAATTTAGATCGAGCATATAACTTGAGAATGTGAGAAATTACTAAAATGCCTTCAGAGGACTAAATTACCAAATTGCCCCTATTTGTGAATAATGGCTTATATTGATATAAAAATACCTCTAAAATCATAAGACTTTAAGAACTGATGTAATTCATTAGTGATTACTTTTAAAACATGAGAAGAACCTTGAAATACCCTTGAATAGGTAAAATAACCAAAATACCCTTTGTTATAATAAGTAATATAAAAAGCCTAATAACGTATAAAAAATGTGTTAAATCCCTGATAATTAATTAGGTACTCTTTACGTACATCTTAAACATCCAAGAGATTATAATAATACATTCATGATATAGATACTAAGGGTATTTTATGAGACTTTCAAGGTTAGTTTTGGTATCGATACTCAGGGGGAGTACTGATACCCTAGGGTAAGTATCGATACCCATGTAAAGGTACTAATACCATTAATGATGATTATTTAATGGGATTTGTGATATTGAATAGAGGATTTTAATAACAATTTAGATCGAGCATATAACTTGAGAATGTGAGAAATTACTAAAATGCCTTCAGAGGACTAAATTACCAAATTGCCCCTATTTGTGAATAATGGCTTATATTGATATAAAAATACCTCTAAAATCATAAGACTTTAAGAACTGATGTAATTCATTAGTGATTACTTTTAAAACATGAGAAGAACCTTGAAATACCCTTGAATAGGTAAAATAACCAAAATACCCTTTGTTATAATAAGTAATATAAAAAGCCTAATAACGTATAAAAAATGTGTTAAATCCCTGATAATTAATTAGGTACTCTTTACGTACATCTTAAACATCCAAAATACTTGTAAGTGGGGTGAATTACTAGAATGCCCTAAAGAGGAGGTAAAAGTGACTAAATCGTCTTTATAATCTAAAATGATTGATATACACTTATGAGTCAAATGTTTAATAAACCTTTGAATAATGAGATATTTGAGTTATCTTGTATAGAAAAGTGTGTAAAGTATGTATAAGAGTAAAAAAAAAGACCAAATTTCCCTTTAGGGAGGAAAGTTACTAGAATACATCTGAGACGCCTATTGAAAGTTTAACGATACCAGGATTGGGAATAGTATCGATACTCTTATCACTACTTGGGTAGTATTATTGATACTAGTCGCAAGAATCAACTATTAAACTCCAGAATGAGCAAGACCTAAGTAAGTAGGTTTAATAGTGATTGAGAATAATTAATAAGTTGTGTTGATAATGCAAACTTAATTGAATGTATGTGTTTAAGCATAAGAACTCTAATAGACTTAAGCATTTTTTACACTCGAAAAATATTAAGGACACCCTAGTAACTTGTGTGTGATGATCATATATTGGTTTGATAGATTTGTATGATGGGTTATCCCAATATCCTAAGAGTCATGCTAAGGCTTTGAAAGCTTTCTAGTCGATGTTGCTATGATGTTATATGACCTAGAGGTATCTCAAATACTCCTAGGGGTGGACTGTTGGGTGTATGTACCTGATGCTGTGTGACTCAAACCTCACCTAGGTACTTTGCAATGAGGGTATTTCTAGAGGAAGATTCTGATGTTGTGTGAACCAGTTCTGATCTAGAGTAAATTGGGTAAGCTAGAGAGGTGTGAATTATTGTGTGTTGTGAGTACTAAAAATTGGACACAAATTATGTGCAAGTATACACAATCACACAATTAATAATGAGTGAGTGAGTATCATTCCCAGGAGGATTGGAGAAAATTGCTAGTTAATTTAATACACGCATACTAAATAATCTAAGTATAGTTACTGTGGTGGTATGCAAAAATAAAACTGTAATGGAAAAATGGAATGTGTGTAAATGGGGGTGTAATGGTATTGTGGAAATATTATGGCATTGTGAAATGTGATGACAGTGTGGAAAATGGAAATATTGTTGAAATTGAAGATGCATTTGAAATGTAATCCTCACACAACAAGCTACTATAGGAATGAATGAAGATGTTACTAAGGAATTCTAATCCTCTCCTCTTAGAACGTTTCAAGCTTCCATGGTCTATTTGATTTACAAATTTTACTAAGAGTGCCCCTAAGCTATCTCTAGTCATGAGGCCTGATAGATAAAAATTTCATAACAATACCTCTCGTTGTGAACAGTAACATCAAACCTATCGAATAAGCACTCCTCCTTTTAGTTGTTTAAATTTTATCCTTATCTCTAAGGTGGATTAGGTATTATTTAGCATCTAAAACCCATTGCTTACATTTATCATCCCTTATTTTTTCTCGAACACTAAGGATCTTTCACCTAGTTTATGTCTAACACTAAATGTTCTACCTAAGAAAAGGCTACTCTCATAGCTATTAAAATCCTAAGTTATTAAGCACAATGAGCAAAACAAATAGATAAACATAAAAACTCAAATCATTCATTAAAGCAAATTCTTAATCATATATAAAAACCCACACCGTGTAAGGGTTAGTTCATGGCGGGATTTAAAATATCCAAAAGAATAATTCTTTAACACACATCTCTCGTATGCCTTTCTGAACACGAGATACAGATGTCACATCACTTTAAAAGCATCTCCTTATTTGAATATTTGTAAAATTTTGTTTCTTTTTATAAAACATTTTAATTTAGTGTTAATAAAACATTAATTAAACTTACGTAGGTAAATAAAAAGTAATGTTCAAACATTTCATCATTTTACATCATGGTAAATCAAATACTTTCCAGAGCGTTTTTGCTAAATCTATTACATGCCAACTAATTACATCAAAAATAGACATGGATGTCGTACATTTACTGATGAGGCGACCCTTGCTTGGTGATGCCAGATTATCTCCTTACTCCGCTTGTATAGTAACCTACACATGAAATAAACACACGTTAAATATTTACATAGTGAGGCAAGAATACTAGCATGATGATATCATTACATCATTATTTCATATCGATCAAATACTAATTCATTACTTTCAAATCATTATCTTTTCGTTGAGATGCACACTTAGTGCCAATATGGTCATTCATAAACATATTATGAATTCTGTGAGTTACACACATAGTGCCTAGACGGTTGTTCATCAACATATGATGAATTTCGTGGGGTTGCACACATAGTGCCAAAACGGATGTTCATCAACTTATGATGAATTCCGTGGGTTGCACACATAGAGCCAAAACGGTTGTTCATCAACTTATGATGAATTCTGTGGGTTGCAGACATAGTGCCAAAACACAATTGTAACATATACTTCTAACAGACACATTTATAACTCTTATTGTACATAATAAATGCACTCACATGGTATGCCTCACTCGAATGCTTTAAGGATGTCCAACTATTTAGTAACTTTGTCTTTGCCCTTGTTCTGGCTTGACTCTGGAGCTTGGTTACGATCTACACAAGCATCCATTAAAGACATATACCATACCAAATGTTGGTATATTCCCTAAAATTTATACTTAAAAATACTCACTAGTACTATTATTAAATTTTCTATAACAATCTCAGCACATCTTAAAATTTCTAGCTCAATAGTATCGATACCCCTATCATGGTATCAATACTTCTATACTGTGGTATAGATACTCCCATTCAATATCGATACCATTTCTATATTCTGAATCCATGGTATCAATATCTGTCTCTTAGTACCGATACTTCTATACTATGGTACCGAAACTCTATTACGGTATCGATACCATTTCTAAATTTTGTAAATCAATGGTATCGATACCTTCCTCATGGTATCGATACCCACATAAGTATCGATACTAATTGCATCAATATTGATATTGTTCAACTGATTTCTTCCAATTTAAGCCTATAGTATCGATATTGTTCTTCCAATGCCTATACCCTTACCCAGATTTTCCATTTTTAGCCTGATATTTACCCACATTTGGCCAATTTGTCTTATTTTTACCTCCAACAACACTATCAAACTCTTCTTTACTTGTCTCAACTAACTTTACTTCATTTAGCTACTTATAACATCTACAATCTCTAAGGAACACTTCAATCCAAGAATCATACCACTTTTTCTAACATGTTTTTAAACCCATCGAATGCTTTTAATCTCTTATTTACTTCATTGACAAGTTAAATATACTAGTAAACATCAATAAAAACTCATATCTTAACAAATCATTCAAAAACCCATTTTCTTAAATCTCAAATATTTCATCAATCTCTTAGTTTTAATCTTATTTAACCCTTCCTTAAGCCTCTATATTATTCCATGATCCAAAAAGCAACTAAATAATGAAATGGAAAACTGGCCAAATGAAACCTTACCTTTGGCTATTGAGGAGAGCTTTTCCATGGGAAAGAAGAAGAAAAGAGATAACTTTTGGTTAACTTACTTTCCCCTTTTTCCTTTACTTTAATACCTTATTAAAATTGAATTCTAAATTCTTTCCCCCTTAAAGGACCAAAATGCCCTATTTATTCATCTATTGCTACAATTTAGTTTAAAACACTATTCCGAATCATTTTCTCATTCTTTTGTCATATTTGAAATAAATTCTTAAATCCTTAAATCTTTTCAATAAAGTCTCTAACCTGATATTTGGGGTATTACAATTTTCTCCCTTAAGAAAATTCATCCCCAAATTTAAAGAAGTACCTGAAACGAAGAGATGTGGAAACTGTTTTCTCATGTCCTCATCTCTTTCCCAAGTGGCTTCTTCTAACTTATGATTCTACCAGAGCACTTTAACTAATGGAATACTCTTGTTAATGTAATTCCTTGTTTTCCTTTTCCAAGATCCGAACTGGTTCTTCCTCACAAGATAAATATGGTCGGATTTCTATCTCTTTAGGAGTGATAACATAGGATGGATCTGGTATGTATCTTGTAAGCATCGATACTTTAAAAACATTTTGAATCTTGTCCATATCCAGAGGTAAAGCTAATTGATAAGCTAAATGTCCAACCCTTTTTAAGAACTCATAAGGTCCAATGAATCTCGAACTCAGCTTTCCATTACGTCCAAATCTTATAACTTTCTTTCAAGGCGACACTTTTAGAAATACTTTGTCTCCCACTTGAAATTCAATTTCTTTTCTTTTTAAATCTGTATAAGACTTTTGGCGATCGGAGGCCATCTTTAGATTGCTCTGGATAATTTTTATTTTTTCCTCCATTTCTTTCATCAAATCCGGGCCAACTAGGTCTCGATCTTTTACTTCAAACCAATTTAATGTAGTTCAAACCAATTTAATGGTGTTCAACATTTCCTCTCATACAAAACTTCGTACGAGGCCATCTTAATACTCAATTGGTATTTATTGTTATAAGAAAATTTCGCTAACGACAAATACCTTTCCCATGATCTTGTAAATTCAATCACGCATGCCCTTAGCATATCCTCTAATATGTGAATAGTTCGTTCTGACTGCCCATCTTTCTACGGATGAAAAGCTGTTATGAAGTTCAATCCAGTACCCAATGCCTCATGAAAAGACTTCCAGAATCTTGAAGTAAACATTGGGTCTCGATCGGACACTATAGATATAGACACTCCATGTAGTCTAAGTATCTCTTTTATATACAACTCCATAAACTTATCCATCAAGTAATCTACTCGAACCAGGATAAAATGAGCCGTCTTGGCCAATCTATCTACAATTACCCATATCGAGTCCTTTTTACATGGAGACAATGGTAGCCTCGAAACAAAATCCATTGTAACTAGCTCCCACTTCTACTCGGGAATAGATATCGGTTGTAGTAATCTGGAAGGCACTTGGTGTTCAGCTTTCACTTGTTAACATGTCAAACATTTTGCAACAAACTCTTATACAACTCTTTTCATTCCAGGCCACCAATAACGACTCTTTAAATCGTGGTACATCTTATTCCCGCCTGGATGCATCGTCAAAGGACTATAGTGTGCTTCGTAATGAATATCTTTCTTTAATTCATCATTATCTAGAATACAAAGTCTTCCATGATAATATAAACATCCATCGACCCTCATTTCAAAGTCTTTGGCCTCATCATTTTTGACTTGTGCCATTCTCGCTAAATATTTATCATCTCAACCTTGCAGCTCTTTTACCTGATCCAAGAGCATCGACTTTAACTTTAGTTCAACAATCAATGCACCATCTTCCTTTAAGGATACACGCGCATCTAAAGCCCGTAGTGCTGTAAAAGTCTTTCGACTGAGTGCATCAACTACTACATTAGCTTTTCCTGGATGATACTCGATGATCAAATCTTAATATTTTAGAAGTTTAATCCATCTTCTCTGTCTCAAATTTAGCTCTTTTTGAGTCAACAAGTACTTTAAACTCTCGTGATCCGTGTAAACATGGAAAATCTCATCATATAGATAATGGCATCAAATTTTCAAAGCAAACACTACTACTTCCAATTCCAAATCATATGTCGGGTAATTTCTCTCATAATTCTTCAGTTGTCTTAAGGCATAAGCCACAACTTTCCATTTTTGCATCATCACACATCCTAATCCATTATGGGATGCATCACTGAAAATGACATAATCTTTGTCTGAGTCAGGTTGCACAAGTATTGGGGCCTCTATTATTATTCTCTTTAGCATTTCAAAACTTTCTTGTCATTTTTCCGTCCAAACAAAAGACATATCTTTTCGTAACAACTTAGTTAATGAAAAAGTTAACATTGAGAAGTTCTTCATGAATCGTCTATAATAACCAACAAGTCCCAAGAAACTCCGAACCTCCGTAACATTCTTTGGTGGTTACCAATCCACTATGGTTTGTATCTTTTTAGGATCTACTCTTATGCCTTCCGCAGAGACTATATGACCAAGGAAAGCAATCTCAGCTAACCAAAATTCACATTTGGATAGTTTCGCATATAAATTCCTTTCATACAATATCTGAAGAACCACTCGAAGATGCGCATCATGTTCCTCTCTTGACTTGGAGTACACTAATATATCATCTATAAATACCACCACGAATTGATCCAAGTAAGGTTGGAATACTCTGCTCATTAAGTCCATAAATGCTGTCGGAGCGTTATTCAATCCAAATGGCATTACCACGAATTTGTAATATTCGTATCGAGTCCAAAAAGCCGTCTTCAAAATATCATCCTTCTCGATCATTAACTGATGGTATCCTGACCTCAAGTCTATCTTAGAGAACCCAACTGCACCTTTCAATTGATCAAACAGGTCATCAATCCTCAGAAGAGGATACTTGTTCTTTATCGTTACTTTATTTAATTGAAGATAGTCAATACATAACCACATAAACTTGTTATTCTTTTTGACAAATAGAACAGGTGTTCCCCAAGGAGAAATATTAGGTCTGATAAATCCTTTATCAAGTAGCTCTTGCAACTGGGCTTTTAATTCCCTTAACTCCGTTGGATCCATTCGATACGGAGCCATAGAAACAGGTTCGGTACCTGGATAAACCTCAATCCTGAATTTCACTTCATGATCTGGAGGTAAACCTAGTAATTCCTCTGGAAAGACCTCTGGAAACTCCTTAACCGTTGGAATATCGTTTAATCTCACTAATGGCACTCTAGTGTCTATCATATTAGCTAGAAAAGCTATGCATCCCTTTGACATCATTTTCTTTGCAGTTATGGCTGATATCACATTGGATGATAATTTCGCTTTTTCACCTATCACTACTATTTCTGAGCCTTCCGTATCCTTTAAGAATAACCTCTTCCTACGACAATCTACCCATCCAAGACTTGGAGATAACCAATCTATGCCCAAAATGATTTCGAATTCATTAAAGTTAAACTCCATCAAAATTTTCGAGAACACCACCCCTTGAATCTTAATTGGACATTTTCTATATACCCGAGATACCCTTGCACTATGACCCATAGGGTTTACCGCTATCATTTCACTAGAAATTGGTTCTAAAGGAATTCCTCTAGTTCTAAACAACTTTGTACAAATATAAGAGTTCATAGAACCATGGTAAACTAGAACAAAGACATGCTCATCAAAAAGATGGAATGTACCTGTTATGATCTTCAGATCATCCCGATCTTCACTGGTCTTTATATTATAAATTTGGGTCACTCCCCGAGTCTCTTGTCACTGACTAGCCTCAGATTGATCGCCTGATCTCCCTCTTCCTCTGCTTCTACTAGGGGCTGCTACTGATCTCTCAGTTTGCACTGATCTATCTCCGAATCTTTGTGGAGAGTTCTGAGCATAGTCACCCATTTCTCCACCAAGAAAACAAGTGCTAGAGAGAACTCTATATACTCCCTGGTGAAATTTTCCATATGTCTGACATGGATTACTTCTTTCTCCATATGCTCTACTCAAGCTAGCATCAACAGATTGTGATTGTTTAAATTTTTGAAAAACGACAGTAAAACTCTCTGTCAGTATATCGGGAACTCGATCCCTTGCCTCTCTTAGCATGATAGGAAGTTGAAGACATTCTCACTCTTTTTCCAGTCCGCATATTTTGCTTCACTGCTAAAGTCTCCTCTTGAGCTCTTTCAATAGCCTTAGCTCAGTTTATAACTTCCTACAGGCTAGGCAAGTTTAACGCCAACATCATTTCTTTCAACTTAGGCCTTAAACCCTCAATAAACCAATCACGTTGGGTTTTATCATTAGGAACTACCTCCATAGTATAACGACTAAGCTTGTTGTATTCAGCCTCATACTCATACACTGCTCTATCACCTTGTTTCAAATTAAGAAACTTCAGCAACATTGATCTCATAAACTGCTCCTCGATGTACTTGTTCTTGAACTCATTTTGAAAGAATTGCAAGTTCACTTGTTCATGTGATGCATACATCGTCGTATTTGACCACCACACCCGAGCTGATCCTCGGAGTAATGATACAGGTCCACCATCTTTTCATAATTTGAGCATTGTAGACTTTCCAACATCACCATAACATCGTTTAACCATAAGTCAGCATCCATCGAACCTTCAACTTCTTCTCCCCTGAACTCAGGAGCTCCCAAACTTCTTAACTATTTTGGGATTAATATTCTCGGTGCTGGAGGAAAAAAGGGAGGCGGAGTAGGTTAGAACCGTGTCAAGATAGCATCGAGAGCTTGCATAAAAGCCCCAAACTCCTGAACATGCATACAATGAGGTGCCAGTGCGCTGGCGTTCTCGGATGGAATCGGATGCTTACTATTCTTTTCGTAACTTTAATCACCCGATCCATTACTATTTTCTTGCTCAGCTGCTCTTCTATAATTCGAAGAATCCGACATCTAATATAATATAAATAAAAAATAAAACTGAAATTAGTAATGAGAGACATCGATCATATTCTATTTATACCCTATCAATAACATTGATATCTTAGTGGCATATAAACCCTTTTTACATTAAAATACACTTGAGTTCAGCCAAGAAATGACTAAAACTATAGCTCTGATACCAATAAATGTAACACTCATCTCTCGTATACCTTTCTGTACACGAGATACATATGTCACATCACTTTAAAATATCTCCTTATTTGAATATTTGTAAAAATTCTTTTCTTTTTATAAAATATTTTAATTTAGTGTTAATAAAACATTCATTAAACTTACATAGGTAAATAAAAAGTAATGTTCAAATATTTCATCATTTTACATCATGGTAAATCAAATACTTTTCAGAGCGCTTTTGCTAAATATATTACATGCCAACTAATTACATCAAAAGTAGACATGGATGTCGTATAGTTACTGATGATGCGACCTTTGTTTGGTGATGCCAGATTATCTCCTTACTCCGCTTGTATAGTAACCTACGCATGAAATAAACACACGTTAAGTATTTACTTAGTGAGGCAAGAATGCTAGTACGATGATATCATTACATCATTATTTCATATCGATCAAATACTAATTCATTACTTTCAAATCATTATCTTTTCATTGAGAGGCACTTTTAGTGCCAATATGATCATTCATAAACATATTATGAATTCTGTAATTTGTACACATAGTGCCTAAACGGTTGTTCATCAACATATGATGAATTTCGTGGGGTTGTACACATAGTGCCAAAACGGTTATTCATCAATTTATGATGAATTCTGTGGGTTGCACACATAGTGCCAAAATAGTTGTTCATAAACTTATGATGAATTTTGTGGGTTGCACACATAGTGCCAGAACGATTGTTCATTAACTTATGATGAATTCTGTGGGTTGCACACATAGTGCCAAAACGATTCTTCATCAACTTATGATGAATTCCATGGGTTTCACACATAGTGTCAAAATATAATTGTAACATATACTTCTAACACACACATTTATAACTCTTAGTGTACATAATAAATGCACTCACTTGGTATGCCTCGCTCGAATGCTTTAAGGTTGTCCTACTATTTATCAACTGTTTCTTTTCTCTTGTTCTGGCTTGACTCTGGATTTTGGTTACGATCTACACAAGCATCCATTAAAGACACATACCATACCAAATGTTTGTATATTCCCTAACATTTATACTTAAAAATACTCACTAGTACTATTATTTAATTTTCTATAACAATCTCACCATATCTTAAAATTTATGGCTCAATAGTATCGATACCCCTACCATGGTATCAATACTTCTATATTGTGGTATTGATACTCCCCTTCAGTATCAATACCATTTCTACATTCTGAATCCATGGTATCAGTATCTGTCTCTTAGTACCGATATTTTTATACTATGGTACCGAAACTCTATTACGGTATCGATACCATTTCTTCATTTTGTAAATCAATGGTATCGATACATTCCTCATGGTATCGATACCTACCTAAGTATCGATACTAATTGCATCAGTATTGATATTGTTCAGCTGAGTTCTTCCAATTTAAGCCTATAGTATCAGTATTGTTCTTCCAATACCGATACCCTTACCCAGATTTTCCATTTTTAGCCTGATATTGACCCACATTTAGCCAATTTCTCTTATTTTTAGCTCCAACAATACTATCAAACTCGTCTTTACTTAACCCAATTAACTTTACTTCATTTAGCTACTTATAACATCTACAATCTCTAAGGAACGCTTCAATCCAAGAATCATACCACTTTTTCTAACATGTTTTTAAACCCATCCAATGCTTCTAATCTCTTATTTACTTCATTGACAAGTCAAATATACTAGTAAACATCAATAAAAACTTATATCTTAACAAATATTCAAAAACCGATTTTCCTAAATCTAAAATGTTTCATCCATCTCTTAGTTTTAATCTTGTTTAACCCTTCCTTAAGCCTCTATATTATTCCATGATCCAAAAACCAACAAAAAATAAAAGGGAAAACTAGCCAAATGAATCCTTACCTTTGGCTATGGAGGAGAGCTCTTCCACGTGAAAGGAGAAGAAAATATATAGCTTTTGGTTAACTTACTTTCCCCTTTTTCCTTTACTCTAATACCTTATTAAAATTGAATTTTAAATTCATTTCCCCTTTAAAGAACCAAAATGCCCTCTGTATTCATCTATTGCTACAATTTAGTCTAAAACACTATTCCAAATCATTTTCTCATTCTTTTGTCATATTTCAAATAAATCCTCAAATTCTTAAATCTTTTCAATAAACTCCTTGACCTGATATTTGTGGTATTACAAATTCATTCCATACAACCCAATTAATCGAAATAAAAATGAAGCATAAGGTGGAGGAAACTCCCAACGCACGCTGTCGGTTGCTCCTCAGACCACCACGAATGACATCTTAGTGTGCTAGCTCCTTTCGGAGGTCTAGCTTGCCACTCCCTTGAGCTTGGCATGGGGAAACCATTTGAAAATATGAAAGGGGAAAGAAAGTTAAGAACTTTTAGCCGCCTCTTACTGAGCTCACTATTTCCCTCTAAAGAATTCTCCCTCTAATTGTGTGGCTACCTTTTCTATTTATACTAAGGGAATGTCCTAGGTTTCAGAGAAATATTCCTAATTTACCCTAAGGTACATTCTCCTCATGTGAATTAAGGTACAAGGATGACAGTGGTCCCCTCCAAGGTGGTTAGCAGTAGAGAACACGTGAGTGCTGGACAGCTGCCAGCTCCCATAAAAAATCTTCTTCATCTTTGTCTTTTTCTGCGCACAGGAGTCATCCCAAATTTCTTTGGCAATTCTCTTTTGCTCATTATCTGGAAATGCTGCGACAATTCTCCATGCTTAGCCTTTGCTTCATCAACCTGTACATCATCAACAAAATACAACCTTCCCCTTAAACCATTTACAAAATAATATGCCACGATAAACATAAACCACCAAATAAAATTATATGCTCATAAATACAACTATATAAACCTACATGTGCTTTAAGATAGTCAATAACTTAAGTGAAAACGACCCTAAATATAACCTTTTTATAGAGTTATCATGAGTCTCGGATGTTGTGTGACCCCCAATAACACCATGATGCCTACTTATACTTGTGTGTTAATATCTTTATATTGTCCATAATCTAAACTCGATAACTATGTTAATTAGGGGTGTACAAAAAGATTTTATCCGCTCCGTTGATTTGGTGATCCGATCCAAATATTCGGACATCCAATATATTTTTTAATTTTTGGATAATTCAGATCGATAAACCAATTTTTTTGGATAATCATATCGGATACAGATAAGATAAATTTTAATTTCAGATTATTAGAAAATCCGAAAAAATTTAGCCCTTAGAATTTAGATACTCTTAAGCCTAATAAATAATTAACCCACTAACCCAATAAAAATTAGGATATTTAATTATTTATTGTGTGTGAGTAATTAAATTTATAAAAACTATAGTTGAAGTATCGAATAAGTTATATTAAATCACAAAATTTAAATTATTTTTAAAATTAAATTTTAAATTTGGATTCAAATATTTAGATATCTAAAAATTTTGATATCCTATTTTTTCGGATCAGATATATATCACTATTTTAGGTATTCAAAATTTTATGATATCCAAATTTTTGGATCGGATAAGATTCAATAACCAAAATTGCACACCCCTAATGTTAAACTAAGAGATTATATGTGTTGCATATTGTTGAACTAAATTTTGATCTTGATATAACATGATTATTATAATATTTTAAATTGATAAAATTTGAAATTTCAAAATATTTATATATGACTTGTCATAAACTATTTTAAAGTATTTTTAAGTGTGAAAAATAATCTCAAGTGTTTTTATAGTTAATCCGCTTTTTATAAACATTATTTTTAAAGCTTAAAACACTTAATTTTTGCCAAAACAACTTGCAGTCTCGAGACCATACATTCAATCTTGATAACAAAATGGCCGAATGCGTTTTGGTCTCGATACCAAGGCCTAGTATCGAGATCGAAGGTTGGGTATCGATACTGATTTAAGTAATATCGATACTAAAGGATTAACAACTATAAATTTGACCGTTGGAAGGCTCGATCTTGATACCAACTTGTTGGTATCAATACCAAATGGGTAGGTGAAAATTAATTGCTGAAATTAATGAATTCAATGACTCTATTCAATCCCCAATGACGCTAAATGACTAGATTGATGTTAAAAAACATAAAAAGAGACCAAGATTCAAATGGAGAACAACAAGAAAGTCAATTTCAAGAATATTTCAACATCAAAAGAGTTTTTAGTGCTAAATTTTAAAATTCTTGTAAATACACTTGTGAGCTTCTTGTTTATTTTTGCTCAAGTGTAATTTGGGTGTGTGTTTAATTAGTTGTAAACTCATTTGATTTTGTGAGGTTTTTTGTTGTAGCTAAGTTTGTAATTTCTCTTTGGGAGAGTATGTAAACAAGGTTTTGGGGTGTAAACCTTGTGTGTCATTGTAAGGTTACACTTTATCCTTAAAGATTTGCAAATCTTGTGGATTTGAGAAATCCTTAGTGTGGATATAGACTTGGTTCAGAAGTCGAACCACTCTAAATCATTGTAAATTGTTTTTATTTTTCGATTGCTTCCACCAAAATCTTAAAAAGACCAATTCACCCTAGTCTTGGAATTTTTCAGTTATTCATTAGAGTTAACAATTGGTACCAGATCGTGTCATAATCGATGGTTTAAGTTTCTTATGAAGATAATGTAAGAGCTCTATCAATTTCTTCAATCAACCAATAGAGATGGCTTCAACTTTCGGCTCCTACAATGTTAAATATTCTCAATACATTACAATACCCACATATTTTAATGGTGCAAATTATTCATATCGTAATAATATGATGATGTTGTTCGTTCAAGCTACCGATTAGTCGGTTTTGGATGTCATCATTAATGGTTCATCTATTCTTACAAGAAATAAGTCAGAATGGACCAACGTAGATAGAGAGCTAGCTTAACTCAACTCCAAAGCCATGCACATTCTATTTTGTGCACTTGGCCCCGATGAGTATAGTAGAGTGTCTTCACGATCCAATGTTAAAGAAATTTGGGATAAGCTTGAAGTCTCTCATGAAGGAACAAGACAAGTCAAGAAGTCCAAGATTGGCATTCTCACTATCAACTATGAAAACGCTAAAATCAAGCCCGATGAAGACATTAAGACAATTTCTGATCGATTCACCATGATCATAAATGACTTTAAGAATTTTGGGAAGATTTGTCCCAATGAAGAGATGGTGAGAAAAATGGTTTCCTCATTGCCTACAACTTGGGAAGATAAAGCTAATACCATTAAAGAAGCCAAGGACTTGGAGTTATACTCCCTCGATGAGCTCATTGGCTCATTACTCACTCATTAAGTAAAACTCCAAAAGAAGAAGGAATACAAATAAGAAAAGAAAAAGAAGAAGGAATACAAATAAGAAAAGAAAAAGAAGAAAAAGGATGTTGGAATTTATCTTAAGTCCACCAAAAAAGATAAAGAGGATTCTAGTAAAGAGGTGGCTGAACAAGATGGAGATGGCCAAGCTCTTCAAGAAATTCAAGCAATTCATGTCATCGAGATAAAAAGAGAGGAAGCATGAATCAAATAAGGAGAAGGATCCTATCATATGCTATCATTACCAAAAATTGGGATACTTCAAGTATGATTGTCCCTCACTTAAAGAAGAAAGGATCTAGCAAGCCAAAGAAGAAGGATTTTGTTGCTACTTGGAGTGATGAAGACGTCAACGATGATGAAAATGAACAAGTAACCACATTTGCCTCATGGCCATCCAAGAAGATTTAAATGTATCCTCAAACTCATTTAATTCAAATTCATATTCATTTGATGAGTTACAAGATGCCTATGATGAATTAGTATTAGAATGTGAAGTCATGATTTCAAAACATAAAAACATTCATTGAAAATTGAAAATGACTCACTTTCTAAGACTAATAGTGAACTTGAAAGCAAAGTCAAGGATTTGCAAGAGAAATTAAATATTTTTTAGAAAAATAATTTAGACTTGCGAAATTTGCTTTCCAAAATTCATAAGAATCATCAAAAGAAAATTGATGATCTTGAGAAAGAAAAGTCTAATTTTGAAAAAAATCTTAAAATAAATTTGAAAGAAAAGATTACTTAAAATCAAATTTTGTCAAAAATAGTTTTTACTATAGACATGCTTATCCCCTAAATATTTTAAAGAAAAAATGGTTATATGTATATGGGTCCCAAAAGGACTCATTGCTACTAAAGACAAGGATATCATAACTCATTGCTACTAAAGACAAGGATATCCTATCTTCATGGATACCTAAGGGGACTAAATTGCTTGAAACTAATATTAGTAGACCCAAAAAGATTTGGGTACCAAAAGTTGCTTGATTATCTGTTGTAAGTGTGTTGGAGCAATGGTGAACAAAGTCAAGGCATTAAGAGGGCTCTAGACACACTAAGGAAAGACACTTGAAAAAAGGGAGATTTAACAAATCAATCTTAATTCAAGTGACAAATGTTTTAATTTCATGCATTTTTAATGCTTTTATGTGATTACATGTGTTTTTGTGCTTGATTGTGTGTCCCCAAGTTATGCTTAATTGCAATTAGTAAGGGGGAGTCAATATTGCGTGAATTATATTTTTATGGTCTTGTATGCTTAATTTAATATTCTTTGGCCTTAATTAATCCTTGTGGTATGTTTTGTACCTTATTTGTTCAAAGTAGAAAACTCTTTAAAAATTCCATAATATGCATTACCTAGAAGAACACTAAATTTCAAATCAAATTATAACTTTTAATACTTAAATATGTTTCTCATACATTCTATAGTCTTAAAATCATTAGGTGCTCATTTTGGAAGCATTTGAGGGGGAAAATGCAAAATTTGGCATTTCTAAGCTGTCAATCTCAAGACCAGTAAATCGGTATCGAGACCGAAATTCTAGTATCCAAAATCGGTATCGATACTACCTTTCACCATCGATACCAGGTAAGGGGTCTCGAGACCGCCTGTATCGGTATCGAGACCAGGGCCTCTGTTTGCGTGTTTTTGTGCTTTAAAGCTCAAAATCCACATATAAACTTATTTATATCAAAGCCCTAATAGATTATCCCCTAAATCCTCTAAAAACCATATTTTTCTACTCCGTTCAATCGCAACTGCTTGCTTAATTCTTCACTCTTTCATCAATCTCAGTGGATTTGCTTCATCAACTTCACTAGTTTTCATTAAAGCTTGAGGTAATCAATTTTAAACCCATTTTTTTTATTTTAGGTTTAAAATTGTTTTTAAATCATGTTTTTAAGATTTCTTTTGACTCTATAAATTATATATGAATTGTTTGAACTATTTTACATATATTTAACATGTTTATTTGAAGAAAAAAAGTTACAAAATTTTTAATATAGTTTCGATTTTTTTTTTTAAAACTTATGCATTTTTAAACAAAATTGATGATATTGTTTGGTTTATTGGGTTGTTTTAAATGTGGTTTTCTTGCAGGATGTTAACCCATTCACTATATTTTTTTTATCTAGAACCCTTGTTTTAGGATTATCCACCAAGTGTTCAACAAAATTCCTAAAAGACTTTTATCTTGTCTTTAGCCTCTGTTTTTGTTCAAAATACCTCCTAGAATAAATACCAAGCGTCCTAGGACTTATAGGACTATCCTCCAAGGTCAATATTATAATTCCACAAGCTTTAAAAACACTTGAATTAAGAATCTCGATGCTCTCGATAGGTACAATAGTTTTTACATACATAAAAAAATATGTTCCGAGTATATCATAGACCCTCATTTTCTCATGCCCGAAGTGTATCAATTTCCTATTTTTGAAATATTCGTCTTGTGGGGATGGTTGGACTTTTTTTTCATTTCTCCCAAGGTTCATCCTAACCTTGTTCGTTCTTTCTTTGCTAATGTCATTCTTATCCATGCCCATGGAAATAAGGATAGAATTTATGGAATTGAGTCATACCTCATGGGTCAAACCGTTACTCATAGTCCATCCTCCATCGCTGCCCACTTAAATATCGTTGATAGGGATGATGATCCTTTGAAAGAAGTTTTCCCTACTAATTTCGAGAGATTCCAACATAATAGTCCTAATCATCTTGATTTTCTAGATCGTCTCTTGCTGCTCCTCATCACTTGGTTCTTTTATCCTTTGAGTGGTAAGGCTACCTATATGGCACTCACGACTATTGATGGTTTTATAATATTAAAAACAACGTTTGCCCAAACTTTACAAAGATCATATTCTTAGAACTTGTTTATGTTGTCCATAAAGGGTCCAATTATACCAAGACACTTCCTTATGCTTGTATTTTTAGCAACAACTTTAGGGATAAACTTAGAGTGTCTATTGCCCTTGACCCTTCTATTCCCCTCGTTAGTGTCATTGACATCAAATCAACCCATAAGGGGAGTTGGGATTTTAATGCCATGTCCGGTGTGTGGCATCCTTTTAGACCAAACATGGACGACATCGAGGAGAAAGATGATGAAATGGAAGAGCAATTGGTGCCCCCACCTCAAGAGGAGATATTGATGAAGACTTTGCACGATCACGTGATGCAAATTCTCGGGAGCATAAATACTCGCTTGGATGTGCTTGGGAGTGACCGCTTGATACATCATCACTTTTTGCCTCCCTCTTCTTCTCAACCGCCTCTAGAAAATTATGCATTTATTTTTCATTTTAGGACTTTTGCATTTTGATTTGGACTTATGCACTTTATGACTTATTTTGGAATTTTATGTTATTTTATGTCAGATACTTGGTTTGTTGGTACTTTATGGATTGATGTTGATATTATGGTTTTAAACTTGATTATTTTATGATATCCATAATTTGACTTTTGATTATTTTATGTTGAATATTTGAGTTCCCTATTACACTAACATATTTTCTCTTTTGAAGCTTAATTTATTTTGCTATAAGAAAAAGGGGGAGAAATATGTATACGTGTAAATTTGCTAGCCAAAAATTGTTTTTCTAAGGTGGAATTTTTTTTTCACAAAATATGACAAATCTTTTAAAAGCAAAATTTCACAAAAGTTTTGTTATATCAAAAAGGGGGAGATTGTTGAACTAAATTTTGATTTTTGATATAACATGATTACTATAATATTTTAAATTGTTAAAATTTGCAATTTCATATTATTTATATATGATTTGTCATAAAAAAGTTTAAGTATTTTTAAGTGTGAAAAATAATCCCAATTGTTTTTTAGTTAATCCGCTTTTTATAAACATTATTTTTAAAGCTTAAAACACTTAATTTTTGCCAAAACAACTGCCAGTCTCGAGACCATCCATTCAGTCTCGATACCAAAATGCCAAATTACTTTTTGGTCTCGATACCAAGGCCCTAGTCTCGAGACCGAAGGGTGGGTATCAATACTGATCCAAGCAATATCGATACTAAAGGCTTAACGACTATAAATTTGACCATTGGAAGGCTCGGTATCGATACCAAATGTGTAGGTCAGCATTAAATGCTCAAAATTAATGAATTTAACGGTTCTATTCAATCCCCAAAGACTCCAAACGACTAGATTGATGTTAGAAGACATAAAAGGGAGCAAGATTCAAATAGAGAACAACAAGAAAGTCAATTGCAAGATCATTTCAACATCGAAAGAGTTGTCAATGCTAAATTGTCAAATTCTTGTAAATACATTTGTGAGCTTATTGTTTATTTTTGTTCAAGTGTAATTTGGGTGTGTGCTTAATTAGTTGCAAACTCATTTGCTTTTGTGAGGTTTTCTTTTGTTTGCTAAGTTTGTAATTTCTCTTTGGGAGAGTGTGTAAACAAGGTTTTGAGGTATAAACCTTGTGTGTCTTTGTAAGGTTACACCTCATCCTTAAAGGTTTGTAAATCTAGTGGATATGAGAAATCCTTAGTGTGGATAGCTAAGGTAATGGATGTAGACATTATTTAGAAGTGGAACCACTCTAAATCATTGTGCAAAGTTTTTATTTTTTGATTACTTTCACCAAAATCTTAAAAAGGCCAATTCACCCACTCTCTTGCATTTTTTTGGTTGTTCATTAGAGATAACACATATGATGATGCATAGTTGTATGATATTATGGTTAGAGACATAATATATTTATGTTAATGGCTAGGCCCTTAGTTAAGAATAAAGGAAGCATGAGACTCATACTATTGTGATTGTGGATGTATCTTGGATAGATGGCTAGATAGCATTTTTGAAATTGTTAGTATTGCTTCTCTAACTATACTTATTGGCATGTTTATGTTATGAATGCATATAGTATAGTAAAGGTATTGTGTGGTTCAGGGCTTGCGTGCTCAACGTTCGGAATGTGTCTTCATTTGTAGGTTTTAGGTTATGTGAAGTGTGATGGGACAACGATAGCATCGAAGGAGTCTCAGCGAAGTACCAGAGTATAGTGATGAAAACTTGGTGGACATGTAGAGGTTATGATTTAGAAATGAGTATATTTGCGTTTTTAAATTGGGGCCTCTGCTTTTGTAAATTGTTGCATTTTTTTTACTTTGTGTAAATGTTTTAAAAGTTGAGTATGGTTTCAAGAAAAAAATGCTTAATCATTTCATTGATTCCGTGTGATATTCGAATTCATGCGATTTAGGTGTTGCAAGAAATATCATGATCTTAGCCTTATTTTGAGCAAATTCTTTATTTTCTTGTTTAATAGTGTCACATAGACCATTTGCGTTTAGGTGTAGTTCGGCATCTAAAATCCAGAACAAATATTTTTTTTTTCTGAAACTATATGGAGTAGCGAATTCTAGTTTTGAAATATTTCTCATTGATATACTATCATAAAACAAAAAAATGACTTAGAATAAACAAGTAAAAAATATTTAGTATTAAATTAATCTTAGAACCATTTACCTTATAGTAAATAAATATATGTATATTATACATGTAAGCTTTTAGATATTGATCATATATATATGTATATATATCATGATAAAATATATTACATGCCTCGTTCCAATGCTATAAAAAGCGTAGCATCTTTGAATTGATTTGAGAACTTTCATATTGATTTAGGCCCATAAAAAATGCAATATGGTAGAACACTCGTGCCAATAATATGTTATAAAATTATATATAAATGTGGAACACGATGTGAGAATGGTTAGTAATACTTCATTACTCATCATATAAGCATATACACGCATCCTTTTATATGCTCTAAAATTATAAATTATTAGAATTAATTATTTTCGAAAGAAAAAGGACCTCATTAAAAATCATTTTAAAATCTATAAGAGTAAAAGTGTGTCCTAAGACCTTGTAGTACTAGAAGAAAAATCATTGGATACAAAGAACATAATAATTTTGGAATTAACCGAGTTAAAATACAAGCATTTCCAGAACAAAAAACCCAATTGTCCAAAGTATGTGCCATAGTATTACAAGTTCTAGGAACAAAACACACTTTGTAATTCGAATTAACACCCAAAATCCTACGAGCTTCCCGAATATGATAACCCAACTTGGACAAATCCTCCTCTAATATACCTTTATTATAAAAATGAAATATAAATGAAGTGAATATGAACGTCCACTTTAATAAATGTTATTTATAACAAAGGAGGATTATATTTTACTTTTATCTCTCGCTCAATCCTCTTTAATTTTTCTATCAGTTAAAACTCTAAACTATCATTTGCCATTTGAAAAGTCCAGTCCTCTACGTTTTAGAGACACGTCAATCTCTCATGAACGGGATGCTTTTAAAATATAACTATCGGAATGTTTCCCTATAAATTAACAAGGAATTAAACAATTTCCCAAAGCATTGCAATTTCATGGCATTAGTCAGTTGTTTAGAAGTTTTCTTGGCTCTTGTTTGCTTTCTGTTTCTATACCGCTTGAGAAACAAAGATGGGTGTCCAAAGAGTTATCCGATTGTGGGGATGATGCCGAAGCTTCTCGTCAATGTTCATCGGATTCACGATTGGTGTACCGAGGTCCTCGAGCGATGCCACTGCACACTTCTTTTCAAAGGCCCTTGGTTTGCTAATATGATCATGCTGGTGACCTGCGACCCTGCAGACATTCACCACATTATGACCTCCAACTTTGCCAACTTCCCGAAAGGATCCGAGTTCAAACAGATGTTTGACGTATTCGGTTTCATGATTTTTTGTCCAGGACTTCCCAATATAAGGTGGAAGGGGCGCTCATTCCTGTTATGGACCATTTTGCCAAACTAGGCCTGGTGGCAGACCTAGAAGATGTGTTCCAAAGGTTCACGTTCGATGCTACATGCATCTTGGTTAATGGCCACGACCCTGGTTGCCTCTCCGTCGAATTCCAAGAAGTGCCTTTCTCCGACGCCTTGGACGATGCCAAGGAAGGGATATTTTATCGGCATGCCAGGCCGCTATGATTTGTTAATTTGCAGAGATGGCTGAACATGGGACAATAAGGGAAATATAGAAAGGCATGGCAAGTTCTTGATGATATAATAGCCGAGTATAAATGCCAGAAGATGAAATATTTGAAACGAAGGTCAAATTCGATATCGGAAATTGTCAAAGAAGGCATGGATCTCTTAACATCGTACTAACCGAAGAGAAGTCGACAGGTTTGAAATGTGAAGTTTAATTCTTGAGAGACACCATTTTGAGTATGATGCTTGCAGGGAGGAACACGACGAGCTCCGCTATTGGTTCATTTGGCTGGTTTCGTTTCATCCGGTAGTCAAAAACAAGATCATAGAAGAGCTTCAATCGAAAATACCCACAGAGGAAACCAAAAAGAGACGACTGTTCAAGACTGAGGAAGTGAAGAATTTGGTTTATCTACATGGATGTGAGGCATTAATGAAAATCTGGTTCCTTTCCAGCACAAGGAACCTCTCGAACCAGACGTGCTTCCTAGCGGGCATCTGGTTCATCCGAATATGAAAATCGTGTTCAACATGTATTCAATGGGTAGGATGAAGTCGACTGGGGGAAGATTGCTTTGAATTCAAGCCTGAAAGATGGATTAATGAGCGAGGCATTAAACATGAGCCATCGTTCAAGTTCTTGTCTTTCAATACAGGGCGGAGGACATGTTGAGGGAAGGAAATTGCATTTGTTCATGTTAGGTATGGCTCATAAATATACCAGTAAAGAGGATAGGAGATGGGGGTGCGGGGGCGTAGCCCCCGCGGTACGGTACAGGGTTGATTTTGTAATTATGTACCAGGGTTTTCTATTATAAATAGAGATGTAACCTAGACCTAAAATATCATTGAATAAAAATTCTAGCGCCGCCTAGGCACCGAGGACGTAAGCAAATTGCCGAACCTCGTAAAATTCTCGTGTTCTTTCGTTTTCTTTACCCGTTTTCGTCAACAATTGGTATCAGATGTCAGGAGCAAAATTCGAAGTCGCGAAATTCGATGGTCAGGGTAACTTCGGATTATGGCAAACGAGGGTGAAGGATCTATTGGCGCAGCAAGGGATCTTGAAGGCTTTGCGACCTATAAAGCCGGCGTCGATGGATGAGGAAGATTGGGAAGAATTGCAGCAGCGAGCGGCAGGAACCATACGATTATGCTTGGCGGACGAGGTCATGTATCACGTTATGCATCTATCGTCTCCGGAAGAAATTTGGAGGAAGTTGGAAAGTCAGTTTATGTCCAAATCCTTAACGACAAAACTGTATCTGAAGCAGCGGCTGTATGGGCTGAAGATGCAGGACGATCACGATTTGGCGCAACACGTGAATGTCTTCAATCAAATCGTTTCTGATCTGGCTCGGCTTGATGTGAAAATTGAGGATGAAGACAGAGCGATGATTCTGTTGTGTTCGTTGCCTTCCTCTTACGAACACATGGTGACTACTCTTACATATGGGAAAGAGACTATCAACGTTGAGGAGATTACTGCAGCCTTGTTGGCTCACAACCAGCGGAAGCAGAATGCAGGGGAAAGCTTTCAAGCCGATAGCTTATATGTCAAGGGTAATCGAGATCGTGGACGGAAGCCAGAGAAGGCAGGGTCCGGGAAGCGGAATTCCAGATCCAAATCCAGGGATAAGAAGACGATTCACTGTTACAAGTGCAAGGAGGCGGGACATATGAAGCAAGACTATCCGAAGTTGAAAAAGCAGACTGATGAGAAGCGTGATGGCTCATCCAAGTCTGTGAACGTGGTCGAGGATGATACTTCTGATTGCAGTGAGGGTGATATGCTTTCTATTTCAACGACACAATTGACGGATGCTTGGATTCTTGATTCTGGATGTTCTTATCACATCACGCCAAATATGGAATGGTTTTCGACATACAGGCCGGTTAATTCTGGTTTGGTTTATTTGGGTGATGATCGATGTTGCAATATTGTTGGTATTGGTGATGTCAGAATTAAGATGCACGATGGCTCCGTTCGGACGTTGAGTGGTGTTCGACATATCCCAGACTTGAAGAAAAATTTGATTTCCTTGGGCACTTTGCACAAGAATGGTTTTATCCCTAAGGCAAACGAGGATAGGGAAACCATTCGGATTGTTAAAGGAGCATTGACTGTGATGAAAGGCAAGATGACTGCAGGGAATATCTACAGATTGTTAGGGAGTACCGTTGCAGGTGGAGTTCACTCTGTTGAGTCCTGTGATGATACGACAAAATTGTGGCATATGCGCCTTGCTCATCTTAGTGAACGTGGTATGGCAGAATTACACAAGAGAAACTTGTTGCATGGTGTCAAAAGTTGTAAGCTCGATTTTTGCAAGTATTGTGTTCTTGGTAAACAGACTAAAGTCCGTTTCAAGACTGAGAAGCACACAACTCAAGGGATTCTTGATTATGTGCATTCTGATGTATGGGGGCCTTCCACGACATCGTCTTTGGGTGGATCTAGGTACTATGTTACTTTTATTGATGATTTTTCACGGAAAGTTTGGGTGTATTTTTTGAAACAGAAATCTGAAGTTTTTGAGAAGTTCAAGCTGTGAAAAGCTGAGGTAGAAAACCAAACAGGACGAAAAATCAAGTGTTTGCGGTCTGACAATGGTACGGAGTACACAGATTCACAGTTCCTACAATTCTGTAAGGAGCATGGGATTCAGAGGCATTTTACAGTGCGCAAGACACCACAACAGAATGGTGTTGCAGAACGAATGAACAGGTCGTTGAATGAAAGAGCCAGATGTTTGCGGTTGAATGCAGGGCTTCCCAAACACTTTTGGGCTGAGGCTGTTAACATGGCGTGTTACCTTATCAACAGATCGCCAAGGGCATCGCTGGCTGGGAAAGTTGCAGAAGAGGTATGGACTGGTCATGATGTTAGTTTTGATAACTTACGGATTTTTGGTTGTCCTGCTTATGTGCATGTACCTGCTGATGAGAGATCCAAACTTGATGCAAAATCGAAGGAGTGCATTTTTCTGGGTTACAAGAAAGGTGTCAAAGGATTCAAGTTCTGGGATCCAGTTGCGAAGAAAGTTATGATTAGTAGAGATGTCGTTTTTGATGAACAGTCTATGTTGCAGCAGAAGCAAGACACGACAGTGGTAGATTTCGAGCAGTTTTCAGTTGAGAAACCAGAAACTTCTCAACCGACTTCTGGTGGTTCCACTACGGATGATTTGCAGGATTATAGTCTCGCCAGAGACAGGGTGAGACAGACGAATATAAAGCCTCCGAACAGATTGGGTTTTGAAGACTTGGTATCTTTTACACTTACTGTTAGCAGTGATGATCCAGTTACTTTTCATGATGCCGTTACTAGTCAGGAAAACGACAAGTGGATGGCAGCCATGGTTGAGGAGATGGAGTCTTTGAATCACAATCGCACATGGGAGTTAGTTCCCCTTCCTGAGGGTAAGAAGCCGATTGGTTGCAAATGGGTGTATAAGAAGAAACCAGCAGTAACAGAAAAAGAGGGGGAGAAGTTCAAGGCTCGTTTGGTAGCGAAGGGTTTTTCACAGCAGAAAGGAGTTGATTATGATGAAATCTTTTCTCCTGTGGTCAGGCACACTTCAATCCGAGCAGTACTTGCATTGGTGGCTAGTTGGGATTTGCATTTAGAGCAGATGGATGTTAAAACTGCTTTTTGCATGGTGATTTAGAGGAGCAGATCTACATGCGGCAACCTGAAGGTTTCACTCAACCTGGAAACGAGCATTTAGTTTGCAGATTGAAGAAATCTTTGTACGGGTTAAAACAGTCTCCGAGACAGTGGTATAAACGGTTTGACTCCTATATGATCAAGATTGGCTACAACCGATGTGAGTATGATTGTTGTGTCTATGTTAAGAGCCTTGATGATGGTTCTTTTATTTTTCTATTACTGTATGTTGATGATATGTTGATTGCTGCGAAGAACATGGATGATGTCATCGGTTTGAAAACTTTATTGAGTCAGGAATTTGATATGAAAGATTTAGGTGCTGCAAAGAAAATTCTTGGAATGGAAATTTGCAGGGACAGAGACTCAAGGAAACTGCGGCTATCTCAACGGGGTTATGTTGAGAAAATGCTAGAAAGGTTTGCGATGAGCAGTGCGAAACTAGTTAGCACTCCATTGGCGAATCACTTTAAGCTCTCATCAGAACAGTGCCCTAAGACAGATAAGGAAGCTGAAAATATGGCAAAGGTTCCGTATTCTAATGCTGTTGGCTGCTTGATGTATGCGATGGTATGTACTCGTCCTGATTTAGCTCATGCTGTTAGTCAAGTTTGTAAGTACATGTTTAAACCTGGTAAGCAACATTGGGATGCAGTCAAGTGGATCTTTCGGTACTTAAAGGGTACTGTGGGACATGGAATTGTTTTTGGGAGTCAGCGGGATAATCCTTTGGTTGTAGGATATGTGGATTCAGATTATGCAGGTGACTTGGATAATAGAAGATCTACGACAGGGTATGTGTTTACTCTTGGTGGAGGGCCTATTTGCTGGAAGTCTACTGTTCAATCTGTCATGGCACTATCTACAACTGAAGCTGAATACATGGCAGCGGCTGAAGCTGCAAAAGAAGCTTTATGGCTTACTGGTTTAGTGAAGGAGTTGGGTGTTCAACAAGGTGGAGTTCAGTTGCTTTGTGATAATCAAAGTGCTATTCACTTGGCTAAGAATCAGGTGTATCGTGCTAGAACTAAACATATTGATGTAAGGTTCCACAAGATCAGAGAGTTGGTTGCATCTGGAGAGGTTTTGTTTCAGAAGGTACATACTGATGAGAATGTCGATGATATGTTCACCAAGCCAGTTACGACAGACAAGTTCAAGCATTGCTTGGACTTGTTGAATGTTTCGAGTTGTTAAAGAAGCAAGGTAACCCAACCCACATTGAAGTTTCCAAGGGGCAGGATATTCGCCAAGGTGGAGATTTGTTAGGTATGACTCATAAATATACCAGTAAAGAGGACAGGAGATGGAGCGGAGTGAGCGAAGCGAACGCCTAGGACGTAAGCACATTGCCGAACCTCGTAAAATTCTCGTGTTCTTTCGTTTTCTTTACCCGTTTTCGTCAACAGTTCAGATGAAATTCGTGGCATTCGCCATAGCTTACAACTACCGTATGCATGTATCGGATCAAACTCCAATTGTTCCGGATATATCCATCATCTTGCACACCAAGCATGGACTGATGGCTAATATCTCCACTAGATGGGACTAAATGCCTCACAGCTTGCTCAAAAGTTGAAACCTTATTCTTGTTGTCGTCGTTATTATTGTCGTTGTTGTTGTTACTGTTGCTGTCGTTGTTATATTTTTATATTAAAATTAAACATTTTTTAGGTTTACCTTATAAACAATTTTTTGGTTGTACACAAATTGAACTTTTAGTCAAACGTTCATGAACCGTTCGGTAGGAGGTTCGTTTATATTTGTTTATTTATTAAATAAACGAACATAAACAAGATTTTATGTTTGTTTAATTAAATGAACGGACACGAACAAAGGACTCGTTTGTTCATTTATATACGTAAACATTCGATAATCCGTTCGTTTAAATTTATTCACATATGTATTTCTTCTCTTCTTTCCTTATCCTTCTCCTTCTTTTCTCTTCTTCTTCTCTTCCCTCATCTTCTCTTTGTTCTACTTATTTCGAATACTTTACTATTTCTTTTTGTGCGTTTATGTTCATTTGCGTTCTTTTATCATTTTAACAAATGAACAAGAACAAACACGAACAAATTACCTTCCTTAATGAATGAACACAAACAAAAAAATATGTTTGTTTAGTTGTTTAATTTATCTTCGTTCGTTCGTTCGATTAAAATTAAACGAACAAATACAAACATACTCTCGTTTACGTTTGTTTTGATACATAATGTACCACATAAGACCAGAGGATTGGTTACATAGACTATGAAACAATGAACTGTTTATATTAAATAGACCAGCTTTTGCTTTTAAATTTTTACTAATAAAAGATTTCATTTATAAAAATATGATTTAATTTATAACAATATTGTCTAGACTCTTTATTTTTATTAACTTATTCGAAGCTATAAAATAAAATCATTTAAATTTATATGAAAGTTTTTTTAAAAAGTTTGAATGTGCCATATTAAATACCTACATGTATCCCATGTTCAAAACCTAAAATCCAACTAACATTGGAGGAATCCTATTAAATTAACCACACACAAAATTAGAGAGAGAGAGAGAACAAGCAAGGTACCTCCAATTCAAAAACAATTCATTGAAAATGTCAGGGAGGAGTTTAAATTTTTTAATTCTTAATTCAAATTTTAAAATTTTAAAATATTTTAAAAACACATATTAAAATGTTATGGCACATCCACTAAACATTGTTAACATATAATGTCAATCAATAAAATTATAATCCACGTCATTACTTCCATGTGATGATAATAAATACTTGTGGCATTCCAAATTTAATCTGGATTAAATTAAAAAATAACTTTTATTTTATAGGCTTAAACTAAGGGAAGAATCATAAAAAATCAATAGTAGTGAACAAACTAATAAATTATTATAAATATTATTTTGATGACTATAAAATGTTTTAATATTTTATAAAAAATAATAACTGCTAAATATAAACTCTAAAAAATATTATATCAATATAATTGTGTCTAAAAAGAAACACAATCAGATCAGACCAAACCAAAAAGTTACTACCGAATGGGACCAAAACTGATAGTTTACGCATTAAATGCGTAATTTACCTTTATTTTTATTCTAAACTTCTATAATGGTGTCATGTTCAGAGTCTTTGTTTATAGTATTATACAGCTAAAATATTTTGTGATATTTTGCTATAATGCCCGTAAGTACCTGTGGTTGAAGTGTCACGTATATGTTTATATATGTGGCTTGATTGAACTTGTTGTATCTATGTTTTCTTGGGTTGTAAGTAAGTACGGAATTGCTATGGCAAGTTTGGCTTAGTGTTATAGTTAATTGATGATGTGTTTTATGGTTTAGAGGTGTTCTTGAATGTTATCTGTAAAATATGTCAAGCTTTTAATGGCCTTCTTGGGGTTTAAGAAATTTTATTTAAGTAGGTGAGTATTGATGCCTAGGTATTGATATCATACATTTTATGCAACTTTTTTTAATTTTAAGTCATGATTTGACATAAATACCATAATTAATTAGGCTTTATTCTATTTTTTAAGTCCTTCTCAATACTCATATGGTATGGTAAGTGTACTGAGAATGATTTTACGAACTCATCTACAAGAAAAAAAATTAAATTGATTTATTCTTAATGAATTCATATTAGGTTAAGTACTAGATACGTAATTTACCCTAAAAATAATTAGGTTAAAAGAAGATCATATAGGATTTATAATCCCTATGGCGATTCTTCTCAAATCTAATGCTTTTGAACTCCTACAAAGAAGGAAGAATAAACATAGTAAATTTACGAAAACTTAGTGAGGTAGTCAACTCTATCAAGACAAATATAACATCATATTTATGAAGCTCAATGAATCACATAAATATTGAACATGCATAAAACAAAGGTAATGTGAACTAATTAATAAATGACATGCTTTGCAATTCTTCTTAGTTAATTTATAGCTCAATCGTTAATTAGTAGCCGATAAATATTCGAAGCTCGCCTTCTCACTAAATATTAGTATGATATAAAATCAAGATATATTCCTGTCTTTTCAAGATCGAAGTCTAAAAGCACGACATTCCGACGTTTCGTTAAGACCAAAGTCCTAATTTACCCGTACACATATTATAAATCATATGATATATCAACTGTATCTAACACTCAACACGATATTCCTCTCCCTTTGAATGCCTAAAGGAGATGGATTCTTTTTTGTTGGAAATGTATACTGCAAAATTCACGCGTTAATACTGATAAGATAAATAAATAATAAAGAATGATCGAACCAACTGAAACATTGTCGTGGTGAAAACCATTACCTTCGAAACAAATTCGTCCCGATGTGTGTAATCGCTGCTTCAGGTGGATTGTAACACCCCAATTTAGGGGTTAAATTTTAGAAATTATAAAGTATTGGATTTAATTGGTATTCTGGGAGAAATGAAGGATTAAATTGTAAAATTGCAAAGTTGGCAGACCATTTTAAAGAAGTGTAGGAAATTCAGGGACTCAATCCTGAATTTAACCATTTTTCTTTAGGAGAGAATTATAAACTCTCCTCCGTATGTTTGATGCAAAATTTTTCCCATTTTCCTCTTCCCGGTCAACTACTTTGAGCTCTGATTTATTTACCGTCCTGCCACCGTTCGTCGATCCGAAACGCCATCGTATTTGTTATCGACCGATGAACAAAACCCCTCAAACCTCTCGTCGTGAATCGGCATCGTTTGTCGTAAATCTCAATCGAAAGTATCATCGCTTTTAACTCAATCTCCGTTAATTTTTCGTCAATTCAGGTCGATCCGACCACCCGTTTTCGACACATCCCGCACCATCGTGTTCCTTGCATTGTTCCGAGTCCACCGATGTCCTTCTTGTCTCCGTCGTGTTCGTGAGGGAGGTGAGGACGTTTAAGTTTCTGACGTTTCGGAATCGAGATCTCCACCGTTCAAAATTGTGAACCGAGCTTGGCAAGTGTCTCAAAATGCCTTAAAATAATTTTAGAAAAATTTTGGAATTTTTCTAACACCGTACGATACCGCACGCGCCCCCAAGCGCCACCCCCTACGAGTGGGCTTCGTCTGGCAGCTTGGTGAGCCAGTTGAGCCGAGCCCTGAGCCGAGCCGAGCCGTTGAGCCAAGCCAAGCTGACTGAGTCAACTTACACTGAGTTAACTCGGTTGAGTCAATTCACTGGGTCAACTCGTTGACTTTGACGAGTCAATCTGTTGACCGTTAACTTTAACTGAGTCAACCCGTTGACTTTGACCAAAAAGTCAAAATTTTTGAAAAGTCATATTTTATGTTTTTCGACGTCTTGAGTCCGATTCCGAAGTTAGTTTCGCCAAATTCGAACTTGGTAAATTGTTTTTCACTGATTTATCACCCGGTTCGATCTGTTTTTCGTAATTAAGCTCTGTTTTTTTTTATTAATTTATGTTGATTTGTAACCGAGGAATTATGGCACATGTTGTTATTGGTAAATGCATGAATAAAAATGTTTGGAATTATCGGATAGTTAATTAATTCCTACACTCGATATGAATGCGGTAAAAAGTAGGTAACTGAATATGACTCAGATGACTAAAATAAGAAATTGGAGGACATTTGGAATTAAATTTCAAGTTCTGGGATTAAGTGATAAAAGAATAAACAATGAATATGTAAATATAATTTATCTCATTAAAAGTACTTGGATGATAAATTATGAGAATACTTCGATTTGGTAAAATTACAAAAATACACTTATGTTGTAAAAAGACAAGAATTGACCATGAAAGTTGGATAAGAGCTTTGTAAAGACATATTGATCTGAGAAAACTACTGATGTGCATAGAAAATGCTAGTTTTGCATAGAAAATCTGGGTAACTGATTTCTAAACCTAAGATGGCTTGTACAAGATACTAGAAGTTGATAAGGAATAATTTCAAGTTCAGATATTATTCGGGTAAGCGATTAACCCTAGAATCTCTAAATTATAATTATCTTTGTTAAGAGTTTTATCTGAGAAAACTACTGATGTGCATAGAAAATGCTAGTTTTGCATAGAAAATCTGGGTAACTGATTTCTAAACATAAGATGGCTTGTACAAGTTACTAGAAGTTGATAAGGAATAATTTTAAGTTCAGATATTATTCGGGTAAGCGATTAACCCTAGAATCTCTAAATTATTATTATCTTTGTTAAGAGTTTTAATAACGAAATTATATGGTTAAGAAATTATGAAATTACCCTTGATAGGAAAAAGTAGCCCGATTTCACCCTGAAAGGAAAAGTACTCAATAAGTCATGCCTAAATCGATGAATTATCAGTTTCATCGTTAAGTTCACACGATTATACAGAAAATTTCTGATAATCCGTAAATCTCCGAGTTATGAGTAAATGCATGAAGAATAATTTATCGAGGATACTCTTTTATCAAAATTGTTTGAAAATACTAAAATAGATGATAAGGGTGGATTAAATAATAAGATTGGACGGAAGGAAATGATTGAAATACATTAGATTTGTAAATTGATCTAAATACCCCTAGAATGCAAAAGACCCAAGAATATCACCAATCCCAGGAATGATTGGATATCCTCAAGCTCTGAAGTGATTGAAATAACGTTAAGCACCGAAATAACCAAAATAACCTTATAGCGCAAATACCACTTGAATGCTCGTTTGTCTCCTCAAGATTTGGTCGATGATAATTCTAGAAGTACTCGGCTCAACTCAATGCTAGAGAGCATTCGATATTAAAAAGTGGATATTCGTGAGATAAATCAACCATAAATACCAAAATGAATGTATTATATGACCAAAGTGAACTGAACGAAAATACAACATGTATTAGAAACTCAGAAGCGTCTAAATTACTCGGGAAGACTCTGAAGTAACTGGTATAGATTTGACTACTAAATGAACTAAATAAATTTAATGACTGAGAATTTAGTAAGTGATTGGATGAGTCTGGGAAACCAATGAACTTGCTTGATGTACGATCTCTATGAGTTATGAACCAAGAATCAAATACGTCGATAATACTTGATATTGTTGAAATTTGGAAAGGAAATAAAGATTATTGGGATATTTGTTTGATTCCTTAAGATATCAGCGATGATTATGAAGATAATCAATGGACAAGAATTATTGGTATTAAAGAGTGAATACCCAGGAAGGGCAATGAATTGACCTGTCGACAAACTTTAGTTCTGGGAGTTGTTTAGCTCAAGTTATTTGATAAACCAATCGATTGACATGGATGGTAAATGTCCCGAATCTTCATTTCCCCTTTATCAACTCAAATCACTCCGGGCATTCTTGAACACTTTCCTCATGCACATGAAAACATACTGGAATTCTAAAGTATCAACCTTAAATTTTTGATTAGATCAATTAGTAATTGATTCTCTCCAGTAGGACCTCGTTCCTATAATCTGATCAAATTGCAGAAGTTCATGTTATCCATACTGATAACTACAAAATGCCTCTGAAAAATACTTGGATACTCTAGTGTGTTCCATATGTACTACATGACGGTTTTATTTGCTCTGAAATGAGTTTGAGCGCAAGTATTTATTTACTTGTTTATGAACCATGGCAACATGGTAAGTGATCTACGATTATGGTTTTTATCAAAAAAATATAAATTGTTTCTGATTTATAGAATCATGGAAACTACTGGTTTATAAACCATGGTTTTATATTTCACTGGTTATACTCGAACTGTTTTACTGGGATATTATATGGGTATACTGGAGGTACAACTCTGATCAAGCTTACGGACCTAAGGGGATCCTTGGGTAGGCTCTCAGGCCCCAAGGTACTCCCTTGGGTTAATCATTTGACTACTTATGGTGTACAGGTGGAAATTGATTATACGATTTATTTAATTATCACGATTATGACATATTACTGGATCACAATCCAGGTATTAAGATTTACGGCTAAACTGATTTGTACTGGATTTTTATATGGATAAGATTCTGAAGTATGAAGGCGCTGCTCTGATCCAGCTGGTAAGACCTTACGGACCGAATGATACCCTTGGGTAGGCCCATAGGCCCCAAGGCATATCCTTAGGTTGGTTCCCTTTGCTGTGTGCTTAGGGTAACCCTACGGATCTAAGGATACCCTTGGGTAGGCCATAGGCCCCAAGGCATATCCTTAGGTTGGTTCCCTTTGTTGTGTGCTTAGGGTAACCCTAAGGACCTAAGGATACCCTTGGGTAGACCCGTAGGCCCCAAGGCATATCCTTAGGTTGGTTCCCTTTGTTGTGTGCTTAGGGTAACCCTACGGATCTAAGGATACCATAGGGTAGGCCAATAGGCCCCAAGGAATATCCTTAGGTTGGCTCCCTTTTGCTATGTGCTTAGGGTAAGCTCTACGGATGGAATTTCGGGGAACTACATAATGAAGTTTGGTTGGGGGTTCATCTATGATTTTAAAAGATATATATCTTTTCACTGGTTTGATTTAGAACACACTAGACATCCTATTTGACCTCCTAAAAACGTGATACTATAAATGCTTCCTATGAACTGAGATATTCATGGCTTCTACCTGATGAACTACCAGTGGTACTACAAATTATCCCGAAAATTTGTATACGCCTGATTCAATAAGGATATTATATGGCTTCCATTTATCTGCAAGTCATATAGCATCAACTGGTAGTATTGTATTACTGAGCTTCCCAAAGCTCACTCTATTAATCACCATTGTAGGTTAAAAGAATCGTATCTGTGCATCTATCGACATCAGTAAGGGAGTTCTTCCGGCGTTACTTACAGAGTATGGTACATGTGATTAGGGGGCATGTAGGTTGTATTTTGTTTTATATACGAGTCTGAAAATCTGTTTTATTTTTGAATATTGGTAAAGTTTATTTTTGTACATATAAATGATTTTATGAGTTTACATGTTTTAATAAAACTTTTAAATTTTTCGTTATTTTTATGGTGGGTCGTTCTGGTAGCACTAATGTGACTTCCCGGATTGGATCAAGGTACCAGTATCGATCTGAGGGGGTTATATTTAGTGGTATCAGAGCCTAGGTTTGAGTCAATTTTTTTCCAAATAGATCAGCCAGTCGAATTTCAAAATATGTCTGATCAGTACATGCCCCTAGACTATCATCGTACTTCTCTAAGCTGAAACTCCAAGGTTGAGTCCCTATCTGTAACGACCAAACCAAAATTTTCTATCCGTTAGGACTCTACCATTGCATAAATGAATACCAGTAACATTTATCTGAATTCTGTAAAGTACCTAACGAGCCATGTGAGAGTTACTAATCTGAGAAATTTTAATCCAACTCTAGAAATGCAATTTGGATATGTTACCGCTTTATAAGCCTATTTTCGTAACCAAGGCTGAATTGATTCCATAAGGATATTTCCGTTCTGATTTTTTTATTGGAATGAGGAAGAGTTATGACGAAAGGGTATACTCAGCTAGTTAATGATTAGTAAAGGATCCGTATTTCTGTAAAAGCTACTTAAAGGAATGAAAGAACAGATGAAAGTTCCATTTCTACAATTCTGTGATATGAATGAATTTCGAGGACAAAATTCTTTTAAGGAGGGGAGAATTGTAAAACCCAATTTAGGGGCTAAATTTTAGAAATTATGAAGTATTGGATTTAATTGGTATTTTGGGAGAAATGAAAGATTAAATTGTAAAATCGCAAAGTTGGCACACAATTTTAAAGAAATGTAGGAAATTCAGGGACTCAGTCCTGAATTTAACCATTTTTTTTAGGAGAGAATTATAAACTCTCTCATTCGTATGTTTTATGCATAATTTTTCCCATTTTCCTCTTCCCAGTCAACTACTTTGAGCTCCGATCTATTCACCGTCCGGCCACCGTTCGTCGATCCAAAACCATCATCGTGTTCGTTATCGACCAATGAACCAAACCCCACAAACCTCTCTTCGTGAATCGGCGTCGTTTGTCGTAAATCTCAATCGAAAGTATCATCAGTTTTAACTCAATCTCCTTTGGCTTTCCGTTGATTCAGGTCAATTCGGCCACCCGTTTTCCTCACCTCTCGCACCATCGTGTTCCTTGCATCGTTTCGAGTCCACCGATGTCCTTTTTGTCTCCGTTGTCACCGGCACGTGAGGGAGGTGAGGACATTTAAGTTTTTGATGTTTCGGAATCGAGCTCTCCACCGTTCAAAATTGTGAACCGAGCTTGGTAAGTGTCTCAAAATGCCTTAAAATTATTTTAGAAATTTTGTGGAATTTTTCAAACACCGTAAAATACCGCATGCGCCCCCACGCGCCACCACCTACGAGTGGGCTTCGTATGGCAGCTTGGTGAGCCAGTTGAGCAGAGCCACTGAGCCAAGCCGAGCCATTGAGCCAAGCCG
This sequence comes from Hibiscus syriacus, assembly GCF_006381635.1. Classification (NCBI taxonomy): domain Eukaryota; kingdom Viridiplantae; phylum Streptophyta; class Magnoliopsida; order Malvales; family Malvaceae; genus Hibiscus; species Hibiscus syriacus. The sequence goes on along the minus strand of NW_024062743.1, from coordinate 6,479,265 downwards.
AGCCATTGAGCCAAGCCGAGCCAAGTTGACTGAGTCAACCTGCACTAAGTTAACTCGGCTGAGTCAACTCAATGAGTCAACTCGTTAACTTTGACAGAGTCAACCCGTTGACTTTGACCGAGTCAACCCGTTAACTTTGACTAAAATGTCAAAATTTTCAAAAAGTCACATTTCATGTTTTTCGACGTCCTAATCCGATTTTGATGTATGTTTCACCAAATTTGAACCCGATAAACTGTTTTTCACTGATTTATCACTCGGTTCGATCTGTTTTTCTTAATTAAGCTATGTTTTTTTTATTAAATTTATGTTGAGTTGTAACCGAGGAATTATTGGAAGTTGATTTCAAGATTGAGGGTGTTCGAATAGAGTTTAAATGATCGATCGATATGGCACGGAAATCAAGGTAATACATTACTATCTTTTCATGCTTTATGGAACTTGTTGTTATTGGTAAATGCATGAATAAAAATGTTTGAAATTATTGGATAGTTAATTAATTCCTACACTCGATACGAATGCGGTAAAAAGTAGGTAACTGAATATGACTCAAATGACTAAAATAAGAAATTGGAGGACATTTGGAATTAAATTTCAAGTTCTAGGATTAAGTGATAAAAGAATCAACCATGGATATGTAAATTATAAATTATATCATTAAAGGAACTTGGATGATAAATTATGAGAATACTTCGATTTGGTAAAATTATAAAAATACCCTTATATTGTAAAAAGACAAGAATTGACCATGAAAATTGGATAAGAGCTTTGTAAAGACATATTGATCTGACGAAACTACTGATTTGCATAGAAAATACTAGTTTTACATAGAAAATCTGGGTAACTGATTTCTAAACCTAAGATGGCTTGTACAAGATACTAGAAGTTGATAAGGAATAATTTCAAGTTCAGATACTAAATTACCCCTGAGAGGAAAAAGTAGCCCGAATTGACCCTGAAAGGAAAAGTACTCAAGAAGTTATGCCTAAATCGATGAATTACCAGTTTAATCGTTAAGTTCACACGATTATATAGAAAATTTCTTATAATACGTAAATCTCCGAGTTTTAAGTAAATGCATGAAGAATAATTTATCGAGGATACTCTTTTGTCAGAATTATTTGAAAAGACTGAAATAGATGATAAGGGCGGATTAAATAATAAGATTGGATGGAAAGAAATGATTGAAATACATTAGATTTGTAAATTGATCTAAATACCCCTAGAATGCAAAAGACCCAATAATATCACCAATACTAGGAATGATTGGATATCCTCAAGCTCTGAAATGATTGAAATAACCTTAAGCACCGAAATAACCAAAATACCCTTATAGCGTAAATACCACTTGAATGCTCGTTTGTCTCCTCAAGATTTGATTGATGATAATTCTAGAAGTACTCGGCTCAGCTCAACGCTAGAGAGCATTCGATATTAAAAAGTGGATATTCATGAGATAAATCAACCACGAATACCAAAATGACTGTATTATATGATCAAAGTGAACTGAACGGAAATACAACATGTATCAGAAACTTAGAAGCGTCTAAATTACTCAAGAAGACTCTGAAGTAATTGGGATAGATTTAACTACTAATTGAACTAAATAACTTTAATGACTGAGAATTTAGTAAGTGATTGGATGACTCTGGAAACACCAATGAACTTGCATGATGTACGATCTCTATGAGTTATGATCCAAGAATTGAATACATCGACAATACTTGATATTGTTGCAATTTGGAAAAAAATAAATATTATTGGGATATTTGTTCGATTCCTTAAGATATAATCAACGATGATTAAGAAGATAATCAATGGACAAGAATTATAGGTATTAAAGAGTGACTACCCAGGAAGGGCAATGAATTGACCAGTCGACAGACATTAGTTTTGGGAGTTGTTCATCTCAAGTTATTTGATAAACCGATCGATTGCCATGGATGATAAATGTCATGATTCTTCATTTCCCCTTTATCAACTCAAATCACTCCGGGCATTCTTGAACACTTTCCTTATGCACATGAAAATATAGTGGGATTCTAAAGTATCAACCTTAAATTTATGATTAGATCGGTTAGTAATCGATTCTCTCCAATATGACCTCGCTCCTGTAATCCGATCAAATTGCACAAGTTCATGTTATCCATACTGATAACTACAAAATGCCTCTGAAAAATACTTGGATCCTCTAGTGTGTTCCATATGTACTACATGATGGTTTTATATGTTTTGAAATGAGTTTTAACGCATGTATTGATTTACTGGTTTATGAACCATGGCAATATGGTAAGTGATCTACGATTATGGTTTTTATCGAAAAATATAAATTGTTTCTAATTTATTGAATCATGGAAACTACTGGTTTATGAACCATGGTTTTATGTTTCACTGATTATACTCAAACTATTTTACTGGATATTATATGGATAGATAGGAGGTACAACTCTGATCAAGCTGAAAATTTCTTACGGACTAAGGGGATCCTTGGGTAGGCTCTTAGTCCCCAAGGTACTCCCTAGGGTTAACCATTTGACTACTTATGGTGTTCTTGTGGAAATTGGTTATATTATTTATTTCATTATCAAGGTTATGACATATTACTAGATCACGATCCAGGTATTACGATTTACGGCTAAACTGATTTCTATTGGATTTTTATATGGATAGGATTCTGAAGTATGAAGACACTGCTCTGATCCAGCTGGTAAGACCTTACGGACCTAATGTTACCCTTTGGTAGGCCATAGGCCCCAAGGCATATCCTTAGGTTGGTTCCCTTTGCTGTGTGCTTAGGGTAACCCTATGGACCTAAGGATACCCTTGGGTAGGCCCATAGGCCTCAAGGCATATCCTTAGGTTGGTTCCCTTTGCTGTGTACTTAGGGTAACCCTACGGATCTAAGGATACCCTTGGGTAGGCCAATAGGCCCCAAGGAATATCTTTAGGTTAGCTCCCTTTTGCTATGTGCTTAGGGTAAGCCCTACGGACGTAGTCCTGGGGAATTGCATAATGGAGTTTGGTTGGGGGTTCATCTATGGTTTTAAAAGATCTATATATTTTCACTAGTTTTGATTTAGAACACACTAGACATCCTATTTGAACTCTTGAAAACGTGATACTATGAATGCTTCCTATAAACTGATATCTTCATGGCTTCTACCCGATGAACTACCAATGGTACTCCAGATTATCCCAAAAATTTGTATACGTCTGATTAAATAAGGAAATTATATGGCTTCCATTTGTCTACATGTCATATAGCATCAACTAGTAGTATTATATTACTGAGCTTCCCAAATCTCACTCTATTACTCACCATTGCAGGTTAAAAGAATCATATCTGTGCATCTATCGACATCCGTAAGGGAGTTCTTCCGGTGTTACTTACATAGTACATGTGATTAGGGGGCATGTAGGTTGTATTTTGTTTTATATACGAGTCTGAAAATCTGTTTTATTTATGAATATTGGTAAAGTTTATTTTTAAACTTATAAATGATTTTATGAGTTTACATGTTTTAATAAAACTTTTAAATTTTCCACTAATTTTACGGTGGGTCGCTCCGGTGGCCCTAATGTGACTTCTCGGATCGGATCGGGTTACCCGTATCAGTCTGAGGGGGTTACATGGATTGTCCCCCGAGGTTAATATGGTCGCTCCGAGATTTCGTACACCCGAAACCAGAGTGGACGGTTGGTGGTACTACTCTTCTGAATTACCAAAGAAACTCTTAAAGCTTTAGAAAGCTTTGAGTGTATTGAGAGACATGTGAGAGTTGAGAAGCATGCAAAGCTTTTCTATTTATAGGTTGAACGTCAGGGGGAAAATGGTCCAACGTGCATAAGATTTATTTTTGATTAATATCTGAATTAATTCTTTGTCTGGAAGCTGTTATCACAATGAGTGAACTTACCCTCAATTCAGTCCATGTTCAAAAATTTAAAATCAAACTGGTTGTAACTCATGCATTTATATTCACAACTCTTGCATTTACTCTGTAACCGACTTAATAAAACATTCATAACATAGCCTGATACTCGTCCAACGTTTCACTGACACTTAATTCCAGAAATTGGTTGTTATAGATTTAATTTTCAAAAAATAAAAATGTTTTAACTGATAATTAATCAATTGTTACTCTCTGAAATTTAAATCACTCAGACCACTGCAACCTATAAATATCAACAAGTCTTTTTATGCTCATAAAATTCCTTACGCTTTTTTTCAAAAAAAAATAGAATTCACACTTTTCTTTCTTGGCATTAACGAGTTATGATAGAATGCATCTTGTTTATCTCGACGAAATGGGTGGAATGACAATTTCAATTCCAAAAATATTTACAATGTTCAGTATCTTATTGATATTTTCTCTTGAATAACTAGGCATGACGGTTTTATTGCATAATTGATAGTCTTTTATGGAATAATTACAAGCCAAAAATATTTTTTAATGCCAAAAATACTAATTACTATCGTATAGGCAAGTGGAATAATATTAACTCCTATTTATTCATTATCTATGTCACATCAAATGTTCTATGGATATGTATTGCCACGAACCACGACCATGAGACGAATGGACGGTAGGGGCGGGGCGGGGCGAGATTGCCTCTTGTTCTCTATCACTCAACAAGGGAGGGAAAATGCACACTATAAATACCCAATCCAGTGGTATTTCCCACTCAATGTGGGAAAGTGTATTTCATGTTAACAACATTCCTCCACTAATGCGAAAGAATTCTTCCAAAACTCAAAATATAATCTTCACAAAAGAGCAATAATGGAGCTAGTTGGTTAAGCATTAGTGAACGTATCTTGAACTAGTACATAGTGATTATGAGTGATCTTTATCTTAGCTAAGTGAAACTAGTCTTGAACTTTCTAAGATAGGGTGAAACTCATAACACACAACTAACCCCTTCATCCAACGAAGTCCTCGATGTGTAAGATATATATACACAAGTGTATATTTCACCATCTTACCTCAGGATTTCAGTAAGTGTACTAGAAAAATTGCCCAAACTTTTTTCATATAAGGTGGATAATTCTTCTCACTTACGTAGTTATTTCATCAAATTTATCTCAATATAAACCACCCTTAAATCGAGCAATGAAATAATTAAGAGTTTTTACAACAGCTCAACCTCATAAAGGTTATGGTGATTTTCTTCAAGTTCGTTATAAAATGAACCACCCAAACTCTAGGATAAGAAACCATTAAGAATAAATATTCAACCTCATTCAATATGTCTTTCTTACTAGGACCATCCAAACTTTTGGATTTGAATTCATTAAGAGTTTATATAAAACTCAACCTTTTCTAGCGGCAAGTTAATTTGTCCTTGTCAATTAGGATTACCCACTCAACTCTAGGTTATGAACTTATTAAGAATAGATATGCAGCCAAAGTCGGTAAATTCATCAAGTCTTTCTCACTAAAACCACCCAAAACCTGGGCTATGAATTTATTAAGAGCAATTAAGCTCAACCTGTGCATGTACATTGTTCATCATAGGGATAGGTAGGGAAATGTACGCTATGAGTCTTTTCATGGTTTTGTTTAACCATAATGAACTTAGATAACTAAGTTGGGTATCCACCAGGGCTTTAAACCCATCATTCTCAATGAATCTAGGACCAATTTCTGACTTAACCCTTTGGTAAATAGATCTTCTAGGTTTTTTTCAACGTCACATACTCTAAAGTGAGTACTTCATTTCTTATCAAGTGTCTAACAGATTCATGTCTTATGCGAATGTGCCTCTTCTTACCATTGTAAGCTTGGTTCTTAGCCAAACTAATCGCAGCACGTGAATCACACAATAGGGAAACTGGAGGAGTCAATCTTCCCCACAATGAAATTTCAACTAATAAATTTCTGAGCCACTCAGCTTCTTACTCAGCTATGTCAAGAGCTATAAACTCTGACTCCATAATGCAACGAGCTATATAAGTTTGTTTTACAAATTTTCATGAGATCGCTACTCCACCTAAAGTAAAAACATACCCACTCGTTAGGCTTACTTCATCATTATCAGAATCCCAGATGGTGTCACAAAATCCTTTTAACACCACATGATAGCCAACAAAATCAAGTCTCTAATCCATCGTACTCTAAAGGTACTTAAGTAAGCAACGAAGATCGATCCAATGTTCACCACTTGGGTTGTAAGTATATCTACTAAGTCTACTCACAACATAGGAAATATAAGATCGAGTATAGTTCATTAAAAACATCATGCTCCCAATTATGTTAGCATATTATGTTAGGGAAACACTAATTCCTTTATTTTTAAAGAAATGTATGCTAGGGATGACATCAAAATTGTCAAATTTCTTTTACACTTTCTCAATATAATAAACTTGATTTAAAGAAAACCCCTTTTCAATTTTGGTAACTTTGACTCCTAAGATTACGTCGACGTCTCCCAAATCGATCATTTTAAACTTAACAGACATGAAATCTTTTTTTTGTTAATTGACTCAATGTTAGTATTGAAAATCAACATGTTATCAACATACAAACTTATGATGATGCAATCAGTACCAAACATCCTCGAATACATGCATGCATCTAAACCATTAAAAAAAACCAAAACTAAAGATAGTTTTGTGACATTGTTTAGGAGCTTGTTTGAGGTCGTAAAGAGACTTTTTGAGTCTATAAACTTTGCCTTCCATACCAGGTGCCTTAAAACCAAGGGGTTGCTCCATATAGATCTCCTTATCTTGATATCCGTTCAGAAATACAGTCTTTACATCCATTTGATGTACTTGCAACTTGTGAATGGAGGCTAATTCAAATAATGCACGGATCATTGATATTTTTGTTATTGGAGAGTAGGTATTGAAGAAGTCTAGACCGAATTTTTGAGTGAACCCTTTGACGACTAGCCTTGCTTTGTATCTCTGGATAGAACCATCTGGTCTGAGTTTCTTTTGAAAACCCATTTGTTGCTGATAGTTTTAAACCCTCTAGGTAAGTCTACCAATTCCCAAGTATGATTAGACATTATTGATTATAGTTCATCATTGATAGCATTTTTCCATAAACTAGCATCAATCGATCGTATAGCTTCTTTATTTATATTAGGATTCTTATCTAACAGAAACACTTGAGATATGGGATAGGAAAGCGTGTCTAAATCATTTATCTAAGAAATAAAATAAGTTATAAAATCTGGTCCAAACGATGTTTCAATTCTTTGTCTTTTACTTATTCTAGGTTCAAATTTAATTTTTTGAGAATACCTAGCAGGTACATTAGAAGAAGTAGATGATAATTTTTTTATTTGTGTTTCCTCATTTAATCTAGGTTTCTTTAATGAAAAAGAATCTTTTAAGAAAACGGCATCCTTGATTCACAAATAGAGTAGTCTTTTAAACATATGAATCTATATGCGACACTATTTAAAACATACCTTATAAACACTGCATCAACGATTTTAGGTCCGATGGTGGACTTCTTAAAGTCTGGAAGCCCACTTTAGCCAAACATCCCCACACTTTCATGTATTGCTAATTTGGAGGGTATCTTTCCCACAACTCGTAGGGGGTAAAATCTAATTTCTTATGAGGTACTCAATTCAAAATATGATTTGTTGATAGAATGGCTTCCCCCCAAATGTTGTCAGACAACCCAACACTTTTCAACAATGAGTTCATCATCTATTTTAAAGTTCTATTTTCCTGTCGACTATACCATTATGTTGACGAAAATAAGGAGCAAATGTTTCGCGAATTATGTCATTCTTCTCACACACCTCTTTTAAAAAATTTGATCCGTATTCACCACATCTATTGGATCTAACTCGTTTAATTCTCCTATCTATCTGATTCTCAGCTTATGCCTTATAAATAAGAAAGATGTTTTCATCTTCATCTTTAGTTCTAAGGAGATATACTTTTGTGTATCTCGAGAAATCATCCACAAAAGTGATACAATAGTGTTTTCTTCCCTTACTTTCAGTGTTTCTAAAGTCTACTAGATCAATATGTATAAGTTCTAACAGTTCAATTTTCCTATTAGAAAAAGTCTTAAAGTGAAGCTTAGCATGTTTGGCTTATACACAAATATCACATATGTTAAAGCTAGTTATGTATAGTTTTGGCAGAATATTCATTTTTATCAGTTTCTTTAAAGATTAAATATTCACATGTCATAATTTAACATGCCACATATCAACAGATTCAACAGTGTAAGCCGAAGTGGTAGCTTTATTTTCATTCAGTTTAGTTTATATGACAAATAAAAACCTGTTTAAAAACCTTTCCCAATATAATCACCATTTCCAGAAAGTACAAGTTTATCTGCCTAAAAATCTAACTTAATTACTGCCTTATTCAAAAGTCTGCCACTTACTAAATTTTTAAGTAGGGTAGGTACATAGAGGATATTATTCAGGGTTAAAGTTTTACCAAAAGTCAGCTTGAGTAAAATCTTGCCTTTGCCCAGTACTTCAGAGCTGCTAGAGTTCCCCATGTACACAGGTTCACCTTCGTCTCCATCCTCGAACTCAGTGAAAAACTCCCTCGTTGAGCAGAAATATCTAGAAGTGCTAGTGTCAACGACCCACTCAACATTGTTATCAACAAGATTCACCTTTGAAACCACCGTTGCGATGACATCAACATTGTTATCTGTAACGTTCAGCTATGGTTTGTTCTCATTCTGACGGTCGAAACGGTGTTAACACCGGTAAGCTTTGTGGACTTGAACGCATACATAACACTTGATGGATTTGCCTTCAACCTCGATCTTTTTGTTTTGATTCCCTTTTTTGTGGTCCTTTTATACTTAGGCCCTGAGGCAACACCAGATTCAACCATGTTAGCTTTAAAGGATAAATTACTGATAGAGTTAGTAACCTTATCCTTTAACCAATTAGCCTCTTCTGTTTTCATGTCGTCCACTAGCTTCTCAAGTGAAATGTTCATCTTTTTATGTTTGAGGGAGTTGTAGTAATTGAACCAAGACTTGGGGAGCTTCTCGATCAGAACGTCGGCTTGAAACACCTTGCACACCTGCATTTATTCAACAAGGATTTCGGAGACCAAATTTTCATAATCATGAACTTGGTCTATAATCGGTTTGTCATCATTCATATGGAACCTCATTTACACGCCCACGATGTACTTCTTGATGCCCGTATCATCAGCGCCGTACTTTTTCTCGAGCGTATCCCATATGACCTCGGCATTCTTTTCTTTGAGGAACATATCAAAGAGCTTGTTTTACATATGGTTCAACAGATGGCCTCGTACCGTCTTGTTATCCTTTTCATACTTCTCCACAGTAGTGACAAAAGTAGCAGCAGCGTCAAAAAATTACAATGACATCATACGTGTGTCATCACCAACAGTAGCAGTTGTAGCTGGAGTAGTCCCCAGAGTAGGTGGTGGTGGCTTCAACAACACATAATCGAGATCAAGTTCCTCAAAGAATATTAGAATCCTTTGGGACCACCTTCGGTATTGGAGTCATCGAGTGTATCGAGTTTGGACAAGTCAAGGTTCCACTTACTCAGTGGTGCCTACATTTTACAATAATGAATTAGTTTCTAAATTGTTGGAAATGTATAATGTAAAATTTACACGTTAACACTGATAGGATAAATAAATAATAAAGAACGATCGAATCAACTGAAATGGTGTCGTAGTGAAAACCACTACCTTAGAAACAAATTCTCCCCGATGTGTGGAATAGTTGCTTTAGGCATATTGTCCCCCGAGGTTAACACAGTAGCTCCGAGATTTTGTACAACCAAAACTGGAGTGGACTGCCAGTAATACTGCTCTTTTGAATCACCAAAGGAACTCTGAAAGCTTCAGGAAGCTTTGAATGTATTGAGATTGATGCGAGAGCTGAGAAGCATTCAAAACTTCTCTATTTATAGGTTGTGTGTTAGGAGCAAAATGGTCTGTGCATCAAATTATTTCTGATTAATTTATGAATTAATCCTTTGTTTGGAAGCTGTTATCACAACTAGTGAACTTGGCCTCAATCAGTCCAGGTTCAAAAATTTAAAATCCAACCATTTTTAACTAATGCATTTATATTCGTAACTCTTGCATTTACCCTATAATCGGCTTGATAAAACATTCAAAACATAGCATGATACTCGTCCAAGTTCACTAGTGTTTCAAAAACACTTAATTCTAGAAAATAGTTGTTATAGATTTAATTTTTAGAAATCAAAACGATTAACACCTACTTAATCAGTTGTTACCCTCTGTAATTTAAATAATTCAGACCATTGCAACCTATACATATCAGACACAATTCTTTTACAAGTTTTTATGCTAAGAAAATTTTAGGATTTTCTCTAATTCAACATGTATTACCTCAACCTCAACCACGATCACATCCACGAGCATGAGATAAGACGGATAGATAGTGGCGGCAGCAACGCGAAAGATTACCCTTGTTCTCTATCACTCAACAAGGGATGAAAGAATGCACACTATAAATACCCAAGCCAATGGTATTTCCCATTCAATGTGGGATAGTGTGTTTCTTGTTACAACATTTTTCTACTTTAATCTCATTCAATTCAATTACTAGAGATAAATAAGCTAAACTTTTGTTTATTTATTACTAAATCAATTGATATAATGATAATCTAATATATGAATAAACACTAAATTGGGAACTAAACATATATGTACCACTAATTCCCACTAAAATACACTTTTAGGCTTAATTGACATGCAAGCTTCAACATTTCCCATTATTTCAATTTAGTCTTTAAACTTTCAATTATCACTTTTCAATTTTCAATTGAGTTTCAAATCAAATCATATTTTACTCTGACTAATATTAATCTTTTAGGCACAAAATTAAAGGCCTGATATGAATAAATTAATCTTAAAAAATAATCCATTCTCATTGGACTCCGAAAATTTCTAATTCAAAATTTATTAGTGTTACACTATATTATCGTAAGATGATACACACCGACTAAGAGAACGTTTGTCGCTACAATATAGACACGTTGAAGAAAGAGATTACACGCTACAATGTCTAAAGTACGTTGGTGGGAGGGTAATCGCCGGTGGAGGGGTGAACTTGTCAAGGGTGATGGTGGGTGGGGTTGTAATTTAAGGTTTAGTGTTTAGGATATAATTTAAGAATTTAGATATAATTTAAGGGTATAATTTTAATTTTTAAAATTTTTTAATCATATTTGGTATTAAAAATATTAATAAAATATGACACATCATATGAGAAAAATAATAAAATAATCTACATCATTTTAGAGTGAGCAAAAAAACTCAATGTCTAAAGTTCAGTGAGCAAATTAAAAAAATTGAAAGTACGTTGAGTGAAATAAGAGAGAGTAAAGTTCAGTAAGTGTGTAATTTACCTTTTTTTAATAAAATAATGTACATCATCTTAGCTACTGACAACATACACACCCCATAAACATAACTACTTGAATACGGTATCTCTAAGTAGAATAAGACTTTATTTAATCATTGAAATTCCTTTAAAGATTCTAAAGTCAATAAACTTTTTATGCTTCATTAGTAATCGATGGTACGTTACATATATAACATCATATTATTTTTTTATATTAGGCCTTTAGACGTATCATATTTATTTATTCTTCTTCAACGTGTCTATATTGTAGCGACAAACGTTCTCTTAGTCGGTGTGTATCATCTTACGATAATATAGTGTAACACTAATAAATTTTGAATTAGAAATTTTCGGAGTCCAATGAGAATGGATTATTTTTTAAGATTAATTTATTCATATCAGGCCTTTAATTTTGTGCCTAAAAGATTAATATTAGTCAGAGTAAAATATGATTTGATTTGAAACTCAATTGAAAATTGAAAAGTGATAATTGAAAGTTTAAAGACTAAATTGAAATAATGGGAAATGTTGAAGCTTGCATGTCAATTAAGCCTAAAAGTGTATTTTAGTGGGAATTAGTGGTACATATATGTTTAGTTCCCAATTTAGTGTTTATTCATATATTAGATTATCATTATATCAATTGATTTAGTAATAAATAAACAAAAGTTTAGCTTATTTATCTCTAGTAATTGAATTGAATGGGATTAAAGTAGAAAAAATGTTGTAACGCGAAATACACTATCCCACATTAAATGGGAAATATCATTGGCTTGTGTATTAATAGTGTGCATTCTCCCCTCCCTTATTGAGTTATGGAGAACAAGGGTAATCTTCCGCGTTGTTGCCGCCGCTATCTATCCGTATCATCTCATGCTCTTGGATGTGATCGTGGTTGAGGTAATACATGTTGAATTAGAGAAAATTCTAAAATTTTCTTAGCATAAAAACTTGTAAAAGAAATGTGTTTGATATTTATAGGTTGCAGTGGTCTGAATGATTTAAATTACAGAGGGTAACAGCTGATTAAGTAGGTGTGAAATGTTTTGATTTCTAAAAATTAAATCTATAACAACTATTTTCTGGAATTAAGTGTTTGTGAAACATTGGTGAACTTGGACGAGTATCATGCTATGTTTTGAATGTTTTATCAAGCCGACTATAGAGTAAATGCAAGAGTTACGAATATAAATGCATGAGTTAAAAATGACTAGATTTTAAATTTTCGAACATGGACTGATTTAAGGCCAAGTTTACTAGTTGTGATAACAACTTCCAAACAAAGGATTAATTCAGAAATTAATTAGAAATAATCTGATGCACGGACCATTTTGCTCCTAACGCACAACCTATAAATAGAGAAGCTTTGAATGCTTCTGAGCTCTCGTATCTATCTCAATACATTCAAAGCTTCCTGAAACTTTCAGAGTTCCTTTGGTGATTCAAAAGAGCAATATAACCAACAACCCACTCCAGTTTCGGCTGTACAAATTCTCGGAGCTACTGTGTTAACCTCGGGGGACAATCTGCCTAAAGCAACTATTCCACACATCGGGGCGAATTTCTTTCTAAGGTAGTGGTTTCCACTACGGCACCATTTTAGTTGATTCGATCGTTCTTTATTATTTATTTATCCTATCAGTCTTAACATGTAAATTTTACATTATACATTTCCAAAAATTTAGAAACTAATTCATTACTGTAAAATGTCGACACCACTAAGTAAGTTTATCCCTGACTTGTCCAAACTCGATGCACTCGACGGCTCCAATACTGAAGGTGGTCCCAGCTGATTCTAATATTCCTTGAGCAACTTTATCTCGATTATGTGATGTTGAAGCTCCCACCACCTACTCCGGGGACTACTCCAGTTGCAACTGCTACTGTTGGTGATGACACCCCGATGTCGTTTTCATTTTTGACGTTGTTGTTACTGCCGAGAAGTATGAATATGGTTACAAGACGGTGCGAGGCCATCTGCTAAGCCATATGTCTAACAAGCTCTTTGACATATTCTTCAAAGAAAAGAACGCCAAGATCATATGGGATACACTCGAGTAAAAGTATGTCGCTGATGATGCAGGCATCAAGAAGTATATTATGGGCGAGTGAATGAGGTTCCAGATGAATTATGACAAGCTTATTATGGACCAAGCCCATGATTATGAAAATCTGGTCTCTAACATCCTTGCTGAAGGAATGCAGATGTGTGAGGTGTTGTAAGCCAACGTTCTGATCGAGAAGCTCCCCAAGTCCTGGTCCAATTATCGCAACTCCCTAAAACATAAAAAGCGAAACATTTCACTTGAGGAGATGGTGGGCCACAGGAAAATAGAGGAGGCTAATCAGTTAAAAGATAAGGTTACTAACTCTATCAGTAATTTATCCTTTAAAGCTAACTTGGTTGAATCTGGTGTTGCCTCAGGGTCTAAGTATAAAAGGACCATAAAAAGGGGTATTAAAACAAAAAGACCAAGGCTGAAGGCAAATCCATCAAGTGTTATATGTGCAGTCAGGGCCACAAATCTTACCGGTGTTAACACCGTTTCGACCGTCAAAATGAGAACAAACCATAGCTGAACGTTACGGATAACAATGTTGATGTCATCGCAACAGTGGTTTCAGAGGTGAATCTGGTTGATAACAATGTTGAGTGGGTCGTTGACACTAGCACTTCTAGATATTTCTGCTCAACGAGGGAGTTTTTCACTGAGTTCGAGGATGGAGACGAAGGTGAACCTGTGTACATGGGGAACTCTAGCAGCTCTGAAGTACTGGGTAAAGGCAAGATTTTACTCAAGCTGACTTTTGGTAAAACTTTAACCCTGAATAATGTCCTGTATGTACATGCCCTACGTAAAAATTTAATTAGTGGCAGACTTTTGAATAAGGCAAGCATTAAGTTAGGTTTTTTAGGAAGATAAACTTGTACTTTCTCGAAATGGTGATTATGTTGGGAAAGGTTTTTAAACAGGTTTTTATTTGTCATATAAACTCAACTGAATGAAAATAAAGCTACCACTTCTGCTTACACCGTTGAATCTGTTGATATGTGGCATGTTAAATTATGACATGTGAATATTTAGGGGCTATTTGTTTGACTCTTAATGGAACCATTCAGCGCTGAATGCTGAACCGTTCAACATTCAACGCGTTTGTTTCGCACCTCTGAATGATTTAATGCTAACTAATTCTGTAAAACAATGTTGAATATTTAGCACAGAAGTACATTCTGAATGATTCAGAGACATTATCAAACAACATATCACATTTAGAACTAATTCATACAGAGCCTCTGAATCATTCAGCATTTGAATCATTCAGCGCTTAATCATTCTGAAGTAAACAAACAACCCCTTAATCTTTAAAGAAACTGATAAAAATGAATATTCTGCCTAAACTAGACATAACTAGCTTTAACAGATGTGAAATTTGGGTAGAAGCCAAGCATGCTAAGCCTCACTTTAAGACTGTTTCTAATAGGAAAATTGAACTGTTAGAACTTATACATATTGATCTAGTAGACTTTAGAAACACTGGAAGTAAGGGAAGAAAATACTATTGCATCATTTTTGTGGATGATTTCTCGAGATACACAAAATTATATCTCCTTAGAACTAAAGATGAAGATGAGCACATCTTTCTTATTTATAAGGTAGAAGTTGAGAATCAGTTAGATAGAAGCATTAAACGGGTTAGATCCAATAGAGGTGGTGAATACATATCAAAATTTTTAAAAGAGGTGTGTGAGAATAATGACATAATTCACGATACATTAGCTCCCTATTTTCCTCAAATGAACAGTATAGCCGAGAGGAAAAATATAACTTTAAAATAAATGATGAACTCATTGTTGATAAGTGTTGGGTTGTATGACAATATATTGGGGGAAGCCATTCTATCGGCAAATCATATTTTGAATTGAGTACCTCACAAGAAATTAGATTTTACCTCTTGACAAATCTAGGACCAGTTTTCGACCCCTCACTCTCTTGTTCATCTATCACGACCCTCAACCAAACCAATCAACACAACCATGGAATTAACCTTTTGTGGATTTTAGTTCAAAACCAAACCCCAAGCACAACAAAAATTCTATCAAAGAAATCAATGATTTAACATCAAAGAGAAGAAGAATTACTTAGACTTAATCAATGATTCAACACCAAAAAAATCCGATAAAAAGTAAGAAATTGACCATTTAGCAAAGAAATCAAAAAGAAAAAAATAGAGAGCTTTACCTTGAATGTGCGGGGTTGGAAATTTTAATTTTAGTGTTTGGACTTATATTTTAATATTTTTAAATTTATTTTTTATTATAATCCTAAATAATATTAAAATATTAATAAAAATATGACATGTATGAAAAAAATAATAAAATAATTCATATCATCATTTATTGATAATAAAAAATTAAAGGTCTAAAGTTCAATGAACATATTAAAAACATTAAAATTATGGTGAGTAAAACCAGAGAAAGTAAAATTCATTGTATATTAACAAGGTCTATCAGAGGACCAACAGCGCCATTAATATATAAGCAAGAACAAGTGTGGATAGAGAAGGGAAAACTCATCTGCCTGATTCATTAATCTTGAGAAATTAGTTTCAGGAATTGTTGCCCTCACCACCATTTTCACGTCATGGACGATCTGGCATTGCATAAATTAGCCATGTCAGGTCCCACTCTCGCCTCCATGATCCAACGCCTCTCATCTTCCGCCGCCGACGTCGACGGTCGCGTCTTCGGCCACGTCACTTACGTCGTCCCTTCCACTCTCCCCGACGACGATTCTGCCCAATCTTCTCCCGATTCGCAACTCGTCGCCACCGTCTTCGGCTTCCTCTGTTTCTCTTCTCTCCTTCTACGACTCACACAGCCGAGTTGACTCCTCCCGACTCTCCTCTATCACTCACCTCAACCACAAACCCCTCATCGGCTGGTTCTCCTCCCGCCGCAAAACCCCCCTCCGCCCTTCCATGCGTGAGTTCTGCGTCACTCGTTCTCTCTCCTCCACCCCCGGTATCTCCCTTCCGATCCAAAACTCCGATCCCGATTCCCTTTTCCCTCCGTCCATTTTCCTCCTCTTCACCACTCCCCTACAAGACCAATTCATTCAATCCCACCAGTATCGGGCCTTCCACTTCCAATCGGCCAGACCCTCTTTTAATCCGCTGTCAATCGATGTCGTTAACATTGGACCAGCCTTTAGAGGACATTACGGGTCGTTTAGCCCCACTTCCGGGCTACTCTTTTTGAGCTGCGAGTTAAGGAGCTCAACACCCATGAATGAAGATAGAAATGAGGAGACTTTAATTGGAATGAAACAAACGGAGAAGGATCAATCCTTGTTGGATAAGTGCGCCGAGGGAATGCATGTTGGGAGATTGAGCCGGTTAATCGGACTGGAAGCCACTAACTACACCGGTGGATTAGAGGATTTATATGAGAAAATGCTTTTGAAGACCGAAAGCTTGGCCAGGCTCGTTGAAGCCAGCTCCGCTAAGGTTCTTGAACAGGTGAGCTTATTATTATTGTTGTTTCCTTTGTGTATGACAGGCTATATATTTTTGGATAAGCTCATTTCAGGCTAATTTCTAAACAAATCTTTTTCCAGGAAAATCTGAATAGGAAGTTACGGTACAAAGTTGCCAGGTCTGTTGGGATCGAATAATTGCTTCCTATTTCATGATAGGTAATTACTTGTATTTTATTTGATTTGTTATGTTCCAAATGAACTAAGGATAACTAACTAGTTTCTGGCATAACTAAATTAACTAGTTTCTTGTTGTTTATGGACTAAATGTGCTAATACACCTTGTTTTATTGAATTCCAGTGTTGTTTGTTTTTGATGCGTGTTTTATGGATAATGCTAGATGGTTTCAGGGTTTTTACTATTTGGAGACACTAGTTTCTTCCTTTTGCACCTCATTTCATGTTTGCCTGTTACACTACAATGAAATGCTCTGTAGTTGGCTTTATTAAAATAAAATTTAATACCATAAGGCCATGATGAAGATTCTCTATATTTAGGTGTAATATGGGCATGATGGAGGTAAGATTGTGGACTAAAAGGTTTGTAGCTACATGATGTGCTTGGAAGGATTTTGGTAGCTTTTACCTGAAATCAGTTTGTAATGTTCTGTTCTTTAGCATTATGATTCATATTCATCTACGTCCAGGAAAAAAATATTGTTCTTCCTTTCAATGATTTAGAAAAATCGTGATATAGCGTTATTCTTGTTATGTTTATGTTTTAACCTGGCTAAGGGGTATATGGATCCTTTTCTTTTTCATGATTAATCAAGTTAAATGCTTTTCTGGTACCAAAAGTTTATAGGTAGATATTGGAAAATTTGTCACCAGCAGCTTGGTGTATACATTCACATTATATGCTGCTGCTGTTTGTATGATGTGATATACTTTTGCGCCATCAGAAGTTGAATGGCTAGATTTTGCTGGGGAAAAAATCGAAAGAAGAAAGAAAAAAAAACAATTGGTATCACTACATTTTATTTCTTCGGCTTCTGTTGGACTTATTGGTTTCCTTGCTGATTCTTTAAAGACAGAAAATTGTGATGCTGGAGTGGACCGTTGAAAAAGTATTCAACTTTGATGTTTCTTAAGGTTGTGTTTATTTCATGACAATTGAGCATTAGTTGATGTATTGAACCTGCAGTCGCTGCCAGTAACGCATGAACTGAAGATTTCCTAAGGTGGTCCATCAGTCCAAGGGTGGATTTGAAGATTGACTGTGTTTTTCAATTACCTATGGTGTTGTAAGTTATTATCTTTCTTCAGCCTTTTCTCTAAGATCTTTTTTTTGTACTTTTGGAGACGCAATAGTATGGTTAATGATACAAATAAGAAATGAGATTCATTTCTGATCATGTATTGTTACTTTGTTAGGCAATTCTCTTCAACAATTTATCCAGTTTATGATAATACTATGAATGCTGTATATGATAAGAATAAGCCCTGATAAAGAGAATAAATGTACTATCAAAGTTCAATTATATGAAAGTATATACATTAACCTGGGCTGTAAACAAATTCACATAGGTGGAATCAATTCAATTCTGACTTGTATCCGGGTGATGCCATCTTAAAAGTCTGGCAAATCTTGTGTTCATTCTGAATCCAATTAGCCTCAATTAGAAGTTAAATATGAATGCTGCTTTCCACCACCTTCTCATAGCTTGAAAGCTTCGGCCTGCCTACTTAGATGCATTCTTCTTAATCTTATCCCTTTCCTCTATCCATCTCACAAAAAATCATTTTCCATGGCCCACTTTTTGTACCCAACCTAGCACATTAAACAATCCACTCATCTGATGAGATTTCAAGTTCATAGGATGTTTATTTTTCCTTTCCTAATTAACAGATTAGGTTACCTCCAAAATCCAGCAACCACACGCAAGGTCATGAAGAGAAATAGGCCAGTCCACACTCCACCAAGACTGAACAAAGAATCAGCCACCACTACGAATGCACATGAGATCAATCCAACTACCACCTACACAATCACATATGTGCAATATATCAGTTTATCGAAGATTATTACAGCAAAACTCATAGTCATAGGTTAGCATGAAAGGAAGTTAAATCAACCATAGACACAGCAGCATATTCGAAGTCTGAAACCCCGTAGTAGAGCCCATCAAGAACTAAAGCTATGGCATTCACTGGCTGAGACCCGGCGACAAACTGCATGCAAAATAGCATCAATGTTAGATAGCCTACCAGTCACAACACTTGATGCACGTGTTGGAAAGCAGATTCCTCTGATGTTAACAACTCGACCGAACTCACTCGAATACAGCCAAAAAACTCAAGCTGCTGTTTCGAGGTGGCTAGAGACTCTTTTAACTTTCAAAAAGATTCTGAGAACCAGAACCCATCTACAAGTTCTTGTAAACATATACAACGTTACTTACCAAAGTACCCGACCAGGCAATTTGGAGAACAGCTGAATCTGTTGTAAATAAGCCAGAAATTGCTCCAAATCCAATTAATAAGACGACAGCCAAAGAAAATCCCGTTATCAAACCAATCTGCTCAAAACTCAAGGGACAATACAATAAAACTAGCTTAGTTAGATGCAAGGGAAATTAATTTCAAAGAAATTGACAGCTAAGTTTAATAAACCTTAAGAACACTGTAAATCACTTCGCGAGCTTGTTGATAATTTGCTTGGGAGTAATTAGTGGCAAGAAGAGCCTGTTGCAGAAACCGAAAAGATGATTGATAAGTAGATTTAAAAGAAAAACCAGGTTCCATTTAGTGTTACTTTATATGGTATTTCCATAAATATACATTTGGGCCTTCGTAATGAAAAACACAGGACATGGTACCTGACCAGAGAGTGCTAAAGCATCAGTTAGCAAAGATGCCGCCAACCAAACTTGAACGCAAATCTGATGACCAGCCATAGGAATGGGGCCCTGCCTAGCTGCCAGTGATGTTGCAAGTGTCAGAGTTACAAGGGTCGCTATTGTCCTGCCTATAAGAAGTCCACCTGCAGATACCATAACCATTTCCATACTAAAATTTTATTGTTTCAAAATTGAAGTACTTTAGAGGTTGTCTGTTTTTTAGGCTCATTTTATGTGGCTTAACTATAAGAAGAAATAGGCAGACACTCAAAGTAATACTTAAGATCAACAAGAAAATAACAGCTACGGTTAGCCTTCATCTAAGACATTGTATGACTAAGATATTCTAACCTCAAATAGAATTATGTTGAACAGGTTTCACTATGATACCTTTAGAGCAAAAATTACTTGAGCTACTAATCTAATACATCCTAATATGATGATATTGTACAAAATGCATTCCAAAGATGCTCTTTTTTTCTCTTGAAACTTTTATGCTGCAATGTTCTTCCATATAAGATAAACCTGGACTATTTACTTTAAACTGACACACAAATTTGTATTTAGGGAGCATCCAACGAAACAGAACATTGCTAAAATTAGCTGGCAAGAAATGTACCAGAGTTAATGTAGAGGAGAACTTTTCACCAGTCAACATTTGCAGAGATCAGTGCAACCTTCCCATTCAACTCCCAGAGAAGAATGATGGCAATCAAATATGTAGTTAGAGAAAAAAGGGTTTAGTAGAAGTAAAATATTAACCGAAAATTCAGAATTAGTAGAAATGTTATGAGCCAAGTATACAATAATCATTAAGTTTACCACATTTTTGACGTACTCAGAAATCATAGTAGCAACTGCCGCACCTCTAACACCAAAACCAAAAGGGAAATATCAAGATTGCATCCAATATTGCATTTAGTAAGCTGCCTGCACCAGTTAATTCAAGGAAGAAATCAACTACTTGCATCAAACAATGACTAACATTATAGCCTGATATTTGTTCCACAGGCTATAAACTATAATACTTCTCTTAGGGAAGAATGCTATTCAAGAAGAGTAGGAGCTACTTCTTGGAAAAAATCAACCATAGTGGGATGACAGGCAATTTGTTTACAAACTAATAGGTAAATGAGTTAGTATGAGAAGCTGAAATTACACATTTAAAGTGGAAAAATGAAAAAGTATAAAGGTAAAAATGTAGCCTCTGATCTGCTCTGCTCACAAGTCAAGCAAACTTTTTCAATCTTTCTTGGTCATTGGTTACTGGCTGGGGTGCAGCAATTCTTAAATAACAGAAATCTTATAAATCTTCTCATATGCTAGTAAATCATTGGTTTTTGCCGATAAGAAAATAGAGCTGGCCAGGTTTTGGACTCCACAAATGAGCTGTGTTGCAGTAAAACATAATTCAAATAAGCAGCAAAGGAAGAAATTGACACAGAAGGCCCGCTGCAATACTTACCAATGGCATACAAAGGTGTCTTGGTATCCTTAAATCCACGGAAAGTGCCTTGAGCAGCAAGTGCAATTACAATAGGCGGGGCACCAATGGACCTCCATGTCAGAAACTGCTCAGCTGGTCCACGCATTGGTGAATCCTAAGAAATAAGGTAAGGAAAAGAAAGGAAAGAAACAAAATAAGATGATATATCAAATCAGACCTTAAAATTTTCAAAAGATAATAACAAAAATACATCATCAGCTAGCGTGACATACAATAGGTATACCCATGATATTCAGTAAGAAACCCGAACCAACTGAAAGTGCAACTGCTTCTGCAATGCCAAGGCCAGCTGCAAGTGCCAGAGAAGTGGATACCGAAGAAAGAACTTTCTTGCCTTGATGCTCAAATTCACCATCTTAATCATAACAAAACCCCCAAGTTAATTAAAAGTTCAAACAAAATAATATCATGATAAAATTGTAATTGCTTATTTAATATATTTTCACTTTAAATTACCATAATTGCTTTTACTAATTAACACTTGCTCCTCAGCAACACAAGATGTTGTGATATTAAGTAAAGGAACATTAAACAATTTTGAGACCAGATTGAATATTGATACTGATACACCAACCGCCGCCAATTCAACCGACCCTGCACCACAAAACCCAAAACTTATTAGCCACTGTTCAATTTCAATTTTAGGGAAAATGCTAAATACATGGTAAGTGTGATTAGCATGTAAAGCTACAAATGAAAGCTTGACAAGAACATAAATACCAAGATGATGGAATAATCATAATAATAAAAATAAGAGTACCCAAATGGCCAACAAAGGCTGTATCAACAAATGAAGCAATGGGATCAGCAGCCAAAGCCAAAGCAGCAGGCAGTGCGATAGATAAAATATACAAACCAAGCTCATCTATCTTAAACCCATCTCTGCAAAACCCTCTCAGACAGATTACAACAAAGTAAAAGGACTCTCAAATGTTTGAAGCTTCCCCAACATAGCAAGTTTAACAATTATTATCAGTCAGAAAAAAACGTACCTTAACCGGCCAAAAAGCGAAAAAGACGGGTTAGATTCGGAAAAATTTACAGGTTCGCGAGGGAGAGGGGACCGAGATTTCCTAGGTTGCTTTTGCCGTGACGATTCGAGCGAAGTATAGGAATTGTTGTTTTTAGTTGCCTTTGAGAATGAGAAATTGCGATTTGTAGAGAGCTTTTGAGAATGAAAAGGGTTTTTCGCAACATCGGATATAGAGAGAAAGTGAGAGAGAGTGCTGTGGCGGCAATCATGGGGCAATTGTAAAGCTGCCTGCCTCTTTGGCTTCGGTCGAGACCGAGAGAGCTGGACTTTGAATCGTGGTGAAGCTGTCCGCGGGGGGGGGGGGGGGGGGGGGTTCGTGGTGGAGCCGTGGAGGTAAAATGTACTAAAAATATCAACCGAATTTCAAACGGCAGCAATCCGCCCAAACTTCGATAATCAATTAAAACAAAATTTCAATCATGATTAAAATAAAATAATCGTTGTTAATTTTAGAAGTTATGTATTCGAAAATTAATTATTACAAGAATAATTAAACATAATGAGCTTGATCGTCTCCTTGAAAACTAAAAATCCCAAACCCTCTCTCTTAATACCATTGCACCTTTTTGAATGGATAAAGTTCGACGAGCTTTGAATGCATTTCGACCTTCAAATCAATATTTTATTTTGTTCAAAAATATTCTTAAACCTTCCGCTCGCTTACTTTTTTTAAAAATTTCCTCCATGACCTCTACAGATGACTATTTTTTTCTTTTCCCAACAGTGACGGATGTACATTGACATTAATATACATGTGCCCACAATCAAAAAAATTTCTAGACCCTTTACTCTATCCCATCAAGTTATAAAACCAATTATAGTGTTTTTATATAATGTTGATTATTTAAGGGTGTCGTTTTTTTGTTGCATTGAATAAAGTTGAGGGGAGTTGGTGTTAAGGAGAGAAGGCGTTTCTATTGAAGAAAGGAGAATAACGCATGAAGATAACGATAATGAAAAGAGTGGGAAAAATATCAGAGGTCGAAACGAAGCATTAGTAGAAGGTTCGAGGTGTAGTCGAGTTAATGGAAGGGGATGACGGTGTTGCCAACAAGTACTCGTCGGTTACTCGTTTTGTGAGCATCATTTGGGAAAAGGGAGGCTGAGGAGTATCACCAGTGCTAAAAACCGATCGAATGATAATGCAGAAAAGAAGGAAGATTTGCAGCCGCCATTGTCGAAATAAGGAAGTGATCAAAAGAAAGTGATGAAGCTCAGGATGGTTAAAGCTCGATCGATAAGCAGTCTGTTGGGACAAAACGACAATGCATATATACGATAGTTTTCAGACTTTCATGGGTTCTTTTTTCTTATGTTTGAGATTCTTTTGTGGTTCCGTATTTTCAAGTATTTCTTGGGTTCTTCGTTTTTTTTTATGTTTGAGATTCTTCCGTGGTTCCATATTTTCAAGTATTTGAAGGTACTGGATTTAAAGAAGAAGAAATCTTACACGTGGGTTTTTTTGATTTTTTTTATATTTTTAATTACTAACTCATACTTCCGTTAATGAATTAATGGAAGTTAACGACTGACTGAGTTAAAGTGAACAAATTGATAACGTAATGGATTAAGCGCACTTAATTAAAAAATTGGTGATCAAACCGATAACTATGGAAAAATAGTTCGATGTAAACCACGTTGTTTCAAATCTAAATGGGCATTTTTCTTTCGCCGATATGCTTGTCGCATTGGTATTTATCTAGTCCGGATGATGATCCGAGTAAAGTCTCGCATATTAACCACTTGAAGTTTCGGAAAGCCCGTCATCACCATTGTGTTAACTAGCATCCAACCGAGTCTTTCTTGTTAATACCTCTCACCCGTGTAGACGCTACACCCAAGTAAATTTTGTACCTGAAAATCCAACATTAAGTAAATTGCAGCTGTTCCATCTCTCTCGAAATTGAATCATTCTTTCGATATAATTTGAATAACTTTAACTATTAAGACCACTTGATAAATTTAATGAATTCAAGTCGAATTGCTTTTGAATCCCTAAAAATAACTATTCTACCGTTTGATTCTTGAGCCTTGACCTTATAGCATTCGTCAAATGCTTAATACAAAAATAAATGTCTAATATAACCCTTTTATCTGATCTAGAGGTAATTAGTCGGATCCAGAAGGCTCACTTATCTTGTTTCTAAAAGTAAACCCAAAATTAAATAAAAAAGTATTAAAAATACCCTTCGCATTTATTGTTTTCAAGAATTTGCATTAGCCAAAATAATAATATAAATAATAAAATAAATCATTAAATGCCAACGTTAACTAAAGCAAAAAATAATAATGTTCAATGCCACATAACACAAAACTAATAAATAAATATTCGACGAAGGGAACCCGAATAAACTCCATAGTGAAAATAAAAATTTCTTTGAAGTGATCTTACTCATGCACTTACTAATGTTCATCATTATTTCATCTTGTGTCGTAAGAATGAAGGAAACAAGAGTTTTTACCCTTTCACATCTTTACAATTACTTTACATTATATGATTATGTTATATATATCATTCATCCTACCTTATATTATGATCATTATGCTATGCTCATCTTACCTTATTATGTCATCCATATGCTTTACATTATGTTAATGTTGATGATTTCATACCTTACTCATTATGTTATTCATTTCATCCATTATCATATCATATACACATCTTATTATGTATATCTTATACTAGGCTTAGTAATTATATACAATAGTCATTGTGTTATGCATATCACCTAGGTTGCATAGCATATTATATGATACACATCTTTACTAAGCTTAATTTATGCATATGTACTGTTACACATTGTTAACTTTGGCTTTCATATCATTCGCATTCATGTCTTAGGCGTGCAACATGCATTTATTGTATTCCTAGCTCATTTCCTATCTAATTACTTGTTTTCATGATTCACATAAGTGCATTGGATGATAAGGCAAGCTATGATAGCTCAGGAACAAAGAACACAAGCTTTGGCAGCACATACTAGCTCAAAGATAAGAAATACTAGTTCACATAGCTAAAAGGAGCATAAAGGATAGCTAAAGGAGTTGAAGGAGAGATGAACCTAGCTAGAGAGTAGTTGAGCTTAGGACTAAAGGTAGTTGGAGGGTAGTTGAGATGGTAGCTGAGTAGTTGAAGTATCACTAGCTAATTATTTTGACCCTACCTTGTTAAAACTCACCTAGATAGCTACCTAAGCACTTACCTTCTCATCTAACACAAGCTATGTGCCAAGCATGCTACTATGGCTGAACCATCATCACCTTTGGGCGTGGGAAGTCATGCGCATCCAGGGAAGGTCATGTACTTTCAATAAGTAACCACGTGCATTCATACAAAATGTGCACTCTTTGTGACATTAAGTTAGGCGCCAAACATCCAAATGACCTCACCATTAGGTTAAGGCTTGTATCCATTCAATTTGGCGCCAATATGAAGCATCACAAGCACTATTTGGCCAAAACATTATGTTCACCCATTCAAAGCACTCGAAGGACGAACCAAATATTCTCTTTTCTGCCAAAGTCATCACCAAAGGATCCTATTCATCGAGGAAAAGTTAGTTAAACCATCACCATGCATTTAGACATGTTCTTTTATTAATTAATCATATATCTTCATTAAGACAAGCATGGCTGAATTTGTATGTACCTTTTCAACTATTCCTTTTTATTTTCTATAAAATTCCAATGCCTTAGCATTTTTAAGGCATCTCACATTTTGCTTAAATCCTATTTGTGATAATTTTCTCTCTTTCAAGTTCTTTTAGAACTTTATCGACTTATTAGGCCTTAGTGCTTATGGCGTACATCCTTTCTATTTGATACTTGTTTTTCTTGATTGTTTTATATTGAAAGGGGTCAAGTCCTTTTCTACCACTTAGACTATTGAATACATAAGGCTAGGGGTTTTTCTCTTTATAAAATTCATACAAAATAGCCCATTTACTTCTTTACTACATTCTTATTTTTTTTTTCTAGCCCACCTGTTTATACCTTTCATTTACCTACCTAACCATCTCTTTTGAAGCGTATCTTGCTGCAAATCTTACTTGTTTCCTTCCTAGATCCACAATCAAGGCAACACTACATCAAGCGGTATTCAAAGGTTTGGTGGAATAAGCAAGTGCACAAGGTAAGCCCTTATAAGAAGAAAAGAAAAGCAAAGACAAAAAGTGGAAAAAGATAAGTGCAAAATGACCAAGGAACAAAGCAAAGCAAATAAGACTCTAAGCATCATCAAAAGGGAGTTCAAATGCAAAAGCAAAAAGAAATACCAAAGGAAAGCACAATAAGTACAAGGGATAAAAACACTACAACACCATTGTCACCGTCAAGTCTTGAAGCCATCTTTCATTCTTTTCTTCATATTCTGAGTCACCTTTTCAATAATTTTGTTTGTTTCTTTCCTACCCTATCATATTTACAGCCAATGCAACAAAGTACAAAATCTTGATAGGGTTTTGAGCAGATTCTCAAAAGGACTTCATAAGAGATAAATGAGTAGTAAAATGCATTTGAGCGTGTGAGATTAGCAGAGGAATAAATAAAAGTCAATCAAATCCTGAGTGCAAACACGAGTAGCTGACTACCATTTACTTTAGAGTGATCTTGAAAGGTTTCGTGAGTGTACTTTGGTAAGGTCCTTCTACACATTTCTTTTATATTTCTTATCTTCACTAACAATGTCTCAAGGTTCAAAGAATTCATGTCAAGGGGTTATACCAAATCTTCACGCACAAGCAACAATAAGAGAGATGTTGAGATTGCTAAGGTTGGAACTTGAGCCTCTCAATGAAAGGGTTGATAGAATCAAGACTTCAAGAGGCAATACTCAAAACAATTTAAGAAGACAATCAAGTTAAAAAGAGGAGTACCCTAAAGATTATGAAGAAGATCAAGATGTTGAAGTTGATAACACATCTACTCAAGACTTCAGAATAAATGCTCTAAGGAACCAAGGAGGCCGAATTTTCTCTAATGATCAAAGTCAAGAATCCACCTTTTCAAGGAAAGGTTGATCCTGAAGCATATATGAACTGAGAAGTAAAAGTGGGTTACATCTTTGAGTGTCACAACTACTCAAAACAGAAGAATGTCTGGATGAAAGCAATGTATTTTATTGACTATGCATTGGTTTGGTAAGATCAATTAACAATATCTCAAAGGAGAAATTGAGAAAGATCCATCAATACTTGGTATGAGATGAAAGGTATAATGAAGAGAAGATTCATTTTTGTGCATTACCATCATAACTTGTTCCATAAGTTACAAAATCTCAAACAAAGGAATATGAGCGTTAAAGACTACTATAAGGAGATGGAAGTTGCCATGATTTGTGCCAACATTGAAGAAGTGGTAATATTTTTGGCTAGTTTGAATCGTGAAATTGCTAATGTTGTTGAATTGTAGCACCATGTTCAAATGAACGAAATGGTGAACACGACAACGAAGGTAGAAAGACAAATCAAAAGGAGAACCAACACTAGAAGAAACAATTCATCTACATCTAAGTTGAGTCAATGAAATAATTATAGGACACAAGAAAACATTTGTGAGCTAAAACAAACCAATGTGGATAATGGTTAGGGTAAAGACAAGCAAGTGAATTCTAAAAGGACATGGTATATCAAATACTTCAAGTTCTTAGGAAAAGGTCATATTGATAATCAATGACCAAATCAGAATGTGATGTTGATTTTTGACAATGGAGAAATTTCATCTAACTATGAAGAAGAAAAAGATGAGTAAGCACTTGAAGAAATCGAAAAAGAGATTGAGATTATCGTAGATGGGGAACTACTTGTTGTCATTAGACTTTTCAACACACAAATGGCAAGTGAGGAGCAATAAAGGAAGAATATATTTCACACAAGGTGCAACCTCAATGGGAAGGTATGATTTATGATTATAGATGGTGAAATTTGCACTAACGTGACTAGTATTATAATGGTGGAAAAGTTAAATTTGAAGACTTTGAAGCACCATGCCCCTTACAGGCTACAATGGCTAAAAAATGGAAATGAACTCAATGTGACAAAAAATGTTGGTTCTATTAAATATTCGCAAGTACATGAATGAGGTGTTGTATAAGGTGGTCCCTATCTATGCAAGCCATATCTTACTTATGAGAATGTGCTATTATGACAAGGAAATGATTCATAATTGCTACACCAACTAGTATTCCTTTAAGCATGAAGATAGAAAGATCATTTTGGCACCTTTGTCACCAAAACTAGTTCATAATGATCAAATACACATGAAAATAATCTTTGAGGCATTGAAGAAGAACCATGATGATTCAAAGTCCACGGAGGTCGAAACCAAACAGACAAGCCTTTTTGCCAATAAAAATTATGAGTTAAAGGGACAAATTGAATAGTTGGGTACTTTTGTCAAGAATTGTGATGATCCAAAGGAGGAAAGTAAAGAAACAAGTACATTCACTAATGGTCATGGCGTTTCAAGTAAAGAAGAAGTTCCAAAAGGACATAATACTACAAATGGGTTTAGAAAGGAATTTTAAGAGACGAGTCATTTAACCAAAGGACATGGAGTTTTAAAATGAGGTTACAAAAAGGTTTTTACCTTTTCAAGACAAGGTAATGTAAACCATGGTGGAGTTCAAGAGATATATGTTTATTCGGGAGGACAATTGACTAGGAAGTGTCATTTGGCACAAGATATGATCTACACTAACCATTCTTTCAAAAATCTTTCTTTTATAATGTTGCATGATGAACAAAGAGAGTTGAGCACTTGAATTGAAGGGAGAAGTATTGATTCAACCATTCCCATATCGAAGAAGAAAACAATGGTGATGAACTTCAATTTGAGGACAAATCGCCTAAAAGAATGAGGGATGATGTCTTCCTACTTATGCACTTACTAATGTTTATAATTCTTTTATCTTGTACCACAAGGATGAAAGACAATGGATCTTTTACTTACCTCTCACATCTTTACAATTACTTTATATTATTGTGTTGCATATATCATTCATCATACCTTATATTATGATCATTATACTATGCTCATCTTACCTCATTATGTCATTCATATGATTTACACTATGTTAAGGTTGATAATTCCATATCTTACTTATCATGTTATGCATTTTATGTATTATCATATCATCTACACATCTTATGATATGCATTTTATACTAGGATTAATAATTATATACTATAGTCTTTGTGTTATGCATATCACCTAGGTTGCTTAGCATATTATATGATTTACATCATTAGTTAGCTTAATTAATGCATATCTTGTGTTACACATTGTTAACTTTAGCTTTCATATCATTTTCATTAATGTATTAGGCATACAACATGCATTCATTGCATTTCTAGCTTATTTCATATCTAATTACTTGTTTTCATGATTCACGTAGGTGAATTAGATGATAAGGTAAACTATGGCAGATCAGGAACAATGAACACAAGATTTGGAATCTCATACTAGCTCAATGATAAGGAATGCTAGCTCAAATAGCTAAAAGGATCTTAAGGGATACTAAATGTGCTTAAGGGGAACTGAATCGAACTGAAAAATAGTTGAGGAGTTAATAGTTAAGTTAGGGACTAAAGGTAGCTTGAGGGTAGCTAAGATGGTAGCTGAGTATATAGAGTATCACTAGCTAGCTATCTTAAGCCTACCTTGATACAACTCGCCTAGTTAGCTACATAAGCACTTACCTTGGCATCTAACACAAGCCATGTGCCAAGAATCCTTCTATGACTGAACCATCATCACCTTTGGGCATAGGAAGTCATGTGTATCCAAGGAAGGTTATATGCTTTGAAAAAGTAAGCATGTGTATTCATACAAAATGTGCACTCTATGTGACATCAAGTTATGTGCCAAACATCCAAAGGACCTCACCATTCGGCCAAGGCCTATATCTATTCAATTTGGTGCCAAGATGAAGCATCACAAGCACTATTCGACCAAAGCATTAAGTTCACCCATTCAAAACACTCCAACACTAAACAACTCCTCTTTTTTCAACTAAAGTAATCACCAAACAGTTCTATGCATTGATGGAGTTAGTCAATCCATCACCATGCATTTAGACATGTTCTTTCATTAATTAATCATTTATCTTCATTAAGACACAAGTATGGCCAAATCTTTGTGTGTCTTTTTGGCCATTCCCTTTCATTTTCGATAAATTTCCAATGCCTTGGCATTTTTAAGGCATCTCCCATTTTGTTTAAATCCTATTTGTGATAATTCTCTTTCAAGTTATTTTAGAACTTTATCGACTTATCATGCCTTAGTTCTTGTGGTGTCAATCTTTCTATTTGATACTTGTGTTTCTTGATTGTTCTATAATCAAAGGGGCCAAGTCCTTTTCTATGACCCAGACTATTGAATACATAAGGCTAGGGGTTTTTCTCTTTATAACATTGAGTCTACCTTGCTTCAGAGTTCATACTATATTTCATTCCACTATCACCATATCCATTTCATTCATTCAATCATCACCATGGCTTCCATACAAAAACAGTTCATTTATTTCTTTACTCAATTCTTTTTATTTTGTTTTTTTTCTAGTCCACATATTTATACCTTTCATTTACCTACCTAACCACCACTTTTGAATCCTATCTTGCTGTAGGTCTTACTTGCTTCCTTCCTATATCCACAATCAAGGTAACACTACATCATTCTCTGAAATTAAATGACATAACCTTCCAAGTACCAGGTTGCCTAAATCTGAGAATTTGAAAGAGAACCAAAAGGGTGTAAGCTATTATGCTTAGCGTATCTCTAAAGTGAAAATAGTCACAAGTCTCAAATCACAAGTCCAAAGTACAATATGAACTAATAGTATGTTCACAGTCTAACTAATATACAAATGAAAATGTAACCATACACCTTATACCGTCCGAAGAGTGGGTGCCCCAGAACCACTCTCTACTATCACCATCTGAAATGGAGTCTGTCTCGAAAAGAAGAGGCACTGAATCCAAAGTGGAATTATCTCGTCGAGTGAGTACACTGAACTTCACCTATTAATGGCAACCTTTTATTACTTGATAACATAGCTAATCTGAATTCATGCTTAACATTTTATAATAAGAAAAACTAAGTAAATAAAGAAAGAAAAACTTAGCTGAGCATGATATAAATCAAGATTAACATTATAAAATAAGAAAACTTTTAAAAATAAAAAAAGAACAAAAGTAAAAAAAAAAATGAAATTTTGTAAAACTAAAGTAAACAAGAACAAAGTAAAAAAAGGTGGAAGATATGTTCTAAGCTTACCCCAAGGGATATTTATAGCTTCCTATAACCCTAAAAATGATCAAGATAATCCCTAAAAAACACAAAAGATAATTCCCTAAATTGTTTGAATAAAATCCCAAAAATAAAGATAATTCTTAAATTTATGTTGGAAATTGCGACCGAGTCTTCTACTTGCACGAAAATGTTAACTGAACCTTCTAGAATGTTCTGACTAGACGCTACGTCAACGGAGTCATGCCCCAAGTCATGCCCACTAGTTCAGCCTTGATTCCAGAAAAACAAAAACTTCAGAAATTCGTCCATTTTTAGCATAGTTTATGGAATCCATTGTCCTGCACAGAAAATAACACAAAATTCCCAACTTAGCAACATAAACCGACGAACAAGGAGCGACTAACACTAAAATAATAACGAAATTAAACACTCATCAAATTCCACTCACTTATTCAATGCTTGTCCTCAAGCATTTCTCGATCAATGAATCAAAATCTTACATTGCCATCCCAATTTCTCAAAATTCCCAAGACTTCCAAGTGAATCAAAATCATAGCAATTGATAAAATTCAAGAGCAATCAAGAAAAAGACACATCTAAAAGAAAGTTTAAGCAAAGTATGACATTACAATTATTCGTCAATCTCAAAGAAACAAGACTTAGTACCTCACCGTGGTTCCCTCAATCCGCTCAAGTGTTTCATGTAAAAGAATCGCTAATGCCAAACCAATCAAAGCATTATCATAGGCTTGTATATAAATTTAATCTCCACTACTAATTATGAACGTGATGCAATAGTCAAGAAGTCTTTAAAAAGAACTATAATGCGGCTAAGGTTCGGGTATGATAAAGGCCAAAAATTTGGGTTTAAAAATTCAAGACAAAGAGAAGATCATTCCAAAGAATTATTCAAAGGGAGATAAAATCAAAGAAAGGGAAACAATAAATCAAACAATCAAGCTTTATTGACTCTCATGTTTTCTTGTCTTTTTTCTTTTCGAATGTTTCTCTTTTTTTCTGCTGTTCGAATATGTTTCTCTCTGCACTGTATTTTTTACTCAATTGAATCTGCACTGCACTGTTTGCTTTTTTCTACACTGAATTCTTACACTATTTAAACCAAAATACACTGTTTTTTCTTTCATTTCGAACATTCAAATTTTCTAGATTGTTTTGTTTGATCGACACTATTTCGAACATTTTTTTGGTTTTTTTCCAAACATTCCTATCTTTATTTCGTTTCGAAACAACCTCATATTTGTCCTGAAAAGGGTAAAAAAGTGGAAAAACAAAATAAAATAGGCTCGTGTTAATATTGTGAAAAACAAAGAAAAGGATTCTGCTCAAATTGGCTATCTAAGGGGTAAAAAAACAAGAGGATAGGCTATTTTTTGGTAAGAGAAAGGGGTGAAATCCTAATGCCTCTATCACACTAAAGCATCACATTCAATCGTGTAGTCTCGATAAACATTACGCTACAAGTTATAGAATGCAAAGAATTAGTCACCACACTCAAATGAAATAAAGAGCAAGAAAGTAAATGTCTTCTCACTAGGCTCAAAACTCACATGAAAAGCTAATTACACTAAGTCATGCTATCAATTTAACCAACAAATTCATGGAATGCCAAAAATTTTAAAGAAAAACCAATTAATCATTCCAATTGCTATCATGCTTCCTAAATTCCAACAAAAGAGAGATTAAAATTCACAAGAAAAATCGAAGAAACCATGTGAAAATGAGATAGGCAATGAGAAAATTTTCAACACATCAATTCAAGAGGAAACTTAATTCCAACCAATTATATAAGCAAAGTGAAATTTGATGCAATTTCCACCCCCTCACTTAAGTCATATTGTCCTAGTATGAAAGTTAAATACACAAGAGAGGGAACAAAAATACTCCTCTATTTAATGTCGGTCACGATGAGAGACACTAGATTGGACTCGATCATTTAAAATAGAAGTTTTCAGAGTACGAATCGATGTTAAAGTTTCCTACAAAGCCAAAAGGAAATATCATTAGTAATGGATAAAAAAAATAAGCTCGTTTATTTACCTCAAGTTTTCTGATTCGGCAGTGGCAATGCCTGCGATTAATCGATGAAAGGTAATCATGATAGGGAAGCGGTGGTAGATTGATGAACGTTGCTGTTGTTGAAGAATCAAACCTAGAAAATCTCTAGACTCGATGAACAATAATAAGGGATGAATGGGGGAAGGTGGCAGAAATAGCTAGGGTTCTTTAGGGTTTCTTTTTGGTGCTAGAAATAAGATAAGAAACAAGATTAAAAAAGATAAATAAAAGATAAAGGAATTGAAAATAAAGAAAAATAACCAAGAAATCAAAAGATATCACTTATGAAAGTGAACGGTAAAGATGATTGATGGCGTGGATGGATATGTGGAAAATCGATGGATAATGTCCTATCGAGCCCTCCTAGTCGCAATGAAAAGGCAAACATGATAATATGGCCTAACCAACCCTCCTAGTCACAATTAAAAGGAAAATTGGAGTGTGAAGATTAATCTCCCTCACAAGAACTTGAAAGAACTCAAGGAGAAGAAGCTTTGAAGGCACAAGGCAATCAACACTTACAAAAACGAACTCTCGTTGTATTATTAATCAAAGAAATCTGAGTTACAAAGTTGAATAAAGCCTCCTTTATATAGGGGCTGAATCCTAAAGGTCCTAAATAACTAGAGAATAAAATAATAATAAACTAAACATGTTTTAACTCTAATTCCTAATAAAATAATAATAACTAAAAATATTGTTTTAACCCAACCTTAATTCCTAATAAAATAATAAATCTGATCCTAAAAGATAATTGATCATCCTATATTAAATTATATTACAAATAATCAACATAAATATTTAAAATTCGCAATATTTACAAAATCACGTATTAATCCCGTATAGGGTTTCCTACATGCACCGCCTTCAGTAAAATGACCATATCTTGAGTTCCCGATATCGGATTGATGTAATTAAAGAACCTTTGGAAAGATAAGAGACAGAAGGTTGTATATCCAGAAGAAATGTTGACCAGATAACAACTGTATCCCCTTCAAAACGTTGTTTCAAATCTGCTGCTATTAGACCCTTACGGATGAATGCTTGAACTGCGATTTGAAGCTTGTCTTTTAAGAAGTTTGGTCCGGCCTCGTGTGATAGGGCCAAGTGGTATAGTAAATTCATCATCCTTAGCTTTAGGGTGTGTGGTGCATGTATCAAATCATCGACGTCTTAAGTTCTTAGTTCAAACTATCTTGGTTTGCAAGAGTGGACAAATATCGAGGAACGATGTTGCGTGGTATAAAGATTAGTGTAATCAGGTTTGAGGGTGATAAAAATATGTGATGATGAAGAAGAAGAAAAATGGTCAATTTTTTTTGGGTTAATGAAGGAAAGGAAAAAAAGCATTAAATATATGTTTCGCTAGGGTTTGGGTTTTTTTTTACAAAAGCAGAATACGTGTGGGACTTGGGATTTTAATAAAAAGGCACGTGGGTTTTGATGAACATAATGGGAAAATTGGTTTTCTCTTCTTTTTTTTTTGTACCACTGCTCTAAAGAATTGCAAGCCATCTTTGTTTCATCCTCGTTATATATTTCACATTATTTTCCATGTAATTTTGATGCTATATCGTTCATTCAAATTTGATAAAAAATATCGGGGTACCTAAAAATTCAAGGTAAATAAAAATGAAATAAATATTTGATAACAATAAATAAATAAAAATAAAGAAAAGAAACTAAAACAAAAATGAGTTGCCTCCAATTAAAGCGCTTTGTTGAACATTGTTTAGCTCGGTGACCTAGTTCAGACTACATGTTCCGCGACAGACACTTCCACTTCATTTGCTTTTTCCAACTAAGGATTTCCTTATGCGAAATTTGAAAATTCTCATAAAATTTCTTCAGAACTTTCCCAATTTTAAAATCTATCGAAATTAACGGCCTTCAATACGTTTATTTTACAAAAAAGTTAGTTCTTCAAACGTTTCTACGATGGTTTCGACTTTATTTTTGGTGTGTGAAAAAGGGAAAGTAACAATTTAGTTTTTAAAGGAGCTAAGTGTAAATATGAATCAACAATTGAAATGTTTTTCAACTCCCTAATGTTGTTGTTTCCATCATTCAATTCCTTTCACAAATCATAAAAAAAATTGGATTCCATAAATTCGTCAACTACAAGCTCAAAAATATCTACAAAATTTAAACTATCAACTTTATCGGGATGTTCCTTGAATTTTATGACCTCACCATCAAATTCCATTCTAAGAATTCTGCTTACGTTGATCTTCGTATGTGTTGTACTAAG
Source organism: Hibiscus syriacus (assembly GCF_006381635.1). Lineage (NCBI taxonomy): Eukaryota > Viridiplantae > Streptophyta > Magnoliopsida > Malvales > Malvaceae > Hibiscus > Hibiscus syriacus. The sequence goes on along the minus strand of NW_024062743.1, from coordinate 6,443,406 downwards.
GAATGGGCACCCAAGGAGAATTTTAGAAGCGATATTTGTCAAGTAATTTTCCATGTCAATGACATAGAAATCCATAAGAAATATTAGTTCATTTAGCTTTACTAAGACATTCTCCAACAACCCTTCAAGATAAATTATTGAGCGATCTTTCAATTGTACCGTAACTTTGGTATCCTTCAAGGGCTCAACAGAAATTCAATTATATATGAATAAAGGTATTACGTTAATAGAGGCACCCAAATCACACACTGCACACTTTATTCCAACCTTACCGATTTTACAAGGAATGACGAACATACCTTGGTCCTTCAACTTTGGTGGAAGTTTTCGTTGAAGAATGGTTGAAACATGCTCTCCCAAATTAACCTTCTCGTGCCTGGTAAGTTTTCTTTTTATTGTGCAAATATCCTTAAGGAATCGGGCATACCTCAGAACCTTCTAGATAACTTCAAAAAGTGGAATGTTTTCTACCTTCTGGAATACATCCAAGATCTCTTTCTCCTTGGTTTCTTTGTATCTTTTCATCAATATTGAGAGGAAATGTGGTGAAACGACATAAAGAGATAGTATGGAGTCGATTTACGATTCATCCATATTTTTCCTTCGGGATTCTGTGCCAACTTTATTTTTCTCTTGGAAATTTACGTTTACTTCATCTTCCTTCCAGGATTTCATTTTTTTCTCTTTTCTTTGGGATTGCACATCTATATTATCTGCGATAGGTTGTGCAAAAATTGTTCCATTTAGGAGGGTAATGACATTCACATTCTCCCTCGGGTTTATCTCAGTTTATAACATAAACTTCCCTTGTGACTCTAGACGCCCCATAGTCTAAGCCAATTGGCTTATTTGTTTAAACATTTCTTGCAAGTGCGCTTCAGTTCGAATCTGAAATTTTTCTTGAGATAGGGCCAACTTTCAACTATGGATTCAAAGGATGTATTTGGTGGCTTATACGGTTATTGTGGGGGTGGTCTCAGTTGATAGGCTTGATTTGGACTCACATTTCATGCATATCTAAAATTGGGGTGGTCTCTCCATCCAGGATTGTATGTATTTCCGTGTGGGTTGTAAGGCCTTTGGGGAAGTCTCGAAAAATTACCCACGACATTAAGTTGAGCGTTCACCTCTTCTTGTAGCATCAGTCAATAATAAATCAGATGATCGGGCATCGTGCATATACCACATAATCTTATGATGCCATTTTTACCTACAATAAGAGAATTAATTACGTCAATTAATTTATCAATTTTAGTTTCAAGCAAAATAGAATTTATCTCTTGAACTCGTCGACTTGGTTCACTTGAAAACTGTCGTGAATTTACCGCCATTGTTGAAATCAATTCCCTTGATGCATTTGGTGTCATAATGGCTATAACTCATCAACTAGCTACATCGACCATTTTCATCTCTAAGAGAGTGAGCACTTCTTAGAAGTACTGAAGAAGTGTTTGCTCGGTTAATCTATGATGCGGACAACTTGCTCAAAGCTTTTTAAATTGCTCCCAATAATCGTAGAATGATTCCCCATATTTTTGTTTAATTCCTATAATGGTTCTCCTCAATTCACTTACTTTTACTACTGGGAAAAACATGTCAAGAAAAATTCGGGTTAAATCATTCCAAGTATGAACATAATTCAGCGGTAAACAGAATAACCACTCTTTATTAATTTCAGCTAAAGAAAAAGCGAAAGCTTTTAATTTAATTTGGTCATCAAAAAATCATTGTGGCTTCATGCTTGAACAGACCAAACGAAATTCTACTAAATGTTTATGCGGACTTTCACTGGTAAGACCGTTGAAGGTATGACGAAAATGATTGAGACCCGTCTTTAGTTGAGAAGGAGTTTCACCTTGAGGAAAGGTGATTCAAAGAGGTTGTTAAACTGTGGGGGCTACGGCTAGCTCCCGGATCGTTGGGTTGGCTATTGGTTCTGGTATTGTGTGATTTGCATTAGGCATGGTGTTGGGTATAGCGTGTGACACTTTAGGAATGTTGTGCGATTATGTTTCTGTTGACTGTGTCAATTCCTCTTTGGAGGTGGTTTCAGATTCTTTAGGATTTAATTGTTTTTGTGGCCTTCTTCTTTTATCTCGAAGCGTTTGTGTAACACCCTAGACCCGATTGGACCTAAAGTGCCACATTGGGCAACCGAGGCAACCCTTGATTTTACAAAATCTGCTCGTTCTCTTTTGAAAATATAATCAATGGTATCATAATTAAAACATACATAATTGAAATAGAAAAATTTAAAAAATAGGAGCTCCGTGACACATAATTAAAATCAAATTAATACAAATACTTTCTTATAAATTTGAATACATAAGTATGGTCTTGTAAATACACATGCCCTCTAAACTACAATACAATGCTATAAAAGAAATACTGGAAGTCCTGCTTCGACGGCGCTCCAAGAACTGCCCAAGCTACTGACCTACCCATTAAAAACTCCGAAGGCTAAGCTTACAAAGCCCAACAGTATAATCGCTAATCTAGAGCAACATAAGAGTTTCATTAACGTAAGCATGTTGAAGATAGGGTACTAAACAATAGGTTCATGAATGATCTGGATCACGTGTTACCAAATTAAAGTTCAACTGTACTGTCGCTGAAGTAGGGGTCTTACACTTCCCTTTATCCTCGGACAAGGGCCTTGCTATTAGAATACCTATAAAGGGACTCTAACCCTAATGACTATATCTGCTACGCATTATCTAAATACGACACTGACACCACTATGCATGTCCTAAATGCAACACTGACTCTGCTATGCTAGTATCTAGTATCATGCAACATCAGATACTAGCCTCACTGGCTCTGTTATGCTAGTTGTCAAACTGATATTTTTCCAATTGTTTTTAAAAAACCACACAAGGTTTAATTTTCAACTTTTTAATTAAAGAAAATTGATTTTTTTTTTAAAAACTATTGTCTTACAAAATTTGGGATTTCTTTTTAAAAGTAAATTGAAAATTTGTTCAAGGAGTCGCCATCAATATTTGATTAGGGTGTGATTCGGCACCCAAAAACATTTTGTCATTTTAATAAGATTTAATTTTAAAAAATTATTAAAATAATATTTTATGGTATACCTACAAAAAATTTGAGTTCGGGAGTCGGTTACACATGGGGAAGGATGAGCAAGCCCACAACGCCCTAAATCGGTACCTAGTCGATTAATTAATTATCTTTGCAATGAAACATACAAGTTCAATTTTAATTTAATTTAAGATCCCTTAAAACAATATTCTTAGAATTTTAGAACAAAATATAATAATATTTAATTATTTCCTATTGAGAAGAAACAACCTCTCATACATTGAGGCAATCGATTCCTACTTCAATCAAAATAAAGAAATATTACAGATCCTTTCAAAAATTCGTTTCCAATTAGAATGCATGAAATATGATGGAATAAAATAAACAAATTAAATTAAAAATTACCAATCCTATTAAAAAGAATAAGGATATTCGATTATTTAAAGATGTCGAGATTGAACCTTTTATAAGTTCTAACGATATTTTCTCGAAGAATTTTAAATAGACAAACATTTCTTATTCTTTCATTCCCAAATTTTTAAGTGTATTCAAATTTTAAGGTTTAACTTGGCGGGACACACTTTAATTTTAAAATTGTCAGAAATCACTTTCTCATACGTTAAGACAGTCGTTCCACGACAACCTTAAAATGAAGAGTGGTTACCCTTAGTCTAATTATTTGGTCAAGTCGAGTTAAGCTTTTGAGGGTATCATACATATCATACAAAAATGATGTCATGTGATTCGTAAATAAATCATTTGTATACTTGCATATCTATAAACACATCAACATGCAAAATAAATATATACAACTAATTAAAGAACACAATTATCTAACAAGGGACTAAATTGGAAGAAATCAAAATGTAAGGACTAAATCTAAAAGATAAAGTAATCTAAATTAGGACTAAAATATTTGAGACCTAAATCCAAAGATTCAATTTAAAAAAATACATCAAGGGTAAATAACTTCTAAATAGCACAAATCAGTAACCAAAACAGAAAAACGTCTAAGTTATAAGAACTGAAGAGAGAATAACCCATAGACTGGTGAACAGAGTGTAAGAATAAGCCAAAATAGAGAGGACCTCTGTGTGATTTTCCCTAAAACTCTAGTATAAAAGGTAATTTTTTCTATTTCATGTTAACAACCCTTATATATATGTGGGTGTCTGTGTATGTAAAATATATGGACTAAAAAATATTTAATAAGAAAAGTATGAGGACTAAAATATATTTTAACCATTTAAAACAAGGATCAAATCACAGTTAAACAGAGCTAATAAGGACTAACATGCAAATATACCAAGAATTATATATGTACAAACTCAAATAGTAAACTAGTAATTAAAATGAATACTGATTAAAACATAAACACAAATAAATCAACGACACAAATAAAAAAAAATGAAAACTTTCGATTGATGAATGAAGTGGAAGATTACAAAGGTAACAAGGACCTAAAGCGATATTACCCCGCTCACCAGACGCGGGTTCCATCATTCCCTGAAACAACATCATTTTAGCTACTAGATATATAGCCTATTTTGGGTAAAATTTCTAACCCTAATTCATTTTGCATCAACCATTTTTCTTAAGCCCTTTTCTTTTCGCCGCTCCATCTTCTATCTCCCTTCTTACCTCTTTTTTCTTCACCTCATTCCCTTGAATCAACAGCCACCATGGCCGCCGCCGCTCAACGGCTCTGATAAGGGACCAAAACACCTCAAAACTCTACCCTATCGAGACCCGAAACCAAAACTACCCTGAAACCCACAAGGAAAAAAGAATCTCAAAACTTGCACTATTCTCACTAAACCATACAGTCATCGTGACCTCCTCCCCAACGGGGCTCCGATGTGGAACCGAGAGGTCTTAAACCCTACTTGAGACTTAAACCCCCTATAAGGACGATCCCTATAACCTCAAAACTAACAGAGAAAAACCAAGGGATGAAGGGTTTACCTTCGACTCGATGGGGTTTTGACTCTTAGCAATGGTGAAAAAGTTTTTTGGACTGGGAACGTGAGTTTCTTTCTATTTGGGATTAGTTTTTTTGTTAGACATTTGTTTACTCATAAACAGAGAGGGTTTTTATTTTTATTTTTCTTTTTGATGCTTTTGGTTGGTCCCCTCTTTTAGACTTAATTTTCTCTCGGTTATCCCCCTCGTTTCTGATATATTTTCTCTTTAGTTTGGCTTTACATGTGAGGGATCTTGCTGGTGTGGCTAATCTGAGGTCCTGAAATGCACCTTCTTGCTTTGTTGGAGTTATGCATCGAGGTGGCTCTTTTCTTCTTCCACTGCCATGGCAGAGGGAATCTAGCAGGGAACATACAACTGCTATAAGTGTAGAGGGTACCAGGGATGGTTTAAGGTGCATGTGGAATCTAGAACGTTGTGGGGATCTAGAGAACCCGCACATGCATCAAAAGCGGGTCAGATCAGACAGTTGATATCCATGAGTGGTGGCGACTAGGGTTTGAGAACTCTAATTATTTTTCCCAATCTGGATCATTGGATGGGTCTAGATATGATGGTTCTTGTGAGAGGAAGCACCGAAGGGTTACACAAACCCTAATGGTCCTCATGTTTGGGTCATTGGATCTCATAATATCTAACGGTGGACCTGTGGCTACGTATGCCTCTTTTTTTAGGGTTATAAGAACCCTAATTTAAAGTCTTAATCTGGACTATCAGATTGGTTAACAGATCTGACGGTTCCAGGCTTCTGATGGCGATGGAAAAAAGAATGGAAATGTTAGGGTTTCCTCCGGACCTTAATCTATTTAGCATGCTTCAGCTCGGGTTTGGTTATGGTTTGAGCCACTCCTGTTTTTGGTTTTATAACTAGGGCCTACAAATAACATTGATAAAGATCAGTGCATTTTAAATTCGTATTTTATGTGCATAAATATATTTGATTTAATTATTTATATATGTTGATATATTCGCGTAATATATATATTTACACGTAAATAATATGAACCTACATACTCTTACTTTCGTGTGTATATATATATATATATGTTAATTAACTTACCTATATATTTATTTAAAATTATTAACCTAGAACACTAAACCTTAGTTAATAGTATCATATGTGAGTGTATATATATGTAAAACTCAAACGAAATCCAGACGAGATTCCCAGACAAAATGAGCATCTATAGCTACCCCTCTTTGTTCATTGTCGTGAAACGAGATTAGAGCAAAGATCAAATGATGGTCATATTTTTTCGTTTACAAGGAATCTGAAAGGTTAGTTTGCTCCACTATAATTTCAGGGTAGGTCAAACTTGATCTGCTCAATTCTTTTCACCGTTTTTTAAGGAAGATTGAATGAAACTTGATTTTCTTCACTTCTCTTTAGGAAGACCAAATCTGAAAGAAGGCAGGTATGCTCCACTACTCTTTAGGAGAGATCAGACTCTAAATTTTAATCCACTTTGCTTCTCTTTAGGGAAGATTGAATTAGACGTGATTTGCTTTGCTGTTCTCCAGGAAGACCAAATCTAGAAGAAGATGCGTCTGCTCCACTACTCTTTAGGGGAGATCAGACACGTAATGTTTTGATCCACTTCAATGCTCTTCAGGGAAGATTAAATCAGACATTATTTGCTTAGCTGCTCTATGGGAAGACCACATCTGAAAGAATATGGGTCTGCTCCATTACTCTTTAGGGGAGATCAGATATGTATTATTTTAATCCACTTCGTTGTACTTCAGGGAAGATTGAAGCGAAATCGATTTACTTCACTGCTCTCTAGGAAGACCACATCTAAGAGAAGGTGGGCCTGCTTCACTACTCATTAGGGGAGATCAAAGACATAATATTTTGATATACTTCGGTACTGTTTATGGAAGATTGAATTAGAATCGATTTGGTTCACTGTTCTTCAGGAATACAAAATTTGAAAGAAAAAGAATATGTTCCACTACTCCTTAGGGGAAAATCAAACCTCTTAAAGAAATTTAATCCACTCCACCACTTTTTGGGATGAATTGAACCAAGGTTGATTTATTGCTTTTATCTTTACGAAGGTCAAACTTGAAAAATCAAACATTACTAATCATTAGTGTATGTTTAACAATTTGAAATCAGCATACCCAAAGGTTTAGAATTTGAGAGAATCTTTGAAAATCCTTTTCTCTTGTGGGAACTCATCTCGCAACCACCAGATATGGGGAATCTTCCTTGACTCGAGCATCATTTGAACCTATCCCTTCTTGGGACTTTGAATTGGTTACTTTTATCTTGAGGTTTAAACATATTTGGCTTTATCTTTCCCCGGTTTATCTGTAGATACTTACTTACATCTGTTATCATGCATTTATGAATGTCATGATATTGTTTATGCCTAAAATGTGTGCAATAATGCAATTTTAGTGTATTTTCTTTTTCGAAGGAGAATCGTCTATCGTTGGCCGGCTTGTGACTCGGCTTAATCTTGGGAATCAAAATTACGATTGGTTCACTCCGTCTGACACTCTCGATCAGATACTCTTTGGTTGGATATGACCTTGATTTTTTTCTTTCTTTAAATCATACAGTATTCATTACCAGCTACTTGATCAGTGATAAATGTCTTGGATTATCCCAACTTGCTGAAACTTTCTATGTACTCCAAGGTTTTAGTTTTATGTAGCATGTCATCATGCAAGCTTCATGCTAAAACCATTGTCAGCTTCAGAACACCTGCACTTTTCCAAAACCTTTTGCACAATAATACACGATGATTTTATTCTTTCAAGTTAAACTACATGTTTTTAATTTTCAAAGTAAGATGCTTGCAAAAGGTGTATTAACAAGAAAATACCTTTTTTTATTTATATAAATGTAACAAGTTTTTTTGGGTATACACATGTCAAACTTTTAACTGGAAAAAGTAAAAGAAAATGATGTAGGCGTTCCCAGATATCAATAATACAAATGCTTTTGAACTGGCACGCCGTAGAGTGACTCAAGTGTAGCTTCTGTTGAAAGGATCTCGAGAGTTGTGACAATGTGTAAGGGTGTGAATTTCTCTCTAGACTACCAAATCTCCAGCGTTGGATGCTATAAACCAGTATTGAATCCCATATGCACTTGATTTTTCCTGGTTGTTTTAATCGAGACTTTTCAATCTTCAGTCCTAACCATGATTAATATTTGATGATACTGTTCAAATAAGGAGCTCTTTCGACTTGAAAATCAATTTAAAACCTTTACCATGCACGAATCCTAAATTTGATTGATACTCAACCCACCATTTACAGGTTTTCAACTTGAGACTTCTTTTGGTTTCAGGACGCCCTTTTTAGATTTTCATCTAAAACCCCCTTTTATTTATATTTCTTTCTCTTTTTCTATCTTCAGGAAAAATATCTCTTGATTACATTGGAGTTCACTGGGTTGGGTAATTCTGGCCCATCCATATTAGTAAGGATTATAGCTCCTCCAGATAAGGCTTTCTTCGTAATATAGAGTCCCTCCCAGTCTGGCATCAATTTTTCTTGGAAATCCTTTTGAATGGGTAAGACTCTTCTAAGCACCAGATCTCCCTCATGAAACTCTCAGGGGTGAACTTTCTTATCGTGTGCTTGCATCATGCGCTTCTGGTGCATCTGACCATGAAAAATAACTTTCAATCTCTTTTCTTCAATTAGATTTAATTGGTCATATCTAGCTTGTACCCACTCTGCCTCATCTAGCTTCACCTCTGACAAAACTCGAAGTGAGGGAATTTCTACCTCAACAACTTCAATCCCATAGGCTAAAGAAAATGGAGTTAACCCAGTTGATTTTCGTATTGAATTTCGATAAGCAAACATAACAAATGACAATTTTTCATGCCAGTTCTTATAAGTCTCTGTCATTTTCTCTATAAACCTCGTGACATTCTTATTAATTGCCTCTACTGCCCCATTCATCTTTGGGCGATAAGTGGTGGAATTATGATGCTTTATTTTGAATTGCTCACATATTGAATTCATCATCTTATTGTTTAGATTCAAGGTATTGTCGGAGATAATTCTATCTGGCAAGCCATATCGACAGATGATTTCCTTTAGTAAGAAGTTACAGATTGTTGACTGAGTAATGTTTGCATAGAAAGCAACTTCTACCCATTTAGTGAAATAATATGTTGTCACCAAGATGAAACGATGACCATTTGAAGCTTTGGGCAAAATTTGTCTAATAACATCCTTGCCCCACATAGAGAATGGCCACAGAGCTGTCATCACGTGCAACGGATGAAGAGGGGTATGAATTGTGCCTCCATAAATATGGAACTTGTGACATTTTCTAGCATAACTGATGCAATCAGTCTCTATTGTTGACCAATTATACCGAAATCTCATTATTTGCCTAGCCATTGCATGTCCATTAGCATGGGTACCACATACTCCCTTATGTACTTCCTCGAGAATTGTTTTAGCCCCTTTTTCATCTACACACATCAATAGAAATTGATATGGACTTTTCTAGTGCAATATATCACCATCAAGCACATACTATGCTGTCATTCTTCTAATAGTTCTTTTGTCATTCTCGGTAGCCTGCTCAAGATAACTATGATATCTGATGTATTGTAAAATATCATAATACCAGGGGGTTTCCATCTTCTTCTTGTTCTATATTAAAGCAATGAGTTGGATACTTATAGGCATGCATCTCAACGGGCATCATATTTGAAGGCTTACTAACTTTAAAGGCTGCTGCCAAAGTGGCCAAATCATCTGCCATTTGATTTTTTTCTTTGGGAAGGTAATTAAATGCTACTTCTTCAAATTCTTCGATAAGTCTAATGACCAATTTACGGTATTCCACCAGCTTAGGATATTTTATTTCTCAGTCTCCCCTAAGCTGATAAATTACTAGGTCGAATCCCATTATCCTTTGATTATTTTTATTTTACATTAAATAGTAACTTTAAGACCCAAAACACAAGCTTCATACTCGGATATATTGTTCGTGCAATCAAAATTTAGCCGACTGGTGAAAGGATAACGTTCTCCATTCGATGAGACCATAATTGCCGTAATTCCATGTCTCAAGGCATTTGAAGCACCATCAAAGTTCAATTTCCAATGTTCCTTGGTGGACGTAACTGCTTCCTCAACTAAAATGGCCATCAAATATTCTTCTTGGAAATCAAAACTAAACGGCTTATATTCGTTTAAAGCCCTACTTGTAATGAAATATGCTATGGCACTCCCCTTGACTGGTTTTGGACTTACATATTGAATGTCAAACTCTCACCACAGGATCTACCAACAAGTTAATCTTCCTGATAAAACTGGTACACCTATCAGGTATTTCAAAGGGTCTAGTCTAGAGATCAACTAAGTGGTGTGGTACAACATATATTGTCTGAGCCTTCGAATAGCCCAAACTAAAGCGCAACACAAATTTTTGATCGACGAGTACCTCGCCTCACAATCAGTGAACTTATTATGAGATAATAAATTACCCTATCTTTCTTCTCAGTGTGGTCATGTTACCCTAACACCCTCCATGGAATTCTCAAAGACTGACAAGTAGAGAATTAAGGTTTGCCTCAGATAGGTGGCACTAGAACTGGAGTATTTGACAAATATTGTTTGACTGCTTTAAAAGCTTCTTCACAATCATCACTCCATACTCTTGAGTTATCTTTGTGGAGAAAGTGAAAAATAGGATCACATTTCTCAGTTAGCTATGAGATAAATCGACCAATATAATACAACCTCCCTAGAAATCCTCGAACTTGTTTTTGTGTTTATAAAGGTGACAAATTTTGAATGTCTTTGAGTTTATCATGATCTAATTAAATCCTTTTCCACTAACTATAAACCCCAAGAGCTTCCCAGACATTATCCTAAAGGTACACTTATTTGGGTTGAGTTTCAGCTGGCATTTCCCTAACCTCTGAAAGAGTTTCCTCAAATTCTCAATATTTTCTTTCTCTGTCTTGGCCTTGAAATTCATATCATCGACATAAACGTCTATTTATTTATGCATCATGTCATGAAACAGTGTTACCATGGCTCTTTGGTACGTTGCCTTACATTCTTTAGCCCAAACGGGATCACTTTGTAGCAAAATGTGTCACACATAGTGATAAACGTAGTTTTTTCCATATCTTCAAGGTGTATCTTTATTTGATTGTAGCTAGAGAACCCATCCATGAATGAGAACAAATATTTTCTAGAAATATTGTCCACCAGCATGTCTATGTGTGGAAAAGGAAAATTATCATTCAGACTGGCCCTATTGAGATCTCAGTAGTCAACGCATATACGAACTTTTCCATCCTTCTTTGGTACTGGACAATATTTTCCACACATTCAAGATACTTGGCCACCTTAAGGAAACCATAATCGAATTGTTTCTTTACTTATTCTTTATTTTTTTAGCAGTATCTCGGGTCTCATTCTTCTAAGCTTTTGTTACACAAGTCTACATTCTAGCTTTATCAACAACTTGTGTACCACCAATTATATGTCCAAACTCGACATGTCTTTATATGACCAGGCAAATACATATTTTTACTCTCGAAGCAGTTTGATTAGATTATGACATCCCTCGGTAGATAGGGAGGTTCCAATATTTATCTATTTTCTATCTTCATCTGATCCCAGATTCAAAGTTTCAGTGGGCTCTTCATAAGGTAGAATCTGCTTATCCTCCCTTTCCAACATTTTTAATAGTTTAGAAGACAAGTTGTATTCCACATCATTATCATAACCCTCGATTTCCCCCTGATATATGGGCATCTCGAAATCAATCAACGAGTCACTGTCATCGGTATGGGTACCATTGTTGCAATCAGTCTTAATTATTGACCAATTTCACTGAAATCTCATTATTTGCCTAGCCATTGCATGTCCATTGGCATGGGTACCACATACTCCCTTATGTACTTCCTTGAGAATTGTTTTAGCCCCTTTTTCATCTACACACATCAATAGAAACTGATATTGACTTTTCTAGTGCAATATATCACCATCAAGCACATACCATGCTGTCATTATTCTAATAGTTATTTTTTCATTCTCAGTAGCCTGCTCAAGATAACTATGATATCTGATGTATTGTAAAATATCATAATACCAGGGGGTTTCCATCTTCTTCTTGTTCTATATTAAAGCAATGAGTTGGATACTTATAGGCATGCATCTCAACGGGCATCATATTTGAAGGCTTACTAACTTTAAAGGCTGCTGCCAAAGTGGCCAAAGCATCTGCCATTTGATTTTTTTCTTTGGGAAGGTAATTAAATGTTACTTCTTCAAATTCTTTGATAAGTCTAATGACCAATTTATGGTATTCCACCAGCTTGGGATATTTTATTTCTCATTCTCCCCTAAGCTGATAAATTACTAGGTCGATTCCCAATATCCTTTGAGTATTTTTATTTTACATTAAATAGTAACTTTAACACCCATAACACAAGCTTCATACTCGGACATATTGTTCGTGCAATCAAAATTTAGCCGACTGGTGAAAGGATAACGTTCTCCATTCGGTGAGACCATAATTGTCGTAATTCCATACCTCAAGGCATTTGAAGCACCATCAAAGTTCAATTTCCAATGTTCCCTGGTGGACGTAACTGCTTCCTCAACTGAAATGGCCATCTAATATTCTTCTTGGAAATCAAAACTAAACGGCTTATATTCGTTTAAAGCCCTACTTGTAATGAAATATGCTATGGCACTCCCCTTGACTGGTTTTTGACTTACGTATTTAATGTCAAACTCTCACCACAGGATCTACCAACGAGCTAATCTTAATGAAAAAGCTGGTACACCTATCAGGTATTTCAAAGGGTCTAGTCTAGAGATCAACTAAGTGGTGTGGTACAACATATATTGTCTGAGCCTTCGATTAGCCCAAACTAAAGCACAACACAAATTTTTGATCGGTGAGTACCTCGCCTCACAATCAGTGAACTTATTGTGAGATAATAAATTACCCTATCTTTCTTCTCAGTGTGGTCATGTTACCCTAACACCCCCCATGGAATTCTCAAAGACTGACAAGTAGAGAATTAAGGTTTGCCTCAGATAGGTGGCACTAGAACTGGAGTATTTGACAAATATTGTTTGACTGCTTTAAAAGCTTCTTCACAATCATCACTCCATACTCTTGAGTTATCTTTGTGGAAAAAGTGAAAAATAGGATCACATTTCTCAGTTAGCTATGAGACAAATCGACCAATATAATACAACCTCCCTAGAAATCCTCGAACTTGTTTTTGTGTTTATAAAGGTGACAAATTTTGAATGTCTTTGAGTTTATCATGATCTAATTCAATCCTTTTCCGCTAACTATAAACCCCAAGAGTTTCCCACACATTATCCTAAAGGTACACTTATTTGGGTTGAGTTTCAGCTGGCATTTCCCTAACCCTTGAAAGCGTTTCCTCAAATTCTCAATATTTTCTTTCTCTATCTTGGCCTTGAAATTCATATCATCGACCTAAACTTCTATTTCTTTATGCATCATGTCATGAAACAGTGTTACCATGGCTCTTTGGTACGTTGCCTTACATTCTTTAGCCCAAACGGGATCACTTTGTAGCAAAATGTGTCACACATAGTGATAAACGTAGTTTTTTTCATATCTTCAAGGTGTATCTTTATTTGATTATAGCTAGAGAACCCATCCATGAATGAGAATAAATATTTTCTAGAAATATTGTCCACCAGCATGTCTATGTGTGGAAAAGGAAAAATATCATTCAGACTGGCCCTATTGAGATCTCTATAGTCAACGCACATACGAACTTTTCCATCATTCTTTGGTACTGGACAATATTTTCCACACATTCAAGATACTTGGCCACCTTAAGGAAACTATAATCGAATTGCTTCTTTACTTATTCTTTATTTTTTTAGCAGTATCTCGGGTCTCATTCTTTTAAGCTTTTGTTGTACAGGTCTACATTCTAGCTTTATCAACAACTTGTGTACCACCAATTATGTGTTCAAACCCGACATGTCTTTATATGACCAAGCAAATACATATTTTTACTCTCGAAGAAATTTGATTAGATTATGATGTCCCTCGGTAGGTAGGGAGGTGCCAATCTTTATCTATTTTCTATCTTCATCTGATCCCAGATTCAAAGTTTCAGTGGGCTCTTCATAAGGTAGAATCTGCTTATCCTCCCTTTCCAATATTTTTAATAGTTTAGAAGACAATTTGTATTCCACATCATTATCATAACCCTCGATTTCCCCTGATATATGGGCATCTCGAAATCAACTATTGATATGTGAGGTCCTGAAAGAATAATGAAGTAGAAGAGATATATACATATACACATACAGGAGAATCTATCCCATATCTAGATAAATAATAATATATAAATAATAAGGAATAAACAAATGCATGGGAGAAAGTTTTCCACTTGGTGAATTAATAGAAATGCATATTTCATTGAAAATTTAAGAACAAATAGATTAGCCTATTACATAAGATCGCCTATTGCCCTGGGTTTAGACAACATGAAAAGTTTTCATGTATTACTCTGAAACAGATTTGTAAACTACAGGAACTCCTCTGCAATCAAATTGCTCAGCATAAAGCTTTGCGATGCGAGATAGATGCCTATAGTTATCCCTTCCTCAAATTCATTGCCATGTATGACATTAAAGCCTAGATTCCCTAGGACATTCTCAAAAATTGGCTCCTTGTCTCAGTGACCCCTTGAAACATATGTCCTCCAGACATAAATGTGTCATGCAATGGCGGGAAGGTCATCAACTCCCAACTGAGTTTCTCTCCAGCTAACCTCGCTTTTCTCATCTATTGGCTCTTCTTGATGTCCTTCAATTTCTCCCTGAGAGTCGGCTGATACCCTAAGCCAAAGAGGTCTCTCTTAGTGATGAGAAAAATGAGATTAACGAGTCCTTGTAGGTGGCTCCCTAGCCCCTTTCCAACCCTGGCTCTGATAACTCCATAAAAAGACTTAAATTCTAGTCTTTTCAATTAAGTTATTGATCATCTAAACAAAGTATACACTGTATTTTTAGTTGCATTTAGTTATATATAGGTTGTGATGGATAAGTTTTGCCTAGGCAAGATTTATTTGGCTTAACTGATGTTGCTGAGGAGAAGTGGTTATTTGAGTTGTGTTTGTGCAGGAATTCTACAGAGGAAGAATATTTCAGTCGTGACAATGAAAAGTTGCAAAGGCCAATGGAGCAGATGAGAACGTGAGGAGCAGATGAGAATGTGAGGAGCAAATTTATCTCGCTGAGGTAAGATTTATCTGAAGAAGTCTGAGCAAATATGGCGAAACCACCTATATCACATACAAGCTGGATGACATGCTTCACGTGCAACCAATCCTTGAATATCCTGACAACCGCCAACTGCCTTTCCTTTTTAAGTTTGGGAAATTAATAATGGCTAATTAAGGAAACTACAAAAGCATACAAAGCCCTAGGAGATTTTCCTTATAATTACCAGCCCTAGCCGCAAAAAAGAAAGGGAAAGGAAGAATAAAGAAGAGCTTTACCTTAGGCGTGAAGAAGCAGTTGCAGTGCTTTCCCTATTTCTACCCTCAGTCTTCCTTGGTGTCCTCCATAGACAGACGATAGCAGAGTGGTGATCAGGCCTCGAGAGATGGTGATCACCAAGGTAGGCGTGGTACTGATCAAGATTGTCGCGACAGAGCCCCCGGTTTTTGGATTCGTTCTTCCTTTGTTCTTAAACTCTTATTTTATTTGGGTTTATATTAAACGGTTTAATCTTGGATGATCTTTGATAACACCATGAATGCTTTACTTGGTGTTAAAATTTGTTTTGCCTGAAACCTATTTTATGTTTATAAATGATGAATTATGTTTTCTTATGACTGTTTTGCTCATAGTTTAAATA
Organism: Hibiscus syriacus; assembly: GCF_006381635.1. Taxonomy (NCBI): domain Eukaryota; kingdom Viridiplantae; phylum Streptophyta; class Magnoliopsida; order Malvales; family Malvaceae; genus Hibiscus; species Hibiscus syriacus. The sequence goes on along the minus strand of NW_024062743.1, from coordinate 6,427,505 downwards.
TTTTGCCTTAACACTGTAAGAGCATCGAGAGTTTGGCTGGGGTTTCAGTAAAACATGTCTGGGCATTGTAAGAGCATCGAGAGATAGCCTTTTGTCTAGAAAGTGATTCTTGAATTTGAGAGAATTAAGAGAGATCAACGTGAGAAAATGAATGAATCCGGGTTGGTGAAGCTCTAACTTGTCTACCTTAGAGATAAGGAGTGAGTTTCAAATGACTAAAAGGGATAAAGGCTAGAGTAGGTTAAGACAACGTCTATAGTTAACACCGAGAGGTATTACCATAGCAACCGTCAAAGAATACCTAGTAATGTTGTCGGGCAATTTAGTAAGTCATAATAAATCATTCTGGGCTTAAAATAATTGTTGCCGAGACAATGGTTTAACATCAGTGCTCTGTGACAAGTCTGGATATGTGAGGTTGTTTACATTATATTTAATCCAATACTTGTTTTGTTTTGTTTATTTTTTTTCATATTTTCTTTGTCTCGACCACAACTGTCTGAAATCATTGAATCATTATTCTTAGCTCCTTAATATTAGTTCTTAGCTTTAATACTCAGTAGGATTAATTTGTGGCGTTAGTTCTAGTTGTGGTGAAAAGATATTTCTAATCCAATCCCTATAGAGATGATACTCACTCACTACTATATTACTTGCATCGATTGTGTATACTTGTATAGATTAGCTTGCCTTAGCATATACATTCACAAGCAATCAAGTTTTTGGCGCCGTTGTCGGGGATTGGCAACTGATGAAATTTCCTGTCATAACAAGTTCTTTGTGTCACTTTATAATTATTTAGTCTAACATAGTTTATTATTTTCTTTTATAGGTTTTTATTATTGTATGACCTTGAGATTTACTGGTAAGCGTTTGGAACCATTCGACCCCGAAGTTGAGCAATCATTCAGACAAAGGTTGCATTCCCAAAGAACCAGAGAATAATTGAATCAAATGCAAAATGGCATGGGAGATTTAGAAGATCAAGTTGCAAGACCAAGAGCGATACGAGATCATTTGAACCCAATTCTCGATGAACTCAATCCTGTCATAGTGGCACCAGAGATACAAGCCACTCATTTTGAACTCAAACTGGTGAGGTTTAATATGCTGAACTCTATCAGCCAATTTGGTGGTACACCCAATGAAGACGCTAGACAGTATGTGTGTGCTTTCCTTGAAGTATGTGATTCATTTAGACAACAAGTAGTACATGAAGATGTGCTCAAATTGAAACTTTTTTCTTACTCCTTACGTGATAGAGCAAAAGCTTGGCTCAGCGGAGTTCCTTCCAGATCAATGGAGTCATGGGAAGATTTATACAAGAGTTTCATACTCTGATATAATCCGCCCAATATGAATACACAGCTTCGGAACGACATTGCGAGTTTTTACCAGGGTGATGATGAATCAATGTACGAATGTTGGGATAGGTATAAAAGTTTACTTCGCAAATGTGTTAATCATGTATTTCATGATTGGATGCAAGTGGTGATGTTTTACAATGGAGTCAACGCACCAACTCGAATGATGTTAGATGCCTCAATAAATGGCACCCTACTAGACAAATCACCCGAGGAAGCTTTTTACATCCTTGACAAGATAGCAAATAATGACTATCAATTTGCAAGTGCAAGATTGGGAACCAGTAGAAAAACTTCTGGAGCATATGAATTAGAAAGAAAAGATTCGGTAGCAGCCAAACATTCTGCCATAACTAATATGTTAAAAAATTTGCAACGTCCTAATGAGGTAAGAGAAGTCAAGGCGACCAATAATGTGTGCCTATTCTATCAAGGCAACCATCATGAGAGTGAATGTCCTGAAAACCATGAGTCAACTAATTTTGTGGGCAACTATAACCGGAACAACAATAATCCCTATTCGAACAGGTACAACCCTAGTTGGAGACAACACCCAAATTGTTCGTGGAATAATCAAGGGAATAACAACAATCAAGCCATAAATTACAGGCCACAGCAAAATAATTCTGACCGTCAGCATATTCAGAATCAGCATCAGCAACCCTGGCAGAACAACAAAGGTATAGCTTATTCCTCTAACACTCATTCCAATACTAACTCCTTGGAATTATCCTTGCAGGAATTCATGGCCTCGCCAAAAGATTTCATGGTGTCTACAAAAACCTTGATGAACGAACATTCTGCAACAATAAAAAATCAAGGAAATTTGTTACAAAGCCAGGAAACACTTTTTCAAAGCCATAATTCATCTCTCAGAGCATTGGAGAATCAAGTGGGACAGATTTCCACGGCATTACATTCTCGCCCACACAAAAATCTCCCTAGTGATACTGAAGTCACTAAGCATCATAGGAAGGAGCAATGCAATGTACTTACACTAATGAGTGGAAAACAAGTTGATCAAGATGACAAGTTTAGAGGAGAACAGCTGAACAATTCTCGCCAAGGCGTAACACAACCGGATGAGGAATCTGAGAATGCTAAACAAGAGAAAGCGCATGAAGAGAAGGAAAGAAGTGAAAGCTCAGAAAAACATCAACTGGATAATAAGAAATTCATGGTCAAGGCCAACGATTTCCCTGCACCATTAGTAGTCGATGTGAGACCTCCACCACCGTTCCCTCAACAGTTGAAGAAATATGACGATGACATCTAGTTCAAGAAATTTGTTGATGTTCTAGACCAGTTGTGTATAAATGTTCCCCTACTCGAAGCCATCGAGTAAATGCCTTCATATGCCAAGTATCTGAAGGAAATTGTTACAAAAAAAATGAAGGTAGAATGTGTTGTCAGGGCAACATAAATCTGTTCGGCATTGAGCAAACTCCCACAAATGCAAAAAGACCCTGGCAGCTTTGTAATACCATGTTCCATTGGTAATGATTTCATCGAACGAGCTCTCATTGAGTTGGGAGCAAGTGTAAAATTGATACCAAAATCGATATTCATGAAATTGACGGGTATCACACCCATCCCACCTCGGTCATTCTACATTTAGCTGATTGGTCTTATGTGCGACCCTAGGGCATAATTGAAGACATCATAGTAAAGGTAGATAAATTCGTATTTCCAGTGGATTTTCTCATTCTGGATTGCTAAGCTCATGAAAACGCACCAATAATTCTGGGACGCCCATTCTTAGCCACAGGCAGAATCCTAATAGACTGTGAAAAGGGAGAATTCACCATGAGAGTTGGCAAGCAAAGTGTCACGATCTAGAGGAATGCCAATGCATTAATAAGATTGAAGAAAAAGCAATCCTAGGACGAGGTGAATCCCTAAGGCTCGATGAGTACAACAATTTGTACCATGAACCTACAACCGAAATACATGAAGTAAAAAACTTTGGCCCTGACGAAATATTTTCAGAAGATGGTTCTGACAATCATGGCTACGACAACGAAAATCTGCACAATGAATAACCTGAAAGCAATACCAAGGCAAGATGCGAAGGAAAGAGAAAGGACCAATTGAGATTTCTTCATAGGTCAGGTATGAAATTCAAACCTTTAGATTATGATGAAGTTAAATCTCAAGAGTCATCTTCACAACATGCACTGAAATTGGAGTTTAAGACTTTACCATCACATTTGAAATATGCTTATCTAGGAGTTGATGAAACTTTACCAGTGATAATCTCTGTCAACCTAACCTCCGAACAGGAGAAGAATTTGTTGAATGTTTTGTCACAACACAGAAAAGCTATAGGATGGACGATGGCAGACTTGAAAGGAATCAGTCCAACCATATGCATGCACAAAATCAATCTTAAAGATAGTCACAATACCTCGGTAGAACCCTAAAGATGGCTCAACCCGATCATTAAGAAGGTAGTCATGAAGGAAATAATAAAATGGCTAGATGCGGGAGTGATTTATCCTATATCTGATAGTTCATGGGTTAGCCCAGTCCAATGGGTGCCAAAGAAAGGTGGTGTAACCATGGTTAAAAGCGAGCATACTGAGTTACTCACCACGAGAATAGTCACGGGCTGGCGCATATGCATAGATTATAGGAAGCTCAACAAAGCCACAAAAAAGGATCATTTTCCTTTCCCTTTCATCGATCAAATGTTGGATAGATTAGCGGGAAAGGCATTTTATTACTTCCTCGATGGATACTCGAGGTATAACCAAATTTCCATAGCACCTGAAGACCAAGAGAAAACAATGTTCACATACCCGTATGGTACCTATACATTTAGGCGAATGTCGTTTGGACTGTGTAACGCTCCAGCTACATTCCAACGATACATGATGGTAATATTTTCAGATATGGTGGAAGAGTGCATGGAAATATTTATGGACGACTTCTTCGTTTCGGGTGATGACTTTGACCGATGCCTCAGTAATTTATCCAAGGTGTTGAAACGTTGTGAAGAAGCAAACCTAGTACTGAATTGGGAAAAATGTCAGTTTATGGTAACTGAAGGAATAAAGTTGGGACACAAAATTTCATGCCATGGCATCGAAGTCGACAAAGCCAAGGTGGATACAATTTCAAATCTTCCCTCTCCTACTAATGTGCGAGGTGTACGCAGTTTCCTTGGACATGCAGGATTCTATAGGTGGTTCATAAAAGACTTTTCTCAAATCTCTAAACCTTATGTCTTTTGCTTCAACAAAATCATCCATTTGAGTTTACTAATGATTGTTTGAATGCCTTCACAGATTTGAAGAAAAAGCTTTCAGCAGCGCCAATAGTTATCCCACCAGACTGGAATAAATCATTTGAGCTTATGTGCGACGCTAGTGAGTATGCAGTCAGAGCAGTGCTAAGGCAACGGAAAAGTAAAATTTTTTATGTTATCTACTATGCAAGCCGAACACTTAATGATGCTCAAGTGAACTATACCACCACTGAAAAGGAACTCTTAGTAGTAGTATTTGCATTCGATAAGTTTAGACCATATCTAATAGGCACTAAGGTAATTGTCCACACAGATCACTCAGCTATTAAATATCTGATTAATAAAAAAGATGCAAATCCTAGACTAATTCGGTGGATATTATTACTGCAAGAATTTGATTTAGAGATCAATGATAGAAAAGGTATAGAAAATTAAGTGGCGGACAATTTGTCTAGGCTAGATAACAAACCTGATTGTCCTGACATCATAGTTATTAAAGAGGATTTCCCTGATGAGAAAATATTATTTGTCACGGCTGCACCGTGGTATGCTGACATCGTTAATTTTCTTGTTAATGGTATTGTTCCTCTTGATTTATCTAGCCAGGGAAAACAAAAATTTCAACATGATGTGCGACATTACTACTGGGACGAACCATTTCTATTCAAGCAGTGCGGAGACCAAATAATCCGAAGGTGCTTTCCAGAAGAAGAGCAGCAAGATATCCTACTCCAATGCCACTCGTCACCATATGGAGGGCATTTTGGTGGGATGAGATCAGCAGCAAAAGTGCTTCAGTCGGGATTTTATTGGCCAACCCTATTCAAAGACGCGCATGAATTCTATAAGTCATGTGATAGATGTCAATGTACATGAAACATCTCGAAATGACATGAGATGCCATGGAAAAATATTATGGAGATTGAACTTTTCGACGTGTGAGGCATAGATTTCATGGGACCTTTTCCAACATCATTCAGAGATATGTACATTCTCTTGGCAGTGGACTACGTATCAAAATGGGTTGAAGCTATTGCAACACCTAAGAATGATTCCAAGACGGTGTTGAAGTTTTTGCACAAAAATATATTCACTCGCTTTGGAACACCAAGAGCTCTCATTAGCGATGAAGGGACACATTTTGATAATAAATTGATTGCAAAGGCACTGAAAAGATATGGAGTACGACATAGAATTTCTATGGCGTATCACCCTCAGACGAATGGACAAGCCGAAGTATCTAACCGAGAAATCAAGCATATCCTTGAAAAAGTGGTCAACCCAAGTCGAAAAGATTGGGCGCCGAAGCTAGATGAAGCACTATGGGATTATCGCACAACATTCAAGAGACCGCTGGGAATGTCCCCGTTCAAGCTAGTATATGGAAAGGAATGTCATCTATCTTTTGAACTCAAACACAAAGCTTATTTGGCCATCAAAAAGATAAACATGGATGCTCAACTTGCTGGAGAAAGAAGACTATTGGAACTGAAAGAGATGGATGAATGTAGAGCACATGCGTACGAGATTGCCCGCCTTTACAAGGAGAAAACAAAATGATGGCATGACAAAAATATTTCTGAGGCAATTTTATTCTAGACAACAAGTATTTCTCTACAATTCACGTCTTAAGTTGTTCCCAAGCAAGCTAAAATCACGATGGTTAGGACCATTCATCGTACACCAAATCCATATTAATGACGCAATTGAAATTTAGAACCAAAATGATGGTTCCATCTTCAAAGTGAATGGGAATAGACTCAATGAGTACAAAGGAGCCCCAGTCATGCGCAACAAACTGGCATCGTTGGCACATGACACCCAAGAGTTTGCTTTTCCTAATTGAGCAAATATTACTTGCCTAGGAAACGAAAATATGAATTCTGTACATAAATAAGTTAAGTTATTTTATTCTTTAATCCATTTTATTTTATTATTTTCTTATTTCATATTGTAGGCGAGCAAGGAACACGTGGCAGCATGGGGAGTTGAAGCATGCATGAAGAAAAAAAAGAAGCCCTAGGGTACGTGTTTTGGCGGCAGAATAAAGAGGGAAAGAAACCCATTCTTCCCTTTTATGTCTTATCAAATATTTCTCATATAATGAGAAATCTTTTCCCCACCGTGTAAAGACCAAAATGCCCCGAAACCATCCATCACTTTCCAAGAAAAACTATCATCTCTTCTTCTTTTTCATCGTGTTTCCTTATTTCTTTACAAACCAAAAAATTTCTTTTCTTTCTCTCAAAATACCTCCCCTTCGCCACCACTAAAATCAGCCAAGAAAAATGGTGAGATCGAGACCGGCCCCAGCCCCCAGACAGAGTTTTGAACGTTTCCAAACAACCGAAGTAGAGGCACGCTTCAAAACCATTCACCAATGCCAAGTCTATTTGGAAGATGGATTCGTTTTTCCAACCGAGGGAGAAGAGCAGTTTGGCCCTGAGGTAATGGACGTCATAAAGAAGCATAACTGGGAGAAGTTTGCTTGTAATCCTAATGCCGTAGCACCAGCAATGGTGAGGGAGTTCTATGCCCATCTTGCGGATACCTCCAACCACACGGTATATGTTCGAGGAAAACTCATTCGCTTTTCCCCTTCTGTACTTAACAAATACTTTAAGTTGGGAAAAGTGGATGACCAGCAAAAGAGATTTGTTGCCGAGGCAGATCAAGAAACGTACAGTGGATTTCTACAGGATTTATGTTTTGGGTGGGCCAAGTTCGAAGGGAATGCCCCCACAAGAAAGTGAGTAGATCGTTGAGCCCTCAAACCACATGTGAAACTGTGGAACCATTTTCTTAAAGGCAAGCTGATGCCAATATCCCACAACACCACTATCCTCATCAAGCGGCTAATGCTGTTGCACTCGATCATATATGGTAGGACAATCGATATGGGTGAAATCATCTTTGAGCAGATCCATGACTATGCCAAGAAGAACCATGGTAACCTACTGTTCTCAAACCTTATAACCGTGTTGTGCAGGAAGAAAAAGGTTCTTGAGGAACCATTCGAATACTTCATCAAACCCAATGAGGGTATTACAAAGAAAAATGTCCCCGAGTTGATGAGTTTTAATGGTGACAACCCAAAGGAGGGTCTGGAGAGAGGAACAAAATCGGTTGTCGTGGCTAGAATGGCCACTGTGGTCACGCACACGTGTGAGACGCGTGAAAGGATCGGGCGCCTGGAGGACCACATGAAAAGTTACTTTGAATACGCCAAGGCAAGGGACATGCAACTCAACGCCTTCATCAAAGAGTTTATCCCAACCACAATGATCAGAATGCCAACCTTCCTCAGTGTCATCCTCTAGACTTTCCACCAGAGGTGCCCACCGATGTGCCATAGTTGGTAACCCATGCCCCACCCGTATCAGAAGAAAGCCACGGTGACACCGAGGAGTTCCTCAGTTCCTCATCATTCTCCACCACCGAAAGCAGCAGTGATATTCCACCCCACTTCATCACTGATGAAGATTTCACGCCAGCACTGAAGCACCCTGAGCAGGACCCTATTCCATCCCTTGTTCGATCAACACCACCAGCCCCAACAACATCTCTTAGTCCACTACCAGTTCCAGCACAACCAACTCCTGTGACCGAGCAATCCACTCCAGCCTGAGCTTTGACCAACAAGAAGCGATAGAAGAGAACGGCGGGGCGTATACTTCAACCGTCTTTCTCAGCAAGAAGCAGTAGACTTGGGATCCGAGAGCCCTTCCCCTCCCAAATGACGCCGCAGGAGGGTGTTCAGTCAAGCCACACTACCACAATAAGTTTTTATAGTTTTCATTTTTTTTGCATTTGTATATAACAACATTTAGTGTAGTTTTCATGCATTGAGGACAATGCATCCCTCAAGTTTGGGGGTGGTGTTTCTATTCTGCCATACTTTGTTAAATAGTAATTGATGTTAATTGGTTGAAAATTTTGGTTGTCATGACATAAGCAGGTTAGGATTATTGTTAGAAATGAATTAGGGATGCCAATGATGAATGCAAAATTTTATTTCCTAGGCCATAATTATTATAAAGACTGTCTGAAAAAGAGAACCAACCCTAGTCTTGATCCTTTGAAATTTATAAACACGATTGTAGGTTGTCTTTGCTCTAGGTAATCTGTAACATTTTTAGGAAAGAACTTTATAATTTTCGAGACTTCAAAAATATTATAAGGGTAAGGTAAAAACTCTCTAGTGTTTAAAAACTTGAAAACTCGAAAAATACAAAGGGACACTCCTCTGTGCAAAGACATGAATAATAAAAACTCCAAAAGAAATTAAGAGTAGTCAAGGCATATGATTGAATGAAAGTAGTCACATGATGACTCTACCCGACTAGCTTGGGGTGGAAGGTATGTTCCCTTTCACCTAGAGTGTAGAACGGTAGTTGTGATGAGCAGACTCCCCTATATAAAAAAAGTGTGAATAAAGAGAATAAAAGTTGATAAATAACTAGGAGTTTAACTAAGCCTGATGAATAATTTATTGCCTTGACAACCTAGAAGTGCTTACTTTAAGTTTTCTAATTACCTCTATGTATAGATTGGTTACAATCATGCACACGCAATAGCGAATGATCCTGACTAGGGAAGGGACTTGACTAATATGACTGTCGAACATGTTGAGGCCACATATTTTTTCTGAGGGCTGAAATCTAAAACCTGATGATGTTCTTAATACTGTTTTGCCATGATAATTTTGATTTTCTTCTAGCTATTATCCATTGCTCGAGAATAAGCAATAGGTTAAGTTTGGGGGTGTGATAACTCCGTAAAAAGACTTAAATTCTAGTCTTTTCACTTAAGTTATTGCTCATCTAAACAAAGTATGTACTGCATTTTTAGTTGCATTTAGTTACATATAGGTTGTGGTGGATAAGTTTTGCCTAGGCAAGATTTATTTGTCTTAACTGATGCTGCTGAGGAGAAGGGGTTGTTTGAGATGTGTTTGTATATGAATTCTACAGAGGAAAAACATTTCAGTCGTGACAATGAAAAGTTGCAAAGGCCAATGGAGCAGATGAAAGTGTGAGGAGTAGATTTATCTCGCTGAGGCAAGATTTATCTGAAGAAGTCTGAAGCAAATGTGGCGAAACCGCCTATGTCATATGCCAGCTGGATGACCTGCTTCACGTACAAGCAAGCCTTAAATATCCCGCCAACCGCCAACCACCTTTCCTTTTTAAGTTTGGGAAATTAATAACGGTAATTAAGGAAAATCCAAAAGCATGCAAAGCCCTAGGAGATTCTCCTTATAATTACCAGCCGTAGCCACAAAAAAAAGGGAAAGGAAGAAGAAATAAGCGTTTTACCTTAGGCGTGAGCAAGCAACTGCAGTGCTTTCCCTCCGTCTACCCCCCAATCTTCTTTGGTATCCTCCATAGCCAGACGATAGCAGAGCCATGATCAGGCCTCGAGAGAGGGTGATCACTAAGGCAGGTGTGGTGCTGATCAGGATTGTCGTGATAGAGCCCCTGGTTTTGGGAGTCGTTATTCCTTTGTTCTTAAACTCTTATTTTATTTGGGGTTATATTAAACGGTTTAATCTTGGATGATCTTTGATAACACCATCAATGCTTTACTTGGTGTTAAACTTTGTTTTGCCTGAACAATATTTTATGTTTATGAATGATGAATTATGTTTGCTTATGACTGTTTTTCTCATAGTTTAAATATTTTGCCTTAACACTGTAAGAGCATCGAGAGATTGCCTGGGGTTTCGGTAAAACATGTTTGGCATTGTAAGAGCATCGAGAGATAGCCTTTTGTCTATAAAGTGATTCTTGAATTTGAGAGAAATAAGATAGATTAACGTGAGCAAAGGAATGAATCCGGCATGGTGAAGTTCTAACTTGTCTACCTTATAGATAAGGAGTGAGTTTCAAACGACTAAAAGGGATAAAGGCTAGAGTAGGTTAAGACAATGTATATAGTTAACGCCGAGAGGCATTGCCATAACAACCGTCTAAGAATACCTAGTAATCATGTCGGGCAGTTTAGTGAGTCATAATAATTCATTATGGGCTTAAAATAATTGTTGCCGAGACAATGGTTTAGCATCAGTGCTCTGTGACACGTCTGAATATGTGAGGTTGTTTGCATTATATTTAATCCAATACTTGTTTTGTTTTGCTTTATCTGTATTCATATTTTCTTTGTCTCAACCACACTTGTCTGAAATCACTGAATCATTATTATTAGCTCCTTAATATTAGTTCTTAGCTTTAATACTTAGTAGGATTAATTTGTGGCGTTAGTTCTAGTTGTGGTGAAAAGATATTTCTAATCCAATCCCTATGGAGACGATACTCACTCACTACTATATTGCTTGCATCGATTGTGTATACTTGCACAGATTAGCTTGCCTTAGCATATACATTCACAAGAGATCAGGCTCCCCTCCTCAAGTTCAGCTTGAGTTCCATTCTGGTGCAGTTAGATAGTCTAGGCTTGGCTATCTTTCTTCCCTCAGCCACGAATGTTGTATTGACAAACTCCAAGGATCTGAAGAAACACTCCACGACTTTTTAATCTACTTCAACGTAAGGGTAATTATGGAAACAAAAGCAATAATGTCTTTTTCAACATTGATGGATACCAACATCCCCTCGACTACAAATTTCAGCTTTTGGTACAATGTAGATGGAACCGCCCCTGCCTAGTGAATCCAAGGTCTTCTTAGCAAAAAAATGTAAGTATGCATGATATCCATCACAAGGAACTTAACTTTTTAAATGGTTGGGCCAATAGTCAAAGGGATGTTGATCTTACCTATCACTTCTCTCTTAATTCCACCAAATGCTCAAATAACACTCTGAAAATTCCTCATATGAGTACTATCAACATAAAACTTCTTCAGAGTTACAAATGGTATTATATTCAGGGCAGAGTCCTTATCAACTAACACTCGAGACAGAACATGTCCTTTGCACTTGATAGTGATATGCAGAGCTTTGTGGCTTCCCATCATCCCAAATAGGATCTCGTCATAAGAAAAAGAAATGAAGTTGTCAGCTTGGATATTCGCAACCAACATATCCAGATTGTCTACAGGTACAACTTTAGGCACGAAATTTTGATTCAAAACCTTCAACAACACATTTCGGTATGCCTCAGAGCTTAATAGGAGAGCAAGTACTGAGATGCAAGCAGGCAGCTTCTGTAACTGTTCAACAATGCAAAATTCCCTATGTTTTAGAAATTTCAAAAACTTCACAACCTCGATATCAGTCACTGGTTTGTTGATGGTTGGCTCATCATCTTTCAACTACAGGTCAACCTTCTTTCCTTAGGCTAGTTGGGAGAGTAACATCTCTCACTCCTAGTGAAATGACCTACTTCATTCACTTCGTCGTTTTCCTTTTCCATGTCATCCATTTTGCACTCGTATTTCCACGAAATTTTATTATGTCCTTATAAGGGAATGAATATGGGGTATAATGACCACCTTAGGAGTTACTTTATCTGCCACACGATTTCTCAGTGTGATGATTAGAGGAAAATTGGTATTGCAAACTCCTTTAGAAGAACCCTTAGATGCACAAATATTCACTTTTTCTTCTTCAGCGGCTTCTTTGTAGAACTCCTTTCTTTATCATCCATCATTATTTGCACCAAATCTCAGAATTCAGGGCAATGTTGTATGGTATGTCCTTTACAATTATGATAATGTCACATATTACCATTCTTGACTTGTTCAACTGCTAGGCCTGAAACCAATAGGCTTGCCTTGATCATTTGACCCCAAACCCAATACATTAGTGATTTCACCTCACTTACCTACATTTAACATGTCTTCTTGCATATTTCTCATGTTTTCTTGTATATCTTGATGAGTTTTCTCAATCTAGGTGATTATGACATCCATTACCTTTTTCCTAGTGTTGTACGGATACTTGGTAGTTCTTAGTATTATGCCACACAGACTTTTTTTTATTAAGGTTGATATTTTATTAATGATTATGGAAATATGACTATGAATAGATAAAATGCAATGCAAAAGTAAAATGCAGTGTAAAAACTAAAATGTAAATGCAAAATGTCAGGTGTTCATTCTATAACGATTCATTTGAATAACTTTTTATATTAGAAACAAAGTTCAATTACAAGGCTTAAACATATAACAGATAGATCTGATATATCTCCCCTAATTGTTACATGTATCCAAGTAGATCCAAAATCATCATTCTTCAATCTCGGGTTTCAATCATTCGCTCATAGTAGCAGCTTCATGTGCTAAGTCCAACAAGTACTGAGTCACTCCTTGAGTATCTCTAGATAGCTAGCGATGAGGTCATGTCTTTGTTTAACTCTCCATTGAGTGTTCTCCCAATGATAGCGCCATTGTATAGCTCCTTCATAATAACTATCGGAAGTTCACTTGCCCTTCTCTAAAAATCTTGAACCATAGTCTCAAGCTCATTCACTTGCTTCTTCAAACTTTCAACCTCCCTATGACTCGAGCTGCATTCTCGGCTTTAGTATAGTCATAGTGTTGCCTCTAAACTCAAGACCTTTCATTTCATTTTTTTTTTTCATTTTTTCATTCTGTAATGTAGACAGAGGGCCACCTCATGCGATCAAACTTCTCAAAGTCATGAGCTTTAATTTTTGGAGGAAGCACCAAGTCAGGAACCAAACTCAACTCCTTAGCAGCCTTGATGTCCTCCTCTAACTACTTCCACTTCTCTTTTATCCGTTTGTTATACTCCAACTTGGTTTCCTCATCAAAATCTGGGACTTGGTGATGCTGACGTTCTTCTTGGTGTGAGATAACTCCAGTACATAAGTTCACAGAGGTACCAACTGGGTTAATGTGCACCCTCCCTGTGTGAATAGGTGTTTCTTGTAGTGTTTGGGATTGAGCCAGCGTGAACCCAGGTGGGTAGAGTGGTCCCTTAGTCACATTTTTTCCATGCTCAAAATTCCTTCCTTCAAGTAAGCTAGCGAACCTAGCAAATATCTCTCTCTGGGCATTTAAAATGTCTTTTTGCATCTTTCTCATGTTTTCTTGTATCTCTTGAAGAGTTTTCTCAATATAGGCGATTATGTCATCTATTGCCTTTTTCCTGGTGTTGTATGGATGCTTGAAAGTTCCCAGTATTCTGCCACATAGTCCTTTTTTTAATTAAAGTTGATATTTTATTAATGAATATGGAAATATGACTATGAATGGATAAAATGCAACGAAAAAGTAAAATGAAGTGCGAAAAGTAAAATGCAAATGCAAAATGCAAGGTGATTATTCTATAACAATTCATTAGAACAACTTTTTTATATTATAAATGAAGTTTAATTACAAGTCTTAAACATATAACAGATAGATCTCATCTATCTCCCCTAATTGTTGCATGTTTCCAAGTAGATCCAAAATCCTCTAGGTTTCTTCATCCTCGGATTCCAATCATTCGCTCACAGTAAAATGTTCATGTGCTAAGTCGACCAAGTACTGAGCCACTCCTTGAGCATGTTTTTGGTAGCTAGCGATGAGGTCATCCCTTTGTTTAACTCTCCATTGAGCCTGCTCACAACGATAGCGCCATTGTATAGCTCCTTCATAAGGGACTATCCAAAGTTCACTTTCCCTTCTCTAAAAATCTTGAACCATAGTCTCAAGCTTATTCACTTTCTTCTTCAAGCTTTCAACCTCCCCATGACTCAAGCTGCCTTCTCAGCTTTGGTATTTTCGTAGTGCTACCTCTAAACTCAAGACAATTATTTTAATTTTTTCATTTTGGGCTCAACTCTCTTACATTGTTGCTCTAATGCATTATTTTCTTTGCAAAGTATCTTCGCCTAATGTCTACTCTGCTTGAGCTCTTCTTTGTTTTCCCCAACTTCTCCTCTAGCTCTCTCATATCATTTTAACTAGATGCCATCTAGTTCGCATGCTTATTCTGAAAAAAAAAATATAACCACATGATCTCTAGTTCTCATACATTTATTCGAAAATTAAAATTATACTACAAAAATTAAAAGACTCAAAAAGCTTTTCCTTGTATACTCTCCTCACGGGATTCTTAAGATTTGGGTTATGCTCTATTTATGTTCATGTTCTAGGTTCACTATATTTTGGGTTCGACTCTAAAGTAAAAGGTTCTCGAACTGTCCTTCTCAGTGCCCCATTGGGCTATCAGACCTTCAATTCTGGCCCATCACAAGCTTTCAGATCGAGTTCAATTCGAGGGAACACACCTCCTTATGTCTATACGAAGGTGAATACCATTAGGAGGGCCATAAGGCGTGAGCTCCATGAGCGATCCACTATCTCATACGAAGGTGAAAACCACACAAGGGAGTAGTTTCTCACTCCTACTTAAATAGGACATAGCAGAGTTTTAGCTCATGCTATAATAATGCAAGTTCACAGTGTGTGAGGAAAAGAGGAAAAAATAAACAGTTACACAACAACAAAGTCATTCCTCAAATCCAAAAACACACAATTAATCTGAAAACATTAGCAAACAAGTCTGTAGAACTATTTAGTGGTTAATCAAATTGCAAACAAAATTTTATTTAAAACCAAACAAGGGATAAAAAATCAAATTAGAATTTGGAAAGACAATTAATTAATTGACTATCGGCTTGACTCTCTAAAAAAAGGTCCCCAGTCGAGTCGCTAAGCTGTTGAAACAATTTTTTTATGATTTTTAAAAAAATCCACACAAGATTTAATTTTAACATTTTTAAATTAATGAAATGTGATTTTTTAAAAAATCTTGTCTCAAAAAATTTGGGATTCCTTTTTAAAAGTAAATTGAAAAACAATTCGAGGAGCCGCTACCAATCTTTGATTAGGGTATGATTGGGCACCAAAAAACATTTTGTCATTTTAATAAGATTTAATTTTTAAAAATTATTAAAATAACATTTTAAGGTCTATGTACCATAAAATTGAGTTCGGGAGTCAGTTACGCGTGGGGAAGGATTAACACCCCCATAGCAGCCTAAATTGGTACTCGGTCGATTAATTAATTGTCTTTACAATGAAACATACAAGTTCAAATTTAATTTAAGCTCCTTTAAAAAATATTCTTCGAATTTTATAAAGAAACATAATAATATTTAATTATTTCCTATAGAAAAGAAACGACCTCTCATACCTTGAGGCGATCGATTTCTACTATAATCGAAATAAAGAAATATTACAGTTCCTTTCAAAAATTCGTTACCGATTCGAATGCATGAAGGATTATGGAATAAATTAGACAAATTCAATTAAAAATTACCAATCCTAAAAAGAAGAAGGATATTCGATTATTTAAAGACGTCAAGATCGGACCTTTTATAAGTTCTAACGATATTTTCTCGAAATATTTTAATAGACGAATATTTTTCATTCATTCGTTCCCAAATTTTTAAGCGTAGTTAAATTTTAGGGTTCCACTTGGTGGGACATACTTTCGTTTTAAAATTGTCGTAAACGACTTTCTCATACATTAAGATAGTTGTTCCACTACAACCTTAAAATGAAGAGCGGTTACCCTTAGTCCAATTATTTGGTCAAGTCGAGTTATGCTTATGAGGGTATCATACATATAATACAAAAACGATATCATGTGATATGTGAATAAATCATTCGTATACTCGCACATATGTAAACATATCAACATGCAAAACAAATATATACAACTAATTAAATAAGACAACTATCTAACAAGAGACTAAATTAGAAGAAATCAAAATATAAGGACTAAATTTAAAAGATAAAGTAATCTAAATTAGGAATAAAGTATTTGAGACCTAAATCCAAAGATTCAATTTAAAACAACACATCAAAGGCAAATCACTTCAAAACAACACAAATCAGTGACCAAAATAGAAAATCGCCTAAGTTATAAGGACTAAAGAAAGAATAACACAAAGACTAGTGACCAGAGTGTAAGAATAAGCCAAAATAGAGAGGTCCTCTACGTGATTTTCCCTAAAACTCTAACATAAAAGGTAATCTTTTTTATTTAAGCTTAACAGGCCTTATAAATATATGTGGGTGGGTGTGTATGTAAAATATAGGGACTAAAAATATTTAATAAGAAAAGTATGACTAAAATATATTTTAACCATTTAAAACAAGAATCAAATCTGTAACACCCATCTCTCATATACTTTTTCCGTACACGAGATATAGATGTCACATCACTTTTAAAACATTTTTTTCATTTTAAAACCCGTAAAATTTTGTTTCGAAATTTAAACTAAAACATTTTAGTACCATCATAAAACAGTTGTTGAAATATACTACCAAAATTTTCACTTTACATACTTTCCAAAGCATTTTTCTTAATTTTGATTACATGTCAACAATGTTCAAAATAAAAATGAATGTCATGCCGTTACTGATGAGAGTTAACCTTATGTTTATGATAGATGCTACTGCACCCTGTATCCAACTAGTCATTGCTTTTACCAACGCGTGAAATCAACACACGTTAAGTATTTACTTAGTGAGGCATAATATTATAAAGAAACTGAAATTTATACATACATATCTCATGACTATTAAATGACGAATTAAATCGTATATTCCATAATTATCTTTTATACACTAATCGAATTTATTCTTAGTAGGTCCAACCTACCTATCCTTTCGTATATTCTTCCCAATTATTCTTTATTAATGCATATGTATTACACCAAAGTGCCAATTAATCATTTATCTTTTATTATTATCAATGAGTGGCGCCTTATACACCATTAATATATCGTTATGTATTTTTATTTGTGGCATCCTTTCATATCAATTAACATTAGTAAGCAATTAGTCCTTTATCCAATTTGCATTATTGGTATCTTTCTGCCAAATACACCATTAGACATTTAGTCTTTTAGCCAAAGGTATTTAACCTTTCATCTAACTGGCATGATTGACACCTTTCTGTCAAATACACAACTAGGCCATTAATCTTTTATCTTAGAACAAATCCTACTCTAATAATTATTCATATTATCAATTAACTATTTAATTTCATTATAAATTCTATAGTTTACAACTGTAGTGCCAAAACAGTCATTCCCCAAACATTACAATAATTTACATGGATTGCATACCCACTACCAATACGAAAATTCATAAACTTATTATGAATTTCTTAGCTTTTGAACTAATTCGTGTCATCCATAAGGATTAGATAAGTCCCTATTATTGAAACCAAACTTCTTTTATACTATTATCATAAACATCCTTAGTATGTCCAACATACATTTCTTTCTTATACATATTTCCTTTCATTTTTCTTTAGTAATTATTCGTTAATTTCATTTATGGCATCCTTTAATGCCTTAATGCATCCTTTCATGCATTTATTTTATGGCATCTTTTCATTCCTTAATGTATCCTTTCATGCCTTAATGCATCATTTCATGCCTTAATGCATCCTTTCATGCATTTCATTTATGTATTCATTTTAGAGCAGTTCATACTCAAAACTTCATTCATAATATCCTTTCCATACATATAACGATAACATATTAAATACTATAAAACATACATTAACTTAAAACGTTCTAATTTGAATCACTGTGAATCTTATTCATCTCAATAATTACAATAAATGTATTCACTGGGCTTGCCACGTGATTATATCGAGAATGTAAATCTGATTACTCAACTACTTCGCTTTTGTCTTTCATTTTGCTTTACTCGGGAGTTTGATTTCGATCTATTCAAGCATCCATTAAAGATACGTGCAATATCAAATGTTACTATATTTCCTAACATTTATACTTTAATAATATTCACAAGTACTATTATTTACATTTCTATAACAATTTTAACCTATCTTATAGTTCTAGACTCAATAGTATCGATACCCCTACCATGGTATCAATACTTATATACTATGGTACCGATACCTTTCTATCAGTATTGATACTACTACACTATGGTACATATACTCCCTTTCAGTATCGATACCATTTTGACATTCTGTTATCCCTATACTTTCCTTTGTAGTATCTATACCCCATCAATATCGATACCACTTGCATCAATACCGATATTATTCGTCACATTTCTACCCATTTAAGCCTATAGTATCGGTACTGTTCTATCAGTACCGATAATTTTCCATTTTTCAGCCTGATTCTTACCCAAATTTGGTCAAATTTCCTTAGGTTTACACCCAACAATACTATTAAACTCTTCTTTACTTATCCTTATTAACTTTCCTTCATTTTGCTTCTTAAAACATCTAATATCTCCCAAGAACATTTCAATCTAAGAATTACACCACTTTTTCTAACATGTTTTTACTCATATCTAAAGCTTATAATCTCTTATTTACTTTTTTGACAAGTCAAATATACTAATAAACATCATTAAAAACTCATATTCTAACATATCCTTCAAAAACCCATTTTCTCTAATCTATAATAACTCATCTATCTCCTCGTTTTAACCTCATTTAACCCTTCTTTAAGCTTACACATCACTTAAGGTTGTAATAACAAACCATAATCGAAAGGAAAAACTAATTAAATGAGATTTACCTTTTACTATGGAGAAGAGTACCACCCACGGGAAGAAGAATAAGAAGAGTAATTAACTTCCCTTTCCTCTTTTCCCCTATTAAATCCCTAATAAAGATATGTACTTTAAATTTATTTTATTTTAAATGACCAAAATACCCTTTTAATCATCCATTGTTACAATTTAGTCAGGACCACTATTCCAAATCATTTCTCATCTTTTAACATTTAATAAAATAAATCCTCACATTTTAAATCTTTTTAATAAAGTCACTGACCTAATATTTGGGGTATTAAAAATCACTACTAAACAGAGCTAATAGGGACAAACATGCAAATATACCAAGAATTACATATGTACAAACTCAAACAGTAAGCAAGTAAATAAAATGAACAGTGATTAAAACATAAACACAAATAAATCAACGGCACAAATAAAAAATGTAAACTTTCGATTTATGACTGAAGAAAAAAATTACAAAGGTAACAGAGACCTAAAGCGCTATTACCCCGCTTACCAGATGTGGGTTCCCTCATTCCCTGAACCGACATCGTTTCGGCTACTAAATATATAACCTATTTTGGGTAAAATTTCTAACCCTAATTCATTTTATATCAACCATTTTTCTTAAGCCATTTTCTTTCTGCCACTCTCTCTTCTCTCTCATTTCTTACCTCTTTTTTTCCTCACCTCCTTCCCTTAAACCAACGGCTACCATGGCCGCTCTCGCTCAATGGCTCTGATAAGGGACCAAAATACCTCAAAAATCCACCTTTTCGAGACCTGATACCAAAACTACCCTAAACCCACAAGGAAAAAAGACTCTCGAAACTTCCACTCTCCTCGCTAAACCATGCATCCACCATGGCCTCCTCCCCTACGGTGCTCCGATGAGGAACTGAGAGGTCCTAAACCCAACTCCCTTAAAGACCAAAACCCAACTCGATACTTAAACCCCCTATAAGGATGATCCCTAACCCAAAATTATCAGAAAAAGACCAAGGGATAAAGGGTTTACCTTCGACTTGATGGGGTTTTGGCTCCTAGAGATGGCGATGAAATTTTCTGGATCGGGAAGGTGAGTTTATTTCTCTTTAGGATTGATTTTTTATTGGTCGGTTGTTCACTCATAAACAGAGAGGGTTTTTTTTATTTTTCTTCTTGCTGATATGAGGGCCCAAAATTCCCCTTCGTGCTTTGTTGGAGTTATGCGTCGAGGTGGCTATGTCCTTCTGCCACTTCCATGGCAGGGGGAATGTAGTATGGGACATTCGACTGCTACAGGCACAGAGGGTACCGAGCATGGTTTGAGGCATGTGTAGAAACTAGAACATTGTGGGGATCTAAAGATAGAACATTGTATGCATCAAATGCGGGTCAGATCTGATGATTGACATCCATAAGCGACGGTGGTGGCTAGGGTTTGAGAACCCTAAATGTTGTTCCCAATTTAGATTATTGGATGGGCCCATATATGATAGTTCTTGGGAGAGGCGGCGTTGAAGGGTTACACAAACCCTAATGGTTCTCACGTTTGGGTCATTTGATCTCATCAGATCCAACGGTGGACCCGTGGCTACGTATGTTTCCTTTTTTAGGGTTATAATAACCCTAATTTGAAGTCTTGATCTGGACCGTCAGAATGGTTAACAGATCTGACGGCTCCAAGCTTCTGGTGGCGCTAGACAAAAGAATGGAAGGTTAGGGTTTTCTCGGGGCCATAATCCACTGGGCTTGCTTCAGCTCGGGTTTTGCTACTGTTTGGGCCACTCTTGTTTTTGGTTTTGTAATTATGGTCTACAAATTGCATTGATAAACATTAATGCATTTTAATTAGTATTTTATGTACGTAAATATATTTGATTTAATTATTTATATATGCTGATAGATTCGCGTAATATATATATTTACACGTAAATAATATGAACCCACACACTCGTACTTTCGTATGTATATATTTATATGTTAATTAACTTACCTATATATTTAATAGCAATTATTAACCTAGAACACTAAAACTTAATTAATAGTATCATATGTTAGCATATATATATATATATGTAAAACTCAAACGAAATCCAGACGAGATTCCTAGACAAAATGAGCATCTACACTAGTATATGGTATTACACATAGGGATATAAAAAGTTGACCCAATCTATAAAACTGACTGAAACATACTCGAGTCAAAATTGTTTGTGACCCGAGCAGTGGTGATTCGAAGCCGACTCGAGTCTGAACTATGTTGACCTGAACCCGAGTTGGACCTGGAAATTGTGGATCTGAACCCGACCTACACCCGATCTGAGAATGACATGAATTCGAATTGAACCGATAATATAATTGACACACACTTATATTATATACTTTTACAAGTATATACATATAAATTATAATGAATGCGTAAGTATAAATGTATAATATACATTATTTATACATGAATTATATTATCATGGCATTCATCATACATATTATATATATATTAGTTTATATACAGAATATACAATTTTTATATTTTACAATTATTTCGATTTGATCCCTATGTGTTGTTTAATTTATTTAAATTTTTATTTATAGTTTCATATTTGCTTAATTTAGCCCTTAAAATTACATTTGGATCTAAAATTGGCCCATACTTATTACTTATTTATATTTTTGTACTTTACTTCAAACCATATAAATCAAATAATAAACTTTACAAATTTTATAAATTATATTATAATCTCCAAACCCTATAAAATTTTATTCACCAACTTTTAAAATCTGATACAATTTAGAACATTTTTATATTAATTTCAACTTCACATTTTAAAATTAATTTGATTTTATCCCTCATCTATGCGTGTTGTTTAATTTATTTAATTTTTTTGTAATTTCATACTTGTTCAATTTAGTCCTTAAAATTATATTTTTATCAAAATTGATATATAATTATTTATATTTTTTGTAATTTACTCTAAATCATATACAATTATAAATTACAATTCAACGTTCATGAAAGGAAAAAATAATTAATCCAAAAATTAAAAATAACCCGATCTCATGTCAATCCATATCCAGTAAGATCCGATATGAATTTTGTCTGTGAATGATATGGCCCCATCTGAACGACATTCGACTGAAGTCCATTCAAACCTGAATTAACCTAGTATTTAACAGCTTCAAACCTAAACCATTTTTTCCTGAACTGACATCGATCCGAACTGAAATTAACTTGACATGATCCCAAACTTAAGCTCATGTCAAATCAACTTGAAAATGACCCGATATGATTTAAACTGGAGTTGACCTGATCCAAGTCAAACCATCAAATTAATCTCACATGACCTGTATCTGATTTTATCTTACCTGATAGGATTCGACTGAAACATAAATGATTACCTGATTTTGCATCCCTAATTACACAACATCATATACTAGCCTACTGAGAGGGGTATCGATATCACACAACATCAGTAAGGTCCCTCTAAGTTGCTGGATGATCTCCTGGCATCACATAGCATCAGGTAGACCATCGAGAAGGAATCCCGATATCACACAGCATCGTATATTCCAACTCAACTAAAGCGTTGGCTTGGTATCACACATCATCAAGCCATGCTTTTCTGATAACTGAGGTACTAGGCTGATGCATCTATACATGCATATTTAAGGCCCAAAGGCAAAATAACACTGACACTGCTAACCCACTCCTCATGAGTGTTCGGGCCTCGTGCCCTAGCTAGATCCTCAAGTGCCTCGCACACTGACAATACTCCACTAGGGTCATTAAGGTATCATGGTTTTACTATTGTATTGTAACCTCCACAGACCGATGCGGGTGACACGATCTGGTCTGGGGTGTCACATTAGAGCCACTGGAGCGACCCACCTTCAAAATCCCAAAATAATTTAAAATTTTTGTTAAAACCTATAAAATCATAAAATAATTTAAAATTACAAAAGTAAAATTTACCATTATTAAAAAATAAAAAAGATTTCAAACTCGTTTATAAAATAAAATACATCCTACAATCCCCATAATCACATGCATCATACTCCGCAAGCAACACCGGAGGAATTCCTTTATTGAAGTCGATAGCTACCTTGGGTTGATTCTTTTAACCTGAAATAGTAAGTAAAGGAGTGAGCTTTGAAAGGTCAGTAATTCAAAACTACCAGATGATACTGAAGGACATGCAGATAAATGGAAAGTCATAAAATTTCCTTGTTGACTCAGACGTATACAGTTTTTCAGAATGAGCTACAGTTCCACTGGTATTTTATCGAGTAAAAGTCATGAAGATCTCAGTTAATAGGAAACATTCAGAGTGCCATGTTATCAAGATATTGGACTATGATGTATTGTGTGTTCCAACCAAAACTAATGAAAAGATATAGATCTTTTTTAAAACAATATTCGTTTAAAACATGTTTTCAAAACCATAGTGGAACCCTCCAACTGAACATCGATATATATTTCCCCAGAACTACATCCATAAGGGCTTACCCTAAGCACACAGCAAAGGGAACAACCCTAAGGTGGGGCTGAAGAGTCTACCCAAGAAGGTTACTCGGGGACACAGGGCATACCTAATAAAGATATCGGGCCTGCATGGCCTACCCAAGAAAGATCTCGGAGCCTACCCAATGGTCGCCTTAGGTCTGTAAGGATTTACCAGCTGGATCAGGGCCGAACCTCCATACTCTAGAATCCTACCCATATAAAAACCCAGTAGAAATCAATTTTAACCGTAAACTATAATATTTGGATCATGATCTAGTAAATTCTCATAAACGTGAATGAAATGAGCCATATAACTGCCCTCCACCCGTACACCATATGTAGTCCCATGATTAACCCAAAGGAGTTCCTTGGGGCTTGAGAGTCTACCCAAAAAAGTTTCTCGGGGTCTCAGAGCCTACCCAATGGTCACTTTAGATTCATAAGGATTTATCAGCTTGATCAGAGCTTAACCTTCCGCCTACCCAGATAATGTCCCAATAAAACAGTTCAAGTAGTAACCAGTGAAAACATAAAACCTTAGTTCATAAACCAGTAAATTTCATGATTCCATAAATTAGGAACAATCATATTTTTTTAATGAAAACTGTAATCAGAGAACATATACCATGTAGCCATGGTTCATAAGCCAGTAAATAAATAATTTTAGTGAAACGTATTTCAAAATGTATAAGACAGTCATGTAGTACATGAGGAACACACTAGAGGATCCAAGTATTTTTCAGAGGCACTCAGTAGGTAACATGAATGGAAAACATGAAACTTATCCAATTTGATCGGATTCCAGGAACTAGTACCTATTGAAATGGATCGGTTACTAACAGATCTATCAGACCATTAAATTTTATACCTTATGACCCCTTTTTATTCAGGTGCATTCATGAATGTGTTCAGCAACCTTTTATATCATAACAATGCTAGATTTAGATTTATTGAGAGTGATTCTATTACTCAAACAATCAGGGGTATTCAAGATTATTTATTGAATTATCAGGATTTTGAGTCCAATTGAACGAAAGATCCCAACACTACAATACTTGTCAATCATTTGGACTGTGATACTTCATTATTATTATTCATTTCTTAATACTGACTGTATCAGATGATATGATCAATATCAAAATAATCCTTGATATGTTTTTGAGGAGACAAATATGTATTCCAGTGGTATTTATTTCTTTTCTGTATTGCAACGATATCAATAAATGTCGACTTGCTTGATCCGGGGTGTAAAACCCTTGAGGGCGGTACAAGATACAAGTTTATCATCGTTTACAAATTGGTATGATTCATCCACTTAATTACAGGTCTTTGAAGGTACTTAGGTCATTTAGTAGTAAAGTATCTCCCGATCACTTCGAAGTTTCTATAGTAATTCCATCATTTCACAAATTTGGATACATATAGTTCTTCCCTTCGGTTGTACTTGGTCATTTAATTTAGTCATTTAAAAAAATTCATATGTGTAAAGTACCTTCAATAATTCAGTCTCCGTGTGTTATCTTAGAAAATAAAAATTCTAGGTCATTTGGTATTCGAGGTTGATTTATTCATTTCAGAGCTAGAGGGTATTTATTTATTTATTCTAGTGCTTAGACGTTCTTTGGGTTATTTTACACTTTAGGGACATTCCAATACAGATCCTAATTTAAATCGATGATTCCAAGGTTCAAGTGGATCAAAATATAAGTTCTCAAGTCGTCTCTGTTATCATAGCCATCCATTATGCTTTTTTACACTTTAAGCATATCATCGTCATTTCATTTAAATCTATCAGTGGCATTAGTCCTGATATATTAGGCTTCAAGTATTCTAGTTCCTTTAGAGTTAAGGGTATTTGTTCCTTTGACCGATGGAGGTTATTATAGTTATTACGAAGCTCGAGAACATTTCAGCAATTCCTTTCAATTCAATCATATGCAATATTTCTGATAACTGATCAAGTATGTCTTTTCTGGGTTATATTTTACCATCGGGGGAAGTCTTGGTCTTTTACAATACAAAGGCATTTTCGAAATTTTACCCCATAGGGTTATTTTGGTAATTTCTTATCCAAATAATCCCAGTATTTAACATTTAATTAAATTTATCAAAATTTACAGATATTAAAATCAATTCATTTATTATTGAATCACTAAACTTATAATTATTTCCGATTGATCTTCCAGTTTCGTTTTTCTAGCCGTCAGAGTCTTATACAATGTTCTATCTTTAATCCAATTTACATTCGAGTCCAATGAGATAGTTAAATACATATAAGGGGCCAATCATTTCCATTCATGCATTTACCATCTATCAATGAGTTCCAAAGAGCATACAAAAGGTAGTAGAGTATTACCTAAATTTTTCTCCATATCGATCGACCATTTAAACACCATTTGATCGCCATCGAACTATAATTCAACGTCCAATAATTTCTCGGATACATAGAAAACAATTTTACATTAGAAATTGAACTTAATTAAGAAACCAAATTCAATCCGAAGATAAATCACTGAAAAATGGCTTACCGGGTGCGAATTTGGAAAAGCTGACTTCGTATTCGGACTCAGGACGTCTAAAAACATAAAATATGACCTTTTTGAAAATTTTGACTTTTTGGTCAAAGTCAACAGGTTGACTCAGACTAGTTGACTCATACCATTTCAGACCAGTTCTGGCTGGCTGGATCGGTTTCAAAAGCTTTCTGGACCGGTAGGGGACCCCTACGTGCACTGTCGGCGCATGGTAGTGCGTGCAATGGGGATAGAGGTTGGGGTGATTGGCCTATTACTTCCTGTTTCAATACTAGCCATAATCACTCCAAATCAACATCAATAATCAACTAAAAACAATTAAAAATAAGTAAGGTAGAGATTGGAGTTCATTACCAATGGTAACCGGAGAAAAACACGACGACACGGGACACCACTGACTGGGTCCTAACCACGACTGAATGGGGAGCTCGATGGTGAGGGTGGTGTAACTCAATGGGAACATCATCAACATAAATTTGAAGAAATCAAAGGCAGTGGCTTAGTTTCCCCTTCGAACGCTTCAAACATCGATTCTCGACGATTGCCACCATATCATGGCAAGGAATGATGAGGGTTTTGATCGCAAGACATTGATAGTCCTAACGGCGATAGCGGTGCATGACACTGCCGACCGGAGCTTAAATGATGATGAGGGCATTGGTTTGAGGCAATGAGATTTCGCAATGCAATTGAGGAAGAACGACGTCGACCCACGGTGGCATGGTGGTCGGGCATTGGTTACCGATCGATGGCGAGCACGATGATGGTAGTGGCAGATTGAACGGCGGATGAATTACAGGGATTCAATGAGGCCGACAGGGGGGAAATTTTAGGGGTTTGTTTTTCCAATTTGGGGATAATCTGATTTTTATAACTTGTGAGCTTCATTGTTTATTTTTGCTCAAGTGTGATTCGGGTGAGAGCATAATTATGCAAACACACTTGCCTTGTGAGGTTTTCTCTTTGTTTGTTTTATTTGTAATTATTCTTGTGGAAAGAGTGTAAACACGGTTTTTTGGTATAAAACTTGTAGGTTGTTATAAGGTTACACCTTGTCCTCAAAGGTAAGCAAATCTAGTGGATTTGAGAAATCTTTAGTGTCGATGCTAAGGTAGTGGATGTAGACTTGGTTTAGAAGTTGAACCACTCTAAATCGTTGTGCAAAGTTTTTTATTTTTTGGTCGCTTCCACCAAACTTTTAAAAGGCCAATTCACCCCCCCTTCTTGGCATATTTCGGTTGTTCGTTAGAGCTAACAATTGGTATCATTGAACTATTTTTTCTCTCTTCTGGGTTAACCTTTTACGATTATTATTGATTTTGTTGCCCAATCTTTTGACCTCCCTCTTACCGGCAATGATAATGAAAAAGTCCTTTTTCCTTCCGAAATGCACCTTAGAAAAAATTGAGCCACCATTGTGTCACTAAAAGATCATATTCTCCTTCTTATCATCTCACATTGTATCTGTGCTCGTGGAAAAAAATTCTTGACCGTTCGTGAGAGTGACTATTGACGGATGTTTTACATCCAACAAAGTCGCAACCTTCACCTTCTAAGCACGATCTTCAATGACATCGCGAGCGTCATCAAATCAAAGGCTCGATTGAACCTAGTCTACGGTATGCACCTTACCCACTTGTTTGATCTTCTTGATGTCGACACCTCTCAACAGTCCGATACGTACCCTTCAGATGATAGGACCATTGGTTGAGGCACCATGGCCAAGATCAGCTACTCGGGGGAGCCCAAGTGATCCATGCATTGGGTCCTTAGTCGCCTTTAAGAGCACATGGAAGTTGAAATGATGGAGATAAGCAAATGGACAATGCGCATGATGACGTTGGTGAGGAGCCCGAGGGAGTGGCTCATGTTGA
This sequence comes from Hibiscus syriacus, assembly GCF_006381635.1. Lineage (NCBI taxonomy): Eukaryota > Viridiplantae > Streptophyta > Magnoliopsida > Malvales > Malvaceae > Hibiscus > Hibiscus syriacus. The sequence continues at coordinate 6,399,524 of NW_024062743.1, read as the reverse complement.
CCTAACACCTTATGCAGATTTCTTCTGAGTGTTTGAAAAGATGATTTTCAGTCTGTAGATTCTTTCCGAGCTCATTTTGGCTCTCGCCTTAATGAGATAAAGCGTCGTCAGGATGCTACGATCGAGGAGGTTCAAGTGATCCAGCATCAGATTAACGAATTTTATTTCCCTCATTCATCACCATCTTAGATCATGCATATCATATCATTATTATCGCATCTTTAGACCTTGCTACATTTCGGATATTTGATTTTGGATGTTTGGTACTCTGAACATTTATTTAATATTTGGATGATTATCTTGTTGAGTACTTGAACTTATACATATACATTTGATATTTTGGGATGTTTATGCTTTTGGCACTTTAATATGCTTATTGATAATTCTATCTTAGTTTAATTACTTTATCTCCATTGTTATATGATACTAACATTGTTGAATCATTTTTTATACAACAAAACGGGGGGAAATAAGTATAAAATGAAAAATGATTTTTCAAAATAAAAATTGGAGTTTAAATTTTTCATAAATTCTCATATTGTTTTCTTATTTTTCTAAGGGGGAGAATTTTTCAAAAGGTTTCGTTATATCAAAATGGCAGAGATTGTTGAATTAAGATTTTGATATAACAATAAATAGCAAAATTAATTTGGACTTAATTGAATTTATCAAAAATAATTCAAAGTCCAAATTAACTTGAAAATATGTTTTAAATGTTTTCCAACTTAGTCGAACCTTTTCAAAACCAAGCTCGATCGTTTTTGCGCTTTAAATTTAAGTTTCCAATGATTTTTTGCTCAAATGATCGATCCCTTTGGAAAAGGATCGATCCCTTGGATTTTAGTAAGTTTGGGACAGATCCCTTTGCAAAATGGATCTGTAGACACTCGTTTTTGTCCAAGTTTTAAATATTATTATTATTATTATTATTATTATTATTATTATTTATTATTATTATTATTATTATTATTATTATTATTATTATTATTATTAACATTTATTTTACAATTTGCATGCCCCAACTCGAAGCCCAACAACAAAAACCAACAAAGCAAACAACATCCAGGCCCAGACACGGTTACAATCAGTTGATTCGAAGCGCAGGATCACGCCCGTGTCTGAGAACCCAAACCTGACAAGGGTTTTTTCTCTTCCCAACGCTGCTCAATCTTGTCCACACGATCTGGACCCAAATCAACGGTCCAGATCAGTGACCATTTATGGTTTTTAAAACCCTCACCCTAGGGAACTATTATCGTCACTGTTGTCGACTGCTTCTGACACCGCCGACTGCTTTTGACATTGCCATTTCAATCTAAAGTGAACGGTAATCAACGTCAATAGTCGAAAAGGGGCCAAATCAGTCTACAAAATAAATAAAAAAGAGAAAATCTAAAATAAAATCCCGATGAAATCCTCCATGTCACAAGCCAAAATAGGATAATCATATCCTATAATCTCGGTAGCAGCAAAGGATCTCACCAAAACCAACATATACAAGATAAAAAAAAAGAAGAAGAATGAGAAAAGAATGAGGTCGAACAGAAAAAATGAGAGAATCAACAACAAAAAAATAAAGCATTTGAATGAACAAAATAAAAAAATAAAGAGAGAAACACCAACATCGATTTGAATCATCGAAAAACTTATGGGTCGCCAGATCTATGAGTCTTCGAAAGGTAAACCTTGGATCTAGGACTCAGGAGTGGGTTTTAGGATAAAGGGGTCTAGGATTCGGGTTAAAGAGTGTGAGAGGAGTGTTTGGGGGGTTTTTTGTTTCCTCCAGCCACCGTGAGTGGTCGTGAAACACCGTCGGTGATCGAAAACCCTCTCTCCCAATAAGGGGAAGTTCAGAGAGTTTGGAAAACTCTTTCTGCCCCTTTTTTGAAGTAAATTGAGAAATGGGGAGAGGATGAGGGAAAAGCCCTAAAATCGCACTTATATACATGGATAGAAACAACGTAGTTTCACCACCAATTCCCGTGTTTTCATAAGTCTCAGGGAAAATTGCAATTTTAGGCCCCTGAGTTTTCTAATCTAGTATGCAGGTTTGAAATGAAATGGGATATTTATAGATTCGAGCTTTTCATGTTTCTATTTTTACGTTTTAGTCATCGTACATATGTTGTAAGGTTTCGGTTAAATATTTGGCTTGATCTACTATTTTTTTTATTTCATTTTAGTCCTTTTGGTCTAATATTTGTCGATTTTGGTTTATTTGTGTCATCAGTCCCTATATATCTTAGAATATATAAATTAAACACTATTTTAGCCTCAAATATCTTGATTATTACCTGTTTAGCTCCCTATTTTTGTTTTATTTTGTTGATTTGATCTCTATTTTATTTATTTACTGCATATTAGTACTTCAAAATTAGCGTATGTATTTTTGTGTAAATATCGTTATGCATGGGTTGTCATATTAAATATTTATATTTGTATATTTGCGTGTTTATATATTCATCTGTTTTATATGTTTTATTTATGTACGTATTTGTATTTTCATTAGATGTTTTTTATTAAGTAATAATATTTTAAATGTCTTTTGTTCAAATACTTTCAAAAGACATCTGTCATAGAATGGGTGTGACCATCTTATAGAGGTAGTGTGGTTCGAAACAACATTCGAATGAATGATGAATTTGAAATCATTCGTGCATGTTTATTTATTAAATGATAGCAATATCTTTATTTTATTTTATTTTGTCCTTTTTATTTTATTTTATTCTTATTAATAATTTATGTTTTTTATAAATAGTAACAATTTTTTTTTTTGTGAATTCTGATATTAATTTCTTATTTGGCCTGATATTTAAACAATTTAAAGAAAGAATATTCTTTTACAGATAAGAAATAGATGGGATAGCCTTCTCGATAGAGGATTGCTAATCTCGAGATTTCTTTTTCAAGTTAAAGAATTTTCCCTAATAAATAATTCAAAGCAAATTAATTAAACTTTATTGAATAGATCATATTCTAACTTTATATTCGATTTATAATTTCCATTACCGCGACAGTATATAAGTGACTAAGTACCATATTTGGGTGTTGTGGGGGTGCTAATCCTTTCCTACGCATAATCGACTCTTGGACCCGTTAAATCGGATTTTTGGTAAACGCATACCAACTTTTGTCTTTTAAATTGTTTTTCTGAATTGTTTAAAAGATGTTTTTATGTATTCGACCTACTTAACCTAAAGGTCGATGGCGACTCCAATTTAAAATTTTAAAATTAATTCGAAATCACCAATTTTTCAAATAAAGTCATAATTGTTTTTTGAAATAATAATAAATTTGTTTTAAAAAAATGGTTACGATAGCTTGGCGACTCCACTGGGGACTTTAGAGAGTCAAGCTATAAGTCGCTTATACATTTTCGTAGTGGTGGAAATTATAGGTTTGAGTCTATAGTTAACTTATGATCCATGTATTGAAGATTTTCTAAATTCTTTATTTTATCATACTAACATTTTATTCTATGTTTTTAGTTTTGTCAAAGTTTGTCAAGAGTTTTTTCTTCCCTTCGAGTCAAAGGTTTGTATGTTTCTCCTCTCACACATCAAATGTATTTTCATAACATAAGCTCTACACCAGAGCTTCGTCCCAAGTAAGTAAGGGTGAAAGCTATACTCTCGTAATAATTTATTCTTCGTATGAGTTTTAGCAAATAACCTCTGAGGTACACAAGTCTTATCCCTTCGTAGGAATTTATTCTTCGTATGAGTATAAGGAAGTGAACCCATCGAATTGAACTCGATATGTCTACGCCTGTAATAGGTTAGGATTGAGGGTTTGGTAGCCCAAGGGGGCACCAACAAGAAGGACAATTCGAGTACCTTTTCCCATTAGAGCCGAAACCATGCATATAATGAACCATAGAGTGGTCACCCTAAGTAGATCCATACAGAACCTTTGACCGTTAGTAGGTATCAAAATAAGTGTAGACGAAGGAGGAATAACTCTAAATTGTTACATTTTTCTTTAAATTCATAGAATAAATTTCTTTTTCAATAAAATCATGTGAATCAGATACCATGCGGTTAGGATCAATTTCTTGAAAACAAATCATTTTGGGTAGAAAGCATGTCTTGGTAGGATTGTAATTTGATAAAGGATACCTGGGTAGATACCATGATGGGGGTAGGTGTTATATTTATCTTTGAATAAAACTTTTATCTATATCGATTATCTTACATGTACTAACTCATTTCTTTTTCTTTTTTGTGTCATTTTTCATCCTTTTTGTATTGCATTTCATTAACATAACAAAATACAAAAATATTGATCTACAAGGAAATATTTTAGTGAAATTTTTCATAAGTAGAGAAAAATGTTTTCAATCAAGCAGTCGCGCACACAGACATGTACTGAGGGCTAAAGGAAGTTCATAGAGTATAAGAAGGAAACTTACTCGAAGATCATACAACATTCGAGAATGGAAAGATGATCCATTGACCTGAAAAGTAATCCAGTAGTAGAATCTTATCTATGATAGTTCCACCGCTAATCACCAAGGAGTGACACGCTACTTCAACACTGCAGGGGCATTAATCGAGATAGATTATAGAGCGATTGAGGGGAATAATTTTCAAGGACGAAGCTACGAGATGAAGCATTGACCCATTTCAAACCCAACGTCTAGTCAAAAACATGTTTGTAAAATGGACTATCTTATGATGTGAAGATTTTTATCTCTCATGGAAATTATTCTATGATATTCATAGTTGGGATCAATATTTTTTGCATTTGCATTTGCATTTGCATATTTACATTCTTCACTACATTTATTTAAACATTTTCACATGCATCATTCATGAAAACATGGGATTATTTTATGGATAATTCGATGAAAGTGGTCATAATCACGTGACACCACATTAAGCATAAAAGCAAGATTTGGACAAGTAAAAGAATAAGCTGAAATCAGTATGGTAGGAGCCTATTCAGTCGGTCGTAGGGCTTAGGCTTATAGGATGATCCGAGAAAAAAGTCATTTTAATCTAATTCCAATTACCTATGAGGAATTACTTCCAACGCTAGTTTAGAAGAATCTTGTGGCTCCCCTTTAGTCCAAGCCAAAAGAGTCCACATATTCTGAGGTCTATGATGTTGATGTCGTATGTAGTTATCACGTAGGAAGTTTCAGACATTCCATTGAGAACTGTGGGGTATTGAAGCAAGGTCCAGAACCTGGTTGATTCAGGGGCATGGATATTCGAAGAATGATGGGTCATTCTGATGTTGATCAAGAAGTCATTGCATCTACCACTTGCATTAAGAGTATTGTTTTGTTTGAACTCATTTTTGTTATGTCTTTAATATTTGTTTAAATATTTTTAAATCTTTTGATAATTGAACTCGTGTTACCTTCTAAGGTTGTGAACAATTGAACGAGTTTTAATCTTGTAGTTTATTTAATATCATTTGACTTAAAATCTCTCTTGAGAATTAAGATTATGACCTTTGGGCAAGTGACAAGATTGAACCCTCGTAAAACAAAAAATCTTAATCGCTTCAAAAGATACACCATAATACATACCCTTCTTTTGCATGACTAAGCTAGCCTTCTCCTCGCATGAAGAGACACTTAAGGGCTTGGCATTCATGTATGTAAGGATGTGAACAAAATGGGGCATCTTGCACATGAGATTGCAAAGCTGATTGGTTTCTACTTCTATGGATGATATCCAATGATGATCATGATCTTTACAGATGGAATAACTAAGTAGGTGAATATAGTTTGGGCCAGTTGCTTGGAAATTGAACTCTAAGGGATGAGATTTTCTGACTTTCAACAACACCTGGACTATAACATGTTCTCCTTGACAAACTTAAGAAATTGAATTTGTTTACCCAGAATATAATTATATATGTATATAATAAAGCTTGAGTTATCCCTCTAGAGCAATTGGTTAAACTCCCTAGCTTTATGGATAAAATAAGCTAGCCAAATAAAGGTAATTATAAAATATATATGTACAATAAAGCTGAATTCAGCTAGCCAAACAATGACAAATTAAATCGAATTTACTAAATAAGGAGTTTAGGTGAACATGGACTAAGGGAGTTGAGAAAAACCTGTTATAGTCAATTTCACATAAACACTTAGAAATTTCATTTTTAAACCGATATTTATGCACTGCTTTGCTAGAGGAGTCTACGAAGCTTGAGCAAATGGAAGGTTTCAGAGAACTGAATATTGAACTAAAACTAGCATGCGTGGTGTGATGCAAGTATTAGGTTCTAACTGAGTAAAGCTTTACAAATTATTTTTTTTTTTACCGGTCAACATGCTTTCTTTCTCTCTCCAGCTTCTCAACCCTTCTTGTCTCATCCACGAACATGCATTCTTTCTGTCCTTTAATATAAAGGAAATCTTTTTGTGATTTGGTGTCAATTTGTTGTGATTACCCTTTTTTTTTTTTAAATGTCTGGAAGACGCATAGATTGCAGATTTTCTTTTTGATTGTTGGGAATTGTAAACTAATGTAAAATTAGGATAAATAAATAAGGCACATAACACCAACTTATATGAAATGATGTTGCATATTCTTGTTGCTTTCTTTTGACTGGGTTTGTCATCGTTATTTTATTGCACAATAATACACTAATGCAAAAAAATATGGAGAAGGGCGTTTACTTTTCCTCTGTTTAGCTTCTATATTGAAATTTCCTGGCTGCAGAAGCTCTTTCCCCATGCATGCACATATTCGTTATGCAGACTCCCATCAGCTTTACTGTAGATTAAGATCATTGTCATTTCTTTGGTTAGGTAAGGATTCTTTTAAAATTCAATTTTTTCATGCTCGTTACAGATTAAGTTCCATCTAGGGAACTTTTGCTAAATTAGTCTTCTGATTTTTATTTTTTTATTTCCATATCTCACCTGACTAGACAGGCACATAGATATCTTGTTCTTTAGGTTGTGGATAATCAATGAACCCTTTTGGTGGCTTGTGTGACTCACTCGCCAGAATCTGGTGACCGGAGTTTGGTGGCTGACTAATCAGCGCACGACGGACCTCCCTATTCTAGCAGTGTCGAAAAATATGTCTCCAAACCCTACCCTTTGAAGTGCAGCAATAACCCTCTGATTTGGACACCCAAACAGTCTAGAAATCCCTAATTTTCAAACCCTAAAAATGCTAAAACTGGTTTATAGCTTTCGATACCATGTAGAATTCTGAAATAGTATACTCTTTTATTTTTATTCATCAACATTGTTAAAAGATAATGACAAATATGATCGCACGATAAAATAGTCAATAAGAATTTATGTGAAAACCCCTTTTAGAAAAAATCAAAGACAAAAGAAAAGAATTTTCACTGATGTCGAAAATAGAAGAATACAAGAGAAAATTTCATGAACTATTTGACATTTAACCCTAATCTACCCTAATATTATTAGCTATTTATAGGGATAGTTGACTGATTTTAAAAGAAACTTGCATAGTAAGAAATCTATTCAAACTATGTTTTCTACTCTCAATCAACATAAAATAGGATAAACTTCCATCTTTTAATCAAACTAGATTTCTTACTTTCCTTAATTAATTTGAGTAAGATCGAATTCGAGTCAAATCTTAACAATCTCTACCTTGACACGAATTTTGATATGATAAGGAGTTTGAGATAAAATCTCAAATTCGATTACACACCCAAATTCAACAAAAGTTAATTCTTCACATCCCCAAATTCAACAAAAGTTAATTCTTCACATCGATGAAAAAGTTAAGTAGAGAGTTCGATGCTATCTCCAAAAAAATGTTTGATCCGATTTTGTTGTCTAGTGCCAAGGCACAAAAAGTAACATAGGCATACACGCCTTGGCAACACTGAATGCTTCATCCTGTTAATTTTTCCATTCTAAGCGATGTCAATAAATGTGCCAACCAGCAGAAAATGAAGAATCGGTATGAAACTAACTGATTTGGATGCATGGTGCCAGTGGGGGTGGACAGTGGACTCTAGCACAACAAATCCGAAGAGAGGTTTTCATTTTCAGTTTTGTCTTTTTCACTTTAGGTTCGTTGATACTTCACTAACATTTCTATCAAGAAGGAAATATCGCGTACCAGCTGAATATTGATGAAATCTTCTGTGTCATCAATGTATTCCTTCAACAGGAACAAGAAGAAAATAATATCATATCCATCCAAGAAAAGGGATGATGAATGATGTTATACTGGTGCTCCACATACCGACGTCAACTTATTGAGTGGTATCTATGAGAACAAAGTATGCTTCCAATAACATCTTCAGCTCCTCTATACTCTCAGTAGAGCTCTCTGAACTCTTTGTGCTCTCATGTGGCGCCTTGCAATGCTCAAGCTTTTCTCCAGCCTGCGTGCGTCATGGGGCGAAGCAACAGGGGACACTGTAGCTGAAGCAGAGAGTCCGTCGTTTGATCTGAATCCCATCGCAGATTGATCACCATAAATTGATGACTCCATCCTGCTCCTCTTCTTCCTGCTCCTCTTCTCGCTAAGATACATTTCCGCCATATCTCCATCATCATCCATTAGCTGCTCTATCTCATCTCTAACCTAAATAGATAACAACACTGGAAAGTATAAAAAACGGTGTTTTCAAGGACACAAGGGTACCTAGGTGCTCTATTGCCTCAGGTACAAGGCGCAGAAAGAGCTAACTTGACTAAAGTAACGTGCAATGCATACGTGTATTTTGTGTGTGTATATATAATTATGATAATAATCTCTAAAGAGAAGTCAAGTTTATGTACAAGACATTCGATATTTTGTTGGCCAATATGCCCGGTTTCATGTCTGTTATAGAATACTCAAATATCAAGAAGTAGATGGTTTGGTACTATCCCTTTCTTACAATAATCTAATGAAAATAGTTAAAAATGAAAATTAAAGAGAACTTCAATAAAGCATGTTTTTTAATGCCTGTTGCCTTACAAAAAGCATGCCCAGGTTGTGCATCTGATCAAATCCGCCACGCCTGAAAGGGGCCCAAGGTGTTTTCATTTCCTAGTGCAAAGCTCTAAGGCACGCCTAAGCGCACACCTTGACAACACTGACCAGAACACATATGGTTACCATTTACCCTCCAGAGAGAACAAAGAAAAGGGAGATGCAAAATACATTATACCTTCTGCACTCTTCGAGTCAAAGCAACAAGTCTGCTCTTTAATCTACGAACTCGCTCCAAGTTTAAAGTACTAATCTTTGATGTAAGCTCATCCAGCAATGGGTATGCTTCAATTTCCAATTCTGCTGCCTTTGATGCATCAAATGAGTTACCAACTTGCTTAAAAGTAAACATATGTAAAGAACAGATAAACTGATGGTAAAAAAGCAATAATTGTAAAAAAAAAAAAAAGGTGTGCAGGGGGCGGAACTCAGCAAGTACATAATGGACATGGTTAAATACAATATTGGTGGTCAAATTTTGATAATTCAATTATAACAGAAGATTCATTCTAATTGCTGGTTTTCCATCAGATAACTAGCATGCATCTATTAAGCTTCCAGAAACCCATATTAGTGATTGCACGTAATCAGAACTAGAGAGCTTCAAATAAGAAAAAAAATAGAAATTGCACAGAATTTATCTTATTATTTACACAAATATGGTAAGAATATATATAACACCATATCTAGGAAGGAAATGACCATCCAGCTCAGTTGGTAGAGCACAAGGTTCTAAACCTTGAGGTCGTGGGATCAAGTCCCACGGATGGCATTTCATAATTTGGAGGTCTCCTACGGAAGCTGCTCTCAACCTGGTGTTGGGGGCAGCCTACTATCTTACCTCCCCCTTACCCCATACATATGGGAAAAAAGGGACAGCCATATCTAGGAAGTAAGAGGTGGTGCTCTGACTGACTTTTGGAATATTTGGCTAGACCTTAGAAAAGCAGTTTTATTATAAGTAATACTATGAGAAAACATGAATGCCATTCAAGTAATCCAGAAGCAAGAAAGATCAAACACAAAATCTAGATACAGGATGGTATTGTATCCTAGAAACTCAGTATTGGCAATTGGCGGCCTCTTCCCAATGATCTGCTTGGTTAGGGAGGTTCACAGAAAAAGCTAATTTGCGCTTCTAACATTTACTTCTTTGAATAATTCATTTTCAGGCTCTACGGGAGTGTCAAGGTTCCAGTTGCTGTTTTCTCAGTCTCATTATTGGACATTAGATGATTTCTTTATAGCATTAGCAACGACTACAGCGGGTTTCAACCGTTCACATCAGCTTGCCCTACATATTACGGGAGCCATGACAGGTTACCATGATTCTCTCCAAAAAATACTTGATGGAGATGTCTTAGAACTCTGGGTTCCTTCAATTTATGTACTATCTAAAAGCAAATATTCAAATCTTATATTTTCCATATATCATAAGAATTAAAATGCAGTCAGCCCAGTCTCCGGTATCATCTCCTTTGATTTGTTGCTACTTCAACTGAATATAAGGCTCATCAAATATAAAAGTCAAGAGAGCTGATGAACAATAGCAATTAAAAGAATATCGTTTATTGTGTGATTCCAATCTCAAAGCATCCCATTTCCCAGACCAAATAATGGATTTCTGGTTATTTCAACAGAACATAAGGTGCCTCCAGAAATGTTACAAATTTGTAGGCTATATCTTAGTATAAATATATATTGTATTTAATGTAGGATATTATTTTGCAGATTAAGGACCTTTATGCATGTATATATACTCATAATGTTTGTTAGCGTTTGACCTGAATTTAATCTAATTCAAATTGATTGGAAAAGTAGGAAACTTAGTTTGATTGAAAGTAGGAAACACAGTTCATGAGGATTCCTATTGTATTCTTCTATTTTCGACATTAGTGAATTTCTCTTCTTTCTGCCCGTGATTCTTCCCAAACGAACTTTTCATATAAAATCTTCGTGTCTATTTTATTGTGCGATCACCATGTTTATCGTCATCTTTAACAAATTGGTATCAAAATTTCAGAATGTCAGGTTTACTTGTCTAGATCATGATAATGGCATCTTGAAGTATGAAGTTCCACTATTAAATCGCGACACCAAGTTCTCATCATGACATATGGAGGTATGAAAATTTACAAGAGCTCTCATTGTGATGAAAGGGTAGATAAAGACTATCAAATTTTATGTTTTGTCAGGTTCAATAATTTCAAAAAGATAGAGTTGTTATTTTCTTCTTTGTGTCAGATGATGACATTATTAATAAACACATCTTTATGGGATCAAATAAAGGAAGATTTTGTGTTGAACAAGACAAATGTGGATGTAATGATTTTGGAAAGCATAATAAAATTCAACTTCTTGAGCATAAAGAATTTGATAAGAAAAAGATAGTTCAATTCGTCACATGGATTAATAGAGGAAAAGATAGAATTATCATTGATGATTTAGATCATGTTGTGCATGATATTGCTCATGATGATACAATTATGAACGGAGGTGACACTTATGATGATCATACCAGTGTAAAAATTAAATCCAAGCTTGGACAAGACTTGGATTTAATTGACAATTATTGTTGAAAAATACTTCTTTTAGAGGTTTCATCGAAGAAGTGGAGAATATGTTTTTAATATGGACGAACTTGTTCATCGATTTGAAGAATTAACTTTTGTTGAATTTGGGTGTGTAATCGAATTTGGGATTTTATCTCAAACTCCTTACCATTTCAGAATTGGTGTAAAGGTAGAGATTGTTAGAATTTGACTCGAATCCGATCTTACTCAAATTAATTGAGTAAAGTAAGAAATCTAGTTTGATTAAAAGAATGAAGTTTATCCTATTTTATGTTGATTTACAGTAGAAACATAGTTTGAATAGATTTCTTGCTATGTAAGTTTCTTTTAAAATCAGGCCACTATCCCTATAAATAGATAATAATATTAGGGTAGATTAGGGTTAGATGTCAAGTAGTTCATGAAGTTTCCTCTTGTATTCTACTATTTTCGACATTAGTGAAAATTCTCTTCTTTTGTCTGTGATTTTTCCTAAATGGGTTTTCCACATAAATTCTTATTGACTACTTTATTGTACGATCATCATGTTTGTCATTATCTTTTAACAATATTGATGAATAAAAATAAATGAGTATACTATTTCAAAATTCTACATGGTATCGAATGCTATAAAGCAGTTTTACCATTTTTTAGGTTTGAAAATTAGGGATTTCTAGGTTGTTTGGGTGTCCAAATCAAGGGGTTATTGCTGCACTTCAAAGGGTAGGGTTTGGAGACATTTTTTTGACATTGCTAGTATAAAGTTGGAAAAGATCTAATGTTTCCTACTTAAGAATAATTGGAGGAGGTATAAAGCAAGCTTCGAAGGGTGGAAGATAGTTAACACTCCAACATGGTGGGAACAATAAAAAAATGAAATGGATGAAAGATTCAAAGGCTTGAAATCTAATTGTGGAGAAACTCATGGATATATGGAAAGGAAATTGAGGTTTTTGAATGACAAGGCTAAGGAAAATGAACCTCTGGCAGCCGAAGGTAAGTCTCTTGTTCATGTTACAATAGTAGGGGAACATAAGAGGTATTCCTATAAACATGGTGAACCAGGAATTTTATCTTCAAAACTAATACCAAATACAACTTTAAATATGACTCCTAAAAATCAGAATCAGAAGAAAGTTAAAGTGAATACCGATGGAAGTCATGGGTTAGAAGAAGCTTATATATTTGAGAAAGTTCCTCCTAATTAGTCCTCTAGCAGTGCAGGGAATTATCAATTAAGGCCTAAGATAGAGTTGCAGGCGTTTGAAGGGAGTAATCCCTGAGGTTGGATAAGAAAGTGCAAAAAATATTTCAATCTTTTTGGCATTCCTGAGAATCAAAAGCTGGAAATAGCATCTTTATACTTGACTAAAAGAGCTGAAATCTGGTTTGAAGGGCAGGGTTTCAAATCGCAGTCATGATCGTGTTTTTGGTCATTTCGGGTTTATCGTGATTGTGGCCATCGCAGGCACTATTGTGGCTGTCGCGGGCGCTATTACGGGTGTAGTGGGTATCTTGGACGGCTGCGAAACCATAATTTTGCGGGCGATATCATGTTTTCAGACCGTGATTTGAAACCCTGTTAAAGGGTATATTATGTAGAAGCCAAGAGTTAACTGGCTGGAGTTCACAATGGATTTATATCAAAGTTTCACCGAAATAATATACGACAATGTGGTGGTTAACTTCAATAAGTTAATGCAAAAGAATTTTATAAAGAAATATCAAGGAAAAATTAAACAGTTGAAACCCTTTATGTTCTTGAACAATCCCTATTTAGAGGAGAACTACTTTGTGTCCAGCTTTGTAAGTGGGCTAAAAGAAGAATTGAAGTAGAATCAAAATGCATGAACCAAGTACTTTAGCTAAAGCTTCTAGTTTGGCAAAATTACATGGATTGTCTTTTGAGGTGTATTCTAAAAGACTGAGAATGAATAGCAGAAGCCTTCCTTATACCAACCACTACATATCTAAAAAATTCTTAAACACGCCCACACCCAACAAAATCAGTACTTAATCTCATGAAAACAAACAAGCACTGATGGATTATAGAAGGGAACATAATTTATGTTTCAAATATGGAGAAAAGTTTAATCCAGGGAATCAATGCAAACTGAAGTAATTAAACTTGGAAAAGGATCTGAAAACAAAGAAGGATATTTGAAAATATCTATTAATACACTAACAAGAAATGTGGGGTACAATACTTTGAGAATTCAAGGAGTGATCAATGGAAGGGTCTTGAAATCTTGGTGGATAATGGGAGCACTCATACATTCATCATTCATAAATGGGTTAAGGAAGGAATAGAAGTGGAACAAACACATCCCCTAGCTATAACAATTGCTAATTGAGAAGTTGTATAGTGCTGTAAAAATCAACAAATTAAGCTAAAAATGGAGGGAACTACCTTTGAGCATGATTTTCGAGTGTTAGACATAATGTAATGCCTCGAAACATGGGTTAGTAGTTGGGTCAACCCGAGATCCATTTTAGAGCCCAAAAGATTTATTAAAATGGTTTGGACCAAGTTTAATGGTAATTGGGCTTAGTTGGACCCAGAAAGAAATAGGAAAGGTGATGATTTTCTTGTGGGCTTGAAAGTGTAGTGACCTAAAGAGTAGTTTACCCATTTTTATTTGAAGCTGAAATCTTCGCCCCATTTTATATCAGATCCACGTGAACCAAACCCAAAACTATCTTACCAAATACTCTTCTCCTTCTTCATTCTAGCATTTTCCATTTCCCTTCCTTTCAAGAGCTAAGTTTCAAGCAATCCAAACTTAGTTAGCATGAGCCAAGGTAAGATTATGAATCACCATTCTTCAAGCTTTAATTTAAGCCTCATTTTGCAAGTTTTCCTCTATGGTTTCCAAAATGGGTTTTTGGGAGATTTAATAAATCCAAGGATTCTAGGTCATTTTTGTTAGATTTAGGTTATTGGAAGTATTTTAATCATTATTTTCATTACATAGTTAATTTAGAAACTTATTTTTCTTATCTTTTATTAGTGAAAGAAATGGGTGAAGCCTCCAAGGCAAAGGGGAAGGAAAAAGCTTCTATTGAGTGAGTTGGAGCTTTGTTTTTAGCCTAGAAATCAAGGTATCCACACTTACAATTTCTCTATACTCTTAGCATGTCATGTTAATGTATTGAATATCATGAAGGTAAGAAGGAAGCTTATTAATCATATCAATGGTAGATTTTATGTTTTGGAATTTTAAGCATGATATAAGCCTTATTTATCCCTTTTTATGACACATAAGACTTTAAGCATGTTTGGAGACCTCGTAAGGGTCTTTGGGAGTGAGATATAACATTTTTGTGTTAGTTTTTAAGTCTTCTACAGATCGAGTGTCGATACTATAGGACTAGTATCAATATTTGTTCTTCATTTCTGGGTAGAAACGTGTTTTCTGGGAAGGAGTATCGATACTCTTTCAAAAATATTGAAACTTTGTGTCATAGTTTCGAAACTTCCAGAAAGTATCAAAACAAGACAAAACAAAATGTTTAAAAATATAAATATGTATTTAAAGTATCGAAACTTTTGCAAGTGTATCGATACTCTTGGGCTAGTATCGATACTTTTAGTCTATTTTGGGCAAAAAAAGATCATTTTTAAGGGAATTAGACCCGAGGTACCCCGATACTTCAATATATTATCAAATAAGACTACAAGTGAGAATATTTATGATTTTTAATTCAAACATAGAAACCATATAATTAGGGTGACATAAAACTAGCCTTGGTTGATGCTCGGGAAACAATTTGGACAGCTGAGTTCCTCTAGTTTACGGTGTCAAAAGTGTAAATGTAGTTCGGATATCCATAGGTAGGGTGCAAGGCCCTTAAAACTGACTAGCTATGGTGCAAGGTCCGAAACTCGCAAGGGATGGGCTAGTTGGGGGTATGGTGTCCAATGCAGTGATTTCGAGGGCCATATCCTCGTTACACTAGAGGGGTGTGTGAGCTTCGAGATGTAGAAATCCCTCAGCCGCACCATGATGTCTACCATAGCATAGAGAGTGAGTATCACAAGGATACTAATGTTGTATTGATGATGCACTGTATTGTTTTCAGTTGTTAAAGCATGTTATAGATGTACATTTGTTAGTATCTTTTAGTTGTTAGTGTGGCACTGGGCTAGTTAGTTCAACATTTGGAATTTGTTTCCTTACGCATATTAGGTGAAGACTAGTAGAGGAGCTGTTTGTCTAGAAGAAATCCAGACCACATAGCAGAGCAGAGTACGTCTCGAATTTCTTAGAGGGAATGTATATTCGAAGTCTCTATTCTGTAAATTCGAGTCGTAAATTGTTCTAAACACATGGTTTGTATATTTTTATTTTTTTTATCTTTGGGATCTCCCGAACTATAATTTATTTTGTATGAATTTTATTATATATTTTATTAAAAGATTTCGTCAATGAATGTTATTTTATTTTAGCATGTTGTAGAAATTTGTTGGTTAACCACTCTAGTGGTTCCGTGTGGCACTCTCATTGGTCGACTGTGTGTCGTACTGGTGTAGGGTGTTACACATAGGGTCAGTGTGAGTTATACAGTTGTATAGGCTTACTTATTAGTTTAGATTAATTATATTTCTAATCCTAATTATTAGCATATTTTTTAATATAAAATACTATAAGGTTGTCTAGTTCTAGTGGGAAAATACTCAATAAAATGTATATAAATAGGTTTTTACTCCCCAGATTTGTTATACAATCAAGAAGAATTATCTCTTCTATATTTCGTAGTTTTCTCGGTAAACTACACAGTATCAGTTGCTGACATCGATCATCAACAATTTAGATTAATTCAAATTCTAATCTTAATTATTAACATATTATATTAGAATAAAATACTATAAGGTAGTCTAGTTCGAGTAGGAAACTTACTCCATAAATTGTATATAAATAGGATTGTACTCACCAGATTTATTATGCAATCAAGAAGAATGATCTCTTCTATATTTCCTAGTTTTCTTGGTAAACTACACTGGTTTGCTTCTCCAGTCATCGCTTACAGCGACACTAATGGATCGTTCACGACAGTCCGTTACCCTATTTGTCATTGTTTGTAGCGACTGATTTTCTAGGGTTTGATCGAACCTAGTTCTCGCCCTAGCTATCAATTTGTAACTCTAACATTCCAACATTAACTATGACTGTCGCTAATTCCTCTGATGATATCTTGGAGGTTCTCTCTCCCTCGCCTCATCTGGTTCTTGTCGAGAATTCCCTTGCATCTATAACTTGCCAATGGTTGAATAATGACAATTACATCACTCACTCCTAAAACAATTCTCACCCTAAGAAGGGGCCATCATGGTGTGATTCCTATAAAAAGGTCAACCATATTATGGATACTTTTCGGAAACTAAACGATAAACCGATCGATGATAAGTCTTCCAAGAAACATCAACAGCGTAATGCTAAAGGAAATTGTTCTTTGTCTATTAGATTGAAGGGAAGTTAATTTACTATGAAACAAATAGAAGACCTGCAAAGTCTCTTTCGCCAATTACAACATTCTTCTACACCGACATCCTCCTCTCATGCAGGTAGCATCTCATTCGCTACTTTGGCTCATAAATCCAACATTTCTATGTGGATTCTAGTGCAAGTGATCTTATGACAGATGATCTTTGGCTCTTTTAATCTTTCAATGGGAACTCGTATATCTCTCATATTCGAATAGTAGATAGTTATCTTTCGCATTTTACCAGATATGGGTTCGTTCGTATTAATCCGAACATTCTACTATCACATGTTCTTTATGTTCCAAATACTTCTTGCAATCTTATTTCCATTAGCAAGTTATATGCCGATTTAAGATGTACTATTATATTTGACTCTAATGTGTGTGAACTAGGTGATTTAGAGTACTAAGCTTTGTGGGAGCCTTTACCTACTTCTGGTAACTATCATACAATATATCCCTTCTATTCTTGCATCACAATCATCCTTGTTAGATACCTCCACCAATATTATGTTATTATATTTTCGCTTAGGACACGTGAGTTTTTTTTTATATTGCAAATATGTTTCCCCATTATTCATCAACAAAAGTCCAAAAATATTTTTCATGTGATATATGTCCTCTTGAAAATCAAACAAAAAACATTTATCCACATTTTCCATACAAATCATCTAAACCATTTGCAATGATTCACAGTGACAATTGGTAACTATCCCGAGTATAAACAATTCTGGTGGTTTATTTCTTTCATCGATGAGCACAATCGAACCACTTAGACATACCTTATGAAAATAAAGTCTGAAGCTATCTTTAAAAGGTTCCATAAGATGGTTGAAAATCAATTTCAAAGTTCAATCCAAATATTTCATTCTGACAATAGTAGTGAGTATTTTGCTAAGTTTTTAGGTTTTTTCTTTCAGGAAAAATGGATTGTTTATATCACTTCGTGTATTAACTGTCCTCAATAAAATGAGGTAGCTAAGCTAAAAAAAGACATCTTCTAGAGATCACTTGGTCTCTCTTCTTCTGTACAAACATTCTTCATTCTTTTTGGGGGTGATATTTTAACTGCAATATACTTGATTAACCGTCTATCCAATAAACCCTTGATTTTTCAGTATCCACGAGAGGTATTCTTTCAATATTTCCCAACTTTAAACGTATAACTTCCTCTTTACCACTTCGAGTCTTTGTTTGTACTGTCTTTGCACATAACAATGTTCCTTCTCAATCCAATTTATATCCTCGAGCATTTCGGTGTGTGTTTCTTGGTTACTTTTTCATCTCAAAAAGGTTTTAGGTGTTATTATCCTCAAACTAAGAAATTTTTTGTTTCAATGAATGCTACTTTCTTTAATAAAACTCCTTTATTCCATAAAACTATGATTCAAGGGGATTTGTATAGGAATTTTAGTTACTTCAACCATCTTATGTGAACTAAACAGTGACATCGAATCAGCCAAATTTAAACCAACCAGCCAAACCACCGAACCAACCATCCTTGAACCTGATAACCATGCTCTTTATTAACTAACTAGCATCATTGAACCCACTAGAACCAACAAATTTACCAAGTTCATCCGACCTAAACCGACCAACAACGAAAAACCAGCCTACTTCACCTCAAACTGAAAATATCATATTGTTTTTTTACAAAATAAGACAAAAATCTATGTCTAAACCTACTTTTGAACCTCAACCTAAGTCTCCCATACAACATGAACACTCTTATGGACCGGAACAAAGCCAGAATCCCTTGGGAGATGAAGAAGGTCACTTGAGTCCCTCTAATGAATAAAATACCTTGATTGATAACATTTATTTGTCGATTGTTCAGAGGAAGGGAGTTA
Organism: Hibiscus syriacus; assembly: GCF_006381635.1. Lineage (NCBI taxonomy): Eukaryota > Viridiplantae > Streptophyta > Magnoliopsida > Malvales > Malvaceae > Hibiscus > Hibiscus syriacus. Next base: position 6,380,699 of record NW_024062743.1, on the reverse strand, counting down.
GGAGATGCACAAATCATCCGATTAACAAATTTGTTGGACATGGAAAATTAATACCTTGTTTCAAGAATTTTACAACTAATGTAGATAGCGTTATCATTACAGATAGGGTGGAAGAATCATTAAAGGATCCTAAGTGGAAATAGGTGGTAGAGGAAGAGTTAATCCCACTAAAAAAACAACAACACATGGATCATAGTTGATCTCCTGAAAGACAAGAAACATGTCAGTTGTAAATCGGTTTTTACAGTGAAATACAAGGTGAATGGCAGCATGGAACAATACAAGGTTAGACTAGTGGTGAAAAGGTTTACTTAGTCCCAAGGAGTTGAGTATCACGAGACGTTTAATCCTGTGACAAAATTAAACACGGTGAGAGTACTACTATCGTTGGCAGTCAATGAGGATAGGGTGCTTCATCGACTAGAAATCAAGAATGTTTTTTTAAATGGCAACTTAAAGGAGAATATGTATATGTCAATCCCACTAGGTGTGAAGAGTAGTACATGAAAAGCATGTTGACTACTAAAGTCTTTATATGGACTCGTACAATCTCCAAGAAAATGGTTTGAAAGATTCATGAAGGTAATTATTCAAGACGGATACAAGCAAAGTCCGTCGGATCATACATTGTTCGTCAAAACATCTTCAAACAAGAAGAATGCTACTTTGATATTTTTGTAGATGATATCAAAATAACTGGTGATGACTCTATAGTGATAGAAAGATTGAATAAGCTACCAACAAGGGAATTTGAGATGAAAGACTTGGGAAATTTGCGATATTTCTTAGGCAAGAAGGTTGCAAGGTCGAAAGAAGTAATAATGATCAATCAAAGTAAGTACACCCTAGATCTACTATCAGATAGAGGAATTAAGGGATTCAAGCCAACTGAAACTTCCATGGAAGCAAATCTTAAACTAAGAAGAGAATAGTTGAGAAGCTCGGTAAATAAAGAATAATATCAAAGGCTAGTAGGTAAACTCATCTACTTATCACTTACCAGACCTGATATAACCTTTTTTTCCAGTATTATAAGTCAATATATGGAAGATCCAAGAAAATAACATTTGGAGGCCACAAACTGAATTCTGAGATACATGAAAATAACATCGGGACATAAATTAATTTTCAAACAGAGTAAGGATAGAACAGTAAAAATATTATTCGATTATTGTTGGGCAAGATAATTAACTAATAGAAGATCTACAACTGATTATTGTTCATCATTTTTTTAGAAACCTTGTCACGTGGAGAAGTAAAAAGCAAGATGTGGTCTCTTGAAGAAGTGCAAAAACATATTATAAAGTAATAACACAAGGCATTTGTGAGGGAATTTGGCTAAAAACATTGTTAAATGAATTGGGTTTATGTGAAAACAATTGTTTAGAACTTCAAAGTGATAGTAGGTTGGCAATAAGTATTGTGAAGAATCTAATTCATCATGATTGAATTAAGCATGTGGAGATTGATAGACATTTCATCTTGGAAAAGGTGAATAGTGGACTAGTAAAACTCAACTATGTTCCTGCCAAAAACTAATGGGCGGATATCCTCACCAAGGCGCTTCCAAAAGCCACCTTTGATGAGATCGTATCCAAGCTGGGTCTTTTCAACATTACTCCCCAGCTTGAAGGGAAGTTTGAGCTGTACAATTTTATAAGCTTACCTAGTAGTTTAGATTAATTATAATCCTAATTATTAGCATATTTAGAATAAAAATACTATAAGGTACTCTAGTTCTAGAAGGAAACTTACTCTATAAATTGTCTATAAATAGGCTTTTACTCACCAGATTTATTATGCAATCAAGAATAATTATCTCTTATATATTTCCTAGTTTTCTAGGTAAACTATAGATAGTGATATGGTGTTGAGTTGATTAGATGAGGCAATACAATCCAATTATCATGGATTTTAAAGAAATGACTATGAGTTCCAAAATAGGGGAAACAATCAAGTTAGAAGAAATAAAGAAGTGCTTGCCAATGAAGGTCATTTCAGGCTTTAAATTGCAAACAAATCACTAAAAAAATACTAAAGTAATTGGAGAAGCATGTTTCTTGAGTTTTGAAGTAGTGGAACCCAATATTCTAGTGAAATCACAACCTTTATTGGATGAGTATCAAGACATTTTTGAAGAACCTAAAACATGCCTCATACCAAAAATCATGACCATGTTGTTATGCAGAAAAAGGGAGCTCAACTAGTAAATCTGAGGCCATGTAGATTTCCACATCCATAAAAATATGAAGTTGAAATACATATAAAGGAAATGTTGTTTACTTCAACCATTCAAACTAGTACGACTCTTTTTTCTTCACCTTGCCTACTTGTGAAGAATAAGGGTAGCACATGAAGGATGTGTGTGGATTACAAAAAATTAAATTCTATAACAGTCAAGAATAAGTTTATCATTCCAGTGGTAGAAGACAAACTTGATGAGTTGGTAGAAGCTTCATATTTTTCTAAGGTTGACTTAAGGTTAAGATATTGGCAATGATGAGGACATTCCTAAAATAGCTTTCAGGGTACGCTATAGGCATTATGAGTTTAAGGTAATGCCCTTTGTATTAACTAATGCACCTATTACTTTTCAAGAATTAATGAATGAGTTATATGGTCCTTATTTAATACAATTTATTTTAGAATATTTTGATGAAATCTTGATGTATAGTCCTAACCTTTCAACTCAAACAACATTTGAAAGTGATGTTGAACCACTTGAGAGCTAATCAATTGCTTGCGGAAGAGAGTTGGTACATGCACCACAAATCTCACATCAAAGAAATATGATATAATTCTTCCAATTGATCCACAAGTTCAAGTCTTGGAAAAGAATATCAGAATAGCAACAAACTTGTGATGTCGACTTTTTGAATGTAATTCATGTGTTACTTGATCGACTTGTCTTCTGGAGATACGATCAAATGTCTTTTAGCTTTCCAACGGTAATTGAAACGCGTCAATATGATTTTGGGAACTCAAGATATACCCATTTTAGCAAAGATAATGCATGCAGAAATTCCTATCGTCGTTAATAAGAGATTTTACAAATATTACGAATCATCAATATTTTTATTGATTATTTGTAATAAAAGTTGATATAGGATAATGTTATATCTTTTATGATTATATTTATTATTCTATTAGGAATTAGAATCAAAACATCTTTAGTTTATTATTATTTTATTCATTAGTTACTTAGGACTTTTGGAACTCCTCACCTACATAAAGGAGGTTCATTCCACCATTTTAAATTATATTTCTTTGATTAATAATACAACATTGAGTATGTTCTTTCTAGTGTTTATAGACTTATGCTTTTGAAGCATTCTTCATCATTAAGTTCTTCGAATTCTTCGTGAGATAGATCTTCACACTTCGGTTTATCTCTTCATTATGATTAGGAGGGCTGGTTAGAGTCGATTATCGACTTTGTCTAGTCAATTGTGATTATAAGGGTTCGTAGGACAACTAACTATCATCATCAAAAGATCATACACGACAAAATCACCACCACATCCACCTTATTGCCAAAACCTATACATATGAGGGGAAATTTTCAATTCAAGTTATTTCCTTGTTTTCTTTATCTTTTCATAATTCTTTTTACATATTCATTTTAACTATTTCATTATCTTTATGACGAATATTTTCTTACTTGATTTCATGTAAGAAACAATTCTTTATCCAATAACCCTAATTTGGATAAGTATTTCTATCTTTTTCATTTGATTATGTATTCATTCTTTTATTTATATTTATTATATTCTATTCACCATATTCATAAACTTTTGTTCTTATTTGAGTTTTCCAAAATTCCCTCATCCAAAAACTCTAATTTTTGACAAACTCTAAACTTCTTTTAAGTTCATTCTTTAATTGAGTGTAGATTTCTAACCTTGATTCTTCAAATTCATGCAATGTCGCAACCCTACTGCTATCTCCTATCAAGAGTAAATGTTTCTTTGGAGAACCGAGGGTAGAATATTTGGGATATGTTATTTTTGCAATAGAAGTATCCATAAATCCTTTTAAAATTGAGGCCATGCAATAGTGGCCATTGCCAAAGAATCTCAAATCTTTAAGGGGTTTTCTATGGCCCACTAGATACTATAGAAAATTTATAAAGGGCTATGGAGAACTCATTAAACCTCTAACCAATTTTCTTAAGAATGGTGGATTTAATTAGAATCCAGAATGAGAAAAGGCTTTTAATTCTTTAAAATAAGCTATGTGTGAATCTCTTGTATTAGCTCTCCCCAATTTCAAAAAAAAAAACTTTTCCTTGGAGATAGGTGCAAATTCTAAAGGAATATAGGCTATTTTAACAAAAGGGGAAAGGTCATTGTCTTATTTAAGTAGAGCCTTAGGACCTATACATATGGATTTATCAATATATGTGTTACAGATTCTTAGGCTACTAATCAGACAGATTCTTATGCTAATCACTTTTAATATAATATATTATGTTACCTAGTTTAACATGATTGGAATTATTTATAAACCCCTATATACTAATCAATAATATATTAATGTAAATTATTAAAATATTCGAGTGTTTAATTTTTTTTAGGGTTGTTTGGGTATCGAAAGAAATGAGTGGTTTTTGGTCGTTTTTCATCAATGACTTTTGGATGGCAATCTATCGACACTTCCAGCACCAGGATGTCCACCTTGTGTTGATCGACTAATTTGGAAAGACCGATCATCGGATTCCCTACGCGTGAAGCTTACGCGTTACCACAAGCTTTCGCCACTTCGTCATGTGCCGACACGTGAGGGTGCGCGGCCACCCATTTTTTATACCATTTTCTTTCATCATCGTCTCTTTGATTTCAACCACATACTGTCTCTGGTTCTTATTTTTTGTTCGTTTTTGGGTTGGGTGTCTCATTTGTTTTTGGTGTTATTTGATTAATGATTTAATTTCCTTTGTAGGTTGTGTGTTATCTTGTACTTATAGCTAATAAAAAGAATATAGAAACTTCTTCAATGGTGGTTACAATATTTGCGAATGAGTATGCCAAGTTCCTTCATCTTTGAGAAACTATGGAACAATTGTCTAGCCTCATTTCTACCCTAGTTGAGTTAGGTAAACCCAATACATGTCTTGTTTCCACTTCATTGAAATAAGTCATTGATTTTGGAGCAACGGACCACATGACAGGTAACTCTAGTCTTATTTATCATTTTAAATCCCATTCTATCACTCATGTTACTTTAGTCGATGGTTCCACAACCACTGTTATTGGCTCCGACATTCTGAATCCTACTCCGTCTCTTCCTTTGTCATTTGTTTTGAGCTTACCATAATTATCTTTTAATATGATATCAGCTAGTAAACTTACTCATTTCCTCAAATTTTCTATCTCATTTTTCCCTATTATTGTTTGTTTCAGGATCTCTTGACGAAGAAGATTATTGGTAAAGGACATGAGCCTGGTGCTCTTTATATCCTCGATACCCAAGAACCATAAATTATTGCCTGCACTGGAACTATCACTCCTTTTGAGTAAAATTTTCATTTAGGTTATCCCTCATTCCCTTCTTTAAAGAAACTTTGCCATCAATTTTCCAACTTAACATCTTTGGATTGTGAATCCTATTAGTTTGTTGAGCATTATCGCCTTAGTTCACACATTAAAGTCAATAAATGTGTCTCTTTCCCGTTTGATTTAGTATAACCTGATGCTTGGGGTCCTAGTCCAGTTATATCTAAACCTGGTTTTCGGTACTTTATCACCTTTATTGATGATTATTCTAGAATGACATGGTTTTATTTGATGAAATCCCATTCCGAATTTTTTACTCATATTTTCTTTCTATGATGAATTTTGAACTCAATTTGGTACACATGTTCAAATATTACAAAGTGATAATGCAAAAGAGTATATTTCAGGTCCTTTCAAAAAATACATGTTTAAGCAAGAATGCTCCATCAAACCTCATGTGTTGACACCCATTCTCAAAATAGTGTTGTTGAAAGAAAAAATATACATCTTCTTGAAATTGCTCGTGTCTTTTTATTTCAGATGCAGCTTCCAAAATGTTTTTGGGCTAATGTCATTTCAACCACTTATTTTCTCATTAATCGTATGCCTCCTATTTTGTTGGGTAAAACACCTTTCTATACTTTGTTCCCAAATAAAAATTTGTTTCCCATCTCACCAAAATTTATTTGTTGTACTTATTTGATCGAGATGTTCGTCCTTATATTAGAAAGCTTGACCCTAAGTTATTGGCATGTGTTTTTTTGGAGTATTCTTGTGCACAAAAAGGGTATCATTGTTATTCTCCAAGTCTCGGTAGGTATGTTGTGTCTAGCGATGTTCCTTTTTTAGAACAAACACCTTTCCATTTTTCTTTAGGTTTTGTGCATTAAAAGGAAGATGGTTTCTTACTTTATCATATCCCATCAAACTTGGATTTGTCATCCTCTACATTGGTTTAACCTACAATTGCTAAGCCTCCTATTAAAAACACCTACTCACATTGCCTACAACTGCCCAGTTCTAACCCAGTTATAGAGTTTCTATAATCATTTCCTGATGAGCCAATATCTTTGTCATAAGATCTGATTACCATAGATGATCTCGACCTTCCTATTTCCCTTCGAAAAGGAAAACGTACGTGTACATACCCAATTTCTTCTCTTGTTTCCTATAATTGTTTGTCCTCATATTCTTTTTATTTTCTTACATCCTTAGATATTGTTTCTCTCCCTAAAATTATTCGAGTGGCATTAGCTCATCCGGGATGGCATACAACTATGCTTGAAGAAATGACTGCTCTCGTGGACAATGGTACGTGGACTTTGGTACCTTTACCTAATGGAAACAAGTTATTGAGTGCAACTGTGTGTTTACTATTAAATTCAATCCTAATGTCTCTGTTAATTGATTGAAAGCTTGCCTTATTGCTAAAGGATATGCTCAGACTTATGGAGTGGATTATTATGATACGTTTTCTCCTGTTGCTAAACATGCTTCTATAAGATTATTGATGCAGGGGGATCCGAGAAAGATGATGATGAGCTGTCAGATTGCACCTTGATGGCGCTGAGATACCATGAGTTGGCAGATTAGCGCAAAGACGGGAGTTGATTGTGATATGTTCCTCATTGGGGCCGTTTTGAGTGTGTTTCAGTCTTTTGGCCATAACTTTGGCTACGAGTATCGAAATCGCGCATAAGACCCCAATTCGGAAAGCCCCTTTCGAGGCGCACGCTGTCCACATTGAGCTTGGCTCTATGTGCCCTTTTTTTGACCTAAAATTCTGTTGTTTTCCCCTCCGAATCACTAGTTTTATTTATTTTTTACTATTTATGGTAATATTTTTCTTGTCAATTAGGAAGTTATTTTAAACCCGATTTGGGACGATTTTTTGCAGATTGCTTATTTTATTTCGAATTTCAATTTAGAGTGATTTCCAAGATTTTTCTATTTTTGGCAAAATTCGAATAAATAAGATTTTTGGCTATAAAAGTCCAGCTGGTGGATTGATTTTGGGCACTGTTTGATTTTATAATATTCCGTTAAACCCTATAGACTTTTTTCTCTGGTTTTGGGGAATTTTCTCCTGTGAATCATCTGGAACTAGCCCGCAGGATAATCGCTATCCAGATTTTTTGCAGATTGCTTATTTTATTTCAAATTTCAATTTAGAGTAATTTCTGAGATTTTTCTATTTTTGGCAAAATTAGGATAAACACGATTTTTTGCTATAACAGTCTGGCTTGTGGACTGATTTTGGGCATTGTTTGATTTTATAATATTTCGTTAAACCCTAGAGACTTTTTTCTCTGGTTTTGGGTGAATTTTCTCATGTGAGTCATTTGTTGGAACTAGCCTGCAGGATAATCGCTATCCTGTCCAGCGTCAATTATTCATCTCCCTTGAAGCCACGTTTGATTGGCCTTTGCATCAGTTGGATATAAAGAATTCCTTTCTTCATAGTGATCTTGAGAAAGAGGTGTATATGGAGCAACCACCTAGTTTTTTTGCTCAGGGGGAGTATGGGAAAGTATGTTGTTTGAACAAATCTCTATATGGTTTGAAACAAAGTCCTTGGGCATGGTTTGGGAAGTTTAGTTAGGCTATTGAGAAGTTCGGGATGCAGAAAAGTAAGTCAGACCATTCAGTTTTCTTTAGAAAGTCTGATGAGGACATTATTCTATTAGTTATATATGTGGATGATATTGTAATCTCTTGAAGTGATTCTAGTAGAATTTCATCTCTGAAGTCCTTTCTCCAAACTCAGTTCCACACCAAAGGTCTAGGGATGTTAAAATATTTTTTGGGAATTAAGGAGAATGGAAGTAGGAAATGAATCTTCCTATCGCCAAATAAAATATATGCTTGATCATTTATCAGAGTCGGAAAATTGGGTGTTAAACCTTCTAGTACTCCAATGGTCCCCAATCAACAATTATCCAAAGAAGGTTAATTATTTGATGATTCTGAAAGATACAAAAGACTGATTGGAAAATTAAATTATCTTATTGTAATGTATCCTGATATTGCTTATTCGGTGAGTGTCCTGAGCCAATATATGTCATCACCAATTGTCGAACATTGGAAAGCAGTAGAATAAGTCTTGTATTATTTGAAGAGTTATCCTAGACGAATAATTTTATATGGTTTATTTGTTGGAGGGAACTTAATTTCATGGAAGAGTAAGAAACAAAATGTGGTCTCAAGCTCCAGTGAAAAAGTCGAATATAGAGAAATGGCCAAGTTCGTATGTGAAATCATGTGGGTGTATCAGCTCCTCAATGAAGTAGGAATTAAAAGCTCATCTCTTGCAAAACGTTAGTGTAATAATCAAGTTGCGCTTCACATTGCTTCGAATCCAGTCTTTTATGAATGAACGAAACATATTGAGATTGATTGTCCATTCCCGAAAAGATTCAACAAGGATTGATCACTACTGGATACATGAAGACAGAGAACAACTAGGAGATATTTTCACGAAGGCTCTCAAAATAATCCGAATTAATTTCCTTTGTAACAAGTTGGGCATGATCAATATCTATGATCCAACTTAAGGGGGAGTGTTACAGATTCTTAGGCTACTAACCAGGCAGATTCTTAGGCTAATCACGTTCAATATAATATATTATGTTACCTAGTTTAGCATGACTAGAATTGTATATAAACCTCTTTCTACTAATCAATAATATATGAGTGTAAATTATGTTCTCTACTGATTTCTGCACTATGAAAAGGAGGATATAGCTATACTTATGAAAATGTCCAAAATAGAGGCATTATTGAGAGGTTGAAACAGCTGAGAACTACAACCCTTTTTGATACATCATACCAACCGGAGACAAATGGGCAGATTGAGAGGTTGAACCAGTGCTTGGAGTAATACTTGAGAAGTATGTCTTTCCTCAAGCCTGGTAGCTGGGTGAAATGATTACCTTTGTACAACATCAATTATCATACAACCCTATATGTTACTCCTATTGAAGCTCTGTACGGATATAAGCCTCCCCTAATGACCTGGACGAATAAAACCATTGTCAAATCGATCAAAGAGATGATGACAAAAAGAGAACATTTGTAGAAGCAACTTAAAGAAAACCTAGCTAAGGTTCAGAACCGCAAGAAGCGGAATGTGGATAAAAACAGGAGTGACAGAGGAGATGAAGTCTACCTTAAGCTACAACCCTAAAAATAATCATCAGCGGCGGTTAGGAAGAATCTAAAGGTAACAACAAAGTATTATGGTCCATAAAAGATTAAGAAAAGGGTAGGGTTAGTTGCATATCACATGGAATTGCCAACACATTTCAAAGTTCACCTTGTGTTCGATGTGAGTTTGCTTAAGAAAAATATGAGAGATCCTCCAAAGCTGAGTGATGATGGTCAAATGAAGGTTTATCCGGCTATTGTTCTCGATAAAAGGAAGGTGAAGAGACAAAACAAGGCAATGACTCAACTGTTGCTTTAATGGTCGAATTTGAAGGCAGAAAAAGAAATTTAGGAAGACTGCAATGCTTTGAAATCCCAGTTTTCAGCTTTGATCCTTGGGGACAAAGATCTACTGAAGAAGGGGGAAAACTCATAACCTAGAGGACAAGGGGGAGAAATTAAGGATTGGAAGTGACAATTTAGGGATTGAAAAAGAAGAAAGGAGAAAGGGAATAGCTGACCTGGATTGTAAACTGATGACTCGGTTACAAAAGGACATAGATATCTAGTGAGAGTGTCCGGGCAAATTGGGAAGAAAGACGGAGCCCAGACGATGGTAACAGCAAGCTGTGAGAATGAGCCTGGTACTAACTAACCCATATGAATGATGCAACAAAGTTGAACAACAATTATTTGATAGAATAATTCTGTTAAATTTGTATCCGGGAATTTATAGAAATATGGATGTAATAGGGAAAATATTCTGCCAATTTTTAATGAAAAGTTGTTCTTCTACAATTTATTCCTCTTTTCTTTTTAAATCTCTTATTTCTATTTTGACTTCTCTTTGAACCATAACAAACGATTAAATCTGCATTCTCTCATTTCTAGTAAGGGTGGCTTATCGGGATTGTCTCAGGAAAGGCGGGTTAATATACGGTTAATATACGGCAGTACCGGATACATTAAAATGTATTTAATAGCGGTACCTATTATGTTGACAACTAATAATGTTTTAGGTAGAAAATATGAAAAACTATTAAAAAATTTGGTAACCGGTAAACTTTGGTTATCGGTAAGTATCTATCCTTTTTATAAAAGTGTCCATACTTTTAACATATCAAGTAAATTTTACCGGTTTTATCATAATGAATCTGGTTTTGTCATCATATTTTTACCTGTTATATTGTAAAGTATCTATCCTTTTATAAAAGTGTCCATACTTATTTCACTGTGAAAATATATTTATTATTATCTTTGGTTAATATTGTTAAATTTAAATTCTAAATAATATTTTATAAAATATCAAAACAATCAAATAATTTTTTGTGTAAATGAAATTATTAAATTAATATTGTAGGTGGAAAACATGAAACACTATTAAAAAAATTGAAACATAAATTACATAACTTTAAAAAAAGTATATATCATTTTTATAAAAGTGTCCATACTTATAAAAGTAGGTCTAAGTCATGAAGAAATATTAAAAAATTGTGCTACCGGTTCGTGTCGATCCAAATTAAAAATGTGTCGATCCAAAACGATATAACAGGTAAAACTATGACAAAAACCGGTATAGAAATGATAAAACCGGTAAAGCGCTACCGGATACATTTAAAGTGTCGGTACTTTAATATAAGGATCGACACTTCGTGAATTTAAAAGAGAAGCAGTTTTAAATCCTATAAAGTGTCGATACTTTTAAAAAATGTATCGATCCAAAACGATATACCAGGTAAAAATATGATAAAATCGGTATCAAAATGATAAAACCGGTAAAAGGTTACCGGATATATTAAAAGTGTCGATACTTTATATAAGGATCGACACTTTGTGAATTTAAAAGAGAAACAGTTTTAGCGCCTATAATGTGTCGATACTTTAAAAAAATATATCGATCCACAACGATATAACAGGTAAAAATATGATAAAACCAGTATCAAAATGATAAAACCGGTAAAATGATACCGGATATATTGAAAGTGTCGATACTTTCGTAAGTACGTGTAATAAATTATCGACACTTTCAAAGAAATAGGTAATTATCCTTTCGAAAGTATCGACACCTGACATAAAAGTATTGACACTTTTGTATATGTATCGATTAAAATATAAATAACATATCCGATGAAAATATAAGCTAAATATCCTCTGAAAATAGATAGAATGGACGAGTTTTTGAAATCGAAGCGTAATTGTTGCTGCATTTCAGAAGGCGTTTCTAAAGCGAAGTTTGTTTGTTTGTTGTTGCAGTCGAATCGAAAAGTATGTTGTCGAAACCCTAATTTTTTATTATTACAGTAATCGCGATAGGGTTTTTATGTGTGTTGTTTGGGGTATTGGAGTAAAGAAGCATTTGAGACCGATTGCAGGTAGAAAGTGTTATTCAAGGAAAAATATAAATGTCGATACTTTTATTAAATATTATAGGTAGAAAATGATATTATATGTTGTATAAATGTGCCGACACATTTTGGTGTGGCCATTCAAATTCTTTTGAAGAAAACCGTTTTACCACAAGAGTAGTTATCTATATTTGTATATTGAATAAAGTGTATGTAACAAAATAATTTGATTTGCGTAAACTGATATATGAAGGAAAAATGGAGTCAATGGGTTGGAAAATTGTTGGTGGAGCAGATGACTTTGAAATTGAGGCCGAGACTCGAAAGCAACCAAAGGGTGGATATATGTACTTCTAGTAAGTATCAATGTCTTTTTGTTATTATTGTTGAAATGGTAATTGGATTAAAGTATCGATAAACTTTAAATTGATTACAAATTTTAAATGTTGACAGTATGGCCGAATGCAAAAGGATGAAGGAAGATGGCACACAGAGCGGTTCGGTATGTAAAAATGAAATTGACATTGAGTAGTATTTAGTGTTAATGTATTGATTAAGAAACGTTTATGTTTTATATTAGGTGACAAAAGATGTGAGGTCCAAATGGAATTCAATAAGTGATGCTGAAAAGGAACCTTACATCACACAGTCAAGGAATGATAGTAAAGAATACAAAGAACGGAGGAAAGCACATGAAAATAAGGTATTCATTAAACTTGTAAATACGTTGATACAAAATATATAAGAACTATAACATTATATATTGTTAAAAAAATGTAGGAAGTGTCGACAAGATGCAGCATTAAAAGAGTGAATTTATTAATTAAACACCTTAAGGAGAAGGGTCAGTTGAATGTGCTGGGAGAAATAGGTTTTGGATCGTTGGTAGGAGTAAGGGATCGACCTATTCGGAGGGAATTGTGTCGATCCTTGATGGCGCAATTTGATGTCAGACAATGTATTGCTAAATATGGTGATTTTTCATTTCCTCTTAGGATCCCATGTGCTGCAGCCGTATTGGGGGTAGAAAATGAAGGCAAAAGTGTTGTAGAAGTCTGTAAGAGTAAGGAATGGAAAGCACTTGCCTCCAAATATGGTTTGAAGTATAAGGTGACATATGCTGAAATTGAAGAGGAAATAAAAAGTGGATCTTACGTTGGGGATGAGCTGAAGGCCAGAGTTCTATTATACCTTGTCGGTATCTTTCTTTGTCCAACGGGTAATACGTCAACGAACAAAGAACATATGAAGCTCATTTGTGATGAAGGCTTGAAGGGTGAATTCAATTGGGCTGAATATAACCATTCGAGATTGATTGAATCAATAATCACCTTTAAAAAGGGCAGCCAGAGATACCTCAAAGGGTGCATAGCAATCTTAGAGGTAAATGAGTTGAAGAACTTTTTTGTGTTTTTATATAAAAATATAAATTTTATTATAAATGCAGGTTGCACTGTTCAATTTTTGGTCGGGCTATGAGGCAGTGCCGGCTTATGAAAGAACTGGAGTGGCACGCATCCGTGCATGGGGGAAGGAAGAGGTGGTTAGAGTGATGGTGAAGCTGAAGTTGGATAGAGCGAAGAAGCAAGAAAGGGTAATAAATGTAATTAAATAATATTAAGAATATAATCAATGTCTTAGTATTGTAATTTAATTTTGAAGGTTATTGGCAAGGATGTAGAGGAGGCAGTGGAGGCAGAGGAGAAGAAAGGAGGGATGGTTGTATTGGGGGATGACGGTGAGTGGGACGACGGTGAGGGAAAACAGAGTAACTTCGACATTTTGATGTCTGAATTGGCTGATATCAAAAAAATCCAATTTGAAATCATGCAAAGACAATCAAGAGTCGAAGAGAAACTTGAGAGTCGAAGATACACTTGAGAGGCATAAGGGGGTAGTGGAAGGAAAAATAGATGGAGTGGTGAAAGAAGTAGAGGTGTTGAGGGGTGAAGTGGTGAAAGAAATTGGGGTGTTAAGGGGTGATATTAAGATGGTGATGGGTGAAAAATTTGAGGGAGTGGTGAAGGAGGTTGTGGAATTGAGGAGTGAACTTACGGGGGTGAAGGGGGTGGTTGATAAATACTTGGATGAAGGAGATCAATTGAAGGGTGAAATAAAAGAGATGAAGAGCTATGTAGAAAAAAAAATACGATGAACTGAAAAAATATGAAGAAGAAAAGAGGGAGGAGGAAGAAGAAGAGATGGAAGAAATGAGGAGGAAGGAAGTCGATGTCATTTATACACCGGAGAGTGTTATAGCAGCAGATTTGGATTCGGAATGTCCTGCACCCCAGAAGAAGAAGTAGAAGGTAAGTTGAATAAAAGAAAACTTAATTTGATTTTTATTATGTTGTTGTGACAAAAATTTGTATGCAAAATTGTAGGTTGAAAAAGCGGATATTCCAAGCGGAATTGATGACATCGAAGCTGTAATTTGTGATTATTTATGGAATAGCGAGTTAGAATCGGAGTAAGTGAAATATATTGCTTTGTGAGTTATATTTAAATATTTCATGACAACATATTAATCCTAATGATTCATACAGATATTCTGTAATATCAATTCGCTAGTGTATACGACGTTGCAACGTTGAAGCCTACGGAATGGGTTGGCGGTGTGGTAAGTAGAAAGTAGAAAATGTTAAAACTTATTGAATATATTATGATTGTGTAATTAATTTTGTTAGGTTATTGATTTGCTCGCATGGACAGTATGCTACGATTCTCAGAAGTCACTCCGGAGGATTGGCTACCTTCCATACCACTTAGCGGTGAGTTAAATTAATAAATGGAGATAAGTAGTGTTATAGACGGTAAATTAATAATGTTTATTGCGTAATTGCAGCAGCAGGCGTTGGATGCCAACAGCAAAGAAAGTGTTGAGGGTATTGCTAGCTTCTGGGGTCCCATACTGAATAACTATGTGAAATTCACCGACTGTGAGAAGGTAAGACACCATACCAATTGCAAATGATGTTTTCGGATATAGAATGTTGAATTTTGTCAAATTGGGTGTGAAATTTGTTGCAGATCATATGTCTAAATAATGTGTCGACACTTTTTAGCTTGTGTCGATACTAATTTAAATATCAAGTGTTTTTCCACCGTTCACTATATATAGTACTCTTAATCGAGAAACCCTAAACATAAAGGCAAGCAGGCAGAAAATAACTCTTCATCTTTCTTCTAGCGTTATCATAAGTGACGATCAGATATTCAGGTAAATTTATCGATATTTTATGGGTTTGATTGATTTCTATATTGGAGTTTTTTTCCTGAATGTGTTTGTGTTCCATTGTAATAGCATCCAACCAAAATGGCTCCAAAACGTCAGCGTCAGAAGCGAGGTCTTTCTCAAAGCTCTTCTCAACCCAATTCTTCTCAACCACAACCTCCTTCTGTAACAAACGATTCTTCTGAGGAAATCAGGTCCTTCGAAACTCTGAACTTTAGATCCGATATGGAGAAACAAAGATGGCAGACGAGTTTTAAAGTAAGGAAGATTTGTCCCGAACGTGTCATTGACCTGGGTTTCTTGTTTGATGATAAATATGCATTTAGTTTTAAATCCACATTTACATCTTGGGGTTGGCTTGAATTCCTTGGTGTAGAACCAAGATATTATCCCAACTTAGTTAGAGTCTTCTACAACAATGCTTCCTTACAGCACGAGCCTAATAAGACTAATATAATAGGAATTAATACACATGTCATGGGGAAGGATATATATATATCTCCAGAAACTATTGCGGAGGGTTTAGGTGTAGCGAATGCAGGGGATTCAGATGAAAATGGTGTAGATTGGTCTACAATTAAACGGGTTGCAAGAAATAGCCCAATTCACCTCGATGTAGAGTCGAGAGTGTTTCACAAAATGCTCACATGGTATATCCGGCCTAGTGGGGGGAAACATTCAACGCTTCGAGACAGCGATTATTGGTGGATAGCAAAGTATAAATCCAAAACGGCTCCAAACATTGCAAAACTCATATTTAATACAATTGTATATATGGTCACAAAGGGAGCAACAATTTCAACTACACTACCATATGGATGTGTCATCACCCATCTGTTGAAGAAGAAGGAAGTTGATTTTTCGCATGACGCCCCTGTTCGATTAACCCGCAAGATTGACATGGTATTTATTAAAAAAGCAGGATATGATTTTGTTGAAAACTCGGTTGGAAGCGTGTCAAGGAGGTCGGATTAGATCAAGAGAGGGAGGAAATGGACCCCGTTGGCCATGAAGAAGAGCAACCAAGTGGAGACGCAATGATGGAAGAAGCTCCAGTTGCAGAGGATGTCACAATTAAGACCGTGATGGAATACATGGTCAATTTTCGGGAGCATATTGATTCCCTTGTGAGTGGAATACGATCCGATATTTTCATCATTGCAACATGAAGTCTCCATGTTGCGTAACGAATTACGTCAACGACATCAAACGAGTTAGGTAATTCATTATCTATGTTTCTTAACATTTACACGTTCTGAACTTTATTTTATTTTCTTTTAACAGATGTGGACAACCAAGCGGTCAATGAAGATGAAGCTGACGATGAAGATGACGATGATGATGACGATGAAGCTGACGATGAAGATGATGACGATGATGATGATGATGATGATCCAAACAAGTATATCGTGTCTGCAACGCCGCCTTCAAGAAAACTTTTAATTTTTGATCTCAATGGTGTCCTTGCCTACATCCCAAGACTGCCTGCAGGTTTTAATTCTATTCTTTTGTATCCATTATTTTAACATATAAGCGTAGAACTTTAATCTCATTTTCTTCATGTTGTAGATGTTGTCCTCAGAAGAGGATTATTTGAATTTATGCAATTTTGTGTCGACAATTTTGTTGTTGCCATTTGGTCTTCAAAGATGAGGTTAGAACATGTTTGAAGCAATTGAATTACTGTAGTCAAAATTGTTAATATACATTTGAATGTTAACATTCAAACTTGATTACAATCTCAGGCATAACGTCGACCGTGTACTTGAGAAACTACCTATATTTTCCGAGCATTTTCTATTCGTGTGGGTAAGATGAATGTCATTACAGTTTGCTGACTTTTCGTTGTCTATGATTCCTACATATTTATGTTCGACTGTTTGTGAACAGGATCAAAAAAATACAAAACATACGATTCTGTTACCTACTATAAAGATCTCAATGATGTTTGGAACGCGTGTCCAGATTTTAACGAGCTAAATACACTTTTGGTCGATGATTCAGCGGAAAAAATGATTTATAATCCGGTAAGTTGCATTTATGCAATATGTTTTTCCAGTTGAACAGGTGTTCAGACATTGATTATTTTAACAACTTATGTGTTTATATAGAAATACAATTACATATGTCCACATACCTTTGACGCTGCTTCCCATTCGAACGACAATGCTCTAGGTATGACACAAATTTATTCATGCTTATGCGAATTTAGTTTATTGTTAGTAAAATTGCACATCATTAGTTTGATAATTGAAATTATTTATGTATGTCCTCAGAAAAAGGCGGAAACATACGAGAGTATTTGGAAAATTTGTTGAAGGCCTCTAATGTTCCGGACTTTGTTAGAAATAACCCTTTTTCATCGGATTAATTTTGTTTGTCGGTACATTATTTGAACATACTTGTGTATTTATATTTTGGTGTGATTATATTGTGTGTATATTTTCATTAATTATTCCATATTTGCTTCTATGTGTACATATACATTTGAGGATTGTTGAAATATCAATACTAATGTATATTACATCTACTTGCAAATGTATCGAAACACATGACTATAGCATTGTTTTCGATGATATCCACAACAAAGTGTCCATTTAAAAAAGTGTCGATTGAAAAATGTAATAGATAATTTTGTAATATAACCGGTATAAATATACCGGTTTACTTATAAAATAGGTAAATATAAGCGCTACCTATTACATAACTTACATATTATTAAATTAAAAACAATAAACATATATATTACATATTTATTATTATCTTTGGTTAATGTTGTTAAATTTAAATTCTAAATATTATTTTATAAAATATCAAAACAATCAAATAATTTTTTGTGTAAATGAAATTATTAAATTAATATTGTAGGTGGAAAACATGAAACACTATTAAAAAAATTGAAACATAAATTACATAACTTTAAACAAAGTATCAATCCTTTTTATAAAAAGTATGGACACTTTCAATATAATAGGTAAAAATATGATGTAATAGGTAGCGCTTATATAATGTAATAGGTATCGTTTATATAATGTAATAGGTAGTGGTTATATTGTAAAGTATCTATCCTTTTTATAAAAGTGTCTATACTTTTTTCACTGTGGAAAACATTAATTTAAGGTTATCTTTTGAGTGAGTTTTAAGATATTAATTTAGTAATTATAGGCGTCTAATGATTTCTTTTTTACGTTACGATATATATTATTATTAAATTAAAAATTATAAATATTATTTTATAAAATATCAAAACAATCAAATAATTTTTTGTGCAAATGAAATTATTAAATTAATATTGTAGGTGGAAAACATGAAACATACTTAAAAAAAATTGAAACATAAATTACATAACTTTAAAAGAAGTATCGATCCTTTTTATAAAAAGTATGGACACTTTCAACATATTATAATGTAATAGATAATTTTGTAATATAACCGGTATAAATATACCGGTTTTATGAGCGAATAGGTCTACAACCTATATCGACACTTTCTAATATTGTGTCGGTACTTTATGTCCAGATTGGAAGAAAAATGTGTCGATACCATTTAAAAAAGTATCGGTAATTTTAAGTAACACGGTTTTTCTTCCTTCATTCAAAATATTTATATGTACATACAATAGGAGTCATGTTGATACTTACGATATATGGAGATCGTTGTCATTCCATTCCGTCTTCGAAAAAATCAGTTGATGTAGGCTGTGTGCTTGTACTCAAACTGAGCTTGACTTGAGGACATGTTAGTTTGTTATGTCCCTCACCGTTGCAGTACCCACATCGCCTAATTTTCTTCTCGACCTTGTTCTTCGTCACTTCTTTTCGCTTGCGTTGTTTTCGTTGAGGGTCACGAACATTGTTTACTACAATGCTCTGGTTGACTGAATGATTCAAACCAAACGAGTTTTCTAATTCTTCTATTAGTTTTTTCATCTCATCTCTTGCGGTTTTGAAAGACTCGTCTGTCTTTGATGCAATGTAGCATAACCTACTTGACGTTGAACGTAGAGCAGCGAACCTTGCCATTTGCATCATTTCTGGAGACACATTCAAATCAACATAGCTGGGTGCAGAAGCCTTCACATAATTAGTCCACCTACTTTGAATCAAAGTTCCGGGAAAATATGTGTAGTCCAATTGCTTCAAAATGTGAAGTTGATGGTGACACGGAAGTCCAACGGTCTCGAATTTTTTGCAGGAGCAAATTAGAGTTTTCGTACGAGAATCAAAACTAATTTCAAATTTCCTATTTTTTCTGCGTACTTTGACAAAATATAATGTTGACATTCATCTGAAAAGGACTTAATCTCTGCCTCAATCCGGTACAATGTCTCCCGTATAAGTTCATCTTGGAACACACGAAAAGATTCGCGGGTAAAAATCGCAGCGGCATGGCTTTCAAGGTCGACCAGTTTTGTGATCTGGAAGGGCTTCGTATGGGAACTTAAGTAATCCGCTTTCAACTCGTTCATACGCATTCTACTAATTCCATCTTCAATTGCACGAACAACATCTAAATATGTCTTCTTGTGTTTCAGTGCAATAGCTAGTGAAGCATTCATAGACTCGCACCTTTGTGTTGAGCGAATATTGGCAAAGAAATGACCGGTTAGATATCTTGTGCCCATAAGTGTCGTGTATTTCCCTTCTCAATCACCCATGGATGCTTTTGGACGTTGAATTCTGAAACAACCGAACGCCATTGAATATCAAATTCCTTGGTTGTCCACCAGGATGCCATGCATTTTGAGAATGCTGCTGTAAACTTTGGGTCACCAATGTTAGCTTGTGCATTGCGAGAAAAATGCCAAGAACATAATCTGTGCTTAGCATAAGGGATAACAGATTTGATAGCCCTCTGCATTGCCCTATCCCCATCAGTTACAACGGAAATAGGTGATTTATTCATCATGGCTTCTAAAAATTTCTGTAGCACCCACTCGAAAGATTGAGACGTCTCGTCAGTGATTATGGCAGTGGCAAACACAATTGTGTTATGGTGATGATTGACACCAACAATAGGCATAATTGGTCGACCATACAAATTATCTTTGTACGTTTTGTCGAACGCAATTACATCACCGAAGCATGTGTAATCCGATCTCGATGTAGAATCCGACCAAATAAGATTATACAATGCCCCCGATTCGTCTACCGAGTATGTCATAAAAAACCCGGGATCATCATGTTTCTTATAATCAAAGTAGGCAATAAGCGCATTCACATCCCCATCGACGATTTCCTTTGCTTTACCTCTTTGAAGTGCATTGTAGAGGTCTTTATGTGTAAATCCAACATTATGATAGCCCCCTGCCTGCTGCGTTAAATAGTTCATTACTTGTGACGTGCCAATACCGACCTCTTTCAATGTTGTTGCCTCATCGATATCAGCCTTACTTACAGCTCTATTAGAACGCATAAATGGTGTCATAGCAGGTGTGCACAATGCATGATTATGTTTCTGATCAGACTTACTTATAACCCACTGATCGTTTGTATTTGTTGCTGTAACTACGACTCTAGCCTTACATCCTGTTCTTGTGACTGGCGTATGAGCACGTTGACGATCAACAGTATTGACTTTTGATACTCGAAACCCTTCTTTGGAACAACAAAATTCTTGTGTCTTCACATTCCCTTCCACGTCAAGCCATGTTGTTCCCTTATGTGCACTAAACCCATGTTCCCGTGCGAATCCCTTGTAAAAGTACCAAACTTGATCACGTGAACAGAAGAGCTGACCAACCAATCTGTCAGATTCATCAACATTATGTACTTCATGGCATTCCTCGGTTGGCTTAACATTGTCTACATCAGTATTATCCATGGCAAAAATTTTGTTGTGCAAGTTCAGTGCTCCAGGAGTTGATGGAGATGTAAGCAAAGGTTCATTTTGAACATGTTTCAGTCGTACTGCTTTCAATAGGATGTGGCATTGGTAGTGGTAGTTAAAGGGTGGGTACAACATTAAATTCGCAGTACATATTTAGGTATGTACAATAACTACAAGTATATATTATCATTAAATTTAGGTATGTACAATAACTACATATTTAGGTATATACATCTTTTGAGTGAGTTTTAAGATATTAATTTAGTAATTATAGGCGTCTAATGATTTATTTTTACGTTACGGTATATATTATTATTAAAAAAAAATAAACATATATTACATATTATTATTATCTTTGGTTAATGTTGTTAAATTTAAATTCTAAATATTATTTTATAAAATATCAAAACAATCAAATAATTTTTTGTGTAAATGAAATTATTAAATTAATATTGTAGGTGGAAAACATGAAACACTATTAAAAAAAATTGAAACATAAATTACATAACTTTAAACAAAGTATCGATCCTTTTTATAAAAAGTATGGACACTTTCAATATAATAGGTAAAAATATGATGTAATAGGTAGCGCTTATATAATGTAATAGGTATCGTTTATATAATGTAATAGGTAGTGGTTATATTGTAAAGTATCTATCCTTTTTATAAAAGTGTCTATACTTTTTTCACTGTGGAAAACATTAATTTAAGGTTATCTTTTGAGTGAGTTTTAAGATATTAATTTAGTAATTATAGGCGTCTAATGATTTCTTTTTTACGTTATGATATATATTATTATTAAATTAAAAATTCTAAATATTATTTTATCAAATATCAAAACAATCAAATAATTTTTTGTGTAAATGAAATTATTAAATTAATATTGTAGGTGGAAAACATGAAACACTATTAAAAAAATTGAAACATAAATTACATAACTTTAAAAGAAGTATCGATCCTTTTTATAAAAAGTATGGACACTTTCAATATAATAGGTAAAAATATGATGTAATAGGTAGCGTTTATATAATGTAATAGGTATCATTTATATAATGTAATAGGTAGTGGTTATATTGTAAAGTATCTATCCTTTTTATAAAAGTGTCTATATTTTTTTCACTGTGGAAAATATTAATTTAAGGTTATCTTTTGAGTGAGTTTTAAGATATTAATTTAGTAATTATAGGCGTCTAATGATTTATTTTTTACGTTACGATATATATTATTAAATTAAAAATTCTAAATATTTTATAAAATATCAAAACAATCAAATAAGTTTTTGTGCAAATGAAATTATTAAATTAATATTGTAGGTGGAAAACATGAAACACTATTAAAAAAAATTGAAACATAAATTACATAACTTTAAACAAAGTATCGATCATTTTTATAAAAAGTATGGACACTTTCAATATAATAGGTAAAAATATGATGTAATAGGTAGCGCTTATATAATGTAATATGTATCATTTATATAATGTAATAGGTAGTGCTTATATTGTAAAGTATCTATCCTCTTTATAAAAGTGTCTATACTTTTTTCACTGTGGAAAACATTAATTTAAGGTTATCTTTTGAGTGAGTTTTAAGATATTAATTTAGTAATTATAGGCGTCTAATGATTTATTTTTTACGTTACGATATATATTATTATTAAATTAAAAATTCTAAATATTATTTTATAAAATATCAAAACAATCAAATAATTTTTTGTGCAAATGAAATTATTAAATTAATATTGTAGGTGGAAAACATGAAACACTATTAAAAAAATTGAAACATAAATTACATAATTTTAAAAGAAGTATCGATCCTTTTTATAAAAAGTATGGACACTTTCAATATAATAGGTAAAAATATGATGTAATAGATAGCGCTTATATAATGTAATAAGTAGCGTTTATATAATGTAATAGGTAGTGCTTATATTGTAAAGTATCTATCCTTTTTATAAAAGTGTCCATACTTTTTTCACTGTGGAAAACATTAATTTAAGGTTATCTTTTGAGTGAGTTTTAAGATATTAATTTAGTAATTATAGGAGTCTAATGATTTATTTTTTACGTTACGATATATATTATTATTAAATTAAAAACAATAAACATATATATTGCATATTTATTATTATCTTTGATTAATATTGTTAAATTTAAATTCTAAATAATATTTTATAAAATATCAAAACAATCAAATAATTTTTTGTACAAATGAAATTATTAAATTAATATTGTAGGTGGAAAACATGAAACAATATTAAAAAAAATTGAAACATAAATTACATAACTTTAATAAAAGTATCGATCCTTTTTATAAAAAGTATGGACACTTTCAACATATTATAATGTAATAGGTAAATTTACAATGCTATCGGTATAAATATACCGGTTTACTTATAAAATAAGTAAATATAAGCGCTACCTATTACATTATATAAGCGCTACCTAGTATGTTATTGTACTTTATAATATTTCCGGTTAAATAATATAACATAACCGGTGTAAATTTTAACCGGTCACTTGTTTAACCAATCACGCCGTATATTAACTGTTTTTTAGGCGCCGCACCGCATAACTACCCTGGCTTATCAGTATGGAATTGTAACAGCTATTGTGGGTGCTCAGCTTGGCTTGCAGGCTGTTATTCTCATGGGTTCTAAACTGCAATATTCCCTTTCCGGCTCACATGCTTCATCGATCACGTGACACTATTATTAGATTTGGTTGAAGCGAACAATAGTCATAATGCAATCGCTTTCGTTTCATATAATAGTCTAAACTAAGGTGGTGTTTGTTTTTGCAGAGATAAAAAGTTTGCAATCTGCGGATTACATCTGTAGGCATCTGCAGCAGAAGAGGTGAACCAAAAGTCTGCAGTCTGCAAGAAGAAGACTGTTTGTTTTTTAACGTCTGCAGACTGCTAAAATAAACTGAAATATAAATAAACTGATTTTTTAAACTTAAAAGAGTTTTGCAATACTGAGATTTAAATAATTTTAGTTTTACAATACTAAAATTTAAATAATTCATACAACTACAATAATAATTTTTTAAAAAAAAACAAACACCACCTTATTAATTCTATTATAAGTCTCACATAATCACATGTATTATTAGTTTTATAAGTTTTATAGAATAAAATTTATAAATGATCATTAAATTATATGATTTTTTTAAATATACAATTATGTAATATTTTTAATTTTTTAAATATATATTCATAGTTTATTTTTATAATTATATGATATTTTTAGAAAATATTTTTTAATTTATAAAATTATTTTATAATTATTTTTTATTTAATTGTGATTATATTTTAAAATTTTAAAAACATAATTTATAATTTTTTATATTTTAAAATCTTAATTATCAAACAATGAAATCATTTTTTATTAAGCAGTGTGGTTTAAATACTTACATTTTGTATAAAAAGTTTAAATATAATTTAAAAATAACAAATCAAAAAAAATATTATATTTAAACTTAAATCAAAATAATTAAAATAAATATAAAATTTTAATAATATATAAAATAATTTATATGCTATAAAATTAAATATCTATAATATAATATTAAAATTAATATCTATAATATAATATTAAAAAATTAATATTTAATTTATTTAAAAAAATTAATATTAAAATCAAAATCAAATATAATATAAAATTAAATATAAAACATCTTTGTAGAGATTAAAAGATGTTTGCAGACATAAGGTCACGTCTGCGCCGCGCAGACGTTAGAAGAGCTTCTGTCTTCTAAAAAACAAACGGTCTGCAAAGCCCAATGTCTGCGCGTGGTCTGCGCGGCGCAGACATAAGAACTTTGTAGATCTTACACAGTAAAAACAAACACCACCTAAGACACTAGAATTATTTTTCTAACATATTAAAATTCATGGAGCAAAAGATTAAATCAACAAAATGTTCAATGTTTATACCAGGTAGAGATGTCCTTTATAAAGTATCCATGTAATTTTTAGATTCTAGTATTGGTTGATTGTATTGTTATTGGATATGGCTTTTTTGTTTCTATACTTTCTCTTCGTAGTTGTCTATTGTGTTGCACTCCCACAATATTTCGATAAATTCAATTTTTTCCTAACAAGTTTTGCCTTCTTAGATGTTGGAATTATTTTTAGAAGTAGGGAAGGTAACGAATCCGGTTAGATCAATTTTTTTACTCACTCGAACTTGACTTGAAAATTGAAGTTGTCCATCTACACCCAATCTGACCCATGTTTAGGACAGTTCTCACTCAATCCAAAATTTAACACAATATTTTAGGTTTAAACCTCTGCCCGACCCAAATATATATATATATATATATATATATATATATATATATATATATATATATATATATTCAATTTTGTTAGGTAAAATAATGATCTAATTGAAAAAGAAAATAGAAAGCGTATTATTAAAATTATCCCTAAATATACAAGGCATAATTATAATATTATGTCGGGGTGGTCAAAATATTTTCACCCTAAACTTAACTCTAACCCAAATATGAACTAAATACTCCAACCCAACTCTACCCAAATCAACCTCATATTTTCTCCCATTTTCTAATTGATTCCTCTCATTTCTCATCGATTCCTTCATTTTCTCGCTAACCAAACCTAAGCAAAAGCTTAGGCTAAACCATGAAAAAAATTGAGATTTTTTTCAAAAAACAATCCCCAAAATTAAAAAAAAAAAAACAAACAAAAACTTCAAGATCCATAAAAGTTACACGCAATACTTGAATCTTCATTCGGATTTTGAAACCCTCACAAAATCCACAGAAAAATTGCTGTGAAAGAGGGATGGATAAAGAGAGAAAAATGGATAACAAAGGGGAAAAAAGAGAAAATGGATAACAAGAGAAATTGGAATAAAGCATGCAATACGGTTGAAAGATCAACTTCGGAAAAAAGAGGGGCAGACGAGCGCTGTGATCAAATACATGGTAGATATCGGAAAGCTGTCACAGAGAAAATTATGCACGTTGACATACCTTGCCAAGAACCTATCTTCATCACCAACGCCAGTGAAGAAAGGTAAGAACTCACTATATATCCTAGGGGCCAATGGACTTCAGTGTAGTGCTGTATGCTTTTCTTATAACCAACAAAAAAGGAGAATGAAAGCTTTGTTCTTCATCATATTTTGGCATTTTGAGAAGGTCCTCCTATCTGGTTCTCCCCCTTTTGATCCTTCCGGGGAGCATCAGAAACTGGTGACACTTTTTGCTTTGCCTGAATCGGCATTTGGTATTTGTTCGATAGGGTTTTGTTTAGTACCCTTATCTTGCATCACAGAACTGCTGGACTCTGGTTTACTTCTTTCTTCACCCGGTTCACTAGCATTCTGCTGAGCTTTAGTTATGTTGACTGCTGATTGTTTCTTTGATTCAACGGCGATTTCCTTTATTGCCTCCTCTAGTTTACCTAGTCTCACTTTTACCTCAGAAAGCTCTGGATCCGTCACGATTTTTCCCCCCTCTTTATCCCTCTCCTCTTCTTCTTGCATTCTTTTCGCTTCTTCCTGCTTCTTTTTCTCCTCTAGTTCCTGAGGTGAATGAAACAATCATCGGCGAAAGGAAATGAGTTCACAGGTAGAAAGACCCACAGCAAAATGTACAAGAGAAACAAGGAAAATTTTGTTACCGCTTCCATTTTCCTCACTTCATAGCGAGCATATTGAGCAACTAAGTACACAGCTGTTACAGAACAGATATAAGTTTCGATACCAGCAGTAAACCAAGAGATGTATTCCGATATAAAATTGGCAGATGTTAAGCTTGTTAGTTGAGATACCCAGTGAAGGCATGCAGGCAAAGAAGAGCTGCACCAAATGGAAATCTATCCTGAAATAAAATTAAGATATGGAAGAATAAGCCCACAACAACTGCCGAAAGATGCAGAGAAGTCATCTAGTAATGATGAGATAAGACAATACTTTCACTTTAAAGAAATCTTTTTATATATTTGCGCCTCTCACATTAAAGATATGCTTAGTTTGAGAACCTCATGAATAATGATGCAAGGATTGCAACTTGTTCAGAGTATTGAACTAAACATGAACATGAACAAGAACACGAACAGCTTCCACTTTCCAATAAATGAAACATCTAGTAAATTATAATAAAAGAAATCAAATGAAATCTCATTTGATTTTTACTAAGTGATTTTTTTGCATTAAATGTGGAATCGAGGAGAACTAAAAGGTAAAAATGCAAATTATATCACGTATATCTCATCCATAGTATTGAACAAGAACAAGAATGTCAGATATAGAAAGAGGCCAACAGATTAAAATTACAGGGGTGCTATATCACAGACCAAAGTTTGCACAAAGCGGAAGATACAATAATTTATGAAGCATACCAAATGAAACCCATCTAATTTTTTAATGATAAAAAGAAGAATATCTTATTTTAAATGTCATCTATATCTATCAACTTCTCATTGCATTCAATTGTATAATGAAATGATTCATGAAGAACTTAAAAACTATTCTACTTTAGCAGCATTCTGAATTTTTTTGTGTACCACTAAACTACTGAAGGAAATGCTAATACAGAAAGCAACCATTTAAGCATCAAAAACAGTAAAGAAGGAAACATGTTTGAAGAAATGCCGCAAACAATCAAACCAAGAAAAACCCAAGAAGAAAGGGAAAAAAACTCTCAAAACCAATTCCTAAAAGAAGTCAAACACGTAAAAAAATTAAAGAATAAAAAGTCAGAGAAAATAAAAGTAATACCCAAATTTCTTTTTCTTTGGAGGTTGAGTGAAAAGGATCTTAGCAGCAGTCATGAAGTTGAGATTGTCAAGCTGACGATATGACTCATTGAAAGTGCTCAAATTTGATTCAATCTTGCTATCAACAATGTCACTGTTGTTGTTCTTGTTGTTTCTGTTCTTGCTGTCTTTGATAGTGCTGCAAAAGGGTCTTGTCTTGAAATGGATTGAGAATCGAGCACAAGCACTTCTGGTTCGAAACATTGTCTTTTCTTTCTCTTTTTTCTGTTCTATTGTGGTTCCTACCGTATCATACTCATTTTTAACTTTAACAGCTAATAGCAAGTTTTCTAAAATTTTCGAGATTCACAGTCCATTATCTATAAAAGTGACTCTAAAAGGTAACTTCAAGACCTAAGGAAATATTCAAATGAAATGGAAAAACAAATCATCCTCATCTGATCATGGATTTTTACTAAGATGTAGAACTTTTTTTTTTTTTTGACAAAGACTAAGATATAGAACTTAGAAGTTAGAACAAGAAATAAGCAGCAGGAACAATGTTTGTTGCATAATCAGACTGTAAGAATTTTGTTGCATAACCAGACAAGTTTGTCGTGTCACAAGCATTGATCTCAAAGGGATAAATAAATAAATAAAATGAGTTATAAGCTTAATGAAAAATGCCGTGTAGAATACCGCATATTCAACTCTTAACACTCTGTCCACGCTACACAAACAATGCCGCCTATCTAAAGGCCAAACTCAAACCACCAAGCAATCAAAGAAGACACTTAGCAACTAGCCAACCCAAGGTGAAAAAGAAGGGAAAATATGAAAGGTAATTGAGAACAAAGATTCTAAATGTCCATCGCAAGTGATTCTTGTCAGAAAACTTATGAATAAATATATGAATGTGATCCAACAGCCATGAGCTGAAACTCAAGTAATGTTTTACACTGAAATTCCTTTCACAACTTCCGATCTCTTATGAATATAAAATAAGAGCATGGAGAGGGGGGAAAACAACTCTAAGACTCCTAAAACCATTTAATCTTGAAGCGGAGAGAAACAGGCCTCGTTCAAGCATTACATCAAACAGATGATTTGCAAACTCCCACTAAACTAACTAGAAACAACATGTGGTCTAAAGATGTACAAAAACAAGATCAACTGCAAATCATTATAAATATTTTAGACTATAAGGATATGGGTTATTACCAATGTTCAAGAAACACCTGTTTCAATGTCTTCAGATGAATAATAGTCGCGTATAGACGAGAAAGTTGGAGGGTGGTGACAAGATCGGGGAAAAGAACAAGTGAATGATGCCTTAGAACTTTAAGGTAAAATTGCACAAATCGTTATACCTTTGTTAATATTTTGTGTAGTATTTAATAATATAAAATAGTATCAAATTACATCCATTATTAGAAATTTGATAATATTTTATTATATTTGAATATTTGTATAATTAAATAAGAAAATATTTTATATAATTATACTGATTTTCAATTATATAAAATGTTATCAAAATTGTATAAAATCATATTGATAAAATTATAACAATTTGTGTAAATACCATTTCATGATTTTTCCTAAATTTACATTTTTAAGGTTCTTACCGTAGAACTACTCTTAATTTTATTACAAAACTTGAAACATTTTAGACTTAAATGTGTACTTTTACCCTTATTTATTCTTTGTTTTAACTTGATATTTATGATTTTTTTGTTAACTGAGTATTCCAACTTTTATACTATATTGATTTTTAATCGTATTATTTTTTATAATTTAATAATATAATATTATGATACAAAACAAATAGAATATAAATGTTATTGTACCTCCTGATTTCATCTACAAATAATTCCTCTAATGACAAACATCTAAGGAATAAAATACTTTCGAAAGATCCTTTCTTTGACTATAGTCTGCAGGGTTTCACATCCTTCAACCAGTTGTCTTCTCTTAACATAACTAATAACTAACTCATTGATTTGTCGAAGTCAAATCTACTGTCAGACAATCATATTCATTCAACCTGTCAACCTATGACTATCAATCATGACCCTAGGTCTAACACTAGTACTAAGTATAGTAAATATTAATTTAGGATTGTAGTAAAGATAATCTAATAATAGCAAGAATAATATCGTAGTAATAATAAAATTCTAGTTGTAACGTAATAAAACACACTGAAATAAATTAAAAAAGTAAAATTAGAATGAAATTGGTAATTAGATAGAATTAAATAAACATAATAAGACTTTTGTTGAGGTATGTATGAACAGTCTCCTTAAGATAAATTCGTCATCTCCTTGGTGCTTTGAGTAAAGTTGGACGTCAGTCTACCATAATATAACAACAATGATCACAACAATAAGTACAACTGTAATGGACAATAGAACATGTCTTTGTCCTTTTTTATCACCAAAATATTGAATTTTGAAAGAATTGTATGAATTGAAAGGAAATGAGTT
The DNA here is from genome assembly GCF_006381635.1 of Hibiscus syriacus. Lineage (NCBI taxonomy): Eukaryota > Viridiplantae > Streptophyta > Magnoliopsida > Malvales > Malvaceae > Hibiscus > Hibiscus syriacus. The sequence goes on along the minus strand of NW_024062743.1, from coordinate 6,350,437 downwards.
AAAATGAAATTAGAAAAAATTCAAAGTTGTGTGGAAAATGTGTCACAACCTAGCCTTTATATACAGAGAGGAATTGTATTGAAAGGTTAAGACCTTTCAATGAATGGACTTAACCTTTTGATGAAGCTTAAACTTTTCATGAAAGGACATAATCATTTTTTTAAAGAGAACTGTTGAATATATATGATTGAATGATTGCAACTTTAAACAAAAATTAAGTCTATTAATGACAAGGATCGTAACTGTCAAATAAATAATCCTTAATCTCAAAAATAAATAAGTAAATATGCATAGTAAAGAGAAGAAGGGATCATATACATGGACTAATGAGTTTCTGATGTTGAGAGGTTTTGATTCTGACTTTGATGAAAAAGTAAAGAGAATGGGGGGTTTCAATTGAGATGGCGAAGTAGAAAATAAATGTAAATAGTAAAAGTAAATGATAATTTTTTTTTTGAAAAATTGTCGGTAGTAAATCTTGAGAAGAAAATCAATTAAATAAAATAGTCTCTAGCCTCGGTTTGTCTCAATTCATTTCAATCATTGAAAGTGATTTTACTTTGGGATTCATGCTGGTTATTGTCTACAAGGCCCAACTCTTGTAACTTACTTTTTCTTTCAGGTAAACCGATATTCTCAAGTCAATCTTTGAAATTCATTCCTTGTTTAGACTAACTACAATTATCGTCGTTAGCACCAAATTAACTTTAACTGGTGGAAAAGCCTGACTCAGATTATGTTGTCTCAATGATAATCGAATATGATCTCAATTTCCCTGAGCGAACCACCGCTAAGTTGTTCATAGGAAGTTAAACTTGCTACCAACCGATTCTTCCTCCCAACTTTAAATTAGAACAACATCCAGACCATCATCGACTTTTTGAAATGAAAGTGTTAAGATTTTTAAAGGAAACGTCGATTGCTAATCCAAGTTTGTAGAAAATTGAGAATGATATCCGAAGATATTAAGTGCTTTCCAATTCTCAGTAAATGAATTGAGTCATCGCTAAGCCATCGACTAATTGATAAAATTAGCTAAGAATGATAGAAGTCATACTTAGCATGTTTTTAAAGAAAAAAAAAGTAAAGACTTAAAGTAAAAAGGAAAGAGAAAATGAGAATTTTTTTTTATAAAATTAAAATAAAGAAAATGAATCGAAATCAAGTCTCTTTCAAGGTTTACCTTGAGGGGTATTTATAGCTTTCAAATAACCTAAGGATAATAACTAAGGATAATTCTAAAAACATTCAAATAAAATGATAATTACTAAAATTTTGAATTCAAATGCAAACTTAAATCCTAAGTAATTTTCGTACATCTCCCATCTAGATAATGCTGACTGGATCGCCTTCTCAAAATTGTTGCTGACTATATCTTCTAGAAACTATCACGTCAGACTGTATCATGCCCCAGGTCGTGCCCATGTCTCCATCCACGATCAGATAATAAAAAATGAAAAATGCACCCTTCTTACTGTTGGTTCTGAAAAATAGACTCATGCACATAAATAAGCAAAACATAACCAAATCAACAACAATAAATTGATAACACATAAGAATTAACAAGTAAATATATTTAATTTAAAACACTCATTAAATTCCCCATCACTTATTCATTGCTTGTCCTTAAGAATGCCTCAATCAAATATATCAAAATCTCAAGTTAACATCCTTCATCTCACAATATATCCAAGAAAAAACAAATGAGCTAATACTACAATAATTATCGAGTGATAATCAAGTTAAAGGCATACTAAGGAATAAGTTAAGCAAAACCATGATATCCCAATAATCTATATATTTCAATGTAACAAGAATAAATACCTCACAATGCTTCATTCATTGTCGCTCAAAGTGTTTCAGGCATAAGAAAATACTCAAGCCAGAACCAAAAATGTAATTACCATAAGCATGTAAGTAAATCAAGTCTCTACCCTAAAGTGAACAAGATGCATTAATCAAATGGTCTTTAAAAAGCGTGTTGTAACAACCCGGATATTTTCAAAATAATATTTAATTGAAATTAGAGGTTTTAATTATGAAAATCGGTAAATTGTGGGGACTAAATTGAAAGATTTTAAAACTTGGAGCTTGTTTTAGAGTTAAAGAAAATTCAGGGACCAAGCCCTGAATTTACCCAAGAAAGTTAGGTATGTTATGATATAAATGTAGTTTTCTATTTCAAAACAGAAAACCACACCTCAATTGCTCCCAAATTTCCTTCCCCTATGCCAGTTTCCGACTTAGATCACGACGCCGTCCGAATTCTGATCGTCATTTTGAAACCACTGTTGTGTTCATCATCGAGCGAGGAACAAACCCTTCAAATTAATTGAAGCGAAACGCTGCCAAACGTCGGGAATTTCCAGTCAAAGTCTCGACGTTTTTGTTAGCTCTATCGCCAGGAAAATCTTAAATTCACCGCCGATCGTTGCTCTGTTTACGACACCTCCTGCACCATCGTGTTCCTTGTGTCGTTTCGAGTCCGTTGATGTCAACCTTGTTTGCCGTTGACGGCGGCGCGTGAGGAGGTGGAGCAATCAAAGATTCGGCCGAGTTGAAATCGAGCTCTCTGCCGTTCAAAAATTTGAACCGATCTTTGTAAGTATCTCGAAATCGCTTAAAATAATTTTTAGAAATTTTTCCGAAATTTTTAGACCCCCAGAGGAGGCCTCACGCACCACACGCGCCGCCGCAGGGAGAGTGGAGGGCTGGAAACCTGTTCTGACCGGTTTGACCGGTCAGAACCGGTTTGACTGGTCTGAACCGGTTTGACCGGTCTGACCCGACCCGACCCGACTGACCCGACCCGACCGTTGACCCGACCCGACCCGACCGTTGACCGCGACCGTTGATCGTTGACTTCCTTTGACCAAAACTTAAAATGGCTTTGACCGACCCTTAAACGACCGTAAATCTTTTCCGAGTATACATATTCTGATAGTTTTTGACGTCCCGAATCCATTTACGAAGTCCGTTTCGTCAAATTCGAACCCGAAGTCCTCCAAATTGACGATCAAAATGGTTGACTTTGACTTTGACCAAGAATCTGAATTTTCAAAAAGTCATACTTTATGTTTTTCGACGTCCTGATTCCGATTCCACAATCTGTTTGGCCAAATTCAGACTCGAAATACCCCAAAATGATAGTCAAAACTGCAAAATACTTATATACTTAAGAATTCTAGCTTTGAACAATTAAGTAAGATTTGGGGCTGATTAATTATTATTGTTTGAAGGTACAAGAGACTCTCCGGATCGTTCGACAGCTCGACCCAACTCTTCTAGATCAGTTAAACCACGTATACCAGTATTCACCCGTTCAAAAAATGTAACAGAGCGTGGTGAAACCAGCAATCAGTAGATCTACTATCTGAACCCATTATCGAGGTGTGTTCTTATTTACTACATAATGGTTTTATATGTTTTGAAATATGGTACATTGAAATCTATGGTTTATTATTGTTGGTACACTGATTTATTGTTGATGATTTATGGACTTTGATGACTGGTATATGGATATTGATTTTGGGATGGATTGAACTACAATTGTATAGCTCTGATCAAGCTAAAAAACGGGCCTAATGTGACTCTTGAGGGCTCCAAGATGTTTCATTAGGTCGGTTTTCCTTTGCTGTGTGCTTAGGGTAAGCTATATGGACTTATTGACTTAGGCTTAAGGATACAAGCTTCATAGCCTATCCTTAAGTCGGCTTTCTTTTTGCTATGTGCATAAAATAAGCTATATGGAAAATAATTTTGGGAACTACTGATGGTGTACCAGAAAAGGGTTTAAATTATGATTTTCAAAAGTTAAACTCTTTTACGAATTTGTGAGATTTACTGGACTATGATTTGTTTAAGGTACCTATGGTGCTTTTATGGTAATGTTTGGACACACTAGCCTAGCTTACCTTTCGAAAATGTTTTTCCCCCTTTCAGATACTGTTGGTTAGATACATCGGTTTGAGCACTTGGAGGATCAACATATCTCTTGAAGTATATCTGATTGTAATGTTTTATCTTGCTAGTTGACATTATATTGGTGACATGGACCTTATTTTAAAGTATCTTATTTTAGGATGATGACACTTTTACTATTACTGTTCGGTTTATTGTGATTTTGATTTTGAAGACCTGTTTTAAATTAATTTATTACTTATTGGTATTATATTTACAAGTTGGGTTTTGATAGTATAATATCATGTCATTTATAATGTGATTTTACAATGATTGAATATCGGTTTCAGAAAATGTCTTTAAGAATCATGTATGTGATCCACTAGACTTAGTCGAAACACATAGGCCGGGTCTAGGGGGTTACATTTATTGGTATCAGAGCTTTTGGTTCTTAACCCTCGGACTGTGTATGAGTCCACATTGAAAATACGGTTTTGAAATATTTTACAAAACAAGTTACTAAGGCCATGTCACAAAATTATTAAGATTTTTAACTGTGTTCGAGACTCCAAGTGCTTATCTAACCCTAAGTTTCATCTTCTAGAGTAAACTTGAGATCCATCAAAATTAGTGCTAGACGTGGTCGTTAAACTAGCCGTGGACGAGGTCGAGTAGCTAGATTTACAGACCCGATCGATGGGATACGAGTAGATCCCCCACCTCCGTTAGGTGATCCTACTGCTACAACCCCAACGAATATGCCTTCTGCTGCAGGTATTGGCATGACTACATCGATCATAGGAGTGACTAATGTTGAGTCATCAGCACAGTCCGGGAAGAGGACTCATATTTTGGCCCCTCAGAGAAGCAATACACGTTTTAGGCCTGCAACATCCTCACCTTTAGTTGGCAGTCGAGACGGTTCCTCGTCGTATTATCATGGACTCCTTTGTGAGTATTGTGGTAAACATAACACAGGAGAGTGTCATAAGAAGATGAGTCTTTGCTATCAGTGTGGATCTAGTGGTCATTATCAAAGGGATTGTCCTCAGCTAGCTTCGTTTGAGTAGACCGCTACTCAGACTATTATGAGTTCTCAGATTACAGTACAGACCACAATTAGAGATCGTAGCCAAGTAAAGGCTCGTGGTTCAGTGTCCAGGACTGACAGTAGAGCCCGACCTCAGCAAAATAGAGGGACAACAGTTTCTGAGGCTAGACAGCCAGTTTTGGTTTATGCCACTAGACGTCGGGATGACAGAGATGAGCCTGAGGTTATTGCAGGTACATTTACTATTTATTCTATCCCATACTTTGCATTACTGGACAATGGCTCCACTCACTCCTATGTATCGAGCTCGGTATCTCGAAACCTTCAGATTCCGATCGAGAACACTGAAAATAATGTTATGGTTACGAGTCCAGTAGGACAAGCGGTATTAGTGAATAAAGTATTTCGGCGTTGTCCTCTTGAGGTTCAGGGAGAAATTTTTTCTCGCTGATCTTATGGAGCTTTCTTTAGAGGAGTTCGATCTAATTCTTGGGATGGATTGGTTGAATAAACACAAGGTAAATCAGGATTGCGAATACAAGCGGGCTACTCTAAAGACTTCAGATGGTCGGACTGTTATGTTAATTGGTGAACGGCGTGGCTATCTCTCCAATATAGTTTCAGCGATGGAAATTCATCGTATGATCCGAAAGGGATATGAGACTTTCATTGCTTGTATTTTGAACACTAAAAGTTCATTGTCCACGATCGAAGAGATCCGTACAGTTAGCGAGTTTCCTGATGTCTTTCCAGAGGAGTTGCCTGGTTTACCTCCTGATACAGAGGTAGAGTTCGAGATAGAGACTTATCCGGGATCTACACCTATTTTTATGGCACCTTATCGCATGGCTCCAAAAGAACTTAAGGAGTTGAAGGTCCAATTGCAAGTATTATTCTATCGAGGATTTATTCGGCATAGTACTTCACCATGGGGAGCTCCAGTTCTATTCGTGAAAAAGAAAGATGGGTTGCTAAGATTATGTATTGACTATCGGAAGTTGAACCAGATGACAGTCAAGAATAAATATCCACTACCCATGATTGATGACTTATTTGATCAGTTACGAGGAGCTATTGTATTCTCTAAGATTGATCTTCGTTCGGGGTATTATCAATTGAAAGTTAAAGGATCTGATGTTGCAAAGACGGCCATTCGCACTAGATATGGTCATTATGAATTCTTAGTGATGCCTTTTGGTTTGACGAATACTCCTGCAGCTTTAATGGATTTGATGAATCGGGTGTTCCGACCATATTTGGATCAATTTGTGGTGGTCTTTATTGATGATATTCTGATATATTCTCGTACTGAGGCAGAGCATGACGAGCATTTGAAGATCGTTCTGCAGACTTTGAGAGAGCATCGTCTATATGCCAATCTAAGCAAGTGTGAGTTTTGGCTTCAAGAAGTGTCGTTTTTGGGGCATATTATTTCTGCGCGAGGTATTTAGGTCGATCCAAGCAAGATCGAGGCTATTGTGAATTGGAAATGACCCAAGAATATCTCTGAGATTTGCAGTTTCTTGGGCTTGGCTGGTTATTATCGACGTTTTGTTGAGGGCTTCTCGATCATTGCTTCTCCTTTGACAAAGTTGTTAAGGAAGAATGTGCCGTTTGACTGGGGTGAGGCACAACAGGAGAACTTTGAGAAATTAAAGGCGGTATTGACTCAAGCACCAGTGTTGATTCAACCAGAGTCCGGGAGGATTTTATAGTGTATAGTGATGTGTCACACTCAGGACTCGGCTGTGTTCTAATGCAGGAAAGTAAGGTGGTGGCTTATGCATCCCGTCAGCTGCGACCGTATGAGTGTAACTATCCTACTCACGATTTGGAGTTGGCAGCAGTAATGTTTTCCTTGAAGATTTGGAGACACTATCTTTATGGAGAGAAGTGTTACATTTTCACAGATCATAAGAGCTTAAAGTATCTTCTGATCTAGAAGGAGTTTAATTTGAGACAACGTCGTTGGTTAGAGCTTCTAAAGGATTATGATTGCGTGATTGATTATCACCCTGGTAAAGCTAACATTGCAGCGGATGCTTTGAGTCGAAAGACGGTATCGGAGTTGAGGTCTTTAATGGCCAAGATTAATTTATATGATGATGGCACTTTGTTAGCAGAATTGCAAGTTAAGTCGACCTTGGTTGATGAGATCAAGGCTAAGCAGCCCCTTGATAGCTCTTTGCTTTCCATCTTTGAGCAAGTAGAGCAGGGCACAAACTCATATTACGTAATTGATCAGGATGAAGTTTTATGCTTTAAAGGTCGATATTATGTGCCTGATGATGCTGAGTTGAGGCATACTATCCTTACTGAGGCTCATAGTAGTCCATATGCTATGCACCTCGGAGGAGATAAGATGTACCGGAATTTGAGAGAGAGGTATCATTGGATTGGGATGAAGAAAGACATATCTGATTTTGTGGCTAGGTATTTGACTTGTCAGCAAGTTAAGGCAGAACATCAACATCCATCAGGTTTGTTACAGCCTATCAAGATTTCTGAGTGGAAATGGGAGCATATTACTATGGATTTTGTTACTGGCTTACCTATGACTCATTCGAAAAAAAATTCAGTTTGGGTGATTGTAGACAGACTTACAAAGTCAACTCACTTTATTCCTGTGCGGGTAAATTATACTTTGGACAAGTTAGCGCGATTGTATATTTCAGAGATTGTCAGGTTGCATGGTGTTCCATTATCTATTATTTCTGATCGAGATCCGAGATTTACTTCGAGATTCTGGAATGCGCTACATACGGCTTTGGGTACGAGATTGGATTATAGTACCTCCTTCCACCCACAAACTGATGGTCAATCTGAGAGAGTAATTCAGATTCTGGAGGATATGTTACGGGGTTGTGTAATTGATTTTCATGGTAGATGGGAGAACTTTTTGCCTTTGGCTGAATTCGCTTATAATAACAGTTACCAGACCAGCATACGTATGGCACCCTATGAAGCACTCTATGGGCGTAGGTGTCGCACCCCGATTTGTTGGACTGAGTTGCGTTATAGGAAGACTTTGGGACCTGAGTTAGTGCGGGAGACGGAAGACACAGTCAGATTGATCCGTGACCGTCTGAAAGAGGCATTTGATAGGCAGAAATCTTATGCAGATCAAAGGAGGAAGGATATACAGTTTGACGTTGAAGATCAGGTTTTTCTCAAGGTATCTCCATGGAAGAAAGTATTGAGATTTGGACGTAAGGGTAAACTGAGTCCGCAATTTATTGGGCCGTATCGTATTCTGAAGAAAGTTGGACCTGTTGCTTATCAGCTTGAGTTGCCTTCCCATCTTAGTCGTATTCATGATGTTTTTCATGTGTCTATGTTAAGGCAATACCGTCCAGATCCAGATCACATCATTCAAGTTGATGAGGTAGAGCTGAGACCTGATTTGTCATATGAGGAGGAGCCCATCCAGATCTTAGAAAGAGATGAGCGAGTTCTTCGGAATAGGCGTATTCCAATGGTCAAAGTTCAATGGAGTAATCGAGGCCCCTCAGAAGCTACTTGGGAGCATTGGAGTCAATGGAGGCTCAGTTTCCTCAACTATTCTCATAAGGTAAATTTCGAGGACGAAATTTCTTGTAGAGGGGGGGGAATTGTAACAACCCGGATATTTTCAAAATAATATTTATTTGAAATTGGAGGTTTTAATTGTGAAAATCGATAACTTGTGGGGACTAAATTGAAAGATTTTAAAACTTGGAGCTTGTTTTAGAGTTAAAGAAAATTCAGGGACCAAGCCCTGAATTTATCCAAGAAAGTTAGGTATGTTATGATATAAACGTAATTTTCTGTTTCAAAACAGAAAACCACACCTCAATTGCTCCCAAATTTCCTTCCCCCTACGCCGGTTTCCGACTTAGATCCCGACGCCGTCCGAATTCCGATCGTCATTTTGAAACCACCGTTGTGTTCATCATCGAGCGAGGAACAAACCCTTCAAATTAATTGAAGCGAAACGCTGCCAAACGTCGGGAATTTCCAGTCAAAGTCTCGATGTTTTTGTTAGCTCTATCACCGGGAAAATCTTAAATTCACCGTCGATCGTTGCTCCGTTTACGACACCTCCTGCACCATCGTGTTCCTTGTGTTGTTTCGAGTCCGTTGGTGTCAGCCTTGTTCGCCGTCGACGGCGGCGCGTGAGGAGGTGGAGCAGTCAAAGATTCGGCCGAGTTGAAATTAAGCTCTCCGCCGTTCAAAAATTTGAACCAATCTTTGTAAGTATCTCGAAATCGCTTAAAATAATTTTTAGAAATTTTTTCGGAATTTTTAAAACCCCGGAGGAGGCCTCACGGGCCACACGCGCCGCCGTAGGGAGAGTGAAGGGCTGGAAACCGGTTTGACCGGTTTCAACCGATTTTTACCGGTTTGACCGGTCTGACCCGACCCGACCCGACCGTTGACCTGACCCGACCGTTGTCCGTTGACCATTGACCGTTGACCGCGACCATTAACCGTTGACTTTCTTTTACCAAAACTTAAAATGGCTTTGACCGACCCTTAAACGACCGTAAATCTTTTCCGAGTATACCTATTCTGATAGTTTTCGGCGTCCCGAATCCTTTTACAAAGTTCGTTTTGTGAAATTCGAACCTGAAGGCCTCCAAATTGACGGTCAAAGTAGTTGACTTTGACTTTGACCAAGAATCTGAATTTTCAAAAAGTCATACTTTATGTTTTTCGACGTCCTGATACCGATTCCATAATCCGTTTGGCCAAATTCAGACTCGAAATACCCCAAAATGATAGTCAAACCCAAAAAATGCTTATATACTTAAGAATTCTAGCTTTGAATAATTAAGTAAGATTTGGGGCTGATTAATTATTATTGTTTGAAGGTACAAGAGACTCTCTGGATCGTTCAACAGCTAGACCCAGCTCTTCTAGATTAGTTAAACCACGTATACCAGTATTCACCCATTCAAAAAATGTAACAAAGCGTAGTTAAACCAGCAATCAGTAGATCTACTATCTGAACCCATTATCGAGGTGTGTTCCTGTTTACTACATAATGGTTTTATATTTTTTGAAATATGGTACATTGAAATCTATGGTTTATTATTGTTGGTACACCGATTTATTGTTGATGATTTATGGACTTTGATGATTGGTATATGGATATTGATTTTGAGATGGATTGAACTACAATTGTATAGCTCTGATCAAGCTAATAAACGTGCCTAATGTGACTCTTGAGGGCCCCAAGATGTTTCATTAGGTCGGCTTTCCTTTGTTGTGTGCTTAGTGTAAGCTATATGGACTTATTGACTTGGGCTTAAGGATACAAGCTTCATAGCTTATCCTTAAGTCGGCTTTCTTTTTGCTATGTGCATAAAGTAAGCTATATGGAAAATAATTTTGGGAACTACTGATGGTGTACCAGAAAAGGGTTTAAACTATGATTTTCAAAAGTTAAACTCTTTTACGAATTTGTGAGATTTACTGGACTATGATTTGTGTAAGGTACCTATGGTGATTTTATGGTAATGTTGGGACACACTGAGCCTAGCTCACCTTTCGAAAATGTTTTTCCCCCTTTCAGATACTGTTGGTTAGATACATCGGTTCGAGCACTTGGAGGATCAACATATCTCTTGAAGTATATCTGATTGTAATGTTTTATCTTGCTAGTTGACATTATTTTGGTGACATGGACCTTATTTTAAAGTATCGTATTTTAGGATGATGACACTTTTACTATTACTGTTCGGTTTATTGTGATTTTGATTTTGAAGACCTCTTTTAAATTAATTTATTACTTATTGGTATTTTATTTACAAGTTGGGTTTTGATAGTATAATATCATGTCATTTATAATGTGATTTTACAATGATTGAATATCGGTTTCAGAAAATGTCTTTAAGAATCATGTATGTGATCCACTAGACTTAGTCGAAACGCATAGGTCGGGTCTAGGGGGTTACACGTGTAACGAGGCTTAGGTTAAGGTATGGAAAAAGGTAAAAAATATGGTGAAATATCAAGACAATATATGCAAAACATACTAGTTCAAACCATAAATTAAGTAAAATAAAATGAAATAAGTAAAATGTAACAAAACTAAAACAACCGATTCTACTTATTCTTCTTTTTTCAAACCTTTATTGTTTTTCCGTTTTTTTAACCATGCTCAAAATTTTTCTATTTTTTTTATTCGTGGAACAATTCAATCTTTGTCTTGACAACGGTAACAAAGAGACCGTAAAACAAAATAAAAGGTTTCAGGTTATAAAATATTGTAAAAGAAAAAAGGCAAAGACACAAAAATGGTTCATAAATGGTTATAAATGGGTAGACAATTTGGGTAGAGATGTAACATCCGCAATACCGGGTTAGTGACCAAATTGTAAAATTTTAGAATTTGGTGACTAAAGTAGAAGAATGAAATAGTTCAATGATTATTGGATATATATGATGAAGGTTATTTAGTAATTATTAAAGGAAATAAAGGGCAAAAGGGTCAATTGACCAAGAAATGAATTAAAAATGGGATTGGTAAGGATAAATACACGTGGAAAGGGAGAGAATTCTTCAGAGTTTTCTTCTCTTTTCTTCTTCTTCTTTACGTGGAAGCCAAGAGCAAAGGTAAGTTTGATTTAGCTTTTGATTTCTTGAAAGTTTTAAGTTGGATTTGAGTCTTTCGGGGTTATATAAGCTTAAGGAAAGCTTATATAAGTTTAAAACACCAAAGAAAGAGAATTAGAAATGAATTTCTATTAAGGGTTTATAAATGAACTTTTGTTATAGAAAGGTTTTTAAAGTTCTAAAGTTGGATTTGACTTGTCAAGGGTCTAATTAAGAAGTTAGAAGCAATTGAATGGAATTTGGAACATGTTAGAAATTGAGTATGATTCTTGAATTTCATAAGGAAGATAGGATTTTGAGGTTAAAGATGATTAACATGGATATAAGTTGGTTTAAGTAATGGTAGTTGAGTTTAATGACATATTAGAGGCTTAAAATAGAAGAATTAAGGGAAGAGTTGATGATTTTCGTGCTAAAATACAAATTCTGGGCAAGGTGTATCGATGTATATTCAATGTGCATCGATGCACTCTTTAAAGAAGAAACATCACATGCAATTGATGCATCGATGCATAAGGAGTGCATCGATGCATCCCCTTAAAATGAAAACATCGAAGGTAATTTGTGTATCGATGCATGGATAGTGCATCGATGCACATGTTAAAGAATGCATCGATGCACTGTAGAATGCATCGATGCACTTTAAGAGGAAATTGAAATAGACATTTCTTTTAGTCTAAGAAATGATAGATTAGAGTATATCAATTGGATACTGATATGTATCAATATGTGATTATGTAGATATCGAACACGAACAAGTTTCGAAATGATCATCAAGTTAAGATTCGATCGAAAGAAAGGAAAAGAAATCACAAAAGTGGATTGGAACTTAGTGAGGCTCAGGTGAGTGCATATGCATTAGTATATGATGTGTGTGGAAAAGACTTGTGATGAGTCTACTTCCAATATTTGATTACATGATTTTATGAATATTAATATGGGTGATATGATTATTATTTATGCATGAATATAGTCATAGGTGTTATATGTGAAAATGTGAATTATATGAAAAGTGATATGAATTATATGAAAAGAAGCTATATGTCTACATGTATATGTGAAAGAAGCTATGAGCTTATATGAACAGATGATATGAAAATGTATATGTGAAATGATATAAGTGAAAATGCCCATGTTATGTGTAAAGAGAGCTAGAGGTATAGTTGGCATGCCAAGAGTCGAGGGTTCTACGTGGTCTTTCGGGACATATATGTATTCTTTGGAACATTTATAGGGTCTTGTAAGACACATATATGATCCATTGAAATATGTATATGGTTTTTAAGGAGTGGTCCTTTGGGACAAATACAGTACATAGGTCATTCGGGACAAAATCTCATAGCCCCTAGTGGGACCCCATACGAGCTGTGGTGACAGCATAGTGCACAACCTCAATAGACTCACATATCTACAGTTCTCACAAATGTACATGGGCTAACAAAGAGATAATAATAAATATATATTACATGTAAAGTATATGCTTTTGTGATATGAATTGTATTTTATGCTTGATATGATGATGTGTATATGTGTACATTTGATTACATGAAATGCTATATTGTTTTGTATGATAGCATGATATGATATGTTCATGCATGATTAAGTAGTTAAAGTTACTTTAATGTGTTTAATGCCTCAATAAGTCATAGACTTAGCGTGTGAGTGTTTCACACATAGGTTCTGGAAAGCAAGAAGATAAGTTTAGAGGAGCAAGACAGGTCAGCATTTTTCCTTACAACGTTTCAGATCAGAAAATAAATGATTAAAATGTGTTTGGTTAATCTGAACATAGTTGGCATGTACTAATTGATTGAGCTGAATATGCTCTGATCGATTTTAATTATTTTGGTCAATTTATGTAAATAAACAATTTTTATTTTAAATGAAATTTTTTAAATTTTCTTTGAATTTTGTCAAGAGTCAAAGTTTGAAAAGTTAATGTGACACCCCAGACTCGTATTCGGGTTGGATACGGGTTGAGGATGTTACATTTAATGGTATCAGAGCTACGGTTTAGCCGATTCTCGACATAAACTAAAGTCCAAAATGTCATAAAATGTGTACATGCCAACACAGAGTGAAAAAAAATATCTGATCTGATAGTGTAAGGAGTATGTTGTCTTGCTAATAGAATAAGATTAGTTTAATATAGTAGAAATCTGATTATGAGAATTTCAAAGAAAGCGAGGGGGTGAATCTGATGGTTGTAGCAATTCACCTGCCTTGGCCAGGCAGGAGGAAGAGCGGACATCTCAGGAAGTGCCTCATAAGATCAAAGGTTGATTTCAGAAAGTTGAAATCATATTAGAATAGTGAAAGAAGATCATTATTGTTTTGAATAGGAAAAGCGATAAGGATTAGTTTTGTTATTATGTGGATAAGATAGAATATGGTGAACAAGTGTCACCATAAAAACGTTAAAAGATCGAATGACGTGGTGAGTACTTATAGAAGAACTCCAGGATAAGTGCATTAGTGACAAGTGTATAAGATGTATAAAATCAGAGCTTATGAGTTGAAACGAAGTGATAGTATTGAGCATAAACAAGAGTATATTTATGATAAGAGTTTGCAGTTAAGATGGAAAGAGTTAGCGTTGGCTAACCAGAGTACGTGATAAAAATGTACTGGAATTATAAGATTATAAGATATTGTCAGGATATGATAACCAAATATGAAATGGATTTGGATACAGTTATATATTTGGAACATGGTAATGTGGTATAGTAAAGGAAATAAGGATTTGGATATTTGAGTAAAGCTGAGGATTGATAAGAAGAGTTTGAGAATGTGTATATCAATGATCAGATTATAAGACACATGAAGTCGAATGTGGAGTTTGAGCAAAAGAAATTTCAGGATGTATGAGAATAGAGGTGAAATTGATAAGTTGAGTAAGCAAATTTTGAGATAATTTCGATTGGAAAGGATGTATATGATTGGTAGAATAGGGCTTGTGCCCTAGATTGAACATAAGTTATTATCTAGCTGTCAGAGTAAAGGTTCTACAGTTATAAGATTGGAGGAAAGATAAAGTTGAGTTAATCAAATATGATATGAATCTGGATGTGGTTATGTATTTTGATCATACAGATATGATGTAAGCAAAGAGATAAGCATTGGTATGTTTTAAAAAGTGGCTTCAAAGAAGAAAATACAAATACAAGAGATGATAAAGAATAAAGTTCTGTATAAGAAATAGGGATATCAAAGTTATGAGGATGCAATGAAGATTGTTACACAGAGATGAGTATAGGTGAAAAGACAAGAGTATGTGAACATGAAAGGAAAGATATGATTTGTGTATAAGGAATAAATAAAGGAAGAATGGAATAAAGAAGTGAAATGGATTGAGTTAAAGGATCAGATACGATAAAGGTTATATGGAATGTAGATGATAATTTTGATATAGAAGTAAGAAAAGTGAGCAAGGTGATGTGAATAGATTCTTTAAAAGTGTATGTTGAATCATATTTAAAGAAGATTTAAGGTCGTGTTTTTGGTTAAATGATGATGGAAAACGAATTTGCTTATTATTATAAGGTAGTTAGAGATTGATTTAGGTTGTTGATTGATGAAAATGGATTGAAGTTACTGGTTGCTGTTTAAATGATAAGTGACATGATATGATATATATATATATATATATATATATATATATATATATATAAAGGAAAAAGTTAATTGAAAAGCTAAAGGATTGAAAAGTAAGTTTCTGATGATGATAAGAAAGATTAATTAAATGAAGCAACATGAGAACTTTAGAAGATATGTTTCTATCAAGATGTCCAGTGAAAATTCGAGGACGAATTTTCTTAAAAAGGAGGGGAGATTTGTAACATCCGCAATACCGGGTTAGTGACCAAATTGTAAAATTTCAGAATTTTGTGACTAAAGTAGAAGAATGAAATAGTTCAATGATTATTGGATATATATGATGAAGGTTATTTAGTAATTATTAAAAGAAATAAAGGGCAAAAGGGTCAATTGACCAAGAAATGAATTAAAAATGGGATTGGTAAGGATAAATACACGTGGAAAGGGAGAGAATTCTCTAGAGTTCTCTTCTCCTTTCTTCTTCTTCTTTACGTGGAAGCCAAGAGCAAAGGTAAGTTTGATTTAGCTTTTGATTTCTTGAAAGTTTTAAGTTGGATTTGAGTCTTTCGGGGTTATATAAGCTTAAGGAAAGCTTATATAAGTTTAAAACACCAAATAGAGAGAATTAAAAAGGAATTTCTATTAAGGGTTTATAAATTAACTTTTGTTATAGAAAGGTTTTTGAAGTTCTAAAGTTGGTTTTGACTTGTCAAGGATTTTGAGGTTAAAGATGATTTACATGGATATAAGTTGGTTTAAGTAATGGTAGTTGAGTTTAATGACATATTAGAGGATTAAAATAGAAGAATTAAGGGAAGAGTTGATGATTTTCGTGCTAAAATATAAATTCTGGGCAAGATGTATCGATGCATATTCAATGTGCATCGATGCACTCTTTAAAGAAGAAACATCGAATGCAATTGGTGCATCGATGCATAAGGAGTGCATCGATGCATCCCCTTAAAATGAAAACATCGAAGGTAATTTGTGTATCGATGCATGGGTAGTGCATCGATGCACATGTTAAAGAATGCATCGATGCACTGTAGAATGCATCAATGCACTTCAAGGGGAAATTGAAATAGACATTTCTTTTAGTCTAAGAAATGATAGATTAGAGTATACCAATTGGATACTGATATGTATCAATATGTGATTATGTAGATATTGAACACGAACAAGTTCCGGAACGATCATCAAGTTAAGATTCGATCGAAAGAAAGGAAAAAAAATCACAAAAGTGGATTGGAACTTAGTGAGGCTCAGGTGAGTGCATATGCATTAGTATATGGTGTGTGTGGAAAAGACTCGCGATGAGTCTACTTCCAACATTTGATTACATGATTTTATGAATATTAATATGGGTGATATGATTATTATTTATGCATGAATATAGTCATAGGTGTTATATGTGAACATGTGAATTATATGAAAAGTGATATGAATTATATGAAAAGAAGCTATATGTCTACATGTATATGTGAAAGAAGCTATGAGCTTATATGAACAGGTGATATGAAAATGTATATGTGAAATGATATAAGTGAAAATGCCCATGTTATGTGTAAAGAGAGCTAGAGGTATAGTTGGCATGCCAAGAGTCGAGGGTTCTACGTGGTCCTTCGGGACATATATGTATTCTTTGGAACATTTACAGGGTCTTGTGAGACACATATGTGATTCATTGAAATATGTATATGGTTCTTAAGGAGTGGTCTTTCGGGACAAATACAGTGCATAGGTCCTTCGGGACAAAATCTCATAGCCCCTAGTGGGACCCCAAACGAGCTGTGGTTACAGTATAGTGCACAACCTCAATAGACTGACATATCTACAGTTCTCACAGATGTACATGGGCTAACAAAGAGATAATAATAATATATATATATATATATATATATATATATATATATATATATATATATATATATATATATATATATATATATATATTACATGTAAAGTATATGCTTTTGTGATATGAATTATATTATATGATTGATATGATGATGTGTATATGTGTACATTTGATTACATGAAATGCTATATTGTTTTGTATGATAGCATGATATGATATGTTCATGCATGATTGAGTAGTTAAAGTTACTTTAATGTGTTTAATGCCTCACTAAGTCATAGACTTAGCGTGTGAGTGTTTCACACGTAGGTTCTGGAAAGCAAGAAGAGAAGTTTAGAGGAGCAAGATAGGTCAGCATTTTTCCTTACAACGTTTCAGATCAAAAAATAAATGATTTAAATGTGTTTGGTTAATCTGAACATAGTTGGCATGTACTAATTGATTGAGCTGAATATGCTCTGATCGATTTTGGTTATTTTGGTCAATTTATGTAAATAAACAGTTTTTATTTTAAATGAAAGTTTTTAAATTTTCTTTGAATTTTGTCAAGAGTCAAAGTTTGAAAAGTCAATGTGACACCCCAGACTCGTATTCGGGTCGGATATGGGTTGAGGGTGTTACAAGAGAAGTGGTTAAATCATAGATGCCCTTATCATATTAAACATCAAGTTCAACATGCAGTCTCGATATGTATTTAATCACAAGTTCTAAAACATCAATATTAGTCTGTCACACTCAATCAAACAAATGAGCAAGAAAGTCAAGAAATTTCTCATTTAAGCTCAATTCTCATGTAAAGTTTAATTGTACCGAGTCAAGAACATGACAACCAATAAACACATGGGATATCAATAAAGATTTGAAGAAAACACTAATCATGCTACTTTACTATCATGAATCCTAATTCAAATAAGAGTGTGATCAAGAACTTATATGACATTTAAGGAAACAAAGCAAGAATCATAATAGGCAATAGAAAATCTCAACATATCAACCAAGGCAACTCGAATCCAAACACATAAACAACTGAGAGAAAAGTGATACAACTATTATCTACCCCCTCACTTAAAGCATATTGTCCCAATAAGTAAAATTAAAGTACAAGAGAAGGAATAGAGATACTCTCTGTGTTTAGTGTCAATTGCGGCCACAGCCACAGTGAGAGGCGCTATGGTGGAGATAGGATATGATCTCAGCTATGTTGGTCTTGAGGGTGTGGAGGCGATCGTGTAATTCATCTATTTGTGTTTTCATATTCGGGCGAGGTGCTTTCGATGTCGGTGGTTGTACATTCCGATGGATGAAGACTTGTTCTCCTTAAGGAGTCATCACACCTAGGGGAACAAAAATTGTATAACATCAAAATTGGCTATATGAGAAGCTAGATGAATTATGTAAGGTATGAGGATAAGGGGGAAACTAGATAGAATAACGATCTTGAAAGCTTGGACAAACCAAAAGCACAAATTTACCTTCATATCGGTTAACATACACCATAGGAAGAAAAGTTCAACTTTACTTAGGGAAGAAGAAGAATCGTTTCTTCTCGAGTAGTTATAAGCCAATAAATGGTGTATGTAACGCAATGTTGGATCATGAATATAAAGGGCTTTAGTTGTGCAGACATTGAAGGGTTGATCGACCAAAGCGATAAGTTTCGCATAAGTAGAATCTGCATCAAAGTCCTGCGACATCTCAAGCAAAGCAGTCAGATAATCATGATTCATGACATCTATTAAGAGTCCATAGTAAGATTGAATTCAGAAATAGATGTTCAAAAATAATTTCCACATAATCAGAAGAAAACAACTTCGGGAGACTGAACATTTATAAGACGAAGATGTGAAAAAGTAAATGTAGCATAAAATTCAAAATCAAGTTCATAAAACGTGCCACATTTAATTTTATAGTATAGTGTCCAACTAACTGCTTCAAAATAAGCATGTACATCATCTCTCAAGTGTGAAGTTTCTAAAGTCTGACTCGGGATATAAGTATAAACGCGAAAGGTCGATGTGGGACCGACTAGAAGCGGATAAGTTCATCATTTTTGAACTGTAAAAAGCCCTACAAATTTTCTTCAGCTGGAACCACATATGATCATCCTCGACGATTCCTTTCGGGGTTTCTTGAAGTCAGCGGTGGTCTATTAAGGGTGCTAGAATTTCACTCGAACTTGATGCATGGGATAGAGAAGAGGGCTGCCCAACATGATAATGAGATGTTGAAGCATTGTCAGCCTGCCCCATTGGTGGAAATCTGACAATGAAGTCCTTTGTAAATCCAAAAATATGATGGTACATTAATAACGGTTGAATTGAAACATATTTGAAATTTACCTCGGGGTACTGTTTCGATGCTGCCGAGTGCATCGAATAGAAAGGCATGGTTGAATGCCTCAGATGGTAAGAGGAGAAATCGACCGTAGGCATCAAATGGAATAAGGGAGAAGGTGAGCGTGAATGAGGAGAATACCGCAGATTGCTTGACCCGGTAACATCATATCAACGTGAGCAATGATCGTTTGATGCAGAAGAGACGAACGATGTATAGGATGGTTTTGGTTTGACCGACGGATAACTCAAGGTGCGACCTCCACCACGTCCTCGACAGGGAGCAGGCGACGGTGCACTGGGTTCAAAATCATTAGGTACTTCAATGAACATCCGTGCAACAAACAAACGACAACCCCTAAGGATGACCAGTGGTAAAGGGGGATTATTTCCTTGGTTTCAGGTCCTAACCATGGTGAACGAAAGGTGAAAAGTAATACAGAGCAATCGACGTAAGATAGAATGAAGGTCAACGATGAGCAGTGCGTGGCGAGGTGATGGTGGAAGGGTGCGGCCTTGATGAGTGAAAAACAAAAGAAAAAGGGTGGAGAATGGTAACATCGAGTGACTGGAATAAAACAAAATAGGGTTTTGTTTAAAATTGATCATGTGGGGTAAAGATAAAAAGGGAAAAGTTGTATTGGTATTGGATTTGTGGGAAAAGAATAAAGTGATAAAGTGGGGCTCAAGGATTTTTAAGTGGCTAGTCAAATAGGTGTTGAAATGTGGGGGTGAATGTTTGAATTGGGGAAAAACTTGTCGGATTATGGATGATAAATCGCATGAAAAAGTAGGGCATTAGGGTTTGCTATCTTGCGCCAGGCTTTAAGGGGACTTGCTAACGCACACTATTTAATGAAAAGGCGTGCATGGGATTAGGGGGAATGTTTCCCTTAGCTGTTCGTGCGACTCCACTATTTTAGGGGTCCAAAAATTATTCGATCGATAATGCTGCACTTGACTTTGTTTAAGTTCGACTAAAAGCATCGGATACTTGAAAATTCAAAAATAAAAAATTAAAATATAATAAAATGCTTAATAAAAAAATATAACAAAGAAAAGAAAAAAAAATGAAATTAAAAATGGGTTGCCTCCCATTAAATTGTTTCGTTTAACTCGCTAGTTCAACGACATGATTCAGACTACAAGTTCTTCCAAAATAAGTTCTTCAATTACGCAAGCTCTATGATTCTCATAATACGAATTCAACCATTGACCATTCACTTTGAAACAAATCGTCTTGAACTTCGACTGCGCTATGGGGAAACATTTGGTCACCGTAAAAGATCCAAGCCACTTCGATCGAAGTTTTCCTGCAAAGAGTTTAAACTTTAAGTTAAAAAGTAGAACCTTTTGTTCTATAGAAAAAAATTAAAAGAAATTCTACGATCGTGGAATTCTTTTGTTTTATCCTGATATATCCGGGCACTATCGTAAGCATTTTTACGAATTTTCTCAAGTTCCTAAATGTGTAGTTTCCACTCTTCGTCGACTGCTTCAATCTCTATTCTATATTGTTTAACCACACAATAAGACTTATGCTCCAACTCAACCGACATATGGGACAGTTTACTAAAGACCAGACGATATGGAGACATGCCAATAGGGCCTTCATATGTGGTTTGATATGCCCATAAGGCATCGAACAACTTTAAACTCAAATTTTTGCGATACAGCTTGACTATTTTTTTTTTCAAGAATCGTCTTGATCTCTCAGTTTGATACTTCCACTTGCCCATTCATCTAAGGATGGTAAGTTGTGGCAATTCTTTGTGTCACCCTATATTTCTTCATAAGCGTTTCAATGATCCGACTGACAAAGTGTATCCTCTATAACTTATAATCACTCGTTGCGTGCAAAACCTGGAAAAAATAAATTTTTTTAGAAACTTAACGACAATTTTGGCATCATTGTTTCGGTAGCTTTAGCTTCTATCCATTTTGATACAAAATTCACAATAAGAATGATATAATAATTTCCAAAGGAAGAAACGAATGGCCCCATGTAATCGATTTCTCACACATTAAAGATTTCACAAATATGAACTGGATTAAGAGGAATTTCATTTCTACAACTTAAATTACTTACGCTCTGACATTTTCACACGATGTACAAAACATATATGTATCATGGAAAATGTTAGGCCAAAAGAATTCACGCTCAAGAATTTTATGTATAGTTTCCTTTGGTCCGAAGTGACCTCCATATTAATAAGAATGAAAAAAAAATTGAGTATAGATTTTAACTCGCTTTCAGCAAATCTGATGGTAACTTACCGGTGGCTAAATAATTAACCTTATCTACAAACCATGGGGTAGTTCCCTACGCCACATATACATGTTCCTCATGGAATTTTTCTTGAATTGGCGCATCAAGTTGAGAGATGAGGAGGTGACTTAAATGGTCAGTGAATAGATTTTCACATATTTTTTTATCTTTGATCTCAAGATTAAAATTTTGTAAAAGTAAAATCCATCAAACCAAGCGCGGCTTCCTTCTTGCTCAGTAAATATTTCAAGGCCGCATGATCAGAATAAGCAATTATATTAATACTGAGAATTAAGAACGAAATTTATCTAAGGCAATAATAGCAAAAAGCTCATTTTCAGTAGTAAAATAATGTCGTTGAGTCGTATTTAATATCTTAGACGTATAGGCTATAATGTAAGGCTCCTTGAAGATTTTTTGCCCAAGTACAACTTTCACAATTAAATCACATGCATCACACATGATCTTAAAGAGATAATCCCAATTAAGTGGCTGTATTATAGGTGCCAAAATGATTTCTTTCTTTAAGATATCGAGAGTGATTTTACACTCATCATCAAATTTGAAGGCTTTATCTTTTCAAAATAGATTACAAAGCAGTTGTGGCACCTTAGAAAAATTCTTTATAAACCTGCAGTAAAAAATTGCATGATCAAGAAATGAGCAAACTTTCCTCACAGATGTTGGGTATGGTAGTGAGTGTATCACGTCAGTTTTGGCCTTATCGACCTCTATTCCATAAAAAGAAACAATGTGATCCAAAGTCAATCGTTTGTAAACCATAAAATGACACTTTTTATAGTTGAGGACAAGATTAAGCACAAGGAAAATTTTCAAAACCACAGTCAAATTATATAAGCATTCACCAAAAGAGTTACAGTAAATCGTGAAGTTATCCATGTACACTTTAATTCCTTTCTTGATATAATTGGAGCAGATACTTATCATGCATCTCTAGAATGTGGCAGATTCTTTGCAAAGTCCAAAAACATTCGATGATAAGAAAAAATCCCTAAGGGAAAAGTAAAAGTTGTATTCTCCTGGTCTTTTTATGCCACTGGATCTGAAAGAAACCTGAAAAGCCATCAAGACAACAACAATGAGATTTACCAGCTTATTGTTCTATCATCTAATCAATAAAAGGAAAGGGAAAATGATCTTTTTGAGTTAAAGAGTTCAACTTCCTGTAGTCATTACATACTTTTCATTCGTTTTGAACTCTTTTAGGGATTAATTCACCTTCAAAATTTTCAATAACCATAACTATAACACCCTAAACTCGATTGAGCCTAAAGTGCCACATTGGGCTATTGAGGCAACTCCTGATTTTCATAACCTATTCATTTTCTTTTCAAATATGTTGAATGGTATTATAATTCAAAACATAAACAAATTTTATAAAACAAGTTATAAAACCAGAGCTCCATGACACATAATTTAAAATCAAAATAATACAAACTATGAGTTTAATAAACGAATACACAAGTAAGGTTTAATGAATACATATGCCTACTAGGCTATGGTACAACACTTTGAAGGAGAGCTCCGTGACACATAATTTAAAATCAAAATAATACAAACTTTGAGTTTAATAAACTTAATACACAAGTAAGGTTCCATGAACTGCTCATACTACTAACCTACCAAAGAAAAACTTCTGAAGGCCGAACTTACAAAGCCCAACAGTATAATCGCTAATCTAGAACAGCATGAGAATTTCATAAATGCAAGCATGCTGAAGATATGATACTAAGCAGTAGGTACATGCATGATCTAGATAAAGTGATATCTACTTAAGGCTTAGCTGTCATGTCTCTGAAGTAGAAGTCTCATGCTTCCCCTAAATTCTCTACTAAGTGCTTAGTCATGAGTACACCGCTAAAGGGTCTCCAACCTTAATGTCTATATCTGATGTGCATTATCTAAATGTGATACTGATGCTCATGTGTATTATCTGAATACAACATTAACTCTACTATGCATTATGTGAATGTAATGTTACTCGACTATGTATTATCTAAATGTTATACTGACTCTGTTGTGCCTTATCTGAATGCAAAATTGAAACTACTATGCAACACACAAGTTGTGGTTGGCATCATAGTGCGACTGAGGGTTCTGCATCTCAGAGCTCATACACCCCTCTATCTTATCAAAGTACCATTGGGTACCTATGTGAGATCCAGAACTGCTTGGACATGTACACTCGACCCATTAGGTATATAGGGTGAGATTTGGAGCTGCATTGAAAACGTACACCCCGCCAGCTTAGTCTGTCGAGTCTTGGGGCATATGCGCCCAGCTGGTAAAAGACGTGTCATGGCATTGACTGGTATATACCTATACATACTAACAAACAAGACAAACATCATACTACTAAAGTAACTCGGGTGTCTGGGTTGTCTACCGAGTGTCACACAAAGGCTAGTTTTATGACATCATAGCTATTATTGTATCTAGCTATTACTGTTTCTATTTCTAGTTGTTGTCTCGCTCGTTCTCTCATCTAGAACGTCATGAGAGGTTTAGTAAATCTATTACTATTAATAATATCTATTGATATGGTTATATGCTACTTAAGGGTATTTTAGTCATTCTCTAACTCTAGAAAATCTCTATGTGATTCAAGGCTTTAAGACGATTATTGTGTATACTATTTACCGGTCGAGGTTCTGGTTAGCCCGATATATGACTAGAGTTCAATTTTGGGTGGCGATACTTTATTCCCTATTACTACGTTTTCCCTCAATTCTCCATTGAATAAGAGAAGTATTTATACATCCAACACTCTTGGTCGTTCTTACGGTTTAAGACACTTTTGTTTCATAATTTGATTATTGTGTCATACCTCTTGTCGGTACACCTTGTGGACTAATCCTCCATTTATAAATATATGTTACATGCTCACTAAAAATTCTTGGACGTATTATGCCTGCTATGGTTACACTGGTTGTAACCCACTCCTACGAGTGCCATTGGACCCCTTTAGCCATTCTCGTCCTTCACAGACTAAGTCTTACCCTTACAGACCATCTTTAGCTCTTACAGACCTTAATCGGGTGTAGTATCGATACTCTAGTTGTAGTATCAATACCCTAGGGTCAAGTATCGATGCTCCTCTAAGTATCGGTACCAAAAGTATATTCTATTGTGAAAATGAGGCCTTAGTATCGATATTACTTCCCTGAGTATCGGTATTGCAAGGACAACATTGATACTCCCCTGGCAATATCGAACTCCCCTCTAAAACCCCTAATTTTAGCCCAAATTTAACCAATATCGATATTGTTCATCCCAATATTAATATTTGAACCCTAAAACTAATATTTTATGAAAAAAATACCTAAAAACATCCTAAATTACTTGGGTTAGTTCCTAAACTTATTATGAAGTTTTAATAAGTTACTTAGGCTCTTTAAGTGTCATAAAAACACTTCCTTAATACCTAAAACATGATTTAATCTTCAAATCAAGTTTAAACCCTAACATTCTCAACTATACAAATCTTAGCAATTTCTTGAAATTTAAGAAAGCTTAATACCCCAAATGATTAGAAATATAATGCCTTACTGATTGAATCCCGAAATGAGGCTCCTTACTTAGCCACACACATTTCCTCTAAGATTTGGATGGAAACCCGTCACTTTTTCTTGCTAAGAAACTTTGAGAGGAAGATGGATGGAGGAAAATGAGAATGAAGAAAGTGAAGAGAAGAAAATGGAAGAAGATACAAAAAGTCTTAACCTTTTAAAAATGGGCTAATTACACTGTTGTTCCCTCTTCATCTTCCTACTATGTAAAAATCCTCTTTTTATGGTTTATTGGGCTCAATTCCAACCCAATTAAGCCCAACGACTTAAATTATAAATTTTACGAGGTCTATTTACCTCTCGGGTAAAAACTGAAACTACTAACCCAAAATTTAGGGTGTTACAATAAATCCGATTTTCTTAGGACCACATGGACCAGACTTACCCATTCACTATCAAAAATTGGATATATCATGTAGACATCTAGTAGTTACTGAATTTCCTTTTTGACTACCTTCATTATTAGAGGATTTAAGCATCTTTGTCCCTCTCTAGAATGTTTAGTGTCATCCTCTACCTTGATCTTATGCATGCACGTTGATGGACTAAGTTCTTTGATGTTATCTATAGTCCATTCAATCCTCTTTCTGTAAGTTTTGAGGACACCTACCAAATCGTCCTCCTCTTTCTTAGAGAACTTATTCAAAATTATCACAGGTAACGTAGAGTCGCTTCCCAAAAAATGTATACTTAAGATGATGCGACAACTGTTTCAACTCGATCTTCGGATAGGTATGATTGAAGCAACTTATGCGTTGGGTATACGATTACTTCACATTAAAGAGAGGTTGCAACAAGAATATCAAGTGTTATATACTCTTCATCCAATGAAGCAAAAAGAGCTTATGCATTATAGAACCATGACTATGCATAACATTACCAATATTATATTAGTTTCGTAAATCGCAAAGATTCTGCAAACAAATTGCTCATGTGATAAAATTTTGAAGGGTTGTTTTTTATTGATTTTGGAAATATAAAAGTAATATTGTAATAGATTTTGTTATTAATCCTACTAATTAAATTAAAGTTTTCTTTTATCTTTTATTTTGGAAATATGTATATGAGATAAGACTTAAAGATAAGAAATATTTCATTTAAAAAAAATTGAAAACATGAAAGTAGTATTGTAATAGATTTTTTATTACTGAGATTGAAGTAAGTAATTATTCTTAATTTGTACATCATATTATATATGAACATGTTCAATTATTTGAACCTAAAACTTTTATCTCTTTATATGTATATGAGATAAGAGTAAGAAATATTTCATTTTGAAAACCCTAAATCTTAAACTAGAAAAATCCAAACTCTAAAACCCCTAAACCTTAAAACCATTAACCCATATAACCCTAAAACCCATAAAATTAAACTACAAACCACTAATCTTAACCTTAAAATTGGGTGGTATAAATAGGGCAAGGGTGCGTTCTGTAGAACGTGCCTTTCACGTGTACTTTCAAATTAACATAAGGTGAGTTATGTAAAATTTGCCTTTTCCATGTATGCCTAAGGCGCGTATATGAAGGGGAGATATTTTGATAAATATTGGAAAAAAGGCTTACATTTGGTAAATATATATTTTAAGGGTGACTTTTGGATAAAATTACCAACGAATGGAGTAGATATTATCATATTTACGAAAATATTAATCTATACTTGACATAATATTGAGAATGTTGTAGTATATTATTTGGTAAGAATGTAAGATTATAATGTTTGGTTAAGGTAATTTAAGATCATTTGGATTTTTATTTTATCAAATTATCATTGTGATATATGTTCTTTTAAACATGCTAAACTTTTAATAAAATTAAAATTAAGAAGAAAAAAAATTCTCTAGTAAGATGGTGACATGTGTAAGCATATGATTTGAGGATTAAATTTATTGAATTAAATTAAAATCAATACTAACTATATAAAATGTATAAGTAATATGAACTAAATATGTAATTATACTAATAGTATTAACTAACACATCGAAACCGTTTAAATAGTAATTTGGTTCAGTGACCTTAGCGGTTAAGCGATTTGTTGTTATTCCTCGAGATCCTAGGTTTGAGCACCACATATGTTAGGGGTATCAAGTTTTATTGTTAAATGGTTGAGAGCCTTTGACTAAATACTACCTTTTATTTACTTCAGATTTATTAAAAAAATAGTACATTGATTTTTTTTAAAATTTTAAAATGAGGCTATTTTCCTCCATCTAGGTCTAGGGAGATTTTTAACGAGGCTTTTAACTGAGGTCTTATTTAGAAAATTATATCTTTCCGAGTAGAAAAACAATAATTTAAATGTCTATTATACAAGTATATTTTATTTTATTTCATTTTTAATAACTTAGACGGATTGTACTTCTTGCCTATATGTTTTAATATGCTCCACCATAGGCCATAGAAACAAGCATTCTGAAAAATAATAATAAAATTTAACCCTTTTAGCAACACTTATTTAAAAGTTTATTTTGTCTTGGAACAAAATACATAAACATAACTTGTATTTTATTTATTTATTTATTCATTTTATTAATATTAAAAGATTTATACAAAAGATTTACACTTATATCATAAATTATAAAAAAGGTATTTTTAACATAATCAACTTGATGTTTGATATCTTTATTTTCGTACATTTTTAACGAAGTCATGATACCATTTAGCTAGGCCTGTAAACGAACCGAACGCACACGAACGGAGGTATGTTCATGTTCGTTCATTTAATAAATAGACGAACATAAACGAACAAAATTTTTTTTGTTCATGTTCGTTTATTAAGGAATATAATTTGTTCATGTTCGTTCATTTAATAATTAAACGAACATAAACGAACACGAACATAAACGAACACGAACATAAATGAACACGAACATAAACGAACATAAACGTTGGAGACCCTACCTTCCATTGTTCTTTCATGAAAAATAGTCGACAATGCAAATCAACCAAATCTACAGTGATAAATAGCGTAAGAGTTGATTAGCAGTGATGAAATGTTTGATGATATCAAATATTTCGATCGATCTTTTAAAGATATTAAATGATTCACACAACTTTAATTTAACGCTATAACATTTATCTTAGTGGTCCATGATTATATATGAACAATCATTTTCTCCTATTACACTCTTTTTCAGAAATTGCATAGAAACCTTTGTTTTGTTTTCTGGCAAATTCTATATATTTTTCTCTTTACTGATGCTCGTATACTTCCGATTGTTACCTTTATATTCCCATCTATTTCTAGAAAGAAGTATGATGTTTTCTTGAGTTTTAGATGTGAAGATACCTGCAATAACTTTACATATCAACTATTAAGCCAAATAAAACAGAGAAAGAGATGAAAACAAACATGTAAAACTTCATATTGCACTATAATATAACTTGTTTTGAAGCTTTCAGCGATCGTCTCCACTCTCTAGTGAACACTAGGGTTTGGGAAAAAAAGGGGAAAATTAATATAGGTGCGAGGTGCCTCACAGGTTAACATATTGGATTTAATCTCCAAATAAAATTGGATTAATTATGGAGTTGGTCATCATAATATCATATTAATTAATATTTTTAAGATACTTACAAATTGGTCACCAAAATTGATTTAAGAAGATTGGGTTAAACATAAATGAATGAACATAAACGAACATAATCGAACGAACATAAACGAACATAACCGAACGTTCACGAACGTAAATGAACGAACGAGACCTATGTTCATGTTCGTTCATTTAATTAAACGAACAAAAAATCTTGTTCATGTTCGTTCATTTAATAAATAAACGCACATAAACGAACTTCCCGCCGCACGGTTCATGAACGGTTCGCTGAACGTTCAGTTCATTTACAGACCTACATTTAGCAGATTCTTTAAGTGAACGAGTGAGTTTTTTAAAATCAACACGATAAAGATCATATCTTACGGTGTAGCCTTCTCCCCATTCAAAATTATCAATCAAATATAATAGAAATAACCTTTTATAATCACGTCATTGCTATCATCAACAAAATAAGAGCACGTTAACCATTTTTATAAAAGAAATGCAAAATGATAAGTGTGTATATATAAGAATGAAACTCACTTGATTTCAGTTTGGAGTTGATCCAAATATTTCTGTATAAATTCCATTCTAATTCATCTTTTAATGCTTCAGAAATAGGAATACTATCATTGCTCCTCTCCGTATAACCTATACAAATCATTAAGAAGATGCATTAGTGAAGTGTTAACAATTCAGTAGAATGAAAGCATGGAAGATTCCATTTTTCGAACCATTCTCAGTAATGTAAACGGTAAGGTTTTGACAGTAGTTTTCCTGCATGAACTTCAAAACCTTGTAAAGCCCTTGAGGATAAACGTAGATAAATGCACTCCCTCCTGCATTTGGACCAATAAGAACACCATCTTTCTACACTGTGACATTTACATTTGGATCTACCAAGCAACTAGGTGGTGCAGCATTTGGAGTTGATGAAATGTCTTTATCATATGTGGAGGTGTAATAATTTATACCGATGAAATCGAAAGATCCTTTGACGAGCTGTTGCTCTTGTGTAGTGAAAACAGGTAGCCTTTCCTTCACCAATCTTCTCATGCTTTCTGGGTACCTCGCATCAGCGGTTCCATATACCTACACCCCATTTTATTTTGTTAAATATTATTTCTTAATTTATTAATTCCTATTAATATTGATAAGTTAGTTGAGAAAAATCATGTACTAACCATCCCAACTCAAAATTAGTGGCTCTCCTTGATGCCTTTATATCAAGTGGTGTGTTTGAATATGGCTCAACGTACTGTGCAACAAGACTTATTCCAATTTGTCCCCCTTGTGTTGCCTACCAAACCAAATTTAAACAACCAATGCATACTATGATTGCTCGAGTTTTCATTTCATGCGTCTAATACTCGTATTTCTAAGTAACATAGTGTATGAGTTAGGGTTTACCTGGTACTTTTGTTTGTAGAGATTAGCAGCTGATGCATGGGCGAGAAGAAGGTTATGGGAAACAATGTAGGGTTCAGTTGCTGTATTACCATTGGACAAAAGTTTCTATCTGAGCATCTGCCTGGTGGACCTATACCCAACGCATATCCCATTTTAGCCAAAATCAATGGCTCATTGATTGTGATCCAATGTTTAACCCTATCTCCTTATGTTTTATAACAAATTTCGGCATAGTCCTTGAAATCATTTCTGGAAAAAAAGAATATTAATGAGCTTTAATGATATTTATTACAAGCTGCAAACAATAAACGATGTTAGAGTGGGAACTTACACAATGCTGTGATTTAAGAAACCTCCGTACTTGTTCTCAAGGGCTTCCGGTTGATCAAAGTGCATTAGTGTCACAAAGGGTTTGATGCCTTTATTTGATGATATGTACAAAAGAATTAGCCCCATGACTTGAATAGATTTTGAATATATATATATATATATATATATATATCTAAGGTAAGTTAGCAATTAATCACCATTTTTAATCAACTCGTTGATAAAATTGTTATAATGATCAATGCCCTCTTGATTTATTACAACACTCAGAGTTCCATATGATGTAAAAGTAAAAAAAAATTATTAACATTATATTATATTTGATAGACTTTACTGTTATTGTTATTAACAATTTCAGGATTAAGATTTGATCCGTTATTTTTTTAGTAATTATTTTCTAATATATTAATCATTGTCATACATTTATATAATCTATTTGTAGATTATATAAATAATATTTTTAATAGTGATAAATTATATTTAATAGTAATGGGCAAAAAAGTCATTAGTCATGGACGAGAGTTGGACCTACATTTTCATTATATAAACCAACAAAGGAAGAAGAGTTTGATGAAGAAGATATTACCAGGCAAAATCCTTGTCCAAGGAATGGAAAATCTATAAGAATCCACGCCAAGATCTTTCAAAATCGATATATCCTCCTGTAAATATATTTAATATTTATTGAATAAAATAGTAACCTTAGGCTTAAAATTCGTGTTTCTTTTACATAAAATTTATAATCGAATATGTTTTATTTGGATTTTCGAAGGGGTATATCTCCACTTTGATTTCAATATATGTGTTAGACATGGTCCTAATGGGTATTGAAATCACAACCTATTAGAGTAACTACTCTAGGTTGTTTAGCAGTTAAGGTTGGTTAGGGATGTTAAGGTTGTTAGCAGGCAGTTGCGGTGGTTGTAGCTCAGCTAAGGTTCTTGTAAAACTGCTATAAAGGCAATGTAATCGATATGCTTAGATGAATGAGAAAAACGTTTGTGTTCTTCATTTCTTCAAGATATCTCTAGCTTTCTAACATGGTATCAACCGCTAAATTTCCTGGGGAAATATGCTTCGCTGTCCCTGTGTAAATACTCATCTCTGCAAAGACTGTGTTCTTGTTCGCCATGCTGAGTAGTGGTGGCTCTTCTCCTTTCATGGAGTTTGCTCCAAGAAATGCCAAAGCATTTCCAAATAAAAAGGTAAACATCGTTCTTGATGAAACGAAATTCCTTCTTTGGAAACAACAAGTCTTGCTGACGGTGCGCAACCATCGCCTTGAACGGTTCTTGATGGGAATGATGAGGTCGCCGCCTGAAACTGTGGTCGGTGATGATGGTGAAGTTGTACCGAACGAGCTATATGAAGATTATATTGCTCAAGACAACGCCCTCGCGTCATGGCTGCTCTCCACAATTAGCCCTCAGCTCCTACCTCAATTCGTGGGTGTAGAAACTGCCTCCGTGGTGTGGAGCACGGTGCTCCAGTTCTTTGGAAACAGGTCCACGACTGTAGTTATCAGCCTGCACTACAAGCTGTAATCTCTCTAGAAGGGTGATGACTCCATGAGAGTTTACCTCACACGTGTAAAAGAAGTGTGTGACGCCTTGGAGTCGTGTGGAAGCGTGGTGTCTCAAGCCAAGCAGGTTGCAAGCATATTAAAGGGACTCCCTCGTGAGTACCAACCGTTTGTTGCGGTTATAACAACCACACGTGAGTCGTTGACACTTGATGCAGTGTATACCATGCTGATGGATGCCGAAAACGCAGCTAGCTAGGTTTGGTGATCAGTTTGAGGTACTGCCAATTAGTGCAAATGTTGCTCAAGGAACTGGTGTGAGCAGATCTTCTACCTCCAATTTCTCTTATGATCATAAGCCTTCTTGGCCGCCGGCTAATTCTAGTGGTCGATCTGGTGGACGAGGCCGAGGACATGGCCGACACATGCAGTGTCAACTCTGCAGGAAGAATGGTCACCTTGTTGACAGCTGCTGGCACCGCTTTGATCAAGGTTTTCCTGGGGTTACATCTAGCAGTAAAGCATACTCCAAGGATCAGACTGGAAATGCATATTATTCTATGTGTGAAACTAAAGTGGCTGAGTGTGAGTGTTGCAATGCTCGAAATGGTGGGTCTCAGGTTGATTCGTGCCCTCAAGCTCTTGTCTCCAAAATAGCTCGTGAACGGTGGGTGGTAGATTCGGGTGCCACACATCATGTCACACCCGATGAAGCAGTTTTCAATCATAAAGATGACTATAACAGGCCAGGTAAGTTGGTAGTTGGTAATGGAGTGGCTTTAGACGTTAAGGCTGTTGGCAACACTACCTTGTGCTCTTCCTCTCGAGATTTGTTATTGAGTGATTTGTTACATGTACCAAAAATAACAAAGAATCTTCTGTCTGTCTCAAAGCTTGCTAGGGACAATAATACATTCTTTGAGTTCCATGCTCATGAATGTTGCGTTCGTGATGAAGACACTGGCACAGTGTTTCTTCGTGGGAAAGAAGAAAATGGTTTGTATTCCTTTGCTGTAGATCCTCAAGTGACTGCTCTAGTAGCTAAAGCAAGTCCCTTACCTACATCCCGTGACCTTTATGAGTTGTGGCATCGAAGATTGGGGCATCTCTCACATGATAACTTAGCTAGAATCTGTAAACAGCTGAATGTAAATGTTTCTGGTTCAATAAATAAAATGTGTGTTGCTTGTTACATGGGGAAAAGCCACAAATTACCGTTTTTTGATTCAAACACCGTGTATGACACTCCGTTTCAGCTTGTCTTCACAGACTTATGGGGGCTTGCACCGATTCTCTCAAATGGTTTTAAGTACTATGTTACTTTCGTTGACGCGTGTACTCGACACTCTTGGCTTTACCTCTTGAAGGATAAGGCTGAGGCGATCACTGCATTTGGGTTGTTTCAACAACTAGTTATAAACCAGTTTAATATGCCTATTAAAGCTGTCCAGAGTGAGTGGGGAGGAGAATACAGGTGTTTGTCAACCTGTTTGCTCAAGGAAGGCATTGTGCATCGTGTCACGTGTTCACACACGTCCGAACAAAATGGCGTGGTGGAGCGCAAGCATCGACACATCATCGAGCTTACTCTTGTGCTTCTTGCTCAAGCGTCAATGCCCATTCGATTTTGGTCCTATGCAGTGGTTACTGCCATACACTTGATTAACAGGTTACCAACTAAGATATTGCAAGGAGTGTTGCCCTTTGAGAAGCTATTTGGAAAGAAACCTAAGTATGAGTCTTTGAAGGTATTTGGCTGCCAATGCTTCCCACACTTGCGACCCTTCCTGAAACACAAGTTGCAGTTTCGATCACATTCATGCGTGTTTCTTGGATACAACCCTCATCATAAGGGGTTTCAGTGTCTCGCACCTGATGGCTGCATATATGTATCGAGATATGTAGTATTTAACGAGGTACATTTTCCTTTTGCAGGGAATAATCGTACAGAGCACTCAGTTCACAAGACTGGTCCACAACCTCAGTCGCTGAAGGTGGTCACCGATGTAAGGAAATTCAATGTACATGGTGCTTGCACTTCATTAAATATAGAACGCGAGTCCAGTGCTGGAAAAGGTGCCTCAGCTGAAGTTGACTTGGATACAACACCTAAAGGTGTGCTGAGTACAACACGTGCTGCGTCCTCTACATCAAATGGCAATAGTATATCTCCCACATCGACTGATAGTGGTAGAGGTGATGCCTCCCACCTTGCTAGTCCAGCTCATCCGTTAAGTGCAGGTCATAATGAATCCAATAGTGCTGAGACCAGTACTTCAGTGCCTGCTCAAGAACATCATGTTCATGATGAGGTCACTGGAAATAGACATTATATGCTTACACGCAGCAAATGAGGTGTTTTTAAGCCAAAGGTGTACACCAGTTTTTTTGATGACACAATACCCACTAATGTTCGAACTGCGTTGCAATCACCTAATTGGAAGTCTGCTATTGATGCTGAACTTGGGGCGTTGCACGACAACAAGACTTGGTCTCTTGTTCCTCTGCCCAACGGTCGTGATGTTGTAGGCTGCAAATGGCTTTTTAAAATAAAGAAGAACCCAGACGGGTCTATGCAACGGTATAAAGCACGACTCGTTGCCAAAGGGTACTCACAGGTTCCTAGGTACGATTTCAAGGATACGTTCAGCCCAGTTGTGAAACCTGTCACACTGAATGTGGTGCTTTCTCTTGCTGTCACTAAGAACTGGCCTCTACGCCAAGTTGATGTAAATAACGCGTTCTTGAATGGTGACTTGTCTAAGGAAGTGTACATGCAGCAGCCTCTTGGGTTTGAAGAATTTGATGCGGATGGGTCACCGCTTGTGTGTAAGCTGCACAAAGCGTTATATGGGCTTCGCCAGGCACCCATAAATTGACATGACAAGCTGAAGGTTTGTCTTGAGTAGATGAGGTTTGTGGAGTCTTTAGCCGATGTGTCACTCTTTGTGAGATGCATACATGATGATTATGTTTTTGTCCTGGTCTATGTGGACGACATAATAATTACTGGGTAATGTAAGGATGATATAGAGGGAGTAGTACAGTCTTTGAAAAGAGATTTCTCGCTCAAGGACTTAAGTGAACTAAGTTTCTTTCTTGGGGTTGAGGTCAAACGTAGCAGTGGTAAGTTGGTTCTCTCGCAGAAGAAGTACATTCTTGAGCTCCTAAAAAAGGCGAACATGTTACATGCCAATTCTGCAGCTACGCCTATGGTTGGGACAGCAAAACTGCTGCATAAAGCAGGGCCCTTACTCTCAGATGCTCGTGAGTATAGAAGCTTAGTTGATAAACTTCTCTATGTGTGCCACACTCGCCCTGATATTGCATACAGTGTGAACAAGGCTGCGCAGCATATGCATGCACCCTGTGAGTCTCATATGGCAACAGTGAGGCGCATACTCCGTTACCTGGTTGGCACCTTGGATTATGGCCTCACGTTCCTCGCTGGTGAAGCAGGACTGAAGGTCGTCACATTTGCTGATGCAGATTGGGGAGGTGATGCTGATAATCGAAGGTCAACATCCGGTCATGCTATGTTCCTTGGAAAATGCCCCGTGGTCTAGAGCTCGAAGAATCAAAAGACTGTTTCCAGGTCCACCATGGAAGCGGAGTACCGTAGTGTAGCAGACACAGCCGCAGAAGTCACCTGGATCAATGCACTCCTACTCAGTCTAGGTGTAAAGCAGCGTGAGGAACCAGTTATCTGGTGCGATAACACCAGCGCCATCGCAATGAGCATGAACCCAGTTTATCATGCACATTCGAAGCACGTTGACATGGATGTCCATTTTATTAGGGAGAAGGTTGCAGCAAAAGCACTGCGTGTTAGTTATGTTCCAACCAATTATCAGGTGGCAGATGGCCTTACTAAACCACTAACTAAGGCTGCATTTGAAGTCTTTCGGTCAAAGATGTGTCATACCTTGTTGAAGAAGGAGGAGAAAGTAGAGAGAATATTAGAGTAACTACTCTAGGCTGTTAAGCAGTTAAGGTTGGTTAGGGATGTTAAGGTTGTTAGCAGGTAGTTGAGGTGGTTGTAGCTCAGCTAAGGTTCTTGTAAAACTGCTATAAAGGCAATGTAATCGATATGCTTAGATGAATGAGAAAAATGTTTGTGTTCTTCAGTTCTTCAAGATATCTCTAGCTTTCTAACACAACCTAAGGGAAATGGAGGTTTCAATTGAGAACTTTTAATCATTTGCTAAAAAATTATTGACATACACGGTTATTTAAATAACATAATTAATCTTTATTAAATAGTACTAATTTAGTAATCTGGTGACAGATGTGTTACCTTGTAGCGATTATATGAATCAGCTGCTACATCCAAGTTACTTTTTTCTGTTATCTTGTCTGAAAGAAACAATTCGTGTTATCAAGGTTCCAATAAACTGATCATATAAAAACAATGAATCGTGGTGTCAACCTGGGAATTCCCGAATAAATTGGTCCCAAGCACCGGGTACTTTTCCTCAAGATTTATCTGATCCTTCAATCTGCATAGAGAAACGCCATTTACTCACGTTTCTTAGAATCAAGTGTAGAATTCATAAACATGTCATATGCAACTGTGTTCGATTTTTTTCCCAACATACAAAAAGTCTTCGATCTTTTTACTCGTGCTAATGTGTTGGACATGAATGTCGGAAC
This sequence comes from Hibiscus syriacus, assembly GCF_006381635.1. Taxonomy (NCBI): domain Eukaryota; kingdom Viridiplantae; phylum Streptophyta; class Magnoliopsida; order Malvales; family Malvaceae; genus Hibiscus; species Hibiscus syriacus. The sequence goes on along the minus strand of NW_024062743.1, from coordinate 6,313,795 downwards.
AACATAACTACGTACACAGATGAAATCATGAAATACTATTGTTTACATTTAAACACACGCATACACATAATTGTATGATATTTATGTAACCTGTGCAGCAGCAGTGGATGCTCCAAAAAGAAAATCATTTGGAAAATCAGATCTCTTTACATTTACATATTCTTGAGTTGCTGCATGGAGATTACGAAGCATGTTAAAAACACAGAACAAAGCAATAAAAACAATCACAAAAAAAAAGACACAAGTATGGAAAATGGACAAATCGTTGTGCATTGACAGACAAGCAAGTGATCAAAACGAAGATAAAATTTCTAACCAGACAGTATAAAGAATTCCGATTGGTTGAAATCGAAAAACATTCTTAATCTTGAATATGTTTAGAGTTAATGGAATGTGTTTGAATAGCGAGGGTGAGCCTCTCCTTATATATGACAATACCCCATACCAATTATCTAACAATATTTTGTTGTTTTAACTAATTTTCAATATCTAACAAGATTGGATGTTGTTTAAACTGCAAATATGGTTGAACGTAGATTTAAATATAGATTTAATTTTAATTACAGTTATATTCTCTAAGAGGCCTTTAATTTGATCTTCAAAACTACTAATATGTTTCAAAGTATATATAAATTTAATTTTGTTTAAATTAATTTAGATTTATTACATTTAAAAGTAGACATCGAAAAAATTAAAAATGAAAGCATTAAAATATTTTGGGACTAAACGTGAATAAAATAAAGTTAGACATCAAGTTTAAGATATTTGTTAAATTTGAAGACTAAATAATGTTCGGAGACTAAAAATTGACATATCCCTTGAAAATAATTTATATTATCAACTATGGATTGAGAAAGAAGTTTGTATCTTAGGGATGTTGAATAATAGAAAGGCATAATTCCAAAAGTAACCCTAATATTTATTAAAATTGTTTTTGGTCCATATTCTTTCTTTTTTAAACATTTTGATCCTAACGTTTCATTTTAAGATAAAAAAACTCTCATGTTTAATCAAGTAATCACTTTGACCCCCTTTTTTTAAGTTCTTTAGTCCTCAATATTTCATTAAAAAATCCCCCTATTTTGAAATATTAATGATTTGTTAACTAACAGTTTTTATCTATAAAAGACCTTTTTACCACAAAATACTCTAAGAAAAAGAATAAGAGTTGAAGTCACTATTTGATTAAAGGTTAGAATTTTTTTGACATTATACCAAATGGAAAAAGCGAAGCATAAATATAAATGAATCATATTTTCTTAATTGATATAATAATAAATTCAGTCGTCAGATTTTACAATTTTTGTCAATTGAATCTTAATTGTTGATAAGTTTAATTTTTAATATTTTGATTTCTTATTTTTTTTATTATGAATTCAAATTTTTCAATAATATATTTTTAATAATCATTTATATTTAATTTAATTGAGTAATATACATATATATTATATGATAATATTTTGAATTAAATATTTTGTCTCAAAATGTTAGATTCAAACTCTAAAGGTTGTTCAAAGATTTAGTACATATTTCACATGCAGCGTGATAAAGATGAAGAGAAAAATTAGACTAATAGTGGGTGTTCCTTCTTAATTTTTTAATCATACTTTCATATAATTATTGATATTTAATTTGAATCATATATTGCGTAAATTAATTATTTTTAAAATTCATATATTGTTCAAAGGATTTAGCACCTCATTCTTAGGAATGTCAAGGTAAGTTCTTTGAGTAATGGGATGGGGATGAAGACAAGAATTACACCACCAAGGCAGTAGGACAAAGATAAGTATAACTTTGTACTTGTCTTATCCTCGCCTGCCCAATATATTTAATAAACATATTTAACAAATAAATATTTACAAAGCATATTTTTTATAACACTTGTGTTGCATGTATTGATTGGTTTATGAAACATTTACACTTCTGTTGCATTAAAAGATCTTTATGATGTATTTATGACAGTGTTTGTATTTGGAAATTTGTACTCTATTCTCTGAATTTTTTGAACTTATGTTAAAGTTATACTTTGTTTATTAATTAAAGGATCACGACGATTTAATATTATTATTTAAATAGTAACAGTTTCAATAATGTCACATATAAGATAACTGTGACAAATATATATTTAAACTCAGACAGTTCAGCATTCCTTCTGCTCTTGTGGCATGTATTCCCGATCTTCTTTTTGGTTTTTTCCTAGTTCCCTTATGATGGATATTGAACAAGAAATGGCGGGGCTTTCTATCGATGGTGAGGAGAATGACGGCGTTCAATGTTGACTAAAGCATCGAAAGGTGATTTGTTTTTTTGTTGAAAAATGGATGGTATATTTACACACTTTAGTCACTAAACTTTAGGGTATTTACAAATTAGTCCTTAAGCTTCAACTATAAATACCCTAGCTCATTTAGCTTCAAAAGCATCCCAAAGCATTCTAGCTTTCTTCCAATACTAGAGAATTTAGAGAGTTTCTTGAGAGTTGTTTTCTCCTTTTTATCAAGAGATAATTATCATTGTTTTCTCCTTGGTAGATCGAGAGAAGTTGTAATTCCTATTTTCTCATAGTGAAATTCTTCTACCGTTGCCCGTGGTTTTTAATCTATATTATTTAGGGGTTTTCCACGTAAATTTTGTGTCTCTTTTATCTTCATTTTTATTTTCTCAAATTATCAGTTGTGATTTTGCTCTATTCGATAGCCGTCTTCCGCAACAATTGGTATCCGAGCCAGATTAGAGTGTGTAATATCTACTTATTGTCTTTGTGGTTGCCACCAAAAGGTGGATCCTCCAGCATAAGAGAGTAATAAGTTATTACCCATTCTTTGAAGGTTCTAGAGAACTATTCACGATAGTGAAATAGTGGGAGCTATCTGTAATAGAAGCTTTGGCAACGAAATTTGATATTGAAAAATTCAATGGGAGAAATTTCTCATTGTGGAAATTGAAGATGAAGGTCATCCTAAGGAAAGAAGGTTGTCTAGCAGCTATAAGTGAAAAGCCGGTAGATTTCACAGATGATAACAAATGGATCGAAATGAATGGGAAATCTATGGAAAACTTTCATCTAGCATTAGCAGATGAAGTATTGTCAAGCATCGAGGAGAAGAAGACATCTAAGGAGATATGGGATCATCTCACCAAACTGTACGAGGCCACATCGTTGCACAATAAAATTTTCCTTAAGAGGAAATTGTACACACTCCGTATGCCAGAATCTACTTAAGTGACGGAGCACTTAAACACACTAAACACTTTATTTTCTCAGCTTACATCCTTAAGCTGTAAAATAGGAGAACAAGAACGTGCTGAACTTCTACTTCAAAGTCTACCGGATTCGTATGATCAACTCATCATCAACTTGACAAATAATAATGTCACCAGTCTAGTCTTTGATGATGTTGCAGCTGCAATTCTACAAGAAGAAAATCGGCACAAGAACAAGGAAGATAGACAAGTAAATATGCAACAAGCAGAAGAGTTGACAACGACGAGAGGGAGATCAACAAAACGTGGCCAAAGCAGCAGTCACAAACATAGTAGATCGAAGTCGAGGAGCAAGAATAATTTAAAGTGCTACAACTGTGGAAAGAAGGGTCACTTGAAGAAGGATTGTTGGAGTCTAAATAAAAACTCAAATCCACAAGGCAATACCGCAAACACTTCAGATGATGAAGATGCTCTATGTTGTGAAGCGTCAACCACCATGGAAGGTAGAAAAATATTTGCAGATATATGGCTCATTGATTTAGGAGTAACATATCACATGACCTCAAGAAGAGAATGGTTCCATCATTATGAATCTGTCTCAAGAGGATCTGTGTATAGTTGCAATGATCATGCCTTAGAGATCATTGGCGTGGAACCATCAAATTGAAGATGTATGATGGAACAATTAAAGTTATTCGAGATGAGCGACACGTGAAAGGCCTAAAGAAAAATTTATTATCCTATGGATTGTTGGATAATAATGCAAGCAAGATTAAAACACGAAAAGGAATCATGAAGGTGTTTCGTGGAGCGCTTGTTGTGCTGAAAGGAGAAAAGATAGCTGCAAACTTGTACATGCTGAAGGGAGAGACTTTACTAGAAGAAGAAGCCTCTGTTACCTCATGCAATTCAGATTCTGCAATGCTATGGCATCAGAAACTTGGACAGATGTCAGAACATGGAATGAAAGTCCTTGTGGAGTAAAAGCTAATTCCAGGCTTAACAAAGGTAACACTTCCTTTGTGTGAGCATTGCATAAAAGTAAGCAGCACCGGTTGAAATTCAACACGTCAAATTCTAGAGGCAAAAGTGTTCTAGAATTGGTTCATTCTTACGTATGGCAAGCACCAGTTACATCCCTAAGTGGAGTAAAATATTTTGTCTCATTTATTGATGACTACTCCAGGATATATTGGGTGTACCCTATTAAGAAGAAGTCAAATGTTTTTTCCACTTTCAAAATCTTCAAAGCGCGGGAGGAACTTGATTATGGAAATAAGATCAAGTGTTTTAGAACAAATAATGGAGGTGAATACACAAGGAAGAATTTGATGACTTTTGCAGGAAAGAACGCATCAAAAGACAGTTCACAGTGGCGAACACTCCTCAACAAAATGAAGTGGTAGAGCGGATGAATAGAACCTTGTTAGAAAGAACAAGAGCAATGTTGAGGGATGCAAGTCTAAAAAAATCATTTTGTGCATAAGCAGTCAATACCGCCTGTTATTTGGTGAATCGAGCTCCATCAACTGCAATAGAGCTGAAGACACCAATGAAGATGTGGACTGGTAAACCAACTGATTATTCAAACCTCCATGTATTTGGAAATATTGTATACGTGATGTATAACTCCCAAGAAATTTCAAAGCTGGATCTAAAATCCAGGAAATGCAAATTCTTGGGGTATGCTGATGGTGTAAAGGGTATCGCTTGTGGGATCCCACTGCCCGCAAAGTGATCATCAGTAGGGATGTTATCTTTGTAGAAGATAAGCTACAAAGAAAAGAAGAAGATGGTAGTGCTAAAAAGTCAGAGACTACACAGATACATGTGGAAAAGGAGTTTGAACAAGGAGATTCTTCTGAAGCAGAACTAACACATGATGAACAAGAATCAGAGAGTTATAAAGCTCCAACAACTCGTCAATCAGATCGTGTGAGAAGACGTTCCAATTGGCACTTAGATTATGTTATAGAAGGTAATATTGCATACTGTCTTTTAACAGATGAAGGTGAGCCATCAACATACAGGAGGAAATAAACAACTTAGATGCTTCACTATGGATGATGGCGATGCAAGAGGAAATTGAAGTCCTTCATAAAAATAATACATGGGACATTGTGCCACTACCACAAGGAATGAAGCTAATTAGTAACAAATGGGTCTTCAAAATCAAGCGAAATGGTGACGATCAAGTTGAGAGGTATCGTGCAAGACTGGTGGTCAAGGGATATGCTTAAAAAGAAGGTATTGATTTTAATTAAATCTTTTCTCCTGTGGTTCGACTAACAACAGTTCGAGTAGTTTTGGAAATGTGTGCTACATTGAACTTATATCTAGAGCAGCTAGATGTTAAAACAACTTTTCTTCATGGAAATCTTGAAGAAGATATTTATATGCTCCAACCTGAAGGTTTTGAAGAAAAAGAAAAGAAGAACTTGGTTTGCAGGTTGAACAAATCTCTGTACGGTCTAAAGCAGGCACCGAGGTGTTGGTATAAGAGATTTGATTCCTTCATTATGTGCCTTGGATACAACAGACTTAATGCAGACCCTTGTGCTTATTTCAAGAGGTCTGGTGATAACGATTTTGTTATATTGTTGTTGTATGTGGATGACATGTTAGTTGTAGGACCCAACAAAGATCATATTGAATAATTGAAGGCACAACTAGCTAGGGAATTTGAAATAAAGGACTTGGGATCAGCAAACAAGATTCTAGGGATGCAAATACACTGAGACAAAAGTAATAGGAAGATTTGGCTTTCACAAAAGAATTACTTGAAGAAGATCTTGTCACGATTCAACATGCAAGATTGTAAGCCAATTTCTACCCCTCTTCCTATTAACTTCAAATTATCCTCCAGTGTGAGTCCTAGTAGTGAAGATGTGAGGATGGAGCTGTCTCGAGTTTCGTACGCATCAGCAGTGGGAAGTTTAATGTTCGCTATGATATGCACAAGACCAGACATTGCACAAGCAATGGTAGTGGTTAGTCGGTATATGGCGAATTCAGACAAAGAGCATTGGAATACAGTAAAGAGGATCCTAAGATATATCAAAGGGACCTTAAATGTTATATTATGTTACGGAAGATCAAACTTACTAATCAATGGTCAGTTGTGGCTACATCAACAACAGAAACAGAATATGTAGCAGCTACATAATCCAGTAAAGAAGCAATTTGTTTGAAGATGTTATTGGAGAAGCTTGGGCACAATCAAGAGTATGTCTTTCTGTTTTGTGACAGTCAAAGCGCCTTGCATCTAGCAAGGAATCCAGTATTTCATTCAAGGACAAAGCACATACGAGTTCAGTACCATTTCATTCGTGGAAAGGTGGAAGAAGGGACGATAAATATGCAGAAGATTCATACCAAAAACAACATAGCATATTTCATGACGAAGGCGATCAATACCGATAAATTTACTCGGTGTCGATCCTCCTGTGGCCTGTCAGAGACGTAAGCAACATGAAGGTACAAGGTAGAAAGAATGGTGTGAAGATATGATTGTTCCAATCAAATCTTCAAGTGGGAGATTGTTAACTAAAGCACCGAAAGGTGCATACAATTAATGCACCGAAAGGTGCATACAATTAATGCACCGAAAGGTGCATACAATTAATGCACCGAAAGGTGATTTGTTTTTTTGTTGAAAAATGATGGTATATTTACACACTTTAGTCACTAAACTTTAGGGTATTTACAAATTAGTCCTTAAGCTTCAACTATAAATATCCTAGCTCATTTAGCTTCAAAAGCATCCCAAAGCATTCTAGCTTTCTTCCAATACTAGATAATTTAGAGAGTTTCTTGAGAGTTGTTTTCTCTTTTTTATCAAGAGAGAATTATCATTGTTTTCTTCTTGGTAGATCAAGAGAAGTTGTAATTCCTATTTTCTCATAGTGAAATTCTTTTACCGTTTCCCGTGGTTTTTACCCTATGTTATTTAGGGGTTTTCCAAGTAAATTTTGTGTCTCTCTTATCTTTATTTTTATTTTCTCAAATTATCAGTTGTGATTTTTCTCTATTCGATAGCCGTCTTCCGCAACATTCAAATCGACTTGGAAGAGACTGACTCTCCATCGTGTTTGGTTTATTGTTTCATCGACTCTTTTTTAACCTCAAGTATTATCAATTTCCCTTCTATGCGATCTGCCCTGGGCAATCTATGGCGACCCTCAGGAAGAGTTTCTATTTCAGAGTTAGGGGATGGTAGATATCTCTTTCGATTCTACCTCAATGTTAATGTTGAAGGAATTGAGAGAGGTGGTACATGGAACTTTAACTCTCACCTTTTGATCCTTTATAGACTAAAAGATGTTGAAGATCCTTTGATGGTTCCTTTACACTATGTGAATTTATGGGTTCATATTACTGATAATCCAGTCGGCATTATGTCAAGTAAAGCGGCTAAGGTTATGGGAGATTTCATTGGTTCTTTTATCCAGTATGTTTCATCGGCAACGTCTCTGGGATATTGATTCTTTCTAATGTCAAACACCACTTTGTCAGATTCGAGTATGATAGATTGACACTTTTTTGTTTCTTATATGGAATATTAGGCCATGGCAAGAATTACTATCCATTACGTTTTATTGAAGGAGGACAAAATCTTCAATTGGGTTGGGATGCTTCTTTCAGGGTTCCACCACGTAGGGCAACTTTGAACTATTGCAGATGGCTACAAGAGGAAGGCAGTGGCGTCCTATCTTTCTCGCCCATCTTCAGCGCGGGTTTTAAGGGATCTGATTTTAATTACCCTTTATCACGCACGTCAATTCAGGGTAACCCATGCATACAAATAACGACAACATGTGTATATACGGAAAGACCAAAGAAAAAAAATTACCCAATAATGTCAGCGTTGACATTGGAAGAAAAGTTGATACTAGCTTCCAAACTAAAGTGCCAGATCAACACCAGCTTTTTCAAACTCTAGTTCCACAGATGGGCCTGCAAATCATCAATCCTAATGATGATTTCGATATTGCAATGGATGGTTCTAAGGAAGAAAGTCCATTTGCCCATTTAGACAGCTCCAAAACGTTCTCGTCACCTTGAAAAATGGTCAATAGTTTCCCCTAAAGTGGATTCGAATAGCACATTTTCGTCTACATCGGCAGGCCCAAATGAGCGGGCTAGCCGCTCACAATGAGGCTGTTATGTTGGAATATTTGGGGTTTAGGGATGCAACACCCTAAACTCAATTGGGCCTAAACTGCCACATTGAGTTATCGAGTAACCCCTGAATTTCAAAGCTAGCTCGTTTTCATTTAAAACATACTTAATGGTATCGTAATTAAATCATACATAATTTTCATAAAAACATTTTATAAAACCAGAGCATTGTAACACATAATCTAAATCAAAATAATACATATTGAGGTTTACAACTCAAATACATAGGTAAGGTTCTATGAATATACATGCCCACTAAAGTTAAGTACAGTACTTTGAAGGATATACTGGAAATCTTGCTATGACGGTGTTCCATGAACTGCTCAATCTACTAACCTGCCAACGGAAACATCCGAAGGCTAATCGCTTATCTAGAGCAGTATTAAAAGTCTCATAAACATAAGCGTGCTAAAGATAAGGTACTAAGAGGTAGGTATATGCATGACCTAGATCAAATGCTACCTACTTAAGGCTTAGTTGTTCTAATACTGACATAAGAGTTTCATGCTCCTTTCATCTCTTGCTAAGGGCCTCTCCATGAGAACACCCTACAGAGTCTCCAAGCATAATAATTGTGACTACTACGCATTATCTAAATACGAGACTAACTCTATTAAGCATCATACATACATATACACATAGTTGAGGTAGGCATCATGGTGCGGCTGAGGGGATACATCTCGGAGCTCACTTACCCCTCTAGCCTACCTATACCCTTGTGTAATTTGGGGTGAGATTCGAAACTACGTCGGAAACGTACACCCTACGAACTTACTCCGTCGAGTCTTGGGGCATCTACGCCCAACTGGCAGAAGAAGTGTCATAGCACTGACCGATATATACTTGGACATACTATCAAACAAGATAATCGTCCTACTACTAAAGTAACTCGGGTGTCCTGGCTATTTCTCAAGTGTCACATAAAGGTTAGTTTTATGATACTTATCTCTTTAGTTATTTAAGCTATTCTTGTTCTCAATTTCTGTTCTTCCTAGCTGTTAACTCACTCGTTCCCTTATCTGGAACGTTATACGAAGGTTTATTAGCATGTTACTTCTGTTATTATTTAGGTTATTCTATTATGATAGTGTAAACACTTAATTTCGTCCGTCATTATATATTATATATTATTATTATTATATAATTCTACATTTATATATACTATACATTTACATTTATTTACATTATATTTTTCAAGCCTAAACAAGTGGCCCAAACCAAGTATAAAATGGTGTGACCCAAGCCCGTAGCCCAGACGCAACCTAACTGTCCAACAGTGGTCCAACACCTGGATCCAGTAGAGCAGCCCGAACCTAGAGCCCCGAACATCCCTGACCAGCATTCGCTGGAGCAGCCTACGTGGAACCCTACTCAAACCAATCTCCAAACAATCCTAATCCCTTCACTCCCCTTCAGCGCCGCATCCACCCCAAGCATCTCAATGCCGCATCCGAGTTTCATGCCCCATGCTTCTCACGCAACAGCCTCCACCGAATACGCTCCACGCCAGCCCTTTCGCTCAACAAACAACAACCAACAAGCCAAGAATGATAGGATTCTATCCCTAAAAATAGAATATATTCTAGGCTATAAATATGTGTTTTTATTCAACACACAAGAAAAAAAAAGATATGGAGAGAATATCATAGAGATTTACACACGATATTACACAGTTTTTACAAAAGAAACACCGAGAGAAATCGAAAGCCATTCTAAGCAAACACAAGGGCATTTCGAAGCATTTTGTAACCTTCTTGGGAAGCAATAAAGGGTAAAATTTTTCACCTTTCGTTGGTCGATATTTGCATGCTGAAGTTGTATACTTTTTCATTATTTTGGATTCGAAAATAGCAAATTTTTTTTTTTTTGAAATTTCTTCTTCAGATCTACACGCCCTCGAGGTGATTTTGAGAAAACCACTTTAATTTTTTTAAGAGGGAATAAAAGCTATTTAAAAATATAAAAAAAATTATGCCGTCGATGATCGGCGTGGCGGCGTGTGGCAGTTTTCTGGATTTTGGGTGGATGCGTTCTTCAAATGAAGAACACAGTTGAGCAGGCGAGAGAAATCGAAAGAGGGGGCTTTTGTGTATCAAATGAGAAATGAAACAAAGTTTTGCCAAAATTTGGCATTTATATAACCCGATTGGACTGACCCGTCGACCCGACCCATGGAGTGTGACCCGCTTGTTTATGAGAAAAATAGGGTTAATCCTTCTAATTTTTTAGAGGTATATTTCACCCCCAAATCAACTTTAATTCCCCCAATTATTTCAAAATTATACCCCTGATTTGTCTTATCTTTCAATTTGGTCCCCTCGTAATTTATTTTTTTCTCTTATTTTTCTAAATATTATATATATATATTTTCCTCATTTTACATTAGTATTATATATATATATATATATATATATATATATATATATATATATATATATATATATATATATATATATATATATATATATATGTATGTATGTATGTATACTTAATTTTTTATCATTATTAATTATTTCTTTATTTTTTTGTTTTTCCTTTTTTTTCTGTTTATCATTTATTTATTATTATTACTTTTAGTATTTTATTTTATTATATGTATACATTTTATATATATATATATATATATATATATATATATTATTTATTTATGCTATTTATTTGTTCTCATTGTTTTTTACTCCTATTATTTTTATCTTTTTAACACTTTACTTTTTATTTTTCTCTTGTATATTTTATATTTCTCTATTTTATTTTATTCTTTCATTTTTATTCTTAGAATTTGTTCTCATTTATTTATTTATTTTATTCTTATTTGTTTCACTTATTTCTTTTGTTTTGGTCTTTAGTTTTATTTCTTTGTTTTCTTTGTTCTTATTATTATTATTCCTATAGATTGGTCATTTATCTTATTTTTTTCCCGTAACACCTTGTTTGATTTTTTAAGGGTATTTCCATAAACTCATTAAAGGTAAGTAATTTGAATCATTATTTTACCTTTTAAGTTAAATTACAATTTTCTTAATTAAAGACAACTGAAAATTACGTAGTACCGAAAGGGCAGCTCAAGGGTATTAACCCTTCCTTGACTGTAACCGACTCCCGAATCCGACACATCTTTGGTAAGACACAGATCATGTAAGAAATAAGGTGGCGACTCCAAATCATTTTTCCTAAGTCGAAGCTCAATTCCGGGCCCACCCGAAAGATGGTTCCGCCAGCTTAGCGACTCCATTGGGGACAAATAAGTAAGTCAGGCTAAGATAATTTCATGTTGTCTTTTTAATGAAAAGGGTAAGTTTAAATTTTAAGGTAATTTACTTACTTTTGATTATTATTATTTTTTTTCAAATAAATATTTGTACCGACGGTTTTCTCAATGATTTTAGCCTTTAAAGCTTTTTTTCATCTAAGGCTCTAAACCCGAACTCCAAACTCATTTTTAAGTGGGGTGAAAGCGACGCTCTCGTGAGAATTTATTCTCTGTATGGGCCTAGCAAGTAACCTTTGGGATTCATATACCTTATGCTTTCGTGTGAATTTATTCTCCATATGGGCATAAGGGAATGTTTCCTCTCGAGTTTAACTTAGTCCACACAAGCTTGTAATGGGCTTAGGACTAAGGGCCTGGCAAGCCCAAGGGGGGCACCAGCAAGGAGAACTCGGGTACCATTTTTAGAACCTAAACTGGGGGACTATAGAGGATTAGAGCCTACCCCAAAACCCCATTTCAAACCCTAAGATGTTTTTACCCTAACCATGTTGTTTGCCATTTTCCTTTTACTTTTTTTACTTTCATTACTATTTTTCTTATTTTACTAACTTTTTTGCTTTCATGTTTATTTTATTTTATCATTCACATCATTCAAAAGTGGTGCTGATCCGCCAAAAATGTGTTCGTTAAACATAAATAATTTGAATTAATGGACAGAGGGGTTATAATACAATAGATGAAAAGCTCGAGAGTCGGTTATGGTCAGAAAGGATTTAGAACAGATCGGGGATACACTGAGCACACTAAAAGTCATCTTTTTGAACTGGCAAGGGTTGCAGGGGCAAGATGAGAAAAGGTTACTGACCTGAGGAGTCCCTTCGAAGATAACAAGAACAAGATGACAGAACCCTAGCTGAACCGGAGGCCATTGTTGACAAATCCAAGAAGCAAACAAGTGAGTTTCAGATAGTTCCCTTCAATAGAGGCTTCTAAAGGCACTTTCGTTGAGGACAGACTCAGCAGAGAGTCAAAACCAGAGATGTATCATTCGAGACTTCTTGGGGCAAGTACAAAATACAACTCGTCACTTGCACGGTTTAGGAAGAGGAGCCGGAACGATTTGACAGGATATTCAACTGATGACAGAAAAAAGACGGAAGACGAATCAACTTGTAAGAGGCTGTTCGGGATCTATACCATCAAAATCTTTTTTGTCTCTTCAGACGTAACACTTTTGTCCCCCAATAAGGATTATTTATAGTAATAGACACATTTTTAGATCAATGCCTCGAACATTGCATACATATGCATTTAAACATATTTTGTATTTTGTTATTTTCATTTCTTTACATTCGCATTAACTAACCGACGCATGTCTCATCATAAGGAACAAATAATGGATACACCACCTCAAGCCTTGGACACACCTCATCCACATAACACCTGTTTGAAAAAAAAAGAAGATGAAAGCAAGAAACACATAAATCGAGGAGAATATGCTGAAGTTACAGAGAGAGCTAGAAGATAAGATAAACCAGAGTAGTATGTGTACTCTGGATACAATCATGAAGAAACAAGAGTCCTTGGTCGATCAAATTGTGGCCAAGTTATCTGGTCTACATCAAGAGAGTGAACCTGGGGCAGGTTCATCGGAAGGGATAGGTAATCCATCTACCCCACAAGTGGTTATCATACCTGGAATCTTACCCGAACTTCAAGGGGACCTATCCACTGCAAAAGTGAAAACACCATCTGCTACAAAAATACAAACGATTGCTTCTAACCCTGAGAACAATCCGAGTTATTACCATATATCGAATTTGTACGAAGAGAACAAAGCAGAGAAGATGGAGAAGAAAATCAAGAAATTGGAGGACCAAATGAAGGTAGTTAAAGGAGACCATGACTACAATGGAGTCGATGCCGCGAAACTCAGTCTAGTCCCGGACTTGGTTCTTCCTCCAAAATTTAAGTCCCCCGAATTTGAGAAGTTCGATGGAAACAGTTGCCCATCCACTCACATCACAATGTTCTACCGAAAGATGATAGGATATAGAGGAAACAACCAACTTCTGATCCACTGCTTCCAGTAGAGTATGTCGGGCTCAGCCATCCGGTGGTACAACCAACTAAGTCGATCCCATATCAAGACTTGGAAGGACTTGGCTAAGTCATTTCTAGAACAGTACAAGCACATCAATGACATGAGGCCAGATCGAGTTATGCTGCAAAGCATGGAAAAGAATCATAACGAGACTTTCAGACAATATGTACAAAATTGAGGGATTTGGTTGTACAAGTTCATCCGCCCTTGGATGAGAAAGAAACCCGGAAGCTTTTTGTACAAACCCTGAAGGCTCCATACTTCAGACACTTTGTTGCCATCACATAAGGAAGCTTCTAAGACTTAGTTATAGCCGGAGAAATGATCGAGTCGGCCATAAAACAAGGCAAGATTAAGGATATGGAAGCTAGTAAGAAACCTCCTATGAGGGAGAGGGATGGAGAAATTAACAAAATCCACCACGTTAATAAAGATGTTACAATCTCCAACCCAAAATCAACTGCAGCTGTACCGTCAGGTACTTCTAAACAAGATTTCAGATAACCCCGGAAGGAAAGGGAATATTTCGACCCTATTCCCATGACCTACAAAGAGCTTTACCGATAACTTCTTGACACCCACGTAGTGTCACCATATCCGGTGGAACCCATGAAGCCCCCATACCCCAAGTGTTATGATGAGAATGCTCATTGTGAATATCACGACGGTGTCCCAGGGTACACCATTGAGAACTGTTACGCATTCAAGAGAATCGTGTAGAAGATGCATAACCAAAACTGGATCAACTTCAACAACTTGGGGGTATCCAAGTGAGAAAGATCATTTCATCATTCGAGATATTTTGTTTGAATTGGTTTTTTCATCTTTTCTCAAGTTTTTAAAGAATAAATAAATTTATGTTACTTTAAAGACGACAATCAATCAATCAAATTTGCAGACTTACAATTCTTTGAATATCAACTGCATCAAAAAACTCTGTAAATGATCAGAGTTACATATCTTTGACATTTTGACATGATTAAGAAAACAAGGACTTTAACCTTACCCAAAGAAGATACGCTCAAACACCGTACCCTTCTCTTACAAATAACCAATATAGCCTTCTCCTTTAATAAGGCTTGGTATTTAGATGTGCATAGGTACGGACAACATGGGCCATCTTCTGCATATGACATTACTATACTTTTTGTTTAAGACGTTCAATGATGATAATGATCTTCACAGATGGAATAGTTGGGTAAGCAAATCTAGTTTAGGTCAGTTGCATGAAAATTGAATTCTAAGGATAAGATTTCTTGACTTTTAACAACACCTAGACTATAATAGGTTCTCTTTGACAAGCTTAAGAAATTGGATCCGTAAATCCATATTATAATATTATATATACAATAAACTTGGCCTCTGATAGGAAAGTATGGAGACTTAAGACCAGGGTAGCAGAGTAGTGCGGGTCACAGCCATAGGGTGTAACATCTCTGTCTTCTTTTTAATGCCTTCATAGTAATTTCCATGACTTCTACTTTTTATACGTTTCTGTCATTGGAATTTATTAAGGCTAAGAAACTAGGGTCACGGAGTACTGTTGCCTTAGCTTAGCTTTTAACCATTTGACTTTATTCATTCTCTTAACTTGATATCGTTGATTTCTGTGTATCATTCTCTTCATGTTTCATCTCTTTAAATTTAGTCGGGTCTTACTTTTCTGTCTATATGCAGAGATTTTTTTGCAGGGATTTATTTATTTATTTATACATGCATTGCATTTTATCTTTACTTTTAATTTTCTGACTGCCGGAGGTCTTCCACGGAAGTTGTTCTCAACCTGGCGTTGGGGGTAGCCTACTACCCTACCTCCCCTTTACCCCATTGCATATGAGAATAGGATTTTGTTGTTGTTGTCGTTATTGCTTGAGCTGTCCCTGTAAAGCAATTGGTTAAACGCCCTGGCTTTATAGATAAGATTCAGCTAGCCTGATAAAGGTGATTATAATATACAATAAAGCTTGAGTTGTCCCTCTAGAGTAATTGGTTAAAACGCCCCGACTTTATGGATAATATTCAGCTAGCCTGATAAAGGTGATTATAACATCTATATAATGATATTGAGTTGTCCCTCTAGAGTAATTGGTTAATACCCCGGCTTTATGGATACATCTAGCCAGACAATGGCAATTAAATAAAGGAGTTTCGGTAAAAGATAGACTAAGGGAGTTAAGGAACGCATGTTATAGTCAATTTCACACGAGCACTCAAGAATTTCATTTTTAGACCGATATTTCTGCACTACCTTTGTTAGAGGAGCTTACAAAACTTGAACAAATGGAAGATTTCAGAGAACCAAAATAGAAGGTCTAGTAATTGATAATGCTACTTGCGTCATTTTGTCCGCATCAAATTAAAATGCCAAGTCAAAGAATAAGCATGTTGTAATAAAAAATGACATTTTTATGGCTAAAACCTTAGGTCAACCTAAAGCCAACTCATCCATTTGAACATTTGTCAAAGAGCTATAACTCTGAAAGCATTAAAAGAGCTATTGATTTCTTAAATATTCTTTAAACTCAAGTTTATGATTGATTCGATTGCAAGCCTGAATTAAAGGGCAATGCTTTATAGAATTCTTCTATTTTCATATCTTTCTTTTTACCTCCTAAAATAAAAGAAAGGAGAAAAACACTTTCAAACAAGACAGTCTCAAATGTGAAAGGCTGTAACCCGAGAAGAAAATGGGGCATGATTGATTCCAAGGATCAAGATCGGCAGACAAAGCACGAAACTCCATCCAAGGCTAATTCATATTGCATGCATCTTACACATACTTGAGAGCATTACATTTATCGTTTTTCACATGCATAATTTTTTGCAACTTTCAGAGTCAAGTTTCGACTTCATGACGAAGGATACTCGATTCAAAAGTTACTTTAAAAGATCAATGGTGGTTGCTTGACTCAGCAGTGAGAAGCTACACCTCAACCGACTTGACACATATTGACAGATCTTAGAATCAATTTCAGATGGGTTCAAGAGCCAATTCAAAACGAATCCAGATCAGTCTAACTCAATAATGAGAAGCAGTTTTCTAGTTAACATTTTCAAGCCGATTTCAATTCCATGACGGAAGATATCCGACTAACAGAATTTATTAGCGGGCTTTCCCGTGAAGGGGGTCATCCAAAAATCATATCACTTGGTTCAGACCCGCTCAGGGGAACCACCTGAAGAATTATGACTGGCTTAGACCTGTGAAGGGAAGCCATTTTTTTAGAAACTATCGGCAATATAACTCAAGGCGCGAGAATGGTTATCTGCCAGCCAAGACCTTCGAGTTCCAATGCACATCATTTACAGCATAGCTCAAGGCTAGAAGGGATATCTGCCACCAAAGACCTTTGGGTTCGACTACCCTCAGCTCCAAGGCACATCCTTTGCAGCATAACTCAAGGCTAGAAGGGTTATGTGCCAACCAAAGACCTTTGAGTTCGACTACGCTCAGCTCCAAGGCACATCATTTGCAACATAGGTCAAGGCTAGAAGGGCTATCTGCCACCAAAAGACCTTCGAGTTCGACTACGCTTAGCTCCTAGGCATATCATTTGCAGTATAACTCAAGGCTAGAAGGGTTATCTTCCAACTAAAGACCTTTGAGTTCGACAACGCTCAGCTCCAAGACACATCATTTGCAGCATAACTCAAGGCTATAAGGCCTATCTGCCACCAAAAGATCTTCGAGTTCGACTACGCTCAACTCCAAGGCATATCATTTGCAACATAACTCAAGGCTAGAAAGGTTATCTGCCAACCAAAGTCCTTCGAGTTCGACTACGCTCAGCTCCAAGGCACATCATTTACAGCATAACTTAAGTCGACAAGGGTTATCTGCCAACCAAAAGACCTTTGAGTTTGACTATGCTCAGCTCCAAGGCATATCATTTGCAGCATAACTAAAGGTTATAAATCTGCCAACCAAAGACCTTCGAGTTCGATTACACTCAACCCAAAGGTACATCGTTTGTAGCATAGCTTAAGTCGAGAACGGCTATCTGCCAACCAAATACCTTCGAGTTCGATTACACTCAGCTAAGAGGCAAATCAAATTTACAGCATAGCTTAAGGCAAGAAGGGTTATATGTCAATAAAATTGTCGAGTTCGATTCCAGTCAGCTCGATGACACATCAATCACACTACTTTTCGATGGTAGCCGAGGTTTTCAAGTCGAGAAGATGACCTGGGTTAGCCGTATCTTAGTGACAATAAATTGTTTTATGGCAACACAACTTAAGTCGAGAAAAGCTATCTGTTAATGAAGACCTTTCGTGTCCGATTTCATTCAGCTCAAGGGCCTATCAACCACAGGGTGGAATCAAAGAATTACTTTCCAGTCGAATTTTAAACCAAAGTCTTTAAACCGAGAAGAAGACCGAAGTTAACCATAATTTGGCGACGAGAAGCCACATTCCGATTCAAATTCTGACCTATGGCTATCATTTCAAGATGGACTCGACTTCGCGACGGAGGAGCCATCCGCAACTCAATTCGACAGGGAGTTATTCTTA
Organism: Hibiscus syriacus; assembly: GCF_006381635.1. Taxonomy (NCBI): domain Eukaryota; kingdom Viridiplantae; phylum Streptophyta; class Magnoliopsida; order Malvales; family Malvaceae; genus Hibiscus; species Hibiscus syriacus. The sequence continues at coordinate 6,295,574 of NW_024062743.1, read as the reverse complement.
ATTAAAATATCATAATCAATTTATATCATTCACCGAACGAAATCCGTGTCGTTTTGTCTTTGTCCTATTTTTCATTCTAGGAAAAAGGGTAAAGAGGGACAGTTATAGACATCTAATTTCATCTGTCATTATATATTATATATTATTATTATATAATTCTACATTTATATATACTATATATTTACATTTATTTACATTATATTTTTCAGGCCTAAACAGGTGGCCCAGATCAAGTACAAAATGGCGTGACCCAAGCTCGTAGCCCAGACGCAACCTACCTGCCCAACAGTGGACCCAGCACCTGGATCTAGTAGAGCAGCCTGAACCTGAAGCCCTGAACCGCCCTGAACCGCATTCGTTGGAGCAGCCTGTGTGGAACCCTACCCGAACCAGTCTCTAAACAACCCTAATCCCTTCACTCCCCTTCAGTGCTGAATCCACCCCAAGCATCTCAACGTCGCATCCGAGTTTCATGGCTGCACACTTTTAACACAACAACCTCCGCTGAATACACTCCACGCTAGCCATTTCGCTCAACAAACAACAACCAACGAGCCAAGAATGTTAGGACTCGATCCCTAAAAATAAAATATATTTTATGCTATAAATATGTGTTTGTATTCAACACACAAGAAAAAAAAAGATATGGAGAGAATATCATAGAGATTTACACACGATATTACACAATTTTTACACGAGAATCACCGAGAGAAATCGAAAGCCATTCGAAGCAAACACAAGGGCATTTTGAAGCATTTTGTAACCTTTTTGTGAAGCAATAAAGGGTAAAAATATCACCTTTCGTTGGTCGATATTTGCATGCTGAAGTTGTATTCGTTTTCATCATTTTTTATTCGAAAATAACAAAAAAAAATTAAATTTCTTTTTCAGATCTACACGTCCTCGAGGTGATTTTGAGAAAACCACTTTGATTTTTTTGAAGAGGGGAAGGAAAGCGATTTAAAAATCAAAAAACAATACGCCGCCGATGACTGACCGGGGCCGACGAGTGGCCGTTTTCTAGATTTTGGGGTGGTCGTGTTCTTCAAATGAAGAACAGAGTTGAATAGGAGAGAGAATTTGAAAGAGAGGGGGCTTTTGTGTATCAAATGAGAAATAAAGCAAAATTTTGCCAAAATTTGGCATTTATATAACCCGAATTGACCGACTCGTCGACCCGACCCATAGAGTGTGACCCGCGTGTTTCTGAGGGAAATTGGTTTAATCCCCTTTTCAGTCCTTATAATTTTTAAAGGCATATTTCACCCCAAATCAACTTTAATTCCCCAATTATTTCGAAATTTGACCTCTAATTTGTCTTATCTTCCAATTTGGCCCCCTCGCAATTTAATTTTTTTCTCTTATTTTTCTAAATATTATATATATATATATATATATATATATATATATATATATATATATATATATATATATATATATTTCCTCATTTTACATTAGTGTATATATACATATATATATATATATTTTTTTTTATCATTATTATATTTTCTTTATTTTTTTCCTTTTTTCTATTTATCATTTATTTATTATTATTACTTTTAGTATTTTATTCTATTATATGTATACATATATATATATATATATATATATATTATTTTATTTATGCTATTTATTTGTTCTCATTGTTTTTTACTCCTATTATTTTTTATCTTTTTTAACACTTTACTTTTTATTTTTCTCTTGTATATTTTCTCTTTATCTATTTTATTTTATTCTTTTATTTTTATTCTTCGTATTTGTTCTCATTTATTTATTTATTTTATTATTATTTGATTCACTTATTTCTTTTGTTTTGGTCTTTAGTTTTATTTCTTTGTTTTCTTTATTCTTATTCTTATTATTCCTATAGACATGTCATTTATCTTATTTGTTTTTTCCCTTAACACCTTGTAAGATTTTTAAGGGTATTTCCGTAAACTCATAAAGGTAAGTAATTTGGATCGTTATTTTACCTTTTAAGTTAAATTACAATTTTCTTAATTAAAGACAACTGGAAATTACGTAGTACCGAAAGGGCAGCTCAAGGGTGCTAACCCTTCCTTTACTGTAACCGACTCCCGAATTCGACACATCTTTGGTAAGACGCAGATCAGGTAAGAAATAAGATATCCGATCAACCCATTTGTTTAAAAATAAATGATCGGTGGAGACTCCAAATCATTTTTCCTAAGTCGAAGCCTAATTTTGTGCCCACCCGAAAGATGGTTCTGACAGATAGTTTGATACCTAAGGGTGTTTTAATCATTCTCGTCCTCTGACCAAGTCTGTACACGTTCTCGGGGTTTTACGACTATTTCTAAGGTTGTTATTCAATCACTGTACTATCCATTAACCCGATGTCTAACTTGGGATCAACACTGGGTAGCAACACTGTGATCACCCACAATGAACTTCCTTTCAACACCCCTCAAATTAAAAGGATGTCTTACATATCATAGGTTCATTGAAGTTCTCGATGCCTACGTTCTCTGTTATTTTTTAATCTAACTTGCTCGATATTCAGTTTATCCGTACATCCCATATAATGGTCATCGTTCTCCACTATCCGAATATGTGCTCGACTGAATATACTTTGCAAATACAACTTAGAATGGTTACCTCTATTGTAACCCGCTTCCACGAGTGTTTCTAATTATGTTTAGCCGTTTAGGTCCCTCACGGACTTATTCTTACTATTACAGATCGTTCTTAGATCTTATTGGCCTTAACCGGGTCAAAATTGACCATCAAAATGGAGTAGTATTGATACTCTACTTGTAGTATCGATACCCTAGGGTTAAGTATCAATACCCCTATGAGTATCAGTACAAAAAATACATTTTGTTTTGAAAAATGGGGCTCAGTATCGATATTTTCACCTTGAGTATTGATACTTTTGGGATAATATTGACACTCCTCTGCTAGTATCGATACTCACAGCCTAAAATCCCTAATTTTTTCCCCAATTCATCCAGTATCGATATTGTTCATCCTAATATCGTTACTTGAACCCTAAAATGGTTATTTATGATTAAAAATCACCCAAAAATAATTCCAAAGGCCATAGTTTGGTTTCTAATCAATTGCTAAAGCTTAAGGGAGCTAAATAGGTTCTTAAAGTAGTAAAAAATGTTTTCTAAACCGTTAAAACGTCATTAGATCTTGATATTAAATATAAACCCTAAAATGTTTAAATACTCAAATCTTAGCTATTATTTGACATTTATAAAATCTTATCACTCCAAAGGATTAGAAATACACTACCTTGATGTTGGGACCCTAAAACGAAACTCCTTGATTAACCCAACTCCTTTCCTCAAAGATTTTGATGAAAACTCCCACTTTGCTTTAACCAGAATTAAACCAAGACTTTCATCTAATAAAATGACATTGCTAGGGGGATTATGAATGAAAATGATACTTGAAAAAGGCTTAAACTCTTACCTTTGCTTGACCTTTGAAGAGGAAAAAAATGAGAAATGAAGAAATGAGGGGAAGAAAAAATTGAAAGTATACAAATACTTCATCTTTTGAAAAAAGGAATAATAACATTTGTGGTCCTTTGTTCTCTTTCCACTGTTCAAATACTCTCTTTATGATTGATTGGGCCAGATCCCGACCCAATTAAGCCCAATGACTTAAATTATAAAATTCATGGGTTCACTTACCTCTCGGATAAACTTGAAACTATTAACTTAAAATTTGGGGTTTTAAACCTCTCCCATCATTAAAAGAAATTTCATCATCGAAATTTACTCTGTCCAACCGACAATGCATCATTGGGTCATCCACTTAAAAAAACCTCGAAGTACCTAAACTCATATAAACCTGCTATACACTGAAGAATCCTCTGTAAATGACTTACAACTCAACAACTCATAAACTGATCTATAACCCTCTTCCCCTTTCTTATAAGATGCTAATTGTTGATCCTTAAGCAAACACCTTCAAAAAATGTAAAACCATCAAGTCTTAATTTGGTTGTCCTAACACCGATTACTCTTCTATCATTTAATCATTTCTTGGCTAACCTTACTCAATCGAGAAAATTCACTGCATAACCTGATAACCTCGACTAATGTCGATCTATATCCTTATGCTGCTCAACTTTGATTTAATACTCATCTATGCCCTAAGACGGTTTCTCACATGCATGGCAGTTTACCTATGCGTTACTTACCTGATCGCATATCCAATGTGCTTACAACTGAAAATTAGCCGCTTGTATCGAGAAACTAGCAACATCTGACTCTCCCGAAGAGCACATCGCACAAAATAGAGATCTCACACGGTCGCACTCCGACCTAAGGAGTCTGAGACTCTATATATCACACTTACTATCACTTACCATCATAGAGCTATCTGATGGCGACTAACGCTAGTCGAAATATGCTTAATGCACTTGGTCTCCTTTGGTCTGAATTAATAAAATCCATGGTACTACACACTGTTGCATGTTGTTATATGATGTACATAGTTCGCGCTCATATACCTACATGAAGGCATCACTGACGAGGCTTGGCTCACTTAGCTGATTCGCTTACTGTTCGCTCACGAATGCACACTAACAAAACTGGAGGGTTCTTTGCACCTCGAGAATCATAACTCGATACCTTATATGATTTATCCTTATCACTTTGGGTGAAATTATGGAACTATTGCATCGGGACATACACCCTGCTAACTTACTCCTTGCAAGTACCTATAGCATTTATACCCAGTTAACAACCAAAGTGTCTTGGCACTAACTGAGATACATCCTTGTATTTCTGGCTATGCGATTGGAGTGCTCTTAACGCTCTCGCAAAGATCTTGATCTCCAATGCTGAACTTGGGATTATTAACTCACTGGAGATTGGTTACACGAACCCTCTTAACTAGCGACGTGAAAAAGTACTTATAGTCTCATATCTAACTTGACAACCCACACATATGTTCCCTTATGGAACACATAAGGTTGGAATACTCTGCAACTCGATATTTTCTTAGAGTTAACCTTCAACTTATCTTTGAATAACCACTTATTCTCTCATTTTCGGACTCATAATCCTGAGGTCAAGCGACACTTGCACTAACAATTTCCTTTAGGTCGACTACTAACTCTGACTCGAGTTTTCAAAAAATATCTGAGATCACTTTGGTCTATTCAACTAAAGTCTATCAATTAAATACTTGTATTACTCGCTCCTGCATTCTCTATACAAATACTTTTCCTACCTAATTCACTTGAAACCATCTAAGAATTAATGTTCTTGCACCTACTAAAACCACTTGAACAACTGAAATAGCTGAAAACATACCTGACATCTCATATGCAACATCAATATCATGACCCTATCCTCCAATAAACTGAAAGGCGGGATCACGCGTCGTCAAACCGGGAACTGGTTAATCCTTTTTCTTCTATTCTTCTCGGACATCGAACTAACTCCTCTCTGGTTAACTCCTCTGCCTTGACGAGCTACTGGGACCACTCCCCTTGGATGAGCTGACATATCACCATCCAAACTAGAGCAATCACTCGTCAGATACGCCAATGATCTGTAACTATAACACTTCTTAGAAAGCTTGTAGCTCATTCCTCGATGATTTTTGCCAAAATTCTCACATTTTAGATACCTCAAAAGTCTATCAAATTCTCTAAAGCTTACCGCAGACGAAGAAGATGGAGGTCCCCTACGAGACCGTACATCTAACATTTGACCCAACTAATGTGGAAAATATGACATCACTCTCCTCCACTCATGCAAAATTCTAGTTCTCTCTATGGTTGATTGTGATTGGTCTACTGGTACACCAGTTCTTAAACTTAGAGCGCTAGACTCACCAACAAACTATTCCTCATACTTTACATTCTCTTTACGGTCTTAGCTTGTCGTGTCAACTCTAAAAATACTCTAGACGGGTCTACCACCAACTGCTCAAGTATCTCAAAATGAAGTCCCTCAAGGAACCTCTTGCACCTCAAAGTCTCAGTCACAACCAACTTTAGAGCGTAGCGAATGAACCAGAGAAATTCTCGCTCATACTCGTACATCGAACAGTCTCCCTGAAATAGCTGAAGGAACTGCCTCCTGAGACCACGCTTGGAACTATCGGCCATCGTAAAACTCTACAACACAGATTAAGGAAGAAAACACCATCAAGATTTCATATTGCTGGAAATCTTGTTGCAACGGTGCTCCACGAACTGATCGATCTACTAACTTGCCAATAGAAACATCCGAAGACTGAGCTTACAAAGCCTAGAAGTATAATCGCTAATATAGAGCAGCATTAAAAGTCTCATAAACATAAGCATGCTAAAGATAAAGTGCTAAGCGGCAGGTACATGCATGACCTAGATCAAATGCTGCCTACTTAAGGCTTAGTTGTTCTAATACTGACATAAGAGTTTCATGCTCCTTTAATATCTTGCTAAGGGCCTCTCCATGAGAACACCCCTACAGAGTATCCAACCATAATAATTGTTACTACTACACATTATCTAAATGTAAGACTAACTCTGCTAAGCATTATACACATATATGCACAAAGATAAGGTAGGCATCATGGTGCGACTGTGGGGCTACATCTCAGAGCTCACGCAACCCTCTAGCCTACCTATATCGTGTGTAATATGGGATGAGACCATGAACTACATCAGAAATATACACCTTGCCAACTTACTCCGTAGAGTCTTGGACCATCTACACCTAGTTGCAGAAAAAGTGTCATAGCACTGAACGGTATATACATAGACATACTATAAAACAAGACAATCGTCCTACTACTAAAGTTACTCGGGTGTCTGTGCTATTTCTCAAGTGGCACATAAATGCTAGTTTTATGATACTTATCTCTTTAGTTATTTAAGCTATTATTGTTCTCGATTTCTATTATTTCTAGTTATTAACTCTCTCGTTCCCTTATATAAAATGTTATGTGAAAGCTTATTAGTCTGTTATTGTTTCTATTATTTAGGTTGTTCTATTCTAGTAGTTCGATACCTAAGGGAGTTTTAATCATTCTCCACCTTTGACAAAGTCTGTACGCATTCTTGAGGTTTTACAACGATTTATAAGGTTGTTGTTCACTGACTGTACTATCAGTTAACCCGATGTCTGACTCGGGTTCAACACTGAGTAGCGACACTGTGATCACCATCAATAAACTTCCTTTCAATACCCCTCGAATTAAAAGGATGACTTACACCTCCTAGGTTCACTGATGTTCTCGACGCCCACATTATCCGCTATTTTTGAATCTGGCTTGCTCGATATTCCACGGGATAATACATCCTCTATAACGATCCTTGTTCTCTATTATCCGAATATGTGCTCGACTGAAGGTTCTTCGACGTATACATCTTAGGATGCCTACCTCTGTTGTAACTCACTTCTAAGAGTGTTTCTAAGTATGTTTAGTCGTTCAGGTCCCTCACGGACTTATTCTTTCTATTACGGATCGTTGTTAGCTCATATTGGCCTTAACCAGGTCAAAATTGACCATCAAAATGGAGTAGTATCAATACTCTACATGTAGAATCAATACCCTAAGGTTAAGTATCGATACCCCTATGAGTATCAGTACCAAAAATGCATTTTGTTTAGGAAAATAGGGCTTAGTATCGATATTGTCACCATGTGTATCGATAATGTTGGGGCAGTATCAATACTCCCCTGGAAGTAGTGATATTACCAACCTAAAATCTCTAACTTTTGCCCTAATTTATCCAATATCGATATTGTTTATCCTGATATCAATACTCGAACCCTTAAATGGTTATTTAGGCTCAAGAAATCACGAAAAAATATCCCAAATGCCATATTTTGGTTTCTAATCAATTGCTAAAGATTTAGGGAGTTAACTAGGGATGGCAATGGGTCGGGTCGGGTTTTTGGACCACCCGACTCGACCCGAGAAGAAAGGGTCCTCCATCCATGACCCGACCCGACCCGACAAAATTAAGGTTTCACATGACCCGACCCGACTCTAATATATAACTTAGAAACCTGACCCGACGTGAATATATGACTTAGAAACCCGACCCGTCCTGACCGGAAATAATAATAAAAATATTTTTATTCAATAAAAATAATGACTTAATTGAAAAAAATTATATATAGAGGGGTATTATTGTAATTATCCCTAAATATATAGGGTAAAATTATATATATTTTTCGGGTCGGGTCGGGTCGGGTCGGATTTTTTCCACCCTAAACCCGACCCGACCCGAACCAGATTTTTTTAAAAAAAATCTGACCCGGTCGAGTCGAAACCCGTCGGGTTCGGATTGAGTTGCCATCCCTAGAGTTAACTATGTTATTAAAGTAGCATAAAAACATTTTTTAAACCCTAAAACGTCATTTAATCTTGAAATCAAATATAAACCCTAAAATGCTTAAATACTCAAATCTTAGCAATTATTTGAAATTTATGAAAGCTTAACACTCCAAAAGATTAGAAATACACTACCTTGATGCTAGGATCCTGAAACAAAGCTCCTTGCTTAACCCAACTCCTTTCCTTGAAAATTTTGATGAAAACTCCTACTTTTCTTTAACTAGAATTAAATGAAGACTTTGATTTAATGAAACGACGTTGGTAGGAGGATTATATTGAAAAAGGCTTAAACTCTTACCTTGGCTTGACCTTTGAAGAGGAAAAAGAAGACGGAGAAATGAAGAAATAAGGGAAGAAGAAATTGAAAGAATATAAAGACTTATCTTTTGAAAAAAAAATAATAACGTTTTTGGTCCTTCATCCTCTTTCCACTATTCAAAAACTCTCTTTATGATTAATTGGGCTCGATCCTGACCCAACTAAGGCTAACGACTTAAATTATAAAATTCACGGGGTCATATAGCTACGAATAATATCCGTGAGAGACTCGATCGTGGGGCTGCAAATTCTTCATGGTGGGATTTATTCTCGGATTTCCAAGTGCAACACTTATCTCACTCGTTCTCGGATCGTTATCCTATCCTCGTACAAACTTGTTCCGGTTCACCACAAGCAAATCGGATTTGGCATTTCAGATTCGAACCATGTAGGCTTTTGGATCAATCGTGTGAAGAAGAGGATTGTATTTTGTGGGAATTAACAGCAGGTACTGTACCAGAAAAAATTAAAGGTAGTTAGTTGCGGTCTTGAAAGATGGTACATGAAGGAGTTTCACTCGGATCTGAAGATGTAGTAGTCTTCATCAAGAGCTACTGTGCGAAATTCAGAAACCTTATCCCATCGACAGGCATTCCATCCACCATTGCGACAGAACATTGGTCCCCTCCACCAGCTATGGTCTTTAAGATTAATGCCGATGCAGACTTCAAATAGTCGGAATGTATGTCCAGTTCAGGTATTGTGATAAGAGACGCTGAAGGCCATATAATCGGTTCCTGCCACAAAATCAATACCCAGGTGCATTCGCTAGTGAAATTTGCCTCCATTATATTGTGGATGAAAGAGACTCCAAAACTCTTATCAATAAATTGAATTCGAAGGAAATGAACTTTTCAGAGATAGGACCTTCACTTTCTGTTCATTTAAATTTTGTACCAGGAGCTGTAATAGAGAAGCAAATACAATGGCAGCTGAAGAATTTAATTGCTCAGCTGACTGTTTTTGGGTAGAAGACGCTCCGATTGTCATCCGGTTTATAACTGCTGATTATAGGCGATTTCTTGATCCACCGTAAACTTTCTGGTTCATCTTGTTTGGGAATCACTTTATCACAACTGCTACGCGCATCCCCATCTTTTCTTCTATCGTGTCCCTTCTCCGTTCATTTTCTCCTGGATGATAGAAGTAGGATGGCAATGGGTCGGGTCGGGTCAGGTCGGGTTTTTGGGCCATCCGACCCGACCCAAGAAGAAAGGGTCCTCCACCCGTGACCTGATCTGACGAAATTAAAGTTTCACCCGACTCGACTCGAATATATGATTTAGAAATCTGACCCGACCAGACCCGAAATAAAAATATATATTTTTATTTAATAAAAATAATGACTTAATTGAAAAAAAATTATATATAGAGGGGTATTATTGTAATTATCCCTAAATATATAGAGTAAAATTATATATATTTTTCGGGTCAGGTCAGATTTTTCCACTCTAAACCCGACCCGACCCAACCAGAACAGTGCATAAAAAAATTTGACCCAAACCCAAATTTTTTTTAAAAAAATCTTTCCCCAAATGGAGGCGTCTGACCCGTCGGACCTTCCACCTGTCATACCAAGCTTTACGCCTAAATCATCTTTGCCAAACATGTAAAGAATAAAATGAATAAGGGGAATCCATTCGATTTTTTATATAAATAAAAACAGAGAGGGAAACAAAGGGAGCATAAAAAATTTGAAAAACAAAAAGAAAGGAAAAAAGCCTATCGGCCAATTATAGACATTTATTTTTGTCTGGGTCTACAAAAATATTTTACTATATTATATATTTATTTATTTATTTATTATTATTAATATTTTATTATTTTATTATTTTTGCAGGCCTCGCACTCAACAACCTCGATTTAGTGAGATTCAGAAGAAAAAAATAACGTATTTGAGTCCTATTGAAACACTAAAACAAAGCATTTTGAGTCCAAGTAGAACTCTAAATCTGAGCTAAAAATATGTTTCTTTAGACTATAAATAAACTCATGCATCAAGAGGAAAACACACAAAAAAACATGGAATCAAAATCATAGGAAGGGGCAACGATTTGGAAAAACCGAGGGAAGAAAAAGACAAAAATAAGCGTGGAGGATCCAAAGCCAATATCTAAAAGCACGAGGAGTGGCAGAGTATTTTCATTGCAAATCCAGTTTCTCTACACGCAAAACATGGGAGATGTAACAATTTTCGTCTTATTCTTTTTATTTCATTTTTTATTTATTTACTTTATATATATTTTTTATTTTCTCCTAATTTTAATATTTTTATTTTTTTTACATTGTTATATATATATTTATTTTTTATTAATATCATTATATTAATATTTTTTATTATTCTTTTCTTATGTTTATTTTTATTTTTACAATTCAACATTTTTGACTTTTTAGGGATACTTAAAATCGATCAAAGGTAATTAATTCGGATTGAATTTTTGAATTTTAATTTTAATTTTCGCAAATAAAGACAACCGGAAAATTAATTGGTACCGAAAGGGCGGTTCAAGGGTGCTAATCCTTCCTTGACCGTAACCGACTCCTGAACCCGACACGTTTCTGGTACAACGCAGATCAGGTAAAATGGTGTCCGACCCACCTAAATTCGTTTTAAATGGTCGGTGGCGACTCCAATTCATTTAATCCAAGTCGAAGCCCAATTCGGGGCCCAACCGAAAGACGACTACGACAGCTTGGCGACTCTGCTGGGGACAGGTAAGTGAGTCAGGCCGAAATTAATTTCCAATTGTCTTTTTAGTGAAAATTACAAGTTTAAATTTTAATTTATTTATTCGATTCTTATTATTTATCTTTGATTATTTTTTCAAATAAATAGTTGTACTAACGTTTCTTAATGATTTTAGATATTTTTTTTAAAATTGTCATCTCTAGCTTTATACCCGAGCTCCACACCCTTTTAAGTGGAGGGGAAAGCGACGCCTTCGTGGGAATTTATTCTCCGTATGGGCCTAGCAAGTAACCTTTGGGATTCATATACCTTATGTATTCGTGTGAATTTATTCTCCGTATGGGCATAAGGGAATGTATCCTCTCGAGTTTAACTTAGTCCACATAAGCTTGTGATGGGCTTAGGACTAAGGGTCTGGCAAGCCCAAGGGGGCACCAGCAAGGAGAACTCGAGTACCTTTTTAAGAACCTAAACCAGGAGAGTACAAGGAATTAGAGCCTACCCCAAAACCTCATTCCAAACCCTAGGCTGCTTTGTTTCCTGCCTTACTTTCTGTTCAAAGCATGCGAACTAGACAAATATACGGTTAGGATTTGTTTGAAATTAGCATGCAGGATAGAGATCATGTCCGGGTAGGAATTAAAGCATGTGGGGTAAACAACATGTGGGGTAGGACTTTTATTTTTCATGATTATTTTTTATTATTTTCACCTCACTAACTCTTTTCATTTTTATTTTATTTTATTTTATTTTCATCACTTGCATCATTTAAAAGAGGTGTTGATCCACCAAATATGTGTTTTTTAAACATGAATAATCTGCATTAATGGACAAAGGGGTTGTAATACAAGAGATGAAAATACAGAGGACAGTCTACAAGGCGACTATGTGTCGCATTCAATCCAGAAGACGTGGTGCCCATAATTGAAGAGTGTATCACTCTGCTGCATTATAAAGGACTCAGAATGAACCGGGTCTACATCAAGCACAATGAAAGTCTATCTTTGAAGAATTGATTGACAGAGGTTGCAGGGGCAATATGAAGGTTACTGATCTTAGAAGTCCCTTCAAAGACGACAATGGTAAAACTTAGCTGAAATTGGAGATCATTGCTGACGAATTTAAGAAACAGACAAATGAAATTGATATAGTTTCTATTAATTGAGGGCTCCAATGACGTATTCGTTGGGAACAGATACAACAAAAGATAAATGCCAGAGATGCAGTTATTCGAGACTTCTTGGGCCAGTACAAAAAGCAACTCAACATTTGCACGGTTCATCCAGAGAAGCCAGAGCGGTTCGACAGGTTATTAAACCTGTGACAGACGAAAGTAGAAGACTAGTCAACATGTCAGAAGCTGTCAGGATATTTTTGTCTCTTAAAAGATAAAACACTTTTATCCCCAATAAGGATTATTTATAATAACACACACATTTTTAGATCAATGCCTCGAACATTGCATGCATCATGCATTCCTGCATATTTCGTATTATTTTTCTCTTTTTCATTACATTCACATATCTCATCAAAAAAATGAGAACATTTTGATTCTATGACATATAAGGAGCTTTACTAACAGTTGTTTGACGCACATGTGGTGTCACCATATCCAGAGAAATCCATGAAGCCCACGTACCACAAGTAGTATGATGAGAACGCTCATTGCGAATATCATAGCGGTGGCCGAGGGCGCACTATTGAGAACTACTCCACATTCAAGAGAATCGTACAGAAAATACATAACAAGAATTGGATCGACTTTAACAACTCGGGGGCATCCAAGTGAGGCAGATCATTTCATCATTTGAGACATTCTGTTTGAGTTTGTTTTTTCATTTTTTTCTCAAGTTTTTGTAAGAACATTTGAATAAATTTATGTTACTTTAATGATGACGAGCAATGAATCACATTTGCAAACTTGCAATTCTTTGAATCTCAACTGAATTAAGAATCTCTGTAAAAGGATCAAAGTTACGAATCCCTGCCAAAGTAACATGATTTAAAACAAGGACTTTGACCTTACCCAGAATATACACTCAAACATCGTACCTTGCTCTTGCAATTAACCAATATAACCTTTTTCTTTTATAAGGTGCGGACAACATGGGGCATCCTTTTGCATATGAAATTAGTATACTTCTTATTTAAGACGTTCAATGATGATCATTATCTTTACAGATTGAATAGTCGAGTAGGTAAATCTAGTTTAGGTCAGTTGCTTGGATATTGAACTCTAAAAATGAAATTCCTTGACTTTCAACAACACCTAGACTATAACAAGTTCTTCTTGACAAACTTAAGAAATTAAATCCGTAAAGCTGAGCTATTCCACTAAGGCAATTGGTTATAGAGGAAACTTGAAAGTCATGGCCTTATGAGTAGATTACGTTTAAACCATGACATTGCTCGAACACTTGGCAATTCGGTGTTTCCTCCATTACTATTGTCCGGCCGAAGACTTTGTGATGAGATGAACCCTTCAGTTAACTTGATTATAATGTTAAGTTGTCCCTCTAAAGCAATTGGTTAAATCCCCCGGCTTTATGGATTCAGCTAGCCAGATAACGGTAAATTAAATCAAATTTATCTAAGCAAGCAATTTTCGGTAATGATGGACTAAGGGAGTTAAGGAACACCTGTTATAGTCAACTTCACATGAGCACTCAGGAATTTCATTTTTAGACCGATATTTTTGCACTACCTTTGTTAGAGGAGCTTACGAGGCTTAAACAAATGGAAGATTTCATATGACTAAAATAAAAGGTCTAGTAATTGATCATGCGAGTTGCGTCATTTTGTCCGCACCCAATTAAAATGCCAAACCAAAAAGAAAACCACGTTGCAATAAAAAAATGACCTTTTTATGGCTGAAACCTTAGGTAAACCTAAAGCCAACTCATCCATTTGAACATTTGAACATTTGTCAAAGAGTTGTAACTCTGAAAGCATTAAAAGAGCTATTGATTCCATTGATATACTTTGAACTCATATTTATAATTTAATTCAATTACGAACAATATTTTATAAAAAATTTATCCTTTTTCCTCCTAAAACAAGAAAAATGAGAAAAACATTTACAAACAGGACAGTCTCAAATATGAAAGGTCTGTAAAGCCAAAGCTTAAAATGGGGCATGGTCGATTCCAACGACAAGACCAGTAGATAAAAATGAGACTCCATCCGAGAGATAAAACAGAATTAATTCATGTTGCATGCATCTTAGACACACTTAAGAGCATCACATTTATCATTTTTAGCACACATATTTTTTTACAGCTATTAAAGTCAAATTTCACCTTTAAGATGAAAGATGATCGATTCAAAAAGTGCATTCCGAAATTGATGGTGGTTGCTCAACTTCACAACGAAGAGGCGACTGACGGTCAACAAACAACTTTTCAGTTTCATTCAGAGTCAATTTAAACTTCACAGTGAAGAATATTGGACTCAAGAGAACACAAGCTCAACTTCACAGCGAAGGGCCGACTGACTGTCAATAAACAACTTTTCAATTTCATTCAGAGTCAATTTCAACTTCACAGCGAAGGATATTGGACTCGAGACAACACAAGCTCAACTTCACAGCGAAGGGGCGACTGACTATCAACAAATAACTTTTCAGTTTCATTCAGAGTCAATTTCAACTTCGCAGCGAAGAATATTGGACTCGAGACAACACAAGCTCAACTTCACAGCGAAGGGGTGGCTGATTGTCAATAAATAACTTTTCAGTTTCATTCAGAGTCAATTTCAATTTCAAAGCGAATGATATTGGACTCAAGACAACACAAGCTCAACTTCACAGTGAATGGGCGACTGACAGTCAACAAACAACTTTTCAGTTTCATTCAGGGTCAATTTCAACTTCACAGCGAATGATATTGGACTAGAGACAACACAAGCTCAACTTCACACTGAAGGGGCGACTGACTGTCAACAAATAACTTTTCAGTTTCATTCAGAGTCAATTTCAATTTCATAGCGAAGAATATTGGACTCGAGACAACACAAGCTCAACTTCACAGCGAAGGGGAGACTGACTGTCAACAAACAACTTTTCAGTTTCATTCAGAGTCAATTTCAACTTCACAGCGAAGGATATTGGACTCGAGACAACACAAGCTCAACTTCACAGCGAAGGGGCGACTGACTGTCAACAAACAACTTTTCAGTTTCATTAGAGTCAATTTCAACTTCACAACGAAGGATATTGGACTCGAGATAACACAAGCTTAACTTCACAGCGAAGGGGTGGTTGGCTGTCAACAAACAACTTTCCAGTTTCAGAGTCAATTTTAACTTCACGGTGAAGGATATTGGCCTCGAAACAACAAAAATATTTGGATTTCAACTTCATGACGAAGGATATCCAATTCGAGGCTCAACTTCACAACGAAGGGGCATCCACGGTTTCAACTTCACGAAGAAAGGAATCATTCCCACCAAAGGCATTCGAGTTTGACTACGCTCAGCTCCAAGGCACATCATTTACAGTATAACTTAAGTCAATAAGGGTTATCTGCCAACCAAAGCCCTTGAGTTCGATTACACTCAGCTTCGAGGACACATCATTTACAGTATAACTCAAGGCTAGAAGGGTTATCTGTGACCAAAAGACCTTCGAGTTCGACTACGCTCAGCTCTAAGGCATATCATTTGCAGCATAACTTAAGTCGATAAGGGTTATCTGGCAACCAAAGACCTTCGAGTTCGATTACGCTCAGCTCCAAGATACATCATTTGCAGTATAGCTTAAGTTGAAAAGGGATATCTGCCAAAGTCCCTCGAGTTCGATTACACTCAGCTTCGAGGGCACATCATTTACTGCATAACTCAAGGCTAGAAGGGTTATCTGTGACCAAAAGACCTTCGAGTTCGACTACGCTCAACTCCAAGGCATATCATTTACAGCATAACTTAAGTCGAGAAGAGTTATCTGCCAACCAAAGACCTTCGAGTTCGACTACGCTCAGCTCCAAGGCACATCATTTACAACATAGCTTAAGTCGAGAAGGGCTATCTTCCAAAGCCCTCGAGTTTGATTACACTCAGCTTCGAGGGCACATCATTTTCGACATAACTCAAGGCTAGAAGGGTTATTTGTCAACAAAGACCCTCGAGTTCGATTACACTCAACTTCGAGGGCACATCATTTATAGCATAAATCAAGGCTAGAAGGGTTATCTGTGACCAAAAGACCTTCGAGTTTGACTACACTCAGCTCCAAGGAATATCATTTGCAACATAACTTAAGTCGAGAAGGGTTATCTGCCAACCAAAGACCTTCGAGTTTGACTACGCTCAGCTCCAAGGCATATCATTTATAGCACAGCTTAAGTCGAGAAGGGCTATTTGCCAAAGACCCTCGAGTTTGATTACACTCAGCTTCAAGGGCACATCATTTACGACATAACTCAAGGCTAGAAGGGTTATCTCTCAACAAAGACCTTCGAGTTCGACTCCACTCAGCTCAAAGGAACCATCATTTGCAGCATAGCTCAAGGCAAGAAGGGTTATCTGCCAAAGACCTTCGAGTTTGATTCCATTCAGAGTCAGGGCGTATCAACCGTGTTGCATCATCAAGGAACTACTTTCCGGTCAAATTTTTACACCCATGTCTCTAAATCGAGAAGAAGACCAAGGTCGACCAAGATTGCCAACAAAGAGTCACTTTCCGATTCCCCACGATTTCAACTTCAAGAAGAAGGATATCATGCCCAATGGATATACTTAGTGTCATAACAAACACTATCAAGTCTCAAATCAAAGAGAACCAGATAAAAACTGGTTGTCTTTTTCATCTTTGCCATATTCTTATTAATACAAAAATGTGCAAAGAGGGGCAGCTGTAGACACCCGTTTTTGTCTGGGTCTACAAAAACATTTTACTATATTATATATTTCTTTATTTATTTATTATTTATTATTATTAATATATTTTTATTTTATTATTTTTGTAGGCCTCGCACTTAACAACCTCGATTTAGTGAGATTCAGAAAATAAACCAACATATTTGAGTCCTATTAAAACACTAAAACCAACGTATTTAAGTCCTATTGAAACACTAAAACCGAAGCATTTTGAGTCCAAGTAAAACTCTAAATATGAGCTAAAAATAGGTTTCTTTAGACTATAAATAGACTCATGCGTCAAGAGAAAAACACAGAGAAAAACGTGGAATCAAAATCAGAGGAAGGGGCAACGATTTGGAAAAATCGAGGGAAGAAAAGGACAAAAATAAGCGTGGAGGATCCAAAGCCAGTATCTAAAAGCACGAGGAGTGGCAGAGCATTTTCATTGCAAATTCAGTTTCTCTACACGCAAAACATGGGAGATGTAACAACTTTCGTCATTTTTTATTTATTTACTTTATATATATTTTTCATTTTCTCCTAATTTTAATATTTTTATTTCTTTTTACATTGTTATATATATATATATATATATATATATATATTTATTAATATTATTATATTAATATTTTTTATTATTCTTTTCTTATATTTATTTTCATTTTTACAATCCAACACTTTTGACTTTTTAGGGATACTTTCAATCGATCAAAAGTAATTAATTCATATTGAATTTTTGAATTTCAATTTTAATTTTAATTTTCGCAAATAAAGACAACCGGAAAATTAATTGGTACCGAAAGGGCGGTTCAAGGGTGTTAATCCTTCCTTGACCGTAACCGACTCCTGAACCCGACACGTTTTTGGTACAACACAAATCAGGTAAGATGGTGTCTTACCCACCTAAATTTGTTTTAAATGGTCGGTGGTGACTCCAATTCAGTTAATCCAAGTCGAAGCCCAATTTGGGTCCAACCGAAAGACGGTTCCGACACCAATCTCATAACCTCCACCATTTCCTCCTCCGTCCATTACGTAAAACGTCACCTTCACGCCAATCACCATCGTCTCAGTAATACCAACACCCAAAATGAACTGTCTATAGTTCCCACCCTCACCCAAAATAACAATGACACCCTACTTCTTAACCTTTTGACCATCATCCCAAATAAGCTCCCATCTCTAAGCCACCACCCACAACTCACTCAAAACATAACACCAAAACTACCAACCAAAAGACGAAGGGACGTAGGGAAGGAGAAAAGATGTTAACCCTTCCATCCTTCAACATTCTTAGCGATCGGTGGAGATTTGTGACGACGACGACATCATGTAGAGAAAGAAATAAAAGATTCAGAGAATAAAACAAATGAAAAAATAAATAATAGAAAAGAGAATAGAAGAAATGAAACCTTACCTTTGACCATCACTATTTTTCAATGATCGAAGAGCCTAGTGGTTGATCCAAATGGCCAACTAGACTAAGACGACGTAGGTACCAATATACTTCAAAATTGGCTCGATCAAATGGCTGACAGAGGAGATCGGTAAGGTGAAAGTCGAAAAGTTATTAACCATTTTGGAGGAGTTACAGACTGAATCACACAAAAATAAGCCCAGATCTTCATTCTCGGCTTCAAAACAAGTCCTTAGAGGTGACTGGAGGGACAACGGTAGACGAAAACTCGCAGGGAGGGACATCGGTGACAATGCAATGGTCAATGGAGAACTATATCTGATTGTTATTTCTTTTAGTGAGAATGAAGAGAATTTTTAATGAGGTGAGAGATCGAAGAAACAAAGAAATGAGAAAAGGGAAAATAGAGGAACTTTATAGCCTGATCGAACGACGTCGTTCTGGTAGGCTCACCCGTGTGTTTTGGGACTCTGGGGAATATTTGCCCCCGCTGTCCATCCAGGTTTCTTATAATTTCATTTTAGTCATTCTCTGCATAGAATGTGGTTTAATTTATTGTAGTTTGGCCTCTATATTTCACTTTAATTTGATTTTCTCCTTAGCATTAGTATCAAGATGGCTCCTTGTGAAGCTTTATATGGAAGGAAATGTCGAACACCTTTGAATCGATTCGAGCTTAAGGATCGGGACATAGTCAGGCCTCACTTGATTAAGGAAGTTGAAGACAAGGTGAAGATTATTCAAGATAATCTTAAGATTATGGTTTATCAATAGAAGTCTTATCAAGACTTGAAAATAAAGGAAATTGAATCAGGTTATTGATAAGGTACTTCTTAAAGTATCACCATGGAAAAAGGTATTGCTATTTAGATAAAATGGGAAACTGAATTCGAGATTTATTGGTCCTTATGAGATCGTAAAAAGAGTTGGTACAGTGGCTTACTAGTTGATGTTACCTTCGGATATGAATAAGATTCATAATGCATTTCATGTATCGATGCTTCGAAAGGTATCGTTTAGATCATTCTCATGTAATCACACCAGAGGAGATTGAGATTCAATCAGATTTCACCTATAAGGAAGAACCAATAAAAATGTTAGAGTATGTAGTCAAGGAACTGAGGAATAAGACAATACCAATTGTTAAAGTTTTTTTTTAGAAATCACAAAATCGAGGAAGCTACATAGGAAAGAGAGGAAGACATGAGAAAGTAGTATCCTCATCTTTTTGGATCACGTACATACTGAAAATTTGAGGAAAAATTTTATGAAGGGGAAAATTGTAATACACTAAAATTTTGGCTAGTGAAGAAAAAGAATAAATTGAAAGTTTAGTGGCCAAAGTGCAAAATTGGGAAAAGTTTAGGGACCAAAATGGTAATTTTCCCAAAAAAGTAAATGAATAGTTTAGCCTAAAGGATTAAGTTTTCGTGTCACTCGAAATTTTCATATGGAATTTGTATTAAAAGCTATAAAGTGTTAAAGTTCAAAAAAAATTTGGATAATAGAATCGAATCGAATCGAATAATTGAAATATTTTGATGTATGATAAGTCATGGTTAATAATTTCATTTCCATGCCTTAAAATGGATGGATTTAATATGGACCATTGGATTTAAGATTGATTTTCCATGTTAAATCGGGACCGTTGGATGAAAAATGACAATATCATAATTTTGGAAAAATTCTAGGGCAAAGTTGGAAACTATCAATGTGTTGGTTTATTTTTGACATTTGGATGAATAAAGTGACATGTGGTATGTTATAGATTATATGATATTAAGGGCAAAATGGTCATTTGACATTAAAATGAATTTTTAATTCATTTTAATTATTAAAAGGACAAATGGCTTATTAGTTTTAATTAGAAATTTCATGATATCTCTTTACCTTTGTCCTCCATTTCCATGAGTCCCCATTAAGGTAAAAACAATTCTTTTGAATTCTCAAGCCAATTTATTAGGAATTTGGGTGAAGGCATGAAATAAAAATTGTTCTACATGACATTTGGTATCATTTGTTCATGTTTTCCATGCTTGAAACCCTAAGTTCTTGAATTGGATGGATGAAGGGATGTTAGGTTTTCAGGTTCTAAGGTTGGATTATGATGTAGTTAATGTTGTTGAATTATTTCTATGCTTGAAAAGTGATGAAAAACAAATAGAAGTTGTGTTTATGCAATTCGACCAATTAGTGTTTTATGGAATTTAGATGTTTGGATTTAATTTGATATGGGATTAATTGTAATTGCTTGGAAATGATGTTTGGAAGTTGGAATCAGGCTTGAATCAAGTTGAAAATGATGACTAAAATGACTATTTGTATTCGGCCTAAGGGAAATAAATAGGGAAAATTTTGTGAAAATTTATTTTATGGTTAGACGTGATGAATGAATGATTTAAAAACTTTAGAATGTTGTTTGGACCAATTTGGAAGTTTGTAAAGGTTAGGGGACCAAATCACAAAGTGTAGAAAATATGGGTTTGAAATGTAAATTGATTAGAAGTTAATGTGTAATGTTTAAATGAAATGTTGGAATGTTTCAATGTGTTGTTAGAAGCTTGGACTTGAAGTTAAATGGCAAGGGACCCTTTTGCATATTTTGGAAATATTAGGATAATTCAAAAAGAATTCATTTTGATGATCAAATTGTGAAATTGGAATGTTATGTGAAATATTCGTGAATTATATATTGAAGTTGTATTTTAAAGTGTTAAGATCAGTATTGAGCAAATGAAATGGAATTAGAATCAAATAAGTATCGAATATAAATTTTTAAGCTAATGTGCGTCTATGTTAGTAAGATACTAACATGTACTTTGAAATGTATATATTTTGTAAATGGAATTCGTATAGATCGAGATTGAAATCGAAATCAAAGCAAGCTTAAAGTTAAGGAAAAAGTTCAAGAGTGAAATTTGATTTGCTAATAAAGGTTTGCAAGCTAAGTATACCATGTGAGTGCATTCTTACCTTT
This sequence comes from Hibiscus syriacus, assembly GCF_006381635.1. Classification (NCBI taxonomy): domain Eukaryota; kingdom Viridiplantae; phylum Streptophyta; class Magnoliopsida; order Malvales; family Malvaceae; genus Hibiscus; species Hibiscus syriacus. The sequence continues at coordinate 6,273,992 of NW_024062743.1, read as the reverse complement.
ATTATATATATGATATGAGGAAGACTTGCGATGAGTCAACCTCGAATGTTTTGGAAATGAAAAATATTTGAATGATTTCATGTATGAACTATCCAATATATTGTTATATGAGATTTTGATATATATGTATCTATGGATACTTTTAGTAACTGGATGTTATATGTTTTGATATAAAGCCCATTGTATGTTCATTGAGAGTCATTGGTAAAATTGGCATGCCATGAGGTGGAGAATCACTGATGATTGTATTGATACATTCATGTACAGTTATTGGCACTATAAGTGCATAATGGGGTTCATGATGTCTTGCTGTTGTGAGCTACCATATCTGATTATTGATTTCCTGTATAGTGATGTTGTGTTGTACAATACCTATGCATATGTCTGACACTGAAAGTGCAATTTATTTTTTGGCCGATAGAGAGCTCCCTTCAGGTGTGTGCTTCTCGTTTTATAGGCTCTTCCAAGTACAACTATCCTTCATGCCTTTGGCGTGATCCTCTGTACAACTTCCATAAGATAGGAAAGCTGAGCATAACATCCTGACTTCTAGAATATCATCTATCCATTCGACGATTGCAGCGACATCTTCTCATGATCCAAGGCAACGAAATTTCCTATTTCCTTAAAACTAGGGCAACGACATTATACACGGGTCTTTCGACCTTTTAAAGTACGACAAAGACATAATTGAGTTTAAAAAATGCAAGATGCAATGCGTTCACCACTATCTCTAAATGCAATGCTATGAAAAATGAATGCAGTGACAAATATGATGAAATGCACAACTTAGGAACAAAACAAGCTTTATTTTAGGGCAGAATTGAATGCTTTTTACCGTATTATCAAGTCTCAATAAATCTCTTACTCCGTTTATTTAAAATATTCAAAAGTTTTTAAAGATAAATTTTGAAAACCTTTTTTCAAAAATTAAATTGACCATCTGATCAGACTACTCGACACTACTAATCTGCAGTTTGAGATGTTACAATAGATATGACACTTCTGCAATGCAAACCTTCAAAAAGATCACTTGAGATGCTAGTTCAGTATCGATGGTCACAAACAAACTTGGTCAAGACGAATATTCAATCACATAAACTTGAAGCATGCTTTCTAAGATCAGTGTCAATGAATTTCATATCGAGCATCACGAATGAGTCGTTCAAATCTTTGGAAGTTCTCTAGAAAAATTGTATTCTAAACTTCTTATTAGGTTGTTTAAAAGGAAGACGACAATAGGTTTGACACAAAATCTAAAATCTTTTCACAAGAATTCCATAAATAGACAGACAATCCAGAGATATCAGTATAGATTCATCGAATCGAATTGATAATCATGAAGCTCTTCACTTGATGAAGTACACAATTGGGCCAAATTTTGAATCTATCTTTATTTTGGATTAACATTATCAAACACGCACATGTTCAATTACGAAGACAAAAAAAATAGAGTTCAAAGTATTTTTAGGCATTATAGGAAAATCAATCTGGGTTTGAACAATTTAAAAAATTATTGGGGTTTAATAAAAAGTCAAAGAAAACAAATTGGGAATCAATCAGAATCAAACAATTTAACTTTCATTTTCGGAAACAAAAAGAGCATTTAGGAATTCAAAACTATACTACAGAGCAAATTTTAAAATTACAAGTTGAGTTTTAAGATATTCAGTTGATAGAATTTCAAATTGGCTGACATAAGGATAACAACAAAAAGACTTTTAATTGAAAAAAATCTCGGTGGATCATTTCAAAGGAAGGTACATAAATTATCCCAACATATATGTGTAATGCTATGAATCTTTGGACAATACATGTGATTACTTTTATATAGTACTGATGTTATATATGGTATTAAAAACACCTAATAATTAATTGTCTTGAAAAATAACCCTCTTAGCAGATTTGTTAGAAAAAAATACCTCTAAATTGTCACATTGGATGACCTAGCGTTTTGCAAAAAGTGAGTTTCATGCATTTATTATTGTCTTATCTAATATTAAATGATCTTTTTTGAAAAAAGTTAATGGAACTAACACCCCTGTAAAATGCGAGGTCCATTAAACGCGTTTTATAAGAAGCGAGGTAGTCTTGATGAATAGTCATGATGCTTGGAAGGTGAATGAAGAGACATAACTCTTCGTGAAGAATCACAACTTTTGGTGAAAGGTCATGACTTGAAATGACACCTTTTGGTGAAGAGGTATGGCTTGAAATGACACCTTTTGGTGAAGAGTCATGACTCTTCATGAAAGTACATGTCCATTGGTGAAGCATTGCATCCCCTCATTTCCTTGGCCGTTTGGTTCATGAACAAGTATGTCCCTTAGCTTTGAACTTCTAGCCGTTGATTCCCTCCAAAATGCCTTAGTCAATTGTTTCCTCCTTAATTCAAACAAAACATAATGTTAGGACTTTATAATATAACTTAATCATAAATTATATCATATATATAAATGCACTTAATTCAAACAAAACATAATTTTAGGACTTTATAATATAACTTAATCATAAATTATATCATATATATAAATGCACGACTAAGTCTAAGATGAATAATGCAACAACATACTTATGTACATAAGATGTATAACCTAAGACAAATCATGCAAATTAATCATGCATTATACTTAACATATAATTGGATAAAGATGTGACTATAGGTTATATTTAGACATATCATATAATATGTAAAACATAGTGAAAAGGAATGGAAACATGTTATGATAACTTAAGATGTAAGGTGTAATGCTAAGCATGATCATGACATAAATATAATAAATATGAATGACATGATATCCTAAGCATGTAATAGCATGGCAATGCATTCTTATGTAATAAAGTAATGTGTAAACAAAATAAAGATGAGTAAGGAAAGAATAATCTCCCTCTACTTTCATCCTCATTAAGATTAAACATGAAAACATTGTGAACAAAAGTGGGTGGTTGGTTAGGATCACATCATCCCCTCTTTTTTAAAGTGATTTATCCTCAAATCGAAGCCTTTCATCCAAGAGCAATTCTTTAACATTAGGGTGGATGAATCCTCACTTTTCTTGGTTAATGGAATGTCATCTTTATGATAGACAACTAGTTTGACCTGCAAGACACGAGAACAAAAATTTTCTTCGTTTTCATTAGAATAATCATCATTGACCATAGGTCAAGTCAAAAGACACTTCCTAATCAACTCATTGCTTGTTAAAGCATTCATGTTCTTTGTATCTTCCCCTCTTGGTTGCATGACTTTAATCTATTTTTTCATGGCTTCTATGCTTTTCTTCATTTTGATTTGATCATTATGCATATGTTTTGGAGTCAACGACGTAAGGGTGATCTTCTTTCCATCATGTTGGAATATGTAACTATTGGTGAAGCAGTCATAAATGATTCATTTTTCACAATACCAAGGCCTTCTGAGAAGTAGATGACTAGTATGGATGGGTACCACATCACATAAGAATTCATCCTTATACTTTTCAAAGGAGAATATAATAAATAATTGCTTGGTAACATTCAATTATCCTCTTTCATTTAGTCATTACAACTTGTAAGGATTATGGTGCTTCATAGTCTTCTACCCAATTTCTCAACCATGATAGTGTTTGTGACATTTATACAAATCCCCCAGTCAACAATCATAAAGCAGACTTTCCTATTGGCATGGCAACGAGTATGAAAAATGTTTTCACGACTTTTCTCTTCTCTCATTTGTGTATTTAAGATCCTTTGGACAACCAGGATTTCACCATCAATTTTTGTTTCCACTTCATCTTCTTCTTCATCGTTAAGTACTTCATTTCCTTCTTCTCGGATATATTCAACATCACCATTGTCTAATAGAAGCATTGTGTTTTTGTTTGGGCATTGACTTGCAATATGACTCCTACCACGATGCTTGAAACATTAGATGTCTCTTATGCGGTCATTAGTGGTCATTTGATTCCTTTTTCTTGGTTCTACAACATATAACTTTGGTTTGGATGATTTTGTAGTCTCCTTAATTTGGAATGGTGTGCAATTTTTATAATTGCTTTGGCTCCACTTAGAGGCGGTAGAGTTGCTACTCTTGGGCATGTTTCTTCTTTTGATTTGATGCTCAACCTTCATAGCCATGTGCACCATCTCATCTATTTCAACATTTTGTTGCAATTTCATAACATTGACTATATCCATATTAAGTCCTACTAAAAATCTTGCCATGGTGGCTTCACGGTCCTCTTCTACATTTGCTCTAATCATGGCAACCTCTATTTCCTTATAGTAGTCCTCCACGCTCCTATTGCATTGTCTTAAGGTTTTTAGACGTTGGAAGAGATCTCGGTGGTAGTGTGTTGGTATAGTCCTCCTTTTCCATGATTCCTTTCATTTTAAGCAAATTTGAGATAAACCTTTCTCCATTTCTTCTTCTATTAGAGCTTAGTTGATCCCACAAAACTAAGGCATAATCTATGAATTCAATGGTTGCAATCTTTACTTTCTTCTATTCAAATTAATTATGACAATCGAAAATGTGATCAACTTTACTTTACCAATCAAGATAGGCTTCCATATCAGTTTTTCCTTGAAAAGGTGGTATGGTGGCTTTGATGTTTCTTACGTTGACATACATTTGTGGATTTCCTCCTTGATATCTAGGAGTCATCCTTCTCGAACTTTGTTGAGATGCTTGTTCAACTTCTGCTTCATCATTATTTTCTTCCTCATACTCCTTAGGTCTTCTTCTTGTTTATATTGATTGTGTCTCCTAGGGCCTTGATTGCCTTAGTTGCCTTGAGAACCTTCAATTCAAACCATCCTTTCATGTATGAGCTCAAATTCCTCTCTAAGCAATCTAACAAACTCCCTCACCATAGCCTGCATTTGCAAATTAGGTTGTCCTCTTTCATTTGGATTATTACTGGAACCTCGAGATATGGTTAGTGAAATAAATAAAAAAAGTAAACCTCACTTGTCACTCCAAAAAAGGGTTAAATGTCACTCCACTACACTCGTGTTTACTCTCGGAAATGTATGGCTTTTTCTTTCACTTTTGAACTCACACGCTCTTTCTTTTTATCATTCCTTCTCTCCTGAAAGTTCTTTGAAGAATTAACTCAACAATTGTTCAAGTATGTTCGTTGGGAGTCGGATAGAAAGAAAATTTTAGGGTAGAAAGATATAATGCAATATATGTAGGTGTTATATTCAGGTTTTAGAACATTAATTTTAGTTGTTGTGGACTTTGATGACTGAAAAGGGTATATATATTAAAAAAGAAATTCAAATCAAGAAAAGAAGAAAAATATGATAAAGGGGGATTTATTGTTATATATTATTTAAAAATAAATTGCTTTAAGATTTTTTTAGGAGTTTAGATAGGTCAAGGCCCTGATTCTAAGCTTGTTCATGTTATTTGGGGACTAATTTTTGCAATTCTAAGCTTCTTGGTATCAAAAATCAACTTTAAGTACTGATACTTAGAATTGAGAATTGATACTCAACTATTCAATATCATATGTACTGTTTAGGGTAAATTTTGTTTATGTGGGATATAGTCCCTGATTCTTGGTTTCTTCAATTACTCCTCCAATTTAGATTATTTATTGGCCAAGTTTGAAACGTAATCTCATAAACAACTCTAGAAACTTTTGCCCTCAATTTTAGGCCTGTAAACGAACCGAACGCACACGAACGGAGGTATGTTCATATTCGTTCATTTAATAAATAAACGAACATAAACAAACACGAACATAAACGTACAATTTTTTTTTGTTCATATTCTCTCATATTCCTTTAGGTTATGATTTTAGACTCATTAGGATTACTCTCATTATTTCTCTTAGAATCTCATTTTCCTTCCTGTTTAGATAGGATTAGAATTATATTTAGAATTTATCGATAAAAAAATAAAAAAAGAAACTGTCCAAATATGAGACTTTATTTGGAGTAAGTGGTGACATTATGATTAGGGATGCAAAAATATACGGAAATATGATGGTTTTGACTCAATTTGATTTTATAAAATCGTTTAAAAAAAGTTCAAAATGAATTTTATGAAGGAAATAATTGAGGCCGAGATGGAATTGAGTTTCTCCCTGGATATTTAATACCATTGAGTATATGTTATTTAGCATATTTACAAAAATATCATTATATTCTATTTGAAGTTTTTAACTTGCTTTTCTTTTTTATCCTCCACGGATTTTCTTATTTGTCTTTTTTTCCCTTCATTTACTTGAGATTCTCGATGAACAAAGAGATTTCAGTCTTTGAAGTAAAGATAATTTATCGATTCTCGATAATTTATAAGAAAAAAATAATTTTCTGAATAAATTAATGGTAAAAATATTGATATAAATGTGAGTTTCACGATGGTTTAAGTTGAAGATGAATAAAATGATGATACAAAGACAAATTGCAAGGTTTCTATGGTGAAGAAGTTGATGATGATAGCGTCACAGTTTTTGCTTCCATAGAGCCAAGGGGCGGAGTCCTATTGGGGACTAAGGGCCTTCGCTCTGTAAGTTTTTTTTTTATGTTAAATAGATTAGTATTTTAGTTTATTTAAAAATAAATATTTAAATAAAAAATATATAAATTTACTAAATATTTAATTAAGTCGGGGCGAACTAAATAATGATAATTTAATGTTTTCAATTTTTTTTTTCTAATAATAATTTAGGTTATTGTAAGTTTAAATATTAGATAAATTAGACATTATCTTTTGAATTTTAAGTTTAAATACCTAATAGTTCATTGTATGTTTCTTGAAAAATTTAATATTTCGATCTCTGTCAATATCTAATCTTAGCTTCGTCCATGCATAGAGCACATATTCACCATCAAAACGACAACTCCACTGCCACTCTCTGAACAATGTATGTTTTCATGGCAATTTAAGTCAAACGATGATAAGTACACTAGTCGGATCCATAATTTTCTCTCTCGTTTACTAAAAATGAGTTTATCAAAGCGAGAACCGGATTGATTTAAAAGAGGGAACAGCATCAAAAGTCGAAATCAGATGAAAGTCACTAATATTTGGATTAGAATCGAGACGGTTGACAAACTTACCTTCCTGATATTCATCCTTAATTATAATCATGTTAATTAATAAAAGAATATGAACATAGTCTCCATTTTAAAATTAGTAGAAGAACCAAAACAATGATTTGTCCGTGAAAGAAAGGCACTGAATTTGGCATTAAAACTGATAGATTCTTCAAACACCGTAGAATCGTCCACAATAATTTCATTTAGTAATTACAAATCCGTGAACTGAAATCAAAGACAAAGGTGGCAATAAAACCAACCCTTTTCTTTCCCAGTTTCCAGCTTTGGGATTTGTCTGTTCTTAAGCCAGAAACAACAGAAAACAAGAAAGCTGCATGCCCAAATACACGCCATGTTAAATCTTTTGCGTTTAGTTCAGCACTGGGTACCTAACTGCGGCTGCTAGTAATATTTGCTGCTCTATCTGAACCATAACCGTCCATAGAAATCGTCAAAACTGATACTGTGATACATTAAATTGCCTTTTTTCTCCTACATGCAGAAAACCATTAAAATATACCTGGAAAAGCTCGTGTAATTTATTCTTGAGGATGCAATGCTCATGTTCCAAGACCTCCAAAGATCTCAGGCACCTGCATTTCAATTGCTTATTAATTTGAGTGATGGGAATTTGAAAAAAAAAGTAAATTCTCTAATACAATATATTATATACCCAGTACGATTGTTGTTATCGGAAGCCGCACGGAAGGCGACACAAATGTTTCTCACTCTTTGAGCACCTATGCTTGAACTGCTGCCTATGAACTGATTCAAGTGGATTCCAATTTTGTCGAAACTCAACAGCTCTCTATCCATCGTCCTGCATCCCATAGATTATATTATTTGTTGTTTTTCTTTTAAGATTCGATTCGAACAAAAGACGGGTAGATTGATTTACACTTACAGTAGTGATCTGAGGTTTCTCAAAAGCTTCTCAGATTCATGGAAGTATATGTTCACAACTTCTGACACGAAATTGGGAGAATTTTCATCTTGAAGCTGTTGAAGTTGTAAGAATTGCTCGTCCAGTATCCCCTTCAAACACACACCTCGCATCAGCCTTTTCTTTTCTTTTTTAAACCAAATGATTCGTCATATATATATATATATATACCTGGTGGAAGAGAAAAGCGAGCAAACGGTTCATGTCGGCTCGCAACTGGTCGGCGTCCAATCCCAACATCCACAATGGCAGACCCGTCTTGGATAGGCTTTCAAATCACCTTTTCTTCTGCCTTCAATAATCTTCACTGGGTTTAGGGTTTGAAGCGGGAATCTCACCTTCTCCACCACTATTTATACTCTCAGACCTTAGCTTCCACCCAGCTATTATAACGGTAAACTATTAGCCAAACATTATTCAAATATCCACTCCCCACTCACAATACTAAGGGGCAAACTCAAAATTTTGTATTAAGAGTACGCGTGATTATTTAATTGAGTCAATTCAAGCTATAAGATTTCAAATCTTATGTTATTAATTTAAATTTTATTTTAAAAAATTTCGAATCAAATTTATAATATTCTTGTTAAGTTATTCGAAATTATATTTAAATTTAATTATAAATATTTTAAGTTTATTTAAGAAAATAATATCATCTTGATAAAAAGGTATCATATAAGTTGTGCTTTTTATAAGGATTTTTTGGTAATACATTTAAAGAAAAAATCATATCTAAAATAGTTTGAGAATTGTGAATCTCGTAACCAAAATTTATTGATTTTAAATTATCAAATATATGTCTTAAATTTAATCATACTAAACTCAACACGTCAGTCAAAGTTAATTTTAGATATTATGATCTCAAATATTTTAGAAGACAATAAATATCTATGACTATCGTATTGACATGAATCTGATTAAATCCAAGATTTGCCTTTTGACAAATTAAAGTTGATAAATTTTGTCCCTTAGAATCACAAATATCACAATATTTAGATATACATTTTATAAATATTTAAATATAATATTTTAAACATGTATTTATTAAATGATCAAATATAAAATATATACACACATATCATTGTTGTTTGGTTGGTGTGCTCATGTAAATATATGTCTTTGATGTGTACTACAAAATTTATTCAGTAGTGGATGTATGTATACATGTCCACCTGAAAATCTAAATTTATTTGTATTTATTTTTATTTTATTGATGGTATCAAACCTGAAATTTTATTGGTGATTATATCATATAAAAAATTTCTACTATAATTAGAAATGTGCTCAACTTAAAAAATATTTTTGGATCCTATGAATTTATTTTTTAATAAAATTTATATAATTTTTTAATATTTTTAATTTATTACCCACACTTTTTTTATTATAATCTTTATAAAAAGATGACTTATATGACACGTCTTTGTAAGAAAATATTATTTTAAAAATATTTTATAAGATAGTTAACCTAAATAGATTTAAAATAAATATTATTCCCATAATATCCCCGAAATATGAGAGTCTAAATGCTGGGGATCAATTTTCATTTGAATTTGTTTGTGACTCGAACATACCTTTGTTTAAAGAGTGTGGAGAACACGTGCTGGACAAGAGAGTGAGAAAAGGATAGGGAGAGGGCGTGCACATTAGGGTCGGCAAAACTTTCGAGATAATGTTCTGAAAGAAATTAATTCACGAGCTAAAGTACTCCCAAGATTAATTGCTCAAATAAGGTGAAATCCACAGTGTTGGCCGTAGGTCGCCATGCCTTCCGGGTGACCTACTAGGTCGCCATGTCTTCCCGGCGAGCTACAAGAGATTGCATGTGACATGCACGTCCCAACACGCTGGGCATCCGAGGCCATCCGACCAAGGCCATCCGACCGAGGCCATCCGAACGAGCTATGCGAGGGCAACCGAGCGAGCTATAAGAGGGAATCCGAGGGAAGCCGAGCGAGGGTAGATCGCCCGGAGTGCATGGCGACCTACAAGGTCGCCCGGAGGGCATGACGACCTATGTGTTGGGACGTGCATGCGCCATGCAACACGTTCATTCTCATGTTCATTCTCTCTGTTTGAGTAAGGGTAGGTCGCCCGGAATGCATGGCGGGAGTGCATGACGACCTACAAGGTCGCCCGGAGTGCATGGCAACCTACGGCCAACACTGTGAATTTCACCCTATTTAAACAATTAATCTTGAAAGTGCATTAGCTCGTGAATTAATTTCTTTCAGAATATTATCTCTAAAGTTTTGCCGTCTAATCGAGGTGAATGTGGGTTATAAACCTGACCAGTAGACAAATATTACAGACTATAAATAAAGTTACTACCTGCTGCCCCCGTAACCAGTCACCTCGCGTGCTGTCTGTTATGCCAGGTTAGTGCGGCGTTCTCCTCACTCCCGCCCGACAACTGCCTGCTGCCGGTAACTTGTCAGTCACCTCTTCTCCTCTTACCCCCAAAACAATTAAACAACCAAAATAAATTATGTAATTATTATAATAATTAAAATATGAAATCTTATTTTGTTATTTTTTTATTATTAACACTATTAAAATTTTATGTTCATTTTATTGATATAATATTTAAAAAAACATTAACTTATAGTCATGTGACAAAAAATAGTATTACAATTTATCAGAATTTAGAAGTGAAATATTAATTCTCTTAAAAATAAAAAATAAGAATAAAAAATATTATGAGAAATTATGAGACAAAAAAGTACGCTAACTCAAAGAAAAAAAACAATAACATATATTATGTTAAAATTTACAATACATATCATATGATAATATTTTCATATGCATTGAAAATTATGAGATAAATTATCCACTGTCGTAATTTTTTTTATAAACATAAAATTATATATTATGATACTATATATTGATAGCAATTTTTTTAAATTATGCACGTCAACATGTATTGTTTAAATATTTTCATTTGTTTTAAATATAATTAAAAATATTTATGCTGCTATTTTTTATCTCTTTTAATTCTCTAATAAAATTAATTTGGAAAAACATTTAATCTTATAAATACCATATTAACAGAATTTAAAAAATATTTTAAATCCAGTAAATAAAAAGTTGTTAAAATTATACAAACATGAATGTCACCATAAAACAAACAAATTAAATATTTACTCGCCCCGATCTTCAGACATGCCACTACCAAAACAGACAAACATCCTGCCCTGACGGCCTTTTTATCTTGTATGTTTTTAATTTTCTTTTATTTTCTATCTCTTTCTCGAGAAAATTGTTTTATTTTACGGCCAGCTCGCAGCCTGCATCGTAGTTTAGGGAGGAAGGACAAAGAGAGTTACATCTACTTGATGGTAAAAGTTAAGGTAATACCCTCAAGAGGTTGTCTTGTAGGATCGGATTCTTTAGTCTGACCTTGAGAGGACCTACGTTATCAAAAAAAAAAGTTCAGGTAATATCACTCATCTAAAATGAAAATATTAACCATAATAATGAAAATGATATGATTATTGTAACACCCACATACCGATGCGGGTGAACCGATCCGATCCGAGGTGTTATATTAGGGTCACTAGAGCGACCCACAATAAAAATCTGGGAAAATTAAAATCTCTATTAAAACGTGTAAAATCATAAAATAATTTATAAATAAATACAAGTTCCAGACTCGGTATAACAATTAAACGTGACCTACATGCTCCCTAATTACACGTGTACCGTACTCTGCAGGCAAAGCAGGAGGGAGCTCCCTATACTGAAGTTGATGGCTGAATTGGATCAATTCTTTTAACCTGAAATGGAGAGTAAAAGAATGAGCCTTGGGAAGCTCATTAATACAAAACCACCAAGAGATGCTGAAGGACATACAGATAATAGGCAAACATAAAAAATGTCCTTATTTATTCAGGTATCTACAGGTTTTCAGGATGAGTTGTGGTTCCACTGATATTTCTTCGAGTAAAAGACATGAAGATTTCAGCTCAGAGGAAACATTCAGAGGACCAAGTTTTCTGGAGATCGAAATAGGATCTCTAGTGTGTTCCACAAAACAAAGTAACATATATAAATCCTTTAAAAACGTTTGTAGTTTACAACGTATTTTAAAAACCATGGTAATACCCTCCAATCGAACACTGTCATACAGTTCCCCAGAATTGCGTCCATAAGGACTTTTCATAAGCACACAGCAGAGGAGTCACCCTAAGGGAGTACCTTGGGGCCTATGTGTGTTGAAAATATTTTGATGTTTCGATATAACAAATTAAGTGTTATTGAATTTTAAGATTTTATAATCATTTTTAAAGTATATTCGATTAAGTTATTCGAATATCAAAATATTACTTCAAGTTTTTTAAAGGTCAATTTCAATCCTTACTAAAGTGTAAAATTGTGTTTTGAACTTAAAATATTTTTGAAACAATTTTTACAAAGTATTTCGATCCATAATCGAGCCAAAAATCAATTTTAAGAAGGGATGTACCATGCACTATTTGATGTATCGATGTACACCCTATTTCGAATGCATTTTATGTACTGATGCACATCTATGCATCGATGCACTCTTGAGTTTATTGAAACATCGAATGGATTTTATGTACCAATGCACATACCATGCATCGATGCACTCTTGAGTTTATTGAAACATCGAATGGATTTTATGTACCAATGCACATACCATGCATCGATGTACTCCTGGCTCTTTTGAAACATCGAATGTAATTAGTGTACCAATGCACCCCAAGTGTACTGATGCACTAGGTCTTATAACGGTCGAAATATTTGAATTTTATGCATAGTGTACCGATGCACCCTTAAGGTGTACCGATGCACCTACGCTCCCAACCAGTTTTTTAAATGATAATTACACAATAACGACTCTATTGACTTCACCAATGATTCCCAATGTTTAAAAGTAATTCAAGGTGTATTTAAACAAGCTGAGGAGCCATTGATCAACAATAATTGTGAAAGAATCAAAGAGAAAGCCTTGAACTTATCGTTTGAGCATTTTCAAGCCTATTTTCCATTCAATATTCATTTTGCTTTCAAGAACACCCTTTGTACTCAATTGTATTATTTTTAGTGTTCTTTCTTTGTTCTAGAATTGTGCAAACAATTTACCTTGTGAGGTTTTTCTGTAAGTTTGCGAAATTTGTATTCTTCTCTTTAGGAGAGAGTGTTCTCAAGAATTTGGGGTATAATTCTTGAGGGAGTTGTAAGGTTACTCTTTGTCCTCAAAATAAAGAACAAATTAGTGAATTTGTTGGAAAATCCTTAGTGTGGATAGCTAAGGTAGTGGATGTAGACTTTGGTTGAGAAAGTCGAACCACTCTAAATCGCTGTGTAAATATTTTCAATTTTCTGCAAAAGCTTCCGCCAAAATTTTTATGGCCAATTCACCCCCTCTTGGCCGATTCGTCGATCGATTAACTCAATAATTGGTATCAGAGTCTCACTCATTTGAAGGTTTAATCACCTCTTGAGTCAATTCGGGAAGAGTTATATCGATATTCAAGTCATCAATGACCTCTATTTCAAACTCCGACTTCGATCTTGATTCAATGCCCATCAACAAGCCTACTTTCTTCAATGGAGCTAATTACGCTTATTGGAAGAATAAAATGAGGTACTTCATTCAAGCAAGTGACATGGGAGCATGGAATATTATAGAAGATTGATACATCATACCTTCCACTCATTCAAGATTATGGAGTGAAAAAGAGACAAGAATATTCCAGCTCAACTCAAAGGCTATCCATATCATATTTTCTGCTCTTGGACCAGATGAATACGGGAGAGTTTCATCTTTCACAACTGCCAAGGAGATATGGGATAAACTACAAGTCACTCATGAAGGCACAAACGAGGTAGAAGAATATAAAATTAGTCTTGTAACTCATATCTATAAAATTTCAGGATAAAACAGGATGAAGACATCAAAGCTATGACGTATAGATTTTCCACGATTGTCAATGGTCTCAAATCATATGGAAAGATCATTCCAAATGAGAAGCTTGCGAGGAAGTTAGTTTACTTTCTTCCAAAATCTTGGAAATCAAAGAAGACGTCGATCATCGAGGCTAAAAACTTAAAATCCTTGACCCTCGATGAGATTATTGATTCTCTCCTCACGCATGAAATGATGCTTCAAGATGAGGTAGACCTTGAGAAAAGGGATGAGCCAAAGAAAGAGACGGAGAAAAAGAAGAATGTTGGAGTTGCTCTCAAATCCACAAAAAATGAGAGTGATTCTGATGAAGATGATGATGACGAGGAAATGACATTATTTGCCAAATGATTCAAAAAACTAATGAATCCCAACAGAGGAAGAAAATTCGAAAGAAATGAAGGCTTCAAAACTGAAGCAAAGGAGAAGAACCCTATCATTTGCTACGAATACAAAAAGACCAAGCATGTCAAATACGATTACCCATAATTAAAGAAAAAGGGTCAATCTAAGAAGAAGCATAAAGAACACGTGGCTACATGGAGCGATGATGAAGCTTCCGATGAAGAGGAACAAGAAGTAGCAAACTCGTGCTTGATGGCTTTTGGGGAGGATTCTTAGGTAACCTCCATCTCATTTAATTTCGAATATTATTCTTTTGATGAGTTGTTAAAGGAATACACTGAGTTGGCTTCGGATTATGATAAATTATTTTTAAAATACAAAAATGATATTTCAAAATTGAAAAACGAAAAATAATCTCATATCCAATACCAAAATTGATCTTGAAAGTAAGGTCAAAGAATTGCAAATCAAATTAGATGAATTTGAAAAGAAAAATACTTATTTGCATAACCTACTTTCAAGAGTGAATGATGATCATCAAAAGAAAATTTATGATCTTAAAGCTTCTTTTGATAAAGTTGGAACAAAACGTTTTGAAAATGGAGAAAGTTCAAAATCCAACTTTGTTAGAAGAAGTTTTAGAAACTACAATCATAGAGGTCCCCATAGAACCTCAAATACAAAAATCATTAGAAGTATATTGGTTCCTAAAGAACTCATTACTACTAAATATAAGGATATCCTACACAAATGGATACCCAAAGGGACTAGATTTTTAGAAACTAATGAATATGGACCCAAAAGAAATTAGGTACCAAAAATCAAAAATGAATATATGTTTGTAGGGAAAGGAGCATTGCTACAAGGTGCAAAATACAAGTTCAAACTCATGGTACCTTAATAGTGGATGCTCAAGACATATGACCGAAGACAAGAGCCGATTTATAGAGCTTAACGACAAAAATGGAGGAGTGGTAACCTTTGGTGACAACTCAAAAGGTTACATTGAAGGTATAGGTACTATAGGTAATACCTCTTCCATACAAATAGAAAAAGTATTATATGTGAATGGGTTAAAGCATAATCTATTGAGTATTAGTCAATTTTGCGATAAAAGATACAATGTCTTATTCGAAATAAATGGTTGTAAAGTCATTGACATTGCCTCTAATCGAATTATGGTTGTTGGTTATAGAATAGGAAACAATTACATGGTGCATCTAGATTCAATAAATATGACTAATTTATGCCTAGTTGCTAAGGATGAACATGATAGTTGGTTATGGCATAGGAGACTAGGACATACTAGCATGAGTGTTTTACAAAGACTAATTCAAGGAGATTTAGTAAGAGGGTTACCAAAGCTAAAATTTGATAAAGATAAAATTTGTGATGCTTGTGCTAAAGGAAAACATCAAAGAGCTTCCTTTTAGTCCATTAATGATGTATCAACTAGTAGAGTATTACAATTGATCCATATAGATCTTTTTGGGCCAATTAGGACTATTATATTGGGTGGAAAACAATATTGTTTTGTATTGGTAGATGACTATTAGCTTAGGACTATTAGCATGTCAAATACTTGGTTACTCCTTAACTAGTGTTAGAAGTGATCATGGTACTGAATTTGAAAATCTTTGATTTACTGATTTTTGTAATTTTAATGGTATTAGCCATAATTTTTCAGCACCAAGAATCCCTCAACAAAATGGAGTTGTTGAGAGGAAAAATCGAACTTTAAAAGAAATGGTTAGAACCATGCTTGTGAAAACAATTTGCCAAAATATTTTTGGGCAGAAGCCACAAATATCGCTTGTTATGTTATAAATCGAGTAATGATTAGACCAATTTTAAAGAAAACTCCATATGAACTTTTCAAAAATAAAAAGCCTAACATTAGTTATTTTCATCCTTTTGGATGTAAATGTTTTGTTTTAAACAACGGTAAAGAAAATCTTTGCAAATTTGATGCTATGAAGGAATTTTTATGGGTTATTCCTTAAATTCTAAAGCTTATCGGGTATTTAATAAAGAACTTTAGTTGTAGAAGAGTCTATACATGTTTCTTTTGATGATATTTCCCTTCCGAGGAAGGATTCTTGTGTTAATGATGATGTAGGTATTATAAAAGCAAATGACGTTAGACATGATGTTGGAGAACCATCATCAAAGGAAAAAACGAAAGATGAGAAAACTCACGATATTTTTTAGAATCCAACCATTGAAGAAAGGGAAGTCTCTTACCCAAGAGAATACAACTATGTCAAGGATGGTGAGATAATATGTGATCCATCCAAAGGGGTAACAACTCGAACTTCTCTTAGAAATATATGTAATTATGTTGCATTTATCTCATGCATAGAGCCTAAGAATATTAAAGAAGCATTAAATGATGAACATTGGATTATGGCTATGCAAGAAGAGTTAAGCCAGTCAATTTGAGATAAGTAAAGTATGGACAATAATTGAAAGGCCTAGTAATAAATCTACTGTAGGTACCAGATGGGTATTTAGGAATAAGCTTGATGAAAGTGGTAATATAGTGAGGAACAAGGCTAGACTTGTTGCTCAAGGCTATACTCAAGAAGAGGGCATAGACTATGATGAAACATACGCTCCTGTAGCTAGGATAGAAGCAATAAGAATGTTATTAGCATTTGCATGTTTCAATGAATTTAAATTATATCAAATGGATGTTAAAAGTGTATTTTTAAATGGTTTTATAAAAGAAGAAGTGTATGTAGAACAACCTCCTAGTTTTGAAGATTCAAAATTTCCAGATCATGTTTTTAAATTGACAAAAGCGCTTTATGGTTTAAAACAAGCTCCTAGATCTTGGTATGAAAGATTGTCAAACTTTTTAATTGAAAAAGGTTTTTCAAAAAGGAAGGTTGACACTACATTGTTTTTGAAGCATAAAGGTAAAGATTTATTAATAGTTCAAATTTATGTTGATGATATAATATTTGGTTCTATTAATTATGCTCTTTGCCAAGAATTTTCTAAGCTAATGTAGAGTGAATTCGATATGACCATGATAGGGGAGCTCTCATTTTTCTTGGGACTCCAAATCAAGCAAAGAAAAGATGACATCTTCATCAATCAAGCAAAGTACATCAAGGATATGCTCAAGAAGTTTGGTCTGGAAAATGGAAAACCCCATGCCACTCTAATGAGCTCATCAACAAAGCTTGACAAAGATGAAGAAGGTAAATTTGTGGATGTTAAATTATATAGGTCAATGATTGGTTCTTTGCTATATCTAACCGCAAGTAGACCGGATATAATGTTTAGTGTTTGCTTATATGGTAGATTTCAATCATGCCCTAAAGAATCACATCTACTAGCTGTTAAGAGAATCTTTAGATACCTTAAGGACACTCATAGTTTAGGACTTTGGTATCCTAGAGACTCTAGCTTTAGCTTGCATGCCATCTCTGATGCGGATTATGGAGGATGCAAAATAGATAGGAAAATCACCTCCGGTACTTATCAATTCCTAGGAAATATCTTGATTTCATGGTTTTCAAAGAAACAAAATTGTGTTGCATTATCTACCACTGAAGTGGAATACATTTCAGCCGGTAGTTGTTGTGCACAAGTTTTATGAATGAAACAACAACATTTAGATTATGGAATTGAATTTAGTACCATACCTATCAAGTGTGACAATACTAGTGCTATTTGTCTCACTAAAAATCCCATCCAACACTCTAGAACTAAGCACATTGAAATTAGACACCATTTCATTAGAGATCATGTCACTAAAGGAGATATAGTTCTAGAATATGTTGATACTTTGCATCAATTAGCGGATATTTTTACAAAACCTTTATATAAAGAGAGATTTTGGACACTTAGGAGAGAATTAGGTTTAATTGACCTATCTTCACTTAGTGTTTAAAATAATTTTAGCACTTTTAATTATTTTTTGAAAAATGGTTATAAAAATAATATTTTTGATTGCATTCTCTGCTAATAGTTAGAGGGAGTTTATGATCTTTAGTAAAAATTATTATATGTTCAAATAAAATTTAATGATAGATTTGATTGATTGAACATTGTTAATTTTTGATCTTTGAGTTTCCAATACCACTAGAGCTAATTAATTTAGCATTTTAAGTGTTTAAAAATGGATTTTAACATTTTTGTGCACTATGCATCGATACACTATAAAAGTGTACCGATGCATCCCTTGAATATGCATCGATACACTATGAAGGTGCACCGATGCATTCATTGAATGTGCATCGATATACTCTGTTGTGCATCGATACACTCTGTTGTGCATCGATACACTCATCGGGTTTTAGGCTTAAATCCCTAAAAATCCCTCATTTTGTCCAAAACCCTCTCTATAAAAAACACTCATCGTTCCCTCTTCTCTCAACCTCAAATCTCTATTTTCTTAAAACCTTCAGTCTATAGTAAGATTTCAATAGTTCTTCAACTTCTAAACCTGTTGGAATCATCAAATCCGTGCAAAAATCATCAAATTCCTCTCAATCGGAAAATTTTCAAGGTAATTTTCTAAAACCCCTATTTTATTGATTTTTGAACTTAGGACTAGTTTTGATTAGTTCTAGGTTGAACTATATATCGGGAATTGATTATATAATGTTTATAAACTAGATTCTACAACTAATTTCATCAAAAACACAAGATTTTACAAAAAAAAATTCAAAAATTTCTAAATAAAAAAATGTTTTTAATTTTAAAATTTGATGTTTTTGATTTTATTATGTTGTTTTGAAAACTACATATTGATTTTTCAAACAATGTTTTCAAAATTATTTTTCAAACATTGCCCATTAGGATTCGGTTTAGAGAACCTTGAATATTGCAAAATCTGATTGAATTTTGGGATTGATTATATTGCATACATGTGTTTCAAATTTGTAGGTAATCTTACTCATTCCGACCTTTTAACCATGTCTAAATGCCCTAGGACATCCTCTAGTCGTTCGAGTCAAAACCGACCTCGTATTCCACCTCTACCTCAAAATCCAAATTCAAACGACCCGTATATGACTATTCTAAACTCTTGTTTTAATGAGCTTGGTCGTAGATAAGATCTCTACCATAGGTATCATAATTGTTTTGAGTCATACAAAATCCGGGAAGAGCGTATTTCCTCGATTCAAGCTATGGTTGATATAAATTTTCAATATCTTCCTACCCTCAAATCCTAGAAATTTGATAAACGTTTTCACCTTAAACCGATTGTCTAACACCAATTAGTCCGCATTTTCTATTCTAATGGGGTGTGTGTCCAAAATGAGCATCGAATTGAAACCATAGGAATTCGATCCTATCTTCTAGGCCAATTCGTTTTTATTGACGCCGACACTATCGCAAACACTTTTGGACTAGACAATAAAGGTTTAGATAACGAGAAAGAGATTATTGCTACACCCTATAAAGCTAAGATAATGTTAGTACCTTAAAAACTCATCACCAGCGATATCTTCACTTGATGATCTATTGGTGGTTTAGACCATCCGGAGGTAGGTACTCCTCTCTTAGGATCTTAGATTTATGGTGGATACATTGTATCCAACATAAAAAGAAAATAAATTTTCCAAAGATCATTTTTAGTGAATTAGTAGATACCATAAATGTTGTCCCATCCAAAAATGTCGAAACTTTAGTTTACGATTGTCTCCGTAGTAATTTGTTTATCAATCTCGGGCTTAGGGTCACGCTTGATATTCACATCCCTCTCTATAACGAAATTAATATCACATCTTTAAAGAAATCAGGATGGAAGAAGAAAAATGACCAATGGGTTCGATCCATTGAGAAAACACCAGGAGCTAGCTCTTCACGAGCTCCTCTGGCACCGACAGCGGACGATGATCCATTCAAGAGCTATTTCAAGATATCGACGATCACGTACCCAAGGACGAGCTGACACAACAATAGGATCTAATGCCTCCATATTTTAGCTCACTCATGGAGATATTGGATATGAGGGTTGCATCATTAGAGTCTCACTTGATTGATATGGGGACTCAATAATTGGAAAATAAACGAGAGATTTGAGCTAACCACGAAGCAATGGATAATCAATTTAATACTGTGGGTGATAGACTCTATGCGCTTACACGAGATGTGGCTAATATATGGGCACATATATCTCCTCCCGATCCTCCTATGGATGATTATACCTTGCCTTGCTTTGTTTTCTTGGATTGAACTTAGGATTTATTGTTAAAACATTTTGGATATTTTGTTTTGATTGAAATATTTTGGATGTTTAAATGTTTGAATTAGATATGGATGTTTGGATGATTTGAACTTAAATGCTTATATTTATATATTTGGTTTGGTTGAATTTTTAATTTGAGATTAATGTTTATTAGTTTTTGCATCATTTAGAATATATGACCAATTACCATTACACATTGTTTATGAATATTGATTATGGACTAATGGTTAATCTTTCTCTTGATTGTGATCTTAGCAGCTTAAGCTTTAAATTCTAAATATCAATCGGCTAAATATTCAAAAACCTTGTTTAAAAACGTTTTAGAGTCTTTTTGATTTAACAAAAAGGGGGAGAATATAGTAAGGGGGAGTGAGTAATTTTCAAAAATTATTTTCAAAGAAAATCTTAAATTTTCTTAAATGTTTTGTTATATCAAAAAGGGGGAGATTGTTGAAAACATTTTGATGTTTCGATATAACAAATTAAGTATTATTGAATTTTAAGATTTTATATCATTTTTAATGTATATTCGATTAAGTCATTCGAATATCAAATATTACTTCAAGTTTTTCAAAAGTCAATTTCAATCCTCACTAAAGTGTAAAATTGTGTTTTAAACTTAAAATATTTTTGAAACAATTTTTACAAAGTATTCCGATCCATAATCGAGCCAAAAATCAATTTTATGAAGGGATGTACCGATGCACTATTTGATGTATCGATGCACGCCCTATTTCGAATGCATTTTGTGTACCAATGCACAACCATGCATCGAGTCTTGATTTTATTGAAACATCGAATGGATTTTGTGTACTGATGCACATATCATGCATCGATGCACTCCTGGCTCTTTTGAAACATCGAATATAATTAGTGTACCGATGACCCCAAGTGTACCGATGCACTAGGTCTTACAACGGTCGAAATATTTGAATTTTACACATAGTGTACCGATGCACCCTTAATGTGTATCGATGCACCTACGCTCCCAACTAGATTTTTAAATGATAATTACACAATAATGGCTCTATTGACTTCACCAATGATTCCCAACGTTCAGAAGTAATTCAAGGTGTATTTAAACAAGCTGAGGAGCCATTGATCAACAATAATTATGAGAGAATCAAAGAGAAAGCCTTGAACTTATCGTTTGAGCATTTTCAAGCCTATTTTCCATTCAATATTCATTTTGCTTTCAAGAACACCCTTTGTACTCAATTGTATTATTTTTTTAGTGTTCTTTCTTTGTTCTAGAATTGTGCAAACAATTTACCTTGTGAGGTTTTTCTGTAAGTTTGTAAAATTTGTATTCTGCTCTTTGGGAGAAAGTGTTCTCAAGAATTTGGGGTATAATTCTTGAGGGAGTTGTAAGGTTACTCTTTATCCTCAAAAGAATGAACAAATTAGTGAATTTGTTGGAAAATCCTTAGTGTGGATAGCTAAGGTAGTGGACGTAGACTTTGGTTGAGAAAATCGAACCACTCCAAATCACTGTGCAAATATTTTCAATTTTCTGCAAAAGCGTCCACCAAAATTTTTTTTGTCAATTCACCCCCTCTTGGCCGATTCTTCGATCGATTAACTCAACAATGTGCCTACCCAAGGGTCTCTTTAGGTTCATGAGGATTTACCAGCTTGATCAGAGCTGAACTTCCATACTCCAGAATGCTACCCATACAGTATCCAGTATAAATCAGATTTAACAGTAAACTGTATTATCAGGATCGTGATCCAGTAAAATATTGTAAGAGTGACAATGAAATAAATCACATAACTACCCTCCACCCGTACACCATATATAGTCTCATGATTAACCCAAGGGAGTTCCTTGGGGCCTGAGAACCTACACAAGAAAGTTTCTAGGGGCCTTGGAGCCTACCCAAAAGTCACCTTAAGTCTGTAAGGATTTACCAGCTTGATCAGAGTTGGACCTCCATACTCCAACCTACCCAAATAATGTCCCAATAAAATAGTTCAAGTAGTAACCAGTAGATTCCATGATCCATAAATCAGGAACAATTTCCAGTGAAAACAGGTAACCAGAGAACATATACCATGTTGCCATAGTTCATAAGCTAGTAAATCAGTAAATCAATGATTTCAAAAAATCATATTTTAAAACAGGTAAAACATTTACATGTCACATAAAGAACACACTAGAGGATCCAAATATTCTTCAGATCTACTTAGTAATTAGGAAGGCATCCTGATATTTTGCATCAGATTTTCTTAAGATTTCAAATATGACATGAGTAATTCCATTATTCGAACAAAAAGGGGTATTTCAAACATTTTGATTCTTGAGAATTCTCAGTAATTTAACTCAGTAAGGATAGAGAAATGATTCGTGGTATTTAAGATTATGCATTGAATTATCATGATTTCGAGTCCTATTGAACTATAGATCCAAATACTGCGATACTTGTCAATCATTCGGATTATGATACTTTATTATTATTCATATCTTATTACTAACTGCACCAGCTGATATGATCAATTTCATAATTAACCTTGATCAGTTCTTAAGGAGACGAATAGGTATTCTGTTGGTATTGATTTCATTTTCACGTTGTAATAGTATCCAAAATGTCTGACGACTTGGGTCGTGCTCCATAACCTTTAGAGGCAGTGCAGCATTTAATTTCATCGATGTTCCCATAGTCTATCCAAAGATATTCACTTGATCCAAGTCATAAAGGTATTTAGATCATCTCGATATTCGAGGTTAATTTAATCATTTGGGATCCAGACTTATTAGTTATTTCAAAACTTGAGGATAATCCATCATTTAAATATTTCAGCGACGTCTCGCACTTCTAGTAATCTAGCCTTCAAATGATCATTCATAAACAAGGAAATTGACGTATTAAGAATTTCCAAATGTAGGAGTTTATTTTTGGGGTTTCTTTAAATAGATCAAGAATTTAATCGGTGATTCCAAGGTTCAAGTGAATCAAAATATAAGTTCTCAAGTCATCTCCATTATCATATCTATCCATAGTCCTTTTTACTCTTTAAGGGTATTATCATTATTCTATTCAATTCTGTCAGTGGCGTTACTTCTTATAATTGAGACTTCAAAGTAGTCTAGTTCCTTTCGAGTTCCAAGTATTTTGGGCATTCGAATGTTGGGGTTATTTTATTTATTTCGTAGTTTGAGGATATTTTGATAATTTAGAATCAATCCAAACATATGTATATATTTTCTGGTAATTTGGTCTGATATATCTATTCAGCGTTATTTTTCGCTCTTAGGGGTAATCGTGGTCTTTTTACAGTGCAAGGGTATTTTGGTTAAATTATAATTCAAGGTTATTCCAGTTCTTTCCTTCCGTCCAGTCTTTCCATTTAATTCAATTTTTCTGAATTATTCAAACAAGAACAATACTTCCAATATTTTAGTCTTTAGGTGTTTGCTGATAATCAACAATTTCAGGTTTTGTATCTTTCCGAATGTTAGGATCCGATTATTAGTGACTATTCGAGCAAATCGTGAATTTAACAGATGAAATAGTGATCTATCAAATTAAAAATATGAATTCTCAATGTACTTTCTCTCTCATGTCAATCCGGGCCATTTTTACCCCATAAGGGCAATTTTGTAATTTTATAATCAGGTGATTTTGGTATTAAACCTTTTAACGAAAATAATTAGAATTTAATAATTCTGAGGTCATTGACTCTACATATTAATCATTGTACTTGAAACCATTTCTTACCAGCCTCCCAATTCCTTTTATGTAATTTATTCGAGTCTTAACCAATTTATTACTTAAATCGTATTCGATTCGAGTTCATCCATAAGCAAACATGCATAGTATATCAATCATATACATCAATTATCAACATGTTTCATAAAGCATGAAAAGAGGTAGTAAAGTATTACCTCGATTTTTATGTTCCACCGAACCAACATTTAAACTCTGTTCGATCACTCTCGAACTTGAATTCAACGTCCAATAACTCCTCGGATACAAAATAACCAAATTTACGTTAGAAATTGAACTTAATCATAATATCAAATTGAATGCAAAGATAAAACCCTGAAAAACAGCTTACCTAGTGTGAATTTCGCAAACGGACTTCAGATTCGGACTCATGACATTGAAAAAACATAAAATATGACTTTTTTGAAAATTTTAACTTTTCGGTCAAAGTCAATGGGTTGACTCAAACGAGTTGACTCAGACGAGTTGACTCAATCAAGTTGACTCGGTTCAGACCAGTTTGACTGAACCAGTTCAGTCAAAGCTGGACTGATTATAGAACCCTTCTGGACCGACAGGAGAGCCCATGTGCACTACCGGTGCATGGTGGTGCGTACGACGGCAATGAGGCTCGCTTCTACCGGTCGATTACACCTTGTTCATGTATTTGACAAAATCGATCCAAACAACATCAACATTCAACCAAAATTCGTTGGAATTAAAAGAAGAGGATCAAAACACCTACCCACGTAATGATAGGTGACGAAGCCGATCAGGTTTTGGTCGTACGGAACTAGGGAACTCGATGGGAAGGGCAATAAGGTGCGACGGTCGTTAGATCGGTTGGAATCATGGAAATTCGTGGCAACGGGGTTGAAATCGATGAAATTTTATGTTGAAAATTATGACGTTAGGCTCCGTTTCACTACGAGGGGTTTGAAGGGTTTTGGTCGTCGGTTGCTGGTGAGTCGAATGGCGATAACGACATTCTGAACGACGGTCGGACGGAGCGACGGGGATAACTCAATCTGGGGGTTCGGGATAACACGGTTTCACTCACACCCGAGGAAAAATGGGTTCTGGTTTTTAATTTTGGGTTCGATAGGTTATGGGAAAATTATGGGACTAGTCCATGAACTTCCCAAACTTTTGAATTTGACTTTAAAATCTTCAATTTTTTTTATTTTAATCCCTCAATTAAAAACAATAAAATTAATATTGAAAAATTGGGGTGTGATAATTATTTTGTCATAATAATTTATTTATTTTAAAAGTAATTTTATTTAGATTAGTATAATTAAAAATAAATGTTGCTTTCCCTACCCCACCTAGGTTAACTTGATACTTTTGTGTTAAAACCAAACCATAAATAAATATGAAATCAAACAAGGATCTAATCATGTCAAATCATCAAGAATAATAAATATTAGATTTACAGAACCATACATGAAGTAATCGATAGGTTGAAATCCCTGAGTATATCTTTGGTTGTGATTTCCAATAAGATAGAGTTCCCATAAGTAGAAACTCTATAATGGGGATAAGAGTAAATACGAGAATTGTCTTTTTCTTAGGGACCATAACCCCTTTATATAGTTGATTTAAGAATAAGTTATTGTTTGTACTTATAACTCTGTCCCTCATCAAATTATAAATACAACTTTAATAGTATCTACATTTTTATTTCCGTGACACTTTTAATACCTTCTGACTTTATAACATAATTGGTCACTTAATTTATGTCATATTTTATAATAACAATATACATTATAAATATGTGCCCATAATTATGGATTTTAATCCAACAATCTGCCACTTGGGCAACATATATTTCCTGATAAATATATAAACTTATGAGCTCAAAACTTATTATCTTACGATAGGTATGCTATAACAATCTTGTCCATCAACTATATCCGTATAGGATCAAAGAAGTCTTTGTCATATCTATAATGACTAGACCCATCAATTGTCACATATACAAACACAGTCAAATGAAATAGATCAATCATGGAGCGTAGCATGGAAACTCCCACTAAAACTGAATATCCTTAAATGATATTACACCCACATGAGTAGTGTGCTCATGAAAGACCTTGGGAGACTGTTCCTTAGTAAGCAAGAAATTATGAGTTTGTACCAATATGCTCTATAAACACATAATCACTCTGAGTTTTCTTTAACGACCAAAAACATAATGTCTATGTGCTTAGACTTAAGGTGTTTCTGTTAAATATCAAATAAAGAAATGCAACTTAGTTGTCATAGAATAAATCAAATTGTATTTCTTATCAATCAATAATTAACAGTTTATGTGAAAAACAATTCATCCATATTCTAATAAATCGGAGTCTATAAATCTAATGATCTCTTACTGACTCGACCTTTGATATGTGAGCATGTAACTTTTTTTCTTAAATGTATTTTATGAATCAATTTCGCTGCTATCCAATGATCCATATCCAAATTGCTTAAATATCTGGTTAATATCCTAAAATCATATGCTATGTCTGAATGCGTATAAACCTGAGTATACATTAAATTCTTTATTTATTTTGAAGCATAAGGAACTTTTTTTTGTATTTCCTTAGTTTCAAAATCATCCTTAAGGCGCTCATCAAGATTAAACTTGTTTCCTTTAGTAATAAGGGGTATTATTTGGTTTACTCCCACTGAACTTATAGTATATACAATTTTTCAACCTTATTCATCTCAAAACTAAACAAGATAACCACTTGATGAAATTTTTTATACAATTAACGGGAGTCATACTTAAACTCATAAATGGATTTCCTTAATTTACATATTATTAATTTTGTATCATCAGACACAATTTTCTAATTGCACCTTATAAAATATCTCATCAACAACAAGTATCATGATTATCCTGAAATAGTCTTTTAATGAAACCAAAGTGAAAGTCTCTACAAAATTAATGCATTTTTATAAGTATATCCTTTAGATACAAGACATGTTTTATACTTGTCAACATCACCATTTGCATCCATCTTGGTTTCAAATATCCATTTGCAACCAATAAGCTTTGCACATTCAGGTAATAAGATAAGTTCTCAAACTTTATTATCTTGTATCGATCTTATACTCTTCTTACATGACATTAATCCACTTTAGAGAGTCAAAAGTTTCATGACATGATGAAAGTTGATTAGATCATCTTCCATCATTCCAATGTCATCTTTATTTCTTGTAGAAACATAATAATTTAAAAATAATATCCCTCTCATTTTGTGGATCTTCTGAATGACACTTATTCTTTAAGATTGTTGAATTTGTTCTTCTGTAATAATTTCTCATCTTAAATAGAGAGTATTTCAATATTATCCTATTGAGGTCCTATATTCACTTCTTGATTAACGATATGTATGAACACATAGATATAATTAAAAGTGATCATATGAAACGATTTATAATTCAATTCCCCCAAAAAACCAATTCCTTAAACCTTATTTCTCCCTCCAGACTCAACATCCTAAAATATAATGTTATAGATCTCACCTTAAAAAATATTCCTAATCATGAGATCATAAAACTTATAACCCCTAGATCACTCAGAATAACCAAAATAGTTGCTTAATGTTTTAGAATTCAATTTCTCCTCATTTTTCCTAACTTATCTCAAAAGAGAACAACCCTTTGTAACATTTATTGTTGCTTTTGAGTTGGATCCTTAACAAGTACATTATGGATTTATTTTTGCCCTTATCTTTATATGCATTTTTCAAGTGAGTACCTTTAAACCTATTATGCTTCAACCTTTCTTCCTCTTACACATAATGAGAAATAAGCTCATTTATAGTGTATCTCTCCCTTTGAGTTGATTAAACTCTATAGAAAGTGATATAAAATCACAAGAACAAGTAATTCTTCAGAAGAACAAGTAATTCTTCATAAGAACTCGATCTTAAGTACTTTAAGTCTCAAAGAAATATGAAACATATCCATAATGTGCTCTCTTACATTTCCATGACTCTTACACATTATAGATATCAAAGAAGTAAAAATGGTGTCATTTAAACCTTATTGTTTTTGGAAAATATTTCTTAATTTTGCCAAGGAAACCATTAGCCTTAGTAATCTTTTCAAATTATATGCCCCTAAAGTCTTCTAAAATATTGTGTTTCATGACCATTATACTTATGCAATTTGAACAAATTTCACCTCTCAAAATCCAATTAAGTATTTTATCTCCCATGAGAGGTGGAAATTGTTCTTTCCTTATTGCAAAGTCTATGCTCATACATACAAAAACTTATGTAAGTGCATTTTCTCATTCCTTCAAATTCGTTTTCTTAAGCATAAGAAGAAAATGTATAATAGGAGATATTGTGGTAGCAATAAATAAATAATTAGCTGAATACAGAACAAAACATAAATAAAGTTGAAGCTCACATCTTAAGAAAACAAATAAATTCAAAATTATGGATAATTACAATCTCAATATACTAAACACTACATCAATATCAAGTCTTTGGATAGTAATATTAATAGTAAATGCTACTCTTATTGTAGCAATCAAACATTGACAATAAGCTATGTCGAACAAACGACAAATCTTTGGACTAATGTAATGCTCACATAAAATATCTTACAATTGTCACATGTTATTACCACATGTGTCTCTTGAAATTCGTCCAAATATTAACTTTCATTTGGGTCCATTAATAAATGCATGAATAACAAGAAACACATAATCATCTTCATATTCTAAATAAATAAGTCTACACAAAAGATGTCACTTTGGCGACATTATGTTTCAACTAATCTATCAAAATATCAAACATAGTTATAATATGAATTAATTTGTTTCAGTATATATATATATTAACCAACCATCAAAATTGAAAAACCGAATTTAATATATACATATATTGCATTAACAATATAAATAAAACCATAGAAATATTGTCAACCAATCAATTTCTCTTAATTTATCTTTCAATTAAAAGATAACAAAAATAATAATAAATTTGAATACACTTAAACCTTATATCAAGATATCAAATAATCCATTAATATTTCATCTTTACACAAAATATTCACCTTAAGTGATATTTGATGCGGTAATCAAACACTAATAATATGAACATGTCAAGCAAAAATCTTCCTTTGGGTCGATTTATTACTCACACGTTAAGCCGAATAATTATCGCATGCTTATTACCAAAGTTGTACATACAATTATGTCAACTGTTAGTATTCCTTTGGGTCGATCAATACTAACATATCCTAAGTTACATGCACATAACCCTTATATTTAAAAAATATATTTTCCATTATGGAAGTCATTTTAACGACTTATTACTTTAATTCAGTTGTCTCAAAAATAATTATTAGTATTTAAATTTAATATTTCTATAACAATCAAAGGTTAAGACTGAAATTTCTAATTGCACTACAATATCCAAAATAACCCAAAATAAGGTTTTGCATAAATGGTGCTATCAAAAAATCGAAAACTCAAGTCTTTAATTGTTTCTAAAGAATTACTTAATCATGCATTCAATGCATAGCTTCATAAATTACCAAAGATAACCGGATTCAAACAATCAACATTTGACCAAAAGTCAAATTCAAAGTACATAACAGTGAATTAAATCTTTAATCAAACTGACTCGAATATATCAATGTCAATTATATATTTTATAATCCATAATAGTCAAAAAAATTAAAACTGAATTTTCAAATCAAGTTATTGTTTCCAAAGTAACCCATAATAAGGTTGTCTAAATGACGTTACTAGAAAACGAAAACCTAATTTTTTTAATATTCCTCAAAATTTCTTAATCATTAATTCACCAAATTAAATTAAAACATGACTCAAGAAATTAAAAAAAAACTACATGAAAAACCGAATTCTAAATTCAAAATTAATAAAATTGAATTTATTTCCAATAAAATTGAAAATAAATTGCAACAAAATTTCCAATAATATTTCATAATCGTGCAATCAATAACCGATATGTATTTTATATCATAGACAAAGAGTAAGCACTTAATGATGTCACAAATTATCGACGTATAACATTCAACATTATATTCTCCAAACAAAACATTAGTATGTGTTCATCAATGTTTAAAATAACATTGAAAAAGTTGCTATAAGCCAGCGTCGAAAACTGAAGACGACCCTAAAATTTCAAAACAAAACAAAGCATGTCTTTGCTATTCATTTTAAAAGAAAAGCTTACCATTCCAAACTATCTACTCTTAATATCTTAAATAAAAATATGGACTTTAACTTTGAAAATATTACAATATGATAAAAAAATCACATTCAATATCTATCATTGCTGACACAATTTTTTATTGTCCAACATATAAGAAAACATAAAACCAAAATTTTATTAATATATTAATAATAATTAAAACAAATGTAGCAATCACCTAAGGAATAAGAACGCATAGCAATTGTTATGCAAGTTGATTAAGGGACAATTTAATGGTGCGACAAAATTCAATTGCTTACCAGCAAGGTGAGAACCGTGACGAAAAAAATAATAAGGAAAAAAATCAAAGCTTTTCCATCTAAATTAACCTTGGGTGAAAGAACTAATTCTTGATGTAGAGGGTAATAATGAATCAAAGAATTGTTACCAATATTCTAATAAAAATTGAATTCATATGATGAAATTATAAAATTTCAATAGTAATCTTTAATTCAAACACCAAATTAATATATTAAACGACAAAATTTTAAGAATTGAATAATTCTAAAAAATTTAGGAAATAAATTATTCTCAATGATTCAACACGAGAAGACTTTGATACTATTTGTTAGAACCAAACCATAAATAAATATGAAATCATGATCTATTCATGTCAAATCATCAAGAATAATAAATACTAGATTTACAAAAGCATACCTAAAGTAATTGATATGTTAAAATCCCTGAGTATATATTTGGCTGTGATTTTCCAAGAAGATAGAGTTCCCTTAAGTATAAACTCTCTTACAGAGATAAGAGTAAATACGAGAATTGTCTATTTCTTGGGGACCATAACCCCTTTATATAACTGATTTAAGAATCAGACATCTTCTGTACTTATACCTCTGCCCCTCATCAAATTATAAGTACAACTTTAATAGTATTTACATTTTTATTTTCATGACACTTTTAATACCTTCAGACTTTATAACGTAATTGGTCACTTAATTTATGTCATATTTTATAATAACAATATACATTATAAATATGTGTCCATAATTATGGATTTTAGTCCAACATTTTGAAGTCATATGCCTAAATAAGAAAGCTGAAACTTAATTAACATTGTTCTTTTCAAATCAAAGAAAAAAACAGAATAATAAATCAAAGAAATGAGAAAAAATAAAAGATAAAAAAAACATATGATTGTGGTGTGTAAAATGAAGACCTTCCTTTCATATAAAAAATTAATTAGTAAATCTATAAATGAGAGGAAATCGATTACCATAAAATCTCAATCACTTCTAATAAGACAACCACGTAACTTTTGAATATCTTTTGAACAATTTGATTTTTTTTCAGTATCTACAATCCTCCACTATAACAAAGAAGTGAAATATTTTTGAAAAAAAAAGAGAGAAATAGAAAAAAAATATGATCCCGACTATAGGGTGTTCCTTTGTTGAGTCCTTTGATTATTAAAAGTTAAAATATGATCCCCTACTATAGGGTGTTGCTTTGTTGAGTCACACGACTATTAAAAGTTACAAAATGGTCATTCAACTATTCATATGTTCCAGACTTGTCCTTTTTGTTAAAAAGCTGATGAAAGTCTAAGCTGGATGTTAACTTGTTGACTAAGAAATGACAGTCGTTTGAGATTTTGCGAACAAATTTTATCATATCACATTTAATAGGTTAACGTCTAACTCAGACTACCGTCAAATTTTTAACAAAAAATAACGAGTTTAGAACATACAAATAGTTAGAGACCATTTTTTAACTTATAACAGTCGAGGACTCAACAAAACAATATTCTATAATCAAGGGACCATTTTGTAACTTTTAATAGTTTGGTGACTAACAATGTAGAGCCCAATAATCAAGGAACCATTTGTGTACTTTACCCTAGTATTTAAGCTATTTTATTCTTATTTTAAATATTTTTTTATATTATCATATTTATTTAATTTGGTACATATTGCCCGTTTCATAGATTTAACCATTAGAATATATTTGGTACAAAAGTAAAATATATATATATATATATATATTAAAAATTGTATTGATAATATATTTATCATTACGTATTTAAGGGATGGTAGATGAATGACTCTAGTGGCGGACGTAGATGTTGTCTAAAGTTAGTACGTGTCGATCTTAAAATTTAATTTTTTTATATTAGTTGTTTATTTCATTAATAGTATTCATCTTAAAATTTTATTTGTGTCAATTTTTTATAAAAAAATTTATATTATTAATATATATATTATCAATTCTAAAAAAATATTTATTAATCCGTCAAACTAAATGACACAATACTTAAACCTTGATATTTGGTCTCATCACCCAATAACATTTTCATATGAATAATGAAATTCTTAGATTATGCAGCATGATTGGGGCCTGCACAAAAGACTCAGGCCGATGATGGGTTTAATTATATATTACTTAAATTTTTATTGTTAATTTTTTTTTATAGAAACCTCGACATTCTCACTTGAAAAGCATGCTTCCCCTTGACATAAGCCAAAAGACTCTTGTACTATGCTTAATTCTCTTTAGTTTATCAGATTAATTATTATATAATATCATTGTCTTAGCACCAAGGTTAACAAAAATAATCATATGGGAGGTCGAAAATTCATTGGAATAATATAACGAAGATTATTGAATAATGAACCCTAAAACCTTGGTTTAAAGGACACACTTTTAAAGGCGATTATGCCGATGTATAAGATGACCAAATGCTGCCTAGACTTCATAATCTTGCCTTATAAGCTCCATGCACCATGCTTAGTTATTATAGCCTTAACCATTGAAAATCAGGGTAAAATATGTATTTTGTCACCCACTTATTTTTGTGATTCTGTTTTGGTTTTTCAACAAATTTTTTTCGTCAAATTCATATCTAATGTTATACTTTGGTCATCCGTTATTAAAGAATAAATAGGATTGTTGACGTGATAAATTTTTATTTTTTTCATTATGTGATATTATCTTATGATGACATGTCAATATCATCATTATTTTTTTAACGACAAATGAGTTAAAAAAGAACCAAAACATAATGTTATGTATGATTAAAAAATAATTAAATGATCAAAACAAAACCACATGAATAAGTAACTTTAATACTTAGCTTACCCTAAAAATAATCATTTTCCCTTTGCTATTATTATTTCTATGACTTTTTTAATCTTTATTTGCTAACGAATTCCTAAATGTTGGGGAATGGGGAGTGCCCCTCATTTACACTATTATTATGGTTCAAATTTCAATTCATTTGAAAAGCTATGAGGTGAAGAAGGTCATGTTTATCTAATAATTGATAAAGGACTCACTACTCGAGATCTATGCAATACTGGTGTCATATAAATAAATGTTGCAAACCTTATCAAAACAATACTATATGTTCTCATAAATTTTATATTATGTATATATATATTATTTCTCTTCATCCTGTTTTCATACAATTACAGGGTTTTAAATAGTTCAATATTTTTATGTACTTTAAAATTTATCACAAGAAAAAAAAATAAACAATGCGATATAAAAACTGAAGAAAGATATTAAGAAATTTCTGTGAAGAATTTTGTGATTATGGACAAATACGCTGCACCATTTATGAACTATACAATGTGCACTTCTGTTTAATACATATTTAATTACGGGACGTGTAATACCTTAATTTTGTTTAGACAATTCAAATCGGGTTGAAGGTGATCGAAGACGAATTTAAAGATGATCTTGCATTGACATCGAGTAGCATTGGTGGCGTGCCATTGCTAAATTAGGCTTAATTGGGTTTATAACCATACATGTGCATTTCGAAATTTAGGGTCCAAATTAAAATTTATTTTAAAACCTTTTCTTAGTAGGTATCAAATACCAAAAAATAATCAAACCCAAACTAAAACTAATTGTCCAAATGTCCATCTTTACAAAGTCAAAAAATACTTATAACCCATTACAAACTAAACCCAATAACACATTGTGAAATCCAAATACATCCAAGCCTATTTTCATAAATACATCCAAGTCTATTTTCATATCAAACACAACAGACCCATTTAAATGCAACCCATCAGACCCAAAACATTAACTAAAAATGAAACTCTGGTTAGGTCAAGCCTTTCTGCCGCCGCCAGTAGTGACCGTCCGAATTTCAAGCGCCGGTCACAATCGCCTCCATGTCGGCACGATTGGAGGTCCCAGCAGCCACTTGTGAATGTTTGTGGTCCAGCAACATTCAAAGGCATCTCTACGTTCCACGCCACCAAGCCCTCCTCCTCGTCAGCAGCCACACAATGGTCCCAAACTCAGTAAACAACCTCCACGCATGCAAGTCTCTCTACAATAACCAACGTACAAACAAAAGCAAAGAGAAATATGGGGAATGTCTCAGGAACGGCGGGTTAATATACGGCGTTACTGGATATATTAAAAGATATTTAATAAATTCGGTTTAGCGCTACCGGAAATATTGACTAATAATAATGTAGTAGGTCTAAGTCATGAAGAAATATTAAAAATTGTGCAACCGACAAACTTAACTTGTCGGTCCGTGTCGATCCAAATTAAAAATGTATCGATCCACAACGATATAACAGGTAAAACTATGACAAAACCAGTATTGAAATGATAAAACCGGTAAAGCGGTACCGAATATATTTAAAGTGTTGGTACTTTAATATAAGGATCGACACTTCGTTAATTTAAAAGAAAAGCAATTTTAGCGCCTATAAAGTGTCGATACTTTCAAAAAATATATCGATCAACAACGATATAACAGGTAAAAATATGATAAAACTGGTATCAAAATGATGAAACCGGTAAAACGCTACCAGATATATTGAAAGTGTCGAAACTTTATATAAGGATCGACACTTTGTGAATTTAAAAGAGAAGCAGTTTTAGCGCTTATAAAGTGTCGATACTTTAAAAAAATGTATCGATCAAACAACGATATAACAGGTAAAAATATGATAAAATCGGTATCAAAATGATAAAACCGGTAAAATGATATCGGATATATTAAAAGTGTCGATGCTTTCGTAAGTACGTGTAATAAATTATCGATACTTTCAAAGAAATACGTAATTATCCTTTCGAAAGTATCGACACCTGACATAAAAGTATCGACACTTTTGTATTTGTATCGATTAAATATAAATAACATATCCGATGAAAATATAAAGGTCATAGCTAAATATCCTTTGAAAATAGATAGAACGGACGAGTTTTTGAAATCGAAGCGTAATTGTTGCTGCATTTCAGAAGGCGTTTCTAAAGCGAAGTTTGTTTGTTTGTTGCTGCAGTCGAATCGAAAAGTATGTTGTCGAAACCCTAATTTTTTATTATTACAGTAATCGCGATAGGGTTTTTATGTGTTGTTTGGGGTTTTGGAGTAAAGAAGCATTTGAGATCGATTGTAGGTAGAAAGTGATATTCAAGGAAAAGTATAAATGTCGATACTTTTATTAAATATTATAGGTAGAAAATGATATTATAAGTTGTATAAATGTGCCGACACATTTTGTAGTGGCCATTCAAATTCTTTTGAAGAAAACCGTTTTACCACAAGAGTAGTTATCTATATTTGTATATTGAATAAAGTGTATGTAACAAAATAATTTGATTTGCGTAAACTGATATATAAAGGCCAGGAAAAATGGAGTCAATGGGTTGGAAAATTGTTGGTGGCGCATATGACTTTGAAATTGAGGCCGAGACTCGAAAGCAACCAAAGGGTGGATATATGTACTTCTAGTAAGTATCAATGTCTTTTTGTTATTATTGTTGAAATGGTAATTGGATTAAAGTATCGATAAACTTTAAATTGATTACAAATTTTAAATGTTGACAGTATGGTCGAATGCAAAAGGATGAAGGAAGATGGCACACAGAGCGGTTCGATATGTAAAATGAAATTGACATTGAGTATTATTTAGTGTTAATGTATTGATTAAGAAACGTTTATGTTTAATATTAGGTGGCAAAAGATGTGAGGTCCAAATGGAATTCGATGAGTGATGCTGAAAAGGAACCTTACATCACACAGTCAAGGAATGATAGTAAAGAATACAAAAAACGGAGGAAAGCACATGAAAATAAGGTATTCATTAAACTTGTAAATACGTTGATACAAAATATATAAGAACTATAACATTATATATTGTTAAAAATGTAGGAAGTGTCGACAAGACGCAACATTAAAAGGGTGAATTCATTAATTAAACACCTTAAGGAAAAGGGTCAGTTGAATGTGCTGGGAGAAATAGGTTTTGGATCGTTGGTAGGAGTAAGGGATCGACCTATTCGGAGGGAATTGTGTCGATCCTTAATGGCACAATTTGATGTCAGACAATGTTTTGCTAAGTATGGTGATTTTTCATTTCCTCTCGGGATCCCATGTGCTGCAGCCGTATTGGGGGTAGAAAATGAAGGCAAAAGTGTTGTAGAAGTCTGTAAGAGTAAGGACTGGAAAGCACTTGCCTCCAAATATGGTTTGAAGCAGAAGGTAACATATGCTGAAATTGAAGAGGAAATAAAAAGTGGATCTTACGGGGGGATGAGCTGAAGGCCAGAATTCTATTATACCTTGTCGGTATCTTTCTTTATCCAACGGGTGATACGTCAACGAAAAAAGAATATATAAAGCTCATTTGCGATGAAGGCTTGAAGGGTGAATTCAATTGGGCTGAATATATCTATTCGAGATTGATTGAATCAATAATCACCTTTAAAAAGGGCAGCCAGAGATACCTCAAAGGGTGCATAGCAATCTTAGAGGTAAATGAGTTGAATAACTTTTTTGTGTTTTTATATAAAATGATAGTATAGTTATTATATAAAAATATAAATTTTATTATAAATGCAGGTTGCACTGTTCGATTTTTGGTCGGGCTGTGAGGCAGTGCCGACTTATGAAAGAACCGGAGTGGCACGCATCCGTGCATGGGGGAAGGAAGAGGTGGTTAGAGTGATGGTGAAGTTGAAGTTGGATAGAGCGAAGAAGCAAGAAAGGGTAATAAATCTAATTAAATAATATTAAGAATATAATCAATGTCTTAATATTGTAATTTAATTTTGAAGGTTATTGGCAATGATGTAGAGGAGGTAGTGGAGGTAGAGGAGAAGAAAGAAGAGATGGTTGTATTGGGGGATGACAGTGAGGGGGACGACGGTGAGGGAAAACAGAGTAACTTCGACATTTTGATGTCTGAATTGGTTGATATTAAAAAAATCAAATTTTATATCATGCAAAGACAATCAAGAGTCGAAGAGAAACTTGATAGAGTCGAAGATACACTTGAGAGGCATAAGGGGGTAGTGGAAGGAAAAATAGATGGAGTGGTGAAAGAAGTAGAGGTGTTGAGGGGTGAAGTGGTGAAAGAAGTTAAGGTGTTAAGGGGTGATCTTAAGATGGTGACGGGTGAAAATTTTGAGGGAGTGATGAAGGAGGTTGTGGAATTGAGGAGTGAACTTACGGGGGTGAAGGGGGTGGTTGATAAATACTTGGATGAAAGAGATCAATTGAAGGGTGAAATAAAAGAGATGAAGAGCTATGTAGAGAAAAAATACGATGAACTGAAAAAATATGAAGAAGAAAAGAGGGAGGAGGAATAAGAAAAGATGGAAGAAAAGAGGGAGGAGGAAGAAGAAGAGATGGAAGAAATAAGGAGGAAGGAAGTCGATCTCATTTATAAACCGGAGAGTGTTATGGCAGTAGATTTGGATTCGGAATGTCCTGCACCCCAGAAGAAGAAGCAGAAGGTAAGTTGAATAAAATAAAACTTAATTTGATCTTTAGTATGTTGTTGTGACAAAAATTTGTATGCAAAATTGTAGGTTGAAAAAGCGGATATTCCAAGCGGAATTGATGACATCGAAGCTGCAATTTGTGATTATTTATGGAATAGTGAGTTAGAATCGGGGTAAGTGAAATATATTGCTTTGTGAGTGATATTTAAATATTTCATGACAACATATTAATCCTAATGATTCATACAGATATTTTTTAATCTCAATGGGAAATCAATTCGCTACTGTATACGACGTTGCAACGTTGAAGCCTACGGAATGGGTTGGCGGTATTGTAAGTAGAAAGTATAAAATGTTAAAACTTATTGAATATGTTCTGATTGTGTAATTAATTTTGTTAGGTTATTGATTTGCTCGCCTGGACAGTATGCTACGATTCTCAAAAGTCACTCCTGAGGATTGGCTACCTTCCATACCACTTAGCGGTGAGTTAAATTAATAAATGGAGATAAGTAGTGTTATAGACGGTAAATTAATAATGTTTATTGCGTAATTGCAGCATCAGGCGTTGGATGCCAACAGGAAAGAAAGTGTTGAGAGTATTGCTACCTTCTGGGGTCCCATATTAGATAACTATGTGAAATTCACCGACTGTGAGAAGGTAAGACACCATACCAATTGTAAATGTTGTTTTCGGATATAAAATGTTGAATTTTTTCAAATTGGGTGTGAAATTTGTTGCAGATCATGATCACAATAAACTACCATAATTCACATTGGTATTTGTTGGTGTTGGATATGGTAGATCGTGTTGCAACAATATATGATAGTATGTTTACATCTGATGAAGCTAAACAGAGAGTGAAGGATGCTAAGAGATTGGTATGTATGTATGTATGAAAGGACATTATGTAAATTATAATGCATAACTTTTTTGGATCATAACTTCTTCTTTTTTAATGCAGATTAAAATATTAGATTTTTAGAATAAGAAACGCATTTGGGTTGAATACTGTGGATCTCTAGGAAAGTTTCCCTTGAAAAATTTTAAATTTGTGGAGCATAAGAAGAATAAGCAATTGAATGGGTATGAGATGTTATCATAAATAGAAAGCTTAATTTATGCAGGATTCATCATAATTGACATGTTTGGTTTTCAAATTTTGTAACAGACATGATTGCGGCATGTATGTGATGATGTGGATGGAATCGATCGGTTCTACAGGGGCAACTGGTGATTTTGTAAGTGGAAAGAAAAAATTAGTTTGTGGTAAAATTGTTAAATGTCGTAGATTGAATGTTGTAGTTTACAATACTTAACGTTCTGACAATTTGACTATAGGTTGTTGGAGAGTGGGATCGATCGCGAATATTAAATGATCTCGTAAGCCACAATCAAAATCAACGAAGACAGGAGATAACAAAAGCTGCCATGAGACATAAGAATAACAAAATGATGCAATGATGTAAATGTAGGGTTAATTTTGTATTAGATTTATAATTTTGTATACGATTTATAATTTTGTATGTGAATGTAATTATGAATGAGATGAGAAAAGTTAGTAGTAGGTTGTTGTACAGGACATGTTTCTTATACACATTAAGAGTCATGTTGATATTTACTATATATGGAGATTGTTGTCTGTATTATACCAAATGTCATAATAATTGTCATCATGTGCGAGACTTAATGGCCATTCCATATTGAGGGTATGTACAATAACTACAAAATTAACTTTAAAGCAAAAGGTAAATTTACAATATGGAAAACAGGGTGCAACCATAAGTGTCAATCCATATATAAAAGGTGTCGATCCCAGAAACATCGAAACCCATAAGTATAATGTAATAGGTAATTTTTCAATCTAACCAGTATAAGTATACCAGATTTATGAGAGAATATGTGTAATATATGTATCAACACTTTTTAATTTTGTGTCGATACTATTTTTAAATATCGAGTGTTTTTTCCCCGTTCATTATATTATGTATAGTATACAAACTCTAAATTGACAAACCCTAAACTTTTACTAAAGGCAAGCAGGTAGAAGAGAACTCTTCCTATCCGAAAAATACTAGCATTGTCATAACAGTGACGATCAGATATTCAGGTAAATGTATCGATATTTTATGGGTTTGATTGATTTCTATATTGGAGTTTTTTTCCTGAATGTTTGTGTTCCAATTGTAATAGCATCCAACCAAAATGGCTCCAAAACGTCAGCGTCAGAAGCGCAGTCTTTCTCAAAGCTCTTCTCAACCCAATTCTTCTCAACCACAACCTCCTTCTGAAACAAACGATTCTTCTGAGGAAATCAGGTCCTTCGAAACTCTGAACTTTAGATCCGATATGGAGAAAAAAGATGGCAGACGAGTTTTAAAGTAAGGAAGATTCATCCTGAACGTGTCATTGACCTGAGTTTCTTGTTTGATGATAAATATGCATTTAGTTTTAAATCCACATTTAAATCTTGGGGTTGGCTTGAATTCCTTGGTGTAGAACCAAAATATTACCCCAACCTAGTTAGAGTCTTCTACAACAATGCTTCCTTACAGCACGAGCCTAATAAGACTAATATAATAAGAATTAATACACATGTCATGGGGAAGGATATATATATATATATATATCTCTGGAAACTATTGCGGAGGGTTTAGGTGTAGCGAATAAAGGGGATTCAGATGAAAATGATGTAAATTGGTCTACAATTAAACGGGTTGCTAGAAATAGCCCAATTCACCTAGATGTAGAGTCGAGAGTGTTTCACAAAATGCTCACATGGTATATCCGGCCTAGTGGGGGAAAACATTCAACGCTTCGAGACAACGATTATTGGTGGATAGCAAAGTATAAATCCAAATCCAAAACGACTCCAAACATTGCTAAACTCATATTTAATACAATTGTATATATGGTCACAAAGGGAGCAACAATTTCAACTTCACTACCATATGGATGTGTCATCACCCATCTGTTGAAGAAGAAAGAAGTTGATTTTTCGTATGACGCCCCTGTTCGATTAACCCGCAAGATTGACATATTATTTATTAAAAAAGCGGGATATGATTTTGTTGAAAAACTCGGTTGGAAGCGTGTCAAGGAGGTCGGATTAGATCAAGAGAGGGAGGAAATGGACCCCATTGGCCATGAAGAAGAGCAACCAATTGGAGACGCAATGATGGAAGAAGCTCCAGTTGCAGAGGATGTCACAATTAAGACCGTGATGGAATACATGGTCAATTTTTGGGAGCATATTGATTCCCTTTTGAGTGGAATGTGAGCCGATATTTCATCATTGCGCGATGAAGTCTCCATGTTGCGTGACAAATTACGTCAACGACATCAAATGAGTTAGGTAATTCAACCCTAATTCATTATTTATGTTTCTAAGTCTCCCATAAAGTGTCGATCAATATATAAAAAGTAACGACCCCAAAAACATCAAAATCGATAATTATATTGTAATGGGTAAATTTTCATTATACCCAAAAAAATATCAGCATAAAGTGTCGATACCTTTTCAAAAAGTGTCGATTGAAAAAACATTGGAACCCATAATTATAATGTAATAGGTAATTTTGTAATATAACCGGTATAGATATACCGGTTTTATGAGAGAATAGGTATACAACCTATATCGACACTTTTTAATATTGTGTTGCTACTTTATGTCCAGAATGGATGAAAAAAGTGTCGATACCTTTTCAAAAAGTGTCGATTGAAAAAACATAGGAACCCACAATTATAATGTAATAGGTAATTTTTTAATATAACCGGTATAAATATACCGGTTTTATGAGAAAATATGTCTACAACCTATATCGACACTTTTTAATATTGTGTCCATACTTTTAAGTAACGCGATTTTTCTTCCTTCATTCAATATTTATATGTACATCTTATACACAATAGGAGATGAGTCATGTTGATACTTACGATATATGGAGATCGTTGTCATTCCATTCCGTCTTCGAAAAAATCAGTTGATGTAGGCTGTGTGCTTGTACTCAAACTGAGCTTGACTTGAGGACATGTTAGTTTTTTATGTCCCTCACCGTTGCAGTACCCACATCGCCTAATTTTCTTCTCGACCTTGTTCTTCGGCAC
The DNA here is from genome assembly GCF_006381635.1 of Hibiscus syriacus. Lineage (NCBI taxonomy): Eukaryota > Viridiplantae > Streptophyta > Magnoliopsida > Malvales > Malvaceae > Hibiscus > Hibiscus syriacus. The sequence continues at coordinate 6,231,780 of NW_024062743.1, read as the reverse complement.
TTCTTTTCGCTTACGTTGTTTTCGTTGAGGGTCACGAACATTGTTTACTACAATGCTCTGGTTGACTGAATCATTCGAACCAAACGAGTTTTCTAATTCTTCTATTAGTTTTTTCATCTCATCTCTTGCGGTTTTGAAAGACTCGTCTATATTTGATGTAATGTAGCATAACCTACTTGACGTTGAACGTAGAGCAGCGAACCTTGCCATCTGCATCACTTCTAGAGACACATTCATGTCAACATAACTGGGTGCAGAAGCCTTCGCATCATTAGTCCACCTACTTTGAATCAAAGTCCCATGCAAATATGTGTAATCCAAGTGCTTCAAAATGTGAAGTTGATGGCGACACGGAAGTCCAACGGTCTCGAATTTTTTGCAGGAGCAAATTAGAGTTTTCGTAGGAGAATCAAAACTAATTTCAAATTTCCTATTTTTTTCTGCGTACTTTGACAAAATATAATGTTGACATTCATCTGATAAGGACTTAATCTCTGCCTCAATCCGGTACAATGTCTCCCGTATAAGTTCATCTTGGAATGCACGAAAAGATTCACGGGTAAAAATCGCAGCGGCATGGCTTTCAAGGTCGACCAGTTTTGTTATCTGGAAGGGATTCGTATGGGAACTTAAGTAATCCGCTTTCAACTCATTCATACGCATTCTACTAATTCCATCTTCAATTGCACGAACAACATCTAAATATGTCTTCTTGTGTTTTAGTGCAATCGCTAGTGAAGCATTCATAGACTCACACCTTTGTGTTGAGCGAATATTGGCAAAGAAATGACCGGATAGGTATGCTTGTGCCCATAAGTGTCGTGTATTTCCCTTCTCAATCACCCATGGATGCTTTTGGACGTTGAATTCTGAAACAACCGAACGCCATTGAATATCAAATTCCTCGGTTGTCCACCAGGAAGCCATGCATTTTGAGAATGTTGCTGTAAACTTTGGATCACCAATGTTAGCTTGTGCATTGCGAGAAAGATGCCAAGAACATAATATGTGCTTAGCATAAGGGATAACAGATCTGATAGCCCTCTGCATTGCCCTATCCCCATCGGTGACAACTGAAATAGGTGATTTATTCATCATGGCTTCTAAAAAATTCTGTAGCACCCACTCGAAAGATTGAGACGTCTCGTCAGCGATTATGGCAGTGGCAAACACAATTGTGTTATGGTGATGATTGACACCGACAATAGGCATAATTGGTCGACCATACAAATAATCTTTGTACGTTATGTCGAATGCAATTACATCACCGAAGCATGTGTAATCCGATCTCGATGTAGAATCCGACCAAATAAGATTATACAATGCCCCCGATTCGTCTACCGAGTATGTCATAAAAAACCCGGGATCATCATGTTTTTTATAATCAAAGTAGGCAATAAGCGCATTCACATCCCCATCGACGATTTCCTTTGCTTTACCTCTTTGAAGTGCATTGTAGAGGTCTTTATGTGTAAATCCAACATTATGATAGCCCCCTGCCTGCTGCGTTAAATAGTTCATTACTTGTGACGTGCCAACACCGACCTCTTTCAATGTTGTTGCCTCATCGATATCAGCCTTACTTACAGCTCTATTAGAACACATAAATAGTGTCATAGCAGGTGTGCACAATGCATGATTATGTTTCTAATCAGACTTACTTATAACCCACTGATTGTTTGTATTTTTTGCTGTAACTAAGACTCTAGCCTTACATCCTATTCTTGTGACTGGCGTATGAGCACGTTGACGATCAAAAGTATTGACTTTTGATCCTCGAAACCCTACTTTGGAACAACAAAATTCTTGTGTCTTCACATTCATTTCCACGTTAAGCCGTGTTGTTCCCTTACATGCACTAAACCCATGTTCCTGTGCGAATCCCTTCTAAAAGTACCAAGCTTGATCACATGAACAGAAGAGCTGACCAACCAATCTGTCAGATTCATCAACATTATGTACTTCATGGCATTCCTCGGTTGGCTTAACATTGTCTACATCAGTATGATCAATGGCAAAAATTTTGTTGTGCAAGTTCAGTGGTCCCGGAGTTGATGGAGATGTAAGCAAAGGTTCATTTTGAACATGTTTCAGTCGTGCTGCTTTCAATAGGATGTGGTATTGGTAATGGTAGTTAAAGAGTGGGTACAACATTAAATTCGCAGTACATATTTAGGTATGTACAATAACTACCTAAATATGTGTCAATACATTTTCTACCTAAACATATTGTTAAATTTAAATTCTAAATAATATTTTATAAAATATCAAAACAATCAAATAATTTTTTGTGTAAATGAAATTATTAAATTAATATTGTTGGTGGAAAACATGAAATACTATTAAAAAAATTGAAACATAAATTACATAACTTTAAAAAAAGTATGGATCATTTTTATAAAAAGTATGGACATTTTCAACATATCAGATAAATTTTACCTTTTTTAAAAGAGAAGAAGTTATAGCGCCAATAAAGTGTTGATACTTTATAAAAATGTATCGATCCATAACAATATAACAGGTAAAAATATGACAAAACCGGTCTCGAAATGACAAAACAGGTAAAGCGCTACCGGTTATGTTGAAAGTGTCGATAATTTATTATACGTATCGGCACTTTTGGAATTTAAAAGAGAAGAGTTATAGCGCCAATAAAGTGTAGATACTTTATAAAAATGTATCGATCCATAACAATATAACATGTAAAAATATGACAAAACTAGTCTCAAAATGACAAAACAGGTAAAGCGCTTCCAGTTATGTTGAAAGTGTCGATAATTTATTATAAGTATCGACTTTTGGAATTAATAAGAGAAGAAGTTATAGCGCCAATAACGTGTCGATACTTTATAAAAATGTATCGATCCATAACAATATAACATGTAAAAATATGACAAAACCGATCTCGAAATGACAAAACAGGTAAAGCGTTACCGGTTATGTTGAAAGTGTCGATAATTTATTATAAGTATCGACACTTTTGGAATTTAAAAGAGAAGAAGTTATAGCGCCAATAAAGTGTCGATATTTTATAAAAATGTATCGATCCATAACAATATAACATGTAAAAATATGACAAAACCGGTCTCGAAATGACAAAATAGGTAAAGCGCTACCGGATATGTTGAAAGGGTCGATAATTTATTATAAGTATCGACACTTTTGGAATTTAAAAGAGAATAAGTTATAGTGCCAATAAAGTGTCGATACTTTATAAAAATGTATCGATCCATAACAATATAACAGGTAAAAATATGACAAAACCGGTCTCGAAATGAAAAAACAGGTAAAGCGCTACCGGTTATGTTGAAAGTGTCGATAATTTATTATACGTATCGACACTTTTGGAATTTAAAAGAGAAGAAGTTATAGCGCCAATAAAGTGTCGATACTTTATAAAAATGTATCGATCCATAACAATATAACAGGTAAAAATATGACAAAACCGGTCTCGAAATGACAAAACAGGTAAAGCGCTACCGGATATGTTGAAAGTGTCGATAATTTATTATAAGTATCGACACTTTTGAAATTAATAAGAGAAGAAGTTATAGCGCCAATAAAGTGTCGATACTTTATAAAAATGTATCGATCCATAATAATATAACATGTAAAAATATGATAAAACCTGTCTATAAATGACAAAAGGTGAACGCATATAGTGTCGATACATTTATAAAAAGTATCGATCCAAAAAATATCGAAACCGATAATTATAATGTAATAGGTAAATTTGCAATGTTACCGGTATAAATATATCGATTTACTTATAAAATAGGTCAATATAAGTGCTACCTATTACATTATATAAGCGCTACCTAATATGTTATTGTACTTGATAATATTTCCGGTTAAATACCTATTTTATTATATAAGCACTATCTATTACATTATATAAGCGTTACCTAATATGTTATTGTACTTGATAATATTTCCGGTTAAATAATATAACATAACCGATCTAAATTTTAACCGGTCACTTATTTAACCGATCACGTCGTATATTAGCCGTTTTTTAAGCGCCGCACAGCAGAACTACCCGAAATATGGAATGTTAAAAAGGATTTTTTTTTTACCATTTTCGTTTGTATCCCTACGAACGACTTAAAAAACCCAGATGAATATGTAACAGGGGGCATCCACACATTAAAAGTAAGTAATACAAACATCACATGTTTTTAAAAGGTATATTTTCGCCTGAGATTCTTGAGATTTTTGTAGAGTTTTCCTATATTCGGACGAAAATAAAGTAAATAATAGGAAGAGGGGTTAATTCGCTACTTTGCTTTGTTCGAGTCTTTGTCGGAGTAGAGAGGTCCTTTTCGAGTCACAAGAGTGGAAACGCGAACCCTCGAGGTTAGGTTTTGGATAAGAGTTGGATGATTTGTCAAAGATAAGCCACGAACTATAGAACTAAAGTAGAAACTTTTCTAAATGTAACTTTTGTAAATGTAAGTCAAGAGAATATGATTCTTTGTTCTTGTAAGAAGTGTAATAACATTAATTGGTACATTCGTGAAATTGTCTATGATCATGTACTTGTTTTTGGCTTTGTTCGATGCTATAAAAAATATGGATATTCCATATCATTCGACTTATCCTCCTAATTCTCTTCATCTATTTGTTAGAGAAGATGACATGAAAAATTGTTAGGATTTGTGAAGCTCAAATTAACAATCGAGAATGTGTCAAGAGGGAGTGAATTGACTTTTTATTGTAGGGAGTAAGGAGATTTAAAGGATAAGAAAAATTATGCACAAGCATTTATAGTGGTTCATCCCTCAATGAAGTCCACGTCCACTACCTAAACTCCTCACCTAGGATTTTTCAAATCCACTAATTTATTCTTTCTTTTTCAAGGATAAAGAGATAACTTTTACAAACTCCTTAGCTTTTCAAATGCTTAGCTAGAGCCAAAACCCTTTTACAAAAGGAAAAGAAAGTAAACAAAGAAACCTCTTAAAGGTAGGTGTTTACAAAATTAGAGCTCACAAAAACACAACTATTTACAAGAGAAAGAAAATAAAGAGTGAAAAACGTTTCTCTTGTGTTTGAATGCTTGGATAGGTGTTCTAACCCTTCTTCAAATGCCTTAAACTTGTATTTATATGTTGGAATGTGTTTGTGGTCGTTTCTAGCCATTGGGATATTTTTTTTTTTGCAAAATAAAACTACCTAGGACAGGGAGTATCGGTAATCCTTTAATGAGTACCGATACTTCTTTTAATATTTTTAAATAAAACTAACTGTTACTAGTCGTTGGACCTAACGATATCGATACTAAGCTAATGGTATCGATACTACTATGTAAAGTAGTATCGATACACCTTTAGGTATTGATATCTATTTTGCATTCTGGAATTTGAGCAAGCTGGTAGTATTGATACTACCTACAGAGTATCGATGCTTCTCTTACCTTTAGTATCAATACCACGTAAACAGTATCGGTACTGTTCATGCAATATCTATACTCTAGAACAGTATCAGTACTTCGTACCTAGAAAAACATTTTTGTGCTCAAATTTAATGGATTTTGGATTATTTTTGAAAATTTTGAATAAATTCAATTTAAGTCCAAAAATATTTTGCTTTAATTTGTTATATCAAAACATTATAAAACATGGTTCGACAAATATATGTTGAGAGATGCATTTAATATGCACAATTATCATCAATCTGTTTAGAGGTTTCACTATTCAATTTTAACCGAATTAACTGACCAACATAATTAGTTCGGTTAATTCGATCGGCCACTGAATTAGTTCGATAGGGGAACGATTATTACTTTTTTCAATATTCAGTTAAAAGTTAATTCGGTTCGAAGTCGATTAATTAACCGAAATTATTAAAATTAACCGAAATTATAAAATATTATATATATTATAAACTTATTTTAAGCTCAAACCCATTAAAATTAATACCCAAATACTTTTTTAATCACACTAGACTCGTTAAATTATCAATACCTAATTAATTTTTAACTCGAATAAAAAATATACATGTATTATGTTTAAATTAATCTAATTATAAAAAAATATAAAATAATTTGGTTAATTCGATTAACCGACTGAAATAATCGAACTTTGTTTGGTTCAGTTAATATTTTAAAAAAAATAGGTTAGGTTAATTTGGTTAATGGTAATTCGGTTCGGTCGGTGACTGAATTAACCAAGTTGGTAATAAGTAGATGTGACGAAGAGCCAAATGGAGAAGCGACAAAGTTTTACAAGTTGCTTAATGAAGTGAATGAACAACTTTATGAGGGATCAAAATATTCAAATCTCTCATTTTACATTCGTTTTTCCAGTTAAAATTCTTGGGTTGGTGGACTAGTAACTCTTTTACACAATTATTAGAGTTTCTGAGAGAGAGAGAATTCTTTTGCAAAAATCCCTCAATCATGCAGAGATATGAAGAAAATGATAAATGATTTGGGCCTTTGTTATGAGAAAATTCATAGTTGTCCAAATGGCTGCATGTTGTATCGATGTTATCAAAAAAATTATGAGTCTTGTCATATATACGAAAAATCTTGATGTATGAATGGGAGGTTGAAAATGTGAGTAAGGACAAAGTTGAAGCACGGTCAAGAAAGAAGTTAGTAAAGATTATGTGACATTTTCCTCTAATACCTAGAGTTCAAATATTTTTCATGCCTTTAAAAACTGCGAGTTTATGAGGTGGCATCATGATGGACGGACCGATAATGAATTATTAAGGCATCTTACGGGATTGTTTAGCTTGGAAATTCATTTGACCAAAAAAAAATTCAAGTTTTGCAAGAGATCCATGAAATGTCAGACTCGATCTTATATTTAAGGGGTATAATCCTTTTAAAATCATGAGTACTTCATACATTACTTGGCCTATTCTGCTTGTTCCCTACAATTTGCCTCTGTGGATTTTCATGAAACAATCATCATTTATCTTGTCAATGATGATCCTTTGTGAGAAAGGTTTTTGAAATGATATTGACATTTATATGAAGCCTCTTATTGAAGAGTTAAAACAATTATAGGTGGGCGGCGAAATATATGATGTGTTGAAGAAAAAGAACTTTAACTTACGTACAACTTTGTTATGAATTATTGATGATTTCCCTACTTATGCAAATCTATCTGGTTAGAGTACCAAAGGCCATTATGCTTATGCTTGTTGTGTTGCGTAGATATGTTCAAAGTGATAGTATAGTGTGGGGGGAATTCTCTTACATGAGACATCATGGTGATTAGGTGAAAACGATAGATTTAGATATAAAAAAAACATGTTTGATGGTACTGAAAAATTTAGAAAAGCTCATAAATAAACAATTGGGTTTGATATTTTTTTTTAATGTTGAAACATATCAAGTTCACTTATGGAAAGATGAATCAACCATCAAACACATGATGTTGAACAACATAGTCATGATGAGTCTGATGAAGAGGATGATTCAAATGAGGCGTATTTGTAGAAAAAGAGAAGTATTTTCTTTAAGTTACGTTCTTGGAAGGATCAAATTTTGAGACATAATCTTGATGTTATGCACATTGAGAATAATGTTTGTGAGAGTATTATCGGGATCATTCTCAATGTCGATAGTATATATAAAGATAATATAATTATTATTATCGATTGATTAAATAATTTAATCATAATTTTTGACATGCAATGTATTTTATCTTAATTTATATTTTTATAAATTTTAATATAAGTTTTATTCAAGTCACGGATTCAAAGCATACTCAGGGTGGACACGTGCTTACCTCGAAATCCGAATTAGTTTATATTAGTTGTCCATTTTATTACATGTGCCCACCCATGAATCTTATATATGCCCACCCCATACGAAAAATTTAAATAATTAATGTGTGTGTCCACTTTAAAAATATTTATGAATCCGTTTTTAGGTTTTTCTTTTTCCAGTCTTTGACTTTGTTTTCTGCATTTGGTAATGTTTTGCTTTGGAGCTTCTAATTTCTTGTTCTTGATCTGTTGTTATTTTCTTATGTTGAATCGTGTTTTTTTTTTTTTTGGCATATCTGAAATTTCTTTCCTGTGAATCTATGGATTTATTTGCAACATATATTCAATATGTGATTGCTTTTACGCCGTTTCTTTCCTCTTTGAGCCAAACCATTTTAAGTTTGTAATTGGAAATGTCGGATGAGTTTTGGGAAGACAGTGCGGAATCAGATATTTGTATATATTTGACTTTTTCTTTTCTTTTTGACTATTCAAATATTGTGAAATTGGATCATATTTGAATTCAGAAATTCTAGTTGCTAACTGCAGTGGACTTGGTAGCGAAGGAGGATATTGACACTCAAATATTCGTTAGCCGAATTTACTTTTGTTATGGATCTGAATATTCAAATTCATTATCTGCTTTACGTTTTTATAACCTTTTTGTACTCATTGAACGACTTGAATATCCTGCAGTTGATTTAATTGATTTATATTCGGATAATAAAAGGATTTATGATTGAATTCTTAAGTTATTTGACTTCAGACCAATCTATGGTATTGTCAGACATGAGTTTCAGTTGCCTAGCATTTTGTTACTGGGTACTGATGTTATTGCTTATGCTTCAGATTGTAAAAGATGGCTGCTGGTGAGGATATTCAGCCCCTTGTCTGCGACAATGGAACGGGAATGGTTAAGGTACCATGCTGGATTCCTTATCATTAATAACTTTAGTTTAGTATTGTTTTGAGAGTTATTTCAATGACGATATTTGAGATTGTTTCTTAAGCTGGATTTGCTGGGGATGATGCTCCGAGGGAAGTATTTCCTAGCATTGTCGGTCGTCCGCGCCATACTGAAGTCATGGTTGGAATGGGGCAGAAAGATGCCTATGTTGGCGACGAGGCTCAATCCAAGCGTGGCATTTTAACTATAAAGTACCCAATCGAGCACGACATTGTCAATAATTGGGATGACATGGAAAAAATTTGGCATCATACGTTTTACAATGAACTTCGTGTTGCACCGGAGGAGCATCCGGTTCTCCTCAGTGAAGCTCCTCTTAACCCAAAGGTTAACCGTGAGAAGATGACCCAAATTATGTTTGAAACCTTCAATGCTCCTGCTATGTATGTTGCTATTCAAGCTGTTCTTTCCCTGTATGCTAGTGGTCGCACAACTGGTAAGCCATCTGTTTCATCTAAAATATGATCTGTTTCGATTTGTCTCAGAATGTTTTGTGTAACTTGTTTTGGGATCTCATGGAAAGGTTGCTCACTAGGAAGCTTTGATAATGTACCTTGTTTGACGATTAAAGTTTGGGAGAAATGAAAATTTGAAAATAGAATATGATTTATAAGAAGATTTTGTGTTTGACATAGGCAAAGACACTACAGCAAAAATAGTTTTTAGCGGCGGATGTACCGGCGTTTTACTGCAAACGCCGGTAATTGTTTACATATAGCGGCATTTTTTAACAAAGGCCGCAAAATACTATACTTTAGTGTCGTTTGTATAAAAACGCCGCTAAAGAATCGTAATGTAGTGGCGTTTTTATACAAACGCCGCTATAAACTAGTATTTTAGTGGCGTTTTTATACAAACGCTGCTATAGACACGTACTTTTGTGGCGTTTTAATACCAAACGATGCTATAGACTCATACTTTAGTGGCATTTTTACACAAATGCCGCTATAGACACGTACTTTTGTGGCGTTTTAATACCAAACGCCGCTATAGACACGTACTTTGTGGTGTTTTAATACCAAACGCCGCTATAGATTCGTACTTTAGTTGCGTTTTTACACAAACGCCGCTATAGACACGTACTTTTGTGGCATTTTAATAATAAACGCCGCTATAGACTCGTACTTTAGTGGCGTTTTAATACCAAACGCCGCAATTGTCATATAACCTAGTGGCGTTTACGTAAAAAACGTTGCTACTGAAAACTACTTTAACATATCGAAACAAAACCCTAATTTCATAGATTCAGTCTGGGCATCGAAATATATCTCCCCTCCCTTTTATCTCTTCGCATCCACTCTCATCCTTTGATCCTTCGATCTCCATTGTTCGATCCATCTTCCCCTTACATTCAACCCAGATATCTCCATTCTTTTCATTCCCCTCTTTCATTGCTTTTAGACATCTCTCTCTTCCATTTCTCTCTGCAGGCACAAGGCGCAACAATGGCTTCCAAATTTCTGTAGCTCTATGGTAAAATTCGGCTTTTAAATTCCTTCAGAAACCGTTTATTTCGTATTTCTTGAGTTTATTTACTTCTGGTTTTGATAGTCTACGATTTACTTCTGGGATCTGTTGCCGCGTTTTATGTGCTCATGGTGCCCTACACTAAAGTTGAAGAAAGCTTCAACATTCAGGTAATCTTCTTTATTTGATTTCTTTCCGTTGAATTATTTTTTTTCTTCATTTTCTCTAGTAAAATCTCATTATTATTTTTTGATTAAGGCTATGCATGATATTCTTTATCATCGGCATCGTTTAGATAACGTAAGTTTACCTTCTCCATATCTTCTTTTCTTTATTTCTCACTTTAAAACTATGCTTTCTCTGTAATATCTCTTAATTTTGTGTTCGTTTTATGTTTGTTTTGATTCTGATATCAGTATGATCATTTGGAGTTTCCAGGTGTTGTTCCTCGCACTTTTATCGGTAAGCTTTGTTGTTGGTAAGAATGAGTGAGTTTAAGAAAATTTGCGTTTAAAACTACTTTGAATCAGCCGCTCTGATAAACTTGGACATCATTGTATGATGCTTATTTTTTTTTCTCTCAGGGGCATTGCTTGTGTCAATTTTTGCATCTCCAATTGTATTAGCAGTGCAACTGCTGAAGTTGCCAAAGATTTATAGTCTTATAATTGGTTAGTCATCTGAATACTCTTAGCTGATAGATCTTTGTTTGTTAATTCTAACTGAACTTTGTAATTCCTTATAATTCTTTTAAGACATGCTATGTCAAGGATGCCAATCACAGGATCAGCTAGCAGAAGAAAAAGGGAACATATTTTTGTTTTCATTCAATGAGATATATGTGTATGTTTAAAATTTCTATCGAATCTGCATTGTTCAGTCGAAAGAATCGTGTTTTTTTCTGTTCTTAGGGTTGTTTTGGTGATTTCTCGATTAAATTGTGTTCTTCATTATAGCTCTTTCATTCGTTACTTTTTAACATAAAAAAGACTAAAAGAGAGCTAAATTTGTGGAGAAAGGAGAGATACAACGAGGGGAAGTTTCAAATTTGTGGATAAAAGAGTTAAATTTGATGTTGTTAATGGGAAACTTCCGGTGGATAAAATGCACGCCATCTGTTCGATGAAATGGGCTTCTTACGGAGGTTGTATTCCAGCGATTTTGGGAGCTTTGGATAGTGTTAAGGATTTGGACAAGGCATTAAAGCCATGGGCTGACAAGTTAAGTAATAAAGAAAGGAGTATAATTTTGAAGGAGCAATCAAGTTGGGAAAGGGCTTTAGAGATTTTTGAGTGGTTCAAGAGGAAACAATGTTATGAGTTAAATGTAATTCATTATAACATTATGTTTAGAATTCTCGGTAAAGCTCATAAATGGGGATATGTTGAGAGGCTATGGAATGAGATGAGCTTTAGAGGGATTGAGCCGATTAATTCTACTTATGGTACTCTGATTGATGTTTATGGTAAAGGTGGGATGAAGCAACAAGCTCTTTGTTGGCTTGGCAAGCTGAACAAGCAAGGGGTGGAGCCCGATGAGGTAACTATAGGGATCATCGTGCAGTTGTATAAGAAAGCTGGCGAGTTTCGAAAAGCCGAGGAATTTTTCAAGAAATGGTCATTGAATGGATCTTTGAGGCATGATGGAAGTGAAACATCTGGTGCTGTGGGAAGTGATTCGCATTTGAGCTCATATACCTATAATACTTTAATAGATACATATGGTAAGGCAGGGCAGGTTCGAGAGGCTTCAGACACATTTGAACTCATGCTTTGAGAAGGGATTGTTCCGACTACTGTTACTTTTAATACCATGATTCACATTTGCATTAACCATGGACGGTTGAATGAAGTAGCTTCACTGATGAAGAAGATGGAGGAGTTAAAATGCCTTCCCGACACGAGGACTTATAATATTCTCATATCCCTTCATACTAAGTACGATGATATAAAGATGGCAGCAGACTACTTTGCAAAGATGAAGGAGGCCTGCCTTGAACCGGATCCTGTGAGTTACCGCACCCTCTTGTATGCACACTCGATAAGGCAAATGGTTAGTGAAGCGGAAGACCTCATACACGATATGGATGAAAGACATCTTGAAATCGATCAATATACACAATCTGCTCTGACCAGAATGTACATAGAAGCTGGGATGCTGGAGAAATCGTGGTTATGGTTCAGGAGGTTCCACCTTGCAGGGAATATGAGTTCAGAGGGCTACTCTGTCAACATTGATGCCTTTGGGGAGAGGGAACATGTTTCCGAAGCTGAAAATATTTTTCTCTGTTGCCAAGAAAGGAAAAGTCTTACTGTCCTTGAGTTTAATGTAATGATCAAAGCTGACGGGATAGCGAAGAGCTACGATAAAGCATGTTGGCTATTTGATAGCATGCAGTGTCACGGTGTAGTTCCGGATAAATGCGGTTATAGTTCTCTTATACAGATTTTAGCTAGCGCATATTTACCACACGTAGCGAAATGCTACCTGAAGAAGATGCAGGAAGCCGGACTTGTGAGTGATTGCATTCCATAATGTGCTGTGATCTCAGGCTTTGTGAAATCAGGAGAATTGGGAATGACTGAAGGACTATACAACGAGATGATTCAATCGGTAAGCTTTGTTGCTTGTAAGAATGAGTGAGTTTAAGAAAATTTGCGTTTAAAACTACTTTGAATCAGCCGTTCTAATAAACTTGGACATCGTTGTATGATGCTTATTTTTTTTTCTCTCAGGGGCATTGCTTGTGTCAATTTTCGCATCTCCAATTGTATTAGCAGTGCAATTGCTGAAGTTGCCAAAGATTTATAGTCTTATAATTGGTTAGTCATCTGAATACTCTTAGCTGATAGATCTTTGTTTGTTAATTCTAACTGAACTTTGTAATTCCTTATAATTCTTTTAAGACATGCTATGTCAAGGATGCCAATCACAGGATCATCTAGCAGAAGAAAAAGGGAACATATTTTTGTTTTCATTCAATGAGATATTTGTGTATGTTTAAAATTTCTATCGAATCTGCATTGTTCAGTCGAAAGAATCGTGTTTTTCTTCTGCTCTTAGGGTTATTTTGGTGATTTCTCGATTAAACTGTCTTCTTCATTATAGCTCTTTCATTCGTTACTTTTTAACATAAAAAAGACTAAAAGAGAGCGTTATTATTAATTAAATCATATGTGTATATAGTTCAAACCCTATTAAATTTACTAACATAGATATTATAATGTATATCTTTGCAAGCAAGAAATTGAATTCAATATTTAGGTTCATTTAATCGAAACTTTGATGAGTGCAAAGATGCGGTCGAATAGTATAATAATGAAGTATGAAATTTCGTGAGTTTGAAGGGAAGACCTATACTTGGGAATAACCCATCATGAGAACCTTGATCACACACGTTTGCTTTCTTTCTAACCTTTCCTTTTTCTGGAGTTTTAGAGCTTTTTTCTGGGTACTATTGATTTAAAATATGTTTGGTCCGATAATCTGTTAGAAGTTATCATGAAATTCAAGCTTGGATGTTTCTGGACAATTATTAAGATCTATCTCTATATTTTGCTTATCATCATGAAGGTTGCCCATGCCATAGAGTTGTTGACTGCTGGGACTGACCATGCAGAAATGTGTTGTTAACTTTTTTAACGTAAGATATAATGGATTTTCATATAAACTGATGATTTATTTGGATATGAAACTAGAGATCGGGTTTGCATTGCCATGGATGGGGCCTTTTCAAGTGGCATGCCAATTGGAGTAAGACCTCATGAAGCAAAATATCTCTGCAAGAAATGACAGGACGATACTAGCTCTGCATCATTGTTTTCCCATATAAACTGGATTTATCTCTTTGAATTTAAGCGCCTCATTGTGACGAAGAGTTTTGAAGAATGTGTAAGATTAGAAACAAAATATCTTAGATATTATTGTTTATTATAGTTAATAATGTTGAACTACATTATATTTTACGTTAATGTAAACTTTGATTTATTATTATGGATTTCATTTTTCTTGTTATGGATTTTAAGTTTGTTGTTATGGATGTCAAGTTTATTGGAAAATGCTACAGGTTAAATTTGGGTAATAAAAGAGTAGAAAACAACATTTGACAAATTAGTTTTAATTTGCAAAATCAATTTCTTTTAGCTATAGAGAGGTAATTAGCGGCGTTTGTATCTTAAAACGCCGCTATATACCAGATTTTTTGCGGTGTTTGTGGGAAAAACGCCGCTAAATATCAAGACCTATTACGGCGTTTGTGGACAAAACGCCGCTAAATATCAACACCTATTGCGGCGTTTGTGGAAAAAACGCCGCTAAATCTCAACACCTATTGCGGCGTTTGTTGGGAAAACGCCGCTAAATCTCAACACCTATTGCGGCGTTTGTTGGAAAAAGCCACCAAATATCAACACCTATTGCGACGTTTGTTGGACAAACACCGCTATATATCGTTACCTATTGCGGCATTTTTTGTTACCAAACGCCGCGAACTTTAGCGACGCTATTTGCAGCGGCACTTTTTGCGGCGTTTGTCATAGCGTCGCATGTGTTTGTTGCGGCGCTTAAAAACGCCGCTATAGGTATAAAAAAACGCCGCAAATGTACAGTTTTGCTGTAGTGAGAAGACTTTTTCATACATCATATTGCAATGTAATTATATAGTTATGCTTGGCTGGCTGTACTTAATAGGGTAATGCAGAGTTATGTGTGAGATATATTTTTGTTTGGTGCAGGTATTGTGCTTGATTCTGGAGATGGTGTTAACCACACGGTCCCTATTTACGAGGGATATGCTCTTCCACATACCATTTTGCGTCTCAATCTTGCCGGCCGTGACCTCACTGATGCCCTGATGAAGATTTTAACCGAGCGAGGTTACTCATTCACCACTACAGCCGAACGGGAAATCGTGAGGGACTTGAAAGAAAAGTTAGGTTACATTTCCCTTGTCTATGAGAAAGAGCTAGAAACCGCCAAGACCAGTTCTGTTGAGAAAAGTTATGAGTTGCCTGATGGTTAGGTGATCACCATCGGTTCCAAGCAATTCCGATGTCCGAAAGTCCTTTTCCAGTCATCCATGATCGGTATGGAAACTGCTGGAATCCATGAAACAACTTACAACTCCATAATGATGTCGATATCAGAAAGGAATTATATGACAACATCGTGCATAGTGGTGGCACCACCATGTTCACTGGGATTAGCGATAAAATGAGCAAAGAGATCACAGCACTCGCTCCTAGCAGCATGAAGATTAAAGTGGTTGCACCAACTGAGAGGAAGTAGTGTGTGTGGATTGGTGATTCCATATTAGCATCCTTCAGCACTTTCCAACAGGTAAGTTCATGTCATTCATATACCTTTTCAAAATCGTATCGAAGCACTTTATGAGCAATTCTCTAACACGGGATTTACTTTTCCGTGTAATCGTAGATGTGGATTGCTAAAGCTGAATATGATGAATCTGACTGATACATGCATCACAAGGCTCACATTAAAGGAAAAAGTAATAACTCTTACAAATGACCCACTCATCCAACCCTTGGAAAAGAAGACCAGAACAGCCGCAGACTTGAGAGGACATTTTGAATGGGATTAATACGAGATTTTGTAAATATTACGAATTTTTAATATTTTTATTGATTATTTGTAATATAATTTAATATAGTATGATGCATTATATTTTAGGATTAGATTTATTATTTTATTAGGAATTAAAGTTGGGTTAAAACATTATTCTTAATTTATTATTATTTTATTAGTAATTAGAGTTAAGACATGTTTAATTTGTTATTATTTTATTCATTAGTTATTTAGGACCTTTAGAACTAATCCCCTATATAAAGGAGACTTCATTTAACTTTGTGAAATAGATTTCTTTGATTAATAATACAACGAGAGTTCATTTTTGCAAGTGTTGATTGTTTTGTACCTTCGAAGCTTCTTCTTCTATAGTTCTTTCAAGTCCTTGTAAGGGAGATTAATCTTCACAGTCCAATTTGCCTTTTCATCACGACTAGGAGAGTTGGTTAGAGCCATATTATTGAGCTTGCCTTTTCATTGCGACTAGGAGGGTTCGATAAGGGAGATCTTTTGATTTCTTGACTATCATACTCACCATCATCATTTTTACTGTTCACCTTCATAGGGGAGATCTTTTGATTTCTTGGTTATCATATTTTATTCTCAATTTCTTTATCTTTTTTTACCTTGTTCTAATCTTGCTTCTTACCTTGTTTCCAGTACTTAAAAAGAAACTCTGAAAGACCCTAGTTGTTGCTGCCACCTTCCCCTATTCATCCCCCTTTGTTCTTCATCGAGTCTAGAGCTTTCTAGGTTTGATTCCTCAACAAGAGCAATGTTCATTAATCTGCCACCACTTCTCTATCAATAGGTATCAAATTTTGGTTGATTCTTTGAAAGAATCAAGCAATCTTGCTTGTTCTTGCACAGAAAACCGCCAAGGTACCCCCAACGGAGCTAGTTTGTAAAAGATTTATCGTTTCAGGTTCTTTTTGTTTAATTTTAATTTAGATTCAAATCCTTCTCGTTAGTCTTCTTTTTTTTCATTAAAAAAAGACCGAAAAATTTTAAAAAAAAAAAGCCAAAAATTGCAAACGAAAATGTTTAGGGTTGATTTCTCTATATCTCATATTCATCCTAAGAGTAATCTCCAATCCAAAATTTACATCAATCGGAGTTCATTAGATCCTTCAAACACATCGTTCAATTTTCATTGGCAGATTCAGTCTAGAATCTTGTCGAATTTCTTGAAAATTCTAAAGAAGGAATTTCGTGATGAATATTTCCAGATTGAAACCATATATATTAAAGATCATTCAAAAAAAGAATCGAATTTTTGAGATCAATAACACCTTCGAACAAAGCGATTAAGAAAAACAGACTTTTTGAGGACTCACTTTTCAACAGAGTCTACTGGATACTATTGAAGATATTTGATTCTGAGAATTTACAGGTGATTTCTACACACATTGAACGACATTTAAGAATTTTTCCAGAATTTGTGGACACCGTTAACCCCCTAAAAAGTTGCTCAAGTTGACCCATCGTTTTCTAGGTTTCTGGTTTGATTTTTTTTTACTCTTAGTGCTTTAGGTTCTTTTGTTTTCCCTTTTATTGTTCTTTTACATTATCTAACACATTATCTTCCTTGTGTTAGTAGGACTAAAGAGTTTTCATAATTCTTCCTTCTTTGCATTCTCGTTCTCTTGGAGTCTAACCCTTGTTTGGCCTCTTAGAGCTTTTAGGTTTTCTTATCGCCTATGCTAGTAGTCAAACTCCTATATGACTATGGAAGAATACTAGGTAAAGTGAGTTTTAAAGAGTAAAATATGGAATTATTTACCTCTCATTGTGTTACTTTCTTGGAGTGGCTTGTGAGGTTTCTTGCTTTGTTGAATTTTCTTTCTTTTATTTTTATTTTACTTTAAATGTTTCGTTGAGTGTTGTGATTTTCAAGATGTTTGAACCATGACAATTTTTCAGACCTAATTGTATGGTTATACGTTGGTCTTTAAGCACTGAAGATATGGAAGAAGATGATATTCAAAGAACAAACTTATTCCATTCCCGATGTTTGATACAAGGTAAACCTTACTCCATAATCATTGATAATGGAAGTTGTGCAAACATGGTGACTAGCTACTTGGTAGATGCACTCAACCTACCTTGTCAACAACATCCAAAACCATATTGTCCGTAATGGATTAATAAAGAGTTCGAGATGAAAGTCACCAAATAATGCCTAGTCAAGCTATAGATGGGCAAGTATTGTGACAAAATTTGATGTGATGTGATTCCAATGCAAGCTTCTCACATCCTTCTGGGAAGACCATGGCAATACAACAATGATGTTACCTACTATGGTAAGCCAAACTAATACACTTTAAACCTAGAAGGTAAGACTTACACTCTCAGGCCAATTCCACCAAAAGAAATCCTAAAAGATCAAATGAGAATTTGTGTGGGGGTAGGTAAAGCAAAAAAAAAAGATGAGAAAAAGGCAAAAGCAAAAGAGGTCACTAGTTACAAAAGCTAAAAGAATAATGACCCATGGGAGGTAAGTGAACCTAATTGTGAGAATAAAAGAGTGACTCAAAATCTATGTGTGAGCACAAAATAATTGAGATAGAACCTTCTTTACAAATAACCTTGCATTCTTGTTCTCTTTAGGGAAATAATTGTCTCAATTTTCTAACTTTAACAACGATTTGCCTAGTGTGTTTTCATCTTTTTTATAGGATTCTCGAGAAGTGTTAGGTGATCCACCTGATGGATTACCACCAAAAAGAGGAAAACAACAGCAAACCAATCTAATTCAAGGTCCATCATACCTCATCAAACATACAATCTCGAAGAAACCAAAGAGTTAGATTTGTTACAAAAAGGCTACATCCAGGAAAGCCTTAGCCGTGACGCCATATTAATGACGAAACATGATTTGAACAAGTCCATAGGTAAGTATGTTGCACTACAAGAAAATATACCTTTAATGACACACGAACGATGACACGCGCTAATTTATGACTTGCAAAACATGTGTGTCATAAAAAAATGTCATGTTTCTTAAAATCTTAACAATTTATGACTTACAATAATGTGTGTCATATTTAATAGTCATAATCCAAAAAATTTAGCAAAACACGGAGTACACTTTTCATTGTGTGTCATCTCTAAATGTCTTCTTTTAATTTTCCCCCCATAATTTTCATCTTCACTTCTTTTCGGTCTCTTTTTCCAATATGTTTCCCTCTCTCCTGTACCCTTTCAAACTCTTCAACTACCAGCAAAAAATGACCCTCCCTTCCGTATTATCATTCTCTCGTAGCCCTTTCTCTTCTCTTCTCTTCTCATTTTTCTTCAAAATTAGTTTCCCTTGTTTCGTTTCGTTTCTGGGGGGTTCTGTTTAGCAATGGCAAAGGCTAATGTCGAGAAGGTGAAGCGGCTAAGAGCTTGGGTTCAAAACTACGATTGGGGAAGATGTGGGACGGAGGCACAGGTGGCGAGGCTTTTGGCTTTGAATTCTGGGTCTGAGATTAAGCCTGAAAGGCCATATGCTGAGTTTTGGATGGGAACCCATGACTCAGGGCCAAGTTTTATGGCTGATGGCAATGGAGAAGGTAGGAATTTGGGTTTAAAAGATTGGATTTTGAAGAATTCGAATATGCTTGGTCACAAGGTTTTGAAAAAATGGGGGTCTGATCTTTCTTTTCTGTTCAAGGTTTGTTCTTTTCTTTTACACGTATTTCTCTACTTTCTTTTTGGGGATTTCTTTTTTTTTCTCATTTCCTTTGATTACTAGAAAATTGAATTTTGATTTTTGTGTGCATGTGTTTGGAATTGGGTTAATAAGTTTTATTTTTCATTTTAATGGTAATGGCCAGAACTTTTGTTTCAATATTCATGGAAATTTAATTCTCACTATTCATCTAAAATTTCCATTTTTACCATTTTTTTGATGTCCATTATTATTTCCCCCTCTGCTTTTTTTGGTATTTAGAACTTTTGACAGTATAAACAAGAGTATCTTTCAAGAAACAGATGTTGCAGCATCGTACAAAGAAATACGCCGACGAGATCCGTATGGTCACCATCACCTCTCCTTTATTTTTTCTTTGTCACTTAAATGTTCCATTTCTTGATCTATGCTATTCTTTGGTGCATGGAGTAGGTCATTCTCTTTGTCAGAATTTGTGGCAGAAGTTCAAGAAGCAATTAGACCGGTTCTTAATGCATATATAAAAGTAAGGGGTTTCTTTGGCTTATATTCTAGTGTTCTATATTTTCAAATAAAAAGTGTCTCGGGTACTGGCTGCCTCTATAATATATATAAATTTATACGCACAGGGAGATGTTGAAACTTTGAAGAAGTATTGTAGTCCTGAAGTTATTGATAGGTGCAAAGCTGAACATACTGCTTATCAGAGCCATGGTATATTTTTCGATAACAAGGTAAGACTGACTATTCTATGTAATGTAACGTTGTAAGCCCTATCATATGGTACATGATAAGATGTATCAAGTTTTCTGCTGTTTATTATAACAAAAATCGGTAAGAAAGCATATACCTTTAATAACCAAGTTTGGTTATAGATGATCATGGCCTTAAATACGTCATCTTACGGATTGCAGTTGAGATTATTGGGTTGTAAATGTCATGTTGAGTTATATTCTTGATATGGAATGGTGTTACTAATTTCACCTACTTTTGCTACAGATTCTACATATATCTGACGTAGAAGTTAGAGAGACCAAAATGATGGGGACATCCCCCATTATCATAGTGGCAGTACGATCTTCTTGTTCTTTTGATTCAATTTCTTTATTGAATTAAGCCTTTTTAAGGTTTTTGAAACTGATGTTGGTGGCCTTTGTACTTTCAATGTTCACAGTTTCAAACACAACAGATCCACTGCATACGAGATAGATAGGGTAAAATAACTTTTGGTATTTAGCAATTTTATAGAGTTTCTGCATGCTGAGGAATATAATATTTTAATTGTGAAAAAAAGATAAATATACGAGTGTATTGCTTAGCCTTTTTTTTCCTGTACTACTTATTTTCTGTTGTTTCCAAATAATGTCTGAAATATCTTTAGGATTGTTGCAGGTTGCCAAAATTTGTTTTGTATTAGTTGATGGATGCTTCTTGTTTGTACTTACCATTTTCTTTGATTCTGCCAACTATTGTAATATATATGAAGCAAGTATTTTAGTTGTTCTGCACTTGTTTATAGTGGTGTTA
The DNA here is from genome assembly GCF_006381635.1 of Hibiscus syriacus. Lineage (NCBI taxonomy): Eukaryota > Viridiplantae > Streptophyta > Magnoliopsida > Malvales > Malvaceae > Hibiscus > Hibiscus syriacus. The sequence goes on along the minus strand of NW_024062743.1, from coordinate 6,210,856 downwards.
TCAAATGGTTAAGATTCATATCCACTTTCTTACTCTACATAGCTTAACCATTAGATTAACAAATTTTTCATCATCACTCATTCCCATCCTTGTACCAGACTTTGCCTAAGTGTTGTACGGAATAAATTTTTCCAGAGCTTTCGGCATCCTTCAGTGGGATTCAATCTAGTTGATTCCTTTCAAGGGTGTTTTGAAGCTTGGGTTGTGTGTTATAGTGCAATATATAATATAATCTTTTACTTTGTAACATGCCCTAACTTGATTCCAACTGTTGTGCCCAAAAAAATATTAAATGATGGTACATTGTATACTCTTGTATGATTTTTGGAAAGTTCTAGATCTGAGATCATGCATTTGCTTTAGCCTGTAATGTGTTGTGGCCCTTTCCTTTCAAATGATGTAATTCGATGTTCTAGTCACCCCACTCAGTCTTTCAACTTGCAAAAATAACTTGAAGTAGTTGGAGTTACTCAGAAAAAAGGCATATATGTTTTTTCAAAAAATAAGTCTATTGCCACTCTTACAATTATGGGGTCAAAGTTATTTTTAATCAAAACAACTGTTCTGAAATTTGGTTCAGAGCTTTTTGTATTTGCATGTCTCAGTCTATATGCTCATCTCTCTCATTTTTAGGAGAGCATGGAAAATGAAACGAATGGCAGTCTCTTTTTATTGCTTGCTTATTTCCATTGGCATTTGTTGATATTTTTTTCTTCCCTCTCAACCTTGATGCTTTTAAACCCTATAGACAACTATTGTTAAAGATGGTAGCTAAATTTAGGTGCACTAATGACTTCTAAACTTTTGCAGACAGCATCTAAAACAAAGTTGAAGGTTGAACTAGTCTTTGGTTGATCAAACTTTTGTCCTCCCAAATTGCACAAGTCAGAGTTTGTAGTTCGGGTATGACTGGTTTTACCTTTCATTGTTGGTGCTTTCCCCCTAGTCTAATTCATTTAGTTCATCAGTTGTGTTGATATTTGATTCTCAAGGATATTGTGTGGTCCCTTTGTTTCCAGCACAAGAAGTGGGAAAAACATTAGGCACCGACCTGGGCATAACTGAGACATATAACCTTAGTTTCTGTTGTACTTTAGTAAATGTTTTGTGCAGCAATTACATTTTTGCTGATTGCACTGCTTGCTCATATGTACTACGTATATCACAACCCCCCGCGCTTTCTTTAGTTTTTTTTCTGTTGGTATGCTATAGTCTGAACTATAATTGTAGGTTAGAAATTTGCATTAGAGACCTCAGCAGCCCTCCTCTCCTTTCCCCTGAATATTCTTGATGATTCCATGTAAGAGTAGTAGTTAAAAACATTATGTTGTTGAATTTGATATGAGGTAGCTTTTCAGTTTTCTCTACATATCAGTGTGACATTTCTTTTTTGTGCTTTGTTTGCACTAATATTGCCACGCCATCTTCATGGTAAGTTGGGATTGTAGATGTTTGATATAGGACCGATTTTAACATTTCATATGGTGATGTGTTCTGTAAATTGCTTATATGATATGGAGCTTATTATGTACTGGCTGTGCAAAATTTTGACATCTTTGTTTTACTTTTCTTACCATTTGTTGATATTGGTTTTACATATTCTAAGCATCCTCATTTTTTTTTTGTCAATACAGGTTTAACAACACTGCCTATTTGCATATATATGTGGCTTTTATCCAGATGCTCAAAGCTCTAAGTATGTGGAAACAAAGTGCATTATTGTATATATATAATGGTTATATGTTCTTTTTCAATGTCGTATTTTCTTTGTTTTCTTTGACTAATCGTTTATTGTAAACTATTTGTAGTGTGAATATATTGTATACAAATGTATTGCTTATATATAATATGATATATATATTTAGTATTACGAGGCATTAAATGTGATTTAGTTTGATTATTTGTCAATCTACAATATATATAAATATATATATATAATTCACGAAATACAATCATGACACACGAATGTGTGTCATTTTCATTTATGACGGAGGCTTCAATGACATGCAATGTAAATCATAAATGCGTGCCATAAATTTATGACACACAAATGTGTGTCATTTTCATTTATGACGGGGGCTTTAATGAAGCGCAATGTAAGTCATAAATGTGCGTCATAAATGCACGTCATAAATGCGTGTCATAAATGCGTGTCATAAATGCGCGTCATAAATTTATGACGCACAATTGCGCGTCATCTTAAATTCATATCGGTGGCTTCAACGACAGGAAAATGTGTGTCATCCGCACCCATAGATGACGCGCAATGCGCATCATTAAAGGGGTTTTTTTCTACTAGTGTTTTCAAAACGATTTTTTCTTAAAAAGGTGAAAGTGAGATTTTAAATAACCACATCAAATTTTAATTTATCTATTTCAATTGATTTTTAATTTGAAAAAATGCGATTTAAAAAAACCTCTCATTTCAAAAAAAATTGGGATTTCCTGTAAAATAGAAAAAATACGATTCGAGGAGTCGCCACCAATCTTTGATTAGGGTGTGATTGGGCACCCAAAATTGTTTTGTCATTTTAAATAAAAATTGATTTTAATTAAAACAACAAATTGAAATCTACGTTACCAGAAAATGAGTTCGGGAGTCGGTTACGTGTGGGGAATGATTAGCACCCCCACAGCGCCCTAAATCGGTACCTAGTCGATTAATTAACGTCTTTGCAATGAACTCTACAAATTCAAACTTAATTTGATTTTTGATCCCATAAAATAAAGATGTGAATTTAAAAATATTCAAAAGCACCCAAATAAATTAAATTCAAATTACCAAGTCGTTTTAGAAAGATAAAGAATGTTCGATTATTTAAAAATATCGAGACCAGATCTTAGATGAGTTGTAACAATCTTTTCTCGAAATATTTAAATAACTGAACATTTCATTTTCTTTCATTCCCAAATTTTAAGTGACGAATCAATTTTTTAGGTTTCACTTCCGGGATACGCTTCTAATTTAAAAATCGTTAAAATAGTCCTTTAATGAGTTAAGACAAGCCACTCAAGACAAATTTAAATTAAAAGGGTATTACCCTTAGTCCGATTATGTATTTATAAGTCAAGTTATGCACATGAGGATATCTTACAAATTGTGTAAAAAAGATGTCATGCCAAAAATTAATTAAACAAGTATTATGATTAAAAATATCATACAATGTGACATTCTAATACAAAAATTATATACACATATTTTAATTAAAAATTATAAACCATGCATATTAACCTATAATGTACAAATGTGACTTAAATATAAAAATTTAAAACATGACATGCTAAACTATAAATTTTAAAAAAAGTACATATATACATGTTAAATTAATAACTAAATTTAAATACACATAAAATTAAACATGCAAATCAAAAATTAAATCAGGGACTTAAATAAAACAACACGTATAAACAAGGGATCTACACCTAAATAACCCAACAAAATTACAACTAAAATTAAAACTGGGAAAATAACTAAATCAGGACAAACATAAAAGATTAAATTCAAAAACAGTCCTAAAGGTGACTAAGGTGTAAAACACGCTTAAATATGGGGGACTGGAAACCTAATTTTACCTATCAAATTCAATGGCTAAAAATTAATTAACCCAAATGATATTTTATAAAACCTAACTTTACATAACCTAAACTAAACCCAATTCACGTGTACATACCCATCAACCTCACACTTTCTTCTCCACTCTTTCACACACATTGCCATGAAACTCTAAACCCAAACACTCCAACCACAATTTTAATTATGGCGATGATTTCATCTCCAAACCCCGACGCACTATAAGGTAAGCTATCAAAACCCTCTCATTTGACTTGATTTATTTTACCCAACTAACACAACCCCTTTACTTCAACGGTGTAAACTCGAATGACTAGGAAGCAAAGTGGGACGAACTACCACTAAAGTAAACATTTAAGCTGTCTTCTTTATGCTTTTGACTTGATTTCGGTTCAAAACATATGAACACACAAGAAGATTATGAAAGCAATTGAAAATGGAAACTAAAAAAATAAAATACCCTTTTCAATTCTATGTATTGCTTTGATTCAATGAAAAGTGGGGCTCTTTACTTTTATCTTCGAACACTGTTTTTTACAACCATTTGATCCTCTTGATTTTTTCACAAAAAAAGTATTTTACACACTCCGTTTTCTAGTTCTTGCTCTCTAGTGTTTAAAAACAAATAAAAATGATCTCTCTTCTTCTCGTAATGGTCATGGGTTGATGATATCTCTCCCTTTTTTTCTTTTTTTTTCTTTCTGCCTGTCCCCCTCTCTCTTATGGTTAATTGAAAATTAAAACCCCTGACTCTCTACAACTGTTCCCTCTTTTTTCCAGCTCAAAACTTCCTGTCTTGTTGGCCTAGTCCAATTGAGCACGGGTTGGGTTAGAAATCATGTTGGGCTCGATTCAAATTGTCTAATCTGCTATAAGCCCGGAAAAAACGAGCATCTACATATGTTATTATATATCTTGATGATATTCTTATATACTCTTCTTCTCTTAATTCTCATATCATTCACGTTCCAGCTCTTGAAGTTCTCCACCAAGAACACTTATACGCTAACATGGACAAGTGTGTGTTTTGTAGTGATAAGCTTATGTTTTAGGCTTTATAATTCATACACATAAAATTCATGTAAATGATGAAAAAAAGACAGCAACACGGGACTGGACCACACCATCTTCCAGTACCAAGAGTTATCGAATGGTGTTAGGTGACCCTCCTGATGGGTTACCACCTAAAAGCCCTAATCACTATATCATATCAATGAAGAATCACGATTTACGAGAGTCCAAAGGTAAGTATTTTATTACTCATTTTAATGATATTGTAACGTAATTCTTCTTATTCTTACAAGGTAAGACTCTTGAAGTTTTCGTCCATACTAAACACAACTCCTTTAAGTGCGTAACAGAATGAGGTAAGCAAAACATAGTAGACGATGCACTACCACGAAGGTATATTGTTACCTATCAAACGCATACTACTATTCCGAGAATTGAACATATCAAAGGTGTATATCACGATAACTCTGATCTTTCTGATATTTATACTTATACTTTTAAAAGTGATTTTAATTAGTTTTACCTTGTATATGGGTTTCCTTGCCAACTAAACATGTTCTGCAGTTCACAAATCTCCTCCCGAGAATTCTTAATTCATGAACCACACTTAGGAGACTTAAGGGATTACTTTAACAAACCAGTTGACATAAGGGGTTACTTTAACAAACCCGTTGACATTGTTTTTAAACACTCATTCTCGCCACACATGAATAAAACCATTGTTAAATTATCTTAAGCAATCATACATAAAGCCAACAGTAGTCGGTGCCGTGTTGAATTTCAACCTAAACATCATATTATAACACTTGTATGCAAAAAAGGATTTCAAGACTACAAGAAATCAGTTCCTACAAAAAAGAAACCTCGACTAAAACACATAAAGACACATCACATTGATTCTGGTAAATGTTTCACAAGTTTTCCTTTCAACATATCTAATTTTCTTTCTCTTGGATTTTTATATTCGAGGACAAATCCTTTTGAGGAGAGGGGGAACGATACATGCACCAGAGTTCATAATGATAATACATTATTCTTTATACTAATGTTTCTACTTGAACCTATTAGAATAACAAAGTCTCGAAGATTCAAATCATATTTATTCGGTAAGCATAATGTGAATGAATTAAACGATTCTAATGTTGTTCCCTTTAATGTTTCATATTCGAGGTTGAATATTTTTTTAAAAAAATAGGATGATACATGCATCACAAGGCTCACATCAAAGGAAGAAGTAATAACTCTTCCAAATGACTCACTCGTCCAAGCCTTGGAAAGGAATACCAGAGCAGCAGCAGAATTGCGACGACTTTTTGAGTGGTATCCTGATCTTATATGGTCAAATTGTCTCTCGATATACGACTGTATGTCTATTATATTTCCAACGGTTCTTGAATTGCATCAATATGATATCAGGAACTCAAGATATGATCATTTTAGTGAAGACAACGCATGCAGAAAATCTTATACGGGATTAATATGTGATTTTGTAAATATTACGAATTTTCAATATTTTTATTGATTAGTTGTAATATAATTTAATATAGGATGATGCATTATCTTTTAGGATTAGATTTATTATTTTATTAGGAATTAAGATTGTGTTAAAACATTATTCTTAGTTTATTATTATTTTATTAGGAATTAGAGTTAAGACATGTTTTGTTTGTTATTATTTTATTCATTAATTAATTAGGACCTTTAGAACTTATCCCCTATATAAAGGAGGATTTATTTAACTTTTTGAAACAGATTTCTTTGATTAATAATACAACGAGAGTTCATTTTTGCAAGTGTTGATTGTCTTGTGCCTTCGAAGCTTCTTCTCCCGGAGTTTTTTGAAGTTCTTGTGAGAGAGATTAATCTTCACACTCCAACTTTCCTTTTCATATCGACTAAGAGGGTTGGTTAGAGCCATATTATGGAGTTTTCCTTTTCATTGCGACTAGAAGGGTTTGATATGACACTTATTCATCTATTTTCTACAAATCCATCCTCACCATCATCATCTTTACCATTCACCTTCATAAGAGAGATATTTTGATTTCTTTGTTATCATACTTTATTCTCAATTTCATTATCTTTTTTTTATCTTGTTCTAATCTTGTTTCTTACCATGTTTTGGGCACTTAAAAGAAACTCTAAAATACCCTAGTTGTTGCTGCCACATTCCCCTATTTATTCCCCTTTATTCTTCATCGAGTCTAGAGCTTTCAAGGTTTGATTTTTCAACAGACCAACGTTCATTAATCTGCCACCACTTCCCTATCACTGGCCCTTCAATTGTGCATAGGAAATGTTTCTAAGCACAAGCAAGGAGAAGGTAGGTTGAGCCTCAATAACTGCTCCGTCCGAGGAAGTAAATGTTTCTTGCAATTTCATATTTTGGTTTCATCATCTCTTCTTTTTGTTTTCTTTTCCTTCCCTCTTTCTTTGGACAATAATCCTGAAGGAACTGATGTTGTAGGGAACTTTGAATATTTATATTTTCAGTTATCGTTTTTCTAATTTCTTTTTTGTTAGTGAAACTTGTTTGCTAGTTTGTTAATGTCTGCCATATTCGGGAGCTACCACCAATTTGATGAATGAATAATCATTTCTATAAAGTATGAAACCATAATAATATTATGAAAGTGACGCTCTAATTTAAAAATCCAAATACAAAAAGAAATAAAAAAATCATGATAATACAAGTTGATGAATTTTACGAACTACAATAGAAATTTTATAAATTAATACTCAATAAATTAATAACATCTTTAAAATAATAATTTTTTCGGTCTCGATTTGAGTTTAAGGTCTAAATTAATAATTTTGATAACTTAATAATATAATAATTTTTTGGAAGACCCTTATATAATTTATGGTCCCTTCAATATTATAAATTATTAATTCTATAAAATTATAATTTTATTAGGCTAACTTAGTAAAATATGATTCTATTGTTCTTTCCTTCTTCTTAAAATTTAAATGTACATGTATTCCATCTCTAACTTTTCTTACTGCGACCAAAAATTATGGTGTTAGGTTCTTATATTGCTACAAAAAATTGTTAAGAGTTGTTGTCGGTACGAGTGCTAGTGGTGGATCCAAAAATTTAAAAATAAGTCCAAATTTTTTGTGACAGTATCGATACTGAGGCCCCGTTTTTACAACAGTATCGACACTAAGGCCCCATTTTCGCAACAGAATTCATTTTGGTATCGATACTCATAGGGGTATCGATACTTGACCCTAAGGTATCGATACTACAAGTAGAGTATCGATACTAGTCACTTCATATGGTTATATTTGACTCATTTAAGGTTTGTAAGAGCTAAGAACGATCCAGAATAGTAAGACTTAGACTATGAGGGATATAAGTTACTAAACACACCTAGAAACACTTTTAGGAGTGGGTTACAACGAATGTAAATATACTAAATGTAATACGTAAAAATATCTTCAGTGGAGTATGTATACGAATTGTTAAGGATGAGAATCGTTGTAGAGGATGTACCAACAAACGGTACAATGAGTAATTTAGATTCGGTAAAAGTAAAAGGAACAAACTCCGAGAATATCAGTTAACCCATGAGAGAAATGTACCCGAGCCAGGTATCGGGCCAACTAGTGCTTCAAAAAGTTATTAGCAACTCCAAAACTATCTTTGGACCATAAAACACGTAGAAACTTCTCTTGAGTCAGAATGACTAAAGCGTCCTTAAGAAATGAATGAGATGGCAGCTAGTGAGAGGATAACCTCTCTTTAGTGAGTCCAACTATGCTAAAGCATAACTAGGTTATCTTGGTTGCCCTAGTAGGGCATTGTTAGTGCCAAGGAACTTCAAGACGAACTAGGGTGAGAGGCTCAAACACTCGCAATGAGTGGGTTAGATTTGTCAGTGTTGGATGACCTTTAGGCCTTACGAATGCTAAGGTAATAAGGAATATTGATATGACTTAAGGGCATAAGACCCTAAAATATTGTTAAGCCTTTGCATAACATTCTAAGAGAGAGAACGACCGAAATACTAGTAAGTTACGGAGCGTCTTCACCTACTTATGTTGTAAATAACAATAATGACAAACTATCAAGGAGATAATAATACTATATGCGTGATAACCATATAAGCCTTATGAGGTAAGATTCCATAAGACTAATGCCTTTGTTTACTTCTCGAGAAACGATAAGGAGACCCAAGCTACTTGTGTGTACGACGTTCATCTAAGGTATGTATATGTATCTGCAGTGCTAAGGTACTTTAGTATCAGTGTGAATGAACTTTTAAATCAGTGCGAATGCACATTTATATCAATGTTGAGGCACTTTAGTACCAGTGCTAGGGCACTTCTGTGTATTGATGGCTATGCCACTAAATATATGTATATTTTATGTTTGGTTATGTATCATGCTTATTGCATTCTGTCATTTTGGTATTGTGGTTAGAGACCCAATATTTGTATACTCATGGTGAGACTCTCAGTATAAGACTAAGGGAAGCATGAAACTCAAACTATAGCGATAGAACTGTCGAACCCTAAGTAGGTAGCATTTAATCTAGATCTTGCATATACATACTGCTTAGTACCATGCCTATCGCGTTCTTTTTTTAAAGAAATTCTTATACTACTCAAGATTATCGATTATACTATTGGGCTTTGTAAGCTCAACCTTCAGATGTTTTCCATTGGAAGGTCTTTAGCGTGATCAGTTCGTGGAGCACCGTCGCGGTAAGTTTCTAGCATTCCTCTTAGGGGATGTTTGGTTCACGACATACAACATTACCGAGGGAATGGAATCCTCATTCCCCCATTTGGTTGGGCGGTAATCATATTCTCGGTTATCTTTTATTACCAACAGTAGATTTTTTGGGGTATATTATCGGGAATATGATTACCCATTCTCTTAGGTATTGTTGGATTACCGGCGTTTTAGACTAAAGTGCCCTTAAAACTTTTTTTAAAAAAAATTATCCTTCTTCTATCATTGAATAATACAAATTCTACGAAGGTTAAATTACATAATTATCCTTAAACTATTTTAGATTTACAAAAAAAATCCATAATTATAATTTTATATGAAGTTCAGGGGTTAAAATAAAATTTTATCCTTTCGTTAAATCTATTTATCTTTTCAATTTTGTAAAAAAAATTATAAATTTTATGAATTTAAACTTTTTAAAGAAAATATATAAATTAATTATAGTAATATTATAGTAGAATTCAACTTGTTAAAAAACAAATATATAATAAGGACAATTTGGTAAAATATATATTCCAATAATATTTTATTCCTTTAACCAAACACGGTAATCTTACATTCCTACTAAACCAACCAAACACAAAATGCAACATTCCCAGTAATCCTATTCCCTATTAATCTTTTATTTCCACTGGTAATCTTATATTCCGTGAACCAAATGCACACTTAGAGTATTGTAGGGTTACTTGTAGTGGGCACGTGTATTCATAGGGCCCTTGTGTATTTGGAGTTGTAAATTCTTACTTGTATTATTTGATTATAAACTATGTGTCATGGAGCTATGGTTTTACAAATGATTTTATAACAGTTAACTATGTTTTAATTATGATATCATTCAGCATGTTTGAAAGGAAACGAACATGTTTTGAAAAGCGGGGTTACCTCGGTAGCCCAGTATGATACTTTAGGCCCAATCGGGTTTAGGGTGTTATACAAACACAATCGAATTCTAATTTATTGGTTTATGGGGTCCAACGATCACCCTTAGGGATTCTATCGTGTATGGGCACGATATCGGTACGTGACTGTCCAACCTGTCGAGGCCCATGTGTGCCTTGCGAAGCCCCTAGGCCCGCCCGCATCACGTTATAGATGCGGGGCTCTGCAATGCCGTGGTGAACTGTGAGGGGTACCACTACAAAGATATGAGGTTAAAATGGCCCACCTACTTATCACCAATTGGTTTTAAGAAGGAATGGTGACCATTCGCTTCAGAACTCTGTAGTTAAGTGTGCTTGGATCAGGGAAATCCATGGATGGGTGACCCACTGGGAAATTGTTCAGAAATGAATGACTCGATCCTACATAATTCCTTTAACGCCTCTGACCCATTTCCAATAATTTGGATCCTTAATTTTTTTTCTTAAAGCTAGAGTCCTCTCGGCCTCTTTGATGCAGCCAACCAGTATTCCCTGAGGCCTAAGTCGGATAGTGACCTACCTGGGATGAAATATTTCATCACGTGTAATAGATGTGGCAGTTCATTATACGACTGATCCCAATCACCGTACAGTAGTGTCATAGTTTTGTGTTTGGCCATCTAGGACTTGTAATAAAACTGAATATACCCAAATATATTTCGTATTGATGTCACGATCATTGATACTAGGATCCTTGGATTTTTCTCCACCAGTAGCTTCATGTATGCACAAATGACATCGAACTCTAAGTGCTTGTGGTCTTGTGTCAAGGAGCTGAACGTGCAACTGTGCTAGTTGTAGAACCTTGACATTTCCCACAATATCTTTCGCTTTAGGTTTGAGACATGTATCCTCTACTTACATCCAACATTGTTGTTAATACATCTGACAAAATATGTCTTCTGGTCAGACTCCACAACAATGAATTCCATATGATCTTTGATAAAAAAAAACTAATTCACAACTAGTTGTACATCTTTCTTACTCCCAAACTGTTACCCAACTCCAAACTCCATTGATCCTTCATCTAAGGTCCCCCAGTGAGCTGTGCATATATCGGGCATAGAAGGAATCTCATGATTCCTCATGGCATCATAGTTTATCTCATGCATTGGAACTATATGATGATATTGAGACATCTGGGGGTACGAACTTTATATTGCATGGTTGTTAGTGGATGTTCCCAAACTGGTGGAGCATTCTACATTGCTTGGCCACGAGAAACAACTATCTCTCAAACATTCCCTTTATATCAAAAGCTTGTCCCTCTGAAGCAACCTCGACAATATCATATACATCGATTATTGTTGTGTCATCGTCCATCATAAGTGGAACAAAATTTTCATCATCCTCACTAAAATCAGTAAGGATTTCACCGAATTGCCCAAGAGGTTATCTATATCTTCTGATGATCCTATTTCTATGGTCATTGGTCCAGCAGTTGAGGAAGTAGGAACATTTGTAGTTTCGGCAATAATCAGATTGATTAAGCCCAACCATAACAGTTACATCGTCGTCGTTGTCGAGCAGGATTGCTCCATATTTGAACAGAGTCTCTAAAATGATGTGTCGGTATCTCAAACTTGAAACATAAGTTCTAATTTTTCTTTCAATTTTCATCTTCATTTTCCCATAAGTTACATCTGTCAGGAACATCATGTTCACGGGACTCTGTGACATGAACTGAACACCATCTTTAGTTTCAATAACTTGGTCATTTGGGTGGACGACTGTGAAAAACTTGTTTGCCATAGCTTCAGAGAAAGATTATTTTTGCTTATTCAATACAATCGTAAAAATAACAAGTCTTGTAAAGATTCATATGAAGTGAGCCAATTTAAAACAAATACGACCCATCATTAATTGCCATTCATTGTTTGGCCAGTGAAATGGCATCTCACTAGGCACCGTTTTAGCTATTTTTCAGTGCTCAAGTAATGCACTATGTTAGCTACTTTTTAGATATCATTTGTTACAACAATAATGCAACATTTGGATTATTTGGTTAGTCATTTACTACAAAATTCAAACAACTTTTTCAGAAAATGGGTGAAATAGTGGTGCATTATCATCTTCGGCAACTTTTCAGTGATATATCAACTCAAATCAGACAACGTGTTTTTAACTCAGGCAAAATAATGCACCCTTCCAACTATCGTTCAGTGAAATACGAACTCAAATAAAAAAATTTGGTGTTGAATTATCACTTCAAATAAAAAAAATTGTATTTAAAACAGGCCAAATTATTCATTGGTTCAGTTACTTTTCAGTGCTCAATTAATGCAGCAATAATGCAACAGTTGGTTTATTTTGTTGGTCATTTACTGTAGAATTCAAGTAACTTTTTAGAAAACGGGAGAAATAGTGGTGCATTATCATCTTCGGCAACTTTTCAGTGATATTAACACAAATCAGACAACGTGTTTTTAACTCAGGCAAAATAATGCACCCTTCCAGTTATTGTTTAGTGAAATATGAACTCAAATAAAAAAACTTTTAAGTGTTGAATTATCACTTCAAATAAAAAAAAATGTGTATTTAAAACAGGTCAAATTATTCATTGTTTCAGCTAATTTTCAATGCTCAGTTATTGCATCGTGGTAGCTACTTTTTCAATGGTCATTTATTGCAGCAATGGTTGACTTTTTCATAAACGTTTTAGTAATGTAACAACTCAAATTAGAATTTTTTTTCTGTAGTGCATTTATCACTTCGTATCAGAAAAACATATATTTCACGAAGGCCAAATAATGACTCATTTTATCAACTTTTTAGTGCTCATTTTATCATTTTCAGCAACTATTAATAATTGTGAGTTGAAAACCATTTTACTCTAATATTAAAGCAAAAAAACACATTTTTTGTTTAATGTTTATGGTGTTTATAAGGTTAGTGTTATTTACCTCCTTATGTTAATGTATTAAGTTTGTTGTTTTTTATTCTTAATGTGTATTTCTGAAGATCTAATCTAATGTTCATAGTATGTTGTTCTTTTCAACAAAATCTACCACATAAAAAAACTAAACATAACTCGTCACCTCGAGATGTCTAGTTCCAGTGAATGTTTTTTCAAAAAATAAATTCACATAATAACCTGCAAAAAAATTAATATAAGGAAATATTAAAATATTGGGCCCGAAATATAAAAATAATATTTCATGAAACTCGAGGTGATGAATTTTCCATGCACCGTAAAAAAATATTATAGATTCCAAATTAATTTCAGAGATGTCCTACTGGGCCAAATAATAGCGGCGCCTACCGTATTGGGCCAACAAAAATCTAGGTTCTAGATATGTCGACATTGGTATCCAACCAATTGGCCTATGTTCTTTACCCTTTCTCCATATAAACCAAACGAACTGTGTGCTGGTAATATTTACCTTCATATCCCACCTGCCCAGATTTACCGCCAAATCATTCAAATTAAACAAAAACAAAATCCCATTTGAGAACTTTTAACCAACACAAAAGGAAGTGTTAGCCTACCCTTGGAGAGACCCTTCATAAGTCCCACCAATGGCCACGCCGGCCATTCGCCAGGCATTTCCGCTTCCAGCGTATCGAGATAATTCAATACAAGATATTTGTATATTTTGTTCTCATGGCACGTACATGGAGTCTTCAATCTTCCCCGTAAAACGTTTTTTTTTTTCAAAAATTATGATTGGATTTTAAACTCAAATAGGGTAAATTAAATTTTAAGGATTGAGTTTTCGTTATTTAAAGTTAAAGAGGTGATTAATGTTGTTAAGTTTTCTGTCATACAAGGTAACAATTGTTAACATCAAGTGATCAATTTGTTATAAATTGATAACGTAAAGATTAATTTTTAGTTTTGAAATTTGGAAAAAATAAAAACTTAAACATTAATAATCATGTGTAATTTGTACTTTTATATTTTTATTAATTTAAAATCGTGTGTAATATTAACCTTTTCGGATATTGAGTTTGAAATATAATAAATAATTTAAAATTATAAAATCGAACCGAATTAAAAATTTAATTCTTATGTCATTCAATTTCAATTTCATTTTAGAAAATAGTATAACGTGACTGAATTCATCTTTTATTAAAAATCAAGCCAAACCGAATACACCCGTACTTTTAATCCAGCTAGTTTTTAATTTTTTTTATTCACCTTGTAACATCGAATTATAAAACCGATTGATTTCAGTTCGATCAAAGCTCAACTTCAAATAGATGTCAAAATGCTTTCCAAAATCAAGAAGCCGTAGAGAGAGGGGCAAAAAATCAATACAGTGACGTCAAGAATCTTTCATTTACAGCTTAAGAGTTCAGTTTGGAAGCAAATTAACGAGGGAAAAACAAAACCTTGTAATTTATAGATATACTATGCAGGTACTACCTCAGGTTCCAAGGGTGTTGAACCATTATTATCTGGTGTAGTTTTGGCAACTGTTGGGGTGTCCTTGGATGCTTTGTCTTCTTCTTGGAACCCCTTCTTAAACCTATCATAATTAGTGGGCTCAGTCGACTTGAATGGCCGTTCACCGAGTATCCGAACCAAGTCCTCTTGGTGAAGGACCTCTTTCTCCAGAAGCAATTCCGCGATCTGAGCAACATGCTCCTTGTGCTCCTCAACCAGTTGCACCGTTCGGTCATATGCCTTACCCACCCACTCTCTAACTTCACTGTCGATAATTGCACCGGTCTTGCTGCTATAAGGCTTGGTCATCTCAAATGCATCATCCTTTTGAGGGAAAGAAAGAAGACCAACCTTGTCACTGAAACCGTATACTGCCACCTGGGCATATGTCATCTTGGTTACTTTCTCCAAGTCATTTTGAGCTCCAGTTGATATTTTCCCCAACAAAACCTATTCCCCATAAATAAAAGAAGCATGGCATGGTTAAAAATCCAACATGCAAACCAGAAAGTGCAAAAATGTTATGGCCAAAACATGATGGCTTTACTCTTTCTACCTAATGAAGAGCAGTTGTGTGGCATAAATATCATCTATGATTTCATCTCAACTTGATATACAAGTAGAGGTGATCGTTCAATTGAGTCGAGTAAAAAAAAAATTCGAGTTATTCGAGTTTACAAATCCTATTTTACAACTAGAAGTTGAAATATTTTCGAGTCGAGTCGATTTTCGAGTTTTTGTTTAAATTTAATTGTGAATATTTATAATTTTATAATATTTTTGTTGTTCCAATTTAAGTGACTTTCTATAATCATATGATATTCATATTTATTTTCATATGTGATATATCATACAAAGTTCAAGAACTCGACTCAAACTTGAAAATAAATCTACTAATAACTAAAAATTTCAAGTTATTCGAGTTATTCAAGTTGCATTTTACAACTCGATTTTAACTTGAATTTTTTTTCGAGTCTAGTCAAGTTTATGAAATTATAACTCGAAGTCAATTCGATTCGAATTTTTTCGATTCGAATCGAGTTGAAAAAATCGATTTTTCGAGTCGAGTCGAGTTTTGCTCACCCCTATATAAAAGACGGACGCACGAGATATGTGATCTATTTGAGGGTATCAAAACAGAACCCAAAAACGTGAGGTACATGCATGAATGAGTAGTGTTGTCAAATAAACATGCTTGAAATACAATCATGTCAAATGACCTGAATCCGAAATGATCTAATCCTGAAATGAGTAATGAGCCAAAGAATTGAAATCCAATTAACCTGATCTATTCAAACATCCCAGGGAGACGAGATTCTCTATTGATGAAGATTTCAACATTCATAATTCTGTCTGTTTTTAGGTTTGGAAAATTGTGAATTTTTAAGAACGAGGATGGAGAGAGTTAGAGAACGAGAGAGTTTTCGAAATGCAATGGTGGAGATACTTGGGTCTGCTTTCGTGGATAATCTTAGTAGGAAAGTGCGTTGTAGTGCTTTATGGGATCGTTTTAGTTATTATGGAAAAGTCATTAGGGTGTTCATTCCATTTATCAACAACAGACCGAAATATAAGGTTAGTACGTTTACGTTTGTCTATTTCGCAAGAAAGGAGGATTTGTGCAATGCAGTGGAAAAGATGAATAACGTCAAGATCGATGGAAGGAGGATTTCTGTGACAATAGCTAAATATGGGAAATTTCTGGGGCGATGAGACAGAAAGATGGAAGGGTTGAGGGTTCAAATAGTGTTGACAAAGGAGGGGTTAAGGCTGAAGATCGTTTGCTTCAGTTGATGGGGTAAGGAAGATGGAGATGTTAAATAGGTTCCATGATGGAAGGACTTATAAAGATACAGTTGTTGGGGTAAGGATCCAGTGGATGTTCAAGAGGGTAGACATAGAAACAAGGAGCTGGAAAATCCTAGGGAAATCTTTATTCTGGTGGAGGAAAGGGTCTGGTTGAGATCATCCCTTACTCGTATCTGTAAAGGGATTTTTGAAGTGGATTTTTTGCAGAAAGCTCTAAGGGACGATGGCATCAATGTAAAGGTGGTAGGGTGGGGATTCGCAAAGAACACTTGTTTGGTAGTTTTCCAATCGGTGGAGGAGAGAAGGATGGTGATGGAAGAAAAATGGGAAGTTTTTTCCTTCTGGTTTGAAAGATTGGAACCTGTTTTGGATGAGGGAGGTATTCCCCTAGCTTATTGTGCGATCTCCATGGTAGGAGTTCCATTAAATTGCTGGTCGGTTCCTTTCTTACTAGTTTGGCATCCTGATGGGGTAAGCTAGTGAAGATCCAAGATGAAACTGATCAAAGAGGGGACTGCAGAGTGGCGCAGATGCTGCTCAGGGTCGTCAGTCCATTTGATATTCCTGAACACATTATCATCAATACGTATGGGAGGAAGTTCTTAATCAAAATTAAGGTTGAATGTGCTGATGATTATTTTCCTGAGTTATCAGAAATGGTTGAAGATGATGTTTCAGAGGATCCATGGGAGGAGAGCTCCTCGGACTGGAGCAATGGGGATGTTCAGCTACAGCAGGAAGGTCACATGGGTTTTCAGGAGGTGTCAGACACATAATAGGGTAGAGGAATGGGTTCAAGGTTCCCAACAAGGCAAAAACACAGAAACCGAGAGGGGTTTGAATTTTTGCTTAAATTTAAAAAAAAACAACAGAAGTTATCTCCACCCAGCAGCAAAAGTCAGAAGGTTTTAAGGAAGGGAGAGAAGATGGGAGGAGTAGGGGGATGTTTCCGTTGGGCATGACATAGTTGACTGTGATAATGGGCTTCGGAAAGGCCTGGTAAGACAAGTGCTGGGTGGGTTGGATCGAGAGAATGGTAGAATAACCAGGGGGTGTCACATTTCCACTGCAGATATTATTGAGGAGCAGTCTCGGGCTCCTCTGCAATGTGGGCCTTCATCGGTGTCTCAGCAAAGAATTCCTGGAAACAGTGGGGCTGGAAACAAAGTGAGAAGAGGCTCATGTAACCGTGTTTATTAGAGGTCAAGGAGGGGGGAGCGAAGAGCTGTGTAGGTACAAGTTCAGATTATATTTATTCAAGGGAGGCTGCTGGAGGGGCCAAGGCACTTGAGTGCTGGAATGTAAGTAAAATGTTGGGGGTGGAATTTAGAGGGGGAAAACAGAATTTTATGGAAAGAACAGTAACACTGGTTAAGGAGAGAGAAGTAAATGGGAGTAATTAAGGGATAGTGGTTTGTAAGGTTATAGATTGATATAGATGTCAAATTGGAAAGTATTGTCTTGGAATGTGCGAGGTCTAGGTAGAAGGGTTAAAGCTAGAGCGGTTAGGAGGTGTGTTGAAGAGAAGAAGCCTACAATCTTATTTATCCAAGAATCGAAATTGGAGTTAGTTAGTCCTTCATTATTGCGAAAAATGGGAGGGAAATTATTGACAGGTTCGGCAGTATATTCTGCTGAAGGTACTGAAGGTACTGCTGGAGGCTTAATTACTTTGTGGAACGAAAATGCATGTGATGTTAAGGAAGAGGTAATTCACAGCAGATTCTTGGCAGTAAGAGGAATTACAGAAGAGTTCTCAGGGTCTCGTTGGTTTATAAATGTGTATGGACCGAGCGTGGATTCTAAAAAAGAGATGTTTTTAGGGAGCTGCTTTCGTTTTTGGAAAATGCAGACTGCCCAGTGTGTCTTGGAGGGGATTTTAATGTTGTTCTGTCACGAGAAGAGAAGGCTGGTGGTAAAGTTAATTTGATTTCAATGAATGTTTTTAGACACTTTGTGAGCAGTGCTAATTTGGTAGATTTACCTTTGGCAGGAGGTAGATTTACATGGTGTAATAACAGGGATGTCCCAACCTATGAGAGATTGGATCGATTTCTTGTGGATCAGATTTTTGTCTTTCTTCCCAATGTTAACCCAAAGTCTTCAACCAAGGTCTACTTTGGAATCATAATTTGATTATGCTGGAAAAGAGGGGTTCAAATTGGGGTCCTAAACCATTCAAGTTGTTCAACTATGTCATGGAGGAAGAGGGGTTTGGTAAGATGATGGAGGATGAACTATTTAAGTTGTGTAAAGTAGAGAAGAAAATTCCAATTTCCAGTGTGCTTAAAGGGGTGCAGAAAGCTGTGAAGAAATGGTCTAATAAGGGTTACCTAGAACTTCCTGGAAATATTAGCAGTTTGGAAAAAGAAATTCAGATGTTGGAGATTGATTTGCAGCAAGGATTACCTGTGGTGTCTATGAAGCAACTAGTTGAGGCAAGAGTCGATCTGGTTACAAAAATCGATAGTGAAGTGGAGTTTGGAAGGGGACAAGAACACAAGATTTTTTCATCAGTGTGCTGGAGGCAGAGGTAAGAGGAACTGTATAAAGTCCCTCAAAGTGGGGAATGAAATCACCTCAGATCCTTGTAGGATTAAATCATCAGTGGTGGAATTCTATAAGGATCTGTTTATACAAAAAAAAACACACTGGAGGCAGAAGATTTGGACTTTATTTCTAAAATTATCGAATGAGTAAAGTATGGCTCTTGAAAGGCCATTTTCTGAAGAGGAAATCTGGGAAGTAATTGCCAATTCGGAGAGCAACAAAGAGCCTGGACCTGATGGGCTAAACTTAGGGATTTTTAAGAAATTCTGGCCAAGTTTGAAAGAAGTTATGTTGCTGTTTTTTAAGGAGTTTTATGAGGGGAAGGAATGGGATAAGGAAATTAATCACTCTTTCATTTCTCTTATTCCTAAGAAGGTGAATCCGGAGGGATTAGAAGATTTTAGGCCTATTAGCCTTGTTAGAGGTTTTTATAAAATTCTTTCAAAGGTTTTAGCAAGAAGATTGAGCCTATGCATTAATGAAGTTATAAGTCCGTCTCAATTGGCTTTTATCTCAGGGAGACACATTATGGATTGCTCCTTTATTGCAAATGAAGGCATTAACTTTTGGAGGAAGAGAGGTTTGAAGGGGGTGGTCTTCAAGGTGGATTTTAAGAGAGCTTATGACTCGGTAGATTGGGAGATTTTGATGAAAATAATGAGTAAAATGGGGTTTGGAGTTGGATGGTGCTCTTGGATATATAAATGTATCAACTGCTTCCATTTTGGTCCTAGTAAACGGGAATCCAACGGAGAAAATTCACCCTTCAAGAGGACTAAGGCAGGGCTATTCGTTATCTCCGATGTTGTTTAATTTGGGAGGGGAATTGTTGCATTTGTTGTTGGCAAAAGCAGTGGATAAGGGGTTGTTTTCAGGTTTTGAGCTAGGTTCTCATGATCGCTCATTCATGCTATCACATTTACAATTCGCGGATGATCTAATAATTTTCAGTAAGGCAACTATTCGTGACTTGTTGAATGTCAGAAGGGTTTTGTTGATTTTTGAATTATTGGTGGGATTGAAGTTAAACTTAACCAAGAGCAGAATATTTGGAGTTAATGTGGAGGAGCAGGTTCTAGATGCTTGGGCAAAGGAAATAGGATGTTCAAAGGGTTCTTTTCCTTCGGAGTACCTAGGGTTACCGTTGGGGGCAAAGAGGAACTCTTTTGCCTTATGGGAACCTGTTGTGCTAAATCCCTATCGTTGGCTGGAAGGGTTGTTTTGGTGAAATCCGTTTTGTGCTCTCTCCCCATTTATTTCCTATCTATTTTTCGGATACCAATTACTGTCAAGTCAGTTTTATTGAGCAGAGGTGTCGTAGGTATCGAAAATCCTAATTGCGTGTTCTGTGGAGGGGAACCTGAATCGGTGAGTCACTTATTCTTTTCTTGTGGTCAGGTTTGGGAGATTTGGGTTAAATTCCTCCGGCTGTGGAATGTTTGTTCAGTACTACCCAATAACCCTAAAGGTTTCTTGCTTTCATGGGTGGAATTAAGGCCTAACTCGGTTATTTGGCAATTTATTCTGTGGACTGTCTGGATTTGTAGAAATCAGATTGTGTTTCAAAATGGCAAGATGGATAATGCTAATCTTTTCTTTTTGGTGAGGTATAGGGTGGCTTTGTGGTTCTTGGCTAAATATAAGAGTATTTCTATTCTTTTTGATAGCCTTGTGGGTGATTTAACTTTAGCGGATGTGCATCGTTCACCTTCCAAGGTGCGGATGCAAAATTTGAAGTGGTGTCCTCCTCCTACGGGTTATTTTAAGGTGAATGTTGATGGGGCAGTTACTTTTGATTGGAGAAGAAGTGGAATAGGAGGAATCCTTAAGGATGTTGATAATATGAAGTTGGCTTCCTTTTCTAGAGCAACAGGTCTGTGCCCTCCGATTCAGGCAGAGATTTTTGTGAACAAAGCAGGGTTAGACTTATTTTTTGATTCAGCTTGGAGGGATAAGGGGTATCTAATATTGGAAAGTGATTCTTTTCTTGCGTTAAAATGGATCAACAACCCGGATCTGTTCCCGGTTCTCTATGCTGATTTGATCAAAGAAATTCAGAAGACAGTGTTGCAGTTTAGTGTTACTCTTAGGCATATCAACAGATGTATTAATGGGGAAGCTGACTGTTTAGCTAAATCTGGAATAGGATAGTGAGTGTTGAGGGTGTGGTTTTGGGGTTTTAGGGTTGTTGTATGAAGGTTTTTGTTGTGTGTGTTTCAGTTTGGTTGTAATTCCTATGTTTGGTAATAAACTAAGGGCACCCTTTTCCCCTTCCTTTGGTTATTGTGTTTTTCAACACAATAACTAAGAAGGGGGGTTTTAACGGGGCCCAATTCCTATAAAAAAATTAAATTAAAAAACATGTACAAAATAGAAGAGAAATAACATATTATAAACTAAAAGAACGGGGCAGCCAGTTCCAAGTTTTGAATAATTAAGTCCGAGCCCAACCCATATTTTAACCAGGCCCTTTTTTACCAAACCCATTTTCCGGGCCTAAAATTTTTATCCTTCAGGCTTGGATGGGTAAACTTGGCCTTCAGGCATATGATGTTTTCTGAATTCAGGTCCCTAAGTTCTAAAGAAGTCTCTGTTTTCTAGTTCGGGAAGATATTTATATATAAAAAAAGGCATGAAAAGTTGATCTGAAATTTCACCTGCTCAGCAGCTCGACCACCTAGTGTCATGCAAGTCACATCAAACAGCTGCTCTTTGGTCATCAGAAGATTTTCATTAGGAACATACTGAGCAAACCCCAGTGCTGCAGTACCACGAGGAACAATTGTTACTTTCAGCAACGGTTCCGCATGTTCCAAGAACCAACCAGTAACAGCATGGCCTGATTCATGGTAAGCAACAGTTCGCCTTTCCAACTTGCTTATAACCTGCAAAACAGAATAAAATTGTTTCATAAGATAAATCTCCATAGCATACTAGTAGCTACAAGTCAGAAATGAAAAACAGATGGATCATAGATCTTTACTTCAACTTGAGAATGGAGACCAAACAGAGAACAAGTAATAAAAAAATAATTTTATAACAGAAAACCCATATTTTTATATTTAGAAATTCAAATCACTCAACTTATGTTTAATTACATCTCCAGTAGCATAATCAAACCACATATGTTGAATAGAATCTCAATAATATAATGCAGTGTGTAAGTAAAAAAAAAAAAGAGGCAGATGATGAGGAAGAACATACCTTGTTCTTCTTTTCTAAACCACCTATTACTCTGTCTATAGCTGCCTCAAAATGTTCCATGGTTATCACTGCACTTTCATTCCTCGCAGCAATCAATGCTGCTTCATTGCAGACATTGGCAATGTCAGCTCCAGCAAAACCAGGGGTTAGAGCAGCAAGTCGCTGAGAGTAATATGATGGCTCGTTATCAAGTTTTAGTTTCTTCAAGTATATTTGGAAGATTTGGTCACGACCCTTGATGTCAGGTTTGTCAATTGTAATTTGACGATCGAACCGTCCAGGTCTTAATAGGGCTCTGTCTAAAATGTCAGGCCTATTTGTTCCAGCAAGCACAACAACTCCAGAAGTTGTTCCAAAGCCATCCATTTCTACAAGCAACTGATTAAGTGTACTTTCACGCTCATCATTGCCACCAGAAAAGCCTCCACGACCCCTTGCTCTACCTATTGCATCAATCTCGTCAATAAATACGATACTAGGAGCACATTGCCTTGCCTCTTGAAATAAGCTTCTCACTCTTGATGGCCCAACTCCAACAAACATTTCCATAAAATCTGATCCAGACATGGAGAGGAAAGGCACACCAGATTCACCAGCCGTTGCCTTTGCAAGAAGTGTCTTCCCTGTGCCTGGAGGACCAACAAGAAGAGCACCTTTGGGAATTTTTGCTCCTAATTCCTCATATTTCTTTGGGTTATTTAAGAAGTGCACAAACTCCATAATTTCTTGCTTTGCCTCATCACAACCAGCAACATCTTTAAAAAGGACCTGAGATAGCAAGTAAACCATTGCAGGAATTATCACAATGTTGACTGTTTAGCACACATTTTGTATGAGTAAGACAACAGCATTATAAAGTTCCAAAGAAAACTTCTAATGATGGTTTACCTTGTCTTTTGCATTCTTGTCCATTTTAGTAATTTGAGCCTTGCCCATATTGAATATTCCACGACCACCTCGGCCCCCAGGACCACCAACTCCAAATCCACTTTGCATTTTTCTCCCCATAAACCATAAGGACCCTAAGATTAAGAGTGTGGGCCCAAAGCGTATTAACTCTTGGAACCAGTTCACTTCACTTACATAGGTTACAGGAACATGATTATGAGGATCTATCCCCAAAGCTTCTTGGGCTTCCTCTAGCTTCTCCTCGAAAGATTCAACACTTCCTATGTTAAAGTAGTACTTATATTGACTTGTCTTTCTTCGGGCAGGGCCACCATTTGTTGGAGCTTCTACAACATCATCAGTTGTTTGATTTGCATCGCGTGGTGAGCTCCTCACATACACTTTTGCAACTGATTTATTTGAAACAACAATTTTTTCCACCAAGCCAGGTTCCAATAGTTTGTTTTTGAACTCTTGGAAACTAATCTGAAGAACACACCAAAAAACTTATAGAAAAGAAAATTTGAAAAGAGAGAGGACCGGAAATTAAAACAGTTGCCGGCCCGGGGGGACAAAACCTCTATTTTTTTCTCTTTTTTCAGGGGAGCAGAGTCAGATGGAAGCTTAAACCTAGCCTAAGGCATATATATTTTTCCACCTGATATTGGTCCAGTGTTTTGCTAGTATAGCCCATGAAACACACAAAAGGCATCAACTTCAACAGACTTTTCCCAGTTCTGGTTTCACCCTTTTGTTTCATTGAACTTAGGTTTTTAAGGGTTTCATAATTACATTCCTGAACATAAGTGATATATAGATGTAAAGGGATTAAACTAAGTCCAAGAAATTTCACGAAGATGGAAGACCAACTGCAACAAGAACCATGAACTATATCATTCAGTACACTAACTCACCTAACTTCATGTTTTGTAACAGAAAAAACAATGAAAGGATATCTCAAGTTTTAGCATGCCATGAAAATGTTATCATCAAGGTGGTACCTTGTAACAATGACGCAGGAGCATCCAAGATTATTTTATGTTTAGGATCAGTTTTCATTCAGTTTTATGTTAATTTTTTAAAAATTTTATCTTTTGTTTTAAATAGTTATGTGATTAGCAAGGGACACTTAGTAAAAGTTCTAATGCAACTATTCTAATATTAGTGAGAGTTCCATTATGAATACCATGTTAGAAGGTTTAGGGGATTATTATTATCATTAAGAGTATTTCAATAGAATTGGTTGTTGGAAATACCATAGCCTTTTTCACCCCTAATTCAATTAAATTTATCATATTCTTTCAATTTTCTTTGCTGTTTAGAATTTCCTCTCCATCCGAAGCAATAGATTGTTTCAGAACCAGTTGAGAAAAAAAAAAAGCTAACCTCCTGCTGCTCTCGAGGACTTGATAATGATGAGAATGTAATCCCAACCAACAATAAAGTGGTGACAATGTTCTGCAACAATTTTTGCATGTTCGGGGAATTACCAGCTTCACCAGAACTTGAATCCTCTGGAAAATCACATAAAAATAAGCTTGAAATATTTCAACACATTCACCAAGAAGCCTTGAATTTGGAGAACATCTCCTAAATGTGATGTCACAAACATCAAAAAATAATCGTAACACGTATTATAAACAAACCTATAAATAAGTTGACATCTTTCACTAATTTCAATATTATAACTAAATCAGACAGTAATACTTTCCGTACTATCAAAGTTGTAATTTGCCACGGGAATTAGTATTATCTGTCCCTAATCAAAATTCAAAAGAAATTATAAAAAAAACGCACCTTTGGATCCAGATTTCTGTTCATTAGCCTTAGGAATATCTTTCTTGTTCTTGGGAAAGTAATTTTCATAATCTACAACAATTGAAATAAAAAGGGTGTAAAATTTAGATAATAAGTACAAAAAAAATAGAATACAATAATTAATTCACTCACTTCTTTTCTTAGGTCCTTCACTGGAGAAAAATCGCCTAATCCTAGGGTTTGCGAGAATAGAATCCAAATTCGACAATCGTGTATTGGAAACAAGCTGCTTCCCTACTCCAGCTGGTGCTAGAAAACCCCTTACAAGCCCTAATCCTTGATTAACGAGTGGAACGCTTGGACCATTCGATAACAGTGTCCTCGATATACCATTCTGTTTAGTAAATGAAAACGAGCATTCATATAACTAAAAAAATAAAAAGGAGAGCATTAAAAAAATAAAGATACATATAGAATGCAGGAAATAAACATTATTACTGTTTGGAAATTAGAGCGAGAGAGAGAGCGATAAATTCTAGAGAAAAACATTGTGAGGTATCAACGACGGTTCACACGAACCGAATCAGAAAAGTTTAGTTGACTCTTATAAGAATAAATTTTCTCTTCTTTCTGGGTTCTGTTTGATTTATGAGCAAAACTCTGTTCTTTTCCTTTTTGCAATTTTATTTTTTATTTTTGTTGAGGTTGAAGGTAAGGGAAGGGAAGTTATAAAAGGGGAAACGAAACATGGGATTTTGTTTTAGCAGAGTTCCGGGTCATTATACGGCCTTCTTTTATGACCGAAATTACGATTTCAGCCTTATTATTGAAGCGTTCAGTGGTTTTCTCCGGGGTTGATTTTGTCATTTGAAGTCGAGTTGCATTTCAGGTTTTTTTTTTTTTTGGTGGGGGTTTGTTGGTTGGCCAGTCCACAACTCTTTGTTGGGATCCACTAAAAATTGATTTGTATGTTAGTAACAAAATAGGTCTAACTTTGGGCTCTCTAAAGCTATCTTAGATTAGGCCATTTTCATGTCACGATCCAATCCTATTATTGTTTCTTTTATTAGTTTAGGTAATTATAATATAGTATAGGTTTAAATACTCTTAATCGTTATTTAAATATTTCTACAAATGACGTACTTAAATCTGACATATCTAAATATAATAATCACCCCTTTTAACCACAAAGGTTGTTTTGATTCGTGTTTTGATTCTTTTTTCCTTAAAAGAAAATTTGTTGATTTTTTTCAGCCATGTGCACAACGTCTTAGGCGAGACTGTCATCATCGAAGATAGCCAATCAGGTTCATTAGCGTGATGGCTCTAAAATAATCAATAAACGTCTATCACATCACCTCCCAAGATAATCAATTAGGGTTAATCTCAAACGACTAATTGAGACCAGTGACACGACAACTCCCAACTAAGGTCATGCCCAAGAAACTATAAATAACCATGTATGAGATATCGAAAGGAGAACATGACACCACCCCTAACCATCTCTCCATGGGTTATGGCTTAGATAAACCTTTTTACCGCTTCTATGGTTGTTGGCTATTTTACCAGTCAAAAAATTTTGAATCAAGAGAACATCAATCTAAGATCGTTCCACATCACATGCCATAAGCTTCAAATGTTTGATAAAGACATAATATTAAAATTAGCCTCCCAACGTTTATCAAAATGATCATTTTGGCCTATATTCTATTTTATGGAGTATTTTAACCCTCAACGTTTTATTTTAAGACAAAAATACCCATCTATATACGAAAATCGTTAATTAACACACGATAAACGCTCCAAAACATGAGTTTTTTTACCTTAAAATAAAACATTAAAAGCCAAAATGCTCTAAAAAAATATTACAGGCCAAAGAGATTATTCAGTCAAATATTAGGGGGATTTTTTCGTAAAATAAAACATTGGGGTCAAAATACTCTAAAAATATATAGAAATTAAAATGATCATTTTGATAAACATTGAGTACTAATTTTTACATTATGCCAATAAAATACACCGTATTAAATAACTTCCCTTCTCTTCCCCTTTCCTTCACTTTCTCTCTCTTAGGGGCTATTTGTTTGGCTCTGAATGAAACCATTCAGTGCTTCAACGTGTTTGTTTCTCATCTCTGAATGATTCAGTGCTGACTAATTCAGCAAAACAGTGCTGAATGATTCAACATCAAAGTACATTCTAAATTATTCAGAGCCATTATCAAACAGCATGTCACATTCAGAACTAATTCATTCATACAGAGACTCTGAATCATTCAACATTTGAATCATTCAATACTTAATCATTCTAAAGTAAACAAACAACCCCTTAAGACCTTGTAACTTTAATATAATAATCCTAAGAATAATGGCACTTCAGATGTAAAACCTTAAGTGTTTTGGATTTCTGGGTTGCATTACTACAAATAAACATCAACAACAGTTCATCTCTTTTTCTGTTTAACCTTCTTCTTCCCTCGTCAACCCCATGAGCCTAAAAAACCACCAGAGCCTTCTCTCTCTGAAACTTCAACAATTATCTCATCCTCAAATGGCTCAGCCTCCATCCTCATACAAAGAATAAGAAAAGCAGCCGCAGGACAAAGAAGAATATGATTCCGTATTGGGTCTGCGCCTCTCCAATGAAGAATCGAGCCAAGACCGGAATTTCATTGACTGTTTCAAGGTGTTGGACTCGTACTCTGATCATGATCAAGATCAAGGAAATGAAACTGACCCTAAAGTATTTTCATGTAACTACTGCCATAGAAGATTTTATTTGTATATATATACGAAAATAATTAAATAAATTAGAAAATTTTACGATTTTTTTTGATAAAATTAAATAAAACCCCAACGTAGGGTTTACCTCCTTGCATGTAGGACAACCGTAATTTTTTTTTTTTGGAAAAAATACTAAAATTAGACTCTATCACTTATAAAAATGGTCATTTTAACTCATATTCTTTTTTTTTTGGAACATTTTGTCCTCCTAACGTTTCACTTTGGGGACAAAAAACCCCTTCTATAGATGAAAATCATTAATTAACAAATGATTAACGATCCAAAATAGAGGTATTTTTAACCTAAAATGAAACATTGAGGATTAAAATGCTCTGGAAAAAAGAATAAATGTCAAAGTAACTATTTTGTGAAATGTTAATGGCTTTTTTACCCTAAAATGAAACGTTTGGAGCCAAAATGCTTAAAAACATAGAATAAGAGCCGAAATGACCGTTTCGAACTTTTGGGATTATGCCTTTTTTTCCTTTTTTTTTATGTACAAATCTATACTCTCATTTCACATTTATATTGAACTACCATTGATCCACCATTATATTTCGAACTTGTTGTAAATATCATTCAATTTCAAATCTGTTGGAGAAGAAAATGATGTTTATGCTTTAAATTCTTAAACATATATCTGTTAAATAAAGACTAGGAAAAAAACCCAAGATAATCTAGGTTTTGGAAAATCTATCGTTCAAGTGAAAAGAACGATCGGGTTAC
This sequence comes from Hibiscus syriacus, assembly GCF_006381635.1. Lineage (NCBI taxonomy): Eukaryota > Viridiplantae > Streptophyta > Magnoliopsida > Malvales > Malvaceae > Hibiscus > Hibiscus syriacus. The sequence goes on along the minus strand of NW_024062743.1, from coordinate 6,182,502 downwards.
CTTTAGTTAAAAAATAATTACTATTTAAAACATTATTTAATTTATTTTCCAATCTTTTTTTGTTAAATCAGAATTAATGTAAAACAAATGGATGCCAACCAGACAAAATTTCAATGACCAACGTTGTTTTAACAGGATTAAAATTTAGAGTGAAACACATGCTATAAACATTTTGTCAATTAAACCTTGAAATAAATTCTGTAAATCTCTTTAAAAGGAAACATAACATTGTCTAATAAACACCCAATAAGTTTCCAATTAAACCCCAAGTTTCAGGTTACTTGACTGGCAATTAGTGCCTCTTGAAAACTAAATTCACCATTAACATTTAGCTTTTACAGAATATAACAGACTACTAGAAATGATTTCGACAATTAGAATAAACCCCTATTTTATTTGGGCTTTTGTTTATGATTCGAATCAGAAATTCTGTTTGACTCTCCGATTTTTGTAGTCACTTTGTTTAAATAAATGGCTTTTTATATGGTAAAACTAGAAATAATTGCTCGATTGGGTCTACTTTTACCCCAATTTTCCACTTAAAAATTCATACATGTTTTGGGATAATGCCATTTCAAGCTGACGCCAACAACCAATATTCAAGTAGGACAGATGCAAAGTTTAATGTTATGGAATAAATTTATAAAATTTTAAGGGAAGCAAAAACAAATTATCAATATAAAATACAAATTTTAAATTATATAAGAATTTAAAATTTTCAGGGGCATCAATGGTAAGGGATAACCCTTCTTCCTCCAATTTATAATGATTAGAAAAAAAAAAGCAAAATTCGAACATGTAACTAGCTTCATTTTATCAAAGTACCCATTTTCAGCACATATACGAAGATACAAATCTCCAATGATGATAGCGACGATGATGATGATGATGTTAATAATAATAATAATAATAATAATAATAATAATAATAATAATAATAATAATAATAATTGCTCAACAGTCAACACACACTCTAAGTTCAAATAATATATTAGCTAATTAGTTCCAAGTGAGAGCTAAATATGGGATAAAGACTTTGCCCCCTATAGAGTTATATGAGTACCGTGGTAAAGCCGGGGATAAAACAAAGAGATAAAAGAGAAAGAAGAAGAGTGATTGTCTTGAGTTAAAAAGGGAAAACAAATACCTTAAAGAAACTTTTATTTGAGTTATAGAGCTGAAAAGGATTTTACAGTTTCTTTTACATGATTGATACAATTTGTTGTCTTGATTAGCATGATCACTTCTACAATGATGCCCTCTTTATGGACAAGATGTCAAATTACAATACCTACCAGTAAACCACCCACAAACCATATGCTCAAGAAAAGGGAAAGAGTTAAAGAGGGAAAAATAAGTAACACCACACCGTTCCTATTTCTAATTCGACTGCTTTGCCCGGTTAGCTGACAGTTTTTTCACATCTTCGACGATTATTGCTTGTAGCAACAGTTTCAAGACTTACGTGATGGTCTTTTCCTATTTCCTTTTTTTTTCTTTTCCAAGGAGTTCCAAAACATGACAGAATACATGCTAGGATAACTTAAAAGGGGACTACCAGATGTGATCACAAGGTAAGTATATACCGATCCCTCAAGCAGATATTATATCGTCAAGGCAATGTAGAAAAAACGAAATTGAAACTTCATTTTGACGTTGATGAAGCAGATATTATATCGTAAGCTGTGCGAAAACGAAGACCATTACCTATGTGTCTTGATATGGGGCATATCCAGCAGAAGATACTAGGACCCAATACCTAAAACAAACAGATGGCAACCTATGAAATTTGAGCTATAACAGCATTCCAGCCTTCTATATAAATGAGAATGAAACAAGGCAAGAAAAGAACCAAATTAGTGAAGTTCAATCTAGTGTTGGTCCACCTCAGCTAACCTAGTAGATAATCAGCTCACCATAGTAGGCAGGTTCATAATTGGCAGAGACAGACTTCTTACGATAAAATAAGATAAGAGGATATTTCGAACACCCGGAAGCTACAATCTAAAGCTAATAGTAAAGAAGTGACGTTTTTCCTTAGAATTCATAGAGGCAAAACCATAATCACCAAGTCTTCTAAAATCCATCAACGCAACATCTTACATCCATCAGAATAGAAAATGGAGAGAAGATTAATTACTAGTTATTACCGTTGTTAGATTTTCAAAGGCACCAAGATCATATGGATGTTTATAGACATTCCCTCCTTTCTCTGCAAACCACATAGCTCTCACCCCTTCATGATACTGCCGATTTTAAAAATTTGAAGGAAATAAGTAAAAAAATTATTTTAAATGCAAAAGTAAATTAGCAATAAGCAACAATACAATGTAAAACAATCCTAATTACCTCAATGGTTGTCTTATTTTGCAAAATAAGGTAAATATGCCAACCCAGGAGAACACTTAAAGCAATACTTAAGGGGACTAGCAACAGTCCAGAAATAACCTGAAAATGGTAAGTTATAAGCATAAACGAATATGGTAAACTCTAGCTGTAAAAGGTAGGTAATCATTTATGTTACATATGCGATTCTGAAAGAGTCTGCAGTTTGCTGCTTATCATTATGGGAATCATTAGTTAAGCTCCCCACAAGTAATACCTGTCATTTAAGAGAACATAAGATACTAAAGAGAAAAGGACCATGACATAAATCAATCCAAAGGAAGAAGAGGCACTTAGTGCAAGGCAATAAGTGCGTAATAAGAACATAAGAAAGAGCTTGAAATCAGAAAAGACACTTTAAAGATCAAAGGAGAAATAAATATATTATTTCAATATGACATACCAGGGAATAGAGGCAAGCAATCACGGCATATACAACAAAGACGAAGAAAACCTTGTAGTTGGCATGGCCGACACAATTATTTATCCAAATGCAATGGTGATCCTTATAAAAGAAAAGAGCACTTTTAGTGCATTATTAGAAGTGCTGGATAATATGATAGTATTATCATATTCGATAAACAGTTATCATGTGGAAAACTTATTTTCTAGAATTATTATTAAAAAATGATAAATCAGAATACAGTATTTTACTGATCGTATATACAGAATCTAAATCTTATCACACTAGGTAATCTTATCTTTATCTAGTATTCTAAAATTCAAATAACCTATCTGACGTACAAATATTTATCTGATAAACAGACCACTAACAACAAAACACTTATCCACAGCAATTAAAAAAACATTAATTTAATATGGTAATACTATCATATTATCCAACATTAAGGGCATTTGAGACATGCACGAATATTATAATAGATTGCACGTACCATTTTCAGAATGCATCTTTTGCAAACACGACAGTGATGTGCACGAGGAGGCTTAAAACAAGAACACTTTTGGCAAAATCTCAAATCCCCTCCCTACAAAACATTCTGAAGAAAGGTCACTATAAAAAAATAAATGAACAAAATAAAGCCATACAATTAAAACATAGGTCTATTAACCTCCCAAATGCAATAAAATTTCATTGACCACATTTATTTATGATATTACAATGCTTGAAGCATACTTTCTAGAGTCAACCCAACTTAACATGATTTAACTCCACTTACATGTGAAGTTTGTCCCATTGAGATTATTTGGACTTAAAGTGTTCTGCACAAATCCTTAACAAGCATAAAAATCACAATCAATCTTTGAAAAGAAAACAAGATTCAAGAAAACAGGGAATTCCAGCTTTTTTCAATGGTTCTGGTTCCAGGTAAAATCAACATTAATATTTGAGATCAAGCGTGACACACAATTACGTCAACACATGCTTTTAAGGTATCCATTTGATAAACAAGGAATTAAAATCTGACAAAGACGACAAATATTGTCAGGTGATGGCAATAAAAGCACTGGTAGTTAAGAGAGAAATCAATGACAGCTGGAGCATCACCATATATCAAATGATGTCGAGCCAAATAACAGCCACTATTATGATTAATAATGAAATATCACACAACAAAATTCAATAAGGCTAAGACCAAATGTCTGAACATGCCATAGCGACATTCTATAAACCTTGATGAAATGGTAAGGCCTTTCTATCATGCATCATATCAATCAAACCCCTGATACAGGGCAGCTAAAGGGCTTAGTTTTAAAATCTTTCTTTCACACACTAATGAATCAAATATTTTGACTCAATTTTCTGAAAAGGCCATCTACCGATCAACAGAGATTAGAATGTCTTTTGACAATGCATTTTGCTCATCTCCATATTTGGGGATCTTTGACTCAAATAATAACATAATTATAAAAACCTGCAATTCAGGTAAATACACATCTCATTTTTCCAAAACTTCCACCAAATCCAAGCATAATTAGAGAACGAAAGATCTTTTTTTTCTCACCTCAAACAAAATTTGCTAATCTATTCCAACTCCAATATCGGCTATTTTGCATGCAATAATCATGAAGAAAAAAATCTTCATTTCTAACAAACCCAAATTAGAGAATTAGTATTTTTTTTAATTAAAAACAGAAAACTTCATCCAAACTATAACGAAAAAACCAAAATCAATTCGTCGTGGTTCAGAGAGGAAACATAAGCATCCTCAGCAGAAAAAAAATTCAAGCCTTCTGTCTGACTTTTCAGCGTACCTTGCGTTTTATCTCATGGATAGGAACTCCTGGATCTTCAATATCGGGCATGAACGAAGACGGAACCCGACCCGGATCCGCGAAGATGGCAAAGGCGTAATTCAACACACACATGACGGCAACACAGGTAAAAGAGACGGCGTTCATGATGCCAGGGGAGGTCATTAGACCAAGCCAGCGATCAATGAAAATGAAGACCGTACAATAGTAAATAAAAACGATGGCCGAGATGACAACGGTTACAGAAAAGCTGAAGCCTCGCTTCATGGTTTTTAGATGCTTTTACTGTAAATGTTCGGTTCGATTGGCGGAAACGCCGGCGTTTCAAACGACGGCGCCTCCGGCGGTTGTGAATACCGATGTGGATCTTTTCCCCTTTTATTTTTCAATTTTTTTTTTTGGTTTGCAGGGAAAAGTTGGAGCTTTAATCCGGAGGGTCTAGATGATGCGAAATGCGGTGCCGTTGAAGTTTTTTTATTTCTATTTTACACGAATGCCCCTTTAATTTCTTCTGCCTTCTCAGATTGGCTCTTTGTAAAATTTTGTTTTATATTTTGGTAATTTGTTTGGCTGTACTACTTCAATTTTGGTAACTTTGTATCTAAGTTTTTTTTTTTTACCAAGAGGTGACGAGTTTCAATAAAATATTTTTTATTAAATTTATCACATTGATATAAAAAGTTTGAATAAAAAATATTTTATTAAAACTCGTCATTTCGAAGTGACGAGTTCCATGCATTGTAAAAAATACCGTAGATAACAAAATAAAAGTGTTTATGCCATATTTTACAACAACAAAAAACTGGGCTGTCCTATTGGACCCAAAAAACTTCATATCTATTTATTGCTTTATATGGTTAGCTATCTTCAAATTTAATCCATTTAATTTAAAATTTTCACCAATAACCGGTTGGTCTATTGGGATGAAAGATTAGATCTTTTAAGCAAGGTCAGGGGTTCGAATTTTGGTGATTGTGTATGGAGCAAATTGGATTGGGAGGGTTGCCCATGTCTCTATAGTATCAGATTCGAATTAGTCGATCAATAAATCAGATATCGGTGATGTTATACTAATTTTTTTAAATTGACATTGTGTCTTTCTTTTAGGTCGATAATTGTTAAAATAACTATTTATAACAGTTGAAGTTGAGTTTTTTTATGTATTATTGTTGTATCTTGTTAATAATTTTTATTTTTATTAATAATTATTTTTTAATATTATGAATTAATTGAATATTAATTTAATTAAAAAATATTTTAAATAAATATGAGGTGAATATAAAGCATAATATGTTTAAAAATTCTTAACATGTTGACAATGAACGTTCATCCGCATATGTAGTGTTTGAATATGTGACTATAAGGATAATAAGAAATCCTTTAATTATATAGATCGGTTGGTTTGTGATAAAAATGATGAATTTGAATATGAATGAAATGATTAATTTTGTCTTTTATGTTTGATTTGAATATATAAGTATAACAAAATGCATTTTGATTGAGGATTCAAATAAAACTTGAAAATAGATGGAACGAAGTATGTATGATTGATGGGGAAAATATAATTCAAGGCTGGTTTAACATGGAATTTGCTTAATATACTAAAATGATCCTTAATCTAATACAGTTCGTTCAAGTAAGTCCTTCTATTTTTCCCCTTTTGTCTGAATAAGCTTTTTCTTTGATTTCTGTTAATGAAACACTTGATTTAATGACAATATTAAAAGTAACGGTATTTTTGGAGTAAATATCAGAGATACAAACTATAATATAGATTTAGATTAAAGATTTGTTTGGTAATGTTGTCTAAAATCACTTTTAATTAAAAATTTTTGTTTTGATTGCAAAATCAATGTCAAACGAGTAAAAATTGAATAAAAAATATGGTGGAAATTAGAGTCATCTCGGACATTTTTGGGGTCCTGAACGAAACTAAAAATAGACGCTTATACAAAAAAAATATTTTATTACTTTGAAAATTAATTTAATACTAAATTAATAAATCTTAGAAAATGATTAAATGTAACCCCTAGACCCGGTCTGTGAGTTAGACTCAAACCTAAGTGGTCACATATCCCATTCAGAGGTTTTTTTTTAATATCTTACAATACATTATATTAATAATACAGATATGTCCAAACTTATAGCAAATACATGTCACCAAACATAACTGAAAAACATATAGAAATATATGTTCGTACAAAATAAGTAGTTGATTTCCACTGATGTCAAATCTGCTAGCTTACTGTCTGCTACTATCTGAAAAAGGGTAAAAACTACAGAATGAGCTAAAAAGCTCAGTGTGCTCCATACAGTATATAAGAAAAATATACAGATAAAACCTTTCAATGAAATCAGTTTATGCAATATGTTTTTATTTTTTTTTTAAAACATGAACACTACCCCCATCCGTTCACATCATAGTTGTGTAAGTTCCCCAGAACCATACACCCAACCGCACATGCCATTTAGACCCTGAGCACAAAGCCGAGAAGTCTGCAGATAATCTTCCTTCAACAATACCCCCCAAATGACAATGAATGTATTCAATTGAAAACAATGATTAATCACTTAAAACATAACAAATATTTCATACTTAGAAACCATATGCAGAAATACGGAAATCAGAATTCAAATCAATAATTCAGATATCAGATAAGCAGATCTCAGAAATCGGTATGAAATACCTTAATTCTGAAATTATATCAGAATATACAGCAAATCAAATATCAAATACTCGGTATTCAGATAAATTATTTAAATCAGTAATATAATACTGTTAGGAAACACACCTGTAACAGTCTGGGAAATCAGATAGGGAAGCCTATTACTGGTATGTCGATCACGTTCTGCTGCAGCGCTAGACCCTACGAATTGGAAAAATCCATATTGGAATCCTAATATAAATAATATAAATATTATTTAAATAATATACGGAAACCTACGGGTAATTCTCGTAGTACGCGGTTCAGGCTGATCTAACAAACGGATAATACCGGACCTAATTGATCCTTGCTCAGGTGAAACACGAGTACCTTCATAAAATATTTTATTGAAAAAAATCCTTGACCAAATCTCATTTAAATAATCAAAATATTAAAATATTAAGCCTTTTGGGTTTACAAGCTCGATTCGGGAATTTCGGGTCAGAATTTGGCAAAACGGACTTCGGAATCAAATTCAGGACGTCGAAAAACATAAAGTATGACCTTCCGAAATTTCGAATTCTTGGTCAAAAATAAAGTCAACGGGTTTGAATGACGATTTGGAGACTTTCGGGTTTGAATTTAGTAAAACGGACCCCAAAAACGGATTTGAGACGTCGAAAACTATCAGGATAGGTATTTGTGGACGAAAGCAAAGGTCGTTTAATATCCGGTCAAAGCCGGTCAAAGTAGGTCAAAAGACTGTCAAACATTTTACACAAATAGCACCCTTTTTAAAATAATTACCAATATAGCACCAAAACCAAATTAATTCCCAGAATAGCACCAGTCAACGGGTCGGGTCAACGGTCGGGTCGGGTCAACGGGTCGGGTCGGGTCAACGGTCGGGTCGGGTCAACGGTGCGGGTCGTGACCGGTCAAACCGGTTCAAAACCGGTTAAACCGATTTCCAGCGTTCACTCGCCTGCGGCGGCGCGTGTGGCGCGTGCGACGTCCTCCGGGGCTCTAAAAATCACGGAAAAATTTCTAAAAATTATTTTGAGCGATTTCGAGATACTTACTAAGATCGGTTCAAATTTTTGAACGGCGGAGAGCTCGATTTCGACTCGGCCGAATCTTTGACTGATCCACCTCCCCACGCGTCGCCGTCAACGGAGATCGAGGATGACACCGGCGGACTCGGAACGGCACAAGGAACACGATGGTGCGGGAGGTGTCGTAAACGGAGTAGCGATCGACGATGAATTTAGGATTTTCTAGGCGATTGAGCTTAAAAAAAACGTCGATGCTTTGACTTGAAATTCACGGTGTTTGGCAGCGTTTCGCTTCAATTAAATTGAGGGAATTGTTCCTGACTCGATAACGAACACGATGGTACTTTCAAAACGACAATCGGAATTCGGACGGTGTCGGAATCGTCGTCGGAAGTTGAGGTAAGGAAATGGAAATTTGGGAGGAATTGGGTTCTGATTTTCAGAACCCAATTCACGCATATATCATATATATATAAACCAAATACCTAACTTTTTTGGGTAAATTCAGGGCTTGGTCCCTGAATTTTCTTTAACTCTAAAACAAGCTACAAGTTTTAAAACCTTTCAGTTTAGTCCCTAAAAATTACCAATTTTCACAATTAAATCTTCAATTCCATTTAACTATTATTTTGATATTATCGGGTTGTTACATTAAATTAGAGGCCTAAATCATAAAAGTAAAAAGTTGGGTTGGAAATATTAGAGGCCTCAATTATAAAGGTAAAAAGTGAGATTTAAAAAAAAAAATTGGGGCTTCAATTACAAAGGTAGAGTGAGATTGAAAAAATTAGTGACCTTAATTATAAAAGTAAAAAGTGAGATTGAAAAAAGACCTCAATTATAAATGTAAAAAGTGAGATTAAAAAATTAGGAGCCTCAATTATAAAGGTAAAAAGTGAGATTGAAAAAAATTAGAGGCCTCAATTATAAAGGTAAAAACTGAGATTAAAAAAATTAAGTGCTTCAATCATAAAGGTAGAATGTGAGATTGAAAAAAATTATAGGCTCCAATTATAAAGATATAAAGCGAGATTGAACAAAATCAGAGGCATCGATTATAAAGGTAAAAAGTAAGATTAAAAAGTTAAGGGCTTCAATTATAAAGGTAGAAAGTGATATTGAAAAAAATTAGAGGCCTCAATTATAAATATAAAAAAGTTGGATTAAAAATTAGGAGCCTCAATTATATAAATAAAAAATTAGATATAAAAAATTAGGGCTTTAATTATAAAAAAATAAAAAATAAATATCTCGGTTGTAAAAATAAATAGTATGATTCACCCTATAAAAATGGGGGACCAAAGCAATCGCTCACCCTACTCTTTAAAATGGCCATATGGTGGAAACGATAGTTTCAAATCAACTGCAAAAGTTATGATTTCTAACTTTTCAATTTTGTATTAAGAAACAAATTTATATTTTTACCGTTACCAATACATGGACTCACTCCAGTCATTTGTTATAAAAAATAACTTTGAAATTCAATTTATTTTATTAATTATGTATTTACATTTCAAAATACTAATATTCTTTAAAAATATTTTATTGTATAATACTTTATTTTAAATAAAATTTATGATTTATATATTAAATATTAATAGTAAGTTATTATAAAATATATTTGGGTAAACTACATTAGTGACCACCAAACTATAACCCCTTTTCATTTTAACCACCATTTTTGAATTTTTGTCAATCAGGTTACCCAACTATTTAAATACATTCAATCAAGCCACTTGTCACTAACATTTAATGGAAGTGCTGACTTATAAAATTAATACAATTACACATTTGGTCATTGTCACTTAAATATTTTATTAATTTAGTCCTAATTTTAATAAATAAAAATAAATTTAACCATCAAACCAGATCATGCCACATGTCACCATTTGATTAGAGGATTTAATTTATTTTAATTTAATAATTTTATTTTGAACCAATCAGAGGGTGACCTGATGGAAAGAAAATTAAAGAAAATGAAATAGGGGAGCGAATGGATCTGTAGGAATTTGGAAGTTCGATTGAATAACCGAAAATGTTGCCAAGAGAGGGTGAATTGACAAATAAAAATTTTGGGATTATGGAGATAAAGGATAGAAAAATTGCACAATTATTTAGAGTGATTCGACTTTTCAACCAAGTATACATCCACTACCTTAGTCTCACACTAAGGATTTTCTAACAAATTTACTAATTTGTTCTTTCTTTTTCTAGGCTTAAGAGTAACATTTTACAACTCTCTAGTTTCCAATGGCTAAACTATAACCAAACCCCTTTTAGAAAAAGATAAATAAAATGTAAATAAGAAAATTTCACAAGGTAGGTGTTTACACAATTAAACTCACTAAAAACAGTACGTACAAGAGAAAAGAAAGATAAAGAGAGAAAAAAACTTTTCTCTTGATGATCAATTCTTGGATAGGTGTTGTGTAACCTCCTTCAAGTGTCCTTAATTTGTTTTTATATGTTAGAATGAGTTTATGGATATTTCTAGCTGTTGAGAATGTATTGGAGCCATTGGGGATTAAAAATATGCAAAAATAACTGCCCAAATACAGGAGTATCGATACTCAGGTTGGAAGTATCGATAATGCTCTAATAAAAAAACTAGCCATTATATGACCGTTGGACAACGAGTATCGATACTAGGGTTTGGAGTATCAATACTAGTATCTATACTTGCATAGTATTAGTACCAAAATTACATACTGGAATCTGAACACATTTAAAACCAATAGGCAGTATCGGTACTACCATGGGAGTATCGATACTTCCCTTACCTTGGGTATCAATACTACATAAACAATATCGATATTGTTCATGTGGTATCTATACTGAAGGAACACTATCGATACTTCTTGTCCTGAAAAATGTTTTGAATTCAAATTCAAGTTTTATGGACTTTGAATTATTTTTTGAAAACTTTGCATAAATTCAATTTAGTCCAAAAATATTTTCCCTTAAATTTGTTATATCAAAATAGGTTCAACAATCTCCCCTTTTTGATATAACAAAACATTTGAAAAATGGTTTTTGGCAAAACCCCCCTAATAAAACATTTAATGAAAAAGATAAATATTTTGAAAAATATTAAAGCTCCCCCTTTTTCATTCTTGAAATTAAAATTGTTCAAACCCATACTTATCCCCCTTTTTGTTATATAAAAAATAGTTCAAACTTTAAGGTTTAAAAAATAACAATTGGAGAGTAAGTGGATATTTTAACTTAAAGTTCATTTGAAAAATCAAAAGCTCCCCTCAACAAAACCATTCCAAAAAAGTTGACTTTAAAGAACTTGACACTCAAAAACTATTGAACTTCAATCAAGGACGAACAAACATGTTAGTAACACATGAAATTCTACCAATCCAAGTCTATACTACTTTATGAACTATTAACATAAGACATTAAGGTTCATATGAATAAAGCTATCAAAAAATGCTATGCATTTGAATAAAAAAAAGTTGATATCAATTGTTAGAGAGATATCATTTGCAATAAAATCACATCCACAAAAATTTAAATTAATGGTCAAAAATTAAAATTTGTGAAAACAAAACATTAAGACCAAATTTGACCAAAAAATATTAAGATGAACAAACATTTACAAAGATCATTAAAACTTTAAAGTGTCATTCATAACATATTTTAACATACATGAGATAGAAAACACATAATCATTTATGCTAAAAAACTCATGCATGCTTAAAATAAAATAGGCAACCAACTACCCAAAATTAAAAACATTTAAGTGTAGAGGTCACCTATTCTTTATTTTGTGTGGCTAGAGCATTTGAATTTCTTCACTTTGGTTACCATTGCTCCCACACACCTACAAGAGAACTTTATATAGATTTTGTATCCAAATTGCTTTGGATCCTTGAATGTTAGTACATAAGTCTCTTGTTCCCTTAGGAACCCATACTTGTCTAATTTTAAAATGTTTTCTAAGTTTTGAAGGACAAGTATGTTCCATGTGACAATGGAAATGGCAATGTGAGCATTTTGTCATTTTTAAACATGATGAATTGTTTTGAGAAATTAATTCATTTTCTTTTGTTAAGATTTCAAGCTTAACTTTCAAATCATTTTTTTTTTCAAATTACTGATGTTGATTTTTGAAAGCTCAAAATCATTTTTCAAAATTTCATTTTGCTTTACAAAATCAAAATTCGTTTTCAAAATCGAATCATTTTCAATTTTGAATTTTGAAATTAATTTCTTATATTTGGAATTCATGGTCTCAAATTCCAAATACAACTCATCATAGGCATCCTCTAACTCTTTAAATGAATAAGAATTTAAATCACAAGAGTTTGAAGTTACCATTGAATCTTCTTGAATGGCCATGAGGCATGGATTGACTACTTCATCAATGGAGTTATCTTCATCACTTCAAGCCGCCACAAATGCCTTCTTTTTTCTTGATCCCTTCTTCTTTAGGAGAGGACATTCATACTTGACATGTCTCATCCTTTGACACTCAAAGCACATCGGGGGACCTTTCTTCTTGCTAGATTCATGCTTCACTCCTTTTCCTTTGGAAGTCATGAATTTAGTGAATCGTTTGAAGAACTTGGTCATTTTTTTTATCTTCTTCTTTATCCACCTCTTCACTTGAGTCTTGATTATTCTCATTGGTGGATTTGAAGGCAGTTCCCACCTCATTCTTGTTTTTCTTCTTGTTTTTCTTCTTTCTTATTTCTTTAGAGTTTCACCTCACGAGTGAGTAAAGAACTGATGAGCTCATTGAGGGTGTATAACTCCAAGTCTTTGGCTTCTTTGATGGCATTGGCTTTGCCTTCCCAAGACATAGGCAATGAGGCAAACATCTTTCTCACCATCTTTTCATTAGGATAGACCTTCCCAAAGTTCTTCAAGTCATAAATGATCGTGGCAAACTGATCGGACATTGTCTTGATGTCTTCATCGGGCTTCATCTTGAAGTTTTCATAGTTAAGAGTGAGAATGCCAATCTTAGACTTCTTTACTTGGCTTGTTCTTTCGTGGGTCACCTTCAATTTGTCCCAAATCTCCTTAGCATTAGAGCATGAAGATATTATACTATACTATACTATACTCGTATGAGATAAGAGCACAAAAGAGGATGTGTTTGGCTTTGGCATTGAGTTGGGCAAGCTTTTAATCCTCACTTGTCCACTCCTTTCGATTTCTTGGAGGTACGAGAGAACCGTTGATGATGGTATCCCAAACCGCAAAGTTGATGGATTGGATGAACAACATCATCCTATTTTTCCAATATGAATAATTTGCTTCATTGAAGTAGGGTGACCTATGGATGGAGTGAGAATCCTCAAGGTAGTATTGGTCGGATATAGAAGTCATCTTCTTGGTTGCTTCGGGAATTTGATAGAGAGCTTTCAAGGATCTTCACAAGGTTGTTAAACCATCGATTTGTGACCCGCTTTGATACTAATTGTTAGGAAGTCTACATCGACTACCTTAGCTCCACACTAAGGATTTTCTAACAAATTTACTACTTTGTTCTTTCTTTTTCTAGGCTCAAGAGTAACTTTTTACAACTCCCTAATTTCCAATGGTTAAACTAGAACCAAACCCCTTTTAACAAAAGGATAAATAAAATGTAAACAATAAAACCTCACAAGGTAGGTGTTTACACAATTAAGCTCACTAAAAACACTATGTACAAGAGAAAAGAAAGATAAAAAATGAAAAAAAAAAACTTTTCTCTTGATGATCAATTCTTGGATAGTTGTTGTGTAATCTTCTTCAAGTGTCCTTTACTTATTTTTATATGCTGGAATGAGTTTGTGGATGTTTCTAGCCGTTGGGGATGTTTTGGATCCGTTGGGGATTAAAAATCTGTAAAAATAAAATTTCCCAGACACAAGAGTATCAATACTCGGGTTGGGAATATCGGTATTCCTCTAATAAAAAAACTAGCCATTATATGATCGTTAGACAAGGAGTATCGATACTAGGGTTTAGAGTATCAATACTAGTACCAATAGGCAATATGAGTACTGCCATGGGAGTATCGATACTTCCTTTACCTGGGGTACCAATATCGCATGAAAAGTATCGATATTGTTCATGTGATATTGATACCAAAGGAACAATATTGGTACTTCTTGTCCTAAAAAATGCTTTGTGTTCAAATTCAAGTTTTATGAATTTTGAATTATTTTTGAAAACTTTGTATAAATTCAATTTATTACAAAAACATTTTGCCCTTAAATTTGTTATATCAAAATAGGTTCAACAAGATCGAATCTAGTTCCCATGAGAAATAAAGCAGCTATTCAACCATTGAACCAAACAAATCTTTTTGGTTTGAAAGTGGACTACATATGTTACATATATTGAATACTAGCCTAAAATTAAATTCGTATTATTTTATATATCTTAACTTAGATTCACTCTTTCAAAAAAATAACTTAAATTCACATATTAAATTAACATCTTAACATTAAAAATATATTTTTTATTCTTATATAAACTTAAATCGGTAGAGCGCTACCTAAAATGTTATGTTTCTACCGAAATTGTTAATATCTGAAATATTCATTTTAGGTAGCGAAATTAACATTTATGGTATAAAAAATAACATTTTTGGTAGCGCTCAACCGAAAATGTTAAAAAATATTAACATTTCCGGTAGCTCCTTTCCTTAATCTTATATTATGATGTCATACAACAGAACTACCCATTTGATTCCCACTCTCCTTCATTTTAGTAACTTTAATTTTCTTTACCGGAGGGTGACAAGTGTCATCCTCTGATTGGTGAAAAATAAATCTATTAAATTAAAATAAATTAAATCCTTCAATCAGATAACGACACGTGTCATGATATTTGACACAAGTGACATGTGGTATGATTTGATTTGAAGATTAAATTTATTTTAATTTATTAAAATTAGGACCAAATTGATTGAATGTATAAGTAATAGTGACCAAATGTATAATTATACAAATTTTATTAACTGACACGTTAGTACTTTCGTTAAATGTTAACGACAAGTGGTCTAATTGAATGTATTTAAATAGTTGGGTGACCTGATTGAATTCAGAAATGGTGGTCAAACTGAAAAGGAGCTATATTTTTATTATAATTTTATTTTTATTTAGATTTTTTAGATTTTTATTATAATTTAAATTGATATATTTCATATATATATATATAATAATAACTTCTTTTAAATTTATTTATAATATATATATATTAGTTTTGCATGGATAAAAGGATAAATATATCATTTAAATTATTTTATTTTAAATTTGAAATCTGTAATTGTGATAAAATAAAAATTAATTAAAATACTATCTTAAAATTCAAATATTTTTTTTTTGGTAAATTAAGGAACGAAACAACTAGATAATGACGCCCGAGTCTAAATGCAGTAGCGGGATCACTACATCAGGAGGATACTCAAAAGTGCGAACAATGGAGCTTCTTTGGTCGGCGAGCTTAGCCAGGCAATCTGCCACTCTATTGCCTTAAAGATCAATATGATAGAACAACACAATCCAATTAAACCGTAACATTTCACCAGAATGGTTATGCGATGAATTCCTGTTTTCGCCATACGTATCGCTTTGAGAGCTTCCTAGCTATCAACTTCGACGATAATTAATTTGTCGTCCACCCATGTCCCATGCCACACGAAGCCCTAAATAAATCCCCCATATTTCAGCTTTGAGCACCGAGCAGATACCAATGCAGTTTGTGAAACCTAATCTCCATTCACCACCATGAGATCGAATAACTCTCCTACATACCACCTAGCCTAACGTCGTCGCACGATCTCCATCGGTGTTGATTTGAAACTAATCAACGAGACGAGGCTACCATTGAACCACCCCGGGCGGTCTTCGAGTGCACACAGTGATTTGTTCAGTGCGATTCAGTCGAGCCCGAATAGTGGAGTCCCTCTATTGCTTGCTTCTTTCCAGGATGGAGCGCGTATCTGGTACAGGAGAATCAAACACAGCAGAATTGCGATTAATCCATAAACTCCAAAGGATTAAACCAAATAAGATATCCCAATCATCAACCATATCAATAAAATCACGAGCATTGCCAAGATTTAACGCCAGCCAATCTGAAAAGTTCTTTGATAAGAATTCCTGAAGACGAGATTGCTGAACACAAGCAGTCCAAATAGAATGAGTAGGAGAACAAAGTCTGAATAAATGGTTTAAATCCTCCATCGGATTAAAGCAAATCGGGCAACGACTGTCAGTGGTAAGATGATGACGCGCACGCTCTGCATTAATCATAAGCCGATCATGACACACAAGCCACAAGAACATCTTAACCTTTTGGAGACCTTGAAAACGATGAACAAGATGCCAATTGCTACTGCCAGTTGAATCACAAGGACCAGCCTGATCTTATAGGAAGATTTGACTGTGAAACAACCATCCTCGCGAAGCTTCCAACCCAAAGAATCATCAACAAACTGAGCGTTGGTGCCCTTCTTTGCTGCAATTCTCAAAAGGATTAATTGTCATATCCCAAAAATTTCTTTAAAATTAATTAATTGTTTTTTTCGGACTAAACTGTAAGTTTTTAAAAACATATGTGCTAAATTCAAAAGTTTTGGAAGTTCAGGAACTTAATCCCGAATTAATCCATTCTTCTGATCAGCTGAAAAAAAAACAATAATAAGTTGGTGGTTGAGGAGATTTGACCAATTGCCACCCGATATGCACACCGCTACCTTAGCCACTGGGCTAGGACACAAGTTTTGCTAAGAAACAGTAAACCTTGGTTTTATTTTTAAATATTGGTTGATTACCCATTTTCTGCAAACACCCCCCGTGCAGTGAACCTAACACTTTTTCTTTCCTAAACTCACCCCGAACCCATTTGGCCAGCCTCCTCCAATCGGCAGTGAGGTACACCGCCGTATCCTTCGATTTCAGCAGCAACCATCGATCCAACCCCGACCAACCCCATTTCAAAATCAACCACCATTTAGCCAAATCGAGAGGAGAAATCGACGCCCATAACCCAGATCACCGTTTTATTTTTTATCTATTCCGGTAACCGTGCTCATCCATTCGCCTCATCGCCCCTGATTTCAGACTCCTTGTCGCCGCCCGATCAAAACCCAGCCGGTAGGTGGCCTCAATGTTGACGTTTCGTCCGTCCGTCGTGGTAAGAGTCTGATCATTTAATTCGGTTAATATTCCAATGTTTTGGCTTGAAAGCATGTTGTGTATGGTGTTGTTTTGGATTGTTGTAGCTTATGGAGTTATCGGCCGCCGACCAGCAGCTATTTCGCCGGCTTATGCACCCCCACGCGCGTCGCGTGCGTATGGGGCTAGTCTCTAATCTGGTTCCTTCTGGAAACCGGTCCAGCCGATCTGGACCGGCCTGAACCAGCCCAACCTGACCCGAACTATTTGACCCAACCCATTGAGTTTGACCAGAGTTGACCTTGACCAGAAAAGTCAAATTTTCCGAAAAGTCATATTTTATGTTTTTCGACGTCCTAAGTCCGAATCCAAAGTATGTTTTTCTAAATTCAAACCCAAAAGCATATGAATTGACCCGTAAACCTGAAAAATGCATATTTATTTAAATGTTTTAATTCAGTTAATTGAATCGATGGGTCAAGGACTAATTAGTTTTATCGTATGTTAAAGGTACTCAGGGATCTCCTGATCGTTTCACTGCTCGACTCGGTTTCTCCCGATCCTTTCATCCTCGAGAGGTCGTGAATACTTGTATAGTTCTGTAACCCTATTTGATATTATATTTAGAATATTATTCCGAATATGACCCTATTTTTTTATGGCTTAGGTTCCCGTTCAGTCGAAGAGCCTAATGAAGCCGGTGCTAGATAGATCTTCCGGACTGACCCGTTTTGTGAGGTGTGTTCCTTGTGTGCAATATAACTGTTTGAAATATCTGTTTGAAATCTCATTTGCACATGATTGTTTTCTCTGATTTGAAATATAATGTTTGATCTGATTTGACTACCATATAAACTACTTGATTTGAAACCTGATTCCTTGTAATGCCCCAAAATGTTGAATTATGGACTTTATTGAAAGGATTTTAGAATTTAGAATTTATTTGAGTAATTTATAAAAGATAAGAATGATTTGGGAATAATAATTAAAGCTAAATTGTAATAATGGAGGAATAAATGGACATTTTAGTCAAATGGGAATTAGATGAATTTTAAATTCAAATTTTAAGGTATTAAAGTATAGAGTAGAGAAAAAGGGGAGAAAAACTTGATCAACTCCATTTCTTCTTCTTCTTCCCATGCTTAACTTTCTTCCATAGCTCAAAGGTAAGTTTCTAATTTTTTAGTTTACTCATTTGTTTTTATTGGGGTTTTAATGCATTGAGTATACTAGAAGCTTATGGAAGGATAAAAGGGGATCAAAACTAAGTTATTAAGGAAATATTAAAGATTGAACAAAATGGGTTTATGAGGGATATGTTTAAATATGAATGTTTATGGATGTTTATTGGTAAATTTGACTTGTCAAAGAGATATATAAGAGATTAGAAGCCTTGGTTTTGATTAAAAACATATTAGAAAAAGTGGTTTGATTCTTAGAATATAACGTTCTTAAATGGTTTTAGATGTTTTAAGAGTCTAAATGAAGGAAAGTTAGTAAGGTTAAGTAGAGAAGTGTTATATGGTATTGTTAGGGGTAAAGGAGATGAAAATTGCCCAAAGATGAGTAATTTTCGAGTGGAAAATTGGAAAATCTAGGTAGGGTTATCGGTACCCTATGGAACAGTACCGATACCTTAGGTAAGAATTCGACTAAATTTCATAAAAGGTATCGATACTGATTCAACCAATATCGGTACCCAAGCAATGAGGTATAGATACCATGGTAAGGGTATCGATATCAATTAATTTCGAATCTAATTTGGGTATCAATACCTATAGAGGGTATCGATACCATAACTTAGGGGTATCGATACCAGGTTTACTTCGAAGCTAATTTTGGTATTGATACATGAAGGGGTATCGATACCCTAATAGGGAAGTATCGATACCATAAGCAGGGGTATCGATACTTAAGGGCCAGAAATGTTAAGTTAGGGCTGATAATGTCGTAGGAAGTTGAAAATAAATATTTTAATTAATGCTAAGTTATAATTGTTAGGAAACATACTTACAATTGACATTACGCATATATTTAATGAATGTGGGATAGATCAAAATCAAGCTCCCGAGTTGAGTAAGACGAAAGGCAAGGGTCAAGTTCCGGAGTAATCATCTTCCCAGTTTGAATATTTCAGCAAGGCGAATCAATTGAGTGCATTTAATTATGTATGTATATACTATAGTAGTCATGATAGTATGATTTATTGATGTATATATAATGAATTTCCAAAAAGGGCACTCTATGTGCTAAAATGGTAAGGAAATCATACTATATGTATGAATTTCCAGATAGGGCACTTTGTGTGCTAAAATGGTAAGGAAATCATACTATGTGTATGAATTTCCAGATAGGGCACTTTGTGTGCTAAAATGGTAAGGAACTAATACTATGTGTATGAATTTCTAGATAGGGCACTTTGTGTGCTAAAATGGTAAGGAAATCATACTAAGTGTATGAATTTCCAGCTAGGGCACTTTGTGTGCTAAAAGAGTAAGAAAATCATACTAAGCGTATGATTTTCCAGATAGGGCACTCTATGTGCTAAAATGATAAGGAAGTCATACTGTTTGTATGAAATTCCAATTGAATTTATAAATGCTAGTAATGTTTGAAAAAATGAGGTTAAAAGAATCAGTTATACAAGTTATAGACTTACTTATTATTTTTTAAGATTATTTGGAATGAGAAGTATAATCTAATAACTTGTGATTAGAACTTTACTTGTGATTAGTCATGCCTCACTATGTAATACTTAACATGTGCTCATTTCACGTGTAGGTTAAATACAACTAAGTAAGGAGATCTTTTGGACATCCAGTCAGAGTCGCCTCATCAGTAACCGTATGACACTCCTGTCTACATTTTGTTATATTTTAGTTGGCATGTAATAGGGTTTAGTAAAAACACTCTGATAAGTATTATGATTAAACGATTGTAAAATGATGAAGTGTTTAAATATCTCTTTTGTTGTTTATTTAAGTTAAGATATGTTTTGTTGTAAGTAAGTTAAATGTTTTTATAAAAATGAAACAAAATTTTACGTGTTTTCGTATTAGGAACATTAATATTAGTAATGTAACATCTGTGCCTCGTATACGTATGGGTATACAGGAGATGGGTGTTATATTTATTGGTATCAGAGCTATAGGTTTAGCCGATTCTCATTTGAATCAAGTGTAATTTTATATAAAAAGAGTTTACATGCCACTAAGATTATCAAGGTTACTGATAGGGTATAGAATGAATATGAAAGATGTCTCTCCTTACTAACGTAATTATTATTTTATGAATGATATGATAGATGTCTGATTCTACAAACTCAGAAAGAGTGGCTGGGCGAGAGAGTAGAGACGAATCGAGTAGTGAGAGCTACAAAGAAAATAGCAAACATCCGATTCCGTCTGACAATGCCACTGCACCGACTCCTCAAGCCATGCCTGTTCCGAGATTCGAAACTTTTATGCAAGTTCTTGATGCTATTCTAACATGATTTCAACCTCCTCCGCCTTACCCTTGTCTTTCAGTACCACGAATGTTAATCCCAAAGGAGTTAAGAAGTTTGAGAGCTCTTGAGTTTAGGGGATAAGAAAGTGAAGGCCCGATGGACGCGTACTTATGGTTGAATGACATTAAGGAAATTTTGGAAAGTTTGCAGTGCTCTGATCATGAGAAACTGGGTGGAGTTGTTTCATTACTCAGAGGATCGGCTCGAGTATGGTGGAAAAACACGACAATGTATGCGTCACCCGAGCAGGTGAACTGGCAGTTCTTTCAAGATGAGTTTAAAAATAAGTATATCGGGGAACAATTAATGAGATCGATGTTACTGAAGTTTTTGAGCTTAAAACAAGGGGAT
Organism: Hibiscus syriacus; assembly: GCF_006381635.1. Lineage (NCBI taxonomy): Eukaryota > Viridiplantae > Streptophyta > Magnoliopsida > Malvales > Malvaceae > Hibiscus > Hibiscus syriacus. The sequence goes on along the minus strand of NW_024062743.1, from coordinate 6,161,217 downwards.
CAAGAGGTGCATGAATACAAGGCCAAATATAATAAACTCAGCTGTTATGCTACTGAAGTTGTTCCAAATGATAAAGCTCGCTGAGATTGGTTCATTGAGGGGTTGAGGCCGAAGCTAAAGAAAATGATGTTGGCATTAAACATGAGGAGACTCTAGCGAGAGAACAAAGTATGAGATATGAAAAAGAATCGGAACGCCTTCATCTATACAATATGCAAAAAGGACAAGGGCTTAGGGTCTCAATTCACCATTAGAACTGATCATTCTACAGCTTCACGGAAAACTAAGCTGTTTTAATCCTATGCTGCTAGCTCGGGTAGAGCTCAAGGAGGGAAACCTCGATGTCAGACATATGACAAGTTACACTGAGGAGTATGTAGGTTGATTTCTGGAGCTTGTTTCAATTGTGGTGAAGAGGGTCACTTTGCTCGAAATTGCCTGAAGAAATATGGTGACAGATCAGTAGTAACACCCAATAGAAGCAAAGAGAGAGGAAGATCTGGAGGTCAAACTGAGGCTGGTCAAAGATAAGAAACTCGGGGAGTGGCTCGAGTATATAATATTAAGACTAATGATGATCGGAATGATCCAGAGATCATAACAGGTACATTTCACCTTTTTAATGAGCCTATTTTTGTTCTAGTAGATCATGGTTCTTCACATTCATATATTAGTACGAAACTGATTAGAGCTAGAGGAATTCTTTTAGAACCAATTGCTAGTGAAATGATAGCGATAAATCTTATGGGTCAAAGTGCAAGGGTAACTAAGGTGTGTAGGAAATGTCCAATTAAGATTCAAGGGGTAGTATTCTTGGAAAATTTGATGGAGTTACCATTTGATGAATTCGAAACCATCTTGGGCATGGATTGGTTATCTCCACATCATGGATGGGTAGATTGTCATCAGAAATGATTATTCTTAAAGGATGCGGAAGGCTCTGAAATTTTGGTGATAGGGGAGAAGTCACTGTCCATGTCAAATGTGATATCAACTATGACCGCAAAGAAAATGATGTCAAAAGAATGCATTTCTTTTCTTTCTAGCGTGATAGACACTCGATTATCTGGTGTGCGACTGCATGATATTCTCACAGTTAACGATTTTCCAGATGTTTTTCCTGATGACTTACTGGGTTTACCTCCAAATCGTGAAGTTGATTTTAGAATAAAGGTTTATCCGGGTACTGAACCTATTTTTATGGCTCCGTATCGGATGTCTCCAACAAAGTTAAGGGAACTAAAGGCTCAGTTGCAGGAATTACTCGAGAAAGGATTTATCCGACCTAATGTCTCTCTATAGGGAGCTCATGTGCTATTTGTGAAAAAGAAAGATGAATCTATGCAGTTATGTATTGAATATCATCAACTAAATAAAGTAACAATAAAGAACAAGTATCCTTTTTTGAGGATTGATGATCTATTTGACCAATTGAAAGGTGCAACAGTGTTCTCTAAGATGGATATGAGGTCAGAGTATCATCAGTTAAGGATCGAAAATGATGATATTTTAAAGATGGTTTTTCGAACTCGGTACGGACATTACAAATTTGTAGTAATGTCGTTTGGATTAACAAATGCTCCTGCTGCATTTATGGATTTAATGAACAGAATTTCCCAACCATACTTGGATCAGTTTGTAGTAGTGTTTTTAGATGATATCCTGGTTTATTCCAAGTCAAAGGAGGATCAAGATGCTCTTCTTCGAGTGGTCCTTCAGATACTTCGTGATAAGAAGTTATATGCTAAACTATCTAAATACAAATTTTGGTTGTCTGAGATTTCCTTTCTTGGTCATATAGTATCGGCAGAAGGTATTAGAGTGAACCCTAAGAAGATTCAAGCCATAGTAGATCAGTATTCTCCCAAGAATATTACGGAAGTTCGGAGTTTCTTAGGGCTTGCGGGTTATTACAGACGATTTGTGAAGAATTTTCAATGTTATCTCTACCGCTAACTAGGATTTTGTGAAAAGATGTGCCATTTGTTTGGATTGAGAAGTGCCAAGAAAGCTTTGAGAGGTTAAAGAGAATTGTAACTGAGGCTCCAGTTCTTGTGCAACCTGAGTCGGGTAAAGAATATGTAATGTATAGTGATGTCTCCTATAATGGGTTGGGTTGTGTACTGATGCAAGAAGGGAAGGTTGTGGCTTATGCCTCTAGACAATTGAAGACTCACGACCGAAATTACCCGACACGTGATTTAGAATTGAATGCAGTGATGTTTGCTTTAAAAATATGGCGCCATTATTTGTACAGTGAGTGTTGCAGTATTTACACAGATCATAAAAGTCAAAAATATTTGCTGACTCAAAAAGAGCTGAATTTAAGGTAGAGAAGATGGATAGAGCTTTTGAAAGATTATGATTTGATTATCGACTACTATCCGGGAAAAGCTAATGTGGTAGCGGATGCATTCAGCCGCAAAACATTTGCAGCTTTAAGAGTTTTGGACGCGCTTATGTCCGTGGATGGAGATGGTGCTGTGATTATCAAATTAAAGTTAAAACCGATGTTGTTGGACCAAGTAAAAGAACTGCAAGGGAGAGATAAAAAGTGTTTGATGAAATTGGCGTTGGTTGAAAACGAAGAGAACAAAGATTTTGAAAGAAAATATGGTGGATGACTATATTATCGGGGAAGGCTTTATATTCCCGATGACGAGGATCTGAGGAGAGATATTCTTTACGAAGCCCATTATAGCCCTTTGACTATGGACCCAGGTGGGAATAAGATGTATCAGGATTTGAAAAGTTGTTAGTGGTGGCTTGGCATGAAAAGAGCTGTAACAGAGTTTGTTGTCAAATGTTTGACATGTCAGTAAGTAAAAGTTGAACATCAAGTGCTATACATGTTACTACAGCCTATATCTATTCTTGAGCGGAAATGGGAGTGAGTCACGGTGGATTTTGTTTCAGGGCTACCATTGTCACCGGGTAAAAAGAACTTGATCTGGGTAATTATAGACAGATTGACCAAAACGACTCATTTCATTCCAGTTCGAGTAGACTACCCAATGAATAAATATGCAGAGCTGTATATTAAGGAGATAGTTAGACTTCACGGAGTTCCGATTTCGATAGTGTTCGATCGAGACCCCAGGTTTACTTCAAGATTTTGGAAGTCTTTGCATGAAGCATTGGGTACTCGATTAAATTTTAGTATAACTTTTCATCCCCAAATAAATGGGCAGTCAGAGAGATCTCTTCAGATACTGAAGGATATGATTAGGGCATGTGTGATTGAATTTAAGGGATCTTGGGAAAGATATATGCCTTTAGCAGAATTTACATATAATAATTGTTATCAATCTAGTATTAAAATGGCCCCGTATGAAGCTCTATATGGTAGAAAGTACAGAACACCCTTAAATTGGTTTGAATTAAAAGATCGTGAATTGGTTGGTCAAGATTTGATGAAAGATATAGAAGATAAAGTAAAGATTATTCAAAGTAATCTAATGTTAGCCTCAGATCGACATAAGTCTTATGCGAATTTAAAAAGAAAAGAAATAGAATACAAGGAGGGAGATAAAGTATTTTTAAAAGTATCACCTTGGAAGAAGGTATTTCGATTTGGGCAAAAAGGAAAGCTAAGTCTGAACTTTGTTGGACCGTATGAGATATTGGCAAGGATTGGACCCGTGGCTTATCAATTAGCTCTACCTCTGGATATGGACAAGATCCATAATGTTTTCCATGTATCGATGCTTAGGAGGTACAAATCAGATCCCTCACATATCACTCCTGAAGAGATAAAAATCTGACCAGATTTGATTATGAAGAAGAACTGGTACGCATTTTGGCGAAAGAAACTAAGGAATTGCATAGTAAAATGATTTCATCAGTCAAAGAACTTTGGTAGAACCATAAGGTGGAAGTGGAAAAATGAGGATATGAAAAAGTAGTTCCCACATCTCTTTGCTTCAGGTATATATTTAAAATTCGGGGATGAATTTGTAATTCCCCAAAATGTTGAATTAAGGACTTTATTGAAAGGATTTAAGTTTTTAGAATTTATTTGAGTAATTTATAAAATATAAGAATGATTTGGGAATAATAATTAAAGCTAAATTGTAGTAATGGAGGAATAAATGGACATTTTAGTCAAATGGAAATTAGATGAATTTTAAATTCAATTTTTTTAAGCTATTAAAGTATAGAGTAGGAAAAAAGGGGAGAAAAACTTGGTTAAATCCATTTCTTCTTCTCTTCCCTTGCTTACCTTTCCTCCATATCTAAAAGGTGAGTTTATAATTTATTAGTTTACCCCTTTGTTTTTGTTGGGGTTTTGATGCATTGAGTATACTAGAAGCTTATGGAAGGATAAAAGGGGATTAAAACTAAGTTATGAAGGAAATATTAGAGATTGAACAAAATGGGTTTTTGAGGGATATGTTAAAATATGAATGTTTATGGATGTTTATTGGTAAATTTGACTTGTCAAAGAGATATATAAGAGATTAGAAGCCTTGGTTTTGATTAAAAACATATTAGAAAAAGTGGTTTGATTCTTAGAATAGAATGTTCTTGAATGGTTTTAGATGTTTTAAGAGTCTAAATGAAGGAAAGTTAGTAAGGTTAAGTAGAGAAGCGTTATATGGTATTGTTAGGGGTAAAAGAGATGAAAATTGCCCAAAGATGAGTAATTTTCGAGTGGAAAACTAGAAAATCAGGGTAGGGGTATCGGTACCCTATGAATTAGTACCGATACTCTAGGCAATAATTAGGCTAAATTACATAAGAGGTATCGATACTGATTCAACCAATATCGGTACCCAAGCAATGAGGTATCTATACCATGGGAAGGGTATCGATACCAATTAATTTCGAATCTAATTTGGGTATCGATACCTAGAGGGGGTATCGGTACCATAGCTTAGGGGTATCGATACCAGGTTTACTTCGAAGCTAATTTTGGAATTTATACATGAAGGGGGTATCAATACCCTAATAGGGTAGTATAGATACCATAAGCAGGGGTATCGATACCTAAGGGCCATAAATGTTAAGTTAAGGCTGAGAATGTCGTAAAAAGTTGAAAATAAATATTTTGATTAATGTTAAGTTATAATTGTTAAGAAATATACTAACAATTGACATTACGCGTGTATTTAATGAATTCGGGATAGATCAAAATCAAGCTCCCGAGTCGAGTAAGGCGAAAGAAAACGGTCAAGTTCTGGAGTAATCATCTTCCTAGTTTGAATATTTCAGCAAGGCGAATAAGGTGAGTGCATTTAATTATGTATGCATATACTATAGTAGTCATGGTATGATTTATTGATGTATGTATAGTGAATTTCCAGAAAGGGCACTTTGTGTGCTAAAATGGTAATAAAATCATACTATATGTATGAATATCTAGATAGGGTACTTTGTGTGGTAAAATGGTAAAGAAATCATACTATGTGTATGAATTTCCAGATAGGGCACTTGTGTGCTAAAATGATAAGGAAATCATAATATGTGTATGAATTTCCAGATAGGACAATTTGTGTGCTAAAATGGTAAGGAAATCATACTATGTGTATGAATATCCATATAGGGCAATTTGTGTTCTAAAATGGTAAGGAAATTATACTAAGTGTATGAATTTCAATCTAGGGCACTTTGTGTACTAAAAGAGTAAGAAAATCATACTAAGTGTATGATTTTCCAGATAGGGCACTCTATGTGCTAAAATGATAAGGAAGTCATATTGTTTGTATGAAATTCCAATTGAATTTATAAATGCTAGTAATGTTTGAAAAAATGAGGTTAAAAGAATCAGTTATACAAGTTTTAGACTTACTGATTGTATTTAAAGATTCTTTGGAATGAGAAGTATAATCTAATAACATGTGATTATAACTTTACTTGTGATTAGTCATGCCTCACTATGTAATACTTAACATGTGCTCATTTCATGTGTAGGTTAAATACAGCTAAGTAAGGAGATCTTTTGGACATCCAGTCAGAGTCGCCTCATCAGTAACCGTATGTCACACCTGTCTACATTTTGGTATATTTTAGTTGGTATGTAATAGGGTTTAGTAAAAACACTGATAAGTATTATGATTAAACGGTTGTAAAATGATGAAGTTTTTAAATATCTCTTTTGTTGTTTATTTAAGTTAAAATATATTTTGTTGTAAGTAAGTTAAATGTTTTTATAAAAATGAAACAAAATTTTACGTGTTTTCGTATTAGGAACATTACTATTAGTAATGTGACATATGTGTCTCGTATACGTATGGGTATATGGGAGATGTGTGTTACATTCATGATTTTCTGAAATGTAAAGCATGATTATCTGAATTCTGAATTCTGATTACCATTTTACCGAACTCATATCTGTCTGAACTCAGATTTACTGTTACCACTAGTTACTATTTGAAAAATATTTTATTTGGGGCACTCTGGGATTTGGTATGAAGACTTTGGCAGGTTCAGTCACTGTTGTTAATTCCTTGGATAGGTTTAGCACCGACTGATAATTCTTTATGGACCTAAGGCGACCCTTGGGTAGGCTCTGCGGCCCCGAGATTCTTATTGGGTAAGCCTCCGTGGCCCCGAGAATTATCTAGGGTAGGCTCTCTGGCCCCAAGGTACTCCCTTAGGTTGTGCAGTTCTGGGGAACTTCATATGGCATTCAGTTGGAGAACGATTCAGAGTTTTTAAATTAAAAACTCCTATGATATTTTAATCACTGTAATCTGTACTGATTTTAAAAAGCATAACTCTATGTTTTTTATTTTTGCACTGTTGGGACACACTGAGCCTCTATCTCACTTTTCAAACTGTTTTACCCACTTTCAGATATTCACGGACAAGCACTCCGTATCAGGCACTTGGAGGATTGGCACATTTAGTACATATCTTTTTGTTGTAATGTTTCTATCTTCCGAACTGCATTTAATTATTGTGGCATGTGACTTATTTTTGAAGTACTTATCATTTTATGATGTTTAATGCTTTTGCTACTGATATTTGATTTACTCTGCTCCGAATTTGTTACATGTTTTATTTTACCTGGTCGCTTTTAGTATTATATTTACGAGTTTGGTTTTTATGATTAATTAATATACTTTTATAAATGCCATTTGTAATATGATTTTAAACTATCGACTAACGTTTTTGGAAAAAGTTTTTAAGAATCTTTAATATAATCCGCTAGACTTAGTCGAAACACATAGGCTGGGTCTAGGGGGTTATATTTAATTGGTATCAGAACTTTTGGTTTTAAACCTCAGATTATGAATTGGTCCAAACTAAAAATACTAATTTGAAATGTTTTACAAAACCAGTCACAAAGTTTTTACGAGTTTAATTGTGTTCCGGAACTCAAAGTGCCAATCTAACCTTAGGATTTATCTTCTGTAGTAAACTCAAGATCCTCTAAGATGAATGCTAGACGTGATCGTCGATCTAGCCATTGGCGAGGTCAAATTTACAGACCTGGTAGATGAGATACGTGTAGAACCCCCATCTCTGATATATGATCATGCTCCTGCGACCCCGACGGATCTGCCTCCTACCTCTAGTATTGGATTGACTACTCTGATTAGAAGAGCGACTGTTTCTTAGCCCGAGTCTACTAGAGTTGTATTAGATGAAAATCTTGGTAGATAATTTATTCAGTTGATTCAGGGAGATGTCAAAGCTACTGGTGTTGTACTCGAGGTTCCTATTTCTCTTACTCGGATTACAAATGGAGTTAGGACATTTAGTGGCCTTACTTGGTGGAGCCCCGACTGATGTCGAGTATAGGCTCAGTGATACCGAGCGACGCATGGATCAATTAGGTTTAGATCCACATCGATATTATTTATGAGCAATTTCTATGTTGGACGGGAATGCCCACACCTGGTGGGAGTCTGTTGTCAACAGTGTTCCGACCGATCGTTTGACCTGGGATTTCTTCAGAGGGCACTTTAGGAGTTGTTTTATGGGAGAGCGTTGTCTAACTCAGAGACGACAATAGTTTCAGGACCTGGTTCAGGGAGATATGACCGTTTCTGAGTACGAGATCGAGTTCTTGAAGTTGCTGAAGTATGGATTAAGTCTGGTACCTACCGAGAGGGATATGTACCAAAAGATTGCTCAGGGACTTCGATTCGAGTTGGTTTCTTAGGTAGTTACTCATCAAGATGAGGTTTTCAATGTTGTAGTAGGGAGAGCGAAAGATGCTAAAGAGGTTGAGGCTTCTGCACCTGACAGTGATAAGGTAGATCGAGATCGATCTAGGAGGCCTTCTGTTTAGTTTGTGCCTTCCGTACGCTCTGATAAAAGAACTCATATTGTTGCTCATCAGATTCATTATTTTGGTTCGAGGCCTGCGCCTCCTCCACATACTATAGCTAGTCAAGGTGATTCTGCATATTCCACCTCAGAATCGAGTTACGAGTTATGTGGAAATCAACATGAGGTAGAGTGTCGTAAGAAGATGGATACTTGTTTTCATTGTGGATACCATAGGCATTTATTGAGGAATTGTCCATATCTAGCTCCTATCGATAAGACACCCGCTCATACTCCTATACGTTCTCATGCATATGTTCACACTCTAGCTAGGAGTCATAGTCAGGGTAGGACTTCTGGATCTGTTTCTAGGATCGACAGTAGAGCCCGATTGCAGAGTAGAGGACCAACAGTTTATAGGCTCCACTTTCTATATCTGAATTTCGTATCTTAAGATCCAAAGTCTTTTGATTAAGACACCAATACCCTTGTTTTCGCTCTGAATTTAGTAAGATCCTTCGTTATTGTCAATAGAGTAATTAGCCCTTGTCCTATAATAGATTTTCAGAGACCTAGTTTCGCTTTCTGTTCGACTTTGATGAATTTTAAGGGGATGAGAATTGCCATACCCCAAAAATTTCTTTATAATTAATTAATTATTTTTTGGACTAAACTGTAAGTTTTTTAAAACATCAGTGCTAAATTCAAAAGTTTTAGAAGTTTATGGACTTAACCCCGAATTAATCCATTCTTCTTGTCAGTTGAAAAAAATAATAAGTTGGTGGCTGAGGGGATTTGAACCCCTGCCACCCAGTATAGAAACCCATACCTTAGCCACTGGGCTATGGTACGGGTTCTATTAGGAAACAGTAAACCTTGGTTTTATTTTTAAATATTGGGCGATTACCTATTTTCTACAAACCCCGATGTAGTGAACCTAATACTTTTTCTTTTCTAAACTCACCCCGACCCCCTTCGGCCAACCTCCTCCGATCGATGGTGAGGTGAACAGCCGTGTCCTTTGGTTTCAGCAACGACCATCGGTTCAACCCCGATCAACCCGTTCCAAAATCAGCCACCATTTGGCCGAATAGAGAGGAGAAACCGACACCCAAAACCCTGATCACCTTTTTTATTTTTATCGATTCTAGCCACCGTGCTCAGTCGTTTGCCTCACCTCCCCCGATTTCAGGTCCTCATCACCGCCCGATCAAAACCCAGTCGGTGGGTCACGTTGACATTGATGTTTCATCTTTCTATCGTGGTAAGATTATGATTGTTTAATTCAGTTAATATTCTAGTGTTTCGGCTTGAAAGCATGTTGTATATGGTGTTGTTTGGATTATTATAGCTTATAGAGTGATCGGCCACCGACCAGCCCCCATTTTGCCTGCTCACTCACTGCCACGTACACGTGGGGCCTGAATCAACCCAACCCGACCCGAACCGTTGACTTTAACCAGAGTTAACTTTGACATGAAAAGTCAAATTTTTTGAAAAGTCATATTTTATGTTTTTCGACGTCTTGAGTTTGAATCCGAAGTCCTTTTTGTCAAATTTAAACCCGAAAGCCTACAAATTGACTTGTAAAACTGAAAAATATTTATTTATGTAAGTGTTTTAATCCAGTTTATTGAATCGAAGGGTCAAGGGCTAATTAATGTTATCGTATGTTAAAGGTACTCGAGGATCTCCTGATCGTTTCACTGCTCGACCTGATTCCTCCTGATCCACTCGTCCTCTAGAGGCCGTGTATACCCTTATAGTTTGTTTAGAATATTATTCCGAATATGACCCTGTTCTGATATGGCTTAGGTCCCCGTTCAGTCGAAGAGCCTAGTGAAGCCGATGCTAGATAGATATTCTGGACTGACCCGTTTTGCGAGGTGTGTTCCTTGTGTACAATATAACTGTTTTAAATAACTATTTTAAATATCTGTTTGAGGTCTCATGTGAACATGATTGTTTTCTCTGATTTGAAATATAATGTTTGATCTAATTTGACTATTGTATAAACTACTTGATTTGAAACATGATTCCTGATTTACTGAAGTGTAAAGCATGATTGCCTGAATTTTGATTTCTAGTTACCATTTTACTGAACTGATATCTTTCTGAAATATGATTTACTATTACCACTAGTTATTATATGAAAAACGTTTTATTCAGGGCACTCTAGGATCTGGTCTGAAGACTCTGGTAGGTTCAGTCGCTGTTGGTAATTCCTTGGATAGGTTCAACACCGACTGGTAATTCCTTATGGATCTAAGGCGACCCTTGGGTAGGCTCTGCGACCCTGAGATTCTTCTTGAGTAAGCCTCTGTGGCCCCAAGAATTGTCTTGGGTAGGCTCTCAGGCCCAAGGTTCTCCTCCCTTAGGTTGTACAGTTCTGGGAACTGCATATGACATTCGGTTGGAGAACGATTCAAAGTTTTTAAATTAAAAACTCCTATGATGTTTTAATTACTGTGATCTATACTAATTTTAAAAAAGCATAATTTTATGTTTTTATTTTTGCACTGTTGGGACACACTAAGCCTCTAGCTCACTTTTCAAACTATTTTACCCCCTCTCATATATTCTCGGATAGGCACTCCGTATCAGGCACTTGGAGGATTGGCACATTTATTACATATCTTTTTGTTGTAATGTTTCTATTTTCCGAACTACATTTAATTATGGTGGCATGTGACTTATTTTTGAAGTACTTATCTTTTTATAATGTTTACTGCTTTTGCTACTGATATTTTATTTACTGTGCTCCAGATTTGTTACATGTTCTATTTTACCTAGTCGCTTTTAGTTTTAGTTTTACGAGTTGGGGATTTATGATTAATTAATATACTTTTATAAATGCCATTTGCAATATGATTTTAAATTATCGAATAACGTTTTTGGAAAAAGTTTTTAAGAATCTTTAATGTAATCCGCTAGACTTAGTCGAAACGCATAGGTTGGGTCTAGGGGATTATATTTAATTGGTATAAGAGCTTTTGGTTTTAAACCTCGAACTGTGAATATATCCAAATTAAAAATACGGATTTGAAATGTTTTACAAAACCAATCACTAAGGTCATGTCACAAAGTTTTTACGAGTTTAATTGTGTTCCGAAACTCCAAGTGTCAATCTAACCCTAGGATTTATCTTCTGTATTAAACTCGAGATCCACCAAGATGAATGCTAGACGTGATCGTCGATCTAGCCGTGGATGAGATCCACCTTTGATATATGATCCTGCTCCTACGACCCTGACGAATCTGCCTCCTATCTCTGGTGTTGGATTAACTACTTCGATTTGAGGAGCCACTGTTTCAGAGCCCGAGTCTACTAGAGTTGTATTAGATGAAAATCTTGGTAGACAATTTCTTCAGTTGATTCAAAGAGCGGTCAGAGTTACTGACATTGTACCCGAGGTTTTTGTTTCTCATACTCTGATTACAGATGGAGTTAGGACGTTTAGTGGCCTTACTGGTGGAGCCCCGACTAAGGCCGAGGATTGGCTCAGTGATACCGAGCGACACATGGACCAGTTAGGTTTAGATTCGTATCGATGTTATTTTGGAGTAATTTCTATGTTGGACGGGAATGCCCACACCTGGGGGGAATCTGTGGTCAATAATGTTCCAGCCGATCGTTTGACTCAGGATTTATTCAGAGAGCACTTTAGGAGCCATTTTTTGGGAGAGTGTTATCTAGCTCAGAGACGACAACAGTTTCGGGACCTGGTTCAGGGAGATATGATTGTTTCTGAGTATGAGATCGAGCTCTTGAAGTTGCTGAAGTATGGATTCAGTATGGTACCTACCGAGAGGGATAGGTGCCAAAAATTTTCTCTGGGACTTCTATTCGAGTTGAGTCCTCAAGTAGTTACTCATCAGGATGAGGTTTTCGATGTTGTAGTAGAGAGAGCGAAAAATACTGAATAGGTTGAGGCTTCTGCACCTGACAGTGATAGGGTAGATCGAGATCGATTTAGGAGGCCTTCTGGTCAGTCTGCGCCTTCCACACGCTCTGATAAAAGAACTCGTACTGTCGTAAGAATGGATACTTGTTTTCGTTGTGGATCCCGTAAGCATTTCCTGAGGAACTGTCCATATCCAGCTCCTGTCGATCAGACACCCGCTCATACTCCTATGCGTTCTCAGGCATTTGTTCAGACTCCAGCTAGGAGTCATAGTCAGGGTAGGACTTCTGGATCTATTTCTAGGATCGATAATAGAGCCCGATCACATAGTAGAGGACCAGCTATTTCTGAGGCTCGATAACCTGCTCTTGTTTACGCTACCTGACGTTCCGGTGATCGAGTTGAGCCCAAGACTTCTGCATTTATATTTATTATTATTTCTATTTCATACCATACATTTCTAACAACCCCTTTCTATACCCAAATTTCGTATCTTATGATCCATAGACTTTTGATTAAGACACGAAGACCTTTGTTTCCGCTCTGAGTTTAGTAAGATTCTTCGTTATTGTCAATAGAGTAATTAGCCCTTGTCTTATAATAGAGCCTTCAGAGACCTAGTTTCACTTTCTGTTTGACTATGGTGAATTATGAGGACGAAATTCTTTTAAGGGGAGGAGAATTGTCATACCCCAATAATTTCTTTAAAATTAATTAATTGTTTTTTTGGATTAAACTATAAGTTTTTAAAAACATCTGTACTAAATTCAAAAGTTTTGGAAGTTCAGGGACTTAATCTCGAATCAATCCATTCTTTTGGTCAACTGAAAATAATAATAATAAGTTGGTTGATGAGGGGATTTAAACCCCTGCCACCCGGTATGGACACCCATACCTTAGCCACTGGCTAGGGTACAGGTTATGTTAGGAAATAGTAAACCTTGTTTTTTTTAAAATATTGGGTGATTACCCATTTTCTACAAACCCCCTTACAGTGAGTCCAACTCTTTTTCTTTCCTAAACTCAACCTTACCCCATTCAGCCAGCCTCTCTCGATCGGCGGTGAGGTGAACCACCGTGTTTTTCGGTTTTAGCAGTGACCATCAGTCAAACCCTGACCAATCTCGTTCCAAAATTGGCCACCATTTGGCCGAATCGAGAGGAGAAATCGTCACCCAAAACCCCGATCTCTATTTTGTTTTTTATCGATTCTAGCCGCTGTACTCAACCGTTCGCCTCACTGCCCCCGATTTCAGACTCCCCATCACCGCTCGATTAAAACCCATTTAGTGGGTGACGTCGACGTCGACGTTTCATTCATCCATCGTGGTAAGAGTTTGATCGTTTAATTCGATTAATATTTCAGTGTTTTGTCTTAAAATCATGTTGTATATGGTGTTGTTTTGGATTGTTGTAGCTTATGTAGTGATCGGTCGTCGACCAGCCCCCATTTCGCCAGTTCACGCGCCGCCACGTTTGCGTGGGCTGGTCTCCAATCTGGTTTCTTTTAGAAACTGGTACAGTCGGTTTGGACCGGCTTGTACCGCCCAACCCGACCCAAACCATTAACTTGACCCGACCTGAACTATTTGACCCAACCCGTTGACTTTACCAGAGTTGACTTTGACCCAAAAAGTCAAATTTTTTGAAAAATTAGATTTTATGTTTTTTGACGTCCTGAGTCTGAATCCAAAGTTCATTTTGCCAAACTTAAACGCGAAAGCCTCCGAATTGACCCGTAAATCCAAAAAATGCATATTTATTTAAGTGTTTTAATTCAGTTAATTGAATCGAAGGGTCAAGGACTAATTAGTGTTATCGTATGTTAAAGGTACTCGGGGATCTCCTGACCGTTACACTGCTCAACTCGGTTCCTCCTGATCTGCTCATCCTCGAGAGGCCATGAATACCCATATAGTTTTGTAACCATGTTAGATATTATGTTTAGAATATTATTTCGAATATGACCCTATTCTGATATTGCTTAGGTTCTCATTCAGTCGAAGAGCCTAGTAAAGCCGGTGCTAGATAGATCTTTCGGACTGACCCGTTTTGTGAGGTATGTTCCTTGTGTGCAATATAATTGTTTTAAATAATTATATTAAATATTTGTTTGAAATCTCGTGTGCACATGATTGTTTTCTCTGATTTGAAATATAACGTTTGATCTAATTTGACTACTGTATAAACTACTTGATTTGAAATATGATTCTTGATTTATTGAAGTGTAAAGCATGATTGCTTGAATTCTGAATTCTGGTTACCATTTTACTGAACTGATATATGTCTGAACTCTGATTTACTGTTACCACTTGTTACTATCTGAAAAATGTTTTATTCGGGGCACTGTAGGATCGGGTATGAAGACTCTGGCAGGTTCAGTCGCTGTTGGTAATTCCTTAAATAGGTTCAACACCGACTGATAATTCCTTATGGACCTAAGGCGACCCTTGGGTAGGCTCTACTGCCCCAAGATTCTTCTTGGGTAAGTCTATGTGGCCTCGAGAATTATCTTGGGTAGCCTCTTAGGCCCCAAGATACTCCCTTAGGTTGTGCAGTTCTGGGGAACTGCATATGGCGTTCGATTAGAGGACGATTCAGAGTTTTTAAATTAAAAACTCTTATGATGTTTTAATCACTATAATATCTACTGATTTTAAAAAGCATAATTGTATGTTTTTATTTTTGCACTGCTGGGACATACTGAGCCTCTAGCTCACTTTTCAAATTGTTTTACCCACTTTCAGATATTCCCGGATAGGCACTCCGTATCAGGCACTTGGAGGATTGACACATTTAGTATATATCTTTTTGTTGTAATGTTTCTATCTTCCGAACTACTTTTAATTATGGTGACATGTGCCTTATTTTTGAAGTACTTATCTTTTTATGATGTTTACTGCTTTTGCTACTGATATTTGATTCACTGTGCTCCGGATTTGTTGCATGTTTTATTTTACCTGGTCGTTTTTAGTTTTATATTTACGAGTTGGGTTATGATTAATTAACATACATTTATAAATTCCATTTGTAATATGATTTTAAATTATCGAATAACGTTTATGGAAAAAGTTTTTAAGAATCTTTAATGTAATCCGCTAGACTTAGTCAAAACGCATAGGCTGGGTCTAGGGGGTTACATTGATAATATATTTTGTTCTTTATAAAATATTTTATGTATAAAAAATATTATTAATGAATTATCATAAAATAATTTTTTTATAGTTTAAGTTTATATATATTTTATATATTATAGTATTAATAAGTGTATATATAATTTAAATTTTAAATTTTTTAATTTATAATATAATGTCTAAAATTAACATTTTATCTTTTTCAAAATCATTTTAACCATAATCCCAAACATTTAAATTTTAAATTGTACTTTCTGAAAAGCCACTTTTTTTTTAAAAAAAGTTCTACAGTTCTTTTAAATGTCATTTTTCAAAAAGCAATATAAAAATAATCTTAAATCTTTTATAACAAATAAAATTGTAATAAACATCAAACTGGAGAATAATATGGTATATATATTTCTTTCAGTGTGTTTATCCAAACTAGTAAAATTATTTTATCATTTATATTTAGGGATGATTAAATTATTTAAATTCGATGATTTGGATCCAATCTAATTCTATATTATTATATTTTTAAAATTTAGATTATTTTTATGTATATTTAAAGATAATTACTATAATGTACCTTTCTCTATATTTTGATTATCTTCTTATTTTGTTGAGTAAAAAGAAAAAGAAAAAATATATACGATCTAATTGAAGATAATTTTTTATTAAAAAAAAGATCTAGTTTTCTAGTTTGCTAGAAACTCGAGTAGTAGTCATCGTTATTCGCATTAATTAAAATTTAATTTTACTTTTAATAGAGTTATAATTAAATAACGATTTTTAATTAAAAATAATAATTAATTTAAGTAAATTAATTTATTTAGAATTGAGATTTGTAAATTACTTAAGCTAAGAATGATCATCAATAATAGTCACCATCGAAAATCTTCACTCGTCGGAGAATAAAAATATTATATTAGAAATTCAACATAACAGTTTGTCGTCGTAGATGTGCCATCGCCCAATAATCACCCAAAAATCGTAGTAGTCGACCGCCCAGGAAAAGCTGTGCAGAAAGTCGACCGGCGCCCTCCCTATTTCCCTATTTCTATTGAATTGCAGGGCGAGGTTGACTTTTAATTTTGAATGGTAAAATTGCATTCCAATCCTTCCTATTTTATGTTTTATTTTTGAATGGTTAAACTATATAAAACCCTAGTTTGTCCTATTTATATTTTAGACAAAGGTACATTTATGTTTTAATATATATGGTAATATTACACTATCCACCCCATACTTTTGTTTTAATTTAAATTGTCAAATTATAAGCAAACACTCTCCCTTTCCCTGTTTAGATTTTACACTTCTAGGTTTTAAATCTTCTATAATTTGTACTTTATTTTTATTTTGATAATTAATTTCGAAATTACTCTTTGATTTTAATTAACAATATTATTAACAATTTCTTTTATTAATTATTTTTATTAGCATTAATTTCATATGATTTTATATTATTTGTTATCATTAATCTTAATGATTTGATACTCAATTTTTGTAACACCCTAAACCCGAATGGGCCTAAAGTGCCACATTGGGCTACTGAGGCAACCCCTGATTTCCAAAACCTGCTCGTTTTCTTTTAAAAACATACTCAATGGTATCATACAACATATACAACAGTTATTAAAACATTTTACAAACCGGAGCTCCGTGACACATAATTTAAAACCAAAATAATACATCTCAATATTTGATAAAATAAATATACAAGTAAGGTTCTCTGAATACACATGCCCACTAAAGCTACAATATAGTACTCTAGCGGAGATGCTGGAAGTCCTACTGCGACGGTGTTCCATGAACTGCTCAAGCTACTAACCTACCCACGAAAAACATCTGAATGTTGATCTTACAAAGCCCAACATTATAATCGCTAATTTAGAGCAGCATTAAGAGTTTCATAAACATAAACATGCTAAAGATATGGTACTAAGTAATATGTACATGCATTACCTAAATCCTTAAGGTTTTATTGTTCTATCATTGAAGTAGGAGTCTCACGCTTCCTTAAATCATTTACTAAGGACTTAGCCATGAGTGTACCTCTAAAGGGTCTCTAACCCAAATGGTTGTATCTGCTACGTATTGCCTAAATGCGATGCTGACGCTCCTATGCATTATCTGAATGCAACACTAACTTCGTCATACATTATCTAAATGCAATATTAATACTACTATACAACACACACAAAATGAGGTAGACATCATGGTGCTGCTGAGGGGCTACATCTCGGAGCTCACACACCCCTCTAGCCTACCTATATTACTATACAACACACGAGCTGAGGTAGGCATCATGGTGTGGCTGAAAGGATACATCTCGAAGCTCACACTACCTATACATGTGTGTAATTTGGGGTGAGATCTGGAACTACATCGAAAAGGTACACCCCGCCAACTTACTCTGTCTAGTCTTGGGGCATCTTTGTTCCTTTGGAAAAAGAAGTGCCAATGAAGTAACTTATATATACCTAGATATACTAACAAACAAGATGATCGCCCTAATGCTAAAGTAACTCGAGTGTCTTGGCTGTTTCCCGAGTGTCACACAAAATGGTAGTTTTATGATACTTATCCCTTTAGTGATTTAAGTTATTTTTGTTCTCGTTTACTATTCTTCCTAGTTGGTATCTCTCTTCGCTCATCTAGAACGTTATACAAAGACATTTTGGTTTGTTACTGTTATTTTCTATTAGGTTGCTATATTCTAGTCTTTCGATACTTAAGGGTGTCTTAGTCAATCTCTACCTTTGGCGAAGTGTCTGCGCATTCTCAGGATTTTACGATGGTTTATGTTGACTGGCTATATTATTGCTAGCTCGATACCTAACTTGCGTTCAAAACTGAGTAACAACACTTTAGTCGTTATTTTCGTACATTCCTTCAATACTCCTTTTAAATTAAAAGGGACGACGTACTCTTCCTGAGTTCATTGACGTTCTCGAAGTTAACACTTTTTGTTATTACTGAATTCAAATCATACATGGTATCACTTGTTGATACGTCCTTTGCAATGATCCTCGTTCTCAACAATCCGCAAATGTACTCTACTTAATATATTTCGATGTGCTATGCTTAGTATGGTTACATATGTTGTAACTCATTACTATGTGCATTTATAGGTATGTTTGGTCATTTATGTCCCTCACGGACTAAGTCTTACTATTATGAATCGTCCTTAGCTCTTACAAGCCTTAAACGGGTTAAAAATAGCCATCCAAAGTGGGTAATATCGATACTCTATTTGCAGTATCGATACCCTTATGAGTATCGGTACCAAAAAACATTATGTTGCTGAAAGGAGGCTCAGTATCGATACTATCACCCTGAGTATCAATACTGCAAGGGCAATATCGACTCTCTTTATAGTATCGATACTCCCAACCTAAAATCCCTAATTTTCCCCAATTCATCCAATATCGATATTGTTCATCCCAATATCTATACTCGAACCTTGAAATAATTATTTAGTCTAAAGCTTTAGGGAGTTCACTAGGGTCTTAAAATAGCATAAAAACATCTTCTAAACCTCTAAAATATCATTTGATCTTGATATCAAATATAAACCCTATGTAACATCCCAAAAAGTGGGCTAATGACTAAAATGCAAATTTTGAAAGTTTGATGGTCAAAGTAAAAAATTGGGAAAAGTTTAAAGACCTAAATGGTATTCCCAAAAAGAATTTTATTCTATAAATGGATTTATTTAGTGATCAAATTATAAGATTTTGAAAGCTTGGTAACCAAACTATAAACTTTGAAAAGTTTAGGGACCAAAATGTTAATTTTAAAAAGTTATAAATTGGTCACAAAAATAAGGAAATAAATATATTATTTTCACAATTTTAAATGTGGAAAATAATATTTAGTGGTTTAATTCCATGTTTAATTTGGACAGTTGAATTAAAGTGACAGAATTGTAAATTTTGGAAATTACAAGGGTAAAATGGGAAAATATTTTGTCTATATTTGACTAATGAAAGATGATAAGGTTGTTGTAACTTGGTATTAATGTAAATATCAAGTTCATTAAGGGTAAATTAGTATGGATATTTTGATTTTAAAGGTAAAGTGGTAATTTGACATTTAATGAATTTTTAATTCATTATTAATAAAGAAAGATGAATAATTGTAAGATGAATTTCTTCATCTTTTCCAGAATCTTCATGTGAGCTCTCCCAAGGTAAGAAAAAAAATTTGTTTTCAATTTTTGAGCCAATTTCTTTGGATTTCGAGTTATGTCGTGAAATAGGAAAGTGATCTACGCGAAAAACGCTATCATTTGGTACCAATATTTCTTTCTAATCTTGCTGGATTTTGAATATCCCAAATCTAAGGGTTTACGTTAATGAAATTGATGATGAATCTTGATGATTTAGAGGTTATAGATTCATTTTCAAGCTTGATTTATGGTTAAAACATGTTTAATCTACCTAGAAATTTATTATGTAAAATTTGGCCAAATTATAAATTGTATAACTTTGTGTTATAATGAGAGTTGATTAGGAATTTGATTGTAGAGATGTTATAAGGTTGATTGGAAGTTGATTTCATACTTGAATCGAATCAAAGTCGAGCAAAATCATGAAAACGTAGTTTTAAAGGATAAAGTATTCAATCATGATGTATTTGAGTGAGAAAAATTATGGAAAAATTATATAAGGTCTGGAAATGATATAGGAAGTATTCTACAAGCCTTAGAAAATTTGGGAACCATTATGTAATTTTTGGAAAGTTAGGGGATCAATTTGGTAATTTTAGAAAAGTTGTGAATGGTTGTATAATTGTCTAATAGTTGATGTACTATATTGGAAATTGTTGTTTTGGGATTGAAATGAGAAGTTATATGTGAAATATGATCATTTTGGAAGTTTGAAAGGATTGATGATTTAAGTACAACATTCACATAGTTGGGGTGCTTAAATGTAATTGTACCTTTGTAAAAGTATTTGGTTGGTAATATTTCCAGTACTAAAATTTCTGGAATTTTTGGTTTTTAAAATTTAAGTGATAAAATGGTAAATGACCATTTTGTGTAAATTGGAAAAGTTGATGCAAATGTAAAAAGGAATTATTAAGTGTTAAGTATTTTGATAGAAAATGAGTTTCAAGTATATTATGGATTTTGTTTTGGGGATGTGTTTATGTTAGTACAATACTAACATATGTATCGTTATGAAATTATGATTTGTACAGATCGTGAATTATTTATGACTACGACAAGTCAAGTATAAAAGGGTTGTTGTGGATTATAATGAGGAACATCTTTTGGATATATAAAGTGTCAAGGTGAGTGCAAATTTAATTTGTACCTATGTTATAGAATAAAAATTGGCTTACAATGAGCCAGTGACGGAGTTACTATGGTAAGAAGTGACTCCTAAAAGGTTATTTGATTTGGGATACATGCATAACATTATACATTGATGTTTTATAAATCATTGGGTAGGATTTTCTTTAAGTCTATTTTCCATGTTGGAATGCATGATTCCAGAAGTACAAGCATGTGATTGATATGATGCTTATGTGTGCATGAGTACATGAAAATCGGTATATGTGTCATATGTTATTATATGTAACATGATTTACATGATTGCATGTATATGCGATATGTGATATGTGATACTGAACTACATGAATATAGGAAAATATGATATAAGCGATGTGATATGTCTGACATGTTATTTTATGTGACATGATTGATGTGAACATATGAGAATAAAATATGAGATACGTGAATCTAATATATGTGAATACATTCATATGTGAGCAAGATATGACATACGTGTTTATATGAACACATGATAAATGATATAAGCTATATGATACGATCTACATGATTACATGCACATGTGATATGATATGAACCTATGTGATATGGGTTATATGAAAAGGGATCTATGAGATCATACAAGAATGTTACACAATGATCTATGAGATCATACAAGAATGTTATACAAGCTACATGATAATAAGTTATGAGATTACATGCTTATATGATACAAGTGATGTGAACTGTTATAAATGATAATGCCCATGTTATGTGATATGAGAGTTAGTGGTATAGTTGGCATGCCAAGAGTCGAGGGTTACATATGCCCTTTGGGACATATGATAGGTCTTTCGGGACAAAGATATCCTTCGGGATGATAGGTCCTTCGGGACACAGACATCCTTCGGGATGATAGGTCCTTCGGGACACAGATGACATTCTTTTGGATGATAGGTCCTTCGGGACACAGTTTATATAAGCTGTGGTGACAACATATGTGTGCACAACCTCATAATACTCGCATACTTTGAGTTCTCAGTAATGTTCATGGGCTTATAAAAGATATCAATACTATACATGGCTTATAAAAGATATCAAAAGTGTTTGCATTATTATATGATATCATGTTATTATTGTTTACACTGAATCAATATTGTACATGGGCCTATAAAAGATATCAAAAGTATACCTGGACTAGTACATGGGTTATTAAAGAGATAACATAAATACACTGTATGTGATGTATATGCTTTGTTATATGAAGTGTATTACATGATTTATATGCGATATTGTGTGTATTGCTTGGTGAAATGTATTATATGATATGTTACAAAGGTTAAGTACAAGATGATATGTCTTAAATGGGTTAATGATAATGATAGAGATCATGATAATGATGTTGATAATGATGGCATATGTGCATGTATGTATTTTGTTATATGAAATATTCTATGGTTTCTATTATATGCTTTATATGCCTCACTAAGTCAACGACTTAGCGTGTGATTGTTTCACACGTAGATTCCGAGAAGAAGAAGAATGATAAAAGTTAAGCAAGACAGGTCAGTTTCTCCTTTCCAAAGATCAAATCAGAAAAGAATTGAATGTTATGTATTTTGTAATACTGATTGTGTCGGCATGTAACTAAAGCTTTAAACCGTTTATGCGCTAATAAGTTTTATAAATCATTTTGAGATAATTTATGTAAATTATTCAATTGTATTTAGTGAAAGATTTAAAATTATTCACTATTTTGTACAAGTAAATGTTTTAAAAAGTCAATGTGACACCTCATATTCGTATTCGTGTCCCGTACAGGTTGAGGGTATTATATTTAATGGTATAAGAGCTACGGTTTAGTCGATTCTAGGCTTAAACCGAAGTCAAAAGTGTTTTAAGAAGTATACATGCCAACACAAAGTGAAAAACAAATTCTGATTTGATAGTGTAATGAGTGTGTTGTCTTGTTAATAGAGAATATTTTTCATGATGTTGAATGATATTCTTATGTGTTTTTCAATTTTATACTTCTTTAATTCATAGTATGAATGTATCGAAAGAGTTAAAAGGGTTAGAGTATCCGAGTTCAAGGGTGTATTTGAGGAAGGTTTTATTGTTAGAGACCTTTGGTTAAATGATATAGATAATGTTAAAAGGGTTTTCACTACTCCGAAGTGGAGAAATTAGATAAAATAGTTTCATTAGTACGTGGACAAGCTAGAATATGGTGGACAAATGTCACCATAAGAATGATTCAAAAGAGTTTTCCAGCCGTCATTAAACTCTTTCTTCTTTATAAATTCATAACCTTAATTTAGGGTTATACGGACTAGTAAGGCGTGCCCACCCCTTAACTAAAGACTTCTTCTGCGATAGCTCAGGATGAATAAGGTGTGCCCAAGCCTTATATAAAAACTTCTTTTGGTTTTGCCAAGTTCTTGAATTCCAATTTTTCCTCTTTAATTTGAGGAAAATATCATAGAATATATGAGATTGAAGCAAGGGAATTATATCGTATATGGGTATGAATGTAAGCTTAATAAGTTAAGCATATTTATAGCTGGGTTATTAATGAATTAAATGATTATGAGTTTGATTGAGAATAGATATCAAGTCCATAAAAGTTGATAGAGTTACCTTTTGAAGGTAAATTTACGAAAATGGATGGTATATCATTTCATGCTGCAATGAATTATTATTTAGATTGAGATGGAATCTCAAGAACTTGAAAAGTGTCAAGTTTGTAATGATAATAAAAATAGTAAATTTATTTACTAGTTTGATTTTAGCATTAACTGCTAAGAAGTTATTGCTACAAATTGTCAATTCTTCTTATTGAACAACGTGGACATTTGAAGTTTCATTTGATATGGAAAATGTTTCAACTGTTCGAGAGTAATTTCTATGGATCTGGAAAAGTTATACAGATTACCATAGGAATGAAATAAGGAATTATAAAGTAGAGATATTCAATTCAACTTGATAAAAAGTGTTATTATGGCGGAAGACCTATTGGTCATGATATAAGTGTTAGCCGGACAAATAGTAAATATCCGATAAAGATTCAGGAGCTTATGTTACCAGTGAATCTTATGGGATTATCATTAATTAGTTTTAGATCATTTTGATCATAAGTTGGTTGTCTCTGCATTAAAGTTTGGTTAATGGTCTCAAGAAGCGATTAATTTAGAAAGATGCAGAGAAATTAAAAATTTTAATGATTGATGAAAGAGTAAAATCATCACTAACGTGATATCAACAATAGTTGTGATTAAGATGATGTAAAAAGGATGCATAGATTTTCTAGCTAAGGTGATAGATACTCAAGTATCTAAAATAAGATCATATGATATTTCCATAACTCGAGAATTTTCATATGTCTTTTTAGATTTATTATTTGGGTTACCTCCATATTGAGAGGTGAAATTCAATATTTATGGTTATCAAGGCATTGATCCTATATCTATGGGTTCGTATCAAATGGTTGTGATTGACTTGAGAGAATAAAGAACCCATTGCAAGAACTGCTAGATTGAAGATTCTTTAGACCGAGTATTTTACTTTGGTGTGCACCGGTGTTGGTTGTGAAAAAGAAAGATAGATCTATGCGATTATGCATAGATTATCGACAGTTAAACAAAGTAACTATCAAGAACAAATATCCTATTTTGAGGATTGATGGCTTGTTAGATCAGCTTAAAAGGAGCAACAATTTTCTATAAAATTGATCTTTGAATAGGATATCACCAGTTAAAGATTAAAGAGGAAGATGTTTCAAAGATAGTTTTCAGAAAACGATATTGCCACTACGAGTTCGTAGTAATGATGCTTGGTTTGACAAAGGCTCCGACAACATTCATAGATTTGATGAATCGAGTATTTCAAATTTTACCTTGATTAATTTGAGGTGGTATGTATTGAGGATATTATGGTATACTCGAAGAAAAAGATAAAGCATGATGCTTATCTTTGTACTGTGATCGAGATACTTAAGGGTAAAAAGTTATATGTCAAACTGTCAAAGTGTGAGTTTTGGCTGTCAGAAGTTGTTTTCTTGGTTAAGTTGTCTCTGCAGAAGGCATAAGAGCTAAAAAAAGAAAGAAGAAAAAGAAGAAAAAAATAGAAAAAAAAAGAAGTAAAAAATGAATAAAAAATGAATGAGAGATGCTTAAAAAAATTTCATTTGTGAAAAAAATTAGACTAAAGACTTTTAAGTCAAATCTGATGGGTGTCTATTTTATCAAGGAAGAATTAATATTCCTCGTAATGATGAGTTAAAGAAAGATATTCTTTCTGAGTCATATTATAGTCTACTGACTATACATCTAGGTGGGAACAAAATGTATCAGGATGTAAGAGGTGGTTGGTTATGAAAAGAAACATTATTGAGTTTGTTTCTAGATGTTTGACGTGTCAGCAAGTTAAAGTTGAACATCAAGTTCATTAAGGATTATTGTAACCAATCTTTATTCTCCATTGGAAAAACGAGAATGTGATAATGGACTTTATTATGGGGTTACCTCTAACTCCGAATAAAAGAGATTCGATTTGGGGTGATAGTTGATAGATTAACCAAGTCAACATATTTCATTCTTGTTAGATCTGATTTTTCTACAGAAAAGTATGTTGAATTGGTATGAACTCAAAGATCGGAGTATTGTTGGTCCGGATTTTATTCAAGATGTAGAAGAGAAAGTTCGGGAGATTCAACATAATCTTAAAGTGACATCCGATAGACAGAGTCGTATGGTGATCTTAAAAGAAAAGAAATTGAATTTCAAGTTGGAGATAAAATATTCCTGAAAGTTTCTTCTTGAAATAAAGTGCTATGTTTTGGTATGAAAGGAAAACTTAGTCCCCGGTTTATTGGACCTTATAAGGTTGTTAAAAGAGTGGGACCAGTGGCATATCAATTAGCTTGCCACTAGAAATAGAAAAGATTCATAATGTTTTCCATGTTTCGATGCTTTGAAAATATAGATTCGATCCTTCTCTTATTATTGCACCAGCAGAGATAGAAGTTCAAAATGACTTGACTTATGAGGAAGAACCGGTGTAAATCTGAACACATAAAGTGAAGCAGTTAAGAAATAAAGTGATTTCGTTGCTTAAGGTGTTATGGATAAATCATAAAGTTGAGGAAGCAACATGGGAACATGAAGAGGATATGCTTAAACAATACCCCCATTTCTTTGTACAGTGAAAATTCGAGGACGAATTTTATTAAGGGGGAGATTTGTAACATCCCAAAAAGTGGGCTAATGACTAAAAATGCAAATTTTGAAAGTTTGATGGTCAAAGTAAAAAATTGGGAAAAGTTTAAAGACCTAAATGGTATTTTACCAAAAAGAATTTTATTATAAATGAATTTATTTAGTGATCAAATTTTAAGATTTTGAAAGTTTGGTGACCAAAGTATAAACTTTAAAAAGTTTAGGGACCAAAATGGTAATTTTAAAAAGTTACAAATTGGTCACAAAAATAAGGAAATAAATATATTATTTTCACATTTTTAAATGTGGAAAATAATATTTAATGGTTTAATTCCATGTTTAATTTGGACAGTTGGATTAAAGTGATATAATTGTAAGTTTTGGAAATTACAAGGGAAAAATGGTAAAGTGGGAAAATATTTTGTCTATATTTGACTATTGAAAGATGATAAGGTTGGTGTAACTTGGTATTAATGTAAATATCAAGTTCATTAAGGGTAAATTAATATTGATATTTTGATTTTAAGGGCAAAGTGGTAATTTGACATTTAATGAAATTTTATTCATTATTAATAAAGAAAGATGAATAATTGTAAGATGAATTTCTTCATCTTTTCCAATAGCTTCACGTGAGCTCTCCCAAGGTAAGAAAACATTTTTTGTTTTCAATTTTTGAGCCAATTTCTTTGGATTTCGAGTTATGTCGTGAAATAGGAAAGTGATCTACGCGAAAAACGCTATCATTTGGTACCAATATTTCTTTCTAATCTTGTTGGATTTCAAAGATCCCAAATCTAAGGGTTTATGTTCATGAAAGGATTCATGAAATTGATGATAAATATTGATGATTTAGAGGTTATAGATTCATTTTCAAGCTTGATTTATGGTTAAAACATGTTCAATCTTCCTAGAAATTTATTATTTAAAATTCGGCTAAATTATAAATTTTAGAACTTTGTGTTCTGATGAGAGTTGATTAGGAATTTGATTGTAGAGATTTTATAAGGTTGATTGAAAGTTGATTTCATACTTGAATCGAATCAAAATCGAGTAAAATCATGAAAACGTAGTTTTAAAGGATAAAATATTCAATCATGATGTATTTGAGTGAGAAAAATTATGGAAAAATTATGTAAGGTCTGGAAATGATGTAGGAAGTATTCTACAAGTCTTAGAAAATTTGAGGACCATTATGTAATTTTTGGAAATTTAGGGGACCAATTTGGTAATTTTAGAAAAGTTATGAATGATTGAAATGAGTAGTTATATGTGAAATATGATCATTTTGGAAGTTTGAAAGGATTGATGATTTAAGTGCAACATTCACATAGTTGGGGTGCTTAAATGTAATTGTACCTTTGTAAAAATATTTGGTTGGTAATAATTCCAGTACTGGAATTTCTGGAATTTTTGGTATTTAAAATTTAAGTAATAAAATGGTGAATGACCATTTTGTGTAAATTGGAAAAGTTGATGCAAATGTAAAAAGGAATTATTAAGTGTTAAATATTTTGATATAAAATGAGTCTCAAGTATATTATGGATTTTGTTTTAGGATGTGTTTATGTTAGTATAATACTAACATATGTATCGTTATGAAATTATGATTTGTACAGATTGTGATTGATTTGTGACTAAGACAAGTCAAGTATAAAAGGGTTGTTGTGGATTATAATGAGGAACATCTTTTGGATATATAAAGTGTCAATGTGAGTGCAAATTTAATTTGTACCTATGTTATAGAATAAACATTGGCTTACGATGAGCCAGTGACGGAGTTATTATGGTAAGAAGTGACTCCTAAAATGTTATTTGATTTGTGATACATGCATAACATTATACATTGATGTTTTATAAATCATTGGGTAGGATTTGTTTTAAGTCTATTTTCCATGTTGGAATGCATGATTCCAGAAGTACAAGCATGTGATTGATATGATGCTTATGTGTGCATAAGTACATGAAAATGGGTATATGTGTCATATGTTAATATATGTAACATGATTTACATGATTACATGTATATGCGATATGTGATATTGAACTACATGAATATAGGAAAATATGATATCAGCGGTGTGATATATCAGACATGTTTTTTTATATGACATGATTGATGCGAACATATGAGAATAAAATATGAGATACGTGAATCTAATATATGTGAATATATTTATATGTGAGCAAGATATGACATACATGTTTATATGAACACATGAGAAATGATATAAGCTATATGATACGATCTATATGATTATATGCACATGTGATATATATGATATGATATGAACCTATGTGATATGGGTTATATGAAAAGGGATCTATGAGATAATACAAGAATGTTACACAATGATCTATGAGATCATACAAGAATGTTATACAAGCTACATGATAATAAGTTATGAGATTACATGTTTATATGATACAAGTGATGTGAATTGTTATAAATGATAATGCCCATGTTATGTGATATGAGAGCTAGTGGTATAGTTGGCATGCTAAGATTCGAGGGTTACATATGTCCTTTGGGACATATGGTAGGTCATTCGGGACACATACATCATTTGGGATTATAGGTCATTTGGGACACATACATCCTTCGGGATGATAGGTCCTTTGGGACACAGATGACATCCTTTTGGATGATAGGTCCTCCGGGACACAGTTTATATGAGCTGTGGTGATAACATATGTGTGCACAACCTCATAGTACTCGCATACCTTAAGTTCTCAATAATGTTCATGGGCTTATAAAAGATATCAGTACTATACATGGCTTATAAAAGATATCAAAAGTGTTTGCATTATTATATGATATCATGTTATTATTGTTTACACTGAATCAATATTGTACATGGGCCTACAAAAGATATCAATAGTATACATGGACTAGTATATGGGTTATTAAAGAGATAACATAAATACACTGTTTGTGATGTATATGATTTGTTATATGAAGTGTATTTATATGCGATACTGTGTGTATTGCTTGGTGAAATGTATTATATGATATGTTAAAAAGGTTAAGTACAAGATGATATGTCTTAAATAGGTTAATGATAATGATAGAGATCATGATAATGATGTTGATAATGATGCCATATATGCATGTATGTATTTTTTTATATGAAATGTTTTATGGTTTCTATCATATGCTTTATATACCTCACTAAGTCAACGACTTAGCGTGTGATTATTTCACACTTAGGTTCCGAGAAGAAGAAGAATGATAAAAGTTAAGCAAGACAGGTCAGTTTCTCCTTTCCAAAGATCATATCAGAAAAGAATTGAATGGTATGTATTTTGTAATATTGATTGTGTCGGCATGTAACTAAAACTTTAAACCGTTTATGTGCTAATAAGTTTTATAATCCATTTTGAGATAATTTATGTAAATTATTCAATTGTATTTAGTGAAAGCTTTAAAATAATTCACTATTTTGTACAAGTAAATGTTTTGAAAGTCAATGTGACACCTCGGATTCGTATCCGGGTCGGGTACAGGTTAGGGGTGTTACACCCTAAAATGCTTAAATACTCAAATCCTAGCAAATCTTCATATTTATGATAATCTTAACACTTCAAAGGACTAAAAATACATTATCTTGGTGTTTGAATCCCGAAATGAAGCCCTTTGCTTAGCCAAACTCCTTTCCTTGATGATTTTGGTTGAAACTCCCACTTTTCTCTTTAACTATAAAAACCCAAGGCTTGATTCATTAAGGAGATGTTGCCAGAGGGATTACGGAAGAAAATGAAGCATGAAAAGACTTAAACTCTTACCTTTGACTTAACCCTTGGAGAGGAAGATAAGAAGAATAAGGAAATATGAAAAATAAAGGGAAAATAATATGAAAGAAATAAATAGGTTCATCTTTTGAAAATAGAATAATTGCACCTTTTGTCCTCCTTAAATTTTCCATCTTTAAAAACCTTTTTTGGCTAATTAGGCTTCGAACCGGCTCAATTAAACTCAAATCGGCCCAAAGACTTAAATTATAAAATTCACGTGATCCACTTACCTCTCGGTTAAACCTGAAACTGCTAGCCTGAAATTTGGTCTGTTACAATTTTACTTGATATTAATTGTGATTATTTGAATCATGGTAATATTAATTTTGATACATAAATTTTAGTATTGATCATCAATTTTAATTTTGATGCTTAATTTTAACTTGCTATTCATTTTTATCATTGCATTTGATTTTAATATTGATATTAATTACAATGAACGTACCTCGATGTTGATTTTTTCTGAATTCATATCTAGATGTCACTTACACTCCATTTTTGCTTGTTAAAATCAAATGCAATGATATTGTTAATTAAGTATCAAATTATTAATATTAATGATAACAAATAATATAAAACGATATGAAATTAATACTAAAAAATGAATAGAATAAATTATTAATAATATTGTTAATTAAAATCAAAGAGTAAATTCAAAATTAATTATCAAAACAAAAATAAAGTACAAATTATAGAAGATTTAAAACTTAGAAGCGTAAAATCTAAATAGTGGAAAGGGAGAGGGTTTCCATGGTATGGGGGTGGGTAGTGTAATTAACCATGTATATTAAAACATAAACGTAGCTTTGACTAAAATATAAATAGTACAAACTATGGGTTTTTTTTATATACAATTTAACCATTCGAAATAAAACATAAATAAGAAGGGTTGAAATGTAATTTTACCCATTCAAAATTAAAAAACTCAACCTCACTGTACAGTTCAGTGGAACAGGGAGGGCGCTGGTCGACATTTTGCATAGCTTTTCCTGGGCGGCCTACTATTACACGACTGCTGGTGACTGTTCAGCAATGGCAAATCGAGGGATGACAAGCAATCCCGTTGGATTTGTAATATAATATTTTTAACGAATTTTTTGATTTTTTTCGACGAGTTAAGATTTCTGGAATTGATTATTATTGATATCATTCTTAATTTAAATAATTAATAAATCTCAATTTTAAACAAATTAATTTACTTAAATTTATTATTATTTTTAATTAAAAAATCATTATTTAATTATAATTCGATTAAAGTAAAACTAAATTTTAATTAATGATTAATTTTAAAAAAATCCAATATTTTTTAATATTTACATAATAAAGACAAATTTGGTTGTGGTGTATTTTGGTACATCGCTTCTATGATATGTTGAGGTATGCGACGTACGCCGTAGACTCTTTATTGTTATATGTATTTTAAGCAATTAGAATAACATATATTTGGGTTTTGGACATGAAGAATTTGACAAGTTAGGTTAGTTTTAAATAAGGTTAATTGAGACCATGTCGGGTTTGGATTATTTTTAATTTAAATTATTGAAGTTTAGTACTCCGATATTTTGAGTTAGACCGTTTTAGATTCATGTCAATTTGTGTTATTTGTTTGAATTAAAGGTGATAATGGTTCAGGATGGACCTTGAAAAAGAGCATTTACTTAAGAGTATTTTGATTTTCTTTTCAAATCAAATTGAAATCTATCGTTTGAACCGATTCTATTAATTAATTTTAATTTTTTTAGCATAATTGATCAATCGAAACTGATAAGAGGGATGAATTTGACCTTAAAGTTATGCAACTAAGATAAAAAAAAAAACCCCAACAATTTTGATTCTCTACATCTGAATTAGTACTATCAAGCAAATATTTGAGTAACCAGCCTTAGTTTTCAAAAACTAATTTTGAATTAAAATAAATATTTGAAAACAAGATGAATTTTTTTAAAAGTAATTTTGATTTTTTTTAATTTAATTGAAAATATTGATTTTAGAATTTAGAATATCAATTAAATTTTTTAATAACTTTTTTTAAAGGATTTTGTATGGTATTAATGGAATCACATACAAAATGAGATAAAACACGAGGCTCGCTAAAAAAATCTCCCTACCTAAATGGAAAAAAAGAATGCACCATGAATTGTCGAAAGAAAAGCTCTCTAAACAAAGGCCTAATAAAACAACCAACAACGGTAAAAACAATCAAACAACCCAAGGCTGGCTACCGATCACACACCTAGAACATGTTGCAAAGAAAAGGAATTTTTTTAATAACTAAAATTTATCAAAATTAAAATTCTAGAAGATTAACTAGAGAATTACTTTAATTAGAAAGAAATTATTTTATAAAAGGATCAAGAACTCTAATTTTTAAAGACAGACTTTTGATTATAACATTTATTTCCCTTCTAATTTTGGCACATTTCATACACTTATTTTATACATTATTTTTTATATCATTTTAAATTCTAATTTGTTTTATAACTAACTAATCACTTGCATATTTTAAAAAATTTCAAATACTTTACCTTTTTTAAAAAAATTATTGTTTTTTTAAAAAAAATTTCTGTCTCGCCTTTTTCATATAACTTCCTTAAAAAGAAAAAAATGTTAAAAATGAAAAAGATAAATAATTCAATTAAGTCGAATCCCCAAGTTGATGGAATGAGAGCATCGGAGAAGAATGAGAGTTGTTGTGTTCGTAAATAACGTTAGCAAAAGGATCCATCATTTGTCACTGAATGAAGCCTTTCAAGCGTACAGTGTTGTTTTGGACTGTTTCAATGCTTACAACAACCAGAAGAGGAGAATAGGAAAAAAAAAACCTACCTTTGCCTTTGTTAAATTTAGGAATCAAGGGAAGCCAAATGTAACAGTACGAAAAGGAAATGGCAGATTGATGGACAGCTTTACTATTAGGGTTTTTAGAGCTACAAAGCTTGTTCCCATCAGTAAGAAAGAGAGAGAACCAAGCAAAAAGATGTAGAGGAGTGTTTCATCCTTAAAAGATTCAAGATCTTTCAAGGAAGCCCTACTAGGTAATAGCAGTAGTGGAACGGTGGTGCGAAAGAGCAATACTTGTCTAGATGAAGATAGGCGCAGAAGTAACGAAACTGAAACGGTAGTTAGATTTGTGAATGATTCTAGGGGCCTTCTCAATGATTTGGATAGCTCGAGTCGGTCAACAATTTGCATTTCAAAACCAGATATGGAGTGGAGAAGGTTATGTCTTGTTGGACAAATAAAAAGAATGTACAACACTAAGTTAGTGCAACAAGCATTAATTTCAGACGGATTCGATGTAAAGGTGAGTCCTTGGTATGGATTATTGGCAGTGATTCTTTTTAAAAACTCAGAGTATCTATCAAGATGCTGGAACAAAATAATGGAAGAGACCCAACTGTGGTTTGAGGAGTTGAAAATACTGGAGGGATTCGAAGGAAAAAGGAAGATTAAACTTTGGGTGTGCTTGAAGAATGTGCCATTACGTGTGAGGAAGGAGAAACTTTTCATGGACCTCTGTTGTAGATGGGGTAATTTTATGAAGGTAGATGAGGAGACTTCTAATCGCGATCGTTTTGATGAAGCAAGGGTTTTGTTAGAAATACAGAAGGAGTCGGGCATCCCTGATAGGCTGTCCATTATCGTTAATGGTAATAACCACATTGATAAACTCCGAACAGGGGAGTATGATGGTGATCGGATGTTCATCGATGAAGTTTCACCGTTTGACAAAATAGTGGATGGAGGTCTTCATTAACCGGATGGTATTCCAGAATGTCTTGTTGCATTTACTGATGAATCAGTTCTCAAGCAAAATTATAATCATTGTGCCTCTGGAGGATCGCATTGTCAAGAGGAATCGGTTGTGTCAGCTATAAAATCCCCAGTAGTTTTGAAGTTGATAAACCACACCAAATGGGCTCGGGTTACATGATGTACCAATAATGTTTGGTAGCGGGCTTTCCAGCGCAACTTAAGGGTGTGGGTTAGGAGTGAGTAACCGGAATGGGCTTGCGGATTTATCTACTATTGATCACATCATTTCGAATGGCTCCAGATTATTGGACATTCCAATTGTTGAGGTGAGTGATACTGGATGAACACACAGTGATGAGATGGCAGTTACTTTACCAGTTACTTTCAATACAAGCTAAATCAGAGAAAATTCCCGACGAGTCCAATTTTAACAAGGGATAGTCATCGGAGATTAGAAATGGCAAGTGCAGGAAAAAATAAGGTCGCTCCATATTGAAAACAAAAAAAGGGGAAAAAAGGTTAATCAATCTATAGAAGATGGTCTGGGTGTCACGGATGCTCATTCGAGTCCAAGAGATTTGACAAGTCCTAGTCGATGGAAGAGACAAGAGTCCTATTGGGAAGCGGAGGCCACTCATGTAGTGGGGATTCCCCTTGGAGTAGAGTTTAAAGAGAATGAAGGCGAGATTGTTAGAAGATTTGTCAAGATCGGGGATGCTAAAATGCATTGGTTGTGGAGGTTGGTGTTCTTTCTCTGTGCATTGTTATTTAAGTAGTTATGATTTGTTCGTTCATGACCTGGAACATTAGAGAAATGGGTAAAGGGGAGAAAGTCCAAGTTATTTGTAGGATAATGCATTCCAGTAAAGCTCGAATTATTTCATTACAAGAAATCAAATTATCGAAAGAAAAACCAGAGGTGTTCTTGAGGTTAAAGGGTATACATTTGGGTGAATTGGTCTGCTCTCCATCAGAGGGATTATCTAGTGGTCTAATTTTGGTGTGGGATCACAACTTTTTTGCACTGAAAAGGAAAGTAGTTTAAAAAAAGAGTTATTGTTTTATTTGGTTGTTTGCCTCGTGTCAAACTTCAAATTGGCCTTGTTGATATCTATACGTCAAATGATCAGGAAGAAAGGTGAATGTTTTTTGATAAGTTAAATGAGTTTGTAGAGGGTTTGGGAGTTCCTGTAATTATTGGTTTAATATAGCAACACAATAAAATGTGAAGTAGAGAGAGTTGGGACTTCTGTTAATCAAAGTGCTATACAAATTCTCGCTGAATTCATCTCGAATAGTAATTTGGTGGATCTACTACTGGTTGAGAACTCCTTTACCTGGTTTAGGGGGGTAACTCGATATCAGCCAGCATATTGGATAGATTGCTCGTCTCCCCTGAAATTCTTAGTAAGGTTCCTTTTTTAAATCAAACCACTTTGGGCAGAAGTTTATCGGACCATAATCCTGTGATTTTAAAAGGAGAAAATGTACAGCAAGGACATCGTCCATTTAAATGGTTTTTCCATTGAGCGGATGAGAAAGGGTATGTGGATTTAATTAAATCTAGCAGCTTATTGCACATAGAAATGACCATCCAGCTCAGTTGGTAGAGCACAAGGTTCTTAACTTTGAGGTCGTGGGATCGAGTCCCACGGAGGGCATTTCATAATTCGGAAGTCTCTTACGGAAGCTACTCTCAACCTGGTGTTGGGGGTAGCCTACTATCTTACCTCCCCTTACCCCATACATATGGGAAAAAGGAACAGCCATTTTATTTTAGCAGCTTATTGCACAAAGGTAAGGGTGTTGGTTTTCTATTAAAGAATGTCAGAATTGCTTTGAAGAACTGGGTTAAGACTAAGAGAGAATTAGATAAGGAGTCCACTAAGGATATTGAGAGTAAAATAGCAGCCCTTGAAGGGATGATGTCATCTAGTGAAGATAAAGATGAAGTCCTTGCAGAAATATGATCGTTGAGGGCTAAACTAGGGGTGAAATTTAGACGAGAGGGAAGGGAATAGCTTTAAAAGCCCAAACTAAAATCGTTCAAGGAGGTAGGCATGTAAATGAACTGAACGTTCAACAAACCGTTCATGAACCGTGCGGCGGGAAGTTCGTTTATATGCGTTTTATTTATTAAATGAACGAACATGAACAAGATTTTTTGTTCGTTTAATTAAATGAACGAACATGAACATAGGTCTCGTTCGTTCATCTATGTTCATGAACGTTCGGTTATGTTCGTTCGGTTATGTTCGTTTATGTTCGTTCGGTAATGTTCGTTCGGTAATGTTCGTTTATGTTCATCCATTTATGTTTAACACAATCTTCTTAAATCAATTTTGGTGACCAATTTGTAAGTATCTTAAAACTATTAATTAATCTGATATTCTGATAACCAACTCCATAATTAACCCAATTTTATTTGGAGATTAAATTCAATATGTTAACCCGTGAGGCATCTCACACCTATATTCAGTCCCTTTTTTTCTCCAAACCCTAGTGTACACTGGAGAGTGGAGACGATCGCTGAAAACTTCAAAACAATTTATATTATAGTGCAATATGAAGTTTTACTGGTCTGTTTTCATATCTTTCTCTGTTTTATTTGGCTTAATAGTTGATATGTAAAGTTATTGCGGGTATCTTCACATCTAAAACTCAAGAAAACATCATACTTCTTTCTAGAAATAGATGTGAAGATAAAGGTAACAATAGAAAGTATATGAGCATCAGTAAAGAGAAAAATATATAGAATTTGCCATAAAACAAAACAAAGGTTTCTATGTAATTTCTGAAAAAGAGTATAATAGCGGAAAATGATTGTTCATATGTAATCATGGACCACTATGATAAATGTTATAGCGTTAAATTAAAATCGTGTGAATCATTTAATATATTTAAAGATCGATCAAAATATTTGATATATTTAAACATTTCATCACTGCTAATCAGCTCTTACGCTATTTATCACTGTAGATTTGGTTGATTTGCATTGTCAACTATTTTTCATGAAAGAACAATGGAAGGTAGGGTCTCCAACGTTTATGTTCGTTTATATTCGTGTTCATTTATGTTCGTGTTCGTTTATGTTCGTGTTCGTTTATGTTCGTTTATTTATTAAATGAACAAATATGAACAAGTTATATTCCTTAATAAACGAACATGAACAAAAAAAAATTTGTTCGTTTATGTTCGTTTATTTATTAAATGAATGAACATGAACATACCTCCGTTCGTGTGCGTTTGATTCGTTTACAGGCCTACAAGGAGGGATATAAAAACACCAAGTTTTTTCACCTATTTACTGCTATGATAGGTCATTCGAATTACATTCCTTTCATTAGGGTGGGGGACGAGGTGGTGTGTGATTAGAGTAAGTTACTAAAAGCGTTCAAAAAGAACTTTTGAGACATCTTCAACGATGTTAAGACAATTCCGATCAAAAGCTTTGAAGTGCCATTAAAGAAGTTGTGTTTAGCGTCAAGGGAGGCCCTTGAAGTACTTTTCTTAAAACAAGAAGTTTGGAAAGCTATTTCATCGGTGGACGACTCGCGAGCTCATGAGCCCGACGATATCAATTTGGACTTTTTTTTTGAAAATTCTAAAGTCTTATTAAGTGCGAGGTAATGGATTTTTTTTCAATTTCTTCAATGGAAACTTTAAGGACGGATCCATTAATCAACCTTTCATTGCTCTCATTCCAAAGAAGTCCGAGCCAGATTGTTTTGACAATTTTAGAACCATTTCACTCGTGGGAAGCCTTTACAAGATATTGGATTGGGTTCTCTCAAGGAGGTTGTCAGGGTGTTTGGATGAAGTGGTGGGAGAAAATCAGTTTGCCTTCATATCAAGCAAACAAATTGTTGATTACTTATTGATAGTTAACGAGACCATTGATGACTTGAAGCGAAATCAATGACAAGTTATTATTTTTAAAGAAGACTTTAGAAAAACTTACGATTCAGTGGATTATAATTTTCTGATTCTCATGATGAGAAAGATGGGATTTGGTAAGAAATGGAGGAACTTGATCAAAAGAGGCCTAAGACAAGGTTTTCATGTCTCCCCACTACTCTTCAATTTAGTTGGTGAAGCTTTAAGTAAATTTTTAAGTAAAATTGTGGATGTGGGTATTTTCAAGGGTGTTCCGGTGGTCAAAAATGATATGTGCATATCACATATCCAATTCATTGATGATCTGATAATGTTTTTTCGAGATTAGTCTAGAGTTAGTTAGAAATGTCTAGGGTATTGAGAGTATTTGAGGTCTCACAGGGGCTAAGTCTTAACATCAAAAAGAGTAAAATCTATGGGGTTTACGTTGATGATGATTGCATCAAGGGTTGGGTAGATGATATTTAGTGGCAGTGGGATTCTTTCAAACCGTATATTGAGGCCTTCCTTTGGGTCAACCAAGAATCTCGGAGCTTTGGCAACCTAATAACCTTGTAAAAAGGCTATATTTTTTGCCTTTTTACTTAGGTTATTGATTGTCTTAAACCATTTTTAGGTATATATAGTTGCATTTAGGGTCTGTTGGGATTTTTGTTGAAGCTCAAATGGTCAACCGAATAAATTACAAAGAGAGAGTGAATGGGCTTTTTGAGATTAGGGAGTAAGGAGTATAAAGATGAGACAAGTTGCACTAGGATTTATAGTGGTTCGACTTCTCAACCAAGTCTACATCCATTACCTAAGCTCCTCACTTAGGATTTTCTAACAAATTCACTAATTTGTTCTTTTTTCTCCAGGATAAAGATATAACCTTTACAACTCCCTAGCTTTTCACAGGCTAAGCTAGAACCAATCTCCCTTGACAAAAGGTATAAAATATAAACAAGAAAACTTCTCTAAGGTAGTGTGTTTACAAGAAAATTAAGCTCACAAGAAAACAATTGAAAGATTTACAATGAGCTCAAAAACACAAATATTTACAAGAGAAATGAAAATAGGAATAAAAAATCTCTTCTCTTGTGTTTGATTGCTTGGATAGGTGTTCCTAACCTTCTTCAAGTGCCCTCAACTTGTTTTTATATGTTGAAATAAGCTTGTGGCCGTTTCTAGCCGTTAGGGATGTTTTGGAGCCGTTCGAGATTAATTTTCTGCAAAATAAAATTGCTCAGACAAGGAGTATCGGTACCCCTATGGGTATCAATACATATTTTGCATTCTGGAATTTCAGCCGTTTGAAAAATATCTAGTAGTATCGATACTACCTAGAGAGTATTGATACTTCTTTTACCTTTGGTATCGATAACACATGAATAGTATCAGTACTACGTACCCAACAATTTTTTGCTCAAATTCTAGTTTAATGGACTTTGAATTAATTTTTGAAAACTTTGAACAAATTCAATCAAATCCAAAAACATTTTTCCTTAATTTGTTATACCAAACATTATAAAACATAGTTCAACAATCTCCCCATTTTTTATATAACAAAACATTTGAAAATTTGTTTTTGGCAAAACTCCTCCTTAATAAAATATTTAATGAAAAAGAGCAATATTTGGAAAATATTAAAGCTCCCCCTTTTTCATTTTTGAAATTGAATTTTTTAAACACATACTTCTCCCCATTTTTGTTATATAAAAAATAATTCAACTTTAAAGTTCAAAAATAACAATGGAGAGTAAGTGGTAAATTTTAGCATAAAATCATTTGAAAAATCAAAGCTCATCCTCAATAAAACCATTCCAAAAAAAAATTTGACTTTAAAAGCTTGACACTTAAAAATGAATTTCAACAAAGATGAACAAACATGTTAGTAGCACAAGAAATTCAATATATCAAAGTCTAAAATACTTTATGTAATATCAACTATAGTATTTAAGTGCAAGTGCATAAAGCTATCCAAAAATGTTATGCATTTGAAAAATTGATATCAATTGTTAGAGAGATATCATTTGCAATAAATCACTTCCATAAACATTTAAATTAAGGTTAAAAATTAAAATTTGTAAAAAAAAAAACAAAGCATTTAAAACCAATTTTGACCAAAATTCATTATGATGAACAAACATTTATGAAAAATCATTAAAACTTTAGAAAATGTTCATCACAATTACTTTTAAACATACATGAGATAGAAAACATAAAATGATTTAAAATCAAAACTCATGCATGCAAAAAACAAATAGGTAACCAAATATCTAAAAATTAATAGCATTAAGCTTAGAGGTTACCCATTCCTTTTCAAGTATGGCTAGAGCATTTGAATATCTTTACTTTCATCAAAATTTCTCATACACACCTACAAGAGACATTCATTTGGATTTTGGTACCCAAATTGCTTTAGGTCCTAAAAGGTTAGTACCAATGTCTCTAGTTCCCAAAGGAACCAATACTTGTCTAATTTTAAAAGATTTTATTTTCTTTATAGGACAAGTATATATGTTGTGACCATGAAAATGGCAATGTGAGCATTTTGCCATTTTTAACATAGATGAATTGTTTTTAGAAATGATTTCTTTTTCTTTTGTTAAATATTCAAGCTTAACTTTCAATTCAAGACTTTATTTTTCCAAATCTTTAATTTCCATTTTTCAAAGTTTCATTTTACTTTTCAAAATCCAATTTAGCTTTTAAGAGAAAATCATTTTCACCTTTGAATTTTGAAATCAATTTCTTATATTTGGAATTCATGGTCTCAAATTTCAAATACAATTCATCATAGGCAACTTGTAACTTATTAAAAGAATAAGAATTTGATTCACTAGAGCTAGAAGTTACCATTGAATCTTCTTCGATGGACATGAGTCATAGGTTGACTATTTTATCTTCATCATTAGAGTCATCTTCATCACTCCAAGTCTCCACAAATGCCTTTTTCTTAGTTGATCCCTTCTTCTTTAGGAGGGGACAATCATACTTGACATACCCCGTTCTTTGACATTCGAAGCACACCGGGGGACCTTCTTTTTCCTTGATTCATGCTTCACTTCCTTAGAAGTCATGAATCTCTTGAATCTTTTGAAGAGTTTGACCATCTATTATTCTTCATCATCATCCATCTCTTCATTTGAGTCTTGATTACTCTAGTTGGTGGATTTGAAGGCGAAGCCTACCTCATTCTTTTTCTTTTCTTCATCATCTTCTTCTTCTTTCTTTACCATCAACTCATGAATGAGAAGAGAACCAATAAGCTCATCAAGAGTGAGAGTCTTTAGGTTCTTAGCTTCGATGATCGTCGTCTTCTTCTATTGGAAATACTTTGGAAGAAAATAAATCATCTTCCTCACAAGCTTCTCATTAGGGATAACTTCTCCAAATCTTTGAGACCATTGACAATCACGGAAAATCTATCCGTCATTGTTTTGATGTCTTCATTCGGGTTCATCTTGAAATTCTCATAGCTTGAGAAGACTAATTTTGGTTTACCTTACTTAATTGGTTTCTTCATGAGTGACATGGAGCTTGTCCCACATTTCCTTGGCATTTGAACAAGAGGACATCTTCCATATTCATCTCGGCCTAATGCACAAAATAGAATGCGCATAGCCTTTGCATTGAGTTGGAACTTCTTTTTCTCTCCATCACTCCAATCATCCATATCATCGGTTGGAATGTAGTACCCCTTCATGATTGAGTTCCAAGCTCCTAGATCGTTAGCTTGAATGAAGAGCATCGTCCTATTCTTTCCATAGGCATAATTTACTCCATTGAAAGAAGAAGATCTATTGACCGGTTGAGAGTCTTCAATGTAGTAGGAATCGGAGATTGAAGCCATCTTCTCGATTGTGTCAGAAATCAGTAGAGCTTCTTCAAGGATAGTCTCAAGGTTGTTAAACCTTATAATGAGTCAAGCTATGTTATCAATTGTTGGGATTTTCGATGAAGCCTAAATGATCAAACGAATAAATTGCCAAGAGGGGGTGAATTGGCTTTTTGAGATTATGGAGTAAGGAGTATAAAGATGATGCAATTTGCACTAGAATTTATAGTGTTTCGACTTCTCAACCAAGTCTACATTCACTACCTAAGCTCATCACTTAGGATTTTCTAACGAATTCACTAATTTGTTCTTTCTTTTTCAAGGATAAAGAGACAACCTTTACAACTCCCTAGCTTTTCACAGGATAAACTAGAATCAATACCCTTTTTACAAAAGGTATAAAATGTAAACAAGAAAACCTCTCTAAGGTAAGGTGTTTACAAGAAAATTAAGCTCACAAGAAAACAATTGAAAGATTTACAATGAGCTCAAAAACACAAATATTTACAAGAGAAAGGAAAATAGGAATAAAAAACTCTTCTCTTGTGTTTGATTGCTTTGATAGATGTTCTTAACCTTCTTCAAGTGTCCTCAACTTGTTTTTATATGTTGGAATGAGCTTGTGGCCGTTTCTAGCCGTTGTGGATGTTTTGAATATGTTGGAGATTAATTTTCTGCAAAATAAAATTGCCAAGGACAGGGAGTATCTATAATCCTTTTATGAGTATCGATACTACGTTTATAATTTTTAAATAAACTAGCCGTTAAAGACCATTGGGCTTGACCAGTATTGATACTATGCTCATGGTATTGATATGACTATGTAAAGTAGTATCGGTACCCCTTTGAGTATCAGTACCTATTTTG
Organism: Hibiscus syriacus; assembly: GCF_006381635.1. Lineage (NCBI taxonomy): Eukaryota > Viridiplantae > Streptophyta > Magnoliopsida > Malvales > Malvaceae > Hibiscus > Hibiscus syriacus. The sequence continues at coordinate 6,119,351 of NW_024062743.1, read as the reverse complement.
CATTTTGGAATTTAAGCCATTTGAAAAACATGTGGTAGTATTGATACTACCTAGAGAGTACCGATACTTTTCTTACCTTTGGTATCGGTACTACATGAACAATATCGATAATGTTCATGTAGTATCGATACTGTAAGAACAGTATATGTACTACGTACCTAGGAAAACAATTTTGTACTTAAATTCTAGTTTAATGGACTTTGATTTTTTTTGAAAACTTTGAACAAATTCAAGCTAGTCCAAAAACATTTTGTCTTAATTTGTTATATCAAAACATTATAAAACAAAGTTCAACAGAGTCATATAGTTACATGTGGTAGAGTTGTTTTGCTGTAACATTTTATTTTGAAAACTGGTGCTGCTTAATGGTGAAAGTTGTGTTTCATTCATGATGTGTAGGTGATTGAAGCCAAAAGAGAGTGAGGAGATTCGCTGTAGCATATTGAGCAAAGAAACATTAGAAGAATGTTGATGTAATCTAGACGACATTTCTGGGTGCAGAAAAGGACCAAAGAGCTGAAGATATTTTTATAAAGGAAGCCAGTTGTTCAGTTTGTACATAATCCACGTTGCCAACTACCCGAGTAAGGACCTCTACCAGCCTTGAATACCCCTTTAACGTAAAGAGAATGATACATATGGTACAAAGGGAATTTTGGCACAAAACCCTAGGACATTCCCTTAGTATAAACAAATAAGGATGCCCTAAAAATTAAAGGAGAGTCTTTTTTGGGGAAATGGTGAGATAAGCAAGAGAGGAAGGCGACTAAAAAGTTTCCATTTTCCCTTTTCTTTCTACCTTGTGGTGTCCTCCATAGCCAAGCTTTAAGGGGATAACAAGTTAGGCCTTTGAGAGAAGCTAGCTTGCTAAGGTGGTTCGTTGTGGTCCAAGAAAGCTCAAATCATCATATGTGTTTGGGAGTTTCCTCTTACCTTTGTGCTTTCATTTCATTTGTGGGTTTGTAATGGAACAAATTGTTATTTTGGATGATTTTGTACCCCATCATGAACTAATCTTATTTAATGAGTGTATACTTTGGATTATTAAGTGTTTATTGAAATGAAAGGTTTATATTTTCATGTTATATATTATTTTGCTCAATGTATTAATTTACTTAGGATTACAAGATCTTACGAGAGTAGCCATTTCCTAAGTTTGATGCCTAATATTAGAGAGAGTTAGGTGAGATCAACGTGAGCAATGGGTCATAGCTGGGTAGTAAAGCCCTAATCCACCTTAGAGATAAGAAGAGGATTTCAACGACTAAAAGGAGTAGTACTTAGTCGATATGATTTTGCTGTAGTTTGTGCTTAGAGGTATTGCCATAGCATTTTTGCTGTTAGGTTCCTTACTAGAGATAGCCTAGGAGCACTTGTAGCAAACTCTGTCGAGCAGTATATACATAAAAGGCTTTTACCATTCTAAGAGACATGGCTTAGGATTCCTTAGTAACCCTAACATTTATCCTCATTGTACCTTGTTTGATAGAGGTTGTCAGGTTATCTTACTCATTCCCAGATTCTCAATTTAATTTACCATAGTATTCTTAACTTGTCACTCTATTGTTTGCCACAACATTTCACATTCTATACTTGTCATGTTACTCTATTGTTTTCCACAACATTTCATATTCTTCTATACTTGTCATATTACCATAGCATTTTCATATCCATACCTTTCATTTTGCCATAGTATCTCATCAATTGTTCGTACCATCATATACCTATACTTTAGAATATATAGTTTTAGTGCATTAACTTAACTTGGAAATTCCTCCAATCCATGTGGAGATGACACTCACTCACTATATATTACTTGTTTGATTGTGTATACTTACACATTTTTGCATGCCATATTATATTACACTCACACACATAACAAGTTTTTAACGCCATTTTCGGGGATTGACAATTGGCATTTTAAGTTTAGCTATTGCACTATTTTATTTTTCCTTTTGTATAAACTAACCTGTTATTTTTGTTTGTTTTTTTTTTTGAAGTTATGTTGTTGCATGACCTGAAGAAAAGTTGAGGAACCATCGTTTCCTTTGGTACCTGAAATTAAACACTTGTTTTGTGAAAGACGACGCTCTCAACGAGCTCATAAATCCATGTACATCGTTCAAAACCAATAAGATTAACAAGTTGAAGATTCTACAATTCAAAATGTTGTAGCAATTAGAAATGATGGACTTATACCTCGACCAAGAGCTATTCGAGATCACTTAGCTCCTATATTAGATGATCTTAACCCTTAGATTATAGCTCCCAAGATTCAATTTGGTTATGTTCAACATGTTTAACTTGATAGGACAATTTGGTGGCATGGCTCATAAAGATGTAAGGCAACACACTCGTGCATTCTTAGAGGTTTATGATTCTTTCTTGCAACAAGGAGTGCATGAAGATGTGTTAAAGCTTAAGTTGTTTCTATATTCTTTACGTGATCGAGAAAGGAAATAGCTTAGTGAAGTTATGTCCGGCTCGATGGAATCATGGTCTGACCTATGTAAAAGTTTTTTACTGTAGTATAATCTACCCAACATGAACACTCAATTGAGGAATAACATTATTTCCTTTGATCAAGCTGATGATGAGTCTAGGTATGAGTGTTGGGATCAATATGAGGGATTATTGCGCAAATGTATGAACCACAAGGAATATGCCAGATACTTTAGCAAATAACACTTTGCTGGACAAGTCTCCTGAAGAGGCATTTGATATCCTTGATAGGATAACAAACAATGTCTATCAATTTCCTTCTACGAGATTAGGAACGGGGAGGTGAGCTCAAGGAACCTTTGAGTTGGATGCTAAGGACTCAGTTTCAGCTTAACTCTTAACCATTACAAATATGTTAAAGAATCTACAACATCCTAGTGAGGTGAAAGAAGTTAAAGTAGCTAGTGTTTCTTGTTCAATTTGGCATAACAATCACTATGTGAGTGAATGCCTTGAAAACCACGAGTCTATGAACTACGTAGGGAATTTAAATCGAAGCAACAACAACTACTACTCAAATATATACAACCCAGGATGGTGTCAACATCCTAACTTTTCTTGGGGTAATCAAAGAGCCAACAATGTCAGCAGCTCGAATCACCAACAACAAAATGTGAATGAACTCCTAGGTTTTCAATTTAATATGCCATGGAAAAATGCCAACAAGGGTTCAATATCTTCATCAAATACTAACTCTTCGGAAGCTACTCTCCATGATTTTATGGAAACTACGAATGCCTTATTGCAAGATCACTCTACAACTATTAAAATCCAAAGTGCTTTATTGCAAAGCAATAGCTCATCTTTGAGAGCCTTGGAGAACCAATTGGGCCAAATTGCTACAACATTACATGCAGGCCCACAAGGAAGTCTCCCTAGTGGTACAGAAGTCATTAAGACTCATGGAAAATAGCAATACAATGCACTCACTTTAAGAAGCGACACCTAACTTAATCAAGGAGATAAGTTTAGGGGGAAGAGAATAGACGATCCTAAACCCAGCACTATACGAGAAGAACCCGAGGTGCAAGAAGAAGAACCTTTGGAGAAGGAAGAGAATGTGAGATCCACGAGTGAAACTATTGATGGAAAAAAAATGCTACAACAAAAGTTGTACCCTACCTTCATTTCCCCAAAGATTGAATAAGCATAATGATGACCTTTAGATCAAGAAGTTTATAGATATCCTTGATCAACTATATATCAATGTCTTGTTCTAGGAGGCTATTGTTTAGATGCCCACCTGTGCTAAGCCTCTCAAAGATATTGTCACCAAGAAGAGGAAGGTTGAAAGTACGAGACTATTGCTACAACAAAATAGTATTACTCAGAGTAATATGCCACCAAAGAGAAAAGACCCTGGCAACTTCATCATCCCTTGTTCTATAGGAGATGATTATGTGGGAAGAGCCCTATGTGATCTTGGGTTGAGTATGAACTTAATGCCCAAGTTTGTGTTTCTAAATCTTAGGATGAGAAATGCAAGACCGACGAGCATTATTTTGTAATTGGCCTACCAATCCCATGTTCGTCCCGAGGGAAGGATCGAAGATGTCATAGTAAAGGTGGACAAGTTTGTTTTTCAACAGATTTTCTCATTCTTGATTGCGAGGATGATGACAATGCACCCATAATTTTAGGGCAACCTTTTCTAGCCACTGGCCACATTTTAATCGTATGTGAAAAGGATAATTTTATTTGCTGTGACAATTCCGTGGTACACTGATATTGTTAGCTTTCTTACTAGTGGTATTTTGCCTCATGATTTGATCAGCCAGTGAAAAAGAAAATTCAGGCATGACGCAAGGTTCTATTATTGGGATGAGCCATATTTTGTTTAAGCAATATGCTGACCATATGATCCAAATATGTGTCTTCTAAGAGGAGCAAAAAGAAATTTTATACCACTGTCACACAACTCCTTGTGGAGGCCACTTTGGAGGTACAACGACTGCTGCAAAAGTCCTTCAATTAGGCTTCTATTGGCCCACACTCTTCAATGATGCACATGAACTTTACAAGGCTTGTGACAAATGCTAATGCATAGTGAACATCTCTAGGTGACACGAAATGTCGTTGTAAAATATCCTAGAGGTGGAACTCTTTGATTTGTGTGGCATAGACTTTATAGGACTGTAATATCCCAATTATTGGTTAGTGTCCAAAATGTAAGTTTTGAAAGTTTAATAGTCAAATTATAAATTTTGAAAGTTTAGGGACTAAAATATAATTTTTAAAAATTATATATTTTGGCCTATAAATGAATAGTTTGTCTTTAAATTAAGGTTTTTGTGGGAATCAAAATTTTGATTTGGGATTTGTATTAAAAACTATAAAGTAGTAAAGTATAGTAAGAAATTAGATAATTAGATCGAATTAGAATTACATGAAATTGGAAGGATGCTAGATAAAGGTTGAAAATATTATTTTGATATTTTAGAAAAGTGAAATTTAGTATGGATTAGTGGAATTGAAGTTAATTTTCCTTAATTAGCTAAAATTGGGAAAATTTAGTGAGTAAATTGCAATTTTTGAAAATGGCATGGCTAATGTAGAAAGTCAACTCCAATTTGGTTCATCTTTGGCTATGGGATTTTTTAATGGAAGATATTTCAATGGAAAATGGTAATTATCATTATTCATTAATGGAAAAGTGGGCTTTCTCATTAATTGAATTTTAAATTCAATTATATTATGTAAAGCCCTATGTATTGTGTGATAATTTTGCTAGAAAAATCAATACAAAATTAACCATCTTCTTCAACATGGCCAAACCACAATAGCTCAAGAGGTTAGAATTTTCAAATTTATTTTAAAGCTTATTCGATTGATTTTTGGATTAAGCTATTAGATAGAGAGAATTAATCCTCTTGAAATACTCTATCATTTGGTATAAACATTACATGGAAATCATACTTAGATATTGAGATTCATGAATTTGATGATTGAAGAACATTTTGATTTTGAAGATTTGATGAAAGATTTTTATGTTATTGAAGTTGTTGAATAATTCTATAGCATGAGTGATGATTTAAATCAACTGTATAAGTCTCTATGAAATTCAACCATACTCGGGTTTATAGAGGTTGATTGAATTTTGATTTAATTTGATGTTTTGATGATTGGATTAACATGAATTTGATGTTAAAAGGTTGAACTCATACTTGAAATTGAAAGAAAAATTTACCGTAATTGCTTTAGATAATTCGACCATGGGGAAATAATCAAGGAAAAGTGCTGAAAAATTTCCTATGGTTTAGAATTGATATTAAACGTGCTCAATATGTTTTAGAGATTGATTTCTATCAATTTGGAAGCTTGAGATAGTTAAATGATCATTTTGCAAGTTTTGGAAATTATGAGACATTAATGAGAAATTGTGCAATTATAAGCACTCAATGTTAATTATTAGATGCTGAATTTTGAGTTAGAATTTTGATTTGGGATTAAAGTGAAAATTTAGTAAAATTCCAAGATGGAATTTGAGTCGTGGAAGTTAGAAACTTAGTTGCAAGTTTGTTAAATGTGAAGGTACCATTTGAGTACGATACTACAATGTTGAAATTTCAAGTATAAGTATTTACTTGGGATCAAATTTGCAAGTTTTCTAAAGTTAAGGCTTGTATTAGAAAAGGCTAGGAAAATGGATGATAAAATTACAAGTTTTCAAATATTTAAGTATTGGATTGAGTGTAGTAATTATATGTTGGAAATTTTAGTAATTAACTTGAAGTGAGCATAATGGTGAAGGACCATTATGAATTAAATGGAAAAGTTGATATGAATTCTAAAAAAGAATTCATATATAGTGATTTTTATGCAAAGGTTGTGAAAGTTGAAGGATTTATGATGGAAATGAATGTTTATGAAATCAAATAGCTATTTTGGAAAATTTGAAGTTATGATGGAATCGTAATTTAGTTTTATATTGATTTAGCATCGCTTATGTTTTATAGAACTTATTTTATGGAAATTAGATTATGTTAATATAATACTGACATATAGTTGAAAATGGTGTTATGTATGTGATGTCGTACAAATTATGACAAATCTTGTGATCACAATGACTCAAAAGTGAAAGGCAAAGCATATGAGTTAAAGAATATTGTATTAAAGGTTCAATAATGAGGAAAAGGTGAGTGCAATTTATTTATTTAATTATTCTAATTAAGGAAGACTTGTGATAAGTCAACCTCAGATGATTTAATTTTAAAGAAATGTTTGAATCAGATCATGGAACATTTTTATAATGGTTACCAAAATGATTTCTGATTTATTTTGGGTATAAAATTACCCAATAAATTTTTATATGACAAGTTTTGAAAAGAAATTTGAATGAATTTTCTAAAATAATTTGGGTAAGAACAAAGGATTTTATATTATTTTTGTATTTTAGATTATGGATGATTTCAGGTATAAACTGCCCAGATAATAATTTTGATAATGATGACTTGGAAATGATTTTGCATAGGAAATGTTTGATTTAAATGAATATAATATGATTTGGAAGCCCATTGTATGATGCATCGAGAGTCACAGGTACACTTGACATGCTAGGAAGTTGAGTAAAGTAAAGTAAATTATGGTACATTTGTGTACATTATGAAAGGCACCATTGGTGCAAATGATATGATTGCACTTGGAGTGCATCATATGATGATGATTGGCAACGTCGGTGCTTAGTGCACACATGTTGTTCAACTCACATACCTTGCATTCTTTTACATGTACATTGGGCTATGAAAATAAATGTGAAAGTTAAGAAAAGTGTCTGAAAGGAAAGAATATGAAAGTTAAAATAAAAGTTTTGAATTATGTACGAATAAAAAAGAATATGAAATAGTTATTGTATCTAATGTTGATTTACACGATTTTGATAAAATCACGAGATAATTATTTTTCGATTTCTGAAGAGGAAATCAACTTGAATTGCTCGGTTTAAAAGTTTCAATGATTTTCTTTAAATTACATTTTAAAAGTAATTTATGACATTTTATGTTTTATCTCACCTTAGTTGTATTGTTTCTCCCTAAGTTTTACTTAGCTTGTGATGATTTTCATGCGTAGGTTTAGATAAAGAAAAAGACATGAAATAAGGAGCACTAAGAGCATCTCTTATTGGGAAATCAAATCAACCTACAGTATCAGTAAGACATTTTTTACTCATTAGTAGCATGTATATTATAAATGTTTTAAATTACTCTGGTAGATTAACTTAAAATGGTATATAGTAAATATAATTTAAAGGGTAATTGAATGATTTTAAAATTAGGCAGTATTTTGACAGCTTTATATATGTTGAGAAACAATATTGAACTGCCTAATTGTTGCTTAAAATTAAATTTAAGTTGGATAATAATAAAAATATTATTTTATTTTTTACACGATTAGTTAAATTGGTTGTAATAGATAAATTGTAATTTTAAAATGAAACAAAATCTTACGAGTTTTCTAGTATGGAATGTTATAAAAAATCAATGTGACATCTTTAACTTGTAATTAAGTATGTATACGGGTTAAGAGTGTTACATTTATTGGTATCAGAGCTGCAAGTTTAGCCGACTCAGGCCTAAACTAAGTCTGTTATATGTTGAAAAGGTGTACATGCCACTAGAAAGTCAGAATTACTGATCTGGTATGGTTAAATAATTTTATTAATGATGTTGCTCCTTACTAATGTAATTTTGAAATGTGGTTGTATTAGATGTTGAAAGAAGAAGGATCGTCTTGAACAATCAATTTTGACCTTCAGGATGAAGCTAAAAGTGAGGGTAAGAAATCTGATAAGGATAAAAGAGTATTGAGATTATAATCAACCCAAATAGTCCAGAGAAAACTTTTGTGATTTGTCGTAGAAGGGTTGAAGCTGTAAGAGATTATTCTCTATTTTGTGGAAGAAATACCACACCTCTTAATGAGGTAAATGAATAAAGAAATATATTAGAATGTTTAGGAGGTATACAAGAGAATTTTAGAGACCAAAGAAGATCTGGAGATTATTGAATTTACTGATGATTCTGGGGTTTCTATAAGTATGTTTAAATTTTTTAAAAGTATATAAATTAAGCTACTTAAAGAAATGTCTGATTTGAGTTAGTCTTGAGCGATATATTAAAGACTAAATCCTTCAAGCCAGAGAGTAAGAGTAAGAAATAGGTAAGTAAATCATCTGCTAAAAGTTTAAAGAAAGATGATTTTATGTGGTTATATATAGATTATCATCAATTAATTAGTGAGAAGATAGTAGAAGATGAGTTTGTAATTTGTCTGATTAATTTGGGTTCCAAGTATTCCTATGTTAGTACGAAATCAGTTATAGAAAAATGTCTTCCATTAGAACCCCTTGATAGTGATATGTTAGCTATAGTGCTAGAGGAAAGTGGATAAGTAGAAATTGTTTAATAAAAATTAAAGGGGTTGTGTTCCAGACAAATTTTATGGAATTGTCATTTGATAAGTTCAAGATCATTTTGGGCATGGATTGGTTATTTCCACATTATGTTTGGATAGATTGTCGCATGAAGCGATTATTTCTAAAAGATGTAAATGGTTCTAAAATGATAGTAATTGAAGAAAAAATACAATCATTGTTGATTGTGATATCAACGGTGATTATAAAGAAGTTGATTTCAAAAGGTTGTTCAGTTTACTTGGCTAATGTGATTGATACTCGAGCATCTTAGGTTAAGTTTCGGGTTATTCCAAATAGTTTGGGAATTTCTGGATGTGTTCCGTAATGAGTTACATGGATTATCTCCTAATTGTGAAATGGAATTTAAGATTGATATTTTTTTAGTATTATGTCTATCTCAATGGCTCCGTTCCGAATGGTTTTGACTGAGTTAAAGGCATATTTTCAGGAGCTATTTGATTGGGTTTTATCAGATCGAGTGTGTCTTTGTGGGATACACCGATCCTCTTTGTTGAAAAGAAATATGGATCTATGTGATTATGTATAAATTATCGGTAGTTGCACAAATTGATAGTGAAGAATAAATATCTTCTTCTGAGGATTGATGATCTGTTTGATCAACTTAAAGATGTTTCAGTATTTTCAAAGATTTATCTTCGATTCAAATATTATCAGTTAAATATTAAAAAAAGATGTTTCAAAAATAGCTTTTAAAAGCCGATATGAGCACTATGAAATTGTAGTGTGCTATTCGAATTTGATGAATCGGGTGTTCTAACCGTATTTGGATCGATTTGTGATTGTATTTATTAATGATATTTTGGTTTATTCCAAGACTAAAGGAAAACATGATGTACATTTCCCATTGTACTTTAGACACTTCAGAATAAAAAGTTTTATGCTAAGTTGTCAAAGTGTGAATTCTGGTTACCGAAAGTTGTTTTTCTTGGTCACATGGTTTCATTAGAGGGAATCAAGGTTGATTCCAAGAAAGTATAATCAATAGTGGAGTGGTAAACTCAAATGGCTCTGAAGTTCGAATTTACTTGGAATTAGCTGACTATTATTGAAGATTTTTGAAGAATTTTTTTATGATTACTTCTCCACTCATTAAGTTATTAAGAAAGGATGTGTCATTTTTATGGACCGACAAGTGCCAAGAAAGCTTTGATACGCTTAAGAAGACTTTTCCAAAAGCACCAGTTCTAGTGCAACCAAAATCAGGTAAAGACTAAATGATTTACAGTGATGCATCTCATACTAGCCTAGGGTGTATATTTATTCTAGAATGCAAAGTTATGTCTTATACTTTGAGACAGTTAAAGACACATGAGAGAAATTATATGACTCATGATTTGGAGTTAGCAGTTGTGGTTTTCTACTTTAAGAATTTTGGCGCCATTACCTGATGGTGAACAATGTTATATCTATATATATTTTGATGTGATCATTTATTACCATCTTGGTGTCCTCTATAGCCAAGCTTCTAGGGGATAAAAAGCTAGAACTTTGAGAGAAGCTAGCTTGCTAAAGTGACTTGCGGTGGTCCAATGAAGCTCACGATAACTCACTTGTTTGGGAGTTTCTTCTTACCTTTATGCTTTCATTATTTCATTTGTGGGTTTGTAATGGAACAAATTGTTATTTTGGATGATTTGTACCCCACCATGTACTAACCTTATTTGTGTGGGTATACTTTGGATTATTAAGTGTTTGTTGAAATGAATGGTTAATATTTTCATGCTATATATTATTTTTGTCATTGTATTCATTTACTTAGGATTATAAGAGCTTATGAGAGTAGATATTTACTAAGTTTGATGCCTAATATTAGAGAGAGTTAGGTTAGATCAACGTGAGCAATGTTGGGTAGCAAATCCCTAATCCACCTTAAGATAAGGAAATGATTTCAACAACTAAAAGGAGTAGTACATAGTCGATAGGATTTTGCTGCAGTTTACGCTGAGAGGTATTGCCATAGCATTTTCGTTATGACGTTCCTTACTAGAGATAGCCTAGGAGCACTTGTAGCGAACTCTATTGAGCAATATATACATGAAAGACTTGAACCATTCTAGGAGACAAGGCTTAGGATTCCTTAGTAACCCTACCATTTATCCTCATTGTAGCTTGTTTGTGAGAGGTTGTTAGGTTATCTTAGTCATTCCTAGATTCTCAATTTAATTTGCCTTAGTATTCTTGACTTGTTACTCTACTATTTGCCACAACATTTTACACTTTATACTTGCCATATTACCATAGCATTTTCATACACATACCTTCTATTTTGCCGTAGCATCTCTTCAATTGTTCATACCATCATATAGCTATAAACTAGAATATAGAGTTTTAGTGCATTAACTTTGTAACATCCCGAAATCCGAGACAATGACCAAAATAGAATTTTGGTAAATTTAGTGACCAAATTCAAAAAAGATGAAAAGTTCAGGGACTTAAATGAAAATTTTTGATGATGGATTGAATAACAAAGTTTGAAAGTAATAAGGGTATTATGGTAATTTTTCAGGGAAGATTTTTATTTCCCTTTATAAAGGGTAATAAACACGTGGGAATGAGATAATTTTCCAGAGTCTTCTTCAGTTTCTTTTTCCTCTCAACGTGAGCTCTTCATGGCTAAGGTGAGTTTGATTTTCAATTGATTTTCTTGTAATTAAAAGAATGGTTTTAATTGATAGAGCATTAAGAAATATTAAGAGAACTTAAAATGAGAAAGAAAATTAAAGATAAGGAAGTTATGGAAGATTTAATATAAGGGGTGATCAAGTGAAAATTTGAATAAAAGGGTTTAAATGAAATTGGAAGTTGAATTTGACTTGTCACCAACTTGATTAAGGGATATGAAGTGTTAGAATTAGATTTAGAACATGTTGGAATTTGAGTGAGATTCTTAAATTCTATATGGAGGATTGGATTTTTAAGTTTTAGAGGTATTGAATGGATAATAATTAGTTTAAGAAGGTTTATGCAAGTTAGGGATATAAAAAGAGGTGAAATATAAAGTATTGATAGGATTATGAAGGGATTTTCGTACTCAAAATAACATTTCTAGGTTGTGTGCATCGATACACATTCAATGTGTACCGATGCACTCTCAAATAAATGAACATCGAATGCAATTAGTGCATCGATGCATAAGGAGTGCATCGAATGCAATTAGTTCATCGATGCATAAGGAGTGCATCGATGCACCCCCTAAAATACAAACATCAAATGGGATTTGTGTACCGATGCATAGATAGTGCATCGATGCATACGTTAAGGGATGCATCGATACATTGTGTAGTGCATCGATACATATCTTCATTAAGAGATGAAAATAGCCTTTCTTTTATACTAAGAAATAATAGTTTAGAATATATTAATTAGTATACTGATATGTATCAATGTATTACTATGTAGATACATAATGTAATATTGTTCCAGAATAATCGAAAGATTAGGATCGAGTCAAAGAAAGCAATGCTAAGGTGAGTGCATTTTAGTGATGTATGATGAATGGAAACAAGACTCGCGATGAGTCTATTTCCTATGGTAGTATGCATGGAATCATGAGCATGATCATGGGTGTAAGATGAGTATATGTGCTATTTGTGATTATATGTATTACATGATTTGTATGTGTGCATGACTATATAATGGTGAAACAAACCCATAGGATAAGCACTATAGAAATTATGATATATGAGTTATAAAATGAAGAACTATAGAATCCCTATGAGAAGGATTATAGGAGTTATATGGAACTGAATTAAATAAATAGAATAATCTAGTATTTAAATATTGTGAGATAAGTGATATAAGTCATATGTTATTGTAAAGGTTAGTGTTATAAATCATGTAAATTGGTAAAAGGGAAATGAGATAAGATAAGTAGGAATTACCTATAAGATTCAAATAAGATTATTTGAATATGTAGCGTAAACTATACATGGGTAAATTAGATATTATATGATTTTAGCATGAAATGAACATAAGATATAGTCAGATGAAATGATTATGTGATATGAGTATATGAATATGTTAGATAAGTAATATAGGAAGGTCGATATGTTAAATAAAACTATGATCTAAAACTGTTAGGTTTTTATATAATATGAAGTATAGTATCAAAGTACTTGAAATCATGTGAGGATGTTATAGGAATTAGAAATATAAATTATATGGCATCAATGCATCAATTATAGGAAAAGGAGTACATGATGTTGTAATAAATTATAGAAATTGGGGTAATGAAATTATATAAATAAGTGAACGAGCAAAATAAGTTAAGCGACATTGACCTAAACTATATTATGAATTAGTGGTATAAGAATATGATATAAAATATGCAATAAGAATCTATGTGTTAAATGATAAATATGAACTTATTATAACAAAAGATAAGATATGTGACTATGAGTATTGAATACGTATCTATGTGATATGACCTATGAGATCATATGAAATATTATATGACTATGTGATTATATGAAAAAGAATACAATTATATGTGATAAGATTTGTGATATGTGAATCATAGGAAAATGTGCTACGCGTAAGTGAACCATGTGTCTATATGTATATGTGATATGTGATTTATATGACAATGAGCTATGTGAAAGAACTATGAGACTATGTGTATATGTGAATGTATGATAACATAAATATTAATGCCCATGTTGTGTGACATGAGAGCTAGAGGTATAGTTGGCATGCCAAGAGTCGAGGGTCTACGAGGTCCTTTGGGACATATATGTATTCTTTGGAACATGTGTGAGGTCTTTTGAGACACATACTTGATCCTTGGCATATGTATATGATTCTTAAAGAATTTTCTACGTGGTCCTTAGGGACAATCTTGTATGGCACTACGGTGCAATTCTACGTGGCACTACGGTGCAATTCTACGTGGCACTTCGGTGCATTTATACGAGCTGTGGTGACAACATTAGTGCACAACCTCTATAGACTCACATATCTATAGTTCTCACATGTGTACATGGGCTAATAAAGGGATAACTTTGAATACAACGTATGAAATATATATATATATATATATGATGTGTAATATGAATTGTATTATATGATATATGTATGTTATGGGTGATTGCATCTGTTACATGATATATATGAATGTATGTTAATGTATATGTGAATGAATATAAATGACTTATGGGATGATATAAGAATCTGTTATGAGATATAGAATATGAATGTAAGAGACTATAGGAGTAAAGAGATAAGAGATATAAATGAAAAGAATGTATGAGATGATATGAAGTGTATATATATATGTGTGTGTGTGTGTGTATTATGCTTGTATATAATATGTTAGTAGAAATTGTTCATGCATGATCGCGCATTAGAGTTCTATTATATCTTTTATGCCTCACTAAGTCGTCGACTTAGCGTGTGAGTTTTTCACACGCAGGTTACAAAAAGTGAATATAGAAGCTGAGAGGAGCAAGACAGGTCAGCATCTTCCTTACAAAGTTCAGATCAAAAAAGAAATGTTTGATATGCATTTTATTCTTTTAGATGTAGTTGGTATGTAATATAAACAATTTGAATTGTGTATGCTCTGATAAGTGTGAAAACTTTTATTTTGAAATAATATGAAGTTTTCTTTAATGGGAATTTTTCATTATTTTGAACCAGTAAAGGTTTAAAAGTTAATGTGACACATCAGACTCGGATCCGGGTCGGATACGGGTTGGGGTGTTACAAACTTAACTTGGAAATTCCTCCAATCTCTATGGAGACAATACTATTTCATTATTATATTACTTGTTCGATTGTATACATCTTTATGTGCCATATTATAGTACACTCACACACGCAACACAACCCATTGTTGAGAAATTTCAAGCTCGATTGGATGGTTGGAAGGGAAGGTTATTATCCTTCAGGGCTCGAATAACTCTTGTAAAATTCGTTCTTTCAAATTTACCAGTGTACTACCTCTCTTTGTTCCTCATGCCTAAAACGGTTGCTAATAAATTGAATAAATGTATCACCAATTTTGTATGGGGATAGAACGGTGGTAGACTCTATACATTGGGTCAAGTGGGAGAACATATACAAGTCAGTTTCTTTTGGAGGGCTAGGCTTCTTTGATGTAAGAATAAAGAATGGATCGCTTCTAAATAAATGACTTTAGAGGTTCAGAATCAAGTTTGGATGTTTGTGAAAAAATAAGTAATTGTAGCAAAGTATGGTTTCGATAGTGACGTATTGTTACCAAGTCAAATTCATATTAGGAAATACTCATGGATATGGAGAAATACTACTGGCCCCATGCTTAAGGATGATGACGTCTTTGTAGCTTATGAGAGATGCATTGTGGGTGATGGTTTCAGGATTGTGTTCTGGGAAGATTTCTGACGGAGGTCCCATCTTTGAAGTGGCTTTCCATAGAATTTTCTAGATCGCTATTCGAAAGAGTGGTAAAGTAAGGGAATTCAGTGTGTTGGTGAATGAGGTTTGGGAGTGAAGAATTGAGATGAGGTCATTTTTTGACAGGGAAGTTGGTCTTTGGAAAAAGTTTATAAACGTTATCAACAGACCTGTTCGATGTCCTTTAAGGGCAGCTCGATTGCAGTGGTCTGGGGCTCCCAATGGATTATATACTCCGAAAATCTATTGTGTGAGTGCATCTTGCGAAGGTTTAAGCGAAGACAATATTTGGAAAGTTGTGTGGGCGAACATTGCCCAGTACAAAGTTAAAACTTTCGTTTGGAAGGCTGTCTATCAAAGACTCCGGTCGTTGTTGGAATTATCGAAGTGTGGTGTAGCTCTGTTGGATTCAAATCTGTGCGTTTTGTGAAACATAGAACAATTAATCATATGCTCTGTTATTGTGAGATTTTGTGGAGGGTTTAGCAGCATTGGTGCCATATATGGAAGTTGAATATTGTGTTTTTGGAGAGCGTGAAAGCAACGCTTACTGTATAGAATAACCAGCAGATTCATAGGAAAACCAAACCAATCTGGAATATGAGCTTCTTTGGTCTGATTTGGACGATTTGGTTATATAAGAATTCATCAGGTGCCCATCGTTTTCTCTCATGAACATGATACGATTGGCTACTCGGCTGCAAGCTGTTTTTGTTTAGGTGAGTATATTTGCTAAGGTAAGTTGGGTATTTCTTTATGGTTTTCACGTTGAAATATAGTACATGTGATACATGGTTCATGGCATGTTGCGAGGATTGCTTATATAACAGGTTTTTTGTTTGTTGAATCTGGTAGTGTTATGGTGATTTGTTGTGACTGTTTTCTATCTATCTAAATTTAGGGGGTTTTCAAGGAAGTTCATGGTTGCGCATGTTTTGTATGTTTTTATATATAAATAAAACCATACATAACCTCTTTTTTTTAAAAAAAAAATTCTGAATTACTCAAAAAATCAAATATTTGATTAAGTATTTTGACAGTTTTACGATTTAATCGTAATTTCACTGTTCCTTCCATTCTTCCTTCATTGTAAGTCCATTTTTTACCAAATTTAAAACTCACAGTCCTAAACCATCTTAGAATTCCTATATGATTTCAATTATCTTTATGATGACAAGTTTTCTATTTTTCAATTTATTCCCTCAATTTCTCATAATTTCCTAAATTCTTCAATTCAACCTTTATTTTAAGCCATTTCTTTTACAAAATTTGTACCACATGCTCATATACCATTATAAAATACATATGTAACTTCAGTACTTATTTTTTTTTTACTAAAAAATTGCTCTCTCTCTTTTATTTAGTCAATTAACTTTACATTTTACTCAATTTAGCCTTTTGACTACAATTATTCTTCCTATCAATTTCTTGACTCTTTTATATTATCATCAATATTTTACCCTCAAAATATTTTCTTTAAAATATAATATTGTGAATATAGCTTATAATTTTGGATTATATTTGATATATTTAATAACATTATAACGTGAAAGGAATATAAAATATATACCTTATATGGTTAGAGAAAGTCGAAAAATTGTAACCAATTCTTACCATAATAATATAAATAGTTATACTAAAATTAATATAGAAACTCGAATAACTCGATTCAAATTTCTTAAACTCGACTCGAAAAAATTTCAAATTAAGTTTGAGTTGTAAAATACAACTCGTCAGTTCGAATAACTCGAAGTTTTTTTATCTTGACTTGACTCGATCGAATGCTCACCCCTAGAGGCAGTTAGTTCTCCGTAGAAGAGAAAAGGGGGTAAATTACATATTTAATCCACCTATTTATTTTTGTGGTTCGTTTTGGTCAGTTAATTATTTTTTTAGAATCATATCTAACATTATATTTTGGTCACTTGCCGTCAAAATATAAACATAATTATCGATGTAACAAATTTGTGATATTATTTTTTAATAACAAGTGAACATCATTATTACTATTTTTAGTGATAAGTGACCAAAACAAAACCAAATTTATAGGTTTCCTTTCATAAGAAAATCGAGGAATCCAATGCGTTTGGTTCACGGAATGTAAGATTACCAGTGGGAATGTAAGATTGCCAGGAAATAGGATTACTGGAATGTTGTATTTTTTGTTTGATTGGTTTAGCAGGAATGTAAGATTATTGTGTTTGGTTAAAGTAATAAAATATTATTGAAATGTATATTTAACCAAATTGTCCTTATTATATATATACTTTTTTAACAAGTTGGAAACTATTTATATATTTTTTTACAAAATTGAAAATATAAAAAGGTTTAATGAAAGGGTAAAATTTTATTTTAACCCCTGAACTTCATATAAAATTTTAATTATAGACTTCTTTTTGTAAATCTAAAATAGTTTAAGGATAAATTTATAATTTAACCTACGTAGAATTTTTATTATTCAATGCCAGAAGAATGATATTTTTGAAAAAAAAAATTAAGGGCATTTTAGTCTAAAACGTCGGTAATCCAACAATACCTAAAGAAAGGAAAATATTGACATTCTCGGTAATATACCCAAAATATCTACAATTGATAATCTTACATTACCGAGAATGTAATTCTTATGCTAACCAAACAGAAAATGTAAATTATATTACCATTGAAATCTCATGTTCCCCAATCAAACGCGCAATAAAATCAGAGCCAGATATTTTTCCACGAAAAAAAGAATAGTAGGATAAATAAATAAAGTAGTTAATAACTTATTAAGAAAAAGAGAATAAAATCTGAAAATCTCTGCTGTGACGGTCATTGGGTCCGTGTGAAGTTGGAAAATGGAAGTTCCATTTGGGATTGCTTTCAAACGAGTTTTTCAAGAGATACCAAACTAGTCGTCTTTAAAATCCCATCACAAAAACTACAACCAAACCAATTGAATGAAGACGAAGAACATGGCTGAAACGACGTCGGCTTGGAACAACACCTCGGAGCTCCACGTTCATCGGAAGAACTCACTCTTTCATATGAGTTTCTACTGGGGCCATAAATCTGAAATTCTCTTCTCGGGTTGGCCCGGTTGCAGCTCCGGCATGTATGCTCTGGCCCTCATCTTCGTATTTGTGTTGGCAATGGTGGTGGAATGGCTATCTTATTGCAGCATCATAAAGCCCGGGGCCAATAATGTCGCCGCCGGATTCTTTCAGACGGCGATGCACACGGCGCGTGCAGGGTTGAGTTATATGGTGATGCTGGCTGTCATGTCGTTTAACGGCGGCGTTTTCCTCGCTGCCATTTTTGGACATGTGATCGGGTTCTTGGTTTTTGGGACTAAGGCTTTTAGAAAGTCTGAGAGAGTGCCCGACCTTCCTCCGAGGAAGTAAAAAGTTAAGGGCAAACTACACGTTTAGTATCCAATTATCATTTTTCTTCTGTTTTAGTCATACAAGTATTTTTTTATTTTAAAAATATATTTAACATTATACTTTGATTTCCTTTTGGTCACATACTATAAAATAACATCACGCTATAATTAAATATTTTTAAAAATATCATGTCAGTAGTTTTGTTAATCTTTGAAGGTGAATGACTAAAATAAAATCAAAACATAACGTTAGACGTAATTTAAAAAATAATTTATTTACTAAAATAGGAGAAAAACAATAGTTAGAGCATTAAACTTGTAGTTTACCCAAAAGTTAATTATTGAGATTGATTCGGCTCTTGCTTGTCCTATTAGTGCTCTTCACATGTTTGTCACAACATCTTTCTTCTTTTTTTCCTTTACGTCCCCCTCCCTACATTTTTAGTTGTAAAATGTAGAAATACATATTTAATGTTGTATTATTTTCTTTGCATTTTTATTTACGTTTTTTTATTTCTACATTTTTATTTAATGTAAAAATAAAAATTTAAATAATTTGACTTTACCCACTTCTCACTCTCAATTTCTTCTCTGCGGTGGTTAATTTTTTGCAGCGGCAGTTTTTCAAAGTCTTATTTTGAGACAGCGGTGGTGGCCGTTCACAGTCACCTCCCTGTCCTCCTGCTTCATTTTCCCGTTCGTTCTTTATTTTATTAGTTTTTCGTTATTAGTTTTAACTTAGTTTAATAATAATGTTTCTCTTGATCCTTTTTGATAAAGATCATAGCTATTGGTGTTTATGGACTTCCGAAACAGATTTTTTAATTTGATTTTCTTATCGGTCTACTATTTTACATGAATTCATGGTTGGTTACATTCCCGATGTCTGATTCCTCTATTGTTTGTACAAGACAATTCGTTAGTTATCGCATATATGTGCCGGATGAGATTGTCGTTAAGGGGAGATAGCTTTTTCTATTAGCCATTTTGGTTCTTCTTTAAGTTTCTCTCATCCATATTTGATGCTCAGAACTGTTGGTGTAACCAGTTTATGTACGTCGTTACTTCACTTGTTAATGTTTTTATTTATCATACTATCACTAAGCGATTATTATTATATTTTATTTATGATAGTCACAACTGTATTTGTTCAGTCTGTAACTGACAATACGTTTGTTGATATGACTTTCGATAAATGAAATATCTTGGTCATTTTCAAAAAAATGTTGTATTAGTTTTAAAAGGATTAAAATTAACAAATTTCTAAAATTAAAAAATAAAATGAATTAAATTATCTCATCATATATATTAAAAAATTTTGAACTTTTTAATTAAAAGTTATATTATTTTTTTCTATTAATATGAGGTAAATATAAGGAAGTTGTATTAAAAGATAACTTTCAATCTTTTGATATTAAACACTCACACTCCTAGTATCTATGGTACTTGAACCCGAGTCTTCAAAGAATACAACAGTTTTTTTATCACGAAGGTCACTTTGTTCTTAAAAATTAAATCAAACAATTAACTTTCTCTCATAAAAATTAAAAGTAAATTGGAAAGTTAAATTTAGGGGGGGGGGGAATAACGTAAACATGGCTTAAGATTTACTTTAAATCTAACTCCATTTAGTTATATAATATTTATATGGGTAAACTACACCATCAATCATTAAATTTTAGTGTTTATTTCACGTTGGTCACTCAACTATAAATTGAAATAATTTTATCACTAATGTTTTGATTTATTTTTCTTAGATCATTGGATTGTTAAATCATCATCAATCATAAGTTATTGTTTAATAGATTTTTAGTACATTTATATATTACAATTTATAAATATAAAAAGTAAACACATTAAATTATTAATCATAGTTTTTCATATACTTTTAATTGTAAAGACGTATTTTATCATACTATAATATTATAAATTTAAAATGTCATAACTTCATTAATTGTAACTTACAAGTCAGATAAAAATCAAGTTAGGTAAATATCATATCAAATCAATAACAAGTATATTTACAGGTTGAGTCAATTACAAGTCAAGTTCATAACATGTTAAGTTGATAACAAGTCGGACAATATCATTTATTTACCAGGTTAATCACAAGTTTAGGTTCATATCAGGTCCTATGTCGGTTTGGTTCGATTATCATATTATCGGTTCAATTTAGATTCAAATCGTTCTTAGGTCGGTGTAGATCGGGTGTAGATCCAAAATTTTCAGGTCCAATTTGGGTTCAAGTCAACACCAATTCAGACTCGAATCGATTTCAAATCACCACCATCCTAGGTCACAAACAATTTTGACTTGAATCGATTTCAGTCAGTTTTACAAGTCGGATCAATTTTTTATATCCCTATATGAGACATCGATGATTTTAAATAATTATTGAATTATGAACATGGACATGTCTAAAATATTTTTTCCAGAACAATTCTAAATTGATTTCAGATATTATTTTCTCTGATTTAAACAAAATTTCATTAGATCTTTATTCGTTTTCCATCAACCAAACAAGGAAACAAAAACACAGTCATAAGCCATGAAAAAGTGGAAAAAGAAGAAGTTGATGATATCTTGAAATAATGTTAGAGATTTTATCGACGACGAAAGTAGAGAAAAACTTAGCATTAGAGGTAGAGTGAGCTATCTCTTTCTTCTTCTTTGATTAGATTCAAACTTCTGATTGATAAAACATAAATGTTACTGCAGAAGATCTCTTTTTTTTGTTTGAAAGTAATCAAATCCCATCTTTTTTTTTTTTTTTTGAACTAGCCATCTATTGGAACATATTGGAGAAGGACTTTGTCCACTACTTCAACATTGTTTATTCCCCCCCCCCCTATTCAACCATGTAAGGATTTAAAAGGAGCGTGTTGTTGTTAATATAAAAAGGTAACATCTCATATTAATTATATGGGTAAATTATTTTTTATCGCTCAATTTTTTTACTCATATATTGATCACTTAAATTTAAAAATTTTAAATTTAATCATTCAACTTTCAAGTTATTCATATTTTGGTATCTCGTTAAATAATTAACAACGTCATCCTAACTTCATTTTTGAATCCCACACAAAAGTAAATTTAGATTAAAACGATGTCATTTTAAATCTTTATAAAAATATTTTTCTCTTTTTTCCATTCTCTCTATTCTCCTCTTTTTTCTTCCTCTCCAATTTCTCTCATTCTCTCCTCAGCCTGGACAAATCTGGATTTTGACTACCACACAAGAGGCTTAGCAAGCAAAAGCAAAACTTATACACTAATCAAAAGTGAAACATTTCCTCCATATGGTTAATACAAAAATTTCCCTACCTGGTAAACGTTTACAATATAATGAGTCATATAGTTGTTATAAGTCTGAGATAAAAAAAAGGTTAAAATTTGTATAAATAATTTAGTTCCAATAGCAAGAAAGCCTTTTTGTTGTGAAATCAGGCTAATTAACTCAGGAAATCAAAAAGTAGTAAAGAAAATAAAGAACACAAGATTTAACGAAGTTCGACAATGTGCCTACGTCCTCGGGTGTGATGAGCGGTTGTTCTCTTTATTATTCGCAATAATCCAAAATTAGGTTACAGTTACAGTATATAAGAGTAACCCCGATACAATTACAAAAATACCATGTATCGTCCCCAACCCACTTAATCATAGCCCACAAACAGTAACGAAACTTCTACAATGGACAGATGTTGATTGCTACGTTCGCTTCACTCACCTCGTTCCAGTATCTATCCTCCAACTGGTATATGAGCCATACCTAACAAATCTCCACGTTGGCGAATATCCTGCCCCTTAAGAGATAAAATAGAAAATCAAAAGTTTATCAAACATCAAAGTGGGTTGGGCTACCATGCTTCTCTAGCAACTGTAAACGTTCAACAAGTCCAAGAAAAGCATAAACTTGTTAGTAGTAACTGGCTTGGTCAACATATCACATGTATTCTCACTAGTATGAACATTCTGTAACAATATCTCTCGAGATGCAATTAACTCTCTAATCTTGTGAAACCTCACATCAATATGCTTAGTTCTAGCATGATACACATGATTTTTAGTCACATGAATAACACTTTGGCTGCCACAATTCAATTGAACTCCAGCTTGCTGAATACCCAATTCATTTACTAGCCCAGTAAGCCATAAAGCTTCTTTTGCAGCTTCAGCTGCTGCCATGTATTCTACTTTAGTTATAGATAATGCCAAAATGGATTGAAAATTTGACTTCCAACATATAGGCCCTCCACGAAGAGTAAAAACATAACCAGTTGTAGATCTTCTATCATCCAAGTATGAATCCACATATCCTACAACCAAATGATTATCCTGCTAACTACCAAAAACAATTACATTCCCTACAGTGCCCTTCAAATACCTTAAAATCCACTTGAGTGCTTCCCAATGTCTCCTACCTGGTTTAGACATGTATTTACAAACTTGACTAACAACATGAGCAAAATCAGGGGTACATACCATTGCATACATCAAGCAACCAACAACACTGATATATGAAACCTTTTCCATGTCAACAACTTTATTATCTATTTTAGGGACTTGTTCTAAAGAAAACCTAAAATGATTTCCTAATGGAGTTCTTACCAACTTTTTATTGCTCATCCCAAACCTATCTAACACTTTCTCAACATAGCCCTGCTGAGATAACCACAGTTTCCTTGAGCCATTATCCCTGTGAATCTCCATTCCAAGAATTTTATTTGCAACACCTAAGTTTTTCATATCAAATTCCTGGCTCAATAAAGCTTTCAAACCAACAACATCATGCATATTCTTTGCAGTTATTAACATATCATCAACATACAATAGCAGATGAATAAAAGAACTATCATCAAGGCTCTTAAAATAAACATAACAATCATACTCACATCGCTTGTAGCCAATTTTAATCATATAGGAGTTGAACTGTTTATACCATTGTCTTGGAGACTGTTACAACCCATATAAGGATTTCTTCAACCTGCAAACCAAAAACTCATGTCCAGGTTGACTGAACCCTTCTAGTTGTTGCATATAAATTTGTTCCTCTAAATCACCATGAAAAAAGGCATTTTTGATATCCATATGCTCTAAATGCAAATCCCAACTAGCTACTAATGCAAGTACTACTTGATTGAAGTATGCTTAACCACAAGAGAAAATATTTCATCATAATTTATTCCCTTTTACTGTGAATAACCCTTTGCTACCAATCGAACCTTGATCTTTTCCCCCTCTTTTTATGATACTGCTGGTTTCCTTTTATACACCTATTTACAACCAATAGACTTCTTTCCCTCATGAATATGAACTAGCTCCCATGTACGATTTTTCTGCAAAAACTCCATCTCATCAACCATTGCAACCATCTATTTTACTTTCTCCTGACTAGTAATAGCTACTTGGTAAGTAGTTGGATATCACTACTAATGTGAAGTGCAAAGGAGACCATGCCTTCAAAACCCAGTCTGTTTGGAGCTTTTATATTCGTACGTCTCTCTCTGTCTCTGGCTAGTTTATAATCCTGCAAATCGATTGTACTATAACAACCAGAAGTTGGATTAGAACTTTCCTCTCTCTCAGTTGCTACTAGATTCTATTCTACATGATGCAACATGAACTTCTCATCAATGACCACATCCATACTAATCACCACTTTCTTTGCAATCGGATCCCAAAACTTGTATCCCTTGACATCTTTCTTGTACCCCAGAAAAATGCACTTTTTTGACTTTACATCAAGCTTTGATCTCTCATCACCAGGTATATGCACATAAGAAGGCAACCAAAAATTCAAAAGTGACCAAAATCAACTGCATTACATGTCCATATCTCTTCTGCAACCTTTCCACCTAATGATTCTCTCGGTGATTTGTTAATGAGGTAGCATGCCATGCTCACAGCCTCTGCCCATAAGCTTTTAAGAAGCATGCATTCAGTTTCAAACATCTTGCCCTTTCATTTAATGACTTGTTTATCCTTTTTGCAACATCATTTTGTTGTGGTGTCTTGTGCACTGTAAAATGCATTTGAATCCCATGCTCCTCACAAAATTTCTTAAATTGTGAATCTGTGTACTCTATGCCATTATCAATCTTCAAATATTTGATCTTCTACCAGTTTGGTTCTCCTCCTCAACTTTCCACAGCTTGAACTTGGCAAAAACTTAAGATTTTTGTTTTATGAAGTACACCCAAACTTTCCTAGAAAAAACGTCAATAAATGTAACATAATACATAAATCCACCCAATAATGATTTTCTAGTAGGCCCTCATACATCAGAATGCACTTAATCAAGAATCCCTTCAGTTTGTGTTTTCCAATCTTGAAAGTAACTCTAGTCTGTTTACCAAGAACATAAAACTTGCAAAAATGAGCTTGCAACTTTTAACACCGTGCAACATATTTTTTTATGCAATTCATCCATTCCATGTTCACTAAGATGAGCAAAACACATATGTATAGTTTCGTATTATCATCATATGACTTAACAGAATGAACTCCACATACAACTGTACTCCAAAACAGTTTATAGATATTCCATGCAGTCATATTTCTTTTCATCACAGTCAGTGCACCTTTAAAAAACTCTATTGGTTTACCTATCCTCATCTACCTTAGGAATAAAACTATTCTTATGCAAAGTGCCTAATAAAATTAACGAATCTGTATGTCAAAAACCACTCCCTGTTAGGCGTTAAATGATAAGAACATCCTGAATCAAGAATCCATGCATCGGTCAACTGAGTTGTCGAAATAAAAAGCATATTATCATCACTGTAATCTGAATTGTCATCCTGCACCACATTCACATACTTGGATGATTCATCACGTTTCTCATCAGTCTTCTATTTTCACTTTGGATAGTCTCTCTTCATATGTTCTGGCTCCTTGCACTTGTAGCAATGAATTGCCTTTTTACCCCTAGACTTTGATCTAAAATTTCTTTTTCCAGACCCCTCATTCTCTGATTTTCTTCCACAGTCTTGATTACCCTTTATATATAAACTATCAGCATGAGAGCTATCCCCTGCATTCTACTTCCACTGGTTATGAGCCAACAAGGCTGTAGTAATCTCTTCAACATTTATTGTTTCTTTCCCATATTATAAGAGTAATCACCATGTGTTCGTAAGAGGAAGACAATGAACACAACAAAATCATTTCTCTATCTTCATCCTCAATCTTCACATCAAGTTGAACCAAATCTATAATTATTTGATTGAAGACATTCATGTGCTTCGCCAAATCATGACATTCCTGCATCTTCAGCCATACAACCTCTGCTTTAGATACAGTTTATTAATTAGGTATTTTGACATAAAATGACTTTCCAATTTCTTCCATATTTCTCTTGGAGACGACAGACTCATTACGTGATACATAACCTCGTCTGCCAAACATAATCGTATGGTTCCTGCCGCTCACTGCTGTAGTTCTTCCCAATCATCGTTCTTTATCGATTCTAGCTTTTGAGGTCGTGGAGCCTTCAAAATCCCTTGTTGCGCCAACAAATCCTTTACTCTCATTTTCCATAATTCAAAGTTACCATGATTGTTAAACTTCACCATTTGGAATTCCGCACATGACATAGCCATCTCAAATCTTTCTCTTGATACCAATTGTTGTGAAAACATGCTAATTAACTTAGGAAATCAACAAGTAGTAAAACAAATAAAGAACACAATATTTAATGAGGTTCGGCAATGTGCCTACGTTCTCAAGAACGATGAGCAGTTGTTGTCTTTATTATTCACAATGTACTCTGCTTCAGCATCTATTCTCCAACTGGTATATGAGCCATACCTAACACTTTTTGATTGAAATTCAAGGTCTTGCATATCTACATGGCATGGCATGACATGTCTTAGATCTTGATTTTTATGCTCTTTAGACGGATGTAGCCAAGAGATGGTCATTGGGTTGGAATTCCAATGATGAGACGGGTTCTGGATAACACATCATTTTTTCGAGTGAGACTCAACTGGTAAGGAACATTGGTAGTGAAGGCTCCAACTGAAGATGAACAACAAGGGGTTATGGTTAGGGGTGATCAAAATTCGACTCAAAAAATTAATTTTTTTCAATTTCAAGTTTTTCGAGGCAACTCAAATTTTTTATTCAGTTTTCGAGTTGAGATTTTTTCAACTTGAAAAACCGAAATTCAAAATGACGTCGTTTTGATATTTAGGCTTAAAATTTCAAAACTACACCGTTTAATACTTTATTACTTAAGTTCAGTTTTTCTAAACTCCTTTGCAGACCTAACAGCTAACAACGCGAGAAGGTCAAAATGCCTACTCCCTAATTCTCACCGAAAACAGCATCAGTTCGATGTTGCTCTAGATTGGCCATTTTTGCTTCCAACACCTTCTACCATTTCATCAACCTTCACTGACCTTTTCTCAATCTCATTGATGCTCAATCAGACCACACACTTCTCCAGCAATCTCACCCGCCTTCTACCGTAGGTGGTCTCACCGGGCCTTCTCCTACCACTCGACAATAGAGTCTCAACCATGCCACTCTTCCTCTGATCATTAACCTCAATCTCCGGCAGATTCAAATTTTTTGTTTTCTTCCTCCACTCCCATGGCCTCCTTCCTTGTGGTTTTTTGGGTTCGGATGGTTGATTGTGTGCTTTGATGTTCATCCTTGCTAGCTTTTCTTCTAGTCGAAGTCCTGGTAACAATACATGTTGATGGAATTCCCTTATTCTATTTATCAAAATTTGCAATGAACTTATTGCCACCCACATTTTTGTGATAAGGAACTTTTAATTTAATGAGCTTTATTTTCAGTGTAAATTTTTCATATTCATTTGAAATAATCAATTAGCATAATTAAAAGAAGATTTGAAGCTTTGAGATGAAGTAGTTTAGGATGAAGCAGAATTTACAGTGATGGGGATGAAAATTAAATAATAAAATAGTGATATATTTGCCTATCTGAAACATGCTATCTATCTATAGTGGGTATAGATGAGGCCCGTTGTTTAATGAAAACATATTATTTTATAGAGAAACTCGAACAATTCGATTCGAATAACTCAACTCAAATTTCTTAAACTCGGCTTGATTTGAAAAAAATTTCAAGTCAAGTTCGAGTTGTAAAATATGACTAGTCAACTCGAATAACTCAAAATATTTTTACTCGACTCGATCGAACGCTTACCCTTAGATATGGTGAAAAGTCAAAAAGTATAAAAATAATAATATAAATAAAATTTTATTTAATGTCCACATGGTAATTTAAAAATTAATAAAAATGTCGTGCCACAGTAGAGTTAGAGAAAAATGATTGAGCGACTAAAAATTTTAACGTTTAAATTGAAATTTTTTAAATTTTAATAATTAAAATAGGTGTGTAAAAGAAAGTTGAGTGACAATTTGTATATTTTACCCTAATTATATATAGTTGTTCATATTCAATGTTATTTTCTTAAAGAAAATAATGTTATCAATTTTTATTATGTTTCTTCTTTATTTTATTTATAAATATTGAATTTTATAACCTCGTTTGGTAGAATGAAAATCATCTGTCTTATCTTATGTTTTTTTTATTTCAACTCGACTCGAACTCGAAAAGTGAATCGACTCGAATAACTCAAAATAAAAAAGTCTATTTTTCGTACCATTAATCACTCAACTATTTTATCACTTCTATTTTGATCATAGAAGTTTAATTTTTTTTAATTTAATTACTTAACTTTCAAATTACTACTAATTTAGTCACTTTAACTTTTAAATTCAATTCAACTTTTTAATTTAATTATATATTTATAAAATACAATTAAAAATGTCATGTCATAAAAATTATTAAAAAAATAAAATTAAAATTTTTAAAACATAAGAAATTTGGGGGGAAATCACCTTTCTATCTTTATTAGATGGTGTTTCCTATCGGCTTGAAATGATAAATGTTGTCAATTTAACTTAAAATTCTTGAAAAGAAATATTGGCAATTCATCGCTTTAGTTGGAAAAGGAAACAATGTCGTCCTACTTTATATTAGGTGGTTAATTCTCTCAATTTTAATACAACAAATTGATAATTTTTCTCTATAGAATTTTAATTGGTTAAATAATATTGTATTTATTTAACTAAAAAGGGATAATTAATTAAATTAGAACTTGAATGGTAAAATTTCATTGCAAAGACAATAATTAATTGACTAGGTAACGATTTTCGAGTGTTGTGAGGGTGTTAACCCTTCTCCACACGTAATCGACTTCTGAACTCATTTTTTTCCTAAAAAAATACAGCAAAAAGTGTTTTTATTAATAAATTTTAAAAATTAAAATTAAAAAAATAACAAAATATTATTAGATGATCCAATCATGTTATAAACAAAGATTGGTGGTAACTCTCTCGAATTATATTTTTAATTTTAAAAGAGAAACTCAATTTTAATAAAAATGAATCTTAAATTTTCTTCTTTTTTTTCAAATTTTCAGGACGTTATGACAACTAACAATAGGATCTAGACACATATATTGGGAAAACAATTCAGGCCCACTTGGATTAACTTGTTGTACAGCTGTAAGAAAAGCAACCATATTCACTAGGGGTGTAAAATCGGGTAATCGTTCAGGTTTCAATCGGATCTTGTCAGGTCAGGTAAAATCGAATACAGGTCAAGTCAGGTAAATTTGATGCTTCGACTTGGATCAGGTCGGGTCCAAGTCAAATCAGGTCGGGTCATTTTCAGGTTGATTTGACACCAGGTACAGTTCGGGTTCAAGTTAGTTTACTTTCAGTTCGAATCGATGTCACTTCAAGTAAAAACAGTTCAGGTCCAAAGCAGTTAAAGACCAGGTTAATTCAGATTAGGATAGACTTTAGGCGGATCTCGTTCAGATCGGCTCACATCATTGGCAGATAAAATTCAGGTCGGATCTCTATCAGATAGGGATTGAGTTCAAATCGGGTTAATTTTTATTTTTGGATTAATTATTCTCGTCTATCGTGAGCGTTGAATTGCAATTTGTAATTGTATATGGTTTAGAGTAAATTACTAAGAATATAAATAATCATGGTTCAATTTTATGAAAAATACAAATTTAAGAACTAAATTGAACAAATATGAAATTACAAATTAAAATTTAAATAAATTAAGCAACACACATTGATGTGGGATCAAATCGAAATAATTTTAAAATGTGAGGTTAAAGTAATACAAAAAAGTACTAAATTATTCCCATTTAAGAAGTTATGGGTCAATTAAAAAATATAAATAAGTAATAAGTATGGGTCAATTTCATATGCAAATATAATTTTAAGGACTAAATTGAACAAATATGAAATTATAAATAAAAATTTAAATAAATTAAACAACACAAAGGGATCAAATCGAAATGATTGTAAAATATGAAAAAAATCTGTAAAATAGACTAAATTGCATTCATTTCAAAAATTTAGAAAAAAATTAAAACAACAATAATATATATATATATATATATATATTATGTATAAACTATATATACCATGTATAAACTATAATAATATATAGTTTATATATGAACTATTGAACTATATATAAACTACATAGTTTATTAATATAAATTATATAGTTTATATATAAATTATATATGAATTATATAGTTTATTAATATAAACTATATATTGAAAACATTTTGATGTTTCGATATAACAAATTAAGTATAAATGAATTTTAAGATTTAACAAATGATTTTCTAAGTATATTAGATTTAATTACTCGAATATCAAATTATTACTCCAAGTCTTCAAGATTAATTTCAAACCTTACTAAATGTGTAAAATTGTATTTTATACTTAATATATTTTTGAAACAATTTTTACAAAGTAATTTGAACCAAAATCAAGCCTAAAATCAATTTTTTCAAAGTGATGCACCGATGCACCAATCCATGCATCGATGCACCATGGAATAAATTGAACATCGAATGCATTTGATGCATCGATGCACATACTATGCATCGAAGCACTCAGAGTTTTATGAAAACATCGAATGCATTTGATGCATCGATGCACTCTTAGTGCACCGATGCACTCTTAGTGAACCGGTGCACTAAGGGTCCAACGGTCAAAATATTTGAAATTTTCACTTGATGCACCTTGGGTATGCATCGATGTACTGATGCTCCCAACTAATTTAATTAATTGTTTTCACACTTAAAAGGCTCTATTGACTCCACTAATCATCCCCAACATTCAGAATCATTTGAAGGGGTATTTAAACAAGCTTAGAAGCCATTGATCAACAACAAGAAAACACAAGAAACAAGAATCAAGAGAGAATCAAAGAGAAAACATCAAACCTCAAGTTTGAGCATTTCAGGCTTATTTTTCATTCAATATTCATTTTTCTGTCAATAACACTACTTGTACTCAATTATATTCATTTTTTAGTGTTCTTTTCTTTGTTCTAGAATTATGCAAACAATCTACCTTGTGAGGATTTCCTTGTAAGTTTGCAAATTTGTAATCTTCTCTTTGAGAAAGAGTGTTCTCAAGAATTGAGGTATATTCTTGAGGGAGTTGTAAGGTTATCTCTTTGGCCTCAAAAGAAAGAACAAATTAGTGAATTTGTTGGGAAATCCTTAGTGTGGATAGCTAAGGTAGTGGACGTAGACTTTGGTTGAGAAAGTCGAACCACTCTAAATCGTTGTGTAAATCTTTTCAATTTTTTGCAAAAGCTTCCACCAAAATTTTTATTGCCAATTCACCCCCTCTTGGCCAATTTCATTGATCGATTAACTCAACAATTGGTATTAGAGCCTCACTCATTTTAAGGTTTAATCGCCTCTTGAGTCAATTCGGGAAGAGTTACATCGATTATCAAGTCATCAATGGCCTCTACTTTAAATGTCAACTCCGGTCTCGATTCGATGCCCGTCAACAAGCCTCCTTTCTTCAGTGGAGCTAACTATGCCTATTGGAAGAATAGGATGATGTATTTCATTCAAGCAAGTGATATGGGAGCATGGAATCTTGTAGAAGACGAATATATCAAGCCTCTCACTCATCCAAGATTGTGGAGTGAATGAGAGACAAGAATGTTCCAGCTCAACTACAAAGCCATCCATATCATATTTTGTACTCTTGGACCAGATGAATATGGAAGAGTTTCATCTTGTACAGCCGCCAAAGAAATATGGGATAAACTACAAGTCACTCATGAAGGCACCGACGAGGTAAAAGAATCTAAAATTAGTCTTCTAACACATAGCTATGAAAATTTCAAGATGAAACCAAATGAATATATCAAAGCTACGACGGATAGATTCTCAACGATTGTCAATGGTATCAAGTCATATGGAGAGATCATTCCAAATGAAAAGCTTGTGAGGAAGTTAGTTTACTCACTTCTAAAATCGTGGCAATCCAAGAATACGGCAATCATCGAGGCTAAGAACCTAAAGTCCTTAACTCTTGAAGAGCTAATCGGTTCCCTCCTCACTCATGAAATGATGCTTGAAGATGAGGTGGACCTCAATAAGATTGACGAGACACCAAAGGAGAAGGAGAAGAAGAAAAACATACAGAAAGGCCCTATCATTTGATATGAATGCAAAAAGCCAGGGCATGTCAAATATGATTACCCACAATTGAAGAGAAATAGTAAATCAAAGAATAAGCACAAGGCTCATGTGGCTACATGGAGCGATGAAGAAGGTTCCGATGAAGAGGAACAAGAAGTAGCATACTTGTGCTTGATGGCATTCGGGGAAGATTCTAAGGTAACCTCTAACTCATTTGAATTAGATGATTTATCTTATGATGCGTTATTAGAGGAATATAATGGGTTGTCTTCGGATTATGAGAAATTATTTTTAAAATATAAAAATGATGTCTCAAAATTGAAAAATGAAAATAAACTCATATCCAAAACCAACAATGATTTTGAAAGTAAAATCAAAGATTTGCAAATCAAACTAGAAGAGTTTGAAAAGAAAATTTTGGATTTGCAAAATTTAATTTCAAAGGTCAATGATGATCATCAAAAGAAAATTGATGATCTTAAAGCTTCGTTTGATAAAGTTGGAATAAAACGTTTTGAAAATGAAGAAAATTCAAAATCCAACTTTGTTAGAAAAAGTTTTAAAAACTACAATCATAGAGGTCCCCGAAGAACCTCTAATGGAAAAATCGTTAGAAGTATGTGGGTTCTTAAAGGACTCATTACTACTAAAGATAAGGATATCCTACACAAATGGATACCTAAGGGGCCTATGATTTTGGAAACTAATGAATATGGACCCAAAAGAATTTGGGTACTAAAAATTAGAAATTAATCTATGTTTGTAGGAAAAGGAGCATTGCTACAAGGCATGGGAAACAAATTCATACTCATGGTACCTTGATAGTGGATGCTCAAGACACATGACCGGGGACAAAAGCTGGTTCATAGAGCTTAACGCCAAAAATGGAGGAGAAGTGACTTTTGGTGATAATTCAAAAGGTCACATTGAAGGTATAGGTACAATAGGCAATACCTCTTCCATACAAATTAAGAATGTTTTATATGTGAATGGATTAAAGCATAATCTCTTGAGTATTAGTCAATTATGTGATAAGGGATTCAATGTCATGTTTGTAACTAATGGTTGTAAAGTTATTGAAATTGCATCTAATCGGATTATGTTTGTTGATCATAGAATAGGAAACATTTACATAGTGCATTTAGATTCTATTGATATGACTAATTTATGCCTAGTTGCTAAGGATGAGCATGATAGTTGGTTATGGCATAGGAGACTAGGACATGCTAATATGGGCGTTTTGCAACGGCTAATTCAAGGTGATTTAGTTCGAGGATTGCCTAAAATAAAATTTGATAATGATAAAATATGTGATGCTTGTGCTAAAGGAAAACAGAAGCGAGTTTCTTTTAAATCCATTAACGATGTATCAACTAGTAGAGTATTACAATTGATCCACTTAGATCTTTTTGGGCCATCTAGAACTACTAGCTTGGGTGGAAAACAATATGCATTTGTCTTGGTAGATGACTATTCTAGATATACTTGGGTTCTATTCTTAAGTACTAAAGATAAAGCATTAGAAAAATTCATCACGTTTTCAAAAGTAATCCAAAATGAAAAAGGTTACTCTATAACTAGTGTTAGGAGTGATCATGGAACTGAATTTGAAAATCTTGGATTTAATGAATTTTGTAATTCAAATGGTATTAGCCATAATTTTTCAGCACCTAGAACCCCTCAACAAAATGAAGTTGTTGAGAGGAAAAATCGAACTTTAGAAGAAATGGCTAGAACCATGCTTTGTGAAAACAATTTACCAAAAAAATTTTGGGCGGAAGCCACAAATACCGCTTGTTATGTTATTAATCGAGTAATGATTATGCCTATTTTAAAGAAAACTCCATATGAACTTTTTAAAAATAAAAAGCCTAACATTAGCTATTTCCATCCTTTTGGATGTAAATGTTTTGTTTTAAACAACGGTAAAAACAATCTTGGCAAATTTGATGCTAAAAGTGATGAAGGAATTTTTCTGGGTTATTCCTTAAATTCTAAAGCTTATCGAGTATTTAATAAAAGAACTTTGGTTGTAGAAGAGTCTATACATGTTGTTTTCAATGATAATCTCCTTCCGAGGAAGGATTCTTGTTTGAATGATGATGTAGGTGTTATAAATACAAATGACGTTAGACAGGACGTTAGAGAACCATCATCAACGGAAGAAACGAAAGATGAGGAAACCCATGATCTTCTCGAGAATCCAACCATTGAAGAAAGGGAAGTATCTTACCCAAGAGAGTACAACTATGTCAAGGATGGTGAAATTATAGGTGATCCATCCAAAGGGGTAACAACTCGATCTTCTCTTAGAAATATTTGTAATTATGTTGCATTTATCTCATGCATAGAGCCTAAGAATATTAAAGAAGCATTAAAAGATGAACATTGGATTATGGCTATGCAAGAAGAGTTAAATCAATTTGAGAGAAGTAAAGTTTGGACATTAGTTGAAAGGCCTAGTAATAAATCTACTGTATGTACTAGATGGGTATTTAGGAATAAGCTTGATGAGAGTGGTAATATAGTGAGAAACAAGGCTAGACTTGTTGCTCAAGGGTATACTCAAGAAGAAGACATAGACTATGATGAAACATACGCTCCCGTAGCTAGGATGGAAGCAATTAGAATGTTATTAGCATTTGCATGCTTTCATGAATTTAAATTATATCAAATGGATGTTAAAAGTACATTTTTAAATGGTTTTATAAAAGAAGAAGCGTATGTGGAACAACCTCTAGGTTTTGAAGATTCAAAATTTCCAGATCATGTTCTTAAATTGATAAAAGCGCTTTACGGTTTAAAACAAGCTCCTAGAGCTTGGTATGAAATATTGTCAAATTTTTTAATTGAAAAAGGTTTTTCAAAAGGGAAGGTTGACACTACATTGTTTTTAAAGCACAAAGGTAAAGATTTATTAGTAGTTCAAATTTATGTTGATGATATAATATTTGGTTCTACTAATGATGTTTTTTGCCAAGAAGTTTCTAAGCTAATGCAAAGTGAATTCGAGATGAGCATGATGGGGGAGCTCTCATTTTTCTTGGGACTCCAAATCAAGCAAAGAAAAAATGGCTTCTTCATCAATCAAGCTAAGTACGTCAAAGACATGCTCAAGAAGTTTGGACTAGAAAATGGGAAACCGCATGACACTCTAATGAGCACATCAAAAAAGCTTGACATAGATGAAGGAGGTAAATGTATGGATGTTAAATTATATAGGTCAATGATTGGTTCTTTGCTTTATCTAACCGCAAGTAGACTGGATATTATGTTTAGTGTTTTCTTATGTGCTAGATTTCAATCATGCCCTAAGGAATCACATTTACTAGCTGTTAAGAGAATCTTTAGATACCTTAAGGACACTCATAATTTAGGACTTTGGTATCCTAAAGACTCTAGTTTTAGCTTGAATGCCTTCTCTGATGCGGATTATGGAGGATGCAAATTAGATAGGAAAAGCACCTCCGGTACTTGTCAATTCCTTGGAAATATGTTGATTTCTTGGTTTTCAAATAAACAAAATTGTGTTGCATTATCTACCACTGAAGCATAATATATTTCAGCCAGTAGTTGTTGTGCACAAGTTTTATGGATGAAACAACAACTTTTTTATTATGGAATTGAAGTAGGTACCATTCCTATCAAGTGTGACAATACTAGTGCTATTTGTCTCACTAAAAATCCCATCAAACACTCTAGAACTAAGCATATTGAAATAAGACATCACTTCATTAGAGACCATGTCGCTAAGGAAGATGTAGTTCTAGAATTTGTTGATACTTTGCATCAATTAGCGGATATTTTTACAAAACCTTTAGACAAAGAAAGATTTTGGACACTTAGGAGAGAATTAGGTTTAACTGACCTATCTTCACTTAGTGTTTAAAATAATTTTAGCACTTTTAAGAATAAATGAGAAATGCTTATAATAATAATTTTTTATTGCATTCTTTGCTATTAGTTAGGGGGTTTATGTTCTTTGGTGAAAATTAATTTTATGTTCAAATATAGTTTAAGGATTAATTTGATTGATTGAACATGATTAATTTTCATTATATGAGTTGCCAATACCACTAGAGCTAATTAATTTAGCATTTTTGAGTGTTTAAAATGGATTTTTGTCATTTTTGTGCTTCATGCATTGATACACTTAATAGTGCATCGATACACTTAACAGTGCATCGATGCATCCCTTTGAATGTGCATCGATACACCATGAAGGTGCGCCGATGCATGCCTTAAATGTGCATCGATGCACAAGGCCATGCATCGATGCATCCATCGAGTTTTGGTTAAAAACCCTGATTCTCTTCTTTGTTTCAAAACCCTCAAAAACACTCCATTGCCGCCTCTCTCTCTCTAAATCTCCATTTGCTCAAAATCAACGAAAATTTGTCGGAATCTTCGAGCTTTTCATCTCTATATCCTGCTACTATCATTAAATCATGCAACACAACATCTCATTCTCATCAATCCGAAATTTTCAAGGTATTTTTCTAAAAACTTCTAGTTTATCATATTTTGATCTTAGGACTAGTCTTAATTAGTTCTAGGATGAAAATTATATCGGGTATTGATTGTTTGATGATTTCAAACTAGATTTTACAACCAATTTCATCAAAAACTCACAAATTTTCAAAGAATTTTTGAATTTTCGAAATTAAAAAAATCAAAAATCTGAATTTAATTTTTAAAGTTGATGTTTTTGATTTATTTATGTTGTTTTCATGAAAACTATACATATTATGATTTTTCAAAAATTATTTTCAAATAGTTTTCAAAAATTATTTTCAAATAGTTTTCAAAACCTTGCCCATTAGGATTCGGTTTAGAGAACCTTGAATTATTGAGGACTCAATTGAGTTTTGGGATTGATTATTGTGCATACATGTGTTTCAAATTGCAGGTTTCATTCCTTTTTCGATTCCTAAACCATGTCTAATCCCAGACGCCCTAGAACTTCATTGAGTCGTTCTCGTTCAAACCAACCTCCTAATCCCGTTCCTCCTCCACCTACATCTCTTATAGGATTATTTTAATATGCCTGAGCTTTGTAGAGACGACTTGTACTCTAGGTACATAAATTCTTTACAATCCTATAGAATCCGGGAAGAGCGTATTTCTTCTCTTCAAGCCATGATATATATTGACTTCGAATACCTTCCGATTCTTAAAACTTTGAAGTTTGATAAAATGTTTCACCTCAAACCTATCATCTATCATCAGTTAGTCCGCATTTTCTACTCCAATGCGGTATGCATTCAAAACCAAACTCAATGTGGGACTATAGCAATTAGATCATATCTTTTAGGCCAATATATTAATGTTGACCCTGAGACTATAGCTTTCCATTTTGGGTTAGATGACGAAGGTTTATTTAATGAGAATGAAATTGTGGATTATCCCTATGTTCCAAATGCTAGTGTTAGTACTCTACGTTCTCATCACGATCGTTTTCTTCATTTAATGATCTCTTGGTGGTTTAGACCATCCGGAGGTAGGTACTCCACTCTTCGTGCTAGGGATTTATGGTGGATGCACTGTCTCAAGAATAAAAACAAAATAAATCTGCCCACATTATTTTTAGTCAACTAGTGGATATCATAAACATTGTTCCTTCAAAACATGTCGAAACATTAGTTTATGGATGTCTTCTTAGTAACCTTTTTATCAAACTCGGTCTAAATGTATCTCTTGACAATCCTATTCCTCTCCAAAACCCAATCAATCTCATCTCGTTGAAGAAAGCCGATTGGAAACAAGACGAGGTAATCGGTCTTTAGGTCTTTCGACCTGGTAAGCAAACTCAGGGAGCGAGTTCTTCACGAGCTGCTCCTAGCTCTTCTCGTACTCCTCCTCCTCCTCCTCCTCTGGCACCGGCTACTGACGATGATCCAGAATTTCAGCATCTCATGCAAGATATCGACGATCACGTACCAGACGATGAGCCTGCACCGGAACCAGCACATCAAGAAGATCAAACGCCACCATATTTTTTTATCTTTCTTAGAGTCGTTTGATCTGAGGTTTACCTCCATGGAGTCTCAGATTACTGAGTTTCAGCGGGAAATGTGTGAACGAATGGACGCTCTCACTCTTGAAATTCGAGCTCATTATCCTCCTCCTCCCGATCCTCCGATGGAGTATATTTGTTTCCTTGTTATGCTTTATTGGTTTTCTAAAACTTGGATTGATTTTGATGTTTCTGGATTGTTTATTTTGGATCCTTAAATGTTTGAATTTGTTAGGAGATATGTATTGGATGCTTGGGTGACTGAACTTATTATATATATTTGGTTTGATTTTAACTTTATTATTTTCAGCTTAATGTTTATTAATTTTTGCATCATTTACATATTAGTTCATTATGACCAATTATGCCATTTCACATTTTGATTATGAATATTGATTATGAAACTAATGGTTAATCTCTCTTTTGATCTTTGATCTTAGCAGCTTAAGCTATAAATATACTTATAATCAATTGGCTATGTTTTTCAAAACCTTGTTTAAATCGATTTTTAAGTCTTTTTGATTTAACAAAAAGGGGGAGAAGTGTAAAAATGTTAAAGGGGAGAAGTGTTAGAGTAAGGGGGAGTAATTTTTAAAAATTTATTTTCAAAGAAAATCTTAAAATTACACACATGTTTTGTTATATCAAAAAGGGGGAGATTGTTGAAAACATTTTGATGTTTCGATATAACAAATTAAGTATAAATGAATTTTAAGATTTTACAAATGATTTTCTAAGTATATTCGATTTAATTACTCGAATATCAAATTATTACTCCAAGTCTTCAAGATCAATTTCAAACCTTACTAAATGTGTAAAATTGTGTTTTATACTTAATATATTTTTTAAACAATTTTTACAAAGTATTTTGAACCAAAATCAAGCCTAAAATCAATTTTTCAAAGTGATGCACCGATGCACCGATCCATGCATCGATGCACCATGGAATAAATTGAACATCGAATGCATTTCATGCATCGATGCACATACTATGCATCGATGCACTTAGAGTTTTATGAAAACATCGAATGCATTTGATGCACCAGCCATGCATCGATGCACTCCGGCTATTTTGAAACATTGAATGCATTTCATGCATCGATGCACTCTTAGTGCACCGATGCACTCTTAGTGCACCGATGCACTAAGGGTCCAACGGTCAAAATATTTGAATTTTACACTTGATGCACCTATGCACCTTGGGTATGCATCGATGCACTGACGCTCCCAACTGATTTAATTAATTGTTTTCATGCTTAAACGGCTCTATTGACTCCACTAATCATCCCCAACATTTAGAATCATTTGAAGGAGTATTTAAACAAGCTTAGAAGTCATTGATCAACAACAAGAAAACACAAGAAACAAGAATCAATAGAGAATCAAAGAGAAAACATCAAACCTCAAGTTTGAGCATTTCAAGCCTATTTTTCATTCAATATTCATTTTGCTTTCAAGAACACTACTTGTACTCAATTGTATTCATTTTTGAGTGTTCTTTTCTTTGTTCTAGAATTGTACAAACAATCTACCTTGTGAGGATTTCCTTGTAAGTTTGCAAATTTGTAATCTTCTCTTTGAGAAAGAGTGTTCTCAAGAATTGGGGTATATTCTTGAGGGAGTTGTAAGGTTATCTCTTTGGCCTCAAAAGAAAGAACAAATTAGTGAATTTGTTGGAAAATCCTTAGTGTGGATAGCTAAGGTAGTGGACGTAGACTTTGGTTGAGAAAGTCGAACCACACTAAATCGTTGTGCAAATCTTTTCAATTTTCTGCAAAAGCTTCCACCAAAATTTTTATTGCCAATTCACCCCCCTCTTGGCCAATTACATCGATCGATTAACTCAACACTATATAGTTTATATATATAGTATATATGGTTTAGGGTTAATTTATGGAATTATATATAAACTATATAGTTTATAGATAGTAGTATTCAAACTATATATAAATAATATATACTAACTTATACTATATGTAAACTATATATACTATATAGTTTACGTATGAACTATATATATAGTTTATTAGTGAACTATATCAACTATTTATATAGTATATATTATATATATAAACTATAGTTTATATTTATATACTACATACTATAGTTTATATTTATATAGTATATAGTATATAGTATATATTATATATATAAACTATATATACTATATAGTATAATTTACATATGAACTATATATAAAAACTATATAAACTATAGTTTATATAAACTATATACTATAGTTGATATTTATATATAAACTATATAGTTTATATATGAACTATAGTTTACAAATGAATTATATATATAGTTTATTAGTGAACTATATAAACTATTTATATAGTATATACTATATATATAAACTATAGTTTATATTTATATACTACATACTATA
This sequence comes from Hibiscus syriacus, assembly GCF_006381635.1. Lineage (NCBI taxonomy): Eukaryota > Viridiplantae > Streptophyta > Magnoliopsida > Malvales > Malvaceae > Hibiscus > Hibiscus syriacus. The sequence goes on along the minus strand of NW_024062743.1, from coordinate 6,078,744 downwards.
GTTGATATTTATATACTATATATTATATATAAACACTATATATACTATATAGTATAATTTACATATGAACTATATATAAAAACTATATAAACTATATTTTATATATAAACTATATACTATAGTTGATATTTATATAGTATATACTATAGTTGATATTTATATACTATATAATATAATTTATACTTATATAATTTATACTATATAAATTCAAAAACCCTCATTTGATCTTCACAAACACCAAAACCCAAACCATATCATGGTTTTTTCAATCAAACACCCATATTTTCAACCATTGTTCATCCGTGTTCATCCCAAAAACCCTCATTTGATCTTCAAAAACACCAAAACCAAAACCATTTCGTGTTTTTTTTCGATCAAACACCCAAAACTTCATCCCGTGTTCATCCCAGTTCTTCCCCAAACCATTATTTGATCTTCAGAAACATAAAAACCTAAACCCATTCTTATTTTTTTCGATCAAACACCCAAAAGTTCATCTATTGTTCATCCGTGTTCATTTATGTTCTTCCCCAAACCCTTACAAACACCCAAAACTTAAAACCAACTTGGTTTTTTTGATCAAACACAAAACCCAAATTTTAGTTCATCCTTGTTCATCCCGAAACCCTTCTTTGATCCTTACAAACACTAAAAATCAAAACACAAATTGTTTGTTTATATCAAACCCACCATTGTTCATATTCTCTATCTCCTAACCCAAACCCAAACCCTAATCAAAACCCAAACCCAAACCTGAAACCAAACCCGAACCCGAACCCGAACACGAACCCGAACGTGAAACCAAACCCGAACCCAAACCTGAACCCAAACACGAACCTAAACCCGAATCCAAACCCAAACCCAATCCAAACCCAAATTTGAATCTGAACCCGAACCCGAACCCGAATCCAAACTATTCAAAACCTTTATTTTTTTCTACGGTTTCATGGATATTTTATCTTATGAGTTTAATTATCCAAGTATTTCTCATTCCCTTTTTTCATTTTTATTTTAATATTCAAATTAATATATTCTTTATTTATTTTGTAGGAGAAAACCCAATAGATCAGAATGAAGAATATTCTGAAAAAGGTAAATTGCCCATTCATTTTTTGTATATTTTTTATTTATATATATATCATTTTTAATTTTGTATACTAACCCTGGTTTTTTTTAAGGTGATGTAAATGATATACTATCAGAAGTAGTTGATATCAATAAATCATCTAAGAGGAAAGCTAAATGTTCAGCCGAGTTTGGGAGAAGAACTTCTCATGTTTGGGAGAATTACACCTTCATCAAATATGTCGATGGTTCTGTTTATGTCGAGTGTAAGTATTGCAAAAATAAAAGGTATAAAGATGATTCTTATATTGGTACATCTAACCCTAGAAAGCATACTAAGAAATTCCAATCTTATAAGGAATATCTTGCTGAAAAATCCTGCTTTGGTAAGTTCTTTTGATAAAAAAAATACTGTGAATTGTTTGTTGAGGCTATTTTGTGTCATGGTTATGCATATAATATTGTTAAGCATGAAAAACTTAGGGATTTGCATCGTTACCTTAATTCATCTGTTAAGGATATATCTAGGTATAATGTTACTAAGTATTGTACGTTGGAGCATGAAAAGCATAAAAAATTGCTACTTGATTCAATGCATATTGTTTCAAGTTGTGTTTGTTTTACATGTGATGGTTGGTTTGCCTGCACTTCACGTTCTTATTTTGCTCTTGTTGCTCATTATGTTGATAATAACTGGAAACTTCAGTCTAAAATACTTAATTTTCATCGTTTTCCTCTTCCTCATGATGGTGAGTCAATCTTTAAGTTTGTTAAAAAGATGATATGTGAGTGGGGTCTTGAAAAAAAAACATTTACCATTACACTTGATAATGCTTCTACAAATGATAAAATGGTCAGGTGGCTAACAGATGATTTGAATGTCATTTCTCCTCTTCCCTGCAATGGTAAGTACTTCCATATAAGGTGTGTTGTCCACATTTTGAACTTGATAGTTCAAAAAGGTTTGAAGGTAATTGATTCTTTTGTTATTAAACTGTGTGAGATTGTTCAGTTTATTGATTCTTCTGACTCTCAACTTTGTGCATTTGAATTAGCTGTTAAAGACTGTGATTTTCTTTCTCTGGTAAGTTAGTATTGGATGTTCTTACTTGATGGAATTATACTTACTTGATGGTTCGTAGGGCACTTGAGGCTAGATTAGAAATTAACTTGTTTGTTAATAAGGAAAATGAGTTGGATTTCATTATTGATCATGAGTGGGAAATTGTTCAAACAATCTGTGATTTTCTTGAGTCTTTTTATGAAATTACTACTCTGTTCTCTGGTTCTAAGTATCTCACTTCTAACTTGTATTTGGTTAACGTTGATGCAATTGAAAAATTATTGTGTAATGCTCATAATGATCCCTATGAAGGTATTTCTGCAATGACAGGACCCATGCATGAACTATATGAGAAGTATTGGTCTAATCACTCAACGATTCTATCCTTTGTTGTTTTACTTGATCCTTAATATAAATTACAACTTCTGAAAGAGTTGTACAATGTTCTTTATGTTGAGGATGAGGTTCAACAAAGGGTAAGTCTCATTTATAATGAGTTTCTTGAGTTATATGTATTTTATTCAAAAAAAATGCAACTTGTGGTTCTTCCTCTTCTTCTTATGTCCAAAGTAACACATCCTTAGGAAGAAGTGACTCAAGTTCCAATCAGCCTCGAACATTTAGAAAATCAGATCTATTTCAGGTTAGTTATTACAATTTTGATGTTGATTCTTACATCAGTTTGCCTCTTGAACCTCATACTGGAGAAACTACTTTGATATTTTAGAGTATTGGAAAAATCAAAGTATTTCATATCTGGTACTTTCTCGCATAGCGAGAGACATATTGGCTATTCCAATTACTTCAGTTGCATTTGAATCGTCCTTTAGTATGGGGGTCAAATTTTGAACAAATTAAAAGCTAAACTCTTACCTAAAAATATTGAGATTTTTGTAACAACTCGTAATTGGTTGTATGGTTTTGAGTCGGAGGATAAGGATGAAGAATGTTTTACTGTGGTTAACGAGTCTTCTATGTAAAGGTAAGCCAAATTGTTTTTTTTTATGTTAATGTCATTAATATTTCAAATTTTTTTTATTAATTATTTTAATTTTCCTTTTAAATTTTTAGGGTGTCTAATGGTCACTGAAACCATTGAAATCGGAGATTTTGTCTTGTTTCTTCCCTTCAAAGGTAACTTAATATTTTATATTTGTTATGTTTATTTCATTAATAATTCTTTTTATTTTGTAGTGTGTCTTACAAGAAGGAATAGTTGGCGCTTGATTCTGCTTGATTAAGTTTTATATTGTTTGCTTATGTTTGATATTTGTTTGATATTACTTGCTTTTACATGATATTTGTAAGGGTTTGGTAAAGTCGGAAATTTTTATACCTTGTAAATTCTTATCTAAATAGTTACTCATGTTAAATTATGTTGGTAGCATTTTGTCTTTTAAAGCTAGAAAGTTGCTCATAATTAAACATGTTGGCAGCATTTAGGTATAAAGGCTCGATGATGATATTTATGGTAGTAAAGTTAGGCTTTTAGCCTCGTAAAACCTTAGGTATAAGATCTGAGAGCATTTATTTCAACATAAATTTATTTTGTTTAGTTAATTTTAATGTAATTTTAGTGTATTCAAGTGTGATAAAATTAACGTATTCATTTATAAATTTTTTGTTTTAGTATTTGTTATGTTATTCAACTAATATATATTTATTTTAAAATTTTAAGTTAAGTTATACTTAAATTATTAATCAATTTTCACATTAAAAGTAAATTAGATTTATGAATATTTTAACTCAATTTATATAATATAATAAAACCATGTTCAATAAGACAATAATTAAATTTAATTTAATGATTATAAATAAAATTTATAATATAAGAATTATAAATAATATAAAGAATTGGAATTAATATAAAAATCAAATTTATAATATACAAATTTAATTAGCATAAGTTTATTATAAATTTAAAATAACATAATTATATTAATTGTAACTTATTACTTATAAGTCAGGTAAATATTAGATCATTTCAACAACATGTCCGATCATTTACAGGTTGAGTCAATTACAGGTCAGGTTGAAAACAAGTCGGGTAATACCAGTTATTTATCAGGTCAATCTTGAGTTCGGGTTCATATCAGTCGGATGCAGTTCGAGTTGGGGTATCATATTTTTTGGTTCAATTCGGGTTCAGGTCGTTCTTAGATCGGGTGCAAGTTGGGTTCAGATCCACAATTTCCAGGTCCAACTCGGGTTCAAGCCAACACCAGTTCTGACTCGAGTCGGTTTCGAATCGCCACAACGCAGGTCAAAAACAGTTTTGACTCGTGTCGGTTTCAGTCAGTTTTACAGGTCGGGTCAGCTTTATACACCCCTAATATTTAGACACGCATCCAGGGAGGGTAGATTGAACCAGGAATAGCAGAATTTTAATTTAATACAAATACAAGTATTTAATTAAGGATATATTTATATAAAAAATAGTTAGGTAAAATTACATATCAAAGCTAAAATCAAGGGCCCAATTGCATATCAAAGTTAAAGTGAGGGGCCAAATTGTATCTAACTCAAATTTAGAGCCCAAATTGCATCAAAACAAAAGTCAATGACCAAATTACATATCAAAACCAAAGTTAGGGACCAAATCGCATTTGAAAACCAAAGTTAGAGGCCAAAACGTATTCAACCCTAGTTGATGATAAATAGAAGACGTGTGAGTCTTTTTTATTAAAAAATTGAAAATCAAATCATATAAGCATACACTGAAATTCTAAAGTAAAGATCTCTCTAAAGTGTTCATCTACATCTCGAAGTAACATAATTCCGAGGAAATCACAATTGTTGGAAAAAAGAAAAGCAACTTGGATCATCAAAAGGGAGATGGGGCAGGGGCTTCGACGGCAGATGAAGCTGCTGCTTGACTGGAAACAGGGCCAGCTGCAGCGCCAGAGCTCGCTATAAGCTCCACCATGCTCCGCCGAGGGTTGGAGCGCCGAGCGTTACAAAGATCAGGCAAAAACACTCCTGCAAACCAAAATATACATTAATCATGCCATTGAACACAGGATCAAGTGTTATACGAGAAAAGCATGAATAGTTTGATTCGAACAATTATTATATAATTTTAGATACTTTTATTCTATTTTTTATTGATAATTTGTTTCCTTATAAAATTTATAAGCTTGTTATCTCTTTAAAATTTGGATAAATTATATATTTAATACCCTAAATATTACTTTTGATCAGTTTTGGTCACTTAACTATTTTTTTTCAAAATCATATTTAACATTATGCTTTGATTTCATTTTGGCCACTCGCTAAAAAATAATAAAACTACTAACATGGTGGTGTCTCATGGTACACATAAGCGTTACTGTTAATTTTTTAATGGTATGTGACCAAAACAAAATAAAAGTTATAATTAAGATACTAAGCATATAGTTTACTCTAAAATTTCTAAAAATTCATCTTTTAATATAGAATCATGTCATGCGACCGTGGTGGGTAAAAGCGGAGGTGGCGATTTCATACCTTCAGCGGCGGCCAAATTGAAGTAAAGGTCAACAATGTTGGGGCACTTCTGGTAGCAAGCAGTGGAACAAAGCTTGGCAGTGAATTGTGAGTCGAGGAGTGCGTCGGATGAAATGCCGATGGAGTTTCTATCGGCCCCACAAGCGGCAACACATTGATCAGTCTCTATGTACTCCGCCATTCTTTCGACGACCACCTCCGATGTCCGGCACTGATACTCTACCTTTCCCTCTTTCCCCATCGCCGTTTCCAACAAACATCTCTTCCCAGACGATGCTATCGAAAACGCGCACACATCTTTGGGCAAATCTTCGCAAATAATCTCGGCCAGAGAAGCGTGGAGTAAAAGAGAAGAGAGGAAGAGAAAGACGGGGAATTTGAGAGAAGCCATGGATTTGATGATCAATTTGGTTTTCTGGGTTTGTTTGAATTAAGATGGAAGAATTAATGATGGAGACGAGGGCATACATGCTTATATATAGTGCAAGAAATGGCTTTGTTTCTTTTTTTTCTTTTTAATAAGTTTTCGGTAAACTACACTTTTAGGACCCCAACTATCATTTGTGTTATGTTTCAGTCACCCATTTATTTTTTTGTTTCAAAATCATACTTAACGTTACATTTTAGTTTCATTTTATTCACCCACCGTTAAAGAATTAACGATGATGAAGACATGTGACTATAAGGTAATGCCGCATCATCATTGATTTTTTTTAAAATTCTCACACCAGCAGTTCTGTTACTTTTTGACGACGATGACCAAAATGAAAGCAAAACATAACAGTAGGTATGAATCTGAAAAAAATAGTAGCTAAATGACGAAAATGAAATAAAAATAATAGTTAAGGTACTAAACATGCAATTTCATCCTAAGTATTTTTTTTAATTATTTTTTTGAGGTAAAGACGCGTTTGGCCGTTTACCAGTTTATAGCGTTTATTTACACGCACGATGGAGAAATTTCCAAGTTCCTGGCCGTTTCGTAATTTTGTTTCTAGAATTTTGAAGTTTCAACTTGGCTCAGCATGTCCAAATTTAAGTGGTTTAATTTAACTAATATTATTATTATTCTCTTCCTTTAATGCCAACCAAAGACGAAATTATAGTGTTAGATTAATTCATTTTAAAAGCATGTGAATATACTTGTCAAATATATACAAAAAATAAAGATATTTCTACCATAATACATATTCACAATTAAACATTGACTTGTATTTGCTATTTCGTTGGGACAATTTCCGGGAGGCAAAAAAGAAAATAATTTTCATGTTAAATGGCGAACAATTTCATAAATAAATGGCTAAATTTTGTTTTTCATCACTCAACTTTGCGTTTTTCTGTTTCGGTCATTAAAAACTTAATTGTTCCTATTTTAATCACTCTACCGTTAAATAATTAACAACGTTGTTACAACACATCTATTTTTTATTTTTTATTTTGAAATTATAAAAATCCCAGAAATTTTTACTTTTTTTTTTCAAAAACCTTGAAATCTTCTTAAAATCTAAATTTTTGAATTCCCTTTGATTTTTCAGCACCGGAGCATCTTATTACAAATATTAATAGTGAGAGGGTCAACAAGGAGGAGACAAACTATATATCATGATTTAATGTTGATCCGACAGTGAAGATTGACAATTAGAATATTTTTTTCTCTCAGTTTGTGGATTGAGTTTCATTAGTTTTAAAGAGATTTTTCAGAAAATCTAAAGTTATAGTGTGGTAGGAGATGATGAAACATGTTCTTTAGTGTATTTAAATGGTCAAAGAAGATGTCAGAGAATGGTTTTTCTAGCATTAGAGTGACATAAGGATGAAGGTCTTAATGTTTCAGTTGGTGGGTGGAAGAAGATGAAATAAAAGAAAACCGAAAAATGAGATGGACAATATATATCTTTTATGCTAGCAAAAATCAATTCACGCCAGTATAAAACCGTCCATGCCACCCTAAAATCTCTAATTTAACATTCAAATGACTAAAATAAGGGCGGTTTGAAAATTCAATTATCAAATTAAAAAACTTAGAGTTGAGTGACAAAAACAGAAACATGAATAATTTGGGTGGTGAAAAACATAATTTACCATTAAAGGGGGGATACATCACAAATACTTTTTAAAAATAATTTTTGTTTTATTAATATGTCATTATGAGATTCATACCTCATTAATGGTATAAATTAGGGTAAATTAGATCGTATGTCATTGTATTATGAGTGAGCTTATGATTGGATAATCGTATTTTAAAATCTCTCAATTAGGATATTTTATTGATAACTATCAAATTATTTTACCATTGAATATGTAACAAAAACTTTTTTGTTGCAATATTTTCACTTTATTTATTGATTATAAAACCATATTCTTCAAATGTAATTAAAAATTATTGTCTATTATAATACATTTAAGGATAAAATGATATAATTATAACAATCGATAAATAAAGTGATTTTTATGACTTTTAAATTGTGATAACCTAATTATAAGATTAATCATAATACAATGACTTGTGGTATAGTTTTTCTTATAGATTATATAACGAGATCAAAAAAATTATTTATATTAATTTTATGAGTAAAGTACACATGGACACTCAATTATAGGATACTGTTTTGTTGAGTCATTTGACTATTGAAAGTTACGAAATGGTTCATTGATTATAAGACATTGTTTTATTGAGTCCCTCGACTATTAAAAGTTACAAAATGATCATTTGACTATTCATCTGTTTCAAACTCATCTTTTTCCTTAAAAAAAATTGATGGTCATCTAAGTTGAACGGTAACGTGCTGATTAAAATATGATAAAATATGATTCTAGAATCTCAAAAGACTATACAATTCAAACGGTTCTAGAATCAAATTTTATCATATTTCAGTGAACAGATTAACGTCTAGCTCAGATGATCATAATTTTTTTAATGAAAAATGATGAGTTTGTAATATATGAACAGTCGAATGACTATTTTGTAACTTCTAATAGTCGAGGGACTCAACAAAATCATAATCTTATAATATATGGGCCATTTTATAACTTTTAATAGTTGAAGGACTCAACAAAGTATCATTCTATAGTCATGGGATTGTTTTTATACTATACCCTAATTTTATATTATTTGTATACTTTAATTTTATATTAGAAAAGGATTAAACTAGATCAGCGTGTTAAATAGAAACCGGAAGGAAAAGTGGAACATATGCTCCTTTGAATGCCACCTACATATACTTAACACGATGGTTTTGGTTGGTTTCCATGAAGAAACTCAGCTGGTTGGTCAATGGCCATATATTTCTTTGTATTGACGGCGAAGGTTGGAAGCTTTCAAGGAAATTATGTGAGTAAATAATTATTGCATCTGATTACGTCATATCAAATCACGTTTTCATTTTCTTTATTAAAGATCCATTTTGTTTGGTATTTTTTCATGAATGTTTCTTTGCATTGTCGCCAAGGATATCTATATGCACTCAAATTCCTAAGACCTTGAGACCTGTAAAAGTTAGTGTAAACACTCATTTTCGTCTATATTTATTTTTTATTTTATTTTGTTTATATATTATATAATTGTGAAAAATATTTTAAAAAATATATATGATATATAGTTTTTAAAACATATATATTATATAGTTTTTAAAACATTTTGAATATATATATAATATATAGTTTTTAAAACATTTTGAAAACATTTATATATTATATAGTTTAAAAACGTTTTTGAAAATAAATATAATATATAGTTTTTGAAAAATATTTTGAATATATATATATTATATAAACTTTAAAACATTTTTGAAAATTATATAGTTTTTAAAAACATTTTTTTAAAAATTATATAGTTTTCTAAAAATATTTTTAAAAATTTATATATAATATATAGTTTTTAAAAGAAACAGTTTTAAAAATGTATATTATATAGTTTTTATTTATTTATTATTGTTATTGTTATTATTATTATTATTTATTATTACTATTATTATTTTTTATATTACTTATTTTATTTTATTTTTTTAGGTCCAAATGGGTCAACTGTCCATTAATTTAAATTCGGTCTAGCTTTAGGCCTGATCTAGCCCGTTGGAGTTTAAGGTTTGGGAACCCTAAAGCATGTTCAGTTACAACGCAGCACGGGAGTCAAAGGGTCATTGGCGAAATGGTCGGCCGAAATCTCGGGACTGACCCATTCCGGGCTGGCCGATCAACCACGAATAAAAACGACCCGTAATATCCGAGATCGACCTCCAAAATGACCAGAAACAGCCCTCATCGGGGCTATATAAATACAACAACATCATCGAACAGAGGGAACCGATTGGGGGAACCATCATCACAACCAGTTCTGAATCTGAAGAATAGGAATCGGAATCAGAGTCGGAGCTATAGGAATCAGATGAAGAATATCTTCTTTTTCTTTTATTCCTTCTATCCTTCAAAGACTTTCTGCTTCTCTTCACTTGCTCATCAGAACTGTCGGAAGAAGTAACTTTTGTTGATTTTTTCCCTTTCCCTGAACAAGAAAAATAATGTAGCAAAAGGCCAGCAACTGATCCAGAAATCACGAATTATTGCTATTCGCAAAGCTTAAAACTAGCTTGATCCCATACCTCTTAGCTTCAGATACTACAAAATCCAATCCCTTCAAGGAAACAAAAAAAACATAAAGAAATCAGAAACAGATCAAGGACCAGATTTTTTAACCTGAAAATGTTTTAATTTGAACCTGGAACATCAGCTCGTTGTAGGAGCCAGGTGAGTACTGAAGAGGTCTGTCTCCACCATCACTGAAAGCCCAAGTTCTTGCTATGGCGTTGGGGTAGTTACAACTCCCAACTCCACTTTAACGGACGGGATGGAGTTGGGGTAGTTGCCGAATTGGCAAAACGAGAAGGATTTGGAGGTGGGGTTGCGGTGGCAGAGGAAGGAGTGGAGGCTTGACGGAGACCACGCCGGAGGCGATGAGCCGAGGAAGAGGTGTCAGGAGAGGAAGGACCTGAAAAAAATTATCTAGATTTAAAAATATTAGCAACCCAAAAAATTACACTTCAAATATATAAAATATAATCAAGGTTTTGAAGAGTAGAAGAGAGAGTAATCGTTGTTGAAATCAGCAGGAGAAGAATAGGAAGCCACGGCTAAGAAAAGAAGAGCGGCAAAAAGCGAGGGAGATGATTTTGACGGGAAATTATGCTGATTTTGGCGCCACAGTTGGCGTGACCTTGTGGCTTAAGCCCGCATGTTTTTTAATTTCATTTGATATTGTAGTGTTGTCTCTTTGTTTTAAATTTATTCAATTTAGTTCAAATTTAATGATTTAATATATTAATTTAAGCTTCATATTTCAACTTTTTTCAATTTAATGTTACAATTTATTAATTTAAGCTTCATATTTAAAATTTGTTCAATTTGATCATTATATATTTTTCAATTCTTTCAATTAATATATATGTTTATATTAATAAATTAATATATAGTTTATATATACTAATGAACTATATAATATATAGTTTGTATATACCATATACTATATAGTTTATATATACTAATGAACTATATAGTATATAGTTTATATATACTAATGAACTATATATAATGTATAGTTTATATATACCATATATTCTATATATATCATATAGTTTATATATACTAATAAACTATATAATGTATAGTTTGGGGTTTAGGGTTTAGGATTTTTATATATAGTTCATATGTAAAATATACTATATGGTATATATAATATATATATATAATATATAGTATATAAATATAAACTATAGTTTATATGTAAACTATAGTTCATATATAAATATCAACCTTAGTATATATATATTTATATATATAGTTCATATGTAAACTATAGTTCATATATATAGTATATAAATATAAACTATAGTTTATGTAAATAGTATAAAATATAGTATATACATATAAATTATAGTATGTAGTTTATATAAATATAAATATAAACCCTAAAACCTAAATACTATATATATATAAAAAACTATATAATTTATATTAATAAACTATATAATTTATACAATATATATTATTTATAATTATACATAATATATAAATATAAATTGTATAGTTTATATATAATTCATATATAATTTATATATAAACTATGTAGTTTCTATATAGTTCAATAGTTCATATATAAACTATATAGTATTATAGTTTATACATGGTATATATAGTTTATACTTTATACATAATATATATATATATATATATTAGTTGTTTTAATTTTTTTCTCAACTTATTACTAATTTCTATTTATTAATTGATCCATAGCTTTTAAAATGAGTATAATTTAGTACATTTTTATATCAATTTCAACCTTAAAATTTAACATTATTTCGATTTGATCCCTTTTGTGTTGTTTAATATATTTAATTTTTTATTTATAATTTCATATTTATTCAATTTAGTCATCCAAATTTTATTTGCACCTGAAATTGACCCATACTTATTACTTATTTCTATTTTTAAATTGGCCCATAACTTTTTAAATGGTATAATTTAGTACATTTTTGTATTAATTTTAACATCACAATTTAAAACTATTTTGATTTGATCCCTCATCAATGTGTGTTGTTTAATATATTTAAATTTTTATTTGTAATTTCATATTTATTCAATTTAGTCCTCCAAATTTTATTTGCATATGAAATTGACCCTTACTTATTACTTATTTCTATTTTTATATTGGCCCATAACTTTTTAAATGTGTATAATTTAGTACTTTTTTGTATTAATTTCAACATCAAAATTTAAAATTATTTCGATTTGATCCCTCATCAATGTGTGTTGTTTAATTTATTTAAATTTTTATTTGTAATTTCATATTTGTTCAATTTAGTCCTCCAAATTTTATTTTTATATGAAATTGATCCATACTTATTACTTAATTCTATTTTTTTAATTGGCCCATAACTTTTTAAATGAGTATAATTTAGTATTTTTTTGTATTAATTTCAACCTCACAATTTAAAATTATTTCGATTTGATCCCTCATCAATGTGTGTTGTTTAATTTATTTAAATTTTTATTTTTAATTTCATATTTGTTCAATTTAGTCCTCCGAATTTTATTTGCATATGAAATTGATCCATACTTATTACTTAATTCTATTTTTTTAATTGACCCATAACTTTTTAAATGGGTATAATTTAGTACTTTTTTGTATTAATTTCAACCTCACAATTTAAAATTATTTCAATTTGATCCCTAATCAATGTGTGTTGTTTAATTTATTTAAATTTTTATTTGTAATTTCATATTTGTTCAATTTAATTCTTAAATTTGTATTTTTTATAAAATTGAACCATGCTTATTTATATTCTTAGTAATTTACTCTAAATCATATACAATTACAAATTGCAATTCAACGTTCGCGAAAGATGAAAATAATTAATCCAAAAATAAAAATTAACTCTAATTGAACTCAATCCGTATCTGATAGAGATCCGACCTGAATTTTATCTGCCAATGATGTGACCCGATCTGAACGAGATCCGCCTGAAGTTTATCCGAACCTGAATTAACCTGCTTTTTAACTGATTCGGACTTGAACTGGCAACGATCCAAACTGAAAATGACCTGACCTGAACCCGATCTAGATCTGGTGTCAAATCAACCTGAAAATAACCCGAACTGATTTGACTTGACCTGAACCCGATCTGGATATGGTGTCAAATTTACCTGACTTTACCTGTACCCGATTTTACCCGACCTGCCAGGACCCGACTGAAACCTGAACGATTACCCGATTTTACAACCCTAAATAGGGGACAAGGTAGTGGAAAGGCTTAGTGCTCTGCCATTTTTTCCCCTAATAATCTGGGGTCAGTACTGTTTAAAAATAACTCTTTATGGTGCTCAAACCCAAGTTCTTAAAGAATAACAATAATTCTTTTACTACGAAGTCCATTTTGATTCATGTAGTGATTTGCCACTTCAGTTAAAGAAATTAGGCGCATATAAGATGATGCCTCCTCATATTTCCACGTTTCACTAGACAATAAAAAACGGGAAGTTCTGCTGCAAGACAGTTAAAATATGGCTAAAAAACGGTGTGACTGGTTAAACAACTGACCAGTTAAAATCGATACCGGAAATGTTATATGATTTAACCGGAAATATTATTTGAGTTGATAATAAAAACGGTTATAACCAGTTATGTTATCATCTTATGTAAAATGCGCCAAAAAATATAGATGATAACATAACTGGTTAATTACTGGAAACATTATCAAGCATAATAACATATTAGGTAGCGCTTATATAACGTAATAGGTAGCACATTTTAAAGCTGATGGAGCTTTGGAAATCCGACGATAACAAAATAGGTTAATTACTTAATTTGTTATTAGTATTATCAACATATTAGGTTTTAACTCGCCACTAAGTTGTATGGAATGTAGCCAATTTTCCCGTTCACCGGTATCTTATTCGACTCGTAAACCAACACCCAGCCGACCATATCAATAACCTAACAAAATTAATTACACAATTACAACATATTCACTAGGTTTTAACATTTTATACTTTCTACTTACCTCACTGCTAACCCATTCCATAGGCTTCAACGTTGCAACGTCGGATACTGTGGCGTATTGATTTCCCATTTCGATTACAATATCGTTGTATGAGGAATTTGGATTAATATTTTTTCATGAAATATTTAAATATCACTCACAAAGCAATATATTTCACTACCTCGATTGTAACCCACTATTCCATATATATTCACACATTCCACTTTCGTATTTACCAATTTCTCTTGGTATTTTAGCTTTTTCAACCTACAATTTTGCATACAAATATTTGTCACAACACAATAAAAAAAATCAAATTAAGTTTTATTTTATTCAACTTACCTTCTCCTTCTTCTTATTGGGTGTAGTACATTCTGAATCCAGCTCAACATCCATTATAATCTCCGATGTCCGTATAACATTCTTCCTCCTCACTTCATCCATCTTTTCTTCTTCATATGTTTTAAATTCATCGTATTTTTCCTTCACATAACTCTTCATATATTTTATTTCAGCCTTCATTTTCCCCTTCATCCAATTTTTTCTCAACCACTCCCATCACCTCCTTAAATTCACCCCTTAATTCCACCACTTCTTTCACCACTCCATCAATTTTTCCACCCACTTCCCCCTTAAGGCTCTCAATTGCCTCTTCGATTCTGGATTGTCTTTGTAAACAATCAGAAATGACTTTTTTTCCGCCAACTCAGACATCAAAATGTTAAATTTACTTGAACTGGCCTGACCATCATCCCCCTGCTACCTTCTCTCCTTCATTCTCTTCCTTCTCCTCTTCCTCATCTGCCTCCTCTACCTCCTTTCCAATAACCTTCAAAATTAAATTACAATATTAATATATTGGATTATATTCTTAATATTATATAATTACTTTTATTACCTTTTCTTTCTTGCTCGGCCTTTCCAAGTTCAACTTTGCCATCACTCTAACTACTTCTTCCTTACCCCATACACGGATGCTTGCCACTTCGGTTCTTTGGAATGCCGACACACTTGCACAGTCAGACAAAAAATTGAATAGTACAACCTGCATTTATAATTAAATCTATCATTTTATATAATAACTATACTATCATTTTATATAAAAACCCAACACGTCCTTTAACTCATTTACCTCTAAGATTGCTATGCACCCTTTGAGGTATCTCTGGCTTCGGCCCTTCTGAAAGTTGATTATTGATTTAATCAATCTGACATGGACATATTCAGCCCAATTCAATTCACCTTGCAAGCCTTCATCGCAAATCGACTTCATATTATCCTTGCTCGGGGATGTATCACCCGTTGGACAAAGAAAGATTCCGACAAGGTACAATAGTACACGTGCCTTCAGGTTATCCCCCTCGTAAGCTCACTTTTAATTTCCTCTCCAAGTTCAGTATATGTCACCTTGGGCTTTAAATCATATTTTATCCCAAGTTCTTTCCAGTTCTTCGTCTTAATGACTTCTTCAACACTATTGCCTTTATCTTCTAGCCCCAAGACTGCTACAACACATAGGACCCCCAGAGGAAATAAATAATCACCATATTTAACTCTACATTGTTCTACATCGAATTCCTTCATCAAGGATCGACACAATTCCCTCCGAATTGGTCGATCCCTTACTCCGATCAAAGATCTAAACTCTATTTCTTCCAACACATGAACTTTATTATTCTCTTTCAGGTGTTCAATTATGGAGTTCAATCTTTTGATGCGACACCTTGTCGACACTTCCTCCATTTTAAAAAAATATATAATGTTATTGTTTTTATATATATTTTATCACAATATTTACAAGTTTAATGAATATCTTTTTTTCATGTGCTTTCCTCCAAGCTTTGTATTGTTGTCAATCCTTTTTTGACCGTGTCACGTACTGTTCCTTCTCAGCATCACTCATCGACTTCCATTTCTCCAACACCTCATGTTTCACCTAAAATTAAGCATAAATGTTTCTTAATCAATACATTAACACTAAATAATACTCAATGTCAATTTCATTTTACATATCGAGCAGATGTTGTGATTACCAGCTTCCTTCATCTTTTGGCATTCAATCATTCTGTCAACATTTAAAATTTGTAATCAATTAAAAGTTCTTAAATACTTTAATTCAATTACCATTTCAACAATAATAACAAAAATACATTGATACTTACTATAAGTAAATATATCCACTCAGTGGTTGCTTTCGATTTACTTCATTGTTGATACTCTCGAACTCCATTTTAATGTCATATTCCCGAACAACAATTGAAAGATCCGTTGACTTCATTTTTCCTTCATATATCAGTTTACGCAAATCAAATCAAATCAAATACTGGTTACATACAGTTTATTCAATATACAAATATCGATAACTAATCTTACAGTAAAATGGTTTCCTTCAAAAGAATCAGAATACTCTCTACTACAAATATCGATACATTTATAAAACCTACAATATCATTTTCTACCTATAATATTATACACAAGTATCGATATTTATTTTCTACCTATAATATCGCTTTCTAACTCTAATCAGTCCCAAATCATTCTTTACTTCGAAATCCCAAACCCATAAACCCTAATCCCTATTTTCGATTACTATAATACTAAAAAAACTAGGATTTCCTTCAAACGAATGAGAATACTCTCTACTACAAGTATCGGTATATTTATACAACTTACAATATCATTTTCTACCTATAATATTATATACAAATATTAATATTTATTTTCTACCTATAATATCACTTTCTAACTCTAATCGGTCCCAAATCCTTATTTGATTCGAAATCCCCAAACCCATAAAACCCCTATTTTTTATTACTGTAATAATAAAAAACTAGGGTTTCGACAATATACTTTTAGATTCGACTGCAACAACAAACAAACAACTTCGCTTTAAAATGGTCTTCCTTCTATTTCACAACAACTAATACGCTTCGATTTTGAAAACTACGGCCGTGTTCTATCTATTTTCAAAGGAAATGTAGTTATGCATTTGATATTTTAACTGGAAATTTTATTTATATTTAATCGATACAATTACCTAAGTCTCGATACTTTTGTGTCAGGTGTCGATACTTTCGATACGTTTTCATTTTTTTTCTTTTAAAAGTATCGATAATATGATACATATGCTTATTAAAGTATCGATACCTTCAACATATTTGGTAGCGCTTTATCGGTTTTGTCATATTAAAATCGGTTTTTTCATATTTTAACTTGTTATATTGTCATGTATTGATAAATGTTTCTAAAGTATCGATACTTTATAGGCACTACTATTGCAATTCTTTTAAATTCCTAAAGTATCGATACTATGATACATATACTTATAAAAGTATCGATACCTTCAACATATCTGGTAGCTCTTTACTGGTTTTGTCATATTGAAACCGATTTTGTCATATTTTTACAAGATATATTGTCATGTATTGATACATGTTTATAAAGTATCAATACTTTATAGGCGCTATTATTGCAATTTTTTTAAAATCCTAAAGTATCGATAATTTGGTGCATATACTTAGAAAATACAAATTTCAATAATTCAGGTTTTTCTACTGGTTTTGTCAAATTGAAACCGGTTTTGTCAAACTTCAACCTTTTATATTGTTACATATTGATACTGCTTTGCAAGGTATCGATACCTACTGACAAGCTAAGTTTGTCAATTGCCAAATTTTTTAATATTTCTTCATGATTTCCACCTACAACATTATTTTTACTCAATATTTTTGATAGCACTAAACCGACTTTATTAAGTATCTTATTATATTTCCGGTAACGCCGTATATTAACAATATATTAATCCACTCTTCCTGAGATAACTCCGTCAAAAACACAGAAGAATTCTTCCATCTCTTGGTTGTGGGACACCAATCCATAACACTTTGCCTTAACAATCATAATCTTCACCATCCAAGCTTGTTTGATTTGTGAAGTGACAGGATGTTTAGACACTTTAAATTGTTTGTTCAATGATGTTTAGACATATTTTAGTACACCTGCAGTTACTCATGTAATAATCGTTGGCCTGAAACTGAAAGGAAGTCTCGCTTCCCAACACGAATGTCTCCTTTTGGCACTTCTTGTAATGATCTACTCTTTTTATCCTTTTAAACAACGGCTCACACCCAAAGGAGATATAATTACTTTATTCAATATCACTCTGTATCACGAATAAAACAAACTCATTAATTAAGGAATTGTTGTTACTTTTTTAAAAAAATAAATTCGAGCAGTGTATACGTAGATATAAGCATTTATTGTATTGTAAGTAAATATTATATATATAATATCACTCTTTAGTGTTTCCTTGTATGAGTGAGCTTCTTCCCTACAACGTCACTTTCAACAAGCTTCAGATTTTGACTCAAACACTGCTTCAACCTACAGGTATTTACCCATTTTCCCGTCTTCTTGTTTGTTTCTTTTTCTTTGACAGATTTGATGTTTTGCTATTAGAATTTGGTTATTTTCAATTATGGTAAGCTCTAGCTTGGACCCATTATTGTATGAATCTGAAATATAGAGCTTACTTTCCGTTTTTTTTTGGGTGAAGAATGAAATAAGGCTGAAGCTATGAAGATAGTTTGTAAAGATTGTTGCTTTATGGAGAGGCCATCTAGGGTTATCTGGTTCTCTTCCTTGTTGTTTCTTTTACTGCAAATTGGAGTATCTTTATCAGCTTCGGATTATTTGATTGGCCTTGGTAGCCATGACATAACGGGGCCTGCTGCTGATGTTAACATGATGGGTTATGCAAATATCAAACAAATCGCATCCGGCATTCATTTTCGATTGCGTGCTAGAACCTTTATCGTCGCCGAACCTCAGGGGAACCGTATCGTGTTTGTGAATCTTGAAGCCTGTATGGCCTCACAAATTGTTACAATTAAAGTACTTGAGAGATTAAAAGCAAGGTACAACCCTGAACTTTTATTCTGCTTTTAGGATTAAGCAGGTTGTAAGCCTATTTTTCAATGATAATGCTTTACTTTGTGTAGGTATGATGAGCTTTACACTGAGAAGAATGTTGCCATCAGTGGCATTCATACTCATGCTGGCCCTGGGGAATATCTTCAATATGTTGTGTATATTGTAACTTCTCTTGGATTTGTAAGAGAGTCCTTTGATGTTATTGTCGATGGGATCGAGAAAAGCATTATTCAAGCTCATGAAAATCTCCGCCCAGGTTATATTCTGATAAACAATGGTGAGAAAGTTTACTTATAGTCATTACATATTTACTTTCTTTAGGTTGATATGAATATTTAGGCACACAATGGTGGTACAGGGGAACTCTTGGATGCTGGTATAAATCGTAGTCCAAGCGCTTATCTGAATAATCCAGCCGATGAACGAAGTAAATATAAGTACAACGTTGATAAAGAAATGGCATTGATTAAGTTTGTTGACGAAGAGTGGGGTCCCACAGGCAGCTTTAACTGGTTTGCTACCCATGGAACTTCTATGAGTAGTACAAACTCATTGACACGATTTATGGAAGATTGGTTCAAACAGACAGGTTTTATGACAGATTCTGACACCCTCTCTTTCAACAAATCCGCCCGTGATAGAATCCCTCGAAGAGTTTCCAGAATCATTCCTAAGTTTGGTGACAAACGTAAGTTAATCTCGCTTTTAAGTTGTATGGAGAATTATTGTTCTAATGTAGGAAGCTTGATCGTGTTATGCTAGTTAGCAGTTATCCTTTTGCTATAATATGTCCTTCCATGCTTACAAGAAAGACGATAAGGTTTAATTTAAAGAACGACTAGAACTCGATGATGGAATCGAATTCTATGAGAAAAGCTGATGTCTTATTTTCTCGTTCAGATCTGCCATTTTGTGTCATTTTCAAACCTTAAGTTGGCTTGATAAATGTGCCCACCTGACTTAAATCTAGGACCAAGTAAACTTATTTAGAAGCATCAGTAGCAGACAGAGAAATTATGCATACACAATGTTCTTGATCATTTGTTACTCCTAAGAACATATAGCACTCGCTGCATTTGATTCGAATAGGTAAAGAGTTGATGGAACTTGCTGCTTCATTCAAATCTTCTCAAGGGCGACCTGCTACTAGACTTCTGAATGTTGCAAAACGAGTTAGGAATTCCTTAAGGCATGCAGATAGACCCCAGTTTGTATCAACATT
Source organism: Hibiscus syriacus (assembly GCF_006381635.1). Classification (NCBI taxonomy): domain Eukaryota; kingdom Viridiplantae; phylum Streptophyta; class Magnoliopsida; order Malvales; family Malvaceae; genus Hibiscus; species Hibiscus syriacus. The sequence goes on along the minus strand of NW_024062743.1, from coordinate 6,058,445 downwards.
CTGTCAATCAAATTGTGGTGATGTCAGCCCGAACACGCTTGGCGCATTTTGCATGGACACCGGACTGCCATGCGATTTCAATCATAGCACCTGCAATGGGAAGAATGAACTGTGTTATGGCAGGGGCCCAGGGTATTCTGTTTGCATCTTACACATTCGCTTTTGCCCCCTTTATCACTGTTCACTGATGGGACCATGTCAACATTTGCTGGCAGCTACCCTGATGAATTCGAAAGCACAGAGATCATCGGAAAAAGGCAAGTCAAAAGGCGGTTGAACTTTTTAATAAGGGAACCGAAAAGTTGAAAGGAAAGGTCGGGTATCAACACGCCTTTCTAGATTTCTCTAACCTTGAAGTTTCAATTCCTAAAGCTGGAGGTGGGAATGAGGTGGTGAAAACCTGCCCTGCAGCTATGGGGTTTGCTTTTGCTGATGGAACAACTGACGGTCCCGGAGCATTTGATTTCACACAAGGAGATGATCAGGTAAGAGAACCAAAGCTGCAGACTTGCCACATTTGTCTTAGTGCCATGTAAGGATGGAATAGATAAATCTATGCAGTGATTCTGTTACTATGTTTCCTTTCAGGGGAATGCCTTTTGGAGATTGTTAAGGAACGTGCTGAAAATGCCAAGCGAGGAACAGATCAATTGTCAGAAACCAAAGCCTATTTTGCTCGATACCAGTGAAATGAAGCAACCGTATGACTGGGCAGTAAGTGTTTAGTTTGAGTGCGCTTGATGTATGTGGTGAAAAAGCGTTAGACCATGGGATATATGTATATGCTGTTTTAAACTGGAATGTAAATTTGTATAGCACATGGCCATGGGGCCTCATTTTGCTTTCAAATTCTAGGGACAAGAATTTGACAAGAATTTGGGAATGTTTTAATTTTGTCCTCAGATTGAATGATTCATGCAGCCCTCTATACTTCCGGTTCAAATATTGCAGATAGGGCAACTTGTCATTCTCAGTGTACCTGCAGGTAGAAGTAATCTTCTTTAACAATAATAATAATAATTATTATTATTATCACTCTCTTACTTTATTCATTTTGGAGGTTGCTGCAGTTCATGGCTACTATATACCTTTCAAATGGCTTGTAATTTTAGTAATAGCTGTCTTGATGAATGTTGAACTATTTTCCTAATGCTATAATTTCTTGCAGAGTTCACAACTATGGTTGGCAGGCGCCTTCGAGATGCAGTTAAGACGGTGCTTACCACGGGATGCAATAGTCGATTCGGCAGTAATGTCCGTATTGTCATTGCAGGGTTGACAAATACTTATTCCCAATATGTTTCCACTTTTGAGGAGTATCAAGTGCAGAGATATGAGGTTCGTGTTGCACCTTTCTTCGTCATCGATTCGTTTGTAACACGAATTTTGGCTTGTTAATTGGGTCGGTCTGTTATATCGTTACGGTTCATTGTTATAGGCTATAGATATTTGGTCTATTGATATTATTATTGTTGTTAGGGAGCCTCTACTCTGTACGGACCACACACGCTTAATGCATACATACAAGAGTTCAAGAAACTCGCAGAGGCTCTTATCAGCGGCAGATCTGTCGAAACAGGACAACAGCCACCAGATCTTCTCGATAAGCAGATTAGCTTATTAACACCGGTTGTCCTCGATGCGACCCCTCTCGGTGTGAATTTTGGAGATGTTAAAGAGGATGTCTCAAATTCCACCTTCAAGCGGGGTGATATGGTCTCGGTCACCTTCTGGTCTGCATGTCCTAGGAATGACCTCATGAAGGAGAGCACGTTCTCGTTGGTTGAACTTCTCCAAGATCAAAATACATGGATCCCAGCATACGACGAAGACGATTTTTGCTTAAGGTTTAAGTGGCCAAGGCCTGCAAAACTAAGTCCTCGGAGTTATGCAACCATAGAGTGGAGGATACCAGAATCAGTGGTCACTGGTGTTTATAGGATAAGCCATTTTGGTGCTTCGAAATCACTTTTTGGTTCAATTCGCCATTTTTCAGGTACTTCAAGTGCCTTTGTAGTTGAATAGCAAAGGGGAAAATATTGTATTAGGCGTTCATGTATATAAATACACTTACTGGCACAGCCAGATATGGTGGAATAATAAGGGAGTTGTTTACTTGTATTATATGCAATAACACAGCCAGATATGGGTTATTTAGCCATACCTACATTAAATTAAATTTTGAGTGCGAATAAATGTTTTTATTGAAAAAAAATGATTTTTGTAATATAAATTATATTTTTTTAAAGAACAGTTTCTAAAATTATTTTAGGGGTGTTTAGACGATGTTTTGTAAAGTATTTTTTATTGGTCGATAAACTTTCTAAAAATTATTTATTATGAATATCAAATACAAATAATAGGTAAAAAGGCATTAGAGGTTCCTATACTTAAAAAAACCAATGTGGCTCTCATGTTATTTTTTTCTTTTAATGTGACACTTCAACTTAAAAAATAAACTCAATGTGGTCCTTTGACGAATGTTTTTCGTCATTGACAGTTCAATGCTGAAGTGGCAGTTCACAGTGCTGACGTGACGATATACGATGCTGACATGACAGTCTACGATAGTTGATAACGTGTCGGATGACATGATAGATGAGCTAAATTGATAACTCCAACATGACAGATGGACTACCACGTCAGCACTGTAAACTACCACGTTATCACCTTAATGGTCAATAACGAAAAACGTTATCAGAGTGTCACATTGAGTTTGTTTTCTGAGTTGAAGTGTCACATTAAGAGACAAAATAATATGAGAGCCAATAATTTTTTCGTCAAAAGTACAAGGACTTCTAATGCAATTGTTCCTAAATAATATTACTTATTATAAAGAAACTTAATATTATTATAAAATATTAGATTAATTTATTCAATATCATTTATGCAAATATTGTTATTAGAATATTATTTATATAATTTTATAAATAAAAATATAAAGATTAATATATTTTATTTAAATAGAAATTATTATAAATTATATTTTTTATTAAAATAAGATTATTATATAATTAAAATTATAAATATTGTTAATTATATTTGTTTAGTTAATCTATCGACGAAATAGCCAAAAGGGGGTGAATTGACAATAAAAATTTTGGTGGAAGCTTTTGCAGAAAATAGAAAATATTTGCACAGCGATTTAGAGTGGTTCAACTTTCTCAACCAAAATCTACATCCACTACCTTAGCTATCTACACTAAGGATTTTCCAACAAATTCACTAATTTATTCTTTCTTTTGAGGACAAAGAGTAACCTTACAACTCCCTCAAGAATTATACCAAAAATTCTTGATAACACTTTCTCCCAAAGAGAAGATTACAAATTTCGTAAACTTACAGAAAAACCTCACTAAGCAAGATGTTTGCACAATTCTAGAACAAAGAAAGAACACATAAGAATGAATACAATTGAGTACAAAAGGTTTGAAAGCAAAATGAATATTGAATAGAAAATAGGCTTGAATTGCTCAAACTTAATGTTTAAGGCTTTTTCTTTGTTTCTCTCACAATTGTTATTGATCAATGGCTCCTCAGCTTGTTTAAATACACCTTCAATTGATTCTGAACGTTGGGGATTATTGGTGAAGTTAATAGAGCAGTTATGGTGTGAAAACAATTTAAAAAATCTGTTGGGAGCGTAGGTGTATCGGTACACTCAGTATAAAATTCAAATATTTCGACCGTTGGTTGGCCTAGTGTATTGGTACACTTGGGGTGTATCAGTACACTAATTACATTTGATGTTTCTCGCAGCCAGGGGTGTATCGGTACATCAGCTAGTGTATCGATACATAAAATGCATTCGATGTTGGTGGTGTATCGATACATCAAATAGTGTATCGGTACCTCCCTTTGTAAAAATCATTTTTGGCCCGATTAAGGTTCGAAATACTTTGTAAAAATTGTTTCAAAAATATTTTAAGACCCATACACAATTTTACACTTAAGTAAGGATTAAAATTGTCATTTGAAATCTTGGAGTAATATTTTGATATTCGAATAATTTAATCGAATAAATAATTTAAAATTGAATATAAAATCTTAAAATTCAATAATACTTTATTTGTTATATCGAAACATCAATATGTTTTCAACAATCTCCCCCTTTTTGATATAACAAAACATTTAAGTAATTTTAAGATTTTCTTTGAAAATCATTTTTGAAATCAATTTTGAAAATTACTCCCACTTACTCTATTCTCCCTTTTTTTTAAATAAAAAAGACTCTATAAAACGTTTTAAACAAGATTTTTAAGAAAATAGCCAATTGATTATATATATATAGCTTAAGCTGCTTAGATCACAATCAAGAGAAATGTTAGCCATTAGTTTATAAACAATATTCATAAACAATGTGTAATGGTGATTGATAATATTTATCTAAAATGATGCACAAAATGATGAAATGAATATAAACATTAAGCTTAAATTTATCATTCAGATCAAACAATCAAAACCAAATATGTATATAAACATCTAAGTTCAATAATCCAAACATCCATAACAAACAAATCCAAAACAATCAAAATGTTTTAACAATTAAGTTCTAAGTCAACCTAAGAAAACAAAGCAAGAAAAAAAAATCTAATCATCCATTGGTGGATCGGGAGGCGATAGATGTGCCCATATGTTAGCCACATCTCGTGTAAGCGCGTCAACCCTTTCGTCCATAGCATCAAATCAATGATTCATCACTTCATTGTTAGCAGTTAAATGGGACTCGATGGATGCAAACCTCATATCAAGTGTCTCCATAAACGATTGAAAGTATGGAGGCATCTGACTCTCTTGCTGTATCGGCTCGTCCTCGGGTACTTGATCATCTATATCGCGTATGAGTTCTTCAAGTTCTGGATCATCATCCAAAGCCGGTGCTAGAGGGGCTCGTGAAGAGCTAGCACCTGGTGTTTTATCGGTGGATCGAACCCATTGATCCTTTTCCCCGGACCATCCCAATTTCTTCAAGGTTGTGAAATTTATTTGGTTCTTTAGAGGGATGGCTACTTCAAGCGAGACCCTAAGATTGGATTTGATAAACAAATTACTTAGAAGACAACCGTAAACCAAGGTTTCTATATATTTGGACGGGACATTGTTTACGGTTTCTACTAGCTCACCGAAAATGATTTGTGGCAAATTTATTTTCTTTTCATGTTGGATACAATGTATCCACCATAAATCTAAAACTCTAAGGGTGGAGTACCTACATCCAAATGGTCTAAACCACTAAGAGATGATCAAATGAAGAAAATGCTGGTGATAAGTTAACAAGGTGCTTGCACTAGCCTTAGCTTTATAAGGTGTAACCATAATTTCTTTTTCGTTATCTAAACCCTCGTTATCTAAACCAAAGGTGTTAGCAATTGTGTCAAAGTAAATATAAACGAATTGACCTAAGAGATATGATCAAATTCATATGGTGGCAGTTCGAGACTTGTTTTGGACATAAACCGCATTGGAATAGAAAATACGGACTAGTTGGTGATAAACGATAGGTTTGAGGTGAAAGATTTTATCAAATTTCCAAGATTTAAGGGTAGAAAGATATTGAAATTTCATATCGACCATTGCTTGGATTGAGGGGATACGCTTTTCCCGGATTTTATATGACTCGAATGAGTTAACGAACCTATGGTAGAGATCTTCTCGACGACTAGGTTGGTTAAAGCAAGAATTAAGGATAATCATATCGGGAGCGTTTGGGTTTGGATTTTGAGGTGGAATAGGAGTTCGGTTTTAAGATTGGTTGAAACGACTAGATGAAGACCTAGGGCGTTTTGAATGAGACATTTTTAACCGGAATGGTTAAGGGATACCTGCAATTTTAAAAACACATGTATACAATATAATCAATCCCAAAACTCAATATGAGTCCACAATATTCCTGGTTATCTAAATCAAATCCTAATGGGCAATTTTGAAAACTAATTTTTGAAAACAATGAAAATCAATATTTAGTTTTCAAAAAACATAATTAAATCAAAAAAATCACATTTTTAAAAAAACATTTTTTATTTATTTTGAAATTAAATTTTTTTGACAAATTTTGTGTTTTTGATGAAATTAGTTGTAGAATCTAGTTTAGAAACATAATATGAGTAATGCCCGATATCTAATTCAACCTAGAACTAATTAAAACTAGTCCTAAGTTTAAAAATTAATAAAATAGTGATTTTAGAAAAAAATTACCTTGAAAATTTCGGATTGAGTGAGAATGTAGTGATAGTTGCACGATTTTGTTGATGCAAGCAGGATTGAGAGTTGAAAAAAGAATGGATTCCGACTTGAAACATTGGATTTGAGCAAGATTTGAGAGTATGGTGAGAGAGAGGAACGACGGCGTGAGGAGTGTTTTAGTTTAGGTTTTGAGAGAATGAAGAATTTTAAGGATTTAATACCCAAAACCCGATGGATATATCAGTACACTCTTGAGTGTATCAATACACATTCAAGGAATATATCAGTACACATTTATAGTGTATCAATACATAGCGAGGATGTATCGATACATAGGTATCGATACACTGTGCACAAAAATGACAAAATCCATTTTTAAACACTTAAAATGCTAAATAAATTAGCTCTAGTGGTATTGGGAACTCATAGATCGAAAATTAACAATGTTCAATCAATCAAATCTATCTTTAAATTATATTTGAACATATAATTAATTTTCACTAAAAGATCATACACTCCCCCTAACTATTAGCAAAGAATGCAATCAAAAGTATTATTTTTATAAGCATTTTTCAAAACTAATTAAAAGTGCTAAAATTATTTTAAACACTAAGTCAAGGTAGGTTAGTTAAACCTAATTCTCTCCTAAATGTCCAAAATCTTTCTTTATCTAAAGGTTTTGTAAAAATGTCAGCTATTTGATGCAAAGTATCAACATATTCTAGAACTATATCTCCTTTCGTGACACGATCTCTAATGAAATGATGTCTAATTTCAATATGCTTAGTTCTAGAGTGTTGGATGGGATTTTTAGTGAGACCAATAGCACTAGTATTGTCACACTTGATAGGTATGGTACTAAATTCAATTCCATAATCTAAAATTTGTTGTTTCATCCATAAAACTTGTGCACAACAGCTACCAGCTGAAATGTATTCCGCTTCAGTGGTAGATAATGCAACACAATTTTGTTTCTTTGAAAACCATGAGATCAACATATTTCCTAGGAATTGGCAAGTACCGGAGGTACTTTTCCTATCTATTTTGCATCCTCCATAATCTGTATCAGAGAAGGCATGCAAGCTAAAGCTAGAGTCTCTATGATACCAAAGCCCTAAATTAGGAGTGTCCTTAAGGTATCTAAAGATTCTCTTAATGGCTTTTAGATGTGATTCCTTAGGACATGATTGAAATCTAGAACATAAGCAAACACTAAACATAATGTCTGGTCTACTTGCTGTTAGATAAAGCAAAGAGCCAATCATAGACCTATATAATTTAACATTTACAAATTTACCTCATTCATCTTTGTCAAACTTTGTAGATGAGCTCATTGGAGTGGCTTGGGGTTTTCCATTTTTCAATCCAAACTTTGTGAACATATCCTTGACGTATTTTGCTTGATTGATGAAGATGTCATCTTTTCTTTGCTTGATTTGGAGTCCCAAGAAAAATGAGAGCTTACCCATCATGCTCATCTCGAATTCACTCTGCATTAGCTTAGAAAATTCTTGGCAAAGAGCATCATTAGTAGAACCAAATATTATATTATCAACATAAATTTGAACTACTAATATATCTTTACCTTTTCGCTTTAAAAACAATGTATTATCAACCTTTCCTTTTGAAAAACCTTTTTCTATTAAAACGTTTGACAATCTTTCATACCAAGCTCTAGGAGCTTGTTTTAAACCATATAATGCTTTTGTCAATTTAAAAACATGATTTGGAAAATTTGAATCTTCAAAACCAGGAGGTTGTTCCACATACACTTATTCTTTTATAAAACCATTTAAAAATGCACTTTTAACATCCATTTGATATAATTTAAATTCATTGAAACATGCAAATGATAATAACATTCTTATTGCTTCCATCCTAGCTACGGGAGCCTTGAGCAACAAGTCTAGCCTTGTTCCTTACTATTTTATCACTTTCATCAAGCTTATTCCTAAATTCCCATCTAGTACCTACACTAGATTTATTACTAGGCCTTTCAACTAATGTTCATACTTTACTTCTCTCAAATTGATTTAACTCTTCTTGCATGATCATAATCCAATTTTCATCTTTTAATGCTTCTTGAATATTCTTAGGCTCTATGCATGAGATAAATGCAACATAATTACATATATTTCTAAGAGAAGATCGAGTTGTTACCTCTTTGGATGAATCACCTATAATTTCACCATCCTTGACATAGTTGTATTCTCTTGGGTAAGAGATTTCCCTTTCTTCAATGGTTGGATTCTCAAGAACATCTTGAGTTTCCTCAATTTTAATTTATTCCTTTGATAATGGTTTTCCAACGTCATGTCCAACATCATGTGTATTTACAATACCTATGTCATCATCAACACAAGAATCCTTCCTCGGAAGGGGATTATCATCGAAAACATGTATAGACTCTTCTACCACTAAAGTTCTTTTATTAAATACTCGATAAGCTTTAGAATTTAAGGAATAACCCAGAAAAATTCCTTCATCACTTTTAGCATCAAATTTGCCAAGATTGTCTTTATCGTTGTTTAAAACAAAACATTTACATCCAAATGGATGAAAATAGCTACTGTTAAGCTTTTTATTTTTGAAAAGTTCATATGAAGTTTTCTTCAAAATAGGCCTAATCATTACATGATTTACAATATAACAAGCGGTATTTGTGGTTTTCGCCCAAAAATATTTTGGCAAATTGTTTTCAAAAAGCATAGTTCTAGCCATTTCTTTTAAAGTTTGATTTTTCCTCTCAACAACCCCATTTTGTTGAGGGGTTCTAGGTGCTGAAATATTATTGCTAATTCCATTAGAATTACAAAACTCAGTAAATCAAAGATTTTCAAATTCAGTACCATGATCACTCCTAACACTAGAAATGGAGTAACTTTTTTCGTTTTGGATTACTTTTGAAAACGTTATGAATTTTTCTAATGCTTCATCTTTAGTACTTAAGAATAGAACCCAAGTATATCTAGAATAGTCATATACTAATACAAAAGAATATTGTTTTCCACCCAAGTTAACAGTCCTAATTGGCCCAAAAAGATCTATATGGATCAATTGTAATATTCTACTAGTTGCTACATCATTAATGGACTTAAAGAAGCTCTTTGATGTTTTCTTTTAGCACAAACATCACAGATTTTATCTTTATCAAATTTTAACTTTGGCAACCCTCTTACTAAATCTCCTTGAATTAGTCTTTGTAAAACACTCAGGCTAGTATGTCCTAGTCTCCTATGCCATAACCAACTATCATGTTCATCCTTAGCAATTAGGCATAAATTAGTCATATTTATAGAATCTAAATGCACCATGTAAATGTTTTATATTCTATGACCAATGAGCATAATCTTGTTAGATGCAATGTCAATAACTTTACAACCGTTAGATTCAAACAAGACATTGTATCCCTTATCACATAATTGACTAATACTTAGAAGATTATGCTTCAACCCATTAACATATAACACGTTTTTAATTTTTATGGAAGAGGTATTACCTATAGTACCTATACCTTCAATGTGACCTTTTGAATTATCACCAAAAGTCACCTCTCCTCCATGTTTTTCCTTTAGCTCTATGAACTGGCTCTTGTCTCTGGTTATATGTCTTGAGCATCCACTATCAAGGTACCACGAGTTTGAACTTGTTTCTCGTTCCTTGTAGCAATTCTCCTTTCCCTACAAACATAGATTAATTTTTGATTTTTGGTACCCAAATTATTTTGGGTCCATATTCATTAGTACTTAAAATCCTAGTCCCCTTGGGTATCCATTTGTGTAGGATATCTTTATCTTTAGTAGTAACGAGTCCTTTAGGAACCTATATACTTCTAACGATTTTTCCATTTGAGGTTCTTTTGGGACCTCTATGATTGTAGTTTTTAAAACTTTTTCTAACAAAGATAGATTTTTAACTTTCTCCATTTTTAAAATGTTTTGTTCCAACTTTATCAAAAGAAGCTTTAAGATCATCAATTTCTTTTTGATGATCGTCATTAACTCTTGAAAGTAAGTTATGCAAATCAGTGCATTCTTTTCAAACTCATCTAGTTTGATTTGCAAATTTTTAATCTTACTCTCAAGATCAAAGTTGGTCTTAGATATGAGATTATTTTCTTTTTTCAATTTTGAAATATCATTCTTGTATTTCAAAAATAATTTCTCATAATCCGAAGCCAACCCAGTATATTACTCTAACAACTCATCAAAAGAATAATATTTAAAATTAAATGAGCTAGAGGTTACCTGAGAATCCTCCTCGAAAGCCATCAAGCACAAGTTTGCTACTTCTTGCTCCTCTTCATCGGAAGCTTCATCATCGCTCCATATAGTCACGTGTGCCTTATACTTCTTCTTGGATTGACCCTTTTTCTTTAATTGTGGGCAATCGTATTTGACATGCCCTAGCTTTTTGCATTCGTAGTAAATGATCTGGTCTTTCTCCTTTGGTTCATTCTTCAAGCCTTCATTTCATTTGAATTTTCTTTCTCTGTTGTGCTTCATTAGTTTTCTGAATCGTTTGGAAAATAATGTCATTTCCTCGTCATCGTCATCTTCATCAGAATCACTCTTATCTTTTGTAGATTTTAGAGCAACTCCAACGTTCTTCTTCTTCACCGTCTTCTTCTTTGTCTCATTATTCTTCTCGAGGTCTACCTCATCTTGAATCATCATTTCATGCGTGAGGCGAGAATTGATGAGTTCATCGAGAGTTAGAGACTTTAGGTTTTTAGCTTCGATGATCGTCGTCTTCTTTGATTGCCAAGCTTTAGGAAGAGAATAAATTAACTTCCTCACAAGCTTCTCGTTTGGAATGATCTCTCCATATGATTTGAGACCATTGACAATCACGAAAAATCTATCCGTCATAGCTTTGATGTCTTCATCTGGTTTCATCCTGAAATTTTCATAGCTATGAGTTAGAAGACTAATTTTATATTCTTTTACCTCATTTGTGCCTTCATGAGTGACTTGTAGTTTATCCTATATCTCCTTGGTGGTTGTATAAGATGAAACTCTCCCGTATTCATCTGGTCCAAGAGCACAAAATAAAATATGGATAGCCTTTGAGTTGAGATGGAACATCTTCGCCTCTTCTTTACTCCACAAGTTTGAACGAGTGGATGGTATGATGTATCCGTTTTCCACGATTTTCCATGCTCCTATGTCACTTTATTGAATGAAGTACCTCATTCTATTCTTCCAATAAGCATAATTAGCTCCATTGAAGAAAGGAAGCTTGTTGACGGGCTGAGAATCAAGAACGAAGTCGAAGTTTGAAGTGGAGGCCATTGATGACTTGAATATCGATGTAACTCTTCCCGAATCGACTAAAGAGGTGGTTAAACCTTCAAATGAGTGTAGTTCTGATACCAATTGTTGAGTTAATCGATCGATGAAATAGCTAAGAGGGGGTGAATTGGCAATAAAAATTTTGGTGGAAGCTTTTGCAGAAAATAAAAATATTTGTACATCGATTTAGAGTGGTTTGACTTTCTCAACCAAAGTCTACGTCCACTACCTTAGCTATCCACACTAAGGATTTTCCAACAAATTCACTAATTTGTTCTTCCTTTTGAGGTAAAAGAGTAACCTTACAACTCCCTCAAGAATTATACCCCAAATTCTTGAGAACACTCTCTCCCAAAGAGAAGATTACAAATTTCACAAACTTACAGAAAAACCTCATTAGGCAAGATGTTTGCACAATTCTAGAACAAAGAAAGAACACACAAGAATGAATACAATTGAGTACAAAAGGTGTACTTGAAAGCAAAATGAATATTGAATAGAAAATAGGCTTGAGTTGCTCAAACTTGATGTTTAAGGCTTTCTCTTTGTTTCACTCACAATTGTTATTGATCAATGGCTGCTCAGCTTGTTTAAATACACCTTCAATTGATTCTGAATGTTGGGGATTATTGGTGAAGTCAATAGAGTAATTATGGTGTGAAAACCATTTAAAAAATCTGTTGGGAGCGTAGGTGTATCGGTACACTCAGTGTAAAATTCAAATATTTGATCGCTGGTTGACCTAGTGTATTGGTACATTTGGGGTGTATCGATACACTAATTACATTCGATGTTTCTCGGAGCCAGGGGTGTATCGGTACATCAACTAGTGTATCGATACATAAAATGCATTTGATGTTGGGGGTGTATCGATACATCAAATAGTGTATCGGTACCTCCCTTTGTAAAAATCATTTTTGGCCCGATTAAGGTTCAAAATACTTTGTAAAAATTGTTTCAAAAATATTTTAAGACCCATACACAATTTTACACTTAGGTAAGGATTAAAATTGTCATTTGAAATCTTGGAGTAATATTTTGATATTCGAATAATTTAATCGAATATATAATTTAAAATTGAATTTAAAATGTTAAAATTCAATAATATTTTATTTGTTATATCGAAACATCAATATGTTTTCAACAATATTGGTTATGTATTAAAATAAAAAAATATTTTTACTATATTAAAATAAATATATTTAATTATATTTTGAAAATTATTAATAAATATATTTTGTAATCAATAATTTTATTAAATTTTATTAAAATATTATAGTAATATTAAATACATAAAATAATATTATTTTAAGTATTTATTTGAAGTGAAAAAGTTTAAAAATGACTTACGAATTGTAAGTTATTTTTTAGAAAATGTAAAAGAAAATTATTTATCAGGATTCGTTATATTTTTCACGAAAATTAAGTACAATAAAACAAACAAACCTAAAAGTCATTCATAGATTTAAATTGAGCTTATTTGGATTCTCAATTTTTTGAGGGCGAAAAACCAAAGTAGTCATCAAAGCTTAAAGGGAGGAAGCCTGAAAAGTTTTGAAACATACATGGAATCACGTTTTCAACAGCTATTCGGATTTATAATCATCCGATAGCAACCCCAACATTTGATGAATCATTAAACCACGAAACGTACATTTCCCCATGCAAATGGCATTGACACTTCAATCCTTGACTCTTACGTTACGTCTCCTCTTCCGCTTCCCCCCCCCCCCCGCCCACACCTTATTAGCTTCTTCCACCCAAAATAAAATCCCTAGAAATAATCATTATAGCCATGAAGAATGTGCTTCCATGGACCACGATCTGGATCGTGATCTCATGGTACGGCTCCAACATTGGAGTCCTCCTTCTGAACAAGTACTTGCTCACCAACTGCGGCTTCAAGTTCCCAATTTTCTTGACCCTGTGCCACATTCTCGCCTGCTCTTTGCTCAGCTACGTAGCCATAGCATGGCTCAAGGTGGTTCCCATGCAGACCATCGGCTCCACCAAACAGTTCGTCAAGATCGCAGGGTTGAGTTTGGTTTTCTGCTTTTCGGTTGTGCTCGGAAACGTCTCGTTACGGTATCTTCCGGTGTCATTTAATCAGGCCGTCGGCGCCACGACACCCTTTTTCACGGCGGTTTTCGCCTATTTTATGATGAAGAAGATGGAGACTTGGGTTACATACATGACGCTCATTCCTGTGGTTGCTGGAGTCGTCATTGCTAGTAGGGTAACAATTTCATAACTTTACCAGTGTTTTAGGATAATTGGATTATTTCTGCTAGTGAGGTTAATGTTGAGTTTGGTTGTTTTGCTTTTAGGATTTTTGGATGAACTATTTGGCACATTTATTTTAAATTCTGATTTTTCGACTCAGGTCATTGGAAATTAGGATTATTCTAGGTTTCAGTTATTTATTCGGTCAATTTAAGTTCAAATTATTATTTTTATATCTCGAAGATAGTCTCCAGAAACTGCTAATCCTCTCCCAGTCAAACATTTCCGAATAGACCCTTTCACTCATATGGATAAAACCTTTGACAAATTCACATGATCTACTAGAACGAAATTCAAGAATTTAAGCATTAAATCTTTGACACCCTCAACTAGAATCACTATATATACTCCTTAGCCACGACTAAGGAAGGAATCCCTTCTCGTTTTCCTTCTCCTCGACTCCTATATTTTTCATTATGACATCACCTCTAGAACAGAGAAACACCAATCAACGATCTTTTTCCCACCGATCACGGTTCTTCATTCGAACCAGAAGAGTGAATCGTCAACGACATACAATATAAACTTGTTTTTGTCAATAAAAACAACAATTTTTATGATCAAAATAGACTAGATAGGATTTAATTTAGGATTGCTAATCAAGTTTTCTAGAGATTTGTGAATAGAATTTCACATAATGGTGTACGTGGTGTTGTAGGCAGAACCAAGTTTTCACGTTTTCGGATTCATAGTGTGTGTTTCAGCAACAGCTGCAAGGGCGTCCAAGTCTGTGCTTCAGGCTATTTTGCTGTCATCAGAAGAGTAAGCTGCAACAAAAGTGGATAATGAAATGAGCAGTTTTCAAATTTAACCAAATACTATTCATGCCAGGGAAAAACTGAACTCAATGAATCTGCTCATGTACATGGCACCAATAGCAGTGGCGATATTGCTTCCGGCCACGGTGTTGATGGAGAGGAATGTGATAGGCGTAACAGTGGGACTTGCAAGGAAAGACATGAGAATAGTGTATTACCTGCTTTTCAATTCATCGCTTGCATATTTGGTGAATTTGACCAACTTTTTGGTCACTAAACACACAAGTGCATTGACTCTCCAGGTACGGATTATACAACACAGGAATGCATGCAGAATTTTATGTTTAGGATTTTATTCCGAGCTCGGTTGAAAATGTGGTTGCAGGTTCTGGGGAATGCAAAGGGTGCGGTGGCTGTGGTGGTGTCGATTATCATATTCAAGAACCCTGTTTCAGTTGTGGGAATGATGGGCTACTCCTTGACAGTCGTTGGGGTCTTCCTTTACAGTGAATCCAAGAAGGCAAAATAAATGATTTATGGGGACATCCTAAGAAACTCATTTCTATTGATTTGCTACGCTCGGAGTTGGCTCACAAATTTAAATCTCTCTCTAACAGTACTTCTAATCCCACTACTACTATGAGACATCCATCAGAGTTAAAGTTATTACATCCTCTACTTTTATAATCTTGTTACTTTATTTAAAAAAAAAAAAGAGTTGAATATTTTAACTCCACTTATTCCATTCATAATTTAATAAATTTGGTTTGAAAAAAATTCAAATTTCAAAATAAGACTCAAATAATTCGACTCGAATCAAAAAAATTAAATTTTTTTGATTCAATCCGACACAAAAATATTCAACTTGACTTGATTCGTAATTTTATAAGTTCGATTGGACTTGAAAACAATTCAAATAAAATTTAAGTTATAAAATTAGAGTCGAATAATTCAAATATTTTAGTAATTAATAGATTGAGTTTTAAGTTCGAATAGAGTACATGAGCTCTTTGTACGATGAATGTATATCACATATGAGAAAATATGAAAAAATGTGTATGTGTGTGTATCATAGCAGATGATTATAGACAATCATTTAAATTGGAATCAATTAGTGTCATTACATTATAAATATTTACAATTAAATTTGAACATAAACTCGAATAACTTGACTCAAATTCATAAATTCAACTAAAAAAATTTCAAATAAAATTTGAGTTTTAAAATATGAAAATAAATGTGTTTATATCATAGCATATGAACTCTTTTATTGTTACCATTAAAAAATCATGCGAATTGGAAATATTAAAAACATTATAAAAGTGGAATAATTAGATTTGGCATTATAAAAGTGGCATAATTTGATTATGCCAAAGAAGTAAAGAGATTAATTTTAAATTTCAGCATAGGAAAAGGTCTAAAACCATAATTAAACCTTATTACCATTATATGTAAATTTATGTGTATAGCCTATATGATGAAGGGGCATGAAACCAACCAATTGCCTCCCAAAAGAAACTAAAGATAACCATGGCCTAAACCATGAAGCAGAGATCCAAAAACTATCAGAAAAATTAGGACACATCTCGGAAGAAAAGTTCCTTTTACAATGTTAAATTTCGACTTGAAACTGTGACTGTATTGAATGTAAATACTAGGCAATGCAACAACCTCGAGCCAAAGATGTTGGTTCAAACCATCTAAAATCTGACATAATCATTGCAACTTGCCCAATATATATATTAAAAAGAATATGTCTTCTCATGTTTATCCTTGATTTCAGCTTTCAGTTTTAGGGGTACTGACCTCAGCACTTGCTGTGGCTGGAGAAGAATTCATCAAACTGGCGGCGATCGCAACCCTCAAGTCTTCATCTTCCATATCTGAAAGCAGTTGCAGATCAGTCTCAGTCAATGCAGGTTGTTGACTCATAGTGTTTCTTTGAGAAGGAGCTTGTGTTAAGTTGCACGATTTGGTTATGCTCTCAGCATCCTCTGGGGACAGCCACTGCCCGTACCCGTTAGAAGCTTCAGAGGAAGAAATAGGGAACTCTTTAGGGAAGTTTCCCCTCACCAGGAAAATGCTCCACCCTGATCCTTTCAAAGAGTCCAGATAGGCTGAGAGATAGAACTTCGAGAAGTTCAGCGGCGCAGCATTAAGACTGTCGAAATTGTACCACTCTCCATTGACTTTCCGGATGCAAAACCAATGGTCGTGCAGATGACAAATGAAAGCATTTTCCAGCTCGGGGTCGATCTGGGCAGCCTCAGCAACTGGGCAGTCAAGGGGAATAACTTGCAAATCCCAGACTTCTAAAGCCTTTTGCAAAACCTATGGAAAAAGTTTCCAGAGTAGATATCATCAGACGATTCCATAGATATCATCAGACATGTACATTTACTAGTTTGAACAACCAACAGGAAACAAAATGATTCCATAGATATCATGGTCACTCTTCATATAAGATTATTGAATATATAATCATGCTTGGGCACGCACGAAAGGCCCCTGAATCATCTTGATTTGTAAAGCAAAATACGAAGCAAAACAATGCCAATGACTAACACCCTAACGTAAGCAATGTTCCCACCTAACTTTCCAGGCCTCCCTATTAGGAAAGAAGTTAATAGCATTTTTAATTAACCCTAGCTTAATATATTCTCGAGATATCTATAAATGGAATCATAAGTCTCAACACTTGATATATTTACATATCGGATGCATATTTAAGGATTGTGGAGATGAGTTTGACTATATCAATTATATTCTTTTCCTTTAGCAATCGCATATATACATGACAAAGCATTTATATGTAGAAACCAACTGTAGATTTCAATAACAACCTAAGATTGACCATACCACAGAAGGAATTATCATTTTTTTTTATAAAACCCCAGCTGAAATTCCACAAATACATAAAACGAGTTGGAGAAGATGATAATAATACTGGGGTACTCTCCGTCAAAAACATCCAGATTAAGTTAGATTCTACAAAATCAAGTTCATAAAAGTATAGGTAATTGTTCAGAAGGAATTATCATAAAGAAATTTCAAGATGAAAACCTTATCCAGAGGCAGAATTAAACCATGGCCGGAGGGACTTACTCCCCCAAACGATTTCGAAAATTTTACTAAGGCCTTAACCACGACAAGTCACAATCATTCAAACTTCAACTAATATTCTAAATATAAGTTTCCTCACCTAAATCTCCAACCAATAGTGTTGAAAAATCATTTTTTTTTACTTCTGTTGCCATTATGTCCTTGTACCGGTTTCTTATATTTACGTTTCCAAATTCAAAACTTTAATTGGCGGTTGATATTGGTGGATAAATTGTTTTACATTTTATTATTATTTTTTCTTGTCCCTAAACATGTATAATAAGTTTTAATGAATTCCTTACTCTTTTTTATAGTTTTAATTATCTCAAGTTGGTGTTTCATTCTTTTTATAAAATGATTATTTGCTAATTTATCATTAAAAATGTGCAACAAGTTCAAAAAATTGAATTTCTTACAAACAACATGATCGTAAATATTAAAAGAAAGATTCTTAATTTTTATCATTCTATTTATGATTGATAAGAATTAAGGTTTTATAAGTTATTTTTATTAGTATAATACTGCCTATATGCTTTTATATTGGTAAAATATTAAAACATATCTTAATTAAAACATATATTAATAAGTTAAATAAACAAGTATATAGAAACAAATATATCATGCACAATAAACTAGCAAATATATATAACTTGCTTTAATACATTCCCTTCGTTCCAAGAAACCAAATGTAACAGATATATAGTTCCACCCCCCCCCCCCAAAATTTAATATCATGATCCGCCACTGGCCTTATCCTATATTATTTCGTTATAATTGCACAAACTACCAGCATTTTCATAACAATCGGATTCTAATATGTCAAAAATAATCATGTAAAGATTCTCACGCATTTCACTAGGTAGAAGAAAGGCTTTTTGTTCATATTATACTTCTAAAGATGTTCATTTTTCTCTCTGGATTAGGGTATTCAAGCGTTGGACTTGGATATTGAATATCTAGCCCTGCCCCAGTTTACATACATGCATGCATGCACGCAAACAGCCTTCTCGGGAAATCTATATTTTGCTTTCTCAACTACTAAAACACTACAAAGATAGTACTTTGGAGGGAGGTAGCATATATGGAAAAGCCACAAATGAAAGGCTAATATTTTGGTTAGCAATTTCAGCAATTATAGCTATAATACATTCTATAGAGTGAAATAAATATGCGTATACGTAATATGTCCTGCGTATACATGTAGATTTTCAAGTTTTATAAACAATGGACCACATATATCGTACTCTCAGAGTATGATCTTCTACGGACAGGTTCACAGACATGATATTCACCAAACACCAATGTCGTTAAACAGATCAATGCAATCAACTTAGGCCGCAACAAGTCAATTCCATGTGAAACATAGTATAGTATCATGTAAATTGTAATATGATTCCCAATTTCCCACTGTGGGTGCTTCTTTAGCTAACAGGACTCAAGCAGAAAATCAAGATGAAATTAGCTACTTTAACACGTAAGGAAAAGGTGCAGGCAGTTCGAGTTTAAACCTCTTAGCAAAACAATCATACTTTCGAAGACAATAGAAGTAACTCTTAATATAACAGGCAAACTGCAGTTCGAGTTTAAACCTCTTAGCAAAACAATCATACTTTCGAAGACAATAGAAGTAACTCTTAATATCACAGGCAAACTGAATAAAACATTCAAATTATTCATGTCTTAGTCTAACAATTCAATTGCCATAATCCTAATTACTCAAACTCTGAAAGAACTTTAACGTTGAGGAGGGTAAAGCCCTTTCAAATTCTATTAGTATTCGTTCTTTCCACATTATGAGCAAGTACAAGCTTTAACGTTTTCAATAAGGAACCAATTTTATACACTTAAATCTAGATTTTACCCTTCACTTCCATCAAATCTCGAAAATATGAGCAAAGTAAAGGAAGAAAAAAAGAGAAAAAAAGAAGAACCTGAATGCTAAAATCGCCACCAAGGGAGACATTGTGGGATTCCTCAGAGAGGAAATCACTGGAGACGGCGGCGGAAGCGGTACCTTCGAGCATCATCTGGCGCTCTTTGGAGTCGAGATCGGAAGCTAAAGCAGCTAAATCAAATTCGGAGAAGAAAGGTCCTTGTAACACCGTGTTGACGCAATGAACGGCGCACAAATTCGACTCTTGTACCTCGTGGTACAACATACCGCCATTGCTATCTCCCTCCATCGCCCCAAACCACTGAAGTTAAATTGAATAAATAAATACCTAAAAGAAGACCCTCATTCGTTGTGTATATATATATATACGGCTAAAGCAAATGGAATTCGGAGAAGATAATGGAAAAAAAGTAACAAAGGATATAATAAAGGTGAGTGTAAATATCGATATTGATGTTTGATTAAGTTTTCTTTTTCCTTAAAAGTAATTATTTGATCATTGAGGTTATTTTTTTAAGAAAATGGTCTCATTAAAAATAATGATTTTAAAAGGTCTAGAAGGGGAAAAGAGTGTCCACAAAATATATTAACCATGATCAATGTCATGAGTTACAATAGAGATAATAATTTCGAGATAAATAGAGTAAAAAATAATGCATTCCCTGATCTAAGTGCCAGGAGACTAAATCATGAGCCACTTATTACAAATATGCGGGACAAAAACAAATTTGAAAGATGCTTTGGTTTGCAAAATGGAACGAGCTTCAGCCAGATGAAATCCTAAAGTGAACAAATCTACCACATCATGAGACAGTTTATTAGCCACCATTGTCGAATCAGTCTTAAAAATAACTTGGTGCCAAGGGTTCTCTTGAGCAAACTTTAAATCGGCAATCATAGCATGGATGTAAGCTTTCCCAAAATTTAGGTTAGTGACCAAAATGTAAAATTTGAAAGTCTAGTGGTCAAAGTATAAAATTGGGAAAAATTAGGGACCTAAATGGTAAATAAAGAATTTTTATTCCATAATTTGATAGTTTACTCTTGAGAGTGGGGTTTTATTGAAATCATATTCTTAATCTAGAAATTGTGTTAAAAACTTGAAAGTGTTGAAGTTTAGTAAAAATTCGATAAATCGGATCGAATAGAAATTTCAGAAAAATTTGAAGGATGATAAATTAAGCTTAGAAATATGTTTTCCACATTTTAAAATGATGGAAAATAATATGGAGCATTGGATTTGAGGATTTAATTCCATTTTTAATTTGGACCGTTGGATTTAAATGGTAAGATTGAAATTTTTGGAAAGTTGCTTGGTTAAATTGGAAAAGGGTAAAATATTTTGTCCATCTTTGACTTTAGAAGATGATAAGGGTTATGTGGCTTGGTATTATGGTAAATATCAAGTTTTATTAATGGTAAAATGGACATTTCACATTAAATGATTTTTTAATTCATTTAAGCATAAATTAAGGTCAAATTAACATGAAATTAAGCTTAGAAATTTCATGAAAGTTGACCATTTTTCAGCTACATTGCCGCGAGTCTCAACCAAGGTAAGAGGAATTTTTATTTTCAATTTTTGAGTAATTTCCTTTGGTTTTTGGATTAAGATGTGAAATAGAAAATTGTTCTATTTGAAAACGCTATCATTTGGTACCATTATTGTTTGCTAATTTGATTTGTGTTCATAGATCCCAAATTCTAGAGTTTATGTTCACATTAAGGTTTATGAAATAAATGAAGGATTTTGATGTTATTGAGGTTGTAGAATTATTTCCAAGCATGATTGATGATTAAAAAATCACTTGTACATGATCATATGAACATATGAAGTTTTGGCCTAACCCTAATCTTAGAAGAAAAATGTGTTTTTGATGAAATTAAGTTTGGTTTTTGATTGTAGAGATTTTAAAAGGTTGAATCGAAGTTGATTTCATGCTTGAATCGAATCAAAATCGAGTAAAATCATGAAAACTCTAATCTTAAACATACAAAGTATTCGACCATGACTATAGAGGATGAGAAAAATTATGGAAAAATTATTTAGGGGCTGAAAATGATTTAGGAAGTATTATACAATTCTTATAAAAATTTGTGGACCATTCTGTAATTTTTGAAAGATTAGGGGACCAAATTGGTAATTTTGGAAAAATTGTGGATTGTTGTGTAATTGTTTAATAGTTGATGTATTATGCTGGAAATTAATGTTTGAGTGTTGAAATAGAAGATAGGATGTGAAATTGGATTATTTTGGAAAGCTTGTAAAAGTTGAGGTTTAAATAAAAATATTGAAAGGTTGGGAGCTTAAGTGAAAATGTTATGTGAAGTTGGGATAAAAAGTAACTTGAGTGGTCAATTAGAAGTATTAAGTTAAACATTTATGTTTTGACATGGAAATTGTATCGAGTAAGCATCGGAAAATTTGTTAGAAATTTATTTTGCAAAGTATGCATATGTTAGTAAGATTCTAGCATTTAGTTTGAATTTGTATATGTTTGGTAATGATGTTCATTTAGATATTGAGTGCTTGAAATCAAGATCAAATATTATTAAAGCTAAGGAAAAGCTTAAGGATGGAATAAGAAATTCTAAGGAAGGTTGCAAGCTAAGGACAGAAGGTGAGTGCAAATTTAATTCGTACTTATGTTATCGAACAAACATTGGCTTGCGATGAGCCAGTGACAGAGTTACTATGGTAAGGAGTGACTCCTAAAATGTTATGTGATTTGTGATGCATTCATATATGTTCATTTGGTGAGCTAATAGAATTACTGAATAAGTTGAAAATGTAAATTGGTGAAATCTGCTTAGAATTTATGTTATGGACAAGAAATTTAGAAAATCACCATAAATTATACCAAATGATTAGAGGATGATTTTTATACGTTGGATTATTATATCAATATATTTTTGTTTAGAACAAGTGGAAACTGATTTCAAGGTATATAAAAAAATATATGATTTTTTAACTTAGGATAGGTCTGCTCAAAACAGATTCTGTCGGTTAACTTTGAAAATTCACAATAAATTGTACAAATTCACTACTAGAAAAAAACCCCTTTAATGACGCGCAATGCGCGTCATCTATGGGTGCATATGACACACAAATTCGCATCATTGAAGCCACCGACATAAATATCAGATGTCGCACAATTGTGCGTCATAAATCTATGACGAAAATTTATGACGCTCATTTATGACGTGCATTTATGACGCGCATTGCGCGTCATTGAAGCCCCCGTCATAAATGAAGATGACACATATTTGTGTGTCATAAATTTATGACACGCATGTATGACTTACATTGCGTGTAATTGAAGCCCCCGTCATAAATGAAGATGACACACATTCATGTGTCATGATTGTATTTCGTAAATATATATCATGTTATATATAAGAAATCCATTTGCATACAATATATTCACATTAAGTTATCAAAAATATTGTAATCATATGTCGATACAAGGAACATATTAAAAAAATTAAAGAACAAAAACCTGATTCAACTATTAATCACACAGTAACTTCATAATCCTACTACAGTAAACTTGAACATCTAAAAACTAACAAAAGTAAAATATATTCATTCAAAAGCTGAAGGAATATAATGAATAGTTACAGGACCTTTTACAGCAAAAAGTACCATAGTTTCATCTACATCCCCCTCTTTGTTCTCTTCTTCTATCTTTTCAGAATCAGAAAGCAAACCTCAAGCTTTCTCCAAGCGTTCTTCTAGGGAATCTTCAAGCAACTATGAGAAGTATAAGAAGCTCAAAGTTAAAAAAAATTAGAAATATGTGAACAAGTATGCAAATGCATATTTAAGTGGAGTACAAATAGGATTCAGTATAGAGCTGATGGCAGCAGGAACCCTTTTACTTTCACTAATGGAAGGATAATTATATATGTTAAATCCATATATAATTATACGACCAGTTCAGTAACTCACTCCCCAATGTATTTCTTTCTGGTTTATCTAATTAGCTGCATCCTGGAAGCTTCCAATAAGTGTTACAACCTCTGCATCATCAGAAATGGAACTGGGTTGTCCAGAAGAAATTACAAGGAAACAAAGAAAACTATGTCAAACAACACCTCTTTTGCATACGTAACATGCAGAATATGAACAATGAAAATGGCATCACCTTGAAAGTTAATGTGTTCATTGATGACCCCAAGCATTGCAGTGGATTGCGTTTTATGCAAATATTGCAACAGAAGATCATAGGAATATCGTCGAAGTGATTGACAACAAATTGAACAGTAAATGAGGAAACAAATAGATTATTTTCTTATCTATTAGCAGTTACCAAAGAAACAATTTACGGCTTTTACCTGACATATCTTGATGTTAACATTAGACAAGTACGATGATTAAATATATTGTGTTTTACTAAAATTAAAATTAAGCACTTACATCATATAACAAGTAATCGCAGAACCAGGATTATTACATCTCCTGATTAAGTGAATGGTCTGTTAATGCCCTTATTTTACTCTGCCTAAGAGAACTAGCAAATTCCATCTCCTGATAGAAAAAACATCTAGGTAGCAACAATATATAAGAGAAAAATTATTCAAACCTCCAATATATAACTGTATGCTATTGCACCCATTAAAGCCAAAGTGATACCCTCACAGTTGTCAAGCTTAAGAACCATTAACATTGGTAGTCTTACAGACTTCACAAAAAGAAAATGCATCAAAATATGGCTTAACCAGACTAATTATAACTAAATTAACCATTTGCAAAAACTGACCTCAAGAGATATGTTAGGACAATATGACGAATTCAGAACATGGAGAACAAAACAAGAGCGAGCTATTTCTTGCAATGTTTCATCACTAACACACGAATAATTTGACATGTCTAAAGACTCTAATTGAGGGCAAGAAGTCACTGCGGAACCAATTGTTGCATCTGTAAGTTTGTGGCATGCACTTATATCAAGCAACTGTAAAAGGGGGCAATTAAGGGCTGCTTGTGACATATTACTACGTTTCAAGGACAAATTCTTTAATAGTGGGCACCTGCAAAAGATCAAATGTTAGCATAACGGAAGAACATATTGACATCAAAATATAATTTACAATCAAATCTAGATTTTGCTTCACCTGATGGATATACGCATCACACGGTATTTAGTTACTTTCAGATCACATAACCCAATGTTAAAGCCTCAAGATTTCTACCAATCATAAATTTTTATACACATTAATAAGAGGCTGTGCAAAATTCATTTTATTAGAACATAAATTATGTCAACAAAATATTACCGTAATGAATGGACAACTTTCATAACAAGAAGGTGCATGCTAGGAGTGCCACTCAGGTTCACTTCAGTGGCATTTGGATATCTTTGACAAATGTCATCAATTGCAAGATCAAAATGCAACGTTATTGCAGTATGACATCCAATTTCATTACATCAATGTACCATTTTCTCATGCAAAATAATATTATAATCGAATACCCATATAGTTTTCTTATCTAAAAAATAGTGTCAACTCCAAGCAATTTCTAAACTTTGTTTGGAGCACACTGTTGAAAATAAATGAGAACTAAGTAAAGATATTGAGCAAATCTGAGACTCACATTGTTCAAGAGATATATTCTAGTTTTCAAAGTTCAAACACCTCCTAAAGTCCTCATGAGCACTAGCTAATCGCCATTGCCTACAAATAATGGCAGCATTACAAAGATTACAATGATCCAAGAAAGAGAACACCTAAAAAAAAGGGAAAACAAACAAAAGGCTCAATAAGATAAAACAATACAAAAAATAATAAAAACTGAAATAGTGTAATTAATCAATATGCCTACCATATGCAATAAATCATAAGTTAGATCCATTCGAATCTCAAAATCTTCAGCTCTCAAACCACCTTCATTTTCTTCCTCATTCCCAACTTTTATATCAAAAGGATGGCCATCACTCTCATTATTCGACATGAAATTGTGATAAAATACCCCATTATTAGACGAAATTGATGAGCATTGTTTGATACTATAATCTCTCTCTCCTGATGAGTAAGAGGTGCCCTGATTGCAATATAAACTTCTCAGAATAAGTATGAAAACAGAATAAATTTCTTAAAAAAAAAGTTGTCTAGGGTAATCCAGTTAACTCACTGATAAAAGGTGTGGACTTTAGCTCGTTTGTGATGTGAATCGTGGTGTTCACAATCATTTACGGCAGCTGAAGAGGAGGCGCTAGTCTCACCGATGAAAGAACGCAGGCAGCCAACTAAATGGTGCAACATAGGATCGACCCAGTTCTCACTGTATCTCGTGGCGGTGGAATTTTCTTAAAACGACAACAACATCTCGTGTCCCTGTCGTTGACCGTTAAGGGTTCTGTTTAAGGAAACAGATAGACCGGTGGAGGTTTATTCGACGCCATCATTTGTAATATTACCCTCAATGTCGTCGACATTTGCCAATAAACCTTCCTTCATGGTTCCTCCCATGCAACTTAATCTCCTCCTTTTCCTCCACAACACCAGACTCCGCCAAGAAATCCTCCAATGTCATCATCTCGTTCGACGCCTCCTCTTTCATCGTGATCTCTTTCCTCTCACCCGATACAATTTCCCTCCAAACCTCGTCCACACTTCTCACAACATTGTTATTAAAATTCGTAAAGCTTGAACCTGAGAAGCTTTGAAATTATCCGCGGCAACATAATGAAAAGTGTACTCCGTGTTTTTCTAAATTTTTTGGATTATGACTATTAAATATGACACACATTATTGTAAGTCATAAATTGTTCAGATTTTATGAAACATGACATTTTTTATGACACATTTTTTGCAAGTCATAAATTAGCGTTTGTCATCGTTCGTGTGTCATTAACGATATATTTTCTTGTAGTGATTGAAATAGAAGAAGTTCCTTATATGTATATATTTATATTTGATTCTAGTTTCCATTGATACAAATGGAATAATTTTTAAAGGTTTATATTAATATAGAATGATATTTCTTTAAAGGTAGTGCAAACTACCAGGATATGAAATTATGACAAATTTTTGGATTTAACCAAATTAGATGCAAATGATCAAGTTAAAGCTTAGTGGTACTTATATTTTAACTTGCAAATAGAGTCTCAAAGTGAGTGCGATGCATGCATAATAT
Organism: Hibiscus syriacus; assembly: GCF_006381635.1. Lineage (NCBI taxonomy): Eukaryota > Viridiplantae > Streptophyta > Magnoliopsida > Malvales > Malvaceae > Hibiscus > Hibiscus syriacus. Next base: position 6,031,790 of record NW_024062743.1, on the reverse strand, counting down.
TATACATGGATGTTTATACATCATTGGATAGGACTTGCGATAAGTCTACCTTAATTATATTGTCATGATATTTATGGCATTTATTATATATTTGACTTATTATAAATATATCAAAGGTTGAATATAAAATGCATTGATCACTGATCGTTACATATAATGTTTATCATGAACATATATGATATTTACCATGAATGCTATTTCAGGTATGAACTGCTCAATGTTAAAATATGATAATATATATTTCCATGGAAGGAATAAAAATAGACTATATGATCAAGTAAGTCTTTGAGGGACAGGGTATAGTTGGCATGCCATAGAGCCCAGCAGCTGTAGGTTTGATTTAGCACTATAGTGTGTAAGGACAGTTAGTGCAGGTGGTGGGCACGACCTTATGTGTCATATCCACAATACCACTAGAGTGTAAACTTAGTGCAAGTGGTGGGTACGAACTTATGTGTCATAGCACTACGATGCAGGTATTTGACTCAAATACCCAGGGTCCTCAGGGTTTAAATTGAGTTATGGTTTATTGGTTAATAAATGGTAAACAGACAAATAAGCTTACGAGCTTGTGGAATGAATGACAAGTATATTGGTAAGAAACTTGATATCCGATTATATCATGTTATTATATGGTAACATGGTTGAAATACATGTAAAGTGATCATATTGCATTGAATATTATTATTCATTTAAATTTATGTGTTGCATTGCTTTAAATATTCATATGATTGCCTCACTAAGTGTATACTTAGTGTGTGATGATTTTCACGCGTAGGAAAAAAGAGGAAAATGAGTAAGAAGATGAGCTTGGCATCAATCACCAAGGAAATATTTACAGGTAACAATGATAACATCCTATTGTGTTCTAAAAGTTCTAGCTGACATGTATACGATAATGAAATATTTGTAACTTCTTAATATAGTTAATATTAAATATAATTAATAGTAGGAATAAATATTATCGTATTAAACTATTCTTAAAAAGATTAACTTGGGTTTTAAATCAAACATTTTAGACAATCTTATTTATTTTATTAAACAGAACAGAACTGTCTATTACTGATTGAAACTAGTTTTGAATTGGTAATAAAAAATATTATATTACAATTTTTATCTGAATAATTATTTTATAATAATTGTTCAAGTTATGAAACTAGTGATATTTGAATGAAACCAAAATTTTACTCAGTTCAATTAAAGAAATATTTTGAATTTATGATGTGACATCTATAACTCGTATTGATTCGTATATACGGGTTATGGGTGTTACATTTATTGGTATCAGAGTAGTATGTTTAGCCTATTCTAGGACTAAACCGAGCTTTTTTGTGTCAAAAAGTGCATACATGCCAGTAGGATGTCATTGTTACTGATTTGGTTATTGTAAGGTTCGATTGATACCACTCATTATTAATGAAAATGGATTAGTATAATGTATGTATAAGATGTGTATCATCGATGGTTTGTAGTAAGAAATCAAACAAAATGTTTTAAATATAAATAATAATAATAATAATAATAATAATAATAATAATAATAATAATAATAATAATAATAATAATAATAATGTTGTTAGCCACAATTCTACTGTTTAGTCTAATAAGAAGATGTATTGGCACAATGGGAAGTGCCAATGTTGGATTAAGGAAAACCCTCGTTTATGCATAAATAGAGTATTGATGAAAGAATGAAACATTATACTACAATTGATCCTAAGTGATATGTGTGAGATTAACCTTTTTTTTGCTATAGTATGAGGGTGAATCGTAATTGTAGACAGTAATTGTCCGGTAAGGATTCAACATGTTGATTTATAATAGACTTGATAGAATTACCTTTCAAAGGTAATTTTTGGAATGGATTGATTAACCCTACCATGTTGCAATGAATTATCGCTTATATATATTGAATTTTATAGAACTAAAAAGTTTCGAGATATTTGTGGTAGGGAAAGAGAGTAAATTTGTTTTTAATGTGATTTTAGTATCAATTGCTATAAAGTTATTACTACTAGGTTATCAAACCTTCTTAGTAAAAGAGGTGGATAATCAAACTTTCTTAGTTAAGTTGGAAGATATTTTAACTGTTTGAGGGTATCCAAATGTATATCTATAGAAGTTACTTGGATTACCTCTAGATTGATATGTATAAAGTAAAATAGAGATGTTTCTCGGTATTGCGTTTATTTATATAGCCCATATCGAATGGCTTTAACAGAGCTCAGATAATTAAAGGCATAGTTAGTAGAATTGTTAAGAACGGGGATTTACAAGACTAAGCGTGTTATCTAAGATGCACCGATGTTATTGTGAAAAAGAAAGACGATTCTATACAAGTATGCATGGATTATCGTCCATTAAATAAGATAAAAAAGAAGAACAAGTATCCTCTTCTGAGGATTGATAATCTTTTGATCAATTAAAAGGTGCATTGATTTCTCCCTAGTCAGATCTCCTATCTGAATATTATTAGTTGAAGATGAGGAAGAAGATCTTCTTAAGAATGTTTTCAGAATTCGATATGAGCACTACGAGTTTGTTATAATGTCGTTTAGTTTACCGAATGTTCATGTGACACTTATGGATTGAATAAACCGAGTATTTTTGTTATACTTGGATTAATTGGGGTGTGTTCATTGATATTATTATGATTTGTTGTAAGACCAGGGAAGAACACGATGTCTGTTTTTGTATAGATCTTCCAACTATTCAGGAGAAAAATTGCATGCTAAGTTGACCAAGTGTAAATGTTGGTTGTCTAAGATTGTAATCCTTGGCCATGTGGACTCAGATAAGGGGATAAGAATATATATCAAGGAAGCACGAGATATAGTTGAATGATAAATTCCAAAGAATGTTTTTGAATTTTAAAAATTCTTGGGATTTGTTGGTTACTATCAAAGGTTCATAAAGAACAGTTTGACCCAATTCTGATGACATACAAAGAGTTATACCAGATATTATATGACAAGAATATAATATCACCCTATCATGTATCACCTATACAGCCTCCATATTCTAAGTGGTACAATGATAACTTGTAATGCGAATATCATGCAGGGGCTCGCAGACATGCTATTGAAAACTGCATCACATTCAAAAGAATCATTCAAAGCCTGAGAACAAAAAATATCATAAATTTTGGTGATAACGAGTAACTGAATATAGCTCAAAACCCATTGCCAAACCACGCAGGAGCAGGAATCAATGTACTTGTAGAGGAAAAAGGAAAGTAAGTTATAAAGCAAGTCAATGAGGTAAAATCACCTATGCTTTGGGTATGGATTCAAATGATCAAAGTTGGTTTATTAAGGCCTAATCCATTAGCAGAACGATTAAACATTGGAAATGTATGCCATTTTCATTGTTGCGAAGGATATGTTATACAACAATGTCCAGATTTTTGGGCTTTGGTACAAAAGCTGATGGATGACAAGGAAATATAAATTTTCAAATAAGTACCTAAAGAGGATGAAATGGATATTTGTTCCTCTAACGGATCATCTAGAGAAGTCTACAACTCTAACTATCCTCTAATTTTTAGACCAAGGACTCATGTATCATATAAAATATCTCCAAAGATGGTCATCACTTCTCCACCTCTATTCCCTTATAAAGATGACAATCAAATACCATGGAATTATGACTTTAAAATGAAGGAAACAATGGGAGGAAATGAAGAGGTAAATGAAGTTGGACATTTTACCATAAGTGGGAGATGTTATTCTAAGGAACCTGAGAAGCAAGGCCCGATTGATAAATGGAAAAAGGTTGAATTACAACTGAAATAAAATGAAACTATCATCAATGAACCTGTAACTGAAAATGAAGATATAGAATTCTTGAAGTTTCTCAAACATAGTGAATACAATATTGTTGAACAGTTGCATAAATTGTCAATTCGTATATCAGTCTTATCACTTTTATTAAGCTTAGAAGCGCATCGAATTGCCTGTAAACAAATTGGATAGGCTGATTACAAACATACAGGCTTACAATTTCCTTTCCTTTTCTGAAGATGAAATTCCTTCTGAGATGAGTGGCAGCCCTAAAGCCCTGTATATTACGGTTAAGTGAAAAGGACATATCTTATCTCGAGTGTTAGTAGATAATGGCTCAGCTTTGAACATAATTCCATTAGTAACTTTGAAGAAATTACCAATTGACAGCACAATCATGAGAAATAGTCAGAGTATTGTCCGAGCTTTTGATGGAACCAAGAAAGAAGTATTGGGAAAAATCGACATTCCTTTAACCATTGGTCCAACTATATATGAGATAGAATTCCTTGTAATGGATATTATACCCACCTATAATTGTTTACTGGAAAGACCATGGATTTACCAAGCAGGGGCAGTTCCATCCACGTTACACCAAAAGGTAAAATTTGTAATAGATGGTAGGCTGATATGTCTTAATGCTGAAGAAGACGTCATTGATTCAATCTCTGCCACTTCTGCATATGTTGAATTGGATGAAGAAGCTATTGAGTGCTCTTTCAGATCGTTTGTCACCTTATGGGGAACGTTTTGTTATAAAGTAATGCCATTTGGACTAAAGAATACAGGGGTAACATATCAAAGGGCTATAGTAACATTATTTCATAATATGATGCATAAAGAGATAAAAGTTTATGTTAATGATATGATTGTCAAAGCCAACTCAGAGAAGGAACATGTTGAGAATTTGAGAAAGCTTTTCCAAAGATTAAGAAAATGTCAATTAAAGCTTAACCCCAATAAATGCACATTCGGGGTGACATCTAGCAAACTCTTGGGATTTGTCGTAAGCCAAAAAGGAATTGAAATAGATCTAGATAAATTCAAAGCTATTCAAGGTTTGTCACCCCTACGAATACAAAAGGAGGTTCGAGGATTTTTGGGTAGACTAAATTTTATAGATTGATTTATTTCACAGCTAACTGAGAAATGTGATCCTATTTTTTGCCTCCTTAGAAAGAGTGATTCTGGGACATGGAATGAATAATGTCAAGAAGCTTTTGAGACAGTTAAGAAATATCTATCAAGTACCCCAATCTTGGTACCACATATCCCAAAAAAACCCTTAATTCTTTATTTATCGGTCTGGGAAAATTCAATGGGGTATGTATTAGGACAATATGATCAAACTACGAAAAAAGAGAGAGCTATTAATTATCTCAGTAAGAATTTCACTGAATGTGAAACTAGATATTCTCTAATTGAAAATTTGTGATGTGCTTTGGTATGGACCACTCAAAGGCTTAGGTAGTACATGTTATATTACATTACATGGCTTATATCTAGATTTGATCCTTTAAAGTATCTAATGGATGTACCGACAATATCTGGAAGGTTAGCTCATTGGCAAATTCTGTTGTCATAATTTGACATTCAATATGTCAGTCAAAAAGTAGTAAAAGGGAGTGCAATAGCTTAATTTATTGCAAGTAGAACTTCTCAATAATATGAGCCAATATATTTTGATTTTCCTGATGAGGATTTGATCAGTGGAAGAATCAGTTATATTCACCAATGAATATTGAAAGTTGACTTTTGATGGTGCTTCAAATGCTTTGGGGCATGGAATTGGGGTAATTTTGGTCTTACCAGAAGGAAAGCATTATCCGTTTACCAGCCGACTTAATTTTGATTGCACAAACAATATGGCTGAGTTTGAGGCATGTATTTTGGGTCTTAGGGCTGCTATTGAACGTAAAATAAAAATGCTCAAGGTATATAGAGATTCAGCTCTGGTAATTTACCAAATTAAAGGAGAATGGGAGACAATAGATTCTAAGCTTGTAAAATACCACAAATTGGTTCTAGAACTCATCAAAGAATTTGAAGAAGTGACTTTCAATTACCTTCCCAGAGAATAAAATCAAATGGCAGATGCTTTGGCAACTTTGGCAGCATTTAAGGCAGATGAGTATTCAATCATGATGCCTATTGAAATACAAGCTTATGAATATCCAGCTCATTGTTTTAACATTGAAGAGGAATAAGAAGAGAAACCATGGTATCATGGTATCTTGCAATATATAAGATAACAGAGTTATCCTGAACAAGCAATCAAAAATGATAAGAGAACTATCCGAAGAATGGCATTAGGATATATACTTGATGGTGAAATCCTATACAAAAAGAGCATGGATCAAGTCTTATTGAGATGTGTGGATACCAAAGAAGCCAAAACAATTCTTGAAGAAGTGCACGAAGGAGTATGTGGTACTCATGCTCTTGGGCATACAATGACTAGGCAAATTATGAGATTTGGATACTGTTGGTCAACCATGGAAACTGATAGCATTAATTATGCCCGAAAGTGTTACAAGTGTCAAATTTATGGAGACAAGAAGCACACTCCTCATCATTTGCATGTAATCACAGCTCCTTGGCCATTCTCTATGTGGGGCATAGATGTTATTGGGCAAACTTTTCCCAAAGCCTCAAATGGCCATCACTTCTTTTTTGTAGCAATAGACTATTTTACCAAATGGGTAGAAGCATATTCTTATGTGAACATTACTCAGTCCACAATATGTAAATTCTTGAAAAAAGAAATAATTTGTCGATATGGTCTGCCAGAAAGGATTATTACTGACAATGCTTTGAAATTAAACAACAAGATGATGAAATTGGTCTGTGAACAGTTCCAGATAAAGCATCATAATATCACCACTTATCGCCCAAAGATGAACGGAGCGGTTGAAGTAGCTAATAAGAATATCAAGAGGCTTATAGAGAAGATGATTGAAACTTATAAAGATTGGCATGAGAAACTACCATTTGCCCTGTTAGCGTATCGAACTTCAGTACGAACATCAACTGGGGCAACTCTATTTTCATTAACCTATGGGATGGAAGCAGTTTTACCTATTGAGGTAGAAATTCCCTCACTATGAGTTTTATTAGAAATAAAGCTAGGTGAGGTAGATTGGGTACAAACTAGATATGACCAGTTGAATTTGATTGAAGAAAAGAGAATGAAAGCTATTTTTCATGGTCAGATGTACGAAAAGCGAATGATATGATCACATGATAAGAAAGTTCGTCTCCAGGAATTCTACGAAGGAGATCTCATACTCAGAAGGATTCTACCTTTTCAGAAGGATTTCCGGGGAAAATGGATGCCAAATTGGGAAGGACCTTATGTTGTAAAAAAGGTTTTTTCTGGAGGAGCTTTAGTCCTTGCTGAAATGGATGGGCCATAATTACCTTACCAAGTGAATTCTGATGCGGTTAAAAGATATTTTGCTTGAAAGAAAAAGAGAATTCAAGATGAAAACCTAAACAAAGAATATTTTGGAACCAAAGGATGATTTGAGTAATTCAGGGCTCATATTTCCTTAATCTTAGGGTAACAACATCGATTGTTGTTCAACATTATGATTAATGACAAGTTTTAGTATTGGAGATTTGGTGGTATAAAAAGGAGTTCCACACCTTCATCATAATTTAAAATCCTTTTGACATAAGCTACGCTCGAATCACTTTGTGGCGTGCCAGTTCAAAAGCATTTGTGCTATTGGTGTTTGAGGATGCATACTTTATCTTTTACAAGTAAAAGTTTGCCATGTAAATTCTTTGCATGAATAAAAAGAAACATTTTGTTGTTAATTCTTTTTACAAACATCTTTCTTTGAAAATTTAAAACATGTAGTCTAATTTGAAGTACGTAAAATCATGGTGTATTATCATGGAAAAAAAGTTTTTTTTGAAGAATACAAGTATTCTGAGTCTAACAATGATTTTAACATATTTGTCATTAATTGAATGATTTGTCACTTTTACTGGTGGAATTAAGAAGAACAAAAACAGGTTCAGGTTTGACCAAAAAGAATCAAGGTGGTCAGCTAAGATAAAAGTATTATGTTTACTACACCCATGACGAGACTAAGTCAAGAATGGACAGTAAAAAGGGGTCCTCTTTTGAAGAAATAGAAAATACCCTAAAACTTTGTCATTGCACACATTTTAAGGCATAAATAGGATCATGACATTCATAAATGCATGATAGCAAACACAATGTTACATCTACAGGTTTCTCAGAAGAAGGCCGAAGGTCTAAGATATTGGAATTTTGAAATATGAGTAATCAATTCAAAATCCGTAAAAAGAGGGATATCCAAAGATTGCATGAGTCTAGTATTCACGAAAGAGTAGTGGAACAAGTTCTTTCCAATGTTGCAGATTTGATCTTCACGGAAGAGTAGTGGAATCAAATCAAATTCGAATCTGATCTTCACAAAAGTGTAGTGAAACAGATTCTTTTCAAGTCAACCTTTACAGAAGAGTAGTGAAGTAACTCAACCTCGAATCTGATCTTCACAAAAAAGTAGTGAAACAAATTCTTTTCAAGTCAATCTAGCCTTCACAAAAGAGTAGTGAAGTAAGAATAGATCAAAAGTTCGATCTCCATGGAAGAGTGCTAGAACAAATTTTTATGAAGTTAACTGGATGAAAACCTCTTGTCTTTTTATCTTTGTTTTATTTTTGTTAACACAAAAATAAGCAAAGAGGGGCAGTTGTTGATAGTTGTTTTCGTCCGAGTTTTATTATAAATATATTATTTTAATTTCATTATATTTTTATATTATTATTATTATTTATAATTATAATTTTACAGGCTCAAAATTAATTCGAAGGCCCAGTTACAAAACAAACCCTGAACCCATATTACAACCGGACTCGATTCAGGCCCAAATCTGACCCGAGTAGCCCAACACACCTGAATGCTGCTAGAGTTTCCTACATACATCCCCAGCGCCGCACAGATCTCCAACGTTGGATCTGGAGAGATCCAACGGTCCCAAGTGTGACCAGAAGGAACCCTAGGGTTCTTATTACACCCTAGGGCTATTCCAGTCGCCGCCATAGAAGTGATGATGACCTCGTCGCTGTCTCCTCTAACCAGCTGCTGCCACGTCCTCATCGGATCCGCGAGATCTAGGTACATTTAATTCACCCAGTCCCTCAATTGTATAGCTCACAGCCCCTAGGGTGAGTCACCACCGTAGCTCCGGTGACTCGAAGAATGACTTTTAACATGTTCAGTCTTTTAACCGGTCCAAAGAATGACTTAAAGAACCTTATAAATAGGGACGAACATACGAAGAAGAAAAAACAACAAGAAACGAAGAACAAACACCCAATACACAACAACCAAACTAGCCAAATATTGAGAAGAGAGTAAAGGAAGCCTTACCGTTGTGAGAAGCTACTACGTGCCTCCACGCGCCACCTTAGAAGTCGTACTTCTAAGGTATTTTTTTAAGATCTATGAATTTCTAGGGATTTTTAGAGGAAACGGAGGCTCGATTTGGCTTTAGGGTGTTTGGATCTATAACTTTGGGAGATTTGGTGTTTTTTGACCACCGTGGGTGGTGGCCGACGGTGGCTATTGGCGACGGTGCATGGTGATTGACGGTGCATGAGGGAAATGAGGCTTTAAGCCTCTTCAGATCTAATGAGGCTTTTTTATACCCCTCCCCGAACGGCGTCGTTTTGGGGAGAGGCCTGTGTGTAATCCTGGGTATGTAAAATTGTACCTGTGATCCTATAATTTTGAAATCATTCAATTTAGTCACTGAAAATATGTTTTATGCATTTTAATTTTATCTTTTAATTTTATTTATTTATGTTTTGATCACTACTGCATATATATATATACTTTAGGATAAATATCATATTTAGTCCTTAATATCTTTAATCATCTACACTTTGACCTATATAATAATTTAGGGTAAATTACACTATTAATACACTATTTTAATATTATTTCGAATTATGGTAATTAATATTAATATTTTATGTTTTAATCATTCATTATTATTATTATTATAAATTAATTATAATATTAGTATTTATATTTTATGTTAGGATAATTTTATAAGTCATTCTATATAATTTTAATATTCATTATTATAATAGGATTATTTATATTAAATAATATTTAGTAGTTATATATTTTAAATTATTTGTAAATTAAAATTAAATACAAGTTTACTAATTTATTGCAAAGACAAATTAATTAATAAACACTGGTACTAATTTTTGGGCATTGTGGGGGTGCTAATCCTTCCCCATACGTAACCGACTCCCGAACTCTTTTTTCTGGTAAACATACCCCGTGTTGTATTATTTTAATAATATTCTTACGAATTTTATTAGAATAATATAACATTTTGGTGACCAATCTCACCACATTAAAAGATTGGTGGCGACTTTACAACTTAGTGCTTATCTGATTCAAGGAAGATAAACACTCATTTTTTCAAGACTAGTTACACTTAGGTATATTATTTGCACTCGCAGGGCAGAGAAACGTCTCGACAAGTATAAAATATTAATTGTTGAAATTAAGTGCATATGCATAAAGTTTTTCTAAAAATGTTATGCATTTGAAAATTTTTTATATCAATTTTTAGAGAGATGTCATTTTCATTTAAGCCACATGCATAAACATTCAAACTTAGGTCAAAAATTTAAAATTTGTAAAATCAAAGTATTTAAAAAGTTGATATCAATTGTTAGAGATATATCATTTGCATTTAAAACCAATTTTGACCAAAATTCCTTATGATGAACAAAAATAATGAAAAATCATTAAAATTTTAAAATGTTCATCATAAACATTTTTTAACATACGTGAGATTAAAAACAATGAATAATCATTTAAAATCAAAACTCATTCATGCTTAAACTCAAATGAGCAACCATATAACCAAAATCAAAAGCCCCTTGTTCCCTTAGGAACCCATGCTTGCTTATTTTTAAAAGATTTTCTTTTCTTTATGGGACAAATATGTTCCAAATTACCATGAAAACGAAAAATATGAGCATTTTGTCATTTTTAAACATAATGAGTTGTTTTTAGAAATTAATTATTTTTCTTTTGTTAAGCTTTCAAGCTTATCTTTTAAATCAAAATTTTCTTTTTCTAAATCATCGATTTTGACTTTTGAAAGCTCTAAATTATTTTGCAAATTTTCATTTTGATTTTCAAAATCAACTTTTGCTTTCAAAACCAATTTATTTTCATTTTTAAGATTTGAAATTAATTTCTTATATTTGGAATTCATGGTCTCGTATCCCAAATACAAAACATTATAAGCATCTTGTAACTCATCAAAAGAACATGAATTTAATTCATTTTTGTTAGAAGATACCTCAGATTCTTCTTTGTTGGCCATGAGGCATAGGTTGACTACTTTATCATCATTGGAGTCATCTTCATCACTCCAAGCTGCCACCAATACCTCCTTCTTATATGATCCCTTCTTTCTTAGAAGGGGACAATCATACTTGACATGCCCCATTCTTTGACAATTAAAGCACACTGGGGGACTCTTCTTCTTGGTTGATTCATGCTTTAATTCCTTGAAAGTCATGAATCTCTTTAACTTTTTGAAGAGCTTGGCCAACTCTTCTTGTTCATCATCATCTTCATCCATCTCTTCACTTGAATATTGATAGCTCTCGTTAGTGGACTTGAGGGCAATGCCTACCTCTTCACTCTTTTTATTTTTCTTCTCTTCACCTTCTTACTCTTCCTTCACCATCAACTCATGAGTGAGAAGGGAACCAATCAGCTCATCGAGAGTGAGAGACTTTAGGTATGTAGCTTCGATAATAGTTGTCTTCTTCGATTGCCATGACTTAGGAAGAGAGTAGATCATCTTCCTCATAAGCTTCTCATTAGGGATTACTTCTCCGAATCCCTTGAGACCGTTGACAATTACGGAAAATCTATCCGTCATAGCTTTGATGTCTTCATCGGGTTTTATCTTGAAGTTTTTGTAGCTATGGTTGAGAAGACTTTTCTTTATTTCCCTCACCTCGTCGGTTTCTTCATGAGTGACTTGGAGCTTATCCAAAATCTCTTTGGCATTGGAACAAGAGAAGATTCTTCCATATTCATCCGAGTCCAATGCACAAAAAAGAATGTGCATAGCCTTAGCATTAAGCTGGAACTTTTTCTTCTCTTCATTACTCGAATCATCCTATTCATCGGGTGGAGTGGAGTAACCCTTCATGATTGAGTTCCAAGCTCCTAGATCGTAAGCTTGAATAAAGAACATCATCTTATTCTTCCAATAGGCATAATTTTCTCCATTGAAGAAGGATGGCTTGTTTACCGGTTGTGAATCTTGAATGAGTGAATCTTCAATGTAATAAGCATCAGATGTTGAAGCTATTTCTTTGTCGGTTACGTCTGGAATCATTAGAGCTTCTTCGAGGATCGTCTCAAGGATGTGAAGCCTTCTAAGGAGTCAAGCTCTGATACCAATTGTTGGGATTTGTGCAAGCTCTAATCTACAACCGAAATGGTTCTCCAAGAGGGGTCGGGTCAGTTTTTGTGTTTAGGGAGTAAGGAGATTGAAAGATAGAAAATTGCACAACGATTTATAGTGGTTCGACTTCTCAACCAAGTCTACATCCACCACCTTAGCTCCTCACCAAGGATTTTCTAACAAATTCACTAATTTGTTCTTTCTTTTTATAGGAAAAAGAAATAACATTTACAAACTCCCTAATTTTTCACGAAACTAGAACCTTTACTTAGCTTTTAGTAGGCTACGCTAGAATCAAAACCTCTTTATAATGAAAGGAAACGTAAACAAGAAAACCTCTCTAAGGAAGATGTTTACAAGAATTAAGCTCACAAGAACAAAATTATTTACAATAGAAATATGAAATAAGATTGAAAAACTCTTCTCTTGTGTTTGATAGCTTAGATAGTTGTTCTATATATTCTTCAAGTGTCCTCAGCTTGTTTTTATAGCTTGAAATGAGTTTGAAGTCGTATCTAGTCATTGGGTATATTTTGGAGCCATTGGGGATTCATTTTCTACAAAATGAAACTACAAATAATAAGTAGTATTGGTACTCCTTCACTGAGTATCGGTACTACCTTTGTAATATTTGAATTTTTGACCGTTGGGCTTGATATTACTGTAGCAGTTTTTATACTACTGTAGTTGTATCGGTACACATTTTACATTTGATGTTTTTGAGTATCGATACTGTTTATTACTGTTCACAGAGTATCGATACTATTCATACAGTATAATACTATTCATAAAAAAATTGTGCTCAATTCCAACTTAAATGGACTTTGAATTATTTTTGAAAACTTTGAATAAATTCAATTAAAGTCCAAAACTATTTTGCCATAATTGTTATATCAAAACTTAGTTCAACAGTTTCGAATAACCAGTAAACACACAAAAAAGAGTAACCTTTTTTATTATCAAAATAAAACAACATTCAATCTTTTTTTCACAGTCGAAAAAGGGCTTTGTTAGAGGTTGCCGGAGTTAGGGAAATTGAAGGGCCTAAGGGGTTTTTAGAGGTCTTTTAGGAGTTCTTTTTGGTATTTTAGCCCTAAATAGGGGCCTAAGCTAGTAGATTTAGGTTTTTGGGTCTTTTTAGGTTGGTTTAGGATTTCTAACTGCCATATGTGGAGGCTAAAACGATGGCTAGAGCGGGATACGAGGTGGTCGGTAGTGGGTCGACCGAGGGAGGGACGAGAGAGGGGAGGGAATTTTTGTTTTTTTAGTTTTGGTGTAAAAATGGAAAAGAAAGAAAAAAAAAGTGATATATATAGAGATATTTCAGGGTAAAATTATGCTTAGGTCCCCCTAGGTTTAGCACATTTTTTCATTTTGGATCATATGTAGGGACCAAATATGTTATTTTCCCTTTTTCTTGCGTGCTATATAATTTTTGGTCTATTCACTATTTAGACCCTCTAGGTTTAGCGTGTTTTTACATTCTGGTCATCTATGAGGAATAAAACCGTTACTTTCCCTTTTTCTTGCATGTTATAATATTATTGGGTTATTTATTGTTTAGTCCCTATAAGTTTAACATGTTTTTACACTTTGGTCATATGTAGTGACTTTTTTAAATTTTATTTTAATTTTCTTGACTAATTTTATAATTTTCCCAATTTTACTTGATAGGGTATTATAGTCTTAAATAATATGAATAATTAGCTTTTAGTCCTTGTAACTTTCGCGTGTTTTTACATTTTAGTCACTAATCAAATTTTTTATTTTGTTTAGATTTAGCCATTAAATTTTAATTTGTTTTAATTTAGCACTTGTTACATGTTTAATTTATTTTCTTTAATCCTTGTAATTTTGTAGTCATGCGATTTAATCCTCGTTTTTTAATTTTTTTTTCTTTGATGTGTGATTGTTTATTTTAATATATTTAATTGTTCTTATTATTATAGCTAGTATTTCATAATTTTTGGTTAATTAGTCTTTTAGATTTCGTTCTTAGATTATGTTAATAAACCAAATCGGACTTATAAATTATGATGATACCCTAGTTTTTAATTAGTGAGTAATTCAAGTCGAGTTTTCTTGTAAGATGTCCGATTACTCGAATCGATTGCTTTACTTTTAAAATTTGTTCATTATCGACTAATTTTCTTAAAAAAAAACTCTTAATTTATTCCCTTAATTTTTAATAGGTTAATGTAGTTATTATTTAGAACTTTTAATTTGTTAATTAGTCCTTAAACTTTAGGAATTATTGATTTAGGCCCTTAAACTTCTAATCTCTTAGAACTTGGTATTTTAGATCTTTAGTCCATGAACTTCAATTAGACTTTTAAGATTAACATAATCAAATAGGTTAAATAGAGCCTCCACTTTTACCTAGATTTCAATATAGTCCTCTTAACTTACGGAATAATTCGAGTGTGCCCTCGCCTAAATGCTCAAGGGACTATGTCGATTATTCGATTTAATAATTGATTAAAAATTAAATAGGGTTAATATTAGAACCTACATTTTAGGCTTGAGCCTCTAGGTTCTTTAATTTTCATAATTTGACACCTTAAGCTAGAAAAAACCTTAATTTACCCTTAGCTTAATTAGGATGAATAAAAAATTGCTTGATTGCATTTTATTTTAAGCCTAAGACAATGTTCAGTTATTAGGGAATTAATAGTATATCTCCCGTAAGTATGCTCAGGGGGTGATTACTGGTGATTCCCGAAAAAGGTCGACATCCTTTTTAAACCGCATCATAATTTCAAAAAATCGAGGCAATATTCGATTATTGGGCATACTAGTTGATCTTCCGCATTCATGGTAGGGGTGAATGCTATCGGTCTTAATAAATGAATACCCTTTTTCAACTTTGCATCCATAATGATATTTTAAATTAAATAAAGTTTGAACTTAAAATTTTTGATTCTAAACATAGGGTAATCAACTAGGTACCAATGTTTTGGTGATTGTGGGGGTTCTAATCCTTCCCCGCACATAACCGACTCTCAAACTTGATTTTTAGATTTTCACATACCTTAAAACTTGGTGTTTTGATAAAAATAAATTGTTTTATAAAAATCACCGATTTTTATGGTATCCCAATCGCATCTTAAATGATTGGTGGCGACTCCTCATATTTCAAAATTCTTTTCAAAGAAAAACCCCCAAGTCTATTATGGTATTTCCCCGCCTGAGCAAAAAATAGTGAAGACAACTTGGCGACTTCGCTGGGGACATTTTACTTTTTTTTAAACAACTTAAGAGTCGAGCCATGGGTCGGTTATCCTATATTTAGGATTTTGGAAATTATGAGTTTGATCTTATTTAATTTATAGTTGGTTATGTTATTTCAAATCGAAAACAATTCTCTCTAGTTAATGCTTACACTTTTACGAATTTATTTAGGACTGTTGCATATCATAGCTCTAAACCCGAGCTCAATCTCGGTTTACCTAAGTAGGGAGAAACGTCATACCTCATGAAGAGCATTGGGCTTCCTAGTGTGGGTTTGATAAAGTATATATGGAAAGCATCATAAGTTGCCTATTCGAATATCAGATCCGAGATACACTTTTAATAGTGTGATCCCCTAAGACAAATCCGATTTGCAAGTCTGTAATGGGTCATAATCGGAGTCAACATTAGCAGGTTGTATAGATGGCTTGGGAACCTTTGCTACAACCCAACCACATGTAGAGAATTTAACAAACCTACCCTGCTAGAGCCATGTAGATAACCTAGAAGAACTAGAACGCATCCAGTTAGGATTTTAATTTTCTTTGGTGTATTTATCCAAAATTTTTAAAAAATTTTAGTATGTATTAATTATTCTTTGAGTTCTTTGAATTAATCGAATGTTACTGACCCATCTCTTTATTTCTTGATTGGATGTATCATTTTCATTTTCATTTCATAACATTGCATAGAAGATATTGATTCCCAGGTTATCTGGTTACTGTAAAAAGAGCTTAAGGCAACAATGTCTTCCGATAGGACCGAGAATGTAATAAATGTTCAGACCTGGTCAGAGTATGGGCAAACATGATTTGAGGACAATATTATAGCTGCTAAACAATTTGTGTTGCCAGAGAAGGTTATTATCATTGTCAATAAAGCACATTGGTTCGAGTTATTAAGAATTTGGGCAAGTTGGCATGAGACTGAGAAGATGCTATTCAGATAAGGCTGTGAAGACATAGTCGAGTTGCTAAGGGTACCGATCGATGCAGTAGTGGTTCGAGCTTTGGTTGAATGCTGGAATCCTGCTTACGGTTGCTTCACTTTTGCAAAATAGACATGACTCCTATCCTTAAAGAATATACTGCTTTACTGAACATACCAAAATATCAAAAGGCACTCACTTTACACTAAGGCGATCCAACCTAAAGTATTCACAACGAAGATGGTTACTTTGATGGGAAATAATAAGGAATAGGTCAAAGAATATATTTAAGATGATGGGATCTCATGGGATCAACTAAAACGTTTGATTTATGAGCAAGCATTATCGAAGAAGAGGAAATATCACTTTGCATTCGCATTGTATGGCTTGGTGGTTTTCTTGAGAAAGGAAGATCACTTCGATATTGCCATATTTGATTTTGTCGAAGTCATTACTATAAAATCAAATCCTGTACCAACCATCCTAGCAGAAATATTCATATCCTTAAACCAGTGTAGTTGATTAGGATGAGGTTAGTTTACCGGTTGTGAATCGTTGTTGCTGGTATGGTGGTGAAATCATTCATGGGTAATTGAAAAGGGTTGGGATCGAAATCATCAACCGGATTTATCTCCTATGATAGATTTCCTTGACAATTACCAAATTCCAGATCCTTTCAAAAGAAAAGAATGGGTTAAGGCTCTATGAAATATGAAAGACACTGAGATAGTCTGAAAAGCGTATTGGTTGCCCAAGGAAGACATATTGTACAGATGCGAAAATCATAACTTTGTTATGTAGCATGGACTGTGGGGAGCAGTTGGTTATACTCCCTCAATAGCACTTCAGCAGTTCAGTACCCGACAATTCATACCAGCTACTCATGGGTTGAAGGGAGCAGAGTTTTCTTTTTCTACCCCAAGTTATCGAGATCGGATCTAAAAAATTTACATTGCCTAGCAAAAGCCCTGTTTTATGAACATTAAGATGATAGAACCAACATTCACGCCAGCTTATGAGATTTAGAGGTTTGGGAGGATCAATGATAGCACCCTGAAACCTAATTTGGAAGATGGGTTAACCATGGAGGAACGATTAAAAAGGCTCCCAATTGAAGTCAAGATTTTGAGAGAAGAAATTAGGTTGATGAATCTGGACAGGGAAAAGGAGCTGAGAAGTTTCTCAGACGAAATGACGATGTGGGAACTCGAACTAATTAAGTGAGATGGGGTGGTAAAGCAGATAGCTAAGGAAAAGTAAAATGTCCAAGAGAGTTTTGATGCTCTGGACCGGGATTTTAGAGACTTGGCAAAGAATATGAAAGCCAAAGGACTGCATCATACTGTTAATGCTTTAAAGATAAAGCTCGATAGAGTGGAGAGAAACGCGAGAAGAAACCAGGAAGAAAAGAAGCGAGCTATGCAACATGCCCAGAGATTAAGGAAATAAAGGGATGAGGTCAATCAGGAGATAGAGAAGATGTGAGCACAAATTGAACAAATCGAATCATAATTGATTAGTTTGGTGAAGGATTTTTATAATCCTTACAACAAAAATGGTATCTTTCTTCAAAGAGAGAATGAGACATTGAAGAATATAATAGCTGAGTTGGAAGGGGGATAGTTAATATATTTATCCGCTCGAGAAATGGCTAAGCAAGAAAATGAAACTTTAATGGTCAAGATTGTTGAGTTGGAAGCAACAGTACAAAGATGCCATGAACGAATCCAACAGCTCAAAGGAAGTCGACCGTTAACTAATCAAGAGATGGGAATTGCACTACGACAAGCTAATGATACCATTCAGGTGCAGCTGGAAGCGGTGGAGAAGGAAGAAGATCAGGCAATGGGGTGGCTCGCCAAGTCTTTGAGTTATTTGAAGAAGTGGCATCCTTAAGAGTTTTTGTGATTCCAGAGTCTGAAGAAGAGTGACACATTATAGAGATGATGATAGAGCTCGAAAAGTTAGGAGATAGGGTTAGATATTATTTATAGTTACTTGTTGATGTACTTTTTTGCCTGAAGTGCTTAGGCATTGTGTGTTGTTGAGAACTTTTTGAATGAACTGGTTATTTTGGAATCAATATCATTTGCACTTGCATTTTTATGTTTTTATAATGTTTAAATCTTAATTCTTGCATTTTAATATTCATTCATTTAATAAGACACCAAATAATAAAATACAATTTTTGATCATTTGTAGTGATCCTGGCATACACCTCACACCCATACGGTACTCGTAAGTCGACCAAAAAATGGAAGAGAGACTAACCCGAATCGAGCAAGACCACCGAGACACACAAGAAGAAATGAGAGAAAGACTGAATAAAATTAAAGCAGAAATGGTAATCTGATAGCTTGATCTACTTAAGAACATTGAGGACATATTCAAAAAGCATTCGACGGCAGGAAAGACCACTACTGACCAACCAGTGTCATCCGATTAGGAGCCCTCACATCCCTAGGTTTTGGACCTGAATCATCGTACCCAGCTGGTTATGCATCTGACCCTCAGCATCCATCTGATTTTACACCAGATCCCCCGCATCCTCCAGGTTTTAAATATGTACATGTTTCTGTTCGATCTCCAGCTCCACAGGAGACTCACCCTGGAATCTATGTGGCCAACCAACAACACAACACCAATTCCCAATGAACTACCCACCTACTGCTAGTGTAAGGCATATCGAATTAGGCATAGAAGAGCTGCCGCCTGACTTTAATAAATTAGTAGAAAAAGAGAAGGCCAATAGTAAGATAGCCCAGCAACTGAAGAGTCTAGAGGAAAGAGTAAAGTTGGTAGAAGTAGAATCGTTTTATGGGATAGACGTAAGGGAGCTAAGCTTAGTTTCTAATCTTATACTTTCCCCGAAGTTCAAAGTAACAGACTTTGAAAAGTACGATGGGACCACCTTTCCATATGCTCACCTCAGTATGTACTGTTGAAGAATGGCGGGTTTTATCGAGAATGAAAAGCTATTGATACATTATTTTCGGATAGTATAACCTGGTCGGCTGTAAAATGGTACAACCAGTTAACAAAATCCCATATTAAATCATGGAGGGATTTAGTAAAGGTATTTTTTGAGCAGTACCACCATGTCACCGACTTAGTACCTGATAGATGGACTCTGTAAAACATGGAGAAACAAAAAAAATGAAACCTTTAGGCAATACACCCAGATGTGGCGTGATATGGCATCACAGGTGTAGCCTCCATTATTAGAAAATGAGGCTATCATCATTTTTGTAAATACCTTGAAGGCACCGTATCTTGGACATCTGTTAGGAAATGCCATTAAGAATTTTGTTGACCTGTTCATTTTAGGAGAACTGATTGAAAATGCCATTAAGAGTGGTAAAATTGATGGAGTAGAAGGGTCAAAGAAGCCCTATTTTAAAAGGAATAAGAACAAGGTGAATCATGCAAACACTTACCACAAAAACTTCACGGCTAGCGTTACGATCACCTAGCCTAGGATAGAGAAAGTAAATGCCCATGAGAATAGAGGGCCAAGAAGGGAGATTACGAGGATGACTTTCTCACATGTTTCAGTGACATGTTCCAAAATATATGAATCGGTATTAAAAGCAAATTCGATACACCCCTATAAGTTGACTCTGCTACAGCTGCCTTACCCTTATTGGTATAATGCCAACTCCCACTGCAAGTACCATGCAGGGATCATCAGGTATGACATCGAGAACTGCCTGACATTAAAAATGATTGTGCAAAATCTCATTAACACTGGAGACCTAGAGTTTAAAACACCAGCTGCGAACACTCACCCCCTGCCCAATCATTGGGGGAAGAAAGTCAATATGATTGATGAAAGGGAGAATAAGAGGATAAAGAGGGATGTATCAGAAGTCAAATCTTCTCTTAGCTGGGTGTTCAGACAACTATGCACATTAGAAATGATCATGGGTGATTCCGAGCTAAAACTGATTGAACGTTAAATATATTGTAAGAATCACTAAAAGAAGGACCACGACATTCAAAATTGCTATAAATTTTGAGGATTTTTTCAAGAGATGATGAACAATGGAAAAATGGAATTATTTAATAAAGAAGAGCGCCAATGAAAGATGGATGTTTGTATGACGGATTGTTCTAACAGAATGCAGGGAACGAGGAAGCATGTGTTCATCACAGTTAAACCTAGAAACAAGAGCTCATCGTCAATAACTCCAAAGGTTGTGATTAAAAATTCGTCTCACTTCCCATTCAATGACACACGACATGCTCCTTGGAGTTATGCAATAAGTGTATCTATAACAGAAGGTTCAAGGTCTTTTAAAAAGATAGGAGAGGAAAAGAAGTCATTCACGAAAGAAATAAGTGAGGTAGGCCACTTCACGAGGAGTGGAAGGTGTTACTCGCCTTAGACGTCCACAGAGGCAGAAAAGAAAAAAGCCAAAGCCAAGGCAGTGGTAGTACAAAAACTTTTCAGCAAATAACCTCCACCAATCATTAATGAGCCAATGACTGAAGCTCAGGGCCATGAATTCTTGAGGTTCTTAAAGCATTGCGAATACAACATATTGGAGCAGTTTCACAAGCAACGGGCCAAAATCTCAATATTAGATTTGTTAATCAACTCAAAAGTACATCGAAATGTCTTGCTAAAATTACTCAACCAGACATTCATCCCTAAGAATATTTTCGTGGGACACATAGTTGCAGATAACTATATCACATTTACTGATGATGAGATCCCGAAAGAAGGGATGAGATCCATCAAGGCTTTAAATATCACGACACACTGCCACGACCATGTCTTACCAGGGGTTCTAATAGATGACGGGTTTGCATTAACCGTGATAACTTTGGCTATTTTGCAAAGGGTACCCGTAGATAGCTCGCACATGAGAGCTTATCACAATGTCATTAGGACATTCGATGGAACCCAAAAGAATATAATTGGGAAAATGGAGATACATTTGTTAATTGGGCCTGCCATCTACAACATTGACTTCGTGGTAATAGACATTCACCCGACCTATAACTGCTTACCGGGAGGCCCTGGATCCACGCTGCAAGGGCAGTTCATTCATCTCTACATCGAAAGTTAAAATTCATGATTGATTGGAGGTTGGTCAGCATCGGAGCCAAAAAGAATTAATTATTTCTATAACATTTGATGCCCCGTACATCGACATCAATGAAAATACCTTGGAATGCTCTTTCAGGGCCTTAGATTTCATTAATGCGACGTATGTGGCCGAATGAAGCAAAATTATGCGCCCCGCACTATCGGATTGTACCAAGATGATAGTAAGGCAAACCCTAAGAAGAGGGGCAAAGACTGGCAAGAGACTGGGAAATGATCTACAGGGAATGGTACGTCCCGTAATTATCGAATGGAATATAGATCGTTTTGGGATTGGCTTTAAGCCCACCTTCCAGCAATGTAGCCAAGAGCTGAAGCAAGAAAAGTCAAGTTGAAATGAGAGGATATCATTGGAGAACGCATGTCCTTCCCTCCTCTAAAGAACTCATTCAAATTCGGAGGAGTATACGACGTATAACAACAGCTAGCCAGTGCCATCAGGATCGAGGAGTTGATAAAAGAGGAGAAATTGATAGGAGAAGCTTTAGAAGGGTTTCTTATCAACATGATTACCAAGGGCAACCAGCCTGGAAAGTTTTTAGCTGTAATCTATCCTTGTTTCCCCGGTGAAAAGCTTGACAACTGGATAGCTAAAGGCCTCCCTGAAGTTTTTACGGTTAACCCTAAGTAATGTCCAGAAATAACTCGTGTTAGCATTTTGAAAGTATCTAAAAGAATTTTTTGTAGAACTCAATGTTATCAAATTGATTAACAAAAGATTATTTTCTTATTTTCTTAAATGGCAATCACTTTCATTCTTCACATTTTTGCATCATATTCTTTGTTCTATATTTTGTATTTTTTACATTCAATACATCTGAGCCAAATTTTAAGAAGATGTCACAATAACACTAGCATAAATGTTCATGAGGCCAGTTACAAGATAGATTTTGAACGACCTTTGCGTCTAGAAGAAGTAAACAAGCGTGAAGATGAGGAAGAATGTGAAGTTCCTAATGAGCTATTAAGATTGGTGGAAAAAGAGGAGAAACAGATTCTACCCCACAAATAAGAAACATATCTCATGAATTTGGGAACAACGGAAATAAAGAGAGATAAAAATTGGCACTACTCTATCCACAGAAATAAGGTTAAAATTGCTAAGTTTGCTCTGAGAGTTTAAAGATGTTTCTGCATGGTCGTATCAAGAAATGCTTGCGTTAAGCACAGATATAGTAGTCTATAATTTGCCTATTAAACCATAATGCATGTCATTTCAATAAAAAACTTAGGAGAATAAAGTTAAAAATGTTATTCAAGATCAAAGAGGAAGTGACAAAACATATCGATACAGGTTTCCTTCATGAGGCAAAGTATCCCGAATGGGCAGCCAGCATAGTTCTGGTACCTAAGAAAGATGGGAAGGTATGCATGTGCATGGATTATCAAGACCTTAATAGGGTTAACCCAAAGAATAATTTTCCCTTACCTCATATAGATACTCTGGTAGACAACATTGTGGGGCATTATAGTTTTCCTTCATGGATGGCTTCTCGGGGTATAATCAGATAAAAATAAATCTGGGGGACATGGAGAAAACAACATTTATAACCGTGTGGGGGACTTTCTGCTATAAAGTGATGTCTTTTGGTTTGAAAACTAATGGGTAACCTATCAAAGAACCATTGTAACTCTTTTTCATTACATGATGCACAAAGAAATTGAAGTATACATGGATGACATGATTTCCAAGTCCCTAACGGAAGAAGAACATATACAGAATATGAGAAAATTGTTCCAAAGATTAAGGAAGTACCAATAAAATGTCAATCCAGCCAAATGCACGTTCGGGGTAAAATCGGGGAAACAAATGGGCTTCGTGGTGAGCCAGAAAGGAATCGAGATCGATCCAGATAAAGTCAAGGCAATTCAAGACCTTTTAGCACCTCACACGTAGAAAGAAGTTCGAGGGTTACTGGGAAGACTAAATTATATATCACAATTCTTTTCTTAGTTGACCTATAAGTGTGATCTGGTGTTCAAATTGCTCAGGAGGAATAATATTGAGGTATGGAATAACGAATGCTAGGAGACTCTGGAAATTATCAAGAAATACATGTATAATGCTCCCATACTAGTAGCTCAAGTACCTGGCAAGCCATTAATTCTCTATTTAACGATTTTTGATAATTTAATGGGATGCATGCGGGGCCAACATGATGAATCAGGAAAAAAGGAAAGAGCCATTTATTACTTGAGCAAAAAGTTTACCGATTACGAGATTCGATACCCACCGATTCGAACGTTGTGTTGTGCTTTAGTTTGGGCAACCCGGAGACTCAGGCAGTACATGTTATACCATACCACATGGTTGATAATGAGGATGGATCCATTAAAATTTTTGATGGAGTATCCTACTCTGACTGGCTGACTGGCTAGATGGAAGATGTTGTTGTCTAAATTTGATGTTGTCTATGTGAGCCAAAAGGCAATAAAAGGGAGTGACATAGCCGACTTTCTTTCAAGTCGTGCCTCAAAAGATTACGACTCTCTAAACTTCAATTTCCCAGATGAGGATTTGATGTGAATTTCTATCGAGGAAGAAAGCGCCAGGGGCAACAATTCTTGGATATTGTACTTTGATGGAGCCTCTAACACTTTAGGAAAAGGAATTGGGGTAGTGTTGATTTTCGCATAAGAGATCTACTATCCTTTAACAAGTATATTAGATATCTTTTGCACCAACAACATGGCAGAATACGAAGAATGCATTATGAGGTTAAAAGCAGCCATTGAAACAAAGGTCAAAACACTTAAAGTATATGGAGATTCCTCATTAGTAGTGTACAAACTAAGGGGAGAATGGGAGACGAAGGGCTCGAAGCTAGTTCAATATCGCAATTTGGCCCTCGAACTACTGAAAGAATTTAAGGATGTCACATTCAGGTATCTCCCCCGAGAAGAAAATCAAATGGCTGATGTTTTGGCTACATTGGATGCAATGTTTAAAGCTAATAAGAAGACAAACATGATGTCAATAAGGATGCAAGTATATGAGACCCCTGTTCATTGTTATCTTCTAGAAGAAGAAATGGATGGCCATACATGGTATCATGATATCTTACAGTATATGAGATATCAGACATATCCCCCTAGCGCATCTGAAATTGAAAAGAAAACAATCAGAAGAATAGAAACTGGATACTTTCTTGATAGAGAGATCTTATATAGAAGGGCGGTGACCAAGTTTTGTTGAGATGTGTAACTGCCAAAGAAGCAAAAGATGTAATGGAAGAGGTACATGGAGGAATATGAGGAACAAATGCAAATGGTTTATCTATGGTCATGAAGATCATGAGGTATGGATACTATTGGGCCACGATTCATACAGATTATGTCAATTACATAAGAATATGCCATAAATGCCAGATATATGTAGATAAAATTCAAACATCGCCTTTGCCTTTGCATGTTATGAGCTCACTTGGCCGTTTTCCATGTGGGGTATGGACGTAATTGGGGAAATCACACCAAAAGCTTCAAATGGGCATCGATTCATCTTAGTGGTAATCGATTATTTCACAAAGTGGGTAGAGGCTATTCCTATCCAAGTGTCACGAGATCTACAGTTTGCAAATTCATAAAGAGAAATAATCTGTTGATATGGATTGATAATCACTTGTAAATGTTTATATTGAGGAAAACAATTCTTTGTAAGTATACACGATCGAATCAAGTAATATAGGGTAAGTGAAATATCATATCCTCATGGATTGGTCAAAAGTTTTTAAGCTTCACCACAACCAAAACTAGTAGTCACACACTAATTCCTACTATCTTGTCAAACTAGAAAACTATTAGCAAGAAAATATTATAAAGTATGATTGCAGAAAAGTTTGGTCGAGACAAAATAAATATGCAGAACTATTGAAGTAAAAAAAATAAAGCAAAAAAAACGTTGATTCAAATATATTCAAAACAACCTCGAATATTCAGACTTATCACAGAGCACTCATGCTAATCTTTTGTATTGATAAGCAATTATTCTAAGTCCAGAATGAATTGCTATGAGATGTTTAAGTTGCCCGACATGATTACTAAGTATTCTTAGATTGTTGCTATAGCAATGCTACTCAACGTTAACTACACCCTTGGTTTTTCAGATTGTTGTTGTAGCAATACCTCTTAGCGTAAACTATAGTCGTTTTCTATCCTACTTTAGCATATATCCCATTTAGTCAATTGAAACCCACTCCTTATCGCTAAGGTAGACAAGCTAGAACATCACCATCCCAGATCCATTCCATTGTTCACGTAGATCTATCTTAATTCTCTTGAATCTAAGAATCAATATCTAGACAAAAGGCAAGCTCTCGAAGCTCTTACATTGCCAAGACATATTTCACCTAGACCCCAGGCAATCTCTCGAAGCTCTTTTAGTGTCAAGGTAAAATATTCAAACAATGAACAAAACAGTCATGAGAAGAATCATACTTCATCATTCATAAAGAATAAAATAATTGTTTAGGCAAAACAAAGATTAACACTAAGTAAGATAGTTCATGGTGTTATCAAAAATTCAACCAAGTATCATATTTTTAATACAACCCCAAATACGTAAAGAAATTAAGAACAAACGAAGAATGACTCCTAAAACTGGGGGCTCTGTCATGACAATTCTGATCAACACAGCGCCTACCTTGGCAGTCAGCCTCTCTTGAGACCTGACCGTCGTTCTGCTACAGTCTGGCTATAGAGGACACCAAGGAAGGTCGGTTGGTAAACAGTAGGGAAGCACAACAGTTGCTCTTTTACACTTCAAGTATAGATATTCTAACTTCCTTATCTCCTTTTTTTGGCAGCTATGGCTAGGTATTTATAAAGGGAAATCTCCTAGGGTTTCGCATAAGTAAAGATTCCCTAGATACATGTTATTGTCTTGTCAAGGCTAAAAAAAGAAATATGGTTGGTTGTTGTCAAAATCTTAAGGGCTTGCTTACACGTGAAAGAAGTCATACAACTGGCATGTGACATAGGCAATTTCGTCATATCCGCTTCAGACTTTCCAGATAAACCTTACATTGGTGAGATAAATCTTCTCCTCACTTTCTTTTACTTCTCTATTCCATTGGCCCATACAAATTACGTTGTTGCGACTGAAATGTTCTTCCTCAGTAAATTTCCTACACATACACAATCTACACAGACCCTTTCTCCTCAGCAGCATCAGTCAAACCAAATAAAGTTTGTCGAAGAAAAACTTATCCATCTCAAACAAATATAACCTAAATGCAACTAAAATGATGTGCATACTTTGTTTAGACGAGTAATAACTTAAGTGAAAATAATAGAAATTGAGACTTTTTATGGAGTTATCACCCCCCAAACTTAAGCTATTTCTTATCCTCAAGAAATATACAATAGCTGGAGAAAAAAAATTAAATTTTGTCATGGCAAAGTAGTGTTAAGAAAATCATGTGGGTTGAGATTTCATCCCTCAGTAAAAAGTTGGCCTCAACATGTTTAACTGTCATATCACTCAAGTACCTTACCTTGTCAAGATTCCTTGCTATTCTGTGTACGTGATTGTAATCAGTCAATGCATTAAAGTAATTAAAAAACTTAAAGTAAGTGCTTCTGGTTTATCAAGGCATCAAATTATTTGTCAGGCTTAGTTTCTACTCCTTGTTATTTATCAACTTTTTTTTGGGAGTCAGCTCATCACACCTACCTTCCCACACTCTTGGTGAAAAGGGAGCATACCTTCCACCCCCAAGCTAGTCTGGTAGAGTTATCCTGTGACTACTTCTATTCACTCATATGCCTTAGAAACTCTTAGTTTTTCATGGAGTTTTATGATTATGCCATTACATAGAGGAGTGTCCCTTTTATTCTTCAAGTTTTAAATAGTAAGGAGTTTAGTCTCAACCTTAAAATTTTTCGATGTCTCTACAAGCATAAAGTTATTTCCTAAAAATTTTACTGATTACCTCAAACAGGGAAAGCTTACAATCATGTTTGTAAATTTTTAAAGAATCAGGCCTAGGGTTGGTTCTCTTCTTTAGACATTCTTTAACAATAATTCTAGCTTAGGCAATCAAATAATGCATTCATCATTGGGTATCCCTAATCCTTTCCAAACGATAGACTTAACATGCTTATATCATGACAACCAAAATTTTCAACCAAATATCATCAATTACTTTTTAACAAAGTATGTTACAATACCTCTCCCAAACTTATGCATGAAAAACTAAACTACATGTATCTATATGAGAATGCTAAAAAAAATTAAAAATGTGCTCTTACTATGGTGGTGTGGCTTGATTGGATGCCCTCGTTCGGCGTCACTTAGGAGGAAGGGCTCTCTGATCCTGAATCTACTGTTGTAATCATCGATGGGGATGACTGAAGGACACGACCTGTCGTTCGCTTGATGCGTCCCTTAGTGCTCGGGGCTCATACTGGTGTTGGTTGTTCTTTCGTTGGAGTGGGTTATGCAGGAACTGGAGTTTGGCTCTGAGCTGTTTCAACGATTGGTGTTGCTTGACGGACGGGGGATGGTACTAGAGCTTGCTCGGGTTGAGACGGGGCTGGAGTGAAATCTTCATTGGTGAAGAAGTTAGATGAAATCTCTTGAGTGCTTTTGAAAGTAGAGAATGAGGAGAAACTGAGGAATTCATCTGTGACGTGGCCTTCCTCTGGTATGGGCGATACATGAGTGTCCAGTGGTGGAACATCTGTGGGTACCTCTGGGGGAACAATCGGTGTCAAGGCTTGGAATATGTTACCGACAGCAGTGTGCTTCAGGATGACATTGGGGAAAGGCGACAGATTATCGTTTGTGATCGGGAGCAACCCCTTGAAAAAGCCATTGAGTTGTACGTCCCGTGCCTTGACATACCCAAAGAATATCTCTATGTGATTCTCTAGGCACTCGATCTTCTCGCACGTTTCTCGTGTGTACGTGACCATTGCTGCCATTCTGGCCACAACAACAGATTTTGCTCCTTTCTCCAAACCTTCATGTGGGATATTGTCATCAAAACTCATCAATTCTAGCACTTTCTTCTAGGTTATTCCCTCCTTGGATTTGATGAAATCCTCAAATGGTTCCTCGGGGACTTTCTTTTTCCTGCACAGAGTAGTTATCAAGTTAGGAAATAAGAGATTACCCTGGTTTCTTTTGGCGCATTCATGGATTTATTCGAATATGAGTTCTCTAACTTTGATTTTTCTCCCCTGTATTATTGAGTGTAAAAGCATTAGTCTTTTCACGAGCACGATTTTGTTATGAGAGGTTAGCATAAGTTTTCCTTTAAGAAAATGATTCCATAATTTTTACAACCGGCTTAAGGGCTCGACGATCGACCCTTTTTCTTGTTAGTGTATTTCCATCAAACTTAGCCCACCCAAAACAAAGATCTTTGAGTAATCTGTCGTAAGTCTCTTGGTCTGCCTCAGCCACAAACCTCTTATGTTGATCCTCCACTTTCCCCAACTTGAAATATCTATTGAGTGGTGAAGGGTAAAACCGTAAGAGTTTCCCTCTAACATTCACTGTGTGTTGGGATGGGTATTTCAGATGAGCGTAAAACTCTCTGACCATTGTCGGTGCTACGACTTTAGGGTGGCGTACAAACTTCTCCCAGTTGTACTTTCGAACCATATCCATGACCTCCGGTCCGAACGGCTCTTCGTTCTCTGATGCACCAACAAAACTGTCTTCCAAATATACTTGCCATTTTTTTAGGTTCTTGAATCGTGCCTCGGCTTCGGCTGTCTGGAAATGCCTAAGGTTGGGTTTTGGGGCTGGGTTTTTCTTCGATCTGGCCATGATACTTGTTGTTACAGTAAGTTTCGCGGTGGCGATGGGGGAAATTTCTGGTGGAAAATATTTTTTTTGAAGTAGAGAGAGAATGATGCACGATGATGAAGATGGAGTTTAGGTTGGTTTTTCTGGAAAGTTAATGGGTGGTTTCTTCGGGGAAATTTGGTCAAACCAAAAGGGGAAATGATTTTGCATTAATTGCTTGATATCAAATTACACGTAAAGTGGGGAAAATATACTTTCCCTCTTTACAATTGCCGCCCAAATTTTCTTTTCCCTAGGGTTTCTCTCCCTTTCGAGCGTGAACTTTCTCCCCATGCTTCCACATGTACTTTGCATGCATACAATAAATACAGAAAAATGAAATAAAGTAAAACAGATAATTGGTGCATAAAATAAATTAATTTATTTATGTACAAAATTTAGATTTTCGTTGCATAGGCAATGAATTTTGTTCAGGTAAGTAAGGTAAACTCTTGGGCATCATGTGCTTTTGATGTCAGTTTGTCGCGCATGACTGGTGCTCCTTTGTATTCCTTTAATCTCTGCTCGTTTACCTTGAAAATGGATCCATCATCTCGGTTCTTGATTTCTTTTGCTCCATTGTTATGAACTTGATATACGATGAACAGTCCTGACCATCGTGACTTTAGCTTGCCTGGGAATAATTTGAGTCGTGAATTATAGAGCAACACTTGTTGTCCAGAACAAAATTGCCCAGGTAATATTTTTCTATCATGCCATCATTTTTTTTTCTTTGTATAGGTGGGCATTTTCGTAAGCATAGGCTCTGAATTCATCCATTTCGTTCAGTTCTAAGAGTCATCTTTCTCCAACAACCTCAACATCCATGTTTAATTTATTATTGGCCCAGCAAGCTTTATGTTCAAGTTCCACATGCAAATGGCATTCTTTATCGTAAACGAGTTTGAACGGGGACATTCCCAGCGGTGTCTTAAATGTTGTGCGATAGGCCTATAGTGCTTCATCTAGGTTTGGCGACCAATCCTTTCTATTTGGATTGACCACTTTCTTATGGAATTATTTGATTTCCCGATTAGAGACTTTAAGTTGTCCATTAGTGTGAGGGTGATATGCCATAGTTATCTGATGTCTCACTCCATATTGTTTCAGTGCCTTGGCAATTAATTTGTTATCAAAATGTGTGTCTTCATCAGTAATGATAGCTCGTGGTGTTCCCAAATGTGTGAATATGTTCTTGTGCAAAAACTTTAGCATGGTCTTGGAATCATTTTTAGGTGTAGCAATGGCTTCAACCCACTTGGATACATAATCTACTGCCAAGAGAATATACAGATCTCCAAAAGATTTGGGAAAGGGTCCCATGAAATCTATTCCCCATACGTCGAAAAGTTTAACCTCCATAATGTTTTGCCATGGCATCTCATGTCTTTTTGATATGTTCCCTGTACGTTGGCATCTATCACATGACTTGTAGAATTCGTGTGCATCTTTGAACAAGGTTGGACAATAGAATCCGGATTGAAGAACTTTCGTTGATGTTCTCATGCCACCAAAATGCCCACCAAAATCCTGGTTGTGTAGTGCCTTAGCAAGAATTTTTACGCTATTCTCCCCCACACTTTTCATTTTGGTTAACCTATGTTCCACTCCTTAGTGTAAGCACACTGCATTGCTCCTTTCCGTGATGCTTGGTGATTTCAGTATCACTAGGGAGATTTCCTTGTGGGCGGGAATGCAATGCTATGGCAATTTGATCCACTTGGTTCTACAATGCTCTTAGAGATGAACTATGGCTTTGCAAAAGTGCATCTTGGCATTGTAACAAATTTCCTTGGTTTTTTATTATTGAAGAATGCTCTTACATCAGGGTCTTTATAGAAGCCATGAAATCTTTTGTCGGGGCCATAAATTTCGGTAATAAAACTTCCAAGGAGTTAGAATTTTAGTTGGTATTAGAGGAAGAAGCTATACCTTTAGTGTTTTTCCAGGAAAACTGATAATGTTGATGGTCTGAGTTACTCTTCTGTGGCCTATTGTAATTTGTTACTTGATTGTTATTGTTCCCTTGATTACCCCATAAAAATTCAGATATTGTCTCCATCCAGGATTGTATGTATTTCAATAGGGGTTATTTTTGCTTCAGTTGTAATTGCCCATAAAATTGGTGGACTCATGGTTTTTTGGACATTCACTCTCATGATGGTTGCCGTGAAAAAATAGGCATGCATTATTGGTTACCTTGACTTCTCTTACCTCATTAGGTCACTGTAAAATTTTCAACATATTAGTTATGGAAGAAAGTTGAGCAGATACTGAATCCTTACCCTCTAATTTATATGCTCCAAATGCTTTTCTGTCGGTTCCCAGTCTTGTATTTGGGAATTGATAGTCATTATTTGTTATCCTTTCGAGGATATCAAAGGCTTCCTCGGGTGATTTGTCAAGTAAGGTGCCATTTGCTGAGGCATCCAACATCATTCGAGTAGGTGCATTAACTCCGTTGTAAAACATCACTACTTTAGTCCAGTCATGAAATCAATGGTTGACACACTTGCGAAGTAAACTTTTATACAACATTCGTATATTGATTCATCATCTCCTTCGCGAAAAATTGCAATATCATTGCGAAGCTGTTTATTCATATTGGGTGGATTATATCGAAGTAGAAAACTCTTGCATAAATTTGTCCACGATTTCATTTAGCCTGAAGGGACTACGCTGAGCTAAGCTCTTGCTCTATCGCGTAGAGAATAAGGAAAATGTTTTAATTTAAGCACATCTTCATGCACTCCTTGCTGTCGGAATGAGTCGCATACTTCAAGAAAGGCACGAATATGTTGTCTAGCATCCTCATTAGTGAACCACCAAATTAACCGATAGAATTTAGCATGTTAAACATCACCGGTTTAAGCGCAAAATGAGTTGCTTATATTTCAGGTGCCACGATGTCTGGATTAAGATCATCAAGAATTGGATTCAATTGATCTCGTATTGCTCGTGGTCTTGCAACTTGAAGATTAATTGATGCATCGGGATCTTCTTGATCTCCCATGTTGTTGCCTTGTAATTGTAGTTGGTTTCTATACTCTATGGTTCGTTGATTACGTAGCCTTTTTCTGAACGACTATTCAATTTTAGGGTCGAATGGTTCCAATGGTTTACCAGCAGATCTCAGGGTCGTGCAATAATAAAAACCTACAAAATAAAATAATAAAATACGTTAGACTAAGTAAATATAAGGTGACAAATAAAACTTGTTATGGCGAAAAATAAAAATTTCGTTAGTTGCCAATCCCCAGCAACGGCACCAAAAACTTGATCGCTTGTAAATGTATATTCTAAAGCAAGAATTTATGTGGAAGTATACACAATCGAATCAAGTAATATAGGGTAAGTGAAGTATCGTCTCCTCAGGGATTAGTCGAAAGTTTTTAAGCTTCACCACAACCAGAACTAGTTATCAAACACTAATTCCTACTATCTTGTCAAACTAAAAAAACTATTAGCAAGAAAATATTATAAAGTATGATTGCATAAAAGTTTGGTCGCGACAAAATAAATATACAGAACTATTGAAGCAAAATAAATAAAGCAAAAACAAACTTTGATTCAAATATATTCAAAACAACCTCGCATATTCAGACTTATAACATAGAACTAATGTAATCTTTTGTATTGACAAGCAATTATTCTATGTCCAGAATGAATTGTTATGACATGTTTAAGCTGTCCGACAGGATGACTAAGTATTCTTAAACGGTTGCTATGGTAATACTACTCAGCGTTAACTACAACCCTTGGTTTGTCAGACTGTTGTTGTAGCAATACCTCTCAGTGTAAACTATAGTCGTTGTCTATCCTACTTTAACGTCTATCCCTTTTAGTCGATTGAAACCCGCTCCTTATCTCTAAGGTAGACAAGTTAGAACATCACCATGCTAGATCCATTCTATTGTTCACGTAGATTTATCTTAATTCTCTCGAATCTAAGAATCAATATCTAGACAAAAGGCAATCTCTCGAAGCTCTTACATTGCAAAGACATGTTTCACCTAGACCCCAGGCAATCTCTCGAAGCTCTTTCAGTGTCAAGGTAAAATATTCAAATAATGAACAAAACAGTCTTAAGCAGAATCATACTTTATCATTCATAAAGCATAAAATAATTGTTCAGGAAAAACACCAAGTAAGACAGTTCATGGTGTTATCAAAAAGTCAACCAAGTATCATCGTTTTAATACAACCCTAAATACGTAAGGAAATTAAGAACAAAGGGATAACGACTCCCAAAATCGGGGGCTCTGTCGTGACAATTTTGATCAAGATTGTGTCTGCCTTGGCAGTTAGCCTCTCTCGAGACCTGACCGCTCTGCTACAGTCTGGTTATGGAGGACACCAAGGAAATTCGGTTGGTAAATGATGGGGAAGTACTGTGGTTGCTCGCTCACACTTCAAGTAAAGCTCTTCTAACTTCCTTGCCTCATTTTTTTGGCGTTATGGCTGGGTATTTATAAAGGGAAATATCCTAGGGTTTTACATAAGTAAAAATTCCCTAGATACCCGTTATTGTCTTATCCAGGCTAAAAAAGGAAAGATGGTTGGCTGTTGTCAGAATCTTGAGGGCTTGTTTGCACGTGAAGGAATTCATACATCTGGCATATGACATAGGCGATTTCATCATATCTGCTTCAAACTTTCCAGATAAACCTTTCCTTGGCGAGATAAATATGTTCCTCATTTTCTTTTACTTCTCTATTTCATTGGCCCTTACAAATTATGTTGTCGCAACTAAAATGTTCTCCCTCAGTAAATTTCCTGCATATACACAATCCACACAAACCCTTTCTCTTCAGAAGCATCAGTTAAACCAAATAAATTTTGCCGAAGCAAAACTTATCCACCACAAACAAATATAATATAAATGCAACTAAATGCAACTAAGATGTTGTGCATACTTTGTTTAGACGAGCAATAACTTAAGTGAAAAGACTAAAAATTGAGTCTTTTTATAGAGTTATCAATTGCCAGAAAGAATCATCAACAATAATGCTACCAATCTGAATAACAAGATGATGGATGAATTATGTGCGCAGTTCAAGATAAAACATGTCAATTTCGTAACCTACCACCCAAAAATGAATGGGGTAGTAGAAGCAACGAACAAAAACATCAAAAGTATCATTACGAAGACTACAAAAACTTACAGAGATTGGTATGAGAAATTACCCTTTGCCCTATATGGATATAGGACGGCCGTGCATACATCGACAAGGGCAATGCCCTTCTCTCTGATATATGGAACAAAAGTACTCATACCCATTGAGGTTCAAATTTCATCAGTGCAAGTCTTGAAAGAAGTAGAGTTAGATGAGGCAGAGTTGGTTCACTCTCGTATTAATCAACTGAATCTTATTGAAGAGAAAAGGCTGAAAGCTATATGTCATTGAAAAATGTACCAAAAGAGGATGATGAGAGCCCAAGATAAGAAAGTACGCCCAAGAGAGTTTCGAGAGGGGGATCTAGTACTTAAAAAGATTTTTCCAATCTAGAAATATTTCCTCAGGAAATGAATGCCCAATTTGGAGGGGTCATACATTGTTAAAAAGACCTTCCCTGGAGGAACATTGATTTTGGCAGAGATGAGCGGAAGAGTGTTGAGAAACCCAATAAATTCAGACTCTGTCAAGAAATATTACGCCTAAGAAAGAAAAAAAAAAGAAAAAAGAAAATAAGGGGTTCAAGGTGAAAACCCTCAAAGGGAGTATTGAAACCAAAGAAAGGATTTGAGTTGAAAACCTGAAAAGGCGGCTCAAATGCATTTTGATGTTGGGGCATCCGAAAAATAAAACCTTTCGAAATACTAGTAGTTCATGAAAGACTTCACATCTGAAAAGAGCTCCGCTACCATGAGATCTCCAAGACAAAGATCACCTTGAGATGTCAAATTAACTGAATCAGGAACACTTGTGCTAGAATTCATTATGACATATTCTTTTTGCTTCTAGAATCTCTGTTCAATTCTTTTGAATGCCATGACTTTGTGTAAAACTTATATTTAGTCAATGAATTCCATGATTATCATTTCAATCTTCAAATCATTCATTTTTGTGTGTAACGAACAACCTAACATAATCCAAATTCCAAATGAGTAATTTCTCGGTATTACTTTTAAATTAATCTATACAAAACTGGGAATCCAAGGCAGTCCACCAAGTCGATATTTACACTCATTGAAGCAAGTGGTTGACAAAGGGCAAGTAAATAATGAAAAGGCGATGACACAGTTCGTTCCCAGGCATGTTTCTGGCCGCTCCTAGGAAGAGGCGCATAGACTTTTAGGAGATCAGTCTTTCGGGATTACAAATCAGACAAGGAGTAAGTAAAGACAAAGACTCGATGAGGATAAAAATGAAAACAAAGGCCTACGAGACCTTAAAAGTTAAAACAAGAAAATCACATCATGCATATTCAAGCATTTGTAAAATAGGAACATACACATTCATTTGACATCAAGTTTTGATTGTCTGACAGGAATTCAAGGAGTCAACAAAGATTTCAAGAGGAAGAAGAATCAGTCCATATTTCCTTTCACCGTTGAAGGAAACGGATCACAGTGAAATTAAAGACCATCTGGTCATTACCTCCAGGTGCTTTAAATACAAATCACTGACATGTGATAATCTTTTGCAGGTTTAAAACTCTTCAAAGAGAAGATAAACCAATCAACATTTCCAATGTAGAGTTCATAATCAGAAGAACTCATCCGATAGAAGAAGAAGAAGTTCATAATGAGAAAAACTTGTTCAACCTTTGCTCGATTCGTCGTATTTTGACTCAACGACACCTCACTTGAGGGATTAACATTTCCAATGGAGAGTTCATAATGAGAATAACTCATCCGATAGATGGAGAAGAATCTCATAGTGAGAAGAACTTGTTCAACCTTTGCTCGATTCATCGCATATAGAGTTGAATCAGTGATACCTTACTTGAGGGATTAACATTTCCAATGGGGAGTTCATAATGAGAAAAACTCATCCGATAGAGGGAGAAGAAGTTCATAATGAGAAGAAATTTTTTAACCTTTGCTCGATTCATCGTATAGGGAGTGGAATCAATGATGCCTCACTTGAAGGATTAACATTTCCAATGGAGAGTTCATAATGAGAATAACTCATCCGATAGAGGGAGAAGAAGTTCATAATGAGAAGAACTTGTTCTACCTTTTCTCGATTCATCGTATTTTGAATCAGTAATGACTCACTTGAGGGATTAACATTTCCAATGGAGAGTTCATAATGAGAATAACTTGTTCAACCTTTGCTCTATTCATCATATTTTGAATCAGCGACACCTACTTGAGGGATTTACATTTCCAATTGAGAGTTCATAATAAGAAGAACTCATTCGATAGAGGGAAAAGAAGTTCATAATGAGAAGAACATACTCAACCTTTGCTCGATTCATCACATATGAAGTTGAATCAGTAACGCCTCATTTGAGGGATTAACATTTCCAATGGGAAGTTCATAATGAGAAGAACTCATCTGATAGAGGGAGAAGAAGTTCATAATGAGAAGAACTTGTTCAATCTTTGGTCGATTCATCACATATGGAGTTGAATCATCGATGCCTCGCTTGAGGGATTAACATTTCCAATGGAGAGTTCATAAGAACTTATCTGATAAAGGGAAAAGAAGTTCATAATGAGAAAAACTTGTTTAATCTTTGGTTGATTCATCACATTTGGAATTGAATGAACGACGCCTCACTCGAGGGATCAACAATTCCAGTAGAGAGTTCATGATGAGAAGAACTGCTACTTGAAGAACATAGATTGAGCTAGAAAAATGTCGCTTTATATCTTTGGTTCATTCTCGTTCCACAGTAATGAGCAAAGAGGGGCAGTTGTAATCGTCATTTTCCCTTTTCATCATACATACCCCATTTACAACACCCCCAAACATGCCTCAAGCCCAACCCAAACCTAAAACCCAACCAAAACCACAACCTAAAAACCCAACCAGAACCCTAACTTAAAAACAACCAAAACCCAACTCGGATCCCAAAACAGAACCTTACCCATAGCCTAAACTAAACTAAACCCTACCCGGAGCCTACTATAATTTAAACCTAACCCTAGTGTAGTCGTCCCCAATCACCCTATCAACTGCCGCTAATTTCTACCCCAATGCAAGAGGGTTGCTCTTTGCACGCCACCACGACCCAGCACTCCACACTACCTGCAGAGACAACAAGCAAACAAAAAAATGCAATGATTTCCTTTTCTGTGTAAATGGGTATAAAACTCCGAACATAATTAATGCAAAAGGCTCTCGGTTTTTTCATTTTTCCAGAAGCAATAAACTGAAAATTTCAAGGTTATATTTCTCTTTTTTTTAATTTCGAGTAGTAGTATTTTTTTTTTCGTTTTAGTTTCGAATATCAACAAAAAGAAAGAAGAATCATATTTTTAGTTTTTGAAAAATAACAAAAAAAATCATTTAGTTTCGAATAACTAGTAAACACAAAAAAAGGGTAACCTTTTTCATTTTTGAAATAAAACAACATTCAAGTTTTTTTCGCAGTAAAAAATAAAAAAAGAGGTTAGATCTAGTTACCTTGAGTCCAAAAAGGGCTTCGCGAGAGGTCGCTGGAGTTGGGGAAACCAAATGGTCTAAAGGGTTTTTCGAAGTCTTTTAGGAGTTTTTTTTTTGGTATTTTTAGCCCCAAATAGGGGCTTAGGCTAGTAGATCTTGTTTTTGGGTCCTTTTAGGTTGGTTTAGGATTTCCGACCGCCGCATGTTGCGGTTGGAGCGGGGTGCGAGACGATCGGCTGGAGCGTGTTATATTATTTTTGGTGTATTCACTATTTAGTCCCTCTAGGTTTAGCGTGTTTTTACATTATAGTCATCTATGACGACTAAATTGTTATTTTCCCTTTTCCTTGCATGTTATAACATTATTAGGTTATTTATTGTTTAGTCCTTATAAGTTTAGCGTGTTTTTACACTTTGGTCATATGTAGTGACTTTTTAAATTTTATTTTAATTTGTCTGGACTAATTTTTTAATTTTTCCCATTTTCGCTTGATAGGGTATTTTAGGCTTAAATAAAATGGATAATTAGCTTTTAGTCCTTCTAACTTTCGCTTGTTTTTATATTTTAGTCCCTGACTAATTTTTTATTTTATTTAGATTTAGCCATTACATTTTAATTTGTTTTAATTTAGCCCTTATTACATGTTTAATTTATTTTATTTAATGCTCTTAATTTTGTATTCATGTGATTTAATCCTTATTTTTTTTTATTTCTTTGATGTGTGCTTGTTTATTTGAATATATTTAATTGTGTTTATTATTATAGCTAGTATTTCATAGTTTTTGGTTAATTAGTCTTTTAGATTTCGTTCTTATATTAGGTTAATAAACCAAATTGGAGCTACAAATTAGGATGGCACCCTAGTTTTTAATTAGGGAGCAATTTGAGTCGAGTTTTTGCGTAAGATGTCCGATTACTCGAATTGATTGCTCGACTTTTAAAATTTGTTCATTATCGACTAATTTTATAAAAAAAAAACTCTTTTAATTTATTCCCGTAATTTTTAATAGGTTAATTTAGATACTATTTATAACTTTTAATTTTTTAATTAGTCCGTAAACTTTATGAATTATTGATTTAGGCCCTTCAACTTCTAGTCTATTAGAACTCAGTATTTTATATTTAGTCCCTGAACTTCAATTAGACTTTTAAGATTAACATAATCAAATAGGTTAAATAGAGCCTCCACTTTTAGCTAGATTTCAATATAATCCTCTTAATTTAGGGAATAATTTGAGTCGGTCTTCACCTAAATGCTCAAGGGACCATCTTGATTATTCGATTCAATAATTGATTAAAAATAAAATAGGGTTAATATTAGAACCTACATTTTAGGCTTGAGCCTCTAGGTTCTTTAATTTTCATAATTTGACATTTTAAGCTAGAAAAAACCTTAATTTTCCCTTAGCTTAATTAGGATGAATGAAAATTTGCTTGATTGCATTTTATTTTAAACCTAAGCCAATGTTCACTTATTAGTGAATTAATAGTATATCTCCTGCAAGTATGCTTAGGGGGTGATTACTAGTGATTCCCGAAATTGGTTGACATCCTTTTTAAAACCGCATCATAATTTCTAAAAAATCAAGGTAATATTCGGTTATTGGGAACAATAGTTTATATCCCGCATTCATGCTAGGGGTCTAATGTTATTAGCCTTAATAAACGAATCTATTTTCAAATTTGCATCCATAATGATTTTTTAAATTAAATAAAGTTCGAACTTAAAATTTTTTATTCTAAACATAGGATAATCAACTAGGTGCTAATTTTTGGGAACTTGTGGGGATGATAATCCTTCCCCACGTGTAACTGACTCCCGAACCTGATTTCTGAATTTTCGCAGACCTTAAAACTTGGTATTTTGATAAAAATAAAATATTTATTAAAATCACCCGTTTTTTTATGGTGTCCCAATCGCACCTTAAATGATTGGTGGCGACTCCTCACATTTCAAAATTCTTTTCAAAGAAAAAACCCAAATCGGTACAGATTTTTCCCCGTCCGGACGAAAAACAGTGACAGCAAGCATCAATTTCATAAACAACTAAAACTCAGTAAGCAAACACCATCATATGCGACTAAATAGGTTAAATGTAGCTATATGCAACTAAATAGGTTAAATGTAGCTATATGCAACTAAATTAGCTTTAAAACAACCAATAATCCAAGTAAAAAGTCATGAAATATACCTTTTCACGGAGTTAACAATTATAATCTGCATAATAGGATTTCAACAAATCTTTCCAACACCATAAGATATTTTGAGGCGGGGCTTGGGGAGGAAAGAGATCGCTCACCCATAATTATATTTACTAGCCACTACCTTTTTTCCACAAGTTGTCTTTTTCGGCACTAAACCTTCAAATTCATTTGTCCAGAAGGGACCGATTAATGTTGTCGAAATCAGGGATCCGCGACCCACCGGCATTGCTCGGAAGATATAATACTGACCATATAACCCAGTGAATTCTCCTTTTATCCGTCGAACCACCCCAAAGGAAATTGGATACCATACTAACAAGACGATTATGAACTAAAATTGGCATTCTAGACAAGGACATAAAATAAATGGGCAAGCAAGATAAGACAGATTTACCAATGTTAACTGTTCCCTGAATGATAGAAGATTTGATTTCCAACTCCCAAGTCTTTAATTAATCATGGAGATGACCGGATCCCAGAGACCCCGAGTTTCTTTTAGCACCGAGGGGGAGACCAAGATAATCCAAGGGGAAACTCCCATTAGAGAAACCGATTATAGCCGCCCAATTCGCAATGAGGGTAGGGTCGACATTAATCCAAAAGCGACTGCTTTTTTTCACGTTAATCAGGAGACCCGAACCTAATTGAAAGATGTGAAGAACTCTCGTCACATTGATCACTTGAACCTCAAAAGGTTCACAAAAGATCAACATGTCGTCAGTAAACTAGAGATTTAATATACACACTTCTTTTTCACCCCGACCCATATGAATACCAAGAATAGCCCAATCGATGAAGCTTTTGACAGCATTAAATCGAGGACTTCACTCACGAGATTAAATAATAACGGAGAAAGGGAACACCCTTGTCGTAAACCTCTAAATATGGCAAAATGTTCTGTTGCTGCACCATTAACAAGAACCGAAATAGAGGCGGTAGAAACACATCTTTTTATCCAAGACCGCCAACGGGACCCAGACCCCATCTCCTCCAGCACACGGTATAGAAAGTCCCAAGGAACAGAGTCGTAAGCTTTGCAAAAATCAATTTTAAAAGCAATGTCGCTTAGACCCCTCTTTTGCACATAATCTATGGTGTCATTTGTTATAAAGGAGCAATCCAATATTTCCCATAATGAAAGCAAACTGATACGGACTTATAAGCACAAGGGAAATTGGGCGAAACTCCTCCAGAGAAGAGGGA
This sequence comes from Hibiscus syriacus, assembly GCF_006381635.1. Classification (NCBI taxonomy): domain Eukaryota; kingdom Viridiplantae; phylum Streptophyta; class Magnoliopsida; order Malvales; family Malvaceae; genus Hibiscus; species Hibiscus syriacus. Next base: position 5,990,474 of record NW_024062743.1, on the reverse strand, counting down.
TTCAACTTCTTGGGAATGAGCGAGATGAAAGAGTGGTTAATATTAATTAAATTAAATTGACTTTAATAGATATTTGATTGGATTAATTGAATGAGATGAAAGAGGGATTCAAGTTAAAATTTGATTGGATTATATAAGTTTAATGAGTCTAGTATGATTAAAATCTAATTGAGTCTTAATTGATAACAACTAACGATGATGAGCTTAAAATATATATGTAATATATTAAATATTTAATATATTCAATTAATTCGATTAATTAATCGATTTTGAACTTAATTAACAGATATTCAAACTTTAAAAATATTCTTAATCGCTAACGTCTAATTTAATTAAATTATATTTCAATTTAATCAGTTAATTCCATTCAAATCAAACAATGAACACCCTTAATCAACTAAGAAATTTTTTACTTTATAATCGATCAAGTATGGATAAATTTTTCTTATGAGAATTGTGAACGTATAATAAAATAAAATAAAATAAAACAAAATTAACAAAAATAAAGAATATGATTTTTATTATATTTCTCATTCATTAGAATCACATATATATACTACAAGTATATAGATAAATTATAATGATAAAAGTGTAAAATTTAAAATAAAAACATAACCCGGTTAATAGACATTACCCATGATAAAAATAAACAACATACTAACCCAAGCATACATAAGCCATGGACCATTATAAACTCAATAACACATTCATTCAATGTTCAAACATCAACTGGCAAAATCCATTGGTAGCTTATATGAACCTAGGGGATGAACACCAATGATAAAAAAGAATGGACCTTCAAATCGGTAAAATTCAGTGTTTTAACCTATCGATTTGATGCGGATACAATGTTCTCAGACAAGCAAGTCGTAATGGTTTCTACCACTGTAAAGGAGCCTTACGACTTTCCTGGGTTTTCCTTTTCCAGAGCCCTTGCGGAACTCAGATCCATATTCCGCAATGGGAATGAAACCTGAGCCCCATCCACCCTTTCTATGCTGCCAAATTGGAAACATCAAATAAACAAGTAAATCAGTGCAAGCATCAAATCAAGATGACAAAAATGGTCAGTGCATGCATTGGCCCTAGCAGCAGTTCCAATGTTCCATTTTCATTCAAGATGCATGAAGCAACGCCAGTGGCAGAGGATGTGTATGTATATACAATTTGAACCTCAGCTCCTATTCATAAAATGGAACTTGAAATAAAAGTTTCACATCTGAGGTAATGCACGTTTAGTGAAGATAAACTCGGTCCTGTGGCTGTGGATGTCACCAAAACACTACATATGCAAGTTTAATTCAGTGTAGGCGTGGAGACACAGAGCCTAACACAACTAAACAGGAAAAGCCATTCTCAAAACCAGCCTAAAATATTAAAGCAACATCCGTTTTTATGCCCTAGACACGGAACATACCTCGTGCTCTGGGATATAAACAACTATTGGCTGACCACACAATCTTGAAAGCACCTGGGACAGAGATCATGGCCGCTAATCAAAGTCGTTTCAACAAAACATGACAATAGATAGTTGCAAATATCTGCATAGTAATGTCTCATCATCGTTGCAACTTGGCCATATATTAGCAGTGAAGATCAACTTAAAGATCATCTAATAAGTATGCATTGAAAGAAATACAAACCAGTAGCTCTGATTCTCCTCCCCAAAAATCAGGTCGTTGAATGCGTTGGCAGTAACTGCAGAAGTTGATAGATTCTCATCACAAGGATATGCTAAGCAGTCTATCAAAAATAGATACAAAAAGTCTAAAAGAGACTCCATGAATTGTAAGTAAGATTAGAGTTTAACCGTTTCAAAGATTCTTCAACTGTAATTGCAACCAAAGCCTCTTCATACTGCTGCCGGTCTTTAGCATTGTCACATAGAACTTCTTTGACAGCCATTCGTAATTCATCTGCATCAAAATGATTCAGAGCATAGTGATGCACCAAAAAGGTTTGAAGCATATTAGCCGAGTTGCTAGATAACTAATAAATAAACAGAATTCGTAATCATGCCGATGCTTTTGGTTTCTCCAAGGCTCTTGAATGAACAAACTCAAGAATCGGCTTCTCAACCATAAAAAACGTAGGAAGAAAAGGGGCAGAAAAAGACTAAACACTACCAAACTTTTCTCGTAGATAAACAATTAATCCTATGAATGGAACTTTTTCTATCCTATATCCCACGGTTTCAGATCGTGGCCTCTTCGTATTTGTTTGTTTTCTTCATTTGTTTCGTTAAAAAAAATATGAGCGAGAAAGGTAGAGAGAGAAAGAGAGTCAGTCTGAGAGGTTGTTCATCCTCTGATGAGGAATGGACTGTATTTGTCGACAATCTTAGTAAGAGAGTTACTAGATCAAAGTTAAGAGAGATTTTTATTCATTATGGAAGAGTAGTGAGGGTCTTTATTCCAAATTTTATGGTTAAACCAAATTATAAATCATCAACGTTTGCCTTTGTGCAATATGAGATAGAGGAAAGCTTTAGAAAAGCAGTACAGAATGTTGATGGAACGCTGATCGATGGGAAAAGAGTCTCAGTGGGGATTGCAAAGTACAAGAAGGGCAGGAAAAGAGCAACAGAGGAAAATAAAGTTCAGTTGGGAGGAATTAAGTCAATTAGAGGGGACAATGGGAGGCAGCAGGTTGAAATGGAGAATCCGAAAAGTCTGAGGGATGGTAGGCAGCAGGTTGAACTGGAGAAACCGCGAAGTCTGAGGGATGGTAGAACCTATAAGGAGGTTTTGAATGTGGAGAATAGAAGTATGATGGATAATAAAATTCTAGAAAACAGGGGAGGTCAAAATAAGAAAGTGAATGGAGTAAGGAACGTATGGGAAATGCACATCCCATCACAAGACTCGTGCTGGGTGAAAATTTTCTTAACAGGGGTTATCAAAGATCACTTACAGCCTGCTGTAGTGATGAAGGCCTTGGCAAATGAGGGCCTCGAGGTAAAAATAGTAAGGTGGGGATATGTAAGGAATGCCAGTATTATTGTGTTCAATTCAAAAGAAGATTTAGTAAAGGCGTGGTCGAGTTTCCAGGATATGTTTTGCTTCTGGTTTGATTGGTTAGCTCCGTTGTTGAATGAAGATGGTGTTCCTCTGGCATATTGCTTGGTGGAGCTGGTTGGTTTACCATTTCTTAGCTGGAATGAACTTTTCCTGGAAAAACTTGCAGGAAGGTGGGGAAAGTTTGTTAGCATCCAGGAGGAGACAAGAAATAGAGAGGATCTCTCAACGGCAAGAGTGTTGTTAAGGGTAGCAAGTCCGTTTGATGTACCCGAATCCATTACTGTGGGATCATATGGTAGATCCTTTAAAGTTAAAGTTAATTTGGGTCTGTCGTGTAACGTAAGTTCTGATACGAATGGAGTCGAGTTGGAGAACTGTTCAAATGATGGTTACAGCGTTGATTATTCAAAGGAAGACGAGGGAGAAGGTGCAGAGAAGGAAGAAGATAATCGAGGAAACTCAGCTGAAGGAATTTCGTCAAAGTTGTACACGTGCTTACACAAAAGTCAAGAAAGTGGGATAATGGTGGGAAATGGGGAACATTCTCTGGAAAAAGAGTCTCTCACACAACCCAATATTAATGGGATGTTAGACAGATTTGAATTTGGTGCAAGTCCTTATAGGGATTATGCAGGTCTTGGGCTGCGAGAGGAGGTGGATCAGAGTAGTTCAGCCCATTCAGACTCTAATGGGGAGTCATATTCCCCCGTTACTAAATTAATTCCTGTTGGGCCTACTGTGAAATTGGATTGGGATGGGACAGAATTTCAACCCAAGGTTCAGTCTCCTCTTGAATCAAAGGAAGATAAAAGAGACATCTTAATAGAAGAGAATAATGAGGGAGTACAAGCAGTTCAGCTTAATGTTCTTGGTAAGCAAGGAGAAGTGCTTGTACCCAAGGTATTTTGTTGTTTGGGTGTTGTCTTTTTTAAATGAATAAACTTAGTATTCTAACGTGGAACATAAGGGGCCTTGGGAGAAGTGAGAAATCTGTAGCAGTTGCAAGGCAAGTAAGGAAATTAAAATCGGTTTTTCTATTCATTCAAGAATCAAAGTTGGAACAAGTACATGTGTCGATTACAAGGAGGATAAGGGGTAATTTGCTAAAGGGAGTCTTGGTGTCTCCAGCTCAAGGATCATCAGGAGAGTTGATTTCTATGTGGAATGAAAGTGTGGTTCAAGTCATACACCAGCATGTTCACAAAAGGTTTCTGGCCGTAGTGGGGAAATTGATGAATGGTCAAATGGAGTTTGTATTTATTAATGATTATGGGCCTTCTATCGAATCTGAAAAGGAAGAATTCTATGGGGAGCTGCTGCAATTTGTAATTTCTCAGAATTTACCAGTATGTATTGGGGGAGATTTTAATGCGTATATTGATACGGAAGAAAAGAACGGGAAATCACAAAATTGGAATTCAATCGATATCCTTAGATCATTTGTGCAGCAAGCTAATCTCATTGATTTGCCTTTGGCAGGAGGAACTTACACGTGGTGCAACAATAGAGAATTTTCAACATGGGTGAGACTAGATCGGTTCCTAATTTGTGCCAGTTTTCTTAACAGTTTTCCTAATGTTATTCAAAGTCTTCTTCCAAACTCAATTTCAGACCACAATCCAATTTTGTTGGAGGATGTTTCTATAAATTGGGGACCTAAACCTTTTAGGTTCTTTAATTTTCTTTTAGAAGAACAAGGATTTGATGAATTGGTTGAAGAATCACTAGCAGTAGAGAAAAGGAAGAAGAATAGAGGGGGAATTTTCAAGTTGTTACAGGCTGCCAAAAATAAAATCAAAAACTGGTCTGGAAGCAGTCATAGAGGGCTGGCAGAATCCACCTTGCAGCTGGAGTTAAAAATCAATGATTTGGACAGAAAATCTCAAGCTGGAATTTTGTCTTCAGGGGAGTGGGATCAGCTGATTGATTTTAAAAAAGAGTTATGGAGGCTGTTGAGAATCGAGGAGAGGATCTAGTTTCAGAAGTCCAGAACCAGATGGATTAAAGATGGAGATAGAAATACAAGGTTTTTTCACCTTTGTGCTTTGAAGAGAAACATAATTAATTTCATTCATTCATTGAAGTCTAAAGGGGGAGTAATTTCAGATCCAAAACAGATTAAAGCAACTGTGTTCAATTTTTTTAAGAATGCATATAATGTAAAATCAACTTTGGAAGTTGCAGGCTTTATTTATTTTTTTTTTTTGATAGGAATTGTAGGCCTCATTAAAAACCCCCTTCTTGATTAAGGAACTTATAATGAGTTCCTTCATCAGAGGAAGGAGGAAAAGAGTGCCTTAAACTTCATTAATGATAATACCTAAGATTACAACAAGAAGAAGCCCCTTACAACAATTTGAAAAAACCCAAAATAAAATACCCCTAAGATACACTGGAATTAGCCAATGGCAGATTTAGCCATCCCATCAGCCTCAATATTGGCTGCCCTAGCAACCCATCTAATAACACCCTCAACTTCTTTTAGCTTGATAGTTATGTTCCTTACAAGACTGACAAAAATCTGAGGGCAGAAAGTTCCATTCTTAACCCAATCCACGGCCAATTTGCAGTCTGATTCTAACAATAAACGACCATTAATACCTCCTTTCACTGAATCAAAGAAAATTAAGCCCTTCTGAATAGCCCTTAGCTCCATCATAATAGGTGGACCTGGACCCGTGGCCTCCTTAAAAGATCCTAGAATAAGACCTTCCTCATCTCTTAGAATACCCGCAACTCCACTGCTGTTCCAATCCGAATTTGTAGCAGCATCCACATTCAATTTTACAAAGCCCTTAGGAGGGGGGGACCAAGGAACTGTAGTAACCATCGATTTGTTGAGAGGGAAGCATGAATCCCCAAGAGACGGGTCCCCGATTAGAGAATCCATTGAAATACCAGAATCTGCAAACTTAGCTGAGAACCAAGATGCAAGTCGTACTCTTGCTAAGAAAAATAGATTAAGATGGTCAAACTTCCCTCTATCAAAAACAATATCATTTCTTACCTTCCAAACAGTCCAAATAACAACGGCAGGAATGAACTTCCAAATGGCAGACCTAGGATTAAGATCTTCCCAAGCTTGAAGAAACTTCTGCGCATTTGTATGAAAAACCACAAAAAGACTCCAATACTGCACAAATTTGTTCCAAAGTGACCACACAACTGAACACGAGAAAAATAAGTGAGAAGAAGATTCAACCTCCAAATTACATAAAGGACAAGAAGGATCTGTTATACCCGTAACCCCTCTCTTAACCAGTTCAGACCTCACTGGCAGTTTTTGAAGAACTACCTGCCACATGAATACCTCAACTCTTGGTGGCACCAGACCTTTCCACACAAATTTCTTCCAAACATAATCCTCCTTCTGAGCCAAAGAACAAGTCTTCACACATGAATTAGCAGAATAGACACCAATTCCGTTTCCTTTCCAAATCAGACCATCGATTGCCTCTTTAGACAGATAAAAATTAGAAATGATAGCCATCAGGTTAGCCCACTGTTCAAATTCCCAATCGGCTAAGCTTCTCCTCAACTGAATATTCCAGATCCATCCCAAAGAGCTGAACTCGCCAAATTCAATCAGTTTTCCAAGCTGGTTTGTAGAGATTGCGAACAACCTCGGAAAAGAAACCTTAAGAGGACAGTCCATTGCCCATTTGTCCTGCCAAAACTGAATAAATTGACCATTCCCAACTTCTAGTCTGAACATGCTGCGAAAATAGCAACCAAAAGAGTCTTCTTTAAAATAAGAATTCACCACCGAGCTCCAAATCCAAGAAGCTTGAGCTGGGATTTTGCGATTGAACAATAAAGAAAAAGGATCAATATTGTATTTTGAACAGATCATTCTCCTCCAAACAGCATCCTTGTCATTTGCAAATCTCCAAGACCATTTCCCCAATAGTGCCCTGTTCATATTGCTAATATTTAACACTCCTAAACCACCAGCCTCCTTTGGCTTACACACGTTAAGCCAACTAACCCAATGAATCTTATTTTTCTCCGCTCCTCCTCCCCATAAGAACTTAGACATGATTGAGTTGAGTTTAGAAGTTACGGATGATGGAATTTTGAATATAGACAAGTAGTAAGTAGGAAGAGAACAGAGAACCGATTTAATCAAAACTAGTCTCCCTGCCAAGGAAAGGGTGGCAGCTTTCCAACCTGCTAGTTTGTTGTTAAATTTTGAAACAACTGGATCCCAAAGAGCGGTTGAATTCCGTGTTGCACCAAGAGGCAAACCTAGGTAGTCAGAAGGAAATTTCCCCACTGCACAGCCAATAGACGACGCCCACTCCTCCACCTCCTCTGTAGCCGTATTAACACCAAATAGCTTGCTTTTCTTAAGATTCAACTGCAGACCAGACATAACTTCAAACACTCTTAAGACCCTTTTAACATTTGAAATTTCCATTTTCGAAGCCCCACAGAAAATAATTAGGTCGTCTGCAAATTGCAGATGAGATAAGTTGAAAGCAGTCTCATTCCTCCCAATATGCAGACCAGAAAACAGTCCATCAGAGACAGCCTTTAAGAGCAAAACATTTAGGAGTTCCCCAACTAAGTTAAAAAGCAAGGGCGAAAGAGAACAGCCCTGGCGGAGACCCCTAGCCATAGGAAATTCCTGAGAAGGTACCCCATTTATCAATACTGAAATAGAAGCAGTAGTAACACATTGTTTTATCCAACTTCTCAATTTAGAACCGAAACCCATTTTCTCCATAACCTTAAAAAGAATAGACCAATCCACAGTGTCGTAAGCCCTTCTAAAATCCACTTTAAACACACAACCTTTAAGTCCCTTTTTCCTCCAGAAATCAATCCCCTCATTGGCTATAAGAGAACAATCCAGAATTTGACGACCTGGAATGAAAGCAAACTGCATAGGGCTTATTACATCGGAAATGCAATTCCTTAATCTCCTCGAAAGACATTTTGAGAGGATCTTGTACAAACCTCCTACAAGGCTTATAGGTCTATAGTCATCTAATCCACCAATATTGGCCACCTTGGGGATAAGAGTAATGAAAGTATGATTTACTCCATGTTCCCAATCTTTCCCTAAATAAAAGTTATGAAAGAATTTCAGAATATCAACCTTAAGAACAACCCAAAATTTCTTGAAGAAGCCCATATTAAAACCATCCGGGCCGGGAGCTTTGTTGCTATCACATGATTGTAGAGTCTCCCATATTTCTTCCTCCGTGAATTCTTTTTCCAGAATATTACTTTGCTCCACTGAAATTTTTGAAAAATTCATCTTCATATCTTCTACTTCCAAAGTAGAACTAGAGTTGTAAATTCCAAAAAAATGGTCTTTGACACAAGCTTTGATGACAGATGGATCTTGGGTTATCCCTCCATTGACATTCAAAGCATACATGGAATTCCTCTTTCTCCTAATCAACGCACAAGTATGAAAAAATCTTGTATTGCGGTCCCCTTCTTCCACCCATCTAGCTCTCGACTTTTGAAACCATATCTGTTATTCAATCTTATACAACCTCCATAATTCTGATCTCATATTATTCAAATCTGATCCTCTGTCCCAACCATATGTACCTTGCCTCTGCTGCTGGTTTACCTCTTCCAAATGAATCCTCTTTTCTAAATCTGTAATCTCTACAGAAGGAAAATGGTCTCTCTTCCCCACCCATTGTTTGATCGACAGTTTAATAGATTTCAGGATAGATAGAATTCCTGCTTTCCTCTGATCAGACTTGCATTCTTTAACAGTAGACTCTACTAAGTTCTGGAAACCGTCCTCTTCCATCAAATAATTAAAGAGTTTGAAGGGTTTCTTCCCCCAACTGACCCCCTCATTCTCCAGAAAAACAGCATTATGATCTGACACTGACCTTGGCAGCAAGTATTGTGTAACATCAGGAAATGCTTCTAGGAAATGAACATCAACGAGGAACCTGTCCAGTCTAACATAGGTGGGTAAATCCTGGTTGTTACACCACGTGAATCTGCCCCCATGTAAAGGTAAATCGATTAACCCTGTTTGTTGCAGAAACTGGCTGAAAATCCTTATTGAACTTCTGTTTGGAGCTCTCCCCACCTTTTCCTCTTCAGAGAGATGCACATTAAAATCACCTCCACACATAAAGGGATATTCAGTCCACAAATAAAAACAGCTAACTCTTCAAAGAAGCTTGCTTTCTCTTCTTCAATACTAGGCCCATAAACATTAATAAAACCACACCTAAACTGTGAAGTTCGAAACTTTCCAAAAACTGCAATAAACCTCCTGTTTATAATAAGATTGTCAACTTCAAAAGAGCACTCATCCCAGCAACTCAATAGCCCTCCAGCAGAACCCACTGCTGGAGATTCTGCAAAGCCTTGAAGAGTATTCAAACCACTTCTCCTTAAAAATTGTCTCTGAACCTTCTCCACTTTAGTTTCTTGCAATAGAAGAAAAATAGGACGTCTCTTTAAAACTAGATTTTGAACAGCTCTGTGTTTTTCCTTCCTTCCCAAGCCCCTAACGTTCCACGTAATAATGGCTAATTGAAACTTCATCATGATTCCAATAAGTAATAGAAAACCCAATAAGCACCGAAAATCAGACCAGCCTCAACTCCTCCTCCAACTTTATTATTTTCTCCAAAAAGGCTGATTTCCCACCCTTGAAAGACACACCCAATCTATTACTAATTTCCCAAGTAGCTAGAGCTTCCTCCAAAAGAACAGCAAAATCTGAAGAAGAAACTGTTTCAATGCTAACTTGGTCCAAAGCAAGTCTGGTCAACAATCTTTTGGCTCTTCTATTAGAAGACTTAGAGTTGAAAGAATAACTATCTCCTTGTAAGTGCCACCCTTCACCCATACTTTCCAAACTGTTATCAACAACATGCCTTTCCAAAGTAAGCCCCATACAGCCTTCCAAATTAGGTTCTGCAACTGCACTGACCAGCAGAACTGAATTAGTATCCACAATCTTCCCATTTGGGCTCTCTAGAGATTCCTCTTCTCGAGGAACAACAATTTCATCTTTCTCTAACCAATGTCTTCTCTCCCTGGATCTCTTATAGACCCTTTTGAAGCTAATACTTCTTCTCTTTTCCAACGGTTCACTCTTTGTAGACAATGGAGAGTTGGATCGCTCAAGCGTTCTTCCCCTGGAAATCTTACTTCCAGAACATAGAATGTAGTCAATCGGCTTTTCCTCTAAATTTGATTCCAATCCTCTAGAACACTTTCTCAAACCAGAAAGTGGCAGACCTCCATTGTTATCTTCCTCTAAGTTTGCAGATTCAACCAGAAACTGCTTCTGGTCCATTTTCCCAAATTTATCCAGCTTAACAAAGGCCCAGCTGGAATAATTTTAAGAGGTGGGAACCAAGTGGCCCATTATCTGATGATTGGGCTACAGACCCATCAGCCGAAAAATTTGAAAATCTGCATCCCAAACCCGCGTATTCACCATAATTGTTATTCCCAAGATCCTGACACGCTGACTTCACACCATTAATGCCTTTCCCAACTTTGTTAATCGTTGGGAGTTGAAATTCCTCACCAACTCCAAACAAACCCGTGTTAGTTCCTTGGTCAAACCAAATATCTACCTTTTGTCTGCTGTTTTCTTCTGAACGTTCAGCACTTTCCATGCTATCTGACAGACTGTCTCCAGAAAGTTCTCTCCAAATTTTCTCTCATCGGAGCCTCCCACCGGCGACTTGTTAAAGGAAACTGAAGAATACTCAAGCACCGAACCCAGCTTAATCTTGACTTTGAACGACCTTCCATAGGATCCAATAGTTATCTCCTCAGGGACATCATAAGGGCTGGCCACCCTAACCAAAATCTTCACCATCGATAGGTCTGTTCTGTTGACTGTATCTTCATGAATCTCTTCCACCAATCCCCACTTTCCTACTACCCGTTCCAAAAAGAATTTTGCCAACATAACAATGGAACCCCAAACAGATGTACGAGGCAAAAAGCCATTGGAACACCATCATCGTTCAATAAAAGTGCCAATCTATCAAACCAGAAAAATAACTCATCCTTTTTCTCTAGCCATGCATCCATCATTTCTTCCGTCGACTTAAATATAATAACACAAGAATTCCAGACATAACCCCATCTGGAAATCTGGACATCAAAACCTTCATTAACTAAGGCCTTCTGGACTAATTCGAACTCAAAAGAATGTTTGATGATCCCCGTTAATGATCTCTTCACCCAACTGGAGCTCTCTGACGGAATATGCATTTCCCAACTATTTTTTATACCTTTCCTCCTGTTGAAACCATCGATCGACCGATCCCTATGGTCCGATGCATTGCTCTTCAATCTATCAGACAGTAAGGCCTCCTTGTAAGATCTTGTATCTCTTACACTCCTGTTAATAACACCTTTCTCTTTGGACCTTGAATGATCTTCTGTGTTCGACCTTGAAGGCAACATCATGGAAGTATTGTTCCCGACTGACCTCACCCTAGCATCCTTGTATCTTGCAGTACCCACTGAAATCCTCCAACCATCAATCATCGAACCATTCAGTTTGGCTATCGCCCTTTTTAGACTTTCCTCATTGCCAAAATGCACAAAAGCAAAAGTAAAGAATTTGTATTTCGGATTCCTTGTTTCTCTGGGAATGAACACTCTGACTACCGGACCGTGAGATGAAAACAACTCCCTTAACTCTCGTCGAGACACTCGTTTACTGAGGTGATCAACGAACGCCGTCCAAACATTCTCTGAAGAAACTTTCCCTCTCAATTTTTCTCTCTCTACGTCACTATCTCTCTCAATGTTGAAACTGAAAACAAAATCAGCAGGCTTAATTTTTGATTTTAGGCAACTGATAGCATTTCAAAGGGATTGTCTTGCAGCAGAATTTTCGGAGCAAGAAGTTTGGCAAGCAATTGCTTCCTCTAAAAGCTCTAAAGCTCCTGGCCCGGATGGTTTTACCATGGGCTTTTATAAGAAGTACTGGATGAATTTGAAGGAGCAGATAATGGAGTTTTTCTCCGGTTTTTATAAAGGAAAGGAATGGGTTCATGGGGTAAATCATGCATTTATTAACTTGATTCCTAAAAAAGGTAATCCAGAGAGTATTGAAGACTACATCCCCTTATAGCCTTGTGGGCAGCTTATACAAGATTCTCTCAAAAGTTCTTTCTAAGAGACTCTCTTCATGTGTTAATGATATTGTAAGCCCAACTCAGTTTGCTTTTATTCCGGGGAGGCAATTGTTGGATTGTGCATGTTTAGCTAACGAAGGCAATGACTTTGGAGGAAACAAGGGCTAAGAGGAGTTGTTTTTAAAGTCGATTTCAGTAGAGCATATGACACAGTTAACTGGCAAATTCTTCTAAGGCTATTGAAAGTCATGGGCTTCGATGACAGGTGGTGTTCTTGGATCTCACAGTGTATTTCCACGGCTTCAATTTCGGTTTTAGTCAATGGGTCGCCTACAGAGGGGTTTTCAATTGCTAAAGGATTGAGACAAGGATGTAGTCTTTCTCATCTTTTGTTTAACATGGTTGGTGAACTACATATGATGTTAACCAAAGCTATGGAAAATGGCCTATTTCAAGGGTTTTCATTTGGCAAAAACCAAAACAACTTCACTTTGTCTCATCTTCAGTTCGCAGATGACCTAATTATTTTCTGTGGAGCTTCCATTACTCAGATTAAGAATGTTAGAAGAATTTTGAGGATTTTTAGCTTAATGACAGAGCTTCATCTTAATTTAGCTAAAATCAAACTTTTTGGCATTAATGTGGAAGATGATATCATGGAGGATTGGGCTTCGGCTATTGGATGTACTATTGGTTCTTTTCCGTCCGTATATTTAGGACTTCCGTTAGGGGCAAAAAGAAATAGTGAGAAATTGTGGGAGCCGATTATTGACAACTTCAACAAGAAACTAGCGGGGTGGAAAGCTTCCTCTTTGTCAATGGCGGGCAGATTACTGCTTATTAAGTCGGTATTATCATCTTTACCTGTCTTCTTTCTATCTTTGTTCAAGATGCCATCTACTATATCTCAGAAGTTAAATTCTTTGATGGAGGCTTTTTTATGGGGTGGAGGGGTTGAGAAGAAGAAAATGCACTGAGTAAGTTGGCATAAGATTTGCAAACCTCTGAGTTGTGGAGGTCTGGGAGTTGCTGACTTGAAATATACTAATCGAGCTTTGTTGGGAAAGTGGGTGTGGAAGTTTGCTAATGAGAAAAATTCCATGTGGAAGAGTTTCATATGTACCAAACATGATGTTAGCTGTAATTCCATGGATATTTCCAAGGTCTTCTCCCAAAAGGACTCTTGGATTTGGAGGGGAATTGTTAATAACTTCATCAAAGATGATTTTATCGGAGGTTGCCTTAGAGACCATGCGAAGCTACAAGTAGGGACAAAAGATGATTTTATCGGAGGTTGCCTTAGAGACCATGCGAAGCTACAAGTAGGGAATGGCAAATCGATCTCCTTTTGGAATGATACTTGGTTAGGGGATTTTCCTTTGAAAATTCTTTTCCCTAAGATTTTTTCACTTTCTCCAATTCAATGGGGCAAGGTTGCTGAATTTGGGAGCTATGATTTGAATGTATGGGAGTAGAATATTAAAACGAGGAGGAATCTCTGTGATTGGGAAGTGGTTGAGTTGGTAGAGCTATTGGATAGACTCAAAGACATTAAATTAACCGAATCTTTGGAGGATTGTTTGCTATGGGATGGAGTTGGGGAGGAGTTGTTTTCTGTAAAAGCGTGCAGGAAGTCTTTTTCCTATTCTAATGAGGATTCATTTATGTGGAACAAATTTGTTTGGATGGGTTTAGTTCCTCCTCGAGTTGAGGCATTCCTTTGGCAAGTATCCCATAAAAAAGTAGCGGTGAGAGTGGAATTGAAGAAAAGGGGGTTCCCTTAGGGGATGATATTTTATGCCCTTTTTGTAATCACTGTGAAGAATTTGTTCGTCACCTTTTTATTTCTTGCCAGGTTTCGTGGGAACTATGGAATAAAGTTATAGGCTTTTGGGGTATTTCGTTAGTTATACCTTCTGATCCTCCCTCTCTTCTTAGCTCTTGGACAGATTTGAAGCCTTATTCTACTATGTGGAAGTTTATTCCAACGGCAGTCCTATGGTCTTTATGGAAGTTTAGAAATGAAATCATCTTTGATGGAGGAAAGCTGAACAGATTCGCACTGTTTTTCACGGTTCGGCTAAGGTTAGCGAAATGGTCCCTAGCAAAGTATCCTAACCTCTCTATTCAGGTGGATTTGTTAATTGGTGATCCTTCAGTGGCAGACAATTTTTTTGTTATTAAAGATCTCAACAGGCCTGTGGTCTGTTGGAGTCCTCCTCCAACCGATTTTTATAAGATGAATATGGATGGAGCTGTTTGTACTGTTGGGATGATTGCTGGAATTGGGGGTATTCTCAGAGATTGGAATCGGACTAAGCTGATTTCTTTTTCAGAAAATGTTGATCCTACTCCTATTATCTTAGCAGAGTTGAAAGCCATCAAAAAAGGAGTAGACATCTTTGTCTCCTCAGAATGGGTATCGAAGGGAAGAATAATTCTGGAATCTGATTTTAAATTAGCAGTGGAATGGTTGAAAGATCAAGCCACAGTTCCTACTTTTCTTTCTAATCTAGTTAAGGAGATAGTGTCTACAATTTCAGTGTATGAGATTATTGTGAGGTGGATTCCCAGGTGCTATAACTACGAGACTGATAAGCTAGTAAAGGAGGGGATTGGGTGATAGTAATTGTTGTTTCAGCGAGTTGGGCCGTTTAGAAGTAAGGATTATTAGGAGTGTGTTTAAGTTTTATGTATCTTGCAGGACTATTTTTAAGTCTTATGTACTTCATTTGCAATTAATATATTCTGGCACTCTTTTCCTCCTTCCGCTTGTTGGTTCTTACCCTAGGGTAAAGGACATCTAAGAGGGAGGTTTTTAATGAGGCCACCTATTCTTATAAAAAATAGATTGTGGATCAAGCCAAGTACAACAACTTGATACTTGTAACTGCTGAAAGAAATAAAGAAGAAAATAAAAACAAAATAAAGAAAGATGGTATGTACGAATTCAGCTACAATGTGTAGTTATGAAATATATGAATCATACCTGCATCATCTCTCTCTTTGCGGGGGCTTAAATCAATACCTTTGTTTAATGCCATCCCTTTGACCTGATTCACATTGTTCACATTCAGTACATGATCCATTAAGGATATCACTCTAACATTCTGGGGTCACTCTCTAATGGTATACAGGTCAGCAAGGAAAGGCATTTCAGGAAAGGAATATACACATCAGCAATTGTCAGTTAGTCGTTAGATTCCCGTCACTTGAGCTGTTGTAGCAGACCATCAACCGTTAACCTCTGATATAAGTACTTGTAACATGAAGTTAAACATACGCTGAATACACCTTATCTTCTAGATTTCTCTATTCATTTCTCTTCTTGTCAACTAAGCTTGCTGCAACTTACCCTTTCATTATTACAACTGGACTCTAAAACTAACCGACACTTGCTGACTTGTAACTTGAACACTCATCTGTTCTTTCATTATTACAACTGCAAATCTGAATGTCTATAACCAGAAAGAAACACTTTTGGCATCAAATGGAGTGTAAAATCAGGTAGTAGGATAGTACTTATGGTATTTATATAGTCACAGACAAATATCAAACCAATATCTGATAATGTAAGAACTCAGACAGAAGAGACTGCTATAAAGCTAACTAAATAGATTCAAATTAAAAGGTACGCCAAAGAGAAACAAAGACCAAATGTTACCAGTGCTCGAAATAGGCAGCGGCCATCCCCGGTAACCCTATGAACAGAATACTGCTCAACTTTCTTTGTTGCTGGCAACCCACCACCTCTACAAAAATAAAATAAAATGCGAGTTGGTAAAAGAGAAGATGGAATTTTGGGGTTAAAGCCAAGGCAAAAAAATATGTGGTAAAATAATAGCTTTACAAAGAAGGTCCAATTCGAGCAAAGAATCGATGGCTTTTATCTGCCGGTAAAATTGTGGGGAATGCATGAGAGACGCCTGGGGATGAAATAGAAGAAACAGGGGAAGATACTAGCTCAAACTTCGCAATACCATGCCTGAGTTGCTCCACAATGTTCTCTGCTTATTTAGAAAAGAAGAACAACGGAAAGGAAATTAGTAATTTGTCTGAGAATCCGTAACAAGAAAAAAAAATCACCCAAGTTCAAGAATACCATTGAAAAGTTTGTTGGCCATCGAAGATGATAAATCACACTCACTGTAGCGAAAATGAGAAACACCGGATAAGAGAAGGGGATCCTGAACCGGACCAAGTTACATATATACAAATCACTCTTGTGGCCCAATATATTTTTTTTTAAGGGTATTGATCCCAATTATAGGGAGATATTTTATTATCCTTGCTATTAAAAGTTATACAATGATCTTTTGATTATAAGATATTATCATGTTGAATTTTTTAATTATTAAAAATTATAAAATAATTACTTAACAATTAAAATGTATCAAATTCATCTTTTTTCGTTAATAAATTGATGATTGTCTTAGTTTAATGTTATAAGTTGAATGAGATATTATAAAATCATATTATAATAGTATTCTATTAGTATTGTCGTTGCTTTCAAGCACTAGTCAACGACATAATGTAAACAGATAGTCAATATACAAAACACAACTCAAACAGTACTCGAATAAGATTTTATCATATCGCAGTCAAAATTTTAAAATCCAACTCAAATGACCACCATTTTTTCCCAAAAAATGAAGACTTTGGAACACATAAATAGTTGGGGTGATTCTGCTGTACGGCACCTAAAAATGGCTAAAAACGGTGTGACCGATTAAAGAAGTGACCGGTTAAAATTTAGACCGGTTATGTTATATCATTTAACCGGAAATATTATCAAGCACAATAACATATTAGGTAGCGCTTATATAATGTAATTGGTAGCGCTTATATAATAAAATAGGTATTTAACCGGTATATTTATACCGGTAGCATTGCAAATTTACCTATTGCATTATAATTATTGGTTTCGTTGTTTTTTGGATCGATACAATTTTAAATGTATCGACACTTTATGCTTGCACCTCGTTGGGCATTCCTAATTCATTCTGGAAAAAAGTATTGACACAAACTATAAAGGTGTCGATACAATATTTAGACATATTTTCTCATAAAACCGATATATTTATATCGGGTACATTGTAAATCTACCTATAACATTGTAATTTTCGTTTCGATGTTTTTGGGATCAATACAATTTTAAATGTATCGACACGTTATTCTTGCACCTCGTTGGGCATTCATTATGGACAAAATGTATCGACACAAATTACACAAGTGTCGATACTTTATTCTGACATATTTTCTCATAAAACCGGTAAATTTAAACCGGTTACATTGTAAATTGACCTATTACATTATAATTATCGGTTTCGATGTTTGTAATCGATACAATTTTAAATGTATCGACACTTTATGCGTGAACGTGTTTGTGCTTTCTTTTGGAAAAAAGTATCGACACAAACTTAAAAAGTGTCGATACTTTATGTTGACCTGTTTTATAATTAACCGGTATATATGTATATTGGCTACATTGTTAATTTAAATATTACATTATAATTATTTGTTTTGATGTTTTTGGGGTCGATACTTTTTGAAAATGTATCGACACATATTCTTACATATGTATCGAAACAAATCTTTGTGTTTACTAATTTTGTCATTAAAAAAGTATATTTTTACCACCTATATTATAAATTTACCTATTACTTTAAAGTTATTGAATGTTGTAGTTATTGTACATACCTGAATATGTCCTACAAATTTAATGTTGTACCCACCCTCCAAACTACCACTACCAATACCACATCCTATTGAAAGCACCACTGAAAACATGTTGTTCAATGAACCTTTACTTACATCTCCATCAACTCCTGTTGGGACCACTGAAATTGCACAACAAAATTTTTGCCATGGATCATACTGATGCAGACAATGTTAAGCTAATCGATGAATGCCATGAACTACATAATGTTGATGAATCTGACATATTGGTTGGTAAGCTCTTCTCTTCACGTGATCAAGCTTGGTACTTTTACAAGGGATTCGCACAAGAACATGGGTTTAGTGCACGTCGGGGAACAACACGGCTTGACATGGAAGGGAATGTGAAGACACAAGAATTTTGTTGTTCGAAAGAAGGGTTTCGAGAATCAAAAGTCAATACCGTTGATCGTCAACGTGCTCATACGCCAATCAAAAGAACATGATGCAAGCTTAGAGTCATAGTTACAACAACAAATACAAACGATCAGTGTGTTATAAGTAAGTCTTATCATAAACATAATCATGAATTGTGCACACCTACTATGACACCATTTATACGTTCTAATAGAGCTGTAAGTAAGGCTGATATCGATGAGGCAACAGCATTGAAAAAGGTCGGTGTTGGCACGTCACAAGTAATGAACTATTTAACGCAGCAGGCAGGGGGCTATCATAATGTTGGATTTACACATAAAGACCTCTACAATGCGCTTCAAAGAGATAAAGCAAAGGAAATCATCGATGGGGATGTGAATGCGCTTATTGCTTACTTTGATTATAAGAAACATGATGATCTCGGGTTTTTTGTGACATACTCAGTAGATGAATCAGGGGCGTTGCATAATCTTATATGGTCGGATTCTACATCGAGATCAGATTACATATGCTTCGGTGATGTAATTACGTTCGACACAAGGTACAAAGATAATTTGTATGGTCGACCAATTATGTCTATTGTCGGTGTCAATCATCACCATAACACAATTGTGTTTGCTACTGCCATAATCGCTGACGAGACGTCTCAATCTTTCGAGTGGGTGCTACATAATTTTTTAGAAGCCATGATGAACAAATCGGCTATTTCAGTTGTCACCGATGGGGATAGGGCAATGCAGAGGGCTATCAAATCTGCTATCCCTAATGCTAAGCACAAATTATGTTCTTGGCATCTTTCTCGCAATGCACAAGCTAACATTGGTGACACAAAATTTACAGCAGTATTCTCAAAATGCATGGCTTACTGGTGGACAACTAACGAATTTGATATTCAATGGCGTTCAGTTGTTTCAGAATTCAACGTCGAAAAGCATCCATGGGTGATTGAGAAGGGAAATACTCGGCACTTATGGGCACAAGCATATCTAACCGGTCATTTATTTGCTAATATTCGCTCAACACAAAGGTGCGAGTCTATGAACGCTTCACTCGCAATTGCACTGAAACACAAGAAGACTTATTTAGATGTTGTTCGTGCAATTGAAGATGGAATTAGTAGAATGCGTCTGAACGAGTTGAAAGCGGATTACTTAAGTTCCCATACGAAGCCCTTCCAGATCACAAAACTGGTTGAATTTGAAAGTCATGCTTCTAAGATTTTTACGCGTAAATCTTTTCATGCGTTCCAAGAAGAACTTCAACGGGAGACATTGTACCGGATTCAGTAAGAGATTCAGTCCTTATCAGATGAATGTCAATATTTTTATTTGAAAAAGTACAAAGAAAAAATAGGACATTTGAAATTAGTTTTGATTCTCGTACGAAAACTCTAGATTGCTCATGCAAAAAATTCGAGACCGTTGGACTTCTATGTCGCCATCAACTTTACATTTTGAAGCACTTAGATTACACATATTTGCCCGGGTCTTTGATTCAAAGTATGTGGACTAAGGATGTGAAGGCTTCTGCCCCAGTTTTGTTGATTTGAATGTGCCTCAAGAAATAATGCAAATGGCAAGGTTTGCTTCTCTACGTGCAACAGCAAGTATGTTATGCTACGCTGCATCAAAGACAGACGCGTCTTTCAAAACCGCAAGAGATGAGATGAAAAGACTAACAGAAGAATTTGAGAACTCATTTGGTTTGAATGATTCAGTCAATCGAAGCAATGTATTAAACAACGTTCGCGACCCTCAACGGAAACAACGCAAGCAAAAAGAAGTAACAAAGAACAAGGTCGAGAAGAAGATTAGGCGATATGAGTTTTGCAACGGTGAGGGACATAACAAACTAACATGTCCTCAAGTCAAGCTGGGTTTGAATACAAGAACGCAGTCTACTTCAACTGATATTTTTGAAGACGGAATGAAATGGTTATGAACCTCCAGCACATGATGTTAGAGACATTTAGTTATAATTATGTTTTTCGATGTTTTTGGGATTGACAATTGTTATAAATGTATCGAAACTTTGTTGTGCACTTGGTTTTTAAAATATAGTCTGGACAAAAATGTATCGAAACTTGATGTATTTGTGTCGATACTTCATGTATACCTGTTTTCTCATAAACCGGTACATTTAGACCGGTTACATTGTTAATTTACTTATTACATTATAATTATAGTTTTTGATGTTTTTGAGATCGACACTTGTTATAAATGTATCGACACTTTTTAGTGCACTTGGTTTTGAAATACATTCTGGAGAAAAAGTATCGACACTTGTTATATTTGTGTCGATACTTTTTGTACACCTGTTTTCTCAAAAATTGGTATATTTAGACCGTTTACATGAATAATTTACCTATTACATTATAATTATGTTTTTCGATGTTTTCGGGATCGACACTTGTTTTAAATGTATCGACACTTTTATGTGCACTTGGTTCTGAAGTACATTCTGGACCAAAAGTATCGACACTTGTTTTATTTGTGTCGATACTGTTTGTACACATGTTTTCTCAAAAATCGGTATATTTAGACCGGTTAATTACTAATTTACCTATTACATTATAATTAGGTTTTCGATATTTTTGGGATCGACACTTGTTATATATGTATCGACATTTTTTAGTGCACATGGTTTTGAAATACAGTTTGGAGAAAAAGTATCGACACTTGTTAGATTTGTGTCGATACTTTTTGTACACATGTTTTCTCAAAAACCGGTATATTTAGACCTTTTACATGAATAATTACCTATTACATTATTTTGTTTTTCGATGTTTTGGGATCGACACTTGTTTTTAAATGTATCGACACTTGTTTTATTTGTATCGATATATTTTGTACACCTGTTTTCTCAAAAACCCGTATATTTGAAAAAGGTAAGTAAGTGTTACCTTAGAAATACATTATGGACAAATTCATTATGCACATTATCACTAATGTTGATATTTGAAAAAGGTAAGTTGTTACCTTAGAAATGGAATTTGATGTTTTCTCCCGATGCATCCATTGAGTAAGTTGTTTTTAGGATGGATGGAATTTCGGTTTAGGACTAAAATTTACATTTAAATTCAAACTCTAATTATAAATGAAATGAAAATGAAATGCCATGTTAAATTGAACATGGAAATTGCATAATTGATTCATACTGTGTAATCAAACCAAAACATACATACACAATAAATTTTTAGATAACAATGTTCAAATAATGTACCTACAACGAAATTAATCCGATTGAAAAGGGTTATCGCTAACGAAGTCCAGAACATTAGGCGCATTCAACAAAATTTCCAAATACTCGCGTATTTTACCACCTTTTGCTGAGGACATAAATAAATAATTTCAATTATCAAACTAATCAGGTGCAATTTTACTAACAAGAAACTAAATTTTTTTTGATAAGGAACAAGAAACTAAATGAGCATAATCAGAAATAAATTTATGTCATACTTAGAGCATCGTCGTCCGAATGGGAAGCAACTTCGAAAGAATGTGGACATATGTAATTGTTTATCTAATAAAAAACATAAATTGTTAATCAATCAATCTATGAACAACTGTTTAACTATGAAAATATGGCATGAATGTAACTGACCGGATTATGAATCATTTTTTGCGATGAATCATCGACCAACAGTGTATTTAGGGCGTTAAAATCACTAAACTCGTTCCAAACATCATTGAGATCTTTACAGTAGGTAAACTTATCTTCTGTTTTGCACTTACTTTGATCCTGCTTACAAACAATCGAACATAAATATGTAGGAATCTTAGAGAAATTAAAGTTAGCAAAGCGTAATGACAATCATCTTACCCAAACGAATAGAAAGTGGTTAGATAACAAACGTAGTTTATCAAGTACACGGTCCATGTTATGCCTGAGATTGTAATCAAGTTTTAATGTTAACATTTAATTGTATATTAACGATTTTGGCTATAGTAATTTGAATTGCTCAATAGTTCTAACCTCATCTTGGATGACCAAATGGCAACAAAAAAATTATGTAAACAAAATTGCATAAATTCATATAATCCATTTATGAGGATAACATCTGCAACATGAAGAAAATGAGATTAAAGTTGTACGCTTATATGTTAAAATAATGGATACAAATTAACAGAATTGAAACCTTCTGGATGTCTTGGGATGTAGGCAAGGACACCATTGACATCAAAAATTACTAGTTTTCTTGCAAGCGGCGTTGCAGACACGATATACTTGTTTGGATCATCATCATCATCTTCTTCTTCGTCATCTTCATTGACCGCTTGGTTGTCCACATATGTTAAAAGAAAATAAAATACATTTCAGAACGTGTACATGTTTAGAAACATCAATAATTAATTACCTAACTCGTTTGATATCGTTGTCGTAATTCGTCACGCAACATGGAGACTTCAACGCGCAATGATGAAATATCGGCTCGTATTCCGCTCACAAGGGAATCAATATGCTCCCGAAAATTGACCATGTATTCCATCACTGTCGTAATTATGACATCCTGTCCAACTTGAGCTTCTGGAGCTTCTGCAGCTTCTTCCATCATTGCGTCTCCCATTGGTTGGTCATCTTCATTGTCCTCCCTCTCTAGATCTAATCTGACATCCTTGACACGCTTCCAACCGACTTTTTCAAAAAAATCATATCCCATTTTTTAACAAATAACATGTCAATATTGTGGGTTAATCGAATAGGGGAGTCAAACGAAAAATCAACTTCTTTCTTATTCAACAGATGGGTGATGACACATCCATATGGTAGTGAAGTTGAAATTGATGTTCCCTTTGTGACTATATATACAATTGTATTAAAAATCAGTTTAGCAATGTTTGGAGCCGTTTTGGCTTTGGATTTATACTTTGTTGTCCACCAATAATCGCTGTCTCGAAGCATTGAATGTTTTCCCCCACTAGGCCGAATAAACCAAGTCAGTATTTTGTGAAACACTCTGTACTCTAGATCTAGGTGAATTGGGCTATTTCTAGCAACCCGTTTAATTGTAGACCAATCTACATCATTTTCATCTGAATTCCCTTTATTCGCTACACCTAAATCCTTCGCAATAGTTTTCGGAGATATATATATATATCATTCCCCATTACATGGGTATTAATTCCTATTATATTACTCTTATTAGGCTCATACTCGAATGAAGCATTGTTGTAGAAGACTCTAACTAGGTTAGGGTAATATTTTGGTTCTAGACCAAGGAATTCAAGCCAACCCCAGGATGTAAACGTAGATTTAAAACTAAAAGAATATTTATCATCGAACAAGAAACCCAAGTCAATGAGACATTCGGGACGAATCTTCCTTACTTTAAAACTCCTTTGCCATCTTTCTTTCTCCGTATCGGATCTAAAGTTGTCAGTTTCGAACGACCTGATTTCCTCAGAAGGGGCGATTGTTTGAGAATGAGGTTGTGGTTGAGAAGAGCTGGGTTGGGAAGAGGTGGGTTGAGAAGAGATTTGAGAAAGACCCCGCTTCTGATGCTGACGTTTTGGAGCCATTTTGGGTGTGGATGCTATTACATTGGAACAAAAACACATTAAGGAAAAAAAAGACCAATCTGTAAATCAAACAAACCCTAATTTATGGCAAAATATCAAAAAATCTACCTGAATATCTGATCGTAATAGTTATGAACGCTGGTATTCATTGGAGTCGATGAGTTCTTTTTTGCCTTTAGGTTTAGGGTTTTTTTATTTGGAGTTTGTATCATATTTATAATAAATGAAAAAATGAGTAATTTAAAAAGGTGTCGATACATTATGGTAACATGTTTTCAATTTAAACTGGTATATTTAGACCAGTTATATTGTTAATTTACCTATTATATTATAATTATGGTTTTCGATTTTTTTAGGATCAACACTTGTTATAAATGTATCGACACTTTTTAGTGCACTTGGTTTTGAAATACATTCTGGACCAAAAGTATCGACACTTGTTCAATTTGTGTCGATACTTTTTGTACACCGGTTTTTTCAAAAACTGGTATATTTAGACCGGTTATATTGCTAATTTACCTATTACATTATAATTATAGTTTTCGATGTTTTTGGGATCGACACTTGTTACAAATGTATTGACACTTTTTAGTGCACTTGGTTTTGAAATTCATTCTGGACAAAAAGTATCGACACTTGTTCGATTTGTGTCGATACTTTTTGTACACCTGTTTTCTCAAAAACTAATATATTTAGACTGGTTATATTGCTAATTTACCTATTACATTATAATTATGGTTTTCGATGTTTTTGGGATCGACACTTGTTATAAATGTATCGACACTTTTTAGTGCACTTGGTTTTGAAATACATTCTGGACCAAAAGTATCGACACTTGTTTGATTTGTGTCGATACTTTTTGTACACATGTTTTCTCAAAATCGATATATTTAAACCGGTTATATTGCTAATTTACCTATTACATTATAATTATTGTTTTCGATGTTTTTGGGATCGACACTTGTTATAAATGTATCGACACATAAGTTTACTTATTCTCTCATTAAACCAGTATATTTTACCTATTAAGTTCCCAAACTTGGACAAAATGTTAGAATCAAATCTTTGTGTTTATTAATTTTGTCATTATTATATTCTATTTTTGCCACCTACATTGTAAATTTACCTATTACTTTAAAGTTATTGCATTTTGTAGCTATTGAACATACCTAAATATGGAATGGTCATTCAGTCCCGCACATGATGACAATTATGTTAGTGATATTTGGAATAATGCAGACAAAAAACATGACTCCTACTGTGTATAAGAAACATGTACAAAAAACATTTGGATAACTTTTCTCATCTCATACATAATTACATTCACATACAAAATTATAAATCTTATACAAAATTAAAAATCTTATACAAATTAACCATGCATTTACATCATCCCTTCCTTTTGTTTTTCTTGTGTAGCATGGCAACTTTTGTCATCTTCTCTCTTAGTTGATTTTGATTGTGGCTTACGAGATCGTTTAATATTCGCATACGATCCCATTCTCCAACAACCTATATTCAAATTGTCAGTACGTTAAGTATTGTAGACCACAACATTCAATCTACGACTTTTAACAATTTAACCGCAAACAAATTTTTAATTCTACTTACAAAATCACAAATAGCCCCTCTAGAACCAATCGATTCCATCCACATCATCACATAAATGCCGCAATCATGTCCATTCGATTGCTCGTTCATCTTATGCTCCGCGAATTTGAATCTTTGCAAAGGGAAATTTCCTAGAGATCCATATGCTTCTACCCAAATGCATTTCTTATTATAATTATCTAATATTTTCATTTGCATTAAAAAAATATGAAGTTATGATCCAAACAAATTATGCATTATAATTGACATAATTTCCTTTCATACATATCAATCTCTTAGCATCATTCACTCTCTGTTTAGCTGCTTCATATGTAAACAAACTATCATATACAGTTGCAACACGGTCTACCATATCCAACACCAACAGATACCAATGTGAATTATTGTGGTTTATTGTGATCATGATCTGTAACAAATTTCACACCCAGTTTGACAAAATTCAACATTATATATCCAAAAACATCATTTATGCCTATTCGTATGGTGTCTTACCTTCTCACAGTTGGTGAATTTCACATAGTTATGTAACATGGGACCCCAAAAACTCACAATACCCTCAATACAGACGTTGTCCAACGCCTGTTGCTACAATTACGTGACAATCATTATTAATTTATCGTCTATAACATTACTTTTCAACATTTATTAATTTAACTCACCGCTAAGTGGTATGGAATGTAGCCAATCGTCCGGCCTGACTTTTTAGAATCGTAGTATACTGTCCAGGCGAGCAAATCAATAAACTAACAAAATTAATTACACAATCAGAATATATTCAATAGGTTTTAACTTTTAATCGATGTCTACTTACCACACCGCCAACCCATTCACTAGGCTTCAACGTTGCAACGTCGGATACACTAGCGTATTGATTTCCCATTGAGATTATAGAATATCTGTATGAATCATTAGGATTAATATATTGTCATGAAATATTTAAATATCACTCACAAAGCAATATATTTAACTTACCCCGATTCTAACCCACTATTCCATAAATAATCACAAATTGCAGTTTCGACCGGTTCAATTCCGCTTGGAATAACCGCTTTTTCAACCTATAGTTTTGCCTACAAATTTTAGTCACAACAACATGATAAAAATCAAATTATGTTTTCTTTTATTCAACTTACCTTCTGCTTCTTCTTCTGGGGTGCAAGACATTCCGAATCCAAATCTGCATCTATAACACTCTCCGGTGTATAGATGTTAGTGACATCCTTTCTCCTCATTTCCTCCATCTTTTATTCTTCCTCCATCTTCTCTTCTTCAAATTTTTTCAGTTCATCATATTTTTGCTCTACATAGCTCTTCATCTCTTTTATTTCACCCTTCATTTTCCTCTTCATCCAAGTTTTTCTCAACCACCTTCTTCATCCCCGTAAGTTCACTCCTCAATTCCACAACCTCCTTGACAGCTACATCAATTTTTCCACCCGTCAACATATTAAGTTCCCTCAACACCTCAACTTCATTCACCACTACATCTATCTTTCCTTCCACTTCCCCCTTATGCCTCTCAAGTGTCTCTTCATCTCTTGATTGTCTTTGATGAATATCAAAAAGGATTTTTTTAATATCAGCCAATTCAGACATCAAAATATCGAATTTACTGTGTTTCCCTCACCGTAATCCCCCCGACCATCATCCACCCCTCAAACCATCTCTTCTTCCTTCTCCACTGCCTCCTCTGCTTCCTCTGCCTCCTCTAACTTCTTGACAATAACCTTCAAAATTAAATTTGTATTAAGACATTGATTATATTATTAATATTATTTAATTAAATTTATTACCATTTCTAGCTTCCTCGGTCTATCCAACTTCAACTTCTCCATCACTCTAACCACCTCTTCCTTCCCCCATGCACGGATGTGTGCCACTCCGTTTCTTTCATAAGCCGACAAACTATCACAGCCCGACCAAAAATCGAACAGTGCAATCTGCATTTATAATAAAAGTTATAATTTTATATAATAATTATACTATCATTTTATATAAAAAAAAATAAAAACATTCTTCAACTCAGTTACCTCTAAGATTGCTATTCACCCTTTGAGGTATCTCTGGCTGCCCTTTTGAAAGATGATTATTGATTCAATCAATCTCGAATGGACATATTCAGCCCAATTGAATTCACCCTTCAAGCCTTCATCGCAAATGAGCTTCATATCGTCCTTGTTCGTTGATGTATCACCCGTTGGACAAAGAAATATCCCGACAAGGTACAATAGAACTCGAGCCTTCAGGTCATCCCCCCCGTAAGATCCACTTTTGATATCCTCTTCAACTTCAGCATGTGCCACCTTCTGATTCAAACCATATTTGGAGGCAAGTGCTTTCCAGTTCTTACTTCTACAGACTTCTACAACACTTTTGCCATTATTTTGTACCCCAAGACGACTGCAGCAGTCGATACCCCCAGAGGGAATGAATAATCACCATATTTAGCAATACATTGTTTGAAATCAAATTGCTCCATCAAGGATCGACACAATTCCCTCCGAATTGGTCGAACCCCTACTTCTATCAACGATCCAAACCCTATTTCCCTCATCACATTCAATTGATCATTCTCTTTAAGGTGTTTAATTAATGAATTCACTCTTTTTATGTTGCACCTTGTCGGCACTTCCTACATTTTTTAATAATATATAATGTTATTGGTCTTATATATCTTGTATCAACGTATTTACA
Source organism: Hibiscus syriacus (assembly GCF_006381635.1). Lineage (NCBI taxonomy): Eukaryota > Viridiplantae > Streptophyta > Magnoliopsida > Malvales > Malvaceae > Hibiscus > Hibiscus syriacus. The sequence continues at coordinate 5,962,430 of NW_024062743.1, read as the reverse complement.
AGTTTAATGAATACCTTCTTTTCATGTGTTTTCATCCGTTCTTTTTATTCTTTACTATCATTCCTTGACTGTGTGATGTAAGGTTCCTTTTCGGCATCACTCATCGAATTCCATTTCGACCTCACATCTTTTGTCACCTAATATTAAGCGTAAATATTTCTTAATCAATACATTAACGCTAAATAATACTCAATGTCAATTTCATTTTACATACCGAACCGCTGTGTGTGCCATCTTCCTTCATCCTTTTGCATTCGGCCATACTGACAACATTTAAAATTTGTAATCAATTTAAAGTTTTAATCCAATTACCATTTCAACAATAATAACAAAAAGACTAATACTTACTATAAGTACATATATCCACCCTTTGGTTGCTTTCCTCCCATTGACTTCATTTTTCCTTCATATATCAGTTTGCGCAAATCAAATCAAATCAAATACTGCTTACATACACTTTATTCAATATACAAAAATCAATAACCACTCTTTGTGGTAAAACGGTTGGTCTTCAAAAGAATTTGAATGGCCACTACAACAAGTGTCGGCACATTTATACAACCTAAAATATCATTTTCTACCTATAATATCATTTTTTACGTATAAATATTAACTAAAAGTATCGATTCGGTCCCAAATGCTTCTTTACTTCGAAACCCCCCAAATAACAAAACATAAAAACCCTATTTCCCATTACTGTAATAATAAAAGACTAGGGTTTTAACAACGTACCTTTCGATTCGACTGCAGCAACAAACAAACAAAACTTCACGTAGAAATGCCTTCTGAAATGCAACAACAATTACGCTTCGATTTCAAAAACTCTATCTATTTTCAGAGGATAGCTATGCCTTTATATTTACACCGAATATGTTATTTATATTTAATCGATATAACTACATAAGTGTCGATACTTTTATGTCAAGTGTCGATATTTTCGATAGGATATTTACCTATTTCTTTGAAAGTATTGATAATTTATTATGCGTACTTATTAAAGTATCGACACTTTCAACATATCTGGTATCTATTTACCGGTTTTGTCATTTTGAGACCGGTTTTATCATATTTTTACCTGTTATATTGTTCTGGATCGATACATTTTCATAAAGTGTCGACGCTTTTTAAGCGCTATAACTTCTTCTCTTTTAAATTCAGAAAGTTTCGATACTTATATTAAATTATCGACACTTTCAACAGATCCGGTAATTTTTTCCGATTTTGTCATTTTTGAGACTTGTATTATCATATTTTTACCTGTTATATTGGTAAGGATCGATACATTTTAATAAAGTGTCTACACATTTTAAGCGCTATAACTTCTTCTCTTTTAAATTCAGAAAGTATCGATACTAATATTAAATTATCGACACTTTCAATATATCCGATAACTTTTTCCGGTTTTGTCATTTTTGAGACCAGTTTTATCATATTTTTACATGTTATATTGTTATGGATCGATACATTTTCATAAAGTGTCGACACTTTTTAGTTTAATTTCAGAAAGTGTCGATACTTATATTAAATTATCGACACTTTCAACATATCTGGTATCGTTTTATTGGTTTTGTCAATTTTGGGACATGTTTTATCATATTTTTACCTGTTATATTGTTGTGGATCGATATATTTTTTTAAAGTATCGACACTTTATAGGAGCTATAACTTCTTCTCTTTTAAATTCAGAAAGTTTCGATACTTATATTAAATTATCGACACTTTCAATATATCCAGTAGCGTTTTACTGGTTTTGTCAATTTCGAGACCTGTTTTATCATATTTTACCTGTTATATTGTTATGGATCGATACATTTTTATAAAGTGTCGACACTTTTTAAGCGCAATAACTTTTTCTCTTTTAAATTCAGAAAGTGTCGATACTTATATTAAATTATCGATACTTTTAACATATCTGGTAACTTTTTCCGGTTTTGTCATTTTTGAGACCTGTTTTATCATATTTTTACATGTTATATTGGTAAGGATCGATACATTTTCATAAAGTATCGACACTTTTTAGGCGCTATAACTTCTTCTCTTTTAAATTCAGAAAGTGTCGATGCTAATATTAAATTATCGACACTTTCAATATATCCGGTAACTTTTTCCAGTTTTGTCATTTTTTAGACCAATTTTATCATATTTTTACCTGTTATATTGTTGTGGATCGATATATTTTTTTTAAAGTATCGACACTTTATAGGCGCTATAACTTCTCTTTTAAATTCAGAAAGTTTCGATACTTATATTAAATTATCGACACTCGACACATATCTGGTAGCGTTTTACCGGTTTTGTCATTTTGTGACCGGTTTTGTCATATTTGTACTTGTAATATTGCTATGGAGCGATCCAATTTTCATTTGTATCGACACAAACCGACAAGCTAAGTTTACCGGTTGCCAATTTTTTTAATATTTCTTCATGATTTAGACCTACTACATTATTATTACTCAACATTTCCGGTAACGCTAAACCGAATATTGTAAATATATTATAATGTATCCAGTAACGCCGTATATTAGCCGTATATTAACCCGTCTTTCCGGAGACAATCCCAAAAGTTGGTTGTCCATTTTATAACTTTTAATAGTCAAGGAACTCAAAAAAATAATATTATATAATCAATTAATCATTTTATAACTTTCAATAGCGAAGAGACTCAACAAAATAGCACCCATAATTAGGGGGACTATTTGTGTAATTTACTTTTTTATAAGGTCATTAAGGCCAGTTAATTTTTTTAAAAAAATAATTAATTCAAAAAGTAAAAAAAAACAATAAAATATATAAAGAGTAATATATGTTGAAAATTTCTTTTTAATTCAAACTCTAAACTCCAATGCTAGCGTGTTTTCAAATTTTTTTTAATAATGTGGAATAATTATAAAGTAATGTATGTTCACAATGTTTCTTAGTTTATTGACAACATATATATGCCTTACAGATCTTGGAGACGCAGCTACTCGAACTTATAGAGAACAATATAATTGTTCTCACTCAATGAATAAACTCGATCTCAGAATCTCCCAATTTCGTCACACAGTAAACTTCTCAAAAATACGAATGCAAATGTGTGCATGCATATCATAATCTTACATTATTACAGGGCTGTACTCCATAGGGTAAGAATGAATGTAAATGTCAACTTTGCTTTATGGAACCAAAAAGATCCTTGTAAGAACGCTTAGGAGCATCAACGCGAGAAACAATCTCCACAACTTTGAAATATGATTCTGGATGAACTAAACACTCAACAGCAACCTCTGCAACTTGGTCTCTGGATATGGTCCCTTCATAAAGCGTATCCTAAATAAAAAGCAAAAAAAATGTTATCAAACAAAGAAATATTTGAAGAAAAGAAGAGTCACAGCAAAGATGGAATGTTATCCTACGCGAGGAAAGATGAAAAGAAGTCAAAAACAAAATCGGAAAATCTCATGGAATATGCGCTTTACCTCTGGTTCCAAAACAACATTTCCTGTTGGCGGATCATTTCTCAACCCGCCAGGCCTTATGATTGTGTAGTTAATCCCTGATTTCCTGATATGCTGCTCAGCCTGAAGTTTAGCTACCAAGGTCAGTCCAAAAACATTGAGAAAGATATAAGCGGGATTAAAAAGCTGTCCCATTGCAGCTCCATTGACCAATATCGAGCTGATAAGAATGAATCGGTTCACGCCGAGTTTTCGGCATGCTTCAACGAGGTTTACTGTGCCAAAGTTATCAACCTGCACAACATAATAGAACTTACAAAATCAAAACAAAGGATGTCAACACAAAGTCATGCGATTTATAACACTATTAGGCAGTAAGAGGAAACATGGATTGAGATACTGATTGGGACAATCAAATGGAAATACATAATAGAATCATAACTGATCATTGACTGCACATACATGAAATCTGTGGGCGTTCTTAGCAGCTGAAAAATGGAAGAAAGCGGTCAAAGGCTGCACCCCAAAGACCTAACTCTGATGCTCCCTAAATGCATACAACATACTCAAGCTTAGAGAAATCATCAGAATACAAGCTTGAGGACCTACGGAAGATATGGTTCCAGTGAACTTGATTAATCTAAACTCGGAAAACATTAATGCAACTCTATGGCTAGAACAAAACAAGCCAAGGTGTTAATTCACCACAGCATCTAAATAGGTGAGTGCTTCAATGCATGAAAGAAATCATATGTGATACACGGATGTTATGAACAACATTCAACAAACAAAAGAATCATTATGCAACTCCATTTTAAAGCTCGAAATTTGGAAAAGAAAACAGAAAGGAAGCAGTAGGGATATGGATATGGATATGGATGTGGATATATGTTAACTAGTTATTCTAACTTGAGTACAAGTATCGGATACGTATATATTCAAATTTTCGAAGTTCTCTGCATAATTTTTCTAAGTTGAAAGAAATCTGACCCTCCATGGTGCAGTCAAGTCCCATCCTGGTCGAAATCCAGTGGCACATATTACAGCATCTGAATCATCACCAATCGCTTCTGCTAGCTTCGTTGAACTCTCAGTTACATCTGCTTGCACCTAAAAATCCAACCATTCACATTTCAAAAAATAAATAAATAAATAAATAAAGTCGAAGTTGTATTGTATTGTATTTCAATTCATGAAATTTTGAAGAACAAGACAGAAAACTAACAATTTGAAGAGAAGATTTGTCGGTTGAAAGCGAAGTTTTAGCCTTTTCCAAATCACGAACCCCAGCTTTGACTGAAAATCCCTTTGAAAGTAGCTGTTCAACAACCCTTTTCCCAGTATTTCCCGTTGCTCCTGCCACAAATATTTTCTTCTTTACATCCACGTCTGCCTCTTTTCTTTCATAAAATTGCTCTGTTGTTACACTTCCGCCGATCTAAAAAAGCGATTAAAAGAAAATGCAAGAACAAATTGATTTAAACAAAAAAAAAGAAAAAGAAAAAAAAAGATGAAGCTTGATATGGGTTATGGGTTACCTTTGCAGAAGTTAGAGGCCTGATTCTAATGGTGGAGGGAAATGAAGGGAAAGATTTGGGAAAGTAGAGCTGAGGAAATGGAGAGTTTCTGAGAAAGAGAGTGGCCATTGATATGTTTCAAGTGAAAATTAAAGAGAGATGGCGACTGAGGCCACATTTGCCACAATTTATGTTTTCTCATCTTTGCCTAGATGGAGAGTTTTGGTTTCGCCATCTGGCAAGTTCTCTTTTTACTTTGCTTTTAGTAGGAGTGTGTAATTTTGATTCTTTCTCATTTTGGTCACTAAAAGATATTTATTTATTTAGATTCTGCCCCCAAAAAATTACTAAAAAACACTTTAATTTCCAATATATCCCCAGAACTAAGCTTACGTAACATTTCTATCCTGTTAAATTAGACAATAATCAAGTAAATGATGGAGTTTGATATCTTAGGTGAGGTGAGCTATGTAATTATTGAACTATATGAACTGAAATTAAATATTGCATGTATACTATTTATGTATTTTGTTGGGCACATTATCTTCAAACTTGATATTACTTGCAAAAACGATAAAATGATAAATAAATATCGACTCACTGATTACATGTGATTTAACTGAATGTAAATTGTATTATAAGATTGATTATAATACAGAAAACAACTTATATTAGTTGGTAATCTAAGCATGTTCGTAACCTATAGAATTATCCTGAGCAAACAATTCATAATGATTATAATGTTGTCTAAAGTTCAAATAGAGAGAGATTATCTTGGTTATCAGAGTATTTTGACTCCCGATGTATTACCCCAAAATTTCAGTTAATGATTAAAATAAATAACTTGAAAGTTTGTTCACCAAAATATAAATTTGATAATGGTTTAGGGACCATATGATAACTTTCCTATAATAGGTATTTTATACGGTGAATGAATAGTTTACCCTTAGAATAACGTATTGATATTAATCTTTTTTTTTTGTACGAATTTTATGTTAAAAGCTATTAAGTGTTAAAGTTCGAGAAAAAAATTCGGATAACAAGATCGAATAAAAAATTCAAAATATTTTATTAGGAGATAATAAGATTTAATATGGACCATTAAATTTAAGTTGATTTTTCATATTAAATTTAAGTTGTTTGATAAAAAATGGTAGGATTATAATTATAAAATTTTACAATGGCAAAATTGGTAACTAATAACTCCATGTATTAATATTAGTCCTTGGATGAATATTTTGGCATGTAGCATATATTAGGAGGATTGGATTTCAAGGGTAAAATGATTATTTTTCATAAAAATGAATTTAATTTAGGTTATATAAGTCAACAAGGACTAAAATAAACGAAATAGTAATTCAAGAAGGTTCTTGTAATTCCCTGCAGCTGCCGTGATACTCCTGAAAAAGCCGAGGTAAGTTTCAAAGTGATTTTCAAATTTTTTAGTTTAGATTTAAGGTTTACACATGAAATTCAATTTTTTCTCTCCACTATATTCTCTTGAACTTGGTACCATTAATTCATGGTTTTGATTGGCATATGCTATGGAATTTAATGTAAGAAAGTTTAGGGTTTATGAATTTCATTTAATTAAGGCTTGATTTTGAAGAACTAGATGATTATATAGTCTTTTCCATGCTTGAATTAATATGAATTTCATGTATAAGTTGATATACTATATTCGGCCATAATGAATAAAAATTGGAGAAAACTATTCAAGCATGTTTTGATGTTTATCATGGAGGATTAAATGTTTTACAAGCTTTAGAATGTTGTTTGAAGTAAAAATATCAAATGTGAACACGCCATGATATATTCATCTTTTAGGGTTTTCAATTAGGGATTTAGGATTTCAATGAAATTGAAATGTTTATATTGCTTGTCATCACTCAAGCTTCATTTTGATGGTAAAATTATTAAATTTGGGGTTGAAATGTGAAAACCCATTATTTGATCATTGAAACCCTAAGACAGAGAAATTAAAATTTTGGATCCTATTAAGTGTAATTAGTTCTGATTGAGCATCGAAAGAATTTTTCAAAAATTATTTATATTTGTACGCACGATCAGAATAAATTCTAACATATCTTTGATTTTAGTTGTCTATGTATTGATATGTGTGAACAATCCAAATTCAATCGAGGTAAAGTGAATAACAAAGGAAAAAAAGAGAACACTTATAAAGTTTTCGGGAAGATCCTATTCTGGTTGATATTTAAAATGTCGAGGTGGGTGCATGTTTATGGTGTATTTATGTTAAATGTAAACTTTGACTTGCTATGAGTCAATGACTGAGTTACTATGATAAGAAGTGATCCTTAAATATTATGTGACTTCGTGATTCATGCATTTAGGTTAAAATTGTATTTAGAAGAATAATAGAATTAGTGAATAAGCTAAAGATGTCAAATAATAAAATCTGGCTAGATTTTATGATATGGACAATATATTTAGAAAATCACCAAAAATTCTATAAAAATGATTAGAAGGTGATTTTTAAATCGTTGAAATTGTATGTTAATATAATTTTGTTTAAAACAAATAGAGACAGATTTTGGTGTATATGCTAAAAGATCTGAAATTTTGACAGATGATAGGTCAGGAAAAAAAAGACAACAAGTTCTGCTCAAAACAAATTATGTAAATTGGATTAGAAAGCTCACTATAAATTGTACAAATTGAACTAGAATGATTGCTTTATATGGTTAGATCTATATTTGAATTTAGTTTCTAGTGGAATAAACGAATATATAATTTCAACTTGTAGAATAATACAAAATAATAGTTCTTTAAGAGTAACGCAAGGTGCCATAATCGAAAGATAAGTGGTAAATCATACATCTTATGTTATATTTATGTTATATGTCATTTTAAAGGCGTGAGATGAGTCAACTCTAATATATTAACATGATAGTTCTGATATTTATCACATGATAGACATGTTGATTATATATTAAAAAGGTAAGTGATTAATGATGTTTTCAAGATATATTCATATTATGTAAAAATGAAGTATATCTATGATATGAATTGCCCATTGTGTTGTTGTATAAAATGTTCGATAAATTGTTATCTTTGATAATTGAAGAACATGCGATAATTAATGGGAATGTCCATTGTACGTACATTGAGAGTTCTTGGTATAGTTGACATGCCATAAAGTATTAGTAGTTGCGTTGAGTACATAGTAGAGTGTTGATGATACTATTGTACTCTTAGGATATAATATAGAGTAGAATGACGATGGTACTATGATATTCCCGACTATTGGTATATTGATACAATGATGTTGGTATCTTGTACAAGTGATTGTCACTAAAAGTAAATTATTAGTGCACTCGCATATCTTGCATTCTCATTTATATACCTTAGGCTGTGACATAAAGAAATTTTAAAAAGTACAAGATATGAAAATAAGTGAGAAAATTGAACTTAAAATTTATCATAATTGATTTAGTATGAAATATTTTATGTATGAATGAATGATTTTAGGTATCTTTAATTCAAATGACTTTGGCATAAATTTATCTTATATATTCATATTATATGTTTTATATTTTCATTATATGATTTTTTTTATATCATCGATAAGTTATACTCTGTATTATTGATTATGTATCACTAAGTTTATACTTAACATGTGATATTTTCATGTGTAGGTAAAGAAGAAAGACCAGAGTAAGGAGTGTTTGTCATCTTACCTATCGAGAAACAGGCCTACAGTATCAGTAATGACATCCATATGATTTATTCGATTTTACTAGTTGACATGCATATATTATTAGTATTTAGTATAAACTTTACTCAAACATAGTTGTAATAAGTTATAAGGTAGCTTATGTTTGTAATAATGGATATTGGTTAGAGAGTTGGATAAATAGTCTATTAATGTATGTTTAGTTATTAAATAAAAATGAATTGTAGGTTAACAATATGTTAAAATTAGTTTAGACTTGTATTTGAATGAATTTTAGTTTAAATAGTTTTTAAGCAGTTATATTAGTTACACTTTGTAGTTATGAACTGCTAAGTTGTTGGCTGATAATGAACTTAATTTGAATCTCAAACAATTAGAATTGTGTTTTATACGATTAAATGAATTATGATTTATTGTTCAGCAATAATAGTTTAAAAGAAATAAATTTTTAATGAATTTTTATAAGAAATATTTCGTGAGTAGCATGTAATATCTCTTACTTGAATTTGATGATGGATACGGGAAGAGGGTGTTACACCCGAGCAAAGACATAGATGTTTTAATTTAGACTAACATCACATTTGATTGAACCCAATATGAATTAAGATTTTAAATTCATTTAAAAATTAAATACAGAAATGAAGTTCAAAATATAGTTATCATAATCTTAAGTAAATATAAAAATATATGTTTGTGACTTGCATACTTTAATTGTAACACCATTGCTCAGTTTGATAATTCTACGTACATGAGACGTTACATCTGAGATCGGTGCAAGACGTAGACTAAATTAAAATTTTACTGAAACTCTTAGTTCATGCAAAAATCATTTGAAAATGTTGTTATAATTAAACTAAATCACAAGTCAAATATTCGTGAGTCAACATGAGGAGGCGAGGGCCTTTATGTAAAATCATTAAATTTTAGGGATAAATCTATAATTCTTTAGCAAAAATATTAAGATATACATTCTTTACTCGATCAGGAAGCTCCACACGAACAAGAGAAACTACATTTGGAGTAAGTTGTAGTTTAAAGAAGCACTAAAATCAATCTAAACCATTCATAATTATTTAACATTTTTTACAATATAAAACTCGCCAGTTTTATTAAAATTAAAAAATAAATAAATTGTAAAGAAAGTTTACAATTATAACCGTAACTAAAATACGTAATAAAGACATTTTCCTATAATTATTAACACAATAAATTAGTTATTTGAGATCACACAAGGATCATACAAGAAAAAGGTTAAAAATCTAACCAAATAAACTCGAATAAAAGGTAGATACGAATAGATCTAACTGCTTGACAAATGAACCACAAAAGATGATCAAGCTATTGAAAGACCACCAACAAACCACAAATAAAAATCAAGTGACATGAGAAAACTATCCACGAATGCAAATCTCGAATTAAAATTCAATCTAATGGTCTAAAGCAAGGAAGGTCAACATGATAGCAAATAAGAGTCATCCTAATAAGTCGTGACGATGTCAAATTCAACCTTGGGGGAAAATAAATGAAGATAACGGCCAAACAATCGAAAATGTCCTATAAAGGTAGAGTTATTAAAAGTTAAAAAAAGATACAACATGATAAGATAAAATAAAATAAAAGCAATGAATATCGATGATTAGCAACCAACATTAAGACTAATGTTGTCGCCAATAAAAAAAATACTAACGATGCTAAAAAAGGAGAGAAAACTAGGGTTGAAATCCCTCTAAATACTATATAATTATTTAGCATTTAAAGATGCAAAAGAAATAAGACAATTAAATCAAAATATACAAGTCAAATGATCAATAATATTCTGATAGATTAAATTATAATTTTTAAATAGTGCAAGGACTAACTCACTAATTTCGTGAAGATTGTAATTTATTCAACTTCTAGCGATTGTTGGAAGGTATTGCAACAATTGTTAAACTGACCAACTTCTATTGTTCAAAACACAAATATTGTAACTCAAAAGTTTGGGTGGGGTCTTGTTTGAAAATGTGAAAAAATAAGCACGAGAATCAAATTTCTAAAAATTTTAATTTGCACCACCACAATGGTTTCAAAACCATGGGGGCGGTGTTCAAACCAGACCCTCTAATTTTAAAATTAAGAGTCAAGATTCGAAACCAGATAAGTATTCTGGAATTCAGTATCAAAATCGAAGAGGTTTGCTTCAAAACTAAATAGTCTGAGATGATTACAAAATAATATTTTATCATAATCTTTTTTAGTCGTTAACAACACATATATCCTGCAGATCCAGAAGCTCGAATCCAAAACCTCTAGGAGTACAACACTCCTTTTAGTCACCGAGACCGCTTGATGGGTTCAATCACACATCTATTTTAAGGTCAGAATTACGAACGCATTCATAACAGCACATTAAAAAAATAAATAGTTTCAATTGAGATAAATGTGTTGATAAGTCTCATACCAACTCAAAAAAAAAAATAGTTTCAATTAACTCAGACCAAAATGATATTTTATTATTAAAAAAACATAAATATAATCGATTTGATTTCAAGAAGGATCTAGTTTTAATAATTTAATTCTTAAAAAACTAGAAAATCTAAAATGAATGAACCTTAAATAATGCAAATCCAAAATAAAGAAGCCCTTGATTATGCAACCGTCTTCTTGTAAGAATACCACCTTGCAACCATGAGATAAACTCCCATATTGAGCAGACTCAACGCTGCCAAAAGCCAGAAAAAATAATGAAGATGGCCATAGTTCAAGTTATCTGGTATCCACCCAGGGTTACCATCCCTGGTGCTTAAATCTGCCACTATATTAACAAGGAATGTGCTCAAATAGTTCCCTAAAGCAGCTGTTGAAAGCGAAAGAGCAGAGCACAGGCTTCTCATGGCATCTGGCGCTTCTTCATAAAACAACTCCAATTGCCCAATGAACGTATAAACTTCAGCACACCCTATTATGAAGTATTGTGGAACCTGCAAAAAGATCGACATCGGCATATGCTTCACTTCTTAGTAGTTATGCTGCTTCACTTCTTAGTAGTTATGCTTCTTCACTTCTCGGAATCTGATGAGATCCAACGTTCCTGCAGAGACCATGGTTAAGATCAAGATGAGGAGGCCGATTGTGATACGTTGAAGTTGAGTGAATCCGTTTTTATGGCCTATGAACTTTCGTGCTAATGGAATGATGAGACAATCGTAAACCGGAACCCAGAATATGACGCTGATCATATCGAAGAGAGACAACGAAGCTGAAGGTATCTCAAATGATCCTCCCATGTGAAGGTCCATGGTGTTGCCTTGAAGCACAAGTAACGTGCCCATTTGACTGTATACAGTTGAGAATATAATGCCTGTTGCCCATATAGGAAGTAATCTTATGATGGATTTAAGTTCTTCAACTTGGGTCACAGTGCAAAGGCTCCATGGATTTATAGAGCCTTTGATTTGATCATATGGCGATACCACAGCTGCCTTGTCAAAGAAGCTATGGTGCATACATTATGAAAGCAATTAGTGAAATTAGAACGGTGTGTTGAATCTTATTCTGTTAATTCTATGATTGTTTTATGTACCTCAACTGCTTTGTATGATCAAGCTTTCGGCTTCCTCTGACTGTAGATTCCTCATCTGTCGTCTCGTATAAAAGTGACTTGTCATCTGGTACTTCTACTCAAACTTTCCTGATGGAAGCAACAATAACTTGGCAGATTCGAGCAAGAGGACTCCCTCCTATGTACCCGAAAAGAAACTTGCAACAGCAATAGCCATAGCAACTGCCGGAATGCCAAACCCCCAAGCCCATCCTACGTTGGTTTGTATCCAGACGAGAACCGAAGAATCGACAAGGGCACCAATGTTAATCGACAAGAGCACCAATGGAAGAATGAACTCTTCTTTTTCTTTTCAGTCTCGTCGGAATTGTCAAACTGATCGGCACCAAAGGACGAAACACGGCTTAATCCCTCCAGTACCAAGGGCTATCAAGTATAGCCCTAGAAAACACACACCAGTTTGCAGTCCTGTAGGATGGCAAACTTTGTTCTAGTCGCATGTCGGTTTTAGGCGTGAATAGATGCAGACAATGTTAGTATTGTCATGCCCTGCAACGGAGTTACACAACATAAATAAAATCTGATCAATCAGAATGGTACTACCAACCAATATATAACCAAATTGAACTTACAAAAACATAGATCATGGAGAAACTAGCGATCGTCCAGTATCGTCCCAAATATGCATCGGCGAGGAATGCTCCGATTAACAGCATGACATAGCACGTTCCCGACCAATTCATGACATTACTAACGGCTGCAACATTTCGTTGATTGAGCTGAAACTTCAAATAGTTAACCAGGTTTGTGTTGATCCCATAGTAAGCCAAACTTTCACAGCATTCATTTCCTGTGCATCAAATGTTCCTCAAGGATCATTAAACCAGACAATGGAGCATATACATAACTTATATCAGACAAATAATATGCACTTGGGATATACAATACCTAGGGTGTAAGGGCATGCTTTCCATGTCCCGGTCTTGTTCTTGATGGCCGGTTTGTTTCGGAAGTCAGTCGTTCCATCGTTCATACAGATATCTTTTTCTTCCATTAGAATTCTTAAACCCCAAGGATTCAATGAACAATAGGAACAGTATGATACTCAAAACTTAAAAGATTAATGAAGCAATGAAGTTTGGATTCTCACATTTGTTTCATAGTGAACTTTTGTTTAAGAAGTGAAACCCAGGAGGCAAGTCTTTATCCTGGTTGACATTCATTTTTTGGGGCAACTTTCGGCACACAGTTCGATCCGGCAGCGTTAAATTGTTGGTGAGATTGAAGCGGGTGTCGTTTTCATGATTGGTGCAATTAACTGAGATATGTAGAAGATGATAAATGGCCATAAGCTTGTGCCGGTGGGCACACCTTCATAGGAAAGGGAATTAATGCCAATTTGCCATTGCCTATCGCAAAAGAAAGGATCTTTGCGGCTATGTTCGGTTTTCTGTGTTTCAACATTCAAGCCTTTTTTTACACACCTACAGGGATGATGGACCAAAGGAGGCAGCTGTGATAGTCGTCTTCTAAATTTTTTTAAAATTATCATATATTTTAAATTTTTCATTAATAATCTATTTTCATCCCCTAGATTTTATAAGTTTAGCTCCTCCTAAAATCGATAACTAAATTAATCTTGATTTTTTATTAATTTATTTTAATATTAATAATATTATAAAAACATAGTAAAATGAAATAATAATTTCATAAGATTTATAGAATCATAATTGTTTTATTTTGTTTTGTTTATAATTAATAAAATATTTATTTATATACAACAAACAAATTTATTACATTTTAAATATTTATAATATAACAATATTATAAACAAAAGTTTGTAGATTTGATTATGATATAGATTTAGTTGTTTGATGTTCTTATTTTTTAATGAATATTAATGATAAATTTATCATTATGGTTTACTTTTAAAGAAGTCGAAGGCTTTTAAGTTAGATTTGTTGAGTCTATGACATTTTTTAGTAAAACAAATATCATATTTGCATTCAAGGGGCCAAAATGGAATAAACTGTAGATTTTAGGATCCAACTATCATTGAAGAGAACTGTCAATGGCAGTCGATGATTATCAACGACAATGGTGAGTGACAACCGCCAACAAAAGATTTTAGTTGAATTCAAGGGTTGAATTGATATTTTATCTTAAGTTTAGGGGTCAAAATGATAGTTTATTTAACAAGGCCATATTAGTATTCTATCTAAAATTCAAAGGTCAAATTAAAAACTAACCCCTTTTGTAACATACCACATCATACCAAACCAAACTAGCCAGAGTTAAAGATTTAGTTACCAAAATATAACAACAATATAACAATCTATAACGTAAGTGGCTAAAATTTAATAAACTGATAATGTCAGTGACCAAAATACGAAAGGAAAATAATGGTTATGATAGTTAACCCAATAAAGATACAACATAATGATTGATTCAACATAATTATAATGATGCACTTCATTAATACAGTCTATAGTTGTGAGAGAAACAAAGAGAATGAAAATTCTCAATTCTGGAGCCTACTAATATCCCTGATTGAGTTATGAAGATACAAAATCTCAAGAATGAGGATCCTATGAAAGTTAATAGCACCCTATGCTCGAGCTTTTGTCATGATTACAACTCCAAAGTAATATTAAGAAGATATTCACCTTCAACTGGCAGCTGCAATAGTTGCTGGCTTAGCATCCTCTGCTTTCTCATGTTCTTTGTTTAGCATCTGAAAAAACAAATGAAATTGGCAGTCAAAACACAATATACAAGCTTCAGCCTGGTTTAAATGTAGGAGGGAAAATCGGGAGCAAGTTTCTCGCCTTGTTATTGATCAAGTTATGGAGTGCAACAACATTTCGGATGAGAGACGACAGATAAATAACCAACATCATATCATTTGTTTTCACTGCAAAATAGTGGATCAATGAATTTCAAAAGTTAATACATACTCTTCAAATCCAAAAGAACATGCGCATGCATGTTCAGTGATTTTCTGAGATATGCGTGGTTGATTTTGTATTACCTGCAAAAGCCTTGATTAGTTCATTTACGTTTAGGTTTGGCAGCAAGTTGAACACATCCTGCAGTTTAAACATGGAGAATCAATAACACTAGTAAGTCAGACATTAACCAACCCAAATAGGCTTAAATTTATATACTGTTGTCTATATTCCAGATAAATCAGGTAGATAACTTCATGGGACCAGATATATGCAATCTTCGTAACTACAACTTTTTAACTTTGCTTTCAAGTAGGGTACCTGTCAGTGATACAGTATTTCATGATTCAGTGGAAGCTTCTCATCAATAACAAGATCAAGGTAAGACCGTATCTCTCTTAACCTCGCATCCAAACCCTTCAAAGCTGTGAGTTTTCCAGTTACCTATCATTACAATCAAGGTTAAAATATAATCCCTTTGTTAAAGTTTTCCAGAAAAGTAAAAGCTTTATTACTAATTGGAATTGAAAATTAAATAAAGATTTTTTTTTGGGAGGGGGGGTGTCACCTCAGTTGCAAGTGTACTAATGGTTGTATCTTTTACATCCCTTAGCAAGTGTTCCACGCCTGATTGTGGGTGAGAAGGGAGTTATAGTATAAGAAAATTAGTGCTCAAATCCAATCAACTAGAATCTTAATCGAAAAGGGCGACTTTAAGAGAAGATATAGAATTCATCTACTGACATACCAATCTCCTCAACTTCGTGAGCAGCAATTTCGGAAGGAACATGAACGAAAATCTTTTGGCTCTTTTGAGTGACATTCTGCATCGTTACCAGCATATTAGTTCAAAAGCTCCACAAATACGAACAAAAGGTGAAAGCTTCTTGCAAAAGATCATTGCTAGTTGCAGTCCCACTTAGCATCAGGAGGACTGCCTGTCCACCTCAACACACAAGCTCTTTCTCCATCCCCATAAATATAAAATGATGCATACAAAAATTGTTTTTACCTCCTTAACCTCTTCAACATCATAGTAGGCCTTGCTGGGGATCCCCAACTCCTTAGGTTGGACATCAATAATGACCAAGACAGGATTTGGGACATAGCTGCAACACCAAAAGCGCTTGGTTAAAAGTTCGGACTCCAAAATGAAGTTAAAAACAGTAAAAGAAATGAAGATTAATAGAATCTTACTTGTGAAATAATCTGTGAATGCTAGATCATTTTCCCGTAGTTTTGGCCCAGTACTATACCAACCAACAACATGCTCCTTCGCTACAACAATTATTTACTCAAATCCAGAGATAGAGAACATAAATTCTCATAGAGAAAACAACAAAGGAGAGAGAATAAATAAACAAACTGAAAGTAGTATCATCTTTAGTCTAAAAGTTGAGAAACTAATTACCATTAATCCTCTTGAACATCGAAAACATCGATTCATGGTAGTTGTGGTCAAGGAACCATATACTCGGGTCCTTCTCATCTTCCTCAAAAGGAACTGAAAATTCAACATCCAACTCTTTAAACACAATAAAACTAATAAAAGCCAGTCAAGTGTAACATAAGCTCAATAATAAGAAATTATATTGTCAAAAAAGATAACGAGGATCAAGGTAAGGGTGAGCGTTCGATCCAATCAAGTCGAGTCAAGTAAAAAATTTCGAGTTATTTGAGTTTACGAGTCTTATTTTACAACTCAAACTTAATTTGAATTTTTTTCGAGTCGAGCCGAGTTGTTCGAGTTTCTGTTCAAATTTAAATGTAAATATTTATAATATAATGATAATATTTTATACCAATTTAAACGATTTTCAATAACAATATACAATGCATATATATTTCTTCATATTTTTTTCGATATACATATATCATAAAGAGTCGAGCGACTCAACTCAAACTTGAAAACCAATCCACTGATTACTAAATATTTCGAGTTATTCGAGTTCTATTTTATAACTCGACTTAAATTTAAAATTTTTTCGAACTCGAGTTGAGTTTTTTTGAGTCAAATCGAATAGGAAAGATCGATTTTTTTAGTCGGTTTTGCTCACCCCTAACTCCAATCAAGATATTTCTTCAAATACTACTTTAATTGCATAATCTTCACTAACATACATTCTTTGCCTTCCGTTCCACAAATTCAAGCAAAAAGGTGAGAAATTTAGGTCAAAACACCAAACAATCTGCCTCACTCAATTCATACCCGGCATTCGGAGTTAAAATAACCCTAGAAACCTAAAAATACTCTAAAAGACCAATAAGAACTCAACCAACATCTCAATTAGCAATCGTGCAAAAGAAAAGAACATAAGATTTCCCTAGACAGTATTTATTAAAGCAAACAAAACAAATTAGATCTAGAACTAAATTCAAAGAATAAGAGGGAGACCTGCATAGCTGTTGGTGACGTCAACGGCGCCTTTGAAGGAAGAGCCGAGGAGGACTCCGACGACGCGCTTGCGCGTGTCTTTCGCAACGCGATTGTAGTTATCGACGATGCTTAGAAGAACCAAAGGGTGAACTATTGCCTTCTCTATAGGTCGAGACGATATTTGTTGAGTTTTTATCACATCCATTTTCAATGCTTTCTTGGTCTTTGATTTCACTCTACCAAGGTTTGAGCCTTTGCTTCTTGCTTTCGTTGCGTTTCCTCCGTAAAGCGTGGTATTTCTTGCGACACCGGTAACCAAACAAAAATAGACCATTAATAAATGCCAACTTTTTACTTATATGGGTAAACTACTGAAAGGATCAATTGTGCTCCACAATTTTTCACTTTTCATCACTGAAATTAAAAATGTAATGTTTTGCTCATTTACGTTATCTATTAGATCTCAAAATTTTCAATTCACTCATTTTTTGCCTCTTGAACACGAATTTGGTGTTTATTTTATCGAAAAATATCTCAAACTCTACAAATCTAGAATAGAACTTTGACTTCCTTTTAAATTAAAATATAATAATAAATTGTTGCAAAATATAACTGTTGTAAAATGAGGCATTAGTATTGGTTGGAAAATATTAAATAAAATAATCAATCAGAATGATAACTCTGTCATGGTATTAACCAATGTCTTAAAAGCAAATTCGTCCGATGTGTGTAATCGCTACAATGGACGAATAGCCCCTCGAGGTTAACACGGCTATCCAAATTTCATACACCCAAAATATGGAGTGGACTTTGGTGGTACTACTCTTTTTTCAACTCAAAACAACACTCAAGAAAAAGTTCCAAAGAGTGTTTCAAAGCAAACACTAATTTCTTTTTTAAAGATACAAAATAAGAAGACATGCCCATTATTTATAAGCTAAATAGTGAGGCAAAAACACCATTTCATTCAACAGCATTAAAATGTTATTTAAACCAAATTCATCGGCATTAAAAATGTTATTAATTTTGAGTATTATCAACATTCCTCTACTAATGCGAAAGAATTCTTTCGTAAAAAATGATAGCATTAAAGTTAAAACACAAGAAGACCTGTAACACCTTATTCAAGTCCGACCCGAAGATCGAAGGATTAAAGTGTCGCATGAGACCACCGAAGTAGATAACCCCAAATTTTTTCTTTTAAAACAATTGTAAAGCATCATTTTAGAACCATCCATAAAGATATAAAATAAAACGTAATAATCTTAGTTTACAAATATGGGGAGCTCCCAAAACATCCAAAATATAAATACTGAGTTTAAATCCAAAACAGAGTTACGAATGAATACAAAGGGTTTATATATAGTGCATACCCTCTAAGAATAACTCAAGATGTACTTTGATGCCTCGACTGATCTGGAACTGATGGTGACGATAATGCTCCTCAAATGGTATCCTGAGAACCTACACACAGAAACATATTCTAAACGCTGAGCTTACGAGCTCAGTGCCACACTAATAATTGTATTGTACTACATGCATTCACTAAATAAGCATGCTAATGGCATAGGTATGAAGACATGAGAAAATGTTGTTATGAACTGTTGAAGTAGGCATCATGATGTGGCTGAGGGTTCTACATCTCAGAGCACACACTCCTCTAGCCTTCTTAAAATACCCTATGGTATTTGAGGTGAGATCTAGAATTGCATCATAAACGTACACTTGATTGACTTACTCCATCAAATCTTGAGTCATATACGCCTAGCCGGCAACTAAAGTGCCTTGACACTAACTGAGATATATCCAACTGAGACGATCGTATTATGCTAAAGAAACTTAGGTACCCTGTTTGTTTCTCGAGCATCAAACAAGGCTAGTTTTATGTTATCGTAGTTGTTATTGCTTCCAGTTGTATTTGCTTCTAGTTGTATTGCACTTAATTATTATTCTCACTTGTAGTTTATTCCGTGGTGATCTGATATTGTCGGGCCCTTAAACCTAACTTTTAACCAAATGGATTTCTTATCCAAAATTATTCGTGGGTATTGATACTAAGCCCATCACTATCGATATTATCCTCTAGGTATTGATACTGACCCCTGGGTATAAATACCAACTGACTATTATGAACTAAGAAGGAAGGGTAGTATCAATACTCCTAAATGGAGTATCGATATTTCTATACTAGGGTATAGATATTGTCTTGAGTATCGATACCAAATTAAGCTTCGATATTTTGAAAAAATACCTCAGTATCGATACTTGTACTAGGAGTTTCGATACTTTACCCCCAGTATCGATACTCCCATGAGTAATGATACCAAAAGTTGTTACTGGAATCTACTAAGTGAATT
Source organism: Hibiscus syriacus (assembly GCF_006381635.1). Taxonomy (NCBI): domain Eukaryota; kingdom Viridiplantae; phylum Streptophyta; class Magnoliopsida; order Malvales; family Malvaceae; genus Hibiscus; species Hibiscus syriacus. Next base: position 5,942,556 of record NW_024062743.1, on the reverse strand, counting down.
TAGTATCGATACTCCTACTGAGAGTATCGATACTCAACCCCCAATATCGATATCCAATGAAGGATTTGATACTTCTTGCCTAAAACTCCATTGTTTTAATCCATCTAACGAACAATATTGATATTGTTCTTCCCGTACCAATACTCAAGCCTAGAAATATCTTGTTTGTGCACAAAAATGACTTCCCATTTCACCCAAAAGCCCTATTGAGGGTCTCAAACGTTAGTTAAGTTTTATGTAAGTTAAAATGGGTCATAATAAGTCTTTTATCATGCTAAAAACATTAAATTCTGAGATCTACCATGAACATGCTTCATAACTCATGTAACCTACCAAAACACACCTAGAGATCTACATGTGATAGAGTTGAGCTAGAAATTACCTTGCATTCTAAGTTGTTGGAAACACCCAAAGTTCAACAAAGTATAAGTTTTTCCTTCCCCTTAGCCTTGGAGCTTTCTCCAACTTTTTTTCACTTTAGAATTTCAAACTAAGCTTGATAGGCCTCCAAGTTGTTACCTTTCTTAAATCCTAATAGAAGCTAAAGGGGAGTTTGAATAGAAGAAGAAGACAAGGATTAAGAAAAAGATATATGAGGTGTTGCAGATGTGAGATCATCATTCTTAATGGTATTCAACCTTTAAAACTAAAATTGGTATAATTATTTCCTTGGTCCTTCAAGCTTTGGTCACAATTCAAAAATACCTCTTTTTAAAAGCCAAATTGGGCTCAATCCAAGCCCAATTTCACTCAAACTTAGGTTAAGGCTTCCTACAAGCTATGTGGTTTATTCGAGGCCCTTTGTGGTTAGCCTGAAACTCATAACCTGGGATTTGGGGCGTTACAAGAGCAATAATGAGATTGGTTGCTTAAACACTAGTGAACGTATCTAGAACTAGTACGTAGTGATGATGAGTAATTATTCTCTTAGATAAGTGAACGAATCTTGAACTTTTTTACGATCAGGGTGAACTCATAACAGACAACTAACCCCTTCTTCTACCAAAGTCCTTGATATGTCTACAAAGTATATATATGAATGTATATATAACCATCTTTCCTCGGGATTATAGTAAGTGTACTAGAAAAATGACCTAACGCTTTTCATAAAATGTGGCTAATCATTCTCACATACATAGGTTATTTCATCAGGTTTATCTCAATATAAACACCCGAAATTGGGCAATTAAATAAATAAGAGCTTTTATAACAACTTATCCTCATAATAGGTAAGGTGAATTTCTTTAAGTTCATATTAAATGAACCACCCAAACTTTGGGATAAGAAATCATTAAGAATAAATACTCAACCTCTTTAATCAATGAATTCAAAATGTCATTCTCACTAGGATCACCCAAACTTTTGGGTTTGAATTCATTAAGAGTTTTAATAAAACTCATCCTCTCTAGCGATAAGTTCATCTAATCTTTTGCAATAGGACTACCCACTCAACATTGGGTTTTGAACTTATTAAAAATAGATATTCAACTAAAATTGGTAAATTCATTAAGTATTTATCACTAAGACCACCCAAAGTCTGGGCTATGAATTTATTAAGAGCAATTAAACTTATCTTGTGCGTGTACATTGTTCGTCATAGGGATAGGAAAATAGAAATGTACATTATGATCGTTTCCATGGCTTTGTTTGACCACATTGAACTTAGATAACTAAATTGGGTATCAACCGTGAAATCCTCAACAAATGGGCTTTAAACACATCCTCATCGACGAATCAAGAACCAACTTATGACTTTAACCTTTGGTAAGAGGATCAACTATGTAACACCCCCAAAATTTTAGTTACAACCAAAATATAATTTTTGAAAGTTTAGTGACAAGAGTATACAATTTGGTAAAGTTAAAGGACCAAAGTGGTAATTTTTCCAAAAAGAAATTTTATTCCATAAATGAATTCAACCCCCTAACAGTGAAATTTTCATGAGAATCATATTTTAGATCTGAAATTTGTGTTAAAATCAAGGAAGTGTTAAAGTCATATTTTAAAATGATGGATAATAATATAGAACATTGGATTTGAGAATTTATTTCCATGTTCAATTTGGACCATTGGATGAAAATGACAAGATTGAAATTTTTAGAAAAGTGCATGAGCAAAGTTGGCATAATAATTTGTTCATCTTTGACTTTGGATAGATGATAAGTAACATGTGGCTTGGTATGGATGTAATTATCAAGTTTTATTAATGGTAAAATTGTCATTTCCCATTAAAATTCATTTAAGCTTAAAAATGACAAATTAACATGAAATTAACTAGAAGTTTCATGAGACTTGTTCATCTTTCTCCTCTTTGGGCATGAGCTTCATACAAGTTAAAAGAAAATTTATTTTTCATTTTCAAGCAAATTCCTTTGGTTTTTGGATTAAAGCGTGAAATAGAAAATTGTTCTATTCGAAGAGCTCTATCATTTGGTACCATCATTGCATTCTAATCTTGCTTGAGTACTTAGATCCTAAATTTTAGGGTTTTATAAGTTGATGATAGATTTTGAGGTTATTGGTGCTATAGAATCATTTCCAAGCTTGATTAATGATTAAAATCACCTAGAATACTTAGATTGAATTCAGTCTAACCCTAGGTTTTAGGGAAATTGGTGATTTGGTTAAATTAAGTTAGGGTTTTGATTATGGAGGTTTTGAAATGTTGAATAGATGTTGATTTCATGCTTGAATCAAGTGAAAATCCATAAAACCCTAACCCCCATACTATTCAACCATGAGAAATAAATTAAGGAAAAATATGAAAATTTTCCTTGGGCTTAAAAAATATATTTGGAATGTTCTACAAGTTTTCGAATGTTGTTTGGACTAATTTGTAATTTTGTGAAAATTGGGTGACCTATTTGGTAATTATGGAAAATTATGAGATCAATGTGTAATTTTTCAATAATTAATGTACTATGCTGGAAATTAATGTTAGAGTGTTGAAATTGATGTTAGAATGTGAAATTGGGCCATTTTGGAAAGTTGGTAAAAGATGAGGATCAAATCACAAATATGGAAAAATTGGAAATTTAAGTGAAAATGTTATGTGACGTTTGGATAAATTTGGATAAAAAGGAACTTGAATGGTCAATTATAAGTGTTAAATTCAATATTTACGTTGTGACATGGAATTTGTATCGAATAAGCATCAAAAGATTTTTAGGAATTTATTTTCTAATGTGTGCTTATGTTAGTAAGATTCTAACATGTGGTTTGATTTGTATATGTTTTGTAAATGGTTTTCATTTATATTAGGATTGAAATCAAGATCAAACAATATTAAAGCTAAGGAGAAGCTTAAGGATGAAAAGTGAATTTCTAAGGAAGGGTGCAAGCTAAGGACACCAGGTTAGTACATATTGAAATTGTACTTATGTTATCGAATAAACATTGGATTGCGATGAGCCAGTGACAGGGTTTCTATGGTAATAAGTGACTCCTAATGTTGTGTTACTTTGTGATTTATGTGTATATGTGCATTTGGTGAGATAATAAAATTAGTGAATAAGCTGAAAATACAAATTGGTGAAATCTACCTAGATTTGTGATATGAACAGTAAATTTGGAAAATCACAATAAATTCTACAGAAATTATTCAATGATGATTTTTATACCATTGGATTAGTATATCAATATTGTTTTGTTTAAAAATAAACGTATACTTATTTCAAGGAGTATGCAAAAAGATATAAATTTTTAATCGAGGGTGGGTCAGAACACAGGGCAACATATTCTGCTCAAAACAACTTTTGTAAGTCAACTTTGAAAATTCACTTTATATTGTACAAATTAAATTAGAATAAGTGCCATATATGTTTATATTCGTATTGGTTTCTAGTTTCCAGTATAAACAAAATACTTTTTTAAGTGTGTAGATTAATACAAATTAATATTTCTTTGAAGGTAGTGCAAACTGCCAGAATATGAAATTGTGATGAATTTTGGGATCGAACCAAATCGAAAGCAAATGACCAAATTAAAGCTTAGTGAGGCTTATATTTTGACTTGAATATAAAGTGTCAAAGTGAGTGCAATTCATGCATGACATTATACATGGATGTTTTAAACATCATTAGGAAGACTTGCGATGAGTCTACCTTGTTTATATTGGCATGATATTTATATCATGTATCATATATTTGACATGTTTTAAATATGTCAAAAAGTTGAAAAATAAAATGCGTTGATCACTAAGTTTATATATGATATATTGTCATGGATGTTATTTCGGGTATGAACTGCCCAATGCTAAATTATATTGATATAAATTGTCATGGATGAAATAAAAATAGACTATATGCCCAAGTAAGTAATTGAGGGACAACACATAGTTGTCATGTCATATAGTTCAGCAGCAAGGTTGGATATTCGTATTAGTACTAGAGTGTATACCTAAGAAGCTATGTGTAGAACAAGAGTGTATACCCAAGACACTTCGTGTAGGTGATGGGCACGACCTTATATGTCATATTCATTTTAGCACTAAAGTGTATACACAAGACACTTAGTGCAACACTGAAGTGTATACCCAAGACACTTAGTGCAGGTGGTAGGCACGACCTTATATGTCATATTCAGTTTAGTACTAGAGTGTATACCCAAGACACTTAGTGCAACACTAGCGTGTATACCCAAGACACTTAGTGCAGGTGGTGGGCACGACCTTATGTGTCATATTTGGTTCAACACTAAAGTGTATACCCAAGAAACTTAGTGTGTATGGTTGGCATAACCTTATGTGTCATATTAACACTACAGTGCATATGTTTGACTCATGTACCTAGGGTTCTCAGGGTTTGAATTAGGCTATGGTTTATTGGTTAATAAATGATAAACATATGAATAAACTTAGGAGCTTTTGGAATGAATGACAAGTATACTGGTAAGAAATTTTATATGTGGTTCATATCACGTTAATATTAGTAGCATGATTGAAATTAAAGGTAAAGTAATCATAATGCGTTGAATATTAATCCTTATTCACATTTATGTGTTGCATTGCCTTGAATATTTCTATTGATTACCTCACTAAGTATATACTTAGCATGTGATGATTCTCACGCGTAGGTAAAAGATAGTGGGAGGAGTAAGGAGCTGAGCTTGACATCAATTATCAAGGAATATTTACACGTATCAGTTATGATATCCTATTGTGTTCAAAATTTTCTAGCTGGCATGTATACAAGTAAGAAATGTCTGTAAATTATTAATGTAGTTAGTCTTAAATATGGTTAATAGTATGAATAAATATTATGATATTAAATTATGTTTTAAATATTAATTAATTAGATTTTAAATCAGACAATTTTATTTATTATATGAACTAGAGCAGAACTGTCTGTTATTGCTTAAAATCGGATTTGAAATAGAAGTCAGAATATTTATATTTTGATTTTCTTTGATTGGTTATTTTATAATAAATGTTAAAATTTTAACATTTTTAAGGAATAAAAAAATTTCCCATTTTGGGTTAAGAAATGTTTTGGATATTTGATGTGACATCTTTAACTCTTAATAGTTCATGTTTACGGATTAAGGGTGTTACAAACTAGGTTCATGTCTCACTTTGATCATCATTTAAGACATCCCCACATTTCTAATATTTTAGTATATATAAATAAATCCAAAGTGCCTTGAACAATGTGTAAACAAATTCTCTTACACATATACTCAGTCATAATATAGTAAAGTTTGTTATTAGTTTTAACCATAAAACTATGCTTTAAAAAATGCAAATTTTGTTCACACATTCATTATCTTCTCAAAATTTTGAGAAGTTACTAATCATTAAGATTAGTATGCATAATCTCAAACGATTATGAAATTCATTATATCTCATCAGTAGTCATTCATGACTTTTTCTAATTCAAAAGGAATTTTATTTTTTCTAATTCTTCATAATAAGTATTTAGGAAATTATGAATATTATAAAAAAATTATTAGGAGTTATCAACTTTTCCTAAAAACATGAAAATTATCTCAATTTTTTCACAAAGAGATTTCAACACAACTCCTTAAGATAGACAACTTCTTTCATTTCCTCTACTTAAGAGTATACTCAATGGCTACAAACCAATGTCTATCAATTTTTCATTCATAATATTCAACATATTAGCCTTAAAGAAATCTATTAAAGTTTGACTCAAATTCAAAGTGACACAATTTAATTGGAAAAATAATAAACCTGGTTTGACTAAAATTATAGAACTTTATTAAAGTTGAGTACTTTATTAAAGTAGTTTTTTATAAAGTAATTTTTTTACTTTATTTGGGTTCCTTCGTAATCAAATATCTATCCATATAAATAGATACTAAGGACAATGGTTAGATATCATGTTTTTTCTTTCTCTCATTTTGTATTTTCTTCCTTCATATTAGTGAAATTCTTCTCCTCTACCCATTGTTTTTTTCCTTTTGGGTTTTCCACGTAAATCTTAGTGTTCTTGGTTTTATTTTGTTTTTCAATTATGTTTATTTGTTTTTCGATAATCATTATGATATTAACAAATTGGTATCAAATCTTTATGTTCAAGATTATGAAAACAATGAAGTATGATATACTTTTGTTGGATCAAAACACTAGGTTCTCGCTATGACATGTGATGATTAGGGATTTCTTACACAGTTAGATCTCAATGATGCAATAGAAAGATTTGATAAGAAGTAGGTAAAAATATAGACGAATAAGGAAAAATGTAAGGATCATAAAGATCTTTTGTAGATTTGTTTACACCTATAAAATCAAATTTTGTAACATAACTTGAAGGAGCAAATAACTACTTTATTGTGGGTAAAATTAGAGAAACTATGCATGCAAAAGTCATTAACCAGCAAGTTGCACTTACAACAACATCTTTATTCACTCAAGTTGGTGGAAGGTTCGTCTCTTGAAGAGCACTTAAACGCATTAAGGGAAACAACCTCTGATCTAGAGACTTTAGAAGTGAAATATGATCAAGAAGACTTAGGATTGATCATCTTATGTTTAATGCCTCCTACCTATTCATCTTTTAGAGACATAATTTTGTACAGTCATGAAACACTCACTCTTGAAGAGGTGTACAGTGGCCTGCACTCATTCAAAAAAATGAAACATCTTGTTTTTCGGTTTGAGTTCGAGACAGAAGGTCTCATGGTGCATGGATCAACTAGCTCAAATCATGGAAGAAAAGGCGAGCGTTCTTCTGGTAGTAAAGGAAGTGACATATAAAAATCTTCCAACACAGGTAAATTTTATCGCTTTTGTAAAAAGAAAGGTCATATTAAAGAAGAGTGTTACAAGTTGTAGACTAAGATAAAAAAGAGAGGTTGAAGAACACTCTGCAGAGAGATTTAGTGTTACAGACATTGTAGAAGATGTTGAGTGTGAACTTCTAGTGGCTTCTGACAATAATGAAAAGGTGAGCAAGAAATGGATCCTTGACTCTGGGTGTACCTATCACATGTGTCCTAATTGCGAATGGTTTGTGACCCATGAAGTTGTGTCGACAGATGTTGTACTGATGGGTAACAAGGCATCTTGTAAGATTGTAGGTATTGGTAGTGTCAAAGTCTAGATGTTTTTTATATATATAGAGGGGAGAGAAAAATAAAAAATGAGAAAGGAGTTGATCGCTGACTCTGGGTGCACCTATCACCTTTCCCCCTCCTCTCACAGGCAAACGAAAAATGAAAAAAATCAAAGGAAGCTCTTTTATATTTTGAAGGGTGTTATATATAGATGAGAGAGAAAAATAAAAAGGGGGTCTTGAATCATCACCAGAGATATACATAAAAGTAAATAGAGAGAATAAACATGAAAAAAATTCATATTTTTCATTTGAGAAGTTTGATCGTCACTCATCGAAGCCCAGAAACCTTCCAATCATCGAAGATGGCTCTTTTATCTTCTTAGATCTCGGTTTAGTATGAGGTTTTAAAGTCAAAAAAAGTTTTTTTTTGGGTTCTCCAAGTTTAAAGGATAAGGTTGTATGATGTTCATAAGCCTTATATCCTTCAATTTCGTTATCTAAGATGGATAAAAAAAGAAAAAAAATTCCCATGTTTAAACAAAACAAGGCGAGGCTGATTAAAATGCCTTAAGGCGTATGTTAACCTAAAAATGGTTTTAATAAAACCTTCAACGTGGTATGGATTTTGGCTTAGGGTTAGAGTACATATAATTGGTGTTTTGGATATATCATTATAGGATTCTACAAACTTTAACATTAATGCAATTTAGTCCTTGCTTTGAGATTTTATGATTTTTTATTCTGTCCCCTTATTTTAAGTGCATTTTATTTTGGTCATTTGTACATGTTTGCTCTATTTTACATTTTTTTCATATTTGGCTTATTATTTTTTATATTGTATTTTATTCCATAATATTTATGGTTTTATTGTGATTCTGGTGCTTTTATTATATGATCTTTTATTTTATGCCTTGATGTTTGTTTTGTTTATATTTATGACCTCAAAGTTATCACCTTTTTAATTTGGTCACACATCGACATGTTTTGCTTATTTTCCATTATTTTACATTTTGGTCCCCATTTCTCTCACACACATACACACACACTCTCTCTTTCTTATTATCTCTCCTTCTTCCTCTCTCCATCTCTCTATAAATATATATATACATTATTATAGTACCATATATATGGGCAACATATCAAAATTCCCCACATTATATAATATACCATGCTATACGTTTTTATATATATGTAATACATTTTATGCCATATATATATATATATATATATATATATATATATAATTATATATATTATATTTTATGTATTTATACCTTATTTTTCTTATATAATTCTGTTGAGTTAATTGATCGACGAATCGGCCAAAAGGGGGTTAATTGGCAATAAAAATTTTGGTGGAAGCTTTTGCAGAAAATAGAAAATAATTGCACACCGATTTAGAGTGGTTCGACTTTCTCAACCAAAGTCTACGTCCACTACCTTAACTATCAACACTAAGGATTTTCCAAAAAGTCACTAATTTGTCTTTCTTTTGAGGACAAAGAGTAACCTTACAAATCCCTCAAGAATTATACCCCAAATTCTTAAGAACCCTCTCTCCCAAAGAGAACAATACAAATTTCACAAACTTACAGAAAAACCTCACAATGCAAGATGTTTGCACAATTCTAGAACAAAGAAAGAACACTAAAAAATAATACAATTGAGTACAAAGGGTGTTCTTGAAAGCAAAATGAATATTGGATGGAAAATAGGCTTGAATTTGCTCAAACTTGATGTTTAAGGCTTTCTCTTTGTTTCTCTCACAAATTGTTATTGATCAATGGCTCCTAAGCTTGTTTAAATACACCTTGAATCACTTTTGAATGTTGGGGATCATTGGTGAAGTCAATAGAGCCGTTATGGTGTGAAAACAATTAAAAATCTGGTTAGGAGCATAGGTGCATCGGTACACAATCAGGGTGCATCGATACACTATGTGAAAAATTCAAATATTTCGACCGTTATAAGACTTAGTGCATCGTTACACTAGGGGTACATCGGTACACTAATTACATTCAATGTTTCAAAAGAGCCATGAGTGTATCGATGCATGGTATGTGCATCGATACATAAAATGCATTCGATGTTTCAATAAAATTAGGAGTGCATCGATGTATGGTTGTGCATCGGTACATAAAATGCATTCGAATTAGGGTGTGCATCGATACACCAAAGAGTGCATTGGTACATCCCTTTATAAAATTGATTTTTGGCTCGGTTAAGGTTCGAAATGTAACCCCCTCAGACTGATACGGGTAACCCGATTCGATCTGGAGTGTTACATTAGGGCCACCGGAGTGACCCACTGTAAAAATAGCGAAAAATTTAAACTTTTATTAAAACATGTAACTTATAAAATGATTTATCAGTATGCAGAAATAAAACAGATTTTCAGGCTCGTATATAAAACAAAATACAATTACATGCCCCCTAATCACATGTACCATACTTTGCAACTAACGCCGGAAGAACTCCCTTATTGATGTCAATAGCTGCACCGGTACAATTCTTTTAACCTACAATGGTGAGTAATAGAGTGAGCTTCAGAAAGCTCAGTAATACAAAACTACCATATGATGCTGAAGAACGTGCAAATACATATAGACATATATTTCCTTATCGGTTCAGATATCTACAGATTTTTAGGCTGAGCTGAGGTCCCATTGATATTTCAGGTAATAACAGATAGTATTCAGTTCATATGGAAAAATATTTGGGATGTTTAGGTTCAAGAGATCATAATAGGTTATCTAGTGTGTTCCCGTAAAACCAGTAAAAAGATACAAATCTTTTAAAACATATATCTATATTTTGAAAACATGAACACTACCCCCATCAATCACGAACAAATGTGTAGGTTCCCCTGAACCATACAACCGCGTCACGTCCAGTAAGGCCCTGAGCACAAAGTCAAGGAACCTGCAAGTATTTTTCCTCCAACAATACCCCCCCAATAAAACATGTTCCGTCCGTAAACGGATATATCAAAAATCAAAACATAATTTAGGTCATGTATCAGATCAGAATCCAAATCATGTAACATATCAGAATCCATGTCAGTATCATATCAGAATCCAGGTCAGGTATCATAATAGAATTCAAATCGAAAATCAGATAAAATATTCATGTGATTAGGGAACTCACCAGAGTTTACAGATATTATTCAAAGGTACTGGATAATCTTAACAGGCAGAGAAACACGGATCTTCAGTTTGCCGATAGAATTTCAAAATTTAGAATCACTATAGGAAGAGTTCAATAACTGACATAATCATCAGTTAATCAGAATATGACTTGAGCTGATAAGAAAGAAATGAAGGTTCAGGACATTTACAATCTATGTCGATTGATTTCATTATCAAACAACTCCATATGAATATCTCCCAGAACTAATGCTTTTCGATTGGTAAATTCATTCTCCTTCCAGGGTATTTGCTTTTTAATACAAAAAATTATTATCCATAGATCATCTTCGGAATCATCGCTGAATAGATCTTAAGGAAACTAACAGATATTCTAATGCTCTTAATTTCGTTTCCATGCTTCCACGATATCATGAAATGCTGACATGCTTTATTTGTATTTCATGACCCATAAGAACATTACATCATGTATGTTTATTAACGTTTCCAGACTCATCCAAATCACTTATTTAATCCTCAGTCATTAAGGTTACTTATTTCATTTAACAATCAAGTCTATTACGGTAACTTCAGAATTTTCCATAGTAATTGAGACGTTTTCTGAATTTTGTATACATATTGTACTTCCGTTCAGCTCAATTCGATTTTCGTGGTTGATTTGTCAAACAAATATCCAATTCTTATTACTGAATACAATATAGAGTTGAGCTGAGCTGAATACTTCCAAAATTATCATTGAGCCATACTTGAGAATACGAACACGCATTCAAGAAATATCTATGTCGTTCAGGTACTGATATATCATTAAGATTGATCAACTCACTTAAGTTGTGTTCCATAACTTTTAAAGGTAGTCCAATACCTATGCTTATTTGGATTCTTTAATTAATCCAAGACATTTACTTAGTATAGGACATAAGGGTATTTTGGTTATTTTGGTGTTCAGTTTTATTCCATTCATTACAGAGCTCGAGGATATCCAATCATTCCTGAGCTTAGTGATATTCTTGGGTCATTTCCATTACAGGGGTATTTTGGTCATTTTACAAATATGGTGTATTTCAATCCTTTCCTTCCATATGATCTTATTATTTAATTTAAACGTATCATCTTTTCCAAACCTTTCAAACAATTCTGACAAATGAGCATCCTCGATAATCTATTCTTAACTCGGAGATTTTCAGGTTAATTGTCTCCTTAGAAGTTACCAACAGGTTATTAGGAATTTTCTGTATAAAGATAGGATTTTAACAATTAAATTTGTAATTTATCAAGTTAAGTATGAATCCTCAAAGTATTTTCTCATTTAAGGTCAACTCGAACTATTTTACCTCTCAAAGACATTTTGGTAATTTCTTAACCAGATAACTTCGGTATTAACTCTGTCAACACACCTTTTCGTCCTACTAGGATTCAAACTCCTAAAAATAGGATATAATTTTGCTAGGATTCAAAGTCCTAAAAATATGATAGAGTTCTACTATTATTTAAACTCCTAAAGATAGGATCCACAAGCATTATAAATAGTCATTGTAACTCACAATTGTAACACATTCGGATGAGGATATACGAAATTACAAGCAACTCGTAGCCATTTTTCGAAGCATTTATATTTTGAAAGGTAAAGTTCATACCTTCGCATGTTATTTTTCCTTACCTTTGATGTGTTTTGATTTCGAAAGAAAACTGAGAGAAGTGTTTTTGGCCGATGAACGGGGGTGTTTTCAAGATCTATTTTTGTAGATCTAGTCCCCGAGGCTTGTGTTTTTGAAAAACTATTCGGATTTTTATAAATGGGTCATGTGGATCCGCGTGTTTTGTCGTTTTTTCTTCGATTGGCTTTTAATTTTGACCCCTAATTTATTTTTTATTTTAATTTAACCCTTATTATTTATATGTATATATGTATATATTTAATTATATTTTATTTATTTATTTATTATAATTTGTTTTCATTTTTCTTTGCGTTATATTATATTATTTTCCTATTATTATTTTTTTATCTATGTTTACTTATTTACTATGTTTTTTTACTATATTTTCCTAACGTTATATATATATATTCTTACTTTATTTTATTTTATATTTCTATGATTACTATTTTTTTAGTTAATATTATGTGTATATTTATTTTTCATTTATTTATTATTATTATTACTATTTAGTATTTTATTATATTATACATACATTTTTATATTTTTATATATATTTTTTATTATTTTATTTATAATATTTATTTATTTTCATTATATTTTTAGTTTCTTTGCTCTTATTATTATTATTTTTTAAAAAAAACACTTTACCTTTTTTTTTATTCTTTTTGTATATATATTTTATCTTCATTTATTTTATTTTATTCAATTTAATTTTTTTTTCATCCAATTATTTTATGTTTATTATTATTGGTTTCATTTATTTCCTTGGTTTACTCTTTAGTTTTGTTACTTTCTTTTATTATTATTATTTTCTTTTAAAATCTTATTTTTTAAGGGTATTTCCGTAAACTCATTAAGGGTAAGTAATTCGGATCAAATTTTACCTTTTAATTTAACTTGCAATTTTCTTAATCAAAGACAATTGGAAATTACGTAGTACCGAAAGGACGGTTCAAGGGTGCTAATCCTTCCTTGACCGTAACTGACTCCCGAACCTGACACATCTTTGGAAAGACGCAGATCAGGTAAGAAATAGGGTATCCGATCAACCCATTTGTTTTAAATAAATGATCGGTGGCGACTCCAATCCACTTTTTTCAAGTTGAAGCCCAATTTCGGGGCCCAATCGAAAGACGATTCCGATAGCTTGGCGACTCCAATGGGGAGACAGGTAAGTGAGTCAGGCTAAGGTAATTTCCAGTTGTCTTTTTAATGAAAAGGGTAAGTTTAAATTTTAAGGTAACATTTCGATCCTTATTACTTACTTTTGATTATATTTTCGAGTATATAGTTGTACTGACCGCTTTTTAATGATTTCAGCCCTTAAAGATTTTTCATCTAAGGCTCTAAACCCGAGCTCCAAACCCTGCTTTAAGTGGGGGTGAAAGCGACGCCTTCGTGTGAATTTATTCACCGTGCGGGCCTAGCAAGTAGCCTACGGGATTCATATACCTTATGTCTTCGTGTGAATTTATTCACCGTGCGGGTATAAGGGAATGTGTCCCCTCGAGTTTAACTTAGTCCACACAAGCCTCTGATGGGTTTAGGACTAAGGGTCTGGCAAGCCCAAGGGGGCACCAGCAAGCCCAATGGGGCACCGGCAAGGAGAACTCAGGTACCGTTTTTAGAACCTAAACTGGGAGACCATGGAGAATTAGAGCCTACCCCGAAACCACATTTCCAAAACCTAGGATATTTTTACCTTAACCATGTCTTTTTTTTTCCTTTCGTCATTTATTTATTTATTTTACTAACATTTTTGCCTTTGTGTTTGTTTTTTTAGCATTTGTATCATAACAAGAGGCTATTGATCCTTAAAAAGCATTTGTTACACACAAAATAATCTGAATTAATAGACAAAGGTGTTGTAATACAAGAGATTAAGAGAGCCGAGGCACGACTATGGTCCGAGATGACTCAGAAAGAGAAGGGAGACAGTCTTCAGGGGAACTACGTGTCAGAGCTGGTTAGCTATGCCTCTGTCAGCCTGAAACAGAATGATGTCCAAGAGTTGCGAAACATTTGTGACAGTTGGAAGAATGACAGAAAGCAGAAGTTCAGCCAACGATATGGTGATATTGCCCTCTTACTTCATCTCAAGACTGATGAGCCCCTGCTCCGAGCACTGATTCAATTCTGGAACCCGGGATATAGTTGCTTCACCTTTAAGCGGGAGGACATGGTGCCCACTATCGAAGAGTATACCACACTACTGCACTGCGAAAGCATCAAACTATAGAATGCATATATCAAACATATCAAGGGTCAGCCTTTGAAGAACGAACTGGCCAAGATTGTAGGGGTTGATGAAAAATGGGTGACTGATCGACTCCGACACAAAGGTAGCGGGGAATGAATCGAGTGGATCCATATAAAGCAACTAATGAAGAACCACCCTGATGAATGGAAGACTATAGATCTTTTTGCACTGGGTCTGTACAATTTGATTATCTTTCCGAAGACCTTGGGGTGCATCGACGCAGCCGTAGTAGAACTATTTAAACAACTTCCAAGGTGAGTCAACCCAGCGCCGACCATCTTAGCCGAGACCTTTCGGTCTCTTAATCATTGCAGAAGAACTGGTGGAGGAAGGTTCATTGGATGTGTTCAGCTCCTTCAAGTCTGGATTCATAGCCACTTCTGGAAGACTAACGGGGTTGCCTACCGCCGATTCAGCACTACCTATTCACCATTGGGAGAGTTCATCACTATGAAATGGCATGAAGGCGCTTCGAATGAAGAATGGATGAAGGTCTTCACTCATCTTCATGACCAGGATATTACTTGGAGAGCCCCATGGTTGTTCCTCAGTGACGTTCTTTTCTGATTTGGGGATTCTGAAACTATGACCTTACTTGGACTTTGGGGTGCAGTTGGGTATGCTCCGTTGTTGGCACTTAGACAGTATGGGCACGTCAATTTATCCCAGCAATATATGGATTATCTATATCAGAGTTTGTGTATCACGGTGACAGTTATAAGAAGATGATCAAAGAGGCAGCCGAGTCATGGAAGAAAGTATCCCGGATGGATGTCGTGGCTGCCAGGGATATGCTTACTCCGGATTATATGGAGTGGCGAAGATTGAGAAAGAATGATAGCATCCCGAAGCCAGACTGTGAAGACACCCGGACCATGGAAGAACATCTCAGGCCTGTCCCTTCTGAAATTGAGATAGTCAAGGCAGAGTTTGAAGCTGTGAATAATGAGCTGAAACAGAGAGTTAAGGAACTTGAAGCTGAACGTTATCAATGGAAACTAGATGCCGATTCTCAGAAAGATATAGCAGACAAACTGGAAAGGGAGAAGAAAAGAGTCTATTTTGAGCTTGAAGACTTGAGAAAGGGGTACCAAGATAAAGTCAATGATAACTCCTGAGAATCCAACGCCTGAGAATCCAAATGGCCGATCTGGAGAAACAACATGAGAAAGATGGTAAAATAATAGCTTCAAAAAGCAAGCGAGTGAGCTTCAGATAGTGCCCTTCGACGGGGGTTTGCAGTGGTGTTTCCGTTGGGAGTAAGCACAACAAAGGGTGAAGGCCAGAGACGCAGTCATCCGAGATTTCCTGGATCAAGTACAGAAGGCAGCTCGCCATCTACATGGCCTGGCAAGGGAAACTGGAGTGGTCCAACAAGGCATACAACCAGTGACAGATAAAAACAGAAGACTTGTCAACCTGCTGGAAGCTGTTCGAGGTCTAGAGGATTTAGTCCAAATGTACCTTTGATTGTTTTTATGTCTCTTACAAGATAAAACATTTTTGTCGAAATAAGGATTATTTATAATAATGGGCACTTTTCTGGATCAATGCCTCGAACATTTCATGCATTTTTTTCATTTTGCGTTGTGCATCTACATTTCATTTTTAAGCATTTTCATAAACATGAAATTTTTTCATGGAGGATTCGATGAAGTGGTTTTAACCACATGACACCATATGGAAGCAAGATTGTAACATCAAAAGAAAAAAACTGAAAACAATACAGCGGGAGCCTGATCAGCTGATTGTAGGACAAAGCCTGCCAGGATGATCTAAGAAAAGAATCCACATATCTTAAGGGCTACGATGTTGAAGCTGTTAGCTGTTACCACATAAGAAGCCCCAAACATTCCTCTGAAAACTGTAAGCCGTTTGCCGAAGAAGGGGGCATGGCATATACCATTTGCACTTAGAGGATTGTTTTGTTTGAACACGTCTTTGATCTTTCATGTTTGCTTAATCTTTTAAATGATTATATTTATTCTGCTTTCTAAGGTGGAGCAATTAAACAAATTTTAATCTTTATTTCTTCGAATATTAAATGAATTAATGATTCTTTTAATTCTTCAAGAATTATAGATTTTTGACATATGGAAAGATTAGACCTTTCTTACCCTGTCTCAAACCCCAGAATAAAATACCTTGATTCTTTGCCCAAAACAACTCGTGGTCATTACCAAAAGATGAAATTTTGACATTACCTCCTTTTGAAATTCTTGAACATTGCCTTTATTTTTTTGATACACTCATACCTTTCTTTGAGTCAATAAGATCACACCATTGTCTTTTTTAGACTAAAAAATAACCTTTCTTACCATTAAAACCCAAGGCATTGAGTTGTTCATTTTAACATGAGCATTCTTCTAAAGAACCAACTTGGGGCATCTCGCGAGGAGCCTGAACATTGAGACATCTGGGAAAAAAGAAGAAGAATTCATTCGAAATAATTCTATCATACATTAATTACACTATTTTCATGTGAATAGAATTAATCTTGAAAATATATCCCCCTGGGATACCTCTTCTGTGAAGATTTACATGTATGAAATGATGAATGACTTTCTTTCTTTATCCCTTCACAACAGGAGAAAAAATATATCCCTTGTGTCCCCTTTTCAGCCTGTAGTATTTTTCTTCTGATTCAACCTTGACCAAGGATCACCCTCCACACTGGGGGGCAAGGTGGAAGAAATATGCTCACATGAGCGAAGACATTGATTCAGATAAGATACCAAAAGGTGAACCAAATGCCAAGTGCGAAGATTCAATCAGAACAAAAAGGGAAAAAACAAAAAAGAAAAGAAGCAAGAAAGAAGAAAACAAAAAAAAAGAACAAAAAGAAAAAAGAAAAAAGGACAAAAAAGCACATGCAAAGTTTCCCTAAAGAGTACATCAAGCTTCAAACTATGAGATTGATCAAGCACAATCATTCCCGAATCACTGAATCACTTCACTCAAAGATCATAGAGCATCAAGAGAGAGAAACATTTTGAGCAAGATTGAAGGCATCAGAATGAATTGATCCTTGGTTTAACACCCTGAAACACTTGTTTGGGCCTATTTATCATTTTCTTTCATAACCATTAACCATGGCCTATATTATGTGCCTTAAAAGTCCCTTCTAATCATACATGGATTTCTAAACAAAAGAGAATATCTTCAGATTTCATCCCGCCCATCAGGATTAATATTTGTTTGCAAAAAATAATGTAATTAATGCATGGTAGAGAAAAATAACAAAGGGGGGTTCAAGACGTAAATCCTGAATAACGTCTTGAAACCAAAGGAGGATTCGAGTTGAAAACCTGAAAAGGCGGCTCAAATATAAAAATTATGCAACTGAGGCGATCTCACAAATTCCTTGATAAGGCATCGCACAATCCAAATGTGACTATGAAAGCTGGGAGTCGGAGAACACTTCCATTAGAGGAGCATGCAAGCTACCCTATCAAACCTTTGAGCATTAAATGCCAAACCTTTGACCAAACACAATAACCTGAGACCTTTTTATCCTTTCCTTACTTAACCATTTCCCAAAGATAGCTTTGATCTTGGCACGTGTCAAATAGCTATAATTTATTGAAGGATTAACATTGTAATTAAACATTTGATATCCAATGAACTCTAGTTTTATGATTCGTCTCAATTGTAAAACCGTGAAAGAGACAATATTTTCAAAACTTTTGATTAAACATTTTTCGAAACTCTTTATTGATATTTTCATAACTTTGAAAATAAAAGAGAAAGAAAAACATTTTTTTCAAACAAGACAGTCTCTCTAGGGTGGATCTTGGTAAATGACATGTGACTCTTAGACACAAAACTCATGCTCAGAATCAATGCTGAAGCAAGAAATGAGGAACATTTGGGGCATCTTTGGAGATTCAATATCAAATATTGGGGCATTTTTTGATATTGGGGCATCATTTGGGGATTCAACATACTAATGCAAATCATCAGACCTTTTTCAGGAGATAAAATATAACCAATTCATGTTACATGCATCTTATGCATACATTTTAGAGCATCATATTTATCATTTTCCACATACATAATTTTTTATAGCTTTTATAGTCAAGTTTCAACTTCAAGATGAAGGATACTCGATTCAAAAGCACCTTTAAAGATTCATGTTGGTTGCTTAACTCAGCAGCAAGAAGCTACACTTCGACCAACTCAACAGATTGAAAGTTTCTCTCGAAACAACATAATTTGCTCGAGAGTGGATTTCAACTTCACGACGAAGGATATCTAGCTCGAAGCCAAACTTCATAATAAAGGGGTCTCCACGGTTTCAACTTCACAGCGAAGGGAATTGTGTCCACACGCAATATACAATACTTGGATTCAACTTCATGACGAAGGATATTCAAGTCAAGGCTCAACTTCACAACGAAGTGGCTATCCGCGATTTCAACTCCACGATGGAGGATATCGTGCCACTCGAGACAACACAAGTTCAACTTCACAACGAAGGGACGGCTGGTTGTCAACAAACAACTTCCCAAATTCAGAGCCAATTTCAACTTCACAGCGAAGGATATTGGACTCCAGACAACACAAGTTCAACTTCACGACGAAGGGACCGCTGGTTGTCAACAAACAACTTCTCAATTTCAGAGCCAATTTCAACTTCACAACGAAGGATATTGGATTCCAGAAAACGCAAGTTCAACTTCACGACGAAGGGACCGCTGGTTGTCAATAAACAATTTCCCAATTTCAGAGCTAATTTCAACTTCACAGCAAAAGATATTGGACTCCAGACAACGCAAGTTCAACTTCACGATGAAGGGACCGCTGGTTGTCAACAAACAATTTCCCAATTTCAGAGCCAATTTCAACTTCACAGCGAAGGATATTGGACTCCAGACAACGCAAGTTCAACTTCATGACGAAGGGACTACTGGTTGTCAAAAACAACTTCTCAATTTCAGAGCCAATTTCAACTTCACAACGAAGGATATTGGACTCCAGACAACGCAAGTTCAAATTCACGACGAAGGGACCGCTGGTTGTCAACAAACAACTTCCCAATTTCATAGCCAATTTCAACTTCACAGCGAAGGATATTGGACTCGAGACAACGCAAGTTCAACTTCACGATGAAGGGACCGCTGGTTTTCAACATATAATTTCCCAATTTCGGAGCCAATTTCAACTTCACAGCGAAAGATATTGGACTCCAGACAACGCAAGTTCAACTTCACGACGAAGGGACCGCTGGTTGTCAACAAACAATTTCCCAAAGTCAGAGCCAATTTCAACTTCACAGCGAAGGATATTGGACTCCAGACAACGCAAGTTCAACTTCACGATGAAGGGACCGCTGGTTGTCAACAAACAACTTCCCAATTTCAGAGCCAATTTCAACTTCACAACGAAGGATATTGGACTCCAGACAACGTAAGTTCAACTTCACAATGAAGGGACCACTGGTTGTCAACAAACAACTTCTCAATTTCAGAGCCAATTTCAACTTCACAACGAAGGATATTGGACTCCAGACAACGCAAGTTCAACTTCACGACGAAGGGACCACTGGTTGTCAATAAACAATTTCCCAATTTCAGAGCCAATTTCAACTTCATAACGAAGGATATTGGACTCAAGACAACGCAAGTTCAACTTCACGACGAAGGGACCGCTGGTTGTCAACAAACAACTTCCCAATTTCAGAGCCAATTTCAACTTCACAGCGAAGGATATTGGACTCCAGACAACGCAAGTTCAACTTCACGACAAAGGGACCGCTTGTTGTCAACAAATAACTTCTCAATTTCAGAGACAATTTCAACTTTACAACGAAGGATATTGGACTCCAGACAACGCAAGTTCAACTTCACGACGAAGGGACCGTTGGTTGTCAATAAACAATTTCCCAATTTCAGAGCCAATTTCAACTTCACGACGTAGGATATTGGACTCAAGACAACGTAAGTTCAACTTCACGACGAAGGGACCTCTGGTTGTCAGTAAACAGCTTCCCAATTTCAGAGCCAATTTCAACTTCACAGCAAAGGATATTGGACTCCAGACAACGCAAGTTCAACTTCATGACGAAGGGACCGCTGGTTGTCAACAAACAACTTCTCAATTTCAGAGCCAATTTCAACTTCACAACGAAGGATATTGGACTCCAAACAACGCAAGTTCAACTTCACGACAAAGGGACCGCTGGTTGTTAACAAACAATTTCCCAATTTCGGATCCAATTTCAACTTCACAGCGAATGATATTAGACTCAAGACAACGCAAGTTCAACTTCATGATGAAGGGACCGCTGGTTGTCAATAAACAACTTCCCAATTTCAGAGCCAATTTCAACTTCACAGCGAAGGATATTGGACTCCAGACAACGCAAGTTCAACTTAACGACGAAGGGACCGCTGGTTGTCAACAAACAACTTCTCAATTTTAGAGCCAATTTCAACTTCACAACGAAGGATATTGGACTGCAAACAACGCAAGTTCAACTTCACGACGAAGGGACCGCTGGTTGTCAATAAACAATTTCCCAATTTTAGAGCCAATTTCAACTTCACAACGTAGGATATTGGACTCAAGACAACGTAAGTTCAACTTCACGACGAAGGGACCGCTGGTTGTCAATAAACAACCTCTCAATTTCAGAGCCAATTTTAACTTCTCAGTGAAGGATCTTGGACCCAAGACAACACAAGCTCAACTTCACGACGAAGGGGTGGCTGATTGTCAACAAAATTTCATTCAGAGTCAATTTCAACTTCACAGCGAAGGATATTGGACTCGAGACAACACAAGTTCAACTTCACAACGAAGGGACGGCTGGTTGTCAAAAAATAATTTCCCAGTTCCAGAGCCAATTTCAACTTCACGACTGAGGATATTGGACTCGGAACAATGCTACTTACTTGGATTTCAACTTCACGACGAATGATATCCAATTTCAGGCTTAACTTCACGACGAAGGAGCCACCCGCGGTTTCAACTTCACGACGAAGAGAATCGTGCACACAAGCATCATCCATCTTTAGATTGGATTTCAACTTCACGACGAGGGATATCCAACTCAAAGAAGGATTATCTGTCAACAAAGACCTTCGAGTTCGACTACGCTCAGCTCCAAGGCACATCATTTACAGCATAACTCAAGGCTAGAAGGGTTATCTGCCATCAAAATTGTCGAGTTCGATTCCATTCAGCTCGATGACACATCAATCGCACTACTTTCCGGTTGCAGTCAAAGTTTTCAAGTCGAGAAGAGGACCTGGGTTAGCCGTGCCTGAGTGACAAGCAACCATTTTCAAGCAGCATAGCTTAAGCCAAGAAAAAGCTATATTTCAATGAAGATTTTTGACGATTCCGATCCAAGGTCTTTAAACCGAGAAGAAGACCGAAGGGCAATGGGAAGCCACATGCTGATTCAAATTCCGAACTACGGCTTCAATTTCATATCATTTCAAGATGAACTCGACCTCACGATGGAGGAGTCATCCGCAACTCAATTCGACAGGGAGTTATTGAAACATCAGAGTCAATTTTTAACTCCACTGAACGAAAAGTGTGTCTTTTAATCTTTGCCCTATCCCCGTTACACGACTATGGGCAAAGAGGGGCAGCTATCAACATACCTTTTCGTCATACTAGGATTCAAACTCCTAAAAATAGGATAGAATTTTGCTAGGATTCAAACTCCTAAAAATATGATAGAGTTCTACTACTATTTAAACTCCTAAAGATAGGATCCACAAGCATTATAAATAGTCATTGTAACTCACAATTGTAACACATTCGGAGGAGGATATACGAAATTACAAGCAACTCGTAGCCATTTTTCGAAGCATTTATATTTTTAAAGGTAAAGTTCATACTTTCGCATGTTATTTTTCCTTACCTTTGCTGTGTTTTGATTTCGAAAGAAAACTGAGAGAAGTGTTTTTGGCCGATGAATGGGGGCGTTTTCGAGATCTATTTTTGTAGATCTAGTCCCCGAGGCTTGTGTTTTTTGAAAAACTATTCGGATTTTTATAAACTGGTCGTTTGGATCCGCGTGTTTTGTCATTTTTCTTCGATTGGCTTTTAATTTTGACCCCTAATTCATTTTTTATTTTAATTTAACCCTTATTATTTATATGTATATATTTAATTATATTTTATTTATTTATTTATTATAATTTTTTTTCATTTTTCTTTGCGTTATATTACATTATTTTCCTATTATTATTTTTTTATCTATGTTTACTTATTTACTATGTTTTTTTTTACTATATTTTCCTAACGTTATATATATATATTCTTACTTTATTTTATTTAATATTTCTATGATTTCTATTTTTTTAGTTAATATTATATGTATATTTATTTTTCATTTATTTATTATTATTATTACTATTTAGTATTTTATTATATTATACATACATTTTTATATTTATATATATATTTTTTATTATTTTATTTATACTATTTATTTATTTTCATTATATTTTTAGTTTCTTTGCTCTTATTATTACTTTTCTTTTTTTTAAAAAACACTTTACCTTTTTTATTCTTTTTGTATATATATATTTTATCTTCATTTATTTTATTTTATTCAATTTCATTTTTTTCATCCAATTATTTTATGTTTATTATTATTGGTTTCATTTGTTTCCTTGGTTTACTCTTTAGTTTTGTTACTTTCTTTTATTATTATTATTTTCTTTTAAAATCTTATTTTTTAAGGGTATTTCCGTAAACACATTAAGGGTAAGTAATTCGGATCAAATTTTACCTTTTAATTTAACTTGTAATTTTCTTAATCAAAGACAACTGGAAATTACGTAGTACCGAAAGGACGGTTCAAGGGTGCTAATCATTCCTTGACCGTAACCGACTCCCGAACCCAACACATCTTTGGAAAGACGCAAATCAGGTAAGAAATAGGGTATCTGATCAACCAATTTGTTTTAAATAAATGATCGGTGACGACTCCAATCCACATTTTTCAAGTCGAAGCCCAATTCCGGGGCCCAACCGAAAGACGGTTCCGACAAACTCTTAACGAAAAATAATATAATTTAGATATCCTATGGTTAACTGCTTTCCCAAACATTCTCTGATCTTGAAACTATTCTCTTAACAGACTTCTAGCATCTTGCACAAACCCTCTTGGGGTTAAAAACCAGTTATCCAAATTTTCTAAGCAAAACTAGCATTTCTTATGCACATCTGCAATTTTATCAGATCAATATATATTTTCAGAGTTATTAACCAACTTCTAGGGACAATTCTTGTCATCTTACAACATAAGGGTATTTTTGTAATTTTACCCTACCGGAGTATTCTCATAATTTTTCATCCAAGTATCTTTAACTTTTAACCTTTGTTGATATAAAATATAAGTTATATCCAGGGCTGATTCATTTATCACTAATCACAAAACTTGTAATTTTAAATCTAACAATCCCTCACTTTCTTATAATAATCATTCGAACCGTATTCAGTTACCGAATTTTTACCGCATTCATATCGAGTGTATGAATTAATTAAACACCCAAATGAGACCAAACATGTTCATTCATGCATTTACCAATACCAACATGTTCCATAAAGCATGAAAATGTAGTAATGTATTACCTCAATTTTCATGCCATACTGATCGACCATATAATTTCCATTCGAATATCCTCGATCTTTAATTCAACTTCCAATAATTCCTCAAATATATATCAATAGAAATTTCATCAAAAATGGGGCTTAATTCAGAAAACGGATCGAATCGAATGATAAATCAGTGAAAAAATAGCTTATCGGGTTCAAATTTGGTGAAACGAACCCCAAAAATAGACTCAGGGCATTGAAAAACGCCAGAATAGATATACCCGAACAAAGTAAACGGTCGTTCAATGCCCGGTAAACGATGGTCAAAGTTCTGGAAAACCGTGGTCAACGGAAGTCAACGCCGGTCAACGGGTAGGGTCGGGTCGGATCGATCAAATCGATTTTTTTTCATCCACACACGCGCCAGGACTTCCCCACGCGCAGGGCCGACGCGTGGGGCGCGTGCACAGCCTTGGAGTGTCCAAAAATTCCCGGAAAAATTTCTAAAAATTAATTTAAGGCATTTTAAGACACTTACCAAGCTCAGTTTTCAATTTTGAACGGCGGAGAGCTCGATTTCGAAACATCGAAAACTTTAACTTTCTCACCCCTCCGCGCATCGGTGACGACGGAGACACGGAGGACACCGGTGGACTCGAAACGATGCAAGGAACACGATGGTGCGCGAGGTGTCGAAAACGGGTGGTCGGATCGACGAAAAACCAACGAAAATACAGTTAAAACCGACGATACTTCCGACTGAAATTAACGACGAACGATGACGATTCACGATGAAAGGTTTGAGGGATTTTGTTCATCGGTCGACAATGAATACGATGGTGGTTTCGATTCGTCGAACGGAGGCCGGATGGTGAGTAGATCGAAGCTCAAAGAAGGGTCAAAGGGAAGGGAAAATTGGGAAAATCTGCAAAAAAACACACGGGGAGGGGTTATAATTCATCCCAAAAATGAGTAAACCATGAGTTTAGTCACTGAACTTCTTACACTTCTTAAAATGGTCTACAAACTTTACGATTTTACAATTTAATCCTCAATTTCTTCCAAAATACCAATTAAATCCAATACTTTATAATTTCTAAAATTTAGCCTCTAAATTGGGGTGTTACACGAAATACTTTCTAAAAATTGTTTCAAAAATATTTTAAGTTTAAAACACAATTTTACACTTTAGTAAGGATTAAAATTGACATTTGAAAAACTTGGAGTAATATTTTGATATTCGAATAATTTAATTGAATATACTTTAAAAATGATTATTAAATCTTAAAATTCAATAACACTTAATTTATTATATCGAAACATCAAAATATTTTCAATATTTATTAATTTCTATATAAAATATTATTTTATATTAAATAGTCATTAAAGGCATAGTCTTTTCGTTTGGAGAATACATTGAAAGATCCCTCGACTACAAGGGAAGTGCATTTATAAGGATTGTTTGTACAAAAAGATACCATTTTTATTTGAATGTTTTTAAATATTTTTATTAGATAATTTTTTATACTAAATAAAAATCAAGACAATGTTTGTTGTGTGTGGAATCCATTGAAAAGTCTCCCGATTATTAAAAATTCGTATTTCTTAGTATTTTTTTGACAATAAGAGGGCTTCATTAAAAAAATCCTTCTAAACCTAATAAGGGGAAAAGAGTGTCCAAACACCATTAATCAACAAATAGGTACATCGTCTATAACAACACTTGAAATGATATCGAGACAAACCGAATCAAAGAACAAAGAACCACCACTCCTAAGAGCCCAACTTGCCAACTTATGAGCTACAATGGTACAAGATCGAGGAGTAAAAGTAATATGAAACCTAGGTTTGGACATAAGAATTGAACGAGCTTCTTGAACAATAGTGTAAATATCGTCAGAACGTCTTGAAAGTTTGTTTACAAGCATCACAGAATCTGTCTCAAAATGAACATCATCTCACCTTTGATTGCAAGCATACTGCAAACATTGAACTAAAGCATGAAGTTCGGCAAAACCAATATCAAAGCAACCAACAGATGTTTGTGCAAGCCCACCAAGAACTTCCCCAATATAGTCACGAGCCACTACACACGCGACAGCCAACCTTCAAGCCTCATCAAAGACATCATCACTATTAACTTCAATCACTCCCTCAACTGGAGGCAACCATCAATCAACAGTGGAAATTGACCTAACAACCCCACTCGGAAAGCTGCCATTACGTTGCATACCTTGCTTTATACCAGTTACATCCAAAAGTCCTTGTGTAAAACTCTAACATTTGTAACCAAGATCCAAGAAGGTTGTTACATGTCATTATGAACAAAATCATTCTGATTATTCCAAATATTCCATAAAACAGTTAAAAACAAGGAAAATCAGCAAGCCCAATAATCGATAGAGTTTCCTTCATCCAACTTAAAGGATCATCTATGGAACTAATGATGACACTAGCAGGCAAATCAACAAGTTAAAGAATTCTCGAATTCATGGACAACTCCGAATAGCATGAATAACAGTTTCTCCAAAAAGAAGAGCAGAAGGACAAATGTCACTGGACAATCATGTCGTTTTGAGACGACTTCCAACCGGAAAAACATTCCTAGCTATTCTCCGTGTAAAGATACCACTTTTTGGAATGATTTTCATCTTAACAATAGTCGTCCACACCTTGGGAACGATGATCAGGCGTATGGGACCTTTGCTACAGCCACCAATAACTGAAGCGTATAGAATGCACTCCAAAATCATGATAACCCAAACAATAACATCCTCAATACATAGAGCTATAGCAACATTCAAAATCTTCGTTGCATCTTCTATGTTGAACACCCTGCGAATCAAACAATCATTCCAAATATTAGTACCATGCATCATAAACTCATTACAATGAATGAGATTATCAACAGAGTCAATGTAACTTCTCGTAAAGGACACCAAAGAACTGACGCCCCACTTATCCTTATGAAGTCGTATAATACTCCCAATGTCCACTCTCCAGAACAAGCCACCATTTGGAGACTACGATGTACGATGAAACTTCTTTCACGCAAATAAACTTTCGTCTTTAAGAGAAATGTCCCAATTCGAAAAATATTTCGCACGAAAGACTCTCGCTACTAATATGGAGATCACGAAAACCTAAACCCTCATCAATAACAACACCAATAACACCACACCACTACCACCATATTATTAATCAACCCATCAGGAATGAGATAACACAACATCACATATTGCGGAAGAGCATGTTCCACAACCTTGAGAAAAACCTCTCGACTCCCATAAAAAAACTGCTTAGTACAACCTTCAATAAGATTTTGCACCTTATCTTGGATAAACTCAAAGGTGTTGGTCTTATTTTTCCCAATATGAAGCGGTATACCAAGGTAATGACCCAAGTTATTAACCTCACCAATACCAAGAATAGATAAAATCTGACACCAACAAGACTGAATTATGCTAGGGCTAAAGTACAACATAGATTTCTAGAGATTAACCATCTATCTAGAGGAAAGCTTATACACATGAAGTGCAATCTTAATCTGATCAGCTTCTTTAATGGAGGGCTTGATGAAAAATAATGTTGTCATCCGCAAATAGAAGATGAGTAACTCTGGGACCATTATGACTCGTACGAGTACCTGAATCCTCCTCTGACTCTACAATCTATGGAATAAAACAGAGAAACCCTGTGTACAAAAAAGAAAGAGGAAATGAGACAACGAATTCCCTTGCTTAAACCTCAACTATGCTTAAACTCTTGCGACAAACACCTATCCACACGAACAGAAGTAATAGACTCAATGCATCTCATAATAAGGGAGACTCAATGCATCTCATAATAAGGGAGACCCAATCAGTACAAAAACCCTGCCTTAGCATAATTGACCTCTCAAAGGACTACTTAACTTTATCATATGCCTTTTCCATGTCTAACTTAAGCACAACACCTCTATTAGGTTCATTTTTCAAAGAGATTAAATAGCGAAGAATTTCATGGGCCACCAAAATGTTATCGGAAATTTGTCTAACCAAAGGAAAAACTGCTAGATTCTCACTATACATTCTGACATGAGACCTCGCAGACAACGAACAATAACTTTGGACACAATCTTATAAACTACATTACAAAGGCTAATAGGTCGAAGATGTTTCATATGAGTAGGATCAATCACTTTGGGAATATGAACAATAGTAGTCTTATTAACTTATCCCTTATCCTTGTCACCTCTCAAATGTTGAAGATACAAATTCACAACATCCTGACCCACCAAATCCCGGTGCAAAAGATAGAAACTAATAGGTAAACCATCAACCCTTGGAGCTTTCCAAGAGTTAATGTCCCTGAACGCTGTAATAACCTCGTTAGCAGTAAAGTCCATGCAAAGCATATTCTTCATATCAACATTAATAACAGGCTTAATAACAGTAAGAATAGATTCATCAGGAACAAGATTAGACGAGGTAAATAATTTTGAAAAATAACAATAATATGCATATATCAGAATTATCGTCTCTCCACTGCTCATGTACATCAAAAAGGCCACGCAGAAAATTCTTCTTTCTCCTGCCCGAGCATGGAAATAAGAGTTATTACGGTCACCATTAGAGAGCCACACAACCATGAAACGTTGAAGCCAATAAACCTCATCTTTATCAAGCAAACTCTTCGACTCAAGCTTTTTTTTAATAAACTCAGCCATCTCAGATTCTGAAAGATGCCGTTGAAGATAAAGATCAATATAATTACACTAAATCGTAATTGTTGCTATGAGGAATTCCTACGGTCATACTGTCAATCATTAAGATCTTCCCCAACCTCTCGAATTTTCTTAACAGCATAACCAAAAGAGCACCTCCATGCGTCTAGGGATGGAAAACGGGCGGGTCGGGTGCGGATACTCCCTCCCCATCCCCTTACCCACCTAATATTTTTTAATCCACCACCCGCCCACTACCCATGATGGGTACAAATTTTCAAATCCACACCCGCCCAGGCGGGTACATTTTCAAATCTATCCCTACACCCACTACCCACTAGCGACATACCCATCTAGACCCGCCTGACTGCAAACTAATAAGATGTTGGAGTTGGTTCCCAGACAGTTCGTGATGGGGTAGCAGCGCATGCTTCAATTTGTCAGAGGAGTAGCTCTACGAATGTTATGGAGACAGATTGTAGGGAGCATGTAGTCGCAGAGCTGGATTGTTGTGTTGCTTTCGATGTTAATGCTCATAGTGCGCCTAATATGTGTTTTGAGGGGCTAAAGAACATGGAAACTACTGCTATTGATGTTAATGCTTATAGTACGGCTAATTTGTGTTTGGATGGGAATCATGGGCTCAAAAATATGAAAAGTGACGTGGTTAGTGGGATTATGGGTTTAATCAAAGAGCCGAATATTTCCCTAATTAAAGACCAAATTAAAGACTAAATATCCTTAATATTTGGATAAATTATATGTTATTTATTATACAATATTAAAATTTATAAATTAGTCTCTAAAATTACACCTAAATTCATAATGATCCAAAATTTAATAGATATTTAGCTGTGCGGGCGGATGTGGGGCGGGCAGATGCGTGGCGGGTAATGTCTCAAACCCATTACCCGCCCACCACCCACGACGGGTACCACTTTATAAATCCACACCCGCCCACTACCCGCTAAAATTATACCCATCCCCGCTCCAATTGGAGCGGATGCGATGCGGAATCTACGAAATTGTACCCGTTTACCATCCCTATATGCGTCAGACACTCACAAACTATAGTCCTTATCATTTGCCCAACATTGCTCAAACCCGAAAAGAAACACCTCAAGTTGGCCCATTAAATTGTCAAGTCCAAGCTGTGTCCATAATCAAGTAGCAATGGTCTGATTTATCAGCAAATTCCCTAAAGACTTTATAATTCGAATATGAGACTAACCAAGTCCGATTAGCAATATATCTATCGAGTCGCCCCAAATAGTTGAATTAGTCACCCCACCGTAGTGCCATGAGAACAATCCTCTGGAAGATTTACAATCAAACAAATCCTTTTGTACAAGAACATCATAAAACTCATCTATTTGAACCCGAGACTTCCTATGGCCACCCTATTTTTCTAAATCATTAAGGATAGCATTGAAGTCTCCCTCCATTAACCAAGGAAGAGGAGAGATCAAATGTGATGCAGAAATAGTATCCCACACTTCATGCTTTAACTACGCACGATGGCTCGCATACACACCAGTAAAATGAAAACGATCAGCACCCTGAGTAATAATGGCTTTAATATGAAAACGAGAATAAGACAAGATCTCAATATTAACTTCATTCCTCCACAAGAGCAGTAAACCAATTCAAGTATTGCTTTTATCAACTACAAAGCACTTATCTATATTAAGCCTACTACAAACAGTATCCATTTTGTTCGAATGTCTTTAAAGATTTTCAATATAATACTAGATTGTTTTAAATATTAAAGAAAAATCAAGGCAATGACTTTTTGTGTGCGGAATCCACTGAAAAGTCTCCCGACTACAAGGGAAACGCGTTTCTAAGGATTGTTCGTAAAAAATGACATCCTTTTTACTAATATTTTCTTAAATAATAATGATAATAAATGTTTTATTAAATGCATATTATTAAGTGCATCCATCTTTTCTAATCGTGGCATCCATCGCATTTACGACTTGTTATCATGTTTTAGTTTGAGAATTTTCAAGACAACGTTGTTTTAATTTGAGGGACCGACGAGATAATATCCTAACTAAGGTGATGGTGATCTTCGTTAGTCTTTCAAATTAAATGGACATCCTTTGAAATAAATCCAAGTGAATTAAGTCGTATATTTAGGTCAAAACTCTTTTTAAATAAATTTCACTCAATTCAAAATAAATTTCAATGACTAAAAGGATCATAATTTAAATATAAATATTTGAGTTTGCGATTTCCATATTTAGATGACATATAATCATTTATGTATCAATTTAGAACGTTGTGGGGGTGCTCAACCTTCCTCATTTGTAATCAATTCCGAAACATTTTTTAAAATGAATTTCTCGTTAAACGGAGACTATTTTCATCTTATAAAAGAATTTTTCTCGATTTTCTTTAAAAAGACATTTTAGGTGTTCGACCTACTTAATCCAAAGGTCGATAACCAATTTTATTTATTTTTCTAAACCCTAATTTCACCCCATTAAATTTTAAAAATTAAGTCAAGCCCCTCCCTCACCATCACGAGGCTTAAGGATCGTTCCAATAAAAACAAGAATAAAAATCAAATAACTTAACTAACAAACACGAATTACCTGAATTAAAAACTAAACAAAATTCAAAATGATTTCAAACCAAAATAAGATAAAGAAAATTATAATCTAAATTGACCCACGCATACTAATTTGATCTAAAGCTAGACGGGCCAACCCAATCTATAGTTTGAGACATAACAATAAGGAATGGATATAATTTATTAGCTGTTGAAAATGAAAGGGCCCAAATCAAAGATCTGAACCCTTCACAGGCTTTTCATTTCGGACACTTCTTATAGGTTTTTTTAGGCCTATTACGGATTCCTATTTTTTATTTAGCTCATTAAGGCATCTGGATTTTTATTTTGGAGAATACGACAAATACTACAGTGAATCTGTAACTCGTATAGAGTTAAAAAAATATAGAGTTTAAAAAATATAATTTTTATTAAAATTTATCACATGAGTTTAAAAAATAGATCCCAAAATAAAAGTGTATGTGGCTTATTTTGTAAAAATTTTTCTGGGCTGCCCTACTGGGCCAAAAAACCCCTTCTGATAAGTTATAAATGGTCTTATTAGTGAACAGTTTTAAGGCCCATCTTAAGAAAAACCCACTTTATCAAACAGTGCGTTCCGCCGTAGGGTCCGGTCTAGTTGAGAATATTTAAACCATGAAGTTTAAAGAATATATTATAAAATTTTTCGAAACTTATAAATTAAAGATTATTACATACGTATTTGAAAATTTAAAAATAATAATAGTGTTCCTGGTGTAGGTGGATGAACGACAATAGCTCAGGCTTTAGTTAATTCGACTCGATATGAGAAATAAGTATATCTTCTTCACTTAAACTCGGTTCAAGTTTAGAAGTTTTTATCCGATTTTTTAAGTAAAAACTCACATTCAATTCGATCCATCCTAATATAAATATATATTTCTATTTTTATTCACCAAAATAAAACTTATTTGAGAAAATATATACAAAGAAGTATTATAGTAATTATATTAAAATATATAGAATAAAAATTAGTAAATTGTTATTTCGGATTAGGTTTAACATTTTTTCACCTTAAACATGGCTCGACTAGATATGAATATGATTTAAACAACATACGTTCCGATATTTAGGTCAAATTATCATCCCTAAGTGGAGTCCACCGGACAGTAGTGTTGACTTTGCCAAGAATCTCTTGACATATCCAAATCTTGAATGCAAGTTTTAATGTAGGGTTGCTTCATGTCTGCCACAAACTATCCAATCCATTCGTGCAAAGAGGAAAGGGAGGCAACTGTAAGTGGAAAGGGCATTTATGAGGCAGAAAATTACAAAGGAAAAAAGAAAAATGAAGATGGAAGAAATACACTTTAAACATCAAGTTGTTTTCCTTCTATCATATAGAAAAAAAAAATTCCATTAACTCGAAACTTGAAAAAGACTAACCATAGATATTCTGTTTTCAGTGTATTCCCTTCAAATTTTGAGGAGATGTCGACCGAACTGGTTCATTCTCACATGCAGCCACATATTTGTAGGTCATTAATGCCACTTATTTGTATTTTGTTGTTAGCAAAGGTGAAAGGAGAACCTTTAGCTTTGTTCCAAGGAACCCTTATTTGTAGGTCATTAACGTCACTTATTTGTATTTTGTTGTTAGCAAAGGTGAAAGGAGAACCTTTAGCTTTGTTCCAAGGAACCCTAAACCCTATATCTAAGTCAAGTTTTTGGATTTTCAAACGTTGAAAGAAAATATAAAGCAAAGGTAAAGATGTTTTCACGTGTCAAGTGGAGGAAGAAGACACACTTCCTTTAATCTTTTGACCATTGAAAATGCACACAAACTCTAAAGGCGTAGCTGTGTAAACCTAAAGTCTTAAAGAAAGATGACACTTCTTATAATTATTAAGGCCATTTGATAGGTTCGTTAGGTTAAAAGTTGAGGCTTAATATCTATAATTTAATTTGATAATTTAATTTTTTATAACATTTTTAGTAGGTTTAAATGGATAATATCATTATTTATTTATGTTAAATTGATATCATCATTCGATTACATATTAGGTATTAAACAATTCTCACCACTTTGGACATGAATACCCCTAGACTAATGAATTATTTTTATAATGATCATTCTCAATTCTTATTTTTTACACTTTACTCAAAATTATAAATATAATAATAATATACAAAGAGTTTAATTTAGTAAAATATTAATGAATTTGAGTATTTAAAATTATTTTTATATTTTTAATATACAATATATTAATTATTTATAATTTTATGAGGTGAAAAATGATATTATTATAAAAATATAATTATTTAAAATAATATCTAACTTTAAGTTATTAAAAAATAGACCTTATACATTAAAAATAATATATTTACCCACTCGAGATCATAATATTAATTTTTCATATTATATTATATTTTATATATAAATAAGATACTTATGAAAATTATTTAAAAATATAAGTTTAATTTACTAATTATATATTAAAAGTATTTTTTTAAAAAGTTAGATTGTATAACAATTAAAATATTTCTATGAATTTTCATTCAAATATTTATAATTTAATATTAAAGTTTAATTTCTAGAAAAATTTGGTAAAATGTGCATTCAAATAATCTTATATTCCTCCAACCAAACACTGTAATTTTATATTCCTGCTAAACAAATCAAACAAGGTAATACAACATTCCCATAGTAATGTTATTTTCCAATAATATTATTCTCAAAGGTAATCTTACATTTCGTAAACCAAACGTTCTCTTAAGTGAAATTTTATCGTCCTTGTAAAAATTTCACAATCAAACAAGCTTTCCAAACTTAATTATAAAATTTCAAAAAATAGCTATATTTTCAATTTTAGGAGTTTATTTGATCATGAATTTCTAACTAAGAATTCAACTGAGACAACATTTCATTCAGGAACATATTTAACTATTGTTTAATTGGTATGGGTCAACTTATTATAATAAGCCTAAATTTATATATTAGCTAGATGTTTAAGTTTTTCCTTTCATTTTTTTCTTTAATTAAACATCATCACTTTTGCACTGTGGAGACTAACATTATGGTCAATTTAGACCTACTAATAGAGGCATTGGAATCATAATCAGAGCTGCCGTGGAACGCCAGGCCAAGAGCCAAAACAGGGATTGATCGAGGATGTAAATCGGGACAGTAGCTCTGTAACACCCCCAACTCGTACCTGATCCGGATACGAATCTGATGTGTCACGTTGACTTTTCAAACACTTTAACTCTTTTAAAATGCGTTTAAAAACTTAATAAAACATAATTACAAATACATATTAGAGCATCTACAATTTAAAACTTTACATATTATTCAATTCACTTTGATCTAATATCCGTCAGAGGTATGTTGTCCTGCCATTGCTTAATCGACTTACTCCTCGAATCTCTTTGAACCTACGTGTGAAAACAATCACACGTTAAGTCTTTGACTTAGTGAGGCAATACTTAGTATAATAAAACAATAAAAAATTTATGTAAATATTTCAAAAGAATCATTAAATACTAAAACACCATACTCTTTATAACTTATAGCATATACTGTTAATCATTGATTAATTTACATCCATTTGATACTTGCTTATACATTTCCTTGAAACATATCTTATAGAAACCAGTAGACACTACATGCAGACATCCTATACTGTTTCACATTGTTCAAATTATATTAATTTATTTTATTAGCCCAACGTATATCACTGAGAACTCAAGGTATGTGAGTACATTGAGATTGTGCACTAATGCAATCACCATTGCTCATATAATTTGCACCAAAGTGCCACGTAGAATATGCACCGAAGTGCCACATAGATTTTCCCGAAGGACCGCGTAGAATTTGTCCCGAAGGACCACATAGAAATATCCCGAAGGACCACATAGTTTTGTCCCGAAGGATCGCGTAGAACTCTCGACTCTTGGCATGCCAACTATACACCTAATTCTCATAAAATATACTTTGGGCTTATTCCATATAATCATTTCACATTTATTATTCAAGTATCATTTATTCACATAGACTAAGGTCACTTAGCACATATTCACATAGAACAATTTCACATAATATTATCCAACTTTATCATTTATTCACATAGAACTTATTCTCATAGTATTTCATTTCACATAACATATAATCGCTTAAAACCCTTTTTTTCATAAAAAATATACTCATTCCAATTCAAATAGCCTTCAATTTATTCAAATTATCATTTCTTCCCATAGAACATGTTCACATAATTCGTATACAGTATTTCACATAATATATATATATATATATATATATATATATATATATATATATATTCATAGCAATAAAATTTTAAAAAATACTTTTAAAATATGATTTATCTAAAATAATACTTAATACAAATCATTTGGTTTAAAATATTTGAGGTTGACTCCTCGCAAGACGTCTTCTAATCATACAAATAATAAGTGAGTAACACCGCCCTAAGCAACTCATTTTCACTTACACCCTGTCTTTATACGTCAATTCATTCAGCACTGACTTTCGATCGAATCTACACATTAACATAACCCATGAATATCATAGCTCAATTAAATCTAACCAATTAACCTTTACTTAAACAAAATAAAACCCATAATTTAACATTTCAGACTGAATAGAATCGGTACTCTACCCACAATATCGATACTTCTCTTCTATGGTACCGATACCTACCTCAATACCGATACCATTTTGGAAATATGGAATTTCATTTTTCTTTACAATATCGATACCTCCACATCAGTATCGATACTACTTCAATCAATATTGATACTGTTCATCGGATTCATACACTTTACTTCAATTTAACCTTATAGTATTGGTATTGTTCTTCCAGTACCGATACCCTTACCCATATTTCACTTATTTCATTTCGAAATTTACCCAGAACTCACTTAAATCTCTTATCCTTAAATCTATTCATGCCTTCAAACTCATTTACACTTAATCCCACTAATTTATATACATTAAAACCCCTTTAACATCTAAAATCTTCCATAGAACTCTTGAAACTAAAAATCATACCAATTCTTCAAACATGTTCTCAATCCTTTCTAACACTTCTAAGATCTTATTTAAACCCTTGACAAGTCAAATATTCCTTTAGAATCCAAATATTAATCATTTTTCAACAATTCCCTTAAAAACCTATTTTACTAATTCACCATCAAATCCTTAATCTCTTAGTTTCAACTCATCTTTAAGCTTTATTAAGCTTCTATATCACCCAAAGAACCAAAACCAAATCAAACATAAAAGAATTAACCAACTTCAATTTACTTACCTTAACAAAGAAAGCTTACGGTAGAGAGGAAGAAGAGAAGAGTTTCCAGAATTTTCTTTTACCTTTTCCTAATATCCCACATGTTATATAACACTTAAAATGAACTTTAAATTCATTTCTTGTCAAAAGGCCACTTTGCCCTTCAATCCTTCAATCTTTGATAATAAGTCCTATACAAAAATTTCCAAAATTAGTCCTTGAACTTTTCAATTTATCAAATTTAACTGCTAAATTTTAAATCCTTACATTTTAGTCATTGATATGATCTTTGGGGTATTACAATTCTCCCTTTAAGAAAATTCATCCTCGAATTTTCATTGTACAAAGAGATGAGGAATTGTCTTTTCATATTCTCTTCATGTTTCCATGTCACCTCTTCCACTTTATGATTTCTCCAAAGAACTTTAACTAATGGAATCGTCTTATTTCTTAGTTGTTTAACTTTATACGTTAAAATATGTATTGTTTCTTCTCCATAGGTCAGGTCAGATGAAACTTCTAACTCTTTCGGCGTTATGATATGAGAAGGATCTGAAGCATGAAATACATTGTGAATCTTTTTCATTTCTGGTGGCAGTGCTAACTGATAGGTTACTGGTCCTACTCTTTTTAAGATCTCATAAGGTTCAATGAATCTAAGACTGAACTTTCCTTTGCGTCCAGAACGGAGAATATTTTTCCAAGGCGAGACTTTGAGAAACACTTTATCACCTACTTGAAATTCAATCTCCTTTCTCTTCAAATTCGTGTAGGACTTTTGTCGATAAGTAGCTATTTTAAGATTATCTTGAAAAAATATCTTCACTTTTTCTTCTATTTCTTTGATTAGATCTAACCCCACTATGACTCAATCTTTCAATTTAAACCAATTTAATGGTTTCCAACACTTTCTTCTACGAAGAACTTCATATGAAGCTACCTTGATACCTTTCTTAAACTTGCTGACATGCCACTCACTTAAAGACAAACAACTGCTCAATATAATTTGCACGGAAGTGCCGCGTAGAATATGCATCGAAGAGCCACATAGATTTGTCCCGAAGGACCGCTTATAATTTGTTCTGAATGACCATGTAGAAATATCCCGAAGGACCACATAGTTTTGTCCCGAAGGACCGCGTAGAATTTTTCCCGAAGGACCATGTAGAAATATCCCGAAGGACCACATAGATATAGTTGGCATGCAAATCTATACAAGTATACACATTTGAATCAAGTAATAAAGGGTAAGTGAGTTATCATTTCCTCAGGGATTGGTATGGATTTTGATGTTTCACCACAACTAGAACTAGGTATAACAAGCTAGTTCCTGAATTCTTGTCAAAATTAAAAAAAAAACAATTAGCAATGGATTATACGAACATGTGTCAAAGCATTACTAAAGCAAGAAAATATTATGAAGTATGATTGTAGAAAAGTTTGGTCGAGGAAAAGTAAATATGAAAAAGGAACAATGTAAAAATAGACAAGACAAATAAAAACTTTGATTCAAATATATTTAAAATAACCTCACATATTCAGACTTTTCATAGAGCACTCAGGTTAGTCTTTTGTTATGCCTAGAAATTATTCTAATTCTAGAAGGATTTGTTATGATATACTTAGGCTGCTTGATAGGATTACTGAGCATTCTAAGACTGTTGTTATGGCAATACTACTCAGCGTTAACTACAACCCTTGGTTTGTCAGACTGTTGTTGTAGCAATACCTCTCAACAAGAACTATAATCGTTGTCTATCCTACTAAAGCATCTATCCCTTTTAGTATATTGAAACCCTCTCATCTCTAAGGTAGGCATGCTAGAACTTCACCATCTTGGATCCATTCCACTGTTCACGTAGATTTGTCTTAATTCTCTCAAATCTAAAAATCAATTTCTAGAAAAACATCACTCTCTCAAAAGCTCTCAATGTCCAAAAGTGTTTCACCTAGGCACCAAGCAATCTCTTAAAAGCTCTTACAATGCTAAGGAAAAGTATTAAAACAATGAACAAATTAGACATAAGAAAAATCATAATGCATCATTCATAAACCATAAAATAATTGTCTCGGTAAAACAAAAACTAACACCAAGTAAAGCAATTCATGGTGTTGCCAAATAGTCATCCAAGAGTATTATCATTTAATAAAAACCCCAAAATAAATTAAAAAAATTAAGGACAAAGGAAGAACGACTCCCAAATAGGGGGCTATACCGTGACAGCTCTGACCAGCACCGCTTCTGTTCTGGTGGCCAGCCTCTCTTGGGGCCTGACCATCGCCCTGCCATAGCCTAGTTATGGAGGACACCAAGGATGGTTGGGTTGGAAAACGGTAAAAGGTAAAGCACTGCAACTGCTTACTCCACGCCTCATATAAAGTTTCTTATTCCTTGCCTTTATTTTTGGTGGCTGTGACTGGGTGTTTATTAAGAGAATTTTCCTAGGGTTTCACATAATTAAATATTCCCTAAATACCCGTGTTAACTTGTCCAAGCTATAGATGGAAAGGTGGCTGGATATTGTAAGAATCTTGGGGGTTTGATTGCACGTGAGGTCAGTCGTACAACTGGCATGTAACATAAGCAATTCGTCAGATCCGCTTCAGACTTGCAAGATAAATATGTTCCTGATTGTTTTTGTCTTCTATGTTCCAATGGCCCTTGCGAAATATATTGTCAGGATTGAAATGTTCCTCCTAAGTCAATTCCTGCACACACACAATCCACAAATGCCCTTTCTCCTCAGCAGTATCATTCAAACCAAATAAATCTTGCCTAGGAAAAACTTATCCACTGCATGCAAATGTACACGCTAAGGCAAGAAAATATGTGCAAGTATACACAATCGAATCAAGTAAAGGGTAAGCGAGTTATCGTCTCCTCAGGGATTGGTAGGGATTTTGATGTTTCACCACAACTAGAACTAGGTGTCACGAGCTAGTTCCTGAATTCTTGTCAAAATAAAAAAAACAATTAGCAATGGATTATACAAACAGGTGTCAAAGCGTTACTAAATCAAGAAAATATTATGATGTATAATTGTAGAAAAGTTTGGTCAAGGAAAAATAAATATGCAAAAGGAACAATATAAAAATAGACAAGACAAAGAAAAACATTGATTCAAATATATTCAAAATAACCTCACATATTCAGACTTTTCACAGAGCACTCAGGTTAGTCTTTTGTTATGCCTAGAAATTATTCTAAGTCTAGAAAGATTTGTTATGATATGTTTAGGCTGCCCGACAGGATTACTGAGTATTCTAAGATGGTTGTTATGGCAATACTACTCAGCATTAACTACAACCTTTGGTTTGTCAGACTGTTGTTGTTGCAATACCCCTCAGCGTGAATTATAATCGTTGTCTATTCTACTCAAACGTCTATCCCTTTTAGTCGATTGAAACCCTCTCCTTATCTCTAAGGTAGGCAGGTTAGAACTTCACCATCCAGGATCCATTCTATTGTTCACATAGATTTATCTTAATTCTCTCGAATCTAAGAATCAATTTCTAGAAAACGGTAATCTCTCGAAAGCTCTTACGATGCCCAGAAGTGTTTCACCTAGGCACGAGGCAATCTCTCAAAAGCTCTTACAATGTCAAGGAAAAATATTAAAACAATGAACAAAATAGACATAAGCAAAATCATAATGCATCATTCATAAACCATAAAATAATTATCTCGACAAAACAAAAACTAACACCAAGTAAAGCAATTCATGGTGTTGCCAAAGAGTCATCCAAGAGTATCATCGTTTAATATAAACCCCAAAACAAATTAAAGAAATTAAGAACAATGGAAGAACGACTCCCAAACAGGGGGCTCTGCTGTGACAGCTTTGACCAGCACCGCGTCTACTCTAGCGGCCAGCCTCTCTCGAGGCCTGACCACCACTCTGCTATAGCCTGGATATGGAGGACACCCAGGATGGTCGGGTTGGAGAACGGTGGAAGGTAAAGCACTGCAACTGCTCACTCCAAGCCTCATGTAAAGTTTTTTCTTCATTGCCTCTCTTTTTGGCGGTTGTGATTGGGTATTTATTAAGGGAATTTTCTTAGGGTTTCACATAATTAAATATTCCCTAAATACCTTTGTTAACTTGTGCAAGCTATAGATATAAAGGTGGCTAGATATTGTCAGAATCTTGGGGGCTTGATTGCACGTGAGGTCAGTCGTACAGCTGGCAGGTGACATAAGCAATTCGTCAGATCCGCTTCAAACTTGCAAGATAAATCTTGCTTTGGCAAGATAAATCTGTTCCTCACTGTTTTTGTCTTCTGTGTTCCACTGGCCCTTGTGAAATATATTGTCATGACTGAAATGTTTCTCCTAAGTCAATTCCTATCCACAAATGTCCTTTCTCCTCCGCATGGAATTATGACCTAAATGTAGCTAAATGCAACTAATATGCTATGAAAACATTATTTAGACGAGCAATAACTTAAGTAAAAAGACTACAAATATAGTCTTTTTTATGGAATTAGTTTGTCTATAAATAGATTAAAAAAATGTGTGTAATACAAACTATTATTTATTTAGGAATATTATTATAGAGGGTTGGTAGACTAAGGACATGACAAGCCTAAAATAAGTGCCTTAGGGTTGGAAACACTGCAAAAAAGGAGCTCCTCACCATCACCAGGGAACATTAAATTATATCAAATAGGAGCATTTAAATTGTCGGTTCGATCATCAATCGAATTAAATTTATTAAAATTGAATTAATTTAATTTTTATCGTTGAGTGAACTGTTTTTTTTTCCAAAATTATTTATCAAATTACATAAAGTTTAATTAATTCGATAGGTAAAGAAATATTTCGATCGTAATAATGAATAAATAGCTCCCACAATTGTGCATGTGAATAGTATTGGTAAATGATTATTAAATAAGAGTACATAACTCTTTATTTAGATCAAATTATATAAATGATTTATGTGATTTTTAAGATTTAATCAAAATTTATGAATGGGGTTTGTAAGGATACATACGAAGTAAGAGAATAACACTACTTTAAAAACAAAAACGAGATTAAAAGACATGATTTGCTCATATCTTTTCGTAAATCCTTCTAAAACCCTATTGAGCTTTCACCATGAAACTTATTTTAAATGGTGCTTTTCTTGAAGCTCATAAGAAAAGTAAATTTAAAGCTTGCCTTCAAAACCGTTGGGAGAGTAAGAATGCTTAGAAAGCTACCAAATTTACTCCAAGTTCTAAGTTCTAGGAATGGTAGGAGAAAGCAGAAAAGTTGAAGGAGAAGACAATGAGTTCATAGCTTGAGCTCATGTCTCTAGAGACAAACCTCATTTAAATTTTTTGTATCCTTATCCCCCCAAAATGGACAAATCATCTCATAAGCCCTCCGCCTTTTATTCTCATCTCCAAAATCCCTTTTTAGCACTATTCAAGTTGCCTTAGTGGTTAAGAAATTGTTGTTATTCTTTGAGGTCCTAAGTTCGAGCACCACATATGCAGAGGTATGAGCATTTAGTACTAAATGGTTGAGTCTTTGTATAGATAATATTTTATATTCAGTCTAAACTAATAAAAAAGTCTATTTATTATCTAATTGAGCCCAAACTTGACCCGTTAATTGAGCTAACCACTTGGGATAACACTATTTTGGTTAATATACAAACCTTAACTTTAAATTTTGGGTCTATACATATGTTATGCTGGGAAAATTATACAACGTTTGACGAGCACCGATGATCTCCAATAACGATGAACATCATTAAATAAATTGATAAAAATTTAAATTCTAAAGGACTCAACGTATAATTATAAATTAGTTAAAAAATTAAAGGTAAATTATTTAGAATAAATGGTAAACAATATCAGTGACCACCTAACTATTGTGCCTTTTCATTTTGATCACTATTTTTGAAATTTTGTCAATCATGTCATTTAACTATTTAAATGCGTTCAATTAAGCCACTTGTCATTAATATTTAACGAAGAAATTGACGCGGCAATTAAAATATTTGGTATAATTACACATTTAGTATTGTTACTTATATATTCTATCAATTTGGTCCTAATTTTAATTTATTAAAATTAAATATTATATAAAATTATTAGAAATATTTATAATTTTATTTTTATAAAAGTATTTTGAGAATAAAGTATTGATTAAAGTATAAAAAATAAAGATTTGATTTTAGGATAGACTTTACAAAAAAATAATTCCAGTAAAAATTCAAGTTGAATAAAATATAGGGTAAATTAGATATTTAGTCACATAATTATTTGTGTAGTTTCGTTTTAGTCACCAAACTATTTGTTTTTTTTTTCAAAATCATCACCAATATTACGTTTTGGTTTCATTTTGATAAACAATCGTTAAAAAATTTACAGTGATGTTAACATATCACCATAAGGTAATTCCACATCATCATTGAAAAATAAAAAATGTCAAGTCAATAGTTCTGTTAAGTTTTAACAATAGATTATCAAAATGAAATCAAAACCTAACATTGGCGAAGATTTTGAAAAACAAATAATTATATAACCTAATAGAACCAAAGTGATATTTAAGTGATTAAATACATAATTAATCTTTCATTAGTTGAGAAATTTTCTCTACATGTGATAAGAAAAAACTTTTAAAATTCATATTAATTTGGAGTAAATACAAGATGATATATGTTTTAAGATAACTCTTAATCATTTGACCGCATCCCAGAATTAATAAAAATAATTGATTTATAATGATAACTTTTTATTATTATTATATACTTCCTTTCTTTATTATTATCATAATTCATTGTTTTGTGACGGTATAATTTCTAATAATTTTATAAAGTACAAAATGAACATATTTCATTAAAGTAAATATAAAAGTTGTTGTTGAATCAATATTTATATGTTGGAAGATATAGCGCATGAATTTATTACGGCAAAGACGGGGTTGATGGCTAAATAGTACTCCATGTATATATCATTATTATATATGATAGAATAAAATCAATTCTTTTTTATTTAAATTTGTTAAAACTAATACCAAATTGATAGAATATATAAGTAAAGTGACCAAATGTGTAATTATACCAAATATTTTAACTGTCGCGTGAGCTTCTCTATTAAATATTA
Organism: Hibiscus syriacus; assembly: GCF_006381635.1. Classification (NCBI taxonomy): domain Eukaryota; kingdom Viridiplantae; phylum Streptophyta; class Magnoliopsida; order Malvales; family Malvaceae; genus Hibiscus; species Hibiscus syriacus. The sequence goes on along the minus strand of NW_024062743.1, from coordinate 5,898,766 downwards.
ACGACAAGTGGCTTAATTGAATGCATTTAAATAGTTGAGTGACATGATTGATAAAATTTCAAAAATGGTGATCAAAATGAAAAGGAGAAATAGTTAGGTGGTCACTGATATAGTTTACTTTTTATTTTAAATAATTTACCTTTAATTTTTTAACTAATTTATAATTATACATTGAGTCCTTTAAAATTTTAAATTTTTATAAATTAAATTAATAGTGTTCATCGTTAGTGATGCTCATCGAGCTCAAAAGAATCATCCTGTTATGCAGACAATATATTAGAGTGATTCATGCATTATCCAACAAATTAAAAACACAGAATCACATCTTTCTTGAAGAGCTTATGATATTTGCCTAAAGATTTGACTTATATCACAGTCTGAAATTTATTTTTTAAGTTACATATATCATCTCAACCACAAATCTTTATATACTGAAAAGAATAAATGCATTCATTAAAATGGCTGTAGTTTATACATAATAATATAGGGGGTTGGGTTGCAATGAATTCAGGTTGAAATATATGGTTTGTGAGAAGCGCGAGATATTTGAATTATTGAAGATGCGAAAGGGATAGACAATATGGTACCATGTCTCATCTCCTTATTCTTCATGAAAACTATATTTAACCATTAATTTATGTTCTTCTTAATTAATTATATTATTGTTTCTAAGGTTATGTTGACTATAAATTATTTATGCTCTTGACTTGATTCATCGTTCCTATACGGTAAGGAAATATAAAACACATCTATAACCATAAAAGATATGTATGTGCGATTCCTATAATTATAATATTCATACCAAGTAATGTTTGTTGAAATTCATATTGTCTTGGCTACTTGAATAATAATAATAATTTTTAGTTAGGATGTTATCAAAGCAATCTACTATATCATATGTTTTTCAAAAGTTTTACACAGATTTAAGATCGTTGGATGAGTGAAAATATACAGTTGTGATTAACAGTAGAAAATGAAAATATATTCGCTGTGAAAAAAATAATGAGTTAGTCTCAAACTTTTATTTTCATTCATCCAATATATATGTGTAAAATAAAAATAAAAATAAAAATTACAGTGAGAGTAAATCCTAAATCATATATATATATATATATGGACCACCATAAAATTGGGCAATGCGTTTGAACTTAAAACCATAAAAATGGTAAGGTAGTAGGTGAGGATTAGCCTTCAAGTGGACCTTCCAAAATGCTTTCCCTATAAGCTTGACAGATCATGACAGTTTCATCCTTTGAAAACCATACATGGAGAGTAACTCAGTATTGCTTTTAGTATATTTTTGTTTGCAAGTGCTATACAGCAGCAGTTTTCATTTCAATAAGAGTTGCAGATAGTTGTTTAAGACCTGACAATGACTACATTTATAAATATGATTCATCATCCATTCAAGGACAAGTCATAGTAGATGCTATATATTCAAAAAGAATCTTTTCATAAGCGTGTGTATATATATTAGGCAAGTAGTAATTGATCCATAAATATTTTTCAGGGTGAGAACACACATATATTAATAACATAAAATTTTTAAATGAAATGGTACAAATAAATTTCAGGGACTTTTTTATGGTCTGTTATGTGGGTTTGTTTTTTGTAACTTTGTTCTTCTTGTTGAGTTATCTTTTTGAGGCTTGTTTTTGTAATAGTTTGGGGTACTCTTTTCCTCTATTTAGGTTTAGGGAGGTTTTTAATGATGCCCCTAATCTAGATTTGATTAATAAAATCCATTTTTCCGAGCAAAAAAAAATTAAAATTTCAGGGTGGGCAACGTCCGTAAAATAAATAACAAATCGAAGAAAATTCAGATTTTAGGATGGGGACGTCAAATTGTAGCTCCGCCATTGCATGTAAGTTAGTATTGCTATACATCTTATTCAGCCTAAAATTTGAATTTTTTTTATTAATTTTTTATTTTGTTGATTATGTAGATCCTGAAATTTTATTTTAATTTATCTCATAATAAAAATTTATATTGTTAATATATATGTACACATTCTCAAAAATATTTCTGAATGCACTATTGATATAAGTATAGAGGAATAATGATTCTAGTGCAAAATGATGTCTAACGGTGAGTCCAATATGGCCATCCATAAAACTGAAAGGCTAAGTGAGTTGAGTACATGACCCCTAAGGGCACTAACATAACCCTAATCCAAATATCCACTAAAAGCATTGTGTCTCGGGGGCTCATATTCCACCAAAACCCTAACCTACATCCTCTAGTCATCTATTTAATTTAACTTTCCATTTGTTTACCAAATGTGTTGATTCTTTTTTTTTTGGGGGGGGGGGGGTAACAAGCATGCTTTTAACCAGAAAAGCAGTGGGGCAAAGCATGAATTCATGATTGACCGTTAAGTTAGGGTTTCATTAATTCAGTGCTTTTGCCGACAAAATTACAAACTACTTCTCATAGTGTATTAACCATTATGAACTTGATATTATAGGTTACCTAAAAGGATTAAAATGTAGAAAAAAGGGCACCTCCACAATTGCACATTTCTTTACCTTTTCTACTTAATGAGGGGAAACTGCATTGGTAATTTTGAAGTGTAATTACGTACAATGATATGAAACTTGCATTGAATATTAATGATTGTGCATATAACTTTTTGTCACCACTAATAATTCATGTCAAGACAGTACAAAATCACTTTAATTAATGACAAATTAGCCAAAGGGGGAAGTAAATGAAAGATTTGGGGGGGGGGGTTCCCATGTGAGGGTCATAGATGCAACATAATGCTCCGAATTACGATACTCTTAGGAAACACCAAACCGTATTAAGGCCTCAAATTCTATTCACTAATCATTACTTCTCCCACTAAATCATATAGTCCACCCAATTTTTTTTAATCTTATTTGTTCTCTTTGTTTTTATTAGTCAAAACGATTACTCAATGAGTTGAGCATGAGGGTTATTTTTGGTGGGCAAGTGGAGGATGGGGTTGGGTGGCGAACCCTCACCAAGCCGACATGTTATCGGCTAACATGGACTACGTGGGTGTTTTGTGTGGAATTTTATTACATTTCTTCCGTTTAACATGGACTTTCTTCCGCCTTTGTACCTGGTGGCTCCACCATCCACCACCCTTGTCTCCGTCACTCCCATCGTCATCTCCTCCACTATTTTCTTTTAATTTGGATAACCATGGTACAACGTTTTATGATACGTTCAGTCATCTTTTGTTATAAATAATGTTGGTTATGGTCTTTTGTTATTGGTTTTTGAACAAATTAATTATACAAGTAAACATTTTAGTTTTCATATATAATTTAAATAATCAGTAAAATTTAACTTCAAAAATAACGTAGGTTGTAATTGTTTTAAAGTAGTGTGAAACATATAATTAAGCAATCCATTCTTTCCGTGCATGGATTTGTTAGGTATAACCCAACAGTTTCTTTTTCGTCGAATAGCTTGTAACAATTTTGAAAAGTATGCATGAAGATAGTGTGTTTGTGTGTTAACGTGGAACTATTGGCCTATTGTTTTTTTTATATCTTTACTTTTTTTTTATTAATTTGAATATGAGGTAAGTACAATATAATATATGTTCAAAGATAACTCTTAATATTTTGAAATCATTAAATATAGGTAATATGTCATAAAATTAAATATACTCATTTTCTTTTTTGTGATTGAGGCATTGGACATCTATGAGAGAATGTTAATGTTTTAATACAATTAATGGGTCTTTTTAGTGTGTTTGAGAAGGCGTTATTATATAAAAGACCCTCAAAAAATAATTTATTGGATCAATACCTCCCAAATAATATTAGTTAAAAAATACCTCCCAAACTGTCCACATATAATTGTCTCGCGTCATATAAAACACTTTTAATGGATATTGAGTTTTATAAGGCGCGAGACCCATCAATTTTTTCAGATAAAATCATTTAATTTTAGATAAAAGTAATAATAAATGTATCAAACTTGATTTTTGTAAAACGTAAGGTCTGACCTCGCTTTTTGCAGAACGCGAGATCATTTAACATGAACAACTTGAAGATATTTTTCTAAAAAAATCTAATTTGAGGGTATTTTTTCTAAAAAAATAATAATTTTTAGAGTTTTTTTATATAATAACGCCGTTTGAGAGTTTGAGAATGTAATCTTTGATAAGGCTCTATTATTGGACTCAATGAGTCTTTTTGATGTGATATGAGCATGGATGAAGCTGTGCTTCAATATTTATTTATTTGATTTAATAATTTAATACAAATAAATATTATACGAATAATTTACATACAATTCATCCAACATTACTATGTTGGGTTAGGAAGTCCATTGGATGGAAACCGCGGTAAACGTAGCACTCGCCTCTTGCAAGCGTGAAAAGAACAACTCTGGTTGTTTTCACGCGCGAGTCAAAAAGAGTGAGAGATTAGAAAAACAAATAAAAAATGTGGGAATTTAAGAATTATTGACTGAGATTTGGATCTGAGCTTTCCGGCTTCATCTTAAGGCGGCGAGAACACAATCATTTTCTTGAAAAACAAACAAATATATGTACAACAAAATTTAAGTGCTGTCAAATCTATCTTTAAGCCAACACTTTATTACCTTCACATCTTATTAAACTAAGGGTTAGTTTGACATTATTTTTAAAAATTAAATTTAAAATTAATGTAGAAATGAACTTTTAAAAGTCGTTTTATAAAAGTATAGTTTTAAATTTAACTGTTTGAGCTGCTGTTAAAAAATAAAATGTTTATTTTAGATGTTTGAGTTGATTAGTCGTATTTTGTACCTCAAACTTAATTTAAAATTTTTTCAAATCGAGACGAGTGTGTGTGTGCACGCGTGTGCTCGTGTGTTTATTCATATTCTTTTTCACATTATAATGTTATTTAATATATCAAATATAATATAAAATTATAAAATATATTTACAATATTATATTTTAAAGAAGATATTTTGAGAGTAAAATATTGATGAGAGTTAAAAGAGTCAAGGAATCGATGGAAAGAAAGAATTTGCAAACAATTACAGTCAAAAGATCAAATTGAGTAAAATGCAAAGTTAATGAACTAAATAAAAAGAGAGTAAATGAAGGAGGAATTGAAGGAAAAAGGAAATGAGGGACTAAATTGTAAAACTGTCAAAATAATCAGCAAAAATTTCATTTTTTGAGTAACTCTAAATGTCAAAATTTTCAAATTTCAACTCGACATAAACTTGAAAACCAAATCGATAATTCAAATTGACTCAAATAACTCGACTCGATTAACTCAAAATTGAAAAAAGTCGATTTTTCGAGTCAGTTGAGTTTTGTTCACCTCTAATTTTAGACATTATGTTGTAAATTAAAAATATAGCATTTAAATTATATTTACACTTATTAATACTATGATATATAAAATATATCAACTTAAACTATAATAATATAAAAAACATTTTAATATAATTCATTAGTAATATTTTATATATGAAGTATTTTATTAAGAAAAAATATGTTATCAATATTTTTTTAATCTTTGAATTTAAAATAGTATTTTAATTTTTTTTATTTAATCACAATCACTTATTTAAAATAAATAATCTAATGATATATTTATCCTTTTAACCATTCAAAAATAAAAAATAAAAAGATATATATTATAATAAATTTAAAAATATATGATTATATATGAAATATATATCAATTTAAACTACAATAAAATTATAAAAAATAAAAATAAAAATAAAAATATAATATATTTTATAATAACTCGCTATTAATATTTTAATATATAAATCATAAATTGTATTTACTTTTAAATAATTAAAATAAATTATTAACCAATAAATTATTTTTTAATGATATTAGTATTAAATTATTGAAATAAAATATAAATAAATGGAGTAATTAATAAAGGAAATATCAACGGGGTTGGGTAACCAACTTGATATCGCTTAAGCGATTTCGAGTTCGAGTCTTCGTGTATGGAGTCTATGCATTGGTAAGGGTAAAAAAATATAATTTTGCTTATAATTTTGATCTTAACTTTTGCGGTTGGTTTAAAACTACCATTTCCACCATAATTTTTTTTTCTTCAAATTTTACCCATTTTACACTGTTTTTACTGTCAAAACAAAGTTTTCAGCTAAAAATGCTTTTAAACAACCTTATCAAACGGGTCATAACTAGCTCTAAGTCACCATTTAATGTCAAACGGAAGTATTAGATATTAAATTTTAAAGCAATTTAGTTAAATTTCCTAGTTTAATCATTAACTAAATGTCTTAAAAATAGAAAGTAGACTAAATTGGAAAAATGGTTTAGTTTAAGAATTCAACTGAAGTATTTTAAAATTTGAAATCAATTTTTAGTTTGACCCATGATTTAAGGATGCATGATGCAATTAATTCATAAAATAATGATTAATTAGAGAATGCAGATAGACTAGAGATGGTATCCGTTTGGAGTAAAAGTCTGGCGAAGGAGGCTATAAAAAAGAGAAGAAAAAGGCAATGCGTTTGTTCTGTGATGAGAACAACGTCCAAGTCACTTAGATCTCTAAATCCCCACTTACCCACCAAAGGAACACAAGAATCGAATCAGAAAGTAGAATACGCACAGAATTCTGGGTTTTGTCACTCTCACCACTGTTGGAATTCTATTCCAGTGAGCGTGTAAAAAGGGTCTTTTCTTCATCAACTGTTAACACCATTGAATCAGTGAGGGAGAGTGATTAAAGTAAGAGTTATGTTTTGATTTTGTTGACAAAGAAGAGCTATATTCCCCCCTGTTACAGCCTCCTTGGCTTTTCCTTTTTATGCATACAAAGGTGATAGATCAACACCAGGCTGCAGCAAAAAGAACAGTCTTTGAAGATCTCTTGTTGATTTTGTCTTTGGGTTTTGCTTTGTGAAAAACATGTTAATCGTGGGTTTTTGTTTATGCTTCAGATCTACCAGGATTTAGATGTCAATGTTAGCCCAGAAACAAACAGAGGAAGCCATAGTCTCCAACTTTAGCGAGACTGAGCAGCATATTCCAACCAGAGATGAAGAAAATGAAGAACAACAATCATTGTTCAACGTTCAGAACCTCCTCTGGCACGGTGGCTCCGCTTGGGATGCCTGGTTCAGCTGCGCCTCCAATCAAGTAAGCCCAATTTCCCTATTAACTTTACCATCCTTGGTTTTTTCTTCTCTAAACTGACAAATTTGTCCATCCTTGTAGGTAGCACAAGTGTTGTTGACACTGCCATATTCATTCTCTCAACTGGGTATGCTGTCTGGGATTCTGCTCCAAGTTTTCTATGGACTGATGGGTAGTTGGACTGCATATCTCATCAGTGTACTCTACATGGAGTATAGAAGCAGGAAGGAGAAAGAGAACGTCAGCTTCAAGAACCATGTCATTCAGGTTTCAATTACTCAAAAAACCGATCACCTCCATTCACAACAATGTAACCAAAAATTGTTAACAATTCTACACTGTTTCTGGGATTTTGCAGTGGTTTGAAGTCCTGGATGGGCTGTTGGGTCCTTACTGGAAGGCAATAAGACTTGCCTTCAACTGCACTTTCCTCTTATTCGGATCTGTCATCCAACTTATAGCTTGTGCAAGGTTAGCATCAAACTCGAAACTTGGATTTTAAGGTTGTTGTTTATAGTAAAACAATGTTAAAGTACACAAACGGTGCCTTAACTATAGGGCAGTTAGACAAGAACTTTGTTTTGATTTTAAAATCTCAAACAACTATACAGTTCATATGATTTTGGGATCAGATTTTATCATATCTTAGTTAATAGGTTAACTGTCAGCTCAAAGGACCATCAAATTTTGAATGAAAAAGGATGAATTTGGAATATTTGAATTCAACACCCCTATAATTGGGATCATTTTGTAACTTTTAATAGTCGAGACTCAACAAAATAACACCATATAAGATCATTTTGTAACTTCTAATAATCGAGTGATTCAACAAAGCAGTATCCTATAATTGAGTGACCATTTGATCAGTTTCACCATTACAACAATGGTAAACGAGTAAATGAAAACTAACCCTTTGTTGATAACAGCAATATTTACTACATCAATGACAAATTGGACAAGAGGACATGGACCTACATATTTGGAGCTTGCTGTGCAACTACAGTTTTCATACCCTCCTTTCACAACTACCGCATTTGGTCTTTTCTAGGCCTTGGGATGACCACTTATACGGCTTGGTACTTGGCTGTTGCTGCCCTCATTCATGGCCAGGTAAAAAAGAATATTTTCAAAGGTTTTTGTTTTTTTTGTTTGTGTCCTTAAGTTGGTCATTTTGGTTGCTCTGACCAGGCTGAGGGGGTGACGCACAGTGGTCCAACAAAACTAGTGCTTTACTTCACCGGAGCCACCAACATTCTCTACACCTTTGGCGGACATGCCGTGACTGTGTAAGCCTTTTCTCTTCTTCAAAACTTAGGAAGAATGATTTTGAATCGATTTTCGATTTCTAGTTGAAAATAAATGGTTGAATTTTTCAGAGAAATCATGCATGCAATGTGGAAACCTCAAAAGTTCAAGAACATTTACTTGTTGGCGACGCTTTATGTGTTTACCCTTACCCTCCCGTCAGCGGCAGCCGTTTATTGGGCATTCGGGGATGAGCTCCTCAACCATTCGAATGCCTTCTCTCTCCTCCCAAAGACCGGCTTCCGTGACGCTGCGGTCATCTTAATGCTTATTCACCAGGTGTATTTTTGTTCCCCTAGTTCATATGACATCTTACTAGTATGTGTTGTTTTGGTCCTAGGTTAAAACATTTGATGAAATTGCAGTTCATAACGTTTGGGTTTGCTTGCACGCCACTCTACTTCGTGTGGGAGAAGGTGATCGGGATGCACGACACAGAAAGCATATGCCTCAGGGCGTTGGCGAGGCTGCCGGTCGTAATTCCGATATGGTTCCTAGCCATCATCTTCCCATTCTTCGGGCCCATCAACTCTGCTGTTGGTGCTCTTTTGGTTAGCTTCACAGTTTACATCATCCCTGCTTTGGCCCATATGCTCACCTACCGAAAGGCTTCAGATCGACAGGTAAAAACTCGATCGATATCCATTTTCTCGACTTGAATGACTCATTTCCTTTACTCTTCTCACATTCTTTGGTGAAAACAGAATGCTGCAGAGAAGCCTCCCTTCTTCATGCCAAGCTGGACTGCAATGTACGCATTCAACGCCTTCGTGGTGGTGTGGGTTCTAGTGGTGGGGTTCGGGTTCGGAGGATGGGCAAGCATGACTAACTTCATCAAGCAAATCGACACTTTCGGCATGTTCGCCAAGTGCTATCAATGCAAGGCTCCAACACCAGCACCAGCTGCAGCTATGCACCATTAACCTAAATTCAGCCCCTCCATTTCTCAAAAAAAGGTTCCCATATTTTCGTCCACTTGATTATGTTGTAACATATATTGGGGGAGATAGTGATATCCCCCCCTACATGTTTAGTGTGCTGGATTTCCCCCCCCCCTTTTCCCTAATATTCTTTTAACCATCCCCCTTTAAATTAGCTTTTAATTGAAGAAAAAAAAAACATAGTGTGTTGAATTTGTGATATTGATTCCTTTGATGCCTAAACCTATCAATTAAATCATATATATAGTAAATTTCAGTTTTCTTCCTCCTAAAAACATTTTTTTTATTGCTCTAAATCGATTGTAAGATAGTATCTATTTGAAAGATTATCAATTATTTAACAATAAACACTTAAATAACTATGTAGACATCGTACTCAAATTTGAAAACACCATGGATAATAATCATCCCTAAACCACTTATTTTAGTTTTCTCTCTCCAATTTTTTTTTATTAATCTGAAGTGATTATAAGGTGATATCTATTCGAAAGACTCAATCATTTAATAATAAAAATTCAAACTTCCTAATAAGCATTATACTCAAATTTAAAATCTCTAACAAAATAATAATAATCATTTTGTTGGGTGACCAACTTTCTCCGACTTAAAAGCTTTTAATAAAATACGTTTACTGCAGTGGCAGTTATTACAAGTATCATGCTTCCAAATTGTAACGTATTTGGGTGGGTTTGATTTTTCATAGATTGCGTGTGGACATGATTTAATGTGTATTGGATATAAGATTCTAAGAGTATAGGGGTGGGCCGAGGATCCGCCCACCTTCACATGGCTTGCACGTTGCCTCATTTGCTTGTCACGTGTCACTCTTTACTGCTAAATATTCCCATTCATTCATTCATTCAATTTCACATGTGAGCTAACTTGCAACCCCTACACTATGTCATCTACAATTATAGTTAGTAATACTTTCCATCTTGATGTCCCTTTACCTAAACATTCCCAACTGTCGGTTTTTCTATCTATTTACTTTTTTTTTAAAAAAACTATTAATTTTATTTAAAAAAAATATCCAAAATTATAATTAAAGTTTACAACCATAATCATAAACTAAATACATAATTAAGATATTTTTTTTATAGTTATTGACATAAGAAACTAGCACATAAGGATTATGAAAGGAAAATGTTAAAAAATTAATCGAAAACTCGAACAAGATAGATACAAACATATCTGATTATATAAAAAAAATCGAACTATACCGAAAAACGAAAATTAGAGTCTAAGGACCTGAGAAAATGATTTACGAACGTAAATCGCGTATGCATCCAACCGAGAGTCTAAAGCAGTGAAAATTAGTATGATACAAATAAGTGTCGTCTTGATCAGTCGTGACGAATATCAAATTCAACCATGAGAAAAAAGATCAAAGGATAAAAAACGTATCGAGCGATAAAGGAAAATATGTCATAAAGACAAAAAAATATATCATAAAGACAGAGTTATTAAAACCTAAAAATTCAAAGAAAACACAAATGTATTGTATAACAAAATAAAGAAAAAAATAAAAATTCCCACAAGGGTGACCAACATTAACGCTGAGATCGTCGTCTATCATCAAGATGAAGAAAGATATAAGTTGTGTTTAGGATTTTTTAAAACTTTGATTAAAAATAGTATTTATTTATTTTTTATGGGCACCAATCTTAATATTTGAATAAAGTTGAGATTTAGTTTTATATTTTAAAATTAAATTATTTAATTTAATTTAAAATTTGCAGTCGAATAAACGATCCTATTCATAATTTTCATCCAAATATCTCATGAATAAACTAATGAATTATACTAAATACATGAGCACATCAATATAAGTTTTGACAAAAAGTGTTACGGTGTTAACGATTATTGTTTATTTTTTAAAATAAAAATAGATTTAGGTATTTAAATAAAGATTGCATTTCAAAATATGTCTATTTACATAGACTAATATATATTTTTAATAGAAAATAAAGTGTAATTAATGAATAAATTAGTTTATTCTTGCACATGCACGCCATAGGCAGGTGCCTTTTCATTTTGTTTTATAAAGAGAACGTGTGTGAACGTCCCCGATTGACAGTGCTGAATCTGATGGACTAATCAAAGTTTGATTATAAGGTCATTAATTAGTAAGAGAGAGAAAGAAGAAGCATGGTTAGGGTTAATTTTGATAATTTTTAGCACATGAAACAAAGTCAAAACCCAATTTGGTATCGTTGTCTTCTTCCTCTCTTTTTCTTTCATGATTAGGTCAAAGAAATAATTTGAAACATTTTTTTGATACATGCGGGAGAGTTGATTCCAAAAAGATCTTGCTGGGCGTGTAACCATTAAAATAAAAATTTGCACAATCAGAATTATGAGATCTAAAATAATTTTAATCCCTTAGATCAAAATAAATATTTATAGAGTAGGTATATTTTAATCGGTTGGCTAAACTGTTCATCTTTAATCCTTCATTTTAGTTTAGGTCATGAGTTCTACACCCATTAGAAATACTCTCATTCCTTACCTTCCCTTCTAGGTAAGATTAAGATAGAATTTGTTATAAAAAAGCTTAATACCAAAAAAAGTATCTAAACTATAGCGTTTCCCCCCAAATATGTGCCTAAACTGACTGATCTAAGTGCCTAACATTACAAAAATTACCTATTTAAGTGCCCGGACCCTCAATGACTTTAATTTCACCTCTTAAGTGACATGTCACACTTTGAGGATTTTAAAATTTATTTTTTTAAAAATATAAAAATGTTATTATATTTAGAAAAACATCATAATTTCTCTTAAACTATAAAATAGCTCCCAAATCCCTAAAATCCCCAAATCCTAACCTTAACCACTACTGTCTCCCTTTCCGACCATGACAACTGTCACCAACGTAGTCCCTGCCATCCTTCTAGTCATACGCCACCCTAGTTGTCGCCGATTGGACGTCGGAATTGCGTGGGATTGTTATTTTTATTATTTTATTATTTATTTTATTATTTATATTAAATAATAATAAAAAATCACTTCATAAATAATAATAAAATAATTTAGAAAGAACAAAACAAGAGTAATTCGAAAGTTCAGTAAGTAAATTGGAAAATTTAAAAATACAATGAGTAAAATAAGAGAGAAAGAGAATAGTTCAATGAAGAATGTAGTTTACCCATTTATATATGTCAATTTACTTTCTAAGTTTTCTTAGAAAAGTAAAATCAATTTCGAAATAATCATATGAATAGTTAACATTTTATTAACTAACTATATTAATTTTGGGTAAATTACACATTTATTACCTAAACTATTACTTTTGTTCCTTTTTGATACATAAACTTTATTTTTTTTTCAAAATCATACCTAAAATTTAGTTTATATTTCATTTTGATATCCCACCATTAAAAATTTAATAGAACTATTGTGAGTGACATTTTTATGGATAAATTACACCATTCAACACTCAACTATTTTTTCACTCCAATTTTGGTGACTAAAGTTCAAAATTTTAATTTAACTACTCAACTTTCAAATTACTCATATTTTAAGCACTCTAATTTATTTTATTAATAATTTTTGTGACATGAAATTTATTATTATTTTATTAATATATAAGTAAAATAAAAAATTACATTTGAAAGTTAGAGTGATTAAATTTGGCGTAATTTGAAAGTTAAGTAATTAAATTAAAAAATATACTTCAGTGACCAAAATAGGAGTGAGAAGATAGTTGATTAGTGAATGATGTAATTTACCTATAAAAGTGTCGCATACCATTAAATTTTTATGGTAAGGTAACAAAATGAAATAAAAAGTAAACTTTATATTTGATTTTTTAAAAAATAAAATTTCAGGGACCAAAATAAAACAAAAATAATAATTCAAATACTAAACGTTAATTACTCTAATTCTTTTACTGAATAATAACTAAAAGAGTCTGATGGATTTCAGTAAAGTTTTACATTTTCAAAAAATATTCTACAGTAATCTCTTTGTTCCATTAAATTTATACTTTATTTTATTTTTATAACTTTTGACACATTATTATTTAGAATTTATTATTGATAAAAATATATAAAAATATTTTAAAAACTTTCAATCAAGTAATTTTTAAAAATGTATTTTACAAAATTTAATTATTAAAAAATTTAAAATAATTATGATCAAAGTTAAAAAATATTAAATTTTAAAAAGTTAATAAGAAACAAATTTAGTGGGATAGAGGGAATACAAAACAATTTTAGGATTAAGAATTATTTTAATTATCATGGTGGTTATTATAAAAGTTTTATTATAGTTGATATTAGGGCTGTAAAATCAGGTAATCGGTCAGGTTTCAGTCGGATCTTGGCAAGTCGGGTAAAATCGGATATAGGTCAATTCAGGTTGATTTGACACCAGATCCAGATCGGGTTCAGGTCAGGTCAAATCAGTTCAGGTTATTTTCAGGTTGATTTGACATCAGATCCAGATCGGGTTCAGGTCGGGTCATTTTCAGTTCGGATCGATGTCAGTTCAGGTAAAAACAATTCAGGTCCGAAGCAGATAAAGACCAGGTTAATTCAGGTTCGGGTTGACTTCAGTCGGATCTCGTTCAGATCGGGTCACATCATTGACAGATAAAATTCAGGTCGGATGTTTATCGGATACAGATTGAGTTCAGGTCGGGTCGTTTTTGTTTTTTTGGATTAATTATTTTGTCATATTTCGTGATTGTTGAATTGGAAGTTGTAATTGTATATGATTTCGAGTAAAATAAGAGAAAAATAAATATTCATGGATCAATTTTGTAAAAAATATAAATTTAATGACAAAATTGAAGAAATGAAAAATTACAAATAAAATCTTAAAATATAAATTAAACAACACACATAGGTAAGGGACTAAATCGAAATAAATTTAAAATGCGAGGTTTAAATTAATGTAAAAAATGACAAAATTGAATACATTTAGAAAATTATGGGCCAATTACAAAATATAAATAAATAACAACTAACAATGGAATATGCAAATATAAATTTAAGGACTAAATTGAATACATATAAAAGTTAAAGACTTAAAATTGAAATAAATTAAAAAACACAAAAGGGTTAAATCGAAATAAATGTAAAATGTGAAGAAATAATGAAAAATATACTAACTTGCATTCATTCAAAAAAAATGAAAAAAATATAATATATATATATAATATAAAATTATATATAAACTATATAATTATTATAAACTATATATATAAATTATATTTATGTGCACTATATATATAAGCTATGTATATAAAATTATAAACTATATTTATTATAAACTATATAATTATTATAAGCTATATATAAATTATGTTTATGTGAACTATATATAAACTATGTATATAAACTATATATGTATAAACTACAAAAAATATATAGTTTATAAAATATTATATATATTAATATATATATATATATAAACTATATGTATAAACTATATAAACTATATAGTTTATATGTTATAATTTATATTAAATAGTATATATATGTATGCATAACTAATATAAGTAATATATAGAATATATATATATTAAAGAAATACTATACATAAACTATATAAAGTAATAAATTATATAGTTTATAAAAATCCTAAACCCTATATCCTAAAACATAAACCCTAAATCCTAAACTTTATAAACTATATATGTATAAATACATTTAATAATTCATATATAGTTTATATAAACAATAGATTATATAAATTATACATGTAACATTAACCTATAGTCTATAAACAATAGTTAATATATGTAACTTATAGTATGTGTATACATGTAATGTAAACTATATATGTAACTTATAGTATATGTATACATGTAATGTAAACTATATATGTAACTTATAGTACATGTATGTATAAACTATGTATAATATATATATAAATTATATAAAGTAAATTACTTATATAGTTTATAGAAACAATATGCATAAACTATATAAATTAATAAAGTATATATTATATAAAAAACTCTAAACCCTAAACTTGATAATCTAAACCTAAACTTTAAATCCTAAACCTTAACCCTTACATCATAAATCCTAAACCATCTAGTATTTGTTTCTGTTCGTTTATTTATTAAATATAGTATTTGTTCAGAATTTTTCTTGGTCATTAACAACGTACATATACCCTACAAGCGTAACTATTCAAACATGATACCTCTAGGGAGAACAATACTCTCTTTTACTATTGAAGTCACTCAACGAGTTCTAAATTTACATATAGTTTAGATTTTTTTGTATTTTCTATTGATAACATGTTTTCGTCCCCTAAAATATTATAAATTATCTCTCCTAACATAAAATTCTACATCGATCTATCTATCAGATCATTTGTACTGTATAATTTCAAATATAATCGTGATATTTAATTATTAGGGTAAAGTATACAAATGGTACTTCGATTGTAGGATATTATTTTATTGAGTCATTTGACTATTAAAAGTTACAAAATGATCTCCAACTATAGAGAGTTGCATTGTTGAGTCCCTCGACTAATAAATGTTACAAAATGGTCACTCAATTATTTATTATGTTCCAAACTCGTCATTTTCTGTTAAAAAAGTAACAATCGTGTGAGTTGGACGTTAACATGTTGATTGAGACATGATAGTCGTTCGAGATTATAATATCATATTTTATCATAATTCATATAGCAAGTTAACTTCCAGCTCATACTGTCGTTAATTTTTAAACAAAAAAGGACGAATTTGGAGCATAATGATTAGTCAGGTGATCATTTTGTATCTTTTAAAAGTTGAGGGACTCAACAAAGCAACTCCCTATAATGGGGGACCATTTTGTAACTTTTAATAGTTAAAGGACTCAAAAAAGTGTTATCTAATAGTTGGGGAATCATTTGTGTACTTTACCCTAATTATTATCGCTTTCTCTTACCTTCTTTGTATATGATTTTTGCATGGCCAACCTTTCTCCAGACTCGGTCCCACATTAAATAGTTATAAAAGCAGCATTAACTTTTCCCGATGGTATAGTAATTACAGGGACCACATTAAATAATCTTGTCTGAAAATTAAAAAGTCCCATTACTCCACCTATACCGCCAAACTCGCATAGAACCAAGCAAAACCATCACTTTTATATTTAAAAGTAATGACCCAAATGTGCGCCACTTGCTTTCAAACTGTTATAATGTAGAGAAAATCGCCTCAGTGACAAAAAAAAAATTATAATATACGATTTTAACTAATTTTTTTTGGATTTGCCAAAATGACCAACAAAATCGCAACGCGAAATAAAAATCGCAACGCGATCCCCAGAATCGCAAATCAGTTTCCAGAATCGCAAATCAGTTTCCAAAATCGCAACGCGATTCTTGAAAATCGCGATGCGATAGTACAAATTCGCATTGCGATTTTCCATAATCGCAACGCGAATATGAAAATCGCAACGCGAACACATAAATCGCAACGCGTATCCGTAAATCGCAACGTGTATCCGTAAATCGCAACGCGTATGGGTAAATCGCAATGCGTATCCGTATATCGCAACGCGTATCCGTAAATCGCAACGATAATACATAAAATCGCAACGCGTATCCGTAAATCGCAACGCGATATTTAAAGCGCCATTATAATCGCTACGCGTATTTTATTTTCAAATTACAAAAAGAATATTAAGACAAAATCCCGTAATCGCAACTCATAACCTAAAACCTAAAATCACAACTCAGTCCCATCTCCATCTCTCACTCTCTACGGCGAAGAAATCCGTCCCCATCTCCGAAGATTTCCGTCCCCATCTCCGGCGAAATCCCTCACAACCATTCACGGTCAGAAATCCCTCACAATATTCAGAAATGGAAAATCAACCTCCGAGGGTTAGTTTTTTTAATTATTTTTATTTTGAAATGTTTGCATTATTGTAGGTTTTTCATATTGAAACTGATGATAAGTTTACTGGTCATTTCAATAATAGATTAACCATTTCACTTAGATTTCATTTCGCGTTACGATTCTGTCGTTGCGATTTTCATTTCGCGTTGCTATTCTCTCGTTGCGATTTTCAAGTTAGTATTTGTCTTTGTCTTTGTTCTGTCTTTTGGTTGAAGTAATGCAATCCATTCAAGTTTCAATTTGCAGAAGAGTCGCAACGAGATAAATGAAAATCGCAACGAGAGAATGACTGTCGCAACGAGAGAATCGCAACGCGAAATGAAAATCGCAACGAGAGAATCGCAACGCGAAACCAAATCGCATTGCGATTTTCATTTCGCGTTGCGATTCTCTCGTTGCGATTTTCATTTCGCGTTGCGATTCTCTCGTTGCGATTGTCATCTCGCGTTGCGATTCTCTCGTTGCGATTTTCATTTCAACCAAAAGACAAAACAGTGTTGCAAATTTTAGTTTCAAGAATAAACTACTACTTTTTATGTTTATTGTTTTTGGTATATCTTCACAGTGTAGTTTTTGGTATATCTAACTTGGTATGTTTATTGTTTTTGTAGAAATTTTTTTCGGCTCAATTGACCTTGAGAAATAAAGTCAGCCTGGCCACTACAATTGCAAAGAAGCTTTCACCTGCTCAAAGACAATTGTTTGAGGAAACCTGCTTCGGGCCATGGCTGAGAGTACAGCATCCGGGTGGAGATGCTAATTTGACCCATTTGTGGCTTCAGACCATGACATCAAATCTACCCGACAGTATACAACGTGGTGAGGAAGAGATATGGTTTCATTTTCCACCAGCGTATACTTGCTTTGGGCGGAAGGAGTTCTGCTTAATCACTGGTCTACGATTCGGACACGATGATGTAGGCCGGTACACTCGTCATATCGCCCGCCCATCATGGTTATCCCGGGTTTTTCCGGATGAGTCAATGGAGAAGCCGAACCTACATGTCGACGACCTGAAGAAATTATTTAATAAGAAAGCTGGTTTCACTCGGATGGAAGACGTCGATGTTGTCCGAGTATGCCTTCTACTACTTGTGTATGCCGGCTTTTTAGGCAGAGAGGCCAGACAACCTATTCATCGGGAGCTAATAATATTGGTAGAGGACCTGAATGCATGGAATCTGTTTCCGTGGGGTTCGTATATATGGAAAGCTACCTGGACTAAGTTGTCGTCTGCCTTTGATGACCGCAAAAGTTTGCGGGGCGATGGGTCCAAATACACTTTGTCAGGCTTTGTTTGGGCCTTTAAGGTAAGAATTTCTATATAATGTTTCTAAAATTATAATTAATTATTTAACAATTACTAATTTTGTTATTATATTGTTTGTAGATTTGGATATTCGAGGCTTTCCCCAGCATGCGTACATATGCAATAAAAACGTCAAATGATATTCCCAGGGCTATTTCCTGGAAGAGGAAAACTCTGTTGGATTGGGAAGACTTAATACCATATGCCACAATAAATAATGTAAGTTAACACAAATACTTTCATATAATATAAACAAGTTATTAATAGTAGACGTTTAACTTTGTTTGAGTTTTTATATTTTAGGAGGCCAACATTCCATTACAAAGACTGACACCCACGGAGGAAGAGCTTGCCACTGATTGGTGGCAAGCTAGTCAGAATTTTTTTGATGGCACGGATGATGAGCAGCATCCACTTCCTCCAATTCGAGAGCCATCACCTCACCTAGAGCCATCACCCGATCGACCCGACTATACATCTCTAGAACGAGAGCCATCACCTATCCCGTCACATCATCGAGCCTCTTCTCCACCATCACCTCATGATAGGCGACCGGCAAAGATGCCACGACTCCTATCTCCCTGTTCTCCACCTCCACCTCAACGGGATGAGTCAAGGGAGTTACGTGATGAGGTCAATGCCTTGCGTGAGGAGATCGGTACTCTACGCGATAACGATGGTGCATGGCGTGTGGAGGTGTCAACTTTACGTGGTGAGGTTGCCGCTCTACGTGAGATGATAGTATCGTTGCAGAATGAGGTTCATACTCTACGCAACGAGGTAAGTTTAAGATTTTCCATATTTAACTTAATGATAAATTTACTCGTAATTTCACTTAGATTAGCCATTTCACTTAGATTGCTTAGTAAATTTATTCGGTTGCTGCCAATTCTGCTAAACTGTGTATTCTTTAACACTGTGAAATAGTATTTGTCTTTGTTTTGTCTTTTGGTTGAAAGTAAATTTGTTCGGTTGCTGCCAATTCTGCTAAACTGTATATTCTTTAACACTGTGAAATATATTTGTCTTTGTTTTGTCTTTTGGTTGAAAGTAAATTTGTTCGGTTGCTGCCAATTCTGCTAAACTGTGTATTCTTTAACACTGTGAAATAGTATTTGTCTTTGTTTTGTCTTTTGGTTGAAAGTAAATTTGTTCGGTTGCTGCCAATTCTGCTAAACTGTGTATTCTTTAACACTGTGAAATATATTTGTCTTTGTTTTGTCTTTTGGTTGAAAGTAAATTTGTTCGGTTGCTGCCAATTCTGCTAAACTGTGTATTCTTTAACACTGTGAAATAGTATTTGTCTTTGTTTTGTCTTTTGGTTGAAAGTAAATTTATCCATTCAAGTTTCAATTTGCAGAAGAAGAAATAGTTTACTTTCGCAACACGAAACTTAAAATCGCAACGCGAAACCAAAATCGCAACGCGAAATGAAAATCGCAACGACAGAATCGCAACGCGAAACCAAAATCGCAACGACAAGATCGCAACGCGAAACCAAAATCGCATTGCGATTTTCATTTCGCGTTGCGATTCTTTCGTTGCGATTTTCATTTCGCATTGCGATTCTGTCGTTGCGATTTTCATTTCGCGTTGCGATTTTGGTTTCGCGTTGCGATTTTAAGTTTCGTGTTGCGAAAGTAAACTATTTCTTCTTCTGCAAATTGAAACTTGAATGGATTGCATTACTTCAACCAATAGACAAAACAAAGACAAATACTAACTTCAGGGTATTAGTTTGAAACATATTTTTCTTTGTTATCTGATGCATTTTGTGAACTATGATAGAATAATGACTTGGGTGAATACAATGCAAGTTTGAAACATATTTGTCTTTGTTTTCACTGTTTAAATATCATGTCTGTTTATTTACTGATTTTTGTATTTAATTATTTAGCGGCCCGATAGAGTGGATGCTTTACGTCGGGTTATGCTTGCACGACGGAGTTCACGCATCAGACAGCGTGCACGTGCTATTAAGTCTCCGTACACCCCAATAGTGCGAAGACACCGCAAGAAGAAGCCCGACTCGCCTGTCATCCCTCAAGAGTCCACTCCTATCGTTGAAGAGGCCCCCCATATCATTCCTCGAGAGTCCCCTCCCACCGTTCAAGAGGCCACTGTCATCATTGAAGAGGTCCCTCCCACCATTCAAGAGCCCGATTCACATGGCGTCATATGTAGGCTTCTTGAGAAACCCTCTGTCGTGCCGGACATGATGGATTCAAGTTGGCTCTCGTATGAGTTACCGGCCAGTACCATACCGGTATCTGAAGAGGAGAGGGAACAACTACCGGACACAATTTTGGATAACACCCTTTGGGCTAAGACCGCAGTTGATTTTTATCTACATGAGCGGAGCAAGGGGTGTTTCACTGACATATGCAAGCTCACCGATGATATCTTTTTGTTGCTTGAACGGCCTTGGTGGGGCGTATTATTAGGGGTCGAAGACAATGGCTATTTCGATGGGGGGGTAAGTCTTATATTTTTCTTATATTTCAATTTGATTAATTTTTTTTTTAAATTTATGTAAGTCACTAATATATGTCTTTTTTTGTAAAACAGCATATCGATGCGTGGGTGACACGTCTTCTAATAATAAGAAAACTTAAGAAAAATAAAAATATACGATATACAATAATGCCGACGTCTTTTCACGCCGTTCACTTGAAGAATGCACGAGATGAATCATTTGATTTGGGCAATGGACAAGCTAAACTTTATCCTGCATGGTGGGAGGTCGATAAGGTTAGTATTTATTTTAGATTGAGTTTAAAGGTTTTATGAAATAAGTGCGCAAATGAATGAATTATTACTTATGATTGCAGGTGTTTATCCCTGTTTTGGAACGTAAACATTGGATTCTCGTCGAGCTTCAGCTCCCATCCCTTAAGACAATAGTGTATGACAGCATGATAAATTACATATCATTGGCTGATTTAAGAGATGTTATTAAGGGATGGAGCTCTCATTTGGCTAAATTCTTGGATGCGATCAATTATTGGACTCGTTCTGGAAACAAGAAGCCAAAGAAGCTCAATATTACAGTTATTAGAGACGAGACCGCGCCACAACAAACGAGCGGAGCCAGAGGAGATTGTGGTCCTCTCGTATGCTTGGCGTTGGAGCGTTTGACGACGGGAAGCATCAAGTATCTACCTCCCACCGATAGAGATAAAGCTGCAGTAGGCTTGTGGTTTCGGCATTATATGGCTAAATCGATATATACGAGACGCTGCCTACCTGCATCCGCGTTATAAAAATGTCCATAAACAATTGGTAAGTTTATATACTTATAAATGAAAATGTTTGGTTAATTAACTAGAATTCAATAATTTGCGTAGAAAGTGTTGTTTGAACAAATGTTTGGTTTCTGCAGGTTAATCTCAGAAGTGAACTGCGTGAAAATGATGTCGAGCTGCAAAAGTTGATTCAATAGTTTAATTGATTGTTTTTTGATTGTTTAATTGATTTGTAAAAGTTGATTCAATAGTAGATGATCGGAAATAAGAATTATTGCTTATTTTTGATTGTTTAATTGATTTGTAAAAGATGATTTGTAAAAGTTGATTTGTGTAATTGATGCGAACATAATTCTTATTTGTGCTTGTTTAATTGATTGAAATGTAATGGTTGATTTTGTTGATTTCAATCTGCATTATGTTGAAGGCAAAAATGACTATCGCAATGCGAAATGAAATCGCAATGCGAAATGAAAATTGCAACGAGAGAATCGCAATGCGAAATGAAAATCGCAATGCGGAAATGAAAATCGCAATGCGTTTATAATTTCGCATTGCGATTATCTCGTTGCGATTTTCATTTCGCATTGCGATTTTCATTTCGCATTGCGATTATCTCGTTGCGATTTTCATTTCGCATTGCGATTTTCATTTCGCATTGCGATTCTTTCGTTGCGATTTTCATTTCGCATTGCGATTTTCATTTCGCATTGCGATTTTCATTTCGCATTGCGATTTTCATTTCGCATTGCGATTTTCATTTCGCATTGCGATTTTAATTTCGCATTGCGATTATGTCGTTGCGATTTTCATTTCGCATTGCGATTTTCATTTCGCATTGCGATTCTCTCGTTGCGATTTTCATTTCCGCATTGCGATTTTCATGTTGGGATTTTCATTTCGCGTTGCGATTGTATTTTCCGTGTTGCGATAGTCAAATGCATGCCTAATAGTGATAACAACTGAATAACAAGAGTTGGTTAAGTCAAAATGGTTGGCCTGAGTCATTAATTCAACTGAAAATGTTAAAAGTTCACACATAAAATCCACATAATACAACGTTTGCATTTAAAAATCACCTAAGTTAACAGTCTCAAAAGGTGAAGCCAATCGTGATTGGGATTTTAAAGATGATTGCCTTTTGCTTGACACCATATGAGCTTTGGATTTTGATGAGGATCCATATTTTGGTAGAGGAAAAGATGATTTTGATGGCACTGGTGATCCACATGTCAACCTTGTATGACCACTTTCCTTGCACCGACTACATGTCGATCTCTTCTTCTCTTCACCCTTAGACGGTATACGATCGTGACTTTTTGGTCGGCCAGGTAGCCTTCTGTCCATGGCTGGTGGCAAAACTGTTTGTAAGTCATCTGGTATGTCCCACTCAGAAGGATGTGGAATAGGGTAGACAATCTCGGCATAAGTCTGTCGATAAACTTCTGTAGTGTAGCAATCCATAGCGTATGCGCTTGAATCATCTTGGTTTAAATGAAGAGCAACTTTTATAACATGGCCACACGGATAACCAGATGTTTGCCATTTCATACAACTACACGTCTTTGCATTTAGATCGACTAGCCCATTTAAGTTATTATCCAGTACTTGAAACAAAGTGTTTGAACATGGTTCAACTCTCCATGACGTTGACTTCACAACACGTTTCGTTATCTTTTTTCAGTCCATGGTGTAACACGATGTTCCAATGTTCCTGTAAATTTAAATAAACAATACTTAGTAAAATATATAATATGATAAGTTACGAATTCAAAGAAATAATACCTGCATGGTTTCTTTTCTTGTAGTACCACTGTTGAATAGAGGCTCGAAAAAACTCCATTAACATAGTAATGGGTAATTTCCGGGAATGACGACTTAGAGCGTTGATTGATTCTGCACTATTAGACGTCATGAAACCATATCTTGCTCCAAGTTGATGTACTCTTGACCATCTTTCAAACCCGACATCTTCTAGTGTTTGAGCACACTGAGGCAAAACACGTCTTAAACAATTTATATGCTTATTGAAATCCACTTCCCGATAAGCATTTACAGCCTTCCAGTATGTCCATTTGTGCTTTTTTATACCAGCAGACCTTGATTTTAGATTTCTATACAAATGAACACCACAAAGTCCATGAAAAACATCTGGGAAACACCTTCTAACAGCGTTGTCAATTGAGTTTGCCCTATCGGATATGATTGTCAGATTGCTAATAGGACCTATGCAATCCCTAAGATGCCCCATAAACCATGTCCATGAATCAGAGGTTTCAGATTTGCCAACCCCGTAAGCTATTGGCAATATCCCATTGTTAGCATCCATGGCTACTGCTAATAAGTTTACTCCAAGGTATCGACCTTTCAAATGTGCTCCGTCAACTATAATAACTGGGCGCATGCAAGTAATAAACGAACGAATCTACAAAATAATATACACAAGAAATATAATCATTTAAATGTGAAATGCATGTAACTAACAAAAATGAGTCAACAAAATTATATTGATTTACTAACCGTAGCACCAATGGCGATAAACAGCAACTCAAAGCGTCCATCTCTATCTATTTTGATATGAGTTACCGACCCAGGATTTTTCAGCTTTAAATTGTGACAATAAGCCGGCAGTTGGGCAAACGATGCTTCTGGCGACCCCCTCAACAATTCCAAGGCATAACATTTGGCTCTCCAAGCTTGAGAATATGATATACTAATCTTGAACCGAGCATTCATGTCAGTCATAATTTCATGTCCCCGATATACCCTGCCATTCAAAAACATTAACTCAGCCAGAAAACCACCCAACACCTTTTTGTTTGCCTGTCTATGGTGAGGAAAAACTTGGGTTCTTGAACATGTATGTTTATCAATAAAAGTCCTAACTTGAAACATTTTGCAATCTTTTATTCTCTTTGCAATCATACGCCACGTACAGTTTTTGTCAATCATACACCTTGTTTCGAAACGATCTTTGCTTGATTTGTTAACTTTTAGTTGATAGCCATCTTCCACACATTTCGTATATAAAGCTATCTTCAAGTCTTCCTTTGTATCAAAACAATCATCTTTCTTGATACGAATAACTTTTGTGTAACAATCAACTGCTTTCTTTATCAACTCTTCTTCCGGTATCTGAAGTAATTCTGGCATATTCCAGTTATACGCCCGTGGCATTTTCTTTTCTTCGGGGACTTTTTCTTCTTCTTTTTCTTCTTCAGGATTATATGAATTACAGAATGGATGTTCAACATGTTCATTCACAGTCGTAACTTCCTCCTCATTATCATCAACATTACATTCTTCGGCAACGGCTGTTTCATCATCAAAATTCGGGTATTGACCAATATCAATATCATTACACGCATGGTCTGTTTCTTCTTCTGAAACATCATCAAAATCCGTGTATTGACCAATATCAAAGTCCGGATATTGACCAAGACCAAATTTCGAATACTGACTAGTACTCACAATTTTTTTCTGTTGGCTCATCATCGTCTAACTGGTCAATACGAAAACCGGAATTTGGTGCTGAAAGTTGATTGGGATTTGGATTAGAGAAAGGTTGTGGGTTTTGAGAAAAACTTAGTTGATTACTACCCGCTACTGACCCAACAATACTACTTCTAGGTTCAACAACATACAATGTAACATCATCTTGTGAAACACTAATGTAAGCAATGAATCGTTCAACATCTTCATTGTCGGTTAACAAATAAACTTTACCATTTCTCTGATAAGATAGCCTAAATCCACTTAGGGGCTCTAAATTCAATTTATTTGAAACACGTAGCATTAGAGTTTCATAAGTTAACTTTTGTAAAGACAATTTTAGTTGAAGATTCATGGGTAAAGGCATATATTGTAAAACACCATGAACATTATCCCATGACCCTCCAAAACACAAATCTATCCAAACATGATCAACATTAGATGATTTCATGGTTGTAAATTAATTTACTAAACAGACGAGCTGCGAAACTAAAACTTGTTGCCGGATTGGGAAGGATGTCGTTGGATATAGGAACGGATGTCGCCGGAGAGAGTGATAGATGGAGATGGAATGAGTTGCGATTTAGGGATTTAGTTTATGATTTCAGTGTTATATACCCAAAATTTAAGTGTTGTGATTTACAGATTCTCGTTGCGATTTACGGATTATCGTTGCGATTTACAGATTCTCGTTGCGATTTACGGATTATCGTTGCGATTTACGGATACGCGTTGCGATTTACGGATTATCGTTGCGATTTACGGATACGCGTTGCGATTTACGGATACGCATTGCGATTTACGGATACGCGTTGCGATTTACGGATACACGTTGCAGTTTACGGATACGCGTTGCGATTTACGGATACGCGTTGCGATATACGGATACGCGTTGCGATTTACGGATACGCATTGCGATTTACGGATACACGTTGCGATTTACGGATACGCGTTGCGATTTATGTGTTCGCGTTGCGATTTTCATATTCGCGTTGCGATTATGGAAAATCGCAATGCGAATTTGTACTATCGCATCGCGATTCTCAAGAATCGCGTTGCGATTTTGGAAACTGATTTGCGATTCTGGGGATCGCGTTGCGATTTTTATTTCGCGTTGCGATTTTGTTGGTCATTTTGGCAAATCCAAAAAAAGTTGGTTAAAATCGTATATTATAACTTTTTTTTGGTCACTGAGGCGATTCTCTCTATAATGTATATACAGAAGATGAGAAGTGTAGAAGTGTGATTAATGGTGGCACTTTTCGTGGTAAAAAAAGGTTGGTCATTCTGACACCTTGCTTTTTTCAAATAATATTATATTTAAAAACTTGAGTGGTTAATATTGTATGATTAAGTAAATAAAATGGCAAACAGGTGTTCGATTATATACCTGAAAGAGACATCGAGTAGCTAAACAAAGAAGAAATGGGAGCTGAAAGAATGGGAATTGAATTTCAGTATTATAACAGACTCAATAACAATAATTTTTTTTACTATAAAAGCATTAGCGTTGCTGCTGACAAATTGAATAAAATTTTCAAATCGAAATAATACTCGATCTATCTTTAATTTTTTAAATACAAAGATTAAATTTTTAAATTTTATTAAAGTATGAGGACTAATAACATCATAACTTTAAAATATTTAGATATTATTAGTGATATGTGTGCTTTTGAAGGGGGTGTGGGACAAGCACGCATTTATTCTAATTTCTAACCGTGTTTTTCGGAAAGGTAGATGATCCCATTGTTCAGTACGAGCGACCGCATTATCTTCTTGAGCCCCACACACACTGGTTATCTCTCATTTATCTCATTTTGATCTCTCATTTCTCTCATTTTGATCTCACTAGCTCTCTGTTTCTCTCAAATTCTCTATTTTTGGTTGATAATCGAATCGTTTTTTCTCTATTTTTGGTTGATAATCGAATCTTTTTTCTCTGTTTTTTGGTTGATATTTGAATCCTTTCTTTCAAGGGTTTCATGGACAACTTATCTTACGAGTTGAATGGTCCAGGTATGTTTACTGTTTAATAAAGTATTATTTTGGTTTTGATTTTAATATTATTTATTAATTTATTATTCATTTCTTTTGTAGGAGAAACCCCAACAAATCAAAATGAAGGGCATTCTGAAAGAGGTAACTAAAATGTTTAATTTGTTGCTACTGTTGATTTGTTTGTGTTGGTTTTTCATTCGGATTACTTCTATAAGGTTGTTAGATGCCTTTATTTAGAGTTTAAATAAACTGTTCAATTTGTTGCTACTGTTGATTTGTTTGTGTTGTTGGTTGTTCATTCGGATTGTTTTTATAAGGTTGTTAGCTGTCTTTATTTACAGTTTAAATAAACTGTTTAATTTGTTGCTACTGTTCGTTGTTTATTCGAATTGATTTTATAAGGTTGGTTACTAACCCTAATTTTTTTGCAAGGGGATATAAATGATGTGCTTTCCGAAGCATTTGATTTAAATAAATCCTCTAAGAGGAGGGCCACTGGTTCATTCGAATTTGGGAGAAGAACCTCTGTTGTTTGGGACCACTACACATTCACCAAAGCTGATTCTCATATTGGTACATCTAACCCTAAAAGACATACTGAGAAATGCCAAGCATATAAGGATTTTCTTTCTGAAAATACAAATAGTGTAGCTTCTTTTGATCAAAACAAATATTGTGAATTGTTTGCTGAAGCTATTATGTGTCATGGTTATGCATATAGTATAGTTGAGCATGGCAAACTTAAGGATTTACATCATTACCTTAATTCTTCTGTTAAGGAAATCTCTAGATATACTGTTACTAAGTATTGCATGTTGCAGCATGAAAAGTGTAAAAAATTACTGCTTGATTCAATGAATTCTGTCTCAAGTCGTGTTTGTTTTACATGTGATGCTTGGTCTGCCTGCACTTCACGTTCTTATTTTTCTCTTACTGCTCATTATGTTGATAATAACTGGAAACTTCAGTCTAAAATACTTAATTTTCGTCGTTTTCCTCCTCCTCATGATGGTGAGTCTAACTTTAAGTTTGTGAAAAAGATGATATGTGAATGGGGTCTTGAAAAAAAAGCATTTACCATTACACTTGATAATGCTTCTGCAAATGATAAAATGGTTAAGAGACTAAAAGATGA
The DNA here is from genome assembly GCF_006381635.1 of Hibiscus syriacus. Lineage (NCBI taxonomy): Eukaryota > Viridiplantae > Streptophyta > Magnoliopsida > Malvales > Malvaceae > Hibiscus > Hibiscus syriacus. Next base: position 5,870,374 of record NW_024062743.1, on the reverse strand, counting down.
TTTGAATGTCATTTCTCCTCTTCCTTGCAATGGTAAGTACTTCCATATAAGGTGTGCTGCTCACATTTTGAACTTGATAGTTCAAAAAGGTTTGAAGGTAATTGATTCTTCTGTTCATAAATTACGTCATATTGTTAAGTTTATTGATTCTTCTGACTCTCGACTTTGTGCCTTTGAATTAGCTGTTAAAGATTGTGATTCTTCTTTCTCTGGTAAGTTAGTATTGGATGTTCCTACTCGTTGGAATTCGACTTACTTGATGATTCATAGGGCACTTGAGGCTAGATTAGGAATTAACTTGTTTGTTAATAGGGAAAATGAGTTGGATATCATTACTGATTATGAATGGGAAACAATTCAAACAATTTGTGATTTTCTTGAGCCTTTTTATGAAATTACTTCTCTGTTCTCTGGTTCTAAGTATCCCACTTCTAACTTGTATTTGGCTAACGTTGTTGCAATTGAGAAATTATTGTGTGATGCTCATAATGATCCTTGTGAAGGTATTTCTGCAATGGCAGGACCCATGCTTGAACTTTATGAGAAATATTGGTCTGATCACTCTATGATTCTGTCTTTTGCTATTTTACTTGATCCTCGATATAAATTACAACTGCTTAAGGAGTTGTATAATGTTCTTTATGTTGAGGATGAGGTTCAACGGAGGGTAAGTCTCATTTATGACGAGTTCCTTGAGTTATATGTATTTTATTCAAAAAATGCACATTGTGTTTCTTCTTCTTCTTCTTCTTCTTCTTCTGTCCAAAGTAACATAACCTTGGACAAAAGTGGCTCAAGTTCCAATCGGCCTCGAACATTTAGAAAATCAGATTTATTTCAGGTTAGTTAATATAATTTCTAGTTGAATTTTAATTTATTTATTTCCTTTTTTTATTTACTAATTTCTTGTCTTTTGTTTTTCAGAATTTTGATGCCAATTTAGCTGCTTCAAGGAGTGGACGATCTGATGTTGACCGTATATCAGTTTGCCCCTTGTCCCTCGTATTGGAGAATCAGACTTTGATATTTTGGAGTATTGGAAAAATCAACGTGTTTCATATCCTGTACTTTCTCGCATGGCGAGAGATATATTGGCTATTACAATTACTTCAGTTGCATCTGAATCGTCCTTTAGTATGGGGGTAGAATTTTGACCAAATTAAGAGCTTCACTCTTACCAAAAAATGTTGAGATTTTTGTTACAACCCGTAATTGGTTGTATGGTTTTGAGCCGGAGGATAAGGATGAAGAATACCTTAATGTGGTTAATGACTCTGCTATGTAAATGTATGATATAATTGCTTTATATTTTATTTTAATCTCAATATTTCAAATTGTTTATTAATTATTTTAATTTTAATATTTTAGGGTCTTAACGTTAAGTGAAGCCATTGGAATTTACGATTCAGTCTTGTTTCTTCTATTACAGGTAACTTTTACTTATTAATTACTTAGTGTGTTTATTATGTTTATCTGAAACAAATTTTAATTGATGCTTTTGTTTTTTGTAGGATGCTTCTGTCCAAAGTAACACATTCTGATTTTGCTTGATATTAATTTTATTTTCATAAACAATGTTGAATGTTTTATTATGTAAATGTTTGGTAAAGTAGGAAATGTTTGGCACTGTTGGCCATTGTATTCTCTTTGGCTTTACCACTGATTAAATGATTGTTTATTGCAGAAAATCTTCCTTCTGTTGTTGTTCCAGCCTGTTGTTGCCTGCTTCTTACTGCTTCCTGCTGCTGTTGCCTTGTACTTTTTTTGTTGGTCTGAATTAAATAGATTGTTCAATCTGTTATTTTTTTGAAATATCTACTCATGTTAAATTATGTTGGTAGCTTTAAAAGTTGCTCGTAATTTAACAATGTTGGCAACTATTTCGATATAAAAGCTCGATGAAGAAATTTCTGGTAGCAAATTTAGGCTTTTAGCCTTATAACATTTTTGTTATAAGATCTGAGAGCTTAAATTTTTTTTTAATTTTTTTCATTTTACTGTATTGAACTTGAATTGACTCAATTGTAATTTAAATTTTATATTAAATGTTATTTAAATTATCATTATCAATTAAATTTATATTTTATATTATTTTTCATTTATGTTATAATTGTTAGATAATTTTTTATACAAAAATTAAACGATATAGTTTATATTTATATTTTAGAGAATTAATCATGTTTAATATTAACATTCAATTATTATCAATTTAATTATTATTTTATTTCCAAAATTATTCATATTATTAATGTAAACCATTAATATATGTTACATAATAAATACTTTTATTATTAATATTATTTTTTCTTTATATAAATTAAACTATATAATTTATATAAATTAAACTATATTAATTTTCCTTCACATTATTAATAATGTTTTATCTAATTTACATTTAAATAATTTTATTAATTTTATTAAATAATTTTATATAATAGATCTATTTATTAATATAAGTATCATAATAAATATTTTTACATTTAAAAAGTTATCATATTAATATTTTAATTACATCATAAGCTAAAAAACTGATAATTTATAAGATTTCCATGGTAATATATAAGTCAGGTAAATATCATATCAAATCATTAACAAGTCGGATCATTTACAGGTCCGGTTAAAAACAGGCCAGGTTAAAAACAGGTCAGGTTGAAAACAGGTCAGGTTGAAAACAAGTCGGGTTGAAAACAGGTCGGGTAATACCAGTTATTTACCAGATCAATCTCGGGTTCGGGTTCATATCAGTCGGATGCAGTTCGAGTTCGGGTATCATATTTTCGGTTCAATTCGGGTTCAGGTCGTTCTCAGGTCGGATGCAGGTCGGGTTCGGATCCACAATTTCCAGGTTCAAATCGGGTTCAGGTCAACACCAGTTCCGACTCGAGTCGATTTCAGATCACCACAGTGCAGGTCAAAAACAGTTTTGACTCGAGTCGGTTTCAGTCAGTTTTACAGGTCGGGTCAGCTTTTTACAGCCCTAGTTGATATTGGCTGAAAAAAGCATTTAGGATTCCAATTCCTTTTGGGTTTACATAAACAAAGATTTAACCAATTATGATTTTAGTCCTTTATTAAGCATGAATTATTATTATTATTATTATTATTATTATTAATTCTAAATTGATAATACAATTGTTTACCACAGTTAAAGTTATAGTGAGCTATTTTAAATAGTCATGAACATTCAACTAACTTATAAATCTATTATTGGTTAAACATAATTGAATTTCTTACAATTTTGATTAGTTAAATAATAATGTAGAGAAACTATATTTGGTCGATTGATCAAGTTGTTCGTTTTTGTTTTTTCATATTCCTTAGGGTCATGAGTTCTAGACCCACTAGAAGCACTTCCCTTCCTTTCCCTGGACCTTCCCCTTCCCCTCCCTCTAAATAAGAACAGGATATCAAAATTCACTTTTGGAAACTGATTTCAAAATTCATAAGATATGGTCACTTACATTTTTATTTAAACAATATTTGGACACTTTCGTTTTTATTTAATTAAGATGTGGTCACCCCAAGTTAACTGCCATTAACAACAGTTAAATATTTTTGATATAATCACATATTTGGTCCTTGTTATTGCCAATAAGGTTGTTCAAAAATACTCGACCCGATTGAGCTGACCTGTCAACCCACTGACCCAGTTAAAAAATACCGGGTATTTATAATAAAAAATAACCGATATTCTAGGTCGAGTAATCGGCCAGGTTTTTGGGTCGAGCATGGGTCACAAAATGTTGGTTAACCGGGTACCCTCCAACCCAATACCTGATTTATTATATACTTTTTATTTTTATTTTATATTAAATATTTATTCATAATCCTCAAATTATTTCATTCTAACATTCGAAAATCCTAATTTCTTAAAATTTGACACCATAATATTCTAAATTCTTAATTTCTTAAAATTTTCATATTAATGTTTTAAATTATTTATTTTAACTTCAAAATATTTGAAATTTAATTATATTTCTTTATTTTAAATTTTAATAAATTTTATTTCAATTATGTAATTTGAGTTTTTAAACTTTATCTGTGGATTTTATAATGTGTTGATTATATATATTATAAAATCCACACATTTTAAAATTTAAAATATCCTCATTTAATTTTTTGAACTAATTGTTTTTCGTAAGTATATAAAGAGTATTAAAGACTACAAAAGTATAGTTTAATGTATACAAATGATATATTTGATAAATATATCATTTTTTTAAATATTAATGTAACACCCTAGTCCAGTTAGACCCGAAGATCCATGGATTATAATGTTACATGAGACTACCAAAATAGTGACCCAAAAATTTTCTTTTAAAACTGCTTGTAAATCTTTGAAATTTAGACATCCATAAAGTAATATAAAAGCATAATAATAATATATGTTTACAAATAATGGGAAGCTCTTAAATATATCCGCTAAATAATACAAAATACAGAGTTTGAAAAGAGATATGATTAGATACATAACAAGGTCCAAAACAATACATGCCCTCTAAAGATGACTCAAGAAGTACTCTGAAAGGTCTCTGGAAATCTAAATCTGCTGCACTAGAATATCTGATGATGATAGGTCCCCACGACCTGCTCACTAATAACCTGCGCAAGGAGACACATTTCGAACACTGAGCTTACGAGCTCAGTGCCTCACTAAAAACTGTACTATACTATATGCATTCACTTCATGAAATGGAAAGTGGAAAAGGTTTGAGTATACAACTACTGGACTGCTAATATGTGGTTGGCATTATGGTGCGACTGAGGGATTCTATATCTTGGAGCTCACGCACCCCTCTAGCACTGCCGAAGTACCATTGTCTACTCTTGGGTGAGTTATGGAATTTTGCATCAGAACGCACACCCACTGACTTACTCCATCGAGTCTTGGAGCATCTACGCCCAGTCGGCTGCTATAGTGACATGGCACTGGCTTGGGTCCAATGACTATCGTATTTATGTTAAAGGGGACTCGGGTGTCCTGATTGTTTCTCGAACATCAACACATGCTAGTTTTATGTAAACCTAGCTATTTATGTTTCTACTGTTATGATATTAATTACTATTATCGCTTGTAGCCTTATTTAAGGATATACTATAGAGTTGGGGTACCTTGAATCTAATTCCCTTAAAAATTGACCTTTTTTTCCAAAACGAACTGAAAGTATCGATATTATCCCAAGAGTATCGACACTCCTGCAAAGTTTCGATACTTTGTATAAGTACTAATACTTTTAAACATTTTTCCTACCTAGTTTTGACACTTTTTGGGAGTTTTGAAACTATGAACCAAAGTACCGATACTCTTGCCCAGAAACTCACGAGTTTGCTCGAGAAGAATAACAAGTTTCGATACTATCCCTCAAGTATAAAAACTCAACCTAAAGAGAGCATAAAATAGGTGCAAAAACTCCTATTCTATTATCCCAAAGACCTTAGTGAGGTCCCCAAACATTATTAATGTTTTATGAAGATACAAAGAAGCATAAATAGGGCCTTAGACATGTTTATAACTCTAAAATATGAAATCTACTATGGGAATGGTTCAAGCTTATGCAACCTACTACATTTCATCTAAATGACTTACAAATGGTATAGTTGAGTCAAGAGTGAGTTACCTTTGATGTTAATCTGCTAAAAACTTCAAAGACTCAGCCCAAAGTAAACTTTTCCTTCCCCTTAGCTTTGGAGCCTTATCCAACCTCTTGCACTAAACAAAACCAAATGCAAGGGTTACTAACTATTGCTAGGAATTAAGGAGGGTTTTAAAATACCTCATAAGGCTAGAAATATCTAAAAATGGGTTGGAACCATATAATTTCTTAAACCATTCTAAAACTTGTTCTTGAAAACTATGGTGACATGGGTGGTTTGAGAGCTTGAACCAAAGCTTAAAATGCAATGGTTATGATTCTTACCTTTAGAACACTGGTTAGGGATTGAAAAATGATAAAGTTCACACCTTTACTTTGCAAGGGAGGAGAAAAATGAAAGAAGAAGATATGAAGAAGACAATAAAGTGAAGAAAAAGATGAAGCTTTCATCAGACGATGATATCACCCAATTTTAATGATTTTCAGCTTTAATTTAAATAAGGGTATAATTGCTTCCTTGGTCCCTCTAATCCTGACTGCAAATTAAAAACACCCTTTTTAATCTCTATTGGGCTTACCTTAAGCCCACATCCTCTTTAAATTGGGTCAAAGCTTCCTCCAAGCTAAGGAATTAAACCAATGCCCATCTCGGGTTAGCCCAATACTTCTAACTTGAGATTCAGGTTGTTAGAATTAAAATTATTATATTTAAAAATAAACTATACATTTTTTTATTCAAATTATAAAAATAATATTTGAGTTATTAATTTTTTGTTCACCATAAAATTGATATTTTATAAAAATAATAGTTCGACACTTGATCAATATTTTTACTTACCACAAGATAAGTAATTTTATTATCCAACCGTTTAGTTAACCCTTATATATTATAGACTTTTAAATTTTAAGTTTAGAATTTTTATATAACTTTTTTTAAAATAATATAATTTAAAGAAAAAATAAAAAATTATGAACCGGGTACCCGTGACCCAAATTATATATAATATAATTTTATATATATTAACTTAAAATATTTTTATATCAACTTATTAAATATATTTTATTATTAACTTAATTTAAAAATATTTTATTTTTATTTTCATTGAAAAATATATAATTTATTTTAATTTATTAAAAGTATGACTAAATTGAGAGAATATGTAAATAACAGGGACCAAATGTGTGAATATATCAAAATATTTAACTGTTGTTATCGACAGTTAGCTCGGGGGTGACTATATCTTAATTAAATAAAAACGTAAGTGACCATATCTTATGAATTTTGAAATCACTGACCAAAAGTGGACAAAACTAAAAGATAAGTGATCAACCATATAGTTAACCCTTAAAATTTATAATAATAATAATAATAATGAAAAATGATATCCATTTTCATAACTCTTTTTTTATAGAAAGCCGTTAGTTTTATTAAAAAAGAAAAATATACATAATTACGACGAAATTTACAAGCAAAATCGTAAACGTAAACTAAATTATAATTAGGACATTTTCGTATAATTATTGATACAAAAACTAGCAACCTAGATCACACAAGGGCCAAAGAAGGAAAAGGTTAAAAACACCTAACCAAATGCTTGAACAAATAAAAATACGAACAAATCTGACTGCATCTACAAACGAACCACAAAAGAGATGAAGCTATTGAAAGACCACCGACAAATTTTAAATCAGAGTCAAGCGACGTGAGAAAACTACCCACGAACGCAAAGCACATATCCAAAGCAATTCAAGGGTCCAAAGCAAGGAAGATTAATATGATAACAAATAAACACCATTTTGATCAGTCGTGTCAATGTCAAATCCAACATTGAGAAAAAAGACGAAAATAATGGCCAAAAGACTGAAAGCTACAAAAAGACAAAGATAAACATGCCACAAATGCATAGATAAATGTTTCACAAAGATAGACTTATTCTTACTAAAAACTTTAAAAAACAAAGAGAAAAGACAACCATCGATCGACAACTAGTATCAAAATCGGTGCCACCGTCGGCTAAAAAAATAAAGAAGAAAAAGTTGATTTGATCTATAAAAGATGACACAAATTGTAAAGAAAAAAAGGGAGAGAGAAAAGGGAGAAAGCGACTACGGTTTTATTTGTTAGTGAATGTTATACTCCTATCCATTCATAAATTTAACACTAGTAATTACTGATACTATAATTTGGATATATTAATAACATTTCGAAAGTACAAGGAACATGTTATGATAAATTAAGGAGAAGGATTAGATCTTAAATTTTAACATAATAGAGAGTAATAACCATAATTAACAAAATAAACTCATATGGCACTAAAAACATTCACGATCCATAGAATGATAATTGAAAGTTAGTAAAGAAACCTAGTGCTTGGTGAAATATAATTTGTTTATAAAAGAATTAAGAATCATTAATAGTTTATGTTAATGAGGAAAATTAAAAAGTAGCTAGAAATCTAACTTGTAAGATTTAGATATGGTTGAGGTTTGGTTATGGATTACTTAAGGCATAATACTAAAATTAACCCACATTAACCACGATAGTTATTTTAGTCATCATTGTTTTTTTGAAATATTTTGGCCCTCAATGTAACACCCCGAATCCCGGGTTAGTATATTCGAGTTTACCTGAGAGGCATATAAACCATGTGGAGTTGCAATTAAAGTCATTGGGCCAGATTTGAGCTTGATTGGGTTGGAATTTAGTCTAAGAAGTTATAAAAATGAGATTTTAAAATATAAGGCAAAATACGAAGGACCAAAGTAATTATCTCGTTTCTACAAACAAGGTCGATTCTTTGGGGTTTTATATTAGCTTGGGCTTGGGGTTCTCCCATTTTGTCTTCTTTTCCTCCTTTTTTTTCTCTTTATTTCTTCATCTTCCTCGTCCATAGCAAGTTCCTCACTCAAGGTAAGTGATTAGAGTTTCTTCCATAATCCCTTAAGCTTTAAAATTCGTCCATAACCTTCCTCATTTCTATTTTGTGTTAAGAAATCATTGCTTTTCTTGTTAGCTAGAGAAAATGGTTATATAGTCCTCAAGTTCAAATGGAGATGAGAAAACAAGTGTAGTTAAAGAAAGTAGCTTCATTTCGAGATTCTTTAACTAAGATAGTCTATTTCAAATCCTTTGTGGTGTTATGATTTCACAATCATGATGCTTTGTTATGATTTAGGAGTTTAAACATGTTAGGTTTTTTTTACTTGATTTATGCCTTAGATGATGTTATTGTTGTAAAGATTATGTTTTTATGGTGTTAGATGACCCCATAAGACTCTCTTAAGCTTTATTTGTTGATTTGGGGTTAAACTAGAATATTTGGGAGGTTTTTTGGGTGATTTTTGAGCCTTGTTCAGGGTTTTCTAAGTTGTAATATCGATATTGTTCTTGTAGTGCTGATACTCATATCAATACTAGTATTAATATTTTTGTAGTGACGATACTCATATCAATACCTATATCAATACTGTTGTAGTACATATACTACTAAGTAGAACATTAATTCTATCCAATACCAAAAGATTCTGAACATCACTCATTGCATCGAAATGTTTATAGATTACTATAAAATGAAAAACTAAGCTTACGAAAGGTTTCTAATTTATAAAAGGACTAAAATACCCTCTAGGTGTCATAAATAACCAAAACACCCTTAATGAGAAATAAACTTCAAAAGTACCCCTGAAAGTGCACGTAACTAACGATCATAAACAAAGGATCATTACGAAGTAATGTATACAAGCGAGACGACATACCATGCTAATAATGTGATTAAGGAATCATGCTCCATATTAACACCTATAATCAAAGATGAGCGAGTTTCCCTACCGATTCAAGGGTGAATTGATGGAAAGTGTGACGATATCGACTAAGGAGTTGTTATCAATTAACCAATCCCAAATCGAGTGTTGGACTAGTAGTAATACCAAGTGAGTAGCGACAAATATTAATTGCCTTAAGGTCATAATACACTAAAAGACTAATAACCCATTGTATAACATTAGAGATGAGAGAACGAGTGAGAAAGTAGCTAGTGAGGGGATGACCTCACCTGACTATGATAAGTTTCGATAGCGAGTAGATGAACTACCTTGTTTTACCTATCATGACATTTTTTGATGTGTTACGAAATGTTTATCTCCATAGGAGGGCTTGATAATAAGGATGTAACAATAATGTAATAATAATGTTTTCTGTGTGATAATCATAAGAACCTTGTGAAGTAAGATTCCATAAGACTTATGCCTTTGTTTGCTGGTCGGGAAATATTGAGGACACCTGAGTTACTAGTGTGTGTCTATCGCAATCTTCCAATTGTTTGAAAAGTATTCAGATATATCCAAGTCAGTGTAAGAGAACTTTAAATTCTAGTTGAATATTATACTGATGTTATGTGACCCAACCACATTCCGATTACGTTAGAGGCATAGACTAACATGGCAAGGTGTTGATGTTATATAACCCGTACCTAGCCTAGGGTACTAGTAAGATGTTGATACTATGTGATCCAAATCTTACCCAAGGTACCTTTAGTAAGAAAATAAGGGTGTGAGTTTCGTGATGTTACGTGACCCTAAACTACACCATAATGCTTACTTATTGTATGACTAGTTCCTAACGACTGTTTGATATCGAGTACTAGTAGTGCATTATGTGTGACATTCAAGAAATGTATAATAGTTATATACATTATGGTTAGAGACCTAATAGAGGTGTACTTATGGCGACACCCCTAGCAGAGACTATAGGAAGAGTGAGACTTACACTTTAATGATAAAAATGTTGAACCTTTAGTAGATAATACTTGATTTTGATCATGCATATACCTATTTCTTATTATCATATCTTCTAGCATGCATATGTTTATAAGATTCATATGTTGCTCTAGATTAGTGATTATATTGTTGGGCTTTGTAAGCTCAACATTTGGATATTTTTGCTTGTAGGATATTAGCTTAAATTGTTCGAGGAACACCATTGCAGTAGGATTCCCAATACCTCTTCTAGAGTATTGTACTGTAGCTTTAGTGGGCATCTGTACTCATAAGACTCTTATTATTGTATTAAGATTTTATAACTCTGAGTTGCATTATTTTGGTTTTAAACAATGTGTTATGGAGCATCGGTTTATAAAAGTGTTCATATAGTTGTCATGTATGTCTATCTTGGTACCATTCAACATGTTTTTAAATGAGAATGAACATATTTTAAAAATCAGAGGTTGTCTTAATATCCAAAATGTCACTTTAGACTTAATTGGGTTAAAGGTGTTATATTTTATGGTATCAAAATGTCATATTAAGTCGATCCTAGGGCCCAGTGGTCGGTTATAGTAATGTGTCAGTGAATACATGCCCCTAGGTGTAAAAAATACCTTTATAAGACTGATATCCTGATGATGCTTCCTCTTTGTAACCGTATTTACAAAAGTGGTAATGATTTTGGGTTCATAGTATAGTCTTGAGGGTAGGATGAAGAGTTGTCTCTCATCTCGATAGTTTTAGTAAAGGGTTCCTACGTAGGGTAGAAGATCGTAAGGTTCCAACATTTGTGAGAGTCTGTAAGATAATATTCTTTAGAGGTTTGACCTTCTTGCTCAAAGAGGTGGTAGATGTTTTCCTAAAGTATAAACTATTCAACCAACTACTTTAAGTGTGACAACATTGATAGAGTCTTTAATTGATAGACTAAGGAAGTATAAGATAATCCATATTTACAGTTAAGGTATTGATGACTCAGTTTTAGCCAATTTTTAGTGGAGAGAAACCATGGGGTCTTTGAGACAACTTCACCTTACCCTGAGGGTAAGCTAGAATGTATATTACTTTGATAAAGGGTGAAACCATGTACCAGTGAGAGATGATAGGGATAACTCTACGACCCGAGATTACTTCGTAGGATTAGTCTCTAAGTGAGTGTTGGGATAGGTATTTAGATGAAGCGTATATGGATGTCTTAAGGATGTAGTCTTCCCAATCGGTTAAGAAGATTGTATGTTGTATGATTACAAGATATATTTCCTTTGGTTAACTCGATATGCTTTAGAATTGGATGCTACTAAGTCTTTGAGGTGCTTGAGGTCCTTCAAGGGGGTTTCATATGTGTATTCATGCACAGTGGCGACAGACCCACCTAAAGTATTCTCTGAGGTGGCAAGATGGGTTAAGACCATGTAGAGGGTGTAGAACACGAGGAATGAGTTGGTAGACCTATCTTAGTTGTTTATCCAAGAGGGCTAGAGGTTCTTATGAGTAAAAAAAGGATAACATCAGTTTGGTAGCGCCAATTGAGTTAGAAGTCTGAAGTACGATCTCATAGGAGATCGCTAATTTCACCGCTTCTAGCGAGCGTGAGAGGTCTCGATAGAGTGTTGATGTATCCAAAGTGTGAGTATTTGGGAAAATATATTAGGGAGATGCTTTAGACTCTCTATGACATGTTTTTATAGGTGAATCCTTAGAGCATGTTATACGAGACTACCTTAAATCAAAGAGTGATTTCAGTAGTCTAGCATGGTAGAGAGTCTGCGTAAGGTGTGTTAGAGCTATAGTCAAGCAATAGAGCGGTGGAATATATTGACATATTCCCACTTTAGTTGCATACGTCTTAGCTGGTTAGATCACTGTGAGGTATTTAGAGGATGTTGATGTCGTAGTTTAGATGTTGAGTATGTTTCAAAAGTTTTTAGTTGATAATTTTACATTACTAAATGTAAGTCCATGCTTTCTTTCGGGGTGTCAAAGTGAGCTATGTAGGAAGAATATTTGTGTAGAAGATCCTAAAGCAAGGATCCAAATATCTAGTTTGGTGGGTTTTAATAGAGTAGACAAAATCTACCTTAAATGTCCATTGAGAGCTTGGGTCGGGCTCGGTAGCTGACCTAACAAAGGTTGTTAGCATGAGTGTTACTTTGATATTAGAGTTGTGAGTTTGGGTTATAAAATCGTTGCAAGCATGTGAGAGACTTATTGTTACTTGTCGAGTTAAGGGTCAACTTTAAGGATACATAGGTAGTAGATCCATCCACTCAAGAATATGCTATGAGGAGAATCTAAGTGTATATGTAAGGATAAGATTAAGACTATAGGAACGTGTGTTTGCCTCTAGAGTCATTGGCTTGTACGAATAACCTAGTAGAGCCTGAGTAATCCTAAGTTTGGGGGTTAAAGGTATATATCTTCAAGAAAAGTGTCAAGTACATTTAGTCGTTTGCGTTGTTGATTATTGATCGTGTCTAATAAGTAACTTGAATTTCTATGAATCATGTAGAGACGCTAGCCTTGTAGGGCCTCGGGGTGTACGTTTCTATAACGGTATCAACCTAAGTCTCATATAAAGTACCCTTGTTAGTAGACTAGTGGGGTCTAAGTCATATTATGTTGTGTGGCCCCATCTACACCATATTATCTGTTTCCGTGTTTGGATAAGTGTTTGAGATTTATGACTCAAATTTCATCCTTGATGTCTTCGTGTTGGTATAAGAGCATGATCTTTATATAACACCTAGAGTTGTACGATATCGATTAGCACAATGGATTTTAGTACTTGAGGCTATAGTAGACCAAATACTTTAAGTGTTGATTGTCTAGATTTGGTTGGCATCGAACAACATAGTTGTGGTAAATGATCATGTGTACGACATATAGAGTCATAGAATCCTTAAAGCTAGCGTGTAGTTATGATGGATATTCACTCTGGAATGTGTGTTCTCTAGGAGAATCAAATTTCCTAGTCTAGATAAGAGAATAATTGGTCTTCAATTGTGATTATCTAAGATGCATGACCTAGTGATTAGCACACTTGTGAGTTGTAAAGAAAAAAAATGAGGAACAATCAAGTAGCGTGGATGAATATTAAATTAGAGTTACACAGAGGAAATGCTAGATTGATATGTAAAAAGTCAAAAATCGTCATCGCATCTTCAATAGACAACATCAAGATCGCATATGACAAGTGTCCGTAGGATCTCGACGTGTAGTATAATGAGTTGTTTATGCTTTGTAGACACCTATTTTTAACCGGGCTTAAAAAATATTATAAATATTAATTATATATAATAATAATTATTATTATTATTATTATTAATACAAAGTACATTTTGTAGGCATGAAGCTCAAGCCCAATTACAAAAAAATCCCGAAGCCCATAAAATCAATTTGAATTGGCCCAAACCCTAACCAAGACCGGATCCAACCCGCCAGTCATAGAGATGCATGTGTGCTTCACTGTTGTTACCATCCACGTGAGCCACCGCCAATCATGCCACCATCGAAGCTAATACTGCACAAATCATCCAGCAAGCCACATGCCAAAGACAAAAACAGATTCCACTTACCCAAACCTAAACATATCAAAATCTCACCAAATACAGAGAAAAGCAACATGAAAAAGGGCAAGGTATTCGGTGAAGACGAGGGAGAAAAAGAAGGGAGCTCTCGGCAATTAAGGGGGAAGAAACCAGAAAAAAAAACTCACGAACCAGGGGAAATATATAAAAAAAAACAGTGGGTAAGGGGATTATTCCTTCCCTTGTATTCAAGGATCAAGCAGTGTAATTGGGGTTTTCCCCGTCATTTTTGAAGGCAATACATTTCAATTTTAAGGTATTCCTTAAATTTCTTTACGGTAATAGTGTGTGTTTATTTATAAATTAATAAAACTGGAAAAGAGAGCTTTCCCCTTTGTTATTTTTGACAGAGAACAAAACGAAGCATTTCCTGTTTTTGTTCCAGAAATCAAGCATTAAGTGTTTTTTTATCCATTCGAAAGGATTAAGCAGTAACTAAACTAAAAGATTATAAGGTAATTTTTTTTAGTCGGGTTTTGAAACAAATAAAAAAACAAATAAAAAGAAAAGTGAAAGAGATTCGATGTTGTTACATGGGTTCGTCATCCGAGTTTTCTTCTCACCAAATTAGGAGCCCAAAACAAGGGTTGACATCGTCTGAGCCTTAGGAGCATTAGGCTAGCAGCGTTGGGTTTCATAGTTTAGATCAAAGTAAATAAAAAAAGGAAAAAGGTTAGAATAACACCAAGTATTTAGTTGTAAGGGTTAGGATTAGTGACTTACCCGGTCGATTTTTGAGGCGTCAGAGCGAATAAGACCAGCAGCGTTTGGTGTCTAGCTGACGATAATGGAAATTTTGTAAAGGTTTCGACTGAAGGGCTTGAGGGGAACACGAAAAGACCAAAACCTTTGGTCTATTTTCGCAGTTTGCATGTTAGTTTTGGGGTAAATTTTCGGACTTTAGGAAGTAGAGCGAAGAGATTTAAAAGGGCTTAGACTTATATTTTGGTTGCGCCGATCACCGTACGGTGGTCGGAGAGGAGAGCATCCTCGATTCGTGTCCATTTAATCTTGTTTCAAAGGGTATCGAAGAAAGTGGGAAAAGTCTAGGTCTCTATGGTTGTTAGTGGCCATTCGATGGTGATGGAGGCTTCAGGGAGTAAGGTTTCGGCTGAAGGTGTGTTGACCATGAAAGATCTTGGTCTCTGGCGTGTACCATCTAACGAGAGTGGAGGAGAATATAACGGCGCATGGTTTGTTTTAAGGAAAGTAAAAAACATATTGAATCAAATTAGGGTTTAGTTTTTACTTTATATATTATATATATAAGAAGAGTAAACTGATAGTGTTCTAGGGTCTAGGGCGTGATGTTTCCAGTGCATGGGTTATCTATTTATTGAGCCATTTAGCTTTCATTTTAATTCATCTTAGTCCTTAATCGTAAGTTTATATGTTTATAATTTTATCTCTGTATTTTGTGCTCATTCGATTTTAGTCCTGAATGTTAATATTTCCTTTCATTTATACATTAGAGCTCCAAGTTTTTGCATATTATATCTTGGTCCTGAATGTGTATGGGTTTATTTCGATTTTAGTACATGAAATGTGATTATTTGTGTTTTGTGACTTGATCTTTGTCTAATATGTGATTTTAGCCTTAGAGTTATATGTTTATTCATTTAAGTCATTATGTTGTTTTTTTTTTAATATTTTCATGATAATATGTAAATAATAACATTAATGTACAAAGTTTGGTGTTTCGATTAAATAGGTTTCACATAAGCATTATTAAATTATATTTACTAAGTATATTTTTCATAATTAGTATTAATAAATTTGTTATGAATATATAGTTATAAGTTTCACTTTCACTTAATTTTTTTTAAGTAAATTAGCATCGTAACATTAGTATTTTTCTTAAAGTTTGTTATAATATATGTTTCTTTATAGAACCCTAAACTTCATTAGTTTTAACCTTTTAATGTCATTTTCTATATTTACGGTTTGATTTGACATGTTTATATCAATTAGTAGCGTTGAGTTTGTATGATAAACTCATGTGCATAACTCGACTTATCATTACATAATTGGATTAAGGTAATACCCTTTTAATTTAAAATGGTTTTAAGTGGGTTGTCTTAACTGATTAGAGATCCGCTTTTGATGATTTTAAATTAAAAGTGTATCTTATTAGTGACACCTAGAAATTGATTCATCACTTTAAAATCTGATAATGGAAGAAAAAGAAATATGTTCGTCTATTTAAATTTGTCGAGAAAAGATTGTTATAATTGATTTAAAACCTGGTCTCGACAGTTTTTAAATAATCGAATATTTTTTATCTTTCTAAAGGTAGGGTAATTTTAATTTAATCTATTTTGGTGCTTTTAAATATTGTAAAACTTGTATGTTGTTTTGTTGGGGGGTCATAAATCAAGTTAAATTCGAATTTGTAAATTTCATTGCAAAAACGTTAATTAATCGACTAGGTACCAATTTAGGGCGTTGTGGGGTGCTAATCCTTCATCACGCGTAACCGACTCCTGAACTCGTTTTCTGGTAACGCAGACCTCCATTTGTTGTTTTAATTAAAATTATTTTTTATTTAAAATAACAAAAATGTTTTTGGATGTCCAATCACACCCTAATAAAAGATTGGTGGCAAATCCTCGAACCATATGTTTTATTTTCAAAAAGAATCACAAATTTTTCGAAACGAGAGGTTTTCTAAATCACATTCACTTTTTATTAAAAATTAACCAGAAAAGAAACCCACTTAAAAATCATTTCGAAATGCTCAGTTAGTAGAAGGGATTTACATAATTGTGCAGTATGTTAACTCGATTGAGTGGAGTTAACCAATAAATGGTTTAGCGGGTACATACAAATTATGGAGAAGTGATAGTCCTAGTAAATTATTCCAAGCATTTAGATACAACAAGAATGGTATTCTTTGATTTTTTCACCGTTAGGTTGAACGTAATTTAGTCTTATGGGATTGCAAGGTTCAGGTCGTGGTGAGAGAACTCATTCTTTAATAATCAGGCTTGATAAAACTTTAGGTTCTTTGAGGCTTCTAAGTGTGTGAACTAAGGTTATATCATTATTTTTCCTAAGTAAATGTTGGGGACGAAATTTATTTCAAGGATGGGAGAATTGTAACACCCAAAATCCTGGGTTAGTAGATTTGAGCATACCCAAGAGGTATATGAACCATGTGGAATTGCAATTAAAGTAATTGGGATACGTTTGTGCTTAATTGGGTTGGAATTGAGTCCAAGAAGTTATAAAAAGGGGATTTTTAAATATAAGATAAAATTTGAAAGACCAAAAGTGTAATTATACCATTTTTAAAAATAAGGCTGATTCTTTGGGGTTTTATATTAGCTTGGGTGTGGGCTTCTTCCACTTTCTTCTTTTCTTTATTTCTTCATCTTCCTCTCCTATAGAAAGTTCCTAACTCAAGGTAAGTTATTAGGGTTTCTTCCATACTCCCTTAAGCTTCAAAATTCATCTATAACATTCTTTATTTCCATATTGTGTTAAAGAATCATTGTTTTTCTTATTGTCTAGAGAAAGTGGGTATAGAGTGCTCAAGTTCAAATGGAGATGAAAAAATAAGTGTAGTTAAAGAAAATAGCTTCATTTCGAGATTCTTTAACTAAGGTATTGAATTTCAAATCCTTTGTAGTGTTATGGTTTTCATAATCATGATGCTTTGTTAAGATTTAGGGGTTTAAGCATGTTAGGGTTTTTACTGGATTTATGTCGTAGATGATGTTATTGTTGTAAAAAATGTGTTTTATGGTGTTAGATGACCCCATAAGACTCTTTTAACCTTTATTTGTTGATTTGGGGTTAAAGTAGAGTGTTTAAAAGGGTTTTTGGGTAATTCTAGAGCCTTATTCAGAGTTTTCTGGTTTGCAGTATCAATATTATTCTTGTAGTACTGGTACTTGTATCAATACTAATATCCATATTATTGTCTACTCATATCAATACCGATATTAATACTATTGTAGTACCAATACTCTTATCGATACCATTATCAATATTGTTGTAGTACCTATACTGCTTAGTAGAGCATTAATACTGTCTATTACCAAAAGATTCAAAACACCTCTTGTTGCATTTGAATGTTTATAGATTACTATAAAATGTGCATCTAAGCTTAGAAAAAGTCCTAATTTGTGAAATGGTTGAAATACCCTCTAGGTGGCTTAAAGTACCAAAATACCCTAAAAATGAAATAAACTTCAAAAGTACCCATAAAGGTGCACATAATTAACAGTCGCAAACAAAGGATCATTACAAAGGAATGTATACAAGCAAGATGGCATACCATGCAAATAATGTGATTGACGAATCATGCACCACATGAACACTTATAATCAAAGATGAGCAAGTTGCCCTACCGGTTCATGGTTGAACTGATGGAAAGTATGACAAGATTGACTAAAGAGTAATTGTCAATAAATAAATGTTGGACTAGTAGTAATACCAAGTGGGTAGCGAAGAATTTAATTGCCTTAAGGGCATAAAACACTAAAAGACTAATAACCTATTGTATAACATTCTGGATGAGAGAATGATCGAGATAGTAGTGAGTAAGTGGATGAACTCATCTGACTATGTTAAGTTTTGATAGTGAGTAGTCGAACTAGCGTGGCATTCGTTTATGTGTGATGAGACTTTTAACTCTATAAGAGGGCTTGATATAATAAGGACGTGATAATAAATAATGTTATTTGCGTGATAACCAAATGTACCTTATGAGGTAAGATTCCATAAGACTTATGCCTTTGTTTGACACTCAAGAAATGATGACTGAGTTACTTTTGTGTGTGTGTGACGATCGTCCAACTTTTTGAGGAATATCCAAATATATCCAAGTCAGTACAAGAGCACTTTAAAGGCTAGTTGAACGTTGTAATGATGTTATGTGACCCAAACACGTTTCAAGTACTCTAGAGGAGAAGACTAGCTTGGCAATGTGTTGATGCTATGTGAGTGAGACCTAGCCCAGTGTACTAGTGAGATCTTGATGCTATGTGACCTAGATCTTACCCAAGGTACCTCTAGTAAGAAAATAAGGGTATGTGTATCGTGATATTATATGACCCCGAACTACTATGATGCTTACTTGTTGTATGACTAATATGTAATCTATTGTGTATGGCATTTAAAGAATGCACAGTAGCTACATACATTGTGGTTAGAGAGCCAATAGAGGTGTACTCATGGAGAAGCTCCTAGAAGAGACTATAGGAAGCGTGAGACTTACACTTTAGTGATAGAACTATTAAACCTTAAGTATGTAATACTTGATTTTGATCATGCATGTTCCTATTGCTTATTATCATATATTCTAGATGGAATTTGTTTATGAGATTCATATGCTGCTCTATATTAGCGATTATATCGATGGGCTTTGTAAGCTTAACATTTGGGTATTTTCGTTCATAAGATATTAACTTAAGCCGTTTTAGGAGCACCATCGCAATAGGATTCCCAACACCTCTTCTAGAGTATTGTACTGTAGTTTTAGAGGGCATGTGTATTCATGTGACCCTTATTATTGTATTTAGATTTTATAACTATGAGTTGTATTATTTTGGTTTTAAACAATGTATTACGGAGCTCCGATTTATAAAAGTGTTTTTATGACTGTCATGTATGTCTATCTTGGTACCATTCAATATGTTTTTAAATGAGAATGAACAAGTTTTGAAAATCATGGGTTGCCTCAGTAGCCCAGTATGACACTTTAGGCTCAATCAGGTTTAGGGTGTTACACTCAACGTTATATTCTAGGACAAAAAGGCCGCTAACAATTGATCTAACAGACACTTTGGACCTTATTCTTTTTAGATCATTTTGGTCATCAACATTTCATTTTAGGGTAAAAAACCCCTCTTTTGCACTGTTAATCATTTGTCAAATAACGATTCTCATCTATAGTGGGATCTTTTGTCTCAAAATGAAACATTGGAGTCAAAATGCTAAAAAAAAGAATAGAAGTTAAACGACTATTTAATCAAATATTAGGGGTGTTTTTGGACATTGTGGTATTACTTGAAATAAAGGTGTGAGTCTTAAGTTGTAAGCAAGTTTTGGCATTTAAATTGAGTTCACTTGTAATATTTTGATTTTTTTCTCTTTATGTTTGGTTGATTATACTTCAAAACAATTTCATAGTTCACGTGAAATATGATAGTAAGCTAATTTGTTGCCCTAATTCCAGCTTTGGACTATTAAACCAATTTCTTTGGTAATATTTTCGATTCCTACAATTACCTTTAAAAAGAAGTTACATGGTGGACTTCGTAGCCAATCAACACCAAAATCTGTAAAGTAATATAAATAAATAATAAAATGCATATGCTCATAAGCATTTTTAACAATATATTAGTTTTAACAACATATTAGAATACTCTAAAATACTATATTCATATTAAATTATATCATACCTACAATATACGTGAGAAAGTATTTATGTACATACTGTTGACATAAAAACTTAGTATTTCATATAATAAACAAATAAATAGCAACGAGACAAATAAAACTTCAAAAGACTACTACGACTCAAGCCAATAGATTTACTTGATACAACTAATCCTATGTCTCCCAATAGCATCAATAACAATGAAATTAGGACCAACAATTATATCATAAACTAAAAAAAAAAGTAAACAACTCACGCATCTAAGAGGACAAAAAAATATGGATGACTTTCAAGCAATTAGAATCGATCACCACCTTGTCAATCATCATATTGTCTTTCTAATGGACATTGCTTCACTTCAATAATGTGAAGATCATTCGAAGCAAATATAAAACTCGTAAAATCTTAAACAAACTGGGATGCTTCATCTCAAATAAAATCTCACATTGTTAGTTATCATGTCTTAATTATTTTGTCATCATGCCTCTATTCTGATATTACCATTGTGAAATATTGTGTGTGATTAGATGTTATGTTTAGGGACGACGCTGTGCTTCTAGCTCAACCCGTTTCTTTCTTATCTTTTAAACATCTCAAAATTTTAAGATTTAATTTGACATCGGGAGGATCAAAGTCTTAACTTTTATCATTTATAAATGTATTTATACTTTCACTACTACTTTTATTTATCAAACTAAGACATTTGTTTGTAAACTGTTATTTTGCATTTCCAATTTTATATGTATATCTTGTAACTCATATGTTTTCATACGGTTTTATAAATTATTATTTTATCATTTAATTGTACACTTGAGAGTTTACTACTCTTTTTCCTAGAAGAAATTCTCATAAGACAAAGAATACATATAATCCCTATCACCGGAAAACTAGGGCCTCTACGATTAGTTTAACTTCCTCTTTTTCTTGAATAAATAAAGTTTGGAAATTTGATTTCATTGTATTGATGTTTTTACTAACATCCCTTACCCCATTGCATATGAGAATAGGGTTTTGTTGTTGTTGTTGATGTTTTTACTAACATGCAGAAAAGATATAAATCAACTTTAGGTTCGATGCATGATTTTTAATTATTTTATTTTAAATATTATAAAAACGTATGAAAAAGATAAAATGTTATTATGATAATCATTTATAAGAATTATAATAGTACTAATATTCATTTAGGAAAATGATCTTTTAATCTTTTTGATTGTCCTATCAAGCTAACTCATAGCATTCATTCACATAATATATCACATTAAAATATTTTTTTTACTATATTTGGTTTTACAAGTATACTTTTACTAAATTAATTAAAAAACTATCTTCATTGTAAAGTATAACTAATATTATTTTAAGAGTATTTTTATACTCTTATAATTTTTAAACAAAACAGCTAAAACCATTACTTAAAAAACAATTCAAGCCCTATAAGTTTTGTATACAAACTTTTTATCACTACACCTACTAATCTTATCGAATCTGATTTTTTAGATTTAATGATATTTGAGGTCCTTAAATTTTTTAACAAAATAATGTGGCTATCGAACTATTTCGTATTCAATGTGACCTTCAAACTAAAAAGAAAAAACTCAATGGGACCCTTTAACTAATGATTTTCGTTGATGACCATTACGGTATTGATGTGGTAATTCATGGTGCTAACATGATAATCCACAGTGTTAATGTTGTTGATGATATGAAAAATAAGTTAAATTAATTTTTTAGTTCAGTTCGAGGCCAAATTAATTTCTTAAATGTGTATACTTTATAGGGTAATTTATTTTTCAGATTTTGAAAATTTTAAATTTTAAATATATAAAAATTTAAATATTTAAATAATTAAATAAAAAAAGTAAAAAAATAAATTACTAAAAAATTAATATATATGAAAAATATTAAAAATATATCACAAACTATAAAATAATAAATTTAAAACATTAGAACACACGCACAAATAAACATAAAAACAAATTAATCATATTTATATAGTCAAATCAATAAAGTTAACATATTTTAAATTTTATATACATATCGCCCATCACTAAAGATGTTAACACTTTGGGATGTCCAAGGAAAGGTAGACTAATATGAGATTAAAAAACTACGCAACTAGAACTTTGAGAAAAAAATTAATAAAATAGGTTTAGCGCGACTAGCAATATTGAATTAAATGTTATATATTAGGTTGCAAGTATTTTAAAATAATTTAAAATGACTTAACTGGGTAACTTATGTTCTCGGTAAGTATCGATACTTTTTTAAAAATATCGATATATTTAAAATTTATAACATTGTAGATCGCAACCAACTTTTCATAGCAACCAACTTATTTTGTTGTCGTGTGAATAAATTAGACCACTTGGTAACATTTTAAGGGAAACCTAAAATGTTAGTTATATTAATAACATTGACGATTTATAACGTATTTTGTGACCGTTAGAAGGGCAACATTTTCAATTTCAACCAATATTGTTATATAAATTTTCAACTTATTTATAACGATTTATAACGTATATTGTTATATAAATAGATAAAATTTTTGGTTGCGACATGGGACATTTTTTGTTGTAAACCGATTATATCGATACTTGTTCCCTAAAGAACGGTATTTCTGAATTTTAAAAAAGATGGAAAATGAGGAGGCTGTAAAGTATCGAACTTTTTTCACATATAATGATACATAGGGAAAAGTATCGAGTAATTATAAATAACATAATCGGTTTAGAGAAGGGAAAAGCCAGAATCAGAGAAGGAGAAGAAGGGGTTTTTCTGTCTAAAATTTGTTTTCCATCTTAGTAAGAGACATTGATACTGAAGAGATAGGGTGTGAACAAAACTGAAACTGCAATTTGAAGAATAACGAGGTATATTCATGAAACCCTAGTTTGTAATTTTGTTTAATGTTAAGCATTGGGGTTTAGTTTTTAGGAAAAAATGTAATATAATGAATTGATTATTGTTATAGATTGAATGAATGGAAAAGTTTGGGTTGTAGATAACATTATAGGTTGTACATAATCAGTTACTATAATAGTCAATTATGGGTATAATCGGATATAAAAAATAATTACATTTACATTTGCATAACTATATTGGATAAACAAACTGTTTATTACAACATATATTGCTCAAATACATTGTAATGAATAAAAAGCAAGAAGAAGATGGCATCAGGGGGCAAAAAGTGTGGGAGGAAAAATGAATAATATGTCAATTATAGTTCGTTAAGATGACTTCAAGGATCAAGAGATTATTGAGACAGAAGGAACGTGGAAGTAACCAATACCCGTATATATGCACTTTTAGTAAGTAACCATGTATTTGTTTAATACTTGTTTGAATCGCTATTGATTAAAAGTATTTAAGAAGTCTATATTGATGACAAATTTGAAATGTTTACAATTTAAGTGAATCGACGGTTTAAAGGAGACGAAAATAAAAAAATTGGTTTGGTTTGTAAATTGAATTGAGAATGTTAACATAAAAGATGACGACATTTGTAGAGAAAGAGTATTATAAACATTATTGATAAAGAAACGTTGATTGCATGTGAGAAAAGAAGCATATGTGAAATGAAATTTGATGACTGAAGAGGAGAAAGAACATCATGTAAATTGCTGAAGAAACATAAAATGAATATAATGCATGGAGGAGTTTAAGAGAAAAGAAAGTATTTCTTATAATTTTATGATTAAATCACTAGTTGAACTTGTAACTTTTTTTATAAAGGTTGTATAAAACATAACATTACATTTTTTAATAAATGTATAAAGTCTTGATAAGATGTAGCTTGATAAGTTGCATGAATCGATTGAAGAGTTGAAAGGAAAGAAAAATAAAATAAAATGTTGTTATAGAAAAAGGATTTTAGACTTTGATTGGAATAACGACACAACCAATTTGTAGGGTGTTGTGTTGGGAATTGATAAATAATTTTGATATAGACAATTGAAGAATTATGTTAAATGAATATTTATTTCCTCTGGGAATTCAAGAAGTAGTAGCGGCATTGGGGATAAAAAATGAAGGGACTTGTGTCAAAGAAATAATTGAGAGGGAGGATTGGAAAAAACTTAGCACAATGTATAACATAACGACTAAGGTTACATTTCTGATCTCAAGGGAGAGATAAAAAACGGTGATTATGATGGGGATCAACTGAAGGCAAGAGTGTTGTTGTACATAGTTGGAATATTTCTTTGTCCAACGGGTGATATATTCCCGAGCAAGGAAAATTTGAAGTTGTGTGATGAAGGGATGAAATGTCAACTAAATCGAGTGAAATTTATCATTGAAAATTGATAGATGGAATAGTTAGCTTTTAGAAGCCCGAAAAGCACACTTACCTAAAAGGTTTTATTACAATATTATAGGTAAATAAGTATTAAAGATGTATTTGGTTATAAAACTTATTTAAATAAATTGAATTGTAGCAATAAATTGATTAAGTTCATTACTAATGCAAGTTGTATTGTTTGATTTCTGGTTAATTTCTGGAAGTGCGTCGATTGCAATAAAATCGAGTTGCCATGTATTTTCATATAGGACAAGGAAGATGTGGTTCGAATTATGGCAAACATGAAAATGAAAAGACCCAAATTGAAAGAAAAGGTAATAAAAGTACTATTATTTTATTAAGCATTGAATAACATCGTTTAATATTGTAATTTAATTTTGAAGGTTCTTCTCGTAGAGGAAGAGAATTTTGAAGAGAAAGATTTTGGTAAGGGGAATCATATGAATGAAATAGAGATGGAGAAACTTAAATTATTTATGTTTGAGTTGTTACATATTAAAAAAAATTGTTTCTAAGGTTTTGGATAGACAAATCAGAAGTGAAGAAGTGATTGAAACCCTCAAGTTTGATAGAAAGGAGTATGAGGAAAAATTGAATGCAAAACTGTATAGAGTGGTGGATGAAGTTGATAAAATGATGAGTGAAATAAGGAGATAAAGTGTTGTGTTGTAGAAATTGAAAAAAATTGTTCATGTAACACCCTAATCCAGTCCGACCCGAAGTTCCATGGATTACGATATCAAACAGGACCGCCGAAATGGCTAACTTAAAATTTTCTTTAAAAATGACTTAAAACCATTTGATAAACCCATTTTAAAATAAAGTAAAATAAATAAACATCAAAAACCAAATTTAAAAAATGTGAGGAGCTCCAAAATCATCCAAATAAATACACTGAGTTCAAATCAAAATAGAGTTACATCTGAATACATAAGGGTCTACACTAGTACATTCCCCCTAATACAAATCACAACATACTTTGAAGATCTCTGATGAGCTAGAATATCTGGTGATGACAAAACTTCTGATTGATCATCTAAGGACCTACGCATGGAAACACATTCCATACGCTGAGCTCATAAGTTTAGTCCCTCACAAATAACTATATTGTACTACATGCATTCAGTAGATGAGCATGCAAGTGGAATAGGTATGAGGACATGGATATACTAATCTAACATGCTAAAATAGGCATCATGGTATGGCTGAGGGTTCTATATCTTGGAGCTCACACACACCTCTAGCTTTTCTAAGATACACTCAGATATCTAGGGTGAGATCCGAAGCTGCATCAGAAACATACACTCGCCAACTTAATTCATTTAGTCTTAGGAATCTGCACCCAATCAACTACTAAAGTTCCTTAATGCTGATTGGATATCCACTGATTGTCGTGTTCTGTTAAGGAGACTTAGATGTCCTGATTGTTTATCGAGTGTCAAACAAGACTAGTTTTATGTAATCCTAGTTGTTACTGTTTCTAACTATTATGATATTAATTATTGCTCTCACTTGTAGTTTCATCTGCTGACATATTGATGTATTTGGACCCTCAAGTTGTTTGTTGGATTATTTATCCAAAAATATTTGTTGGTACAAATATTTTCCCTTTGGTATCAATACTGAAGACTGAGTTTCGATACCCACTAATTGAGATGGGATGATTTGAAAAAGGTAGTATCGATACTCTAGGGTTGGGGTTTCAATGTTACCCTGAGTATCAATACAAAAATTGGGTTCGATATTTTTAAAAATACCTCAGTATCGATAACCCTACTAGGAGTATTATATACTCATTCCTTTATGAGTATCGATACCAGAAATGCACATTAGAATATTGGTCTTAATACCAAACTGTTGAGTCTAAAAATCGTGACCCCAATATTGATACTCCCGACTTAGAATTGATATACTCACTAAAATCTCACTTGATTTTTTCCCTTGATGAAAAACAACATTGGTACTATTTTCCAGTACCAATACTCATGCTTCGGGTGCCCTGTTTGGCACGAAAAATCTTATCTTTCTATCTTGAAAGCCTTATTGAGGTTCTCAAATGATGTTTAAGTGTTATGTCTGATAATAGGGGGTCATAAAGAGTCCATAAACATGCTGAAAACATCCAAACACTGAAATATACCATGAACATGGTTTAAGCTTATAAAGCCTACCAAAATACACCTAATGAGCTACAAGTGGGAGAGTTGAGTTTGATGTGAGTTACCTTGTGATTCTAAGCTTCTGAAAGTGTCTAAGGCTCAACCAATGGCAAGGTTTTCCTTTCCTCTAGCTTTAGAGCTCTCTCTAAATTCTCTCACTAAGTAAGAATAAAAAAATGGTTACTAGCTGAACTTAGAGGTTTAGAAGGTTTTAAGAATACTTCATAAGACTAGAAATCTCTGAAAATGGATTAAGTCCTCCAAGTTGCCCTAAACCCCTACAAAACTCATTTTTTTTAAAAACCATGTCCAAAGCTTGTGTTTGAGAGCTTGAATTGAAGCTAAAGATGAGTAGGTTCTAAAACTTACCTTTGATACCATGAAAAGGCTTGAAAACTACAAAGTTTTGACTTTTGCTAGGCTTGGTGAAGAAGAAAGTGAATGGAGAAAAAGAGAAGAAACAAACTTGGCGTGGGGGAAAAGATGAGGAAAACAGACGTGATATCATCAATAATTAAGGGATTTTAACTTTTGAAAATTGTAAATGGTATAATTATCTCCTTGGTCATCCTAATTGTGGGCTACAACAAAAAATGACATTTTTCACTATTGGGCTAAATCCAAACCCAATCTAATCCCATATTAGGTTAAGGCTTCCTATAACCTAAGAAATTTATCCAAAGCTCATCTCGGGTTAGCTCAAAACTCCTAACCCAGAATTCTGGGAGTTACAGTTCATGGGTTGATGAACTAAAAAAAGATTTTAGCGGTTAATGAAGTTAGTGAATTTAGGGTAAAAATGAATGAGAATAAGAGTTATGTTGGATCGGTTGAAAAGAAATTTGATGATATGGAAAAATCAATAAATGAGTGTTCGTTAGAGTGTAGGTGAAGGAGAAGGTAGATGATGTAACACTCTTAACCCGCATTCGTACCTGAATACAAGTCAAGAGTATCACACAGATTTTATATAACAAGTGTTTAGAAAACGGTAAATTTTTTTATTTCTTTTAATTTTTTAGATTAAACATTTATTATCGTATTATTTAATCACATACTTTCATAATCATATATTTTAGCTATCCATTTTATATATGATCTTGCATAGCATCTAAGCAACTTAATACTATTTCCTATCATAATTGAAACTGCCTAATTTAAAATTTAATTAATTAACTTTTATAAAGTAATTTATCGTCGTATTTATATAAAACCACTTAGCATATTGTCATATTTTCACCTTTCTTTATTTCATTTCTTATATTGTATTATTTCTCATTTGAGCATAGCTTCTATAAATTTCCTTTTATAACACTATATATGAAACATTTATAACATCTATAATTAGACTTATTCATAACAATTTTTGTTGTTGTTGTCTACCGTCACATGACCACTCGCTGAAAACAACTAGTATCATAATTTCACATCTTACACATAAAACTTCCATAAATTAAGTAATTATCTTTTAACTTTAGTTTATCCACAATTTAGATTAAACATCAATTGTATAGCTATGAGAAATATTAATTAATTAAAATTTATCTTACTATGACAATTGCCACTTTCTTCTTGATAAGGTATTTTAATTAGATCTTCGTTCCAAACAACCATATTTAAAGAAGCTAATGTTAATCACATAATCTATTTATGTATTTAACCTATTTAGCTCATATCCTTTAAATCATATGACAATATTATGTAACATGTACACTTTAGTAGAAAACATCGTATAGAAACGTAATATAAGACCATTTAATTAAGATTTGTTCAATTCATTTTATATACTAATAACATATAATACAACTTTTCAGCTATCACCTTTTAGTGTTAAATCGAACTTTGTATAGATCTTTATTAAAAAACATAATAAGCAAACCAATTCTATCTTTTCTATTTATACTGTTTCTTTTCTTATACTATTTTTATTTTCATTGTACCGCTCCTTACTGTACTATACTATATCTTTTACTGTGCTATTTCACGTATTGTACCATTTACTATATATACCTTTAATTTCATTTTATAGCCCAATATATAATCATGAGAATGCATGATACCCGAGTCAGTCATGAGTTTTATGTAGTATAGACTGCCAGTAACAATAAGACACATTAGTACCCTGAACAGATGTACTTGAACGTACCAGATACACTCCACCTCATGTACCACTAAGTCACGAAAGTCTCATCGAGTGTGAATTTGTATGCACTTAAAAGTGCATCTTATATTTAGTATTGCACTTGAAAGTACCTCGTAGTATTGCACTTGTAAGTGCCTCGTAGAATTGAACCGTAGGTGCCATATAAACATGTATCATATAGTTAATCAACCTCATGCACCACAAAGGTACACGAGTCTTATCGAGTGATCTATATAGTATTCATTTATCACTCTACCTCGTGCATCACAAAGGTACAAAAATCTCATCGAGTGATCTGTACAATATTCAATTATCACTCAACCTAGTGCATCACTAACTCTTGTGTCTTATACACTAGGCTTTTATTTAAATCTTATATTAATTAAATATAAAACATTTACAAAATAGTTGTCAATTTCATATACTATTTTATTTGTATATTGAAACTATAACTAATATATATAATAAATTCATATTTGTATAAATATTCTAAAAATATCATTAATGTACCTTCAATATTAATTTCTTTCAATAAATCGATAATTAACTTTAACTATATCAAATTAACCTTCTCAGTCCCTTAAATAATTATTTCTTACCAGTATTCATTTAACTTTATAACATTTCACATGTAGTAATCTATATACTTTTATTTCAAATATAACATAATATTTTGAAAATATTTTGTTGAACTAAGTTTTGATTTTGATATAACGTGATCATTATAATGTTTTAAATTGTTAAAATTTGCATTTCAAAAAATTTATAAATAATTTGTCATAAACAATTTTAAAGTATTTTTAAGTGTGAAAAATAACCCCAAGTGTTTTTGAGTTAATCCGCGATTTTAAACATTATTTTTAAAGCTCGAAACACTTAATTTTTGCCAAACTACATCCAATCTTGAGACCATCCATTTAGTCTCGATGCCAAAATTATAGAATGTATTTTGGCATCGGTACCAAGGTCCCAGTCTCGAGATCGGTGGGTTGGTATCAATACTAATTCAAGCAGTATCGATACTGGATGTTTAACATGTATAAATTTGACCGTTGAAAGGCTTGATATCGATACCAAATATGCAGATGAGCATTAAATGCTCAAAATTATTGAATTCAACGGCTCTATTCAATCCCCCAACGACTTCAAACGTCTAGATTGATGTTAGAAGACATAAAAGGGACCAAGATTCAAATAGAGAATAAGAAAAAAAACTTAATTGCAAGATTTTTTCAACATCAAAAGCGTTTTTAGTCCTAAATTATCAAATTCTTGTAATACACTTATCATCTTATTGTTTATTCTCACTCAAGTATAATTTGGGAGTGTGCTAAATTAATTGTGTAACACCCCAAATTTTGGGCTAGTAGTTTCAGGTTTACTCGAGTGGTAAGTGGAGTTCCTAGATTTCATGGATTAAGTTGTTAGACTTAATTGGATTTGTTTTGGGGCACAATTAGCTATAAAAAGGGTAATTTTGATTATGAGACAAAATGAAAGGGACCTAAAGAGCAATTAGATCATAATTGGAAATTGAAGATATTTGGGGGGTCTTTTTAAGTGTGGACTGGTTTCCTACTCACTATTCTTCTTTTCATTCTTCCACTCCATTTCTTCATCCTTTGTCTCCTCCAAGTGTTCATAGCTCCAAGGTATTGTTTTAAACATTTTTCTTGTTTCATTTTCATTCTTAATCTTCCCTTGTATCATAGTTTTAAAGCATCAAGCCTTGGTTTATTTTATAGTTAAAGAAAAGAGGAGTTTTCATCATCCAAGCCTCGAAGAGTTAAGGAGGTTCATTTTGGGTCCCTAAAATCAAGGCAGTGTATTTATAATCCTTTGGAGTATTAAGATTTCATAAATACATATTTTTTTCTATGATTTGGTGATTTGATCATTTTAGGGTTTAACTTTATCTTCTTATACAAATAATGTTTTAGGTGTTATAAATACATTTTATGGTTCTTTAAGACCCTAAATAACTCACTCAAACTTTATAATAGGATTAGAACTCAAACTAAGTCTTTTAGGGTAAAGTTTTGAGGTTTATCAATCCTAAAATTCCCATTTTTGGGTTGAGTATCGATATTTTGATAAACAATATTGATATTATAATGAACAATATTGATACTGGTTGACTTGGGGCAAAATCTAGGGATTTCAGGCCAAAAGTATTAATACTTCTCAAGAGTTTCAATAGTTTCATGGATAGAATGCAATTTATAATCAATACTTTCCAAGAGTATCGATACTACCCTTTTGGAATGGTTATATTTGACTCATTTAAGGTTTGTAAGAGCTAAGGATGAGTCGTAATTGCTATATTTAACCTGTGAGGGATATAAATGACTGCAAATGTGTAGAAACACCCGTAACAGCAGTTACATCAGGTGTAATCATTCTAGTGTAACACACTGAATGGTTATTAATTGAGGATGAATGTAAATAGTTAGGACCAAATATCATTATAGACACATCTGATAAGTAGTATGACATTCATGTTAGATTCAGTGGCACTGAAAGACATACGCTTCGAGAATGTCGGTACACCTAGTAAAATTCAACCATTCCTTCAAGTTATAGAGGATTTGAAGGGAAGTACGATAATATCAAATGGTGTAACGTTACTCAGAAACGAACCTGACCCAGATATTCAAGCTAGCTGATTCCATAGCCATCAAGTAAACCTCTATAAAACATCCTAGATGAGAAGACGAGTGAGATAATAACAATTATGTCACTTTAGTGAGTACAACCATATCAAGGTAAAACTAGGTGACCTTAGTTGCCTTAATGGGATATTGTTAGTGCACAAGGCACTTTAGGGGCTAAATAGGGTCCAAGACCTTAACACTCACGAGGAGTAGGTTAGCGATGTCAGTATCAGGTGGCCAAAGGGCCTTAGATATGCATGGGTAATTATGTCATTTAATTCAGTTAGGTAAGTTTTTGATGCATGTAAATTCTTTCGACCACACCATCAGACCTACCTCATGTACATTATGTCAGTCATGCTTGTCCCATCATTTCAGTATGCTAGATATGTTAAAGTTTGACTTAAAGGCTATATAAGACCAAGCCAATGCTTTAGTTGTGTGGAATTTTACCGATGCTATGTGACATCGGGTTGTCCTCAGTGATCTACCTAATAACTATGTGAGGGTCAAGAGATCTTCAATATGTTTATGGGAATTACACCGATGCTATGTGACACAGGGGTTCCCTCAGTAACTAGTGTCTAAGAGCTATGTGAGACCAAATACTAGTTAGGTTGCATTCAGATAATGCTCAATATGTCAGGTTCACATTCAGATAATGTGTAGTATGTTCAGTCATTAGGGTTAGAGATCCTTCAGAGTTATACTCATGGCGAGGCCCTTAGTAGAAGATAAGGGAAGTATGGGAACCCTATGTTAGATTTAGAACAACAAAGCCAAAGTAGGTAGCATTTAACCTGGATCACGCATATACCTACTGCTCAGTGCCATGTTTTTAACATACTTTCGTTTCCAAATTCTTATTCTGCTTTAGATTAATGATTATACTATTGGGCTTTGAAAGGTCGGCCTTTGGATGTTTTCCGTTGGTAGGTTAGTATATTGGGAAGTTCATGGAGCACCATCGAAGTAGAATTTCCAGCATCTCCCACAAAATAATATTCTATAGCTTTAGTGTGCATATATGCTCATAGACCCCTACTTATGTGTTTAAGTTGTAAACATTAAATTATGTGTCGTGGAGTTCTGATTTTGTAAAATATTTTATAACATTTATTTATGTTTTATTATGATATCATTCAGCACATTTGAAAAGGAAATGAACACGTTTTAAAGATCATGGGTTGCCTCAGTAGCCTAATGTGTCATTTTAGGCCCAATTGGGTCTACGACGTTACAATTTGCAAACACATTTGCCTTTGTGATGTCTTTTTTTGTTTGCTAAATTTATTTCATCTCTTTGGGAGAGTGTGTAAGTAAGGTTTTAGGGTATAAACCTTGTGTGTCTTTGTAAAGTTACATCTTATCCTTAAAGGTTTACAAATCGAGTGGATTTGAGAAATCCTTAGTGTGGATTTAGACTTGGTTTAGAAGTTGAACCACTTTAAATTGTTGTGCAAAGTTTTTAATTTCTAATGCTTCTTCCACAAATAATTCAAAGGTCAATTCACCCCCTCTTGGCATTTTTCGATTGTTCATAAGAGCTCAACAATTGGTATCAGAACGGGTCACAAATCGACAGTTTAACAATCTTGTGAAGATCTTTGAAGCTCTCTATCAAATTCCTGAAGCAACTGAGAAGATAACTTCCACATACGGTCAATGCTACCTTAAGATTCTCCCTCCATATATAGACCACCCTACTACAATGAATCAAATTACTACTATTGGAAAAATAGGATGATGTTTTTTATCCAATCCATCGACCTTGCAGTTTGGGATGACATCATCGATGATTTTCCCATACCTCCAAAAAATCGAAAGGAGTGGACAAGTAAAGATAGGAAGCTTGCCCAACTCAATACCAAAGCCATGCACTTCCTTTTTTGTGCTCTTAGCCCAGATGAGTATAGTAGAGTATCTTCATGCTCTAATGCTAAGGATATTTAAGAAAAATTAGAGGTTACCCACGAAGGAACAAGCCAAGTGAAGAAGTCAAAGATTAACATTCTCACTCTCAATTATGAGAACTTCAAGATGAAGCCCGATGAAGACATCAAGACAATGTATGATCGGTTTACCACGATCATTAATGACTTAAAGAACTTTGGAAAGGTTTATCCCAATGAAGAGATGGTGAGAGAGATGTTTGCCTCTTTTCCTAAATCATGGGAAGGTAAAGCAAATGCCATCGAAGAAGACATGGATTTGGAGTTATACACCTCAATGAGCTCATGGGTTTTTTACTCACTCATGAGGAGAAGCTTCAAAGAAAGAAAGAAGAAGAAGAAGAAGACAAGTAAAAGAAAAAGAAAGAGGTGAGAATCACATTCAAATCAACTAGTGAGAGTAATCAAGACACAAGTGAAGAGGTGGATGAAGATGAAGAGATGACCAAGCTCTTCAAGAAATTCAAATGATTCATGACATCCAAAAAAGACAATAAGCATGAATTGAGTAAGAAAAAAGGTTCCCAGTGTGCTATGAATGCCAAATAATGAGATATGTCAAATATGAATGTCATCTTCTAAAGAAGAATAGATCAAGCAAGAAGAAGGACTCACTTTCTAAGAAGTAGCTAACCTTTTCCTTATAGCCATCTAAGA
The DNA here is from genome assembly GCF_006381635.1 of Hibiscus syriacus. Lineage (NCBI taxonomy): Eukaryota > Viridiplantae > Streptophyta > Magnoliopsida > Malvales > Malvaceae > Hibiscus > Hibiscus syriacus. Next base: position 5,836,179 of record NW_024062743.1, on the reverse strand, counting down.
AGTTTAAAAGGTATCCTCTATCTCATCCAATTAAATTCATATAAATTTGATGCGTTACAAGATGTCTATTATGAATTAATATTAAAATGTGAAGTCATGATTTCAAAACACAAAAACATTCATTGAAAATTGAAAATGACTCACTTTCTAAGACTAATTGTGAACTTGAAATCAAAGTCAAGGATTTGCAAGAGAAATTAAATATTTTTAAGAAAAAGAATTTAAACTTGCAAAATTTGCTTTCCAACGTTCATAAGGATCACCAAAAGAAAATTGATGATCTTGATAAAGAAAAGGCTAATTTTGACAAAATCATTAAAAATAAATTTGAAAGAAGAGAGTTTCCAAAATAAATTTTCTCAAAAATAAAAATTACAATAAAAATTCTTATTCCCCTAACTATTTTAAGGAAAAAGATTATATGGGTCCCTAAAGGACTCATTGCTACTAAATACAAGGATACCCTATCTCTATGGATACCTAAGGGGACTAAATTGCTTGAAACTAACATTAATTGACCCAAAAAGATTTGGGTACCAAAATTTGCATAATTTTCTATTGTAGGTGTGTTGGAGCAATGGTGAACAATTTCAAGGCATTTAAGGCTCTAGACACAGTAAGGAATGACACTTGAAGAAAGGGAGATTTAACAAATCAATCTTAATTCAAGTGGTAAATGTTTAATTTTATGCAATTTTATGCTTTTATGTGATTACATGTGTTTTTGTGTTTGATTGTGTGTCCCCAAGTTGTGCTTAATTACAATTAGTTAGGGGGAGTCAATATTGCATTATTGTATTTTTGTGGCCTTGTATGCTTAATTTAATATTCTTTGGCCTTAATTAACCCTTTGGTATGTTTTGGACCATGTTTGTTCAAAGTATAAAATTCTTTAAAAGTTCGTAATATAGACTCTAGTAAAGTACCTAGAAGAACACTCTATTTTAGTATCAAGTTATAACTTTTAGTGCTTAAATAAGTTTCTAGTGCATTATATAGTCTTAAAATCATTAGGTGCTTATTTTGAAAGCTTTTGAGGATAAAAAATGTTATTTTTGGCATTTCAAAGCTTTTGGTATCGAGATCAGTGCTTTGGTATCGATAATAAAAATCTAATAGCTAAAATGGTATCGATACTCCTTAGCCAGTATCGATACTAGGTAGTGAGTCTCGAGACCGCCTGTCTCGGACTCAAAATCAGGTCCTTGTACCCATTTAAAGTGGTTGTTTTCCCCCAAAAGTTTAATTTTTTTCAAATGATCAAACCCTAAACTGAGACCCCTCTAAAAACTCCCTCTTTTCCACTCAACTTTTATGCAATTTCGTGCCTAAATCTTCACTCCATCATCATCTAGAGTGGATTTACATCAACATTGTCATTTTCATCAAAAAGTCGGGGTAATTTTCTTAAAACCCTTCCCCCCAAAATTTAGGTTTAAAATCTATTTTAATTCATGTTATTAAGCTCTTTTAAACTCTAAAAATGATTTATAAGTTATTTGAACAAATATACTTTGCTTTAACAACACGTGTCATTCAAAAATTTATTTTTATACAAGCTTCAATTTTTTTAATGTGCAAAATTTGTCAAAATTTGTTGCAATTGATTGTTTATTGGAGATATATGTGCATGTTTTTCTTGCAGGAGTTCAACCCATTCACCTTTATTAGCCTAGAACCATTGTTTTAGGTTTGCCTTTCAAGTGTTCGACAAATTTCCCCAACGAAAATTTCTTTTGTCGTATCTATTTTACGTCATAAAAATGCCTCCTAAAACTTCCAGCAGGCGTCCTAGGACTAGTAGGACTATTCTACAAAGTCAATCTTTACATTCTGCTAGCTTTGAAATTGCTTGTTTTTGGAACCCCGATGTTCTTTACTTGTTCAATAGTTTTTACAAAAAAAATTTGTTCCAAGTATATAATAGATCCTGATTTTCTCATGTCTGAGGAGTTTCAATTTCTTATTTTTGAAACATTCGTCTTGTGGGGATGGTTGGAATTGTTTTGCATTCCTCCCAAGGTTTTATCCAAACCTTGTTCGTGCTTTCTTCGCTAATGTCATTCTTGTCCATGCCTAAGGAAATGGGGATAAAATTGTTGGAATTGAGTCGTACGTTATGGTCCAAACTTTTACTCTTAGTCTTTCCTCCATCACTGCACACTTAAATATCTTTGATAGGGATGATGATCATTTCAAAGAAGTTTTTCATTCTCATTTTGAGAGATTCCCAAACGACAACCACACCCATCTCGAATTTCTCGACTACTTGTTACTGCACCTCATCATTTGGTTCATCCGTCCTTCAAGTGGTAAGGCTACTTATATACGCACTTGCGACTATTGGTGGTTTTATAATATTAAAAACAACATCCTCCCAAACTTTGCCAAGATCATATTCTTAGACCTTGTTGATGTTGTTCATAAAAGGTTCAACTACTCCAAGACACTTCCCTATGCTTGTATTCTTAGCTACATATTTAGGGATAAACTTAGAGTGCCTCTCAACCTTGACCCTCCAATTCCCCTTGTTAGGGTAATTGATACCAAATCGGCCCACAGGCCAATTGGGATTTTGATGACATGTCTGGTGAATGGTTTTCTTTTAGACCAAACTTGGACGTCATTGAGGATGAAATGGAAGAGCCACCAGTTCCACCGCATCAAGTGGAAATTTCAATGAAGACCATGTATGATTACATGGTTCAAAACTTCGGGGACATACATGCTCATATGACTACCATTGATCACCGCTTGCACTCGTTTGAGTCTACCATAGATCGTCGCTTGGACGCACTTGAGAATGACATTCATTTGATGCATCATCACTTGATGACTCCCTCTCCTTCTCTATCGCCTCTAGAAGATTAGGCATTTATTTGTAATTTAGGACAATTTCATTTTGTTTTGGACTTATCAATTTATGAGTTATTTGGGAACTTTAAGTTATTCTATGTTTGACACTTGAGTAGTTTGATACTTTATGGATTTATGTTTGAATTATCGATGTTGATATTATGCTTTTGAATACTTTATGTTGAATATTTGAGTTCCCTATACACTAACTTATTTTCTTTCTTGAAGTTTAATTTGATTTTGCTATAACAAAAGGGGGGAGAAATATGTATAAGTGTAAATTTGCTATTCAAAAATATTTTTAACCAAAAATTGTATTTCTAAGGGGGATAGTTTATTTTTAACAAATTATGACGAATTAATTTTAAAGCAAATTTTCACAAAAAGTCTTGTTACATAAAAAACGGGGAGATTGTTGAACTAAATTTTGATTTTGATATAACATGATTATTATAATATTTTTAAATTGTTAAAATTTTCATTTCACAATATTTATAAATAATTTGTCATAAACAATTTTAATGTATTTTAAGTGTGAAAAATAATCTCCAAGTGTTTTTGAGTTAATCCACATTTTATAAACATATATATTTTTAAAGCAAAACACTTAATTTTTTCCAAACCATCATTCAGTCTCGAGACCATTTATTCAGTATCGATACCAAAATTCCATAATGTACTTTGGTATCGATACCAAGGTCTCAGTCTCGAGATCGATGGGCTTGTACATATATTGATTCAAGCAATATCGATATAGAGGTTTAACGACTATAAATTTGATCGTTGGAAGACTCAGTCTCGAGACCAACTTGTTGGTATCGATACCAAATGTATAGGTGAGCATTAAATGCTCAAAACTAATGAATTCAACAGCTCTATTCAATCCCCAACAACTCTAAACATCTAGATTGATGTTAGAAGACATAAAATGGACCAAGATTCAAATAGAAATAAGAAAAAAAGTCAATTGCAAGATTTTTTCAACATCAAAAGAGTTTTTAGTTCTAAATTGTCAAATTCTAGTGTACACTTGTGAGCTTATTGTTTATTCTTTCTCAAGTGTAATTTGAGAGTGTGCTAAACTATTTGCAAACACATTTGTCGTTGTGAGGTTTTTCTTTTGTTTGCTAAATTTGTAACTTCTCGTTGGAAGAGTGTGTGAGCAAGGTTTTGGTTAAACCTTGTGTGTCTTTGTAAGGTTACACCTTATCCTTAAAGGTTTGCAAATCTAGTGGATTTGAGAAATCTTTAGTGTGGATAGCTAAGTTAGTGGATGTAGACTTGATTTAGAAGTCTAACAACTCTAAATTGTTGTGCAAAGTTTTTAATTTCTATTGCTTCCTCCACAAATCATTCAAAGGCCAATTAACCGCTTTCGGCGTTATTATGTTGTTCGAAAGAGCTCAACATATTCTATATAGTCCTTTGATATTCTCTTTTATATAAATCATCTTATACTAAATTTCTATTTTAACCCAACATTTTTTTACAGTTACAATTTAGCTTTTTAAGTTATACATATTTCCAAATCAGTCCCAATTTAATATTTTAACATCAGACTCATCATTATATTATCTATACTTCAAGCACTTTCATTTATTAACCTTCACAATTTATTCAATTTACATTATAATCTCCAAGCTTTAGTAAACTTACAAATTAATCTAAAATAAATATCCCAACATTAAATCAATATTTTAACATTCGATTTCAACACAATATTTAAAATTTTTCATTATTTAGACAATTTCCATTTACGCCCTCAAATTTTTCCAATTTTTTAATTTAGTCCTTACACTCTTACATTTTTCCAATTCCGATCCTAAATCCATAGCATAATTTTAACTTTAGGGTAAATTAATTTCATCTCAATTTTTTATTCTATTTAGTATAGTCCTTTTTGACCATTTAATCCCAAATTCAAACTTCATAAAACTAATTTAAACATTCTAACAACATATTGAAATTTTATTCATTAACTTTATACCAAATTCCATTTCAGATCATAACTTATACAAATATGTAATTTAGTCCCCAATCTTAATAATCTTACAAATTAGCTTTGATTCAAGCTTCAATTAACATAACTAAAATTTCCAGCATTTAACTTAAACATAATGCCTCATAAATTGCAAAATTTTCACTTAAGTCCTTATCTTTTCAATATTTATGATTTGGTCCTCAAACCTAACTTTCCAAATTAGTCAAATTTCACCTTCTAACGTCAAATTCAACATTTTAACATTTTAATTCCAGCATAACCCCTCAACTATTAAACAACTACATTTGAATCCTTATATTTCTCAAAAATATATGAATTAGTCCTAATTTTTCTCTAATTTTCAAATTTGATCCCACTCATCAATCTAGTGTCAAATCCATCATTTCCTCATTCACTTTCAACATAACACATCAATCATTAATCAATTTCACATCAATCCCTATATTTCCCATAGTTATGATTTGTTCCCTATACTTTCACAATTTTCCAAATTAGTCCAGCTCGTATCCTAAGCATGTAGAATCACTTATAAATCATTTCTAAACCTTGTATAAATTTTCAATGATTTTCCCTTAATTCCTTCCCTTAGGCCAAACCTATCTATGTTAGGGTAGCATGGTTTTCACTTTGATTCAAGCATGAATTCTACCTTTATTCATCAATTCCATGTAATTTCAATTAATCCTATATAAAAAACACTTCAAATACAATAATTCTTCATGAATCATAATCATGGCCGAAAGATAAAAAAGTGATTCTAATGATCGTTAATTAATTTTCATACTTGTATATCATTTCACAACACTTTTAACTTCATAATTCAATCTTAACTCATTGATTTCTAACCTCCGTTTCATTCATCATATTTATCAATTAAACAATTCAAGCAAAGAAACAATAAAATATTAACACCAAATAATAGATAATTTAATCTAGATTAACTCTCTATTTCATGTCATAATCTAAAATTCAAGGAAAATAACTTTAAAATAAAGAGAATGAGAAAACTTAACTTTTTTATTTTCCTAAGGGCTCACGGCATATATAAAGAAAAGGGTTGAGGACAACTTTTTTCTAGATTTTTCTTCATTGTTCATGAATATAAAAATCATTTAATGCCAAATTATCATTTTGCCTTTTAACATTTTCAAAGTCAAACATGAACAAAATATATCATACTTTCCCATTTTACCCATGTAACTTTTAAAATTTACAAAATAGTCACCATAATTAACTTTTTCGATTTAACATAGAAAATTTATCTAAATTCCAAGTATTCATGTCAAATTTAAACGTTATAAAATATATAAATAATATTTCTTACCTCTTTCCATCATCCTTTAATTTTTCTTAATTTTCTGATTCGATGTGGTTATTTGAATATTTTATTGAACTTTATTTCTTTACATATTTTTACACAATATCCGGATCGAATTCTAAAGGATACATAAATACCATTCTTAAGGGTAAATTATCCATTTAAGGGTCCAAAATATATAACTTTTAAAAATTACACTTTAGTCCTTTAACTTTTCTAAGTTTCTAATTTGGCTACTAAACTTTTAAAAATTTACATTTTAGTCACCAATCAAATTTTGAGGTTTTATAGATGAACCATCGATAGGTCATCAGATTGGTGAGGTGTCTGATTCTAGATTGGGGACACCTAATTTATTTTGATTGTCGTCCATTGCTGAAAAACCAAAAGGTAAGATGAATAATAGATATTAAAATTGATATTGTTTCTTATATAGTATTGTGAATAATATAAATTTAAATCTAAACTGTAGGTTGCAGGATCTGCGAAAAAGTTTAGTGGGAAGCAATGTTAGAGTGGAAAGATGAAAAAATTGTTAGAAATTAAAATGTGGAATAAAAGGTTATGTTAAGGCATGAATTGTTAGTGGCAAGCAATTGTGGATGAATATTTGTTTGCTATATAAATGGAATGAATATTTGTGTGCTTCATTATTTGTGTTGTTGATGAATATTTGTATTCATATTTTTTATTTCTATCGTCTCTGGTTCAAATACCATTAGGGATTGTGGATTTTGAATATGTGTTGTTTGATTATAATTGGAATAGTTCGTTGTCAAATAGGTAAGTATTTTGTATTGTAGTTTGGGTTAAATAAGTGATGATTTGAAAAAATATAACCAAACATACTTTTGACTCAACTAAGTTATTATCAAATTTGGGATGCAACACATTACAGTACATGGCATGGACACATTAAAACTGAATGAATAAGTTGGCGGAGGGGTTAATAGAGAACTATAATTAATTTTTATTTTGTTTAAATTGATATTAATATACAATTCAATAAATAATTTTTTAATTAAATTTATTAAGTTATTGTTATGGTTGGGTGGACACTGGTGTGGTAATCTCATCAGAGTACAAGTTCATCAATAATAGCGTTTTTCCTTGTAACTAATCGGTAAGTTAAATTATTAAAAGTATATATAAAATGAAGTGTTATGGATGGTAAATTAGTAACGATTTGAAGTGGAATTGCAACTCATGATTTTAGACGTGAAAGTACAATATAAATATGTTACAGATGTTTATGGTCCCATGATGAATGACTATGCTCACGTTACCTATTGTAATAAGGTAAGAATAATTAGCTTTTATATGTTGTATTTAATGTATTATAAAGAAATATTATATTTTCTTAAATAACATATGACACAGCTCCTGTTTTCGACTAATGACAATGGAAGCCATTAGTATTTGTTGGTGTTGGATATGATTTTGAAGGAAGCAAGGGTATATGACACTCTTGTTTCATCAAGGGCAAAAAGGAGAGTCAAAGAACCAAAATAATTGATGATTAACTTGTTAAAAAATAGTATTTATATTGCATGCTATATTTTAGATAATGGTGGTGATCTAAGTTGAAATATTTTAAGGCATATGAGATCATTAGAAAAAGGTTTTAATGATTTGATTTTTACGAGGTATTTGGGATGCCTAAGCTACCATTGAAAGATTTGAAATTTATGGTGAGAAAACGAAAGATCAATCGAATGGTATTCATTTTGACAATTTTAAAATTTAATTTGTCTGATACTTGTAACAATTGTATGAATCATATTTGACAATAAACTATATTGTACAGAAATGATTGTGGATTAAATATTCGAATATAGGTTGTTGGAGATTAGGATCATATGAGACTATTAACCAATCTAGTTTCCTATGAAAGAAATCTAAAAAGGAATGAAATCAGTCAGGGTAGCTTGATTCGTAAGCGTGAGAAATAGAAAGAGAGCGGTGTTAGAGGGAAAACTGATGAGACTAATTACTAATTTTGTATGTATTTATTGAATGTTGAATATCTATGCAAGTAATATTTCAGGTTAGTTTAGAAAAGGTAAAACTAAATTTTTTGTGCATATAAGTCTTACATACCATGTTTTATTACCGTTACCGTATATGTAGATCGATACTAGCAATACTCCAAAGCTCGTCGTTGTCCTGAGACGTAATGGAGATTGAAATTAGAAAGAAAGAGTAAAATTGTAATACATTATGGTAAAATATATATGCCAACTAACTCCAATAATTGTCATCATTTTTGTTACCCAATAATGTTCCATGTACTCATCGTCAAAGAAATCAGGCTCAGTTGGTGGTGAACTTGTTGGCAAACTGAGTTTTAATCGTGGACAAGTAACTTTATTATGCCCCTCACGTTTGCAAACCAACATCACCTAATTTTGGTCTGCACCTTTTTCTTTGGACCTTCTTTTCGTTTGGCTTATTTACTTGGAAGGTTGCAAACTCCATGAACGTCTTTTTTATCTTTCATAATAAACGAGTCTTCAAATTTTGTCATTGCTTTTTTGAAAGACTCGTCAGTCTTTGATGCAATATAGCATAACCGAGTTGAAGTTGCATGTAGAGAAGTGAACTGTGCTATCTGCATTACCTCGGGTGGTACATTGAAATAAACAAAAATTGGTGCGGAAGTCTTCGCATCCTTTGTCTTCCTACTAAGAATTAAAGACATCGGTAGATATATGTAATACCATGTTCTTTAGTACGTGCAGTTGATGTAGACATAGAATTTTGTCTATCTCAAATTTTCTACAGGAGCATGTCAGGCTTTCTGAAACGAGGTCAAAACAAATTTCAAGAATCTTGTTCTAGTTTTTGTACTTCGACAACAAAAAAGTTTGTGATTCATCCGATATTTTCATCTATTCCCAAAACCGATGCAATGTTGCCATTGTACGTGATTGACAATGATGACCTTGGATAACACGATTAACAAATGGAAGACGTTGCACATGAAAAGAACATTACTCTATCATCAGTAATGGAGTACATGGTTAATTTACAAGAAAGTTTGGATTTTCAACTAAAACACTTGAATGATTAAATCGGGGCAATGCGAGATGCTACATCGTCAATGCGTGACGATATTCATTGCAAAATGTTGAACATGCGTCAGGAATTCAGTAAATAATACCAAAAGAGTTATATTTCAATACTTTATATTATAACTTCTAATATTAACACTTATTTTTAATGTTTTTGGTTTTCTTATAACAGAGAAGGAGATTAAAGAGGAAGAACTTACAGATCTCCTTATTTTTTATGTCAATTAAGTGCTTGCCTATTTTTCAAGTAAGCTAAAAGTACGAACTACAAAACAATTTTCTATAAATGATTTAAAGCTCGTATCGTACTATTTTAACATATTTTTTTTCTAATGTTATAGATTTTATAATGAGACCAGATGTATTACAATTTAATCGATTTTGTTTGGATACTTTTATTGTTACCGTTTGGTTTTTGAAGTTGAGCTAATCATTGTTAAGTTATTTAAATAATTGATAATCGTATGTTTATGATGTTAATTGTAACAAATTTCAGGCATAACATTGTGCAATCAGCATTTTTTATTTTTTATGTAATATTATAAAATTAAAATGTAATATTTCTTTTATTATTTTTATAACATTTTGGGATTATAAAAACCCCAACTTGAATTGTAACAGAGAATGGTTTTCTCCCCAAAAATTGTAATCAAGGTAACCTTTTGATTTTATTTTTTGCTCTATTTTCTTTCTTTCTTTCCGGCCAGCTTGGTCCATAGAGGGTGAGTTCTTGTCGGTCGGTCGAGTTACCACCGTTGGAGGTGGCGTCATTGAGGTAGTCAGACCATCGGAGTTGCTGTCGGTGTTCATGTGGCACCTAGGGATAGGTATTTTTGGTTAAAAGGAAAAGGGAAGAGAGGAGAGTTGGGCGTTTGGTCTCATCCTACCGACATACAGTGACAATGAGACTTAGGAGCTCTCAGCGGTGGATGGTCGGTGTTGTGAGCATCAGAACTGGTGACCTTTCGTTGGTTTGGGGCTTGTGAGAGTTTCGGTTAGTTATGGGTTTCGACTAAGATGAGGCAGTGGTTTTGGGGCCTCATAGGATTCTTTTGCATGCCTGTGACGTCGGTCGGGGTGAGGCCATGATGTTGAACGGTGTGTGACCGGCGGCGATGAGTTTTGAAGCTTTAGTGAGGTTCTCGACCAAACTGTGCGGAAAGGGGATATTTTGTGTTTTAAAGAAAAGGGTAAATCATGCCTAGGCTAAGGATGACAACGGGCCGGGTTTGGACCGGGTATTGGTCCCCCCGTCCTGTTCCGTTTAAAAAACCCGTACCGTTCCCGCTTAAAAAACTAGGGATTTAAATGGGGATCCATCGGGTAATTGGGAAAATCGCAGGGAAACGGGTATCCTTGTTTAGCATAAACGGTTATTTAAATGGGTATCGGGTCGGGTGTATATATTTAAATTAAATATATAAATATTATATATATTTTTAATTTAAATTAAATTTATTAATATTATATATATAATAATTATTTTTAATATTTATCGGGTATCGGGTAATCGAGGCGGGGATTACTAAACCCGTTCCCATCCCCGTCCCCGTTTAACATAAACGGTTTTTCCCCATCCCGGTCCCCGTTTAGCATAAAAGGTTTTTCCCCATCCCCGTTTAATTCGGTTTTCGATTTTCCCCGTCGGGTTCGGATTTTTTTGCCATCCCTAGCCTAGGCCCCCTCATTTTAGTACCTTTTTTTTATTTTGACCACCTATTTTAGGGGAAAACTACACTTCAGTCCTCCAACCTCTGCCGCATTTTTGCATATTGGTCACATGTTCCCTTTTTTTAATTTTATTTTATTTCAAATTTCATGCATAATTGTCTATTCATTTCTATTTTAGCCATTGTTTAATTAATTTATTTGTTGTTAATATTTGATTCGATCTTTCAGTTACCCGATCTTGGGTATGACCCACATTTTACGATTTAGACTTTACTAATTTCTAACTCTATCTTTTTATTAATTTGTTTGAATTATTATACGACCTTGTGGTGACCCAATCTGGGGTATGATCCATATTATTACGGTCCGGACTTATTAACAACTAACTTTTATAACTTCTAACCACTAACCACTAATTATTAACCACTAACTTTTTTATTTATGTATGTATTTTATTTTATGTCCGGATCATGTAAGACCTTGCGACGACCCGCCCCGGGGTGCGACTCGCATTATTTACGGCCCGGGTTAAAAATTAAAATTAACGATAACACTTTATTCTTTATTGCACTTTTATTTTTTTATTTAATTTTATGCAACTTTAAATTTATGTTTTTATTTTTTCTTTATTTAGTTTTAGTCCTCACTTTTATTTGCTTTAATTTTCCGATCTTTTAATTTTCCCTTATTTTTAGTAATTTAATTTCAGTCATTTAATTATTGCACTTTCGTATCCATTTATTCTATTTTAGTCTCGAAAATTTGTATATACATGTTCCATATTTTTTATCAAGTGCCTTATTTTTTTATCTTGCATTTTGATCCTAATTTAGATTACCATATCTTTAAATTTACCTTTTAAATTTAGATTCCTTTTGATTTAGTCCCATAGCTTTTAATTTATTCAGATCGTATAATTAGTACAATTAATTAAGATTAATATTAAAGCCTCCATCTTAGGCTTAATTTCATATTTTATCATTAAATTAGGAGAATTTTTAATTTGGTCCTCGCTTTTGCTCGAGGTTCCACTTTAATTATTTGAGTTACAATATTGATTAAAATTAATTTAAGTTAATATTATAGCCTCCACTTTAGATTTGATTTTAATTTAGTCCCTTTAATTTATGGAGTAATATAAGTTGGCCTTCGCTAAATGCTCAGAGACCTATATCGATTATTCGATTCAATAACTAGTTAAAATCAAGTAAAAATAATAATAGAGCCTACATTTTTAGGTTTATGCCTCTAGGTTCTTTAATTTTCATAATTTGACACTTTAAGATAGAGAAAACCTTAATCTACCTTTAGTTTAATTAGGATTAACAATAAATTGTTTGATTGCATCATGTTTTTAAAACCTTAGGCAATGTTCACTTATTAGGGAGTCAATAGTATATCTCCCACAAGTATGCTCAGGGGTGACTACTGGTGATTCCCGAAATAGGTAGACATCTTTGCAAAATTGCATCTTGTTTTCTAAAATATCGAGGCAATGTCAGGTTATTGGGCACAATAGTTGATCCCCGCATTCATGTTGGGAGGCGAATGCTATTGGCTTTAATAAATGAATATTCTTTTCAACTTTTTATCCATAATGATTTTTAAATTAGATAAAGTTCAAACTCAAAAATTTTAATTCTAAATATAGGGTAATCAACTAGGTACCAATTTTTTGGCGTCGTGGAGGTGTTAATCCTTCCCCACAAGTAACTGACTCCCGAACCTATTTTTTGGTTTTAGTAGACCCTAAACTTGGTATTTTAATAAAAATAAAATGTTTATTAAAATCCCCCAATTTTATTTGGTATCCCGATCGCACCTTAAAATTATTGGTGGTGAATCCTCAAATTTCAAAATCTTTTCAAAGAAAAACCCCTAAGTCGTACTAAGTTTTTACCCGCCCGGGCGAAAAACGATATCGACACATTGTGTTCTTACACTTGGTAAACTACATGGTTTGTCTTCTCAATTTCGATTCAAATAGGTAAGATGCATACATTTCTCAATTATTTCTTTATCATCTTACAAAAAAATAGTGTTTAACTCTTTGTTTAACTCTTTCTAGGACCAGGACAAGTGCAAAAACAAAGATGAATTCACATTTTGTAAAGATCTACATGATGTCTGGAATCAGTATAATCGATTCACCCCAGTAAATACATTGTTAGTGGATGATTCATCACAAAAAATGAGTTATAATCCAGTAAATTGTAATTGTTTTAATGTTATTCCTATCATTGATAAGTTTGTTCATTTTTATTTTTTCTACTTCAATAGCAATACAGTTACATATGTATGCAAACCTTTGAAGGATCTTCGGACGACAATGAGTTAGGTAAACACTTTATTTTCCACTTATACGAAAATGGATTAGATTATTAAACAATGGTTTATTACCTTAATTTGATTCTTTAAATAGATTCTTAGAAAAAAGAAGCAGAAAAATATGGGAGTACTTACCGAAATTGACTAAGGCGCATAATGTTCTAGAATTTGTCAAATATAATCCATTTTGGTCGATTTAATTTCATTGTGGGTTGTACTTGAAGACTCATGTAGCATTTTAAATTTGGGATGATTTTTATATACATTGTTTTATATTTATGGGTCAAAATCATTCAAGACTAATGTTTTTATTTTTATCTTATTGATACAAATCATATGATACCTCAATTACAAATAGAAGCCATCATGCTTTTTTACCTCTCATGATAAATAGTTTAAACACCTTTCTTTTCTCTCTTTATATCAAAACAAACCATCATTTTCTATCAATATTTCATAATATGGAGTAATCAACCAACAACTAATCGAAAAATCTTGAGCAAGCAACCAACAACTCATTGAAAATCTCGACCAATCAGCCAACAACTCATCAAAAAATCTCGAGCAATCAGCCAACAACTCATCGATATATTCCTTCAAAGTTACTTATGTAATTATTTATGATTATCACCCTATTACAATTTGTCTAACATAATTCTTTCTTAGTTAAATTGCTACAGTATATGCATATATGTTGGTTCGGCAAAACTAGTTAATCAATGTTCTATATATAACATCAAACGTCATTTGTAAGATTGTTTTGTAATAAACTTCTAAAATTTTTATGTCAGTATTATGTAACCCTAAAATTTCTTTCATATACCTTATTAGATTTTATTTTATTTTTCAATTCAAAGTTACTACATGTCCATCATTGTAAGACATAAGGTGGAAGATTGGATATGTAAAGAATATCTTTCTTCAAAGCATGACTCCAACATGTTCAGCTTGTTTAGATAGAATTGAGAAGAATACAACCGTCTAAGAGATGTACATATGTGTTTGAATAGGAACGCAAACAATAAATGTAAACAAAATAATTATATACCATTCACACATTGACCATCCTTTCAATTTTCATAGTAAGTGGAATCGTCAGATGTTAAGTTTAGTTCTTCGATCCGTGGTTCTTTCTCTTTTTTTCTCCTATAAACAAATATTTCTAATGTTACAAGTTCCACTTCTATATTTCTTGATGCATCTTCTTTTAACTTTGGATTTGAACTGCAACAATATGTATCTACTTTAGCATATTCAACAAACAATTCAACATGACCTACCGAATTCACTGTGAATGTGTCAATCATTTTTTGAGTTCATGCATTATTTTTCAGATAGCTCATTACTGAATGTTGTTCAACCAAACCTCTGTGAAACCTATAAATTAGTGATAAAATTGTTTTATTTCCCTCTGCACCAACCTTGTTTGACACTTGATTCATCAAATTGAATAATTCAATGACTTCAAATAAAATTTTGAAAGATTTCGCCTCACAATACACAATCCCTAAAATTCTTTCCATTGACAACAATAAGATTTGCGCTCACACACAAACACTACTAAAAATATAAAATGATTTTTTTTTGAAATATATGTCAAGTTAAAACGATTCCTATTGCATTTATCTACACAATAAACGTGACTTAAATAGTAATATTCCATTTCATACACAGTAAAGATTAATTTCTCTAAGGAACAAAATATAGATTCCATTTTTATGACTTGAGCTTTCTTTCTTTCCCGTGAACTAAAGTATGCTTTAAATGTGTAATGCATGCGACTCTTTCCCCTGCTAAAGTCTGTCAAGTAATTTTCAATGCATAGAAACTAAATTTTACCAAAATTTTCAAATTAAAGTATCGAAACTCATACCATATGTATCTATATTTAAAATTTTGAATTAATCTCATCGATATTTTTAACCAAAAATACCGACCCCTCTATATGTATAAAAATATTTTTAAATCCAAAGTATTAAACTTCACATATAAGTATCGATATTTTAAATCTCAATCTTAATTTAAACTTTTACATTATTTAAAAGTATCGATCATCCTAAATTGAGTATCGATATTTAAAAGATAAAACATCATTTTATATTATTATAAACTACTCAAAATATGGTAGCACGAGTAACGTTAACAGTTGTGCCTTGTTGTTATCTTAGCTGGTTAAGTTACAAGTTGAAACCGTGTATATTATGAAAAAGTAATACAAACTTGGTTTCTTGGATAACATTATAAGTTGCGCTTTTGATAAGTGTTTAATTTAGTTAATATTTCGCTTTTAAATTACTCCTTAATCATTGGTTTTTGTGGCTTAATTGTTCGTTTTGATTCATTTTTTGTGTAGGACGTCATATTCTAGAAATTGCACAAAAATGACAAAATTATGTAGTTTTTTTATTTTCGGAATCAAAGCTGACTGGAATTCGAATTTGAATTAAACTCAAGTTTAGGATAATATTTTAACCATTATATTTTATCTTTGTATTTTAGTTTAAATAGATTTTATTATTTTAATTAGGATTTAGAATATTATTTTAAATATTATTATTTTTAGGTATTTTAGTTTAAATAGTTTTAAGTGTTTTAATTAGAATTTAAGATGTTTTACCTTGTTTTTAGGATTTTGAAGGCTATAAATACCCTCTAAAGGTAAGCCTAGAAACATATCTCTCACTTCTGAGAATAAAATCTTTTTTCTCTCTAGCTTTCTCTCTATTTTCGCATATTCCTATTTTCTTTTAGAATTTCATTTTCAATTATGCTAAGTATGACATTGGTCATAATTAGCTAATTTTCTGTCAAGCCAAAGACTAAAGCGAAGGCTCAATTCCAAACATTAGAATTGTAAGGTACTTAAATTGCTTCAGATTTTCTATATGTTTTCTAAGCTTATTTTTCAAATCAAAACGATTTCGACATTGGTCCGGATATTGTTATAGTTAACGTTTGAAGAAGGATTTGCTTATTGAAGAATATTCAACTTCCCGAGAACACACTTAGCAAAATTGTTTGCTAAGAGGAAAATGAGATCGAATCAGTTATTGTTGAAACGACATAATCCGAGTCGGCAGCGAAGAATTGTCCTTGTAAGCCGACGTGAATCTTTAAGTAAAAATCTGTTTCGATGATCCGAGGAACTTGAGGTGAAGCTGAAGTCTGAGGCTGTTTTCACAATAAGTTTCTCTTTATCTTAATCTCTTTAATTTATTTATTTAATTTTTATATTTTATTTTAAAAACAACTTATAAAAATCCCCTTTTATATTTATTACTATTAATATTTATTATTTTATTATTTTTCCTTTTTTATAATTATTTATTATATTATACCTTTTTAACTTTACCTGGACTTTTATCTTTTCTTAAAATCAAGAAACAATTTTACTAAATCACAAAAACCATAGTCCCTGTGGATCGGCCCTGCTTCTATATACTACTTTTTCCTTTCTATTTAATTAAGAAGCTAGGAATTATTTTGATAGCAAAACGACGGTTATCAAATTGGCGTCATTGCCGGGGACTGACGGTAAGTACTGATTTATTTTTCAAGTTTTTGATTTATGACCAGAAGAAACCCAGGTGAACTAGTAGATCTAGATCCAGAGATCAAAGCACGAGCACAAAGAATCCACACACAAATGCTCCGAGAAAAGATAAAAAGACAAGAAGAATAAGAGCAGAGTTCAGAAACATAATCAAATCTGGAGACTGAAGCAGACACATACGACATTCCGATGACAGAAGAATAACAAATGATCCGAGAGCTAGCCACAACTCCTGTCACTCAGACACCATTATGCATTAAGTTTCCTAGTGGTGAGACTCTGTTTCAATTAAAGACATGACTCATTCATGTTCTTCCCACTTTCCATGGCTTTCCCACTGAAGATCCGTACAAACACTTGTTGGAATTCCACATGGTTTGCACTAGCATGAAACCACAAGTAGTTACTGATGATCAAATTAAATTGAGAGCTTTCCCTTTCTCTTTAGCTGATTTGCTAAAGATTGGTTATTTTATTTACCTCTAAATTCAGTTAATTCATGGGCTGACATGAATCAAATTTTTCTTGAGAGGTTTTTTCCAGCGGCTAAAGCAAGTGAGTTGTGAAGGGGAGTTCGATTTAAAGTTAATGGTCAAAGATTGAAGCCTTATTATGAAAATACTCTGGTTGGTCTAATCAAAGAAATCAAATTAGAGAAACCCACACTCTCAAAATTCAGTCGTCGAGCTAACGACGTTAAACAAAAACGCTTGACGGGAGGTAACCTATTTCGATTTATTCATGTTTTATTTTATTTTATTACGTATTTGTTTTTGTTTTTATTTTATTTTTAGCAAACTTTATTTCATTCTATTTTATTTATTTATTTATTGAGCAGATTCGAACATAACAGTGCAGAAAAAACTGATTTGGTGTTCGAACTGTGCAGAAAAGTTCGAATAGAACAGTGCAGAAAAAATTGGTTCGAACAGTGTAGAAAAATACACAGCATATTCGAACAGTACAATAAAATTTTGATATATCTTCTGGTGGCTTCTCAATCGGACATTCTACTCTAGAACAGCTCGTCTCGACGTGGCCGCAGCTGTGGTCGCCACTAAATTGGGGAGTATTCCTTTTCCCTCTCTTTGTTTTTCAATTAATATACGTTTTGGGACAAAACGTATTAAGTGAGGGGGAAGGATAAGCATGTGTCAAATTTTCTCTTGACTTGTTTAATTGTTTGAAATTGAGTTATTCTGATGTTGATATGTTGGGATCGTTGGTTTCTAGTCATGAATTTCACTTTATACTCTTGTTTCCTTTTGGATTATGACCATGTTTTTGAACGAATTTAATTTGCATGACTGGTGAATGTTTTTGTTGAGTATTGATATTTCATGCTTTTGTCGATAGAGATGAACTTGACTCAATGCATATAAACTTTTCTTGTGAGATTTGAGCCTAACGAGCATACATTTTCTTTCTTGCTCATTGTTTGATTTGTGTGTGTCGAGCTAATTAGGATATTCTAGAACTTGTAATCACAATGCATATCGAGACTACATGTTGAATGTAATGTTTTAATGTGATAAGGGCACCTAGGATAAACCCACTCTTCCCAAAAAGCCTACACATTTATATATCCACTAGTGAACCACATTTGAGTCTATTTCCCTTTCTTTGTTTTACACCTCATAATTAAACCCAAAGCCTTTCTTTTTATTTTTCCTCTCTTTTCACACCCTTGCCGAGACTTCAGATCTTGTATCATTGTTGTTCCACAAAAAAATTCAATGTTTAAAAAAACCGAAAAAAACAACAAGTTGTTCATTGTTTCGAACAACAAAAAATACCCTTTGTTCGAAAAAAGGGAAGTAAAAATCGATCGCTTCAATTGTGTTGAGTTAATTGATCAACGAAATAGCCAAGAGGGGGTGAATTGGCAATAAAAAAATTGGTGGAAGCTTTTGCAGAAAATAGAAAATAATTGCACAGTGATTTAGAGTGGTTCGACTTTCTCAACCAAAGTCTATGTCCACTACCTTAGCTATTCACACTAAGGATTTTCCACAAATTCACTAATTTGTCTTTCTTTTGAGGACAAAGAGTAACCTTATAACTCTCTCAAGAATTATACCCCAAATTCTTAAGAACACTCTCTCCCAAAGAGAACAATACAAATTTTGCAAACTTACAGAAAAAACTTACAAGGCAAGATGTTTGCACAATTCTAGAACAAAGAAAGAACACTCAAGAATGAATACAATTTATCACAAATGGTGTTCTTGAAAGCAAAATGAATATTGAATGAAAATAGGCTTGAAAATGCTCAAACGATAAGTTTAAGGCTTTCTCTTTGATTCTCTAGCTTCTCTTCTTAATTGTTGATGATCAATAGCTCCTAAGCTTGTTTAAACACACCTTGAATCACTTATGAACATTGGGGGATCATTGGTGAAGTCAATAGAGCCGTTATTGAGTAATTATCATTTAAAAATCTAGTGGGAGCGTGGGTGCATCGATACACTCTCAAGGGTGCATCGATATACTATGTGTAAAATTCAAATATTTCTACTGTTAGTTGACCTAGTGCATCGGTACACTTGGGGTGCATCGGTACACTAATTATATTCGATGTTTCAAAAGAGCCAGGAGTATATCGATGCATGGTATGTGCATCGGTACATAAAATGGATTCGATGTTTCAATAAAATCAAGAGTCCATCGATGCATGATTGTGCATCGGTACAAAAATGCATTCGAATTAGGGTGTGCATCGATACATCAAGGAGTGCATTTATAAACTTGATTTTTGGCTCAATTTTGGTTCGAAATACTTTGTAAAAATTGTTTCAAAAATATTTTAAGTTTAAAACACAATTTTACACTTTAGTAAGGATTGAAATTAATCTTTGAAAAACTTGGAGTAATATTTTGATATTCAAATAATTTAATCGAATATAATTCAAAAAATGATTGTAAAATCTTAAAATTTTATAACACTTAATTTGTTATATCGAAACATCAAAATGTTTTAACAAATTGTCTTTTATCTATTATTTTTCCTTGTTTTGTTCTTCATCGCGCTTCATGTTAATTCGTGGATTGTTCTTAATTATTTTGATCTCTTGTTTCAGTATTTTAAACCTTTCTTTTCGGCCTTTCCCTACCCTAACCTAAGCCTCGTTACACCTTGTTTAAAGACCCCTTAATTATTGCATTATGTTCATTTTTCATAGTGGAGACCTGATTGGATTCCAAGCCTATGGTAATATATTGGTTAGTTTCGGTTTGAGCGATTTCATTTACCCCAAACACTTTGAGCGGATATGTATGAATCTTTGTAAGGTATTGAGTCGTGTTTCATTGAAGTTGGCAATTAATTGAGATATCATTCTAACTTTAAATTTTCTTGGTTGTACCTTTGCTTGATTGTTACTTAAATTTGGCAAATATCATGGACTTAGTTCAATTGGAAGTTTGAGGAAAAAATTGAATTGAAGATGGAAAATTTTGATTTGGATGTATTAATTGATGAATGTTTGAGGACAAGCATTGAATAAGTGAGGGGGAATTTGATAAGTGCTTAATTTAGTTAATATTTTGCTTTTAAATTACTCCTTAATCATTGGTTTTTGTGGCATACTTGTTTGTTTTGATTCATTTTCTGTGTAGGACGTCAGATTTTGGAAATTGTACAAAAAGGACAAAATTCTGCAGTTTTTTTTATTTTCGGAATCAAAGCTGGTTGTAATTCAGATTTGAATTAAACTCAAGTTTAGGGTAATATTTTAAACATTATATTTTATCTTTGTATTTTAGTTTAAATAGGTTTTAGTATTTTAATTAGGATTTAGAATATTATTTTAAATATTATTATTGTTAGGTATTTTAGTTTAAATAGTTTTAAGTGTTTTAATTAGGATTTAAGAGTTTACTTGTTTTTAGGAATTTGAAGGCTATAAATACACTCTAAGGGTAAGCCTAGAAACATATCTCTCACTTCTGAGAACAAAATCTTCTTTTTCTCTCTATTTTAGCATACTCTTATTTTCTTTTAGAATTTCGTTTTCAAATATGCTAAGTATGACATTGGTCATGCTTAGCTAATTTTCTTTCAAGCCGAAGACTAAATCGAAGGCTCAATTTCCAAACGTGAGAATTGTAAGGTACTTAAATCGCTTCGGATTTTCTCTCTGTTTTTTTAGTTACTTTCAAATCAAAACGATTTCAACATTGGTTCGGTATTGTTATGGTTAACGTTTGAAGAAGGATTTGCTTATTTAAGCATATTCAACTTCCGAGAACACACTTAGCAAAATTGTTTGCTAAGAGGAAATTGAGATCGGAATCAGCTATTGTTTAAACGACACAATCTGAGTCGGCAGCGAAGATTTGTCCTTGTAAGCCGACGTGAATCTTGAAGTAAAAATCTGTTTCGATGATCCGAGAAATTTGAGGCGAAGCTGAAGTCTGAGGTTGTTTTCACAATAAGTTTCTCTTTATCTCAATCTCTTTAATTTATTTATTTAATTGTTTTCTTTTATTTAATTGTTATCTTTTATTTTAAAAACAACATATAAAAATCCCCTTTTATATTTATTACTATTAATATTTATTGTTTTATTGTTTTTCCTTTTTTATAATTATTTATTTTATTATACTTTTTTAACTTTACCTGGAATTCTATCTTTTCTTAAAATCAAGAACCAGTTTTACTAAATCACAAAAACCATAGTCCCTGTGGATCGGCCTTACTTCTCAATACTACTTTTTCCTTTCTATTTAATTAAGAAGCCAAGAATTATTTTGATAGCAAAACGGTTATCAACTTTTTTGTTATTTTAATTGGTTAATTTATAAGGCTATGGCTTCTTGGGTAACCTAATTCTATAAATAGGATCTTCCTCCCTCCTAAGATAACATAATTAAAAATGAGAAGGTTGCAAAGTATCAAACTTTTCCACAAATACCAACGTATAAGTATCGATATAAATAAAAAAAGTACCAAAACTCATAAAATATGTATTGTTATTTTAACTATCGATCATATTCATCAACTTGTTCAATATCTAAAAAAGTATCAATCATCATCTCATAAGTATCAATATTTTAAATTTCGTTCTTTTTATAAACTAATTCAATTTTTAAAAGTATCAATCATTACCATATAGTATCGATATTTTAACTTCTGATCTTATCTTCAACTTTTTCAATATTTACAAGTATCAATAATAATATACTAAGTATCGATATTTAAAATTTCGAGCTGTTTTTTTTTGTGCAACCTATTTTATTAATAAAAATATTAACATAACATATCACAAACTATTTTTAGTGACATTTTTGGACGCAACATATTTTATTAAAAACATATTAGCATTACATTAGAGGTCATAACCTACTTTCTTAGTGAACAATCACATTCTTGGGCGCAACCTATTTTATTAATAAAAGTATTAACATTACAAATCACAACTTATTTCTTAGTGAACCATGACATTATTGGGTGCAACTTTATTTATTATATATATGCATAACATTTTTCAGCTTTTAAATTATTTTCTTA
Source organism: Hibiscus syriacus (assembly GCF_006381635.1). NCBI lineage: Eukaryota > Viridiplantae > Streptophyta > Magnoliopsida > Malvales > Malvaceae > Hibiscus > Hibiscus syriacus. The sequence goes on along the minus strand of NW_024062743.1, from coordinate 5,813,865 downwards.
TCATGGGAAAATCTAAGGCTCCGTCAGCTTAAACTCTAATAACATTTTAGGCGAAACCTATTTTATTAATAAAAATATTAACATTACATATCACAACCTATTTCTTAGTGTACCATGACATTATTGAGAAAACTCGTATTTATTATATATATTCATAACAATTTCAACTTTAAACTTATTTTCTTATCCTGGGAATGTCTAGTGCCCCATCAACTTAAACTTTGGTAACCATTTAGGGGCAACCTAAAATGTTAATAGTATTCATAACATTTACAGTTTATAACTTATTTTCTTACCTTGTATAACATATTAGTGTAACCTATTATGTTACTCCGATCGAAACTTTTTCAATTCCAACTTATAACATTGTAGGTAGTGCTTTTAACCTGTAACTTTTTTACTGGTCAAGTCGTTTATTAGCCTTATTTTAGGCGCCTCACAGCAGAACCTTCGTAACACTTTTATATCATGCATGTACACATTCTAAACATTATTTCATTATTATACAACCATATCACTAACACTTATACAAAATATTTTGACTAGATTAATCGAGACTTGCGAATTTTTTAAATAATTATAATTTGTAAACATTATAAATTATTCACATTAATACACATATTTAATTAAATTTCAGACAATTTTAGGCTCCACTTTATATATTAGCTTATTATATGATGTGCAAGGATTTACAAATAACCCTTAGAATTATTCGAAATATGATTAGATGTGTGTAAAATATTTACTATGCTTCCTAATTATATTTATATACAAAATTTTCAAGTCTCGACCAATTTAGTAAAACTACTTTGTATAAGTTTTGATGATATGACTATATATTACATGTATATATTATATATAATACATATTTTTAAATTTTTAATAATCAATAATTTATTTTATTATTTGTAATATATTTTTATTTTTAAAATTTTTAATAGTGATTTTAGTGTTTTCTCAAGACTTAAATAAAGAAAACCTATTTTTAAAAAAGAAATTCTATTTTTTTACTAGACTTAGGTAAAAATTATTAAGTACGATATTTAAATAAGAACAACTATTTTCTCTATTTACAAGACTTAGGTATGAGATCTTACTTAAATGGCACTAAATGCTTTACCCCTTGACTAAGGTATTTCCTTATGATGTTTTTTATTAACTGTCAATAAAAAATGATGGATGCTGATTTTAAAAATTTTGAATCATTTAAGGTTTCTACTATTTCGAGGGTAGATACTTTCAAGTTTGAGTGATTTTAAGTTTAAATTTTTTTTATTAGATCATTTGTGTTTGTCAGTCAAGCTGTTCGAATTAGATCATTTCATGTTTTTCCATTTAGAGTTAACACTTTTTTAAGGTTTAAATTAATGCACTATTGTGCCGTAAAATATATCATTTGTACCGAATTGTTCTCTAAAGTATTTTGCGGAACGTTTTATCCTCTAAAGTTTAATTTATTATCTCATTTGTTTCAAATCGTTAACTTTGTTAAAAAATACAATGGTTAATTACATATTTAGCCACTAAGCTATTTCTATGTTTTATTTTGGCCACTCAACTATTTCTTTATTTCAAAAATCATCACTAAACTTAATATTTTTTTCGTTTTGGTTCCATTTTTATTTCAGTTGCATTAGAACATTTAGCATAACACTGGAAAGAGTTGTCACCCACATTGGCGTAGTCATGGTAACTTAAGAAACTATCGATGGTCACATTGCCACTTTAGCCAAATGATTCTACATTTCTACTCTACCAACATATCCTCATCCAAGTCTTTATTTTCGTATTTCTGCATGCACATATTTTTTTCTGACATGCAATAAATATGTTTTTTTTACCTCATTAATTCAGGTCCAAGTTTTTAATTTGATTTCTCTTCCTCTTGGTTATTTCAATGAGGTCATCCCATACGCAAACAACTTGATGCAATTTTTCTAAACGATATTGGTATTACTTTCACTCTTTTTTTTGAAAATTTCATGGTTGTTGATCGCTTATGTCATGGAGGTTCAACAGGGATCCATGTTATCAAACATATAATTTTTAGACGTATTTAAGTTCCCATAACCGTTTGCGGAGGCGGTTGCGTAGGTGTTGAAACTCTGGTCGAAAACATTTGATCCATTAGTGTAACTGGAGAATAAATCCTTGTGATCGGCATAGTCCCAAATGTGTCGACAAACGAGTCGAGGATAACATTTTCATTTTCAAAGTAGTTCTTGAAGGTGTCAGCTGCACCGGGATCACCCGAGTCGTAGTTGGTAGTTCTTGTCTAGGTAAATGGCAAAGTTGACGTTTTTGGAGTGTTTCTCGAGACTAGGCGATAAATCGAGGAAGAAAAAGAGTTTAGCGGAGGAGAAAAAGAAAGGGAGACAAGAATTAATCGGGTGGTTTTGAGCGGCGAGTTTGGAAAAACTGGCGGAGTCTTCAACGGTTAATGGGGATACTTTGGAGAGTAAAAATTAGTCTTTGAGATTTCATTGTTGAGCTATTTGTTCCAATTATGACCGAACGAGGCTCTAGGAGTAAACGAATTTCTGTCACCAATGAATCACCAACACCGTCGAAAGCCACTTGTATTGTTCAAAAGCAAGACATGATATATGTTGAAATAAGTAAAGATAATTAACAAGAACAAACGAAAAAACAAGAATGAAAAAGAAAATCGCTTATAGTAAAGGATGAGAAATGGAGAAAGGATATGAATAGAAAATTTCATAGAGGAAGCATTTCTTTGTATTCTATTTTCTTTTCAATTTCCCCGAGAGTGAAAGTTTGTGTAGCTATTTTAAGAGTTAGGACAAGATTACAATGCCGCCGTCGATAGTTTCTCAAGTTACCGTGACCAAGCCAATGTGGGTGACTGATCACGTGAAATGTACTGTACCGTGGCATGCAAATATGTGCAAGCATATACAATCAATGCAAGTAATACAGTAGAGAGTAAGTATCGTCTCCATAGGAATTGGACGTATTTTGTAAGCAAGCTATAGCAACCAAAAGCTGTCACGAATTAAAACTAAGTATATATTTACGATGGTATGAACAAATGAAAGTATAGTTGTGGAAAATGGTATCTATAAATGGTGATGGAATGTTGTGGCAAGAATGGAGTGAAGTGGAGCAAAATTATTATGGTGAAAATTGTTGAAAATGTAAAAGAGTGTTGAGGCAAAGATTTAAGTAGAGTGCAAAAGTATGCTAAAGTAGTAAATTAAATTAAACTTTGGAAAATGGGATAAGACTGACAACCTCACACAATCAAGCTTTTTTAGAGGAAAATGATATGGAATTGCTATGACAATAATATTTTGTGCTATGGATGATCTATGCTCCTATGAGTATTATGCCCGATAGGATTTTCTGAAAATGCTCCTAAACTTTCTCAAGCAAAGAACCTGACAAACTATTGCTACGACAATACCTCTCAGCTTGAACTACAACACTAGCCTATCGACTAAGTCCTATCCTTTTAGTCGAATAAAAACCTCTCCTTATCTCCAAGGTGAGTTAGAACTCCCATCCCAGTTTGGTTCCCTTTCTCACGTAGATCTAACCTAGCTCTCTCGATACTAGGTATATATACTTATAAAATGAAAATCTCTCAAAAGCCCATACAAGACTATGTATATTATGCTACAACAAACGACAATCTCTCAAAACCTCTTACAATGCTATAATGCATAATGATAAAAATAGTGAGCATAAGAATTAAACATAAAAACATCTAACCATCCATTAACATAAAATAAAATCATCCAACACAAATCCAACACCAAATAAGGTAGTACATGGTGTGGCTAAGTTCATCCAAGATCATTCAAGTTTAGTACAAGTCCAAATAGATAGAAAATAAAGCACAAAGAGAAGAATATTCCTAATGGGCTGCTACCGTGACCCTTAGCTCCACATCCATACACCACCTTAGCAAGCTAGCCTCTCTCGAGGTCTAGTTGCTACTCCTTGAAGCTCGGTTATAAGGATGCCACAAAAAAGGGATGAAAAAGGAAAAGGAAATGGAAAATGTGCAGCCGCCTTTCTCTTAGGTCACCTCCCCAAAGATCTCCTTTAAAATATAGGGCACCTTGGTATTTATATAGGGAATATTTCTACGGTTTTGGGATCAAAACTCCCTTTGTACCCTAGGTGGCGTCATCATCACGTGAATGGGCAGTTATTGTGGCAGGTAGTCCCAAAATTTATAGCAGGGGTGGTAAGTCATTTATGGTTGGACAGCTTGGCAAAGATATTTTTGTATTTTGTCTTTTCTGCTACAAGTCTTCATCTTTTTATCCCTAAAATTCTATAACAACCATTTATCCATTATGCTACAACATATCTTTCTCTAGAATGCTTCAACAACTACATCTTCTCCTTAAGCTTTCATCGCCTGCATAACACCACAATCCCTTAGCAGCACCAGTTTTTAATAAATTCTTGTTGCAGCAAGACTTTACCACCAAATGCAACTATATGACCCAAATTCACTCTAAATGCTTTGACTTGGGCATTAAAACAAACAATAACCTAAGTAAAAAATGCATAAATTACATACTTTTTTACGGGGTTATCACACCCCAAAAATTAAGCTACTGCTTGTCCTCAAGCAATGGATAATAATCAGTAAAAAATAATTATATGGCAGAGGTTTAGTCAAGAAAGTAGTGTTGGAATAAAATTTCAGCCCTCAGAAATAGTTGGCTTTAACATGTTAGAAAATCAGGATATCAAGATTTTGTTCTTTAGAGCAAAGCCCTTTGCATTATGTGTGCATGATTGTATCCAATCTATTCTTAACGAAGTTAGAAAAATCCTAGGTAAGTTCCCTATTATGTTGTAGCATTTCTTTACCAATTAAGCACACAATTACTCCCATTAACATTAACATAACATAAATTTTTATTTTTTTTAAACTGCTATGAGGGGAGTCAGCCTATCACAACTTCCATCCACACTATAGATGAATTGGAGCAAACATTTTATCCCTGAGCTAGTCAGGCAAGTCATCTCGTGACTATTCATTCACTCATATGCTACAGCTACCATTTATTGAAACGTGGTATACAAGCATTGCTACAACAAATAGGAGTGTCCTACAGTTATTCTGAATAATTTATTCGCAATTAAAAAAATTTATAAACGTAAGGGAGTTTCATTCAAGCATGTATCCATAAAGTCCATTATTCATAATTTTTACTGCAACAGGCAAGAGTTCTTTCATAGAAATTTTCTAAGTACCTTAAGCATAAAAAGCATACAACTGTGTATCAAAGGTTCACAAAGAATCATGCTCTAAAGTAAGTCCTATCAATCCTGATAGTCATGTACATTCAATTCACAAGCATGGAAAAAATTTATTATCATCGGGCATCCTTAACTTATTTCAGCAAAAACTAACTTAACCTAACTAAATACCATAACATAGTTCTACTAATACTATCGATGTGAATGCTTAACTATGGACAATACATCCCCCAAACTTGAAGGTAACATTACCCTCAATGCATGAAAACTAAAGTAACTAACTAAACTACATGAATGCAAGTGCTAAGAGAGGTGCCTCATTATGTGGTGTTTTAACCCCAGTACACCTGGTGTGTCTTTTCTTTGGGGGGGTTTAATAGGTTCAGCTTATTGGGTGGCCTTCATCGGGTTGTGGACTCAGATGTTGTAACAAATGTTTCAGTTTCATACCCGGCTGACCTTTTCAAGTGATGTCAGGTCATGGGCGTTCTACATTTTGTGGCAGAATAGGTGAGGGTGGGTTCTCTTCAGTTCCATTAGTAGAGTCTGGAACTTCTTCATCATCGATCTTGTCAGCATCATCATGATAGGCATAAATTTGTTACCATGGAAAAAGAATATCTTCATCCTCAACATCGAACGAGGGGTAGGTATCGAGCTGCTCAATGTCATAAGGCTCCATGGGCTCGGTAGCATTGGAGTTGTTATCCTCATTGGATTGTTCTTCTTCAGTAGGTAGGGCAGTCGTCTATCTGGTCTGATGGTCTATAGTTGGTGAGCCTTGGTCAATAAATATTGCAGCAACATTTTTTACCTCCAAAATGTCTTCAGGGAATGAAGAAAACTGTCAGGATTTAAAGGTAGCATCTCCTTGAAAAAATAGGACATGACCTCACTATTTGCTTCACATAACTGAAGAGACATGCATCTCGGTCTCCAGCCTCTCCGTTCGTTCCTTTGTTTCTCTATAATAAGCTAATATACCTAGAATTCATACCTTGGCAACATTTTTACACCTCTTTTGAGGGTCTCCTTGGGGTCATCTTCATCAAAACCCATCAGCTCGGAATTAGCTTTATAGTTATACCAGCCTTCATTGGGATGTTTTCTTCGAACATCTCTTCCACCACCTTTTTCTTTTTATATATGACAGTGATCAAGTTTGTAAAGATCAATGTGCCCTTTTTTTTCTTGAGACAGTCGATGATCTCATCGATATTGATCGGGTGCCCAAACATAATGGAATGAAAAAAAGCATCCCCTGCAGCGAGACAGTTATATGGTGTGATGTAAACATTAATCGAGTTTTAATGAAGTGATTCCATACCTTTGCTTGATCCTTCAGGCAACTCCTTTCTACACTCCATTTACATAGATTCTCACCCTTACAATGTGTCCCTTGGAAGCACAGATCTTCCAAGATTCTTATGTAGGTTTCAACATCTGCCTTAGCAATAAATTGTGCATGTTGGTTGCATACGTTCTCAAGATCAAAGACACGATTGATGGTGGTCGACGTAAAGTGAACTTTTATCCCCCGTACCCATATTCCATGCTCTGTAGGTTTGGTGAGGTGAGCATAAAATTCCCTCACAATGGTTGGGACGGCATCACCTGGATGTTGAGTAAAAACCACCCAGTGATGTTTTTCTATCATAGACGTTACTTCAGGGGTGAGAAGTTCTTCACCTTCCTCTAGAAAATGAAACCTTTCTCTAAGCACACCATCTAGCCTTTTCTATGCTAGAATCTCTCATTTGTGTGTCATTTTTAAACTTCTCGATAAGGGTTTACAGCGACGATTGAGACAAAGATCCCTCACATGAAATATTCTTGCATCGTGCCATCTCATCTATGACAAAAGAAAAAAGAAAAGAAAGCTTTGTTGTGGTAGCAATGGGGTTTCATGATGGAAAGAAGAAAAAGAAGGAAAAGCTTGGGTGGTGGCTATGGCAAAAATCGGATAAAGAAGAAGAAGTTGAGAGAAAAAACTAAAGAAAATAAAATGATGAAGAAAAAGGTAAGGTTTTGGATAGTTAAATACAAAAGGGGTTGGTGTGATATGGAAGGTTTGGGAAATTAAAAGGTAATGGGGAAGTTAATACAAAGTATGAGAAAGAAAACGAAATAAATAAATAAAGAAAAAAGATTTGATTGGTGGGTTTGAAAAAAAAAAGCTTTTGCGATTTCCTTCATTTTTCCGCCTAAACCAAACAAATTTTTAGGTATATCTTTTTTTCATTTTTAAGCTCTTTCCCCATGCTTCCATATGTCCTTGTATGAACTAGAAAACAAACTAGAGTTAAAAAAACTAAAAAAGAAAGAAAAGAAATGGTTAAGCGAAAAAATTATTTATATACAAACTACAAAAATAAAATGTTACAGATGAAATTTAAAGGGTAGATAGTTCAAACTCTAAAACATCATGGAGGAGAAGTGTTTACTTGTCTCTCAATATTGGGGATCTAGTATACACCTTGAGGTGTTGGCTATTGACCTTATACATTGATCCATTATCTAGGTTTTTGATATCCACAACTCTATGTGGGTGCACGTGATACATTTGGAATGGCCGAGACCATCGAGACTTGAATTTTTCTGGAAAAAAGCTTCAGCCTAGAATTGTATAGGACTTGTTTGCCTTCATGAAATTGCCACAGCAGAATATTTTTGTCATGCCATCGTTTGGTCCTCTCTTTATATAAGATGGCATTTTTATAAGCCTAAGCATGAAATTCCTTTATTTCATTTAGCTCTACCAATATTTTCTCACTAGCTAACTGAGCATCCATGTTGAGCTTCTTAATCGCAGTAGGCCTTATGCTCCATCTTGACAATAAGATGGAATGCCTTGCCATAGAACAATCTTAAAGGGTGTTCAATGAGCCTAGAGTACCTCATTGAGCTTTGGGGACCAATCTTTCCTCTTGGGGTTCACAACCTTTTCAAAAATCTACTTGATCTCTCGATTGGAGACTTTAGCTTGCCCATTGGTCTGGGGGTGATATGTTGTAACAATTTTATGTCATACCCCATACCTCTGCAAAGCATTAGCAATCAACTTGTTATCAAAATGTGTTCCTTCATCGCTTATAGTGGCTCTAGGTGCTCCAAATCGTGTAAAGATATTCTTATGAAGAACTTCAACTCTTTCTTTGAGTCATTTCTTAGTGTTGTTATGGCTTCGACCCATATGGACACATAGTCCATTGCTATGAGTATGTAAAGATCTCCAAAGGATTATGGGAAGGGTCCCATGAAATTTATTCCCCACATATCAAAGAGCTCTATCTATAGAATGTTTTGCCATGGCATTTCATGTCTCTTCGAAATGTTCCCAGTGCATTGGCATCGACCACATGACTTGTAGAACTCGTATGCATCCTTAAAAAGCATGGGCCAATAAATTTTAGACTGTAAGACCTTTGTAGTAGTCCTAACACCTCCAAAATGGTCTCTACAAGGTGCGTTGTGGACATGGAATAAAATATCTTGTTGCTCTTATTCAGGGATGCACCTCCTAATCACTTGGTCAATGCTTCTTGAATAAATAGGGCTTGTCCTAGTGGTAGTATCACACATGCCTGAACTTCCTTCTACCTTGGCTATTTAAATCAGGAGGCAAAACACCACTAAAAAGAAAGTTAACTATGTCAGTATACCATGGACATGTCGCGAAAAATAAAATTTTCTCCGTCAGAGAATTCCTCCTTGATTTCTAAATTGTCATGGTATTCATTTACATTGTCTAGTCTAGAAAGATGATCAACAACCTAATTTTCAATATTTTCCTATCCTTAACCTATAAATTGAATTCTTACAGTAAAAGTATCCACCTAATAAGTCTAGTTTGGCATCCTTTTTATTCACTACGTACTTAATGGCCAAGTGATCAGTGTGTACAATGACCTCAGTGCCTACCAAGTATGCCCTAAACTTATTAAAAGCAAATACCCTAGCAAGTAATTCTTTTTCAGTGGTTGTATAGTTTATTTATGCTTCATTCAGTGTGCGTCTAGCATAATAAACGACATGAAAAATTTTACCTCGCCTTTGCCCGAGCAAGCTCCCATGACGTAATCACTTGCATCATACATAAGCTCAAAGGCAATCATCCATTCAGGTGGGACAACTATTGCCGTTGTAACAATTTTTTTCTTCAGGTCTATAAACACACTGTAACACTCTTTATCAAACATGAATGACTGATTCTGTTGTAGTAGGAGACAAAGAGGCTTCAAAATTTTTGAAAAGTCATTGATGAATCCCTTGTAGAATCTTGCATGCCCCCAAGAAACTCCTTATACCCTTTATGATGGTGGGTGAAGGCAATTTCTCGATCACCTCTACCATTACTTTTTCGACCTCGCTTCCCTTCTGTGAAATCTAATTCCCCAACATGATTCCTTCTGTCACCATGAAGTGACATTTTTCCCATTTGAGTACCAGATTGGACTCTTCACATCTTTTCAGTATCGTATCCAAGTTGTCAAGGTATTTGTCAAAGTCATCATCCGAGATGAAAAAGTTGTCCATAAATATTTCCAAGAGGTCTTCCACCATATCTGAGAATATGGCTAACATACACCTCTAGAAGGTTGTTGGAGAATTACAAAGTCCAAATGGCATCCTTCTGAAGGCATAAGTGCCATATGGGTAAGAGAAGGTCGTCTTCTCTTGGTCTCCTAATGATATAGCAATTTGATTATACCCCGAGTATCTATCGAGGAAGTAGTAAAAATACTTGTCTGCCAATCGATCTAGCATTTGATTGATGATTAAGAGGGAAATGGTCTTTTTTGTTGCCTTGTTGAGCTTTTAGTGGTCTATACAAATCCTCCAACCCATGACGGTCTTTGTAGGCAATAACTCATTATCCTTGTTACTCACCATGGAAACACATCCTTTATTGGGTACGCATTGCACTGTGATGACCCATGAACTATTAGAGATATGGTAGATTACTCTAGCATCCAGCCACTTGATGATTTCCTTAATCACCACTTTATTCATAATCGGGTTAAATCTTCTTTGAGGTTCCACATAATTTCGTGGCAATCTTCTAGCTGAATCTTATGTATACAATTTATAGGGTTTATTCCCTTCAAGTTAGCCATAGTCCAACCTAGAGCTTTCTTATGTTGTGCTAAGGCATTAATCAAACTACGTTCTTGCTCAGGGGTTAGAGTAGCATATATTATTACAAGCAAAGTATGTTACTACCTAGATAAACATACTTTAAATGTGATGGAAAAGGTTTAAGTTCCAAGGTAGGTGCATGTTGTAGCGAAGGTTTTAGGGGACCAAATTCATCAAAATCTAAATGTTTAAAACACGTACCTGGTCTAGCTAATAGAAAACTAAACTGCTACACCTCTAAAGAAAAAATCCTCGGGTTCCTCAATGCCTTCATCTTCAGTGAGCCTTTCATAGTCTTCGAGCTGTAAAAAGTTGTTGCAGCAGAACTTTGTAGCCTTATCATCTACTTCAAGTCCACGTCTAACACACTTTGGCATTCTTCTGAGTCATCCACATACTTGAGTGTGTTGAAGATATTGATAGTTACACTCTGATCAACCACTCGTATGGTGAACTCTCCTTTCTTGCAATCAATGAGAATGTCATCGTGACTAGAAAAGGTTTCCCTAGAATGATGAGCACATTGTCATCGGCCTCACAGTCTGGTATAAGAAAATCAATAATAAATACAAAATTTTACACTTTCACTTTAACATATTCAATTCTTCCCTCGGGACGAACATGAGATTGGTCAGCTAGTTATAGGATCACGATAGTCGGTTGAGCACTACCAATTCTAAGCTTCAAGAACACTGACTTGGGCATCAAATTTACATTTAACCCAAGATCACATAGTGCTCTCCACATATATGTATCACAAATAGAACAAGGAATAAATGAGGAAGTTTTCTCAGTGTTGAACAATATTCTTTCGATGTGGCGACAGTTTCAAATTTTTCCACCTTTCTTTTCTTTGTGATAATCTACTTGAGAAACTTGACATGATTAGGCATCTTATCAATGACCTCAAAGAGTGAGACATTGATATATAGCTAGTCAAGGATGTCAATAAACTTCTTGAATTAGAAGTCATCATTATGTTTCTTCAGCCTTTGAGGGAAGGTGGTGGGGGTCTAACTTCCTCCACTGCAGTTGGGGAACAACTTTTGATGTTACATTTGTTTGTCGTCCATCCGTAGGTTTACTTGTGTAACCCTCATCATTGTCCTTCACCACAGGTAACTCTTCTTGTGCTTTATGTTCTTGTTGCACAATTCTAGGGTGAGAATCGTTTGTCTTCTTCCCCCAAACCTATCATCTTGATTGAATTTAGTACAACTCCTCAGTTTAAGTTCACTGCATTGCTCATTTCCATTAGATTTAGTGACCTTAGTATCACTAGGGAGATTACCTTGTGGGTGAGCATGTAATGCTGTAGCAATTTTTCCCACTTGGTTCTCCAATGCTCTCAAAGATGAGCTATGGCTTTGCAACAATGCTGCTTGGTTTTGCAACATGTCGACTTAGTTTTAATAGTTGATGAGTGCTCGTGCAACAAAGCCTTAGTAGAAGCCATAAAATCATGAACGGTGGCTTCCAGAGAATTAGCATTTGAAGTAGATGTTGAACATTCATTGGCTTTCTTCCACGACATATGTTACTGCTAAAATCTTGAATTGTTGCCTGCATTGTTGTTGTTTATCCCTTTATTACCCCATAAAAAGTTAGGATACTGACACCATCCTAGGTTGTACGTGTTATAATAGAGGGTTTTTTGCTTTGACTAAAATTCCCCCACGAAGTTGATGGACTCTTGATTGTCAAGGCATTCACTCTCATGGTGATTACCTTAGCATAAGAAACATGCATAGCTGGCCAACTTTACTTCCTTCACCTCGTTGGAACACTGCATATTTTTCAACATATTTGTTATGGAAAAAGGTTGGGCAGACATTGAATCCTTAGCATCTAACTCTAATGTCCCAGTTTATTCCTTCTAGTTCCAAGCCTTGAACAGTGAAATTAATAATCATTATTGGTTATCATGTCAAGTATGTCAAAGGCCTCTTGGAGTGATTTTTTTAGCAAAGTACCATTTACTGAAGCATCTAACATCATGAGTGTGGGTGCATTCACTCCATTGTAGAACATCATGACTTTAGTCCAGTTATGGAATCCATGATTGGAGCACTTACGAAGAAAACTTTTGTATCGGTCCCAACACGTATACATTCATTCGTCATCAGCTTGATGAAAACTTTCTATGACATTTCGAATTTGAGTGTTCATGTTAGGCGGATTATAAAGAAGCAAAAACTTTTACAAAGATCAGCCCAAGTTTCCATTAGCTGATAGAACTCCACTAAGCCAAGCTCTTGCTCGGTTACACAATGAGTAGGTAAACAACTTTAGCTTTAGCACATCTTCGTGCACTCCTTGTTGCCTGAATAATTGTAAAATTCTAAGAAAGCACGAATGTGTTATCTTACATCTTCTTTATGCACCCACCAAACTGTCTAATTGAATTTAGCATGTTGAACATGATTAGTTTAAAGCTCAAAATGGGCTGCCTGGATCTCGGGTGCCATGATCCCTGGTTTGAAATCATCCAGAATAGGAATTAGGTGATCATGAATAGCTCTCGGGTGAGGGACAAGTCCTTCATTCTAAAAGGCTACAACATTTGGATTTTTAAGATCTTGAACTCGCTGAACATCTTGGTTGTTGTTCACGACTCTATTAGCACGATGAGCACGTCGCCTCTAATGGAATAAATGTTTGATCTCCAAAACTAGAGTGGATAAAGTGGTTCCTTAACATTTCTTTCGGTTATGCAACAACAAAATCTGAAAAAGAAATCAACAAAAATAACAAGTAAAACTAAAAAAACTAACAAAAAATCTTGCTATAGTGAAACTTTAAAATAACTAGTTGTCAATCCCTGTACGGTTCCAAAAACTTGATCACATGTAAATGTATTGTGTTTGGCATGCAAATCTGTGCAAGTATACACAATTGATGCAAGTAATACAATAGTGAGTGTCGTCTCTACATGGATTGGAGGTATTTTGTAAGCAAGCTATAGCAAACAAAAGTTATCACGAATTAAAACTTAGTATATATTTACGATGGTATGAGAAAATGAAAGTACAGTTGTGGCAGATGGTATCTATAAATGGTGAAGGAATACTGTGGCAAGAATAGAGTGAAGTGGAGTGAAATTGTATGGTGAAAATTGTTGAAAATGTAAAAGAGTGCTAAGTAAGGATTTAAGTAAAGTGTAAAGTTTTGCTAAAGAAGTGAAATAAATTGAACTTTGGAAAATGAGATAAGACTAACAACCTCACGCAATCAAGCTTTTCTAGAGGTAAATGATATGGATTTTCTATGGCAATAATATTATGTGCTACAAATGATCTCTGCTCCTATGAGTATATTGCCCGAAGGATTTACTAAAAATGCTTTTAAACTTTCTCAACGAATGAACCTGACAAATTAATCCTACGGTAATACCTCTCAATGTGAACTACAACACTAGCCTATCGACTAAGTCTTATCCCTTTTATTCAAATAAAACCCTCTCTTTATCTCTAAGATGGGTTAGAACCTCCATAACCCGGTTTGGCTCTCTTGCTCATGTTGATATAACCTAGCTCTCTCAATACTAGGTATCTATACTTAGAAGTGGCAATCTCTCAAAAGCTCTTACAAGACTAAGCATATTATGCTACAACAAATGGTAATCTCTCAAAAGCTCTTACAATGCTACAGCGGATAAAGATAAAAACAGTGAGCAAAACAATATTTAAACATAACAACATCTAACCATTTGTTAACATAAAATAAAATCATTCGACACATAACCAACACCAAATAAGGTAATACATGGTGTGGCTAAGTTCATCCAAGATCATTCAAGTTTAGTACAAGCCCAAATAAAATAGAAAATAAAGCATAAGGAGAAGAAGATTCCCAATGCGCTGATGTCGTGACCCTTAGCTCCACCGTCATGCACCGCCTTAGCAAGCTAACCTCTCTCGAGGTCTAGCTGCTACCTCCTTGAAGCTCGACTATGGAGGACTCAATAAAAAGGGGATGAAAAAAGAAAAAATGAAATGAAAAATGTGCATTTGTCTTTCTCTTAGGTCACCTCTGCAAAGATCCCCTTTAAATTGTAAGGTACCTTGATATTTATAGAGGAAATATTTCTAGGGTTTTGGCCCAAAAATCCCTTTGTACCCTAGGTGGCATCATCCTCATGTGAATGGGTGGTTATTGTGGCAGGTAGTCCCAAAATTTACAACAATTGTGGTGAGTCACGTGTGACTGGACAACTTGGGAAAGATATTTTTTGCTATCTTGTCTTTTCTGCTCTAGATATGTTATCCATATTTTCCTACGGCAAGTTTTTTAGTTTTCCATCTCCAGAATGCTATAACAGCCATTTCTCCAGCATGCTACACCATCTCTTTCTCCAGAATGCCTCAACAACCACATCTTCTCCTTAAGTTTTCATCGCCAGCACAACACTACAAAAGCAAGACTTTTCCCTCAGTATCATCAGTTTTTTTTAATAAATTTATGTTGCAGCAAGACTTTACCGCCAAATGCAACTATATGACCTAAATACACTCTAAATGCTATGACATGGGCTTTAAAACAAACAATAAACTAAGTATAAAGACACAAAATACAACCTTTTTACGGGGTTATCAGTGACAACTCTTTCCAGTCTTATGTTAAAAGTTCTGAAGCAGTTGAAATAAAAAAGGGACTAAAATGAAAAAACATTAAGTTTAGTGATGATTTTTTGAAATGAAGAAATAGTTGGGTGACTAAAACAAAAACATAGAAATAATTTAGTAGCTAAATATGTTATTTACACTCGTATTTTTAACAAAGCTAATAATTTGGAGCAAACGAGGTAACGATTTAAACTTCAGGGGGCAAAACGCCAAAAAAATGCTTTAAGGTGCAACTGGGTACAAATGATATACTTTAGGGGGCAATGGTGCATTTAAGCTTTTTTTTAATAATTTAGAATAATTATAAGATATTATTTGTTCATAACTTTTCTTAACCTACAACACACTTTTTTTTTTGCCCTCTAGTTTCAAGGCTCTGCCTTGACTAATCTAGGCTGACCTGGGTCACTCACCAAGCTTTGGTGGTGAGTCTCCCAGCGGGGATTTTCTGCATACACGAAGACTCGAACTTGAGACATTGCTTAAGCGATATCAAATTGTTTACTACTTAAACCAACCCCTATTGATGTTAACACATATTTTACAAACACAATTACTTAAAGTTAATACCTCAGGAGAAAATAACATTTTTTTAATAATGAAACTACTCAATGGGTTATTTAACGTTAATACTAAGTTTCAAGATATTCTTGTTACTTATTTCAGTTTCAATTTTCAAATTCCAGTATTTCTTGGGTTCCAATCAAAATTGATAGATATATTTGATGGGCTAGGCTGCAGTGGGTCAGGCTTAAGAATTATTAAATGGGTTAATCTTTGTCACGAAACTTACTTTAAAAAAAATCTTTGGGCCATTGATTTCTACCTCGGAGCTAAAACCTGGAAGAATATAAAACCCAGAAAGATGAGGTGCTTGTGATAGATAACCTTATCAACAAGAAGGAAACTCACAACAATGGCGTCACTGCTACTAGGAGCTGCTCCTATTACACCTCCATCTCTCAATGTTTCTTCATTTTCTCGTATTTCCTCTTCTCATTCCCAAACCCTTGGAACTTCCTTCTCAGTTTCCACTTCATCTCTTTCACTGTCTCCCGCTTCTTCTCCTTCAATCCCTTATGGTAACCAAAACAGATCATTGATTTCCTTTCTTTATTTTATGGGCGTCTTTTGAAGATTACAAAATTTGGGTTTTATTTGGTTTTCAGTTTACTGCGGCAGGGGGGATAAGAAAACGGAGAGAGGGAAGCGCTTCAATCACTCCTTTGGCAATGTAATTGCTTTTCCCCCATTTTTTGTCTGTTCTTTTTTCTCTTCAAATTATGGGATTTGTTCTTTCAATTTTCAATTTTAATGTGTTTGATATTTGTTTTGAAATGTGGTAAAATTGAATAGGCAAGGCCAAGGAACAAGAAGAAGGGGAGAGGGCCTCCAAGGGTGGCGGTTCCACCATCACCACCGAGAAAAGATAAGTTTGATGATGATGAGAAGATCAAGATTGAAATTGACGAGTCCCTTTTTTCTGGTTAATTAAGTAAGCCCACTATGTATGCTTAGTTTGTGTTACTTATCTTGTATTTCTTAAATTGAAAAAACTTGGTTATGCTATTTGCAGTTGTTTAAAACTCAGTTATTCGAGCTTTCTCTGATATTGAATTCTGGGTTCTTCTAGTTTGGGATATGATTGTTCCACGGATTTATTGTTTGATTTCGTTGTGTGTGTCTATGTTTACTGCACCAAATTCTGAGTGGTCATGTAATCATGGAGGACTAGCTTTGAGCAGACTGTGTACAACTTAGCTTTTAGACTCCAAAGGACATATCATGGAGTGCCAAACTGTACACCTGCTGTTGAAGAAACCCTAAACTTGGGATGTTCTATTAACGCTCGCTCTAATCTTTTCAGCTGGTTGTAGGATAATACCAATGTTGAAATTGTCTTTAACTTCGACGGAATAAAACCTGTTCAAAATAAAGTGGTAGTTGTAAAAAATGTCGAATTCACTAAGAGTGATAAGAGGTTAATTTTACCAAGGCTTAATATCAAAATAAGTATCTAAATTATATATTTTTTTCGAATAGGTGTTTAAATTATTTTTGACTCATTCCGGTGTCTAATATTATAAACGTTATTATTTAGGTGTCCGGGCCGTCAACAGTGTTAATTCCTCCGATAATTAACACATGTTACAAACTGATAATTTTAAAATTTCATTTAAAATTTAAAAATTATATATATATATATATATATATATATATATATATATATATATATATATATATATATATATATATTAAAAGGAAAACATAAATTTTGAAATAACTCCAAAACTTTAAAAATCTTTATTTTAACCCTTAAACTTACGTCAGCAACAGTCTTTAGTCATCGATGAAGCATTGCCCGACCTGTCTTCCCCTGGTGACCAAAACCCCCCATAAAATTGTGATCAATCGACGGTCGATCAACGACGAATCAATGTTTTATACCCCATGAACCCTATGATGAAAATCACATCCTACGCGATTTCGACGGCCAATTGACGGAAACTAAGTCGATGTATGAGTAGGATGATGGTAGGGACTATATCGGTCGCGTTGGTTTGTGTTGGAATGGGCGCATGTGGATTAAGGATAGGATTTGGGATTTTGTTGTTATATTATAATATAAGAATAGTGGTTTTTTATAAATATTGTAATAATTTTTAATTTAAAAAATTCAAAATATCAAATTGTGACATGTGTCACTTAACGGGAGAAATTAATGCCGTTGACATCCCGAGCACCTAAATGGGTAACGTTTGTAACGTTGGGCGCCCAGATGAGTCAAAAAATAGTTTAGTCGCCTATTTGAGAAAAACGGTATAATTTGGACTTTTTTTTGTATTAAGCCTTTTTATTAATAAACACAAAGCAAGAAGAGGAAACATTGGTGGATATATGTGTACGGTAAGATGGTATATACCCATCCTGAAATCTGAATTTCTCTATGTCCGTTCTTGATTTTATTCAAAATGTCTACCTTGAAATTTTATATGTATATATCTCGTGTGAAATATTTTCATTATTAATATATGTACTGATCCTGAAAAATATTTATGAATCCGTCGTTGAGAGAAAAGAATTTGTATTTATGTAAAATTGGAAAAAAATAAATAAAGAAAGCAATGAGATCATTTATCTTCCGAAAGGTAAATCCGTATAAATCTCAGATAATTTGATTATAAATTACCAGTCAAAAACACATACATAATGCACATAAGAATTAAAATCTATCAAATAGTTTATTCAGTTAAGAGACCTAATACACATAAACTATCAAAGCATTAATCTGTTAGGTTACTAATCACTTGTGTTTTTTTATTAGTTGTTGCATATAAAGTTGATCAATTGTTACATATAAAGATGAATAAATTGAAAGAAAGAAAGAAAAACATACGAAACTTATAAATCGATATATATATGTACAGAAGCGAATATCGTAGTAGGTCAAAGAAGACACCAATATATTACTTTCGAATACATGCCTTTCAACTGCACCAGTCCATTCTACTAATTAGTACAATTCTTTCTTTTAAAATGTGAAATGTGTTTTTATTAAATATTAATACAGCACGATTCTATACTAAAAGAAAACAGTTACTTGTTTCTTCTAATCAGATGCCTAAAATGGCTGATTCCAAGGAAAATCAAGGCCACTGGCACTATGGGAAAACAAAATGCATGTCTCATTGGTTCATCCCTCCCCTCCTCAGAATCTACGGCCATAAGGGAATACATCAGAATAAGATGTAATGGCCCATCAAGATACACCTACTGCCCTGCAACTCACTGAAGCGGGCTGTTCAAATGTTTCATATTCATTACACTGTGAAAATCTTCCTCACTTTTCTCATGTTCCTACGGCAAATGGGGCAAGTTCCACGAGCCTCTGCTAATCTGCAAAACATTTATTCCAACACTTCAATTACGAAAATTTTTCATCGAGTCAGCAAGATCACAAGTCTCTGATAGGAACCAGTTTCAAGACCCTGGAATTAGTAAACAAAACAGAGTCATGACAGATAACAATTGGCAGATCATTGTACTTTTGTGCAGGTTAAATAGTGAACTGCCGATTTTCCACAGCAACCTACTTTTCATATAAAGATTTACCTAGTTCCACATGCAAAGCAAGCCACACAGTGCCCACACGGAAGGAAGAAGCATTCCCTTGGAGCATCGAAGCAAATTGCACAAAGTCGCCGGGTATTGTTACTATTTTCACCATCTCCTATGGATATGGCTTCAAGAGAACCTGCCAGAAAGTCTTCAAGATCTGCCTCATCACTTGAGATGGAATCATAAGATGATCCACAACTTGAGATATCATCGGCTTTGCGTGAAAGCAGAGGGGTTCGGGCAGAAGCGAACTCCCCATAATGAACACTCGCTTCATCTCCGCTAGTAAATTGAAGCTTGTTTAAGAAGTTTAAGGCAACCAACATGATTGCGGTCATTCCACCTTTCAGAAGAAAAAAAAAATAGAAATTAAAATTTTAAGAGGATATACCTGTAAAGGTTGTAATGAGAGGAATCAAGATAGAACATACCAATGCCAACAATATACGTAATCCACCTTGGACCATATGACAATCTGACAGACCAGTCATTTGCAGCTGAATGCTGTAGCAGCCAAAGAAAGGGACAAAACCAAATGTGAAGCCATTAAGGAAGATTTACAACATATATTGATTATGCCTCTGGTATGAAGAGTAAATGCTTGAATCCGTGATTCTAATACCATGGGAATGCCTATGTAACAACCTACAAAAACAAATAATCTTGAGATACATTGAAAATAAGACTTTAGGTTTGCAGGAGAGATTTACCTGTTCTGGACCAGGAGAAGTCAAGACAATTGAATTTCCTTGAGGAAATAAGATACCCAAGCTACACACACCATCAGCGAAGGTACACCTGTAGTAAGCTTCAGTCGTACTATAAATACAAGCCCTGACTGTGAGGTTTAGTTCCACCTGTTCAATGTATCAACACAATTCTCACATGAAAAAACCAAAGAAGGGCAGGGAATGGTATCCAGGAAAAAAAACATGGGTTTAGTGAAATAGAATGGCAGGTTTGTTTTCACCTTAAGCGTCTACTTGAACTTGAGAATAAGATATCACTAAAATGCATATAGTTGCCACTCAAATCTGAATTGGTAGGCTCAATGTTTCTTGGGAATAAACACACAGATGATCATTAAATGGATCCATGGAAATTCAGTTCTTCCCACTTTGCTCATCTGGTACTCATTAAACTTTTAACATGAAAAATTGAGACAATCAACATTATTATTCTCATGAATCATGATTCAAAGCCCTAGTTATCAAGGAACACAGTGCATCGGTTACTCTTATCATACAAATACCAATCCATGTTATAGTGAACTTTTTACTTCAATAACTACAGCCTGCTTGCACGTATAAACACCATCATCCCAAAGTTTTATTTGAAATAGCAGTTATTTTTATCATACAAATACCAATCCATGTTACAGTGTACTTTTTATTTCAATAACTGCAGCGTTGCAGACTAGTTGCACGTATAAACACCTTCATCCCAAAGTTTTATTTGAAATAGCTGCACCTATGACATTTCCCACCACAGTTACGGCTTACATAGCAATATCGCTTTAACGGATTAAAGTAGGATTCCCTTAGTCAGCTAATAATATTCATCAATCAAATCTTGAAATCCATTCCAACAAACTAAATGGGACAAGCAGCTTGAAATAATTCTATTTCTAAAATTGGTATAAAGAGGCAGCTAAGATTTCAACATCTCAAATATTTTAGCAGCACTTGAAAAAAAAAATAATCAAATGAACAAACCAAGATAAGCAGGTCCAATTTTCATCATTACCTCAATGTCCTCTGAGTTCAGATTACCCAGTGCAACATAATAACTTGCAGATCCATATATGGCCAGCTCAATCATACCACTCCCTACCAAAACTTCAAAAGTCAGTATATAACTTTTTCTATGGCAAGAATATTCATGCTTTACAACTTCTATCTCACCGTCAACAATGTTCCATGATAAAGTCGTGTTAGGATATGTCGGGTCCTCAAGCCATCGAGAAAGGCCATCACTCCCTGCAATGTGAAAAAATAACTTGAAAATTAAATTCCCATGACGCTATTACTTAATTTACAACATTTTTGGACACACTTTATGGAAACATTTCCTGGGAAAGTTATTATTGTTTTAGGGTACCTTGAGCAATTACAAGGAAAACAGAGGAGCTAGTTGAGTTCACATTATATGAAATATTAACTTGAGATCCCCTGTTCAGATAATGAATCCACTCCTGGATAACATCAAAATTGCAACTCAAAAGCATAAATAGAACCAAATTATTCAAGCAAAACAATGTTACAATAATCAAACTTGCCATATGAGAATCAGCTTGAACGGTGGCAGTGTAAGTTTCAGACCAGGTGCTCACTACATCAAGATCTGGAGATTTATATAATCCATAGAGATTGAGCCCTGGCTTGGAATCATCTATCTCCTCCACCTAGTACAAGGCCAAAGAAACTATAAAGCCAAAAATCGCCCCTTACAATATAGAAAAGCATAATTAATAAAAAAAGGTTAGAAAGAGAAAATAAAAGGCAAATCACCTTTACACTCTGAACAAAAAGAGGATTGGGTTGAATAAGTAGAGAACAATTTGGACCCAATTGTATATTCACTGACCCGTAAACCCCCATGATCAAAGTCACAGAAACTGTTCCGTTCCACCCAAGAAATTATGATAAAAATAAATTCAGCATCGAAACAAAACTGATTTAATTATAATTACTGTAACGAACAAGAGATTCACGAGTAAGATAAAAGGTGTAAAAAGATTCGTACCGAAGAACCAAAAGGTTAAAACAACAATGATGCAAGACCACGTTTCATCTCTAATCACTGTTGGTGAGTTATCAAAAGCAGGTAAGTTTTCTCCATAAGAAAGAAGGCCGCCAATGTGGTGATTCTCTAGCTCGGGATTATGAAAATGAAGCTGCCGGTTGTACTCGCGATCTCGCTCCTCCTCTTCCTCGCGAACCTGCGAAGAAGAACCGGAAGACGAAGCTGCGGCGGCGGCGGCGGTGGAGGAGGAGGCAGCTCCTGAATCCCCTCTGTGAGACGAAAAATAAGAGGCAGAGGCGGAAGGTAAACTCCAATTTGGACGAGCCATGGTAGATTGATGAATTAGAAGAAAAATGGTAGTTAAAGAAGAACCCATGAAGGAGAGAGCGCAGAAATTGAAGTGTGCTTGAAAGTTCACCAATCAGTCTTCCCTTGACCGGTAGTTGTTGTTAGAACTTAGAAGCTGGTGCAGCTGACCGCTGACTCCTATTATATACTCTTTGACTCCATTTTACCGCTCATATCGAAACTGCAAAACTACATGCAAGTCTCTTAACTTCAAATATTCCCCAGAAACAGTGTTTTATTGCTCGTGTCGCAAAACAACGTCATCGTCGTCGTCATCAATGAGACGATCTCATTTTGAATGGTCACAACGGAGAAAGGAAATAATATGGGTTTATACGTATATAGAAACAACAAATTCAACAATGCATGTGGCTTACCCTGAACAGACGATGGACCAACATCAATGAAGCAAACTTCAACCAGCTTTTGCCGATGTCAAATTCACAGAACAACAGTTCAAGCTCACGTACAGCTCAAACTACCACCCGGTAAAGCAAAGAAGCTTGCACATCATGTCTCTGTTTTGCTAACTCTTTATTTATTTATTTATTTTTTTGTTAGAATTGGACAAGGTCAATTTGTCAGGTAAGCCAATATCAGCTTCGATAAGGCTGTGAGCCTCCAACGGGTTGCTGGAAAATGGACAACCCAAGCAACGCACTCCTGCCGAGCTTCGCCATGAAATCTGCAAGTTTATTAGCATCCCGGGGTATGTATTGGAGCTTGATGAGCCAATCTTTGTCTAAGAGCTTGCGGATACGATGAACAAAGGTGATGCCAATGCCAGTTAGCAGCCACGATCCCTTTACTGACCTTAGCCTTTGGCAACTCCGAAATGCTCAGTCTTGCTGCTGCAAGCATCTATACTGCCTTGAAGATTATTAACCATATTATTGATGGCTTCAAGGATAAGAGGCCTCGAAGAGATATTGTTTTAAATTTAACCCCTTTGCTACGGATAATAGAGGCCGCCCCTTTCACCGTTGGAGCCATAACACGACGATCACGAGTTGAAATCTGACTATTAGACTTTGGTGAAATAACACTCTCTTTAAAGGAACGGCTGTGTGCGTTGTGGGGTCGAGGGAGATCATCACCGATTGCCCCACTAAGCCAAGGGAGTTATCGAAGATCGGGTTGGTTTTCGCGTGAAGCTGGACCCTTTAAGTTAACCACCTCATTATCATGGCTATTATTGACTTGCATGGGAGCTCCCCTCTTTAATTGAGTCCACGTGAGTGCCCTGCAAGGATAAGTTGCTGTAGTTAAGCATTATCACTACAAAAAAAATATATGTAATTGCCGATGGAATTTTCGAGAGAATTTGCGACGGAATTTAAGTTTAGTAACGGAATTTCTGAGTGAAGAGAGTGGTCAGTAAAACGTTGGTCGAAACTAACATTTCTGAGGGAATAAAATAACTCGTCATAAGTTTACTGACGGAAATCCGTCAGTATATTACTAACGGAAAATTTAAAATCTGTTGGAACGTTATATATAATAAATATATATTTTATGTTTCCGACGAATATATCTTTTCCGTCAAGATAGTTAAAAATATAAAAAGAAAATCTGAATTTTTAATTTTCGATAGATTACATGTTTTCCGTCAGAAATTTAAATCTTAATTTTTTAAAAAAAGAGAGAAAATTTATCGGGATTCTACCCAAAAAAATATTATGAATCTATATTTTTATTTAATTAATTAAAATACCAAATTAATAATATAATTAAAATAATTACATTAAAAAAATTAGATAATAATAATACTAACAAGTCCATGTATTTTGATAATGCCTTAATAAGAAAATAATAACATATGATACAAAATTAAATTCATCATATTAACTAATAACATGACTTTACAACATATATTTCACAATACAATTTCTAATAAATAAATATTTGATTGAACACTCTACATGAAAATACAATATTCAATAAAAGAAAGAGTAAATAAAAGTTTGTACACTAAAGAGTTATTATCATTTAAAAGTTTTAAGCAACCTACAAATATATTGAACGATGTTAGAATAAAAAAATATAAATAAAGTATGAATTAAGAAAAATTACACTAAACAAAATTAGAACTTACATCAATATTGATAGTTGATGATAATAAAAGAGAATGAATTAAGATCTTTTGGAGGGAGAGAGAAAAGTTAAGAAGAGATAAAATGAAGGAAATGAGAGAAGATTGAGTTAGAAATGTTTAAATAGGAGAAATAAAGGGGGAAAGAGTAAGTTTTTAAATTTGATATTGCAATGGAGGGAAATTGAAAAAAACAAGGGTGGCTGAAAAACTCAAAACTTTTCGATGGAACATGTGGACCTGTCAGAAATTTCTGAAAGAATGGGTGAATCTATCAGAAATTTATGACGGATCCACATATTCCATCACAAATTTAAAAAATCGTTTTGATATTTGATATACCAAACAAGTTTGTTAATTAATTTTATAAATTTTAAGATTATATTCCATTCAATTATTCGAATATATTCAATTATTACTTAAGTTTAAAACGTCAATTTTTACTCCTTACCTAATGAAAAATTGAGATCTATACTAGAAATTTTTTTGAAATAATTTTACTAAGTGTTTTGAACTTAATTGAGTAAAAACTCAATTTAATATGGGAGTACTGATATTATGGTTGTAGTATTGATATTACTCCTTTGGTTTTGACTCTAATATTTTCTAGAATCTCAAAATGGTACCGATACCATTGTCTGGTATCGATACTACTATATAGTAGATACTCCTTGGGACGATATCGATACTATTGCTTTCCAACGGTAAAAATATTTGAATTTTATGCAGGTAGTATCATACCATTGAGTGTGGTACCGATACCACGACGCTCTTAGCAGCAATTTGAGTGGAAAACTTTACCCCAACGGCTCTATTGACTCCCACAACAAATCTAACGTTAAGAATTGATCAAGGGAGTATATAAGCAAGGTTTCAAGCCATTGGTGATCAAGAAAAACAAGAGATATAATAGAGAAAGGCTTAAACATCAAGTTTGAGCAAAATCAAGCCAACATTCATCATATTCATTTGCTTTCTAAGAACACTACTTGTGCTTACTTGTATTCATTTCCCAAAAGCGCATTAACCTTGTTGTATTTTCATTGATAAGAAAATAATATATATTAGAAATATTACAATTCAACAAAACATTAGATAATATTAAAACTTGAAGTAAAGTTGGAAACCTAAAAATAAATATCATATGAAATTCAAGAAGCATTATCCTCATTGCATTGTTGTGATGGAGGAATCGAATAATAAGCTTCTTCTTGATTGTTGGGTGGTTGGGTAAAAGGTGCCAAAGGTATGCTACCTCTCGTTTGTGGCTGCAAAGGCATCGAAGTGCTAGTTGAGCCTCTGAAAGTTGGACGCATAAGAGGTTGTATGGCACTGAACACTGGATAAGTGGAGGGCGATGCATCGAAGGGTAGAAACCAAAAAACAAATAATTAGTTAAACAAACTTGTGATCGATAATAATTATAATGATATATAATATTCGATTGAAATAGTGTTTTATGTCCTGATTGTCCATTATAGTTTGCTTCGAAAAGCATCTGAGAGTATCCTTGTTGTTGTTACATTATTAAATTCATTAGCATATCTTGACGTTCTTGGACTTGCCTCAACTGCTCTTTTAATGTATCGATCTCTTCTTATTGCTCTGGATTTCGCGGTATGAACCTTTTTGAAGAACCTGAAGTCTGAGACGTATTATAGTATATGGGAGCTGCGAATCCAATACCAAACACCCGACCCTTTGAGCTTACCCCACCAATCTCCAAAAATATCTTATTTGGCTCAGATGATGCTGAAGATAACTCATCCACACTTGTAGCCTCCTGAGCTGCTGCTAGTGCATGCAAATACTTGTTCTACAAAAAATGATAATGTATTATAGTAAAAAAAAGGGTAAACATTTTGCACTATCTGATTTGTTCCCTATCAATCATGATAAGCAAAAACAGTAGCCGCTCAAAATCAGGATTAATAATGTGATCATTTATTAGTCTATCAATATTGTACATCCAAGATCGATCCATACTGAATACCAAAACATGTTTCTATTGTAATTAATTAAGATACTTAAATTAGTAAAATTTTATTTAATAATTTTTATTTTTTAAATTCCTAAAAAATAAAATAAAATCATGACTTATGGTATTATTATTGTAAATTACATGTAAAAAATTTGAATTATTATTTTTATTAACATGCAAAAAAGAACATTGTTAAACTATATTACATGGAAAAATGTTTTCTTTACTTTTTGATATATTTTGTACCTTTTAAATTAAAAGGTTAATACTAATAAGTTGATAGCATTATTGTGAAAAATAATTAAAACTTATCCAGCTCACAAATTCAGTAGAAAATTTTAGAGTTCTTCAAAAAAAACCAAATAAAATTTAGAATATTCTTTTTCTTTTAAATGTAAAATAATAGCTATGTTATCAATCATTAAAAAGAAGTTTATTAATTAATTAAAAGCAACTTGCATTAACTATAAAAAAGAAACATTTACACTATTTATCATTGAGCATACGCAAAACAATAACCTTTGTAGAGAAAAATTTTATTTTTTTATAAAATGATGATTGAGTATGTTATACATAAGTCATGAAAGTAAATATCTAAATCATTTAGATAAACAACATTCTTCAATCTAAAATTACAATATCAAATAAAAAAATAAATGCATATAAATAAAATAAAGGATAAATCCATAAATCAGTATATTATAATTCAAGTGGACATATAAATAAAAATTAAATATTAAGGTAATATAAAATAAAAAAGAAATACTTACATGAATCAATTTACACCTTTAAAACTCGTTCACCATAAAATATTAAAATTATGCACCCAAAATAATTGTAAGAAAAATAAGCTAAGAAATATATAATAGAAATAAAAAAAGAAATAATAACACATTTACCTTCAACTAAGATTCTAGTGACTTTGTTAATGTGGTCCCGCGGAGAAAATTTGGAAGAGTGACTTTGTTGGTGTCCTGGAGAGAAGATTTGGAAGAGTGATGGTGCCAATTGAGAAAGAATAGGGGAATGGGGGAATACAATTGAGAAGATTTGGAAAGGTAAAGAAAACGGGTATCTCTAACATTTAATAGGTTTTAATTACATATAATTATGTGGGGATTGAAAAGAGAAATAGGTAGTTTTATATTTAAATGTAGTTATTTTTTATTTCTGACCGAATAAATATTCCATCATAAATTAAATTGGTATATTTTAATTAAAGTTAACCAAAATTTCTGACGAAATCATTATTCCGTCATAAATTAAATTGATATTTTTATTTTTTATTAAAATGAATAAACTTTTTGATGAAAAAAAAAGAATTCAGTTGAAAATTACAATATTGTGATAATTTTGTGATGAAATCATTTATTTTTATCGGTAAATTGTAATAGATTTTGAATTCATTGGAAATTTCCATTTTTTGTAAACCCCAAACATACCTTGGAAGTGTGTGGAGCATTTGTGGGTCCCAGAGCGCTGGGGGAATTCCCAGTTTGACGCGTGCCGTTAGCAACGGCTTTCCCCTTGAATTTAGTTTATTGGCCTTGAATTTTGGTGATTGAAATGCTCGAGGAGAATGTTCCGCGTTAATTCTTGCAGGATCCTGACGATATTTGGAGAGCGAGCAACCCATGATGGTCGGCGTGGATCGGGGAGCCGAATCTTCATTTTCCAGATTTGCTTCCGCTATTTGAACTCTCTGTCACAGTACCGGAGTTGGCTGCTTGGTCAGAGATAACCTTCGGTTGAGTAACCGTGACATTGCTCTGGCTAGGCGATAAAGAGTCCTGGTTCTGATTGTGAATGTTGCAAGCTTCCTTCACATGTCCGAACCGACCACAGGTGAAACATATGAGAGGAAGGTTTTCGTACTCAACGGGTTGAATTTTGTCACCGACCACCACCTTGGAAATTAACGGCCGTGTAAGATCAATGTAGACCGCAACTCTAGCGAACCTACGCCTATTGTTGGTTCCTTTGTTGAAGTCCAATTTAGCCACCTTCCCAACAAGGCTCCCAATGCTAGTGAGGATCTTACTGTTATACAGGTATTTTGGTAATCCTGGAAATCGAATCCAGGCCACCACAGTAGTGGGGTACACCTGCAACGTACGGAAATCCATGTTCCATGGTTGCACCATTAAGTACTGTCCATAGACCATCCAGGGAAATTCGGCGAGGACTTTGATGTAGTCTCGTCGTTTTGAAAACGAGCAAGGAAATACCCGTTCTCCAAATCCATGAGCGTGAATGGTTACGAGGGCTGCCAAAGAGCATATGTTTTGTTGTTGAGCGTATTAAGACCAATATTTCGTCCCAACAGTTTAAGGATTACTGTTCGGGCCATGGACGACTCCATAATCTTGTACGCCGGGTCGGAGAATTGAAACGCGGGCAATCCAAAGCGAACACCTGTGATAATATCTTCATCCAAAATATCAAAATCATCATCGAGATTACCATGGATACCCACCTTCTGACGATCGTTCTGAGACTTCCCAGCTAAAATGCCGGCATAGGACTGCATCGGAGGATTCTGATCAGCAGCTTCCATCACAGTGTCTTGCATAGGAGTCGGTTCCACAGGCTTGAAACGGACTTTCTTGGTAGCCTCCGAGTCCGCCGGAGTATGTTGAGGGGAGGCCAGAGCTTCACTTCACTCGGACGCAGATTCAGAGCATTCCATGACGGTTTTCTGCCAACTCTTTGTTTCTTCTTTTTGTTATTCGCGTTAGGTAAAGGCATTTTTTAACGGATGACAATCTAATTAAAGACTAAAAGCCGGTAACAGGCAACGGAAAATGTTATAAAAATTATAATATTTTTTATTAGATTAATTTAAAATATTATTTTTAGTAGTTTTGGTTTACATATTTTTTCATAATATTTTTGGTTTTATTTATATTATTCATAATATTTTAGGTTAAATTAAAAATATTAAAAAATTAAAATTTTATGTTATTATCAACTAAAAATATTATACTTTTTATATTATTTTCGGTTACACTCCTTCCCTATCGTTCACTATCTTTCAATGTTATCAAAATCGAACTGGACCGGCCGGTTCGACCGGTTGAACTGGTTGCGTGTCCGGTCCGGTCAGCCTCTAAAACTAGTTTTACAATAAACCGCTAAAGAACCGGTAGAACCGGTTGGGAACCGGCAAAACCGGTGTGAACCGCCGGTTATGTTTTATTAAAAAAAATTAAATCAAACAACGTCGTTTGTTATAATTTTTTTCAGTCCCAATTTTATTTTCTGATTTTAATTATATAATTATATTTATTATTTAATATGTTTTACACTTTTACTTTTAATTGTTAAGTATTATTTGGGAATTTAAATTTAACTTTGTATTTATTTATCATATTGCTAGTTGATGAAGATCTTGATGTTGTGGACTTTCAAGTTCAAAGTGATGCTATGGAGTTTCAAGTTCAAAGTGGTGATGGCGGTGGTAGTTCAACTAATGTAGAAGTTTTTCTCAATATTTTGGAATTTGAGAGAATCAATTTCAATTAATATTATGATGATTGATATTTGTATTAATTATGTACATATTTTATTTAGTTGTTGATGAATTTCATTAGGTATTGACCATAAATATCATGTTGTAGTTGATTTGAATTATTTTGTTTCACTTGATATTATGGTATTTAACTTATATATATTATGACTTTTGATATTTTTATACATTTTAATGTTGTGAACTTAAAAAGAGTGTTATATATATATATATATATATATATATATATATATATATATAATATTGCTTTGAATATTATAAAATTTAAAAAATATTATTTATATAAATCAGTTCAACCGTGGTTAATCCGGTTGAACCATGAACCAGTACCTTCACCAATTTAAAGTCCGGTCTAATTTAAAAACATGGTTCTTTAAATAAGAATCTCGTTCAACTTAACTTCTCATAGTACCCAAAAATAATATATTCAATTAAAATTTTCAAGAACTGGAAGGAAACGCTTTTTAAAGCTTTGGACATACACCGTCGGTCTACATAATTTATGGTGTGGTTTGTGAGATTTAGAAAACTAATTTGATTGGAATTAAGTTTCTTTAATGAGTAATTATACTATTTTTTATTGAACTTTATTATTTCTCTTATTTTTTCATTGTATTTTAACTTTTATAATTTACTCACTAAACTTTTAAATTATTTCTGTTTTGATCACTTTAAATTTTTATTATTATTTGAATGACGTGATTTCTTTTTATTATTTATAAAAACAATTAAAATATAAAATAAAAATATAATATGGTTGGACGCTACCTTCATAGATGGTGATCATTCGGTCCCATTTCATGGGTCATTTGCCTTGACCCCTTGAGTATGAATCCGGTGATTGTTTCACTGGAAATATCCCAAAACTCAGAATCTCGGCTGAAACATTTCAACTTCCTCACTTTCGATCTCCAATTCGTGGACTTCAGAGCAAGTTCTAAGAAAATTGAAGTCAGATTCAGACTCAGGGTGTTGAGGCGAAACAACTTATAAAATTTGGGACTGAATGGCTAGCAACTACGGTGGTCGACAGCCGTTGACGGTGATGTCCGACCATCTTCTATTTTTTTCTATATTTAAATAATTTTATATTAATATAATAAAATGTCATATCATACGAAAATAGTAATAATAATTCATAGTAATCAAAATAGTAATTCAAAAGATCAGTGAGTAAATTATAAAAAAATAAAAGTATAGTGGGTAAAATAAGAGAGAATAAAGTTTAGTGACGAATGGTGTAATTTACCTTCTTTAATTTATAATAATGTAATTACTTATTGGGCCACTCATCTCTTCCAGCATTTCTATTTAGTCACATAATTGTATTTTTTAAAATCATATATAGGGATGGCAAATGTATCTAGATCCCATGAATTCTAACCTACCATGACTTGGTGGGATCAATTTTTATTTTGAAAGTTTTGGTCAGGTTGAATTCGGGTTTAGGATAAAAATTTGATCTGGCATAATATTAGTTCTCCTTTATATTTAAAGATAATTGCAATATAATATTTTATTTTTTCAAAGTTCTTATTTTACCTAATAAAATGGATTATAGATATGAGATTATCCTATTACGCAAATAAAACTCTTTAGTTTTACACAATTTAGGACCGCTTGATGAATGAAAATAGAAGGTTGAGATTAACAGTATAAAATGAGAAGATATTCACTAAAAATTAAAAAATTAGTCTCAGTCTTTTATTTTCATTCATCCAACGGTCCTAAATCTGTGTAAACTAAAAGCTTGGTTTAAATAGACTTTATTCTAACTCGAATTCGACTCGAATTCTTAGCAAGCTAAACGACATACTTGATTCCCGTCTTGAAAATCTCATAATCAACTTAAAATGTTATATTTTTTAAAAAAATCAAATTATTATTCATATTAACATTTATTTTTTGTTTTTTAAACATAGCATAAGATTTTCATGTGAAATGACCATCCAGCTCAGTTGGTAGAGCACAAGATTCTTAACCTTGAGGTCGTGGGATGAAGTCCCATGAAGGGCATTTCATAATTTGGAGGTCTCATACGGAAGCTGCTCTCAACCTAGTGTTGGGGGCAGCCTACTATCTTACCTCCCCCTTACCCCATTACATATGGGAACAAGGGACAACCAACCATAAGATTTTCATGTACTTAAGATTCATGTTCGAGTTTGAGCTTGAAGCGAGCTATCAAGCTAAGTTTGAGAATATTTTGAGTTTAATTTTTTTCAAGATTGATCTAACTTCAATTTTTTAATTTTTAATTTGAGTTAAACTTGATAATTTTAAGTTCGCTAGCTTTCAAATCGATTCAAGCTTAAAACTACTCAAACTTGACTTGACTCATTTACAGCCTTATGCACAATAATGTAGACTTTGCATATTAACACTTTTTTCTTATATAATGAAATCTTTGGTTATACCAAATCACCAATTAATTTTTTGAATAATCTGAGATGATTAAGATATTATCAATTTAGATTTTTTCTTAATTATTGATAACACATATGTGTACGCAATTACTGAAGCCGAAACCTTTAAGAAAAATAATATTATTTTACCACTAATATTGCTTAATGAGATCCATTATCCAAATTATTAACACACTGCCAAACTTACCCTTCTATAAATACACTAAAGTGAAATCTATTAGGGGCTCACGTATCTTTAAAATCTTTGGAAAACTTATTTGTTGAACATTTATTTTTTAAATATAAATTTAGTATGTTAAATAAAATTTTGAAATAATAATTATAAATCTAACATATTTAGATAAAATTTATTACAAATTTTAAAATATAAAATCTAGATAGATTTTCGGAGTGTTAAAATTCTTAGATTTGTTCTTTTTCTAGAGCGATCTAATTTGATTTTGGCATTCATGTCTCTTAATAATCTTGTATTAGTAGTACTTTTTTGTAATACCCTAATTTGATTCGACCTGAAGATCGAAAGACTAAAACATTACGGGACCACCGAAGTGGCTAAGCCAATTTTTTTATTTAAACAGTGCTTATCATTATCAGAAATCCATATTATTATTATTATATTTTAAACATTGAAACATGTTTTTACAAAATGGAGCTCCCATTAGTGAAATCAAGATACATAAGTTTAAAAAAGTTTATGACTCAAATACAAATAAAGTCACTAAGTAGTACATGTCCATTAAATATGTATGCAAGAAGACTTTGATCCACTGATCCAACTTGGAATCTCGAATTGGAAATAGCTTCTCAACTCGTCCTCCTAAGAACCTGCGTATAGAAACATACTTTGAACGCTGAGCTCGCAAGCTCAGTGCCACACAAATAACTCTAATATACTATATGGATTGGATTATTACATGGCCATGAAAACAAGTATAGAATGAACACGCAAGTACATCTATACACAACAAGTAGGCATCATGGTGCAGTCGGAGGGTCACTTAGTATTTCATGACTCAAACCTCTCTATTCTACCTAAGGTACCCTAGTTAAGACTCAGGTCATTTAACAGCAGAATCTTCATCTAGAAGGGCCCTCATAACCCCTAGGATGCCTCCAGGGTCACATAGCATTGGAGCCCGCATCTTGCTAGTCTACTCAAAGTACTTGGGACGCCTGCAGGGTCACAACATAGGAGGCTACGTCTAACTAGAATTATAAGTGCATAAGCATTGATTTAACATATCTGGATATCTAACCACACAAGACAATTGTCATACGGGTAAAGTATCTCAATGTCCTTATTATTTCCTGAGGCTCACACACAAAGGCTAGTTTTATTTCACCTTAATTCATAGTGTTTCTAGTTGTAGATACCCTCATTAACTATTCTCACTTGTAGTTTTATTAGTGAAGACCCAATGTTAGTTGACATTTTTTCCAAACCCTTCAATCAGGAATGAGTTTCCTACATAATTCACCACGAGGGTATCATTACTAAGCCCTTTAGTATCAATATCAAACCTTGAGTATCGATACTCACCCTTAGAACTGGTACCAAAACTGACTATTGGAATTTTTATGTCCTTATAGTATTGATACCCTCAGTTAGAGTCGGTACTTCTGCACCAAGGTATTGATACTATCGTAGGTTTCGATACCAAAATCTACTTCAAAGTTTTAAAAATTAAATTCTGTAGCGATGCCCTTACTTAGGGTATCGATACCAAAATAGGCCATTGGAATTTAAAAACTAATCATGGTACTGATACCTTACCCTTAAGTTTCTATACCTTATGAATAATATCGATACCCAATGAACAAGAATCGGTACTCACAGCCAAAAACCCCTTATTTTATTTGTTTAATAAACAGTACCGAGATCAATACCCAAACCTAGAAATACTCTGTTTTCAAAAACAATAACCCCCAACTCAACACATAAGTCCTTCTATGGCCATTAAATGTTACACAAAGCTTATTAGAGTTATAGGGGATCTTAATAGGTATTTTTCTTACTTTAATAACAATAATTTCATGTAAAGCCATGCTTGAACCAAAATGAATCTACATGCTTCATACTCTTATACAAGCCTACCATTTACATGGAATCTCTAGAAATGGTATAGAGGAGTTAGAAGTGTGTTACCTTTCACCTAAGCTAGAAAACACTCCAAGATCATCCAATGATAAACTTCTCATTGCTTTTATCTTTGGAACTCTCTCTAACTTCTTTAAATAATCATAAGCAACAAAATAATTTACTAACTCATCTAAAGACTTAAAGAGAATATAAATATGATTCCTAAGCTTTGAAAATGAATTGGGAACACCATAGAACCTAAAACTCAAAAAATCTCTTAAGCCCTACCTAAATTTTTCATGTCCAGAACTTGAGATAGAAGACTTGAATGAAAGTTTGAGAGGGATTTTGTTTCTTACCTTTACAAATCCGGAATAGGAATGAGGAACAAAAGCTTTCACATTTTCTTAACCACAAGAAAGAAAAGAATAAGTTTGAAAATAAAGAAGAATACAAGAAAACATAGTTTTCTTCCAACATGACATAAGTCATCCTTAAATGAATTCAGCCTTTAAAAACTTTAGAGGTGAATCATCTTCTTGGTCCTTCCATCTTAGTCCTAATTCCAAAAACACCCGTTTAAGTCCAATGGGCTCAAGCCGAAACCAATTCAAGCCAAACTTAGCCCAAAACTTCCAAATGGTTTTGGTTTATCTAAAGTTCACCCTGGTTTACCCAAAACTACAAACTGAAAATATGCTACAACTCTCCCCTCCTAAAAGAAATTTCATCCTTGAAATTTGCCTGAATGGAAGAGATGTGGATACTAAAATTGCATAACCTTATCAGTTTTTCAAGTTGCCTCCTCGGTAACATGGTTCCTCCAAAGAACCTTTACTAAAGTTATTCACTTGTTCTTCAACTCCTTAACTTCATGAGCCAAAATCCTTGTAGGTTTTTCCAAGTAAGAAAAGTCTTGGCTTGCCTCAATTTGTTCCAATAGAATGACGTAAGAAGTATCGAAGCGTTACCTCATGAGAATTGACATGTGAAACACATTATGAATGCACTCCATCTTAGGTGGTAAGGCTAGTTGATAAGCCATGGGACCAACCCTATTGACCACCTCATATTGACCACCTCGTAATGTCTAATAAAATGTTGAGTCAACTTCCCTTTGCGTCCAAAATGAAGCACATTTCTCTAAGGTGATACTTTCAAGAAAATTTTATCTCCCACAGTGAACCCGATATCCTTACGTTTCAAATCTGTATATGACCTCTGTTTATCAAAGGCCTCCTTGAGTTTGCCCTAAATCAATCTGATCTTTTCCTTCAATTCTTTAATTAAGTTTGGGTCAACTATTTTTCTCTCACTAAGCTCTGTCCAACACAAGGGAGTTATATATTTTCGACCATATAAAGCTTCTTAGGGAGCCATTTGGATGTTAGACTTTTAGTTGTTGTTATAGGCTATTTATAAGCTATCTCTACTAATGGAAGATGACACTCTCAACTAACCTTGAGGTCTAGAATGCATCACCTAAGAATGTTCTCTAAAATCTATGTCACACGCTTGGATTGATCGCCGGTCTATGGGTGAAAAGGATACCAAAATACAGTACGGTGTCTAAGGCCTCATAAAGTGGTTTTTCAGAATCTTGAAGTGAAATGTAGGTCTCGATCAGAAATGATTAACGTTGGTACTTCATATAATCTCATTATCTCTCGCACATATAATTGAGCCAACCTCTCTAAGTTGAAATCCATTGTAATAAGAAGAAAATGAACAATCATGGTTAATCTATCAACTATTACCCAAACGACATCATGTTTCCACTGTGTCAATGACAAGCTCGTCATAAAATCCATGATCACCCTATCCCATTTTCACTACAAAATATGGATAGGTTTAAGTAGGCCCTAAGGAACTTGATGTTCCACTTTCACTTGTTAGCAAGTGAAACACCTCAAAACAAATTTAAACACCTCTATTTTCATACCCGACCACCAAAATAGTTGTCAAAGCTCTTGATACATTTTGTTACTTTTGTGGTAAGCAATAAGCGGACTATAGTGTGCCTCATGCAATATCTTACTATGTAATTGCTCATCTAATGGGACACACAATCGACCATTGAAGTACAATACCTTTTCATTTCTCATTTTAAATCCAGGCACCAAGCCTTTGCGGACTCCCTCTATTTGATCCCTTAACTTGTCATGTGAACTTTACAAGCTTTTCATCGTACCTACTAACTCATGTTCTACTTCAATTATGTTACTAAGCCTCTATCCCTAGATAAACTCAAACACGTTAGTAAGACCAAAACTCAGTCATTGACTTCGTATTTAGAACATATTCGATCACATTAGCTTTTCTAGTGTGATGGTCGATAATACACTCGTAATCTTTCAAAGCTCTACCCATACCTGCCTCAAATTCAACATTTTTTACATGAGCATGTATTTGGGACTCTTGTGATCAACGAAAAAGTAGCACTTTTTCTCGAATAGGTAGTTCCTTTAAATTATTAAGGCAAGGACTACAATAGCTAGCTCTAAATTATGGGTAGGGTAGCTATGCTCATGTGGTTTGAGTTGACGAGATATGCAAGCACAACCTTTAATTCTCGTATCAAGGCACACCTTAACCTATCCAATGAAGCATCGTTGAAAATGGTGTAATCCTTTTTGGATTCTGATTTAGTCAAGAATATTGCTTCAGTTAGGATAACTTTTAACCATTTGAAGCTCTTCTGATGCTTATTGTGTCAAACAAATTGAACCCCTTTTTGAAGTAGCTTATTCATAGGAGTTGTGGTCATAGAGAACCTCTAGATAAAATAACGGTAATGCCCATAACGCTTAAAAAGCTACCCACTTCTGACACATTCCTTGGTGGTTCCCACTAAACTACGGCCTAAATCTTTTGAGGATAAACCTTAATGTCGTTTTTTGCTACGACATGACCCAGAAAGCTAACCTCTGACAACCAGATTTAAACTTATTAAACTTGGTGTACAGTGCTCCCTAAGATTTTGTAACATAATTCAAAGGTGATGATCATACTTCTCCTATGACTGAGAATACAAAAAGATGTCATCGATGAAAACCACTACTAACTGGTCAAGGTACGAGTGGAAAACCCGGTTCATTAAATCCATGAATGTCTTTGGGGCATTAGTGAGCCCAAACTACATTATTAGGAATTTGTAGTGCCCGTAACGAGTTTTGAAGGTAGTTTTTATGACATCTACATCCTGGACTTTCATAGATAATATTCGAACCTCAAATCAATCTTAAAGAACACACATGCTCCTATGAGCTGGTCGAAAAGCTCGACGATCCTTCAGAAATACGTTTGGGAAGTTGTGTGTGACCTAAATATCCTCTAACACTAGACTTAGAACCTAGAGTTGACTATATGGGAGAAACAATCTTCACAACCTTGGTTAATCAATCTCTAAGTGACCAAAAAAAATTATTCAAGACGTACACTCAACATTCTTACCCGACATCACCCTTACTCCCATCAATATTTTTTAACTTAGTTGTCTCGCGTACACTTCAGCTTGCATCATACTCAACTAGCCAATCCATTCTTATAATTACATCAAACTATCAGAAGTATAATCCATTAGGTCGGCTAAGAAGGCTTCCCCCTAAACCTACTGGTAACGACGATGGATTTTCTACTGAAATATCTATGCCTAAAGGACTTGAGACTCTAACTCCTAACTCACATCTCTCATGGGAAAGGTTATTATAGATGTAAGATAGTAGTCCCTGGATCCACTAATGCAATGATAGAAAATAAAAACGCTATAAATATACTTGATATAACATTGGTAGTATTGTACTCCTTCTGATCCCTCACAAGTATTTCCTCGAAGCCACTCAGCGTCGGTCCAGTTGTAAACCTAGTATACTCAACTATGTTGACGAAAGTTGTACCACCATCTCCGAATGTCCTCGACCATTTGTATAGACGTTGTCAATCTCTGAATCACACTAGTGCCTCACTTACAATCTCGAATAAATTGGTCGAGTGAGCCACAACCAAATCAAGCATTTGTCACTCGATTACATTCTCCTGAATGTCTATTACCACATGCTTGTATATGGGGTGGATCATGATCCTCATTACCCACTATCAGTCACCACTGATACTGATACCAATGACCTTCAATTAGACTTTGACCTATCCCGACACTTATAATTATAGCTAACCTATAATGATGTGCAGCGAGGGACCTCCAAGATCTGTAGAGTCTCTAGCCCTCTTGACTGAAGTCAAATGTGTCCTAGCCAACTCTGAGGCCTTTTGATTCTACCATGTAGACTGCTCTCATTCGGGCTCTCATATTTTGGTTCATCTCGATCGCCTTAGATGCCAGGTAAGCCCAGTGAAAACTCTTGAATATTAGCTACAAACTGGGTGTGAATGTCAATGAGAATACAATCTCTAAACCTCTAGTATATCAATTCTTTGATGGTTGCCAGCATATGTGCATAATGGATTAAGCGGAGAATGTCCCTCTTGCACTCCATAACAGTCTGGTCGCCTTATGTCAATTGTGCAGTCTATATTCTCAGATCATTTGTAGAGCTTCTCCTACTTAGTCAAAACTTATAGAAAGTACTCCCAGGTGGGATGGTCTAGCCAAGGCTAACTCTACATTCACTACCAGTCAATTGTATCACCCTTCAACAGACTGTGATACACTCCAGCTTCCCCTTGGAGGTGAAATGTATTACTAAGGGTGCGAAGGGTCTCCCTCATCAATTACGGTAGTTATGGGATCATCACCCCTCTAAAGAAAGTTACTTCATCTACCCTCGCGTCAGCTGGAATTCCATAATCCTCTGAGTTTGGAATGAAATCATTGCTTGAATCGTCTATTAAAAAAGTACGACTCTCGTCCCTACCCACATTATTAGGAGCAATATTGTCTATAATGCTCTGAAATTCCAAAATAAAATAAGGTTATTATCGTAATTCCATATATTCAAGTACTTTTGACACTCTAGAGGGATGTATTCACTGACGCTTATTGATTTTAACCCACGGGTCCTAAGAAAGACTGAACTGTACATTGTGATACCACTAAATATAACACCATAACCCAATCTGACCCGAATTCGAATTACTAAAGCATTACACGAGACCATCGAAGTGGCTAACCCAAAAATTTTCTTTTTAGAACAGTATTTAACAACATCAAATAAGGAATCCATAATATAATTATAGTTTAAACATCCAAACATGTTATTTACAAAATAATAGCTCCCATTAGTGAAATCAAAATAGATAAGTTTATAAAATAAAGTTTTATGACTCAAATACAAATAAGGTCATTGAGTAGTACATGCCCACTAAATATGTATCTAAGATGTACTTCGATCAATTGTTCCAAGTTGGAATCTTAAACTAAAGATAGGTCTTCAACCCGTGCTCTTAAGAACTTACAAATGGATACATATTATGAACCTTGAGCTCACAAGATCAATGTCACACAAATAACTCTAATATACTATTTGCATTCATTATATGGGCATACGAGCAAGTATATAGATATTAACACACAAGTACATTTATACATAAACTAAGGTAGGCATCATGGTGTAATCAGATGGTCACTTAATATCTCGGGACTCATGTCTCTCTATCCTACCTAAGGTACCCTAGATAAGACTTGAGTCACTTAGAATTAGAATCTTTATCTAGAAGGGCCCTTATAGCCCAATACCTAGGATGCCTTTGGGATTACATAGAATCAGAGCATACGTCATACTATTATACTCCTCAAAGTACTTGGAACGCCTCTAAGGTCACACAACACCAGAGCCTAAACCCAACTAGCGTTTAAGTGCATAAACACTGACTTAACATATTTGTATATCTAACCACACAAGAGGATTGTCATACGACTAAAGTAACTCGGGTGTCTTAACTATTTTTCGAGCATCACATACAAATGCTAGTTTTATGTCACCTTAATTCATTATGTTTCTAGCTATAGATGCCTTCATTAACTGTTCTCACTTGTAGTTTTATTAGTGAAGACCTAGTGTTAGTTTACCTATTTCCCAAACCGTTCAATCAAGAATGGGTTTCCTACCCAAATCACTACGAAGGTACCGATACTAAGCCTTTTAGTATCGATACCAACCATTGAGTACCTATACTCACCCTTGGTACCAGTACAAAAAACTAGCTATTAGAATCTAAAAGTTCTTATAGTGATACCCTTAGTTAGAGTATCGGTACATTTACACAGGTATGTTATCGTCATGGGTATCGATACCAAAATCTGCTTTGACGTTTTGAAAATCAAATTATGTATTAATAACCCTTACTTAGGGTATCAATACTTTTTACCCAATATATATACTCCTTGAGTATCGATACCAAATAAGTTGTTTGAATTTGAAAACTAATCAGGTATTGATACTCCACCCTTGATCATTGATACCCTATGAACAATATCGATATCCAATAAATATGTATCGATACTCCTAGCCAAAACACCTTGTTTTCACCATTTAATTAATAATATCAGTAATGTTTATCCAGTATCGATACCCAAGCCTAGAAATACTCTTGTTTCCATGAAATTACCAACCCCAAATCAACCCAGAAGTCCCCTAAGGCCTTTACACATTATTCAAAGCTTATGAGAGTTATAGGGGATCATAATAGGTCTTTTCCTTACTTTAACAACAAAAATATCATGTAAAGCCATGTTTGAACTAAAATGCACCTACATGCTTCATACTTATACAAGCCTAACATTTACATGAAATGTTCTACAAATGGTATAAAGGAGTTAGAAGGTTACCTTTCACCTAAGCTGAAGAACACTCTAAGATCACCAAGGACAAGCTTCTCCTTGCCTTTGCCTTAAGAACTCTCTCCAACTTCTTCCACTAATCACAGGTAATGAAATGAGTTAAAAACTCATCTAGAGACTTAAAAGAATAAA
Source organism: Hibiscus syriacus (assembly GCF_006381635.1). Lineage (NCBI taxonomy): Eukaryota > Viridiplantae > Streptophyta > Magnoliopsida > Malvales > Malvaceae > Hibiscus > Hibiscus syriacus. Next base: position 5,772,606 of record NW_024062743.1, on the reverse strand, counting down.
ACGTGATTCCTAAGCTCTAGAAATAAATTAGGAACACACTAAAATCTAAAACCCCTCCTAAACCCCCACCTAAGGTTTTCATAGCCAAAACTTGAGATAGCGGACTTGAATGAAAGCTTGAGAGATAAGAATTTTATTTCTTACCTTTACAAATCTGGAATAGAAGGAATCACGATGAAGAAATGATTGGAATTAGAGAAATATCCTTTCTTTTTATGTTTCTTTTTGTTTCTATTTAATTTACACCATGAATTGGATTCAGGCCGTTCGACTACGTGCCCTCCGATCTACTCCGTTCATTGTCAGATTGAGCCTAAAAGAAGTATGTTGTCCTCTTTGTCATTGCGCGTCCCCTCACTATCTGGATCTGAAAGATAATCTTTCGAGTGTCGATGATTACCTCTAGCCGAACATGGAAAGTCTTATTATTTCCTCTCTTTTCTTTTTTCGTTCTTTTTTGATGTTCTTATTCTTATTTTTTGGGTTGCTCTTTGGATTAGAGAAAACTGTCGAGAAAAAAGTGCATTTCATTGATTGATTTAATATTTACATTAAATTTATATTACTTTTGACTATTACAATTAAAAGATTTTTTTAATATTAGTAGATAATTACTATATTCAAATTAAAAGGTAGTTTATTATTTATTTTACTTTGATATTAAAGATAATACATGTTTTTGAATATTTTAAATTAAAATAATATTTTTTAAATTGAATAGTAAAATTGTCTATATCTTTTGAATATTTCAATTAGATTAATTACTATATGTTTAAATTAAATATTAAAATATCTGATTGGAGTAAATCTCTCTTGAAATCTCCTATAAATATTGAGTTAACCTGCTAGGTTAACCACAAGTTTCAATAATTTTTTTGACAAGCTCAAAGAATAAAAAAATTCTATTAGTTTTTCGGTGATTGAGAACACAATGATAGTTTGTGATCTCTACTGCTATGCTATTGTCATTGATCATCGAGTTGTTGTATCCTATTAGACGTCGACCAAAGATCTTGAGAACCTAATGAGTGGCCTAAATATGCCTTAAGGAATCTATATAGCGATAGGCCTCACTATTTCCATCAAATATCAAAATTAAAAAGAGTATTTTTTCATATTATTTTTTATTTTTAGAAGTTTAAACTTTTTGTTTTATTTCTCAGGTTCGATTTCATCTCATATTATTATTTTGAATAACAATCTTAAGACAAATTAATCTCATCTTCTACTATTTTTAAATACGAGATGATTTGGAAATTAAGAAAATCGAGATAGCAAATAAATTTGTTTTGGGATCTATCCTGCCGTCTTAACGAGTTTGTTAAATCTCAATGGACAAATCATATAATAGAAATTTCATGAAAGTATTTTGGTTACTGATTTTCTTCCGAACATTGATTTTGTCCAATAAAACTAAAAAATAAACAAAATTTATTTTTTGTTTAGTGAAATTTTGATTATATATTTGAATTAATTGATTTTAATTATGTCGCTTAGAATTATTTGATTAATATTTATTGAAATTGTTTGAAAGTAATTACTTTGTTACAAATTTAGTTTCTAACTAAATTTTGTTGGTAGAATAAACTTGAATTTATTTTCACTTTATTGTTGGAATTATTATTAATTCTAATTTTGTGTGTAAAACGAAATCATAATTGTCGGTGTAATGAGTTACAAGGAAAAGCTTGTAAAATTCTATGGATATAATTTTAATGTGACAACATAGATGTTGTTCTGTTTGATCATATTGATTTGATCAATATCGGATGATCCTTCTATTACTAGAGATGATGAGGTGAATGTTATTACCATATTCACAACTATTAAAGCTTGTGAGTATTCTGACTTCCAATATTGAAAGTACATCCTGCATGTATTCAGATACACTATACGGGTATAGTATTCATAAGGTGGATAAAAGAATTATGGATAACATTGGACCATAATACAAGACGAATATGCTGGAATTAATAAATTGTTAGTCACCAAATTCTTAATAATCGTAATAACAAAACAGATGAAAGAGAATAATACTTTATTACCTCCATTTATGAAAGCAAAATTATTTCTATGTATATTATCTAAAAGAACAAAATAGAAATATAGAGAAATTTATTCTCCATAAACAATACCCACAACAAAAAATACAAGATAATTATTTTTTCTTAAACCTTTTAAACAATAAAATAATATAAATAAAAATACAAGTTCATATATTAAAACATAATTTTAATCATACAAAGTATCATACAAGTTTCGGACTTAGTATAAAAACAAATGTGGCCTACATGCCCCTAATTACATCTGTACCGTACTCTGCAAGTACTTCGAAGGAATTCCATTACTAATGTTGATATTGAACATAATCAAATCTTTTAACCTAAAATGGTAAGTAATAGAGTGAGCTTTGGAAAGCTCAGTAATAGAAAACTATCAATGATGCCAAAGCACAAGCATATATAGTAAGGCATAAAATTTTCTTATTCGTCTATGCATATACATGTTCTAGTTATGGGTTAAGGTTTATTAGTTATTATTAGGTAACTGTCAGGAAACATACAGTTCAGATGAAGCATTCAAGAGATAGATTTAAGATATTGAAAGGAGTTTTAGTCGTTTTCCATAAAACTAGAATAAGTGTATAGTTTAAAAACAGCATGCTTTATTTCAAGGAAAAACTTTTAAAAACCACAACAATTCCCTTCAACTGGAGATTGATATGCAGTTCCACATAACTTCATCCATAAGGATTACTCTATGCCCATTGGGCATAAGTTCCAACCTAATGGAGCAAATTAAGTCCATAAGGACATACTCTAGCCGAAACATAGTAGCCACCTGAGCGTGCGCCTCAAATTCATAAGGACTTACCATAAGCACAAAGCAAAGAGTTGTCCTAAGGGAGTGCCTTAGGATCCATAGGGTACCCTAGGCCCATTGGGCCTCAGAGTCTACCTAAAGGTCACCTTAAGTTCATAAGGAATTGATAGTTTGATCGTAACTGAACCTACAGAACTCCATATCCCATCTTAGAGAGTACTCAAATAAAACAGTTCCAATAGTAATAGCATAATCAAGAATTCATAATTATATATATTTATTTCAATAAAAACAGTGGCCAGAGAACATGTATCAAGCAAACCTGATTTAAATTTTCATTAAATCAAATTCAACTTTAATCATATAATTCATTCAGAGCAAACAAGTTAAGGTTGTCACATTTTGAATCAAATAAAAAAGTCATGTGCACATTATAATTCAAGATAAATATTTAAAACAGATATATAATACATAATGAACACACTAGAGAATTCATTTATTTTTCAGAGGCACTGATAGTTATCAGGAAGGGAAACCATGGAAATTCAGTAAATTAGTCAGATTCCATAAATGAATTCCCTATTTAAGTTTATTAGATAGATTTAATCAAACATTATAAATAGATGCTTCAGGGTCATTTAGGATTAAGGTGCATCAAAAAGTATTCAGGAACCTTCATATCAAAATTAATAAATTATTAATTAAGATTAAGATATAACAGAAATGATTCTATTCTTAAGCCATTAGGGATATTTTATTCATTTTGATTTCTGAAGAATTCTTAGTAAACTAATCCATAATGGTAAAATGATGATTTGTAGTATTTCAGGATTTATGTCAAATTGTTAGGATTTCGAGTCAAATCGAACTGTAAGAGATAAGGTATTTTAGTGGTATTTATTTATTTCTATATACAATAGTATCAGAATGAAGGACATGCTTCGATCGTTCTCCATACCTTTAGGAGTGGAACAACATTTAGGTTTATCAGTATCTTCTGAATTTATATGGACATTAACTTTTTCCAACACACAAGTCATCATGATTATTTTAGTTATTTCAGAGCTTGATGGTATTTCAATCATTTCATTTGGCCTAACTGTTTGCGTTATTTCTAGTAATTTTCTTTTGGTGATTATTCAATAATCACAATTCTAAGCTTTGTCGTCTTGGAGTTTGAAATCGGTATCTTTATTTTTCTAAACAGAACAAGTATTTAGCAGTGAATCGATAATTTTATCGGATTAAGTATTGGATTTTTAGGGTTATTTGCACTTTTAGGGGAAATCATTGTATTTTTACATCACATAGGTATTTTTGTCATTTCTCATCCAAATGTTTCATGTATTAAAACTCTTAGAATAAAAATCAAAATTTAAGGTTTGAGGTTACTTCTCTCAACTAAAACTACAATTGGTCATCTAGTTCATTATACAGTCATTCAAGTTGTATCCAATTCACTATAATTTTTCCGTATCAATACCAGTTCAGAGTAATCAACAATAAGCACACATATATATTTTTTTTACATGCATTTACTAATTACCAACTATTCCATAAAGAATACAAATTGTAGTAAAGTATTAACTTGATTTTTGAGCTACATCAGTCAATTATTTAACACCATTTAATTTCTCTCGAACTTAAATTTGATGTCTCAAATATCTTATATACAAGGAAAAAAATTGCATCAGAAATAGAACTTGATCGCAAAAATTGGATTAAATCAGAAGATAAAACACTAAAAATAACTTATTGGGTTCAAATTTGGTGAACCCAAAAACGAATTAGGACGTAAAAAAATAGGATATGTGGTCTCCAAAAAATGAAAGAACGGTCAATGGTAGTTAACAGTCGGTCAACGACTTTGCTCAGATCGACTTGGCTCGTCCAGACGACTCGACTCAGTCTAGATGACTCAGTTCATTTCAAGCGACTCAACTCAATTCAGGTGACTTGACTCAATTCAGGCAGCTCGGTTAACGGCTCGATCAACTCGATTAATAGCTCGATTAAAGGAGAAAATATATCGGTCAAAGGCTCGAGCGGCTCGATTAACAACTCAAGTGGCTTGGTTAACATCTCGATTTGAAAACAACTTGGATAGGTTTTGGCACAATTTGGTTTGGTCGGTTCAGATCGGTCTAATCAGTTCAACTAATTCAATCATTTCTAGAAGAACTCTAATTGGAAATCAACCCCCATGCTCGCGTGGGGTACGTGCGGTGGCATACGATGGTTGTTGGCTACCAAAATTTGCAAAATTAATCTACAATGGGTTTTGAGTCACTTACCAATATTGTTTTACAACGGAGAATGACAGAGGTTTCTATTTTGGAGAAATTTGAAATCAGCTCTCTGAATAAGGGGTCTATAACTCAACTCTTTCTAAGAAAGGAAAAGTTATCCAATTGATCCTTGAGTTTTCTGTATTTACAAATTTGATTTAAGATTTTTAATAAAATGCAGATTCAGATCTGAAATTAATTTTAAAAGAAAGTTACTCTGAGCTGGGGCCTGACATGTTTATTTCTTAAGTACCAAATATTGATAGATGTACATTTTTTTAAAGTAACAGTGTAAATATGCATATCTTCCACTATCTTAGTACCTAGAAATAATACATATTTACACCGATATCAGTAACTACATCTAGATAATAAGTTAAAATTTGAATGAACAATAAAAGAAGATTATTTTAATTATTTATAAGAAAATGCCATTACTGAATAAAACAAGTCAATAAATGAGTGTATAAATGAGTTAATAAACAAATCAAACACTACTCAGTATATGTCCTTCATTTGTTAAATGAACATAAAAGTTTTGTTCATACTTGTTTTAGCTTTTAAATGAATTTATGAACGATTCATGAACAATTCATTGGATGTTATACTCATTTACACCTGTTTTATATATATATACATAAATTATAGGGTATTAGTATTATGCAATAATGTATATGACTTTATTAAGCGTTTTAATTTTTTAAATTATGATACCGAAATTTTAAAATTTCTAGCTTCACCCCTAATGCCTTGTATCTAAAGGATATACTCAGAGAGAAAACATTAATTTTGCAGAGATTTTATTTAGTTTCATTGAAAGACTCTTTGAGAATAATCATTATACTTATGATCATATTTGATCTTGAGTTAAAAATTGAATTTTAGAATTGTGTTTCTCAATGATAACATTGATGAGATTTTTTTACGGTACAATTAGAAAATTGTGTCTAATGATACAAAATTGATGATATGCAAAAAAAAATTTCATTTATGAGCTTAAATAGACTCTCATTAATTGTTTAGCAAATTTGTCAAATGACTATCTCGTTTGTTTTAGATGAATTAGTTGACTATTGTATATACCAAAAAGTTCAATGAGAGTAAAACAAGTGATACCCCTTATTGTAAAAAAGAGTCTTGATGAGTGTCCTACAAATGTTTTTGAAACTAAGGAAACACAAAAGGAGTTTCTTATGCTTAAATTATGCTTAAAATAATCATAATTTAATGCATACTCATGTTTGTATGCATTTAGACATAACATATGATTTAGGATATTAAGCAAATATTTGAGCAATATAAGTAGGGATAATTGGATAGCAATCAAATAAATCATATGATATTTAATACAAAATAGTATATGCTCACATATAAGAAGTCTAGTACGTAAGAGAACATCATGTTTACAACTCTGACTTATTGGAATATTGATGCAAAAATTTTTATATGGACTGCTAATTGTGGTTGAATAGAAGACCACTTAAGTTATTTTATGACAACAAATTTGTAGTCATTTATTCTATTACAATAGGAGTATTATAGTCTAAGTACATAGACATTAAGGTTCCAATCGTTAAAGAAATTTAGAGTAATTATGTATTTATAGAGAATATTGGTACAAACTCATGATGCGCTTACTAAGAGACTTCACCCTAGTCTTCGTGACCACACTACTCATGCGAGTGTAATATTATTTAAGATATTTTGTTTTAGTGGGAGTTTATAATTTTAATGCTTGTTTTTATAGACACAATTTCAATTACTTTAATTTAAAGGACATTTGTTTTAAGGTTATTTTATTAAGAAATAAAGTTCGTTTTACTTTATCCACGCTCTAATTTGGAAAATTTGATCTCACTAATGTTTAAAGAGGACTAGTAGGAAATAGACATGTTTGGTTCACCTCGCTTGTAGTTTCCATGCTACACTTGATGACTTATTTACACATTTAACTGTGTTTGTATACGTGACCACTAATGGGTCTAGTCATAATTGATATGAAGATTGGTTTTATTGGATGAAATTGCTATAAAATTTTGAAAAAACTAAACCTTAAACTCTCCAAAATAATAAAATAAATGAAAACTAAATCAAATATAAATACATCTAATAAAAAATAAAGAATTGCTTTAATATAATAATTATTTTATATAAAGTTAATTATTAGTAATCATTTTCTTATCTTTCCTATACACATTTTTAGTGTAATGATGGATTCTCAATAGCTATTTTTTTTTCTTTTGGTCTTTGTACTTGTATATACATGGTGACTAGTGATTATGTTAAAAACTATTCTTTTATTTAGATTATATTTTTAAAGCTTGTATTTCTCTTTTGGCATTTCTCAAGACACAGGTTTTCATCCATTAAGATACAAAGGTAAAGGTCACCCCAAACTAAGGTAAATATTTTTTTATGAATTTATAATTGTAATTTGATTTGATTTATGTAAATTATGAATTTTTGTATATTTTTAATTTGTGGTTGTTAATTATGATTTTTATTGTTTTCTTTTCATAATTATAATAATGTAGGTGAGAGTGTTTTACACAACAATCTTTATCTAAAAGTAAGGCAAAACTTCAACGATGACGCCCAATTTTAATATTTATTAGAGGCCCATTTTATTGTTGGTTTTAATAAAAAATATAATTTATAAATAAAATAATTTATTTTCATCTACTATTAAATTTTTTTAATATTTATTACTAGAGACCCAATTTTTATACTCCCGAGCCACCAAAATCTCATAAATGGCAAATTATAGGCTTTTATATTTTACTTTACAATGTATATGATGTCATTATTTTTTAAATAACTTTCACCTTTGGCAACCGTTTCAATTAATATATATTAATTTATTTTTTTTTTAAATAGTCTAGAGTGATTATAAGATAGTTTCGGCTTAAAACTTTCTTATTCATTGATAGTGTGCATACATCCTGTAGATAGGGATGAGCAAAACTCGACTTGAAAAATCAATCTTTTCAACAAGCCTCGAATCGATTCGAAAAGATTTGATTCGAATTAACATCGAGTTGAAATCTCATAAACCTGACTTGAAAAATTTCAAAGTCAGTCAAGTTATAAAATAGAACTCGAATAACTTGAATAGTGACTCGAATTTATTTGACTCAAATTGATTCAACACTCATCCCTATCTGCATATATAATTACTCAACCCAAAATATTTAGAGAGATTAACACTCTCTTTAACCACTAATATCGTTCAATGGATTCGTCAAATTATATTATGTAATTAAATTTTACATATTATTATTATTATTATTTAAAATATAAATATTGTGTGCAAAATATTTATTTTTTTCACCCAGACGGTGTTGTGTGATTAACTCTACAGTGTGCATACATATGTGGGGGAGAGAGAGAGTAGTAAGAAGAGGGGAAAGATCATGAAAGACAGTTAAAAGAGGAGCGAAATTACATGACGATATGCATGTAATAGTTCCAAGATAATAACGTGAGTTCTACGTAATAACAATTATTTCCAAGTAAACCATATACACCTCACGAGACTGCATCCCACATCATTTATTTCCCATGTATTCATCATCACCACTTCCTTCTACATTATATATAAACAAAACCCTATTTCATGTCAAAACATACTGCTGAAAGATCGATCACTTATATATAAGATAACCCTAAGTTAAATCATTATAAACATGTCTCATATTGCTGTGGAAAGAAATAGGAGAAGGCAAATGAATGATAACCTCAAGTTCTGCGTTCTTTAACCCCTTGTTTCTACATTAAGAGGGTAATTCTTCTTCTTTTCTGTCTTCTATTCCGATACGAAGATTGTGGGATCAACCGAAATCGTTTAAGTTAATTTTTTCTTCTAATTTTAGGGTTTCCTTTTGTTTCAGGGTGACCAAGCATCGATCATAGGTGGTGTTATAGAGTTCATCAGGGAATTGCAGCAAGTTTTGCAAGCTCTGGAATCGAAGAAACAAAGAGTTTAAGCCCTAGCCCTAGTCCAAGTACTCCAAAGTCACTACTTTTGCCTGCAAAACCTAACTGTAGCCCCATCGGAATCGAAACCGTGGGAGAAGTTGGAGCATGTTGCAACTCGCCGCTTGCGGATGTCGAAGCAAGGATATCGGGATCCAATGTCATCCTGAAAATCGTTTGCCGACGGATACCCAGTCAATTCTAAAGATAATAGCTGTGCTGGAGAGATTTTCATTTGAGGTTCTTCACCTCAACATAAGCAGCATGGAAGACACTGTGTTATACTCCTTTGTCATCAAGGTATACATCTTTTATTTATTCCAACCATTGTTTTCTGTTGCGGGTATTTAATAATGCATAAATAACTTAAATTTGATCATATCACGGGGATTTTATAGTTTAAGGTTTGTACTCCTTTTTCGTAAGGGTATGGCCATTTGTTTTGGGCTTTAGGGATTATATTCTCCATTTGTTTCAACTATAGTTGTTATGGGTATTAAGAAATGATTCACACGATAACGAATTTGATAATGTTTGAAATAATTTCTTTGACAGTATCACCTATGTTTCAAAATGGGAAATTGGGTTCGAATTCTTTAACTAAGATAAGAGGTTTGAATTCTTTAACTAAGATAGAGGTTTGAATATTGACTTTCGAGAATAGAGTAAATTGAGTTGGGAGAATCATCACTATAGTATCTATTTAGAATATTTCATAATTATGACAACACATACCTTCTAGAAGCAGCTGCTCGAACTCAGAACCTCTAGGAAACAACATTCCCTTTAACCATTGAAATCACTTCATGGGTTTATATAAGTAAGATTGTATTTAATTTTGAAATACACATGCAATGTTAGATAAATTTTATATAGAATATGGGAGATTTTACTTTCCAATATGCATTTATTACGTGCTTCTAATCATATGCTTATCTGAAACAGGTTTCACTGCATTTCTCAAGACAAGCATTGTCAACTACGGAAAAATAAATATATAAAAAAATGGCTTGAGATTGCATTTCACCCATAAAGAAAGAGAAAGCATGAGAACAATTTAATCCTTTTCCTATTCTCTTTTTCTTACTGAACATATAATATTACAAGAACTTTTAGATACCACTTGATATTAGCATATAATATAACATGTAATTTCAGATAGAAACTCATCTTATTTTGGAATGTTATTCTTTCTTTGGACAGATTGGTCTAGAATGTCAGCTGAGCTTGGAGGAACTTGCTGTTGAAGTTCAGCAAAGCTTCTTCTCGGAGCCAGTTTTCCTTAACGAAATATAGATTTTCAGTCTTAAAATTTATGTTCTAATAGTTATATCTGCGTACAAGAAATGAAACATATAGAATTTCATTTCTCTTTTTAGGTTGAGATATGTTTAATTCTAAATAAAGAAAATTACCAACTTATCCACTTTATCCATTATGTGGAGGGATAGTTTTAGGGACAGTTGCTCCATTACAGCATATATCTATAAACTATAACATAAAATGAAAAAGATACTACAATTTTACAGTTCATAACGTACTGTAAAAGTGATGTGCCATGCCGCAACAAATTGGCTTTTGTTTTTTCATTTGGCTGAGCTAGTAGAGATAAGGGAGGACGAAGAAAAGAATGGAGTGAAAAAGGAAGGACGGTCGTATTCTCTCATATGCTGGCAGTTGGCATTTGGCATCATATCCTAATTTTTTATGTTGCATGACTCCCCGGTGTCGAGGCCTTTTCCCTTTGTCAATTGTGTCTCGTCCCACCCAACTAAACTCCAACATGTTTTGGATTTCATTGATCAATCTACATGTTGGTGGCATGAGCATTTGGTGACTAATTTTTCCCTCTTTATATTGCACAATGATACTTGGTATTCCTCTCTATCATAGTATAAGAGCTGGTCTACTTAATTGAGGCTTAGAGAAGCATGGTTGTTTCACTGTGAAGAATGCCTATAGCCATTTCTTGCATGTTGCTGAACATCAGCAACTTACACCATGCTCTGACCAACGCTTTTGTGTTTAATTTGGGCTCACTCGATCTCCGAGAAGGTTAAGGTTTGTATTTGGCGTTCTCCTCTCTACCTAAGCGCCCTATCTCCTCCATGTTGGAAAATAACTTACTACAAACAAAAGATTAGCACTGACTGGTGAAATAAATAAGATAAATAAATAAAGACTAAATATATTTGTGTCGTCTAGTCACTGCCTTAGAAACAATTTCACTCGAACTGGTGAAATCCCTAAATAAACATTGCCTCCAAGGTTAACACAGTCTTCTGAATTTGGTACACTCAAATTAAGGATGTGGAACTCGGAATAGAATTGCTCTTTCCTAGAAGAAAGAAAATATTTTCCGGAGTAAATTCTACCGGAAAAAGAAAAAAACTTCACTATGCTTTGTATTAGGTATGACTCATAAATATACCGGTAAAGAGGACAGAGGATGGAGCGGAGTGAGCGAACATCATCTGTCCATACAAAGAAAGTCTCGTAGTAGGGTTACGATTATGTGAGTTGAGGGTGCGGGGCTGTGCCCCCGAGGTACGTACAAGGTTATTTTGTAAATATGTACCAGGGTTTATTTATTATAAAAGGAGATGTAACCTAAACCTATGAGATATTGAATGAAAAACTAGTGTCGCCTAAGGCACCGAAGGCATAAGCACATTGTTGAACATCGTTAAAATTCTTGTGTTCTTTCTGTTTTCTTTACTCAATTATTCAACAATTGGTATCATGTCAGGAGCCAAATTTGAAGTTGAGAAATTCGATGGTCAGGGTAACTTCGGATTATGGCAAACAAGGGTGAAGGATTTGTTGGCGCAGCAAGAGATCCTGAAGGCTTTGCGACCTACAAAGCTGGTATCGATGAAGGAGGAAGATTGGGAAGAATTGCAGCAATGAGCGACAGGAACCATATGATTATGTTTGGCGGACGAGGTCATGTATACGTCATGCATTTGTCGTCTCCAGATGAAATTTGGAAGAAGTTTGAAAGTTAGTTTATGTCCAAATCCTTAACGACTAAACTGTATCTAAAGCAGTGGTTGTATGGGCTGAAGATGCAGGATGATCATGATTTGGCGCAACACGTGAATGTCTTCAATCAAATCGTTTCTGATTTGGCAAACTTGATGTGAAAATTGAGGATGAAGACAAAGCGATGATTCTGTTGTGTTCGTTGCCTCCCTCTTACGAATACATGGAGACTACTCTTACATATGGGAAAGAGACTATCAAAGTTAATGAGATTCCTGCAGCCTTGTTATCACAACTAGCGCAAGCAGAATTCAGGGAAAGCTATCAAGTTGATAGCTTATATGTCAAGGGTAATCGAGACCGTGGACGGAAGCCAGAGAAGGCAGGGTCTGGGAAGCGGAATTTCAGATCTAAATCTAGGGATAAGAAGACAATTAACTGTTACAAGTACAAGGAGGTGGGACATATGAAGCGAGACTGTCCTAAGTTGAAAAAACAGACTGATGAGAAGCGTGATGACTCATCCAAGTCTGTGAATGTGGTAAAGGATGAATTCTGATTGCAGTGAGGGTGATATGCTTTCTATTTCAATGACTCAATTAGCGGATGCTTGGATTCTTAATTCTGTATGTTCTTAACAATCATGTCAAATAGGGAATGATTTTCGACATACATGTCAGTTGATTCTGGTTCTATTTATTTGTGTGATGATCGATGTTGCAATAATGTTGGTATTGGTGATGTCAGAATTAAGACGTGGTTTTGTTTCGAACGTTGTGTGGTGTTCGACATATCCCAGATTTGAAGAAGAATTTGATTTCTTGGAACTTTGCACAAGAATGGTTTCATCCCTAAGGCTGATGAGGATAGAGAAACCATTCAGATTATTAAAAGAGCTTTAACTGTAATGAAAGGAAAGATGACTACAGGGAATATTTACAGATTGTTAGGTAGTACCGTTGTAGGTGGAGTTCATTATGTTGAGTTCTGTGATACTACCAAACTGTGGCATATGCGTCTTGCTCATCTTAGTGAACGTGGTATGGCTTAATTACATAAAAGTATTATGTTGCATGGTGTTAAAGTTGTAAGCTCGATTTTTGCAAGTATTGTGTTCTTGGTAAACAGACTAAAGTTCGTTTCAAGACTGGGAAGCACACAACTGAAGAGATTCTTGATTATGTGCATTCTGATGTATGGGGGCCTTCCACGACATCGTCTTTGGGTGGATCTAAGTATTATGTTGTATGTGGAGTTCATTATGTTGAGTTCTGTGATGATACTACCAAACTGTGGCATATGCGTCTTGCTCATCTTAGTGAACGTGGTATGGCTTAATTACATAAAAGTATTATGTTGCATGGTGTTAAAAGTTGTAAGCTCGATTTTTGCAAGTATTGTGTTCTTGGTAAACAGACTAAAGTTCGTTTCAAGACTGGGAAGCACACAACTGAAGAGATTCTTGATTATGTGCATTCTGATGTATGGGGGCCTTCCACGACATCGTCTTGGGTGGATCTAAGTATGTTACTTTTATTGACGATTTTTCACGGAAAGTTTGGGTGTATTTTTTGAAACAGAAGTCTAACGTTTTTGAGAAGTTCAAGCTGTGGAAAGAGAGGTAGAAAACCAAACAAGACAAAAAATCAAGTGTTTACGGTCTGACAATGGTACAGAGTACACAGATTCAGAGTTTCTAAACTTCTGTAAGGAGCATGGGATTAAGAGGTATTTTACAGTGTGCAAGACACCACAACAGAATGGTGTTACGGAACGGATGAACAGGTCATTGAATGAAAGAGCCAGAGGTTTGCAGTTGAATGCGGGGATTCCCAAACACTTCTGAGATGGGCTGTTAACATGACGTGTTATCTTATCAATAGATCGCCAAGGGCATCATTGGTTGGGAAAGTTGCAAAAGAGGTATGGATTGGTCATGATGTTACTTTTGATCACTTACGGATTTTTAGTTGTTCTGCTTATGTGCATGTACCTGCTGATGAGAGATCCAAACTTGATGAAAAATCGAATGAGTACAATTTATGGGTTATAACAAGTGTCAAAGGATTCAAGTTCTGGGATCCAATTGCGAAGAAAATTGTGATCAATAGAGTTGCTGTTTTTATGAACAGTACATGTTGCAGTAGAGAAAGAAACAATGGTGGATTTCGAGCATTTTCCAATTGAGAAAAAAAGAAACTTCTCAACAAACTTCTGGTGGTTCCGCTACGGTTGATTTATAGGATTATAGTCTCGCTAGAGATAGGGTGAGACGGACGAATATAAAGCCTCCGAACAGATATGGCTTTGAAGACTTGGTCTCTTTTGCACTTACTGTTAGCAGTGATGATCCAGTTACTTTTCATGATGTTGTTACTAGTCAGGAAAACAACAAGTAGATGGCTTTCATGGTTGAGGGATGGTCTTTGCATCACAATCGTACATGGGAGTTAGTTCACCTTCATGAGGGTAAGAATCCGATTGGTTGTAATGAGTGTATAAGAAGAAACTAGCAGTAATAGAAAAAGAGGGGGAGAAGTTCAAGGCTCGTTTTGGTAGCAAAGGGTTTTTTACAGTAGAAAGGAGTTGATTATGATGAATATTTTCTCCTGTGGTCAGACACACTTCAATCCGAGCATTACTTGTATTGGAGGCTAGTTGGGATTTGCATTTAGAGCAGATGGATGTTAAAACTGTTTTTTGCATGGTGATTTAGAGGAGCATATCTATATGCAACCGTCTGAAGATTTCACTCAACCTGGAAATGAGCATTTAGTTTGCAGATTGAAGAAATCTTTGGACGGGTTAAAACAGTCTCCGAGACAATGGTACAAACGGTTTGACTCCTATATGACAAGATTGGCTACAAGCGATGTGAGTATGATTGTGTGTCTATGTTGAGAGCCTTGATGATGGTTCTTTTATTTTTTTGTTATTGTATGTTGATGATATGTTAATTGCTATGAAGAACATGGATGATGTTATCGGTTTGAAAACTTTATTGAGTCATGATTTGATATGAAAGATTTAGGTACTGCAAAGAAAATTATTGGAATAGAAATTTACAGGGACAGAGACTCAAGGAATTGTTGCTATCTCAACGGGTTATGTTGAGAAAATGCTAGAAAGGTTTGCGATTAGCAGCGCAAACCAGTGAGCACTCCATTGGCGAATCACTTTAAGTTTTCATTAGAACAATGCCCTAAGATAAGGAAGTTGAAGATATGGCACAGGTTCCGTATTCTAATGTTGTTGGCTGCTTGATGTATGCAATGGTATGTACTCGTCCTGATTTAGCTCATGTTGTTAGTCAAGGTTGTAAGTACATGTTTAAACCTAGTAAGCGTTATTGGGAAGCAGTCAAGTGGATCTTTAGGTACTTAAAGGGTATTGTGGGACATGGAATTATTTTGGTAGTTAGCGGGATAATCCTTTGGTTGTAGGATATGTGGATTCAGACTATACGGGTGACTTGGATAATAGAAGATCTACGACAGAGTATGTCTTTACTCTTGGTGGAGGGACTATTTGTTGGAAGTATACTGTTCAATCTGTTGTGGTATTATCTACAACTGAAGCTGAATACATGGAAGTGGCTGAAGCTACAAAAGAATCTTTATGGCTTACTGGTTTAGTGAAGGAGTTAGAGTTCAGCAAAGTGGAGTTCAGTTGCTTTGTGACAATCAAAGTACTATTCCATTGGCTAAGAATCAGGTATATCATGCTAGAACTAAGCATATTGATGTAAGGTTTCACAAGATTAGAGAGTTGGTTGCATCTAGAGAGATTTTGTTTCAGAAGGTACATACTAATGAGAATGCCGTTGATATGTTCTCCAAGCCAGTTACGACAGACAAGTTCATGCATTGCTTAGACTTATTGAATGTTTCGAGTTGTTAAAGAAGTAAGGTAACCCAACCCACATTGAATGTTTCCTAAGGGGTAGGATATTCGCCAAGGTGGAGATTTGTTAGATATGACTCATAAATATATCGATAAAGAGGATGGAGCGAACATTATATGTCCTTACAAAGAAAGTCTCGTAGTGGGGGTTACGATTATGTGGGTTGAGGGTACGGGGGATGTGGCCTCACGGTACGGTACAGGGTTATTTTTGTAAATATATACCAGGTTTTATTTATTATAAAAGGAGATGTAACCTAAACCTATGAGATATTGAATGAAAAATTATCACCGCCTAAGGCACCGATGACGTAAGCACATTGCTGAACCTCGTTAAAATTCTTGTGTTCTTTCTGTTTTCTTTACCCGATTATTCAACACTTTACGAAGAGAGAAAATATATAAGAAGATAGGAGAATGAAGAAATGAGTGAGTTGAAAATGAAGGAGTAAGCCTCCTTTTATAACTAAAAAAATGAGGGCATTTAGGTAACATTGTAAAAATAAAAATTAGCAAAATAATCTCCCAAATATCTCAACTTCTCCCATTTTCTCAATATTTGAATTTTAATTAATTTAAAATTTAAACTTCAAATAAATTGATTTATATATATTTATTTGCATTATTATATATATAACCAACAATCTCCTACTATTGCAAAGAAGTAAAGATCCGTAAAAGAATTAAAAGGAAATAGTAACAACGAAATTAATCTCTTAAGCACTAGCATTTGTTAGATTTGAACTAGTACATAGTGGAATGAGTAAGTCTTCTCTTTAACAAGTGAATGAATCTTGAACTTGTTAAGATTAGGGTTAACTCATAACACACTAATCTCATATCTATTTGAGTTTCACAGTAGTTCAATATTTTTTGCCAAATAATACATTAGGATACTTAAGTGCTCTAGAAAGACGACCCAAAGTCTTTCATAGAAGGTGGATAATCCTTCATACTTGCGTAGGTGATTTCATCAAGTCTATCTGAATATAGACCACCTAATTAGTTCTGTAAAATCATTAAGAGCTTTTACTAAGCCACCTCTCATTTATAAAGTTGGTTAATTCATCAAGTTCTTATCACTAGGACCACCCAAACTTAGGCTATGAATTCATTAAGACTATAAACTCAACCTCACAAACTAGTGTATCCATCAAGTCTGTCTCAATAGGACCACCCAAATCCTGGGCTACGAATTCATTAAGAGTATAAACCCAACCTCAAGTGTACATGATACGCCATATGGATTGGTATGTGTACAATGTGAATTAATAATCCAATGGGCTTAAGTCTTATCCCCCTCGACGAATCAAGAATCATTTTTCTACATAACCCTTTAGCTAAGAGATCAACAATGTTCCTTTCAGATTTTACGTACTCCAAAGCGATTACTCCCTTCCTTATAAGATGCCTCACAAATTCTTGTGTTATCATGTTGTATCTCTTCTTACCATTGTAAGATTGATTATTAGCAACACAAATTACAACTTATGAATCATATAATAATGACACTAAAGGTGTAGGTCTCTGTCATCTCTGCAAGTATATTTCTAAGTCGTTCGACCTCTTGCCCCGTCTAAATCAATAACAATGAACTATGATTCTATGGTAGAGCGATCAATACACGTTTTTTTTACAAACTTCCAGGAAATATGTGCTCCACTTAACGTAAAAATATACCCACTAATGGAACTTACTTCATCATTGTCAATTACCCAATTTGCATCACAATATCCTTCAAGGACTGTAGGTATCCAAAAAATTTAAGTTTCATAATTTAACCTTTAAGATATCTCAGTAAACAGTTAAAAGCATTCAAATGTTTATCACTAGGATTGTGAGTATTTTTACTTAACCTACTAACAGCGTAGAAAAATATGACCTTACTAGTAGGCCTGTAAATGAACTGAACGTTCAACAAACCGTTCATGAACCGTGCGGCGAGAAGTTCGTTTATGTTCGTTTATTTATTAAATGAACGAACATGAACAAGATTTCGCTTTCGTTTAATTAAATGAATGAACACGAACAAAGGGCTCGTTCGTTCATTTACGTTCGTGAACGTTCGATTATATGTTCGTTTATGTTTGTTCATTTATGTTCGTTCATTTATGTTCATTCATTTATGTTCAAACAGAGGGCAAGTTGAATATGTTACGAAGATTATTGAAGTTGTTTGGATTTCAAGAAGATTGTTTTGTTGAACAAATTAACTTTAAGACTTTATTATGTTCATATAACTTATTTATGATTTATGTATGTTTTTTTCGTATTCGAACAAATTAACTCTAAAGTTGCAGGTTATATTAATGAATTTTAAGTTGTTATTCTTGTTGTTTACTTTTTTTTACATTCATTTGTTATGTTCGAATAAGTTTGTTTTTTGTGTTTGTGTTGTTTATGTTTGTTTATTGTGTTTGTTTATGTTCATTTATTATGTTCGTTTATGTTCGTTCGTTTGTGTTCGTTTACGTTCGTTTATGTTCGTTTATCATTTAAATGAACATGAACAAACATATTCTTTAATGAACGAACATGAAAAAAATTGTTTGTTTATGTTCGTGTTTGTTTATTTCGTTTATTTATTAATGAACGAACATGAACATACCTACGTTTGTGTGTGTTCGGTTCATTTACAGGCCTACTTACTAGCTAAATGGAGTTGAGCGAGAAAAAGAATGCTTTGTGGAGAAGAGTAATCAAAGCTAAATATGGTGGCTGTAAACAAGATTGAAAATTGAAACGTGCTAATTCTAAAGGGATGTCGATCATATGGAATGAGATCATTAAAAACTTACAGCAAGGCGTTGTGGATGCTTGGATGGGAAGATTATTTTTAAATGGTTATTAGGTAATGATTAATAAATTTATTTTGAAATGATACATGGTGTGATGACTGTAAGTTTAGAGAAAAGTATCCTATACACTTTTGCATTGCAATAAATAATGGGAGTGTTATCGCTCATGAAGCCATAATGGAGACTTTCATACCCCAAAATTTGTTCTAGTGACCAAAGTTTATGGACCAAAGTGGTAATTTTACCGAAAATAAATTTTCTTGTAAATGGATATTTCATCCTCAAGAATGATATTTTTGTGGGATTCAAAATTTTGATCAGTTGTTTGTATTAAAAGTGATAAAACGATAAAGTTCGGAAAAAATTTGGATAATCATATCAAATCAAAAAATTCAGAAAATTTTGAATGGCTACAGTAAAAGGTTAATATTATTTCTATATTTTAATTTAGTATAATTTAACTTGGACCATTAGATTTAAGCTGATTTTTCATATTAAATCAAGACCGTTAAATTAAAATAGTAGGATTGTAATTTTCTAAAAGTACAAGGGCAAAGTTGGGAAAAGTGAAAATATTTGTATATATTTGACTATTAAGTGTAAGGATGATGTTATGATGATGTAAGGATGATTTTATGATGTTGTATTATGGTAATTCAATAAATTTTAAAGGTAAAAAGGTCTTTAGACATTAAAATGAATTTTAAATTGTTTAAATCCAAGTGTATTAGATATTTTAAGAGAAAAATCATGAAAAATTTCCTTCATCTTCCCCAAGTTGTCGTGACCTCCATAGAAAGTTAAGAAAGTTTTTCTTTTTCATTTTCAAGCCAGTTTATTAAGTTTTTTTTTGGATGAAATCATGAAATAGAAATTTTACCTACATGAATTTCTCTATCATTTAGTGTAAATAGTTCATGCTTTCCATGCTTAGATCACGAGTTCATGAAATTGATGGATGAAGGGGATGTTAGGTTTTTATGATTTAAGGATGGATTTTGATGTGGTTGATGTTATGGAACCATTTCCAAGCTTATGTGATGATAGAAAACAATTAGAAATGGTTGAATTAAAGTTTGGTTAATTGGGGTTTTTTATGGAAAGTTGAATATGAATTTAAATTGATTTGGATTTGGTTGAGATTTCATGGAAATGATGTTGAAAGCTTGACTTCATGATTGAATCAAGTTGGAAATTTTGCCTAAAACACTCTATAATATTCTACCATAAGGAAAAATAAGGAAAATTTCCCTAAGCTTAGAAATGATATTTGAATGATTCTACAAGCTTTAGAATATTGTTTGGACCAATTTGGAAGTTTGTAAAGTTATAATGACCAAATTGAAAATGTTGGAAAAATTGGGATTTGAATGGCAGTTATGCAAAAATTGATGTATTATGCTTGAATTGAATGTTGGAATACCTGATTATGCTTTTAGAAGTTTGGAATAAAGTTAAATGGCAAGGAACCATTTTGAATATTTTGGAAAAGTTGAGATGAATTTTAAAATAATTCATTTTTATGGTTGAAATGTGGAATTTGAAAATGTCGTATCAATTATGATTGATACGAATAGTAAGAGACTTAAGGTGTTATTTTGGGATTGTTAAGTTGACATTGATCCTATTAAATGAAACTAGTTTCGAATAAGTATCCATTGAATTTTTCTGAATTTATTTGCTATTACTAATGTGTACTTAACCACTTAAATAAATTTTATTTATACCTGTAGGTGCGAAGAAGTGTGGACGCCTCAACCACTAAGCCAAACCCATCCACTGATATTATTTTACAAATAAACTGAAATTAAGCCCAGAAAACAAGGAATGAAATTTGACATTATGAGATTTGACTTGGCCAATAAAAGAATTAAGAGCACTGAACCACTGAAGTAAATTTTATACTTTTTTTATGAAATCTACCGTTTGGTTTATTATTGAACAACATTTAGGTACAAGTTACAAAAATGGGGCAGCAAACCAATGCCCAAAGGAAAATTAAACGACTAAAATGAAGATTAAAGTAAAATGAAAAAAAAAACCCAGAGAAACAAACGACGAAAATAGTTTTCCTGTAAACGAACCGAATATTCAGTAAACCGTTTGCGAACCTTTTGGCGGGAAGTTCGTTTATTTATTAAACGACACGAACATGAACAAGATTTTTTATTCGTTTAATTAAATGAACGAACATGAATAGGGCTCGTTCGTTCATTTACGTTCGTGAACGTTCGGTAATATGTTTGTTTTTGTACGTTCATTTATGTTCGTTTATGTGCGTTCATTTATGTTCGTTTATGTACGTTCATTTATGTTTAGCTCAATCTCTCTAGACCCATTTAAAATATTATAGCCCAAATGAATTTTAATGTGATACCCATAAATATTTTAAAATTCAATTAATTTTAAATACAATAAAAAGCTCAAAACAATTAATAAAAATATAATCCTAAAATTATTAGGAAAGAAAAAAATATATTTTCATTTATGTTCGTTTACATTCGTTTATTGTGTTCGTTATATTTGTTCAGTTGTGTATTATTTAAATGAACGAACACGAACAAACTACATTCCTTAACGAACGAACACGGACAAGAAATTTTTGTTCGTTTATGTTCGTGTACGTTTATTTGTTCAGTTAAAGTTAAATGAACGAACATGAACATACCCTGTTCGTTCGGTTCTTTTTTCAGGCCTAAAAATAAGAGGATATTCCTCAAAACACAAAAACATAAAAGAAAAAAACGAAGGTAACCAGTTGCACGACGATGATTCTTTTACTACATGGATACATCCTTTCGAGTGAACGAGCAAAAGAGAAAGAGAAGGGGCTTCATGAATACCGAATAAACCCTCCTCGGATGTAGAAACATAAAAGCCAGCTTCACAATGGGTAAAGATTCCAAAGATCGACTATCGCTAACTCAAGAATGGTCAGTGGGGCATCCTCTACCTAAAAATGGTCAGTATTATCTCTTATACCCTTTTAGTCAATGCATGTGCAACCTGATTGCTTGTCTCGGAATAAAACAAAACTTCAATCTTCGAAGACTTCATATTCTCTTTAATGTCTGTGATGAAGGGTCTGTGCTCTGAAAAATCAGGTCATGTCGAGTTGATACATTTGATTATGGATAATGCATCTCCTTCCACCAGGATCAGTCGAAACCTATCTTATAATACCCTACAATTTTTACTAGTTACCAAAATGTAATTTTGAAAGTTTTGTGACTAAAGTATAAACTTGGGAAAAATTCAGGGACCAAAGTGATAATTTTTTGAAAAAAAATATTTTGTAAATGAATAGTTCATCCCAATAATGGTATTTTCTTGAGAATCAAATTTTGATCTGAAGTTTGTATAAAAGGCTATAAAGCAATAATGTTTGAAAAATATTTAAATAATTGGATCGAATCTAAAATTCAAGAAAATTTGAAGGATGATAGAGAAAGGTTAATAATGTCATTTTTATATTTTAATTAGTATAATTTAACATGGATCATCTAATTTATATTGATTTCCCTGTTAAATTAGGATCGTTGGATAAAAATGACAATATTGTAATTCCAAGAAAACTATAAGGGTAAAGCTGGAAGATGAGAAAACCCTTGTCTATTTGTCTTTGATGATGTAAAGATCATGGAAGCATGATGTAGCATGGTAATTTGATAATTATCATGATTCTTAAAGGGTAAAAATATCTTTTAGCATAAAATAAATTTTTAATTCATTTTTATTAGCTTTTTTTTAAAAAGTGTAATAATATTTTAATGGAAAAATCAAGAGAAATCAACCATCTTCTTTCCCTTATGTCGTGAGCTCTAAAAAAGATATGAAAAAAATTTTCTTTTTCATTTTTATGATGTTTCCTTTGATTTTTGGATTAAGACATGAAATAGAGAATTAATCTCCATGAAATTCTATATCAATTGGGTACCAATTATCTATACTTTTCTTGCTTAAATCCTTAGTTTCATGAATTTGATGGAAGAAGGAGAAGTTGAACTTTAATGATTTAAGGATGGATTTTGATGTTAGGGATGTGGTTGATTCATTTCTAAGCTTGTATGATGATTAAAAATAATTATGAATGGTTGAATCAAGGTTTGGTTAATTACAATTTTATGGAAAGATTGGATTTGAATGAAATTGATATGGAATTGGTTGTAGTTGATTTGAAATTATGTTTAGAAGATGAAATCATGCTTGAATTAAGTTCGGAAACAAAGCAAATGAACTTTGGTATTCATCCTAAAGGAAAATATTAAGGAAAAATTATAGAAAAATTGTACAAGGGTTAGAAATGATGTATGAATGATTTACATTATTGGAAAGTTGTTTGGACCAATTTGAAACTTTGTAAAGTTATAGGGACTTTTTTGCATATTTTAGAAAATTGAGGAATTGAGATGCAATTGTTTAAAAGTTGATTTACTATGATAAAATTAATTTTAAAATGATGATTTTGATGTTAGAATGTTAATTTGGATTGATTTGGAAGTTTGTACGAGTATAGGGACCAAATCACAAATTATTGAAAAATGAAGTTTGAAGTGGTAATTGTGCAATAGTTAATTTACTACATTTAAATTAAATGTTGGAATGTTGAATTTTGCTTTAAGCTTGAATGTGAAGTAAATGATAAAGGGACCACTTTGAATAAATTGGAAAAGTTGATGAATTCTAAAAGAATTCATTTTAGTGATTGAAATGTGAAGTTTAAAAGTGTCATATGGATTATGGATAAATATGAATAGTAAAGGACTTGAGGTTTTTGGAAGTGTTAAAGTTGATATTGATAAAATGAAATGAATTAGTATCGAATAAGTACCGAAAGAAGTTTTAGGAATTTATGCTAAAGTGCACCTATGTATATAAGGTACTAATGTGTACTTTAAATTGCATGTGTTATGTTAATGGTGCCCATAAATAGATCGTGATCAAAACCGAGATTGAATCGAGCTAAAGGTTAAAGAAAAGTACAAGAATGAGGCTTATACCGAAAATAGAGGTTTGCTTGTGAGGCATTATCAGGTGAGTGCATTTTTACTTATTTTATATATATGATATGAAGATGACTTGCGACGAGTCAACCTCGAATGACTAGAAAGAAAATGTTTGAATATTATGTATATTTCCATAATGTTTTAATAGAAATGGTTTATATGTACAAATGATTTTGGGATATGATTTCCCAAGTATATTTCTATATGATACTTGTTAATATTTATGGAAGATTTCGGTTATGAACTGTCCAATGCACTTTTACAAGGTTTTTGGGCATGTTGGTATCTATGGATACTATTGATAAATGAATGATATATGATTTAATAAGAAATCCCATTGTATGTGCATTGAGATTTATTGGTACAATTGACATGCCATTAGGTGGAGTGTTTATCGATTGATCTTATATAGGTACATTCGTGTACATTACAGAGAGAACAATATATATTTTATGACACATATGTGATATGTTATTACGCATATAATATGCTAGTGTGATGTATTCTGGTATAGGTACAATGTTGTGTGCTAAAGTACCAGTTGGTATAAAAGGGCACTATATGTGCAAACCAATTATATGGCACCTAGAGTGGAATTGATTCACAGGGCACTAAAGTGATACTTATTTATAGACAGTATGATGCATACAGTGCACATCTGACTCGCATACTATGTATTTCTTGTTATACACCGGGTTGCCAGTTAATAAATGTGAAAAGTACATGTTTATCTTATTTATTGAAAATAAAACTTTCATCAAATAATCTGATTGGCATAAAATGCCTTATATTGAATTGTTATTATGATATGTGGATTCTAAATGTGATTTATAGAATCTAGTTCAAAGAAAGGTTTGAAAATTTGTTTCACATGCTTATATATTATTATATGATATTTTCTGTACATAAGTTATGTGATAATTTAAATACCGATATGTTTGATTTTATATTGATAATGACTCACTAAGTTTATACTTAGTGTGTGATTGTTTTACAAGTAGGTAAAAGAAAACGAGTGGAGTAAGGGGATGAGCTTGGCATCAAAAATCAAAGATTTATTACCGATAACAAAATGACATCCCACCGTTGTTTTTAATTCTATTACCATGTATACATATAATAAGTGTCCGAAATATTTTAATATGGTTATATTTGAATCAAATTAAAATGCTCTGATATGTGTATAGCTTTTAAATGGTTTCGTAACAATATTTATGTATGGATTTTAGTAAGCATAAATATGGGTATAAATAGGGTTTTAGTTTAATAATAATAAGTTATATTTCTTAGAGTAAATATGAGTTTAATTTCGACAGTTCTTAGGCAGTTTACTGATGATATAAAAGTATTAAACTGTCATATTGATTCTGAAACTGAGTCTGATTTGTATGTCAAAATACTACTTTTAGTTTACCGATTAACTAGTTTTGGTGAAAAGGGGTTTTAAATGAATAAATTTTAAGAAACAAAAATTTTACTGATTCCAAAAAGAAATGTTTTAAAATGTTGTGTGAAATCTTTTACTCATATTCGGTTACGGATAAGGAAAAGGGGTGTTACTTTATTAGTATCAAAGACGTAGTTTAGTCGATTCTAGGCCTAGACGAAGTGTGTTGAGTCAAAAAAGGGTATACATGCCACTAAGATGTGATTGGTTACTGATATGATAATATATGATGCCATGCCACTCCTTACTAGTATAAGTTAATAATTGGTTAAGTATATGTTGAAGTTGAAAAATCTTGATGAATGACTAAACAGGAGGTTCCTGAAGGGAACGTTAGTGAAATGTAATGAGATAAATTGTGATCCTTCTGTCAATATGAATAGGACAGTGCACTGGCAATAGGAAGTGTAGTGTAAGATTAAGGAGCCTCACTCAATATGCAAATACTGAGTTGATTGATCACAAGAAAGAGATGCTTCGTTAGAATCAATGATATAGTAGCAATTAACCCTTTAGACCTGAGTGCGAGGGTAAACCATAATTGTGGAACTGCCTGGTAAAGATTCAAGAATTGAGTTTTTGGCAAACCTAATAGAGTTTCCTTTGAGAATTTGAGATAATTCTGGGAATGGATTGGATTTCCCTACCATGTCTAAGGAATTGTTGCTTAAAGCAATTAATATGAAAACTCGAAAGGTTCTAAATAATAGTGGTTGGAAAAAGAGTAAATCCATTATATAATGTGATTTCAAAAGTAATGCCAAGAATTATACTGAAAAGTCGTTAAGATTTCTTAGCTAATGTGATGGATACTCGAATTTCAGAAGTTGAAGTGGAAAATATTTCAACAAATTGAGAGTATTTAGATATATTTCCATATGAGCTATCGGTTTACCTCTAGATCGGGAGGTAGAATTTAAAATAGAGGAGCTATTAGAAATTGTGTATATATCTATGACCCGTATAGAATTAGATCTACTAAACTTAAAAAGATAAAGGCAAAGTTATAAGATCTATTAGATCAAAGTTTTATAAGACCAAGTGTGTCACATTGGGAACACCAATTATTTGTGATAAAAGAGTAAAGCATTGCGATTATGCATAGATTATAATCGGCTAAATAAATTAATAGTGAAAAGTAAGTATTTTCCTAAGGGTTTTATGATCTTTTAATCAGCCAAAAAGGCACAACTATTTTTCATGATTGATCTTCGATCTGGGTACCATCAATTAAAGGTTAAGGAAAAAGATATTCTAAGGCCTCTATTAGGATTCGATATGATATGGATACTATGAGTTATAGTAATGTAGTTTGGATGACGAGAGTCCTTGTAGCATTTATGAGTATGATGAATTGGACATTTTCAGAGGAAGAACATAATGTGCATCTTCCCATGGTTCTTCAAGCTCTATGAGATAAAAGGTTATATGTTAAACTGTCAAGGATTAAATATGTTGTTGAAGTTATATTCCTTAACCATATTATGTTGCAGAAGGGTAAGAGTTGATCCTAAGAAAGTACAAGTATTGTTGAATGGAAAATTCCAAAGAATACTTATTAGGTTCAGATTTTCTTCAGACTTTTGGTATTATGAAGGTCCGCAAAGAACTTTTGATGACCCCTTACTGCTCACCAAGTTATTAAGAAAGGGTGTGTCATTTATGAAATAAGAACTACCAAGGAAGCTTCGAAGCATTCAAGGAAATATATTAGAAGTTCCAGTATTAGTGTAATAAGAATCGGAAATGGTTATAAGGTTATACTAACACATCTCATAATGGTTTGAGATGCGTACTAATGTAGAAGGAAATGTTGTAACCTATATGTTAATGCAGCTTAAGACATCAGTATGTGCATAGGGAGCGATGCTACATTCATACTGATTATAAAGTTTAAAGTATTTGTTAACTCAAAAAGAGTTAAATCTAAGGCAATGAAGATGAATCGAGCTTCGTAAGGAACATATGATCATCAATTATCATTCGGGAAAGGTCAACGTGGTAGATAATGTGTTAAACCAAAAGATATTATCTGCATTGAGAGCTTTGGATGTCAATTATTTCTAAAGGAAGATTGGTGCATAATTCAAAATTTAAAGATAGAGTTTACTAATTCGATCAAATAAGGAATTCAAAAAAAAAGAATGAGAAGTGTATGCCAAGAATTGAAAAAGTGGAAAAAGGGTTAACTTAAAAAACTTTAAGATAAGTCAAATGGATGTTTATATTAACAAGAAAGAGTTCTATATTCCAAATGATAGAAATTGAAGAAAAATCTTCTCACTAAGACATACTATAGTACTTTGATGAATTATGAAAGAAACGAGATGTATAAGGATTGTTAAAGCCAGATATAAAAATAGTTATAATAAAATTTGTTTATGAATGTCTGGCATGTGAGTAAATCAGATAGAGCATCAAGTGCCCTTAAGATTGTTACAACAAATTTTATTCCACAGTAGAAATGAAAAAGAATTATAATGAAATTTGTGAAAGGATTTTCTTTGAGATCCAGCAAAAAGGATTCAGGTTAGGTGATTGTGAATCAATAGACTGAATCAACGCATTTCATCTAGTTAGTTGATTTATTAGGATAGGTACGCTGAGCTGTACATGAAGGAAATTATATGATAGCATGAAGTGCTTTAATTGACATTATTGATGGTGATCTAAAAAATAAGACAACTTCGCCTGTTAAAATTCGTTGGCAAAATCATATAGTTGAGAAGTTACTTGAAAAAAAGAAGAAAGTGGGAAAAAGTCATATTCTCATTTGTTCGCATCAAGTACATATTGAAAATTCAAGGACGATTTTCTTTAGAGAAAATTGTAATACCCAAAATTTTAACTGTGACCAAAATGTATTTTTTGAAAGTATAGTGGTAAAGTATAAATTTTAGAAATATTTAGAGACCAGAATGGTAATTTTCTTCAAAAGTTAGAAATATTCAGGGACTAGAATGGTAATTTTCTTCTAAATTTAGAAATATTTAGGGACCATAATGGTAATTTTCTTAAAAAAAATTATTTCGTAAAAGAATAGTTCACCTCAAGAATGACATTTTCGATGGAAATAGATTTTGATACATTTGTAATAAAAGGCTATAAACGATAAAGTTCGATAAAATTTATAATAATTGTCGAATCAAAAATTCAGGAAAATTTAAAGGATGATAGCTAAAAGTTAATAATGTCATTTTTCATATTTTAAATTAGTATAATTTAACATGGATCATTGGGTTTAAATTGTTTTCCCTATTAAATCAATATCATTGGATTAAAATTGCAAGATTGTAATTTCGAGAAAACTACAAGGCAAAGTTGGAAGATGAAAAATCTTTGTCTATATTGACTTTGATGAAAGGATGATGGAAGCATGATGTTGCATGATTGACAATTATTATGATTTTAAAGGGTAAAATGTCTTTACTATAAAATAAATTTTTAATTTATTTTATTAGCATTTTTTACAAGTTTAATAGATATTTTAATGGAAATCAAGAGAAATCAACCATCTTCTTCCTTTATGCCATGACCTCATGAATGGTAAGAAAAATTTTCTTTTCTATTTTTAAGCAATTTCCTTTGATTTTTGGATTAAGACATGAAATAGAGAATTAATCTCCATAAAATTATTTATCATTTGGTACCAATTATTAATATTTTCCTTGCTTAAATCTTTACTTTCATGAATATGGTGAATAAGCGGAAGTTGAATTTTAATGATTTAAGGATGGATTTTGAGTTAGTGATGTGGTTGATTCAATTGCAAGCTTGTATGATGATAAAAACAATTAGAAATGGTTTAATCAAGGTTTGGTATTAGGATCTATGGAAAGATTGGATTTGTACTGAAATTGATATGGAATTGGTTCTAGTTGATTGGAAATGATGTTTAGAAGATGAAATCATGCTTGAATTAAGTTTGGAACCAAGGCTAAAGTGACCTTTGGTATTCGGCCTAAAGGAAAATATTAAGGAAAATTATAGAAAAGTTATACAACAACAACAACAAAACCATATTCCTATATGTAAGGGTAAGGGGGAGGTAGGGTAGTAGGCTGACCCCAAAGCTAGGTTGGGAGCAACTTCCGTGGAAGACCTCCGGCAGTCAGAAAATTAAAAATAAGATAAATACAATGAATGTATAAATAAATAAATAAATATAATTAAAAGTAGTCATATGCAGTCATATGCGTGTCTGTAATGGGAAATAATCCCTGCAAACAAATCCTGCGGAAAAATCTCAGCATGTAGAAAAGTTATACAAGGGTATAATGATGTATGAATTTCTACATGCTTTGAAAAGTTGTTTGGACCAATTGGAACTTTGTAAAGTTATAGGGACTTTTTGCATATTTTAGAAAATTGAGGGTTGAGATGCAATTGTTTAAAGGCTGATGTACTATGCTGAAATTAAATGTTAGAATAATGATTTTGCTTATAGAATGTTAATTTGGATTGATTTGGAAGTTTGTTCAAGTATAGGGACCAAATCACAAATTATGCAAAACAGAAGTTTGATATGGAAGTTGTGCAATAGTTGGTGTACTACATTTAAATTAAATGTTGGAATGTTTAATTTTGCTTTAGAAGCTTAATGTGAAGTTAAATGGTAAAGGGACCATTTTGAATAAATTTAAATGTTGGGATGAATCTTAAAAGAGTTCGTTTTAATGATTGAAATATGAAATTTGAAAATTCATATGAATTCGGATGAATATGATATATAAAAGGGCTTGAGGTGTTATTAAAGTTTACATTGATTGAAATGAAATTAGTATCAAATAAGTACCTATTTTTTTAGGAATTTTATGCTAATGTGCGTTTATGTTGATAAGGTGCTAATATGTACTTTAAATTGCATGTGTTATGTTAATGGTGCCCATATATAGATCGTGATCAAAACCGAGATTGAATCGAGTTAAAGGTTATAGAAAAGTATAAGAATGAGGCTTATACCGAAAATAGAGGTTTGCTAGTGAGGCATTATCAGGTGAGTGCATTTTACTTATTATATATATAAGGACGACTTGCGACGAGTCAACCTCGAATGATTAGAAAGAAAAGATTTTAATTATATTATGGTATATTTTATAATGTTTAAACAGAAATTGTTTATATGGTACAAATGATTTTGGGATATGATTTCCCAAGTATATTTTTATATGATACTTGTTAAATACTTATGGATGATTTCATGTATACACTGCCAAACGCACTTTTACATGGTATTTGGACATGTTGGTATCTATGGATACTGTTGATAAATGGATGATATATGATTTGATAAGAAGAGCGCATTGAAAATGCATTGAAATTTGTTGGTGCAATTGGCATGATATGAGATGGAGTGTTTATCGATTGATCTTATATAGGTACATTCATGTACATTACAGAGAGAACAAGATACATTTTATGAACATATGTGATATGTTTTCAACATATAATATGCTAGTGCGATGCATTCCTGGTTATAGGTACAGTTGTGTTCTACAACACTTGTATTGGAATAAAAAGGAACTATATGTGCACATGTATATAGAACCAATGGTGCAATTGATTCACATGGAACTAAATGTGTTATTTATTATAGACAATTATGCTACATGCAGTGCATCATCTGACTCATGTACCATGTATTATCATCTGTTATACATTGGGTTGTCAGTTAAATAAATGTGAAAGTACATGTTTATCTTATTCATTGAAAGTAAAGCTTTCATCGATTCTGATTTAGCATAAAATGCCTTATATATGAACTATTTATTCTTATATGTGATTTCTAAAATGTTGATTTTCATAATCCAGTTCAAAGGAAGGTTTGAAAATTGTTTCATATATATATTATATGATCTTTTATGCACTATAAGTTATGTGATATTTTATATATTGATATGTTTGATTTTATATTTGATAATGATTAGCTAGGTTTATACTTAGCGTGCGATTGTTTCACGCTTAGGTAAAAGAAAGTGAGTGGTGTAAGGAGCTGAGCTTGGCATCAAATATCGAAGATTTATTACCGGCAACAAAATGACATCCCACTGTTGTTTTTAATTCTTGTTGGCATGTATACATATAATAAGTGTTCGAAATATTTATTATGGTTAGATTTGAAATGAATTAAAAAAATGCTCTGATATGTGTATAGCTTTTAAATGTTTCGTAATAATATTTATGTATGGATTTTAGTAAACATAAATATGGGTATAAATAGCGGGTTTTAGTTTAATAATGATTAAATTATTTTATTAGAGTAAGGAAGAGTTTAATTTCGATAATTCTTAGGCAGTTTTATTTGATATAAAAACAGTATTGAGCTGTCATATTGCTGTCTGAAACCGAGTTGATTATAAATAAGAAATGTTTTACAAGTGTTGTATGATATCTCTAACTTATATTCAAGTACGGGTGTAAAAAAGGGTGTCACACATTTCATGAGAAAAAATTGATGTCATGAAAGAACGCTAAAGCTTTAGTTGCGAAGGCGGAACTAACTAGGTAAGAGACCCTACAACTTGCTCCCAAAATTTGGCCTTCAACATCCGGATAATACTACTTGAACAAGCTTTCTCCAATTGATGAGAGGAAGCTTGCATCAACATTGACTGTTACAAACTCTTCAGGTGGGGGAGTCCAATGAATATCCTCTGCTGGGTTACGGTGCTGTAGAGGCCCAGCCAAGGATTTAAGCTCGACAGGTAGTCCAGTACGAAGGTTATACCTCCTCAAACCTTTGATTTTTACCTTCGTGTACCAATCTATTACAGGAATGCCATAATGCCCATATGCCAATAGCAAATTGTTTGCTTTTTGTTCTATTTACATTTTGTATTACCCAGATAAACCAATCAGCAAACGTTACTTGCCCCGATCAGTAGGTCAAAAAAAAACCCCAAAACCATTTCAGACTCGACTGGCATAGGGCAATCACAGCAGGTATGCATACTAGCCTTAGTTGTTGGGGACACTAGAAAAAAATTGATTTGGGCAATTTGTTTAGCATAAAGGTTGTGGAAAGTAGGTCATAGTTATGAAAACACTTCCACAATAGATGCGTACCTTCTTAAGGTAATCCACTTTCCATAGATGTTGCAGCGCTTGTTTTGAGACATGATCCACCGTGCTAGAATACAAAGCAATTTGTAACCACTTCTCACTCTATATAATCCAGTCTTTTCACCGTGCCAAACTTGGATATCATTAGTAGCTAAGGAAGACAAGTGAATCATGAGATCATAACTTCTGTGTTGAAAATCGATTCCAAGAGACCAACATTACATGATCTATTCCCTTGGTTTATCAAATCAGCTACAACTGTCAAGCCCACAATAAGTTCGGTAGTTATCTTCTTTTAATCTGGGCCTGGTAGCCCAAAATCATTTCTAATGGATACCGAAGTTCCCGTTCTAATACTCCAACAAGCCCCCGCTCTGATAATCCCTTGCACTCCAAACGCTTTGCCAAAACATTGAAGGATTATTCCTCAACTCACCTGGGAGAAAGTGGTAGACAGATAGTATTTAAATGAAAAATCCTTGCAACTAGATACTCTAGATGATGTAAAGTCTTCAACCCTACTTGGCAAGTAAAGTTATATTAAACTTCCCAATCTCTTTGAAGCCCCTTCATCCTTTGAATTGCACATATTAGACCACATACACCAATGGATCCCCCACTTGATTATTGCGAGACGACCAAAATTGGGCCATGAGAGCTTCGAATTCTTACTGTAGACACTCATTTCGTTCATTTTTTTATTTTATACATATATATCTATAGATATACATATTATATAGTTTTTTTAAAATACTTTTTTATTATTATTAATTATATATTATTTTGCAGGCCCCATAGAAACCCGCGGTTCAAGCTCGAACTTGCTTGGCACGATGTGACCAAATTCACTGCCTTTGCATTATACCGTGGAGTGCAACGATAAAAAATTGGAAATGCATACATTCATGCGGTCACAGTCGTATAATGACCAATCCGTTCGTTTTGGTGTGGCCCCATGTTGAACCCCCATATATCGTAACTGTTTCTCTTCATGGGAAACTAGTTATGTTTCCATTATCACCTCACCCACGTATCTCAACTAAGTCTCTAAAAATCTGGCTAGAATATCTGGCAGCTGAACCTTCCAACGTCTATACTCGTACCTTATATAAATCGTAAGAGTTCAACAAAGGGGGGGAGGAGAGGAACAGGAAGATTGCTTCAATGAAGGCGATTTCCACATCTTCGACGAGAAACCACCAAAGCTCTATAACAACAAAAATGATCAAAAATGTCCACACAGAGAATCTGTGTGTATATGTCTGAGAAAATGTGAGATGAAACAAATCCCCAAAAGGCGTGAATGGAGATTCTAGCTTTTTTAGCGCAGTAGCTTTCATGGTATGTCGTGTGCTCAGGTGAACAATTTAAGTTCAAAGAGCATCGCGGTCGCCAGAATCATTGGCGACCAGAGATTTCTCAGCTAGTGGACTTTCGTCTCGAACGGAGACTGGGAATCGAAACACGTTGATGAGGTGGATGGTAGCTTCCTGGACCGAGCAATGATTTCCAAACAGAGAAATGTGGAGCATATGGCAGTCGGTCTTCAGCTACACCAAGGTTTGCAGATACTTATCATGTTTTAAGTATCGGTTTTTGTGAACTAATTATTTAATTGATGTTTCCTGTGTTGGCCTCTCGGTTTAGTGCACCATGTCCAAATGAACATGAAAACTTCCTTAAGAAAAAGCATGCGTGAAAGCATGCACATCATTGAAGAGATTTGTCTGTTAATGATATCTAGTAACCATGGCTTTTGGAGTAGTTTTCTATTAATTTATATGTTTTTGCGTTGTGTATCCCGCCAATATATATAATTTGACTGTGTAAAATACCAAGTAAAAATATGAACATTAGATGCTCATGTCTGCTACTCAAAATGCGGAACATATATATAATTTACTGTGTGATGCTTATTTTTTGGTTTTTTAAAGAATTTCAACAAAATTAAAGGTAAGTAATTTGAATCGGGTTTTTAATTTTAATTTAAGTTTTACATTTTCGCAACTAAGGCAACCGACAAACTAATTGGTACCGAAAGGGCGGTTCAAGGGTGTTAATCCTTCCTGACCGTAATCGATTCCCGAACCGACATGTTCTTGGTACAACGCAGATCAGGTAAGATGGTGTCTGGCCCACCTAAATTTTTTAAAGTGGTCGGTGGCAACTAAATCCACTCTCATTCACGTTGAAGCCAATTCGGGGGCCAACCAAAAGACGATTGCGACAGCTTGGCGACTCCACTGGGGACAGGTAAGTGAGTCAGGCCAAAATTAATTTTCGGTTGTCTTTTTATGCGAAAATTTAATTTTAAATTTATTATTCGATTCCAATTATTTATCTTTGATTTGTTTCAAATAAATAGTTGTACTGATGTTTTTTAATGATTTCAGATTTTTTCAAATTGTCATCTCTAAGCTCTAAACCCGAGCCGAACCGTTTTAAGTGGGGGTGAAAGCGACGCATTCGTGTGAATTTATTCACGCATATGCCTAGCAAGTAGCCTTCGGGATTCATTAACCTTATGTCGTGTGAATTTATTCACCGTGCGGGCATAAAGGAATGTGTCCTCTCGAGTTTAACTCAGTCCACACAAGCTGTAATAGGCTTAGGACTAAGGGTCTGGCAAGCCCAAGGGGGCACCGGCAAGGAGAACTCGAGTACCTTTTTAGAACCTAAACCGGGAGAGTGTAGGGAATTAGAGCTCACCCCAAGACCTCATTCCAAACCCTAGGATGCTTTGTTTCCTGCTTTATTTTCTGTTCAAAGCATGCGAACTAGACAAATATGCGGCTAGGATTGTTTGAAATTAGCATGCGGGATAGAAATCATGTCTGTGTAGGAATATTAAGCATGTTCAGGTAGATTATGATGTGGGGTAGGATTTTTTATTATTTTTTTTTGATTTACCTCACTAACCCCTTTTATTTTTTTATTCTATTCATTTTGTTTCATCATTCCCATCATTTAAAACGAGGTGTTGATCCACCAAAAATGTGTTGTTAAACATGAATAATCTGCATTAATGGACAAAGGGATTATAATACAAAGAGATAAAAAGCTCAGAAGCCCAACCGTGGTCAAAGAATCTCGAGGCAAAGGGTGCAGGGGCAAGACGAGGAAAATGTTATGACCCGGAGAGTCCTTTCAAAAACTGCGAGATCAAGAGGCGAAACCCTAGCTAAGTGGAGATCATTATTGAAAATTCTAGGAACAAGCCGATAAACTTTGGGTGGAGGGCTCCGATGGCACTTTCGTTTGGAACAAGCCGGGATGCAGTCCTTCGAGACCTTTTGGGGCAAGCAGCTCGTTATTTGCACATTTTAGCCAAAGGAGCCGGAACGGTTTGACAGGGTATTCAACGGTGGACAGACGAAGGCAGAAGACTAGTCAACCTATCAGAAGCTGTTCGGGGTCTATACCTTCAAAATATTTTATCTCTTAAGACGTAACACTTTTGCCCCAATAAGGATTATTTAATAACAGGTACATTTTTGGATCAATGCCTCGAACATCATGCATCATGCATTCAGACATATTGTGCATTTTGTTATTTTCTTTACATTCGCATATTTTTCCTTTTTTTTACATTCACATGTCTCATCAAAAATGAGAACATTTTGATCTATGATATATAAGGAGCTTTACCAACAGTTGTTTGACGCACGTGGTGCACCATATCCATAGAAATCCATGAAGCCCGTACCCCAGGTAGTATGATGAGAACGCTCATTGCGAAAATCATAGCGGAGTCCCAGGGCGCACTATCGAGAATTACTCCACAATCAAGAGAATCATACATAAATATGTAACAAGAATCGGATCGACTTCAACAACTTGGGGGCATCCAAGTGAGGAAGACCATTTCATCATTTGAGACGTTTTGTTTGAATTTTTTTTCATTTTTTTCCTCAAGTTTTGTAAGGACTTTTAAATAAATTTATGTACTTTAAAGATGTTAAACAATGAATCACATTTGCAAACTTGCAATTCTTTGAATATCATCTGAATTAAGAAACTCTGAAATGGTTCAAAGTTACATATCTTTGACGAAGTAACATGATTTAAAACAAGGAATTGACTTTACCAGAATATACACTCAAACACCTTACCTGCTCTTGTAATTAACCAATATAACATTTTCCTTTCATAAGGTGGGACAACATGGGGCATCCTTTTGCATATGACATTATTATACTTTTTATTTAAGACGTTCATGACGATGATGATCTTTACAAATGAAAGAGTCGAGTAGGTGAATCCAGTTAGGTCAGTTGCTTGAAAATTGAACTCTAAAGATGAGATTCCTTGACTTTCAAAAACACCTAGGCTATAACAGGTTCTTCTTGACAATCTTAAGAAATTAAATCCGTAAAACCTGAGCTATTCCGCTAAGGCAATTGGTTATAGAGGAAACTCGAAAGCCCTGGCTTTATGAATAGATTGCGTTCAAACCATGACATTGCTCGGACCTTGGCAATTCGGTGTTTGCTCCACTGCTCTTGTCAGGCTGAAGACTCTGTGAGAGATGAACCCTTCAGTGAACTTGAAAACTGATTATAATGTTACGTGGTCCCTCTAAAGCAATTGGTTAAATACCCCAGCTTTATGGATCTAGCTTGCCAGATAACGACAAATTAAATCAAATTTATCTGAGCAAGAAATTTTCGGTAATTGGACTAAGGGAGTTAAGGAACACTGTTATAGTCGACTACACACGAGCACTCAAGAATTCATTTTTAGACCGATATTTTTTCGCACTGCCTTTGTTGGAGGAGCCTACAAAGCTTGAACAAATGGAAGATTCAGAGGACCGAAAAAAATGTCTAGTAATTGGTCATTCTAGTTGCGTCATTATGTCCGCACCCAAATGAAATGCCAAGCATATTTCGATATTTAAAAAAAATGACATTTTGGGTTACCAAAACCTTAGAAAGGAGGCTAACCTAAATCTAACTCATCCATTTGAACATTTGTCAAAGATTTGTAACTCTGAAAGCATTAAAAGAGCTCTTGATTCCTTTGATTTTTGAACTCACATTTAATTTGATTCAATTGCGAACAATATACAACATTTTTATCATGTCTCTCCTAAAACAAGAAAAAGGAGAAAAACATTTTCAAGCAGAACAGTCTCAGATATGAAAGGTCTGTAAAGCCAAAGCTCGGGAAGCAAATGGGGCACGATCCATTCCAAGGACCTGATTGACAGACAAAGCACGAGACTCCATCCAGAAGATAACACATAATTCATTCATATTGCTGCATCTTAAACATACTTAGGTTCACATTCATCATTTTAGCATACACGTTTTGCAGCTTTAGAGTCAAGTTTTGACTTCAGGATGAAGGATACTCGATTCTCAAGCGCCTTCAAAGAAGGATGGGGTTGATTAACTCTGCAGAAGAAGCTACACTCGACCAACTCGACAGATTGAAAGTTTCTCTCGAAACAACACATTTTTCTCGAGAGCCAATTTCAACTTCACAACGAAGGATATTGGACTCCAGACAACGCAAGTTCAACTTCTCGACGAAGGGACCGCTGGTTGTCAACAAACAACTTCCCAATTTCAGAGCCAATTTTAATTTCACAACGAAGGATATTGGACTCCAGACAACGCAAGTTCAACATCACGACGAAGGGACCGCTGGTTGTCAACAAACAACTTCCCAATTTCAGAGCCAATTTCAACTTCACAACGAATGATATTGGACTCCAGACAAAGCAAGTTCAACTTCACGACGAAGGGACCGCTGGTTGTCAACAAACAACTTCCCAATTTCAGAGCCAATTTCAACTTCACAACGAAGGATATTGGACTCCAGACAACGCAAGTTCAACTTTACGACGAAGGGACCGCTGGCTGTCAACAAACAACTTCCCAATTTCAGAGCCAATTTCAACTTCACAGCGAAGGATATTGGACTCGAGACAACGCAAGTTCAACTTCACGGCGAAGGGACCGCTGGTTGTCAACACAAACTTCTTAATTTTAGAGCCAATTTCAAACTTCACAACGAAGGATATTGGACTCCAGACAACGCAAGTTCAACTTCACGACGAAGGGACCGCTGGTTGTCATAAACACTTCCTAATTTCAACTTGCAACGAAGGATATTGGACTCCAGACAACGCAAGTTCAACTTCACGACGAAGGGACCGCTGGTTGTCAACAAACAACTTCTCAATTTCAGAGCCAAATTCAACTTCACAACGAAGGATATTGGACTCCAGACAACGCAAGTTCAACATCACGACGAAGGGACCGCTGGTTGTCAATAAACAATTTCCCAATTTCAGAGCCAATTTCAACTTCACAGCGAAGGATATTGGACACAAGACAACGCAAGTTCAACTTCACGACGAAGGGACCGCTGGTTGTCAAAAAATAACTTCCAAATTTCAGAGCCAATTTCAACTTCACAGCGAAGGATATTGGACTCCAGACAACGCAAGTTCAACTTCACGACGAAGGGACCGCTGGTTGTCAACAAACAATTTCCGAATTTCAGAGCCAATTTCAACTTCACAGCGAAAGATATTGGACTCCAGACAACGCAAGTTCAACTTCACGACGAAGGGACCGCTGGTTGTCAACAAACAACTTCTCAATTTCAGAGCCAATTTCAACTTCACAGCGAAGGATTGGACTCCAGACAACGCAAGTTCAACTTCACGACGAAGGGACCGCTGGTTGTCAATAAAAAAATTCCCAATTTCAAAGCCAATTTCAACTTCACAGCGAAGGATATTAGACTCCAGACAACGCAAGTTCAACTTCACGACGAAAGGACCGCTGGTTGTCAATAAACAACTTCCCAATTTCAACTTCGCAACGAAGGATATTGGACTCCAGACAACGCAAGTTCAACTTCACGACGAAGGGACCGCTGGTTGTCAACAAACAACTTCTCAATTTCAGAGCCAATTTCAACTTCACAACGAAGGATATTGGACTCCAGACAACGCAAGTTCAACTTCACGACGGGGACCGCTGGTTGTCAACAAAACTTCCCAATTTCAGAGCCAATTTCAATTTCACAACGAAGTATATTGGACTCCAGACAACGCAAGTTCAACTTCACGACGAAGGGACCGCTGGTTGTCAACAAACAACTTCCCAATTTCAGAGCCAATTTCAACTTCACAACGAACGATATTGGACTCCAGACAACGCAAGTTCAACTTCACGACGAAGGGACCGCTGGTTGTCAACAAGCAACTTCCCAATTTCAGAGCCAATTTCAACTTCACAACGAAGGATTGGACTCTAGACAACGCAAGTTCAACTCGACGAAGAGACCGCTGGCTGTCAACAAACAACTCCCAATTTCAGAGCCAATTTCAACTTCACAGCGAAGGATATTGGACTCGAGACAACGCAAGTTCAACTTCACGGCGAAGGGACCGCTGGTTGTCAACAAACAACTTCTCAATTTCAGAGCCAATTTCATCTTTACAACGAAGGATATTGGACTCCAGACAACGCAAGTTCAACTTCACGACGAAGGGACCGCTGGTTGTCAACAAACAACTTCCCAATTTCAGAGCCAATTTCAACTTCACAACGAAGGATATTGGACTCCAGACAACGCAAGTTAAACTTCACGACGAAGAGACCGCTGGCTGTCAACAAACAACTTCCCAATTTCAGAGCCAATTTCAACTTCACAGCGAAGGATATTGGACTCGAGACAACGCAAGTTCAACTTCACGGCGAAGGGACCGCTGGTTGTCAACAAACAACTTCTCAATTTCAGAGCCAATTTCAACTTCACAACGAATGATATTGGACTCCAGACAACGCAAGTTCAACTTCACGACGAAGGGACCGCTGGTTTTCAACAAGCAACTTCCCAATTTTAGAGGCAATTTCAACTTCACAACGAAGGATATTGGACTCCAGACAACGCAAGTTCAACTTTACGACGAAGAGACCGCTGGCTGTCAACAAACAACTTCCCAATTTCAGAGCCAATTTCAACTTCACAGCGAAGGATATTGGACTCGAGATAACGCAAGTTCAACTTCACGGCGAAGGGACCGCTGGTTGTCAACAAACAACTTCTCAATTTCTGAGCCAATTTCAACTTCACAACGAAGGATATTGGACTCCAGACAACGCAAGTTCAACTTCACGACGAAGGGACCGCTGGTTGTCAACAAACAACTTCCCAATTTCAGAGCCAATTTCAACTTCACAACGAAGGATATTGGACTCCAGACAATGCAAGTTCAACTTCACGATGAAGGGACCGCTGGTTGTCAACAAACAACTTCCCAATTTCAGAGCCAATTTCAACTTCACAGCGAAGGATATTGGACTCCAGACAACGCAAGTTCAACTTCACGAAGAAGGGACCGCTGGTTGTCAACAAACAACTTCCCAATTTCAGAGCCAATTTCAACTTCACAGCAAAGGTTATTGGACTCGAGACAACACAAGTTCAACTTCACAACGAAGGGACGGCTGGTTGTCAACAAACAATTTCCTGATTCCAGAGCCAATTTCAACTTCACGACGGAGGATATTGGGACTCGGAACAATGCTACTTACTTGGATTTCAACTTTACGACGAAGGATATCCAATTTCAGGCTCAACTTCACGACGAAGGGAATCGTACACACAAGCATCATCCATCTTTAGATTGGATTTCAACTTCACGATGAAGGATATCCAACTCAAAGAAGGGTTATCTGTCACTAAAAGACCTTTAAGTTCGACTACGCTCAGCTCTAAGGCATATCATTTGCAGCATAACTTAGGTCGAGAAGGGTTATCTGTCAACCGAAGACCTTCGAGTTCGATTACATTCAGCTCAAAGGCAAAACAAATTTGCAGCATGGCTTAAGTCGAGAAGGGCTATCTGCCAACCGAGGACCTTCGAGTTCGATTATATTTAGCTCAGAGGCAAACCAAATTTACAGCATAGCTCAAGGCTAGAAGGGCTATCTGTCAACAAAATTGTCGAGCTCGATTCCATTCAGCTCGATGACACCTCAATCACACTACTGTTCGGCTGCAATCGAGGTTTTCAAGTCGAGAAGAAGACCCGAGTTAGCCGTGCCTAAGTGAAAAAAACTATCTATCAACGAAGACCTTTCGAGTTCGATTTCATTCAACTCAAAGGCCTGTCAAATACATGGTGGAACCAAAGAACTACTTTCCAGTCGAATTTTTAACCAAGGTCTTTAGTCGAGAAGAAGACCGAAGTTGAATACACCAAAGACAACGAGACGCCACATTCCAATTCCGAACTACAACATCAATTCCATCTCACTTCAAGATGG
The DNA here is from genome assembly GCF_006381635.1 of Hibiscus syriacus. NCBI lineage: Eukaryota > Viridiplantae > Streptophyta > Magnoliopsida > Malvales > Malvaceae > Hibiscus > Hibiscus syriacus. The sequence goes on along the minus strand of NW_024062743.1, from coordinate 5,731,023 downwards.
ACTCGACTTCGCGACGGAGGGGCCATCCGCTACTCAATTCGACAGGGAGTTATTCTTCAACTCCATTGAACAAAAATGTTTTTTTCTTTGCCCTATTTTTCGTTCCACGAAAAAGGACAAAGAGGGGCAGCTGAGACACTCATTTTCGTTCATTTTTTTATTTTACATATATCTATAGATATACATATATTATAGTTTTTTTAATACTTTATATATTATTATTAATTTATATATTATTTGCAGGCCCCATAGAACCCGCGGTTCAAGCTCGAACTTGCTTGGCACGATGTGAACAAATTCACTGCCTTTGCATTATACCGTGGAGTGCAACGATAAAAAATTGGAAATGCTGACATTCCTACGGTCACAGTCGTATAACTGACCAATCTGTTCGTTTTGCTGTGGCCCCATGTTAAACCCCATATATCGTAACTGTTTCTCTTCATGGGAAACTAGTTATGTTTCCATTATCACCTCACCCCACGTATCTCAACTAAGTCTCTAAAAATCTGGCTAGAATATCTGGCAGCTGCAACCTTCCAACGTCTATACTCGTACCTTATATAAATCGTAAGATGTTCAACAAAGGGGGGGAGGAGAGGAGGTGAACAGGAAGATTGCTTCAATGAAGGCGATTTCCATCATTCTTCGACGAGAAACCACCAAAGCTTTATAACAACAAAAATGACCAAAAATGTCCACACAGAGAATCTGTGTGTATATACATGTCTGAAAATGTGATGAGATGAAACAAATCCCCAAAAGGTAGTGAATGGAGATTCTAGCTTTTTTTCTGAGCAGTAGCTTTCATGGTATGTCGTGTGCTTGCTCAGGTGAACAATTTAAGTTCAAAGATGCATCGCGGTCGCCGGAATCATTGGCGACCAGAGATTTCTCAGCTAGTGGACTTTCGTCTCGAACCGGAGACTGGGAATCGAAACACGTTGATGAGGTGGATGGTAGCTTCCTGGACCGAGCATTGATTTCCAAACAGAGAAATGGTGGAGCATATGGCAGTCGGTCTTCAGCTACACCAAGGTTTGCAGATACTTATCATGTTTTAAGTATCGGTTTTTGTGAACTAATTATTTAAGAGAAAATCGCCTCAGTGACCAAAATTCTCATATAATATACGATTTTAACCAACTTTTTCGGATTTGCCAAAATAACCAACAAAATTGCAATGCGATCGCTAATTCGCAACGCGATCTCCATTATCGCAAATTCGCGTTGCATTTCGCGTTGCGATAGTTGAAAATCGCGTTGCGATGGTCTACAATGTCGTTGCGATTTTCCCAATTCGCAATACGAATAAGTAAATTGCAACGCGAATTGGGAAAATCGCAATGCGATACTGACTATCACAATGCGATACTTACTATCGCAATGCGATAATACAAAATCGCTATCGCATTGCGATAATACAAAATCGCAACGAGATACTGACTTTCGCAACGCGATAATACATAATCGCAATGCGATTTTCAAAGCGCCATTAGTATCCTGGCCAAGTATTTTATTTTTAAATTCCAAACACGAATATTAATATATTGGAACACTGAACCGTCCACAGTATATCCCGTAATCGCAACTCATAACCTAAAACCTAAAATCACAACTCAGTCCCATCTCCATCTCTCACTCTCTCACCCATCTCCGACGACATCCGTCCCCATCTCCGGCGAAATCTGTCTATCTCCATCTCTCAGAGCCACCCTCACAATTAGAAATGGAAAATCAACCAAATCAACCAACGAGGGTTAGTTTTTTAAATTATTTTCTTTTTGAAAATTTTGCATTATTATTAGGTTTTTCATATTGAAATTGATGATAAGTTTACTGGTAATTTCAATAATAGATTAACCATTTCACTTAGATTGCTTATTAAATCAACCGAGAATCGCAACGCGAAATGCAAATCGCAACGCGATTTTAGTTCGCGTTGCGATAGTCAAATTCGCGTTGCGATAGTCATTTCGTGTTGCGATTTTCATTTTCAGAAACTATTCTTCTTCTGCAAATTGAAACTTGAATAAATTGCATTACTTCAACCAAAAAACAAAGACAAATACGAAATTCACAGTGTTGCAAATTTAAGTTTGAAGAATAAAACTACTACTTTATTTATTATTGTTTTTGGTATATCTTCACAGTGTAGTTTTTGGTATATCTAAACTTAGTATGTTTATTGTTTTTGTAGAACTTCTATTCGGCTCAATTGACCTAAGAAATAAAGTCAGCCTGGCCAAAACAATTGCGTCGAAGCTTTCACTGCACAAAGAAAAATGTTTGAGGATACATGCTTCGGGCAATGGCTGAAAGTACAACATCCGGTGGAGATGTGATGTTGACACACCTGTTTCTTCAAACCATGACTAGCGATCTACCAGAGACTATACAACGTCGTGATGAAGAGATATGGTTTGATTTTCCACTGGCGTATACGTGTTTTGGGGGGAGGAGTTTTGCTTAATCACCGGTCTACGCTTCAGACACGATGATGTAGGTCGGTACACTAGACACATTACCCGCCCATCATGGCTATCCGGGTTTTTCTTGAGCTGGAGAGGCCGAATCTACACGTAGAAGACCTGACAAGATTGTTGAATAAGAAAGAGGTTTTACTCGATGGATGACGTCGACGTTGTCCGAGTATGCCTTCTAATTCTTTGCATGCCGTCTTTTTAGGCAGAGAGGCCAGATAACCTATTCCAAATGATCTAATCAAATTGGTAGAAAACCTAAATGCGTGGAACCTTTCCGTGGGGCTGTATTATGGAAAGCTACATGGAATAAGTTATCGTCTGCCTTGGATGATCGAAAAAGTTTGCATGGCGATGGTTCCAAAATACACTTTGACAGGCTTTATTTGGGCCTTTAAGGTAAGAATTTTTATAATGTTTCCAAAATTATAAGTAATTATTTAACAATTACTAATGTTTGTTATTATATTATTTGTAGATTTGGATATTTGAGGCCTTTCCCGCCATGAAGACATATGCAATAAAAACTTCAAATGATATTCCCAGGGCTATTTCCTGGAAGAGGAAACGGACCTTGCAATGGGAAGATTTACTACGGTATACGATAATAAATGTAAGTAACATAAATAACTACCATATGTTTATAAACAAGTTATTACTAGTACACGTTTAACTTTGTTTGAGCTTTATATTGTTAGGAGGCCAACACTCCTCTACAGAGGCTGACACCCACGGAAGCTGAGCTTGCCCACTGATTGGTGGCAAGCTAGTAAGTGTTTTTTGATGGAACGGTTGATGAGCAGCCTCTACTTCGGGAGCCATCACCTCGCCCAGAGCTATCACCTCACCCAGAGCCATCATCTGATCGACCCGACTATACACCTCCACAACGACAACCATCACCTATTTGTCACATCATCGAGCCTCTTCTCCACCATCACCGCAAGATAGGGGACCGGCAAAGATGCCACGACGTTTATCTCCTGTTCTCCACCTCCACCTCAACGGGATGAGTTAGGGGAGTTACGTGATGAGGTCAATGCCTTGCGTGAGGAGGTCGATACTTTACGCAAAGACGATGGTGCATGGCGTGTTGAGGTGTCTACATTACGCGGTGAGGTAGCCGCTCTACGTGAGATGGTAGCATCGTGCAGAATGAGGTTCATATTCTACGCAACGAGGTAAGTTTAAGATTTTCATACTCGTAATTCATTCGGTTGCTGCCAATACTGCTAAACTGTTTTTGTTAGTATTTGTTTTTGGTTTTGTTTTGTCTTTTGGTTGAAGTAATGCAATCCATTCAAGTTTCAATTTGCAGAAGAAGAATAGTTTACTTTCGCAACACGAAAATGACTATCGCAACGCGGAAATGGCTATCGCAATGCGAAATGAAAATCGCAACGACAAAATCGCAATGCGAAATGAAAATCGCAACGACAAAATCGCAATGCGAAATGAAATCGCAACGACAAAATCGCAACGCGAAATGAAAATCGCAATGCGATTTGTGTTTTCGCGTTGCGATTTTGTCGTTGCGATTTCATTTCGCATTGCGATTTTGTCGTTGCGATTTCATTTCGCATTGCGATTTGTCGTTGTGATTTCATTTCGCATTGCGATAGCCATTCCGCGTTGCGATAGTCATTTTCGCGTTGCAATTTTAAGTTTCGTGTACGAAAGTAAACTATTCTTCTTCTGGAATGTTTATATATGTTGTCATTTTAAATGTTATAAAGTGCTTACTTCTGGAATGTTATCTGAGCATTTGTGAACTAGATAGAATGACTTGGGTGAATACAATGCTAGTTTGAACATATTTCTTTGTTTAATATCATGTCTGTTTATTACTGATTTATGTATTAATTTTTTTAGCGGCCCGATAAGGTGGATGCTTTACGTCGGGTTTTGCACGACGGAGTTCACGCATCAGACGGCGTGGACGTGCTATTACTTCTCCGTTCACCCCAATGGTGCGAAGACTCCACAGAAGAAGCCCGACTCACCTGTCATCCCTTAAGAGTCCCCTCCAATCGTTAAGAGGCCCCTATCCCTCAAGAATCCCCCCCACCGTTCAAGAGGCCACTGTCATCGTTGAAGAGGTCCTCCACCATTTCAGAGTCCGATTCACATGGGTAATATATCGAAGTATTGAGAAACCCCCACCGGTTCCGGACATGATGGATGAGAGTTGGCTCGTATGAGTTACCGGCTAGTACCCTTCCGGTATCTGAAATGGAGAGGAGACAACTACCGGAAACAATGTGGATAATACCCTTTGGGCTAAGACCGCAGTTGATTTTATCTACCATGAGCGGAGCCAAGGGTGTTACACTGACATAAGCAAACTCAACGATGAAATGTTTTTGTTGCTTGATCGGTCTTGGTGGGGTGTGCTATTAGGGCTTGATCGCGATATACAATAATGTCGGCGACTTTTCACGCAGTTCACTTGAAGAATCAACGAGATGAATCATTTTCGTTGGGCAATGGACAAGCTAAACTCTATCCTACATGGTGGGAGGTCGATAAGGTTAGTGTTATTTTTTAAATTTTTAAAGGTGTTCATAAATAAGTGCGCAAATAAATGAATTATTACTTATGATTGCAGGTGTTTATCCCTTTTGGAACGTCATCATTGGCTTCTCGTCCAACTTCAGCTCCCATCCCTGAAGATAATAGTGTATGACAGCATGATAAATTACATATCACTGTCTGATTTGAGAGATATGATCAAGGGATGGAGCTCTCATTTGGCTAAATTCTTGGATGGGATTAATTATTGGACTCATTTCGGACACAAGAAGCCAAAGAAGTTCAATGTCACAGTTGTCAGAGACGAGACCGCGCCACAACAATCGCCGGGAGCCAGAGGGGATTGTGGTCCTCTCGTATGCTTGTGCTTGGCGCGTTTGACGACGGGAAGCACAGAGTTTCTACCTCCCACCGATAGAGATAGAGCTGCAGTAGGCTTGTGGTTTTGGCATTATATGGCTAGAGCAATATATTCGAGACGCTGCCTACGCACCGCCTTATGAAGTGTCCATTGTTAATTGGTAAGTCAAATGCAAGTTTTGTTAACATATACTCCTTTTGGTTTGAAAATGTTTGGTTAAGTACCTAGATTTCAATAATTTGCTGTTTGTAGGTTTTAGATGTATAGGAAGTCTTGTTTGAGCAAATGTTTGGTTTGTGCAGGTTAATCCTTAAGTGAGCTGCGTGAAATGGATGTACGGGTCACAAAGTTGTTGATTCATTGATTCAATTATTTATGAAGAAATAAGAATATTATATTTTTTTATTGTTTAATGATTTTTAAAAGATGATTTGTAAATGTTGATTGTTTAATTGATGTGTACAAAATTCTTATTTGTGCTTGTTTAATTGATTGAAATGTAATAGTGATTTGTGATTTTCAATCTGCATTATGTTGAAGGAAAAACAGACTATCGCAAACACGAAACTGACTATCGCAACGAAAAAATCGCAATGCAAAATGAAAATCGCAACGAGAAAATCGCAATGCGATTTTCATTTCGCATTGCGATTTTCTAGTTGCGATAGCCATTTTCGCGTTGCGATTTTCATTTCGAATTGCGATAGCCATTTTCGCGTTGCGATTTCCCCGTTGCGATAGTCAAATGAATGTCTAATAAGTGATAACAACTGAATAGATCATAGCAATGTTCAAACTCAAGTTACTAATACATGCCTAATTGAAATTGTTAAAAGTGCACACATAAAATACACATAATACAACGTTTGCATTAAAAATCACCTAAGTTAACAGTCCCAAAAGGTGAAGCCGTTGTGATTGGGATTTTGAAGATGATTGCGATTTTCAGAATCTCGTTGCGAAAGTCAGAATCTCGTTGCGATTTGTATTATCTCGTTGCGATAGTCAGTATCGCATTGCGATTTTCCAAATTCGCATCGCGATTTACTTATTCGCATTGCGAATTAGGGAAAATCGCAAGCGATACTTACTTCGCAACGAGATAATACAGAATCACAATGCGATTTTCAAAGTTCGCAATAGGTTTTAGTTTCGGAACACAAATTGTTTGTGTATATCTACGCAGAAGCAACAACTTATAACCTAAATCCCTAAATCGCAACTCATTCATCTCCATCTATCACTCTCTCGGCGACATCCGTTCCTATATCCGTTCCTACGTCTTCCCATCGGCAACAGGTCTTAGTTTCGCAGCTCGTTTGTTTAGTAAATTAATTTACAACCATGAAATCATCTAATGTTGATCATGTTTGGATAGATTGTGTTTTGGAGGGTCATGGGAGAATGTTCATGGTGTTTTAAATTATGCCTTTACCCATGAATCTTCAACTAAAACTTTCATTAAAAATGTAATTATGAAACTCTAATGTTACGTGTTCAAAGAAATGAATTTAGAGCCCTAAGTGGATTTAGGCTATTATCAGAGGAATGGTAAAGTTTATTTGTTAACCGACAATGAAGATGTTGAACGATTCATTGCTTACATTAGTGTTTCATATGATGATGTTACATTGTATGTTGAACCTAGAAGTAGTATTGTTGGGTCAGTAGCGGGTAGTAATCAACTAAGTTTTTTCTCAAAACCCACAACCTTTCTCTAATCAAATCCCAATCAACTTTCAGCACCAAATTTCGGTTTTCGTATTGACCAATTAGACGATGATGAGCAAGAGAAAAAATTGTGAATATAGTCAGTATTCGAAATTTGATCTTGGTCAATACCCGGACTTTGATATTGGTCAATACTCGGATTTTGATGATGTTTCAGAAGAAGAAACAGACCCTGCGTGTAATGATTTTGATATTGGTCAATACCCGAATTTGATGATGAAACAACCGTTGCCGAGGAAGATGTTGATGATAATGAAGAGGAAGTGGAGGTTGTGAATGAACATGTTGAACATCCATTCTATAATTCATATAATCCTGAAGAAGAAAAAGAAAGAAGAAAAGAAGAAGAAAAAGTCCCCGAAGAAAGAAAATGCCACGGAGTATAACTGGAATATGCCAGAATTACTTCAGATACCGGAAGAAGAGTTGGTAAAGAAAGAAGTTGATTGTTACACAAAAGTTATTCGTATCAAGAAAGATGATTGTTTTGATACAAAGGAAGACTTGAAGATAGCTTGTATACGAAATGTGTGGAAGATGGCTATCAACTAAAAGTTAACAAATCAAGCAAAGATCGTTTAGAAACAAGGTGTATGATGATAAAAACTGTACGTGGCGTATGATTGCAAAGGATAAAAGATTGCGAAATGTTTCAAGTTAGGACTTTTATTGATAAACATACATGTTCAAAAACCCAAGTTTTTCCTAACCATAGATATGCAAACAAAAAGGTGTTGGGTGGTTTTCTGGCTGAGTTAATGTTTTTGAATGGCAGGGTATATCGGGGACATGAAATTATGACTGACATGAATGCTCGGTTTAAGATTAGTATATCATATTCTCAAGCTTGGAGAGCCAATGTTATGCCTTGGAATTGTTGAGGGGGTCAAGAAGCATCGTTTGCCCAACTGCTGGCTTATTGTCACAATTTAAAGCTGAAAAATCCTGGGTCGGTAACTCATATCAAAACAGATAGAGATGGACACTTTGAGTTGCTGTTTATCGCCATGGTGCTGCGGGTTAGTAAATCAATATAATTCTGTTGACTCATTATTAGTTACATGCATTTCACATTTAAATGATATTTCTTGTGTATATTATTTTGTAGATTCGTCCGTTTATTACTTGCATGCGCCCAGTTATTATAGTTGACGGAGCACATTTGAAAGGTCGATACCTTGGAGTAAACTTATTAGCAGTAGCCATGGATGCTAACAATGGGATATTGCCAATAGCTTACGGGGTTGGCAAATCTGAAACCTCTGATTCATGGACATGGTTTATGGGCATCTTAGGGATTGCATAGGTCCTATTAGCAATCTGACAATCATATCTGATAGGGCAACTCAATTGACAACGCTGTTAGAAGGTGTTTCCCAGATGCTTTCATGGACTTTGTGGTGTTCATTTGTATAGAAATCTAAAATCAAGGTCTGTTGTATAAAAAAGCACAAATGGACATACTGGAAGGCTGTAAAGGCTTATCGGGAAGTGGATTTCAATAAGCATATAAACTGTTTAAGATGTGTTTTGCCTCAGTGTGCTCAAATACTAGAAGATGTCGGGTTTGAAAGATGGTCAATAGTACATCAACTTGGAGCAAGATATGGTTTCATGACGTCTAATAGTACAGAATCAATCAACACTCTAAGTCGTTATTCCCGGAAATTACCCATTACTTAATGGAGTTTTTCGTGCCTCTATTCACAGTGGTACTACAAGAAAAGAAACCATGCAGGTATTATTTCTTTGAATTCGTAACTTATCATATATTTTACTAAGTATTATTTATTTAAATTTACAGGAACATTGGAACATCGTGTTATACCATGGACTGAAAAAAAGATAACGAAACGTGTTGTGAAGTCAACGTCATGGAGAGTTGAACCATGTTCAAACACTTTGTTTGAAGTAATGGATAATAACTTAAATGGGCTTGTCGATCTAAATGCAAGGACGTGTAGTTGTATGAAATGGCAACATCTGGTTATCCGTGTAGCCATGTTATAAAAGTTGCTCTCATCTAAACGAAGATGATTCAAGCACATACGCTATGGATTGCTACACTACAGAAGTATATCGACAGACTTATGCCGAGATTGTCTACCCTATTCCACATCCTTCTGAGTGGGAATACCAGATGACTTAAAATAGTTTACCACCAGCCATGAACAGAAGGCTACCTGGCCGACCAAAAAGTCACGACGTATACCGTCTAAGGGTGAAGAGAAGAAGAGATCGACATGTAGTCGGTGCAAGGAAAGTGGTCATACAAGGTTGACATGTGGATCACCAGTGCCATCACAATCATCTTTTCCTCTACCAAAATATGGATCATCATCAAAATCCAAAGCTCATATGGTGTCAAGAAAAGGCAATCAAATCGCAATCATCTTTAAAATCCAATCACAACTGGCTTCACCTTTTGGGACTGTTAACTTAGGTGATTTTTAAATGCAAATGTGTATTATGTAGATTTTTATGTGGGAACTTTTAACATTTCAGTTAGGCATGTATTAGTAACTTGAGTTTGAAAATTGCTATGATCTGTTCAGTTGTTATCACTTAATAGGCAATCATCTTAATGTCTATCGCAACGCGGAAATTACTATCGCATGTGAAATGAAAATCGCAACGAGAGAATCGCAATGCGAAATGAAAATCGCAACGCTAATTTCGCAATGCAAAATGAAAATCGCAACGAGGGAATCGCAATGCGAAATGAAAATCGCAACGCGAATTTAATTTTGTGTTGCGATTCTCTCGTTGCGATTCTCATTTCGCGTTGCGATTCTCTCGTTGCGATTTTCATTTCGCATTGCGATAGTACTTTTTCCTTCAACATAATGCAGATTGAAATCAACAAAATCAACCATTACATTTCAATCAATTAAACAAGCACAAATAAGAATTATGTTAACATCAATTAAACAAATCAACTTTACAAATCACCTTTTACAAATCAATTAAACAATCAAAAAATAAGCCAATAATTATTAGAGAAAATAACACTTCTACTATTGAATCAACTTTTGCAGCCATACATCATTTTCACGCAGCTCACTTCTGAGATTAACCTGCATAAACCAACATTTGCTCAAACACCTTTCTATACATCTAAACCTACAACAGCAAATTATTGAATTATAGGTACTTAACCAAACATTTTCAAACCACAAGCCTATAAACATACCAATTGTTTATGGACATTTTATAACGCGGATGCAGGTAGGCAGCGTCTCGTATATATCGATTAGCCATATAATGTCGAAACCACAGCCTACTGCAGCTCTATCTATATCGGGAGGTAAATACTTTATACTTCTGTGATCAAACGGTCCAACGCCAAGCATACGAGAGGACCACAATCCCCTCTGGGTCCTTTCGTTTGTTGTGGTGCGGTCTCGTCTCTCTAACTGTAATTGAGCTTCTTGGCTTCTTGTTTCTAGAACGAGTCCAATAATTTATCGCATCCAAGAATTTAGCCAAATAAGAGCTCCATCCCTTAATAATATCTCTTAAATCAGCCAATGATATGTAATTTATCATGCTGTCATATACTATTGCCTTAAGGGATGGGATCTGAAGCTCGACGAGAAGCCAATGGTTACGTTCCAAAACAGGGATAAACACATGCAATCATAAGTATAATTCATTCATTGCGCACTTATTTATGAATACCTTTAACTCAATCTAAAATAAAACTAACCTTATCGACCTCCCACCATGCAGGATAAAGTTTAGCTTGTCCATTGCCCAACGCAAATGATTCATCTTGTTGATTCTTCAAGTGAACGGCGTTAAAAGACGTCGACATAATTGTATATCATGTATTCTTTTATTTCCTTAAGTTTCCTAATTATTAGAAGACGTGACACCCACGCATCGATATACTGTTTTACAAAAAAAGACATATATTAGTAACTTACATAAATTTACAAAAATAATCAAATTAAAATATAAGAAAAATATAAGACTTACCCCTCCATCGAAATAGCCATTGTCTTCGACCCCTAATAATACGCCCCACCAAGATCGATCAAGCAACAAATAGATATCATCATTGAGCTTGCATATGTCAGTGAAACACCCCTAGCTTCGCATGTAGATAAAAATCAACTACGGTCTTAGCCCAAAGGGTGTTATCCAGAATTGTGTCCGGTAGTTGTTTCCTCTCCACTTCAGATACCGGTATGGTACTGGCCGGTAACTCATACGAGAGCCAACTTGAATCCATCATGTCCGGCACGTCAGAGGGTTTCTCAAGAATCCTACATGACGCCATGTGAATCGGGCTCTTGAATGGTGGGAGGACCTCTTCAACGATGACAGTGGCCTCTTGAACGGTGGAGGGGACTCTCGAGGAATGATAGGGGCCTCTTCAATGATAGGAGGACTCTTGAGGGATGACAGTGGCCTCTTGAACGGTGGGAGGGGACTCTCGAGGAATGATAGGGGCCTCTTCAACGATAGGAGTGGACTCTTGAGGGATGACAGGCGAGTCGGGCTTCTTCTTGCGGTGTCTTCGCACTATTGGGGTATACGGAGACTAATAGCACGTGCACGCCGTCTGATGCGTGAACTCTCGTGCAAGAAAAACCCGACGTAAAGCATCCCCTTATCGGTCCGCTAAATAATTAAATACAAATATCAGTAATAAACAGACATGATATTAAACAGTGAAAACAAAGACAAATATATTTCAAACTTTCAACCAAAGACAAAAAAGACAAATACTAACTTCACAGTGTAAAGAATACACAGTTTAGCAGAATGGCAGCAACCGAAATTTACTTCAACCAAAAGACAAAACAAAGACAATACTAACTTCACAGTGTTAATAAACAATTAGCAGTATTGGCAGCAACCGAAAAATTTACTAAGCAATCTAAGTGAAATGGTTAATTTAAGTGAAATTACGAGTAAATTTATCATCAAGTTAAATATGGAAAATCTTAAACTTACCTCGTTGCGTAGAGTATGAACCTCATTCTACAACGATACTACCATTTCACGTAGAGCGGCAACCTCACCACGTAAAGTAGACACCTCCACACGCCATGCACCATCGTTATCGAGTAGAGTACCGATCTCCTCACGCAAGGCATTGACTCATCACGTAACTCCCTTGACTCATCCCGTGGAGGTGGAGAACAGGGAGATAGAAGTCGTGGCATCTTTACCGGTCGCCTATCATGAGGTGATGGTGGAGAAGAGGCTCGATGATGTGACGGGATATGTGATGGCTCTCGTTGTAGAGGTGTATAGTCGGGTCGATCAGGTGATGGCTCTGGGTGAGGTGATGGCTCTCGAAGTGGAGAAAGTGGAGGCTGCTCATCATTCGTGCCATCAAGAAAACGCTGACTAGCTTGCCACCAATCAGTGGCAAGCTCAGCCTCCGTGGGTGTCAGTCTAATTAATGGAATGTTGGCCTCCTAAAAATATAAAAACTCAAACAAAGTTAAACGTCTACTATTAATAACTTGTTTATATATGATAGTATTTGTGTTAACTTACATTATTTATTATCGCATATGGTAAGTCTTCTCAATCCAACAGACGTTTCCTCTTCCAGGAATAGCCCTGGGAATATCATTTGAAGTTTTATTGCTGTCTTCATGGCGGGAAAGGCTCGAATATCCAAATCTACAAACAATATAATAACAAACATTAGTAATTGTTAAATTAATTATAATTTTGAAAACATTATATAGAAATTCTTACTTAAAGGCCCAAAAGCCTGACAAAGTGTATTTCGACCCATCGCCCCGCAAACTTTTGCGGTCATCAAAGGCAGACGACAACTTAGTCCAGGTAGCTTTCCATATATACGAACCCACGGAAACAGATTCCATGCATTTAGGTCCTCTACCAATAATATTAGCTCCTGAGGAATAGGTTGTCTGGCCTCTCTGCCTAAAAAGCCGGCATACAAAAGTAGTAGAAGGCATACTCGGACAACATCGACGTCATTCATCGAGTAAACCATTTCTTATTAAACAATTTCTTCATGTCGTCGACGTGTAAGTTCGGCTTCTCTATTGACTCATCAGGAAAAAAACCCTGGATAACCATGATGGGGGGTGATATGACGGTGTACCGGCCTACATCATCGTGTCCGAATCGTAGACCAGTGATTAAGCAGAACTCCTTCCGCCCAAACAAGTATACGCCGGTGGAAAATGAAACCATATCTTCCTCACCACGTGTATACTGTCGGGTAGATCGCTAGTCATGGTCTGAAGCCACAAATGGGTCAAATTAGCATCTCCACCCGGATGCTGTACTCTCAGCCATGGCCCGAAGCAGGTTTCTTCAAACAATTTTCTTTGTGCAGGTGAAAGCTTCGAAACAATTGTAGTGGCTAGGCTAACTTTATTCCTTAATGTCAATGAAGCCGAAAAAAATTTCTACAAAAACAATAAACATACCAAGTTAGATATACAAAAAACTACATTGTCAAGATATACCAAAAACAATAAACATAAATAGTAGTTATTCTTGAAACTAAAATTTGCAACACGTTTTGTTTTGGTTGAAATGAAAATCGCAACGAGATAATGAGAATCGCAACGCGGAAATGACTATCGCAACGAGAGAATCGCAACGCGAAATGACTATCGCGATGAGAGAATCGCAACGCGAAATGAAAATCGCAACGCGAAATGAAAATCGTAACGCGAAATGAAAATCGCAACGCGAAATGAAAATCGCAATGCGATTTTGGTTTCGCGTGCGATTTTTATTTCGCGTTGCGATTCTCTCGTTGCGATAGTTATTTCCGCGTTACGATTTTCATTCTCGAAACTATTCTTCTTCTGCATTACTTCAACCAAAAGACAAACAAAGACAAATACTAACTTCACAGGCTAAACAGTTTAGCAGTATTGGCAGCAATCGAATGAATTTAATAAGAAATCTAAGTGAAATGGTTAATCTATTATTGAAATTACCAGTAAACTTATCATCAATCTCATATGAAAACCTAAAATAATGCAAAATTTTCAAAAAAAAAAAAAACTAACCCTCGAAGGTTGATTTTCCATTTCTGAATGATTGTGAGGGATTTTTGACTGTGAATGGTTGTGAGGGATTTCACCGGCGATGGGAACGGAAATCTTCGGAGATGGGGACGGATTTCGCCGTAGAGTGTGAGAGATGAGATGGGACTGAGTGTTGTGATTTTGGGTTTGAGGTTATGAGTTGCGATTACTGGACGGTTCAGTTTCCGATATTAGAAAAATTCGTGTTTGGAATTTGAAAAAAAAATACGCGTTAATACGAATGGCGCTATGTAAATCGCGTTGCGAAAGTCAGAATCGTGTTGCGAAAGTCAGTATCTCGTTGCGATTTTGTATTATCGCATTGCGATAGTAAGTATCGCATTGCGATAGTCAGTATCGCATTGCGATAGTCAGTATCGCATTGCGATTTTCCCAATTCGCGTTGCGATTACTTATTCGCGTTGCGAATTGGGAAAATCGCAACGACACTGTAGACCATCGCAACGCGATTTCCACTATCGCAACGCGAATTTGCAATAATGGAGATCGCGTTGCGAATTAGCGATCGCATTGCGATTTTGTTGGTCATTTTGGCAAATCCAAAAGTGGTTAAAATCGTATATTATAAGGCATTTTTGGTCACTGAGGCGATTTTCTCATTATTTAATTGATGTTTCCTGTGTTGGGCCTCTCGGTTTAGTGCACCATGTCCAAATGAACATGAAAACTTCCTTAAGAAAAAGCATGCGTGAAAGCATGCACATCAATTGAAGAGATTTGTCTGTTAATGATATCTAGTAACCATGGCTTTGGAGTAGTTTTCTATTAATTTATATTTTTTGCTTTGTGTATCCCGCCAATATATATAATTTGACTGTGTAAAATACCAAGTAAATATATGAACATTAGATGCTCATGTCTGCTACTCAAAATGCGGAACATATATATAATTTACCGTGTGTGCTATTTTTTGGTTTTTTTAAAGAATTTCAACAAAATTAAAGGTAAGTAATTTGAATCGGGTTTTTAATTTTAATTTAAGTTTTACATTTTCGCAACTAAGGCAACCGACAAACTAATTGGTACCGAAAGGGCGGTTCAAGGGTGCTAATTCTTCCTTGACCGTAATCGATTCCCGAACCCGACATGTTCTTGGTACAACGCAGATCAGGAAAGATGGTGTCTGGCCCACCTAAATTCGTTTTAAAGTGGTCGGTGGCGACTCCAAATCCACTCATTCACGTCGAAGCCCAATTCCGGACCCAACCAAAAGACGGTTGCGACACTTACAAAGGGACATGGGGAGAAAGTAGCACGACATCACTAAGAGGGGAAGAGGCGAGAGGATAGATTTGATGAACACCTCCTTACCCCCAATAGAAAGCTGTCTCGTGCTCCAATTATTAGTCCTTCCTTTGAATCTATCGATAAATACAGCAGAGGCCTTTCTTTTATCTTGTCCCACAATGGTGGGGAGGCCCAAGTATTTTTTCAGACAATTACTACTACTAACTTCCAAAACCCGACAAACATCCCTTTTATTTGAGTCAATCACATTGGAATTAAAAAAATATCATTGATTTCTCGTAGTTGATCAGTTACCCAGAACAGTTCGCATAATGCTCTAAAATATTTTTAATAGCCAAGGCACCAATGGTTGTTGCTTCCCTAAAAATAAAAGAATCGTCCGCAAACGTGAGGTGAGTGAAACAAGGGGACCCATGGGTAATGGGAATACCTTTCAAAAGTTCAATGCAAATTATTTAATAAAGTAGATAAACCCTCTGTGCAAATTAGAAAAAGGATACGGGCTAAGGGGGTCACCTTGTCTTAAGCCCCAAGTCGGCTTGAAAGTCTCCCCAATCTTGCCATTAATCCTAATTGTTTATAAAACAGAGTCCATACAATTCATCATCCAATGATCCAAGTATCAGAGAAGCCCATGCGTTACTCATGTCAAGTTTTAAAGCAAAAGAACCCACCCGGCCTTGGCGGTGATTCTTTAACGAATATAAGACTTGATAAGCAAGCATGATATTGTCCGGTATCAATCTTCCCGGGACAAAAGCACTCTGGGCCTCGTCAATGTAAAAAGGAAGAGTCGACTGGAATCTGTTGGTTAGGACTTTCGATAGAATCTTATAGGGGACGTTGCACAAACTTATTGGGTGAAAATGAGTCATGTTGTTAGAATTGCCAATCTTCGGAATAAGCACGGTATGAGTTCTATTCACCACTTTCAATTGAATGTCACCTTTCAAAACTTTGGCGCAAAACCCAATAGCTTCTTTACCAATAATATGCCAAAAATTTTGGTAAAAGTCGATACCAACACCATCAGGGCCATAAGCCTCTAACGGGTTCATAGATTTGATAGCATCAGTCACCTCCTCATGTGAAATATCTTTGGTTAGATCAGCGTTCACTTCAGGGGTTTTATAAGGGTTAACCCCTTGTAAAATAGAAGATGAGGAAATAACACCATGTGAGGTGAATAGACTAGATAAATAATCCATAGCAATTGCACTTAAACTCCTTTACAGTAAACACCTTGATGATCCTGCAACACTTTTATGTGATTATGTCTTCTACGATTAGAGGCAAAACAGTGGAAATAGCATGTGTTTCGATCGTGTTTTAACCAGTTTGCCTTTGCACGTTGCTCCCAGTACATCTTTTCACGATCAGCCTCCATATTCAGAGCCAATTTTGTAGTTACAATATCTTCCAATACTTTTTCCGAAACCTTGGCAGAGTTTAACTGATCTAGTTTCTTTTTTAACATTACTGCGGTGATCTTCTTGTCCTTTCTAATCCGACGAAACCACACCTAGAGACCAAAGCTGGCCATATTCAATTTTTTTGGAAGGGCATTATCCCAAAGCTTGTGAACCTTCAGTAATCCACACAGCTTCAAACCGAAAGTGCCAGTGAGTACTAGTATTAGGATCAAGAGCAATTGTATTCAGTAACAGCGGGCAGTGATCGGATATCGAATGAGATAGATGCTCCATTCGAAAATAGGGAAACAAATCCCACCAGGAATCATTTATGACGCCTCTGTCCAGTCTGTCACGAATATTAGAGTTATCGAATTTTCCTCTCTCCCACGTGAACCAATGACCAGTATAACCCACATCCCCAAAAGCACAATCAACAAGAGCAGACCAAAACTCTGTCATCTGACCCTCTCTCCGAACAAGACCTTCCTTCTTTTCATAAGAAAATAAGATTTCGTTAAAATATCCCATGACAAGACAAGGGAGGGAAGAATCCTAATTCAAGTAGCGTAAAAGATTCCAAGCTTCGCTTCGATGTTGTTCTTGAGAAGCGTCATAAAAATCAGTGAAACACCATCTCTTACCCTCCAAGTCTTCTTCTATAATAACATCAATATGCCTCTACGAAAAATACTGAAGAGAAACCTTGCAATTATTCTTCTAGCCAATACATAAACCTCCACTTCTACCTACTGCTAAAACGTCAATACCAATTGGGTAACCGCAAATCTTCCTTTTTTTTCCATTTTATAACTCTGTAACTTAGTTTCAATCATAAAAATTATAAAAGGGTTTACATCTCGTGAAGAGTGTTTGAGACTCTAAACCGTTCAGGGATTCCTCAGTCCTCGAATGTTCCAACTCAGAATTTTCATTGCTCTCGGTTAGTCTGCTGAGCTAGGCCTGTCGATACATTCAATTGTTGAATCTGTAAAGATTCATTTGTAGCATCAGAAGAATCAAATGAATTTGTAACATTCTATGCTGGAAAATCGCACCTGGATCTCTTATTCCTTCTCACTTCCTCAACTTGGTCCTCATCATCCACTTGGCCCATAATAACATCAGAGTTTTGCATTGCTCCTATGGACCCTGTTCACGAAAAAAATTCTCTTTGGCCCATTGGTTTTTTGCCTCTCCAGAATGCCAAAATTCCCGCATTGAGATATAATCGTTGTGCCTATTTTTGTCAAGTGAACTAAGCTGGATTTGCTCAAAATATTCTCCTCCCTGATTATAGGCGGTTGATTGGATACGATTGGCACCCACCCAAGATTTGCGTTAGGAAAAAGTGTCGGAGTACCAGTCTGGCCATCCTCCCTAAGACAAATACTCGTCGTAGGAGCTACTCTCATGGAGGGGGCTTTGATCGATAGATCCCACTTCAAAGGGAGATCTTTACTGCTATGTGTGGCCCTGATAGAGCAAAAACTCTCCCCAAGACCAAGATTTCCACAGAGAAAGCAAACTAGTGTCAACTTCTCATATGTAAAACGGACGTAGTGAATGCCATCCTTTGTAAGTACTTTCTTTTCTCGTTTCAAAACCTGTCTGATGTCAACCTTTACCCGAATACGCATGATTCTCCTATGACTCAATGAATACGCCCATGTATCATATTCCAAGAAACAACCAATAAAGTAACCCAAGGTACGAGCCATTTTCTCTATCATTTTTCCAATTGGAACATCATGAACTAGGGCCCAGTAGTTAACATAGGTCAGATTGACTAAACGTGGATCTTCCTCTGTAGATCAGCAATGTAAAATCATTAGGTGGCTACTCAAATTCCAAGGGCCGCCAATCTCAATTCTGTCCGCATCTGTTTTGTTAAATAAACGGAATAAGAACCTTCTCTCCCCCAGATCCGAGATTTCAATTCCCCAATTGAGTGCAAGATGTTTGCCTAATTGGCTCTAATTGACTGGAAATTAACTATGCTAGTAGTTAGGAAGGCTCCGAAGAAACAAAACTCAAAAGACTCCTTTTCCGTGCTCGGGTCCTCCTCATCCTCTATGGCCTCCTTCTTCCAGTATCTAATTCAAGCCTTTCCATTACTCGTGAAAGATCCGCCATTAATAGCAACAAAAGAACGAAACAGAATAGAAAAATGATAGAAGAAGACAAAAATACAAAACAAGAATAAAAAGCGTGTCAAAAGACAAAGGCAAAGTGTGTTAAAAGACAGAAGAAAGGATAAATAATCCATAAAAATAATATTAATAAATAAAGTTTATACTGAGATATTAAATGGATAGAGTTTATACATATTTTAAACTCTAATTGCTACAAGATTAAAAGAAAATTCAGGTTGAAGATTTTTATATTTATAAACTAAATTTAATATTTCTTTTTTTTAAATTTATTATTCATTGGTTATATATATAATCATTAAATTGATTTTTTTAATTTAATCAATAACTATTTAAAATATATATATATATGAATCATTTATATTTTAGTTAAATTTTTATTGGATTGTGTAGCTCAAAATTTGTAATTTAAGTTATAACATTAATATGATTAAAACTGACTTTAAATTACACATTTTAAACTATGTAATCTAATAAAAAATTAACTAAAATATAAATAATTTGTATATTTTATTTTTAGTAAAAAATAGAATTATTAATTAAATTAAAAAATAATGATTACATATAACCAATTAATTATAAATGTAAAAGGGAAGAATTATTAAATTTACTTTATAAATATAAAAATCTTTAACTTTTTTTTTTGCACTCCTAGTTCCAAGGTTTTATCATGACT
Organism: Hibiscus syriacus; assembly: GCF_006381635.1. Taxonomy (NCBI): domain Eukaryota; kingdom Viridiplantae; phylum Streptophyta; class Magnoliopsida; order Malvales; family Malvaceae; genus Hibiscus; species Hibiscus syriacus. The sequence goes on along the minus strand of NW_024062743.1, from coordinate 5,711,363 downwards.
AATTCAGGCCGATCCACGTCGTATACCTGGTTTTGATGGGTTAATCTCCTAGCATAAATTTTGTGCATACACAAAGACTCAAACTTGAGACTTTGCTTAAACGATATAAAGATGCTTATCACTTGAACCAACCCCTGTTGATTTCAACCCATCTCTTTTAATCTTGTAGTAATGAGCGCTTAAAATGTGTAAACGCTATTCATTTAACATCAAATTATTTGATTTATTTAAGTGGTGAAGTGCTCTTTAGTAATTTATTTGACATAAATTCAAATTTTATTATGACAATTTTTCATTTCTTTTTTTAACATTAATTACAATGTAAGATATATAAGTAATTGCGTAAAATAAAAACTAGTGGTTGGGGTTAGCATAGTGGGTCTGGTGTCCATTCTCCTTCTCATCTTTACCCTGGTTTCAATTCTTGTTGAAACTTTTTATGACTCCTTTCTTGATGTTGCGTTTTTCCTCCAACTAGATATTTGTCACCATCTGATTGGAATAAAAATTATTAAAATTAATAAAATACTCTCAATCAAATGATGACACGTATCATTATTTGATTAGAGGATTAAATTTGTTGAATTAAATTAAAATTAGGTCCAAATTGAATTGATAGAATATATAAGTATTAAGAACCAAATGTGTAATTATACTAATTCTATTAACTGTTATGCCACCTACTGTGTTAAAAGTTAACAACCAGTGGTTTGATTGAAGCATTTAAATATTTGAGTAGTCTGATTGACGAAATCGAAACATCGATGATCAAAATGAAAAGGAACAATAGTTGAATGATCACCCATGTAGTTTAAATAATCAAATTTAATATCTTATTATATAAATAATTTAGGGGCTAATATATATATATATGTATATATATATATGTGTGGGTGGGTGGGTGGGTGGGTTATGATCCACTTACAATGTGTAAAACTCTTTTAGTTTTAACCTTTTAGGATCGTTTGATAAAGAAAAATCAGAGGCTGAAATTAACTTCTTGTTTTCTTTTGTTTAGTGATTATCTTCTCATTTTTTTACTATTAATCTCAGCCTTTAATTTTCTTCATTGGGATACACCTTCGCAAAGTTCTTCAAATCATTTAAGATTGAAGTCAACTGATCGGACATCATCATAATATCTTTATTGGGCTTCATCTTGAAGTTACCGTAGTTAAGAGTGAGAATGTCAATCTTGGACTTCTTCAATTAGCTTGTTCCTTCATGGGTTACCTCCAACTTGTCCTAAATCTCGTTAGCATTACATCATGTAGATATTCTACTATATTCGTCCGGACCAGGAGCAAAAAAGAGGATGTGCATGGCTTTGACATTGAGTTGGGCAAGATTCTTATCTTCACTTGCCCAATCCTTTCGATTTCTTGGAGGAATAGGAGAATTATAAATGATAGCATCCCAAGACATCAGGTCAGTGGCTTGGATGAACAACATCATCCTATTTTTCCAATAGGAATAATTTGCTTCATTGAAGTGAAGAGGCTTATGGATGGAGTGAGAATCCTCAAGGTAGTACTCACCAGATGTGGAAGTCATCTTCTCGGTTGCTTGGGAATTGATAGAGATCTTCAAGGATCTTCACAAGATTGTTAAACCGTCGATTGTAACCCGCTCTAATACCAATTGTTAGGATTTTAGAAGCTCAATTGATCAACAAAAAATGTGACAAGATGGGGTGAATTGGTCAAATAAAAATTTTGGGAGTATGGAGAGAAATGATAGGAAATTGAGGCACAAGATTTAGGGTGGTTCGACTTCTAAACTAAGTCTGCATCTACTACCTTAGCTCTACACTAGGGATTTCTAACAAATTCACTAATTTGTTCTTTCTTTTTTCTAGGCTCAAGAGTAACCTTTTACAACTCCCTAGTTTTCAATGGCTAAACTAAAATCAACCCCCTTTTACAAAAGGATAATGAAATGTAAACAAAAAAAACCTCTAAAAGGTAGGAGTTTACCAATTAAGCTCACAAAAACACTTACATACAAGAGAAAAGGAAAATAAGAATTAAATAGCTTTTCCCTTGATATGAATTGCTTGGATAGATGTTGTAACATTCTTCAAGTATCCTTAACTTATTTTTATATGTTGGAATGAATTTCTAGTCGGTTCTAGCCATTGAGAGTGTTTTGGAGCGTTGGGGGCTTAATTGCTGCAAAATAAAATTTCTCAGTCATAGGAGTACCGATACTCGGGCTGGGAGTATCAGTATTGCACTAATAGAGACTAGTCTTTTTAAGATTGTTGTGCTTGGAGTATCGATACTTGCATAGTATCAGTACCAAATTTGCATACTGGAATCTGAACACATTTAAAACCAAAGGGTTGTATTGGTACTACCATGAGAGTATCGATATTTCTCTTTCCTTGAGTATCGATACTTCTCTTTCCTTGAGTATCGATACTACAAGAACAATATCAATATTGTTCATGTGGTATCGATACTGTAAGAACAATATCGATACTTCTTGTCCTGGAAATTGTTTTGTGTTCAAATTCAAGTTTTATGAACTTTGAACTGTTTTTGGGAATTTTGAATAAATTCAATCAAGTTCAAAAATATTTTTCCCTTAAATTTGATATATCAAAATAGGTTGAATATATATATATATATATATATATATATATATATATATATATATATATATATATATATATATAAGTGTGATAGCCTCATTAGTCTATTTTAGCTTCCGCCCTCAATTAAAGTATAATTGTAAATAAAGCACATAAGATAATATTGAAAAGATATCGTGATTAAAAAAAAATCACATCTATAATATTTATTATATATTAACATTCGTAATTGCAGTAACTCAACCGCATCTGCCTTGGCGCAGTCAGCTGTTATATAGTTTTGTTATATTTACTTGTTTGCTATCGTTGGTATTTGGTTCATGTACTGAACTGTATGCTTTAACCAATATATGTTCTCTCTCAAAAATGAATCATCAGGATAATTAAATTGTGGTTATCCTCAATATATAGAATGCTATGAATTTAATTTTAGGGTAAATTGCATGTTTAACATCCCAACTATTACATTTGTTTTATTTTAGTCATCTAACTATTTTTTATTTCAAAATAATACCTAATATTACATACGAAAATATAAAACTTAACTACATACTTTTCTAGTTCTCATGCTTTTTGCAAAATAAATAAACAAATTTGAGAAAAAGGTTAGAGTGAGTTCCCCTTTGTGATTTTTGAAAAACCGCGGACAGAGATTCAGTATGAAACAGGCAGAAAATCGGTATTTACTAACAGAGTCCTCGAATTGTCCTTTGTTGGTGCCCCCTTGAGCATGCTAGACCCACGATCCTCACCCATTATAGGCTTAAACGGATCGAGTTCAATTCGAAGGCTCTAAATGTCAAATGGTTATAGCGTGTGTGAGGGAAAACTCACAATCCTTTGCCTCGATCCAAGAACAATCAAACTAAAAAGATCAGATGTTTGAAACACGTAAACTAATCACATTAGTATGGCTAATAAAAAATGCGATGTGATGCAAACAAAACTTAATAATCATTCATATTTGCTATTTTCAACTAAAAAGATGTTGTATAATTGATTACGGCTTGACTCTTTAAAAAGAGTCCCCAACGAAGTCGCCATGTTGTCGGAAAAATCCTCGAGATTTTTTAGGGCTATGGCGGGGATAACTTCAACTTAATCTTGGAAAAGGTTGGGTTTTAAAATAAATATAAAAATAAATAAATTTGGAGTTTCCATAAAATAGTATTACCCTAAATTTTATATATAACATATACATAAAATAGAAAATTCATTTAAAACATAAAAGGTATTATTTTATTCGAGCAAATCCTTAGAAACACTCCTTGTTAGTTAAGGGGTGTTTCTTTAAATTCTTCATATAAAATAATATATATGAAAATATTAAAACTAATGATAAATTAGCAAATATGTAAATGATGGATAAAAATAATAAAAATATTAAATTTAAGGATTAAACTGTAAAACACTAGAAAGTCATGGCCATAAACAAAAATAGCGTGCAAGATAGGTACTGGAATCGTAATTTAAACACTACTAATATATAGGATTAAAATGAAAACTATTAAAATAGGATGCTCAAATTAAAAATAACCCTAAAAATTAAATAATCAGTAGAAATGGGACTAAAACGTAACACGGGCAAAATTTAGAGCGCAAATTAAAACATATCAATATTAATTTCAGTGACCAAATCGGGTTTTTACAAAATTAGAAGGATCTAGGAAGGGGTTTACCCATGCACCCAAAACACAGATAACCCTCCCAAAATAGCGTCGTATCGGGGATGGTATAAATACCCTTAAACTGGTCATTAATGGCCCCAATCTCCCATTTTCATTTTTTGTTTCTCTCTCTAAAAAAGGGAAAATATTTCTCTCTTGCCTCTTTCTTCTTTCTCTCGCCGGAGGGAGGCCGACAGACTCCGACCACCGCTCGCTGGAGCGCTCCACCACCGCACACGACAAGCGAAGTCCGGTAAATCACCCCCAAAACGCTCCTCCTCTTTCTCCCCTAAAACCGAACCCAAGCCTTTCTAAACCTAAAAGCACCCCTATCGTCCTAGATCTACACGAGACCGAAGGGATACCTTCGAAATAAAGTGGTCTCCGGTGAAGTTTGGCCTTTCTGATGACGAGCGAGGCTTCGACGGACGAGGGTAAGACTCATCCTTTTCTCATTTTGCTTCGTTTTTTTCTCTTTTTTTACTCGAAAGGCTCTCGGTTGCTCTTAATTTTTTGTTGTGTTGTTATGGTGTTCTCTCCGTTGGTTGTTGGATCCCTCTTCCCTCTTTTTTTCCTTTCTTACAGGTGGTCCCCTTTTATAGGAACCCTTAGTGCTTTGTTCGGACCGATAGGAAGGAGGGATTCCATCTGAGTCATCGACCTATGGCGGTGGACAACTAGGGGGCGGCTGGGTGCATTAAATGCACCCAAATCTTTCTTGATTTGGCAGGTGCGATCAAAAAATGACAACGGTGGTGTCGGCTTCGGCTTGATCGGCGACTCACGCGACAAGAAGTGAGTGGTAAAGCTCACGCGCTGGTCGGTGGTCATCCATGGCGGCTGTTGGTAGGAGCATTAGGGTAAAACCCTATTTGTTGGGAGATTTGGACCGTTGGATCTCACACAGTTCCAACGGTTGAGAGCTAGCGGCGCTGAGACAAAAGGGAGAAACCCTAGACCAGTTTGGGCTCCAGAATGGGTCTGCCTAATGTGTTCTGGGCCGATTGGGTGACTTGTTGGGCTCTAGGTTTACTTGTAACTGGGCCCGATTTTGGGCTGTTGTATTTGGATATTGGGTTTGACTGTTATGTAAAATTTAATTATTTAATAATAATAATAATAATAATTATTATTATTATTATTATAATCTGGACGAAAACCCTATCTACATTACGTTTTAATTTCATTTAGGTCGCCAACTACTAAACAATTAATGGTGATTCTGACATATCACCATAAGATAATACCATGTCATCATTGAACAAAATTTTAAAAAACCACGTTGCTAGTTTTGTTACCTTTTTAACAGTGTGATTTTGAAAAATAATATTTGGATAATCAAAATGAAAACAAATTGATAATTGAAATATTAAATGTAGTTTATGGTTACTTTTATGGACAAATGATGAGTCCCGGCATGCCATGTATACATTATTTTATTTCTCTGTATGGACGACGACTAAATCTCTTTGACAACTCTCCCACTACAAAAAGAGTAAATTATACTATTGACCAACTAACTATTAGTCCTTTTCATTTTGATTAATATTTTTTTAAATTTTATCAATCATATAACCTAATTATTTAAATACATTTTTGACGGAAGTGTTGACATGACAACTAATAAAATTGATATAGTTACACATTTGGTCACTCTTACTTATATATTCTATCAATTTAGTACATGTCACGTGATTAGAGGATTAAATTTATTTAAATTTACTTTAATTTAATAGATTTATTTACATGTCACCCTCTGGTGGAAAGAAAATTACAGCGCTAAATGATGAGTGTTGTGTGTATGAGTGTACTAAAATATGACACACGAACTGTGCAAGTATACACAATCAAACAATTAATATATTAGTGAGTGAGTATCATGTCCACAAGGATTGGATGAATTTCCAAGTTAAGTTAATGCACTAAAACTATATACTCTAATGTATAGCTATATTGTGGTATGAACAATTGATGGAATGTTGTGGCAAAATAGCAAGTATGAAGGTGAAATGTTGTGGCAAACAATGAAGTAAAAGTTAAAGAATACTATAGCAATTAAATTGAGAATCTGGGTATGAAATAAGATAACCTGACAACCTCGCACAAACGAGCTATAATGGGGGATAAATGGTAGGTCTACTAAAGAATTTTATGCCTTGTCTTCTAGAATGGTTCATGTGTTCCATGCATAAACTGCTCGACAGGGTTTGCTAAAAATGTTCATATGCTATTTCTAGTAAGGAACTTGATAGTAAAATGCTATCGCAATACCTCTCAACATAAGCAACAGTAAGATCCTATCGACTAAGTCATACTTCTTTTAGTGGTTGAAATCATCTCCTTATCTATAAGGTGGATTAGGGCTTTGCTTCCCAGCTCATCCCCATTGCTCATATTGATCTCACTTTCGATATTAGGCATCAAACTTATAAAATGGCTAACTCTCGAAAGCTCTTACATTTCTAAGTAAATAAATACAATGAGCAAAGCAAGTATATAACATGAAAATATAAAACTATTCATTTCAACAAACAAAAAATCATCCAAAGCAAACCTACACCAAATAAGTTAGTTTATAGTGGGGTACAAATCATCCATAAGAATAATTCGTTCCATTACAAAAGCCACAAGTAAATATGAGTGAAAAACAACAAAGGAGAAGAGAACTCCCAAGTGTTGTCGTGAGCTTTCTTGAACCACCATGAACTGCCTAAGTAAGCTAACTTCTCTTAAAGGCCTAGCGTGCTATCTCCCCTTGAAGCTTTGCTATAGAGGACACCATGAAAGGAGGAAGAAAAGAAAATAAAAAGGAGAATTTTGTTGTAGCCGCCTTTCTTTTCTCTCTTTTCTCATATTCCCAAAAGCTCTCTTTAAAATGTAGGACATCCTTATCTATTTATACTAAGGGGATCCCTAGGTTTTTTTCCCAACATTCCCTTTGTACCTTAAGTATCATTCCCTTCACGTGAAAGGGTAGGCATGGCTTACAGTGGGGCTCACAAGGGCAGCTGACAGAGGGAATCACGTGTGGGCAGGACAACTGACAACTCTCATAAAAATATCTTCTTCCTTTTTGTTATTTTCTGCCTAAAAATATCATCCAGAATGTTGTAGCATTTCTCCAAGTCTCTTCATCCAGAATGCTACAACAAATCACCGCTTCTCCTTTATCCCTATTCACCTACACATCAGCACAAGAACACAACCTTTCCTATTAAGCAACATAGGTTTTTTCAAATAAAAATGTTGCAGCAAAACGACACCACCATATGCAACTACATGCAACTAAATGTGCTTTTAGACAACTAATAATCTAAATAAAAAGGCTCAAAACATAGTATTTTTATGAGGCTATTAGTGAGAGCATGGGGACTTAAACCTGTCATTTGGGCTAGAAAGGAAAAGATCAATCACTGGGCCAAGTTGATTGTTTGGTTTAAAGTAGACTATATGTAGTATATATTTTATATCTTAGTGTAATCTTAAATTCATAATATTATATATAATTTAAATTCACATGTTAAATTTAATTCACGTATTAATATTAAAAAATATATTTTAATATTATCTTAACTTAAATTTTTTTTTATTCTTATCTTAAATTTTAAAAATATATTTTATTTTTATCTTGACTTATTACATATATTATATTCTTAACTATAATTATTAAATATATTCTATCATTACCTTAAATTATTAAATTATTATATATTATTATTATTTTAAATTAAAAAATATATATTTTATTTTAATTCTAAATTTGAAATATACATTTTATTTTTATCTTAACTAAAAATGTATATTTTATTTTTACCTTAATTTTAAAATATAATAAGAATAAAATATAAATATTTAAGTTAAGGTAAAAATAAAATATATTTTTAAGTTAAGATAAGATTAAAATCTATTTTTTTATTTTAGTTAAGATAATAATAAAATATATTTTTAATATTAAAATGTAAATTTAAGTTAATATATATAATATTAAGAGTTTAAGATTACACAAAGATATAAGATACATATATACACTATATGTAGTCTACTTTAAACAAAGCAATGAACTTGGTCTAGTGACTAAGCTTCTCCCCTCCCAACCAAATGACTTGTGCTATTTGGTGGAAAATAAATCTATTAAATTAAAGTAAATTCAAATAAATTTAATCTTCTAATTGAACGGTAACACGTGACACCATCCGATTGTAATATTAATTTAATTTTATTAAAATTAAGAGCAAATTGATAAGTAATAATGATCAAATATGTAATTATACTAATCTTATTAACTATCACGTTAGTAGAAGTGGGTATATGGGCTAAGGCCCACGGGCTACCCGTTTAACCATCGATCCGTGCGGGTTTTGGACATAAAAAACTGAAGCTCGTTTAAATTGCGGGCTTTTTAGCCCGGACCGTTAAACCCGCGGGTTTAATGGGTATAACCGCGAGTAGCCCGCGAAGCCCGCAATAGCCCGCTTAATTTAAAATTTATAAAATTTTAGAGAAAATAAACTTAAAGAATTTTATAGAAAAAAATAAATTACCTATAAATATGATGTTACTTATAACCATTGTAGTTCTTAAATTTATTAGGGCATTTGTCTTTGGTATTAAAGATTTATATAGTAGTTTAGTCTTATAAAATTTAAATCATTTTAAAAATTTAAAGATTTATATAGTATTTCATTTACAATGTATCAATTTTTTTTTTCATTTTAAAAAAATAAAAATTAAAAGATTTATATAGTATTTTAGTCTTATAAAATTTACATCATTATCACTTTGGTATTTAAATATTTTTTTATTTAATTTTGACCTTTATTTTTTCATGAAGTATGCTATCCATTTCGTTATTTAATTATAAAAAGTCACGTGATATTCCAATAATATATCACATGACACGTAATATTTGGATTAAAAATAAGAAAGAAAAGTAAAAAAAAATTGAAAACATATTTTTCAACTTTTAAAGGTTTTTACAAAAGAAAATTTGTTAGATTTATATAATGTTTGACTTTGTTGAATTTTTCTGTTTGAATTTCTTCTTGCAAACACTTCTATTTCTTCATATTATAGCATTGAATAATCATGTTTTATAAAAGTATAATGTGGTTATTGTTATATTTGTTTTTCAATTTGGTGATACAAGTGAATATTGTTTTTTTTTAATTTGAGTTTAAGTAATTATATCGTTATATATATATATATTAATGATTAAAAAAATTAAAAAAATATTATTTTATAATCATTTCCGTCTATTTAAAATAAAATTTAAATATTATTTATTTTTTTAACGGTGCTACATTCCTTTTCAAGTTACTGGATCATTTTTAAAGGTGTAGCAAGTTAGAACATTATTTTTTATTGCATTTAAAGCATTTAAAATTATTTTTATTTAACGAGTCGCAGGTAAACCCGTTTAACCCGCGAGTTAAATGGATGGGCCGCGGGCCTTAGAATTCAAAATCGTTTATGATTGCGGGCTTTTTAAACCGCTCCTATGTTAACAGTAGATGGTTTGATGGAATGCAATTAAATAGTTTGATGATCTGCTTTATAAAATTTAAAAAATGATGGTCAAAATGAAAATAGACAATAATTAAGTGATCAATAATATAGTTTACCCAATAAATAAAACCCCTTCGCATTCTTTTTCCAGCCGTCGGATACAGAACAAAAAGTAAATCATGAATAGTTGCAGGTCAACTGGATCACTCACCAAACCGTTAAAAAAAAAACCCCACCTTTATATTCGTGTCACATCTTCGGCATCTTCTTTGCTTCCTCTCTTCTCTCCCACACCATCCAATATTTTCACAATCTATCTCTCTTTGATTTCCCATTTTCAATTCCCAGAGGAAAACAAATCATTCGCTTTAATTCTCTACAGCATTTTTAATTTAGCCATGGCAGGAACTGGGGTTGTTGCTGTTTATGGTAACGGCGCAATGACCGAAACCCACACCAAATCCCCTTTCTCGGTAAAAGTGGGGCTAGTCCAGATGCTCCGGGGAGGGGTCATAATGGATGTGGTCACTCCCGGACAAGCACGTATCGCTGAAGAAGCCGGAGCATGTGCCGTCATGGCTCTCGAACGAGTCCCCGCTGATATCCGAACCCAAGGTGGCGTCGCTCGAATGAGTGACCCACAACTCATCAAAGAAATCAAGCAAGCTGTTACCATCCCCGTCATGGCCAAGGCCCGTATTGGTCATTTCGTTGAAGCCCAGATCCTGGAAGCCATCGGCATCGATTACGTCGACGAGAGCGAAGTTCTTACCCCCGCCGACGAAGAAAACCATATCAACAAACATAACTTTCGGGTCCCATTCGTTTGCGGGTGTCGAAATTTGGGGGAAGCGCTTCGGAGGATCCGGGAGGGAGCTGCTATGATTAGAACCAAAGGGGAAGCTGGGACCGGCAACATCGTCGAAGCCGTTAGGCACGTGAGATCCGTGATGGGAGACATTAGGGTGCTTAGGAACATGGATGATGATGAGGTTTTCACCTTTGCCAAGAAAATCCTGTCCCCCTATGATTTGGTCATGCAGACGAAGCAGCTGGGAAGGCTGCCGGTGGTCCACTTCGCCGCCGGTGGAGTAGCGACGCCGGCCGATGCTGCACTGATGATGCAGTTGGGTTGTGATGGAGTGTTTGTGGGGTCTGGGGTTTTCAAGAGCGGTGACCCGGCTAGACGTGCCCGGGCCATTGTTCAGGCCGTCACTCATTACAGTGATCCTGAGGTGCTTGCGGAAGTTAGCTGTGGTCTTGGTGAGGCTATGGTTGGTATTAATTTGAATGATAAGAATGTGGAGAGGTTCGCTGCCCGCTCTGATTAGTATATTTCAAGCTTCTTTGGGGGTGAGAGATTCATTTTCTTTTATCATTCTTTTTAATTAACATTAACATTAAACTTTGATTATATCTTGTGCATTTGATTTTGTGGTTGAATAATTTACTCTAGTAATGAATTTTCTGGTGTTCTTTTATTGACTTTTTTTATCAAGGGTTTGATCCCTGTACTATTAAATGTAGGTAATAAGAAAAGTAGTCTGCTTAGTGATAAGTTGAAGAATACTTGGCTTTCAGGTTCTCTTGATATTGTTTAAGCATTCATCTCTTTGGTCTACCCCAATTTCCAATTTTTTTAAATATAGTTTGATGATGCTTTCGATTGAATCATTTTGATTATGGTAAGTGTTTTACATTAGTTGCTGTTTGATTCTATGTTTAGTATTCATTTGTTGTAAACTTAAAGTAATTTGGAAGTAGTGACTGATAGCTAAAAGCAGATATATCATAACATGCTTCCAAAGTGATACTAGTATAGTTTGATCTTAGAAATGAGTTTTTGAAGAACACTTGACTTTTCCTGTTTCATAATTTCCAATGTTCAACAGAATTTGATGATTATTTGGACTGCATCTTTCTGATCATGCTTTATGGTAAGACATTCAGATTAGTTGTAGCTTGATGCCGTGTCGTCGAAGTAGGGATTTATATTGAGAAGCGGACACTGTAATAACATGCTTTGGTGGTGATACGAGTATAATAGAACTTAAAGATGTGAAGTTATTTGTTTGTTCCTACAATTTAGCCTCCTGATTGCCTTGGACTCCTTGCAGGAATCATTTGATCATGCAACTACAATCACTTGCACTCTTTCCGGTTTATACGAGTTAAGTCTTTCTTACAGAGGGGTGTCATTTTATGTCATAATGTTGGTCAAGTGAAATTGTTTTCTAAAATTAGATCTCTAAGATTGCGAGGAACTGAATAACTCATCTTTGCATTCTGCAACTATAGTAAATGTAACCTTTTTATCAGTTAGGCCCTGGAGAAACTTGACCTGCATTTTCAGGTGGTATTGGTGTGTGTGGCTGTGCTGGTTATCAAAGTGTCTTTTGTTTCACATTCGGCTGCATTCTGCAATTTGCGTGTAGGCCATTTATCTGGCAGATTGGATGTTCATATGCATGATAATTTAACCCTATGGGAAACATTTGATGATGATGATGATGGCAAATTTTGAACCAACAGAAGTTTTCTGTGCTGGCCTAATTATGACATGTTGCCAATAAAAGGCACATGGATTCAATAATAATAAAACTACCCAACTCATTTACTGTAAAGGAAAAACAAAAAACTCACAAGGTAAATCCTACACCCCCAAACTGTAAATTTATTTTTAAGATTCAATTTGGTATGTAAAATACTTTTATTCGATTAGATATCAGAATTTGATTTTTTTCAAAGTAGTATTTAAATTTTGATTTTTTTTTAAAAATTTGATATTAATTATATATAATTTATATGAAGTTTGAACCATGAGATCGTAGTTCAAGTATTAATTCGAATAAAAAATCAAATTCAGTACGTATTAAACAAGAACATTAAATACCTAATTGAACAAAAATATTAAATTTAAATATAACTTAAATACCAATTTTTACCATATGAAAAATCAAAATATGCATTGAATATCAAGTGTTGGAATTGTAAAAATAATGATGTATTGCAAAAATTTTATTTAGGAAAAATTTATCTCACGCGCTCGTGATTTTCAAAGGAGAATCATAGACAATTTTAATCCCAAAAAAAATATACTGATAAAATTTGTTTTTCTTAACAGCATGAAGTAATTATATGATAGTATATATTTATATTTTTAAGTTACTAATGACATATATATATTCTGCAGACGTAATTATTCAAACACATAACCTCTACAAATAAAACATCATTTTTGATAAATTATGGAACTAACACCTAAAATAGAAGTCTTAAATTGTTATATCTCAACAATGACTACTACCAATAGTAAATAAACTCTTTATATATTGTGAACAAGTATCCACCTTAAAATCTTAATTTTATTTATTAATTTTTTATATTATTAATTATGTTCATCTTAAAATTTTATTTGTATCTATCATATACAAAAAAACCTATATATATATATATATCATATCTTAAAATTATTTCTAAATTCACCACTAACTATTATAATATCATTTTAGCTATAAGCCGAGAAACGAATGTAAGTTGTAATTTATTCGGTCAAGTAGCATAATTTAATGCTGAGGTCTCATGTTTCCAAAACCTTCACCGACAATATATTTCTTATTTTCTTATTAATTTTAATAGTTAAAAATAAATTATTTATTTATACATATTAAATATAAAATTAAAATTTACACATATAATGTAACTTTAAAAATTGATATTTAATTTTTTTTTTCGAAATCTAGATACCAAAAACTAAATTTTGAATGTTTTGGAATAGGTTAGAATGCATTAATTGTGAAATCGAAACCTTTAATGGGCATTAATACAAAATTTAGTAGAAACCTAATGAACAACCGGAGTAGATTAGCCTAGGGAATGCCATCTTCCCCATGCTCCCTTCTTTCTTTTTCACAATTCATTCATTCATCTATTCATCTATTCTTTGTTATCTTATCTTCAATCATCAAGACATAAATTCGTACTAAGTCTTAATTTTGTTTGATTTAGATCTTACTTTCAATTACTCATCCTTAAGTTAAGAACTTGATGAAAAGGGTTATTTAGAACACGAATGGTTTGGCATAAAGCAAGTAAAGATGCTTGTAGCGATACATGCTTATGTTTTTATTTTAAGCGTTAAAATATGCTCAAAGTTCAATTATAATGATATACTTCGTTTATCTTGTTTTTTTATTAATATAAGACATTTCCATTATTATTTTGATTTTTTTATCGTGCATTCTAATAAACTATTTTATAACAAAGTCTTAAAAAATAATATGATTATTCTTAAAAGGTTCTTAGAATAGTATGATTGTGGAATTGGACAACAATAATTGTAACACACCTATTTCGTATACAGTCCCGTATACGAGCTAGAGATATCACATCAACCTGTAAAACATATATTGTTCGATTTTCAGTAAAACTTTTGGTTCATTCAAAATCGACCATTATAATTAAAAACACAATAATAATAAATCTCATTGAAAACTGTAATATATAATTTATATTTACGAAATAATAATACTATTCAGATTTAAATTGTAAAAACTACTATTTACCATATTAATTTTACTATATTTTAACGGTACTATTTTTTACATTACAAAACCATATTTAAAACATATATCAAAGCAGTTAAACCCTCTTTAATGTACACGCCACAAACAGATTAAATAACAAATCAGGATGTCCTTACCGATCCTGGTGGTAGACCTAACTTCTCGAAAATGATGCTAATACGTTTTCTACTTTACTCGTTCGTTTGTACACACGTGTGAAACTCTCACATGCTAAGTTTTTACTTAGTGAGGCAACGAAATAAAATAAAATATTTTAATAGATAAAACAAACCATATCGTATAGAAGCATTATTAAATCATTATATGAAACATCAAATTAAAACTCGTAATAAAAATTTACTATAGAAATATGTAAATCGGACTGTACTGCATCATTATAAATTTATATTTTTCTGTTTCATTTTGGATCATTGTAACACTGTACCTTTCTTTTCTAAATCAGATCATTTCAAATTCATACTTTTCTTATTCAGATCAAACTATTGCAAAACTATACTTTTCTAAATTAGATCAGATAATCGTTTCAATTCAGATCATATCCCACTGTACTATCATGAGAATACGTGGTACGCGAGTTAGATAATGAGTGAGCGAGCTATATACAAATTTGTTGTCAGAACAGATTGCACCAAGTCACTCCACCTCGTGCATCACTAAGATACGTCGAGTCATATCAGGAGTGACCCGCCTTGGTGCCATATAACATACATATAGAGTCAGATAGATCGCACTGGATCACTCCACCTCATGCACCACTAGGGTATGCCGAGTCAGACCACGAGTGACCCATCTTGGTGGTAGATCCGAAACATATACATATTCACTCCACCTCATGTCATGCCATTGTACCACTAACCCTCATTCTCATACAATGAACTTTATTTAAAATCATATACTAATTTGCATAAAAAAATTCAGACAATTGAATATAAAACTATTCTCGTGAAAATCAGGTTTTTGGGCCATTCATACCCAAAAATATTTAAATGCTATGAAATAAAAGAATAGTAAATTGTACTTATTCTAAATATGGTTTAAAAACATTTTATTTCATATCTATTGAGGTTGACTCGTCGTAATTCTCCATCGTATTATTTTTGATAAAAAGTTAGTTGCACTCACATGTTGCCTCCTTACGCTTTAATTGCTATCTTCACTGTACTCTTGAACTTAATTCTTTTTTTGGTTCGTTTTGTATTTGTTTTCGATCACGATCTGCACGACATCAATTTCCCAACATAAACAATTTTGAATATGAATTAGTAATTTAACTAATATAATAATCATTTATATTCAAACAACATTTAAAAAAAACAATCGAAACATATTAAAAACTAATTTCTGTCCCTTAATCTTGTGAAACTTCCACATTAATCCAAATTCAATATTCTAACATTCTAAATATAATTTCCAGTATTGTATCCCAACTTTCCAAAGCTTGCATCTTAATCCTTTAAATTTTCCAAACTTTGTAAAATGTCTTTAACAACTTCACCATCTCACCATCAACTTCCTTCAACTTACAATTGAGTTCCTAGACTTATAAACTCTTCCAAATTAGTCCAATTTACTGTTCTGATATAAAATTTCTACATAGGACCTGCTTCTCAATAATTGTACATTAACCCTTTAAGTTGCCATACTATGCAAAAAGGTCCCTCAAGGTCTAACAAAATTCCAATTTGGTTCCAAACATCATTTCAAGTACCTAGAACCAATCCTACATTCAATCTAAACCGATAGGAAATTTTTACAAAATTTTCTCCCTTGGCCGAAACTTTGCAATAATTTCCATAATGGTCTCTATTTTGATTCAATCACAAATTAACTCTTAATACACCATTTCTAATCCATTCCAATCAAATTCAAAGCAAAACAAATCAAATTCAACCAAGTTCCTAACATACCCATCAATGGCCAAATCACCAAACCAATCCCTCCAACAATTTTTGTTCAACTTTCATGCTTAATTATAACTCTACAACACTCCGAATATCAAAATCAAATTTAATTTCATCAAATTCTCAACTCCCCTTCATCCACCAAATTCACAACTTTCACCATTCAAGCATGAAACCAAGAAATAATTACACCAAATTGTAGAGAATTTAATGGGAATTATTTTTATATTTCACACTTTAGTCCAAAATCTAATTAAAATGGACCAAAATTGAAGAAAAAGCAAACTTACCCTTTGGCTATGGAGGTTCGGTAGTTTTCTGGAGGAGAAAGGAGATTTTCTACACATTCCTAACCAAATATCTCCTAATTAGCCTTTAAAAATCAATTAAAAAATAATCTTTTAATCATTTTGAGCCAAAAGACTAAATTGCCATTAATGAATTCCTAGAATTACACCCATGCCACTCCATTATCTTTACTTTAATATTATTAAATAATAATAAAAAATATCTCATTTTTCAAATTTTCTTTTTGACCCTCTAATTTTCCAAAATTTTATTTTAGTCACTAAATTGCACTATTTCACTTTATAGTACAATTCTCACCAAATTCCACCAATCCAACTTAAATTCCACTAATTATAAATATCCATATAAATTTTTTCAACTAAGATCTACCATCTTTCAAATTTTTGTAATCTTCCAATTCGATCCGATTATCTGAATAATATATCGATCTTTGTCCTTTAATAAACTTTTATACAAACTTCATATCAAAATTCTGAAACCCACTAAACTGATTGTCTTGGGCAGAATTACTTATTTATAGATCCAAAATATAACTTTTAAAAATTTACATTTTTAGTTCCTAAACTTTTTCAATTTTACACTTTAGTCCCTAAATTTCTAAAATTTTCATTTCAATCACTAGTCCAAAATTTGGGATATTACAATTTCCCCCTTTTGAAAATTCGTCATCTAATTTTCCACACGTACATGATTCAACATATTATAATACCATCCTTCAGCTATCCTTCATATTCCTTTGTAATTTTCTTAACTTAATGTTTCCTTTGAAAGACTTTAATAATTAGTTTCGCTTGAATTCTCAATGCTTTGGCTTCTTATTCTAATATCCTTATAAATTCTTCTTTATAGTCAAGCTCATTTTAATTTTCATCTTCCTCAATATGGAAACACTTGGAACATTTAAGCTATACCTTTGAAGTGTCAATATATAACATACCTTGCAAATCTTATTCCTATCACAAACTAACAACTTTTAGGCTTAATTTCTCTTGGTATCAAAATTGAAGTATTTCCCCCCTGGATAACACCTTATCCTTAACTTAATACTTAACCTCTTTTTTCCTTTTTAATTCCATTTAGAATTTCTGTTAATCAATAATTACCTTGAGATTATCCAAGTTAATATTTACCTTATTCTTAATTTATGAGTTTACGAAAATTCATATCATTCTTCATCTTTTTCCATATGAGATTCCATAAAGAATCTTCTTGACATTTGTCTAGTAACTGTTATTTCATACAATTTCTCTAAAAGCAATTGCTTCTCACCCAATACTTTTGGTTTAGCTTCATATATCATATACTTCCTCTGCAATTTGACTATTTTACTCAAACTGTCTATCCACTTAAGAATGAAGAATGTTAAATTGAATTGAATTTCTAGGCTTAACACAACAATTTTCAAAATTCATTAGATAAATTTTAGCTCTTACCAGATACCATCAAGACAATACTTCGAGAAAGGAGACAATCTTATCATACTATTCATTGAAATTATTCAATAAGGAACCCATTCAAATCAAGACGAAGTATTCAAATCTACTTAACCACCGCCAGTTAGATTGAATCCTTCTTATTGTATATTTAAGAAAATCTTATAACGATGCCCATCCAAATTCCTTTCCATTTTCACCATGAAACAAAAATCAATTATCATGATTCCAACAACATTGAATATTTTATTTTAACTTGTTGCCCTGATCTAAAATTAACTCAATTATATCCTTTGTTATACTTGATCACTCATACCAACTTCTTAATCCCTTTATGCCTTAATTTCCCTCCGGAGAGAAAATCTTTCTTTATTTCCTTAATATGTACTTATTTTTCCATTGTTCTAACAGAATAAGTCTTTTTTTTTTTTTGTTGAAAAAATGGTACTTTGTATTGAAAGAGATACAAAGTAACACCCCAAGGACCTCATTAAAAAACCTCCCTACACCTATATGGAGGAAAAAGAGTAACCCTTGGGATGGAAAGAATCGTGCAACCATAGTCCTGATACAACAAAACATAGAATCGGACTAAGCCACAAAAACAGCACATAACATTCTCAACAAATAACAACGGACTACCCCTGAGAGGAAAACAGAAAAAACGACGCGCATCCAAACTGAAAAGAAGCCGTGCTGCAACCTCAGCAATAAATAAATTTGACGAGAACCTAAATCTGGATAAACAAGACCGCCACAGCGCCTTATAGAACGACACCTTCAAGGAAATTAGAGCAACAAAGCAGAGAGAGCCTTGTATATATCAAACATGAGCTTGATGAAAGGAGGACAGCTTACTACAATGCATCTGAACAGCTAAGGGAGCAACCAATACTGCTGAAAGGAAAACAGCAGCCGACAAGGTTTCTGAACTGCATAAAATCTCCAAGTTACTGGAAAACAGATACCAGACCAAGAGACATATAGGCAATAACCGCTCTGCTAATCTTCCACTTCCAGAACACATGAAACTGATAATACAACATCAGATAGCCAGACAAATAAAATAAATGCAGAAACTTTCGAACCCTTTCAACAGAATCGGATGACAAAAGATTCAGGGCTACAGAGAAGACTTGAACACTTAGAAACAGCGGCTGCCATTGCTCGTAGCCAGACACCTATCTAAGCAAGCTCCTAAAAACCAGTAACACGACACTAAGAGTAACCATCAGAATACACCGCGTACGATTGTTTCCAAGGTGCACTGCTTTCCACACAAAGGCTGAAACTTTAGGCGGAAAAAATTTAAACCAAACCAGTCTACAAATTGGATCACCCAAATTACCTTCTGCAGCAGCCACTTTTAAACAGAACGCTTTCGTATTATACATACCATCCTGTGCCCCAGCCCAAATGACTCTATCAGGACCTTGAACGACACTAACCGCTCTATCCAAAACCTGTCTGAAGTCACTCTAGATTGGAATTTCCCAATCAAAAAATGATCTCCTCAAGACAATCCTCCATTCTCATCTTCCTTGAACCCAACAGCCAAAATCCTTAATCTTGCCGCATTTTTGAACTGCTAAACTGTAGATTCTAGGAAAAGAAATTTTAAGAGAAAAATTTTCAGTCCAAAAATCAGACCAGAAATCAATCTTATTTCCATTGCCCATAACACTCCTCAAATCAGCAAGAAAAACAGACTCCAAAGACCCAGTCGAATTCACTATATTACGCCACACCCAAGAAGAATTTCTGACATTTACTGGCTTAGGGATGATTGAATCCTGATCGTAATTATACTTGGCAAGTACTACTTTCCTCCACAAACTATCACTTTCCACAATAAACCTCCAAATCCATTTATTAAGGAGGGAACGGTTCCAAATTTGAACGTAAAAAAAACCCAACCCTCCATGAGATTTCGGTTTACATATGCTATTCCACTTAATCCAATGAATACTCCTATCAAACTTAGTGTTTCAAACGAAATTCGCTATGTGTCTATTTATCTTGTTAGCAATAGACTTAGGAATAGGGAAAATTGACATGTAGTAAACAGGCAAGTTAACTAGAACAGATTCAATAAGAGTTAACCTACCGCCCATCGAAAGCATTTTACCTTTCCAGCTTTGTAGCCGACTTTTGATTTTATCCAAAATGGGTTGCCAGAGAGACTTAGAATTCTTTCGATGCTCTAACGGCAGACCCAAATACGTCGACAGAAGCTCAGCCCACCCACAATGAATCTGATCTGCCCACCTCCTTACTACGCCACCTTCCAAAGTGATACCAAATAGCTTTGTTTTATTCTTGTTCAGCTTCAACCCAGCAACCACTTCAAAAATTTTAGCATCCGATGGAAATTCAAAATTGAAGTCGAACTAGGTTCAGAAAAAATAAGCAGATCATCAGCAAATTGAATATGAGATAAAACAAAACCACTGAACCCAACATCCACTCCACGGCAGAGTCCTAAAAACGCAACTTTCTTAAACATACCACTAAGCGCTTTGCTAATAATATTAAAAAAAGCAGGGCGACAACGGACAGCCTTGTTTGAGTCCCCTCTTGATAGAGAAACTATTTGACGGGCAACCATTAACAAGAACAACAATAGTAGGAGAGGAAATACAGAAGTGAACCCAATTCCTCTATCTTCTGCCGAACCTCATTTTCTTTAGAATCCTAACAAATCTTAACCCTACTTCTACATTTATTACGCCATATTCTTCCATTAATCACCGAACACTAATAAACTTTCAATGCAGAAAAAGATTTTCGGCGTAACGTGTCAGCCTCCACGTTAGTCTTCCCTAAACCATAATTAATAATTATCTTATAACCCTTGAGAACTCCTATCCACATCCTTTTCCTCATTTCAACTTTCTAATTTGGTCAACACTTCAACTTTTCTTTTCTTTTATGATCGACGTAGTTGAATCATCACGTACTACACTGCCATTATGCTACTATCTTCAAATAATCACAATAACTATTAATTTTCAACCATAACAAAAAAATTCTTTATTAATAATGTAACTTTTTTTTCGAAACATAGGGCATTTTTTCTTCCTTTACCAATACACCTCTCATACTGGTATGAGATGCACCACTATTACATTTGTAATCCTCAAAGATTGTAGAACTTATTACACTTTCCTCACTTGGCAGTATGCGCAACTTATAAAGAAATAATATCCTGTATTAATCTATACACTTGAAATTATTCCGTTTGTTCCATTAAAACTAGACTCAAATGTAAATCTAATCATATAGGACATTTTTTTCTAGTTCACTTGTACTATTTCTGACAAATTTTCTAATTCAACCTACTAAATCTACTTTGAGCAAAGTTTATTGCTTCAATTTTCGACCTATCATCGGTTAAAAATCCACATCTCCTTGTATATACTTCGAAATCAGTCTTCACTTGTTTTACATGAAACATGATTAACTTATTAGTCTAACGGTATAAAAATCGCTTTCTAATACCCCTATAGAGTTTTTGACAATTTTCCTAACTTAGTTTTTGACAATTTTCCTAACTTATCTTCCAAACTATCAATTTTAATTGGTTTTCCAGTTCCGCACTTTTAGCTTCCTTGTCACTTGTCAGTCCTGATAAACAATACCTCTTTATTTCTTTTTGTTTTTGTGAGTGAGTAAGCGGGGAGGGAATCATTAAGAAGTTTTTCATGAACCTTCAAAAATATCAAGCGAGTTCGTAAAATCTCCAGGCCTTAGAAACATCCTTTGGATTTTCCTATTCAATAATAACTTGTACTTCGTTTATCTTATATAACTCGAATATCATTAAGAAATATCACCACCACCGACCTTAGTATGGTCGAAAAACTCGATTCATCCCATACACCAATGCTACCGAAGCATTCTTAACCCCAATAACATTTTCTTATACTCGTATAGTCATATCATGTTTCTAATAATCATTTAAAAAAAACTCTCTTTAATCTTTACATGATAATAACCACACTAAGGTTCAACCTTAGAAAATATCAATAATACTTTTTAGCATATTGGGGAATTCATCCATCCTTTAAAAGGATACTTATCATTTACCATCGCTTCATTTAGCTGAGGATAATCTGTGTAAACTACATGAAATCATATTTCCTCTTCACAACTAACATCAACGGGCCCTAAAATGACAAACTCGTTCTTATTCCACTCCAACTATTCTTATACTTGTATGCTTTAATTTCCTTAAATTCTTATCAGATAATATTTACCAATACTATTCATCTTTGCACCTTAACTTTAGAGGTTAGCCACTATTTTATCACTTGTGATTGGGTCCTATAAAATTTCTCACCTCTTTATTCTTTCCCCAATGACTAAGGTTTTGAAACCCTCTGAATCTCTCTGAATTAACAACTTTGAGCAATCAATTTGAAATTGTCTGACAAGGAATTAACTATTCTATCACCAAAATTATTTTGAATTGTTCAATGGATAAGACTAATTCCATCAAATTCACTAGGAACTCAAATTTCCTTGAATTCTTAGTGGACAACTTATGTACTACTTATCCTTATCCTTAGGAATAAAAAAGGTTAAATATTTACTCTATCACTCGAAGTCAGTTCTAATTGAACATTTCTCTTTAATCAATTTAATACTTAACTTAATTATCGATCTCAAGGTCATCTTCAATCTCAATTTCCTATGCATATCCCCTGGATATAATAATAAATCTCCTTGAGTCGATATCCTCATTTTTTTAAATGAATAAACTACGACCGCATCTCAGTTTCTACCTCGTCACTTGGCTGAGCATTCCTTCCACAAAACGAGGAAAATTTCTCACGGTACTAACCTTTCTCAGGAGGTAAACTAAAGTTTCCTTTCGTTTGTTCAGATTAGGAACAATCTCAATCTTTCTTTTTAGCATTATCAGATGATAATGCTGACACTAACACTTCTCATTGTGTCAGTGTACCGGCATATTCAGACTACAGGAGGGGCTAATACTAGCTTCTTTACCCTCACTATTAACTTTTGCTTCCTTCTGAAGCTCCAGATTAGTCATTTGAAATAATTTTTTCCTACTTCAGATATGTAATTTAATCACATACAATTTCACATTAATAAAAATCAGCATCATTCATCAAATCACTTAATCATACCAAATCAATAACACGGACATCCTAGTGACATGTACAGACTTTTTAACACCTCTTTAACTTCAGTTTAGGCCAAGAATCGGCTAAACCTGCAGCTCTTATACCAATAAATATAACATCCTTATCCCGTATACAATCCCATATATGAGCTAGAGATGTCACATCAATCGTATAAAATATATACTGTTCAAATTTCAATAAAACTTTTGGTTCATTCAAAATCGACTATTATAATTAAAAACACAATAATAATAAATATCATTGAAAACTGTAATATAGAATTTATATATACGAAATAAAAATGCAATTCATATTTAATTTGTAAAAACTGCTATTTACCATATTAATTTTACTATATTTTAACGGTATTATTTTTTACATTACAAAACCATATCTAAAACATATATCAGAGCAACTAAAACTTCTTTAATGTACACACCACAAACATATTAAAATAACAAATCAGGATGTCCATATCGATTCTGGTGGTACACCTAACTTCTCGAAAATGATGCTGATACGTTCCATATTTTACTTGTTCGCTTGTACCTACATGTGAAATACTCACACACTAAGTTTTCACATAGTGAGGCAATGAAATAAAATAAAATATTTTAACAGAAAAAACAAACCATATTGTATAGAAACATTATTAAATCATTATATCAAACATCAAATTAAAACTCGTAATAAGAATTTACTATAGAAAAATGTAAATCGGACTGTACTGCACCATTTTACATTTATACTTTTCTGTTTCATTTTGGATCATTGTAACACTATACCTTTCTTTTCTAAATCAGATCATTTCAAATTCATATTTTTCTTATTCAGATCAAACTATTGCAAAACTGTACTTTTTTAAATTAGATCAGATAATCGTTTCAATTTAGATCATAGCCCACTGTACTATCATGAGAATACGTGGTACGCGAGTCATATAATGAGGGAGCGTGGTATATACAAATTTACTATCAGAACAGATTACACCGAGTCACTCCTCCTCGTGCATCACTAAGATACACAGAGTCAGGGTACGAGTGACCCGTCCTGGCGCCATATAACATACATATAGAGTCAGACAGATCGCATCGGATTACTCCACCTCGTGAACCACTAGGGTATGCCGAGTCAAACCACGAGTGATCCATCTTGGTGCCAGATCCGAAACATATACATATTCACTCCACCCCATGTCATGCCATTGTACCGCTAACCCTCATTCTCATACAATGGGCTTTATTTAAACTCAAATACTAATTTGTATAAAAAATAATTCAGATAATCGAATATAAAACTATTTTCATGAAAATCAGGTTTTTGGGTCGCTCATACCCAAAATATTTAAATGCTATGAAATAAAATAATATTAAATTGTAGTTATTTTAAATATGATTTAAAAACATTTTCTTTCAGATATATTAAGGTTGACTCGTCGCAAGTCGCCCTCGTATTATTTTTGATAAAAAGTTAGTTGCACTCATCTGTTGCCTCCCTACGCTTTAGTTACTATCTTCACTGCACTCTCAAACTTAATCATTTTGTTTTTATTCATTTTGTATTTGTTTTCGATCACGATCTTCACGACATCGATTTTCCGACATAAAAAGTTTAAAATACGAATTAGTACTTTAACTAATATAATAATCATTTATATTCAAATAACTTTCTAAAATAAATAATCGATACATATTCAAAACTAATTTCTCTCCCTTAATCTTGTGAAAGTTCCCACATTAGTCCAAATTCAATATTCTAACATTCTAATTATAATTTCCAGCATTGTATCCCACCTTTCCAAACCTTGCATCTTAATCTTTTAAATTTTCCAAACTTTGTAAAATGTCCCTAACAACTTCACCATCTCACCACCAACTTCCTTCAACTTACAAGAGAATTCATAGATTTATAAACTCTTCCAAATCAGTCCAATTTACTGTTCTGATATTAAATTTCAGCATAGGACCTTCACTTCTCAATAATTGCACATTAACCCTTCAAGTTTCCATACTATGCAAAAATGTCCCTCAAGGTCTAACAAAATTCCAATTCGGTTCCAAACATCATTTCAAGTACCTAGAATCAATCCTACATTCAATCTAAACCGATAGGAATTTTTTTACACAATTTTCCCCCTTGGCTGAAGCTTTGCAATAATTTCCATAATGGTCTTCATTTTGATTCAATCACAATTTAAGCCTTAATAAAACATTTCGAATCCATTCCAATCAAATTCAAAGCAAAACAAATCAAATTCAACCAAGTTCCTAACATATCCATCATTGTCCAAATCACCAAACCAATCCCTCCAACAATTTTTATTCAACTTTTATGCTTGATTATAACTCTACAACACTCCTAATATCAAAATTAAACTTAATTTCATCAAATTCTCAACTCCCCTTCATCCACCAAAATTAAAGATTTAACCATTCAAGCATGAAATCAAGAAATAATTACACCAAATTGTAAAGAATTTAATGGGGATTATTTTTATATTTCATACTTTAGTCCAAAATCTAATTAAAATGGACCAAAATTGAAGAAAAAGCAAAATTACCCTTTGTCTATGGAGGTTTGACAGTTTTCGGGAGGAGAAAACGGATTTTTCTACACATTTCTAACCAAATATCTCCTAATTAGCCTTTAAAAATCAATTAAAAATTTATTTTTTATTCATTTTAAGCCAAAAGACTAAATTACCATTAATGAATTCCCAAAATTACACCCATTCCAATCCATTATATATATTTGAATATTATTAAATAACCATAAAAATCTCATCTTTCAATTTTTTTAACCCTCTAATTTCCAAAATTTGATATTAGTCACTAAATTGCACGATTTCACTTTATAGTACAATTCTCACTAAATTCCACCAATCCTACTTAAATTAAACTAATTAAAAATATCCATATACTTTTTCCAACCCAAATATACATTCCTGCACATTTTTGTAATCTTCCAATTCGATTCGGTTATCCGAATAATATACCGATCTTTTTCCTTTAATAAACTTTTATGTAAACTCCAGATCAAAATTATGAAACTCATTAAACTAATTGCCTTGGGCTGAACTACTTATTTAAATACCCAAAATATAATTTTGAAAATTTTCAATTTTAAGTCCTAAACTTTTACAACTTTACACTTTGGTCCCCGAACTTCTAGAATTTTCATTTCAATCACTAGTCCAAAATTTAGGATATTAAAATAATACATTAAAACTAATATGTAATGAATTGATGATAAAGTGTTGTCATTGACATAAAAATGTCAAAATCAATACATGAGTACGCGACTGACACGTTCTGAGTACGTTTTTTAAGTTATTATGTAATAATCACAAAATCACTCATAGTGATAACTATGTATATGATCGAAGAGTTGATATCATCATTATCCCAATGTCATGAGTCATTTATTTTAATATAGTCAAATGTCTATCATAACTTATTGTACCATAACAATAGTGTCGGATATACCATAATTCATGTAATGAGATATGGTTGCTTAATATTATAACTCCCCAAATTTTGGGCTAGCAGTTTCAGGTTTACATTAGAGGTAAGTGGACCTCATGAATTTCATAATTTAAGTTATTGGGCTTAATTGGGTCTGGATCGGGCCCAATTACTCATAAAAAGGAATTTTTTAATTAATAGAAAAATAATGAATGACCAAAAGTGTGATTTCCCCATTTTCAAAAGATGAGCCTTTATATTCTTTCATTTTCTTCTTCTTCCCATTTTCTTTCATTTTTCTTCTCATTCTTCCTCTTCAAAAAGCCAAACTAAAGGTAAGAGTTTAAGTTTTTTTTTTTCATTCTTCATTTTCGTTCATAAGTCTTCTAGCAACATTGTTTTAGTGAATCAAGCCTTGGGTTTCTATAGTTAAAGAGAAAAGTAGAAGTTTTCACCAAAATCACCAAGGAAAGTATTTTGGCTAAGCAAGGGGCTTCATTTCAGGTTTCTAAAACCAAGGTAGTGTATTTCTTATCCTTTGGAGTGTAAGATTTCCATTAGTATGAAGTTTTGATATGATTTGAGTATTTAAGTGTTTTAGGTTTATATTTTATATCATGATCAAATAATGTTTTAAAGGTTTAAAAGACGTTTTTATGCTACTTTAAGACCCTAATTATCTCCCTAAAGCTTCAAAAATATGATTAGAAACCAAATCAAGTCATTTAGGGTAAATCTTAAGTGTTTTCTGAGACTAAAATAACCATTTTTGGTGAGTATCGATACTAGGATGGAAAATATTGATATTGGATGAATTGGGGCTAAAATTAGGGATTTCAAGCTGGGAGTATCGATACTGCTAAGGGAAGTATCAATGCTCCCCTTACAATATCGATACTTAGGGTTGTAGTATCGATATTGGGCCTCAATTTCATAAACATAACGCATTTTTAGTACTGATACTCATAGGGGTATCAATAATTGACCCTAGGGTATCAATACTATAAGTAGAGTATGATACTACTCACTTTAGATGATCATTTTGACCCAGCTATGGCCCGTAAGATCTAAGGACGATCCATAATAGTAAAAATTAGTCTGTGAGGGACTTGAATGCCCAAAAATACATAGAAACACTTTTGGAAGTGGGTTACTACAGAGAACCATTCTAAGTGGTATACGTCGAGGTATATTCATTCGAGCACTTATACAGATAGTGGAGAACAAGGATCATTACAGGGGATTTATCGACCAATGATACAATAAGCGAGTCAGATTTAGAAATAGTGGGGAATGTGGGCATCGAGAATTTTAGTGAACCAAGAGGTGTAAGTCGTCCTTTCAATCCAAGGGGTATTGAAAGGAAGTTCAATAAGAGAAATTAGAGTGTCGATGCTCAAAGTTGAATTCGAGTTAGGTATCGGGCTAGCGGATAGTACAACCAATGAACGACAACATCAAAAATCACCGTAAAACCCCGAGAATGTCTAAAGACTTCTCTAGAGGTAGAGAATGAGTAAATTATGTTAGAGTATGCCTAAAGACCAATCATATGATGATTGCAATAATACATTTATTTACCAATTTTATTGAATAAAGGCATTGCCAATATTATTTTCAGTTATATGTCTGTATTTAACATAAACTGAAAGATAATAAATTCCATATAATAACATTATTAAAAGATCCATAGTAAAATATTATTATGGGCATGGAGAATAATAATACAATTAAGACTAACATGTTATTGATTGATGAGAAGGAGTTGTCATTGACATAGAGATGTCGGAATTGATACATGATTATATTGTTAGAGAACAATATATTGGATTGACCCATCATGAGCATATGTCTTGGATTATTATGCAACGGTCATAACATTGCTCATGGCGATGACTATATGTATGATCCTTAGACTTAAGATCAATATCATCCCAACATATATTGTTGTATGTTTTGATACAATTAAACATGCTCCGTAACTGGTTGCACTATAAAGACTGTTATTGAATATATCTCGATATTTGTAGTGGGGTGTATATGGTTAAGATAGGATTTGTCCTTCCTACATAATAGGAAATATATCACATGCCACTTGATTGAGTGAGACTAGAAATGCATGGCCTTGCTCGAATAAGTTGATATGTGATATAAGAAATTATTCATTAATTATAGTCTACTCTAGATATCAAGAAACAATAGATGGGGTATACAAGTGTGACTATTCTAAGACTTGTGCTTATTCTAGATATAAAGAACAAAAGGATGTAATACATAAAAGAGTTAATCACGAGGATGATATGTTGAATTATAATTTCTTGTAACTTAGGTAACAATGATATATTGCTAAATGTCACTCATTGTATGTAATATTAGAATTGTTCTAATATTTACTACTAATGTTACAATTTAATTATCCCGAATATAGTAAGTAAGCTTTAAAAGAATGTAATTTATATTACAATTCTTTTAATTGATATATATAATTCAGAATAATTAAATAAGTTTTTAAATAAACATTAAAGATTGCAATTTAGATTATAAGTCTTTAATGTATATTTAATTTGAACTAATTAAATAATATTTTATTTATTAATTCAAAATAACTTTAAAAACCCTAAGATGTTAGGGTAATTGATATATTTAAAAGGAGGCAAGGTCTAGTAGCTGTTTTTCATTTCAGTCGTTTTCTAAAAATAGATTTTGGGAAAAAGAAAACTTTGCTCTCAATCGGGTGAACTAAGTAGAGGCCGAGACGTGTTTTCGTGAAGGTTTTCGATTCGAACAATTATTGATTACCACTTCTCGTTGCTATCCTTGCTGTTTTTTCAAGGAACCCACTGTAAGTATTCGTATCACTTTCTCCCGATTTCGGTTTTACGTTCTTGGACGCTGGTGAGACCACCGAGTTTTGTTTCTATTGCGCCATGGGGTGCACCGACGGTCCCAATAGTGGTATCAGAGCCACTTGTACGATCCAAATTCGTGTTAAATGCTTGGTTGATGCGATATGTATGAGATGGATGTTCTAGTTTTATCATTTTCGGCAAATATGCATGATATCATTATTCGAATCGATATCACAAATATTAGTATGTTAATTTGTTAAAATATTTTTCAATCGATTTGTTGCTGCAAGGATTTTACGAAATCCATATGTTAATTGTTGACATGATGATCCGTGGGAGTGCGATAGCAGATCGCGTTTGGCAGTGGAACAATGGTTGTTCCGATGCAGAAAATCTTCAGGATTGAAAATCCAAAAAGCACGATTATGTTGATAAGTGTTATCAAATCGTGAAGTTTTTCCATAGAAACAGAAGTACTGTTTTTCAAAAAATCCCAACGGCCATCGTTAGGGGCTTCGCCCCTAGACCCCTCATAAGCAGTTCAAATTGAAGGCCCATATTAATATTTTTTAACAAAGGCGTAAGAACGTGTATATATATATGATATGTTTGTTTTGCACGGTGTTTGACATGCATGGTTATAGCCCTTGTTCAATTTACAATGGTTTAATTTGAAATACGGTCTGCGAGCCTTGCCTTTCTATATCACTATTGTATTTCTCTTCTCATCTTACTCCCTCGTATGTAACACGAGTTTCTTTTAAAATTGTAAACCTATGAAGATTCGCAAGTAGCAGAAGAATGGCGAGAAGATACTTGGAGAGCATTCTTAGGCTTTAGGGTTTTTGGTTCTCCCATTGGCTTGGGATGGGCCACCTTACTCATTATTTTGGGCTATAACCATTGCATCTTATTTATTGCTATATTTTTTATGTATGCAATGCATCAAATGATAAAATAAGAATGAATATTGATGAGATCAATAAGGGCCTAATAATAAAATGAACAATGATGAGATAATTACTCAAATCCTTCTTTTTAATCTAAGTTAACTTAACCGTCCAATATTTACCCTCGTTAAGGATTCGATCAATATTGTGTGGGCTTTGCCGAAGCATTAGCACATAAATCTATCTTGGTTAAACGGGAAGAATAAGCAAGTGATATTCACCGTTGGAGATATTGGTAATAACTTAGCTAGGTTTTTCTAATACGATTAGAAACCTAGAGGTTAAATATTTGGATAAGTCATGGGATGACTTGAATAAAAGTTGTTCACCAAAATGAGGAGTTACATGAGATGTAACTAGTAAAGTGTTACTTACCTAAATAATCATTATCCTTAAAGAAAAGCCAAAGCTGATTTAGGAAATTGATGTATTATGGATCCTCACCTACTAGAAAAATTTTTGTTGATTTTTTTTCGAAATTAAAACAAACAGGGTTTTTAATTTTGAATAAAATAGTGGGAGTAATTTGTAAATAAAGTACTATTTATAAATTTTAATTCGGTAAATTTACTTACTTTAATATTTTCATTGTTGTAGAGTTAATGGCAAACAACACTTTATCACTGCGATCACTCCTTGAGAAGGATAACTTAATGTCATAAACTTCCTTGACTGGTTTCGTAATTTGAGAATTGTTCTCAAACAGGAAAGGAAGGAATATGTCATTGAGGAACTTGTTCCTGATGAATCGACAGCTAATGCTTCAAGAGATGACAAAGACAAATTCAAGAAGCATATGGATGATATGTTAGATGTTGGATGTTTAATACTTGCCACCATGACTCCTGAGCTTTAGAAGTAACATAAAGACATGGTTGCATATGAGATGATTTAAAATCTCAAAGAAATATATGAAGGGCAAGCATTTCAAGAGAGATATGAGACCTCTAAAGCTCTATTTCAATGCAAAATGGTATATGGAACTCCTGTAGGAGCTCATGTCATCAAGATGATGGGCTACATCCAAACGTTGGAAAAACTAGGATTTCCTCTCAAAGATGAATTGGCTACCGATGTTATCCTACAATCGTTGCTAGATATATTTAGCCAATTTTTCCTTAATTTCAACATGAATTAAATTAACAAGACTTTGCCACAGTTACTTGGCATGTTACGAACTCCTAAAAGTAACATGAAAAAGGTTGGACCTAAGCCCATTCTGATGGTCCACAAGGACAAAGGAAAGGTAAAGAAAAAGGTAGTGGCAAAGTCTAAGGGCAATGGTAAGGCCAATCCAAAAGGGAAAAATGCATTGAAACCCAAAGGGGGAGTTATCAAGGAAGGAAAATGTTCCATTGCGATAAGACCGGACATTGGAAGAGAAACCGCCCTGTTTACCTTGAAGAGGTCACGAAGGGAAAAGTAAATGAAACGTTTGTTTCAAGTATTTATGTTATTGATGTTAATTTGTCAACATCTACTTCTTGGGTACTGTATAGGGACGACAAAAGAGAAGGAATTTGGCTAAAGGAGACGTATACCTACGAGTGGGAAATGGAGCAAGAGTTGTTGCATTAGCTATAGGGACATATGTTTTATCTCTTCCTAGTGGACTTGATTTAAATTTAGAGGATTGCTATTATGTTCCTAGTTTGACTAAGAACATTATTTTTATTTCTTGTTTGGAAAAGATTGGTTTTGAGATTATTATTAAGAATAATTGTTGTTTTTTTTTATCTCGATAGTGTTTTTTATGGTTCGACACAATTGGTTAATGGTCTCTATATTTTGGATCAAGAAAACACCATTTATAACATAAATACTAAGAGATCAAAAACAAATGACTCGAATAAAACTTATCTTTGGCATTGTCGTTTAGGCCATATAAGTGAGAAACACATATCAAAACTCTATAAAGATGAATTCTTAGATTCATTTGTTTTCGAACAATATGATGTATGCGAATCTTGCTTGTTGAGAAAAATGACTAAAGCCCCTTTTAATAGTAAATGTGAGTGAGCAAGTGATTTATTGGGGTTAATACATAGTGATGCCTATGGATCGATGAATACACAAGCCAGAGGTGGACTCCATTACTTCATTACGTTCACCGATGACTTCAGTCGGTATGGGTATATTTATCTTATGCACCATAAATCTAAAGACCTTGAAAAGTTTAAGGAATTTAAAAATGATGTAAAAAATCAACTAGGCAAGAGTATTAAGGCACTTCGATCAGATCAAGGTGGAGGATACTTAAGCATAGAGTTTGATGAACTCCTGAAAGAATGTGAGATTGTCTCATAACTTACACCACTTGGTACACCATAGTGGAATGGAGTTTCTGAAAGAAGGAATCGAACACTATTAGACATGGTTCGATCGATGACGAGTCATAGTGATCTTTCGACTTCTTTTTGGGGACATGCACTTGAAACAACCACCTTCACATTAAATCGTGTTTTATCTAAATTGGTTCAAAAGACACCATACGAGATATGGACTGGGAAGTGTCCAGTATGTCTTTTATAAAGATTTAGGGTTGTGAAGCTTATATAAAACATTAGATGTCTACAAAGATCGAACCTAAATCTCATAAGTGTATATTTGTTGGATATCCAAAAGAAACTAAGGGATACTATTTCTTCAACCCTAATGAGAATAAAGTGTTTGTTACTCGAACATTAGTTTTTCTCAAAATAGAATTTCTCTAAAAGAAAGGGAAAGGTAGAAATATTAAACTTGGAGAAGTTCAAGAAAAACATATCAATGAACTTGAAGTTGAGTATGTTTCATAAGTTGTTGAGGATCAATTAACATATTTAGAAACACAACCACTGCGTAGATCCACAAGCGAATGTCATGCACCTGAGAGATTTGGATTTCTCGTTACTGCGCATAGAGATGTTATTCTTATGGATCAAGATGAGCCTAGGACTTATCAAGAGGCAGTGTCTAGCCTAGACTATGAGAAATGGCTTGAAGCCATGATATCTGAGATGGATTCTATGTCAGTAAACCAAGTGTAGACTTTGGTTGAACCACCGGAAGGGGTCAAACCTATAGAGTGTAAATGTGTTTTCAAGAAGAAAACCGACATGGATGGTAATGTACAAACATACAAGGGGCGATTAGTCGCTAAAGGTTTTTGACAAGTTCATGGTGTAGACTATGATGAAACATTCTCCACTGTAGCTATGTTTAAGTCTATCCGGATCTTGCTTGCAATAGCTACATTCCATGATTAGGAAATCTAGAAAATGGATGTCAAAACCGCTTTCCTTAATGGAAACCTTAAAGAGGATATGTGTATGACACAACCATAAGGTTTTTTTATTCTAGGAAATGCTGGAAAGGTTTGTAAGCTTTAGAGGTCTATTTATGGACTAAAGCAAGCTTCTCGAAGCTAGAATCTTTGTTTCAATGATGCAATCAAAGAGTTTGGTTTTATCAGAAATGAAGATGAACCTTTTGTTTATAAGAAGGCTAGTAGGAGCATTGTTTTTTTCCTAATCTTGTATGTATACGACATACTCATCATAGGAAATGTTATACCTACTTTACAGTCTATTAAGACTTGGTTAGGTAGTTGTTTTTCTAAGAAATATTTGGGTGAGACAGCATATATCATAGGAGTTAAGATCTATAGAGATAGATCAAGACGACTTCTAGGTCTGAGTCAAAGTAAATATATAGACAAATTACTGAAAAAGTTCAGTATGGAAGAATCCAAGAAAGGATTTTTGCCTATGAGACATGGCATTTCTCTTTCGTAGGAAATATGTCCTTCGACTCCACAAGAAAGAGAACAGATGAATAACATTCCATATGCTTTAGCTATTGGTTCTATCATGTATACCATGATATGTACTCGACCAGATGTATCGTATGCTTTAAGCATGACGAGTCGGTATCAAGCAAACCCTGGTGAAAATCACTGGGTTGCGATTAAAAATATCCTTAAGTACTTAAGAAGAACTAAGGATAAGTTTCTTGTCTATGAAGGGGAGGAAGAGCTTAGCATAAAAGGTTATACTGATGCCAGCTTCCAAACTGACAAGGATGACTCATGATCGCAATCAGGTTTTGTGTGTTTTGTCTTAATGGAGGTGATGTGAGCTGGAAAAGTT
This sequence comes from Hibiscus syriacus, assembly GCF_006381635.1. Classification (NCBI taxonomy): domain Eukaryota; kingdom Viridiplantae; phylum Streptophyta; class Magnoliopsida; order Malvales; family Malvaceae; genus Hibiscus; species Hibiscus syriacus. Next base: position 5,676,820 of record NW_024062743.1, on the reverse strand, counting down.
AGAAGCAAGACACTGTAGCTAATTCTATAATAGAGGCTGAATACATTGTAGCTAGTGAAGCAACAAATGAGGCTGTTTGGGTCACGAAGTTCATATTGGAATTAGGGGTTGTTCCTAGCATATTAGATGATGTAGAACTCTGTTGTGACAATAATGGAGCAATTGCACAAGCAAAGGAACCCATATCTCATCAACGATCCAAACATATTCTTAGACACTTTCATCTCATTCGAGAGATCATAGATCAAGGAGATGTGGAAATATGAAGAGTACACACGGATGACAACATTATTAATCCCTTGACGAAGCCTCTTACACAGCAGAGACATGATCACACTGAGTCACTCGGTATTAGATATGTAAGTGATTGGTCTAAGTGCTAGTGGGAGATTGTTAGAGTATGCCCAAAGACCAATCATATGATGATTGTAATAATACATTTATTTACCGATTTTATTGAATAAAGGCATTGCCAATATTATTTTCAGTTATATGTCTGTGTTTAACATAAATTGAAAGATAATAAAGTCCATATAATAACATTATTAAAAGATCCATTGTCAAGTATTATTATGGGCATGAATAATAATAATACGATTAAGACTAACATGTTATTAATTGATGACAAGGAATTGTCATTGACATAGAGATGTCGAAATTGATACATGATTATATTGTTAGACAACAATGTATTGGATTGACCAATCATGAGCATATGTCTTGGATTATTTTGTAACGGTCATAACATTGCCCATGGTGATGAAATATATATATGATCCTAAGACTCGAGATCAATATCATCCCAACATATATTGTTGTATGTTTTGATACAGTTAAACATGCTCTGTAATTGGTTGCACTATAAAGACTGTTATTGAATATATCTCGATATATGTAGTGGGGTGTATATGGTTAAGATATGATTTGTCCTTCCTATATAATAGGAAATATATCACAGGCCACTTGATTGAGTGAGACTAGAAATGCTTGGCCATTCTCGAATAAGTTGATATGTGTTATCACAAATTATTCGTTAATTATAGTCTACTGTAGATATCAAGAAACAATAGATGGGTTATACAAGTGTGACTATTCTGAGACTTGTGCCTATTCTAGATATAGAGGACAAACAAATGTAATATATAAAAGAGTTAATCACGAAGATAATATGTCGAATCATAATTTCTCGTAACTTAGGTAACAATGATATATTGCTAGATGTCACTCATTGTATGTAATATTAGAATTGTTCTAATATTTATATTACTAACATTACAAGAACCTACAGGGTCACACCCTAGGATTGAAATGAGCAAAGATGTACAATTTTTTGTGTGTTACTAAAATATATCTATAGTTAAGATATGTATATTTGATATACATATGATTTTAATTATCCCAAATATAGTAAGTAAGCATTAAAAGAATGTAATTTAGATTACAACTCTTTTAATTGATATATATATAATTCGGAATAATTAAATAAGTTTTTAAATAAACATTAAAGATTGTAATTTAGATTATAAGTCTTTAATGTATATTTAATTTGAATTAATTAAATAATATTTTATTTATTAATTCTAAATAACTTAAAAAACCCTAATATGTTAGGGTAATTGATATATTTAAAATGAGGCAAGGTCTAGCAGCCATTTTCACTTCAGCCGTTTTCTCAAAATATATTTTGGGAAAAAGAAAACTTTGCTCTTAATAGGGTGAACTAAGTAGAGGCCAAGACGTGTTTTCATGGAGGCTTTCGATTCGAACAATTCATGGTCACCACTTCTCGTTGTTGTCCTTGCTTTTTTTTCAAGGAACCCACTGTAAGTATTCGTATCCCTTTATCCCGATTTCGGTTTTACATACTTGGATCACTGGTGAGACTGTCGAGTTTTGTTTTCGCTGCGCCTTGGGGTGCGCTGACGGTCCCAACAAATTACCCTTTGATAACGAGTGACCAAAGTGTAGCAGTGTAGTAAATAACATTAGTAATAGACCAATAAGCCTTCGCGTAATGTTCTGGATCGAGAATGAACAAGATAACAACTAGTGAGAGAATAACCTCATTTTGTGATTCTAGTTATGTTAGGGTATACCTAGGTTACCTTAGTTGACCTAGTGGGGCATTGTCAGTGCACGAGGTACTTCAAAAGTTAGTCAAGCCATGAAGCTCGAATACTCTCGAGGGGTTAGTTAGCGATGTTAGTGTCGTGTGGCCTCTGGACCTTAGGTATGCATGTATAGTCACATCAGTCCAGTTCAGGCGGTGACGATCGTCTACTAGTACAGGATATCTGAGTCCACCTGAAGTAAGTGCGCGGGGTACTTTTGTAGCTAACTATGTGTTGACTCTTTAACACTCGCGAATGGTGGGTTGGCAGGTGTAATGTCTTTACCCGTATACACTACAACAAGTACGCGAGGCACTTCAATGGCTAATTGGGGCGCGATTCCTAACACTCACGAGGGGTGGGTTAGCCGGACATGATATTCAGAGATGCTAGTGTCTAATGGCTTTGTGAGACCAGATACTAGTTAGCATTGCATATAGATGATACACATTCGAGTTAGAGTTGCATTTAGATAGTGCAAAGTAGTTACAGTTAATCTTAGTAGAGACCAAATAAAGGTGTAGTCATGGTGAGGCCTTGTCCGAGGACTAAGGGAAGTGTGGGTCTCTTATTTTAGTGATAGAGCAATAAAGCATTAAGTAGGTAGAACTTGATCAAGATCATGTATGTGCCTACTAATTAGTACTACATCTTTAGCATACTTATGTTTATGAGACCCTTAATGCAACTCTAGATTAGTGATTATACTATTGGGCTTTGTAAGCTCAGCCTTTAGATGTTTTCAGTGGGCAGGTTAGTAGCTTGAGTAGTTCATGGAGAACTATAACAACAGGACTTCTAGCATCTCCTTCAGAGTATTGTATTGTATTATAGCTTTATTGGGTATGTATATTCAGAGAACCTTACTTGTGTATTTATTTTACCAAACAGTGAGATGTATTATTTTGATTTTAAATTATGTTCCACGAAACTCTCGTTTATAAAATGTTTTAATAATTGTTTTGTATGTTGTATAATACCATTGAGCATGTTTTAAAAGAAAATGAACATAATTCCAAATTCAGGGGTTGCATCGGTAGTCCAATGTGGCACTTTAGGCCCAATTGGGTTTAGGGTGTTGCAAATATAGGATTTGTCCCTCCCGCATAATGGGAAAAATATCTAAGATCACTTGTTTACCACTCTAATCTCGAGGACTCGAGTATCACACAAAATCACCAATGTGACTAACCTTCTTTTAAAGTATTTACTCAAACCTTTTAAAATAACTAAACAAATATGAAAACCATACATTTTAGAAAAGCAGAGATCATTGTTTGAAAATTTAATACATAAATACATAAATAAAATATTACAATTTGATCAAAATACCAACCATAACCTCTACATGCCCACTGAGTCATCATCATTGTACAATGGTACACTGAGACTCCTCTAATGATGTCGTTGTCCCATCGCAATCCAGAAAATATATAACATGTGGATGGAAACATTTCGAATGTAGATCTAGCACGCTTAGTGAGTACACATCTACTCTACTATATTTTATGAGATTAAAAAAACATAAAAATATATATCAAATATAAGTACAAAAACATCGAACATAATATAAGTCTTCTCTAACTAGTCATTAAGGCTCAAGTATTTCTTTAACCTAGGGAGTATCAAAAGTCACATCGTCCTCATTTTATGAATATCGTGATTATTAACATTTGTTTGTACTCTATTATAGAGTGGTATCACTCATGTACTGATTCAATGGTTCTATGTCTTATATTGATAATTCTTTTACTAATAATAAGCTATTTGATGGCACCTAGCGTCAGATAATAATCATATATAGTACAAGATCTCATCTAACGTCAAGTACTATAATAAAAAATGTCATGAAGCAACACAATCATAAAACACAAGTAGGCATCATGATATAGTCCAAGGTCACCTCAGCATCACGAGACTTACACTCCTCTAGCCTACGAAATAGGTACACACATAAGTATACATTATGATTTAGTCCAGGTCACCTCAGTATAACGGGACTCGCTGTAACACTCTAGTCTGACCCAACCAAAAATTTGGAGGATTAAAATGTTAGACGAAACCACCGAAGTGGCTAACCATTTTTCTAAAAATATTCCATCACATTTATGATTTAAACTATAATTAAAAACATAGTAACCCTCGAAAGGTGATAAGTTTACAAAATGTGGGGAACTCCCATAATTGTATTCAAAATACGTAAGTTAAAATAAAGTTTATGACTCGAATATTACACAAGGTTCTATGACGGTACATGCCCATTACAATACTCGAGACATACTCTGGTAGTCGACGAAGTTTAGAAAACCTACAATATGGCCACGAGCTCCTCAAACTAGTACTTAAGAACCTGCGAACAAAAACATATTTCGAACGTTGAAATTACGAGCTTAGTGCCACACAAATAGTATAACTATACTACATGCATTAAATAAATGAGCATGCTACAAGTATAGTTATTAACAAGAATGAACATTCAACACACGACAATAACAAGCATAGTGGTATAGCTTAGGGTCACATATCATCTCAAAACTTACACCCTTATCTACTTACTCAGGTTACTTCATGCAAGATTTGTGTCACACAACATCAATATCTTCGAAGTACCTTAAGCGAAGCCCGTGTCACATACCATAAACACCTCTCTTAGCTAGCCTACTCCTCTCGAGTACTCGAGACATGTCTAGGTCAGATTGTATCAGTACAACATCCAACTAGACATAAGTGCCCTCGCACTAAATTTAGATATATTTGGATAATCCTTTACTCATCTAGATGATCGTCATACACAAGTAACTCGGGTGCCCTTATTGTTTCCCGAGCTTCAAAGAAGGTATAAGTCTTATGAAATCTTTCCTCATAATGATCTTATGTTATCACACAATTGTTAATATTCTCACTTACAAGCTTTTATTGACATTTTCCATCGATCCTAACCCCTTTCCGATTTCCTTAATCAAAGCAAGGCTTACGGCCTTCACTTCCACGATAGTACTGTTACTCAGCCTTATGGTATATGTACAACTTCCTCTTAGGATATCGACACCACCCTAAGTATCGATACCAATCTAGCACACTGGATTTTAAGACATTCCTCAGTTTTCATACCCCTACCTAGAGTATCGGTACTACCCTCTTGTGGTATCAATATTGCCCGAGTATCGATACCAAAATTACATTCGATGTTTATAAAAGTACATGGGTATCGATACTCTTACCTGGAGTATCAGTACACCCTTTATGTTATTAGTACTTAACTTGGTTCTAATACCAAATCAGCTCACTAGAATTTGAGTTGATCCATTATTATCGATATTAAACCCCGAGTATCGATACCCCATAAATAGTATCAATATTCCCAAGAAAAGGGTACCGATACCAACCCTATAAATGCTCTTATTTTAGCCTTATTATACAAAAAATATTGATATTATTTATACATTATTGATACCTTAAATCCAGAAAGCTCTAATTTTCACAAGTAAAACTCCCCAAATCACTCCTAAGATCCTCACAAGCCCCTAAAATTTATTTAAAGCCAAAGTCATTTATTTATGCATGAAAAATATCAAACATCCCGTTTTATCCTATAAACCCAAAGTGCACCCAAATGTTTAATAAACACATATAGGAAAACACACTATATATGCTGATCTACAAGTGTTATAGTAGTGTTAGAGGTGTGTTACCTTACTACTAGGAGTTGGTGAATCAACCCCAAGCTCACATATGCACTAGTTTTTCCTTCATTTTTTTGGAGCCTTCACCCACTTTCCTCACTAACAAAAATCAAAGGAACGTATTGCAAACTCATCTAAAAGATTAAAAGAAATAAGAATGTTATTTCTAAGGGAGAGAAACAATTAGAGCCTCCCAAAAGCTCTAGGATTCAAAATCCTTCTAAAACCCCCACTTGGCCACCATAACCAAACCTCGAGATTAAGAGCTTGAATGGAAGCTCAAGAGGTAAAGATTACTCTTCATACTATCATAGAAACGTCCTTAAAATGAAGAAAAATAAAAATCTTCATTTGTTCAAGATATAAGAGACTAGAAGGAGAAGTTTTGAATAAGAATATGACAAGGAAAAACTTGGGTTTCTTCCACCATGGCATAAGCTAACATAAATATAATTCAACCTTTAGAATGCTTTTGGGGTAATTTACAACTTTAGTCCTTCCTCATTTATCTTCATATAAAAAATATTCTTTTATCTCAAAGTGGGCTCAACTCAAGCCGAAATCAACTCATACTTGGACCAAGGCTTCCTTTAAGGCTATTGGGTTTATCCAAAACCCTCTTGGGTGCATAAAACTACTAACCTGGAAATTTGGGCGTTACACTTACACCCTTCTAGCCTACAATTTAAGTAGTTCAGATGAGATTTGAGTCATATAACATTAACATATTACATCCAAATTACCTAAATTACCTAAATTACCATGTACCTCGGGTAAGATCTCAGTTACACAACATCAACATCATACACTAGGCTAGCCTACTCCTCTAGAGTATCTAAATAAGGTTGGGTCACCTCAGCATCAGAGCAACGTCTGATCAGCATTATAAGTGCAACAACATTAACATTGGGATATTTATATATTCCTCACACAACCAAGATTATCATCGTACACAAGTACCTTAAGTGACTTCATTATTTCTTGAGTATCAAACAAAGATATAAGTCTTATGGAATATTACCTCGTAATATTTTTATGTTTAATCACATACATTTAATCACGTTCACATTATCAATAAAAATTATTAATCTTTCTCAATCATTATTAAACCTCCTCACTCGAGCATTGCTAATGTCGGTTGATTATCGTATCTGGCATTAGTACTCCTACATGAGTAGTGGTACACTGTCTAGGATTATATATACTTATTTCAAGTATCGATATCAATTTAATTTCAATGTTATTAAGGTATTTCACGAGTAGCGATACTCACATTTGAGTATTATTACTAAAAATTGAGTGTCAATACTCTCCTTAAATAAATTAAACTCAATCTTGGTATCCTTAAATTTTTACTAGATGTCTTAGGGGTATTCTAGTAACTTTCCTTTATGAAGGGAATTTTAGTCTTTTTTACTTGTACGATCATTTTACACATTTTTATATAAAATATAAATCAAATATATCATTATTTGAAGAGTTACTAAATGTTTAACCCATAAGGGTGATTTAGTCATTTCATCCCCTCTTAAGGGTACTCTAATAATTCACCCCGCTTAAAAGTATATCAGATGTTTAAGAATTATGGAAAAAGTACCTAATTAATTTTCGGAGTCTTAACAAATTTTTTCATGTACTCTCGAGCTTTTCATATAACTTATTAAGACCAAGAGTATTTTGGAAAATTTATCCATTTAAGGGTATTTAGGGATTTCACTAAAGCTCAGCATGCAATCACTAACGTTTTAAAGCATTTCCTGAATAACACTATTCATAGCTAAGGGAAACTTGGTAATTTTACTCACTTCCTACACAAATAACACATCATGCTTGCATACAGAATATGTAGAGCATCATATTTATAAAAATCACAAAACACTTCAAAATTCGAGGGATACTCACCTTAATTTCTAGAATTAATATCCACCAAAGCAATGACATGAAAAGTTTGACAGTGTCATTATACCAAATAAATTTAAAAATTAATAAGTGTGATAAATGTGTATATATCAAAAATCAATGTTGATGGATATGTAATCATATGCCTATATGTTGATAGCAGACTCATTATTGGAAGTAACAATGGAATTAGGGTGTTTAATCAGTCGATTCGATTAACCGGCCGAACCGAACTACCCAAAATTCATTATTGTATTTCCCCCCTTTAATTGTTAATTGAACCTATTTTTTCAAAAAATTTTAACTGAATCATACAAAGTTCAGTTAAAATGGTCTGTTAACTTAATTAATCAAAATTTATAAATAATAAATATTATATATTTAATATTTAATATTTTCGATTAATTTGATCTGTTAATTCAATTAAAACCAAAGTTTAAACACCTCTAAGATATATGTTCAATACAACAATTTACTTACATAAACATTGTGCGATCAATCACTGTAAGGGTTCTTATCCCAAGTCCATTATTATGATGAAAATAATGGCTAAAATATAAAAAAAGGTTAAGCATGCTTTTAATGACCACTTCAAGAATACTATTAGGTCATAGTTATCTATGCTTTTATAGAACCGTAATGTGTCCACGACCATATAGACATAACCATGAGAACCAAATTATTATTAAGAATGTACTTATGTGAGGTATGCCATCTGTAAACACCAATTTTTCATTTTACTTAAATTATTATTATTATTATTAAATATTATTATTATATATATATATTATATTATTATTAAATAATTATTATTTACAAACAGGCCCAATGAAAACTGGACCGGCCCAGTTACAAACAAAACAGAACCGGCCCAGACTAACCAAAAACCCTAAAACATTTGGGGTTTCAGCTAGGGTTTCTAAACCCCAGCTCTAGCCGCCGCCTCAAGCTTCTAGAAGCCACAGCCGCCGCTCATTGCCATCTCCACGTTGATGCTTCAGTTACCGCCACGCCTCGCCACCACAGAAGGATCCAGAAGACCCAGATGGCCGCCCACGTTGCTGCTCTAAGGGTGAGTCACCGCCATAGCTTGGTGACTCACCGAAGACCATCTTATTATAAGGTCCGACGAGAGCCTCATCGAGGCCTATAAAACCGAACCTGCAAAAAAAAAGAGAAAGGACAGCAAGAAAAGACACAGAGCAAGAACAACAACGGCAACGCACAAAGAAAGAGAACCCACTACAAGCAGTGAACCAAAACAGAAAACAAAGAAAGAAGAAAGAAACTTACCCTTGGAGTCTTGATCATCGCCGGAAGCACTAAACATTGCCGGAGAATAGAAAATACCGAAGGTATTTTCATAGATCTACTCCGATTAGGAGTCTTTTTGGGGAAACAAAGGTCGGACTCGACTTTGGGGAAATTAGGGCTGTATTTTAGTGTAAAAAAAAATTTTCCAGCCACCGAAGGCAGTGGCCGGCGGTAGAGTTAGCGGCGGCAGACGACTGCCGACTGGTGGTCGGCCTTCCTCCGGTTAGAGGAATCTAAAGAGAGGCGAGAGAGAAATCTCTCTCTCAGTTTAAGAGAGAGAAGAGGAAAGCAGATATGAGGAAGCTTGGCCCTTAGGGCCAGGCGTTTAGGGTATTTATACCCCTTCCCAAACGACGCCGTTTTGGGGAGGGGTATCTGTGTAATTTCATAACAGTAAAACCCTTTCCGCAGCCCCTTTAATTTTGTAATCTTTACAAAATAGTCACTACAAGTTATTTTTATTTATTTTAATTTGGTATTCAAATTTTAATATATTATGTTTTAGTCCTTTCCAGTATAATTACATACTTTAGGGCAAATAACCGATTTAGTCCCTTATTATTTAATTAATATTTATTTTAATCCTGTATAATTATATAGGTTAAATTAAATTGTTAATATTTATGTTTTATAATATTTCGAATTGGATTTCTTAATTTTAATAATTGATATTTTAATCATTGATTAATAATTATATAGGTTAAATTATTATTATTAATTATATTTCAAGTTATGTTCATTAATTTAGATAATTTATATTTTAATACTATGGGATTTTTTTTCCTCCATTTATTTATTTGCAATATTATTTTATTACTTTTAATATATATGTAAATTATTAATTTCATTATTATATTATATATATATATATATATATATTGGTTTAAATAATAATATTTATTTTTAATATCAAAGAAAAGGGCAGTCTTAAAGCAACTAGAAGTCATTTTCTGATATTTCTAAATAAATAAATATTTTTATAAATATATTTAAATTTATATATTTTCTTAAAAATTATAGTAATAAAATTTGAAATAACATAATTTTAAATTAAATATATTTGAATTCTTAAAATTCTATTATTAAAGACAATTTATAATTAAAAAGTAACAATTTTGGGCATTGTAGGGGTGCTAATCCTTCCCTAAACGTAACCGGCCACGAACCCCTTTTTATTAATAAAAAGAACGAATTTTTGGTTATAAACGCGGATCAGTTCATCTTTTAACTGATGTTTTCTTAAAAACTCTTTTAAAAGATAATTTTTAGGTATTCGACCTACCTAACCCAAAAGGCCGATGGCGACTCCCAAATTATTTATTATTAGCATCACTTTTCCCGCCAAATAAAAATTTCGTACCCGGGCGAAAACCGGTTACGACAGCTTGGCGACTCCGCTGGGGACAAGTTAAGCTTTGAAATTAATTATAATTGTCTCTAGAAATTAAAAATTCATATATTTTATTTATAATTCTTTCCTTTCAAATTTTTTATACATATACTTATTATTTTTGTAATATTTTATATATTCTTCTTTATGATTGTTTTTATTTAAATGTGTTAAATTTCATTTTTATTGTTTGTTAGAAGTCTGAATATTTCTCCTCACACACAATACTTGCATTGCATAAACATAATCACTATAACTGAGATTTGTCTCTTTTAAGTGGGAGTGAAAGCGACGTCTTCGTGAGAATTTATTCTCCGTGTCAGACCTAGCAAGTAGCTTTTGGAGTTCATATGCTCTATGTCTTCGTGAGAATTTATTCTCCGTGTCAAGCATAGAGAAATGTGTCCCCTCGAATTGAACTCAGTCCGCTTAAGTCTGTAGTGGACTAGGATTAAGGGTTGGCAGCCCAAGGGGGCATCAACAAGGACAATTCGAGTACCTTTACTCTTAGAACTAAAACTCTGCATATAATAAACCCTAGAAATTCACCTGATCTAAGACAGTACCAAACCTCTGTTCATAGGTGTACACAAAGGATAAATAAGTTCTAACTTTTTATCTTTTAATTTATTTTATTTCATTTTCTTTTTCCTGAATAAATGCATGCGAACTAGAAATCATGCGGTTAGGTTAAATTTTCCAAACAAAGCATGAGGTTAAGATTTATACCTTGATAGATATATTTTTTTCCATTAGTTGGTACTAACTATTCTATTTTTTTTCTTATTTTTTTCATACATTTTGTTTTGCTCTAACTTGTTTATATTGATTTCTTTCGTTTGCATTGCATGATCATGGCATAACCAAAAGGTGTTGACTTGAAATATTGTTCATCAAATTGGAAAGACTTCATAAATGGACAAAAAATTTTATGATCAAACAAAATATGTCGCGGCCAAGGAATGGCATCCTGAGGGAACTCCGAGGATAGATGAGAGCTATGCACCCAAAGATTGTATGCCCATTGAAGAGCAAAAGGAGATACGGCAAATAAGAGAGCAGATATCTAAAATGATGGATAGAATATCTGTTTTGGACAAAGAAAAAGAAACCCCTGCACAGAAAGAGAGAGAGCTCAATGAACCTAACTCTGCAATGTCAGATACACAAGGGACTTCTGATCTTAACCAGTTTGAGAAATTACAAACAATCATCATTCATATTCACAAATCGTCTGGAGATACCAAAGAAATGATGACAACTGTAAAAGCTCCCAGAGAAGATAAGAAATCATGTAACCTGAAATCATCAAAGTTTAGTCTGCTCCTGATGTCTAAAACTCAGGTTCAATCCAAGACAAAAGGTGGTTCTCGTCTTGATACTATCCCCATATCATATAAAAAGTTGTATGAGAAGCTACTTGAAGCACGAGAAGTGGATCCATATTATATAAAATCGTTCCAACCTCCGTATCCGAATTGGTATAACATCAACGTTTATTGTAAATATCATTCCGGAGCTCAAGGACATACCATTGAGAATTGTCTTGCCTTCAAACGTCGAGTCCAAAGTCTTTTGGATCAGGGAATCTTGCAGTTTATAATAAATGATCAACCTAGTTTGGTAATTGAAGATCCTACCAGATCAACACCAAATGTATTCAAAGGTAATAGCATCAGTAGGGACGTCCAGAAGGAAGAAGATTTTCTGAGATTCGAAGCCCAAATATGTCATTTGAATGATCAAAACGATAAATTGAGCACCGAAATGGAAAGCATACATGAAGATTTCCAGAAGGTCAGTCAAGCCTTTCAAAATGCTTATATAGGGAACACCCCAGAAGAGTGGATAACAGGGGTCACCAAACTAAAGAAGAACTGTAACATACATGAAAGACGAGCCAAGAAGTTTTATCATAATTCACGAGTTACAAAAGAAAGATGCAATATGTCTGTTAGTGAATTGAAAAGATGTCAAGTCAAAAATCAAAGGTTAAATAGTGCTATGACCAACATGGAAACATCATATCAGATTCATCAGCTTGAAATCGATACTGAATTAAAAGCCACTATGGCCAAGAACAAAACATTGAAGAAATGTGTAGATGATTATGGAGATATTGTATGAGAAGTTTATGAACATAAAGATTCTCTCACAAGAAAAAATGAACAACATTGTTTACAACTTCGAGAATTGACACAAAGGATGAAGGAAAAAGACAATGTCATGAATGAAGCTGCTGCTCAAGCAAACAATGTGGCTCATAAGCTGGTGGACTTAGCTGGCTTCACGAGAGAGTTAAAGAAGATGGATAACTCCACACCTGAGTATGAGTGGAAGTTAGTTTGGCTTTTAAGTGAAATAGAGAAATTAGGAGTGAAAGCTATTCCCTACATGTAAAAGTTTTGTTTGATGTACCGAAACTTTTGTGTTCAATGAAATCTGTTCTAAGATGATCACTCTTGAGTAACACTTTTTCATACATGCATTTACATTTTGTATCTGTGCATTTTCATTTTGTATTCTTACTTTTTACATCTTTGCATTACACAGTTTGTATTCTTATTTTTGCATTTATGCATTTATGCATTTACATTATATTTTTTTAGTATTGTTATATACATTAATTATAAAAACATGTTAATAATTAATGAAAGGTTTTGTAACAGTAAAACCAAGGTCATTCATTCATTTTACTTTACCATCATCATGAAAACAATGGAGCAATCTTATGAGGGACTACAAGATCAGTGGCCAGAACAATTGACAGGGTTACCTCAGGATATAAGGAAAGAAACATCAGATTTAGTACCAGATGGATCAAATCAAATTATTCAGTGTGTGGCATCTGATAAAGAAAAGATAACTGCTAAAGAGCAACCATGCTATCAGAATGAAGAGTCAAGAAGGATATACTCTGGGGCATCCCACTTGAACTCAAAGAATAGCCTCGTTTATTATTCACAATATGAGGAAAGATTTAAGAGGATGGATGAAGCAATCAAAAATATGAAAAGTGTTGATGTCTCCCACAAAGAATTAGAAGCACGAGAGCTCAGCTTGGTTCCATATTTGGTTATTCCCCATGATTTCAAAATGCCTGATTTTGAGAAATATGATGGCACCAGTTGTCCCTTAATCCATTTGAGAATGTTTTGCAGAAAAATGGAAGGATATTTAAGTTCTGATGATCTGTTAATTCACTCTTTCCATGATAGCCTTATTGGCCCAGCAGTAGTCTGGTACAATCAGTTGACACAAGAACAGATCAAGCGATGGGTTGATTTAGCTGATGCATTTTTGGAACAATATCGGTATGTTAAAGGCTTAACTCCAACACGTATGGATCTTCGAAGAGTAAAGAAGAAAACCAATGAAAGATTTCAAGAATATGCCTTAAAATGGAGAGGAGTGGCAGCACAAGTTCAACCTCCCATATTAGAAGAAGAAATATCACGTATGTTTCGTTATTCCCTTCCAGCGCCTTTCTTCGAGTTAATGCATGGAAATCCGACAAAGGAATTCGGGAATCTTGTGACAAGTGGAGATTTAATTGAGAATGTAATCAATGAAGAAAACTCAAAAGTCACATCCAGGAGCCCGACGGATCAAAAAGAAAAGGCTGATGATGTAAATGAGTGTCGTATCCAACGTCCTCGCATTTGCAAAAGAAAAAGAGCAAGTAACTGTTCGGATCGACCAAAGAAAGTCATGCGATCAAGAAAAACTTTGGAAGTGTTCCAAACTTCCATTTCAGACTTGAATCCTCATTTGGTTAAAGGTCAATACATTACACCAAGACCAACTAAAGTGACATCAAACCCTTCTTCTCATAGCTATGATCAAGATAGTGTTTGTAATTTCCACTTGGGGGTATCTGGACACTTTACTGGCAATTGTAGGCCACTGTTAAAAGAAATTGAGATGCTTGTTGACAAAAGGGTTTTGACACAAGAAATGATCAAGAAATGGGGGGCGAATCAAGAAAAAAACCCTGATCCTATTACATACCCAACATTATAGGAATAATGAGGCATGATATCTACCACTGTAGTATCTTTCTATTTTCAGCATCTTGTTTGAATATGTTTTTTGTTCCTTTCTCCGCCTTTTGTGCAATAAATAAATTTGTGTTGTTTAATAAGGTTATGAGCATTGAATCAATTTTGTAATCTTGCAGTTCTTTGAATATCAACTGGATTAAAAACTCTTCATGATTAGAGTTATAATCTTTGACAGAATATCAGGATTGAAAACCAGAAAAACAACGACCATTGACCTTACCTCAGAAGAAATACACCCAAACACTATCCTATTACAAATATGAGATAGCCTACTCCTATTGAAAGGAATTATAAAAATGCTTGGTATTTATATATAGGAGCGTACAACATGGGGCATCATTGGTGTATTACATTACAAAACTGACTAGAGTATTTTTCTATTGATGACGTTCGATGATGAACATAATCTTCACAAATAGGTAAATCAAGTCAGTTGCTTAAGAATTGAACTCTAACAAAGAGATTTTCTGAATTCCACCAAAACACCTAGGCTATAACAAGTTCTTTTTAACAAGCTTAAGAAATTGGATTTAGATACGCTTGTGATACAATAAAGCTTGAGTTGTCCCTCTAGAGCAATTGATTAATCGCCCTGGCTTTATGGATAATATTCAGCTAGTCTATTATACTATTATATGCAATAAAACTGTCCCTCTAGAGTAATTGGTTAATAATAAAGTTTCAATTAACTTGATAAAGGTGATTATTATATACAATAAAGCTGAATTCAGCTAGCCAAAATGGAAAATGTGTTAAGAGATGGACTAAGGGAGTTATGAAACACCTGTTATAGTCAACTTCACACAATCACTCAGAAATTTCATTTTTAGACCGATATTTTTGCACTACTTTGATTAGATGAGTCTAAATGAAAGATTCCAGAGAATTGAAATGGAAGGATTCTAGAAGGTCTAGTGATTGGCAATCCTAGTTGCGTCATTTTGTACGCATCCGATTAAAATACCAAGTCCTTAAAGTGAGGCATGTGACAAAGTTCACAAAGAGAGAGAAGAATGACATCTTAAATAGATGTAACCATAGAAAATAGGAAAGCCATCCTAAAACCAAACCAAATTTTGATACTTGTCAAAGAGCTATAATTCTCAAACATTAAAGAATTGTTGATTCTTTTGATATTCTTTGAATTCATGCTTATAATTTGATTCTATTGTGAACCTGTGATAGACAACATTTTACAAAATTATTTCATTCTTCAATAAAGAAAGGAGAAAAAACATTTTCAAATAGGAAAGTCTCAAATGAGGAAGGTCCTTGAAGCAAGATGATGCATATTCTACCTCTGTTATAGAAAAAGAATGAACGAGGCCAGAATAATGAAGCACTTCACATTTTTGAAGGCAAGTGGTCTGAGAAGCTAGAAAGTCTGGAGAATTGAAATTGTGACACTCCCCTATAACATTATTTGAGGTCATCAAGAAAGATTATCGTTTATCTCATGCTGAGGGCGATAAGCATCACCAGACAGATTATTTTCCCCAACCATCAATTCATGTTCTCTAGAAGATTACATCATAGAGCCATGAACAAGTCACTACCTGCACTCTGGTTATACTGTGATATTGGCTCAAGTCTTGATGCATCATTGCTGCCTCTTCCATGCCAATTATTTTCCTTGTCAGGATTATATTCATTATGTCCTTCAGAAGATTACTGAATTTAAAACTTATGGCATAAAATAAGACATTGGAACAGATTCTACACTTGTATGCCTTTCATATTGGGTAACATTGGTTACATGATTCCAAAAGATTAGATAACCAGTTTTACTATCAGCCAAACCTTTCCATGGTTCAGGAAGAGTGGGATATGGCAGTGTGAATTTTGGAGCAGCAGAAGAGACAGTCATTGTGGCAGTCATTGCAAGGAAATACACCAACAAAAATCCTCGAGTCCATATTGATGGTGTTTAGTGCTTCCATTAAGGTTGTTACATGGGATGCAACCAACAACAAGGTCAAATCCGCCAAATCTACTTATCAATTGCTCCAACCGAACATCATTCAGTTCTTGCACATCTGTTTTCAAAGATATGCTAAGACAATAGAAGGTGACCTCTGCATCACTGATTCCAGAAAAAAGAGACATGACATTGATATCACTGGGGAACTTGTCTCTAGCAGCTCCTCATGTATAGTTTTTAGGGAAACCTAGAAGTATTTCCACCTCATCAGGTTCAAGTGGAGTAACTTTATTCTTTCCAACCTATACCAGATTCCATTTTCAGCACTCATCAAGAACATACTTCTGGACAATCGAAGGTGGCTCATTGTCATAAGCTTCAAGAGCCTTACAGATCCTTTCTGTCAATTTGGCACTTCCTGTACATGTTTATAAACAGTTCAACTTTGTTCCTGGATCCCAAGAAAGCCATCATTTCTTTGTCAATGGAAAAATATCATGTATAGTGCGTGGAGAAAACAAAATAAGAGAAAATATGTTCTCAATTGGCAGATTATGAATATAGCCCTTTTTAGTGTAGTAGCATGAAAATGCTTCGAATCTACAAATTCTGGCTCTACATCGAATAAGTACTGTGATATTCCAATCCAAACATTAACTGGAGCAAGATGAATGTTCTCATAGCAGAAATAAGGAGCCACAATAGCATCTTCTGGAATTGTTCTTTGAGTTATCTGATTTGGTTTGGTATGAACCCCAAAAACCAATCATTAGATTTGAAAGATGAATTTGCTCATAGTAGAAATAAGGAGCCCCAATAGCATCTTCTGGAAGTGTTCTTTGAGTTATCTGATCTGGTTCGGTAGGAACCCCAGAACCAATCATTGGAATTGAAAGAAGAACTGCATGATCGTCTTCATTAAGAAGCTTCTTTTCAAGCTTCCTCTGCTTCTTCCTTTTTCACAAATCATTGCCCGAGTTTCACCTTTTCCTGTAATTGGGGTCATTGTATAATGAATTCCTATATTCTACTGAAAGAAGTGCGTCAGTAGCCTTAGCCATTTGAGCAGTACATATAAAATCTGTCAATTATGCAATTGATGAATATGGACCACATCTCTCCATGGCTATTGAAGCCTCAACTTCTGAGTACCGCATTTCCGTCAAGAATAACAGTTTATTCTCCTCATCAGAATCAGAATTCAGGATTTCCTCAGTATCAGAAAGAACTATCAATATCTGTGAAATCATCCTGAAAGATCGCTTCATAATCAGATGAGTTGTTATCAGAATCAACATGTTGGATGGGTGTGCATTTTTCAAAAGCCTGTACCACTGTATATGTAGTCTTGCCAGTACATTAGATTACTGTTTGTATAAATTGGTTTCTCTCATACGGAAAAGTATATTTCAGAGATGGCCTTCACTGAAAGATGATAAGCCACTATGTCAGCCTTGAACGGATTACCAAGTTATTTTTACTGCTCTGTCTGACTAAATCCCTCCAGATACATAAAATGGTCACCTCATTCAAAATAAACATATCTCATACGTTTCTGTCATAATGATTGAGTACTTCTTAAGTTTGTGACAACATGAAGAGATTTCCTCCAGTTACTTGACAATACTACTGTTTAGTGACACCAGAATGAGAGAATTCAAGATAAACAAATTTGGGGCACGAATAAAGCTACAAGTACCCATAACAGTGCATTGTCAAAATTAGACCTTATGAGGATCATGATATTCCAGTCAAGCATACATTGAGAGTGAATCAGAAGCAGAATATTAAGGAATCTCAAAAGCCCAATTCAGACAGATCTAGAGGGACATCTTAAGGGCCCATTTTCAATCAGAAATAGAATATTGGGGCATTTTGAAGGCTCACAACAATATGAATATTTGGAGGCTCATCTCAACAAGAAATAATGTGAACACACTTTTAACATTTGTATCAGCAAATGTTGGGGCATTTTGAAGGCTCAGATCAGCAAGAAGCAAATGATAGGGCAGGCTGAAAGCCCATTTCAATCAGAATTAGTATTGTTGATGCATTTTTAAATATTTGTATTAGCAAATGCTGGGGCATGCTGAAGGCCCATATCATCATGTGTTAAAGATCATTGATTTGAGAAAATATTTCTAATGAGACAGAAAGATATGAAGAATGAAAATGATAAAACAGTGACAGTCGAGCTGACTATATTGCTTCATTCATCAGGCAGTTGCATTAGGGTCCTGTTGTTGAACAAATATCTACTCAGCAAGTATGGTTTCAAATACCCAATCTTCTTAAACCATGTGTCATATGACAATGTGTTCTTTGATAAACTACATCATGATTGCATGAATAAAGATGATCCTTAGGTAGAATACTCGATCCAGGGTTCAGTTCCTTAAGATCTCAGCTTTGAATTCTATATTATGTGTGTCGGTGATGATTGGAAATATTTCTTTGAGATTCCTGGCAGTTAGTTTCAACCATACTGTTGGGATTATGAAGTTGTTTTTCATATCAGTTTTTGCTTACTTGATGACATTGAAAAGGGAGACTCGACTCTCACTTATATTACTGTTATTCCCGTTGTTATCGGGATCATCATTGCTAGCCAGGGTGAACTGAGTTTTCATCTATTTTGGTTTTATCATGGGTGTTTCATCCCCAGCAAAGAAAACGTGATCAATATCACACTTGCCCTTGTCCGAGATGATATCTAGATCAGTTGGTATCTTTTATTCAAATCGACACTAGAATATATCGTGAATTGGACCAACGTTTTGGTCATACCAACATCTCACTTGTATCCCCACTGAGTTTTGTTCTTAAGTGATCTTGTGATATCATACAAAAACTTTGAACACTAGGCAAAGAGCTTCAATAATTGAGAAATCTGAGAAGAAGCCACAGGAAAGGATGAATGTGTTGTCAAATGCTTTACAAACATCTGAGCAGAAGCTACAAGAAAGGAAGAATGTGTTTTCAAATGTTTTACATCTCGACAGAAACCACAGGAAAAGATGAATGTATTGTCAAATGTTTTACGAACCAATGATTATGGTGCTGAACCAATGTTGCAATTATATGGTTTCCATTTATTGATCCAAGATGAAGTTTGTCTTCTTCAACCCCAAGATTAGAAGTGAGATATGATGAAGATTTCTTTCCACAGAAGGAGAGCCGAAATTTTAAGAAACTAGTGGAGCCAACTAAGGTTGAACGACATGTTGCTGTTAAGCATCTCGACATGATATGGTGCAAGTTGCCTTATTAGAGATCTGATTTAAATGTGGGGACATGAATGGAATTGAGATAAATTCTCCTTATGATGTGTTTCAAGAGTCAAAATAGAACATACTCTACTCCCCTAATTAATCCCCGCTGAGTTAGACATATCTACATCTACACTCTTCAATGATGATAGATTCTCTTTTTAAAGATGATAGATTCTCTTTTCAAAGATGAAAGCTTTATGGGATTTCTACACAAGTCCAAGCAAATAAAGTTAGTTTTATCCAAGACAAAATGAGGCATCAGGGTCATAATTTTGACTACGACAAGAGTTCCACAAGTGAAACATTTCTTCTGAGACTTAAATAAAGCAAAGAAGATACAAAGATACAAGTTGATACAAAGATACAAGTTGATCAGATGATTTTGTAGAAATGCAAGCTTGATAGCATAAGTTTCTACACTGATATCCAGAGGTAACACTGGCAATAAATGATGAAGTGAAGGAAGACCAAGTTCACCACTTTGAAGTCGAATGAAGATTGCATCAACATTCATGCATTCATAAGAATATCATTTACACAATAGACAGTGCATTACATTGATACATCTGAGTGCATTCAAACATGAAGTTTTACAGATCTTCGGAAGAACAAGAAGATTCATGGTAAAAAAATACCTTACAAAAAGAAGGTATTCCAAACCGCAAATACAAGAATCATGCAAACATCTGAAGAAGAGATGGAAGCAATCCACAAAAATTAACATTATCTTGAGATTGGGGCATGTTACCCAATCAACATGTTATTTTGAAAAATAATGAGAAAATGATTTCCATAGTTTCTCATTCAATCTTTTCTAAAAATGAAATTGTTGAAAAGTAAGAAAACGATTTCCATAGTTTTTTTTACTTAATAAACTATTTCCCACATCTGTAAGTCCTGCAGTGCATAATGTTTCCTAAAAGCCTTCGGGAGCTTTTTGATGTTTTCAAAACCTTAGGGTCATATGTAAGTCCTGCAGTGCATGATGTTTCCAAAAAGCCTTCGGGAGCTTTTTGATGTTTTCAAAACCTTAGGGTCATCTGTAAGTCCTGCAGTGCATGATGTTTCCAAAAAGCCTTCGGGAGCTTTTTGATGTTTTCAAAACCTTAGGGTCATTTGTAAGTCCTGTAGTGCATGATGTTTCCAAAAAGCCTTCGGGAGCTTTTTGATGTTTTCAAAACCTTATGGCCATCTATAAGTCCTGCAGTGCATGATGTTTCCAAAAAGCCTTCGGGAGCTTTTTGATGTTTTCAAAACCTTAGGGTCATCTGTAAGTCTTGCAGTGCATGATGTTTCCAAAAAGCCTTCGGGAGCTTTTTGATGTTTTCAAAACCTTAGGATCATCTGTAAGTCCTGCAGTGCATGATGTTTCCAAAAAGCCTTCGGGAGCTTTTTGATGTTTTCAAAGCCTTAGGGTCATCTGTAAGTCCTGCAATGCATGATGTTTCCAAAAAGCCTTCGGGAGCTTTTTGATGTTTTCAAAACCTTAGGGTCATCTGTAAGTCCTGCAGTGCATGATGTTTCCAAAAAGCCTTCGGGAGCTTTTTGATGTTTTTAAAACCTTAGGGTCATCTGTAAGTCCTACAATGCATGATGTTTTAAGACCTTTGGAATGATGTTTTCAACATTTCAGTTTTACTCAAAAGAAGTCAAATGAAAAATTATTATTTTTTCTTCTTTGCTCTATTCTTGTTAAAACAAGAATGAGCAAAGAGGGGCAGCTGTAAACACCAATTTTTCATTTTACTTAAATTATTATTAAAATTATTATTATTATTATTAAATATTATATATATATATATATATATATATATATTATTAAATAATTATTATTTACAAACAGGCCCAATAAAAACTGGACCGACCCAGTTATAAACAAAACAGAATCGGCCCAGACCAACCAAAAACCCTAAAACATTTGGGGTTTCAGTTAGGGTTTCTAAACCCTAGCTCCAGCCGCTGCCTCAAGCTTCCAGAAGCCACAGCCGCCGCTCATTGCCATCTCCACGTTGACGCTTCAGCTACCGCCACGCCTCGCCACCACAGAAGGATCCAGAAGACCCAGATGGCTGCCCACGTTACTGCTCTAAGGGTGAGTCACCGCCATAGCTTGGTGACTCACCGAGGACTGCCTTATTATACGGTCCGACGAGAGCCTCATCGAGGCCTATAAAACCGAACCTGCAAAAACAAAGAGAAAGGACAGCAAGCAAAGACACGGAGCAAGAACAACGACGGCAACGCACAAAGAAAGAAAACCCACTACAAGCAGTGAACCAAAACAGAAAACAAAGAAACAAGAAAGAAACTTACCCTTGGAGCCTTAACCATCGCCGGAAGCACTAAACATCGTCAGAGAACAGAAAATACCGAAGGTATTTTCATAGATCTACTCCGATTAGGAGTCTTTTTGGGGAAACAAAGGTCGGACTCGACTTTGGAGAAATTAGGGCTGTATTTTAGTGTAAAAAAAAATTTCCAGCCACCGAAGGCGGTGGCCGGCGGTAGAGTTAGCGGCGGCAGACGACTGCCAACTGGTGGCCGGCCTTCCTCCGGTTAGAGGAATCTAGAGAGAGGCGAGAGAGAAATCTCTCTCTCAGTTTAAGAGAGAGAAGAGGAAAACAGATATGAGGAAGCTTGGCCCTTAGGGCCAGGTGTTTAGGGTATTTATACCCCTTCCCAAACGACGTCGTTTTGGGGAGGGGTATCTGTGTAATTTCATAACAGTAAAACCCTTTCCGCAGCCCCTTTAATTTTATAATCTTTACAAAATAGTCACTTCAAGTTATTTTTATTTATTTTAATTTGGTATTCAAATTTTAATATATTATGTTTTAGTCCTTTCCAGTATAATTACATACTTTAGGGTAAATAACCGATTTAGTCCCTTATTATTTAATTAATATTTATTTTAATCCTGTATAATTATATAGGTTAAATTACATTGTTAATATTTATGTTTTATAATATTTCGAATTGGATTTCTTAATTTTAATAATTGATATTTTAATCATTGATTAATAATTATATAGGTTAAATTATTATTATTAATTATATTTCAAGTTATGTTCATTAATTTAGATAATTTATATTTTAATACTATGGAATTTTTTCCCCTCCATTTATTTATTTGCAATATTATTTTATTACTTTTAATATATATGTAAATTATTAATTTCATTATTATATTTATTATATATATATATATATATTGGTTTAAATAATAATATTTATTTTTAATATCAAAGAAAAGGGCAGTCTTAAAGCAACTAGATGTCCTATTCTGATATGTTAAAAACAAATAAATATCTTATTTATAAAAATCAAAAAACACATATTGTAAAAAAGAATTATTATTTTTAATATTTAAAAATTAAGAAAGGGCAGTCTTAAAGCAACTGGATGTCCATTTTCTGATAATTTTAAATAAATATTTTACTTTATCAATTATTTATATTAATCTAATTTTTATTATTTTTAAATAAATATTTTATCAATATTTATTTATTTATTTTTTTATATCAAAGAAAAGAGCTGTCTTAAGGCACCTAGAAGTCATTTTCTGATATTTCTAAATAAATAAATATTTTTATAAATATATTTAAATTAATATATTTTCTTAAAAATTATAGTAATAAAATTTGAAATAACATAATTATAAATTAAATATATTTGAATTCTTAAAATTCTATTATTAGAGACAATTTATAATTAAAAAGTACCAATTTTGGGCGTTGTAGGGGTGCTAATCCTTCCCTAAACGTAACCGATCACGAAGCCCTTTTTATTAATAAAAAGAAGAATTTTTGGTTATAAACGCAGATCAGTTCATCTTTTAACTGATGTTTTCTTAAAAACTCTTTTAAAAGATAATTTTTAGGTATTCGACCTACCTAACCCAAAAGGCCGATGGCGACTCCCAAATTATTTATTATTAACATCAGTTTTCCCGCCAAATAAAAATTTCGTTCCCGGGCGAAAACCGGTTACGACACCATCGATTATATAAATGGCATAACAGTTCAAGGACATCACGTACAATAGACAATCAATAAGGTAAACATATTTTTACAAGGAAAGATTCAACATAGAAGTTTAGCTATCATATGAAAACATCAAACGTAGAATCTATCACCATATCACATCAAAATTTTTGAACCATTAATTTCATTTATGTGGGGGATTATTGGAAACTAATAGGTTAATTGAATGATATAAATGATAATAATAAGTAATTTCTATAAAACCTAGACCCAATTGGGCCTAAAGTGCCACATTAGGCTACCGAGGCAACCCCTGATTTTCGAAACCTATTTGTTTTCTTTCAAAAAAAATCTAAATGGAATCATGATTTAAAACATAAATGAACGTTATAAAATGTTTTACAAATTAGAGCTCTGTGAGACATAATTTAAAATCAAAATGATACAAACTTTGAAAATATATAACTGAATAAATAATTAAGGTTTTAGAATACATATGCCCACTAAGCTACTGTACAATACTCTGCAGGAGATGCTTGAAGCCTACTTCGACGGTGTTCCACAAACTGCTCAAGCTACTAACCTACTAATGGAAAACATCCGAAGGCTGAGCTTACATTGCCTAGCAGTATAATCACTAATCTAGATCATCATAAGAATTCATGACCCAAGCATGCTGAAGACCTGGTACTAAGCAGTAGGTACATGCATGATCTATGTCAAATGCTACCTACTTAAGGGTTAGATGTTCTATCTCTGAAGTTGGGTCTCTAACCCTAATGACTGAATATGATATGTATTATCTGAAAGCTAAGCTAACTCAGTTGTGCATTGCCTAAATGTGATACTAAATATATTCTGCACTGTCTGAATACAAGACTAATTCTGTTATGTATTATATGAATGCAATAACTATTATACTATGCATTATCTAAATGTGGATACTGACTTTGTTGTGACTCATACACTAGATGAGGTAGGCATCATGATACAGCTGAGGGATTCTGTCATCTCGGGGCTCACACCCCTATAGCCTACTACTAATTCTAATACATGATACACAATAAAAAACAAGAATTTACAACTAGAATCATGGTGTGGTTGAAGGATTCTGTAGTCTCGGAGCTTACGTACCCCTCTAGCACTACCGATGCACTATCGGGTACATCTGGGTGAGATTTAAAATTTTGTCATCAGAAACGTACACCCACTGACTTACATCGTCGAGTCTTGGGGCATTTGGCACCTAGTCGGCAAAGAAGTTTTGTTGCACTAACTTGGATCCACTAATTGAAAAACAAGACAATCCTACTGCTAAAGTAACTCATGTGTCCTAGCTGTTTCCCGAGTGCCACAAAAAGGCTAGTTTTATGTCATTTTAACTGTGATTGTTTCTAGGTGTTATATTTATTGTTCTGATTGTTACTGTTATTATTCTGGATGTTATTATTACTGTGTTTTTATTTCTAGTTGTTCTGAGTTCTTATTTATAATCTGTACTGATATGGTTATACACTAGTAAAGTACATTTTAGTCATACATGACTCTATCTTTACGTGATTTGGGACTTTACAATGATTAATGAGTTTATTATTTATTGGATAGGGTTCTGATTGGCCCAGTAACTGACTCGAGTTCGTTCTAGGTAGTGATGCTCTATTATCAAATATTATGCTTTCCCTTAATTTACCCTTGAATTAAAGGAATAACTATACGTCCAACTATCTCAGTCGTTCTTGCGATTTAATACACTATTATCTCATAATCTGATTACTTAGTCGTATCTCTCACCAGTATAGCCCGAGCACCGATCCTCCATCTATAATTGTTTGTTGTATACTTACTAAAGATACTCAGACGTATTACGCCTGTTATGGTTACAATGGTTGTAACATACTCCTACGAGTTTTTCTGGGCCCCTTTGGCCATTTACGTCCCTTATGGACTAAGCTTTATCCTTACGGACCATACCAAGCTCTTATGAACCTCAATTGGGTTGAATATAATCATCTAAAGTGTGTAATATCGATACTCTAGCTGTAGAATCAATACCCTAGGGTCAAGCATCGATACGCTTATGAGTAACAATACAAAAAATGCATCATGCTACGAAAATGGGACCTCAGTATCGATACTAGTACCTTGAGTATTGATACTACAGGGACACTATCGATAATCAACTTGACAGTATCGATACTCTACTTTAGAAACCCTAATTTTAACCTCAATTTAACCAATATTGATATTATTCATCCCAATACCGATACTCAAACCTTGAATTCATATTTTAGGCTCAAAAAAATAACCAAAATCATCCTAAATGACTTGGGTTTGATCTTAAAATAATTTTGAAGTTCTAAAAAGTTATTTATGGTTCTTAGGTGTCTTAAAAACATATTTTTAACACCTAAACATGATTTAACTGAGAAATTAAAGATTAACCCTAAAATGCTCAACTACTCAAATCTTAATATAAAAACTTATAATTTATGGAATCAAAATACTCCAAAGGATTAGAAATACATTACTTAACTAATTGAATTCTGAAATTGAGCTCCTTTAGCCAAAAATCATCCCCACCATGATATGGATGATAAAACCCTTTTTTATCTTACAATAATAAAACACAAGCTTAAATCCTTGAAACCATGATATTGGGGGTTTGATTTGACAGAAAATGAATCATTTAAAAGGCTAAAAAAATCTTTGCTTTGCTATAGCTTGGAGAGGAAGAATGTGGAAGAGTAAAAGAGGGTAAAATGAGGAGAATAGGGAGAGGAATAGATTATAAAATTTCTAACTTTTAAAAATGGGTTAATTATGCTACTGGTCCCTCTTCAACTTCTATCATACAAAAATCCCCTCTTTTTGGCTAATTAGGCCAAAACCGGCCCAATTATACCCGATGACTTGAATTATAATTTTTTTGGTGTCCATTTACCTCTTTGGTAGACCCGAAACTACTAGCCTGGAATTTAGGGCGTTACAACTCTCCCCTCCTTAAAAGAAATTTCTTCCTCAAAATTTACTTGGTTCGAATGACCTACGCTTAGGTAAACCCTGAGAAATCTCGAAGCACTTAAACCTTATAGAAATCGATTCCCAAGGAAGAAGTCCTTATAATTTGACATGCTGTTTGGAACTTGAAAAATATGTCTATGATTTTCTTAAGGCACTATCAACAATGAACATTAAGTGAAAACCTTTGAAGATCACGAAGATAAAGGAATCACATTCTGGCTATTTGATAGACTGATATTGCACGCTTGAAGCATTTATCAAGGGCGAGGTTACTCTAAAATCACTAATATCGCTCAATCTTTCTCTGGCTAACATTACTCAGTCGAGTTAATTCACTACATAACCTGATAACCTCTTTTAGCTGCTGAACATAGGTAACTCTTCATGTTAAACCTTAAGAATCTTTTGGCACTTGCCCTTCCTGTCTCGATACCAACTACTGAGAACAGTTTGACAAGTCTCGACCTCCTAACGTCAAGCTTTACGCTTCTACTATGCAATTCTGATTTAATTTTCATCCATGGTACATAATTTTTTCTTATTACCTTGCGAATGACATACCCTCTACTCACTTAATCAAGCATCTAAGGAGCTAACAACTTGAAATCCACCACTTGTCGAACGAAACTAACAACATCTGGCTCTCCGAAGGAGCATGCCTCACAAGGTGGGGATCTGTCGCAGTCGTACTATGACTAAGGATTCTGATATTCTGTGTCTGACATTCACTATTGCTTACCATTACTGAGTTATTTGATGATGGTTTTCGCTTCTCATACGACGCTTAATGAACTTAGTTCCCTTAATCTGAAGCACTGAAATTCTTGGTACTACACAACACTGACTACTTCTATATGTTGGATATAACTTGTGCTCATATACCAACACAAAGGCACCACTGACGAGGCTCAAATCACCTAGCTGATTTACTTATTGTTCAAGTAACAAGACGTATTGGCCACACCTAAAGGTTCACTGCACCTTGACTCAATCTCACTATGACACCTATAGTACACTTAGAATCTGGGGTGAAATTATGGAACTACTGCATCGAAATATACACCAAGCTAACTTACTCTTACGAGTATGTGGGCATTTATGACCAGTTAGCAACTAAAGTGCCTTGACACTTACTGAAACATATTATAAGAATTTTTAATGACAGGATGATCGTTATACTGGAAAGGGTAACTTGAGTACTCTTAACACTCTCACGGAGACCTCTGTCTCTAAAACTAGACCTCAGATTATTGATTCTGTATGGGTCGATTACACGAACCCTCTACTGATAATACGAAGATACTCTTTATAGTCTCGTTCCTGTAGAGACCATAAGCGAGGATAATCTCTTGGGGACTACTCAAGGGCAGAAGATTTTGCGGCTAGGTATTTCCTTACGGTTGATCTGCAACTCAACAAAAGGCAACCATATAATCTCCTAACTATGAATCCTGAAATTATGGGTCAACAACACTTGTATAAACATCTCATTTTAGGTCGACTATCGAGTCTAATCTAAGCCCTCAACGACTTTCTAAAGTTAATATTGGCTTAATCTACTAAGGCCTATTTGCTAGCCACTTGGATCCTTACTTTTTGGATTACTTATCTAACATCTCCTCTGCAATATTACGTCTTGTCTCTGTCTCTTTTTGATATGTCAAGCTAAATCTAGAACTGGTCAATCTGCTTGGCTATTGTCCTGTCGGAACATAGAATTGACATTCTCAAACAGGCTG
Organism: Hibiscus syriacus; assembly: GCF_006381635.1. NCBI lineage: Eukaryota > Viridiplantae > Streptophyta > Magnoliopsida > Malvales > Malvaceae > Hibiscus > Hibiscus syriacus. Next base: position 5,648,423 of record NW_024062743.1, on the reverse strand, counting down.
AACCACTAAGATCGCTTCCCTCGACCAAGCTGAGACATTGCCACTAGAACTAGGAAAACTTTCGCCATAAGCTCTAAGGATCCATATCCATAACACTTTGTTGAAAACTTAAACCACCTTCATCGTTGATTCTTACCTCAATTCTCACACTCTAGGTAATCCAAAACTCTTCTGGAGCTTCTAAAGCTCGACATTGATAGACCTATGAGATTCTACAATTCACCTCTGACTTGGCTGGAATGACTGAACTGACGTTACTCTTTTAGGCTCATGCAGACCTCTAGTCCTCCCTGCTAGTGACTGAGATAGACCTATTGATACATAAGTCATTACGCTCGGGGTACCTGACTCATCTAAGAACTCAACCTAAGAATATCTCTTTCTCCTATTCGAATATTGGGTGACCTCCCTGAACTAGATAAGAGAACTGAATTCTCAAATCATCTATATGTGCTTCATTAATATACTAGTTGTGAACTCGTATGGGAATTGATTCCATGTGGCACTATTGGTTGTAGGGTCATTTCTACAGTCTACACTAATCGATAAATCACCCTTGAGCCCAATGGTGATGCACTCTAACTTACCCTTTGGTAAGGCGAAGTTGCCTAAAAGTGTAATGATCTGTCACAACCGTTGATCGAGTGAAATCAAATCCTTATTGTCTGAACCAAGAAGTTGACTATTTGATATTTCCTTATCCTCTCTAGTGGGGATTCTATTGGCACTCACGCACTTTAGGTGAAAGTGTAATGATCTGTCACTACCTCTGATAGTGGAAGTTAACCCTCTGAAAAATATCGCTTCTACGACACCCATTCTTGACGGGACACCAAATATCGTTGCCTTAGCAGAAATCCTTTACTGATTTTTTTGGGGTGAGAGGCTCACCTCACTATTTGATTCTCTGGTTTACTTTTGAGCTATCTGCCATCGCAAATTTTGAAAATTAGGCTAAGGAATGAAGCACCATCAAGATTCCAGACTTATACAAGTACTTTTAGTACCTAGGGGCATGTATTCGCTAACACCTTACTAATACTGATTGATGGGTCCTAGGACCGACTCAACTTGACGCTTTAATACCAATTAATGTAACACCCTAGACCCGATTGGGCCTAAAGTGCAATATTGGGCTAACAAGGCAACCCCTGATTTTTGAAACCTATTCCTTTTATTTTCAAACAATCTAAATGGTATCATAACTTAAAACATGTGTGATTGTTATAAAATATTTTACAAACCGAAGCTCCGTGACACATAATTTAAAATCAAAATGATACAATATATGAAAAATATAATTGAATACATAAGTAAGGTTTTTGAATACATATGCCCATTAAGCTACGGTACAATACTCTGCAGGAGGTGCTGGAAGTCCTACTACGATGGTGCTTCACGAATTGCTCAAGCCAATAACATGAAAACGAAAAACATCCGAAGGTTGATCTTACAAAGCCAAACATTATAATTGCTAATCTAGAGTGGCATAAGAATTCATAACCCATGCATTATAAAGACCTGGTACTAAGCATTAGGTACATGCATGATCTATGTCAAGTGCTACCTACCTAAGGCTTAGATGTTTTATCTCTAAAGTAGGGTCTCTAACTCTAATGATTGAATCTACTATGCATTATATGAAAGCTAAGCTAACTCTATTGTGCATTACTTGAATGAGATCTTGAATCTATGTTGAGGTGGAAAGGACGGTAGCCGATTGAGGGAATAAGATTGATTCTCTGATATTTGTTTCTATTGGACATTATATCTAGGTTGGTGATGCATGTGGTGGGCCTCAGATGTTAAATATAGAATTGGGCGAGGCTTTTTAGTAATTTCATGCAGGGTGTTAGTAGAGCAATCCCAGCATTCCAACCTGGGTTATCATGAGTGGTATTATTAATGTTTGCAATAATTGCTTTAAATAGAATGAAGAAGATTTTGTGGAGTCGGTAGTGGTGCATTGTTGACAGTAGGGGTGTGACTGATCGTGGTTTTTCTTCGAAGGAGTTCGTTGCTGATCGGATGGAGATTGAAATATGAAGCGTGGGCAATGCTTGGCGTGGGTGTGGATCTGGGCGTTTGCTTTCTCAGTTTTGGTAGAGAATATGTTTTTAAGTTTTGTGCACTTTGAGCTCTCGGTAGTTTATAATGGGCGAGTTTTTCTGTGTTAGTAAAAGGTTCATGTAAGGGCAAAGCTAGTAGAAATCAGTTTCACTGTTTCGGTATGACCCTCCCTGGATTTGAGAGTTTTAGAGTTGTTCGTAGTCTCGCCTCTTTACTGTTTCATTGTAGCATGGTTTTGTTCTTTGCTTTGGATGTGTGTAGTTCCTTTTTGCTTTCCATTCAGGGGTAGTGTGTAGCTACTTTGATGTAGTCTGTGTCGGGCTTTCTAGTGGTGTTGTTCCCGGTGTGTTTCTTGTTGTTCCTGGGTTCATGTTGGACCTTATTCCATCCCAAGGTTTACTCTTTTTCCTCTACTTAGGATTAGAGAGGTTTTTTTAAAGAGGTCATTGGGGTGGTGTACTTTGTGATTTCTAATACAAAGTAACCATGAGATTTGCTTTGTTACCTGTCGTAATTCAAGTTCCATTACTTCAATTTTTAGGTATATAATATAGTTAATTAAATAAAAAATATTATATAATTTTAATCATGGTAACTAATATCAAGTGTTTTAATTTGTAGCTTCAAACGACACTACGCCTTCATTGTCAAGAGAATCACAACTGACACAAGATTTGGATTGGCATTCCTACAACTTATTCCATTAGTTATGGTCAAATTACTTTTATTTTCCATAAATATTTAAGTGTTTTTATGTTTGAAAAATAGAACTACTATGTTTTTTAGTAGAATATTTGTTTAAAATTTTTATTATTTTATGGATTAAGTTATTTTTATTTTAGATCAATATAAATTGTCATTAAAAATGTGAAAATTCTTTGTCTTGCCATTATATTGGTGACGATTTTATAAGGTGACGTGCATAATCATTATTCATAAATTAAGTAACAATATATTACGTCACCAAAAATATGATAATATCACTTTCGTCACATATAGGTGAATTTTAATACATTATTTGTGACAATATAAATTATTAATAATGCAATCTTATATAATTTAGTGATGTGACTAACTGTCACAGAATATAAATTATAAAGCGACGTTATCAATAAGTGTCATTCATAATATTATTAGGTAACACTTGTATTACATCACTAAAAATGTGACAATATATCTTTCATCACATATAGGTCTATTATAATGTATTATCTATGACGATATAAATTATCAATAAATAAATTTTAAATAATTTAGTGACATCATTGAATATCAACCATAAAGTGAAGTTATATATAAACGTCTTTCATACAGCTATTAGGTGATTATATACTAATCACTAACAATGTGATAATTTTTTGTTCGTCATGTATACAATGAGATTATTGTGCTATTGGTGATGATATGATTTATCAATGACGAAAATACACATCATGTGGTGACAAAATTGTCACTAAATACAAAATTAAAAGGTAACGTTATCCATTATTGTCACTATATAATTAACAATACAAGACGAAAATAGAAACATCATCACTTTTGACATTTAGTGACACGCCTAGGGTGACGTTTGTCGTAAAATCAATTTTTACGTCACAAAATACAATTAATGACGTGAATGTAAGTTTTAGTGACAATAACTTAGATGCCACTAACAGGGGCGTGGTTGAGGCAGCACGATGTGAGCGACGACACAGGGCCTCAAAAAAAGGGTCTCAAAATAGAGTATATTTATCAGTTGTTGCCATTAAGAAGTATAAAAATAGGTATAGAGTAGTGGTTAGATCATTGGGCCCATGACTTTGTTGATCCTAAGTTCAAATCTCGTTAACAAACAAAATTATTTTTAGGAAAAACAATACAAGCGGGCTTGCTCAGTGTAATACAACTGTAAATTTTTTCCTCTTTTTGATAAAAATACAGCTGTAAAAACAATGCAAGTTCAAGATCTAAGGGCCATTTACAAAAATTTGCACAGGGCCTCCAACAATCTAGCCACGACCCTAGCCACTGATTAGCAAATTTGTTGTAGTGGCTCCATCTTAGCAACCTAAATTCGAACCTCAGAAGGGTGAAACTTTATTTTTGTTTAATTTGAATGTTTTATTTAGATAAAATGTTGAACTTGAGATATTTTATTTAAGATATATTTGATGAAATACTTGTTTAAGTTAGCTTTGCTTTAGTAACTCAATTGATGTTGCTTGAACTTCATCTATAGCATGTTTACAGAAATATGAACTGCCCAGTATTACGTTGAGAGATGAGTTACAACGTGAGTATTATCAACTTCTGTGAGAGTAATATTTAGCATAAAATATATTTTTGCTCACAGTTTGTCGTAGCATTCTTAGTAATCTTGTGTAGATTTTTATAGAAATAATCTTTCTTTGTAAGTTGTTGGGTGAAAACTTTCAAGAGAGGAATATCCTGCTAGATTAATTCTAGACACATCAATCTTGTTGCAACAACATTGTTGATTGCATGTTGATTTTTAACTTTTCATAATATTTTGCTTGAATCACTCATTTGCTTCATATACTTGTGTCGTAATCCCTTTTACTTTTTATTATGTTTTCATTTACATTGTCTCGACATTGCTTACTACATTAATTATACACAAATTTATGTTTTACTGCACAAAATTTCCTTAAGTTGTCACTAATTTTTGTGGAAAACGATACTCTACACATGCAAGTGCATCAACTTTATTACTTGGTAGGCGATAGTGTATACTTACACTTTCGTTGTTACAATATTCTAAGTATCATGCTAATAGATAAAATATTTTTTAATTAATATGGGGTAAGTACATGGTAATATTTGTTTGAAGATAATTGTTAACCATTTGACATTGAACGCTCACACCCTAGCATTCATAATGCTCGAATCTAGGACCTCAAGAATAACAACCAATTATAATACTACATTAAACAAGTAGAATTATTTTTCTTCCTTTCTCTAAAACACGTCATATCCCAGCAACCACTTATCTATAATGCTCAATACTTTATCTTTTAATATACGTTAAAGATATTCCAAATTACTGATTTTATTTGCTTTGAAAACTGTAGATCTAAAGAAAATTGTCAAGTACTCAACCTAGTGCCTAAAGCTATCAAAAATCAAAGATGGTTATTCTAATGGCTTAAGCATTGGAGAGAGTAGGTGAAGAAAATGCCGTGTATTAAGTATTTCGGTTTGACTCAAATGCAAGATTAATTTATTCAACATAGTTTCATATCACACGAGTGCAGAAAAAAGTGATCCATATTTCATTTGCAATCAACAAATAATACGTATAAATATTCATGAAACCTATAATTGAAAGGAGAAAAAACAATGGTTTTGAGCTAACAAATTAATACAAAGTCAAAGTTAGTTGATCTCTTTGCGAAGATACACAATGCATGTGATGTCAGCTTTACTAATAATATAATATTGGTGTTTCCGTCCCTATGCAAAATCCAATTTTAGAATTTAGCCTCACTTCAATCTGATCATCTTAATATTTTTAATAGTGCTCTTGAGCCCATAAATTAATCAAAGAATTAAAAGAATTAGTTAGTTAATTATTGTGATTATTCTTAGAAATTCGAAGCTTTAACTGTTGTTATGTCCTCTAAAAGGTGTAATTATAATCAACATGATAATTAGTTTTCACTAATTTCCATCTATAAACAAAATCTGGATTAGACTTATAATTTGTTTATCTTATAATTTTACATTGATCTATTAATTAACACTTTTAACATCGTCAATGATTTGAACAAAATAATAATAATAATCCGGGACTGATACAAGATTTTTATATTAGGGAGATGAACTTATAAAATTTTAAGGACGAAAATAAATTTTTAATAGAAAATACATATAAAAAATCTAAAATGTATTATAATTTTAAATTTTCTGGGATGATTGTCACCATCCGCCCTCATTCCATCCTTAATAATAATAATTTTTATGTCAATTAAAATATTAAAATTTCAAATTTATAATACATCGTAAAATTCATAAATTATCCTATTATATGTTGTGGGGTTCTCATGATCAACGAACTGAGCCATTGACTCTAATGCATTGCAAACCACGTGCATTCATAGCATCGAAGCCTCAAAGTGGGGTAGGTGGTGAATATTGTGGAGGGTTTTCAAGAATCCTATGCAACGAAAAGAACTCTCTTTATCGCTCACCAAAAGTGCAGAAAAGAACCTGAAAAGAAAACCTAATATGGTTGGAACTCCATGAAAATAAAGACGGTGACTTAATGATTCTATTCTTTTTGTTTTACATCTCTATATCTCTTTTCACTTGTCTTTTCGCAGCTCTCTCTCTCTCTCCCCCTCCCCCTCCCCCTCTCTCTCAATATTTCTGTTTGTTACAATGTCAAATTCAAGGCTGTTGGTCGATGAAGAAGATGAAGAAGGGATTGAATTCGATATTCTAAAACGATCCTCGCTGGAGCTTCAAGAAAACAAGAATCCGAAGTTGATATCACTCGAAGAAATGAAGGCAACCGATGATGATGGGTTCAAAACTCCAACATCTTTGGATCACAAAATCCCAGTGATGAAACAATGCCCGCCCGCACCGAGGAAGCCGAAGCCGCTCCCATCCAATAAAAGGAAACCATCGGCATCGAGTAGTGGAGCGAACACATGCAGGATTTTGCAAATCGATTTTTCAATAGAGGTCGAGTCTTTGCCTCCTAGCCGTCTTCTTGCTGATATGCACCGCAACGTCAAGAAAGCTCGAAAAGAAGATCATCAAAACAAAAAATTTTAGCAACTTATTGAATTCTTAGTCCTGTTAGTTCATCCATATATATTTTGTCATAGGATGTCTTTATGTGAAAAATGGGTTCATGATTCTTGTTTCGGTCATTCCATTTCCAATAATTCTTGGTTTATTTTTATTCAAGATTTAGATTTGTTCTTGCCAACAGTACCATTTTCCCCTGCTCTGCATTATTATTGAAGAAAACAACACTGCAAAACGCATTGTGAACTGTAGTTATAACAGAACATGAAGGGAAAAAAACATGGATGAAAAAGGATGATACGTTTTTCGGAAAATGTTTTTTTGTAAAATGAATTACATTTTTGAACATATTATTTATCATAAAAATTAATATTATTATTTTTAAATATTAAAATAATTATTTATATTAAAATATTATTTATAATTATTAAAAAATATTATTGGTATATTTTATTGAAATAAAAATATTATAAATTATATAAATTATTTATTAAATTAATAGTGTTATATTATATTTTAAAAATATTAATTAGTATATTTTAAATATCTTTATTAAAATATTATTAGATTATTATATTAATATTAAATATATAAATAATATTATTCATTATTAATAATTTAATAATATTATTTCTATGAAATTAATAAATAATATTTATTATATATTATATATTATTAAAATAAAAATATAATATCTTATATTATTATAATATAATTAACTATTTTATTATAATATTTGTAGACAGTCATTTTCGTCCGTATTTATTTATTTATATGTATATATATATATATAGATATTAATATAACATAAATTTTGAAAATATTTTTTGAAAATTATAATATATAATTTTTAGAAAGCAGTTTTCGAAAATATATATTTTATATAGTTTTGAAAACGTTTTGAAAACATATATTATATAGATTTAGAAAATAGTTTGTGAAAACATTTTTTAAAATATATATAATATATAGATTTTGAAAACATTTTAAAAATATATATAATTTATAGTTTTTGAAAATATTTTTAATATAAATATAGTTTTGAAAACATTTTTGAATATATATATATATATTATATAGTTTTGAAAACATATATATAATATATAGTTTTTAAAAAATATTTTTGAAAATATCTATATATTTTTTTTAAAATAGTTTTAAATATAATATATAGTTGAAATGCTTTTGAAATTTTGAAAACATTTTAGAATATATATAATATATTTGTTTTTTTTTATTATTATTATTTATTTATTTAATTTTTTGGGTTCTTTTTCAGGTCCAAGCAGCCCAAGATAACCAAACCGGGCCTGAACTAGCCCAAAGGTCCGAATGGGGTCCAAGCAGTCCAAGAACTAGGCCTGAACCAACCTAGTAAATGTTAGGGTTTAGAACCCTAAAAGTGGTATCATCAGGCGATGCGCAGGGGGAGCCAAACGGTCAAAGGGTGAAACGGTCGGTCGAACATCCTGGGACTAACCCATCCCGGGATGATCAGTCACACATGCACAAGAAAATCGGAGGCAGCCAAGCCCCTTATTTCAGGACTAAAACTAGCTAACACTGGGGCTATAAAAAGCCCCCAGTGAGGTCGAACAAGAAACACAGAACAAACGGTGAGAGAACCCACAGGAACACAACAACAAGAACAACAGAGCAACCGAACATCGATCCCAACAACAATACGCAACATCAACCAAGATCAGAGAACCGACCATAGAAAAGCAAAGAACCAAACATATCAAAAAACAATCGGTGAGAAAACCCATCGAACCACAAATATTGAAACTACCAAACACAAACACAAAAAAGTAAAAAAAAAACAGTACGCGTTAGGAGCACATCAGGAAAAACAAAGAGTTTCATCGGTAGAGTTACAAAATCGATTGCATCTGTTTAGATCTACGCCGATTCGGTGCTCTATTGGAAAATTGGGCTTCAGATTTAGTTTTACGGGGTAGAGAGGGAGGTTTCAGAGAGTTTAGATTTTTTTCGGCCACCGACAGTGGGGCTGGAGCGGCGGCCAGTGGCTTTTGGACGGCGGTTGGCCACCAGAGGGGTGATTGGGTTTCCACCCGGGATGAGGATTAGCTGAGAGAATTTGTAATGAGATGGGGAGAGGTTATTTTGAGAGAGAGGGGAAAATTAATGGGAGTTGGGCATTTTTGGGTTATATACACTACAAGAAAGATACCCTTTAATGACGCGCATTGCGCATCATCTATGGGTGCGGATGACACATAAATGCCTGTCGTTGAAGCCACCGACATGAATTTTTGATGACGCGCAATTGTGTGTCATAAATCTATGATGCGCATTTATGACACTCATTAATGACGTTCTTTGAGTGTCATTGAAGCCCCCGTCATAAATTAAGATGAGACACATTTGTGCGTCATAAATTTATGACACGCATATATGACTTACATTGCGTGTCATTGAAGCCCCTGCCATAAATCTGCTTGACATACATTTGTGTGTCATAAATTTATGACACGCATATATGACTTATATTGCGTGTCATTGATGCACACGTCATTTAAAAAGACCACAAACGTTTGTGTGTCATGATTATATTTCGGAAATTTATATATATATATATATATATATATATATATATATATATATATATATATATATATATATATATTGTAGATTGACAAATAATCAAACTAAATCACATTGAATGCCTCATAATACTAATCTATGTACCATATTATATATAAGCAATCCATTTGCATACAAATATTCACATTAAGTTAAAAAATATTGTATTAATCATATGTCGATACAAAATATCAAGGCATAATAAAGTTTGCCACATAAGATACCCATTCTTTGCGAATATCATCAATGTCATCATCCGTGTATTCTTCTTTCCCATCGCCAACCTAAGTAAAAAATAAGAAATAAGTATATAATTTATACTTATTTAAAGTGAAGTATATATTGAACTATTAAAGAGTACTAAAATAACCAATTTTACTTATGCATTCTTTGAAGCATAATAACATTATGCAAAGTCATAAAATCAATAGCATTATAAAAAATTCCAACTTTGTTCACAACAATATCATCACAAATAATACCCACAAGAGAGTCCCTGTTACGTCTATAGTACTTGACAAAATCAAATTTTGGATTTTAAGTGCTAGTACGTGTCAGATGCTTTCACAACTCCACCGAACATTTCAAATTGTTCCTTTAGACATTGATTCATATATCAAAAAATAGTATCGATTGCCACATGCTTAAAACGTGTAATTAGATTCAAGAATTCACTCATTACTTACAACAGAATCTATCAATATATAGAAGCAAATAACAAGAAGTTTACCATCAATGTAATCTTTCACTAAGTTAAATTCACAAGATTTTTAAGTTTGTTTCAAATTATAAACGATAACCTCCATTCCATACAGAAATAAAAAGGGCATGACAATTCTTATTAATATGAATACACAAGATGTTATCGTAGATGAATTTCCAATAATATCATCCTACTTCAAGTCCATATGATAGTTGTATGACTAATGTGTATGTATGAAATGACAGATGTGTATTAGAAAAGTTTGCTTACATTCTTATTGACCAGCACTTGAAGTCCGTTCTCGACTATCTCTTTCATGAACTTACAAACATAATTTCCACACTCGGTACCTCCCGACTAACGGGGACACTACAAATAGTTTACAATAAACGATTAGTCAAAAGAAAATATACCTTTAATGACACACAAACGATGACACACACTAATTTATGACTTGCAAAACATGTGTGTCATAAAAAAATGTCATGTTTTTTAAAATCTGAACGATTTATGACTTACAATTATGTGTGTCATATTTAATAGTCATAATCCAAAAAATTTACAAAAACAAGGAGTATAGATAATTTTGTGTGTCATCTTTAGGAGTCGTATTCTAATTCCCCCCTTATTTTTCATCATTTCCCGCGCGCTTGATCTTCCCCCCTAGTTAACAAAATTTCACGCTGTGCTTCCCCCATTTTTGTCTGTTTTCCCTTTTTGTCTTTGCATCCTCCCACCGGTTTGGCCATTCACCACAATGCAGTCGAGGGAGTCAAAAATCAAGGGTTTCCACAGGTAATCCTCGTTCTATATTCTAATATTTGTGGGTTTGTTGATTTCTATTTTGTCTGATTTAATGGGTTTGATGCTTTTACTTCATATATGTTTTTTTGAATCGAGATTTGTTGCATGCATGCTTGTTTTATTTTCTATTATTTGTTTAATCGCTACTGATTTGTTCATTTCATTCTTCGTTTAAGTGGGTTATTTCAGTTTTTTTACTTCAGTAGACTCTTATGCTAGTTCTTGATCTCTTTTTGATTTTTGGGTTTTGATGGATTATGTATTTTGGTTCAAAAATGTTGAACTTGATTGTCTTGTGATATATGTTTATTATGCTTGTTGAGATGTTTACAAACATATCTTGTTTAACTTGACTTGAAGTATCATTGTCCGACATAAGGAGGGTATGGTGATATGACTCTCCAAGTACATGGACAAACCTAAAAAAGAATCTCGTATCCGTTACTCACTTCCGAGTCCAAGCGATATAGGTCTGAATGACCCTACAATAGTATATATTTCGAGGATTTTTGGAAGGTTATATTATGTTTGGGATTCTTTTCTTTAAAAAAATGAGTGAGTGAGGTGCCTCTGCTTCCCAGTTCCCACATATGTATTTCATTCGCTAACTAGAATGGTTCCAAGTTTTTACCTAATTGTCATATTTCAGATGGATTTACTTTTGGTTGCTTATGGCTGCTGGTTGTTGACTTTTCATTAGTGAAGAGGCTTTAAATATTTGGTTATGTCCTTTGCATTGGTACTTAATGTTTCACTAACACAACTTTTCCTGCCTTTTTCTTCTTTCTATGTTGTTTGGATTCTTCTTTTCATTTGAAGTATCAGTATCTGACATTTTGTGTCGGACATATAGGTATGTGGATATGACCTCCAAAGATCTTCTAAATGCATAGAAATAACTTTAAAATATCTAATAATACATGTATTCGACGCTCATACTTACGTTCGAGTAACATAGTTTCCTTTTTATTGTTTTGCTAGTTTAACTAAACTCTCCCTCTTGAAATTTAATTTTTGTTTTTGATAAATTTAGGTTGGCATAACTTTGGCACAGATTCTATCATTGGTTAATCATTTAAATTGTAGCTTTCATTTTGACTAATCGTTTATTGTAAACTGTTTGTAGTGTCCCCGTCAGCCGGGAGGTACCGAGTGTGGATATTATGTTTGTAAGATAATGATTGAGATAGTCGAGAACAGACTTCAAGTGCTGGTCAATAAGAATGTAAGCAAACTTTTCTGATACACATCTATCATATTATACATACACATTAGTCATACAACTATCATATGGACTTGAAGTAGGATGATATTATTGGAAATTCATCTACGATAACATCTTGTCTATTCATATTAATAAGAATTGTCATGCCCTTTTTATTTCTGTATGGAATGGAGGTTATCGTTTATAATTTGAAACAAACTTAAAAATCTTGTGAATTTAACTTAGTGAAAGATTACATTTATGGTAAACTTCTTGTTATTTGCTTCTATATATTGATAGATTCTATTGTAAGTAATGAGTGAATTATTAAATCTAATTACACGTTTTAAGCATGTGGCAATCGATACTATTTTTCGATATATGAATAAATGTCTAAAGGAACAATTTGAAATGTTCAGTGGAGTTGTGAAAGCATTTGACACGTACTAGCACTTAAAATCCAAAATTTGATTTTGCCAAGTACTATAGACCTAACAGGGACTCTCTTGTGGTTATTATTTGTGATGATATTGTTGTGAACAAAGTTGGATTTTTTTATAATGTTATTGATTTTATGACTTTGCATAATGTTATTATGCTTCAAAGAATGCATATGTAAAATTGGTCATTTTAGTACTTTTTAATAGTTCATTATATACTTCACTTTAAATAAGTATAAATTATATACTTATTTCATATTTTTTACTTAGGTTGGCGATGGGAAAGAAGAATACACGGATGATGACATTTATGATATTCGTAAAGAATGGGTATCTTATGTGGTAAACTTTATTATGCCTTGATATTTTGTATCGACATATGATTAATACAATATTTTTGATAACTTAATGTGAATATATTGTATGCAAATGGATTGCTTATATATAATATGGTACATAGATTTAGTATTATGAGGCATTCAATGTGATTTAGTTTGATTATTTGTCAATCTACAATATATATATATATATATATATATATATATATATATATGTATATATATATATATATATGTATATATATATATATATATATACATATATATAACATATATATATATATATATATATATATATTTATATTATATATATATATATATATAATTTCCTAAATACAATCACGACACACGAACGTTTGTTGTCTTTTTAAATGACGTGTGCATCAATGACACGCAATGTAAGTCATATATGCATGTCATAAATTTATGACACACAAATGTTTGTCAAGCAGATTTATGACGGGGCTTCAATGACGCGCAATGTAAGTCATACATGCGTGTCATAAATTTATGACGCACAAATGTGTGTCATCTTAATTTATGACGGGGGCTTCAATAACGCGCAATGTAAGTCATACATGCGTGTCATAAATTTATGACGTACAAATGTGTGTCATCTTAATTTATGACGGGGCCTTCAATGACACTCAAAGAACGTCATTAATGCGCATCATAAATCCTTGTCATAGATTTATGACACACAATTGTGCGTCATCAAAAATTCATGTCGGTGGCTTCAACGACAGGCATTTGTGTGTCAACCGCACCCATAGATGACGCGCAATGCGCGTCAAAGTCAAATTTTCCAAAACGGGATGGTGAAAGTTGCAGGGGCAAGACAAGAAAAATGTTACTGACCCGGAGAGTCCTTTCGAAGCCTATAAGAAAAAGATGGTGAAACCCTAGTTGAGCTGGATGCCATTGCTGACGAATTCAAGAAGCAAGCTTTGTATAGTTCCTATCGATAAAGGGCTCCAATGGTGCTTTCGTTAGGAACAGGCTTAACAGAGAATGAAGGCCGGAGATGCAGGGCAAGCAGCTCATCACTTGCATAGTTTAGCAAGAGAAGCCATAACAGTTCATTATGGTATTCAATCGGTGATAGAAAAAAGGCAGAAGACGAACAACCTATCAGAAGATGTTCGGGTCTACATCTTTAAAATGTTTTTTGTCTCCTAATACGTAACAATTTTGTCCCCAATGAGGATTATTTATAATAACAGACACATTTTTGGATCAATGCCTTAAACATTGCATGCATCATGCTTTTAAACATATTTTGCATTTTTCATTTCTTTGCATTCGTATTAACTAATGGAAGAATGTCTCATCAAAAGGGAACAAATACTGGATACACCACCTCAAGCATTGGACACACCCCATACGCATAACACCCGCTTGAAAAAGAAGAAGATGGAAGATATAATCACTCAAATTGAGGAGAACATGTTGAAGCTCCAAAGAGAGCTAGAAGATAAAATAAACCAGAGCAGTCTGAGTTCTCTGGATACAATCATGAAAAGCCAAGAGTCCTTGGTGGATCAAATTGTGGCCAAGTTATTTGGTCTGCATCAAGCGAGTGCACCTGGGGCAGGTTCATTGAAAGAGGTAGCTAAGCCACCTACCCCACAAGTGGTTATCACACCTGAAATCTTACTCGAACTTCAAGGGGACCTATCCACTACAAAAGCGAATACACCATCTACTGTAATGATACAGATTGTTGTATCTAACCCTGAGAACAATCCGGGTTATTACCTTATACCGGACTTGGACGAATATGACAAAGTAAAGAAGATGGAGGAGAAAATCAAGCAATTGAAGAACCAAATGAAGGTAGTTAAAGGAGATCATGACTACCATGGAGTCGATGTCGCATAACTCAGTTTAGTCCTAAACTTGGTTCTTCCTCTGAAATTCAAGTCCCCGGAATTTGAGAAGTTTGACGGAAATAGTTTCTCATCCGCTCATATTACCATGTTCTGCCGAAAGATAACAGGATATAGAGGAAACGACCAACTCCTGATCCACTGCTTCCAGGAGAGTCTGTCGAGCTCATCCATTCGATGGTACAACCAGCTAATTCGATCCTATATCAAGACTTTGAAGGACTTAGCCAAGTCATTTCTTGAACAATACAAGCATGTCAACGACATGAGGTCAGATCGAGTTATGCTACAAAGCATGGAAAGAAACATAACGACAATTTCATGCAATACGCACAGAAATGGAGGGATTTGGCTATACAAGTTCATCCGCCCTTGGATGAGAAAGAAACCCAAAAGCTTTTTGTACAGACTCTGAAGGCTCCATACTTCGGACACCTGGTTGCAATCATATTAGGAAGCTTCTCAGACTTAGTTATGGCCGGAGAAATGATCGAATCAGTCATAAAGTAAGGCAAGATTAAGGATGGGGAGGCCAGTAAGAAACCTCCTATGAGGGAGGGGGATGGAGAAATTAACAACATCAACCACGTCAATAAAGGTGTTACAATCTCTAGCCCAAAATCAATTGTAGCTATACCGTCTAGAACCCATGAAGACCCTATACCCATGACCTACAAAGAGTTTTACCAGTAATTTCTTGACACCCACGTAGTGTCACCATATCCGATGGAACCCATGAAGACCCCCATAGCCCAAGTGGTATGATGAGAATGCTCGTTGTGAATATCACGGCGGTGTCCCAGGGCACACTATTGAGAACTGTTACGCATTCAAGGGAATCATGCAGAAGATGTGTAACCAGAACTGGATCAACTTCAACAACTTGGGGGCATCCAAGTGAGGAATATCATTTCATCATTTGAGGCATTTTGTTTGAATTTTTTTTTTCATTTTTTTTCTCAAGTTTTTGTAAAGATATTTGAATAAATTTATATTACTTTAAAGATGACGAGCAACGATTTAAATTTGCAAACTTGCAATTCTTTGAATATTAACTGAATTAAAAAACTCTGTAAATGACTCAGAGTTACAGATCTTTGACAAGCTAATACAACAAAGGACTTTGACCTTACCTAGAAGCCACGCTCAAATACCATACCATTCTCTTGCAAATAACCAATATAACATGCCCTCCTCATAAGGCTTGGTATTTAGATGTGCACAGGTGTGGACAACATGGGGCATCTTTTGCATATGACAATTACTATACTTTTTATTTAAGACGTTCAGTGATGATCATGATCTTTATGGATGAAATAGTCGAGTAGGTGAATATAGTTTAGGTCAGTCGCTTGGAAATTGAACTCTAAAGATGAGATTCCTTAACTTCCAGCAACACCTAAACTATAACATGTTCTTTTTGACAAAGTTAAGAAATTGGATCCGTATACCCATATTATTATATATACACAATAAAGCTTGAACTGTCCCTATTGAGCAATTGGTTAAACGTCCTGGCTTTATGGATAAGATTCAGCTAGCATGAGAAAGGTGACTACACTATACAATAAAGCTTGAGTTGTCCCTCTAAGGAAATTGGTTAAACGCCTCGACTTTATGGATAAGATTCAGCTAACCTGGTAAATGTGTTTATAATATTCAACTGTCCCACTAGAGCAATTGGTTAAGTGCCCCGACTTTATGGATTCAGCTAGCCAGAAAATGACAAATTAAATTTATCTAAATAAGGAGTTTCGGTAAAGATGGACTAAGGGAGTCAATGAACACCTGTTATAGTCAATTTCATACGAGCACTCAGGAATTTCATTTTTAGACCAATATTTTTGCACTGCCTTTGTTAGAGGAGTCTACAAAGCTTGAACAAATGGAAGATTTCAGAGGACCAAAATATAAGGTCTAGTAATTGATTATGCTAGTTACATCATTTTGTCCGCATCCCATTAAAATGCCAAGCCAATCAATGACCAAAAAATGACATTTTTTTAGGAGGCCCACCTAAAGCCAACTCATCCATTTGAATATTTGTCAAAGAGCTATAACTCTGAAAGAATTAAAAGAGCTATTGATTCCTTTGATATACTTTGAACTCATGTTTATGATTTGATTTGATTGCAAGCCTGAATGAAGGAGCAATGTTTTACAAAATTCTTATATTTTTCCCCTCTCCAAAAATAAGAGAAAGGAAAAAACATTTTCAAACAGGACAATCTCAAATGTGAAAGACTACAACCCTAGAAGAAAATGGGGCATGGTCGATTCTATGTACAAGACAGACATACAAAATGAGCCTCCATCCAGAAGATAAAACAGAGCCAATTCATGTTACATGCATCTTAGGCATACTTAAGAGCATCACATTTGTTTTTTTTTTACATACATAATGTTTTGCAGCTTTTAAAGTCAAGTTTCGACTTCATGAAGAAATATACTCGGTTCAAAAACACCTGCAAAGATCGATGATGGTTGCTTAACTTAGTAGTGGGAAGCTATACCTCAACCAAATTGACATATCTACAGATCCCAAAATCAATTTCATATGGGTTCGAGAGCCAATTCATAACGAATCCAATTCAGCTTAACTCAATGAGAAGCAGGTTTCCAGTTAACATTTTCAAGCCAGATTTCAATTCCACGACGGAAGATATCCGGCCCGACAGAATTTATCAGTGGGCTTTCCCGTGAAGGGGAGTTATCCAAAAATCATATCACTTGGTTCAGACCCGCTCAGAGGAACCACTTGAAGAATTATGACTGGCTTAGACCCGTGAAAGGAAGCCATTTTTTAAAGAAACTATTTGCAATATAACTCAAGGCAAAAAGGGTTATCTTCCAACAAAGACCTTCGAGTTTGATTACATTTAGCTCAGAGGCACATCAAATTTACAACATAACTCAAGGCGATAAGGGTTATCTGTCAAAAAAGACCTTCGAGTTTGATTACACTCATCTTAAAGGCATATCATTTACAGCATAGCTCAAGGAAAAAAGGGTTATCTGCCAAAGACCTTGGAGTTCGATTACACTCAGCTCAAAGGCACATTATTTACAGCATAACTCAAGGATAGAAGGGTTATCTGTCAACAAAGACCTTTGAGTTCGATTACACTCAGCTCAAAGGCACATCATTTTCAATATAGCTCAAGGAAAGAAGGGCTATCTGCCAAAGACCTTCAAGTTTGATTACACTCAGCTCATAGGCACATCATTTGCAGTATATCTTAAGGCTAGAAGGGATATCTGCCAACAAAAAGACCTTCGCGTTCGATTACACTCAGCTCAAAGGAACATCATTTGCATCATAGCTCAAGGCAATAAGGGTTATCTGCCAAAGTCCTTCGACTTCGATTACACTTAACTCAAAGGCACATCATTTACAGTATAACTCAAGGCTAGATGGGTTATCTATCAATAAAGACCTTTGAGTTCGATTACACTCAGCTCAAAGGCACATCATTTGCAGCATAGCTCAAGGCAAAAAGGGTTATCTACCAACAAAGACCTTCGAGTTCGATTACATTCAACTTAGAGGCAAATCAAATTTACAGCATAGCTCAAGGCAAGAAGGGCTATTTTTCAACAAAATTGTCGAGTTCAATTCCATTCATCTCGGTGACACATCAATCACACTACTTTTCGGTTGTAGTTGAGGTTTTTAAGTTGAGAAGAAGACATGAGTTAGCCGTGCCTTAGTGATAAGAAACCGTTTTTCGGTAGCACAACTTAAGTCGAGAAAAGCTATCTGTCAACAAAGATTTCTGAGTTCGATTTTGAGAATCTATCGACCATATGGTGGAGTCGAGGAACTCTTTTCCAGTAGAATTTCTAAACCCATGTCTTTAAACCGAGAAGAAGACCGAAGTGGACTTCAATTTGGCAATAAGAAGCCACATCTTGATTCTGAACTACGGCTTCAATTCCATGTCACTTCAAGATGGACACGACTTCGCGACGAAGGAGCCATCCGCAACTCAATTCGACAAGGAGTTATTCTTAATTAAAGTCAATTTTCAACTCCACCGAACGAAAATTTGTGTCTTTTTATCTTTGTCCTATTTTTTGTTCCACAAAAAAGGACAAAGAGGGATAGCTGTAGACACTCATTTTCGTCCGTATTTATTTAGTTATATG
This sequence comes from Hibiscus syriacus, assembly GCF_006381635.1. Classification (NCBI taxonomy): domain Eukaryota; kingdom Viridiplantae; phylum Streptophyta; class Magnoliopsida; order Malvales; family Malvaceae; genus Hibiscus; species Hibiscus syriacus. The sequence goes on along the minus strand of NW_024062743.1, from coordinate 5,629,458 downwards.
TATATGTATAGATATTAATATAACATAATTTTTGAATTTTTTTGGAAAATTATAATATATAATTTTTAGAAAGCAGTTTTCGAAAATATATAATATATAGTTTTTGAAAACAATTTTAAATATAATATATAGTTTTTGAAAACATTTTTGAAAACATATATATTATATAGTTTTGAAAATATATATATAATATATAGTTTTTTAAAAAATATTTTTGAAAACAGTTTTAAATATATATAATATATAGTTTGAAATGTTTTTGAAATTTTGAAAACATTTTAGAATATATATAATATATTTTTTTTTATTATTTGTTTTTCATTTTTTTTTTGTTCTTTTTCAGGTCCAAGCAATCCAAGTTAATCAAACCGGGCCTGAACTAGCCTAAAGGTCCGAATGAGATCCAGGTAGTCCAAGAACTGGCCCTGAACCAGACCAATAAATGTTAGGGTTTGGAACCCTAAAAGTGGTATCATCAGGCACCGCGTAGGGGGAGCCAAATAGTCAAAGGGCGAAACGGCCGGCCGAACATCCCAAGACTGGCCCATCCTAAGATGATCGGTCACACATGCACGAGAAAATCAGAGGCAACCAACGAGCCCCTTATTTCGGGACTAAAAATAGCCAACACTGGGGCTATAAAAAACCCCCGGTGAAGCCGAACAAGAAACACAGATAAAAAATACACAACACCGAGAACAACAGAGAAACCGAACATTGATCCCAACAACAATACGCAACATCAACCAAGATTAGAGAACCGACCACAAAAAAGCAAAGAACCAAACATATCAAAAAACGGTCGGTGAGAAAACTCATTAAACCACAAATACCGAAACTACCAAACACAAACACAAAAAAGAAACAAAAATAGTACGCGTCAGGAGCACATAAGGAAAAACGAAGAGTTTAGTCGACAGAGGTACAAAACCGAGTGCATCTTTTTAGATCTACGCCGATTCGACGCTCTATTGAAAGATCGGGCTTTATATTTAGTGTTACGGGGTAGAGAGGGAGCTTTCGGAGAGTTTAGTTTTTTCGGCCACCGGTGGTGGCGGCTGGAGCGACGGCCAGTGGCTTTTGGGCTGCTGTTGTCCACCGGAGGGGTGCCTGGGTTTCCACCGGGGATGAGGATTAGTTGAGAGAATTTGTAATGAGAGGGAGAGTGGTTATTTTGAGAGAGAGGGGAAAATGAATGGGAGTTGGGCATTTTTGGGTTATATATCAACCCACTGCACCGACCCGACCCGAGCGGATCCCCTAGGGGATTCGCGTGTTTTTTAATAAAAAAGGGGTAATTCCCCTTCTGGTCCCTCGACATTTTTGAAGACTCCCTTCACCCCCTAAATCGAATATATCTTTCAATTCTGCTTCGAAATTTGACACCCAACTTATTTTTCTTGCAATTTGGTCCATTCATGTTTCAATTTCTTTGTTTTATTCTTATTTTTATTTATTTATTTATTATATATGTATGTTATCTTTACTATTATTTTCTTTTTGTTTTTTTTCTTTTAATTTATTTTCCGTCTTGATTTATTTATTTATTATTTTTTTTTAAATTCATTATTATTTTTTTATTTTATTCATTTCATACTTATGTTTTATTTATTTTTATCTAACGTTTTGACTCATTTTTAGAATAAAGTCCAACCAATCAGAGGTAAGCAATTCGAATCATGTTTTTAAATTTTAAATTTAAATTTTAAATTTTCGTAATTAAAGACAACCGACAAATTAATTGGTATCGAAAGGGTTGTTCAAGGGTGCTAATCCTTCATTGACCGTAACCGTCCTGAACCCGACACATTTCTAGTACGATGCATATTAGGTAAGATGGTATCTACCTAAATATTTTTAAAATGATCGGTGACGACTCCAAACCATTTCATTCAAGTCGAAGCCCAATTCCGGGCCTAACCAAAAGACGGTCGCGATAATATTAAAAATATAATATTATATTATTAGAAATATTAATAAATATATTTTAAATATTTAATAATTAATATTTTGATTAAAATGATATTAAAATATTTTATTAATATTAAATTCATAAAATAAAATTATTTTGAGTATTTATTATTTGAAGTGAAAAGTTCGAAAAATGACTTACGGAAAATCATACCGTAAGTCATTTTCCAGAAAACACAAAGGAAATTTTGTTGACTAGGAAAATTGTTTACGTTGACCAACCAGTGTTCCTCCAACCAAACACTGGAAAATAAGGAAATCATTTTTCCGGAAAATGTTTTATGTGAAACAAACGGATCCTAGTTTAAATGAGAAAACATCACCTTGTGTTTGTTTCTTTTTTCTAAGATTATTCATATTGTGTTTCTTCTTCATTAAAATTTTTAATTTTTTTATATTTATTTAAAATTATGTGTGATTATATCTTTGATATAGTGTTCATGAACATTAAATAATATATTTTGCGAAATGATGATAACATCATTTCGTATTTGATTTTAATTCACTATTTTTCACTACAACAAAACTGTTATTTAGCGGCGTTTTGATAGTAAACGCCACTCATTTTAAACATATATAGGCGTTTACATTCCAAACGTCAGAAAATGGTAACGTTAGCAGTGTTTCTTCGACAAACGGCGTAGCACAGTAGTACTTTAGCAGCGCTTTTATACAAATGTCGCAATAAGTCCATCTATAATGGCGTTTTTTGACAAACGCCGCAACAGTGTAGTACTTTAGCAGCATTTTTATACAAACGTCGCAATAGGTCCATCTATAGTGGTGTTTTTTCAATAAACGCCGCAACAAGTCAATACTTTAGCTGTGTTTTTATACAAACGCTGCAATATGGTTCAACTATAGTGGCGTTTTTCAATAAATGCCGTAACATATTAGAACTTTATCGGCATTTTTATACAAACGCCGCAGTAGGGTTAACCTATTGTGGCATTTTTCTCATGAACACCGCAATAGTGTAGTGCTTTAGCGACGTTTTTATACAAATGGCGCAATAAGTTTCATCTGTTGCGACGTTTTTCCAACAAACGCAGCACCAGAGTTGTATAATTTTTTAAAAAAAGAGAAAATAACTTCAGTGACCGAAAATGCCTTATAATATACGATTTTAACCAACTTTTTTTGGATTTGCGAAAATGACCAACAAATTTGCAACGCGAACTCCAATTTCGCAACACAGGTTGGAAAATCGCAACGATAATATGTAAATTGCAATGCGAATTTGTAAATCGCAATGCGAATTTGTAAATCGCAACACATAAGTCAAATTCGTAACGCGAAATTTCAAATTCGCAACGCGAACTCCAATTTCGCAACGCGATTTTCCAAATTCGCAATGTGATTTTGTAAATTCGCAATGAGATTTTCTAATTCGCGACACTAATTCCTAATTCTCGACGCTAATTCCTAATTCTCGACGCTATTTCCTAGTTCGTGACGCTAATTCCTAATTCGCGATTCGCAACGTGATTTTGTAATTCGGAATTAACGTTGTGAATTAGGAATTAGCGTCGCGAATTCAGAATTAGCGTCGCGAATTCAGAATTAGCGTCGCGAATTCGGAAATTAGCGTCGCGAATTCGGAATTAGCATCACGAATTAGGAACAACACGGAATTTCAAATTCGTAACGCGAACTCCAATTTTGCAACGCGATTTTCCAAATTCGCAACGCGATTTTCTAATTCGCGACGCTAATTCCGAATTCGCGACGCTAATTCCGAATTCACGACGCTAATTCCGAATTCGCGACGCTAATTCCGAATTCGCGACGCTAATTCCGAATTACAAAATCGCGTTGCGAATTAGAAATTAGCGTCGCGAATTAGGAATTAGCGTCGCGAATTAGAAAATCGCGTCGCGAATTAGGAAAATCGAGTTGCGAATTACAAAATCGCGTTGCGAATCGCGAATTAGGAAATCGCGTCGCGAATTAGGAAATCGCGTTGCGAAAATGGAGTTCGTGGTGCGAATTTGAAATTACGTGTTGCGAATTTGACTTCTGTGTTGTGATTTACAAATTCGCGTTGCGATTTACATATTCGCGTAGCGATTTACATATTATCGTTGCGATTTACCTATTCACGTTGCAATTTTTGAACATGTGTTGTGAAATTAGAGTTCATGTTACGAATTTATTCGTCATTTTCGTAAATCCAAAAAAAATTAGTTAAAATCGTATATTATAAGACATTTTCGGTTATTGAAATTATTTTCTAAAAAAAAACAACCCCCAACCTCTCTCTCTCTCTCTTCGCTCTCCCTTAAATTATTTGTTTGGTCTTTCTGTTACTTCTTTTTCTCTAACCTTCGGGGTTTTTTTCAATGGCTTAATAGTAATACAAATAATTAGAGAGCAAAATCACTTCTCCAGAAATATCTCTCCAAATTCCACCAATAAATCAGGTAAAATATAACTCTTACTAGTTAATTTGCTGCGAATCACGTCCTAGCTTCGTTGTCTTTCTTTTTCTTGATCTGTGGTTTGTTGATTTATATTTTTTTCTCCATTTTTCGTTCTTTTTTGGTGAAATTTTTGCGTATGAATTAGAAAGTTTGGATTTTCTACATATCATGTAATAGTAGGGTTTGTTTTTGTTTCTGGGTCTGTTTTACATTCAATCAAAAGCTATGTTTTGTCTCTCGAATTACTATTTCTAGGGTTATATTTATGAATATGGGTGGAATTTGAAATTGGGCTTTGTTTTAGTTGTTTGAAGTAAACTTGGGTTCTGCTGGAAAATTTAAGCTCTGAATTATATGAGTTGTTGAGGTTTACTGTTGTGAATTGTAGAGCTATAACAGAATTATATGGCGTTGAATAATCGTGCTCAACCCCGAATTAGTTTAGAGTAATTGCGCTCAACCCTGAATTGGTAATTTATCAAGTCATTGAAGTGTTAGTTTCGGTAAATTGAATGCTTTAAAATTGTGTTATGTGTGCGCTTTGCTCTGTGCGTCTGTGCATGTTGTATCTGGCCAATGGTAAAGGTAATTGAGTCGGGTCTAAGACCATACATTTATGCTTCAGTGTCTACGAAGTTGACATTGTACAAGTTCCATTTTTATTGAGAGGTTGTTGACCCAGTCAGTTTGTTTTCAAGTACAATACGTTGTTCGGGAAGATAATTTCTTTCTTTGCAATTGGGGAAGGACTTGAGGAAACAACTAATGAACAACCCTTAGTGACGAGGTATATTCACTCATCCTCATCTATCAATATCAAAGGATGAAAAAACACTTCCCAATATAAGTTGTTGAAGATTCGTCAACCTTAATTTATTACAACAATTCTAGAAGAACGACAGTGGCATGATTCATTGTTTCAGCTAGTTGTACAATTAAACAAATATACATTACATACCATTGTTTCCGCTCTTAGGGTTGTTCTTGGAATGTTAAAGGGTTTGGTCACTAAGAGAGTATGTGCGGCTAGAAAACTTATAAATAAACAAAAACCTAGAACATCTTTTTAGGAATCAAAATTGGGTGAGGTAGACTGCAGATTTTGTACAAGCTGTGGGGGCTAATTCTATGGACTTTATTTTTCCTCGATAACTAGTTCGGTGGGGGGTTGATAAGTATTTGGAATCCCAATCTTCTTCAAATTTCAGATAAGTTCTTTCAATGTTTATTGCTCTAATTGGTCATGTGAGGATGTTTGTCGCGATTTGGATTTATTAATATGTATGACCCTTCTATAGATATTGAGAAAGGGTTTTCTTCTCAAAACTTTTAGCCTTTACTGGTAGATTCAAAATTCCACGGTGTCTTGGTGGAGATTTCAACGCCTCTCTACAGCCTCAGATAAAGAGTTGTTCTTGTTAAATCTAGTGTCCATAATATGTTCAAAAGCGTAGTTCAAGAGGTAGGACTCATTAATCTCCCACTTGCCGAAGGTGCATTTACTTGGTGTAGTAATCCATATCAATGGGACCAAGAGTTCAAAGTACTAAGAGCTGGGAACTTGAGTTTCAAGCAATGATGTGATGATAGTCAGAAAGTGAATTTTTATGGTGTTCTTGTTCTTCTCGTCCTTCTTTTCTTTGTACCTAAAACAGTCTTTGTTAGCTTCTGCTCAAATGCTAAGCATTATGAATCATGACTTCTAACTCTTACATGAATATTGAAAAAATGCAATAGAAATTTGTCTAAGTTCTGCTTCATTTTTATTTATTATAAAGTCTTTGGTTGTAGAATATACTTCTTTAGGTATAACTGAAGTTCCAAGTTTGTTGGTTGACATACAGCATTTGATAATGATATGAAGGAATTAATAAATTATTTATTTTCTTAGTTCTAAAGATATAATTTAATCTAACAATAGATGTGTTAACAGAATACCTAACAATTGTTAAAATTTTAACCATTTGATGCTACTGCTATGATAGACTTGAAAATGTATCTTTAGATGCTTACTTGAAATAGTATTTCAGAAATATGAAATAGATAAGAGTTGGAGGATTTGTCAAGGGTAACTGACGCCTATCGAAATGGAGTATAAACTTCTAAATTTATCTTTTGAAAAGCAAGCCAGGAGAATATGATTCTTTGCCCTTGTAGAAGTGTGCTAATATTAATTGGCACGTAAAGTTTTCTACGAGCATGTAATGTTTTGGCTTTGTTCGGGGTTATAAAAAATGGATATTCCATGGAGAGTGTACACCTCGATCTTATTCTGTGAGTAATTCTGTTTACCTTCTAATTCTCACCATTGATCTGCTAGAGAAGATGACATGGAGGGTATGTTGCGAGATTCATTTAATATGCCAGTCATCACCAACATGTTAGAGAAGATGATTGTGATTTGGTGTAATGATTTAACTGAGATGGGAAACGAATGTGATGAAGATCCAAATGGAGAAGTGGCAAAATTTATAAGTTGCTTAAAGAAATGAATGAGCAACATTATGAGGGATCAAAATATTCAAACTATTTTTGCATTTGTCTTTTCCACTTAAAATGCTTGGGAGGATGGACCGTAATTCTTTTACACTGTAATTAGAGTTTTTGACGACATGTTTCTTTTTGCAAAAATCCCTCAATCTGCTTGTTCCCTAAAATTTACCTCCATGGATTTGCATGAAACAATCATCGTTCATCTTATCAATGATAATCTTTAGTGAGAAAGTTCCCGGAAATGATATTGACATTATTGCAGTCTCCTATTGAAGAGTTGAAACAATTTTTGGTGGGTGTCGAACATATGATGTGTTAAGTAGGAGAACTTCAATTTACGTGCAGCTTTTGTGGACTATTAATGATTTCCCGCTTATAAAATCTATGTTCGAGCACCAAAGGTCGTTATGCTTGTCCTGTTGTGCTATGCAGACATGTTTAAAGTGGTTTATAATAGGAAAAAATTCTCTTAACGGACATCGTCAATGGTTAGGTTAAAATCACAGATTCATATATCAAAAAATTTGTTTGATGGACTGAAGAGTTTAGAAAAGTTCATGAACAAATAATTGGGTCTGATATCTTGTCAATGTTGAAACATATCAAGTTCACTGGAAAGATGAATCAACCACCAAATACAAGATCAAAGAAAATGCAAATAGGTTTATGATTGTGATGTTGAACAACATAGTGAGATGAGTCTGATGAAGAAGATGATCCAAATGAGGTGGATTTGTAGAAAAAATAGAAGTATTTTCTTCGAGTTACCTTATTGGAAGGATCTCATTTTAAGACATAATCTTGATGTCATGCACATTGAGAAGAATGTTTTTGATAATATTATCGGGACCATTCTCAATGTCGATAGTAAATATAAAGAGTCGACTTACTTAGTTAACATCGGAATTCGGCCTGATCTTCATCCTCAATTACTTCCTAATGGAAAATTTTGGTTACCTTCTTATATTTTTGCAATGTCGAAGAAATAAAAAGAAGTCTTTTACACGACAATGAAGGATATAAAAGTCCTAGATAGGTATGCATCAAATATATCTCGATGTGTCAGTGTTAAAGATCAAATACTTTATTCTATAAAGTCACATGATTATCATATATTGATGCAAGATTTACTGCTAGTTGCTTTACGTGGTTGCATGTTGAATAAGGTGACGTCTTGTATAATGAACTTTCCATATAATGAAAGATATTTGGGAAGTTCTGATGGTTAAGAACTGAGAAAATGCAAGATCGAGTTGCCTTGACTTTATGCAATCTGGAGAAGATATTTCCACCTTCACTCTTCACAATTATGGTGCATTTTCTAGTTCATCTCCCTCGTGAAGCTAAAGTTGGTGGACCAGTTTTCAAATGGTGGATGTATCCTATAGAGAGGTGCTAATTGACTTATATGTATTCAATATATTGAACATATCTTTTAATATAATTATTAATACAATGTTGGTTTCATTTCTAGGTTTTGTGCAAGTTGAAGTCTTTGTCGTAATAAGTGTTATCTAGAAGGATCAATTGCTTAAGGGTATTTGACAGATGAGTATATGACTTTTTGCTCTCGATATTTGCAAGATGTTGAAACAAGATTGAATTGACCAAATAGAAATGAAGTGTCCAATATTCCATACTTAGCTGAGACTTATTTGTTTGGAAGTTATGGTGAACCACTAGGCAAAGTTGAAATTGCACAGTTAGATGAGAAGTCTTGGGTACAAGCACATCAATATGTTATCCTTTACGCACATAAGTTTAACAATAAAAATCCTAATGTACTTTCTCGTGAACTTTCTTATTTCTTGTTCTTTAACCACATAATCTTCTTTATAGTGAGTTTAAATAAGTCTTAAGATCTCAGTCACGCTCCAGAAGAATACATCAATGACAAATTCAAAAGTTATTAACATAAAATTTTCATGAATGGTTAGGGCATATTGTAAGCAAATAAATCCTTACACGACACGTAAATTATGTAAAACTCTTCTTGTTTTAATTTATTGATATAAATGCTAACTGATTCACCTTTCATGCATATTAGGTTTGAAATGGGAGAGAAGTTAGTGAAGATGTTAAATGGTTTTCTCAAGGTTCGAATAGAATTGTTAAAAAATATAATGTCATCATCACTAATGGGTTCAGGTTCCACACAAAATCTCGTGAAAGATTAAGGAGGACACAAAATTGTGGAGTAGTTGTTACTTCTTCTACAACAAGTTATGCTAGTGCTAGAGAAAACCATCTTGCGGAGGGAGATGTAGAATATTATGGGATCCTTACGGATATCATCGAGTTGGATTATTATGGCAAACGAAAGATTGTGGTATTTCGGTATGATTTGGATGATGTAAATACTAATCAAGGTATTAAAAGAGATCAATTAGGTTTTACAATGGTGAACTTTTCTCGATTAATTCACACTGGTCAACAATTGATAGATGAGCCATATGTATTTTCTTCTCAAGTCAAACAAGTTTTTTACTGCCACTATCTAATGGGTGAGGGTTGGTATATTGTACTTCGTAACACTCCTAGAGACTTGATAGACATCGGGGATGGAAGTAGAGATGACATTGAAACAAGATTAGAAAATTTTCCTTTTCTAGCACAAAATTTAGATGAACCTATTACTGGTAGTAGTTCACAATTCCAATGGATTTGGGATGACATGGATGAAGATATTTATGAAAATTGGTATCATAACAATGTAGTTAGATTTTATATCTTAATTGATTAATTTATAATGTTATCATTTATATATGTTGATGTCGCCGAATATATATATTAATAGTATTGTTGTCAATAGTTACTAATATTGTTGTTTGTTTATTGCAGAGAGAGCAACGAGAGAAGCAACATTTCAAAAAAAATGAAGAACTTCAAAATTAAATTGAAGCTATGAAAAAGATGATGCAGTAGAATCAAACAAAGAATTCATCATCCTAGGTGTTTTCTTATGTTAATGATTTGTTTATGTTATTGAAAAATGTTGAACTATATTATATTTAACTTGGATGTTTGTAAACTTTAATTTATTTATGTTTTTTGTATTATTATTTAATTCGAATCGTAATTATATTTAAGATGGTTATTGGATATTGTTACAGGTTAAATTTGGGTAATACAAAATACGAAGATATGTTGAAAATCAGTTTCGATTAGCGGTGTTTTAGGGGGGAAACGCCACTAATGGAGTGCATAGTTGGCAGCGTTTTTAGGGGGGAAAACGTCGCTAAATGATCAACCTATTTATGCGTTTGTACCCAAAATGTCGCTAAATATCAAATATGTTGTGGTGTTTCTGACTAAAAATGTCGCTAAATGACCAATATAGTAAACCTGTTGCGAGAAAACTCCTATAAATATCAAACCTATTGCGGTGTTTGTGCCTAAAAAGTCGCTATATGGCGAACCTGTTACGGCGTTTGTATACTAAAATGCCGCTATATAACCTAACCTTTAGCGGCGTTTTAGTATACAAATGCCGCAACATAACTTGACTTTTAGCGGCGTTTATTAGTAGAAAACACCGCTAACAGTTGCAACATTTGTATTAGCGATTTTTTTTGCGCCGGCAACATTTTTAGCTGCGCTTTTAAACGTCGCTATAGGATAATAAAATGGCCACTATAGACCAATTATGATTTATAAATTTATACATAATATACCGTTCAAAAATGATTTTGATTATAAAATATGATATACACATTCGTCAGTACATGCTAGTCCAAAATTATATCAAGACCGATTAATGTGTAAATTGATTAGTTTTTTTAAGCTCATAAATCTGATTAAATATGTTTTGAGTTTAAACAGAAACGGGATATTGCCAAACGAGTATTAACACAAGTGACTGAGATTCAAAAATTTAAGCTTGTATGGCCAAGTTCGAATCTTACTATCGTCACTCTTGGTGGACAATCTGTAAATTCCTACGTAAATCACAATTTGGTCTTAAGTATGCATGGACTGTGGGAGCCACCCTTGACCTAAAATATTTTAGATAAAAAAAAAACAGAAACAAGAATGATGAGTTTTCGTCCAACTCAAAAGATCCTGGGATCAAATTTTATCATATCACAATCAATAAGTTAATGTACAACTCAGACGTTACCAATGTTTTAATAAAAAAAATGATGAGTTTGGAACATATGAATGTTGAGAGACCCTTTTGTAACTTTTAATTGTAAGAGAGCTCAATAAAGTAGTTTCCTATAATTGAAGGATTATTTTGTAACTTTTAATAATCGAGCGACACAACAAAGTGACTCTCTATAGTAGGATGACAATTTGTGTATTTTGCTATTTTCTTATAACTTTAATTTTTTTTTTTTGGTCCTTTACATACAAACTTACACAAAATCTGCGGAAGACGTGTTATTCCTAGGATATGTCATGTAGGCAATATATACATGCAGTTATTATTAGTGTATTTTTTTGGTTTCGAGTGTCATGTATATAAAAGTAGGTCCAATCATTTACACTTCTATTAAATTCCATTTGAAGAATATTATTTCAATAAATAACCTCTAAGGAATGCTATCTTGATATTTATTTATTTTTTTAAGATGCAATATATAGGTAAAAGAATCACAAGCTAGCTGATAATAAACTGATAAACGCAATTATCACTGGAATTCAAGGCCCTAAAAATATGAAAGAAAACGCAAAACCAGAAGACTCCAATCCTCCGTCCACCGTAGACGACACCAAAAAACGCCTCCTCCCCGCCGACCTTCATTCTCGCTCGTACCTATTGTTTTTTCTTTTCCAAATCTATCTGCTCTGAGTCTCTTCTTTGATTTAAATTGCAAAATTTCCTTTTTTACCGGGAATGTTTAAACTCTTCGCCATGGAATCCGAGTTTGAAAAGGAGCGGAAAAGTTAAAAAGAAGCTGGAAGATTACCTAGATCCGATCCTTCTGGCGGCGCTTTCATCCAAGATTGGACGTTCAAAGAAGGCAAAATTAGAGACGAAGTTCAAGAGAGATGGTTACGGATTTGAGTGGCCTGTTGACGAACTCAATGTGTTTGCGGAAGATGATTCGAGCCATTCTAACAGAGGGAGCCGGAGAAACGAAGCTTTTGATCTCAACAATGATTACGATGTAATCGGCGATATCGATTCCTCGTTTCAGCGTTTCGAGGAAACGGCGTTGAAGAAATTTCAACATTGAAGATTCGAAAATGCAAAAAAGTTGAGCTGAAGTTCATTGGTGAAGGAATTCGCGAGCTAGCTTGGATCAAAGGTTTGCTTCCTCATCCCCTATCCCTATGTTCTGTTTCCAATATTCTTGTTTTTTCTGATATCATTTTTTAATCTTATAAAAACCATAATCATATAATCTACAAGGTTTAGTCTTCGTAGCTTAATGCCTGGTACATCACCATTCAAAATTTTAATACCATGCCTTTAAAAAATTTTAATACCATGCCTTTAAAAATTTTAGTTTTTGTTTCATTTTATTACTCCCATTAAAAATTTAACGTTAATTTAACAACTAGACTTATCTTTATTAACGATAGTCTTCGATCAATTTCCTTAGTTTTATAAGGGTATATATATTTTTCAAAGAATGAAACATTCTTTGATTCTAATATTTTGTTCTTGTGAATCTCAGAGTTCTTTGATTTATACACAATATATCGATATTTTGCTATAACCTATGTAACCAATGAAAATATAATCTATCATTTTGGGTCTATTTTCATTTCCCTAGATAATGAGATCATTATGTTTACAAGACACCCCACATTTTTAAGTAGTTGTAGAAAGGTTTTCTACCTTTCCATAACTCATATGTTGAATTGTATTTTCTTTTCGGAGAACCTTATTTAAAATGTAATTAGCTAAAAAAACATCTTCCCCACATGTTATGTGATAACCTAGAACTTCTTAGCTTTGTGTTCTTCATTTCCTTTTAAGATTCAATTCTTCCGCTTTGCTACTCCATTTAATTTAGAAGAGTATGACGATGTCACTTCATGAATAATATCATGTTGTGCACAATATTAATCAAATGGTTAAATTTATTTACCACCATAACCATTTTTTACCACCTTAATAATTTTTATTAAGTTGATTTTCAACTTCCAATTTATATAGAATAAATTTCTCTGTAGCTTTATTTTTGCTATTTAGCAAATGTAGAGCGATACTTTTTGCTATCACCAATGAAGGTAATAAAATATGTATTCCCCTCATTTGTGCTATCATTACAAATTTAAGAACTTGGTTACTACAATTTCCTTAGTATCTGTTACACCCTAAATTAGTATTACACACAGTTGATTGATCTGAATGCCACACAGAACCACTGGAGTGGCTAACCCAAAAATTTTCTTTACTTACTTAGTTAAAAGATTATTTGTACATACTCATAATAAAACAATTCGACCACAATTTAAAATTAAAGTTTTTACATCAGCAACTCCCAAAGTAAATAAATCAAAATATACATACCAAAGTTTTAAATAGTTATGACTCAGAAATACAAAAAGAGGTTTACAGATATACATGCCCTCTATAGGAATAATCTCAAGATGTACTCTGTACTAGCTCGGTCTAGATCACTACTGCTCAAAAGGCTCCACAACTGTTCCTCTACTAAATTGCGTAAGGAAACAAATTCCAAACGTTGAGCTAACTAGCTCAGTACCACACTAACAGCTAATCCATACTAACAACTAAGCCATACTAACAATGTTCATTAAACGCTCAAGCTATCAACCAAGATAAAATGGTGAGTATACTTATATATTGCACCCTCTACTCTATGGTAGATACCATGGTGTAATTGAGGGTTCTATATCTCAAAGCTCACGCACCCCTCTAGTCTACCGAGGATGTGGCCCGAAATCTCTACATCGGACACAATACCCTCAACTAACCCACCCCTCGCGAGTGTCAAACCTTGTGCCCTAGTTAGTCAGTTTAAAGTACCTTGCACTCAAGTTTTATGTCACCCTAATTGATCTCGTTTCTAATGTGATTAAGCATTTTTATTGCTTTCATTGGTAGTCTTATTTGAAAGTAATTAGAGCTTTTTGGGAAACCTTGCTTGCCTCTTAAAAATCTCTTGGTTATTAAAGCCCAAATTCGTACCCTGGTATAGATACTAGCCTTACAGTATCAATATCGTCTCTTAAGTATCGATACCCAACTCTAGGTATCGATACCCTAGTTCTAATTCTTATTGAAAGAAAAAAGAAGTATTGATACTCATATAGGGAGTATCGATATTCAGACTCTGGGTATCGATACTCCCTAGAGTACTAATACCAAAATTGTATTCTGGAAAACTGATTTCGATACCAAGCACCCAAGTCTCGATACTGATCCCTTAGTATCGATACTCCTTTAAGGGGTATATATACTGCCCTAATAAACTCCATAAATTTTATGTTTGATACAAGAACAATATCAATGTTGTTTGTCTAGTACCGATACTTACCCTCGAAAGTGCCCAAATGCCCTATTTGGGCACTCAAACTCACCCACATTGCTATTTTGAGGTTCCTATTTTTTATTAGTGTCTTATGTGATCATAAAGGGTCATAAATAAGGCTTTAAAACATGTTAAAAACCTAAATCATGAAATCTACCATGAAAATGCTCAATATACTTTAAACTCAACTAATATGTTATCTTGCATTTCTAATTACCCACTAAAGGTATCAAGGAGTTGTGAATGTTTTACCTTGAATTCTTGGCTGCTAGCAAAGCCCTCAAATCACTCAAGAGGTAATTTCTATTTTCCCCTTTCTCTTGAGCTTTCTCCCACTTCTTTCACTAATCGATAGTAAGAAAAAGGAATTACTAAATTAACTAGGTTGTTGGATTAAAAATAAGGACGCTTCCTAGAACTTGAATCTAAGAATCCATAAATTCTTTTAAACCTCTCAAAAAACCCATATTTGACTTATATGGCCAAAAAATTGTGATATGGAGCTTAAATTGAAGTTAGAAGGATAGGGATTAATATTCTCACCTTGGGTTAACCAAACTAAACTTGAAAGGCTTGAAATCTTCACTTGAAGGATGAATAAAAAGAGAAGAAAGATGAGATGAAATGATAAGTGTTTGGTGAGTGATTTTGGGGGGAGTGGTTAACGTAAAACATATAAAAAGGGAAAAGGGTTTTCAGCTTCCAAAATGACAAGGGGAAATTACACTTTTAGTCCCTTCAATAGTTCTCTTGGGCCCAACTAAAGCCCACCATCACTAAACTTGATCCAAACTATTCTAATAGGTTCTTTGGCTCAAATTATGGGTCTCTGGTTGAATCAAACTACTAACCTGGAATTCGGGGTATTACAATACCAATATCTTTCATTTTGTATTTTTGGTCTAATATCATTCATACTTTAGTAATTTTAAAAATTGTACACTTTATAACGTGTATCATATAAGGCTTTGAAAATGTGATTACATCATAGAAAAACAATTTGTATTCATGATTTTATTTGAGACCTCGTTTGGAAGCAATACTCTAGATTTTGTTGAATAAAATCAGTAGTCAATGTTACTTCCAGTAATAAATTTAGTTAAACAGATTTTTTCACAACAAAATTGAATAAATCATGTTTATTCAAATTACTTCTTATTTGGAAAAGTAAAACAAGTAACCTGTTAAAACGACAATAATTAAATTCTGGAAAGAAAAATTATTTACAAGATTTCATTTTACAAACATGTCGAGATTTCTAAGAAATAAATTTAACGATTTATTTTTTTACAAAATAGAAACATACTTGATTCCCATAAAATAAATTCAATGATTTATTTTATTTTTACAAAGTAGAATTATACATGATTTTCAAGAAAGTAAATTTAATAATTCATTTCCTTTTTACAAAACAAAATCATATAAGATTTCTAGAAAATAAATTAAATAATTTATTTTCTTTTACAAAACATAATCATATAAATTTCCAAGAAAATAAATTAAATGATTTATTTCCGTTTACAAAATGGACACGTTCAAGACTCCTAAGAAAATAAATTCAACAATTTATTTCTTTTTACATAATAGAATCATTCGAGATTTCCAAAAAAAATATAAATCCAACAATTTATATTGTTTTAAGCATAGAATCATTCAAGATTCTCAACAAAATAAATTCAACAATTTATTTCGTTTTTCACAATAGAATTATTAAAGATTCTCTAGAAAATAAATTCAATAATTTATTTCTTTATTTAAGATTCCAAAGAAAATAAATTTAACAATTTATTTCCTTTTAAAAGGTAGAATCATTAAGGATTCCCAAGAAAATAAATTTAACAATTTATTTTCTTTTACAAAATAGAATCATTTGAAATTCTCAAGAAAATAAATTCAAAGGTTTATCTTCCTTACAAAATTAGAATCAAAGCGAGTTTCTAATTGTGAAATGAATCCAGTGATTTATTGTTCCCCTTTTTTAAGGTTATATCATATGTTAAACGACTAGATCAGTAGTACTAAAAGGTTAATCAAATATATCACGACAACTCAATTCTGTTTAACAAATAGAAATCAAAAGGAATCAATCCTTTAATTTTAGTAACCAAATCATTTGATTTTGATTCTTTCAACCCAATAATCAAAAGAAACTAATCATTTGATTTTAATTTTGACAACCCAGTAATCAAAAGAAACTAATTGTTTGATTTTAATTTTCCAACCTAGTAATCAGAAGGAACTAATCCTTTGGTTTTACTTTTGACAACCCAAATAATCAAAAGTCTTGGATTAAACTTTGAATCCATTTATATCTACAAAATTTCTCAAAAGAAATCATTAGTAGAATAATAAAATTTATAGTGTTATTAAATTATTAATAAATGTTAGAGAAAATAACCTCAGTGACCAAAAATGCCTTATAATATACGATTTTAACCAACTTTTGTTGGATTTGCCAAAATGACCAACTAAATCGCAATGCGATCGATAATTCGCAACGCGATCTTCGGTATCGCAAATCAGTTTCCAGATTCGCAACGCGATTCGGACTATCGCATTGTGATTTTCCAAATTCGCGTTACAATTTTCCTAATTCGCAATGCGAATACGTAAATCGCAATGCGAATTTGGAAAATCGCAATGCGATTACGTAAATCACAATGCGAATACGTAAATCGGAATGCGAATACGTAAATCGCAATGTGAATACGTAAATCGCAACGTGAATCTGACTATCGCAACGAGATTCTGACTATCGCAACGAGATTCTGACTATCGCAATACTGAATTTCAAATTCGCAACTCAATTTCTGAATTCGCAACAGGTTTTAGTTTCGCAACACAAATGTTTTGGGTATATAACTACGCAGCAGCAACAACGCATAACCTAAATCCCTAAATCGCAACTCATTCCATCTCCATCTATCACTCTCTCCGGCGACATCCGTTCCTATATCCAACGACATCCTTCCCTATCCGGCAACAGGTTTTAGTTTCGCAGCTCGTTTGTTTAGTAAATTAATTTACAATAATGAAATCATCTAATGTTGATCATGTTTGGATAGATTTGTATTTTGGAGGGTCATGGGAGAATGTTCATGGTGTTTTACAATATATGCCTTTACCCATGAATCTTCAACTAAAACTGTCATTAAAAAGTTAACTTATGAAACTCTAATGTTATGTGTTGCAAATAAATTGAATTTAGAGCCTCTAAGTGGATTTAGGCTATCTTATCAGAGAAATGGTAAAGTTTATTTGTTAACCGACAATGAAGATGTTGAATGATTCATTGCTTACATTAGTGTTTTAAGTGATGATGTTACATTGTATGTTGTTGAACCTAGAAGTAGTGAAGTTGGGTCAGTAGCGGGTAGTAATCAACTAAGTTTTTCAACCCCAGTTTATGGTGCTCAAAATTTAATGGTTCCACCACAATTTAATCACCAAGCAAATATTGTTTCACCATATTTCCAATACCAAACACAATCTCAAAACCCACAACATTTCCCTAATCCAAATCCCAATCAAGTTTCAGCACCAAATTCTGGTTTTCGTATTGACCAGTTAGACGATGATGAGCCAACAGAAAAAATTATGAGTACTAGTCAGTATTCGAAATTTGATCTTGGTCAATACCCGAACTTTGATCTTGGTCAATACTCGGATTTTGATGATTTTTCAGAAGAAGAAACAGACCCTGCGTGTAATGATTTTGATATTGGTCAATACCCGAAATTTGATGATGAAACAGCCGTTGCCGAGGAAGATGTTGTTGATGATAATGAGGAGGAAGTTACGACTGTAAATGAACATGTTGAACATCCATTCTGTAATTCATATAACCCTGAAAAAGAAAAAGAAGAAGAAAAAATCCCCAAAGAAAAGTCCCCGAAGAAAATGCCACGGGAGTATAACTGGAATATGCCAGAATTACTTCAGATACCGGAAGAAGAGTTGGTAAAGATAGCAGTTGATCGTTATACAAAAATTATTCGTATCAAGAAAGATAATTGTTTTGATACAAAGGAAGACTTGAAGATAGCTTTGTATACGAAATGTGTGGAAGATAGCTATCAACTAAAAGTTAACAAATCAAGCAAAGATCGTTTCGAAACAAGGTGTATGATTGACAAAAACTGTACGTGGCGTATGATTGCAAAGAGGATAAAAGATTGCAAAATGTTTCAAGTTAGGAATTTTATTGATAAACATACATGTTCAAGAACCCAAGTTTTTCCTCACCATAGACAGGCAAACAAAAAGGTGTTGGGTGGTTTTCTGGCTGAGTTAATGTTTTTGAATGGCAGGGTATATCGGGGACATGAAATTATGACTGACATGAATGCTCGGTTCAAGATTAGTATCTCATATTCTCAAGCTTGGAGAGCCAAATGTTATGCCTTGAAATTGTTGAGGGGGTCGCCAGAAGCATCGTTTGCCCAACTGCCGGCTTATTGTCACAATTTAAAGCTGAAAAATCATGGGTCGGTAACTCATATCAAAACAGATAGAGATGGACGCTTTGAGTTGTTGTTTATCGCCATTGGTGCTGCGGTTAGTAAATCAATATAATTTTGTTGACTCATTTTTGTTAGTTACATGCATTTCACAATTTAATGATTATATTTCTTGTGTATAGGATTTTTTAGATTCGTTCGTTTATTACTTGCATGCGCCCAATTATTATAGTTGACGGAGCACATTTAAAAGGTCGATACCTTGGAGTAAACTTATTAGCAGTAGCCATGGATGCTAACAATGGGATACTGCCAATAGCTTATGAGGTTGGCAAATCTGAAACCTCTGATTCATGGACATGGTTTATGGGGCATCTTAGGGATTGCATAGGTCCTATTAGCAATCTGACAATCATATCCGATAGAGCAAACTCAATTGACAACGCTGTTAGAAGGTGTTTCCCAGATGCTTTTTCATGGACTTTGTGGTGTTCATTTGTATAGAAATCTAAAATCAAGGTTTGCTGGTATAAAAAATCAAAAATGGACATACTGGAAGGCTGTAAAAGCTTATCGGAAAGTGGATTTTAATAAGCATATAAACTGTTTAAGACGTGTTTTGCCTCAGTGTGCTCAAACACTAGAAGATGTCGGGTTTGAAAGATGGTCAAGAGTACATCAACTTGGAGCAAGATATATGGTTTCATGACGTCTAATAGTGCAGAATCAATCAACGCTCTAAGTCGTCATTCACGGAAATTACCCATTACTATGTTAATGGAGTTTTTTTGAGCCTCTATTCAACAGTGGTACTACAAGAAAAGAAACCATGCAGGTATTATTTCTTTAAATTCGTAACTTATCATATATTTTACTAAGTATTATTTATTTAAATTTACAGGAACATTGGAACATCGTGTTACACCATGGACTGAAAAAAAGATAACGAAACGTGTTGTGAAGTCAACGTCATGGAGAGTTGAACCATGTTCAAACACTTTGTTTGAAGTACTGGATAATAACTTAAATGGGCTTGTCGATCTAAATGCAAAGACGTGTAGTTGTATGAAATGGCAAACATCTGGTTATCCGTGTGGCCATGTTATAAAAGTTTCTCTTCATCTAAACCAAGATGATTCAAGCGCATACGCTATGGATTGCTACACTACAGAAGTATATCGACAGACTTATGTCGAGATTGTCTACCCTATTCCACATCCTTCTGAGTTGGACATACCAGATGGCTTACAAACAGTTTTTCCACCAGCCATGGACAGAAGGCTACCTGGCCGACCAAAAAGTCACGATCGTATACCGTCTAAGGGTGAAGAGAAGAAGAGATCGACATATAGTCGGTGCAAGGAAAGTGGTCATACAAGGTTGACATGTGGATCACCAGTGCCATCACAATCATCTTTTCCTCTACCAAAATATGGATCCTCATCAAAATCCCAATCACAACCGGCTTCACCTTTTTGGACTGTTAACTTAGGTGATTTTTAAATGCAAACGTTGTATTATGTGTATATTATGTGTGAACTTTTAACATTTTCAGTTAGGCATGTATTAGTAACTTGAGTTTGAACATTGCTATGATATGTTCAGTTGTTATCACTTATTAGACATTCATTTGACTATCGCAACGCGGAAATCGCAATGCGAATATGACTATCGCAACACGGAAATGACTATCGCAACGCGGAATTGACTATCGCAACGCGGAAATGACTATCGCAACGAGAGAATCGCAATGCGAAATGAAAATCGCAATGAGTGAATCGCAATGCGAAAATGAAAATCGCAATGCGAATTTGCGATAGTCTGTTTTGCATTCAACATAATGCAGATTGAAATCAACAAATAACCTATTACATTTCAATCAATTAAACAAGCACAAATAATAATTATGTACACATCAATTAAACAAATCAATATTTACAAATCATCTTTTACAAATCAATTAAACAATAAAAAAATAATAATAAGAATTATTTCCACATCAATTATTGAATCAAATTTTGCACCCATACATCCATTTCACGCAGCTCATTTCAGGATTAACCTGCAGAAACCAAACATTGAATCAACAACACTTTCTACACATCTAAAACCTACAAATAGCAAATTATTGAATTCTAGCTACTTAACCAAACATTTTCAAACCAAAAAGAGTATATATGTTTAACAACACTTGCATTTGACTTACAAATTGTTTATGGACACTTTCATAACGCGGATGCAAGTAGGCAGCGTCTCGCATATATCGCTCTAGCCATAAAATGCCGAAACCACAAGCCTACTGCACCTCTATCTCTATCGGTGGGAGGTAGAAACTGTGTACTTCCTATCGTCAAACGCTTCAAGAACATGCATACGAGAGGACCACAATCCCCTCTGGCTTCCTTCGTTTGTTGTGGCGCGGTCTCGTCTCTGATAACTGTAACATTGAACTTCTTTGGCTTCTTGTTTCCAAAATTAGTCCAATAATTAATTGCATCTAAGAATTTAGCCAAATGAGAGCTCCATCCCTTAATAATATCTCTCAAATCAGACAATGATATGTAATTTATCATGCTGTCATATACTATTGTCTTTAGGGATGGGAGTTGAAGCTCGACGAGAAGCCAATGAGTACGTTCCAAAACAGGGATAAACACCTGCATCGAAATGTAATAATTCGAATTGCGCACTTATTTATGAACACCTTTAAAATATTTAAACAAATATACTAACCTTATCGACCTCCCACCATGCAGGATAAAGTTTAGCTTGTCCATTAGCCAACACATATGATTCCCGTCGTTGATTCTTCAAGTGAACTACGTGAAAAGACGTCGGCATAATTGTATATCACGTTTGTTTTATATTTTTCTTCAATTTCCTTACAATTAGAAGACATGTCACCCATGCAACAATATGGTGTTTTACAAAAAAAGACATATATTAGTGAATTACATAAATTTTAAAAAAAATTAATCAAACTGAAATATAAGAAGAAATATAAGACTTACCCCCCATCGAAATAGACATTGTCTTCAACCCCTAATAATACACCCCACCAAGACCGTTCAATCAACAAATGCATATCATCGTTGAGTTTGTATATGTCAGCGTAACACCCTTGGCTCCGCTCATGTAGATAAAATCAACTGCGGTCTTAGCCCAAAGGGTATTATCCAGAATTGTTTCCGGTAGTTGTTTCCTCTCCACTTCATCTGCCGGAATGGTACTGGCCGGTAACTTATACGAAAGCCAACAATCATCCATCATGTCTGGCACGTGAGGGGGCTTCCCAATAATTTGATATATTACGCCGTGTGAATCGGGCTCTAGAATGTTGGGAGGGACCTCTTAAACGATGACAGTGGCCTCTTGAACGGTGGGAGGGGACTCTTGAGGGATGATAGGAGCCTCTTGAACGATAGGGGAGGCCTCTTGAACAATGACAAGTGAGTCGGGCTTTTTCTTACAGATTCTTCGCACTATTGGGGTGAACGGAGACGTAATGGCACGTGCACGCCGTCTGATGCGTGAGCTTCTTCTTGCAAGAAAAACCCGACGTAGAGCATCCACCTTAGCGGGCCGCTAAAAATAAATTAATACATAAATCAGTAAATAAACAGACATGATATTAAACAGTGAAAACAAAGACAAATATATTTCAAACTTGCACGGTATTCACCCAAGTCATTATTATATCATTGTTCACAAAATGCATCAGATAACATTCCAGAAGTAAGCACTTATATAAACATTTAAAAGGACAACATATAGGTTTAGTGCAGGTTCAATGACAACATAAAGAGTAGTAGTTTATTCTTGAAACTTAATTTTTCAACACTGTGAAGTTAGTATTTGTCTTTTGGTTGAAGTAATGCAATTCATTCAAGTTTCAATTTGCAGAAGAAGAATAGAATTTGAAACTTAAAATCGCAACGCGAAAATGACTATCGCAATGCGAATTTGACTATCGCAACGAGAGAATCGCAATGCGATTTTCATTTCGTATTATGATTCTTTCGTTGCGATAGTCAAATTCGCATTGCGATAGTCAAATTCGCATTGCGATAGTCATTTTCGCATTGCGATAGTCATTTTCGCATTGCGATTTTGTTGTTGCGATTTTCATTTCGCATTGCGATTCTCTCGTTACGATAGTCATTTTCGCGTTGCGATAGTCATTTTCGCATTGCGATAGTAAACTATTCTTCTTCTGCAAATTGAAACTTGAATGGATTGCAATACTTCAACCAAAGGACAACCAAAAACAAATACTAACTTCACAGGGTTAAAGAATAAACAGTTAAACAGTATTGGCAGCAACCGAATGAATTTACTAAGCAATCTAAGTGAAATTACGAGTAAATTTATCATCAAGTTAAATATGAAAAATATTAAACTTACCTCGTTGCATATAGTATGAACCTCGTTCTGCAACGATGCTACAATCTCACGTAGAGCTGCTACCTCACCACGTAAAGTAGACACCTCAACACGCCATGCACCATTGTCATCGCGTAAAGTACCGACCTCCTCACGCAAGGTATTGACCTCATTACGTAACTCCCCTAACTCATCCCGTGGAGGTAGAGGTGGAGAACAGGGAGATAAACGTCGTGGCATCTTTTCCGGTCGCCTATCATGAGGTGATGGTGGAAAAGAGGCTCGATGATATGATAGAATAGGTGATGACTCTCGTTGTGGAGGTGTATATTCGGGTCGATCAAGTGATGGCTCTGGGTGAGGTGATGGCTCTCGAAGTGGTGGCTGCTCATCATCCGTGCCATCAAAAAAAAGCTAGCTTGCCACCAATCAGTGGCAAGCTCAGCTTCCGTGGGTGTCAGCCTCTGTAATGGAGTGTTGGCCTCCTAACAATATAAAATCTCAAACAAAGTTAAACGTGTACTAGTAATAACTTGTTTATTGTAGTATACGATAGTAAATCTTCCCATTGCTGCAAGGATCGTTTCCTCTTCCAGGAAATAGCCCTAGGAATATCATTAGAAGTTTTTAATGCATATGTCTGCATGGCGGGAAAGGCCTCAAATATCCAAATCTACAAACAATATAATAACAAACATTAGTAATTGTTAAAGAATTAATTATAATTTTGGAAAAATTATATAAAAATTATTACCTTAAAGGCCCAAATAAAGCCTGACAAAGTGTATTTGGAACCATCGCCACGCAAACTTTTCCGATCATCAAAGGCAAACGACAACTTATTCCATGTAGCTCTCCATAGATATGAACCCCACGGAAACAGGTTCCATGCATTTAGGTCCTCTACCAATTTAATTAGATCATTAGGAATAGGTTGTCGGGCCTCTCTGCCTAAAAAGCCAGCTTGCAAAAGTATTAGAAGGCATACTCGGACAACATCGACGTCATCCATCAGAGTAAAACCATATTTCTTATTCAATAATCTCGTCAAGTCTTCCACGTGTAAATTCGACTTCTCCGTTGATAGCTTAGGAAAAACTCGGGAAAACTATGATAAGCGGGTAATATGTCTAGTGTACCGATCTACATCATCGTGTCCGAAGAGTAGACCGGTGATTAAGCAAAACTCCTCCCACCCAAAACACGTATACGCCAGTGGAAAATCAAACCATATCTCTTCATCACGACGTTGTATAGTCTCTGGTAGATCGCTAGTCATGGTTTAAAGAAACAGATGAGTCAACAAAGCATCTCCACCCGGATGTTGTACTTTCAGCCATGGCCCGAAGCAAGTATCCTCAAATATTTTTCTTTGTGTAGGTGAAAGCTTCAACACAATTGTTTTGGCCAGACTTACTTTATTTCTTAAGGTCAATTGAGCCAAATAAAAGTTCTGCAAAAACAATAAACATACCAATTTAGATATACCAAAAACTACACTGTGAAGATATAACAAGAACAATAAACATAAAGAGTAGTAGTTTATTCTTCAAACTTAAATTTGCAACACTGTGAATTTAGTATTGGTTTTTTTTTTGTTGAAGTAATGCAATTCATTCAAGTTTCAATTTGCAGAAGAAGAATAGTTTCTGAAACTTTAAATCGCAACACGAAAATGAAAATCGCAACACGAAAATTACTATTGCAACTCGAATTTGACTATCGCAACGCGAAATGAAAATCGCTAATTTGGTTGATTTTCCATTTCTGACCGTGAATGATTTCGCCGGAGATGGAGACTGATATCGTCGGAGATGGGGACTGATTTCGTCGGAGATGGGGACGGATGTCGCCTTAGAGAGTGAGAGATGGAGATGAGACTGAGTTGTGATTTAGGGTTTTAAGTTATGAGTTACGATTACGGGATATACTGTGGACGGTTTAGTGTTCCGATATATTAATATATTCGTGTTTGGAATTTGAAAAAAAAAATACGCGTTGGATACGAATGGCGCTATGTAAATCGCATTGCGATAGTCAGATTCACGTTGTGATTTACATATTCGCATTGCGATTTACGTATTCGCATTGCGATTTACGTATTCGCATTGCGATTTACGTATTCGCTTTGCGATTTACGTATTCGCATTGCGATTTACATATTCGCATTGCGATTTACGTATTCGCATTACGATTTACGTATACGAATTGCGATTTACGTATTCGCATTACGAATTAGAAAAATCGCAACGCGAATTTGGAAAATCGCAATGCGATAGTCAGAATCGCGTTGCGAATCTGGAAACTGATTTGCGATACCGGAGATCGTGTTGCGAATTATCGATCGCATTGCGATTTAGTTGGTCATTTTGGCAAATCCAAAATAAGTTAGTTAAAATCGTATATTATAAGGCATTTTTTGGTCACTGAGGTTATTTTCTCTAAATGTTATAATACTTATAAATATCAAGATATTCTTTATGTATGTCATATTTAATATTTTATATTGAAAGGTCAAAATAATTATAAGGTAATAAAATCATAACCTTAATCAGTGGCGGATCCAGGAATTAAAAAATGGGGTCTAAAATCACCAGAAAGTCATCGGTGAACGGCATCGTGGCGAGTGGTTTAGGCTTAAGAGACTAAGAATTGATTAGTAGTGGGGTTTGGAGGCTCGGAGCCTGTGGATTTGAACAAAAACGTAAAAGAGAAGATTTAGTAATAGCTTAATTCTGTACTATACTTTTATCCAACCAATAGGATAGAAAAATCGAGGGTGTTTTGATAATTTCAACTAAGTATCACACTCAATACGATTATTTTAATTAACTATATAACCCACTAACTCATTAGACTAAGTGCTCCAATAAAAGGAAAAATAGTCTCATCAACCTTTTTCTTTTAACTTTTGAATTTTTTAAACTTAAAAAGAATACAATTAGATTGAATTCTTCCCAATAAAATAAAACCCATTTGTCTTATAGCTCTTATAGTAAATATAACGTTGAAGCTAATACAAAGGGTGTGCACAAATTTCAACAACAAAAAATTGTGTAGAAAAGTAAAATAAAAAAAAATGTGTGCAGAATTTTTATTTTTGATATCATACATTAACTATTGGTATTTTTTAAAATAAAATAGGTATGAAGATGCTACTTTGTGGGCCACATAGGTACGCCCCTGACCTTAATTTCATGAACAATATCATGATGTACTTTTATGAGTGAAATTTTACCATAATGATATTATCAAATAATACCATAACTTAGAAAGAATTATTTTTTTAGTTGGCCCACGTCAGTAAAGTTATAGGCAACAATCCCATATAAAAAATTTTACATATGCAAAGAACCATATTGATTCTTTATTACAGAATCAACATTAAAAAAAAAATCAGTAACCAATGTTATTTTAGTGATAATTTCTATTAAATAGATTTTTTCACTTTCAGATTATGCAAATTAACCTGTTAAAACGACATGATAATTCTCTAAATAAATTTATTTGTTTATCTCAATTTCGGAAAGATTTTCGAATCTTCTTAGATTAAAGCAAGGTAAAAGATAGAATTCATCTTAAGATTGTTAGGATTAGAACAATATGAGATGTTAAAATAAAAAATATTTAAATAATCAAAAAGAAAGGTATAGAAATAAATACACGATTTTTG
Source organism: Hibiscus syriacus (assembly GCF_006381635.1). Classification (NCBI taxonomy): domain Eukaryota; kingdom Viridiplantae; phylum Streptophyta; class Magnoliopsida; order Malvales; family Malvaceae; genus Hibiscus; species Hibiscus syriacus. The sequence goes on along the minus strand of NW_024062743.1, from coordinate 5,602,601 downwards.
ACAAATTAAACGAACGAAAATGAGTTGAGGTTTGTAGCTACACGGTTTCCTTAAGATAGATTTTCGATCACTCCTATGGTTCTTGAGTTCATTGGTCTTCTGTCTCCTAAGGTACAACAACTAAATGATCATCTACAGAGACAAACTATATTCTTATCTTCATTTATAACTGAAAAATTATAGGAGAAGAAAATAATTCTTTTTTGAGTTGTGTTTCAACCTAATCAGTTTACACGATATTTTTAAGGGTTTCATATTGTGAACTATTTGAAATTGTTGACCTAATGAAACATTTAACTAATGAGAATCAAATAATTTTCAAAATTATTGTTTTGATTGAAGTAACATTTTAATATTTATTATTTTAATTCCAAAAACAAAATTTTGAGGAAAAATATTTTAAATTTGAGTTAAAATATCTATAAGTCCATGGATGACTTGATCGGTTCAGGCATTTCGTTATCTATATCATGTATGTATGCATATCTACGAACCAACAATCGGTTCCACATTTTTTTCAACAACATTTGGATTAATTTCTCATAAAAAACCTATCGAATTATTCTAACATAGAGACATTAAACTGGACTCGCAAGAGTTCACAAATGCTTATTCTTTTGAACAATGGGTCGTTAAGTAAGTTCAACTCTCAAGTTGCATAGATCGTGTGTGGCCTTGTCTGCAGATTTTATTTTTTCTTAAAACACATAATGTGCGAGTATCTCGTAATACTTATTTTTAACTTTCACATATATAATTATAATTTTGACTATAATAAAAAGATCAAAACTATAATTTAATTGTTCTTTAAATTTTTTTTATTATTCTAGTGGATTATAAGAGGTATTAATCTCGTGGATTATAAGTGATAGTATTTGTTTTGAAAGCTTTCAATTATTTGACAATAAATACTCAAATACATGTAGTTGTTAGTGCTCAAACTTAAGTTCTTTAAGGATTACAATCATTATTTTAACCATTAAAATCACTTGATTTGTACAAAATCTTTTTTATTTGATATTTGAGTGTTCAATTAAAACAATAATATTAATTTGCGTAGTGCAGCATGTGGCATGCAAGCATAAGTATCTCATGAACCCAATGCTTTGTTGGCCCATATAATTCAAACATGAAATTTTTTTTATTAAGTTGTTGGTACTCAAACTCGTAACCTCTAAGAATAACAATGATTCGTTTAACTACTTAGGCAAGTTGGTTCATGTTTAAAACATGAAAATCGTTAAATACTGATAAATGATATTGATTATAAGAAGATAAGATATAATAGGAAGGGAAATCCAATTAAAACATTCCTTAAATTTAATTAAAGCAATAAACAAAATGCATACTTTGCCTTGTTCGTTTGGCAAAAGAGGGGGGAAAAACAAATGGCTTCTGTATGAGAACCATGGGTAATGGAAAATGGAAACCTGAAGGGATCGAGCAAGGAGAATCGCCATGGAAGGACTGCACATAACATGTCTTCATCTTCATTGCGTAAGAAGTCCGATTTGACCCTTGTTTCCAAGGTTCGATGTGGAACCCTTAGGCGGTTGTTGGTCAATCTTCAAGAGGTCATTCTAGGAGCTAAGCTCTCGGTTCTCTTCCCCGCTATTCCATTGGCCGTTGTTGCCCACACCTATGGGTTTGCAAGAGTCGGTTCCTTTCCCCCCTTTTCTTCTTTGATTAGGCAACGATTTGTTATCATATTTCAAACTTATTTTGTTTGAAAATTGTACTGAAATCTTATGAACTTTTTTTGTAAACAGGCCTGGATTTTTGCGTTGAGTTTGATCGGACTTACACCACTGGCTGAACGAGTTAGATTTCCGGTGAGAAAGCCAGATTATTCGTGTTACAGCTCGTATTACTCCTTTTGTCTTTTTCTTTTTAAATTTTAAAATAATCCTATTCAAAATATATTATTAAAAAATTAAAATATTTATGGATCTCTTTTTAAAATTAATTTTATCATTTTTAATTAAATATATCTTTTAAAACTATTTATTTATTAATTATTTTTGTGACAGATTTATTATTTATCAATTATTTCTGTTTCATTATATAATCTACCCTTTTTTTAAGTCTAAATTGAAGTTGACAAATATTCTTTTGCTTTCTGCGACATGCAGGCAAATTGCTTATTACACTGACCCAACAGGTAAAAGCTATTTTCCTCTTATTTACTCAATTACAAATTAATTTAACTCATGAGTAATTAAAAAGAGTATTGTTCTTTTAGAATTATAGATACGAATAATTACGTCTAGAAAATATATTTTGTAAATGAATAAAAAAGATTTTTAACGAATATTATTTTGTAATCACTTCATATTAATAAAAAAATTACAAAATAATTAATAATAATTAAATATATTTTCATTAAAATAATTTTCATTGATTTCTTAATTATATAATCTTTTAGTTTAACTTTTTATCATTTTAAATTTATTATTAATGAAAATATAAAACATATATTTTAAAACTCTCCGAATAAGTTGTTTTTAATTCTATATTTTATAAAAGTTAATTATTTAAAATATTTTAAATAAGTATGATTAAAGTTTAAAAAAATTTAATTATAAAAAATCAATAAATATTTTTATATATCAGATTGGTGTTAAGCATTGTTGAATTTGGCAGAGACAAGCGGATGTGAACTCTCTCCTCCTACTGCTTGTATTATTATGCCATTCAGTGCCATTGTTGTTTCGAATGACTGGTAACTTGATGCAATCACCGTTAGAGTATACTGAAAGACCAATCATATAATGATTATAATAATACATTTTATTTATTAATTTTATTAAATAAAAACATTGTCGTTATTATTTTTAGTTATATATATGTGTTTAATATAAACTGAAAGATAATAAAGTCCATATAATAACATAATTGTTATTATTAAAAGATCCATAATCAAGTATTATTATGATATGGACAATAATAATAAGCTTAAGATTAGCATGCTATTGATTGATGACAACGAATTGTCATTGACATAGATATGTCATAATTGATATATGATTATATTGTTAGAGAACAATGTATTGGATTGATCCACCATGAGCATATGTCTTGAATTATTATGTGATAGTCATAACATTGCTTATGGTGATGACTATATGTATAATCCTCATACTTGAGATCAATGTTATCCCAACATATATTGTTGTATGTTTTGATGCAGTTAAACTACTCCGTAACTGGTTGCTCTATAAAGACTGTTATTGAATATATCTCGATATATGTAGTGGGTGTGTATGATTAAGAGATAATTTGTCATTACTATATAATAGGAAATATATCACATGTCACTTGATTGAGTGAGACTAAAAATGCGTGGTCATACTCGAATAAGTTGATATTAGATATCACAAATTATTCGTTAATTAAATTTTACTATAGATATCAAGAAACAATATATGGACTATACAAGTGTGACTATTCCAAGATTTGTGTCTATTCTAAATATAAAGGACAAAATGATGTAACACATAAAAGAGTTAATCACGAAGATGATATGTCGAATTATATTTTCTTGTAACTTAGGTGCCAATGATATATTGCTAGATGTCACTCATTGTATTTAATATTAGAATTATTCTAATAATTACTGCTAACGTTACAAGAACCTACATGGTCACACCCTAGGATTGAAATGAGCAAAAATGTACAATTTGTTGTACGTTAATAAAATATATTTAGAGTTAATATATGTATATTTGATATACATATGTTTTAATTATCCCGAATAATTAATATGAATTAATTAAATAAATATTTAATTAATTTGATATAATAAAATCCTTAATATGTTAGGATAACTTAGATATAAAAAGAGGTGTAAGGTCTAGCAGCCATTTTTTTCATCATCTTCATCAGTTTTTCTCAAGACAATTTTGGGGAAAAAAATATTATTCTCAATCGGGTGAACTGAGTAGAGGCCGAGACGTGGTTTCGTGGAGCCTTACAATAATAACCAATCGTCACCACCATTAGCCGTTGTTGTTCTTGTTGTTTTTCAAGGAACCCGCTGTAAGTAATAACATCCTTTCCTCCTGTTTTCAGCTTATCGTACTTGGATCGCTGGTGAGATCATTGAATTTTTGCTTCCGTTGACCTATGGGGTGAGCCGACGGTCTCAACAGTCACAACGGACCTGACGCTACAGTTATCGAGGGCCAGCAGCATCGTGATGGTGATTGCATACCTTTCTTACCTGATTTTCCAGCTATTCACACACCGGCAATTGTTCGAAGCTCAAGAGGTAGTTCAGTCTATGTTCTCAGCTTCTAAAAGCCTGTTTATTCTATAATATACATATATCTAAGCTGATAAAAGTCCATTGTATCAGGAATCGGAAGACAACGACAACGGAGAAGAAGAACCACTGATCGGATTTTGGAGTGGATTTTTCTGGCTGCTAGGAATGACTGCTGTCATCTCTTTTCTCTCCGAATACGTCGTACAAATAATCGAGGTAATTAATTCATTTTCATTATAGTACCATATGAACTGTGTACTTACCATATGCAGTATTCAAGCTAACAAGAGCGTTCCAATTTTGTTACGTGTCATTGATCAAAGGGTGTTCAATTTTAAAAAAAAAATGAGCAGATGATGTCTTTTTTTATGCAAAATCAACTAAACTATATGAGAAAATAAATTCCAGGATGCCTCGGATTCATGGGGAATACCTTAAGTTTTATTAGCATTGAAGATACTAATTTCTTTCCATCCATTTGTTTTATTTTTACTATTATTATTATTTTATTTGTTTATAATTATTATTAATAATATTATTATATTATTATTTATTTTTATTATTAATAAATATTATTATTACAAAACCGGAGGCCCGATTATAACCCGGAGCCCAAACCAATATTACATCCAGACTGACCCAAACCCAACAAAAAACCCTAAACCCAGTTAGGGTTTGTATCATCTCATCCAGCCACCCCAAATCATAGCCGTTGGATCTGAGAGATCCAACGGTCCAGAGATACCCAGCAAAAATCTAGGGTATGATACCCTAGAGCAACCACGCGGCGCCGCCTCAGTTATCTCTGCTTCTAGCCACCCCATGTCGACGTTCTAGCTACTGCCGCCCTCGCCAGAAGACCTTAACAACCGTCCACGTCGTAGCTATGGGGTGAGTCACCACATAGTTCGGTGACTCACCGAGAAATTCCTCTGGGACCGGTCCGACGAGACTTCATCGAAGCTATAAAGCCTCGGCTCACCTGCAAACAAGAGGGGACACAGAACAAGAACGACAGAAAAGAACAAAAAAAGACATAGAGAACACAACAACCAAACCGTCAAAAGATCGAAACAAAAATTGAGAGAAGCCTTACCGAGGAAGCTGCGACGCCACCGGAGTTCACATGCCGCCGTAGAAGCAAAATACCGAAAGTATTTTTTGTAGATCTGTGTAAATAGGAGGTTTTTTGTGGGAAAAGGGGGTCAGATTCGGTATTGGATCGTCCCGATCTACGTTTTGAAAGATTTTAGAATTTTCTGACCACCGATGACGGTGGCCGGCGGCGAGGTTGGCGGCGTTACAGGGTGGTCGGCCGAAGACTGGATTCCCTCCGACGAGGGAAGCCTAGAGAGAGGGCAGAGAGTTTCTAATCTCTCTCAGTTAGAGAGAGAAGAGAAGAGAAGAGAGAGAAGAGAAAAGAGAGAAATGAGAAGATGGCCCTTCGGGCCAGCCATAATAGGGTATTTATACCCTCTCTTAAACATCGTCGTTTAAGGGAGGGTCTGTGTGTAATTAATTAAAGGACAAACCTTGTCCGCAACCCAGTAGCTTTGTAATTTTCCATTATAGTCACTGAAATCGCATTATGAACTTTTTAATTTGATCTCTTAATTTTATTTAATTTATAAATTAGTCATTAACATAAAATATATATATTAGGTAAAATAACGGATTTAGCCCTCATAATTTTATTAATTAATATTTTAATCTCGAAAGCATGTTTTAAATTGTTTTAATTTGATATATCAAATCGACATAATTTTAATTTAGTCACTAAATTAATAAATATCAAAAATAGCATAATTAGACACTGAAATTTTAATAAGTTAATTACAAATCAGATATTTATTTTTCCTAATTTAGTCATTAGCTTTAAAATTATTAGTTTTTATTTTTATATAGTTTTAATTTCATTTATTTTAGTTGTTGATTTAATTTTATATGTTTATTTGCAATATATTATTATATATATATATATATATATAATAAATAATATTTATTTATTTTATTTTTTATAAATTATTTTTATGGAAAAAAATAATAATCCTATTTTAATAATATTAAAGAAAATGACTGTCTTAAAGCACCTAGAAGTCCGTTTTCTGATATTTTTTATCCTATAAAATATATATTAATTTTTAAAGAAATATTTCATTAATATTTATTTATTTTTTAATATCAAAGAAAAGAGCTGTCTTAAAGCACCTATAAGTCATTTTCTAATATTTCTAAATAAATAAATATCTTATTTATATAAAAATTAATAGATTTTCTTAAAATTATACTAATTAATTTGAAATAACAGAATTATAGATTAAATATATTTTTGAATAATTAAAATTCTAATAAAAGAGACAATTTATAATTAATGAGTACCAAATTTTGGGCATTATAGGGGTGCTAATCCTTCCCTAAACGTAATCGACCACGAATCCTATTTTACTAAAATTTTTGGTTATACGCAAATCAATTTTATCTTTTAAATTATGTTTTATTCAAAACTATTTTAAAAGATTGTTTTTTAGGTATTTGACCTACCTAACCCCAAAAGGTCAATGGCGACTCTCAAAACATGTATTTTAAATCAAAATCATTTTTATCCACATTATTTTTCCCGCCAAGTAAAATTTCGTGCCCGGGCGAAAACCGGTTACGACAGCTTGGCGACTCCGCTGAGGACACCTGGTCAAGCTTTAAAATCAATTATAAATTGTCTCTATTAATTAGAAATTAAAAATTCATATATTTAATTTTTAATTCCTTTCTTTTCAAAATTTTTATATATACTTATTATTTTCGTAATATTTATATGTATATTATTAATGTTTCATTTTATTTTCAAGTATTTTATTTCATTATTTATTTTTCTGTCAGAGGTTTGAATATTTCTCCTCACACACAACACATGCATTGCATAACATAAGCTTTTTAATCAAGCTTCTCCCTTTTAAGTAAGAGTGAAAGCGACGCCTTCGTGAGAATTTATTCTTCGTGTCAGTCCTAGCAAGTAGCTTTCGGGGTTCATATGCTTTATGTCTTCGTGGGAATTTATTCTCCGTGTCAGGCATAGAGAAGTGTATCCCCTCGAATTGAACTCGATCCACTTTAGTCTGTGATGGACTAGGATTGAGGGTTAGCAGCCCAAGGGGGCACTAACAAGGACAATTCAGGTACCTTTACTCTTAGAACTGAAACTCTACATATAGTAAACCTTAGAATCTCTTCTGATATAAAGCCATGCCGAAATTTTGTCCAAAAATAGGTGTATACAAAGGAGAAATGATTTCTAACTTTTTCCTTTTAATTTATTTATTTATTTTCTTGCTAAATAAATTGCATGAAAATTTAAATTATTTTAAGTATGCTATGTAGAAAGCATGTTTAATTAGAAATATTTGGATAAATGTTATTAAATTAATTTTTACTTCTTTATTATGTGAACTAATTCATTTCTTTTTGTGTGTTATTTTATTTTTGCATAGCATCATACATGATTAAAGGTATTGATCCTCGTGTTAATCGTCTCATTGGAAAACCTCCATCTATGGATAAAAAGTGTTCAAATCAAATAGTTCCAAACTCAGAAGTAAGACAATGGGCTGAGGACTTACAAAGACAAGGGGGAGACATTCTCCAAGATGACTATGTATCCGAGTTAGCCAGTTATGCTCCAGTTTCTCTAAAAAGAAATGATATGAAAGATCTACGAGGCATTTGGGAGAGTTGGGACTCAAACAAAAAGTTACAGTTTTATCAGACTTACGAGGACATCCCATATTTGCTCTATGTAGAAATTGATGATGACTTACTTCGAGCCCTGATTCAATTCTGGAATCTTGGTTATAATTGTTTCACTTTCAATAAGGAGGACTTGGTTCCTACTATTGAAGAGTACAAAACTTGCTATATATAGAAGGGGCGGCCTTGGAAAATGGAATTTATTCAAGGTCAGTTAAAACTCAACCTTTCTGAGTTAAATTAGCAAAGATTGCCGGAGTACAAGAGGAATGGATAGTAGCTCGTATGAAACAAAAGGGCGAAAGCGAAGGCATTACTTGGACCAACATTAAAGAACTTATTCAGAGTCATCCAGATGATAAAGTACGATTCAATCTCTTTGCTCTGGGTATATATGGTATGGTCATCTTCCCAAAAGTATTGGGATATATTGAGGCTGCAGTAGTAGATTTGTTTGAGCAGCTACCAAAAAGGGTCAATCTTGCTTCTGCAATTCTAGCAGAGACTTTCAGATCGTTAAACGCTTGTAGAAGGCTAGGAGGTGGACGATTCTCAGGATGTGCCCAATTATTATATGTCTGGATTCGTTTCTATTTTTGGAGGACAGAAAAGGTTTCATATCGGCGCTTTAGTACGGACTACTCACCATTAAAAGAATTTCTGGAGCAAGAATGACTGAAAGAAATTATGAAATATATGTGGATCAATGACATTCGAAATCTGCAAAGCGATGACATTGTTTGGTGAGCCCCGTGGCAAATCCAAAGGGAATTCTTTTACAAATGTGGTGATTACAACTAGGTGATGCTGCTCGAATTATGGGGAGGAATCGAATATGCACCACTTCTGGTTATAAGGCAGTATGAAGGTCGTCAATTTGTTCCTGTTACTGCTGGATTACATTCGTCTCAGTTCGCATTCCACAGCAAAAATTATAAAAGAAATATCATGGAGGCCTTTACAGCTTGGAAAATAACTTTTTGTATTCAAGCTAAAGCAGTAAAAGAAATGTTAACTCCCGATAATGAGGAATGGAGATCTGTCAGGGAAAATGAAAATATTCCTCTACCAGACCAAAATGAGGATATCTCTATGGAAGATCGCATTAGGGTGGTTCCATCAGAGATTGAAATCATGAAAGCTGAATTTGAAGCAGAAAGAGAAGGTTGGTCGAGAGAATTAGAACAAATGCGACAGGATAAAGCTATGCTGGGCGTTGACGTTGACTTTAATTCCGCACAATGTGCAATGGTGAGGGAAAACAAAGAAAGAGTTGATGGTGAATTCAGAACGTTAAAGAAGAATTACCATGAGCTACACAAATCCCGGAAAGCATCAGGACCGAGCAGATCAACAGTACAGATGACTAAAGAATTAAACATCGAGAAAAGCCGAGTTGAAGATTTGAAAGGAAAGAATAGCCGTCTACTCAAAAGCTTTGAGAAAGGAAAACATAAAATGGAGGATTTTGAGGTTGACAGAAGGGAGCGAATTATAAAGCACAAAGCTGAAAGCCGCGAGATCATGAATGAAATGCGTAAAGAAAGGGATCGAGCCAAAGAATTAGAAAAGATGAACAGTATGCTTGAGGGGTTTGAGGTTGAGAAAAACACCATGTTCAAGGGATTTGAATCTGAAATGAATAATATGATTGCCGAACTTGAAGTCAGGGGCCAAAGGATTGAAGAGTTCGATGTTGAAAAAGAAAAATGGGAGCTGGAAAGGAAGAATTTCAACACCAGACTTGAAGTAAAGCAAGAAGTGGCCAGCACTTGGATGCAACGATGTAGAAACAAGAATGTGCAAATCCAGAAGCTTAATCAAAGGACACAAGAAGCACGAATAAATCTTGAAGAGGATATGGATTAGTCTAGAAACAAAAACTCAGAGTTTAATACTTACATCTTGCAACTTGAAGAATCATTATTCCAAGAGAAGGTTCATCTAGGACCTAGTGATCTTAAAGAGAGTTATGAGTAGAACGCTTCACTACGAAGATGAATCCGAGATCTGGAAAAAAACTCTGCATATTTATCAAGTCAGAATCACCGAACTAGAGTAGACTCTCGAGGGAACTAACGAACAATGGAAAAAATCTACATGAAGAAAGAAATGAAGAAAGAAGCAGTATGGTATTCGAGGCCATGGTACAAATGAGTGAAGTTGCCAGATATATTGGGGAGTTAGCTACTGAAGCAAAGATTATTGAGCATCATGTTGATCCAGTTTCTAAGTTCGGAAAGAAGATGTCATGGCTGATGAAAGAAATAATAGAACTTAGTAGGAAAGCTATGTCGTATCTGTAGTTATGAACTATTATAAAGAAACTTTTGTATGCCGATGGAAGTTGTTCTATGACAGTTAACTTTTTGGGATCAATACCTTTTGTATACATTCATTATTCATTGCATTATTTTCTTTATGTATAATTTTTATTTTACATTAAGATAAACATTCATTAATTAAAATTTGAAAAAATAATATCAAACAAATTAAGAGCTTAGAAGAAAGAATAAAATCTGTGGAAGTAACTGAATCATTCTATGGGTTTGACACCAGCGAGTTGAGCTTGGTCCCAGACTTAATCCTCCCTATCAAGTTCAAAGTTCCTGAATTTGACAGATATGATGGTACTACATGCCCACTGTCTCACATTACCATGTTTTGCTGTAGAATGACAGGTCATGTGAAAGACGAAAAATTATTAATTCATTGTTTTCAAGATAGTTTGACATGACCAGCCTTAAAGTGGTATACTAAACTGACCAAAGCCAATATTAGATCATGGAAGGATCTGGAAAAGGCTTTCCTAGAATAGTACTGCCACGTGACAGATATGGTCCCGGATAGATGGACTCTCCAAAATTTGGAGAAAAAGAACAATGAAACATTCAGACAGTATGCTCAGAGATGGCGTGACACAACAGCCCAAGTCCAGCCACCTTTATCAGAAAAAGAAGCCACAGTGGTGTTCGCCCACATTTTAAAGGCTCCCTATTTAAGTCATTTAATAGGAAATACAACCAGAAATTTTGCAGATCTGGTCATATCTGGAGAACTCATTGAAAATGTCATGAAAAGTGGCAAAATAGAATCAAGTGAGGGATCTAGTTCCAAAAGACCCATGTACCGGAAAAAAGAGAATGAAGTTAACAATGCAAACTCTTACAACAAGGATACCTCAAAAAGTGTTACGATAACCCAGCCAAGGGTTAAGAAAGAGGAAACAAACATTAATCAAGTGAAATCCAGAGGATCTCGTAAGGAAAATAAAATACCTTCTTTTGCACCATTACCAGTACCATATGCTGAGATCTATGATTCGCTGTTAAAGGCAGACGTCATAAGGCCCTATCCTTTGACCCCCATGCAACCACCATTTCCTCCATGGTATGATGTGAAAGCATATTATGTTTATCATGACGGGATTACGGGTCACTCTATTGAAAACTGTTTGGCATTCAAAAGGGTGGTCCAAAATTTGATTAATACTGGAAAGCTGGAATTCAATTCACCAGTTACATCAAATCATCCGCTGCCAAATCATGGAGACAAAAACGTGAACATGATTCAAGAAGAAAGCATAAGGAAAACCAAAACTGATGTTTCTAAAATTAAATCTCCCTCTGGTTGGATATTTCAACAACTTTCACTATCTAGTATGATTCAGCAACAATTCAAACCAAAGCATGATGTAGATGAGAATTATTGCGAATATCATCAAGAAAAAGGACATAGAATTCAATTATGTCCTGAATTCAGGGATTTGGTACAAAAACTGATGAATGACAAAGAGATAGAGTTCTTTGAAGAAGAACCAGGAAAAAGAGAAGAAGACGTTTGTGCATCAGAAGATTCTATGCCTAAACAAAAAACAAGTGATCCTGTGATCATCACTGTGAAATTATCTACAGTGAATCCTACTCCAACAAAGCCGAAGGTGGTTATCACAACTCCATTACCATTTCCATATAAGGATACCCGCAGGGTACCTTGGAATTATACTACCAATGTTTTTAATGGTATGAGGATATGTTTCTCTGGAAAAAAATAAAAGAGAAATTACAGAATGTGGATTTAACATCTGAATCAATAAGTGAAGTCGGGTTCTTTACAAGAAGTGGGAGATATTATTCTCCTGACACATCAAATGCATCAGAACAGACAAAAGCAAAGGGAAAATGTACAGTGATACCTCAAAAGGTATTTGATAATGAATCCTCGCCCACAGTTAATGAGCCCGTAACAGAAAAACAAGCACAAGAATTTTTGAAGTTTCTGAAACACAACGAATATAGTGTGGTTGAACAACTACATAAACAACAAGCGCGAATTTCAATTCTTGATCTGTTGATGAATTCAGAAGTACACAGAAATTCTTTGATAAAAGTTCTTAATCAAACATTTATTCCTGAAGGTATATCTCTCAACAAGCTTAACAGGATTGTGGGATACATAGCCGCTGATAATTACATCACGTTCACTGATGATGAAATACCAGAAGGTGGAATGGGGTCAGTGAAAGCTTTGAATATTACCACACATTGTCATGGTCATGTTTTGCCAGGAGTATTGATTGACAATGGATCCGCTCTTAACTTGATGCCTCTGGTCACACTTCAAAGAATGCCGGTGGATAAATCGCACGTGAAAAGATATCAAAATGTAGTGCGAGCTTTTGATGGCACTCAAAAAGAGGTGCTTGGGAAAATGGAAATACCGTTGCTAATCGGACCAGTCGTGTACAATATTTACTTTGTGGTGATGGATATCCACCCTACATATAATTGTTTATTGGGAAGGCCGTGGATTCATTCTGCAGGAGCTGTTCCTTCTTCATTACATCAGAAACTGAAATTCATTGTTGATGGACAACTAATATGCATAGGAGCTGAGGAAGAAATCATTGCGGCTGTAACAAGTGATGTTTCGTATATTGAAACAAATATGATGCTCTCGAACGCTCTTTCCGAGCTTTTTGAATTTGTCAATGCAACCTTTATTGCTGATGGAAGAAAAATTCCACATCCCAGATTGTCTGATTACACCAAGATGAATGTACGACAGACTTTAGGCATTGGAGCTAAAACTGGGAAAGGTTTGGGAAAAAATCTTCAGGGGAGTTCAGTTCATGTAAGTATAAAGATGAAGAAAGATCATTTTCGGCTTGGATTTAAGCCTAATTTTCAGCAAAGGAACAAAGAGATGAAAAGAAGAGGTGAAAATAGGAGAGAGAAATTGAAATGAGAAGAAATTCTTTGGGAGCGCATGTGTTTCCCTCCTTTGAAGTCCACATTTAAATCCAGAGGAATGGTTAATGTAGAACAATAGCTTGTTGATGCTCTCAAAGAAGAAAATTCAACAACAAATCAAAGCATGGTTGAAGAAGCTATGGGAGGATTATCTATCAACATAATCATGAATGACAACAAGACTAGCAAATACTTGGCTGGGATTCACCCTTGTCTTCCTGGAGAAATACTCAACAATTGGACTGCTGAAGATCTCCCTGTAGTTTTTAGTATTAACACAGAGTAATACTCAGAATTAATCTTTTATGCTTTAGCCCAGGAATATGAAAACTTTTTTGTTATCTTGTAAGGGAAATTATGTTAAGTTTACTTAATATCAAATATAAGAAGTTTTTCTTAAAATTCTCAAATAGAAATCATTCTTTACATTTTTACATTCATTATTTTTCATTTATTTCATAAATTTACTATATCCTTTCGGAAATATGTCCAACTTAAATTTTCAGGTGTCACAATGTTAATAGCATGCTTATTCCTAAATTTAATCACGAGATAAATTTAGAGCGGCCCATGTGTCTGGAGGAAATCAATGAGTGCGAGGATGAAATAGAATGTGATGTTCATATTGAATTGTTAAGACTGGTAGAAAAAGAAGACAAACAAATTTTACCTCACAAAGAAGAAGTTGAGAATGTAAATCTGGGAACTGATGAAGAAATGAAAGAAGTGAAAATTGGTACTACTTTGTCAACCCAGATAAAATGAAAATTGATAGATCTCCTCCAAGAGTTCAAAGATATCTTCGCCTGGTCTTATCAAGATATGCCTGGTTTGAATACAGATATAGTGGTCCATAAACTTCCAATCAGTCCAGTGTATAAACATGTTCAACAAAAGCTCAGACGAATGAGGCCAGAAATGTTATTGCAAATTAAAGAAGAAGTGATGAAGCAAATCAATGCAGGTTTCCTATAGGCTGCCAAATATCCAGAATGGGTAACTAACATTATACCGGTACCAAAGAAGAACGGGAAAGTCTAAATGTGCATGGATTACAGAGATCTCAACAAAGCTAGTCCAAAAGATAGCTTTCCATTACCTCACATAGACACATTGGTAGACAATACTGCAGTGCATGCATGGTTTTCATTCATGGATGGCTTTTCAGGTTATAATCAGATAAAAATGAAACCTGAAGACATGGAAAAAACAACATTTATAACCACGTGGGGCACTTTCTGTTACAAAGTAATGCCATTTGGATTGAAAAATGCAGGGGCAACGTATCAGAGAGCAATTATTACTCTGTTTCATGAAATGATGCACAAAGAGATTGAAGCATATGTGGATGACATGATTGCCAAATTCCGAATCGAAAAAGAATATATTCAAAATTTGAGAAAGCTTTTCCAAAGATTGTGAAAGTATCAATTAAAGCTTAACCCCGCTAAATGCACTTTTGGGGTAACATCAGGAAAGCTTTTGGGATTTGTAGTCAGCCAAAAAGGAATCAAGATTGATCCAGATAAAGTAAAAGCAATTCAAGATCTTCCACCACCAAATACAAAGAAAGAAGTTCGAGGCTTTTTGGGAAGATTAAATTATATATCTCGGTTCATTTCTCAATTAACTGACAAATGTGATCCAGTGTTCAAATTACTCCGAAAGAACAATCCTAAAGTTTGGAATGATGAATGTCAAGAAACTTTGGATATTATTAAGAAATATTTATCCAATGCCCCCATTTTAGTATTACCAGTGCCTGATAGACCATTAATTCTCTACATGACAGTATTTGAAAATTCGATGGGATGTGTACTGGGACAGCATGATGAATCTGGAAGAAACGAGAAAGCCATTTATTATTTGAGTAAGAAATTTACTGATTTTCAAATTCGATACCCACCAATACAAAAATTATGTTGTGCCTTGGTGTGGGCTACTCGAAGGCTCAGACAATACATGTTATATCATACCACTTGGCTGATATCTAGACTTTATCCTTTAAAATTCTTAATGGAATCACCAGCTTTGACAGGCAAAATGGCTAGATGGTGGATGTTATTATCCGAATTTGATATTGTATATGTCAACCAAAAAGCGATAAAAGGAAGTGTCATAGCTGACTTTCTGGCCAGTCGTGTATCGGATGATTATCAGTCTCTGAGTTTTAATTTTCCAGATGAAGATTTGTTGTGCATATCCATGAATGAAGAAGTCAGAACAAATGATGAACCATAGAAGCTTTATTTTGATGGAGCATCCAACGCCTTGGGAAGAGGAATTGGAGCAGTGCTAATCTCTCCAGAAAATATTTATTATCCTTTCACAAGCAGACTGGAGTTCTTTTGTACCAATAACATGGCAAAATATGAAGCTTGTGTCATGGGATTGAAGGCAGCCATAGAAAGAAATATTAAATGTCTCAAGATATATGGAGATTCATCGTTAGTGGTGTATCAATTACGAGGAGAATGGGAAACAAAAGGTCCCAAATTGCTGGAATACCGAAATTTTACCCTCGAATTAGTGAAAGAATTTGAGAAAGTCACCTTCAATTATCTCCCTAGAGAGGAAAATCAAATGGAAAATGCTTTGGCTACATTAACTGCTATGTTTCAGGCAACTAAAAAAGTTGATATGATGCCAATCAAAATGCAAGTCTATGAAATTCCTGCACATTGCTATAGTGTGGAAGAAGAGGCATGTAGCAAGCCATGGTATCATGATATCTTGCAATATATCAAGTATCAAAGCTATCCATAAAATGCATATGAAATTGATAAAAGAACCTTGAGAAGAATGACTGTTGGATACTTTCTTGATGGTGAGACTTTATACAGAAGAAGAAATGATCAAATGCTATTGAGATGTTTAAATACTAGCGAAGCCAGAAACATCATTGAGGAAGTCCATAGTGGGATATGTGGAACACATGCAAATGGCCTTTCCATGGCTAGAAAAATAATGAGATTTGGATATTATTGGGCTACCATGCACACAGATTACATTGATTTTACAAGAAGATGTCATAAATGCCAGGTATATGTAGATAAGATTCATGTACCTCAATCACCTTTACATGTAATGACTGTACCTTGGCCATTTTCTATGTGGAGAATAGATGTCATTGGGGCAATCACACCAAAAGCATCAAATGGACATAGCTTTATCCTAGTGGCAATTGACTATTTTACCAAGTGGGTTGAAGCTGCTTCATATGCTAATATTAAAAGGTCTACAGTCTGCAAATTTATAAAGAAATAAATAATTTGCCGGTATGGGCTACCAAAGAGAATCATTACAGATAATGCTCTGAACTTGAACAACAAAATGATGACTGAACTTTGTACACAGTTTAAGATCAAGCATGCAAATTCAGTGGTGTATCGTCCAAAGATGAATGGAGCAGTTGAAGCAGCGAATAAAAACATCAAGAGAATCATTACAAAGACTACTGAAACCTACAAAGATTGGCACGAAAAGTTACCTTTTGCTTTATATGCATATCGAACTACTGTGCGAACATCTACTGGGGCAACACTTTTTCTTTAGTCTATGGGATGGAAGTAGTCTTACCAATTGAAGTTGAGATTCCATCACTTCGAATCTTGAGAGAGGTGAAATTGGATGAGTCTGAATGAATCCAAGCTCGATTTGATCAATTGAACCTTATTGAGGAGAAGAGATTGAAAGCTATTTTCCATGGACAGATGTATCAAAAACGGATGATGAAGTCTCATGACAAGAAAGTACATCCAAGAGAATTCCAAGAGGGTGATCTAGTGCTGAAAAAGATCTTGCCTATACATAAAGATTTATGTGGGAAATGGATGCCAAATTGGGAAGGACCATACGTTGTAAAAAAGGCCTTTTCCGGAGGAGCGTTGATCTTGGCAGAAATGGATGGAAAAGTTCTGAGAAACCCAATAAACTCAAATTTTGTCAAGAAATATTATGCTTGAAGAAGAAAAAAAATGAAAATGATGAAAAAGAAAAAAAATAATGAAATAGAAAAGGAGGGTCAGGATGAAAAACTGTAAAGGGTGTCTTGCAACCAAATGAAGGATTTGAGTTGAAAACCTAAAAAGGCTGCTCAAATGCAAGTTGATATTAGGCATCTGACAATTAAACCCTCTTAAAATTTTGATAGTTTGGGAGGAACTTCACATCTACAAGCATTCTGACAACGTTTGAGATCTTCCAGACAAAAGCTTACTTCAGTGCTCTAAATTATATCAAGTTGATTAATTTAGAAATACTTGTGCTAATAATTTGTTGAGTCATTTGAATTTTTATCATTCCTATGATTGTCATGACTTTAAATATATTTCTATATATTTATCATTTATTCCAAGTTTATCTTTTTGAAATTTAATTTATTTTTGAAATTCAATTTGTTTCATATAAACATCCTGTAAATAGATTAATATAATTTTAAAAACAAACAAAATATTTCTGGCTATTACTTCATGTTAATACTTTTAAGTACAAGGAATCTAAAGTAAGTATTATCGACATTTTCAATCACTGTTGAAAAGCAAACAAGTTATGTCCATCATAGAGTCATTTGGAAGTGGAACAAGAGGAAATATGTTCTCAATTGGCAGATTATGAATATAGCCCCTTTTCCATGCAGCAGCACAAAAATACTTCGCATCTACAAATTCTGGCTCTATATTTGTATAAGTACCGTGACATTTCAGCCCAAATACAACTGGAGCAAATACCACGTTATCATAGTAGAAATAAGGAGGCCCAATAGCATCTTCTGGAAGTGTTCTTTGAGTTATCTGATCTGGTTCGATAGGAATTCCAAAACCAATCATTGGATTAGGAAGATGAACTGCATGATCGTCTTAATTAAGAAGCTTCTTTTCAAGCTACTTCTGCTTCTTCTTTTTCTAAGAAAATCATAGCCCAAGTTTCGCCTTTTCTTGTAATTGAGATCATTGCATAATGGCTTCCTATCTTTTACCGGAAGAAGTGTGTTAGCAGCCTTAGCCATTTGAACAACACATATAAAATCTGTCAACTCTACAATTGATGAATCAGGACCACATCTCTACGACTATTGAAGACTCAGCATCTGAGTATCCCATTTTCGTCAAGTATAACAGTTTACTCTCCTCATCAGAATCAGAATTCAGGATTTCCTTGGTATCAGAAGAATTATCAATATCTGTGAAACCATCCTGAAAAATCACTTCATAATTAGATGAGTAGTTATCAGAATCAACATGTTACATGAGTGCAAACTTTTTAAGAGCATGTGCCATTGAGTTTGTTCTCAAGGGGTTTTGTGACATTATACAAAAATTATACATATCTACATCTACACTCTTCAAAGATGATAGATTCTCCATTCGAAAAGGAAAGATTTATTGGAATTCTACACAATTGAAGAAAGACTAAGTTCACCTCTTTGAAATTAAATAAAGATTAAATTAACATTCATGCATCATATTTAGACATTTGCAAAATAGGTACATTTTCATTCTTTTTATCCATGTTAAATATTTGATAGGAAATTCAAAGATTTTAGCAAAGATTCGAATCCATCACTCGATGGATCATCATTTCCAGAAAAAGTTCATAATGAGAAGAGCTTGTTCAACCATTTGTTTGACTCTATCACAGAAGGAGATAGATCAGCATCAATTTTTCCAGAGAAAGTTCATAATAAGAAGAACTTATCTGAAGAGGAAGAAGAAGTTCATAATGAGAAGAGCTTGTTCAATCTTTTGTATGACTCTATCACAGAAAGAGATAGATCAGCATCAACTTTTCCAGAGAGAGTTCATAATGAGAAGAACTCATCTGAAAAAGAAGAAGAAGTTCATAATGAGAAGAACTTGTTCAACCTTTCGCTCGAATTCATCACTCGATGGATCATCATTTCCAGAAAAAGTTCATAATGAGAAGAACTTATCTGAAGAGGAAGAAGAAGTTCATAATGAGAAGAACTTGTTCAGCCTTTTGCATGACTCTATCACAGAAAGAGATAGATCAGCATCAAGTTTTCCAGAAGTGTTCATAATAAAAAGAACTCATCTGAAGAAGGAGAAGAACTTATTCAACTTTTTGCTAGATTGCATCACAGAAGGATATAAATTGTCATCCCAGTGGAAAAGTTCATAATGAGAAGGACTAATCCCAAAGAAGAACTTGTTCAACATTGCCATCATAATCAAGGGAAGTCAAATGGATAAAAAAAATTTATTATCTTTTCGTCTTTGCCCTATTCTTGTTAACACAAGAATGAGCAAAGAGGGGCAGCTAAAGATACTAATTTCTTTCCATCCATTTGTTTTATATTTACTATTATTATTATTTTATTTGTTTATTATTATTATTATTAATATTATTATTTATTTTTATTATTAATAAATATTATTATTACAAAACCAGAGGCCCGATTATAACCCGGAGCCCAAACTAATATTACATCCAGAATGGCCCAAACAGACTGGCCCGAACCCAATAAGAAACCCTAAACCTAGTTAGGGTTTATATCATCTCATCCAATCGCCCCAAATCATAGCCGTTGGATCTGAGAGATCCAACAGTCCAGAGATACCCAGCAAACCCTAGGGTATGATACCCTAGAGCAACCACACAGCGCCGCTTCAGTTATCTCTGCTTCCAGCCGCCCCACGTCAACGTTCTAGGTACTGCCGCCCTTGCCAGAAGACCTTAACAACCGTCCACGTCGTATCTAGGGGGTATGTCACCACATAGTTCGGTGACTCACTGAGAAATTCCTCTGGGACCGGTCCGACGAGAGCTTCATCGAAGCTATAAAGCCTCGGCTCACCTGCAAACAAGAGGGGATACAGAGAAAGAACAACAGAAAAGAACAGAAAAAGGCACAGAGAACACAACTACCAAACCGTCAAAAGATCGAAACAAAAATTGAGAGAAGCCTTACTGAGGAAGCTGCGATGCCACTGGAGTTCACACGTCGCCGTAGAAGCAAAATACCGAAGGTATTTTTTGTAGATCTGTGTAAATATGAGGTGTTTTGTGGGAAAAGGGGGTCAAATTCGGTATTGGATCGTCTCGATCTACGTTTTGAGAGATTTTAGAATTTTTCGACCACCGATGACGGTGGCCGGCGGTGAGGTTGGCGGTGTTATAGGGTGGTCGGCCGACGACCGGATTCCCCCCGATGAGGGAATCCTAGAGAGAGGGCAGAGAGTTTCTAATCTCTCTCAATTAGAGAGAGAAGAGAAAAGAGAGAAATGAGAAGATGGCCCTTCGGGCCAGCCATAATAGGGTATTTATACCCTCTCTTAAACAACGTCGTTTAAGGGAGGGTCTGTGTGTAATTAATTAAAGGACAAACCCTGTCCACAACCTAATAGCTTTGTAATTTTCTATTATAGTCACTGAAATTAAATTATGAACTTTTTAATTTGATCTCTTAATTTTATTTAATTTATAAATTAGTCATTAACATAAAATATATATATTAGGTAAAATAACAGATTTAGCCCTCATAATTTTATTAATTAATATTTTAATCTCGAAAACATGTTTTAAATTGTTTTAATTTGATATATCAATTCGACATAATTTTAATTTAGTCACTAAATTAATAAATATGAAAAATAGCATAATTAGACACTGAAATTTTAATAAGTTAATTAAAAATCAGATATTTATTTTTCCTAATTTAGTCATTAGCTTTAAAATTATTAGTTTTTATTTTTATATAGTTTTAATTTCATTTATTTTAGTTGTTGATTTAATTTTATATGTTTATTTGCAATATATTATTATTATTATTATTATAAATATATATATAATAATAAATAATATTTATTTATTTTATTTTTTATAAATTATTTTTATGGAAAAAATAATAATCCTATTTTAATAATATTAAAGAAAAGGATTGTCTTAAAGCACCTAGAAATCCGTTTTCTGATATTTTTTATCCTATAAAATATATATTAATTTTTAAAGAAATATTTCATTAATATTTATTTATTTTTTAATATCAAAGAAAAGAGCTGTCTTAAAGCACCTAGAAGTCATTTTCTGATATTTCTAAATAAATAAATATCTTATTTATATAAAAATTAATAGATTTTCTTAAAATTATACTAATAAATTTGAAATAACAGAATTATAGATTAAATATATTTTTGAATAATTAAAATTCTAATAAAAGAGATAATTTGTAATTAATGAGTACCAAATTTTTGGCGTTATAGAGGTGCTAATCCTTCCCTAAACATAATCGACCACGAATCATGTTTTACTAAAATTTTTAGTTATACGCATATCAATTTTATCTTTTAAATTATGTTTTATTCAAAACTATTTTAAAAGATTATTTTTTTAGGTATTTGACCTACTTAACCCCAAAAGATCAATAAAGACTCTCAAAACATGTATTTTAAATCAAAATCATTTTTATCCACATTATTTTTTCTGCCAAGTAAAATTTTATAACCGGACGAAAACCGGTTACGACAAGCATTATTCTACTTCCTAGGGTTGGAAATGCAGCAGAACATGCAGGAGCAATCATTATCGCTTTTAAAAACAAGCTGGTCAGTATTAATGATAACGATACCCTTTTTCTTTCTTTCCTAATTTTTATCAATAAAAAGATTTTTTGACTAAAAAAGTTATGGAATTGAAATAACTGCAGGATATTTCTTTAGGTGTTGCGTTAGGATCTGCAACTCAGATTTTCATGTTTGTGGTATATCCCAAACTTACAAAGCTTTATCTTTTAGAATCTAGAATTTGTGATTTTCCTTTTTGAAAAATTAACATTTAATTTTTGATTCAGGTCCCACTTTGTGTTGTGGCATGGATTATGGGTATTCAAATGGATCTCAACTTCAATCTCCGCGAAACTGGTTCCCTCTCTCTATCTATAATTGTCGTTGCCTTCACTTTACAAGTAATTTTATTTTCTTTCTGTACCAATTGCATTTTACATAGTCATTAAACATTCTATATTATGAATATATTGGTCAAATTTTCCTCCTATTATTTACTCCCCATTACATTAATTTGACATACCTTGGTCCTTTCCTTTCGTAATGTAGTTAGCTAGTCCAAATAGTGCACTCTGTTAACTATTTCGTTTAACAATAAATTTCACTTGTCAACTTATCAAGTGTACTCGGTATTAAAAGAGAATATTGTTCTCTTTAGAAGTTTTGGATTCGAGCAGTTGTGTCTGTAAGGGTGTTGTCATCAATTAAATAAAAAAATTCTGAATAAATATTATCTTGTAATTACTTCAAACTATAAGAAGCAACAACAAATTTCACTCATTGTTAAATGTTGAACTAAAATCTTGCATTATTATGCATGGTAGGACGGCACTTCTCACTACATGAAGGGGCTGGTGCTTCTGCTGCTCTACATTGTTATTGGAGCTTGCTTTTTTCTATCCAAAACACCACTAAGGATTCGTTTAATCCCCATCGTTTCGAACTATTTACACATGAAAAATTCATTTATATTTTCCCATTTTTCATCTCAGACCCTGTGAGGAACGGAAACTTAGAAGCTAAAGCAGACATTGACGCAATCTTCAGCGCTTGACAAGAAAGTGTTTACTTTAAAACAATTATTATGAATTGTGTAAAGGCTAACAAGAGTTTAAATTACTAATGAATGCAGCGTTTAACATGTTGGGGACGAAGATTTCATATAATCGTTCTTCTTCTTCTTTTTATGTCGTGGCCAATTGGAGAGCTGACAAATGAAGCATACCCTTGAAAGCTTGGTGAAGATAGGCTATATGAGTACACAGTATAGATACTATTTTGTCTCTGTATATATCTCTCTCAGCGCGAGTGTTTTTAGTTTGAGGTTTGCTGCTAAATTATTCCCTCGAAGTAGTACCCAATGAGCTATTGTAATTCAAGTTTATAAAGAAATAAATGAAATCCTTGTTTTTTATTTATTTATTTTGGAAGACAGGCCTCAAAAGAATAGTTGATAACGAAAGACACATAGTCATTTAGATTTTAAATGTTTGTTGTTATTATCTATTGCTATCTTTTTTATTGTTATGATTTAATTTTTAAATTTATTTATTTTATCTTTCTTTGTTGATAATGGAATTTAATTGTGATTCTCATTCTATCATGTTTAATAAACATAGTTTCAATTCATTTTTTATGTTGTTAATTTATGATAATCAGATCCTAAAATGATCTCACAAACAAAATACTTTTTTTTCTTCTTCTCTTATTTCACAAATGGCATTTTTTTACTACGCAAAAACTCAACATCTACAATCACCATTATTCTATTCAACTCCCTTGCCCAATTACCAATAAAACTAATTGGCAACCAAAATTTCACCATTTGAAAAATTCAAATTGAAATGTTGATGCATAGCCACAACCCATTTGACTATCTTGATGGCACAACAACTACACTACCTACAACATTCACCATTGAAAATCAAATCGCTCCATACCCAACCTACCAAATCTGATTTTGTCAAGATAAACTAATTTAAAATATCATTTTAACTTCCGTTGAACCTACTTTTATATCTATCGTAGCAATCGCACCTAATGCTCATAAAGCATGATAATCACTACATACAACTCTTGTCAATAAATCTCAAGCACGGATTCTTAGTCTTCAAGATAAACTTGCACATGTCACCAAAGAAGCTCGACCTATTGATGATTACATTTGTTAAATTCACTCTATTACAGATAAACTTGCCACTACAAGTGAACCAATCTTCTACACCCTTCTTATTGTACGGATCCAACAAGTTCTTTGTCTAAAGCATAATCAACAACTCTATCACCATCAATTCTCGTGAAACACCTGTAACTTATGAAGAGCTTCATGAAAAACTTCTTAATCATGAAATCTTTCTATATAATGAATATAACAAGAACATGTTACCACCCGTCAGCTAATGTTGCTCAAAATTCATACTTCTCATCATCACGTTATGATAGTAATTGTTGACATAATTCTAATAACAACTACAATGGGTGCACCTAACCTTGGCGTCCACTGCGTATGTAACCCCCTTTATCCAACTTAGAAGAAATAGGTCGATCTAGAGAGTCCACTTTATAACTTGTCCCTCAACAAAATCATGTTAAACTCGAAACTGAAAAATTAACTTTAATATTACAGAAACGTTTCTCAAGTTTAAACTTCATAATTTTATTAAAAACAATTTGTCACGATGGAAGGGGAGCTAGGGTTTGAAGGTCTTAATTTGGGGAAATCTCGAAGAAGAAAATTGGGGAGATAATAGCAGAAATTGGGAGAGGAGAGAAAGGAATTAGGGATCGAAGGGGGATTAGCAATTGAAATGTTATCTGAAGGGAGAGGGGTTAAATTCATAACGAGAGATGGGTTTCACAGTATTGGGTATGAGGCAATGGGGTAATTGAGCTCTAGTTTACTTAGACCCAATTAAGAAATCAGGAGGCTTATAAGTTGTGGGTTGGGTCTGTACGAATCCAAACAGAGGGGTAGAAGGATGGAAGGGTGAGTCAGCATTTGAGGTAGTTAAATTTTTAGATTTGCTGTACTGAAAGCTGGTGGTACTTGTTTATATATAATTGTACCAAAATCCTTTAGGGATCATCTTATGAATGAAATGCACGTTTTCTGTACCCCATTCTCTCTATTTTCTTAAATCCCTAAAAATTCTTCTATAATTCTATCCTAAATCATAAAAAATTGGTAATCAGAGCTGAGTTCTGTGATCCAAAACGTTGGGAAAGACAAGAAAGATGCAAAAGACTGGAACCATTGAGGTACCAAAAAAAGTAGTAGAAGTGAAGGAAGAGACCTTACCATCTTGGTGGGTTGAGCAAAAAGCAGAGCTGGAGGGAAGGATACAAACCTTGGAGGAAGGAATGACTGAGAACAGCGGTTATTTGCAAAGAATCCTACAGCTGGTCAATCAGGCAGCTGAGGAAAAAGACTCACCTCTGTCAGTAAGGAGTCAACCACCAGCAGCTGAAAAGCAAAACAAAGGTGAAGGTAAGCAACCATGCTTAGTTACGGTTCTTAGTGAGAATGAGAAGTATACTTTTCAACCTAATGAACCGGGGATATTAGCTGCTAAACCTATGGGGTTTACTGGTCCTCTACCTTTTAATCAAAAATTTCAAGAAGAAAATATTAGGGGCAGTTCTAGTGAGGTCAAAGTAGACAGTAAAGGTTTAATTGGGAGTTCAGGGCCTATTTTACCTCGACCTAAATTAGAACTACAGATGTTTGATGACAGTAATCCCAGAGGATGGGTTAGAAAATTCCAAAAATATTTTAATCTATTGGTAGTTCCTAAGGAACAAAAATTGGATGTGGCTACAATGTATTTGATGGGGAAGGCTGAGACTTGGTTTGATGGCTATATTATGCAGAAGCATAGAGTGACTAGGCATAAATTTGAGGCTGATTTGTGTCATAGATTTTGTGAAAGAAACTATTCAAATATCATTGAAGAATTTAATAAGTTAATGCAGAAGGGTAGTGTAGAAGAGTATCAAGAAAAGTTTGAGTTAAGACCCTATTTTCTATAATAACATATGCATTTAGGGGAGGATTATTTTGTTTCCAGCTTCATTAGTGGTCTCAAGGAGGAATTAAAACATAAGGTGAAAGTGTTGGAGCCCAGAAATTTTTCTGAAGCTTAAAGGTAGGCCAAACTTTATGAGTTGGATAATGATATGGAAGGAAACAAGTATAAATATTCTCCAAAAAAAATTCCTTACACTCTTTCAAGTGGTCAATAGAACAGTGGGACTAAAAGTTTACAGCCTAAGACAACTCCTCCTAATTCAAATACAAGACAGAGTTTACTGGAATATAAAAGAGCAAATAATTTGTGTTTTAAATGTGGGGAAAAATTTTCTCCTTGACATCAATGTAAAGTTAGAATTTGAACAGTATGGAAGAGGAAAAAGATTATGCTGATCAGGATTTGACAGAAGGAGAAAATGGATAAGGGAATGATGTAGTTAAAAAAGTCCTAGAAATTTCTATCAATGCTATTACTGGTAATGTAGGGCACACTACCTTGAGAATTCAGGGTTTTATCAGAGGAAAACCACTTAATGTGCTAATTGATAGTGGAAGCACACATAGTTTTGTGATACCTAAGTGGGCCAAAGAAGGAGTGGAACTGGTTCAGACTCAACCATTAGCTATTACAATAGCTAATGGAGAGAAGCTATTCAGTACTGCTAAAAGCAATAAAGTGAGTTGGAAGATGCAAGGCTATGAATTTCAACATGATTTCAGAGTTTTGTCTTTAAGGGGCAGTGATATGGTACTGGGAGTAGACTGGATGGAAGAGTTTAGTCCTATAATGATGGATTTCAAGGCCATGACAATTAGTTTTGAAAAGGATGGAAAGACTGTTCTGATTAGAGGAACTCAGAAATTACCAATCATCAAACCCATATCAGTTGAAAAATTGCATAAGTTAGTTGAAAAGGATACTGAAGTGAATGGGGAAATTTATTTGTTGAATGCTGAAGTGGAGGAAAGAAAAATTCCTCTACCTTTACAAGATTTATTAGAGGAGTTCAAGGAAGTGTTTAAGGAACCTAAGGGAATGCCTCCTAGCATAAAACATGATTATGCCATTGTTCTTAAACAAGGGACACAACCAGTCAATCTAAGACCCTATAGATTTGCTCATCACCACAAGACTGAAATTGAAAAACAAATTGCTCATATGTTATCCTCATCTATCATACAAGTAAGTAAGAGTCCTTTTACTTCTCCTTGTTTACTTATTAGAAAAAAGGATGGAACTTGGAGGTTTTGTGTGGACTATAGGCAGCTTAACTCTTATACAGTTAAGAATAAATTTCCTATTCCTATAGTAGAAGACTTACTAGATGAATTACATGGGGCTAAATTCTTTTCAAAGATTGATTTGAGATCTGGTTATTGGAAAATTCGGATTAAAGATGAGGATGTTCATAAAACTGCTTTTAGAACTCATCAAGGGCACTATGAATTTAAATTTATGTCTTTTGGCCTTACTAATGCCCCAACTACTTTTCAAGCTTTGATGAATGACCTGTTTGGAGTATATTTAAGGAGGTTTGTTCTTGTGTTTTTTTTATGATATTATGATTTACAGTTCCAGTATGATAGAGTATAAAAAACATTTAAGAGTGGTGTTGGAAATTCTACTGAAGAATAGATTGTATGCCAAAAAGAGTAACTGCTTTTTTGGCCAACAACAAGTGGAGTATTTGGGACATTTAATTTCAGCTAAGAGAGTAGCAACTGACCCTAAAAAATAAAGGCTATGCAACAGTGGCCTTTACCTAAAAATCTAAAAGCTTTCAGAGGATTTTTTGGTTTGACTGGGTATTATAGAAAATTTATCAAAGGGTATGGAGAATTGAGTAAACCCTTTACCAATATATTGAAGAATGAAGGATTTCATTGGTCTCCAGAAGCTAAATTAGGTTTTGAAAACTAAAAAGGCTTATTTGTGAAGCTCTAGTTTTGGCCTTACCAAATTTTGAGCAGAATTGTTTTTGGAAACTAATGCTAGTTCCAGAGGTATTGGGGTTGTTTTATCTCAAGAAAGAAGGCCTATAGCTTATTTAAGTAAGGCTTTGGGGCCAAAGCATGCAGACATTTCTATCTATGAAAAGGAATACTTGGCCATCCTAATGACAGGGTCACACTAGAGGTATTATTTGGAAAGTGGCTCATTTGTGATCAAAACAGATCATAAGCCTCTAAAACACCTATTATAGCAAACTCTGACTACTACTATCCAAAAGAAACGTCTGACTAAGTTACTTGGGTTGGATTATACAATTCAGTACAGGAAAGGCAAAACAAATAATGTGGCATATGCACTTTCTAGACAGCTAATGGATTCTGGTGAGTTTTTGCAAATAGGGGTTACTGTTATAATTCCTACTTGGAGACAGGATATTGAGCAGAGTTATGAAGGGGATCTACTAGATCAAGAGAAAATTCCTATTTTACTTATTCAACCTAACAAGATTGAGGATTGGAAGAGAATTAAAGGAGTTTTATACTTTAAAGACAGAATTTATGTGGGTAACAAAGGAGCTCTCAGACAGAAAATTAGGTTGGCTTCACATGATTCACCACAAGGGGGTCATTCAGGTATTCAAGCTACTTATCAGAGGATTAAAACTTATTTGTTTTGGCCAAAGATGAAGCTTATGATTCAGGAATATCTACAACAATGTGAGGTATGTCAAAGAACTAAAATTGAGCACATTTCCAAGCCAGGTTTACTACAACCTATTCTAGTTCCAAACAATGCTTGGGAAGTTATAACAATAGACTTTATTGAAGGATTGCCACCATCAACAAAGTACAATTGTTTTTTGGTAGTGATTGACAAATTTACTGAGTATGCTCATTTTATGCCACTGTCACATCCCTACACAGTGGTGCAAATTGCTAAGGTATATTTGGATCAGGTTTACAAGCTTCATGGTCCTCCTAAGGTAGTTATTTATGATCGAGACAAGTATTTTACTAGTCTATTCTGGAAAGAGCTACTTAAATAATTGAGGACAACTACACTTTTCAGTACTGCCTATCATCCAGAGACAGATTGGAAAACTGAGAGACTCAACCAATGTTTAGAACAATATCTCAGATGTATGTGTTTTTTAAAACCTACATCTTGGTCAAAGTGGTTAGCCCAAGAAGAGTGGTGGTATAACACTAATTATCACTCTGCTATAAAAATGAATCCATTCGAAACCTTATATGGTTATAAGGCACCTATTCTGAGTTGGTCAGGGGACTCTAGAGTGGATGTAGTACAAACTATGATGCAAGACAGAGAGCAATTTAATGCTTTACTACGTGAACAACTCATTAAAGCCAGTAAAAGAATGAAGCAGATTGTGGATATGCATCATACATAAAGGGAATTTTAGGTTGGAGAGGAAGTTTACCTAAAACTTCAGCCTTATAGACAAACATCACTCGCTTCAAGGAGAAACCTAAAGTTTGATGATTGATATTTCGGTCCCTACAAAATACATAAAAATATTGGTCAGGTTGCGTATCAACTGGAATTGCCACGAGATTCTAACTTACATCCAGTGTTTCATGTTAGCTTATTGAAGAAGATAATTGGGAAACAAGAACTTATCTCTCTAAATTCTCTAGAAACATCTTCAGATGGTCAATTGAAAATCTACCCAGCAATTGTGTTGAACCGACGAGTAGTGAAACGACATAATCAAAATGTTCCTCAATTGTTGATTCAGTGGACGAACATAGGACCAAATTATGCAACTTGGAAAGATGCTTCGGTGTTGAAAAACCAATTTCCTAATTTCGATCCTTGGGGACAAGGATCGTCTGATGGAGGGGGTATTGTCATGATGAAATGGGAGCTAGGGTTTGAAGGTCTTAATTTGGGAAAATCTCGAAGAAGAAAATTGGGTAGACAACAACAAAAATTGGGAGAGAAGAGAAAGGAATTAGGGATCGAAGGGAGATTAGGGATTAAAATTTTATCTGAAGGGAGAGGGGTTGAAGTCATAACGAGAGATGGGTTTCACGGTATTGGGCAAGGGTCAATGGGGTAATTGGGCTCTATTTTACTTAGACCCAATTAAGAAATCAGGAGGCTTATAAGTTGTGGGTTGGGTTTGTACGAATCCAAACAGAGGGGGTAGAAGGATGGATGGGTGAGTCAGTATTTGAGGTAGTTAATTTGTTAGATTTGTTGTACTGACAGCTGGTTGTACTTGTTTATATATAATTGTACCAAAATCCTTTAGGGATCATCTTATGAATGAAATGCACGTTTTCTGTACCCCATTCTCTCTATTTTCTTAAATCCCTAAAAATTCTTCTATAATTTTATCCTAAATCATAACACAATTCCCCTTGAAAATCTTATATAAATTATAAATATCCAAAAAGGCTTACATAAACAGTCCAAAAATTAATTATAATATCCAAAGTCCTAAACTACATAAATGATAATAATAAACCCAAACAATAAATAAAATAAACAAAATAACTGATGAAAATACTGAGTAACGTTCACACTGAATATAGTTTTATCTGAAAGTGATGTAACACTCTAAGTATCAGGTTGCCTAAATACGAGTATCTGAAAAAGAAACTATGAAGGTGTAAGCTATTGAGTTTAGTGTTTCGTTAAAGTGCAAACAAACACTCAAGTCTCAAATCACAAGTCATAATCACAATCCAAATCAATAATATTCATGGTAAAAATAATATGCAAATGTAAATGCTCTCAAACACATTACACCGTTCGAAGTGTAGGTTCCACAGAACCACTCTCAACTAACACCATCTAAAGTAGAAGTTCGTCTCGAAGGGACGAGCTACTAATAATCTAAAGTGAAATTCACCCTATCGGGTGAATTCACTGAACTTCCCCGATAATAAATCTTAATCCACACAATCAACATGCATCACAATATATCTGAACCCACACTATCAACATGCATCAACATGATAACAAATGTTTAACTATATTTTGATATAACAAATTAAGGCAAAATATTTTTGGACTTGAATTGAATTTATTCAAAGTTTTCAAAAATAATTCAAAGTCCATTAAAAGTAAATTTGAGCACAAAACTGATTTTCAATGTACGTAGTACTGATACTGTTCTTACAGTATCAATACTATATGAACAGTTCCAATAATGTCCATGTGGTACTGATACCCAAGGTAAGAGAAGTATCGATACTCTCAAGGTAGTATCGATACTACCATCATTGCTCAAATTCCAGAATGCAAAATGGTATCGATACTACCATCGTTGCTCAAATTCCAGAATGCAAAAATGGTATTGATACTACATTACATAGTAGTATCGATACCGTCATACCCAACGGCTAGTAACAACTAGTTTTATTTAAAAATAAAAAAGGTAGTATTAATACTCCCTATAGGAGTATCAATACCCTCTATACTGGGTAGTTTTATTTTATAGAGAAAACATCCCCAAACGGTTGGAAACCATCCCCAACTGCTAGAAATGACCACAAACACATTTCAACATATAAATACAAGTTCAAGACACTTTAAGAAGGGTTAGAACACCTATTCAAGCAATCAAACACAAGAGAAGAGCTTTTCACTCTTTATTTCTATTCTCTTGTAAATATTGTGTTTTTTTAGCTTTATTTTATAAATACCCTACCTTTAAGAGGTTTTATTGTTTACTTTTTTTTCCTTGTAAAGGGGTTTTGGTTCTAGCTGAGCCTTTGAAAAAACTAGGGAGTTTATGTAAAGGTTATCTCTTTGTCCTTGAAAAAGAAAGAACAAATTAGTGGATTTGTTGGAAAATTCTTAGTGAGGAGCTAAGGTAGTGTAGCTAGACTTAGTTGAGAAGTCAAACCACTATAAATTGCTATGCAAAATTGTATATCTTTTCTTTCTCCTTACTCCCTAAACACAATTTTCTAATTCACCCCTCTTGCACTTTTTCGATTGTTCAAATCGAGCTTCATAAATCCTAACAATTGGTATAAAAGCTTAGCTCTTTAGAAGGCTTCACATCCTTGATATGTTTATTGAAGAAGCTCTACCGATTCCCGACGCAACCGATAAGAAGATGGCTTCGACCTTGGGCTCTTACTACATTAAAGACTCTCAACTGGTCAACAAGCCACCGTGTTTCAATGGAGCAAATTATGCCTATTAGAAGAATAGGATGATGCTCTTCATTCAAGTCAATGATCTAGGAGCTTGGAATTCTATCATTATAGGATACTCCATTCCAACCGGTGAGATGAATGCTTGGAGTGATGGAGAGAAGAAGAAGTTCCAACTAAATGCTAAGACTATGCACATTCTATTTTGTGCACTAGGCCCAGATGAATATGGAAGAGTCTCCTCTTGTTCCAATGCCAAGGAGATATGGGACAAGCTCTAAGCTACTCATGAAGGAACCGATGAAGTGAGAGAAACCAAGATAAGTCTTCTCAACCATAGCTATGAAAATTTCAAGGTGAAACCGGATGAAGACATCAAAGCTATGATGGATAAATTTTCAGTGATTGTCAAGGTCTCAAGGGATTTGGATAAGTAATCTATAATGAGAAGCTTGTGAGGAAGGTGGTTTATTATTTTTCAAAGTCTTGGCAATCGAAGAAGACGTCGATCATTAAGGCTAAGAATCTAAAGTCTCTCACTCTTGATGAGCTTATTGGTTCTCTTCTCACTCATGAGTTGATGGTAAAGGAAGAGGAAGAATATGAAGAGTAGCAAAACAAGAAAAAGAATGAGGTAGAAATTGCTTTCATATCTAACAATGAGAGCAATCAATAATCAAATGAAGAGGTGGATGAAGACGATGAAGAAAAAGAATAGATGACCAAGCTCTTCAAAAGATTCATGACATTCATGACTTATAAATAAGTGAAGCATGAATCGAGCAAAAAGAAGAGTCCCCTGTTGTGCTTCGAATGTCAAAGAATGGGGCATGTCAAATATAATTGCCCTATCCTAAAGAAGAAGGGATCAAGCAAGAAAAAAGCATTGGTGGTGGCTTGGAGTGATGAAGATGTCTCCAATGATAAGATGAAGTAGGCAACCTATACCTCATGGCCATCGGAGAAGATTCAATGGTAACTTCTAACTCAAATGAATTAGATTCTTATTATTTTGATGAGTTACAAGTTGCTTACAATGAGTTGTATTTGGAATTTAAGACCATGAATTCTAAATATAAGAAATTAATTTCAAAATATAAAGTTGAAAATGATTTGATTTTGAAAACCAAAGTTGATTTTGAAAATCAAAATGAAATTTTGAAAATCAAAATGAAATTTTGATAATCAAAATGAAATTTTGATAATCAAAATGAAATTTTGAAAAATGATTTAGTAATTTCAAAAATCAAACTCAATGATTTAGAAAAAGAAAATTTTGATTTGAAAGTTAAGCTTGAGAGCTTAACAAAAGAAAAAGAATTAAATTCTAAAAACAATTCATTATGCTTAAAAATGGAAAAATGCTCACATTCCCATTTTCGTGGTCATTTGGAAATACTTGTCCGATAAAGAAAATAAAATCTTTTAAAATTACACAAGTATGGGTTCCAAAGGGAACAAGGGACATTGAAACTAACGTTCAATGATCCAAAGCAATTTGGATACCAAAATCTACTTAAATGTCTCTTGTAGGTGTGTCAGAGCAATGGTGATGAAAATGAAGATGTTCAAATGCTCTAGCCATACTTGAAAAGGAATGTGCAACCTCTAAGCTTAATGCTTTGGTTTTGATTAAATGGTTGCTCATTTAATTTTTTAGGCATGCATGAGTTTTTATCTTAAATGGTTATGTTTTGTTTTTTATCTCATGTATGTTGAAAAGTGTATTATGATGAACATTTTAAAATTTTAATGATTTTTCATAATTTTTAGTTCATCGTTGTAACATCCTCAATACCAGGTTAGTGATCAAATTGTAAAGTTTCAGAATTTGTCTAGAGTAGAACAATGGATTAGTTCAATGATTTATTTGGAAATAAATCATAAAAGTTGTTAGTAATTATTAGATGAATTGAAAGGCAAAAGGGTCATTTGACAAGGAAGATTTTTATTTTCCTTATAAGATAAGGAAACCACGTGGGAAGAGAGCAAAGGTTCCAGAGTTCTCTTCTCTTCTCTTCTTCCTTCTTCATACGTGAAGGCTTGAATCAAAGGTGAGTCTTCTATTTAGATAATTTCTGGATAAATTTAAGATTGGGTTATGATCATTAGATGATAACTAAGATTAAGGAAAGCTTAAGTTATCTTAAAATCAAAAGATAAAGGAGTTAAGGAAGATTAAAGATTTGGAGTTCTTGAGTGAAATATTGAAATAGAGTTTATAATAAGATGAAAGTTGAATTTGACTTGCCATCAATAAAATGAAGAGATTTATGAAGTTAGAAAGGGTTAATAACAAACTTGAAAGTTTAGCAAGATTCTTAAATTTTAAGAATCATAATGAGATATGGAAGATAAAGATGGTTTATATGGATATAAGTTAGTTTAAGTAATGGTAGTTGAGTTTAATGACATAATAGGGGCTTAAAATAGAAGAATTGAGTGAAAAGTTTATGGTTTTCGGGCTTAAAATGCAAATTATGGGCAAGGTGTATCGATGCACATTCAATGTGTATCGATGCACTCTTTAAAGAAGAAACATCGAATGTAATTAGTGCATCGATGCATAAGAAGTGCATCAATGCATAAGAAGTGCATCAATGCACCCCCTTAAAATGAAAACATCGAAGGTGATTGGTGTATCGATGCATGGGTAGTGCATCAATGCACATGTTAAAGAATGCATCGATGCACTGTAGAATGTATCGATGCACTGTAGAATGTATCGATGCACTTCAAGGGGAAATTGAAATTGACATTTCTTTTGGTCTAAGAAATGATAGGTTAGAGTATATCAATGGGATATTGATATGTATCAATGTATGATTATGTAGATTTAGAACGTAATCTTGTTCCGGAATAATTGAAGGATTAGAATCGAATCAAAGCAAAGCTAAGGTGAGTACATATTATAAGTATGGTATAATGGAATAAGACTTGTGATAAGTCTAATTCCTATGTTGATTTTCATCGCACAATAGTTATGAACATGCATACATGATAATTATTATGATACACCATAAAGTATATATGTTCATATGATTTGATAAATGATATATGTGAATAGATTAAAATACACATGTGACATGGTAAGTGATATGAGTTATGTGATCACAAGAGAAATGACATGAATACATGAACATATGAAACATAAGAATAATGCCCATGGTATACGATATGAGAGCTATAGGTATAGTTGGCATGCGAAGGGTCGAGGGTTCTACGTGGACATATATGTATCCTTTGGAACATTTACAGGGTCTTTTGAGACAGATTTGATCCACTGGAATATGTATATGGTTCTTAAGGAGTGGTCTTTCGGGACAAATACAGTACATAGGTCCTTCGGGACAAAATTTCATAGCCCCTAGTGGGACCCATACGAGCTGTGGTGACAACATAGTGCACAACCTCAATGTACTCGAATACCTTGAGTTCTAAAAAATGTACATGGGCCTATAAAAGGTTATCAAAGGTAATTGCATTGTTATAGTTATATGTTACCATATTATTATTGTTTACATTGAATTATATATGACATGACTGATTGGATAGATTGCATGTTCATATTCATATGGAATGCATTATTATTATATTTATATGTCTCACTAAGTCTATGACTTAGCGTGTAAGTGATTTACACGTAGGTACCACGAATCAGGATGAGCGGAAATAGGGTGGTAAGAACAGCAGCACTGCTAGAAGATAAGATCAGAAGTAACAGATAAAGTATGTCTTTTGTTGTGTATAGTGTTGGCATGTAAGAAAAGTGTCTGTTACAAATGCTCTGATCAGTTTTGTCTTGTTTTGGTTAACTTGTGTAAAGTAACAATGTTATTTTAATGAAAGTTTTAAATTTCCTTGATTTTTCGTCAAAGAGTCAAAGTTTGAAAAGTCAATGTGACACCTCGGACTCGTATCCGGGTCGGGTACGGGTTGATAGTGTTACATTTAATGGTATCAGAGCTACAGTTTAGTCGATTCTTGGCATAAACCGGAGTCTAGAGTGCCTTATAAAGTACATGCCAACTAAAAGTGAAAATTTCTGATATGATAGTGTAAGGAGTATGTTGTCTTGCTAATAGAATAAGATTTTTATGATATAGTAGGAATTGATTATAGAAATTCTCAAAGTAAAGTAAATAGATAGCTGACAAATCTGATGGTGATAGCAATTCACCTGCCCTAGCCAGGCAGGATGAAGAGCGAAAACCTTAGAAAGTGTCTTATAAGATTAAAGGTTGATTTCAGAAAGTTGAAATCATATTAGAATAGTGATAGAAGATCTTTATTGTTTTGAATCGGAAAAGCTATATGGATTAGTTTTGTTAGTATGTGGATAAGATATAATATGGTGAACAAGTGTCACCATAAGAACGTTAAAAAGATCAAATGACGTGGTGAATACTTATAGAAGAGCTAAAGAATAAGTGCATCAGTGACAAGAGTGTAAGATATAGAAAGCCAAAGTTTATGAGTTGAAACAAAGAATAGGGTTGTACATAAGCAAAAGTGTGGATATGATAAGAAAATTCATTTTAGAAGGAAAAAGTTAGTGTTGGCTAACAAGAATATGTGATGGGAATGTACTGGAAGTATAAGATTATAAGATATTGTCAGGATATGATAACCAAATATGAAATGGATCTGGATACAATTGTATATTTGAGTAAAGCTGAGGATTGATAAGAAGAGTTTGAGAATGTGCATATCGATAATTAGTTTATAAGACAAAGAAAGTCATAATGTTGAGTTTGAACAACATAAATTTCAGGATGTATGAGAATAGAGGTGAAATTGACAAGTTAAGTAAACGAATTTTGAGATAATTTTGATTGGAAATGATGTATATGATTGGTTGACTAGGGCTTGTGCCCTAGATTGAACAGATGTTATTGACTAGCTGTCAGAGTAAAGGTGATAGAGTTATAAGATTGGAGGAAAAGATAAAGTCGAGTTAATCAATTATGATGTGAATCTGAATATAGTTGTGTATTCTGATCAAATAGCTATGATGTAGAAAAGGAGATAAGTATTTGCATCAAACCTTAAGGAAGAAAAATACAAGTATAAGAAATGATAAAAAATGAAGTTCTGTATAAGAAATGGGTTATCAAAGTTATGAGGATGCAATGAAGATTGGTACATAGAGATAAATATAGATGATAAGACAAGAGTATGTGAACTTGAAAGGAAGGATATGATTTGTGTATAATGAATAAATAAAGGAATAATGGAATAAAGAAATGAAAGGGATTGAGTTAAAGGAATATATACGATAAAGGTTATATGGAAGTGTATATGATAATTTTGATATAGAAGTAAGAAAAGTGTGCAAGGTGATGTGAAAAGATTCTTTAAAGTGTATGTTGAATTGTATTTAAAGAAGATTTAAGGTCGTGTTCTTGGTTAAATGATGATGGATAACGAATTTGGTTATTATAAGGTAGTTAGAGATGGATTTATGATGTTGAGTGATGAAAATGAATGTTACTATCTATATAATGAGTAACATTATATGGATTTTAGAAAGGTCAAAGGAAAATGCAGAATCGAATGAGATAAAAGACATAAATGGATTGAGGTTATGGGTTACTGTGTATATGATAAGTGACAGTAGATAAATGTATAAAGAAAATAGACAATTGAAGAAATAAAGGAAGAAAAGATTAAGTAAAGGAAGTAGCATGAGAACATTAGAAGATATGTTCTTATTGATATGTTCAGTGAAAATTCGAGGACGAATTTTCTTTAAAGGAGGGGAGATTTGTAACATCCTCAATACCGGGTTAGTGATCGAATTGTAAAGTTTTAGAATTTGGAGACTAGAGTAGAACCATGGATTAGTTCAATGATTTATTTGGAAATAAATCATAAAAGTTGTTAGTAATTATTAGATGAATTGAAGGGAAAATGGATATTTGACAAGAAAGATTTTTATTTTCCTTATAAGATAAGGAAACCACGTAGGAAGAGAGAAAAGGTTCCAGAGTTCTGTTCTCTTCTTCCTTCTTCATACGTGAAGGCTTGAATCAAAGGTGAGTATTTTATTTAGATAATTTCTGAATAAATTTAAGGTTGGGTTATGATCATTATATGATAACCAAGCTTAAGGAAAGCTTAAGTTATCTTAAAATCAAAAGATAAAGGAGTTAAGGAAGATTAAAGATTTGGAGTTCTTGAGTGAAATATTGAAATAGAGTTTATGATAAGAATTGAAAGTTGAATTTGACTTGCCATCAATAAAAATAAGAGATTTATGAAGTTAGAAGGGGTTAATAACAAACTTGAAAGTTTAGCAAGATTCTTAAATTTTAAGAATCATAATGAGATATGGAAGATAAAGATGGTTTATATGGATATAAGTTAGTTTAAGTAATGGTAGTTGAGTTTAATGACATAATAGGGGCTTAAAATAGAAGAATTGAGTGAAAAGTTTATGGTTTTCGGGCTTAAAATGCAAATTCTGGGCAAGGTGTATCGATGCACATTCAATGTGTATCGATGCACTCTTTAAAGAAGAAACATCAAATGTAATTAGTGCATCGATGCATAAGAGGTGCATCAATGCATCCCCCTTAAAATAAAAACATCGAAGGTGATTAGTGTATCGATGCATGGGTAGTGTATCGATGCACATATTAAACAATGCATCGATTCACTGTAGAATGTAACGATGCACTTCAAGGGGAAATTGAAATAGACATTTCTTTTGGTCTAAGAAATGATAGATTAGAGTATATCAATGAGATACTAATATGTATCAATGTATGATTATGTAGATTTAGAATGTAATCTCGTTCCAGAACAATTGAAGGATTACAATAGAGTCAAAGCAAGGCTAAGGTGAGTACATATTATAAGTGTGGTACAATGGAATAAGACTTGTGATAAGTCTAATTCCTATGTTGATTTTCATCAAACAATAGTTATGAACATGCATACATGATAATTATTATGATACACGCATAAAGTATATATGTTCATATGATTTGACAAATGATATATGTGAATAGATTCAAATACACATGTGACATGGTAAGTGATATGAGTTATGTGATCACAAGAGAAATGACATGAATACATGAACATATGAAACATAAGAATAATGCCCGTGGTATACGATATGAGAGCTATAGATATAGTTGGCATGCCAAGAGTCGAGGGTTCTACGTGGTCATTCGGAACATATATGTATCCTTTGGAACATTTACAGGGTCTTTTGAGACAGATTTGATCTACTGGAATATGTATGTGGTTCTTAAGGAGTGGTCTTTCGAGACAAATACAATAAATAGGTCCTTCGGGACAAAATTTCATAGCCCCTAGTGGGACCTATACGAACTGTGGTGACAACATAATGCACAACCTCAATATACTCGAATACCTCGAGTTCTAAAAAATGTACATGGGCCTATAAAAGGTTATCAAAGGTAATTGCATTGTTATAGTTATATGTTACCATATTATTATTGTTTACATTGAATTGTATATAACATGATTGGATGGATAGATTGCATGCTCATATTCATACGGAATGCATTATTATTATATTTATATGTCTCACTAAGTCTATAACTTAGCGTGTAAGTGATTTACACATAGGTACCAAGAATCAGGAAGAGCGGAAATAGGGTGGTAAGAACAGCAGCACTGCTAGAAGATCAAATCAAAAGTAACGGATAAAGTATGTCTTTTGTTGTGTATAATGTTTGCATGTAAGAAAAATGTTTGTTACAAATGCTCTGATCAGTTTTGTCTTGTTTTGGTTAACTTGTGTAAAGTAACAATGTTATTTTAATGAAAGTTTTAAATTTCCTTGATTTTTCGTCAAAGAGTCAATGTTTGAAAAATCAATGTGACACCTCGGACTTGTATCCGGGTCGGGTACGGGTTGTGGGTGTAATACCCCCAACCCGTATCCGACCCGGATCCGAGTCCGAGGTGTCACACCAACTTTTAAACCTTTACTAGTTCAAAATAATAAAAAATCCCCATTAAATAAAACTTCATATTATTTCAAAATAAATGGTTTCACACTTATCAGAGCACATATAATTCAAATCGTTTATATTACATGCCAACTACATCAAAAAGAATAAAATACATATCAAACATTTCTTTTCTGATCTGAACTTTGTAAGGAATATGTTGACCTGTCTTGCTCCTCTTAACTTCTCTTCTCGCTTTCCGAAACCTACGTGTGAGACACTCACACGCTAAGTCGAAGACTTAATGAGGCATATAAAACACATAATTGAAGCTCTAATTCCTAACCATGCATGAACATATCATACAATAATATCATACAAATCAATATAACATTCCTTATAATCACATGCATACAAATATATAAATCTTATCCTAATTATCAATTGCCTTATTTCATAATCAATATTCCATCCATTTATATCTTTTAGTTATCTATTCTTATACTTAACTTCTTAACAATCATATCATTCATTTAACAATTAATATATATTCGACATTACATATAACATATATTACATTTCACATAGCAAAATAGGTACATTACATATCATGTATTTGTTTGTATTTCTTTATTAGCCCATGTAGAAAATTCCTTAAGAATCATATACATATACAAAGGATCAAGTATGTGTCTCAAAAGACATCACACATGCTCCAAGGAATACATATATATCCCGAAGGACCGCGTAGACCCTCGACTCTTGGCATGCCAACTATACCCCTAGCTCTCATGACACATAACATGGGCATTATTATTTATGTCATTTCATATTCACACATTCATAACACTTATCTCTTATCGCATGTATGATCTCTTATAATCATGTAATCACATAGCTCATGTCATTTCTTGTGACATCATACATACCATGTAAGACATATCAGACATGTTCACACAAATCACTTCCATATAATTCACATGATTTATTATCTCGTAGATCATATCACA
Organism: Hibiscus syriacus; assembly: GCF_006381635.1. NCBI lineage: Eukaryota > Viridiplantae > Streptophyta > Magnoliopsida > Malvales > Malvaceae > Hibiscus > Hibiscus syriacus. The sequence goes on along the minus strand of NW_024062743.1, from coordinate 5,561,758 downwards.
TTTTCATACAATTCCACAAATCATTGTCATATATGGATATCACATTTGTACTTAATCACATAGATAATATTATATAGCACTAAAATCCCACAGTTCCTATTTCGTAGCTTATTTATTGTTCTTATATCTTTTTATATACATATAAACACCTAGATCATAATTCCCTAATTTATTGTACATAATCATATCATCATTTATATTCATAACACCTAGCTCATATTTTGTTCTCTTATGCTTACATAAATCCTATAACATATATTGTAGCATACTAACATATATCACTTATAAATTCATTTATATACAAATTCTTATATTCTCTTAATTCAAGTTTACATTACTCTTATAACCTTTCCTATGACTTCATAGATCTTTACCATGTAATTTCTATATCATAGCTCATCTAAGCACATTAATCTTTCTCATACAGCTTATCTCTCATATGATTATCATTATTTATGTACAGGTCTCCTAATTGATATTCTATTTTCATATTGTCCTATAAATCAATGCTAGTTAGTTTATCTCACTTTTCATTTAATACTATAAGTAAATTATAATAGTTTCCAAAAACTTGACTCATATAATTTATGTTTTGCTATTATATCTTCATCTAAATATATATTTACATGTTCATGATCACTTAACTTATTTCCTTTCTATGGTTATCACATACAACATTTACTATTATACATGATTCGTGGCCTTATAACTTATTTCACATATTCATACAGCTCATAAGGTTCACATATAATTACATATTTCGTTTCGAAATAACCCATATCATATAAATTCACACCTCATAACATATAATATGAACAAAGCATATACACATAATACAAACTTAATCATGCTTCCATTCATGCAAACATATAAAATATTGGAAATAGACTTATTACAAGTCTAATTTACATATAGTAATATACACAATCTAATAATATGCACTCACCTTGGCCTCACTAAGTTCCAATCCACTTTTATGATTTCCTCTCTTTCGATCGAATCTTAACTTGATACTCGTTTCGGAACTTGTTCATGTGCGATATCTACATAATCATACATTAATACATATCAGTATCCCATTGATATACTCTAATCTATCATTTCTTAGACCAAAAGAAATGTCTATTTCAATCTCCCCTTGAAGTATATTGATGCATTCTACAGTGTATCAATGCATCCCTTAACATGTGTATCGACGCATTCCTTATGCATCGATGCATTAATTGCATTCGATGTTTCCATTTTAAGGGGTGCATCAATGCACTTCCTGTGCATCGATACACATTGAACAATTTCTAGAAATTTACCCTTGATGCATCGGTGCACATAGCCCAGAATTCATTTTTAAGCCCGAAAATCTACTCAAATCAACTCAAACGCTTTATCTTTCATCCCCTTTCATGTTCTCAACTCATATACACATGCTTAAAGCAATTTATATCCATATAAACCATCTTTAACTTCAAAATTCTACTCCTAATATGTAACTCAAGATTTAAACCAACTTTGCAATATGTTTTGATTCCAATTCTATGGCTTCTAACTTCTTAATTAGACCCTTTACAAGTCTAATTTAACTTCCAACTCTAGTTATGAACTCTATTTCAAGATTTTACCCAAGAACCTCAAATCTTTAATCCCTCCTAACTCTATCATACTTTGATTTTAAGATAACTTAAGCTTTCCTTAAGCTTATTTATCAGCTAATAATCAAAACCCAACCTTAAAAATCAACAATAATCCATAAACAAAGAAACTCACCTTTGAGCTTGGAGATACGGGATGAGGAAGAAGAAGAAAGAAAACTCTGGATAATTCTCTCCTTTCCCACGTGGTTCCTTATCTTATAAAAGGAATATAAAAATCTTACTTGTCAATTAACCATTTTACCCTTTAATTCATTCAATAATTACTAAATAACCTTCATCATATTTCCAACAAATCATTGAACTATTCAATTATCCTACTTTAATCACCAATTTTTGAAACTTTACAATTTGGTCACTAACCCGGTATTGAGGATGTTACAAATCTCCCCTCCTTTAAAGAAAATTCGTCCTCGAATTTTCACTGAACATATTAATAAGAACATATCTTCTAATGTTCTCATGTTACCTGCTTTACTTAAGGTTTCATTCCTTTAGTTCTTCAACTATTTTTTCTCTCCCTTATATATATTCATCTACTGTCACTTATCATATAAACAATAACTAGTAACTTTAATCCATTTCTGTCTTTTCTCTCCTTCCATTATGCATTTTCCTTTGACCATTTCTCAGATTTCATATAATGTCACTAATCATGTAGACAGTAACATCCCTTTTCATCACTTAACCTCATAAATCCATCTTTAATTATCTTATAACAATAACCAACTCGTTTTCCAGCATCATTTGACCGAGAATACAACATTAGATCTTCTTTAAATATAATTAAATATACACTTTAAAAAATCTTTTCACATCACCTTGCACACTTTTCTTACTTCTATATCAAAATTATCATCTACACTTCCATATAAACTTTATCGTATCTGATCCTTTAACTCAAACCCTTTCATTTCTTTATTCCCTTATTCCTTTATTTATTCCTTATACACAAATAATATATTTCCATTTCAACACCTATAGCACTCCTTTTAATCTAGGCACCAGCCCTCTACACATCACTTGTATGCATAATTTTCATTTAAATTAGCTTCACAACCTTTCACTCTACTCATCAAACTATACTCTTGTCCATACACATTACGATTTCTCTCTGTATCAAACTCATAAACTATGGCTTCATATACCTTATACACTTGTCACTATTACACATTCTTGAATTCTTCTACTAATTCTCACCTCATCATTGATATTTGAACATTTTTATGGTGACACTGATTCACCATAATCTATCTTATCCATGAAATAATAAGAATACTTCACCTCACTTTTATGATTCAAATCTGTGAAAACCTTCTATCAATATTCTAATATGATTTCAACTTTCTGAAATCAATCTTTGATCTTACGAGGCACTTCTTGAGGTGTCCGCTCTTCCTCCTGCCTGGCCAGGGCAGGTGAATTGATATCACGATCAGGAATATCGCCTCTCACTTCACTTCGAAACTATTATAATCAGAATTCTACTATATCATACTAATCTTATTATATTAACAAGACAATACACTCCTTACACTTATCAAATCATAAATTATTGACTTGGTGTTGGCATGTACACATTTTACAACTCATTTAACTTCGGTTTAAGCCTAGAATAGGCTAAGTCTTACCTCTGATACCATTAAATGTAACACCCCCAACCCATATCCGACCCGAATCCGAGTCTGAGGTGTCACATCAACTTTTAAACCTTTACTGGTTCAAAATAATGAAAAATCCCCATTAAATAAAACTTCATATTATTTCAAAATAAAAGGTTTCACACTTATCAGAGCACATACAATTCAAATCGTTTATATTACATGCCAACTTCATCTAAAAGAATAAAATACATATCAAACATTTCTTTTCTGATCTGAACTTTGTAAAGAAGATGCTGACCTGTCTTGCTCCTCTTAACTTCTCTTCGAGCTTTCCGAAACCTACGTGTGAGACACTCACACGCTAAGTCGAAGACTTAGTGAGGCATATAAAACTCATAATTAAAACTCTAATTCGTAACCATGCATTAACATATCATACAATAATATCATACAAATCAATATAACATTCCATATAATCACATGCATACAAATAGATAAATCTAATTATCAATAGTCTCATTTCATAATCAATATTCCATCCATTTATATCTTTTAGTTATCTATTATTATACTTAACTTCTTAACAATCATATCATTCATTTAACAATTAATATATATTCGACATTACATATAACATATATTACATTTCACATATCAAAATAGGTACATTACATATCATATATTTGTTTGTATTTCTTTATTAGCCCATGTACACCTATGAGAACTATAAAAATGTGAGTCTATAGAGGTTGTGCACAAATGCTATCACCACAGCTCGTATAAATGCACCGAAGTTCCATGTAGAATTGCACCGAAGTGCCGCGTAGAATTGCACCGAAGTGCCATATAAAATGTCCCTAAGGACCACGTAGAAAATTCCTTAAGAATCATATACATATACAAAGGATCAAGTATGTGTCTCAAAAGACATCACACATGTTCCAAGGAATATATATATATATCCTGAAGGACCGCGTAGACCCTCGACTCTTGGCATGCCAACTATACCCCTAGCTCTCATGACACATAACATGGGCATTATTATTTATGTCATTTCATATTCACACATTCATAACACTTATCTCTTATCGCATGTATGATCTCTTATAATCATGTAATCACATAGCTCATGTCATTTCTTTTGACATCATACATATCATGTAAGACATATCAGACATGTTCACACAAATCACTTCCATATAATTCACATGATTTATTATCTCGTAGATCATATCACATTTTCATACAATTCCACAAATCATTGTCATATATGGATATCACATTTGTACTTAATCACATATATAATATTATATAGCACTAAAATCCTACAATTCCTATTTTGTAGCTTATATATTGTTCTTATATCTTTTTATAGACATATAAACACCTATATCATAATTCCCTAATTTATTGTACATAATCATATCATCATTTTTATTCATAACACCTAGCTTATATTTTGTTCTCTTATGCTTACATAAATCCTATAACATATATTGTAGCATACTAACATATATCACTTATATAAATTCATTTATATACAAATTTCTTATATTCTCTTAATTCAAGTTTACATTACTCTTATAACCTTTTCATATGACTTCATAGATCTTTACCATGTAATTTCTATATCATAGCTCATCTAAGCACATTAATCTTTCTCATATAGCTTATCTCTCATATGATTATCATTATTTATGTTTAGATCTCCTAATTGATATTCTATTTTCATATTGTCCTATAAATCAATGCTAGTTAGTTTATCTCACTTTTCATTTAATACTATAAGTAAATTATAATAGTTTCCATAAACTTGACTCATATAATTTATGTTTTGCTATTATATCTTCATCTAAACATATATTTACATGTTCATGGTCACTTAATTTAATTCCTTTCTATGGTTATCACATAAAACATTTTCTATTATACATGATCCGTGACCTTATAACTTATTTCACATATTCATACAGCTCATAATGTTCACATATAGTTACATATTTCGTTTTGAAATAACCCATATCATATAAATTCACACCTCATAATATATAATATGAACAAAGCATATACACATAATACAAACTTAATCATGCTTCCATTCATGCAAACATATAAAATATTGGAAACAGACTTATTACAAGTCTAATTTCCATATAATAATATACACAATCTAATAATATGCACTCACCTTGGCCTCACTTAGTTCCAATCCACTTTTATGATTTCCTCTATTTCGATCGAATCTTAACTTGATACTCGTTCCGGAACTTGTTCATGTTCGATATCTACATAATCATACATTAATACATATCAATATCTCATTGATATACTCTAATCTATTATTTCTTAGACCAAAAGAAATGTCTATTTCAATTTCCCCTTGAAGTGCATCGATGCATTCTACAGTGTATCGATGCATCCCTTAACATTTGCATCGATGCATTCCTTATGCATCGATGCATTAATTGCATTCGATGTTTCCATTTTAAGGGGTGCATCGATGCACTTCCTATGCATCGATACACACTGAACAATTTCTGGAAATTTACCCTTGATGCATCTGTGCACATTGAATGTGCATCGATGCACATAGCCCAGAATTCATTTTTAAGCCCGAAAATCTACTCAAATCTACTCAAATGCTTCATCTTTAATCCCCTTTCATGTTCTCAACTCATATACACATGCTTAAACCAATTTATATCCATATAAACCATCTTTAACTTCAAAATTCTACTCCTCATATGTAACTCAAGAATTAAACCAACTTTGCAATATGTTTTGATTCCAATTCTATGGCTTCTAACTTCTTAATTAGACCCTTGACAAGTCAAATTTAACTTCCAACTCTAGTTATGAACTCTATTCAAGATTTTACCCAAGAACCTCAAATCTTTAATACCTCATAACTCTATCATACTTTGATTTTAAGATAACTTAAGCTTTCCTTAAGCTTAGTTATCAGCTAATAATCAAAACCCAACCTTAAAATCAATAATTAATCCATAAACAAAGAAACTCACCTTTTAGCTTGGAGATACGGGAGGAGGAAGAAGAAGAAAGAAAACTCAAGATAATTCTCTCCTTTCCCACGTGGTTCCTTATCTTATAAAAGGAATATAAAAATCTTACTTGTAAATTAACCATTTTACCCTTTAATTCATTCAATAATTACTAAATAACCTTCATCATATTTCTAATAAATCCTTAAACTATTCAATTATCCTACTTTAATCACCAATATTTGAAACTTTACAATTTGGTCACTAACCCGGTATTGAGGATGTTATAGAGGGTGTTACAATCATAATGAATTTTGGTCAAAATTGGTTTTAAATGCAAATGATATATCTCTAACAATTGATATCAATTTTTCAAATGCAAAACTTTTTTTGATAACTTTATGCACATCACTTAAATTCAACAATTGATATTGCATAAAATATATATTAGACTTGGATATATTAAATTTAATGTACTACTAAAATGTTTGTTCATCTTTGTTAAAATTTATTTAAGTGTCATTTTTTTAAAAGTCAAATTTTTGTTTGGAATGTTGTTTTTGAGGGCAAGCTTTGAGTTTTCAAATGCTTTTAATGTCAAATTTACCACTTACTCTCCAATGTTATTTTTGAACTTTAAAGTTAAATTATTTTTTATATAACAAAAAGGGGGAGAAATATGGGTTTGAAAAATTCAATTTCTCAATGAAAAAAGGGGAGCTAAACAATTTCCATCAATTGATATCTTTTTCATTAAATATTTTATTAAAGGGGAGTTTTGCCAAAAACAATTTTTCAAATGTTTTGTTATATAAAAAAGGGGAGATTGTTGAACTATATTTTGATATAACAATTCAAGGCAAAATGTTTTTGGACTTGAATTGAATTTATTCAAAGTTTTCAAAAATAATTCAAAGTCCATTAAAAGTTAATTTGAGCACAAAACTGATTTTCAACGTACGTAGTACCTATACTGTTCTTACAGTATCGATATTATATGAACAGTGTCGATATTGTTCATGTGGTACCGATACCCAAGGTAAGAGAAATATCGATTCTCTCAAGGTAGTATCGATACTACCAGCATTGCTCAAATTCCAGAATGCAAAAATGGTACCGATACCCAAAGGGGTACCGATACTACTTTACATAGTAGTAACGATACCATAAGCTTAGTATTGATATCATCAAGCCCAATTGCTAGTAACGACTAGTTTTATCTAAAAATAACAAAGGTAGTATCGATACTCCCTCTAGGAGTACCGATACCCTCTATACTGGGCAATTTTTATTTTACAGAGAAAACATCTCCAAACGGCTAAAAATCATCCTCAACTGCTAGAAACGGTGAAAAACACATTCCAACATATAAATTCAAGTTCAAGACACTTGAAGAAGGGTTAGAACACCTATTCAAGCAATCAAACATAAGATAATAGCTTTTCACTCTTTATTTCTATTCTCTTGTAAATATTGTGTTTTTTCTTAGCTTTATTTTGTAAACACCCTACCTTTAAGAGGTTTTATTGTTTACTTCTTTTTTCCTTGTAAAGGGGTTTTGGTTCTAGCTGAGCCTTTGAAAAGCTAGGGAGTTAGTGTAAAGGTTATCTCTTTGTCCTTGAAAAAGAAAGAACAAATTAGTAGATTTGTTGGAAAATCCTCAGTGGGGAGCTAAGGTAGTGGAGGTATACTTAGTTAAGAAGTCGAACTACTATAAATCGTTGTGCAAAATTGTCTATCTTTTCTTTCTCCTTACTCCCTAAACACAATTTTCCAATTCACCCCTCTTGTCCTTTTTCGGTTGTTCAAATCGATCTTCGTAAATCCTAACAACAAATTTTATCCAAATTCTATTATCATCTGAATGAAAAAATTACATACATATATATATAATATCTGAATGCATCGCATAAATTACATATTTGACAATCAACATGCATCACATAGCATTTTCTGAATAAAATACCAAACAATCAATAATCGAAAAACAATCATGCTCTCAAGTTAACAACAATTATGTCAAACAATCAGAACAACACAAAAAATTTAGCAACAGATACAAACACACATCAATAAAATAACTCTAATGATGAATGTGATGATTATCATGTTCAACTCTATCAATAGGCCATACTCCAATCCTACATAATAAATAATAGTATTTTATTATCCTAATATAATGTGAGAATGTCACACTCCAAGCATTTAATTTAAATGATATTTAATTAATTAAATTTTTAGGGACAAAATTGTAAGATTTTGAACCTTAAGGTTGTTTAGCAAGTTTTCTTTAAATTCAGGGACCTAAACCCAAATTTATCTAACCTTTCTAGCCATAGGAAAAATAAATGAAAATGATGTTTATAAGCTTTTAACCCATAACCTATGCAATAAGGTTGGCCATGCCTCTACCATTTAGGCTAAAGCGCAGTTACATTGTACTATCTTAATTTTGTCCAAATTATCAAAAACTGAAGATGTTCTGATGGAGGGTCATTGCAAATCGGTTCGTGCAAATTGGATCATCAGAGTTATGGGAATTGTTGGGTTTAATTTAATTCCCAAAAAAACTTTGGATTGGGAGCTTATTTAGTTTGATGGAATCATAGTCTCATTTTATTTTATCCGAAAGAATCAAACAAAAATCCAAGTCCAAACATATAGTGCAAAAAATAATGCTCAACAGTCCAAATTAAAAGTCTAGTCCATATACATACAAGCCCAACAAAGCCTAAACACAAGTACTTGACCGAGATGGCCTAATTGGCCCAAAATACCAAAGGGTTACAGAAACCCTAATTTTGCTTTCCCACTCAGCCACCGCAATCCAGAAGCTTCCAAGAAAACTGTTTACAGTTGGCGCGCGTGCTAATCGCCTTCTACGCCAGCAGGAGCCGTGGTCACATTCTCTCTTCCTTCTCACCAAACAGTGGTCACGAACACCTCTCCTGATGCCACGATAGCCAACCCAACATGTGACTAGGGGTCGTTTTCAGCTCGCTCGTGCATGCAATGAAATCCTCAACAATGGCAGAGGAAAACGGTTTTTCGCAGCGAATCAGAGAAATCCTCAGATGCAAACGAAAAACAAGAAATGTAAACATTTTGCATTATTTTTTTCTTGTAAAAAGTCTATAAAAACCGAGAGAGAGATAATGTAAAGGGGGAGGAAAGAATAAAAAGTCAGAGGTTCTTTTAGCATTTCGAATGTATCATTGTTTTTCCATCTTTTATTTCTGTTTTGTGTATGCATGTCATTTCGAAGTAAAAAAAGACTAAATAAAGAGAGGGGTTCGAGTTTACCTTAGAGAGCGATCGGAGCTGAGAGATTCGCCGGGTAATCACCGTCGTCTTAGGTCACCGTAGGTCAAAAATCAAAGCAACTGTCTAGGTCTAAGGGGTTTTAGGGCTTTAGTTTAGTTGTTTTGGGTCACGGACTTAGGTTCTAGGTTGTAGATCGGGGCTATTGGGTTTGTATAAGGTCGATTTGCAGTGGTCGGACGGAGAAAACTGCGGTGGTTGGCGGACGAGATAGGGGACTTTTGGTTTCCGGTCGAAGAAGATGGAGGGGAGTTGAGAGAAAGCCAAATGTTTTTCGGGGTTTAGCTTAAAATTAACAAAACAAAAAAATGTGTGTTTTATATCCATAACTTAGGGTAAAATTGCGTTTGGGCTCTCAATCTATCGACATGTGTTTGCATTCTGGTCACCTATCTATTTTTTATTTATTTTTTAACCTCGAAGTACTAATCCTGCTATTTCTCATTTTTGTGCTTTTTGGATTCCTGGGTTTCTTTTTATGGGTTATTTGTGTTTATGCAACTAGATATTTATCTCGTTTATAGAATTGTCCTTATTTCCTTTATTTCCTTGTTTGTTTTGAATGTGTAGACCCTGTTTGCATGATTTTCCTTTTTTTTTCATTTGTTAGCTTAAACAAGTAGGAAAATCACTTTAAGGTTTCTGTACTTTTGTTGTGACTTTGCAATTTAGTCCTTGTTTTTTTAATTCGAATTTTTACATGTATGTTTTAGTTTAGTTCGATTTAGTCTCTATTTCTGCTATTATACAATTTATTTATTTTATATCAATTTCGTATTCCCTATTTTAGTTTAATATTGTTTTATTTCTTTCGATTATGACCCATCTTGAGTTGTTTTAATTAAGTTCTCCATATTTCCTTTTTATCATTGTTAATTTTGACTTTTATCATTCTTTATTTATTTTTTCCAATTTTGTTTCTTTATTTTCCTTATTTCATGTAATTGCCGCGTATTCCATTAGTTCTACTTCTTAATTTAATTTTCCTAAGAGATAAGGTTAATTCATGCTTCTGTCCCTTCCATTTTTTTTCTTTTGTTTACTTTTATTTTATAACTTTAATTTAGTCAAACTTCATTTCCTTTGATTGTTAATTGCCTTTTATTATTTGTTTAGCTTTATATGCATTTGTTTGTTTATCTTTTTTTTTTTAATTTGTGCTTTATATTTTATTGTGTTTAATTTTAGCCCTTCATGCTATTTTTTAGCTTTGTTTCATTTCTAAGGCATGTAATTTATTTCATTTTCATTTTGGTTCCGTACTTTATATTCGTATATCTTTTTTGCATATGTAATTATTTTGTATACATTCAATAAATCGAGGTAATGTTTTTTTATAAGGAATCGATCGAATTCTCCCGACTACATGGGAAGTGCATTTCCGATGATTGTTCATACAAAAAGCCATTATTTTATATGGGAAATCTATGGAAAAGTCTCCAAACTAGAAGGGAAGTATGTTTTCGAGGATTGTTCGTATAAAAGAATTCCTTTTTAAACTGATCATATTTTAAATTTCATTCAGATTTATAATTTCAAACATAAATACGTCGTATAATTGAATAGGTATCAATTTCAGGCGATGTGGGGTGGTCATCATTCCCCACACGTAATCGACTCCCCGAACCTTTTTCAAAATGAATTTCTGGTTAAACATCTACTAGTTTTATCTTTTAATTTAATTTTTCTTAAAAAAATTTTAAAATGTATTTTTAGGTATTCGACCTACCTAACTCAAAGATCGATGGTGAATCCAAATCATTTGTTTTCTCAAACCCCGATATTTTCAAATCAAGTTGGTTCGATCCGCGTTCCAACTCACCAAAAAGCTTCGACAGCTTGACGAGTCCGCTGGGGATCATAAAGAGTCAGGTCGTAATAAATTATACACATCATTATATTTGAAAATTGTAAACTTGAATGATATTTAAATTATGATTCTTTTTTTTGGTTTTATTTTATATTTCATATGTCATATGTCATTTTTATTTTCTTATTACTAATAAATAGTTGTACTAATGTGTGATTTTCCTTGATTTCAGATTCTAACCCTTTTTGAATTTATTTGATTCTGGATCGAAGTAATGGATTGTGAGTTTCCCCTTGGCTTATTGTAACTACTAGAATAGTTAGAGCCTACTTACTATGCTCTTTTCCGTTAAATAGGGGTGAAAACTTCGCCAACGTGAGAAAATTGGTTCTCCACATGGGCCTTAACTATTAGCCTTTGGGTTCATACCCTATGTCTTCGTGAGAAAATTGGTTCTTTACATGGACATAAGAATATGTATCCTCTAGAATTGAACATGGTCTGTTTAAGCCTGTAGTGGGTGAGGATCGAGGGTCTGACAGGTCTAAGGGGATACCAGCAAAGGATAATTCGAGGACCTTTTAGTAGTATTAAAACTCTGTCTATGTTGTCATGAAGTTCTACCACTGAAACTTTTCCTAGAGTTTCAAATTGGAAACTCACTCTAACCTCTACTTAGATTAAATTTTGCAAAAAGCATGAGACCTAGAGGAGCATGCAATTATGTTTTATATTTCTATGTGAATCATGCGAACTAAAAAAATACGGTTAGGCTTTATTTGCATAATAAAAGTATGGGGGTAGAGATCATGTATAGGTAGGACCTATTAAACTATGTTTGGGTAGACAACATGTGAGGGTGGGATTTACATGTTAATGATATTTCTTACTATCATATTAATTAACATATTGGTCATAACCTATTTTCTATTTTGATTTCCTTTCTTTCTTGAATTTGCATCATCATGCCATTATCATCATCATGATGAATAGGTGTTAATTCAAAAAAGTAACCAAAAATTAGAGGTTTTCATATCAACACAAGGGCTCCATAATTAGGTAGTCAAATCCAAACGATCGACGGTCTACAAAAAGAGTTAATAGATGAAGGAAGAGCTCAAAGCTGATCAAGGACCCTCATCGAAGGCATGAAGATTGAGATGATATCAAAGGGTCAAATGCTAACTAGAACAAGACTGAGAAGATCCCATAAGAGGTCTGAAGATCATTTTTCTCTTGGAAAATCTCGTAGCAATTGAAGTTTAAAGATCTAACAATTATTGTGGGTCGATATCATCGAATACAAGAGACGGTTCAACATTTGGATCGTGGGGAAAGACCAGGCCAAACACATGAAGAAAATGAAGCTTTTGAAATTTGACTATCTAATATGAGTATAATTTGTGTTCTGAAGAAGGTTTTCCTAATGAGGGCCACTAATTAGAGTTGACAATATTGTGCATTGGATTTGTTTTCTTAAAGTCACACATTTAAACAACATTTGTATTATGTATGTTTATAAAATCGCTCATTAAAGCATTCATTGATTTAATAAAACACATAACAATAAGATAAGGTTTCTGATCACATCGATCCTAGCCCCTACTAGCAACAAGAACACTCTACACACGTACGATACTGGGAAGATGGCTAAAGAAGTTAATGATCATTTTGCCAAGGTTGAGAAGGAGCAAAAGTAGATGTAAGAAGAAGTGAGAGGTCGGTAGGCCAAAATTAAGGATGATATTGCTAATTTTCAGTTGGAATTACTGAATAAGATGGAAGAGATGTTCAGAAACCACGTGACTATTAAAAAGAGTTTTGTTGAAGACCCTACGCACCCCTTAGATTTTGCACCTTTTCATATTCCTGTGCCTACCTCGGGGCATCAGGAAATGTGCTCACAAGCTTTCTTTGCTATTGAGAACTCATCGTAACATCATGCTAGAACTTACATTCGTATTAACTATATTGTTGTGTCTGGAGTAAAACCTGGTGGTTCTTATGCTGATAATGAGTTCCCCGATTTAAATGAAAAAACCAAGAATGATCTGACCCAACAACTAAAATATTTAGAGGAAAAGATAAAATCAAAGGAGATGACTGAGTCTTTCTATGGGTTTGATGCTAAAGAACTAAGCTTGGTCCCTAACCTAGTCCTTATGTTAAAGTTCAAAATTCCCAACTTTGAGAAATATGATGAAACCACATGTCATTTATCCCACGTCACCATGTACTATTGACTGGATATCTGGAGAATAAGAAGTTGTTGATCCATTGTTTTCAAGATAACCTGAGTAGACCTGCTTCTAGGTGGTATAATCAGCTGAGTTGTACTCATATTCGTTCTTGGAAAGACTTAGCTCAAGCCTTCTTAGGCCAATACAAATATTTGATGGATATGGCTCCTGATCAAACAACATTGTAAAATATAGAGATGAGGTATAACAAGAGATTTCAACATTATGCCCAATGATGGAGGGAAATGGCATCGCAATTAAGCCCGCCAGTGACTGAAAGGGAATTTACCTTTTTGATCGTCAATACATTGAAATCTCTCTATGTCGATCAAATGATAGGGGTTGCACTAAGAGTTTCTCTGACATTGTCATGTATGGAGAACTGATCGAAAGTGCCATCAAGAATTGAAAAATAGGGGGAACTAGTAGTGTTGATATCGAGACAAGAGTTGAGATCAAAACTGTGAGATCTTATTCAGCCAATCATAATGACATATACCACAAGATGATCTGGAAAAAGACTCACATTAGCCCAATTCCGATGATTTTCGAAGAATTACTCCCAACACTGGTTTATAAGAACCTACTAACTCCAGTTCAGTCCAAGCCAAAGGAACCCTCGTTTCTCAAGGGTTACGATGTTAATGTAGTGTGTAGCTACCACATAGGAAGCTCATGACACACCACTGAGGATTGTAGGGCATTGAAGCACAAGGTTCAAAATCTGATAGATTTAGGGGCATTGTTTTTTATGAGTGATATGGCATTCTAATGCGAATGGAGAAGAAGCCATTACATATACCAGGAACATTGGTTACACTTGCATGCATATTATCTTGTTTGAACTTTTTTTTCTTTGTTTCTTTATGGCATGTAAGTCACTTGACTTTAGAACATTTTAAACAAAATACTACCTTCTGAGGTAATGAGCAATGAGTAAATTTCAATCTCGGAATTTCTTTAAATATCAACTAAATTAAATGCTCTCTTGATAATTAAAGTTGTAGTATCTTTGACAAATGACAAGATTGAACTCTTGCAAAACGAAGACCCTTGATCCTACTCCAAAGGATACACCTAACATTATACCCTTCTTCTGCAAGGATAGATAGCCTTCTTCTCTCATAAAAGGACAATCAAAGGGCTTGCTATTCAGTTATGTATAAGAACAAACAGGATGGGGCATCTCTTGCATTTGATGTTGCGAAGTTGATTGGATTATGCTTCTATTGAGGACGTTCATTGATGATCCTAATCTTCACAGATGAAATAGTGGAGTAAATGAATTTGGTTTAGGACAGTTGCTTGGGAATTTATCTCTAAAGATGAGATTTCCTAATTATCAATGACACCTAGACTATAACATGTTCTTCTTGATGAGCTTAAAAAATTGAATCTGTATACACAAGAAGCTAATATAATTATATATATATACAATAAAGCTAAGTTATTTCATTGGTTGAAAGCCTTGACTTTATGAATAGATTCCTTCAGCTAGCCAAATAAAGGCAAATAATATATACATACACACACACACACACACACACACATATATATATATATATATATATATATATATATATATATATATATATATATAATAAAGCTGAGTTATTCCTTTAAAGCAATTGGTTGAAAGCCCTGGTTTTATGGATAAATTTTTTAGCTAGCCAAACAAAAACAAATTAAATTGAATTTAATTAAATAAGGAGTATCGCTGAAAATGGACTAAGGGAGTTGAGAAGTATTTGTTATAGTTAACTTCACACAAGCACTCAGGAATTTTGTTTTTAGGCTGATATTTCTACACTGCCTCTACTGAAGAAATCTACGAAGCTTGAAAGAATGGAAGTTTCATAGAACTGGACTAGAAGCGTTCTAAAAGGTTTAACAATTAAATATGCTAGTTGCGACATTTTGTCTGCATTCGTTTAAAATGACAAGCCGAGAAAGAGGGGCAAGTAACAATGTTCACACGAACAGAGAAAAGAACGATGACTTAATGATTAGAACCTTAGAAAATAGGAAGCCAACCTGAAACTCAACATCAATCCTGACACTTGTCAAAGGTTTATAACTTTGAAAATTTAAAGAGTATTTGATTCTATCGATATTCATTGAACTCATTTTTGTGATTTGCCTCAATTGTGAGCCTAAAAAGGGGAATTATTTTGTTTCTTTAACAAACTTTTCAAAAGAAAAAAAAAGAAAAAATATTTTTAAACAAAAATAATTTCCCTGGAATTGTGTCTTGGAAAAGTCCTTCGGACTTAGAAGTTCAAAATCAGAAATTGGGGCAAAAGAATTGAATGCTGAAGAACAATATTGTTTGGGGAAAGTGGAACAATTTGTCACGAGATGAAAGCTTAGCAAAGATGAAGGCTCAACAAAGATAATGGAATTTGCAAAACTAAAATGACATAATGCATGCATATTTAGGCATTTGCACAATAGAGCAAACATATGCATTATTTCATCAAAGTCTTGAATATTTGATAGGAATTCAAAAGGTCATCAAAGATTTCATTTCATGACTTCTTGAAAAATAAGAGGATTTCATCAAAGATTCATCCCACCTTTTTACGGTCGAAAGAAGTGGATCTTGGCAAAGAATTGAGGACCATCAGGCCAGTACCTTTGGGTACTTTAAATACATATAACTAACATATGACAATCTTTTACAGGTTTAAAACTCTTTAAAGATAGCGTAAACCCATCAGCATTTCCAGTGGAAGGGTTCATAATAAGAAGAACTCATCCGATGAGGAAGAAGAAGTTCCTAATGAGAAGAACTTGTTCGACCTTGGCTCATCCATCACATATGGAGTTGGATCAGCATTTCAAGTAGAAGGGTTCTTGATGAGAAAAGCTCGTCAGATGAAGGAGAAGAACTTTCTAATGAGAATAACTTGTTCAACCTTTGGCTCATCCATCATATAAGGAGTTGGATCAACATTTCCAATGAGGGAGAAGAAGTTCCTAATGAGAAGAACTTATTCAACCTTGGTTCATCCATCACATAAGGAGTTGGACCAGCATCTCCATTTCGCTCGATTTCATCACATAAGGAGTTGGATCAGCGTCACACTTTTAGTAGATCCCATCACATAATGAAATGAATCAGTACAATTGTGGGAAGAAGAAGTTCAAAAAATCAAAATATAAAAAAATGCCAAAAAAGGAAAAAACATAAGAAAAATAAATAAATAAATAAATAAATAATTCTTAGATGTGCTAATTAGTGTTAATATTTTGCAGGTCTATCATTCATGGGACTCGGGTAACTCAAATGAGAAGAGGTTCATATATATAGAGTAGATCATCGAGTTAAAGGTAGATGGGCAAACAGATTGAAGCTCAAAAAATTATTTTGATGGCAGAAAGATTGGGTTGTTTTCAGATCACAAAAAATTAGGCCATTATCTACCTTTACTCCATTTTTGTCTCATAACAACAAGCAAATAAGGGTTATTGTAATACCCTAATTTTGTCTGAATTATAAAAAACTGAAGATGTTCTGATGGATGGTCGATGTAAATTGGTTTGTGTAAATTGGATCATCAAAGTTATGGAAATTGTTGGGCTTAATTTAATTCCCAAAAGTTTTGGATCGAGAGCTTATTTTGTTTGATGGAATCATACACTCATTTTATTTTCATCTGAAATAATCAAACAAAATTCCAAGTCCAAAGATATGGTGCAAAAAATAATGCTCAATAGTCCAAATTAAAAGTCCAGTCCATATACATGCATAAATAACCATTTTACAAAGTGCCCTTAACCCAACCACCCAACAAAGCCCAAACACAAGTACTTGACCCAGTTTGCCCAATTGGCCAAAAGTATCAAAGGGCTACAAAAACCCTAATTTTGCTTTCCTACCGAGTCGCCGCATCTCCTGAAGCTTCCAAGAAAGTTGTTTACAGCTGACACTCGTGGGGAGTACGCGAGTCTAATTGTCTTCTTTACGCATCCCTTCAATTCCATACGAGCAGGAGCCGTGGTCAGCCTCTCTCTTCCTTCTCACCAAACATTGGTCTCTATGTGAATAGGGGAAGTTTTTGGGTCACTCGTGTATGCAATGAAATACTTGACAATGGTAGAGGAAAACGGTTTTTGGCAGTAAATCAAAGAAATCCTCACATCCAAAAAAAAAAAATGTAAACATTTTGTATTATTATTTTCTTGTAAAAACTCGGCTATAAAACCGAGAGAAAGATAATCTAAAGAGTGTTGACATAAAATTTATCATGCCTTGTTATTAACCTTCAATTAACAACATGCAAATTTTAATTCAATCAAGTCCAAACGAGTACTTAATTAGGCATGCGAGTCTAGGGAGTAAAACGTAAACAATTCGATAGTTACACTAAATCAGCAAGCATGCAATTGAAGTTTCCATTATGAAATTAAACATACTTTAAGAGTGATTAAACAAGTCCCAACAAATTTTGAATTACCTTCTATAATTAATTAACAGTTTATTTTCTGGACCATTTTGAACTCACGCAACATTCAAGGAAAATATTAGCACTAAGGAACACTCTGGCCTTTAATGAATGTAATTCCACCTTTTTCCATCGAGCTCAACAGCGAAGGGATCGATCCTTTCTTAAAAGGGACCGATCCTTTTTCACGGGGGATCGATCCTATGCTAGACAGTAGGTTTGGGATCGATCCTTTTTTAAAAGGGATCGATCCTTTCCCGTCAGGGATCAATATTTTTTCCATAAAAGTGCATAATTCTCAAGAACATGCATTTTCAAGTTGCTAAACATTCACATAAAAGTTACTAGAAGCTATGATCATACTTGATTACTATCTAACCACTCATGTATGTCATAATGCATGTGTAACACAGTTCACAACATAAGTCAACATATCATACAAGAATTTAGCATCAAAAGTCAAATATTGCATAAATGTTCATCTTAAGCACAAGTCACCTACTCAGATTCTGCATTATAGGTCGTTTCATGCTACCTAAGAGTCTAACAAGTGTGTTTTACTTAATTCCACTTGTCTAAACACTTGAAACATTTATTTAAGGTTCAAGGCAACATTCAAGGATTCACATGCAACATTTTGCCAAGATCATGTATAACAATCTTTAAAACAATGAATCAAATCATCGACAAATCTCCCAACACAAAACCAATCACCACAATATAAGTGCAATTATTACAAATCAACATAACAACAAATGTCCAAGTCCCAAAAAGTTTCCAACATTGCTGCCATTTATTTCAAAACCACATACGCTTCACTTAAGTTTTTGCCTTGCTTGATCACTTTCTATGCTAGCCCGTCACCTCCGACTCAATTCTAATCTCTGAAAAATGTTAAACAATGAAAATGAGTTGAAAAACCCAATGAATAACCATCATTCTAAGACAATGTACATAGTCAATATGAAGCAAAGCCTTATATGCACACACCTTACTTGTTTTTACCTCAATATATGTGAAATCGTAACATGATCGGTTGATCATCTATCGTACACTAACTGCACACAATTTCCAAATTAATCAAGTATCATTAATTCACATAGTTCAACAGCAACCAAAAACACTCATGCACAATTACCTTCCTCAGCAAGACATACACAACACAAATATATTTTTCGTTAAAAGATAAATATTCTTTGTTCGAAACACAACTCATTCATTGGCTAAACGGAATCCATATAATTACCGTACCTCGTGACTTCTCAGAACATAGCTCAATGCATTGACCAAACCCTGTATAACCGATCACACACACATATAAAACACATAGAGTACTCTTTCCTAGGCATGCCTTTCATATCCAAAGGTCTCATTAAGAACAAAAAGTCAATTAATTCAAGTTCATCAAGAGTGGTTGTCAATGATACATAGTTTTTCTCATATATTGATTCAACTCATTTTGGAACAAAATCACAATTGGTTGTCATGATCAACCCATATTATGCACAGCGAGAATGTTCGACTCGTCCAATCACATTTACATTATATATATATTTTCACAAAACGTTTACCAAAATCCTATGCATCATTTGGAACACATCACATTCACATTTCACATTCATATTTCCGACATAAGTTGCATTAACACAATATAGCACAATTTACATAATCATTAGCATCATTAATTGAGTAACAAAATCAGAATCAAGATCAAGTATCAGTTCAAACTATATTTTCCTTAACCTTGAACACATCCATTCTCAAACAATGAAAGTCACTCACCTTGTTGTCTGATAACCGAAAATGCTTCTAAACGCTAACCAAACGCTCACCAAAACACAAAGCACAACTTATCCTCAATACCCAACACATCAAACACCTTGACAAGCAAAATAACACATCAAAACTAATGCTAAAATAGAGCAGAATTTTCTGTTTCCAAAATAGAGCAAAAACGTCAAAATTATCAAAATCCTTACCGAAACGACTCTCCGAAACCTCGGATTCGATTTGCGTCACTTCTCCTCATCAAAATCTTATAAAAAACTAAAATCAACATCTAATCCAACTAAAATCGCACAATTGAACCTCTGCAACTCTTAATTCCCCAATTCCAAAAAAATGTCGAAATCAAGTTTGTTTTCAAGAAATCAATATCCAAATCAAAAGCAATTGAAAAACTGTTTTAATGTGATAATAATTATCTCAAAGTAATCTCAATTTCATCAAGAAAACCTCATAAACACCTAAGGAAAATTAGCTCAATAATTAACTCCGAAAATAAATATAAATTCATAAAATCCAATTCAATAAATTGATTAATCAAAAGAATCATTAGCAATAAATCACTTTCCCTAGAAGCATGAAAGAAAACCAAGGAAAGGAACATTACCTTGCTATTTTGTATTGAAAAGAGAGGAAAGAGATCAACAATGGCACACCATCATGATCAAAAGTAAAATCGACTAAGAGGAAAAGAAGAGGAACTTTTGAGAATTGAAATCAAACTTAAAGAAAAGAGAATTAGAAATCAAAGAGAAGAAAAGAGGAAGAAACTCATCAATTTGAGAGAATTTGGGAGAAGTTATAAAATGTTTGAAGAAAAGAAAATGAAAACCACGTGAAATGAAAATCAAGAATTAAAATGCGTTTTCATTAAAAGATGAATCTAGATGGAATTTTAGTAAAAAGGGAAGATTAAAAGAAAGTTAATTTAAGAGGGAAAAATTGTAAACACAAGCCTTGGTAAAATAAGCTTCATGGACTTTGGATTTGTGATAATTTGCAAATTAGCCATTAAGACCATAATTTCAAATTAATTCAATTTAATTGATAAATCAAAATTCTAATTAAATTCCAACACAAAATATAATAACATAAAATCATTCAAAACCTTTCAAAAATTATCTCCAAATCAAAATAATAATTTTTTTAATATTATTTTCATTTATCGAAAATTCAAAAATCAACCCAAACTACTAACCCGAACTTTGGTATGTTACAACTCTCTCCCCTAAAATGAATTTTATCCTCAAAATTACCTCAACTAAACAACTGTGGATACTGAGCTCTCATCGACTCCTTTGTCTCCTATGTCGCCTCCTTGGAATTGTGGTAACGCCAACACACCTTCACCAGCGGAACGGGATTGTTCCGGAGAACCTTCACATCACTGGCCAATATTTTAACCAGCTCTTCCTCATAAGAAAGATCCTCTCGAACCTCAACCTCGTCTACTAAAACAATATGAGAAGGGTCAGACCGATATCTACAACATCGACACATAAAACACATCATGAATTCACTCATGCTCAGGCGGCTACCTAAGACGATATGCAACCAGACCAACACGCTCAAGCACCTCGAACAACCCTATAAACCTCTGTCTAAGCTAACCCTTACATCCGAAACACAACCCCTTCTTCCAAGGTGAAACCTTAAGAAACACAAAATCACCCACAACGTACTTAATCTCTCACCGCTTCAAATCAACATAAGACTTTTGCCGATCAAAAGTAGCCTTCATCATATCCTTAATCAACTTAACCTTATCCTCAATCTCTTGAATTAATTCCGGACTAACCATATGCCTCTCTCTCAACTCGGTCCAACATAAAGGAGTATGACACTTACGCCCATACAATGCCTCAAATGGAGCCATCTGAATACTAGCTTGATAACTATTATTATAAGCAAACTCCACTAACGTCAAATAACGCTCCCAAGAACCAACAAACTCGATCAAACATGCCCGAAGCATGTCCTTCAACACCTGAATCACACACTCTGACTAACCATCAGATTGTAAATGATAAGTTGTACTCTAATTAACCTTCGAACCCAAAGCCTTATGCAAACTCTGCAAAAATCTTAACGTAAATTGTGGGTCACTATTTGAAATGATCGAAAAATAAACACCTTGCAACCGCACTATCTCAACTATATACAACTTTGCTAACCTCTGTAACAAAAACGTCATATGCACCGGTAGAAAATGTGCACTCTTAGAAAAATGGTCAACAATCACCCAATTCGAATCATTATTTAACGGCGTTAATGGTAAAATTGACGCAAAATCCATTGTGATATGCTCACACTTCCACTCATGAATACGAATATGTTGCAATAAATCCTAATGACACTGATGCTCCGCTTTAACATGCTGACAAACCAAACATCGCCCAAAAACTCAACAATAGCACGCTTCAGACCCAATCACCAACACAACTCTCACAAATCTCGATACATTTTTGTACTACCCGATACACCGCAAATGGCCCACAATGTGCCTCTAAGAGAATCTCGTGCCTCAGACTCTCATCCCTCGACACACACAACCTATCATGGAAGCACAAAACACCTTCGGAATTCAACGATAAATCACCACCAGAACCACCACGTACAAGCTGGAGCTTCGCCTCTAACTTCTTATCGCTTGACTGTAAATCACGAATACGTTGGGACCATGTAGACTTGATTTACAACTCATCCACCAACGCTCCATCTCTAGCCAAACTCAAGCGTGCAAACAAGGCCTGTAACTCCCTCATTGACTTACGACTCAAAGCATCGGCAACTACGTTCACCTTATCCGGATGATACTCGATGACACAATCATAAATCTTCAGCAATTTAACCCAACACCTCTGCCTCGAATTCAACTCCTTTTGAGTAATGAGGTAATTGAGACTCTTGTGATCAGTGTAAATAATACACCTTTTACAAAAAATGTAGTGACGCTAAATCTTAAGTGCAAACACTATTGCAGCCAACTCCAAATCATGCATAGGATAGTTATGCTCATTCGGCTTTAGCTTCCTTAATACAAAAGCTACCACCCCACCGTCTTGCATCAATATATACCCAAGACGGTAATAGACGCATCACTATACACCATAAAGTCTTTCCCTGACACTGTTGAACCAACACTGTAGCCTTTGTGAGAGCCGACTTCAACCTTTCAAAGCTACTATGTCTTTCCTTTATCCATTCGAACTTAACATCCTTTTACAGTAGTTTGGTCAGCGGAGCAGCTATACGAGAGAAACCATCAACAAACCATCGATAATAACTAGTTAACCAAAGAAAAATAAAAACCTCAATAACACTTTTAGGCGGCTTCCATTCAACTATCACCTTAATCTTATTCGGATAAACCCGAATACCCTCAGCGGAAATAATGTGACCAAGATATGCTACCTCGCTCAACCAAAACTCACACTTAGAAAACTTCACATATAATTTCTTCTTCCTCAACACCTGCAAAATAGTCTTGAGATGTAAGTTATTATCTTCCTTCAAATCTGAATACACTAGAATATCATCGATTAACACTACCACAAAAAGATCAATATACAGGTGAAACACACGATTCATTAGATCCATAAAAGCAATAGGCGCATTCATCAAACCAAACGACATCACCAGAAACTCGTAATAACCATAAGGCGTCTGAAATACTACCTTCATTATATCTGACTCAATAACTTTTAACTGATAATACTCCAAACACAAGCCAATCTTCAAGAACACCTTAGCACCCTTAAACTGATCAAACAAGTCATCTATTATTTGCAAAGGATATCGACTCTTGATCGTCAAATTGTTCAACTGACGATAATTGATGCACATACGCATCATGTCGTCCTTCTTCTTCAGGAAAAAAACTAGAGCACACCACAGAGAAATACTTGGACGGATAAAACCTCGATCCAACAACTTTTGCAATTGCACCTTCAACTCTTTCAATTCCTTAGGTGGCATGCGGTAAAACTATAACACCCTCAACCCATATCCGACCTGGATCTGAGTCTGAAGTGTCACATTGACTTTTCAAAACGTTTTTCTTAACAAATTGGTTAAAATTAACTTCACAATTTAAGAAAACAAATATTTTACATTAATTTAAAATATATTTTTTTTACAAACATATCAGAGAATATTCAACTCTAATTTTTTACTATTGAAGTATCGGTACTGGATGAAGTAGTACCGATACCCCATGCCCAGAATTCATCTTTTATCTCAAAATTTCATCCATACTTACATATAGCTTCCATATTAAACTCCTTTCATACTACTAAACTCAAATATATTTCATAAAACCATCTTATATCCATATTAAACATCATTATCTCCAATATCTGATTCACATTCATGAATCCAATAATCTCACTACATTTTCAACATGTTCTAATTTCATTCCTAACACATTAAACTTCTTATTCTAACTGATGACAAGTCAAATTCAACTTCAAAATCCATTTACTCCTTCTATTTCAATAATTCTCTCAAAAAGTCATTTTACTTAATCTCTAATAACGGGTAAATCTTTGAGTTTTAAACCACGTTAAGCTTTCCTTAAGATTTCTTAGTACCTCAATAATCAAAACCATAACTAAAGTGCAAGAATTAACCAACTAGAAAGATTTCTCACCTTAGCTATTGAGTCACGGTGGAGAAGAATATAGCTCTTTAAGTCTCTAGATATTTCTTTTTCCTCCATTCTTTCCTTCTCCATGTGGATATAAAAACCACCAAATGAATTTTTAATTCATTTATCATCAAATGACCATTTTTCCCTTCCATCTTTCCTTATTTTCCAATCAGTCCTACCCAAAGAAATTACAATTAGGTCCCTGAACTTTTCAATGTTTCCTAAATTAATCAGTAAATTTCAAAAAATTTAGTTTTAGTCACTAACCTTGTTTTTGGGATGTTACAAAAGCGCAATAGACACAGGAGCTAAATTGGTATAAGTCCCTATACGAAACTCAACCTCACGAATCGACTGTAAACCTGAAAGCTCATTCAGAAACACATCAAGAAAGTCCTGAACCATTCGGATATCGTGCACTTGTAACTCCCAACCATCCATATTAAGAACATAAACCAAGTACGCCTCACATCCATAATCTAACATCTTATTCGCATCCAATGCGGACACAACATTGGAAAGAAACTTCGGCCGCTCACCCACAACTACCAACTCAACACCATCCCTCGGGACATGATCTTGAGGCTCACGAATTGCATACACTCTGCCATGTCCACCAGTCTAAGTTGTACCAGTATGATCACGAACCCTATATAAACCTAACCCATCAAACTTCCATTTTCAACTCGCCCACCACCTCTAGCAGAAACAGGTGCACCATTTCTTAACTCAACCCTCCTTGGACAATCTCGCAACTGATGACCCTTGTCACCACATCGAAAATAACCCTTAGAGGTTCGTTAACACTCATCTGGATGTCTCTTACCATAAAATAAACAAAACAGAGACTGCTTCCAACCACTAGACGAAGCAGTCACCTTACCAGAATGATCCTAACGAGCCTCTCGCTGATCAGGTCCTCTACCCCTCTTCACCAAACGGCTTTGAGAACTAGCATCCACAGATCTCTTCATAGAAAACTACTTAACTGGACCACCCACTGTACTCTTAACATCCCTCGCTTGATCCATAAAAATATCAAATACCTATAAAGATCCAGTAACCAGATATGCATGAATCACTCTCCTCAAACCATCCTTAAATCTCTTGTACCTCTTAAGCTCTGTCGGAACAATCTCTCTAGCATACTTACTCAATTGGATAAACTTAGCCTCATACTCAAAAATCGACACGTGCCCCTGAACCAAGTCGAGAAACTTTTTTTTCCTTGCATCGATGTACTGCGCACCCAAAAAATTACGCTGAAACACCTCCAAAAAAAGACGGCATCGGTACAACGCATCTGATCCAAAATCCACACAGCACTCTCAAGCCACTCCTCTGTGATAATCGGATCAGTTCGGTGAACTCCACTGAACTATCTGGCCCCCAAAAACAGCAAACGCTCTAATGATAAACCTCTACCAATCAACACTAGCATATGAACGAGTTTCACTTCAGCAACTACTCGACATAAATCACCTAGAATAGCCTCAGTCAAAACTTCCACAAAAGGATTTGATTGTGGAGCTACTGGTGGAGGTCCATTAGAACAATTCTGATCTCAGTCGCATTAGCCCTAGTGGTAGGATAACCAGACCCAGGAGCACCCAAAATAGCTCGACGTGGTCTCATCGTAACTAGACTAATCACTACACAAATCAACAAAATAGAGTGAGAAGCGCATTAGTGACCAAGGCAAGACCTGTAAAAACATATTTCAAAATAGTGTGGCAATGTGGTTCCCGTTTCCTAACTGACATACAATCCCATAACATTATCAAAGGTTTGCAAACTTGGCTCTGATACCAATAAATCTAACAGCCTATACCCGGTCTAGGAGACTGACCCGGGTACCTGAATGTATATTAGGTTCCAATCATGTTGGACAAACAAAACTTTAACATCATGCGAACTAAGCGAAAGCATACAAATTTAAAACTCATCAGCATATGACATGTGCTAATGAAACATATTAAATATCATGAAATCATGAAATGAGAGAAATGGAACAAAAGTATCTTAACAGACGAACACGGGTAAAATGGTTATTTTGTCACAGGAGAATATTTTATGGCAATCAATCAAATTAAATTTATCATATTTTGTTATTAACATCAATTAACGTCATGCAAATTTCCATTTCAATCGGGTCACAAACGAGCACTTAATTAGGCAGGTGAGTCCAGGGACTAAAATGTAAACAATTCGATAGTTACACGAAATTAGTAAGCATGCAAATAAAGTTTCCATTATAAAATTAAACATACTTTAAGAGTGATAACACAAGTCCCAACAAATTTTGAATTACCATCTAAAATTAATTAGCAGTTTATTTTCTGGACCATTTTGAACGCACACAACATTCAGGGTGTGAGTAGTGTTTTAGTCAAACTCTGTTTCCTAACTTATCTCTAACACTATATTCTAATTTATATAAAAGATGAATCCTATCTTATCTAGTTCTCTAATTCATGTATATAAAACTCCTATGGATCCTCTTGTAAAACATAAATTAGTTTTTTCGAATAAAGTATATTGCCTTCATCAGAAAACTCTAGTTTACATTGTATCAATTTAGGTTCGATCCATTGTTCCTCTTTCTATGCTGTCATGGTAGGTTGTTCTTCGTCCGACCTGCTATCCGAGGCTGCACCTTCCATTTTCTAGCAATCTCTTTCCGACTCTACTCCCTCGTCCATTACTTGTCATCGCCTAAATGGTGAGAACTATATTAAGTGGTCTCCATTCGTTCTTCTGTTCATCACTAGTCACCAGAATCAACAATATCTCTTTGAAAATATGTTGATTCTTGATCCCTCCGACCCCCAATATGACACTTGACTTACCGAAAACACCCTGATTATGTCCTAGCTCCTCAACTCTATGCTGCCCGAAATTAGTGAGAAACTTCATGCTCTACACCACCGGTTCGAAAATCTGGAATGCTGCCAAGGAGACGTACTCCAATCAGGAAAATTTGTCCGCTCTGTTTTTTATTGAATGTCAGATCAATGACTTGAAGTAGGACGATCTCACTGTTACATAATATTTCACTCAGCTATCTCGCTTATAGAAGCACTTTTAGTGAAGGTAGTTCTCTTTTTTCCTTTTTATCCCCTTCACTCGGGTGTCTCTTGGATTGTTGATTCAGGGGCGAGTGATTATATGATGGGAAACTTTCATCATTTTCAATATTTCACAAAAACAATATCTCATGCATTGTTCGTACTGTTGACGGCTCTCTCTCACCGTTTAATAAAAGTGTCTCAATTTGCCTTAATCGTTGCATTCTTCTGTACAATGTTCTCTATGTACCGTCTTTGACTTGTAATCTTCTTTTGATTAGTAAATTATCTATTGATTTGGGTTATACTTTTTATTTAACTTGTGATTGATGTGAATTTCAGGATTTGACCTTGAAGAGGGTATTTGGTAATGCTAGACATCGTGGTGGACTCTACATCCTTGAAGCTCCTCCTTTTCCTCCCATTCCAAACCGCTCATCTTCACCATTTATCTCTTCCTTTGTTTCATTTTCTCCTACAGATGCACCTAGTGAAATTGTGTTATGGTATTTTAGGTTAGGTCACCAGAGTTTTCCCTATCTTGCAAAATTGTTTCCACAATTATTTATTAATAAAAATTCCGCATCATTTTGTTGTGACATTTGTTCTCTTGCAAAGCACATTCGTAGCTCTTATCCTCCTTCTCCCTCTCGCTCGTTTAAACATTTTTCCTTAATTTACAGTGATAATTAGGGACCTTCGTGAGTTACGGGTTTATATGGAATTCGTTGGTTTATTAGTTTTATTGACGACCACTCTCGTACCACTTGGACCTTTCTTATGAATGACAAGTCTGATTCTTGTACTATTTTTAAACGCTTCCACAAAATGGTTGAAACACATTTCTAAAGTTCCATTGGCATCTTTAAATATGATAATGGTGGGGAATACCTCTCTCGTTCATTGGGATCTTTCTTCCAAGAAAACGGAATAGTCCACCTCACTTCATGTGTCGATACTCCATAATAAAATGGGGTTGCCAAACGTAAAAACCATCATCTTCTTAAGGTAACCCGAGCACTCCTTTTTCTTCTAATGTTCTGAAATACCTTTGGGGTGAGGCTCTCTTAATAACTACTTTTCTCATCAATCGTCTTCCTAGTAAAATGATTGCCTTTAAGTGTCAATGGGATATCCTTTCCACCAAATTCCTTTATTTCAAACCTTTTACCTATTCTATTTCTCTTTGTGTCTTTGGTTGTACTACATTTTTCCATGACCACGATCCTCATAAATCTAAACTTGATCCTCGAGCGATTCGATGTGTCTTCGTTGGTTATTCCTCTCTTTAGAAAGGTTATTGTTGCCACTCTCCTTCTACAAAAAGG
This sequence comes from Hibiscus syriacus, assembly GCF_006381635.1. Taxonomy (NCBI): domain Eukaryota; kingdom Viridiplantae; phylum Streptophyta; class Magnoliopsida; order Malvales; family Malvaceae; genus Hibiscus; species Hibiscus syriacus. The sequence continues at coordinate 5,532,855 of NW_024062743.1, read as the reverse complement.
TTCTTTACTTCTATGGATTTCACTTTTCAAGAGCATAAATTGTTCTTCTCAAAAACCAAAATCCAAGGGGAGAGTGATTCTAAATTTCAATTTTTACTAATTATTACTGAGTTACCCAATCTATCCATCTTATACTGAAAAAAACTACCACTCCCTAACCTCTTAACACCACCACATCTGATAATGAAAACCAATCTATTAATCCCACCGACTCTCATGAAACACCTAGGCCATATACCGATATTCTTACCTACAAAAGATGACATAAACAATCCTTACCTTCCACACCACAACCAATGCATTATCAATATCCAGAATCAGTCTTAAATCCCTCGACAGACAGAAGAGATATTGACCAAAGTAAGTTAGATGTGGTGATTGATACTAGCGAGTTACTAATTGCTCAAACAAAGGGAGTTAGACGATGTACAACTCATCCTATTAGTAAATTTGTTGCTTATAGTAAACTAATGTATGTTTTTAAGACGTTCACAACTCAGAATGATTAGATTCACATTCCAGAGACCATAGAGGATGCATTAAAAAGTCCTGAGTGGAAAAAGGTAGTTGAAGAAGAAATTTAAGCTCTAGAAAACACAAAGCATGGGTCATCGTTGATTTACATAAAAACAAGAAACCAGTCGGCTGCAAATGGGTCTTTGTTGTGAAATTCAAGGAAGATGGAAAACTTGAGAGATATAAGGCTAGACTTGTGGCAAAAGGGTTCACTCAAACTCGTGGAGTTGACTATTAGGAGACCTTTGCTCCAGTTGCAAAAACTCAACACTGTTCAAGTTCTATTATCCTTGGCGGTGAAAAAGGATTGGATACTTCAACAAGTAGACGTAAAAAATGCATTCCTCAATGGAAATCTTGAAGAAGAGGTCTATATTCAACTTCTACCACAAATCCATTCTAGAAATAACCGGGTATATAAATTATTGAAATCCTTATATGGTCTAAAACAATTACCTCGAGCTTGGTTTGACAGATTCACGAAGGTAATGTTACAAGACAACTACAAATAGTGTCAATCTGATCACATTCTATTTGTAAAATCCGCTTTTGATAAGAAGAATTCAATCTTGATTGTCTACATTGATGATATCATCATCACGGGTGATGACTTAGAAGAAATAAAAAAAGCTGAGGACATTACTAACAAAGGAGTTTGAAACCAATGATTTAGGAACTCTGAGATATTTCCTAGGCATGGAGGTAGCGAGATCACAAGAAGGAATTGTCATAAATCAAAGAAAGTACATTCTAGACTTACTTTCTAAAACTGGAACAACTAATTGCAAGCCTTCAGAAAATCCTATAGAAGTTAACCTGGAATTTAGTAAAGATGGAAACCCAGTAAACAAGGAACAATATCAAAGGCTAGTTGGTAAACTCATTTATCTATCTCTTATGAAACCTGACATTGCTTTTTCCGTTAGCATTGATAGTCAACACATGAATGATCCTAGAGAAGAACATTTGGAGTTAATTAATCAAATCTTAAGATATCTAAAGATGACACAAGGACATGGGTTGATTTTCAGAAAATAAGACATAACAGTTAAAATCTTCTCAAATTCAAGTTGGGCTAGAGAAATAACAGATAGAAGGTCAACCAGTGGATATTGTTCATTTGTGTGGGGAAACCTAGTGACATGGAGAAGCAAGAAACAATTAGTAGTCACCAGGAGCAGTGCAGAAGCAGAATATAGGGTAATAGAACTCGGGATGTGTGAAGGAATTTGGCTACAAAGACTTTTAACTGAACTAGATATGTGCAACAACAACTACTTTGAACTTCAGAGTGATAGCAAATCTGTGATAAGAATTGGAAAGAATCCGGTGCACCATGACATAACAAAACATGTAGAGATCGAAAGAGACTTCATTGCAGAAAAAGTAAATGGCGGAACTGTGAAACTAAACTATGTCTTCTTACATAACTAGCTAACATATATATTAACCTAGGCACTTCCATGGATTACCTTCGACGAAATCACATTCAATCTGGGTATTTACAATATTTACTTCCCAGTTTGAGGGGGAGTGTGAGTAGTGTTTTAGTCAAACTCTATTTCCTGGCTTATCTCTAACACTATCTCCTAATTTATAGAAAATATGACTCATATCTTATCTAGTTCTCTAATTCATGCATATAAAACTCCTATGGATCCTCTTGTAAAATATGAATTTGTTTTTTCGAATAAAGATTATTTCCTTCATCAGAAAACTCTAGTTTACACAAGGAACATATTTGCACTAAGGAACACTTTAGGCCTTTAATGAATGTAATTCCACCTATTTCCATCAGGCTCAACAACAAAGGGATCGATCCTTTTTCATGGGGGATCGATCCTATGTTGGATAGTAGGTTTGGTATCGATCCTTCAAGCCATGGGATCGATCCTTTGGCAGGAAAAGTGCAGAATTCTCAAGAACATGCATTCTTAAGTTGTCAAACATTCACATAAAAGTTACTAGAAGCTAGGATCATACTTGATTACTATCTAACCACTTCATGCATGTCATAATGCATGTGTAACACAGTTCACAACATGAGAAACATATCATACAAGAATTTAGCATCAAAAGTCAAATATTGCATAAATGTTCATCTTAAGCACAAGTCACCTACTCATATTCTTCATTATAGATTATTTCATTCTACCAAAGAGTCTAACAAGTTTGGTTTGCTTAATTCCACTTGTCTAAACACTTCAAACACTTATTTAAGGTTCAAGTCAACATTCAAGCATTCACATGCAACATTTATCCAAGATCGTGCATAACAATTTCAAAACAATAAATCAAATCATTGAAAAATCTCCTAACACAAAACCAATCACAACAACATAAGTGCAATTATTACAAATCAACATAACAACAAATGTCTAAGTCCCGAAACGTCTTACTCATTGCCACCATTTATTTCAAAACCACATACGTTTCACTTAAGCCTTTTCCTTGCTTGATCACTTCCGGTCTAGCCCCTTGTTTCCGACTCAATTCTAATCCTCTGAGAAATGTTAAACAATGAGTGTGAGCTGAAAAGACCAGTGATTAACCATCATTCTAAGATAATGTACATAGTCAAAATTAAGCAAAACCCTATATGCACACACCTCACTTGTTTTTACCTCAACATATATTAAATCATAGCATGCTCGATAGATCATATAGTGTACACAAAATGCACACAATTTCAAGATTAATCAAGTTTCTTTAATTCACATAGTTCAACAAAAACCAAAAACACTCATGCACAATTACCTTCGTTAACAAGGTACACACAACACACATATATTTTTCGTTAAAAGATCAATGAACTTTGTTTGAAACACAACTCACTCATTAGATAAAAGGACTCCATATAACTCCCATTTTATTTACGGACTCACATAGGTCCATTACCACGAAATAACAGAGCAAAGCTCAACGCCTAACCTTGCCCTGTGGCTTCTCGGAGAATAGCTCAACGCACCAACCAAACCCCGTATAACTCGATCACACACGCATATAAAACATATATAATACTCTTTCCTAGGCATGTTTTTCATATCCGAAGGTCCCATTAAGAACAAATAGTCAATTAATCCAAGTTCTTCAAGAGTGGTTGTCAATGATGCATAGTATTTCTCATATATTGATTCAAACTTATTTTGAAACACAATCACAATTGTTTTTCATGATCAACCCATATTAAGGACAGTGAGAATGTTCGAATCATCCAATCACACATTCACATTATATATAGATTTTTAGAAAACGTTTACCAAAATCCTATGCATCATTTGCAACACATTACATTCACTTTTCACATTCATATTTCTGACATAAGTTGTGATGTGATCCTATCTAGCACCAACTTTTTGCATGACATACTCACATCATTGAAATTCCATCAAACTCAACATAAGGGAGTCCTACCTTACTTTATATTATATTTACTCATTTATGCACTATATATTATTATGAGCATACATTTTCATATTAGACTATGCTTGAATTATCATAACATGTGCATTCATTCATTATGTCCTATGGTTTGCATCATTGATTGATATTCATGCATATAATCTAAAGTTGTAATAATTATTCATTATCATATGATGCATGAATTATTATTATAACCTATAGTTCACATCTTTATAATATGCACATTCTTATTACTTTATAATAATTCATATACTTAGCTGATATTATGCTTTCTTTTGTAGATGCATGTTCGGCCACATGATGGGAGCTGACTTAAAGCTAGCATTAGAGTCCAAGAGCTATGGAAACTTAACTAGGACAACTCCGGGACAGCTCAAGAATATTTTGGGACAAAGTTTCCAGCTGACCCCCGAGCTCATAGCTGACTTGAGCTGGACTTTTGAGCTAGCTAGATGTTTCATTTCAGCTGGAGAGTTGCACCATCATCACCACCACACAGAGTACTTCAAATATGGTCTATGTCAATTTTTGTGGATTCGTACCTTCTCGCGAATAGTTGCCATTCCAAGAGGTGCCTTTTCACAAGGAGCTATCTTATGACTCATCTTCATGTAATTCATCTATGGCAAGCTCATCTTCATCTCAAACACATGGAAAGTAGCTCAAATGATGAAAGGTTACCTTCCACAAATGTGACCTTTCATGACAAGTTGCTGCCCATTGAAGACCATGACACCTAGATGCACGTTGGGAGCTACGTCATGCCTAGTTGCTACCTATCTTCATTCCATGGACTTCAAGACATCATCCTATGGTTGCAACCTCACCAAAGCCTTGTAAGAAGACCCATGTGCATTCAAGTAGGCTGCCATTTGCATCATTCAAGCATGTGCACTCTATGTGACATCAAATTGGCGCCAAAACACCAAGGGATGCTTCCTATTCGGCCAAAGACTCATTCCTCTCCATTTTGGCGCCCAAATAACTTCCAAATGCATTCAAATCATCCTTAGGGCCGAACCAACACATAACCATTCGGCCAAGAGCATGTATCTTCATTAAAATCATGTATTTTCATCAAAAATCATGTATTTTCAAAGGGGTTTCAACCTTGGCCGAACCATCATGTATCTATTCGGCCTAAACCCTTTGAAAAACTATAAATAGGCTAGTGCATTTCATTTGTAATCATCTCATCTCATATATAAAAATTACTCTTGTGAGTTATTTCTCTTCAAAGTTCTTTGTGAACTTTATCGATTAAACAAGTATAGTTCCTATACTTGTGGCGTCATTCCTTCCATCTTAATTCCTAAATTCCTAGATTGATATCTAGTGGGTTGAAGACACTATCACCACCCCTCAAGCAAGTTTGTGAAGACGGGATTGTGCTCCTTAGCATTGTTTCATCTTTGGCGTGCTTGAGATAACACCATCACCATCTCCTCCATTTCATCAACATCATCCATCAAGACCATCATTTCCGCAGCCATCTCTATCCTTATTCTTTCATTTCATCATTTATTTTATCATTCCATTTATCCTTTAAAATATTAATCTTATTTCTTTCTTATCATATTTTGTAGCCCAAACTTATAATTCAAGGACATCAGTACTTGTCAATCCTAGATCGAGACACAATAAGGTTATCTACTCTCTTCCATCAAAGCGTGTAGATTCGCCATACATCAAGTTGCATCAACACAATATAGCACAATTCACATTATCATTAGCATCATTAATTGAGTCACAAATTAGAATTAAGACCAAGTATCAGTTAAAACTACACTTTCCTTAACCTTGAACACTTCCATTCGTGAAAAATGAAAGTCACTCACCTTACTGTCTAGTAACTAAAAATGCTTCTAAATGCTAACCAAACACTCACTAAAACACAAAGAACAACTTCTCATAAATACTCAACACAAACACCTTGACACGTAAAATAACACATCAAAACTAAAGCTAAACAGAGCGGATTTTCTGTTTCCAAAACATCAAGATTACCGAAATCCTTTTGAAATGACTCTCAAAAACCTCCGATCCGATTTCCATCACTTATCCTCAACAAAATATGATCAACAAAAACTAAAATCAACATATAATCCAACTAAAATCAAACAATTGAACCTCTGCAACTCTTAATTCCCATATTCCTGAAAAATGTCGAAATCAAGCTTGTTTTCAAGAAATCGATATCCAAATCAAAAGCAATTGAAAATTTGTTTTAATGTGATAATAATCATCTCAATTTCATCAAGAAACCCACATAAAAACCTCAGGAAAATTATCTCAACAATTAACTCCAAAAATAAATCTCAATTCATAAAATCCTCTTCAATAAATTGATTAATCAAAAGAATCATTAGCAACAAATCATTTTCCCTTGAAGCATGAAAGAAAACCAAGGAAAGGAACATTACCTTATGGTTTTTATTGAAAAGAGAAGAAAAAGATCAACAATGACACTCCATCATGATCAAAGGTAAAATCGACTAAGAGAAAAAAAAAGGAACTTTTGAGAATTGCAATCAAGCTTAAAGAAAAGAGAATTAGAAATTAAAGAGAAGAAGAGAGGAAGAAAAGTGCTCAAAAATTTGAGAGGATTTGGGAGAAGTTACAAAATGGTTGAAGAAAAGAAAATGAAAACCACGTGAAATGAAAATCAAGAATTAAAATGAGTTTTCATTAAAAGATGAATCTAGATGGAATTTTGGTAAAAAAAAAGGAAGATTAAAAGACAATTAATTTAAGAGGGAAAACTCTAAACACAAGCCTTGGTAAAATAAGCTTCATAGACTTTGGATTTGTGATAATTTGCAAATTAGCCATTAAAACCATAATTTCTAATTAATTCAATTTAGTTGATAAATCAAAATTCTAATTAAAATACAACACAAAATTTAATAACCGAAAATCATTCAAAACATTTCAAAATATTTCCAAATCAAAATAATAAAATTTTTAATATTATTTCATTTATCACAAATCTGAAAATCGACCCAAACTACTGACTGGACTTTGGGACATTACATAAAACTATCGGATTTAATGGTTTTGGATGTGGTCAACCAAAAATTGAAATAGTAAGAAATATGCTTTCAATAAGAAAAATAATATATTATGAAACTAACTTTATCGACCATTATCGCAAAGATTTGAGCATTAAAAGAAAATTCTAACTTGACTTTCATTGATTTTAAATGAATTTTGAGAAAAATAAAATTATTGAGAAGAAAATGGGGTAAAATGTAAACATTATTGTACCATCTATGTCACATATGTTGGTAGATGATAATAGAAAGGATTTAAATCTTTTTACAAAAAAAATTACATCATAAACCTCGTTAAAATATTAACGGTTTGATTACTAAAAAATGAATTAAAAAACTTTAGTACTATAATTTTAACTTTTATATATCTCAATGATCAAACAAAAATATGGTCAAAGTTTAATATTTAAGATGTATTTTACCCTTTAAAAAACAACAATCACAAAATTTAGTATAATAAAGGGACAAAAATGAGAATTCAACCTTTAAGATTTATATCAAGTTAGGACTAAATTGAGAGAATATGTAAATAACAGGGATCAAATATGTGATTATATCAAAATATTTAACTACTGTTAATGGCAGTTAACTCGGGGTGACCACATCTTAATTAAATAAAAATGAAAATGATCATATCTTAATAAAATAAAAATGAAAGTAACCATATCTTATGTTTTTTGAAATCAGTGACCAAAAGTGGACAAACACAAACGTGAATGATCATTTGTGTAATCATTTAAAAATTGGGGTTCTATGTTAATTAGTCAATTTGATATGTTTTCAATGTTTGATTGATGAATTCTATATTTGATTATATGATTAACATGAAAATTGATTGAGGAAACTCTTAATCAGAATGGGAATCAAGATTTCAAGAATGGTATGATGATGAAGTATACGATGATGTTGTAGCATATTTGGGTAACTTAATGTCACTCCATTTTAATTCTTATTACCATTTGAAGGTGAAATCATAAGTCGTGTTTTCAATTCACGGAGCAATGAATAGAAAATTAAGTATCATTAGTCGTGTTAAGTTTACTAGTGTAAATATATGTTAAAATTCACTAGAGTAATTATGTGTTAAGTTGATTGACATGATATGTATTTAAGTTCACATGTATAATTATGTATTAAGTTCACTAATATTATGTGTTAAAGTTGACTAGTGTAATTATATGTTAAGTTCATTGATATGATATGTGTTAAATTTTACTGGTGTAATTATGTGATAAGTTCAATGGTATAATATATTAATACATGCTAATTTCAGTGGTGGAATTATGTGTTAAAAAATTGACCAAAAAAGTCAATAGTGGACAATTTAAGTGGGATAAAAATAGTATGAAAATATGAAAACAAGATAAATGTGTTATGAAAGCATGAATGAAAACTATATGAATGATAAGATGCTACAACTCACTTGGTACATTAAGATAAGAAACTATGTGAATGAAAAGGAGCTACGACTCATTTGGTACACAAAAATAAGAAATCATGGGGAAAAATATATTAAGTACTGCCTTTGGAAAATAAGTATAGTTTGGGTATAATTGGCATGTCATGGAGTCAATTTGAGCTTATGTTAGGGTTTGAATTATGATCCATAGATTATGATCCTTATTTAGTAAAGTTGGAGGGAAGTTCTTGGTCATTGACGATTTTGAAGGGAGACCATTCTTAGTTATTTAGCGACAATTTAGTTGGAGATTCATGTATACATGTCTACTTATAATTCAATGGACTAAATAATGACTTAAAATGATATAATTTCTTGCTATGAAAGACTATGGGCTAAGTTAATGAATAAAGATGATTGTTTGGTATCTTTAGTTTATAAGCTAAATATATGATATAAGTTGTTTACATGGATGTGTTATATAATAGATTATGATTTATATGAGATAATTCTTGCCATGAAAATTCATGTTATGATATAAGTTCATTCCATGAAAGTTCATGTTACGATACAAGTTCTTACCTTGAAAGTTCATGTTATGTTATGTTCATTAGGTTTCATTTATCATTCAAGCATGTTAAGGACAAGCTAATACGTTATTGTAACACCCCATACCTGGTCTAGGAGACCGACCCAAGTACCTGAGTGTACATTCGGTTCCAATCATGTTGGACAAAACAAATCCCTAAATCATGCAAATTATGCGAAAGTATGCAAATTTAAAACAATCAACATGTGACTCATGGTAACAAAACATATTAAATAGCATGAAATCACACATCAAAAGAAACAGAACATAAATATCTTAACAAACAATCATGGGTAAATAGTCATTTTATTACATGAGGAAATTTTTGGTCATACAGTCAAATCAAATTTGTCATTCCTTATCGTTACCTTTAATTAACAGCATGCAAATTCTCAGTTCATTCGGATCACAAACGAGTACTTAATTAAGCATGCGAGTTTAGAGACTAAAACGTAAACAATTTGAAAGTTATGCAAAATCAGCAAGCATGCAATTTAAGTTTTACATATGAAATTAAACATATTTAAAGAAGGATAAAACAAGTCCCAACAAATTTTGAATTTTCATCTAAGATTAATTAGTAGTTCATTTTTGGACCATTTTGAACTCACACAATATTTAGGGAACATATTGGGACTAAGGATCGGGCTCAACAGCGAAGGGATGATCCTTTTTGAAAAGGGATGATCCTTTCTGAGAGGATCAATCATTTTCACGGGGGATTGATCCTATAGGTTCAGTATCGATCCTTCAAGCCAAGGGATCGATCCTTTCCCCTAAGGGATCAATCTTTTTGCTGGAAAAGTGCATAATTCTAAAAAACATGCATTTTCAAGTTGTGAAACATTCACATAAAAGTTACTAGAGGCTAGAAACAGGCTTGAATACTATCAAACTACTTCATATGTCAAGATGCATGTGTAACATAGTTCACAGCATGAGTTAACACATCATATAAGAATTTAGCATCAAAAGTCAAATATTGCATAAATGTTCATCTTAAGCACAAGTTACCTACTAAAATTTTACATTTTGGGTCATTTCATGCTACTTAAGAGTCTAACAAGTTTGGTTTACTTAGTTACACTTATCTAAATGCTATAAACACTTATTTAAGTTCAAATCAACATTTAAGCATCACATAAAACATTTAACCAAGATGATGCATTACCAATCTCCAACACAACAAATCAAATCATCAACAAGTCTCCAAACATAAATCAATCGTCCATAGCACAAGTGCAATTATTAGAAATCAAAAGAGAAACAAATGTCTAAGTCCGAAACGTCTCTACATTGCCACCATGTATTTCAAAACCACATACGCTTCACTTAAGCCTTTGCCTTGCTTGATCACTTCGGTGCTAGCCCCTCACCTCCAACTCGATCCTAATCCTCTAAAAATGTTAAACAAAGAGCGTGAGCTGAAAAGCCCAATGAATAACCATCATTCTATGACAATGCACATGGCCGAGACAAACCAATGCACACACCTCACTTGTTACCTCAACATAAGTGGAGTCTTGACATGCTTGGATGATCATCTATCGTTTGCTAAATGCACATAATTTCCAGAATATTCAAGTGTCATTAAATCATACAATTCAACAACAAACACATATATTCATGCACAATTACCTTCCTCAGTAAGACCACACACAATGCACACATACTTTTCCATTTAAATATCAACGGCCTTTGTTCGAAACACAACTCACTTATTGGATAAACGGACTCCATACATCTCCCATTTTATTTACAGACTCACATAGGTCAAAACCATAAAATTGTGGAGCAAAGCTCAACGTCCAACCTTACCTCGTGACTTCTGGAGCATAACTCAACGCATGAACCGAACCCGTGTAACCCAATCAGACACACACATATAAAACACATAGAGTACTCTTTCCTAGGCATTCTTTTCATATCCAAAGGTCCCATTAAGAACAAATAGTCAATTAATCCAAGTTCATCAAGAGTAGTTGCAATGATGCATAGTTTTTCACATATATTGATTCAAACTCATTTTGAAACACAATCACAATTGGTTGTCATGATCAACCCACATATAGACAACGAGAATGATCGACTCTTCCAATCACACATTCACATTATATATAGATTTTCAGAAAACATTTTCAAAATCATATGCATCATTTGCAACACATCACATTCATATTTCTGATACATGTTGCATCACACACAATGTAACTCAATCCCATTATAATTAATATCATTAAACTAATATCACAATAAGAATTAAGATCACATATCAAATCAACTAAACTTTCTTAACCTTGAACACATCCATTCTCAAAGAATGAAAGTCACTCACTTGTTTTTCGGTACCCGAAAATGCTTCCAAACTCTAACCAAATGCCCAACAAAACACAAAGAACAACCTCTCCTAAATATCCACATCAAACACCTTGACAAGCAAAATAACACATCAAAACTAATGCTAAAATAGAGCAGAATTTTTTGTTTCTAAAATAGAGCAAAAACGTCAAAATTACTGAAATCCTTACCGAAACGACTCTCTGAAACCTCCGATCTATTTGCATCACTTATCCTCAACAAAAGCTGATCAAACAACTAAAATAAACATCTAATCGAACTAAAACCACACAATTGACCTCTACAACTCTTAATTCACGGATTCACGAAAAATGACAAAATCAACCTTGTTTTCAAGAAATCGATATCCATATCAAAAGCAATTGAAAAATTATTTTAATGTGATATTAATCATCTCAATTTCATTAAGAAAACCTCATAAACACCTCAGGAAAATTAGCTCAATAATTAACTCCGAAAATAAATATCAATTCATAAAATCATTTCCAATAGATTGATTAATAAAAAAAATCATTAGCAACAAATCACTTGCCCTTAAAGCATGAAAGAAAATCAAGGAAATGAACATTACCTTGTTGTTTATGATTGAAAAGAGAAGAAAGAGATCAACAATGACACTCCATCATGATCGAGAGTAAAATTGGCTACAAGGAGAAAAGATGATTAAAATCAAGCTTAAAGAAAAGAGAAATAGAAATCAAAGAGAATAAAAGAGGAAGAAAATTGCTCATCAAAAAGAAAGAATTTGAAAGAATTTGGGAGAAGTTACAAAACGGTTGAAGAAAAGAAAATGAAAGCCACGTGAAATGAAAATCAAGAGATTAAAATAGATTTTGATTAAAAGATGAATCTAGATGGAATGTAATAAAAGGGAAGATTAAAATACGGTTAATTTAGGAGGGAAAAACTCTAAACAGAAGCCTTGGTAAAATAAGCATCATAGACTTTGGATTTGTGATAATTTGCAAATTAGCAACTAAAATCTTAATTTCCAATTAATTCAATTTAATCGATAAATCAATTTTCTAATTAAATTCCAACATAAAATTTAATAACAAAAAATCATTCAAAACCTTTCAAAAACATTTTCCAAATCAAAAATCAAAAGTTTTTAACATTATTTTCATTTATCGAAAATCCGGAAATTGACCCGAAAACCGACCCAGACTTTTGGACGTTACAATTATGTTCATTTTATTTGTGTTATGTTGACTACCTCACTAAGCTATATAAGCTTGCACTTTCTTTGTTTCACCATTTCATAGAAATAAATTTGATAGCTTTCCAATTATATTTAAGATGTTGTAAGTCACTTTCAAAAAATTTAGTGTAATTTCGTTCTATCTAAACTCCTAAATGATGGCATATGTCTCTGTTGTGTAATTAATATGTAGCTATGATTCTATGTTATTTAGTTATAAGTTTGGAGTTTATGTTGGCTATGTTGGGTGTGATAATGAAGATAGAGCCTCAAGTACCATGGTGATGAAACGTGAGCTCTTTCGAGTATGTTGTGAAATCACAAGGTAAATGCACTTGATATCATGATGCATGATTTAAAAATATAATTCATATTATCTTAATGAATTAAGATATTCATGAATAGGTTGATTACAGGGTGTGCTCATGAATGAATAATTTATGTGATTCCTTGAATGTTTTGTAAATATAATGACATTTTTAAGCCATGAAATAATAGCTAAGATAAGTTATGTTTAGAATGCATGATTTGGTTTAATTTTTTTATATGATATGTATATGGATAATAAGCATGATCTTGAAAGTTTGAATGCTTAGGTAAATGTCATGTTTCTTAAGTGTTTGGATGTGTTTTCTATTTATTTTAATTACAACTTGTTATGTGAAAGTTAGGACAAGTTTGATTAAGTTTTATGTATGATTTAGACAAAATGACCATTTAGTACTATATAACCAGTAATGGTACTCACCTTAGGGTATCGGTACCAAAAAGTTAATAATGTTTATAAAATTCAATTTAGTCTTAAGTTGTATCTTTTATTAGATTACAATTGAATCATGTGAACTATTGTATGTTGTATGTTTTTAAGTTTGTGTAACTCTTATATGTTATTAATATCACACAATTATTGAATTAGAATAAAATATCAAATTACAATAAAGTCCATAATAAATCCACAATTGGTACCATAAGTTATGAAAGGGTAAATTACATGCTTAAATTCATCTTAGACTAATTTGTAGTATTTATGTGACTATTTACACTTAGGTCTTTAAACTTTTGAAAAGTTTAAATTTGATCCTTAAGCGAGATAACAATATTAGACTAAGTCTACGAAATTACGCAATTATTGAATGTCAAGGTTTGTTAAATGAAGGATTCTCATAGTTCTAACATTTTCAGATAAGACCTTGAACATTTAGAAAATTTTAGTAAAGACCTTAAGTGTAGAATCAACTATGATTTGATTAGTGAATAATAAACATGATGTTACAATGTGGAATTTTGATGATTTGATTCTATTTGATGTTTAAAGCGATACTATGTATGATTTATAAATATTTGATTTTGGTTTGAGTTTTGACAAAATCCCTGATCTGATTTTCGTCTAGACCGAGTTGAGGGTGTTACAAGATTTGTTAAACTCTAGGTGTGAATCATAAATGAATCGGTTAATAATGGGGATTGGATTTGTTAAATAAAATTTGAATTTAATCGGATAGGAATTGAATCCAATTATTCATATGGAAAGAGTTTTTGAGCTGTGAATAAAAAAAGGAAGAACTAGAGATATAATTGGACCATTTCTACTTTGAAGGTTTTTTTTTTTCTAAAATAGAAGAAATATATTCAAATGCCAATGGCGTCAAGAAGCACGTCGTTTGAAATACATTTCGATACATGAAAAAAATAAACCAATGAGGATTGATCCTCGATAAAGCCCATTAAACCAAATTATGAGTAACGCAGTTGGCCTCCTAATTAACAAATTGCACCTTGAGGTTTAGATTGCCTGTCATGAACATGCATGTTTCATTGAGCATCAATCCAATCACCAATATGTCATCTCTTGGATTAGCTAAACAATTGTCAATGAAGATGACATCACCTTCAATGATAAGATTTTCCCAGTCGTTTTTGGTTGCCATACGAAGTCCTTCTGTAAAACCAGTCACCTCAACCGATTCAGCCGAATGTGTGCCTTCTAGTCTTGTAGCCATTCCCCCACCACTATTCCTAGATGATCTTGTGTTATAACACCAATTGTGGTTGCATCCATGTTGGGTGGAAATCCCTATCCACATTAACTTTCAAACTCTCGGCCTGGGGGTTTCCATTGCTTCCTTCTCGTTCTGCATGGTTGTTGAGGATGACCCCCAAGACTTTGTTAGTTTGTTTGAAGTTCATCCCTAGGAACCAAGCAACATTGATAATATCTCCCGGATTTTGACGTTTCCCATCGTGGACCCATTTGTTTCTTCTATTCCAAATATTCCAAATTAGATCGAAGAATTTGTGAATCCTTCTCGATCCAGTCTTACAACAGTATTTTTAATCCAAGATTTGCATGTTGTTGCGTGATCTTCAAAGCAGCTCCTGTCAAGCCCCGTTAGCCTCAAAGATTTCCTTGTCTTAGGGCACTCCTTTAGAGCATGGATGTTGGTCTTCATCTCTTGCGAGCATAGAAGACCCAACCCCGAACCTAGTCCTACCGCTATAATCTTATTTTTGGTGGGCAACACTTCATGGCAGAGTCGCCAACAAAATAATTTGATCTTTGGAAGCATTGGGAGTTTCGTGATTAACTTCCAAATCGAAGAAGGATCTCAGATAATCCCCGCCTCCTTAAGTAACCAATTATAACCCGATTTGGTGTAACAAACACTAGAAATTGTGATGCTCCTAAATGAGTTGGTCCCCTAAAGTTGCTGAGAAAATAGTGCCCAAGATTTGTTTTGTTGTGTTCCGTGAAGATATGTTGTACCTTAAGTGCATGCCATCTTGGAACCCCGAGAACCATGAAATCCTTATAAAGGATTAGTTGATCAACAATGTTGTTGTAGATGTTATTGAAAACCACCGATTTTTATCTACCAAGTGCCTGTCGTGAATTTGTGAGGGGCTATCAATGTCGACTCTTCAAAAGTATCCATTCTTATGGGCCTCATTTGCTTTAAAGATACATGTCCACGCGAATGAGGCTCTTGCTCCCAGCTTGGCATCTAGAAAATTGGAGTTGACAAAGTACTTCGCTGTAAAAACATTGGATAAAGAGAATCAAGACAGTGAATAAATCTTCAAACTTGTTTCTTCAACAACGCCAAATTGAAAAGCTTCAAGTCTCTAAAGCCGATTCCACCATCTTTTTTCGCTCTACATACTTTGGTCCACGCCACATGTGCCCATCCCCGAGCATAGCGCTTCCCTGACTACCAATAAGCACTCATATAAGAGGATTTTGTCTCTAAAAGCTTGCGTACAAACAATACATATTAATAAGAAATCAACTCTAATCCTTGGACCCCATAGACCCTATTGATGAAGTTTGGAGCATTTTTGTGAAATAAACATTGGATTAGTGTCATGAAGTAAAAAAAGAAAAGAAAAAAAAAAGAGTGGATTGAAAATTTTAAGATCCAATGGTCATCAACGATCGATGACGGTAATCGACGATGACTGAAGATGATAAGTGGCGACTAACAATGAGAACATTGTTTGGATTTAAGGGTCAAATTGATATTTTATATAAAATTAAGGTATTAGATTAATATTTATCTAAAACTCAAGATTAAGTTAATTAACTATTTTTACTCAAAAATTAACAAGAATTAATGATTCAATGACTAAAATAAGACAAATCAAAACGAAATTGATCAGAACATAACTGTTTTTAAAACTAGTAAGCAAATTAAGTTTACCTATAATTTAATTATCATTTTTCTCAAACTATACCTTACATGAAAAATAAGGGAAGGCAAAGTTCAGACTTATCTACTTTGCGCTCTGTTTCCTGCCCCTCTGCGCACTGCAACTAACAAAAATTCTTCCACTGCCTTATCTTTTCATCACCCTTGGAAACAATTCCCCAAATCCCCACTCTACCCTACCGCCATGGGAGAAGACAAAGCAATTTTACGCTTCCAAACCATCCCAGGCCTTACCCCTTTGGGAACAACGAAGCCCGATGACTTTCTCTGTCGAAACGCCCCCCTCACTTTTAATTTCAGTAACCGCTACCCCAGGGGCACTGCTCGTAATTTCGCTTCTCTTTCCATGGCAGAGAGGAGACAACAGCAACGGGATTTCGCGCCTTCTCCAGCTCAGCTACTCAACCACCCTTTGGCTTCTCTAGCTTACGTCCCCAGAGACGCTGCCATTTTCGCAGCTGGCGCTGTCGCTGGTGCCGTCGCTAAAACCGTTACGGCTCCCCTCGACCGAATCAAGCTTCTTATGCAGGTTAGGGCACCTACCATAGTTTCCACATAAAAAAAGAGTATCGGTTAGTTTGTTATTTAGTTATCTCTTAACAAAAGTATAAATTTCGAATAAATTACCACTAGTATGGATAATTTAGCGTGTTTTATTTGGTTGAGAAAATTAATTGTTTTATGGAATTCAGAATTGTACTCCCTCTGTCCTGATTTTATTGTCACGTATTTTTTTTTTTAGTTTTAGGGAGAAAATGATAATTTAGTTTTTGAAAAGTTCATTTTTGTTTCTGATGCAAAACTAAGAACAAGGGTAGAAAATGAGAAATAACTTGTACTAATTGTTAAATTTTTCAAAGTGATAATTTCAATTGGATAATTTTTCGGAATTCCTTTTCCTTTTCCTTAACTATAAAGTTCGCATGCTGAGTTCATATTGAATTGCTTATGCTTTGGTTCTGGGGTTAGATGATAGTATGGATGTATTGATGGCTAAATCTTCAGAAAACACCCACTTTGCCAATGATTGCATTGAGGTCTTTAAATCGGAAAAGTTAAAGAATTAAATTCTAAATTTTTAATGCAAGGATGAAGTCTCAAATTTTATTCAACTACTAGGACTTGCAACATATTTTAACTTATTTAAAATGATTTTTCCCTTGGCAGACTCATGGCGTTAGAGCTGGGCAAGAGAGTGCAAAAAAGTCCATTGGTTTTATTGAGGTATGTTTTTGGTTTATTTTTCTAGTTCTGAGGTATCTTTGGAAATGTGTGTGATTCTTTCTTTGCTAGCTGGGATGGACCGCCCCCCCCCCCCCCCCCCGAAAATTTAAACTTATCATATTTTAGATTTTTTATCTATGTATTTTGTATTGAAAATCTGTTTTTACCCCCTTGAAGTTTTATAAATTCGTCCCCTCTTAAAATTTTAGAAGTTCGCCCCCCTAAAGTAAAATCTTGCGTCCATCCCTATTTTCTAGTATTGGTAATTATATGTTTGTTGAATTTTAGCTGATTAAGGTAGTTTTATTGGATTATATTTTAAACGTTGGTTAATATTTTGGAGTGAATTGCAGGCGATTGTATTGATTGGGAAGGATGATGGAATTAGAGGGTACTGGAAAGGCAATCTTCCTCAGGTTCTTTGCAACTTTTTACTTCATTTCCTTATTCTGAGAATAGATTTTGATAATGTAATAGTGATGGTTTATTAAGCTGCCTTTGATATAGATTTATTACTGAATGGTTCAGGTGATAAGAGTTGTACCTTACAGCGCTGTCCAGCTCTTTGCTTATGAAACTTATAAGGTATTAAATAAAATGCATAACCTAATCTTAGTATCATACTTATTCTGTGTCCCTTGATGGATTTGGTCTTTTAATTTCCATGTCCCATCGAATTCTAGAAACTTTTTGAGGGAAAAGATGGTGAGCTATCTGTACTTGGAAGACTTGCTGCTGGAGCTTGTGCCGGCATGACATCTACTTTTGTAAGTGATGCAATAATCAAGTTTTCTCATATTTCTGTTCAGTAGAAATATTCCTTTATGCTTCTTGCTTTTTGGCTACTGACTGTACTTATTTACGTACTCTATAATGGGAAAATCAGAAAGAGTCTTTTGTTTTATGGAGAAATTATTTCTGCAATTCAAATTTGTCCATGACCAACTAAATTTGGTTTTTGGATTTTTTTTTCTTCATTTTTCCCTTTGGATGAATCTCGGTTTCTCTCATCAACTGCTCTCTATGTTTTACTAATTTCAGTCTTTCACCGTTCCGGTTCTTTCTTCTTATGTAGATAACATATCCATTAGATGTCCTAAGGCTACGCTTAGCTGTCGAGCCGGGGTATCGGAAAATGTCTGAGGTATGCCAACTCTCTCATTGTTACTACATGAAGATCACCGATTTTTTGGAAGATAAACCTTAACTGTGCTCTTTCCAGGTTGCCCTGACCATGTTGCGGGAGGAAGGTTTTGCATCCTTTTATTATGGTCTTGGACCTTCTCTCATAAGCATAGCTCCGTATATTGCTGTGAACTTTTGCATATTTGACCTGTGAGTCCCATTGACACTTGGTAATAACATCATATGAAAACCCAATCTTAAATTTGTGTAAAAAATTCTTATGATTATAACAGTGTGAAGAGGGCTTTGCCCGAAAAATATCGCCAAACAACTCGAGCATCTCTACTGACAGCGGTAGCATCAGCTGCTGCAGCTACCATGACCTGCTATCCTTTAGACACGGTGAGAAGACAAATGCAAATGAGGGGTACTCCGTATAAATCAGTCATGGAGGCCATTCCGGGTAAGTCGACGATATTACTTGTATTGTCATGACTGATAAGTAACCTAGTCGATATAAAATGTACCGAACTTCATTGGCATTTGCCATTTATAACTAGAATCCTGCATACTTTTTCTCCCCGAGTGCGAGATATAGCTGCATCGACTTGGGTATATTAGAATTTGACTGTTGTTAATTTTCTAACTATCAGTATTCACTATCGTCCATGCTCCATAGTTTTGGTATTATGATATCAAGTCAGGATTCTTTTTTCATTTGTTCAGTTCTATTGTAGGAAAAAAGGTTAAAACTTTGGCCTCGATGGCTTCAGTGACTTCAACGTATTCTTGCTTGTGTAGGTATTATTGAACGTGATGGAGTTGGTGGCTTGTACAGAGGATTTGTTCCAAATGCATTGAAAAACCTTCCAAATAGCAGGTTCACTTTCATTTCTTTCCATGATTTTTAACAATACAACGTTTGTGCCATTTTCATTATACTCGGTTTAGAGCTGGAATATCTTGAGGTATTAGTTCAGTCAATTTCCAATGCTGATAATGCCTTGCATGAAAACTATAAAGATTTTCCATGTGAACTTGGTTGTATAGGACCCATGTAGGAAATAAACTGAAGTAGCTAACATATCATGATTTTGGTAGTCAAAGTCATCATGTCTATTTAATGAACAAATTCTAATGAATTTTAAGGTTTAACAACATTTAAACCTATCAAGTGGCCTCAATAGTCGATGAGAATGTTGTTCTTCCTAGAGGTCCTATGTTCGAGCAGTTGCTTCTGCTGGGTGTATACATTGTCAATAGGTTAAGAAAGTTGTGAACAAATATTATCTCATAATCATCCGCTTCACTGACATCTGTTACTTATTTCGACTGCAGCATTAGGCTTACCATCTTTGACATTGTCAAACGTCTGATAGCGGCGAGTGAAAAAGAGTTGCAGCAAATTGTGGATGAAAACCGCCAGAAAGAGAAGCAGGAAGCGAATATTGTGCAATCCTCATCCTCATGATGTGCAAGTCATCTCATTTTTTATGTTTGTTGGCTGTATCCAATTTTTGTACGAGAGAATACTTTCAGCTGGAGTTACCAATTGTTTCCGCCAATTAGGGATCATGTGTATGCTACTGAGAATTGAAAGCTGCCATTCGTTTTATTATTTTTAGGTGGAACCGCAATTTAAGTTCCACCATAATGATACACAAACTGTACGATTGCACTAGAAATATCATATTTTTACTTCATCATTCAGCTTCACTCTTTTTTGCATATACAAATTGTTTGCAGTATTCTCCTGCTAGAGGAAGCGCTAAACCCGAAGCAGCACACACTATTTTTGGTAAAGGAGACACTTCTAAAATGTTAGAAAGAGAAAAGCTTATAAAATTTTAGAAATAGACAAACCTATAAAATTTTACGAAAATAAAAATATATAGTAAAAGATTTAAAATGTATAATAATTTTAAATTTTCAAGGCGACAATTATCCCCTTCCACTCCCTCATTCTATCTCTGTGCACCACGACTCAATATCCTTATTTCCAATAGGAACATCCTTGTTCTCAAATATGGCATATTAAAGCATAAAACCAATGGCAAAACCTATGTATTAAAAGATTTAATTGATCTTTTTTTTTTAAATGAAAAGAGAGAACTAAAGAAGATTACAGCACTATAGCAGTGTCATTATGCAAAAAACAAGAAACAGAAACGGGAGGGATAGCATATCTGGCGGCACCGAATGGCATGGCCCATGCAATCTTCGGTTCGCTTCTCGTGGCGTATAGGAGAACTGCAGCCTCCAGGGACGAGCAATTAATTCAGCCAAGTGGGGAATCAAATGAGAACTGCCGTCCATTACTTTGCCTCGACAAAGCAAATCATAAGCTTCCCGGTTATCGGTTTCTACCACCGCTGCTTTAATTTCCATATCCCAGGCGACAGACAACCCCTCAAAATACCCCATAGCTCAGCATCCAACACGGAACACCTTTCTAACGCTTTCGAGAAGCCCACAATACAGTTGCCATGTGAGTCACGTATGACTCCCCCACACGTCGCTAAACCAGTCGAAGAATTACGAGCTCCATCAGAATTTATTTTGAACAACCCGGAGTGGGGGAATACCATTTGACAATTTCTCGACACGTATTCGAACCTCTACCAGTACCTCCATCCATGGCTTCACGGGCTCGAACAGATTCATCACAAAGGCGCTTCCCTCGCTGCACTATACCTTCAGTCTCTGTGAAATCGGGGTCGAAAATGAATCGGTTCTTCGCGTCCAGAGAGCCCAGAGGATCGCACCAAACATTAACTCCCACTCATTGCCATGAATCGGAAAATAATCAGGATCACTCAAATTTTTTTGCAGCCACTGTTTGATATCCATGGTGAGAAATTCGAGAAGCCGGTTGGGCTTAACCAGACCCGACCAAGTTGCAAAAGCAATATCACATCCGCGCCGAATGTGGGAAACAGATTCAACACCGGAATGACACACCGTGCACTCAGCATTATCAGAAATATGCCTCCTTGTTCTTTCTTCATTCGTTAACAGCCGATTATGCCCAATCAACCAGAATAGCATCTTGACTATCGGTAAACCCCTGTAACGCGATATAATCTTCCACAGGTCCGAACACGCATCAGAGGAAGTTCCCAATCGGTGTTCATAAGCACTGGCTATGGAGAAACGGTGGTTCTTCCCCCATTTCCAAGGCGGTCTATCATCTCCCCCAATAATCTTGGGAGGCAACACTGCTGCAATTGAAAGCAATAACTCATCCGGTAAAAGGTCCCCCAAAACATCCCACCTCCGATCCCCTTCCACGCCCACCATGAGAGCAACCGGAGTAGGTTGAAAAGAGAGATGATGCACCTTACAATGGTTCATGAGAGGACCAAAATGACACACCCAATCATCTTTCCAGAAAGTCCACAGTATTCCCATTTCCGAGCCGCCATCTAATCCCCGAATACACCTCTGGCCAAATAAGACTTAAACCCCGCCAAATACGAGAACACCCCGGGCGAATGAGGGAGTCGGGGAGAATACCAGTCCATTTATACTTGCATATATATATATATATAGATATGATTAATTTGTTTCCTACGTTGAAGGTTATGATTTCAAGCCCGTTTTAACATAATTATTTTTAATTTAAAAAGGTTAAATTAAGCATTTAGTGTTTAAACTATCAGTTTCGACATCTTTTAATACCTATATTTTTAATTTTTTCAAAATCATATCTAACTTTAGATTTTCAAATGGTTGTCCCTTTTTCCCATATATATGGGGTAAGGAGGAGGTAAGATGGTAGGTTACCCCCAACTTTAGATTTTGTTTTGTTTTAATATCTTATTATTAAAAAACTTAACGGATGATTTGACGTGGCACCTTTTTTGTAAGTAAATTGTATCATTCATCACTCAACTATCTTCTCACACCTATTTTGGTTACTAAAGTTTAAATTTTTTAATTTAATTACTTAACTTTCAAATTACTCCTAATTTAATCACTCTAACCTTCAAATTTAATTTTTTATTTTAATTATATATTAATAAAAAATAAATAAATAAATAATTCATATCATAAATTATTAATAAAATAAATTAGAATGATTAAAATAGAAGAAAATTGAAAGTGGAGTAGTTTAACTGAAAATATTTAAATTTTAGTACCAAAATTAGAGCGAGAAAATAGTTAAGTGATTAATGATGTAATTTACCCATAAAAATGTAATATCGTTAAGTTTTTAACTGTTAGATACTAAAATGAAATAAAAAATAAATATTTGATATGTTTTCAAAAAAAATAAAAATTTAAATACTAAAACTGATCAAAATAATAATTTAGATACTAAATTTTACCTTTAAAAATTTGAAAATTATAGATAATTTAAACATTATATTTATACGCTAAGAAAAAGCTTACCCGCGCATTGCAGCATTGTTCACTCCTGTCACGTGTCACAGGGAGTCGTTCATATCTATTCAACAAAATAGCTTAACGAAGTTAAAAGGGATTTGATTTAATTTTTTGTGAATTTTTAAAACTAATTTTAATTTTTATAAGAGTTAATTGTATTTTATGTCTTCAAATTATAGCTTTTAAATTAAAATAGTCCTTAAATTTTTGCATATTCCAATTTCATCCTCAACCTATGACTTTTATTCTAAATTAATCATTAAACTTTTAAACATTCTAATTTCATCCTTAAACTATTAACTTTTTTCTAAATTGGTCCTCAAAATTTTGAACATTCCAATTTCATCTCCAAATTCATCTAAATATGTAATTAGCTTCAACCATAGTTTAACCTAAATTTTGTTTTTTCAAACCTATAATAATATAACTTGGCCTAAGGATTTTATTAACAAAGGATGTGATTAGTATATACATAAAGTTTGGGATGAAACTGGAATGTTTAAAAAAGTTTGGGGACCAGTTTAGAATGAAGGTTAAAGTTTGGGGATAAAATTGAAATATTCAAAAGTTTGAGGACTAATTTAGAATGATAGTCATAGTTTAAGGATGAAATTGGAATATTTAAAAGTTTAGAGACTAATTTAAAATAGAGTCATACTTTGAGGACTGTGATGCAATTAACTCTTTAATTATTTTAAAGTTCTGAAAATTTTATTTTTTTCTAAAATTATGTATCTTAAATTTTAATACTTTTAAAATATTTATAATAATTTTTTTAGGATGGCGATCTTTTTAACAGTGTGTAAATATATAAAATTGAGTTTGTTAATTTAGTTAGAAATTAAGATTAAATCGATGAAATGTATAAAATTAACAATAAAAATATTAATATAATTATTTTGAAAAAGACTACCGTTATTTTGTAAACTATTTAGCAGAGAATGATCAAAATAATTACGATTTTTTAAATAATAAAGTTAGCTTACGGATGATCGATTACCTCAAAAAGTTGAGTAATAAAAACAGAAATCAATCAATAAATGGACGAGTATCTAAGAAATTCAGCCTTCAGTTTCAAAAAAAATTAAGTAGTTTTGGAGATAAACTATTCATAATATTTTTTTATCATTGATAATACATACACATTCTATAGATGCAACTTGTGTGAACATAGGACCTTAAGAGAAAATAATATTCATTTTAATTACTAAGAATGTATAAAAAAATCTTACATAACCAATACAAGATTAAAGATTTGATATTTAAAAATTATTAAAAAATTATATAAATTTGAATTCAAGTCAATTCATTATATGAAAAAGTATTTCCAAATTTATAAAATAAATTTAAATAAAATACTGTAAACCACTTTTTTCTTATTTTTAAAATTATCTTTTATTTTTCAAAAATCATTTTAAAACATTTTAAAAATTCAAAAAAAAATAGTTTATTTAAGCGATAAGATATAAGTAACGAATTTACCTATGAAAGTGTTTAATTTTTTAAAATACTTTATAGATATTTTTAATTTTTAATTTATATAATTCATTAAGTTATGCTTGATGTTTTAACTTTTAATTTTTTAATTAATTTTTTAATTTTTAATGTTTTTAAATTTCAAATTATTTTTTATTTTTAAGATTAGATAAGTTCTTAAACTTTCAATCAAAATTAATTAAGTCATCGAATTTGTTTGAAATATCAATTATGTCTTTAAAATCGACTAGTAATTCAATCTAATCTCTTGGTCAAATCATCATCTGTACATAAACCATCACATCTACATCATATATTATCATGTTAGTATAATAGACTATTAAATCAACACCATTAATTGCTATGTTAATATTATATCCGTCAACATCGATTAAAAGAAAAACTAGTACAATTAAATAATTTTAAACAAAATTAATACATCTAAAAAATAAAAATAACATTATTAATTTAGATTTTTTTTCAAGGATAAAACAATTTTTTGACCTAAACTAAATAATAATTATGATCATTGGCTATAAAATGTTACTTTGTTGAGTCACTAGATTATTAAAAGTTACAAAATAGTCCCCTAATTGTATGATATTGCTTTGTTAAGTCTCTCAACTATTAAAAGTTACAAAATAGTAACCCGACTATTCATATATTCTAAACTCATCATTTTTCGTTAAAAAATTAGTGGCCTTCTGAGCTAAACGTTAACTTGATTGTTGTGATGTGATAAAATCTTATCCAAGAATCGTTTGAGTTGTATCTTTAGATCGAATCTTTGTTTATATTACGCCATCGAGCCAATACTTAAAAGCAACGACGATGCCAATAGACCATTAAAATATGATTTTATCATATCTCAATCAGTATGTTTACGCCTAGGTTAGACGATTGTCATTTTTTTAACAGAAAATGACGAGTTTGAAACATATGAATAGTCATGTGATTATTTTATTATTTTAATAGTCGATGACTCATCAAAGCAATGTTATATAGTTGAAAGACCCATTTGAAATTTTTAATAATCGAAGACTCGACATAGCAATGCCTAGAGGGACCATTTGTGTACTTTACCCAAATAATTAAACGTATACATTTCATTAGACATAATTACCGTTTTAGAGAGTTGGTAAAGGAACATAGTACAACTGAGCCAACCCAATCCATTATTGACTCATATGCCGCTACAAAATAACAATGGCCCTTTTACCATTTTGGCAATTTCCCAAGTAACCAGCTGCAAAAATACATGCTGGCAGCCGATAGAAGAAGAAAAAGAAGCAAAACAAGCTAAAATCCAGGGACCAGAGCCCGTCTCTACTATTACCTAACTGCTTCCCCTGCTCTCCAGGTAACTCTGTTCTTCCTTTGAATGTTTCACTTTGCCCTTACTTCTCAGAAAGTGTGCGTACGGTCCTCCTTTATATTCCGTTGCCACTGCATATAAGGTGTTCGATGTTTTTCCTAATCGAACTATATGCATTTCTGAAACTTGTTAATCCATCGTATATGGTCTGATCAAGTGGATTTATCTGTTTAGCTGTTTTCCCATGTTGTAATTTTCAGAATTTATGGAGTTTCCTGGATACCCATATGACAATTCCGTAACTTGTACTTCACTGGCAAATTGGGTGGAAGTTATTTACATTCACCAAGAATTTTTTTTTGTATTATCAAGAAGATAACGTATTTTGTCCCACTTTCGGTTTTTTATTTTATGTCATCAAGTGGTTTATAGTTCTTTACATTCAGCTCCCACGGCAAATAAGTGTTCGATGTTTTTCCTAATCAAAATATCATGCTGTATGATCTGTCGTGTGTATTTCGTGATTAATTGTTTGCCCATGTTGTCATTTTCAAAATTTAGGTTGTATGTCAATTCTGTAACTTGTAATTCATTGGCATCTTGGATGAAAGTTTTTATACTAACCAATGTTAACTTTTATCTAATATATAGTAGATATTGTTTTTTTGGTTTTGATTTCAATTGTGAACGCAGATGGTTCCATTTTAGCCTGACATTTGTGTTTATTGGAAACGTGGAGATGGGAACCCCTAGTGTTTTGTGGAATATTGCGAAGAAGTGTTTCACGGTTGGGGTTATCACCCTTACAGTTTCGGACCTATTTGCTAGTATCGTCCAAGTCCGGGGTACCTCAATGTGTCCAACATTTAATCCCAAAACCAATAGCTTGCTTGATTCATTGAGTGGTATTACCTTTGAGATAGAGAGTGAGAGTTGAAGTTTTTTGCATTACTCTTGATTTTAAGTGGCTGATCATTTCTTTGGCCGCAGAAGATCGTGTTCTGGTTGAAAAGTTGTGCCTTAGAAATTACAAATTAGCACATGGTGACGTGGTAGTTTTCAGGTAAATTGTTCATTGCTATTGCTCATTTATCTTGATTACTTGTTAAGTCAAATGTAGCCACCTCCTGAATGAAGCAACACTTTGGGTTGGCTTCTTCATGCCAAACTTGTATTTCACTTCTGCGGAGTTGGAACAGAGTTATCAAGCTTTTGTTCATTGTAGAACAACTCGTTAAAATCAAAATGGGAGACTTTAGAGAAATTTATAGTGTAAACAATCACATTTTAATGAGTCCATCTGACATGACACTGGAAATGACTTTGTTTTTCTTTTAAGAAGCACAACTTCACCCACGGTTCGGGTGTTGCTGTTGCCTGATAAGTATTTTGATGAAATATTTCCAATACTTCCAATACCTATGTTGTTAATAAAAAATCGTACTGAAATGTAATGCTGCTTTTGTTGTATGCTTTTTCAGCTCTCCAAATAATCACAAGGAGAAACATGTAAAGAGAATTGTTGGCTTGCCAGGTGACTGGGTCAGGACTATTTACGACGTGGTGCATGTTCCAGAAGGACACTGCTGGGTTGAGGGAGACAACTCGGCTTCCAGCTTAGACTCGAGGTCATTCGGCCCCGTAAGTTGCTTCACCCCGGTTGCATTCTGTAATATTGTATGGCTGAACTCCTTTATATTTCGAATACTGTGAGGTTTAAACTGGAACGGGCTATCCTCTGCAGGTTCCATTGGGTTTGGTTAAAGGAAGGATCACCCATATATTGTGGCCTCCACATAGAGTAGGCAGCGTCGACAGAAAAAGTCCTCAAAACCGAGTTTGTGCCTCTTAATTGGCATCCCAATTCTGAACATCTATCTGTTCCTTTCTTTTCTATTCGATTACAGCTTTTTACTCGCTTGAAGCACTTGTCAAATGGCGTGGAAGAGTTCTTTCATGGACAAGTGTTTCCATCGGTTTCTAATCAACAACATTTCAGAATTTAAAACTTAGTTTTTATATTGTATTTTTATAAAATTGAGTTTTTATATTATTTTTTTATTTGAGAATCTATACCCTTCTCTTAACTTTTGTTCAATATTATTGTTAATTGTTGACTTTACATCTAAAAAAAAGTTAAAATAATTTTTCTACCTTTGTAGTTTTTTATTCAATTTGATTATTAATCTTTAATTACAATCATCAATTGAATGGTACAAGTTCCAAATCATATAGATTTTTAAGAGGGATAAATTGATCAATTTCAATACGTTGAAGATTAAAAATTTAGAACAAACCAGTTTCAATAACAATACAAAAGAACTAGGAGATACTATTCACGTTAAACTTATTGTTGAATCGGAATAAATGTGTTATGGCTCTTATATGTAGTTAATATTCTTTGATTTGGATGGACAATCATAATTGATGATAGATTAATTGTTGGTTGGTGTCAAAATTCTGTGTCACCAAAAGAAGGTAGAACATAAATGAGTGAGGTTGAGGTGGTTCCTTCTCATCTCTTGATCTTAATCGAGAGATTTTACGGTCTCTCGGAGTTGATCAGTGTAGGGTCATCATTACTACACGTAAGTTAGCAAACTAAGTATATATGATCTAGTTGCGATATTTGAGGTCATGTTAACATGTAGTTTTTTAAGAGATGTTAGATGTTCGAGGTCCTGCCTTTAGAAATGTTCTTATCATGTCTTTTGGGGTTTTTAAGATGCGAATGAGGCCAAAAATTCGAAGATGCTTCTGGTTTCATTTAGAGGTGCGAAGTAGATTTGAGATCCTCAAGAGGTATAACAATTTGCCCCCCTTGGTCGAGGCAATGCCATGAAATGGTTTGACCCGAGACTTGACTATTGAAACATTATTGACATTTATTAGGTCGTTTTTGGAGAAATGTCGCAACGATTATTTTTTGAACTTCTTAGAGACTTAAATGTGGAACGTCTTTGTTTAGCGTGATGGAATGGGGCACTATTTTAACCATTGTGGGCGTATTATTTCACCCGAGTATAAGGAGGATTTGGAGTGGCAGTCGTAAATCCTAATATGTTAATATTTTTCTGTGAAATTGTCTCTGGTTTTCATTTTTGTTTGTTTTCATGACGATGAAGAAGATTGTTGCGGAAGTTGTGAAGAAGAGAGAGGAGCAAATACAGGCGAATCGTCGACAATTGATAGATGGTGATATTTTCAAATGTAAAACCCGTCGGCTCGAGGTCAAGAATCTGTTGTCGAGTCGTGGTGCATTGTGGGAGAAATACAAGTTTGAATTTACTATTCTATGTAGTTCACTTTATATTAGGGGTAAATTACATAAATGACCACCCAACTATGGGGCATGCTCTCAAAATGACCACCATTTTTAAATTTGTGTCAATATGACTACTGAACGATTTAAATGGTATCAATATAGTCACATGTCGTTAACACTTAACGGAAGTGTTTACTTGGTAGTTAACAAAATTGGTATAATTAGGGTGCATGTACTTGTAAAGTTACATATTCGCGGTGCTGGAACCCTATTTGTTTTCTTCCATTTTGGTTACTATTTGTATATGATTTGTTTCCTTGGATTTTCATTTAATGCAATTTGATCCTGCTTCTGTTTTTAGTTTGTCTAATGCCTTAATTTGAGCATTAATTTTAAAATCTCTCATTCTAGTTATGTATCAACTTTATAGATTAAATCCCTTAAATTTTAGAATTAATCAATTTGATCACCAAGATTAACTTTAATTCTTAATTTTTAATTAGGTCCTAATTTCAATTTTGTTTAATAAATTTATTTCTTCTATCAAATGTGACACACATCATAGTCTAATTAGAGGGGTTTTTTAATTTTAATTTAATTAATTTAATAAAATTTCAATCCAATCAAAAGGTGACATGTGACACTTTTTGAATTGAAGTGAAAATAAATAAAGATGAGTTTTGACACTCAAGGGTAACCTGCACATGCCTTAAACACTAAGCTAATTCTCACGCTTGTTATTGAAATAATACATATGTTATATAACTTGTTCAAGTTTACATAGAAAAAATTAAAATAATATAATTTGATTTGAACCCAAAATGAATTAGTAATCAAGCAAGTCTTAACCAATAAGCTAAATCTAATATTTAGGAATCAATTATAAATATATATATATATATATATTATAGTTAATTGTTAGGCTCGAATCGATCAACCGAAATACGCCAAGAGGGGAAATTGGCCTTTAAAAGTCTTTGGTGTGGTAGCAATAAAAGATAAAAAATAAATTGGCACAACGGTTTATAGTGGTTCGACTTCTCAACCAAGTCTGCATCCACTATCTTAGCTCCACACTAAGGATTTTCTAACAAATTCACTAATTTGTTCTTACCTTTCAAGGATAAGGTATAATCTTTACAATTCTCTAGTTTTTCCAAAGGCTAAACTAGAACCTTTCCCCTCTTTACAAGGTTTGATTTGGGTAAACAAGAATACCTCTCTAAGTAGGTGTTTACAAGAATTAAGCTAACAAGGAATGAATTAAAAAGATATACAATAAGCTCATTACACTTATGTATAAGAGAAAATGAATTAAGTAGGAATGAAAACTCTTTTCTCTTGATATATATGCTTGGATAGGTGTAGTAACCTTCTTCAAGTGTCATTGTGTTGTTTTTATATGATGAAATGAACATGTGGTTGTTTCTAACCGTTATGGATGTTTTAGAGCCATTGGAAGCCTTTAATCCCCTCAATTTTAGCATTTTAGCATAGTGGTTTCGAAACCACTAGAGGGGGTTTCAAAATCCTTTTAAAAATGTAACCTTTAGAACATGTGATTTAGAAACCAGACGGGGGGCTTTAGAAACCAGTCAGGGGGATTCGAAACCAGGTACAAGGGGTTTCGAAACCAGGCAAAGGAATTTCGAAACCAAGCTGAAATGTTTTGAAACTTTAGGCATTATGCCTAAGAGGTTTCAAAACCTTAAAGGGGTTTCGAAACCTTACTCCAAAATTGAATATTTTGACTTATTTTGAGTTTCTAAACATATTAGGTATGGGTCATGTAAAAAATACTTGGAAAACATTTTTTTTCAAGTTTTGTGGACTTTGAATTATTTTTTAATCATTTGAACAAATTCAATTAAGTCAAAAAAACATTTTGCCTTTATTTGTTATATCAAAATACAGGTTCAACATTAACGATAAAAAAATAAAAACATACAAGCTAAAACTTACATCTAGGCCAACTGAGAATATGACAATACTTAAATCAATAATAAATCTAGCTTATTTATAATTAATTTAAGACTAATTCTATTGTTTTAATAATTATTTTTAATGTGAAATCACTAAAAAAATAATTTAATATTCAAATTATAATCATAAGAAAAAAATTTAAGATTCAAATTATAAATTTATCTTTTGATTTTAAATTATGCTCGTGAGTTC
Source organism: Hibiscus syriacus (assembly GCF_006381635.1). Classification (NCBI taxonomy): domain Eukaryota; kingdom Viridiplantae; phylum Streptophyta; class Magnoliopsida; order Malvales; family Malvaceae; genus Hibiscus; species Hibiscus syriacus. The sequence goes on along the minus strand of NW_024062743.1, from coordinate 5,501,640 downwards.
AAATATGTTAAATAAATTTTTAATTTAATTTTAAACATAATTTCATATATATAATCATTAATAAATAAATATAAAATAAATAACTTTAATTTAAAAATATTAAAATCTTAAATGAATTATAAATAATATATTAATTTTTTTAGCAATTTAAGTGTTATCATATTCTCAATTGACATAGATTTAAATCTTCACTTGTCTATTTTTTATTTATATAATTAACTATAATATATAATATATAAAAAATATTTTAATTAATTCCTAAATATTAGATTTAGCCTATTGGTTAAGGCATTTCTTTGTTACTAACTAATGTTAGGTTCAAATCCAATTAAGTTATTTTAGTTTTATTTTTCTTCCTAAACCTGAACAAGTTATATAACATATATATTATCAAAGTGTGAGAATTGACTTAGCGATTAATTCTAAAATCTAAGGGATTTAATATTTCAGTAGTCATATTAAAACCATTTTAATAGTTCAATAGTTATATTGACGTAAATTTAAAAATGATAGTCATTTAGAAGGCAATAGTTGGGTAGTTATTTATGTAGTTTACCCTTCTTAGAGTACGCAACGTCGATAGAAAAAATTCCTCAAACCCTAGTTTCTTCCTCTTAATTGGCATCAAAGTTCTGAACATTAGGTTCTTACTTTTTCATTGGATTAAGCTAGGAATGGCAGAACGACCCGAATGGGAAACCCGAAACCTGGCTAAGTTCGGGTCGGGTCGGGTCGGGTTGGTTTGAATAATATCGGGTCAGGTCGGGTATCGGGGTAAAATTCGGGGATTTTTTTTGGGTTCGGGTTCAGGGACGGGGCAAGGTATCCCCGCCCCCTCCCGCCCCAATTATATATATATATATATATATTTATATTTTTTATATTAATTATTAAAGTAAAATTTGGTTGATTTATTGATAAATTTCTCAATGTAGTGAGCTACCAAAGAAAGTCACAAAAGTGGCACGAAAATTCGGGGATTTTTTTTGGGTTCGGGTTCGAGGACGGGGCAAAAAAAATCCTCGATAGGGCACCCCGATAAAAACTCGACAGGGAACGGGGCGGGGACGGGGGAGCAAAACCCGCCCCGTTGCCATTCCTAGATTAAGCTTTCTTTTACTCACTTTAAGTAGTTGTCAAATGCTATGACAGAGTTCTTTCATGGACAAATAATACATGTTTCCATCTATTCCTAATCAACAACATTTCAGAATAATTTATTTTTTAAAATTAAGGTTAATAAATGTATGAAATCCTTTACTATTTCAAAATTTAAAATCTAATTTTCATATTTTATTTTTTATAAATTTTTTATACAGTATTTTTTTTATTTAAAAGCTTTATCCTCCTCCTAACTTTTATTCAATATCAATGGTAGTTGTTGATTTCACAGCTATAAAAAGAAGTTAAAATAAGGTTTTTTTTTACCTTTAAGGGTGTTATAAAATATATTTTTTTATTAATGTGAGGTAAATACAAGGTAGTATCTATTCAAAGATAACTCTCAACCATTTGACATTGAACGTTCACACCCATGGCAGTCCTGGTGTTCAATTTTAGAGCATCAAGGAATAGCAACAATTTCTTTACTAATGAGGTCGTTCAGTTCGTGAAATATTACAAAAATATAAGATTATCTTTAGGGGGATGTTTGGTTCACATAAAAGATTATTATTAAGAGAATGGTCTTTTTCTGAATAACATATCTACAGTTGGTTTAAGAGAATTTCCTCCTGAAAATGAAGTATTCCCAACAATAGCATTTTTTTGGATTTTTTTCTCATAAATGTAATTCTCTCTCTTCTTAGGAATTACACAATTTCTTCTCTTAGGACAATACTACACCTAAAATAATATAGTTATTTCAAAATGATCATTTCTTTTGTATATAATTACACGAATATAAATATATTTTATTTATTTTTAATGATTTCATATTTTTAAATACTTATTATAAAATTATATGATGCATACAAAATAATAAGTAAAAAATATATTAAGGTTTTATTTTATTTTGATTATTTATTATGTATACATTTAATTCAAGTTTTATTTTTGGTATCTATTTTATTACATTTATTTTTTAGGATTAATTTTCATAAAAGGTTTTGATATTATATTTCTGGCATACCAAAAATAGTCACATAATGTTTACTAAAATGGTCATTTTGGACCTTATTCTTTTTTGGGAGCATTTTGACCCCAAGTTTCACTTTGAGACAAAATATCCCCCCTATAGATGAAAATCATTAGTTAACACACAGATAACGCTCTAAAATATAAGCCTTTTTAACCTAAAATGGAAGTTTAAGGGTTAAAATGCTCTAGAAAAAAGAATAAGGGACAAAAAATGATTATTCTATCAAGTGTTAGGGGTCTCTATTGCCTAAAATGAAACGCTGTGGGAGCAAATGTTCTAAAAAAGAATAGAGGGAAGAATGATCATTTTGGTAAACATTAACGGTTAATTTCAGCATTATGCCTATATTTTTTAGGCAAAAGGTACCCAAGATCCTTTACTATTTCAGAATTTAAAATATTTTTTTTTCAAATTTTTACATTTAATTCGGCCCTCAAACTTAACCAAAAAACCAATTTAGCCAATCTACCATGTCATCAGCCTCATCACCAGCCTTCGTGGACTGTCACATCAGTATCATGAAATGTTACATCAGCATCATAACAATCAATGAAAAAATCGTTGGGCAAAGGGCCACGTTGGGTTTTTTTTCTAAGTTTGAGGATCACATTAAGTGCAAAAATAGTTCGAGGGCCACATTGGTTTTTTTGGAAAGTATAAGGGCTTGAGGTGCCTTTTTGCCTATTTTTAGCCCATCTACCATGTCATTAGACATATCACCAACAATCGTGGACTGTCACATCAACATCGTGAAGTGTGACGTCAAGATCATAATGGCATGAGGTGCCTTTTTGCTTAATTTTAGCCCATCTACCATGTCATTAGCCATATCATCAACAATCGTGGACTTTCACATGAGCACTGTGAAGTGCAACGTCAGGATCATAATGGTAAACTACGAAAACCATTGATCAAAAGGCCACATTACGTTATTTTTCTAAGTTTGATGGTCACATGGAGTGCAAAAATAGTTCGAAAGTCACATTGGTTTTTTTTTTGGAAAAGTACAGGGACTCAATTACTTTATTTGCCAATTTTTTTATGTTTTCTACTAATTTTGTTAAATAATTTGATATATTTCATTGTGCAACTCATACATGTAACAAGAAAAAATAAAAAATGTAGTGATTAACACACACTTATATCGGTGTAAGTATGCACATCTCTCAATATCTTGGTACCTAAAACACACACACAATTATATTGATGTAAGTATGTTTATGTATTTTAAAAAATGAAGTAAAAAATATATTAAATTATTTGTTTGCAAATTTTACTAAAAATATATAAAATAGAAATAAAAGAAAATTATATTTTCTATGAATTTTAATGTAAATATTTTGGCTTCAATATTGTGAATTTAACTTATTAAAAAAGAAAATATATCTCAAGGAAAATTTGGTAAAACCTGTATTTTTTTCTTATCTTATATTCCTTTGATCAAACATTGTAATCTTATATTCCTGTCAAATAAGTAAACAAGGTAATACACATTTTCTAGTAATATGTTAAGTAATGTACATTCTGGTAATCTTATTTCCAAAAGTAAACTTGTAATACCCTAATTTTGTCCTAAAAATAAATAGAGAACAAAACAATTCGTATCAACTTTTTGAAAAGGAGCCTGAACAGTGAGACATGCTAGAAACAAGAAAAAAGGGATTAATTCAAAAATAATTTTGTCATGCATTAATAACATTGTTTTCAAGTGAATAAAATTAATCCTGAAAATCTATCCCCTGGATACCTCTTATGCAAAAGACTTTTGTGTATGAAATGATGAATGACTTTATTTCATTATCCATTCACAAAAGGAGAAAATATATATCCATTGTGTCCCTATTTGAGCCTAAGTTATATTGTCTTCTGATTCAACCCTAACCAAGGATCACCCTTTACACTGGGGGACAAGGTGAAGGAAATCTGCTCGCATGAGTGAAGACTATCAATCCAGATAAGATATCGAAAGGTAAACAAATGCAAAGTGCAAAGATCAAATCAAATCCAAAAGAAAAATCAAAAATAAAAGAAAACAAAGAGAAAAATGGAAAAATCAAAGAAAAAAAAGATAGAAGCACATGCAAAGAATTCCTAGAGTCAAATGACGCATCGAGCTTCAAACCATGAGATTGATCAAGTCCAATCATTCCAGAATTAGTTCACCAGAAGATCAGTTCACCAAAAGATCAAAAAGGACGCATACAAGCATATTCAAATAGAGCAAGACAAGATTGAAGGCATCAAAACTAATTAATCCTTGGTTCAATTACCCTTAAACACTTGTTTGAGCCTATTTATCCCTTTCTTTCATAACCATGAACTATAACCTACATTACGTGCCTTAAAATTCCCTTCTAATCATACATGGATTTCTAAACAGAAGAGACTATCTTCATATCTCATCCCGCCCATCAGGATTAAATTTAAAAAAGGTTTTCTAAAATCTTTAATGCATGATAGAAAAAAATAATAACAAAGGGGGTTCAAGAAGTAAAAATTTGAATAACTTCTTGAAACCAAAGGAGGATTCGAGTTGAAAACCTGAAAAGGCGGCTCAAATATAAAGATCGTGCAGCTGTTGTATAGAAGGCGATATCACAAATCCTTTGATAAGGCATCATACAACCCGAATTTGATCAGGAGAGCTAAGAAAAGAAGAACACCCCAATAGATGAGAATAGAAGCTACTCCATCATATTAGTGAAAATCAAAGAAATGAGAAAGTCATACCTTTGATTAAGACAATAACCTGAGACACCTTGTTCTTTCCTTACTTAACCCTACCTCAAAAATAGCATTAATCTTGACACTTTTCAAATAGCTATAATTTATTAAAGTATTAAAAATGTAATTAATTCTTTGATATCCAATGAACTCTTGTTTTATAATTTCTCTCAATTGTAAAACCTAGAAAGGGGCAATATTTTCAAACATTTGATTAAATATTTTTTAACATCCTTTTAATTGATATTTTCAGACTTCTGAAAATAAAAGAAGAAGAAAAAAGCTTTTCAAATAAGAAAATCTCTCTGGAATGGATTTTGGTAGTTGACACATGGCTCTCAGACACAAAGTTCATGCTTAGAATTAGTGCTGAAGCAAGAAATGATGAATGTTGGGGCATCTTTGGAGATTCAACATCCTGAAATGAACGATCAGATCTTCTGAAGGTTTTTCCTCCACCTGCAGGAACAAGTAGATTTTTTGTTGCCTTTGAGATTGTTTCTCTCGAAACAAAGTGTCGTCTCGCTAGAGACAATTTTCTTAAAAACAAATTTCATCTCACTTGAGAAATTTTCCATCAGAACACAAATTTCAAAGTTGTTTTACTTGAATGAATTTTGTCTAGCTTGAGACAGTTTTCTCTAAAAACAAATTTTGTCTCGCTTGAGACAATTTCTCTCAAAACAAATTTCGTCTCGCTTGAGATATTTTTCCTTTGAGATACAAATTTCGAGTTTGTTTAACTTGAAACAAAGTTGATCTCACTTGAGATTGTTTTTCTCAAAACAAACTTTGTCTCACTTGAGACAATCTTCCTTAAGACAAACTTTTCAATTATTTCTCTTGAAACAAATTTTATCTCCCTTGAGACAGTTTCTCATGAAACACCAACCTTTGAGATTGTTTCCCTTGAAACAAGTTTTGCCTCCCTTGAGACAGTTTTGTCTCCCTTGAGACAATTTCTCTTGAAACACCCATCTTTGAGATCGTTTCCCTTTAAATGAATTTTGTCTCTCTTGAGACAGTTTCTCTTGAAACATTTATCCCTAAAGATGGCCAACTATCCTCATCATGTAGGAACCGTATATCCACCGACCAGATCTCCTCATCACGTAGGAGTCGCATCACCCTTAAATAACTAGTCGTCCTTATCACGTAGGAACCGTGTTATCATCCCTAAAGATGGTCATCCATCCTCATCACGTAGGAACCATGTCATCCCCCCGACTAGATCTTCTGATAACGTAGGAGCCGCGTCACCCCTAGATAACCAGCCATCCTCATCGCGCAGGAATCGTGTTATCATCATGCCTAAAGATGGCCAAGATGTCCTCATCACGTAGGAATAGTGTCATCGATCGACCAGATCTCCTCATCACGTAGGAGCCGTGTCACCCTTAGACGACCAGAACTCTTCATCACAGATGAGTAATGTTGTCTTCAGCAACAAATTATCTCTAAATTGACTAGACTTCCTCATCGAGAAGGAATGGTGTCATCTCCAACAAACAATGTACCTCAAAGAGATTAGATCTCTTCAACCTGAATGACCAGTGTCGTCTTCAACACCAAATTATCTCCAGATTGACCCGACGTCCTTAACATGAAGGAATAATGTCATCTTTAAGTCCTCTATTTTCATAAAAAGAATTGAAGCTCCAAGCAAACATCGTAGCTAGACAAAATTAGGCCATTATTTATCTTTGCTTCGTCATTGTTTACACAATAGACGAGCAAAGAGGGGCAGCTGTAATACACTAATTTTGTCCTAAAAATAAATAGGGAACAAAACTGGGACTAAACTTGTAATATTATCATTTGTAATTTGGTGGGCTTTAAAAGCCAATCAAAAGCAGGAAACAAGCTCCCTCCCCCTATTTTTGGGAAAAACCAGAAAGAAAGTAAGAGCCCCCCATTTTTAGGAAGCCCCGTGTTTTGTAAATCAAGGAGATTGCTTGTAACTCTCTCGCCCTTTTTTGGTAAGCCCTTGTTTTTGTAACCCCCTGTTCCCGTTTGTAAGTTCTAAAACAATAAATAAAAAGAGTGTTATGTTCTCTTCATGATTTGTTTTCTTTCATATATATATATATATATATATATATATATTAGCCTCGTTACGTAAAGGTGGTGAGGGTATAAGCATTAGTGTGGTTCTACGTCACCAGTGGAGAAGTCATTATTTGGGTTAGTTTAACGTCCCGACCACCATGGATGGTGGTCGGAGGAGACGAAAGATGCCCACATAGGACATTCGGGTTTCACCCGAGGGGTTTTGGGGTCTTTTTTTAGTTGGTTCGGGTTTCACGGGTTGATTCCTCGTTGGTTAGGGCGTGTGAGGACCACCTTTCTCGGTGGTCAGCGTTGTTAGCATGGTTTGAGTTCTCATTGACCAGTCGTGCGTGCAGAGAAGAAAGGAGGGGACAATGTTCTATTTTTTGGGTAAATTACCTATAGGTCCCCAAGTTTTAGGCTTCATATTGTATTTTGGTCACTTATTTTAGGGGCTAATCTCCCATTAGTCCTCCCATTTTTAGCGCCACTTTACATTTTGGTCACTATAGGGGAAAATCACCTTTGAGCCCCCCTATATTTTAGCCTTTTTTGTACTCTGGTAATTTATTTCTTATTTATTTTGAATATGCATGCATATTTTACTAACTTTTAATTTGGTCACTATTCTGCTATATTATTTATTGCATATTAACCACTAACTTTTATTTTATTGCACTTTAACCTTTGTTTATTTATTTATTTATTGTTTCTATTATTCGATTCGACCTTGTGGTGACCAGATCCATGGTATGATCGATATTATTATGATTCAGACTTTGCTAACTACTGAATTTTATTTTATTGCACTCTAACCTTTGTTTATTTATTTATTATTTCTAATATTTGATTCGACCTTGTGGTGACCCGATCCAGGGTATGATCTGCATTATTATGATTCGGACTCTGCTAACTGCTATTTTTTCTAACAACTAACTTTTCTAACCGCTAATTACTAATTGTTAACCTTTTATTTATTTATTTATTTATTTATTTTATTTCATGTTCGCACCATGTACAACCTTGCGACAATTCACCCCGGGGTATGACTCGCATCATTTACGGTACGAGATACATAATAAAATTCAATATTAATATTTTATTTTTATTGCATTTTATTTCTGCTATTTAACTTTGTGCACTTTTAAATTTATGTTTTTTTTATTTTCTTTATTTAATTTTAGTATTTACATTTATTTTCTTTAATGTTCTAATCGTTTATTTCTGTCTCTTTATTTTTCAGTACTTTAATTTTATTCGTTTAATTATTGCGCTTTATTATCTATTTATTTTACTTTTATAATTTAAATTTTTCTTAGTTATATTTTATTTCCTTAAATTTTTTCCATGTATGAATATTATATATTTATTCGTATCATTTATGTATGTATATGTTCTTTGCTCTTGGGAATTGGTTTCAAGCGATTATACAAAATATTTGTTTCATTCATTTTTAACGCTTTTTTTTACTCTAATATTTTCAAGATCACTTATTTGTAGAATGGGCGTGGAAAGCACTGCTTGGTGGAAGTAGTGTGATCCGATATGACATTCGAACGAAATAGGAACTTGAAATAAATCTAAGTTATTTTTAAAGTGCTAATCAATTTATTTTTATTCAGACGACGCAAGGCATGTTTTTACTAATGTATTTTATGCAATTATCGATAGTTTATTTATATTCGATTCGGGTTTTCTTATAACATTGGTGAGGGGGAATATTTTTTGTGTAAAGGAGAAATAGACGAGATAGCCTTCCCATTGGAGGATGTGCAAATCTCGTGATTTCTTCTTGAATTAAGGAATGTTCCCTAACAAATAATTCGAAGCAAATTAATTAAACTTTCATAAATGGATAATTTTCTAACTTTATATTCGATTTATAATTTCCACTACCACGACAATATATAAGCAACTAAGTACCAATTTTGGGCTCTATGGGGGTGCTAATCCTTCGCAACGCATAATCGACTCCCGAACCCGTTAAATCAGATTTTTGGTAAACACAGACCAATTTTTGTCTTACAAAATGATTTTTCTTAAAATTATTTTAAAAGACGTTTTTAGGTATTCGACCTACCTATCTCAAAGGTCGATGGAGACTCTCATTCAATTTAATTCAAACCAATCCAAAATCCACCAATTTTTCAAATAAAAGTCATAATTATTATTTAAACTTATTTGTTTATAAAAAAATGGTTATGACAAAACTTATATTTCGTTAATCAAACGAGAAATAAGATTACCGAAATGTAACATTACTTTTGAAATATTGTTATATATTGTTTGATTTGTTTATCATGGACATAAGATTATAATATTTTTTATTATATTATTTGGTAAGATTATAATGTTTGACGAGGGGAATATAAAATTATTTGAATACATATTTTACTAAATTATCCTTGGGATACATGTTCTTTTCAACAAGATAAACTTTCAATATTAAATTACATATATTTGCATAAAAATTTATAAACAAATATTTTATATTTTATTAAGAAATCTTTTTTACTAAACACAATAAATAGAACAAGCTACATGGCCAATCGTGCACTATCCTCAACCGCATCTAAGTGCGAGCTGCCCCTACTTCAGCATGGTACTTCAACAGAACTTCTGTTGGTGGGTTACGAAAGGTATGTAATCTAAACGAAAGGCTCCAAGCTAGCCAAGCCATCGCGTCAGCAACCAAATTCCCTTCCCTTAACACATGCACAAATTGCAACTCCCATTCTTTACGAATAATTTCAATGAGGTATGGAACAACACTTGACACCCGATCCATATTGATCCTACAGAGCAAAAGCTTCCATACTTCACTACTATCAGTCTCGATAATTACCCGCCTCAAATCGAGTTGCCACGCCAACTCCAAGCCTTCGAGGACACCACACAACTCCACATCCAAGACCGAAAAAATCCCCATAGTTATGGAGAATCCACTTGATGTGATCTAATTCAGCATCATGTTTAACTTTGCTATTCCAACCTTTCAAGGGAAGAAACTTTCTAACTTTATACATAATGATGCCTATTTCATATGCTATAACATAGTTATATTCATATACATATATTACATCTATAGCTATAATGATAATAACTTATTCATTACTATGTGAGTTATAAGTTATTATTATAAACTATAGTACACATCTTTATCTTATTCATATATATATAGTTCATATACTTAACTTATTCTTTATGTTATGTGTGTATGTACATTCGACCACAACTTGGGAGCTATCTTGGAGCTAAATGGAGAAAGCAAAGGCAATGAAACTTATATGGGGACGTTTAGGAGAGCATATGGAACATTTGGTGAAAAGTTGTTTGGATACCCGTGAGCTCATAGCTGGATTGAGCTGAAGATTTGAGCTACAAAGATGACTTCAATTCAGCTGGGTAGTTGCACCATCATCATCACCACTTAGGACACTTCAAATATGTCCTAATTCAAATTTTGTGAAATCGTACCTTTTCGCGAATAGTTGCCACCTCAAGAGGTACCTTTTCACAAGGAGCTACCATAATGTTCATCATTCTATAACTCACTTATGGCCAACTAAGCTCCAGCTCATTCACCTTAGAACTAGCTCAAACATGAAAGGTTACCTTTTCAAACATTGTGACCTTTCATGAATGATGCTGCCCATGAAGATGCTCGTTCATCAAAGAGTACTTTGATGAAGAGATTACACCCATTGGAGGCATGAATCGTCAAAGGTCATGAGACAAAGCTCCATGCCTATTCAGCCATACCCATATGCTTTGCACATGAGAGGTTTGGCGCCAATTTGAGGAGACACAACACCATTCGGCCAAAGGAGATGTCTTTGGCGCCAAGATGAACAAGCATGACACCATTCGGCCAAGGAAGATATATCTTCATCCTAGCCGAACTGACATATCTCCTTTGAAGAGGTAGCCGAACCATCACCAAGCCAAGGGACTCATCCTTTAATCTCAAGCATTATGTACTTTCAATAGAGACATGTATCTATCCGAAACCTTATATGACTATTCGGCCAAGCCCTCTCATTTCCTATAAATTGAGAGGTTGGTCATCATTTGTAACCATCTCATCTCATATTATAAATAAACCTTTGTCAGTTAAATCTCTCTTCAAAGTTCTTTGTGAACTTTATCGATTAAGCAAGTATAATTTCTTATACTTGTGGCGTCATTCCTTCACCTTGATTCCTAAATTCCTAGATTTTATATCTAGTGGGTTGAAGACACTATCACCACCCCTCAAGCAAGTTTGTGAAGATCAAGATTGTGCTTTCTAGCATAGTTTCTTCTTTGGCGTGTTTGAGATACAACATCATCACCATCTTCCATTTCAACATCAACACCATCAACCATCTTCCATCAAGGCCACCAACATCTTCATTATAATTTCGTAGCCATCTCTTTTTTATTTTATTCCATTAATTATTTACTTATCCATATCTATTTCCATTTCTAATTTCCATCTCTTTTAACTTTGTTGCATCTAATCTTATAACTCAAGGACATCAGTACTTGTCATTCCTAGACCAGGTAATGCTATCTACTCACTTCCATTGAAGAGTGTAGATTCAGCCCACATCAAGCAGTATTCAGAGCATAGTTGGATTGACAACAAAAGTGTCATTGGCGTGCAAAAAGAAAAGAAAAATAAAAGAAGTTCAAAAAAAAGAAATCAAAAGCTCTTACAATAATAAAAGGAGTTCAAAGAAGAAAAAAAATTAGAAAAGAAGAAAAAGAATTTCAATCAAAAGAAAAGCAAAGCCAAGGAAAAGTGCTCTACCATTACAAGTACATCAAGGAGGCATACCTACACTAGAGAAGATAACCTTATTGTTTCTTGTGAAAGGGTGCAGTAAGTGTTGTTTCTTGGGTTGTAAGTCACCTATTCTTTTCTATACTTTTATTTTCCTTGTCTTCAACCTTTTTCTTCTTTTTCATTACCCTTTTGAATCCTTTCTTCTACCTTTCCATTTCTTTTCCTTTCTACCCTAACCTAATTTGCAGCCGTACACAAGAGAATAACTTGTCTAATCTTGAGTAAGTTCTTCAAAGGACTTAGTAAGAGAGATCGAGTGGAAAATAACTTATTGAGTGAGTGAGATCAAAAGGGGAATTGTAAAAGCCAAATCATATTCCCTAAAGTAAACACGAGTGTTGAGTGGAGTGATCTTATCTTTTCTTTGGAGCGAAATTTGTGAGGCTTTGTGAGTGTGCTGGTAAGGTTTATTTTATTTTATTTTGTTTACTAAACATGTCTCAAAGTCCTAAAGGAAATGCAGGTCAACCAAACTTGAAAATGCAAGCATTGATTGGAGAAATGATGAGAATGTTTCGTGAAGAGTTTGATGCTCTTCATGATAAACTAGACTAACGTCGAGATCCACCACAAGCTCGAAACAATGATACACCTCGGAGATAACAACCTCTTCAAGAAGATGATGTCCTAGACAACTATGATGGAGAAGAACCAACAATGTTACAAGGACCTAGACGTGCCAATATTGATGATAACATGAGTAACATCAAAATCAAGATTCCTCAATTCCAAGGAAAAACTGATCCTGAAGCCTATCTTGAATGGGAAAGCAAAGTGAAACATGTTTTGTAGTTGCCACAACTATTCCAAACTAAAGAAAGTGAGATTGGAAGCCATGGAGTTTGTCAATTATGCTTTGATATGGTGGGATCAACTTACTATTACTATAATGAGGAATGGAGAGAGACCAATATCAACATGGCTTGAAATGAAAGGTATCATGTAAACATTCATTCATGTTCATTATCACGGGGACTTGTTTCCAAAACTACAGAATCTTAAACAAGGCCAACAGAGTGTGGAGGATTATTATAAGGAGATGGAGTGGCAATGATTTGAGTCAATATTGAGAGGATCGTGAAGCAACATGGCTAGATTTCTTGCGACTCAATCAGAAATGCCAACACCTTGGGTTATACCATTATATAGACATGAAATGTTTCAAATGTGATGAAGATAGAAAGGCAACTACGGAGAAGATCTACCTTCACAATGCCATAATTACACCTTCAATGGAGTCCAAATAGCTTGAAGAAATCTACTCACTCCTAGAAAAGACAAGGTCGAATCATCCAATGCTCGACAACGCAACAAGGATAACCAAGGAAAAGAAACCCCTGAATGGTCAAGAGACATTCGGTGCTTTAAATGTCTTGGGAGGGCATGTTTCTACACAATGTCCCAACCAAACACCATGTTACTACTTGGAAATGGTGACATTGAATCTCACCATGAAGAAGAAACAACACCAATCGAAGTTGATGAAGAAGAGAAATTGGGGCTCTCATGGAAGGAGAAGCTCTGTGGTTAAAACAAGTATGAGTTCTCAAGTGGTAGAGGACAATGCACAATGGGAAAACATCTTTCATACCTGATGCCATGTGAACGAAAAGGTGTGTTTCATGATCATAGACAGTGGGAGTTGTACTAATGTAGCAAGTTCAATCATGGTGGAAAAATTGGGATTAAAACATTGAAACATCTAAATCCCTATAAACTACAATGGCTTAATTAACAAGGAGAACTTAACTTCAATAACAGGTGATGGTTCCTTTTTCAATTGGAAAGTACAAGGACGAGGTTATGTGTGAAGTCGTTCCTATGCATGTTAGCCATTTACTTCTTGGAAGGCCATGACAATATGATAAAAAGACTATCCATGATTTTTTACCAATCAATACTTGTTTAACCATGGAGGGAAAAGATTATTCTTACACCTTTGACCCCTAAACAAGTCGAAATTGATCAAATCAAGATGAAGCAAAGTGTTGAGGCTATGAGGAAGGGTAAATCGAAATTAAGCAAGTAGGAAACTAGTCAGAAAACAAGTGCTTATACATCTAAGTGCTTGTTTCAAAAATGCTTATTGTCAAGACACAAGATCAAAGAATATTTTTCTAACCTTGAAAATGAAGAAATTTTCTTTGATTTGCAGGATGCTCCAAACAACACAATTGTCAATTTAGAGAATAAGGGACATGCCTTTCAAGAGCGAAGAGGTGTGTCTAATGAAAGTAAAGGGATGCAATTCTTCATCCAAAGGGCGTGACTTATGAGGATTACAAGGATATCTCTATTCCAAAAGACATAACCTTTCGTGATTCAATGAACATCTATTGGAGGACCAAGGAACATGATTTTGGGATTCTAAGGGACAAAACATTCAAAGCAAAATGTCTTCAACAGACATGAACTATGAACATTCATCTAACATGGAGTATTTTAATTTTAATTACGCTTAATCAAACTTTTTCTTATGAAATTTTCTTTCTTTTCAGATCATGGACTTTCAAAGCATTCATTCACAAGACATGACCTTTTCATAAAGGTACTTGTTGAATGGAAGGATAGTAGAAAGAAAGCCTTTTGATTTGAGGACAAATCGATTAAAGAAGAGAGGATGATGTGATCCAATTCAGCATCATGTTTAAATTTACTATTCCAACCTTTCAAGGGAATAAACTTTCTATTTATACATAATGATGACTATTCATATGCTATAACATAGTTTATTCATATACATATATTACATTTATAGTTATAATGATAATAACTTATTCATTACTATTGAGTTATGAGTTATTATTATACTATATAACATCGTTATCTTATTCATATATATAGTTCATATACTTAACTTATTCTTTATTATGTGTGTAGGTACATTTGGCACAACATGAGAGCTATCTTGGAGCAAAATGGAGAAAGAAAAGGCAAGGAAACTTACACGGGGACATTTAGGAGAGCATATGGAACATTTGGTGAAAAGTTATCAGAGACCCGTGAGCTCATAGCTATTGAGCTGAGATTTGACTACAAGATGACTTCAATTCAGTTGGGGAGCTACACCATCATCATCACCACTTAGGACACTTCAAATATATCCTAAGTCAAATTTTTGAAATCGTACCTTTTCGCGAATAGTTGCCACCTCAAGAGGTACCTTTTCATAAGGAGCTGACATAATGTTCATCATTCTACAACTCACCTATGGCCAACTCAGCTCAGCTCATTCACCTTAGAACTAACTCAAACATGAAAGGTTACCTTTTCAAACATTGTGACCTTTCATGAATGATGTTGCCAATGAAGATGCCCTTTCATCAAGGAGCACGTTGGTGAAGAGATTACACCCATTGGAGCCTAAATCACCAAGGACATGAAAGCTCCATGCTATTCGGCCACACCTACATGCCTTGCACATGAGAGCTTTGGCGCCAATTTGAGGAGACACAACACCATTCGGCCAAAGGTGATGTCTTTGGCACCAAGATGAACAAGCATGACACCATTCGGCCAAGGAAGATGTATCTTCATCCTAGCCGAACCAACATGTCTCCTTTAAAGAGGTAGCCGAACCATTACCAAGCCAAGGGCTCATCCTTTCATCTCAAGCATTATGTACTTTCAATAGAGACATGTATATAGCCGAAATCTTATGTGACTATTCGGCCAAGCCCTCTCATTTCCTATAAATTGAGAGGCTTGCCATCATTTGTAACCATCTCATCTCATATTATAAATAAACCTTTGTGAGTTAAGTCTCTCTTCAAAGTTATTTGTGAAATTTATCGATTAAGCAAGTATAATTTCTTAAACTTGTGGCATCATTCCTTCTCCTAGATTCCTAAATTCCTATATTTTATATCTAGTGGGTTGAAGACACTATCACCACCTCTCAAGCAAGTTTGTGAAGATCGGGATTTTCTTTATAGCATAGTTTCTTCTTTGGCGTGTTTGAGATACAACATCATCACCATTTTCCATTTCAACATCAACACCATCAACCATATTCCATCAAGGCCACCAACATCTTCATTATAATTCCACATCCATTTTTTTCTTATTTTATTCCATTAATTATTTACTTATCCATATTTATTTCTATTTCTAATTTCCATCTCTTTTAACTTTGTTGCAGCCAATCTTATAACTCTTGGAAATCAGTACTTGTCATTCATAGATCGGGACAACAATAAGGCTATCTACTCAATTCTATTGAAGAGTGTAGATTCAGCTATATCAGACTATACCAATTTCCACAATTATCACAGATAACCCCACCGCAAGCCGTACAACCTAAACGCGAGTTGTTTACTCCGTCTGCATTAACTGTATACTAACCGACTGTGGGATCTAATGAATATTTTCCTCTCTTTGTCTAGATAACACTTTATCCCTGGCTGAGTTGCCTCAAGGACTAACCGACGACTCCAATAGATAACACTTTCGGTCTTCACTTCTTCCGGACTGAAGATAGCTCGATTAGAGTGCATCCAAATACACCACATAATTGAAGGAAACAATAGCACCCAGTTAATTAAAGTCAAAGGGAAATAATCCGACTGTTGGAGGTTTTTACAAATCAATCCAATATCGGTGGAACCATCTTTCGGGTGGGCCCAGAATTGAGCTTCGACTTGAATGAAATGTATTGAGTCGCCACCGATCATTTATTTTAAAATAAATGGGTTGATCGAATACCTTATTTCTTACCTGATCTGCGTCTTACCAAAGATGTGTCGGATTCGGGAGTCGGTTACAGTCAAGGAAGGGTTAACACCCTTGAACAGCCCTTTCGATACTACGTAATTTCCAATTGTCTTTAATTAAGAAAATTGTAATTTAACTTAAAAGGTAAAATAACGATCCAAATTATTTACCTTTAATGAGTTTACGAAAATACCCTTAAAATCAAAACAAGGTGTTAGGGAAAAATAATAATAATAAGATAAATAACGAGTCCATA
Source organism: Hibiscus syriacus (assembly GCF_006381635.1). Lineage (NCBI taxonomy): Eukaryota > Viridiplantae > Streptophyta > Magnoliopsida > Malvales > Malvaceae > Hibiscus > Hibiscus syriacus. The sequence continues at coordinate 5,484,927 of NW_024062743.1, read as the reverse complement.
ATAATAATAAGAAAAAGAAATAAACTAAAGACTAAAAAAAAGAAACACATAAGAATATACAAAAAATAAATAAATGAAACAATACGAAGAATAAAATGAAATGAATAAATAAAATAAATGAAGATAAAATATATAAAATAAAAAAAATAAAAAGATAATAAAAAAGTAAAGTGTTAAAAAAAGATAATAATAATAGGAGCAAAAAATTCAAAAAACAATGAGAATGAATAAAAAACATAAAAAAAATATGCATAAATATAAAAAATATGTATAATAGAATAAAATACTAAAAGTATAATAATAAATAAATGAAACAGAAAGAAAGAGAAAAATAATAAGAATAATAATAATAAATAAATAATTAATATATATATAATATATATATATATATATAAATACTAAAATGTAATATTAAATAAAACAAATAAATACAAACAAATGGAAAAATGTATATATAATAACAATAATAACGTATAGATACATATAATTAAATATTAGAGAAAAAATTATAATAATAGTAGGGAAATAAAATAATAAATAAAATATAATAATTACCCATAAAGGATTAAATTGAAAAAATAGTGAAATAGAGGGTGAATTAAATGCAAATCGGTGTAAAGCTAAAATTAGGGGTCAAATGGGAGAATTAAAACAAGGAATGACCAAAACTGAGATTTACCCTTTAATACACAAAACACGCGGACCACGTGTGGGTATGGGTCGGGTCGGGTCGGCGAGCATCCACGGTTGGGTATAAAACCAAAAACAGTTTTTCATTTCTCCTCTCCCATGTAAATGAATCAAAACTCCCCTTGTTTTTTTCTCTGAAATGTTCAACTGTTCTTCATCAAGACGAAGAACAAGGCTTTGAAACCCAGAAAACGGCTGGCCACTGCCTCGTTCGGTCGTCTATATCGGCCCCGGTCGAATTTTTTGTACTTTTTAAAAGATTTTTCACCCCTGTTATGAAAAAAGACAAACCTTTTGTAAAAACTAGACTCGGGGAAGGCTAGATTAGAGTTTAAAACTCTCGAACCCTCCCCTATTTCCTAATTTTTGATTTTTAGGGGTTTTCGCATCAATTCTTGAGAAACAATCACATGCAAGGGCTAAGATCGAACAAATGGTAAAAAATTATACCTTTCTTTTATTTCTCTTCCGAAAACACTTTATAATGCTTTGACTACTTGTGTATCTCTCTTCGTATGATTTCTTGTGTATATTTGTGTATCTCTTGTGTGTTGCTAGTTCGATTTACATCATATTTATAACCTAGGAAAATCTATTTTTAGAGTGAAAGACTCCTAATGAAACTAGATTTGTTTGTTGGTGATGGAGTTACGTTCGCCAGAAAAATCGGTGAGGAATGCGTGAGGCGTGGGACTTGGTGCTGCGGCGCTTGGAGGAAATAAAACTAGGGTTTCAAATCCTTTGGACAGGTTCGGGTTCGGGCATCCACTGGATCCGGTTTGGGCTTCATCCAGGTCTCGTATAATGGGTTGCTGGACAACTGGGTCACTGCTGTAATGGTTCTGGGCCCCATTTTTTAGGCCTGAAATATGTAATAAACCCAAATAAGTAAATAATATAAATATATATATATGTTCAATATACTATATACTAAAGGTGTGACACGCGGGATGAAAAATGTTGTGTCTACAACTACCCCTCTTTGCTCATTATCGTGTAACAAAAATAGAGAAAATATTAAAAGACAAAATTTCGTCCATATCGAATGCCCTCTGTTGTTGAGTTGAAATTCGATATTTGGATTAAATCATAAAATGACTCCCTCGTCGTGAGGTTGAGTTGAACTAAAAACTTCTGAGCACGATATCCTTCATCGTGAAGTTGAAATCAAACTCAAAGCTTTTGGAAAGTGGCCTCTGAATCATCTTCTGGCTCAAGATACTTCGTCGTGAAGATGAAACTTGACCTGAAGACTTCGGTGTTGACGTGTTACAGATGAGTCCTTCATCGTGAAGTTGGGTCCATCTTTTGGGTACGATATCATTCGTCGTGAAGTTGAAATCGTAGATGGATCCTTCGTTGTGAAGTTGAGCTTTAAATTGAATATCATTCGTCATGAAGTTGAAATCCAATCTTGTGTAGGTTACGTTGTTTCGAGTTCAATATCCTTCGCCGTGAAGTTGAAATTGACTCTGAATGAAACTGGAAAGTTCCTTCGCTATGAAGTTGAGCTTTGAATTGGATATCCTTCGTCGTGAAGTTGAAATCCAATCTAGAGTTGTATGGGCACAATATCCTTCTTCGTGAAGTTAAAATCGTGGATGGCCCCTTCATTGTGAAGTTAAACCTGGAATTGGATATCCTTCGTCGTGAAGTTGAAATCCAATCCAAAGATGAATGTCGCTGGTGGGCACAATTTCTTTCTTCGTGAAGTTGAAATCGTAGATGGCCCCTTCGTTGTAAAGTTGAGCCTTGAATTGGATATCCTTCATCGTGAAGTTGAAATCCAATCTAAAGATGAATGTTGCTGGTGGGCACAATATCATTCTTCGTGAAGTTAAAATCGTGGACGACCCATTGGTTGTGAAGTGGAGCCTTGAATTGGATATCCTTCATCGTGAAGTTAAAATCCAATCTAAAGATGAATGTTTCTTCGAGTCCAATATCCTTAACTGCGAAGTTGAAATTGACTCTAGCTAGAACCTGTAAAGTTATGTATATATTCTATGTTACGAATGCAATGCTCTTAGGTATGCCTAAAATGCATATGCAACACATGTTATTTTGGGGCTTTGGAAAGAAATCTTGATCTCCGGTTGCCTGTCTTGTTGACTCTTGATTATGGAATCTTGAGGTTCTGATTCCTGATCTTGAATTCTTCAAATGTTTGAAAATATTATTCTTTGATCCTTGCTTTGAGAAATGCTTTTCGACCATCTCAAGTATGTGCATGAGCCTTGATCGGCTTTCCGAGTACCTGTACTTTTCAAAGAATCTTTGTACAGTAATATGCAATTATCTTTTGCAGAAGTAAATAAATCGATAGGTTTAAATTCATCCTAAAATGCTCAAAATGAATTGATATAGAGAAAAGAGTGTCTTTATTCATAAGGGAGAAAGAACAAATGATATATGGCAAACATTCTAGGAAATGAATACATAAATGAAGAATGAATATATGTCTTAGATCTCAATAATGCAGGCGCTTTTGAGCTGAAAAGCTGTTAGGTGACTTTGAACGCAACCTTTGTCAATGAATCTTTGAAAATGCGAAAACATTTAGGAGATTGCAACCTTTCTCCGACTCATTAAGTCTGTAGAAGATTCGGATGCTCGGATGTTTCCACTGTCTAGATTTCTTGAATCAATAACTAAATCACCCTTTAGGGTTTTCAACTTGGACCCATCCTTGGTTGCAATATGCCCTTTGCGGGTTTTCATCTTGAACCCACCTTATTTTCTTTTTTCTTTTTTCTTTTCTTCATTCTTTTTCTCTTTTTTTTTCAAATTAGGAACCCTTTCGGGTTTTCATGTTTTCTCTTTTTTGTTCTTTCTTTTCTTTTTTTCTTTTTCTTCTTCGACTTAGGACACCCTATCGGGTTTTCATCCTAAGCGAAATATTTCTTGACTGCATCCGAATTGACAGGATTTGGCAGTTCAGGTACGTCTATTTCAGACAGGACAAGTGCTCCTCCAGAGAAGGCATTTTTTACGACATAAGGTCCTTCCCAATTTGGCATCCATTTTCCTCTGAAATCTTTCTGGATTGGCCAAATTCTCTTTAGCATCAGATCTCCTTCACGGAATATTCTCGGGCGTACCTTCTTGTCATGTGCTCAAATCATTCGTTTCTGATAGATCTGACCATGATGAATGGCTTTCAATCTCTTTTCATCTACCAAGTTCAACTGATCATATCAGGATTGCACCCATTCTACATCATCCAGTTTGACTTATGTCAAGACTCGTAGTGACATAATCTCTACTTCAATGGACAACACTGCTTCTATTCCATAAGATAATGAAAATGGGGTTTCCCCAGTCGAAGTTCGTACCGAGGTTCGATAAGCGAACAAAGCAAAAGACAATGTTTCATGCCATTCCTTGTAAGTCGCGGTTGTTTTTTCCACTATCTTCTTGATGTTTTTATTTGATGCTTCTACTGCTCCGTTCATCTTTGGTATGTAAGTAGTAGAATTGTGATGCTTTATGTTGAACTGTTCACAAGTAACATCCATCATTTTGTTGTTCAAGTTGGTACCATTATCGATAATGATCCTTTCAGGTAAATCATACCGACATATGATCTATTTCTTCAAAAACTTACAAATAGTGGACTCAGTGACACTGGCATATGATGCAGCCTCCACCCATTTCGTGAAATAATCAATTGCTACGAAAATGAAACAGTGACCATTCGAAGTCTTCGGATGTATTTGCCCATAACATCCATGCCCCACATAGAGAAAGGCCATGGTGATGTCATCACGTGAAGTGGATAAGGTGGAACATTTATTCTATCTTCGTAAATTTGACATTTATGACATATTCTAGCATAATTGATGCAATCACTTTCTAGTGTGGACCAAAAATATCCGAATCTCATTATTTGTCTTGACATCATATGTCTATTTGCATGTGTTCTGCAAACTCTGTCATGTACTTCTTCCACTATCATCTTCGCTTCTTCTATATCGACACACCTTAACATGACTTGATCATGGCTTTTCTTGTACAAGACCTCCCCGTCAAGGACATATCTAGCTGTCATCCTTCTAATGGTTCTTTTATCAGTTTCGGTGGCTTCCTCTGGATAACTTCGATGCTTGATATATTGGAGAATGTCGTAGTACCAAGGCTTAGTGTCTTTCACTTCTTCAATTTGGTAACAATGAGCTGGGTACTCATACGATTGCATATCAATTGGCATCATTTCAGACTCCCCGCCAGCCTTGAATGCGTCTGCCAAGGTAGCTAAAGCATCAGCCATTTGATTTTCTTCTCTTGGTACATAGTGGAAGGTGACTTCATCGAACTCTTGAAGCATATCCAATATTAGTTTCTGGTATTCATCCTTGGTTTCCCATTCTCCACGGAGCTGATAGATTACTAAGGCTGAATCTCCGTATACCTGCAAGGTCTTTATATTTTTCCCCAGTGCAACTCGAATTCCCAAGACATAAACTTCATACTCTGCCAAGTTATTGGTGCAATCTAAGTTCAGTCTGCTAGTAAATGGCTAGTGATTCCCTTATGGGGAGATGAGTATAGCCCCGATTCCATGTCCTAATGCATTGGATACACCATCGAAATACATTCTCCAGGAATTATCTGTGGAAGTACTTGCCTCTTCTAAGGTGATAGCCATCAAGTCTTCAACTGAGAAGTCAAAGCTCACTGGCTCATAGTTTTCATCAGTTCTGCTTGCTAAGAAATCTGATATGCCACTTCCCTTTATGGATTTCTGGCTCACATACTCGATGTCAAATTCAGACAACAACATCTACCATCGGGCAAACCTTCCGAAAAGAGCAGGTACACCAATCATGTACTTTAGTGGATCTAACTTGGAAATCAACCAAGTAGTGTGATACAACATGTCCTGTCTAAGTCTTTTTTTAGACCAAACTAAAGCACAACAAACCTTTTCGATATGAGGATATTTGGCCTCGCAATCGGTGAACTTCTTGCTCAAGTAGTATATGGCTATTTCATTCCTTCTGGACTCGTCATGTTAACCCAGAACACAGCCCATCGAATTCTCAAATATAGATAGATACAAGAATAGAGGCTTGCCTGGGATGGGGGACACCAAGATAGGAGAGATAAATACTCATTTACTTTTTTGAATGCAATTTGACAGTTCTCATTCCATGCTCCGGGGTTGTTCTGTCGGAGAAGACGGAAGATTGTGTCACATTTGTCGGTTAACTGAGATATAAATCATGCTATGTAGTTCAATCTGCACAGGAAACCTCAGACCTCTTTTTGTGTTCATGGTGGAGGTAGATTCTGGATAGCCTTAACTTTATCAAGATCAACCTCAATGCCTTTCCTGCTGACTACAAAGCCTAACAGCTTCGCAGATGCTACCCCAAAGGTGCACTTGCTAGGGTTCAATCGCAGCTTGAACTTTCTCAATCTCTGGAAGATTTTTCTCAGGTTTTTGACATGTTCATTCTCGGTTTGTGCCTTGACAATCATGTCATTGAAATAAACCTCGATTTCTTTGTGCATCATATCATGGAATATGGTCACTATAGCTCTCTCATATGTTGCCCCAGCGTTATTCAATCCGAAGGGCATCACTTTATAGCAGAAAGTTCCCTATATTGTGACAAACGTAGTCTTTTCCATGTCTTCAGGATGCATCTTGATATGATTTTATCCCGAAAATCCAACCATGAATGAAAAGAAGGTGTTCCCGACTGTATTGTCCATAAGAGTATGTGTGGCAGAGGAAAATTGTCTTTGGGACTTCCTTGTTAACGTCTGGTAATCGACGCACATGCGAACCTTCCCATCTTTCTTCAGAACTGGCACTATGTTGGCCACCCACTCTGGATACTTAGCCACTTGAAGAAAACCGGCATCGAATTGCTTCTGACTTTTCTTTGATTTTAAGGAGCATCTCATGTCGCATTCTCCTCAGCTTTTACTGTTCGGGTTTGCATTATGGTTTGATAGGCAGTTTATGGACTACCATATCTGTGTCTAGCCCGACATGTCTTGATGCGACCATGTGAACACATCTTTATATTCTTGAAGCAAGACTATCAAGTTTTATCTTGCCTCAGCCGAAAGAGTTGTGTCGATTTTAACTTCCTTTCTCTCATCTTCAATGCCAAAATTTGTTTGTCTTCTCTTTCTACCATTCTCAAGAATTCGGTAGGCAAGTTGTACTCATCTTCATTGTTGCATTCATCAAATTCCCCAAGATAAATGGCCGATTCAAAATCTACTTCCGGATCAGGATCATCAGTGCCTCCATTATCGTTATTTGGGAGCCTGAAGGAAAATAAAATATGTATGCGTAGGAGGAAATATACCACACGGAACAATCAAAGAATTAAATTTGAAAGAGAATGAGATGGAGTACTGAATGAAGAAAATAAAAAATGAATTCAAAAGAAACAAAATAAGAAACTTGTGTTGAAAACATTTTGATGTTTTGATATAACAAATTAAGTGTTATTAAATTTTAAGATTTTATTCAATTTTGAATTAGATATTCGAGTAAATTATTTGAAATATCTAAATATTACTCCAAGTTTTCAAAGGTCAATTTTAATCCTTACTAAAGTATAAAATTGTGTTTGAGTCTTAAAATATTTTTGAAACAATTTTTATAAAGTTTTTCGAACCATAATCGGGCCAAATTTTTTTTATTAAGGGATGTATCGATATAATCTTGGATGTATCGATACACACCAAACATCGAATGCATTTTGTGTATTGATACATAGCTAATGCATCGATACACTCCTAGCTCCGAGAAACATCGAATGTAATTAGTGTACTGATACACTCCAAGTGTACCAATACACTAGGTCAACCAACGGTCGAAATATTTGAATTTTAAACTGAGTGTACCGATACATCTTGAGAGTGTATCGATACACCTACGATCCCAACTGAATTTTTAAATGTTAATTACACCATAACGACTCTATTAACTTCACCAATGATCCTCAACGTTTAGAAGTGATCCAAGGTATATTTAAACAAGCTTAAGAGCCATTGATCAAAATAAGATACAAGAATTGAGAGAGAATCAAAGAGAAAGCATCAAACCTCATTGTTTGAGCATTTCAAGCTTATTTTCATTCAATATTCATTTTACTTTCAAGAACACCATTTGTGCTCTATTGTATTCATTCTTGAGTGTTCTTTATTTATTCTAGAATTGTGCAAACATCTTACCTTGTGAGGTTGTTCTGTGAGTTTACAAAATTTGTAATATTCTCTTTGGGAGAGAGTGTTCTCAAGAATTTGGGGTATAATTCTCGAGGGAGTTATAAAGTTACTATTTGTCCTCAAAAAGAAAGAACAAATTAGTGAATTTGTTGGAAAATCCTTAGTGTGGATAGCTAAGGTAGTGGATGTAGACTTTGGTTGAGAAAGTTGAACCACTCTAAATCGATGTGCAAATATTTTATATTTTCTACAAAAGCTTCCACCAAACTTTTAATTGCCAATTCACCCCCTCTTGGTCAATTCGTCAATTCACCCTTACAAAAGATCACCTATTGCCCTGGGTATAGGCAAATAGGGATAGTTCGAATAATACTTTGAAAGACTCTTGTAAACCACAGGTAGTTCTTCCACCGACCAATTGCTAGGCACAAATCCAGGTGACAGAGGGCGGATTCCAGATCTATCCGCGTCGTCAGTATCTCTAGTGGTCACGACATTAATACTTATATCTTCCAGAGCCACCTCTAAATCTGTCGAGGTGGTCTCAAACACATAACCACCTGAATTAAATGTGTTGTAAAGAGGTGAGAATTCCATGGGTTCCCATTGAAATTCATTTCCGGTCAATCTGGATATTCTTCTTTCACAGTTCTTTTGAATTTCTTTCCTCCTCATGGTGGCTGGGCTGAAAACCAAGGTCAAACTGATCTAGTTTTGAAATAGGAAGGACTGGATTAATCCTTCCTTGCAGTTGTTTTCTAAATCCTCTTCCCGTCTTGGTATCTCTTCCCAAGGTCTGCTTTATTTCCATTTTGGTGCACATGGAAAGTCAGGGTTTGGAAATTTTCCTTCCTTCTGCCACAAATGTGGCATTCACAAACTCTAGGGAGCGGAATGAACATTCAATTGCTTCCTCATCTACCTCGATGTACGGAGTATCCGTGGTCACACTTGCCACAATATCTTGTTCGACGTTTATAGTCACTAGGGCTCCGTCGATAACAAACTTGACCTTTTGATGCAGGGTGGATGATACTGCACCAGCTTTGATGAATCCAAGGCCTTTCCAAAAGACAATTGTAAGAAGGCATGATATCCATCACTAAAAACTCGACATTATAGGTGGCAGGTCCGATGGTTATCGACACCTCAATCTTTCCAATTACCTCTCTCTTGGTCCCGTCAAATACTCGGACCACCTTCTGATAGGTTCTCATATGAGAGGTATCTATTAGTAGCCTTTTCAATGTGACTAAAGGCATCACATTTAGGGCTGAGCCGTTTTCGATTAAAACACTTGGTAAAGCAAGCCCCTTACAGTAGGTAGTGATGTGTAATGCCTTTGTTCGGCCTCTCCCTCCAGATGAAATCTCTTTATCTGAGAATGAGATAAGATTATCAGCTTGAATATTGTTTACCAGTCGGTCCATATTGCTGACTGGTATGTTTTTTGGCATGAACGTCAGATTAAGGACTTTCAACAATGCCTCTCGGTGTGCCTCTGAGTTCAATAGCAATGCCAGTATTGAGGTACGCGTTCGCAGGCTATGTAGTTGTTACACAATGTTGTATTCTCTATGCTTCAGGAATTTGAGGAACTCTTTAGCTTCTTCCTCCTTTACGGGCTCGTTGATAGCCATCACGTATTCCTTAAAAGGTTCAAGTGGTCTTTGCCCCACTTTGCTATCAGCTTCTTTTAAAGTACTCACTTGACATTCGTACTTCCATGGCACTTGTCGATTATCCTTGTATTGAAAAGGTCGGGGTGCTATGATCACTACCTTGGCTTGTGTTGGTGATGTCATCTTTGCCTTAGTGGTAATTATCAAAGGGCTACCCCTGCCGTATTTCTTATCGGATGACTCTTCGATAGCGCAAACATCTGCTTCTGGAGAATCTTGTACTTCTTCATAAAACTCCAGCTCTTTCCTATCTATCCTGAGCTGGACTAATGCTTTGAAATCTGGGCAATCTTGCACCTCATGCCCTTCTTCGTTGTGGTAACAACAGTGGTTACCATATCCGTTCCTTGATTTGTCTGAATGTGGTGCAAGAAGCCCTGCCTTCACCATTTGGCTCCATATCCAAGCCAAAGGAGATTTTACTTCTGAAACACTAGTTTTGATTCTCTTGCCTTTCTCGTTGGTGACCGCGTTAATCACAGTCTCCTGATGATTAGGCAAGGGATTCTGTGCAATGTTTGGTGTTCCAGAGTTGAAATGGATCCAATTCTTATTTCGCATTTGTTGTACAAGCCTCTTGAATGAGAGACAATTTTCGATCGAGTGCCCCTATACACCACCATGGTACTTGCAGTAAGCATTCTCGTCATACCATCTGGGATATGGGTGCTTAATTGGATCCATAAGGTAAGGCGACACCTCATGAGTGTCGAAACGTTATTGGTACAATTCTTTGTACGTCATGGGAATTTGATCAAACTACTCCCTTTCCTTCCTCGGTTCTCTCTGAGTTTGTTTAGAAGTAACAGATGGTACAACTGTATTTATTTTTGAACTTGATATCGTAACACCTTTATTGGCGTTGTAGGTGTTGACATTGTTGATCTCTCTGTCATTGTTCTTTATGGGAGGCTTCTTACTGGATTCCCCTCCCTCAATTTTTCCTTTATTTTATGGCCAACTCGATCATCTCAACTGTCATAACTAGAGAAAAAATAGGATAAATAAAAAAAATATTTATAAATATAAAAAGTGAAAATAAATAAAATAAAATAAATGAAGATAAAATATATAAAAGAGAAAAAAATAAAAAGATAATAAAAAGTAAAGTGTTAAAAAAGAAGATAATAATAATAGGAGCAAAAAAAATCAAAAAACAATGAGAATGAATAAACAAAATAAATAAAAAAAATATTTATAAATATAAAAAATGTATATATAATAGAATAAATACTAAAAAGTATAATAATAAATAAATGAAAACAGAAAGAAAGAGAAAAAATAATAAAGAAAATAAATAATAATATAAAATAATTATATATATATATAAATACTAATGTTAATATTAATAAAATAATAAAGGGAAAGAAAATATATATGTAAAATAATAAATATAATATTTAAATAAAACAAATAATACAAACAAATGGAATGTATATATAATAACAATATAAATGTATAGATACATATAATTAAATAGAAAAAATTATAATAATAGTAGGGAAATAAAATAATAATAAAAAAATATAATAATTACCCATAAATGCTTAAATTGAAAAAATAGTGAAATAGAGGGTGAAATTAAAAGCAAATCGGTGTAAAGAGCTAAAATTAGGGGTCAAAATGGAGAATTAAAACAAGGAAGGACCAAAACTGAGATTTACCCTTTAATACACAAAACAGGCGGACCCTGTGTGGGTATGGGCCGGGTCGACGAGCATCCATAGGTAAAAAATTATACCTTTCTTTTATTTCTCTACCGAAAACACTTTACAAATGCTTTGACTGCTTGTGTATCTCTCTTCGTATGATTTTCTTGTGTAATATTCGTGTATCTCTTGTGTGTTGCTAGTTCGATTTACATCATATTTATAACCTAGGAAAAATCTATTTTTAGAGTGAAAGATTCCTAATGAAACTAATTTGTTTGTTGGTGATGGAGTTATGTTCGCCGGAAAAATCGGTGAGGAAGGTGTGAGGCGTGGAACTTGGCTGCTGCGGCGCTTAGAGGAAAGAAAGCTAGGGTTTCAAACCCTAGCTAGACCGGTTCGGATTCAGGCCTCCACTGGATCCGATTCGGGCTCCATCCGGGTCGCGTGTAATGGGATGTTGGACAACTGGGTCACTGATGTAATGGTTCTGGGCCCCATTTTTTAAGCCTGAAATATGTAATAAACCCAAAATAAGTATATAATATATAATATAATATATGTTGAATATACTATATATTATAAAGGTGTGACACACGGGACAAAATGTTTTGTCTACAATCGGCATACTATTGAAATCATCCAAACGTTCTGGTTTTACGAGTTGTCCACGAGACCCTTGCCACCAAATATTCTCGAAAAACATGCGATAGGCTCTCCGTCAAAGCTCCACATAATCTACAACTACCATTATCAGTCAAGTGACGCCGCATGCGTTCTACATTCTTCATTAAGCGTCCCTTACAGAGTACCCAAAGGAACATGCGAACCCTCGATAATCCTAGATACTGATTTATAAGAGACCAAACCTTATTACTCGGAGTGTTCGTAGAAGGCAAAAGGTTTTTGTAAGCACTAAAAATAGTGAAAACATGGTTTAGTTCCAACGCCTAACCCGGTCTGTCAGCTCTACCAAGAGGCAAGGGCGGCTTCACGGCAATCAGGTGTAATAAAATTTCATCCGAGAGAACCGGACTAATCTTATGCTACTCCCATTCACCTTGCTCCGACACCATGGAGATGACTGATTCTACCGGTAGGTCACCAGCCACTAGTCTTTTCTGAACTTCATCAAAGGACCCAACTGCCCAACCCAAGAATCCCGCCAAAAATCAAGTGTTGTCGCTATCCACATTCCACACCAGTCCGTTACAAACATCCGATCAAACCGATGAGAGACCCACTCAAAGTCGAGAGCAAACGGTCCCCTTAAGATATGATGGAACAAGCTGGGAAAGCTTATACTTGCCCCTGACTATCCGACACCACAATCTGTCTGGTTTAGCAACTAGCTGGTAACCCAACTGTTAAGAGAAAAACAATATTTTCTTCATAAAGTCGTTTAATACCCAAACCACCCATATTTACAGAACTACAAAACATCGTCCCAACCAACTAAGTTAATACCTCGGTTACGCTCAGTATAGCCCCAAATGAAATTACAGATCAATTGTTCGATTTCGTCACAAATCCATTTCGGCACAAATCCATTTCGGCAAATAGATCGTTTGCATTGCATAAGACGGGATAGCGGTAAGTACCGACTTCGCCATGACAACACGCCCTGCCAAAGATAAAGACTTCGCTTTCTAACCTGTCAATTGATCTCAAACCTTTTGAACCAAATATTTATACGTACCATACGACACTCGCGTATGAAGTAATGGTACCCCAAGGTATTGACCCAAATCTTCCACCAAACTAAACTGGAACCCATTGCTAAGATTCTCTCGAACTGCCCTTTTCACATTTTTTGAAAAGAAGATCATTATCTTTGCTAAACTAATCTTATGACCAGAACAACTGTAGAACTCTGACAGGATATGTTTAATGACATCGAGTTGTGTCATGGTAGTCTATGCAAACAAGACTAAATCATCCGCAAAGAATAAATGCGAAATCAAAGGTCTGTGCTTGCTTAATCGAATTGGTTACCATCTTCCCGCATTTACTGCAATATGAATAGAATGAGCCAATCACTCCATACATAACACAAACAAATAGGGCGATAATGGATCGCCCTGACGGAGACCTCTGGAAGGCATAAAACTATCAGTCGGGGAGCAATTCTGTACAACCTGTTTTTAAATAGACGAGACGCAATACATTATAAGACGACGAAGTTCTTAAAGACATCCCACTTCACCTAGCGAATCATTAATAAAGCTCCACTACAACCGTTCACAAGCTTTTTTAAGATTAATTTTAATCTTCATCTAACCTAATTTACCCTTCTTCTGGCGCATAGAGTGTATCACATCCTACACAATAATAACATTGTCCGAAATACTCCTCCCGGGCACAAAACTAGTATGCTTTTCGGAGACCCAAAGAGGCATTAACGGTTTCAGTCTATTCGCAATGACCTTCGTAATAGACTTATACAAAACTGTACATAAGCTAATCTTTCTGGATTCGTGCTCTTCAGAATTAAAACAAGCAAGGTTTGATTCAAATAATTCGAAAGAGTTCCATTCTCAAACGCCTCACGCACCACTTGGCAAACACTATCCCCAACGATGTCCCAATTTTGTTGATAGAACCATGCATGAAAACCATCGACGCCAGGTGATTTGGAAGGACCCATATTTAAGACCGCTTGACGCACCTCCGCATTCATAACCGATGCATCAAGCGCATTTCAGCTCATTCAAATCCGTACACCATTCTTCATTCTCTACACGAAGCATATCGATTGTATTATGTCGTCTTCTCAATTTGGCGCTAGTGTAAAAAAATTGTATTACGATCCCCGTGAATAAACCAATTACACTTGGATTTTTGCATCCAAAGGTTTTCTTCCTGACTCAGGACAACCTCCAAATCATCCTTAAGTTGAGACTCTAAAGCCAACAGAGCCTCCGAATGGCAATGTATTAAAGCTTTTTCAATGCCACGGATATGCGCCAATAATTGAGCCTTTCGTTTACCAATTTGATCCAGAAACATCCCTATTCCACAACTCAAGCTTACTTTGTAATCGCTGTAAATTAGTCCCAATCGCCTCATCTCACCTCCAAGTGGTCCATAAAATAACACCAAAGTCCTCATAGTGCTTCCAAGAAAACAGGAAATGGAAAGGGACATGACGTGGCAACTCCACCAACTTCTGTGTACGCAATAAGATAGGACAATGATCCGAACCCAATCTATCCAAGTGAAAGACAATAGAATCTTTGAACAAATTAAAACAATACATATTCATTAAACACCGGTCAAAACGCTGATAAAGCGAACCACAACTCCAAGTGAATTCAGTCCCTTGAAAATTGACTTCCAATAACCATGTGTCGAAAACGAAAGAAGAAAAACCTCAACTAACACCATTTCTACCAACCGCTTGATGAGTGTTCAGAATCGTTAATATTTCCTCGTTATTTCTTCGATTTTGTGGATTTATTGTTGCTGATTTGGTTGTGTTATGTCTATTTTCGTGCATGTCCTTACTTTTCAGAATTAGTGATAAAACGGACGCATTCTGCATTTTTTTATTATTTGGTCACGGCTGAAGACATTGGCACGACTCTAGGCACGACGCGGTCCGACGTGGCGGTTTTTAGAAGGTCCAGTCAACGATGGTTTCTAGAAGACTTCCTCCGCACGCCTTCTGGAAGATGGACGAGCAGAGTTGCATTAGGAGACTAGTTTTAAGCTTGAATTTAAATTAAACAATTATCTTTAGAATTATTTTATTTTATTTTCTTTGTTTATCCTTAGGCTTTGAGAGGCTATAAATACCCACTTGGGGTAAGCTTATCTTATCACTCAAATTACAATATTCTTTTCTCTTTTAGTTTTATTAAAAGCTTTCTCTTTTTAGTTTTCAAGTTTCATTTTTTTTATTTTCAAGTTTTGTTTTTAATATGCTAAGTATGACTTTTGTCATGCTTAGCTAAATTTTTCATAAGCATAGAGCTAAAGCGATGACTCAATTCCAATGGGAGAATTGAAACAAACCCTTAATATCTTCGGAATATCTCTCTCAATCTCTGCGCTTATTTTTCAAAATCAAAACAGTTTTCAAAATTAAATATTGACTTTGGTCAAGAGGTTGTTGCGATTAAATGTGTGGAAGGAAGATTCGGCTTATAGAAAGCACGTTTGACTTCTTGGGAACACACTTGGCGAGATGGCTTCGTCAAGAGGGATTTGAGATCGGAATTGACAGTTATTGAAGCAACAATATGAGTCGGTAGCCACGAACTTAAACAGTAATTGATCTACGACAATTGATGTTGAAAGAATCAATTCCCGAAGTCGGAATCAAAGATTGCCTTGGGTATTCGGTATAAAAGATAGACCCTTGTAGACAAAGTAACCGACGTGAATCCCAGAGGTAAAATCTTATTTGATGATCTAAAGGAAATTGAGTCAAAGAGAAGCTTGAGGCTATTTTTACTGTATTTACCCACAATCTCTACCCTCTTATTTTTACTTTAATTGCTTTTATTTATTTAATCACTTTTATTATTTAAATATCTTTTTACCAAGATCCCCCATTCACTTTCACGCCTGGTATAACCAAATCAAATAGAAATTCAAAATTTTCTAAGTCCCTGTGGATTCGACCCTTATTTCTCTATACTGCAAATTTCCTTTATTTATTAATCGAGAAGAAGGAATTTATTTTGACATCGAAAGCGATAGTTGTCACCGCTCCTCTACGATGCTCATCTGACCCTAAAATAGCATTAAAGTCCACCCCTAACAGCCAGAGAAATTTACTCCCCGGGTTAAGATCTTCTAGAACACTCTACAACTCATTTCGAATGGCTATATGAGGACTCCTATACACCACCAAAACGAAAAGATGTCTATCCATCCCAGTAACGCAGACCAAAGAATGAATAAACTAGTTCGGAACATTGAGTATCGTAATGTCTATCTCATCAGTCTAAAGTAACCAACTCCCCCACTAAAGCCTTATGTTTCAACTCAAAACGAATTAGAGAACCCCGAATAACAAATCACTCTATCCGCTTTCTTGACAATCACTCTAGTCTCCATTAAAGACACAAAATTAGGCCAAAACTTCTGTATAATTCTTTTAAAACTAAGGTGATAGAATGGGCTCGCAACACCCTGATTGTTCCAAAACAAACCATTAAACATTAATAACACCTCAAGAAGGTTGGCCATCCTCGACCACTGGTTATGTCTGAACATTAGTCTTGTAACACCCCTAACCCGTACCGACCTGGATATGAATCTGATGTGTCACATTAACTTTTAAAAAAATTTACTCTTGAGAAGTGCATATAAAATTTAAGCTCTAAATTGTATTTTAGTGGGGAAACCCTTATAATAAAATTTCTATTAAAAATTAAAAAATGAAAATAAGTGTTTACAAAATAGATTAGAGCATTACAATTTAAAACTTGTAATACATGCCAACAATTTATAAAAAACAAGAAACCTACGATTTAAATTGTTCTGATATGATCTTTTGCGGGAGTATGGTGCCCTCGTCTAGCTTTAATCATCTGATTTCTTTGAACATATGTGTGAAACAATCACACGATAAGTCGTTGACTTAGTGGGGCAAATACGAGTAAAATAAAACATTATAATATAATTTCTTATTCATTTTGTAAAAAAAACATTTCATAAAAGATTCAATTCACTTTTCATAATAAGAATGTATACTTGTATACATTATTCGGTTTGTATCACTTTGTTTTTAATAGCCCAACACATACTACTGAGAACTCTAGGTATTTGAGTACATTGAGGTTTTGCACTAATGCAGATACCATTGCTCACATAATTTGCACCGAAGTGTCACATATTTGTCCCGAATGATCAAATAGTTTTGTTCCAAATGACCACATAAAACCCTCGACTCTTGGCATGTCAACTATAACTCTAATTCTCATACATATACCTTGGGATTTAACCACATAATTATTTCTCATTTCATTATTCAAAGTGTGTCTTATTCTCATAAAGTTCACTCATAGGTCATTTTCAATTATTTCACTTTTACTTAGCACATAAATGATTTTCATATAGCACATAATCACATACATATAAAATCAAAACAGTAATTTGAAAATACACTTTATTTAAAACAAAATAAAAATAATTGCATAAAATAAATAAACTCTTTTCGATCAAAAACTTCGAGGTTGGCTTATGGCAAGCCGTCCTCATATCTAATATAAAACAAATGAGTTACACTCATCTTTGTCCCACGTAAGTCCTAAATAGAATCCTTTCCTTTCGATCAATCTCGTACTATATCAAATCTTTCTATACTCTTTCGATCCAAATCTACATATGAATATGTCCAATATCAATACCTACTTTCCATAATTGAATATCCAATTAGCACCTATATAAATGAAACGAAACACTAAATTTAGCATTTTAAGCCTATTATTATTGGTACCCCTCCTACAATACTGATATTTCTCTTTTATGGTATCGATACTCACTTTGGTATCGATACCATTTTCGTATTTGGAATTTCATTTCAATTTTAGTATCGGTACCTTCCTCTTGGTATTGATACCTCCACATCAGTATCAAAACTTCTTCAATCAGTACGATATTGTTCATCAGGTTTATACATTTTTCCTTCAATTTACCCTTATAGTATCGGTATTATTCTTCCAGTATCGATACCCTTACCTAGATTTCCTTTGTTTTACTTCGAATTTTACCCTCACTTCACCTAAATCTCATGTTTTTAGCTTCATTCATGCTCTCAAACTCATTATCACTTATCCTAGCTAATTTACCTGCATCAATCCCCCTATAACATCCAATTCTTTCAAAGAATACTTAAAACTAAAAATCACACTAATTATTCAAACATATTTTCAATCATTTCTAAGGCTTCAAACACTTTAATTGGAAATTTGACAAGTCAAATATGCATTTACAATCTAATTTCTAACCATATATAAGGAATTCTCATAAAACCCCTTTTTCTAATTCACCATAATTTCTTAAACTCTTAGCTTTTAATCATCTTTAAGCTTTCCTTAAGCTTTTATATCACCCAAATACCAAGAATCAACTTAACAATTCAAGAAATAATACACTTGAAATTAACTCACTTTGAAAAGTAGGTTCACGGAAAAGAAAATGAAGAAGAAGAGAAGTGAGCCAAATCTTCTAGATACTTCCCCCTTTTTAACCTTTATATGCTTAAAATATCTAAAAGAAATTAATTTTTAAATTCATATCCTGCTAAAAGACCTCTTTGCCCTTCCATTCTTCATTCTTATCTAATAAGTCCTAAACACAAACTTCCAAAATTAGTCTTTGAACTTTTCAACTTATTCCAATTAAACTAATTAAATTTTAAATTCTTACATTTTAGTCACTGACCCGATGTTTGGGGTATTACAATTCTCCTCATCATGAACCATGGACTCATAGACATAATGAACAACAGTTTTCACCTCACCAGACCCTTGCACCCTATTTGCTCCAGAAGCCAATCGAGAATCAATCCTGGCCATAGAAATTAGACCAAGTCTGACAAAAGAGTTCGTCTTGATATTTTATAGATAACACATTTTTTAACTTCTAATCCTTTAGACAAAATGTCACGCCCACCTTTACTTTGACTAGGTCTCCCAACGCCTCCCGAATCCTATTACCTTCATGATTACCACGTCTTTAGTGATCAATCGAGATAGCGACATGTTTCTCGGTCGGTATAGCTGGCTCATGAAATGTCACTTGAAATTATTGATTAACTCTCGAAGCTTGAAACACAGTTTTCAGACAAACTAGCAGTGGAACATGAATTCAGTACATTACCCGATATGTCCTTAAGTACACTGTTTCCCGCGCCTATACTAATGAATAGTCAACGCACCATTATTCCTTGAGTTACCCCCGTTTCGAACTTTCCTTACTACCTAACCTCTTGTCCCTACTATATCCCACCTCTTGGACATGCTACCATTGAGTCGGTCCTGAGTAACCCCTGTAGGCAGATTATCACTATTATGCGTAGGTTCAACCTGTTCTTCCTTCCTCTCAAGGTCAGCAAGAGCCTCAAAATGTGACTTACTTGACACTGCATAAATCTCCTTGGAAGCATTCTCTCCAACAACGCTCTTCTTCAGTTTACGATGATGACTCGACACGACCATCCATGGACCATATAATCATCATGAGAGTCAGATGGATTGGGATCATGTGTTGTCCCGAAATCAACTCGCTCCTCTTGCACCCCATCTGTTGCCTCCAAATGTTTCCCACATAAATCCTGGAAGTGTCCATAAACACCCCATTTAAAGCAAATATGTTGTAGCCCTTCATACTCGATCCGTTGAACAAACCTCTCAATACCAATACATGGAAGCAAGGGCTTATTCAGATCAACAACAATAATTAATCGCACATACTTTCCCCTCTCTCCCGTACTGGCGTTGTAGTCCACTTTTACTACCTGGCTAATTTCAACAACAATGGAATTAAATAACAACCTCGTATAATAGTGATACAGAACCCCCGGGAGACGAATCCAAACAACCACTTGCTAAGGATGGCCATCATATGTCAAGAAGCTACGACTCCAGGGTTGAACCGTCAGGTAGCTACTAAACACAACCCATGGTCCCTCAGTGAAGACTTTATTATAATTGTGCCTACAATCCAGTTTCACCAAATAATAATTATAATCCAAGCCGATCGAGTGGAAATTACCTTGAGGTTGCCACAAAGCCTTTATCTTATTCCACAACGCTTGATAACCAATTGTCTTCCCCAACAAACAGACTATAACCAACAAGCTCATGTTTTTATCAATAGACTCAAGCACCCTGTAGACACCATTTTCGTCCGACCTTATGACATTACATTATATGATATAATATATTTATATTGCATATTATGTGATTTATATCATATGGTATATACGCATTATATATTACATATTTATAAAATATATCTACATTGTTTAGTGTGCATACATTATATCGTTATATATATTATATTTATATTTATATTATATAGTATTGAACATATATTTATACTATATATTTATTATTTGTTTTGTATCAGGTCCAACAATAATTACAAGCAGTGTTAGGCCCAAACCCAACCAACACTCAAAGCCCAGATACAAGTGATACCAACAGACCCAGATCAGTAACTCAGAACCCGGCTAAGATCGGACCCGAGACCCGAACCGGCCCAATCTTTAACCCGAACTAGTTAGGGTTTCAAAACCCTAACCTTTTGCCCCTGCCCTTCAAGCGTCGCATGTCTGGCACCGTTGGATCTACAGTCCACGATCCAACAGTCAAAACGACGGATTTAAGATCCCTCATTCCAACTGCCCATTTTTCTAGGCACTCGACGACGTGATTTCATGGGACTCAAAACCAACTGAAAAGCAAGAACAAAAACATGTATTTTAGTTCTAATGGGAGTTTAAAACCGAACTAAAAATAGGAATTCCTAGGACTATATATGCATGTAATCTCAGAGCACAAATGCACAAGAAATCACGAGAGAAACACACAAGAAATCAGGCTTGTAAACTGTCAAAAAGAAACGCAATAAAAAAGAAGGTATTTTTACCTTGCTCGGTTTTCTATTTTTGCTTGCATGTGGTTCATTTATTTTTACTCAAAAAAATAAGAAAAACAATCGATGATCGGATGAGGAAGAGGGCATTCGAGAGGTCTCTCTCATATCTAGCCCTCCTCGAGGCCTTTTTGCAAAAACCAAGGGGATTTTTGAAGAGATGATGAAAAGGGCTTTCGAAAAAGGTATTTTTTAGGGACCACCGCCGATGAACTGCGGCCAGCGAGGCGGTGGCCAGCTGAATTCTGGATTTCGGGTTGAAAATGAAGAACACCCAGAGAAAAGTTTGGGTTTTGGTTTTGATTGATATGGGAGAAGGGAGAAACTGAAATTCTTTTCGTGATATTTGGCTTTTATTATCGACCCGTTGACCCTTTTGACCCGATGACCAGACCGGATCCCCTAGAGGATCCGCATGTTTTTGCATAGGAAGGGGTTAATTACAATTTCATTCGTTGATTTGTTTTTAAAGTCTATTTTGCACCTTAAATTCAATTTTAACCCGATTTTCTTTTTAATTTTACCACCCACTTTATTTTTCTTTCAATTTAGTATTTTTTCATTTAATTCATGTTTAATTTAATTGTTTATTTTATTTTATTTTATTTTTTACTTTTTTTTATTTTTTTTCCTATTATTTAGCTAACATTTTTGTGTTTTTTATATTATTTCATTTATTTCTTTTTTTTAATTTTTCCATTTTTTTCTCTTTTTATTCATTTTTTTTCTTTTTTAATTCAGTTTTTTGTTCTATTTTTTTAAAATATTTTACTTTTATTTTTTTACTTTTTTATTTTCTTTTAAATTAGTTTTTAGTGATTGTTTATATGTAATTCCGCTATTAATATTTTTTTACCTTTAATTTAATAGACTTTTTCTTACATTATTATTTATTTGCGGTGTGTTTTTAATATGTGCAACTTGTTTTTTTTATTTCTATTAATTCCTCAGCATGTATATATATTCTTTCTTTGCCTACTTAAAGTATCA
This sequence comes from Hibiscus syriacus, assembly GCF_006381635.1. Lineage (NCBI taxonomy): Eukaryota > Viridiplantae > Streptophyta > Magnoliopsida > Malvales > Malvaceae > Hibiscus > Hibiscus syriacus. The sequence continues at coordinate 5,463,104 of NW_024062743.1, read as the reverse complement.
TAATTTAACTCATTTTTTTCTTTTAATTCAACATTTTACTGTACCAATCTAACATTGTTTTGACTTTTTAAGGGTATTATTTTAAATCGAACGGAGGTAAGTAATTTGTTTCAAATTTTACTTTTTAATTTAACTTACAATTTTCTCAATTAAGACGACTGGAAATTAAATTAGTACCGAAAGGGCAGTTCAAGGGTGTTAATCATTCCTTGACTATAACCGACTACCGAATCAGACATATCTTTGGTAAGATGCAGATCAGGTAAGAAATCAAGGTATCTGATCAACCCATTTTTGTTCTTAAAATAAATGATCGGTGGTAACTTGAACCCACTTACTTATGTCGAAGTCTAATTCCAGGCTCACCCGAAAGACGGTTGTGACAGCTTCGTGACTCTACTAGGACAGGTAAGTGAGTCAGACTAAGGTTAATTTCTAGTTGTCTTCTTAAGTTAAAATTGTAAGTTTAGATTTTAAGGTAATTTTTTCGATCCTTATTACTTACCTTTGATTATTTTTCAAATAAATAGTTGTACTGACGTTATTGATGGTTTCAGCTTATTAAACCTTTTTTTCATCGAATGCTCTATACTCGAGCTCAAAAACCTTTTTAAGTAGGGGTAAAAGTGACTCCTTCGTAGGAATTTATTCTCTGTATAGGCCTAGCAAGTAACCTTCGGGATTCATATACCTTATGTCTTCATGTGAATTTATTCTCTGTATAGACATAAGTATATGTATCCTCTCGAGTTTAACTTAGTCCATATAAGCTTGTAATGAGCTTAGGACTAAGGGTATAGCAAACCCAAAGAGGCACCAGCAAGGAGAACTCGAGTACCTCTTTTTTAGAACCTAAACTGGGAGAATACAAGGAGTTAGAGCCCACCCCAAAACTTCATTTCAAAACCTAGGTTGTCTTGAGTTATTTCCTGCTTTACTTTTTGTCAAAGGATATGAACTAGAAAGATATGCGGTTAGGACTTGTTTAAAATTAACATGTGGGATAGAGATCATGTCAGAGTAGGAATACTAAGAATGTAGGGTAGGACTTTTTATTTTCATTATTGTTTTTATTATTATCCTTACCTCACCAATTCTTTCCTTTCATTTTTGTTCTCTTTCATTTTATTTTTATCATTTACATCATTCAAAAGAGGTGTTGATCCACAAAAATGTGTTCGTTAAATGTAAATAGTTTGCATTAATGGACAAAGGGGTTGTAATACAAGAGATGAAAAACGAAGAGGTCCGACTATGGTTAGAAAAGGCTCAGAAGGAAAAGGAGGACAATCTGCAAGGCAACTATATGTCACATTCAATCAAGAAGACGTGGTGCCCACAATCAAATACATCAAAAGTTAACTTTTCAAAAATGGGTTGGTAAAGGTTGCAGGGGCAAGATGAGAAAAAGGTTATTAACTTGGAAAGTCTCTTCAAAGACAACAAGAACAAGATGGCAAAGCGATAGCTGAAATTGGAGGCCATTGTTGACGAATTCAAGAAATATGCAAATGAACTTCAAATAGTTCCTATCGATGGAGGGCTCCAATGGCATTTCCGTTAGGGAACAGGCTCAACAGAGAGTGAAAGCCAGAGATGCAGTCATTCGAGACTTCTTGGAGCAAGTACAAAAAGCAACTCGTCATTTGTAAGGTTTAGCTAGAGAAGTCGGATTGGTTCGATATGGTATTCAACCGATGACAGATGAAGGAAGAAGACTAATCGATATGTTAAAAACTGCTCGGGGTCTATAGGACTTAGTCAGAATATACCTTTAGGGTTTTGTCTCTTAAGAAATAACAATTTTGTCCCAATAAAGATTATTTATAATAACATACACGTTTTTGGATCAGTGCCTCAAAATTTCATGCATCATGAATTCTTTCATATTTCACATTATTCTTCTTTTCTTAATTACATTTACAATAACTAAAAAAATGTCTCATCAAAAAAAGGAACAAACACTGGACATACCACCCCAAGCATTGGACACACCTCATCCTCATAACACCTGCTCAAAGAAGAAGAAGATGGAAGCCAATTGTTCAACTCGAAGAGAACATGTTGAGGTTGTAAAGGGAGTTAGAAGAAAAGATAGGTCTGAATAACCAAAACACTCTAGAGTCGATCACCAAAAAGCCATGAGTCTTTGGTTGACCAAATAGTTGCAAAATTATCCGGCCTGAATCAGGCAAATGCACCTGGGGCAGGGACATCTGAAGGGGTAACTATGTCACCTACCCTACAAAAGGTTATTTCACCTAGAATATTACCAGGACTACAAGGGGACTCATCCGCTACAAAAGCGAAGGTCTTGTCTACTATAAAAGTACGAACTTCTACTTCTAACCCTGAGAATAATCCGGGTGATTACCATATACCGGATTTGGATGAAGAGGACAATACAAAGAAAATGGAAGAGAAAATCAAGCAATTGGATGATCAAATGAAGGTGGTTCAAGGAGATCATAACTATTATGGAGTTGATGCCGCGAACTCAGTTTAGTCTCAGACTTGGTTATTCCTCCAAAATTCAAGTCCCTAAAATTTGAGAAGTTTGATGAGAACAGTTGCCCGTCAACCCACATCACCATGTTCTGTCAAAAGATGATAGGATATGTAGGAAACGACCAACTCCTGATTCATTGCTTCTAGAAGAGTTTGTCTGGTTTAGCCATCCGGTGGTACAACCAGCTAAACCGATCCCATATCAAGACTTGGAAGGATTTAGCCAAGTCATTTCTGGAACAATACAAACATGTCAATGATATGAGACCAGATCGAGTTATGCTGCAAAGTATGGAGAATAAGCATAACGAAAGTTTCAGACAATATGCACATAAATTGAGGGACTTAACTGTGCAAGTTCATCCACCCTTGGATGAGAAGGAAACCAGGAAGCTCTTCATGCAAACACTGAAGGCTCCTTACTTCGGGCACCTAGTTGCAATCACATCTAGAAATTTTTTTAACTTAGTCATGGCCGGGGAGATGGTAGAAATTGATAAAAAAAACAAGGCAAAATTGAGGAAGAGGAGGTCAGTAAGAAACCTCATGAAGAAGAGGGATAAAGAGATTAACAACATCAACAACTACAACACCAATAAAGGTGTTACAATCTCAAACCCAAAATTAACTACAGCTGTACCGTCAGGTACTTCTAGACAAAATTCAAAGGAACCCAGGAAAAAAGAGAAATGGAACAATTCGATCTTATTCCCATCACTTACAAAGAACTATATCAACAACTTTTTGACACTCACGTAGTGTCACCATACCCGGTAGAACCCATGAATCCCCCATACCCCAGGTGGTATGATGAGAATGCTCAATGTGAATATCATGGCGGTGTCCCAGGGCACACTATTGAGAACCGCTTCACATTCAAAAGAATTGTGCAGAAAATGCGTAACAAGAATTTGATCGACTTCAATAACTCGGGGGCATCCTAATAATGAAGAGATCATTTCATTCCATCATGAAACTTTATTCCATTTGCAACATTTTGTTTGAATTTTTTTTCATATTTTCTTAGTTTTTTTGTAGGGATATTTAAATGAATTTATTCTAGTTTAAAGATGGCAAGCAATGAATCAAATTTGCAGACTTGAAATTCTTTTGAATATCAATTGAATTAAAAAAAACTCTGTAAATGATTCAGAGTTACAGATCTTTGACAAAGTGACATGATTAAAAATTGGTAAAATAACGACCCTTGACTTTACCCCATAGGATACACTCGAACACAATATCTTTCTCTTACAGGGACCGATATAGAATTCTTCTCTCATAAGGGAATGAACAAGGGGCTTGGTATTAGGTATGCATAGGAGCGGACAACATGGGGCATCTTTTGTGTGTGACATTAAAAACTGACTAGACCACACTTTTTGCTGAGGACATTCAATGATGATGATGATCTTCATAGATGGAATAGTCAAATGGATGAATCTAGTTTAGGTCAGTTGCTTGGAAATTGGATTCTAAAGATGAGATTTTTTTACTTTCAACAACACCTAGACTATAACAGGTTCTTCTTGATAAATTTAAGAAATTGGATCTGTATACTCGGATTATAATATTATACAATAAAGCTTGAGCTATCCCTCTAGAGCAATTGGTTAAACGCCTCGTCTTTATGGATAAGATTCATCTAGCCTAATAAAGGTGATTATAATATTGAGCTATCCCTCTAGAGAAATTGGTTAAATACCCTGGCTCTATGGATAAGATTCACTAGCCAAACAGTGGCAAATTAAATCAAATTTTTCGGTAAAAATGGACTAAGGAGTTAAGGAACACCTGATATAGTCAATTTCACACAAGCACTGAGGAATTTCATTTTGAGATCAATATTTTAACACTGCCTTTGTTAGAAGAGTCTACGAAGCTTGAACAAATAGAAGATTTCAGAGAACCGAAATAGAAGTGCTCTAGAAAATCTAGTAATTGATTATGCTAGTTGCGTTATTTTGTCTGCATCCGATTAAAATACCAAGCCAAGAAAAAAGGGGCATGTTGCAATGTTCAAAAGGACCGGAGAAAGAAATGACATTTTGATGGCCGAAACCTTAGAAAATAGGAGGCTAACCTGAAGCCAACTCATCAATTTGGATACTTGTCAAAGAACTATAACTCTAAAAGCATTAAAGAGCTATTGATTATTTTGATATTCTGTGAACTCATGTTTATGACGTGATTTGATTGTGAGCCTGAATTAAGGGGTAATACTTTATAAAATCTTTTTTTCCCTCCTAAAATAAAAGAAATGAGAAAAACATTTTCAAACAGGACAATCTCAAATGTGAAAGGTCCTTGAAGCTGGTGAGGCTCATTTTCCCTTTATTGAAGAAAGAATAAACAATGCCAGAATAATGGAGCATTTCACATTCTTGAAAGCAAATAGTCCGAGTGATCAGATAGAACTTATGACATTGTCAGCAACCCGAGAAGAAAATGGGGCACGGTCGATTCTAAGGACAAGACCAGCAGACAAAAATGGGACTCCATCCAGGAGATAAAACAGGAACTAATTCACGTTGCATATGTCTTAGACATACTTAAGAGCATCACATTTATCATTTTTTCGCATACATAATTTTTTGCAGCTTTAGAGTCAAGTTTCAACTTCAAGACGAAAGATACTCGATTCAAGAACACCTTCAAATAAGATCGATGGTGGTTTCTTAACTCAGCGGCAGGGAGATACAGCTAAACCAACTTGACATATTGAAAGATCGACATATTTTAGAATCAACTTCAGACGGGTTCGAGAGACAATTCAGAATGGATCCAGTTCAGCTTAACTTAAAGACGAGTGGCTAGTTTCCAGTTAACGTTTTCAAGCCAGATTTCAACTCCACGATGAATGATATCCGGGTGACAGAATATACCACTTGGTTTTCCCATAAAGGGGAGTCATTTAAAGAATTATGAATGGATTAGACCCATGAAGGGGAGTTGTTCTTCACTTAAAGAAACTGTTCACAGCATAGCTCAAGGCGAGAAGGGTTATCTGTCAATAAAAATTTCGAGTTTGATTTCATTCAGCTCGAGGGTGTATCAATCGCATGGTAGCAGCGAGGAACTACTTTCTGATTGAATTTTAAATCGAGGTCAAGACCTGGGTTGGTTGCGATTTAGAAACAATGAACTATCTCCCAGCAAAATTTAAAGCATAGTTCAATGTGAGAAGGGCTATCTGTTAACAAAAACCTTCGAGTTCGATTACATTCAGCTCAAGGGCATATCAAATTTACAGCATAGTTCAAAGCGAGAAGGGTTATCTATCAACAAAAACCTTCGAGTTCGATTCCATTCAGCTCAAGGGCATATAGAATTTACAGCATACAAGGAGAGAAGGGATATCTCAAAAAACCTTCGAGTTCGATTACATTCATCTCAAAGGCATATCAAATTTACAACATAGCTCAAGGTGAGAAGGGTTATCTGTCAACAAAAACCTTCGAGTTTGATTACATTCAACTCAAGAGCATATCAAATTTACAGCATAGCTCAAGGCGAGAAGGGCTATCTGTCAAGAAAAACCTTCGAGTTCGATTCCATTCAGCTCAAGGGCATATCAAATTTACAACATAGGTCAAGGCAATAAGGGTTATCTGTCAACAAAAACCTTAGAGTTTGATTCCATTCAGCTCGATGACAGCGAGGAACTACTTTACGATTAAAGTTTAAGCCGAGGTCTTTAAGTCAAGAAGAAGATCTGGGGCAATCTCTTATCCTAGTACAACATAGCTTAAGTCGAGAAAAGTAATCTATCAACAAAAACTTTTGAGTTTGATTCCATTAAGCAAGAGGGCCTATCAACCACATGGAAGTGTCGATGAACTTCTTTCCAGTAGAATTTTCAAACCAAGGTCTTTAAATCGAGGAAAATACCAAGGTTGACTATGATTTGGCAACAAGAAACCACTTTCCGATTCAAATTCCGAACTATAGTTTCAATTTCATGAAGAATGATATCATTTCAAGACGAACTCGACTTCAAGACGGAGGAGTCATCCGCAACTCAATTTAACATGGAGTTATTCCTAATTGCAATATCAGAGTCAATTTTCAATTCCACATGAGAGGATATTAGACTCAGGGACTCTTTTATACCGAACGATAATTTGTCTTTTTATCTTTGTCCTATTTTTCGTTACACGAAAAAAGGACAAACAGTGGCAGCTGTAGACATCGTGACATTACATTACATTATATGATATAATATATTTATATTGCATATTATATGATTTTAATTATATGGTATATACGCATTATATATTACATAATTATAAAATATATTTGTATTGTATAGTGTGCATATATTATACCGTTATATATATATTAAATTTATGTTTATATTATATAGTATTGAACATATATTTATATTATATATTTATTATATGTTTTGTATCAGGTCCAACAATAATTACAAACAGTGTTAGGCCAAACCCGACCAACACTCAAAGCCCAGATATAAGTGATACCAACAAACCCGGATCAGTAACCCAGAACCTGTCTATGATCTGACTCGAGACCTGGTTCAGATCCGAACCAACCTAATCTTCAACCCGAACCAGTTAGGGTTTCAAAACCCTAACATTTTACCTCTTCCCTTCAAGCGTCGCATGTTTGGAACCGTTGGATCTATAGGCCACGATCCGACGGTTAAAACGATAGATTGAAGATCCCTCATTCCAGCCGTAACCAACCGCCCATTTTTCTCGGCGCTCGATGACGTTATTTCATGGGACTCAAAACCAACCGAAAAGCAAGAAAAAAAGCATGTGTTTTAGTTCTAATAGGAGTTTAAAACCGAACTAAAAATAGGAATATATGCATGTAAACTCAAAAAAAGATACACAAGAAATCATGAGAGAAACACACAAGAAATCATGCTTGTAAACTGTCGAAAAGAAACGCAATAAAAAAGAATGCATTTTTACCTTGCTCGATTTTCCTTTTTTACTTGCATGTGGTTCATTTTTTTACTCGAAAAAATCAAAAGAAAACCACCGATGATCAGAGAAGGAAGAGGGCATTCGAGAGGTCTCTCTCAGATCTAGCTCTCCTCGAGGCCTTTTTGCAAAAACCAATGGGAAATAATTAGTTATTTAATAATTCTTAACATTTTGGAAAAGATTGTCTTCGAAATAATTAGTTATTTTCATGTGGATTCTTCTCATTTCTTTTTCTTCGTTCTTTATTTAAAATAATAATAATAATAATTATAATAATAATAATAATAATAATATTATTATTATTATTATTATTATTATTATTATTATTATTATTATTATTATTATTATTATGTAATAGGTTTGATTTAGTAAAATATTAGTAAATTTAGGTAACTAACATTATTTTATATTTTTAATATTTGCTATATTAATTGTTTATAATTTTATGAGATGAAAAAATGATAGGGCAAATTACATCGTTCCTCACTAAACTTTACTCTCTCTCCTATTTAACTTATCGTATTTTCAATTTTTCTATTTTGCTTACTAAACTTTACAGATTGAATAATTTTTCTCACTCTTCCAATAACTCTCTAACGTTGTCATGACATGTCATTTTTTTATTATTTAATATCAAATATTTGTAAATTACATCGTTCCTCAATGAATTTTACTCTCTCTCATATTTTGATCACCCAACTATAAAGAAGAGGATTCAAAATGACGTCGTTTTGGTGTATATTTGAGTTTTTCAAAATGATGTCGTTTTGATGTTTGTGTAATGTCATAACACAATTAAAAAGTTAACAACAAAGTGAGCAAAATGATTCAATCTGTCAAGTTCAATGAGCAAATTAGAAAAATTGAAAGTACGATGAGTAAAATAGGAAAGAGTAAAGTTCAATGAGGAACGATATAATTTACCCAAAATGATATTATTCTATTAAAATAAAGTTAATAAAATTTAGTTTTACATTCTTTTAAAATTTATTATTATCATAAGATTTATTGAAATAGTATAAAATTATACATGACGTACAAGAAAAATAATAAAAATTATTATTATCATAAAGTTTAATAATAGAGTAAAAGATTTATTGATAAAACGTATTGAATATTGAAATATTTAGCTAAAAGTGGCTTCCATCACGATATTAAAAGTAGGGTTTCTGAACTTTTAGGAGCGCGTAGGGTTTTGTGTTTTGTATGAGTGTTTCTTCGACGCCGGCTGCTAGGAAAGTCGGTGACCAAGCGGTGGCAATGGAGGGTATAGCAGATGCTCCGATGGTGTTTGAGCAGCTAGCGACTTCGATGGAGACGGGAGATCAGGAGTTGGACTTGTCGAGTGGATATATTCATGCATTGGATGAGCATCAAATAGTGCAAAATGCTCCAAGCGATTAGCAGGTTGGTAGAGTCTCGTACCAGATATGGTGAAAGGGACTAATGGAGGAGATCAGCCGATTAGCAGCGTATTTGAAAACAACGATGTTTCGTTGCAGGATGGGGATGTTATTATTGATATGATGGGATCATTCTCTTGAATCCAATTTTTTGATAGGGTGTGTCGCAACCGTCTTTCGGGTGGGCTCGAAATTTGGCTTCGACTTAAGTAAGTGGGCTAGAGTCGCCACCGATAATTTATTTTAAGAATAAAAATGGGTTGATCGGATACTTCGATTTCTTACCTGATCTGCATCTTACCAAAGATATGTCGGATTAGAGAGTTAGTTACCATCAATGAATGATTAACACCCTTGAACTGCCATTTCGGTACTAATTTAATTTTCATTCGTCCTAATTGAGAAAATTGCAAGTTAAATTAAAAAGTAAAATTGCAAGTTAAATTAAAAAGTAAAATTTGATCCAAATTACTTACCTCCGATCGATTTAAAAGAATACCCTTAAAAAGTAAAAAATATTAGATTTGTAAAGTAAAATGTTGAATTAAAAGGAAAAAAAGGTTAAATTATGATACTTTAAGTAGACAAATAAAGAATATATAAACATGCTGAGAAATTAACAGAAATAAAAAAAAAGTTGCACATATTAAAAATACACCGCAAATAAAAAATAATGTAAGAAAAAAAGTTTATTAAATTAAATATAAAAAAATTAATTGCGGAATTAAATATAAACAATCACTAAAAACTAAATTTAAAAGAAAAATAATAAAATAAAAAATAAAAGTAAAATAAATAAAAAATAAGAACAAAAAACTGAATTAAAAATGAATAAAAAGAGAAAAAATGACTAAATTAAAAAAATAAATAAAATAATATAAAAAACCCAAAAAGGTTAGCTCAATAAAAAGAAAAGAAATAAAAATAAGTAAAAAATAAAATAAACAATTAAATTAAACTTGAATTAAATGAAAAGGACTAAATTGAAAGCAAAAAGTGGGTGGTAAATTTAAAAATAAAATCAGGGTTAAAATTAAATTTAAGGTGTAAAATAGACTTTAAAAATAAATCAGGGACTGAAATTGTAATTAACCCCTTCCCATGCAAAAAACACGTGGATCCTCTAGGGGATTCGGTCGGGTCATCGGGTCGAAAACGGGTCAACGGATTGAGTATAAAAGCCAAATATTATGAACAGAATTTCATTCTCCCTTTCTCCCATTTCGATCAAAACCAAAATCAAAGCGTGATATTATTGGTAATAAGCTTTTACCGTCTAAAGAAAATGATAACAAACCAAAGCGATAATATAATTCCTGAAAAAAGATTTCTATCGAAAATGATTTTTTTACGAACCAAACATAGCCTTAATTTCAGATGAGACGATACACTGTCTATTCTTAAATGTTACGGTTTAAACTATAATTTTTTAATAAATATTTTCAATAATGACATCATTGTATTTAATATTTTTAAATATTTTAAATAAAATTTCATTATTTTATTAATATTAAAATAATTTTTAGATTTTTAAATATTTTTATTATTTTAAATTTAAAACTATTTTTATTTTTAAGATTTTTTATTTTTTCAAATTTTCCTGTAAAAATCTATATATATCACTCATCATTAACGACTCAAAAACATTATTAAAATTTAACGATCAAAATTGATAATTTTTTTTATTGATTCAATTTTCTAGTACGAAATACTTGATTAAATTTCTTAATTCGATGATTCAATAAGATGTAAAATAAAAGTACGAATTCAATTATTATTTAGAATAATTTAAATTTTTTATCCTTAAATCTTAAAACTTTAATTTTAAAATTCTTATTAAAATTTACTTTATAATTATATAGTAATGATGATAAATTTAGATGAAAATACAGAAAAACCAATTATTGAATTGGAGTGGCCTGATTCGTCGATGGCAATGGAGGATCAACAGAAGATTAAGAAAGGTTGTATTGTTGAATCTCTTGGGGTGAGAAAGTTAACTTGGAGATAGGTTTGGACGTCGGGAACTGGGAAGTAGGTTTCTTCCATACAGGACAAGGTTTTATTGCAGGTTCCTTTAGCCGGGGGTGGCTCGAGTGGTAAGACTTATGCCGCGAGTGTACCTGGTCTGGGTAACGGTGAGCAGGCATGCAATGAGGCTTTCAGTGATGATGGTGTGGTTATCCAAGAGGCTTTCAGGTCATTTTATGGATTGGACTTTCTAGTCTTCTATATCGGTACTATATGAAACCCCTTTTTCCACACGATAGAGTAAGATATTAGTAAGTGTAGACACCAATTTTCTTAAAAGATAGAGCTAGCGAGAGTTCCTCTCCTAAGAGGACTCTTCCACCACCATATCTTTTAAAGTAACAACCACACCAACAAATGTGCAACAACCGAGCAAGGAGTCTAGTTGCATTGGGATTTTATTGTTAGTTTTTTTTCCACTATAAATACATGTAATCATCCCCATTTGTAACACACGATATACAAAATAAACAACAGAAATTACTAGCAAATCGGAGCAAAAAACGTGATTCTCAAAGAGGAAAATAAGTAGAAAAGGTAAAAGCTTGTACCTTTATCGCTTTAAGTCTTTGCATGTGTGTTTCTCTATTATTTTTGCTCGAGTCAAACCCAAATAAAATCATTTTTTGCCGATGAACGGGAAGGTTTTTTTAAAGATCTATCTTGTAGATCTAGTAATCCCGATGCCCGATCTTAGAAAATTATTTGGATTTTCGAAAAATAGAGAAGAAAAGCTTAAAGTTAAAACATTCATTTCGCCCCTAATGTGCAATATCAACGTTAATTGTATTTCAAATTTAGCCCCAATTTTAGCTTTTCTTTTATAATAGTCCTTTGTTGTTAAGTGCATATTTTTTATTATTCTTATATATATATATATATTAATCATCTTCATTTGACTATTTTTTTATATTTTTTATATTTTCTATATTCTATCGTTATATATATATATATATATATACTTTTAATTCTTTTTCATATATCATTATTTATATATTTTTATTACTATAATTATATGTTATATATTATTTTATATATTTCATTTTATCTTTTTTTTATCTTCTATTTTTATTTTTTTATTGTTATTATCTTCTTTATTTTATGTATTTTATTTATATATATTTTTTTATATTTGTTTTTGTGCCTCTTTATTTTATTTTATTTATCTTGCTTACATCTTCTTTATCTGTTTTATTTTCTCTACTTTATTGCATTTATTTTTATTTCAGATTCTTTATTTTATTCATTTTTACTATATTTTTATCTAACATGTTTCTTGACTTCCTAAAGAGTACACTTTTAAAACTATCAAGGGTAAGTATTTGGGATCGTTATTTTACCTTTCAAGTTAAACATTCAATTTTCTTAATTAATTAAAGACAATTGGAAATTACATAGTACCAAAAGGGCAGTTCAAGGGTGCTAACCCTTCCTTGACTGTAACCGAATCCGAAACATCTTTGGTACGACGCAGATCAGGTAAGAAATAAGGTATCCGATCAACCCATTTTTCATAAAATAAATGATCGGTGGAGACTCTTAACCCAATTATTTCAAGTCGAAGCCCAATTCGGGGCCCAACCGAAAAACGGTTACGACAGCTTGGCGACTCCGCTGGGGAAAGATAAGTGAGTCAGGCTAAGGTAATTTCCAGTTGTGTTTTTAACGAAAAGGGTAAGTTTAAATTTTAAGGTAACATTTCGATCATTTTTTACTTAATTTTGATTATATTTTTGGGTAAATAGTTGTACTAATCGTTTTCTCGTGATTTCAGCCTTCAAATCTTTTTTATTTAAGGCTCTATACCCGAGCTCCAAACCCTATCTTAAGTAGGGGTAAAAAATCTTCGTGTGAATTTATTCACCGTGCGGGCCTAGCAAGTAGCCTTCGAGATTCATATACCTTATGTCTTCGTCTGAATTTATTCACCATGCGGGCATAAGGGAATGTGTCCTCTCGAGTTTAACTTAGTCCATACAAGCCTGTGATGGGTTTAGGACTAAGGGTCTGGCAAGCCCAATGGGGCACCGGCAAAGAGAACTCGGGTACCGTTTTTAGAACCTAAACCGGAAAACCATGGAGAATTAGAGCCTACCCCGAAACCACATTCCAAAACCTAGGATATTTTTACCCTAACCATTTTCCTTTTTGTGTTTTTTTCTTTCGACATTTTTTTATTTATTTTTATTTTACTAATCCTTTTGTCTTTGTGTTTGTTTTCTAGCATTTGCATCATAACAAGATGTTATTGATCCTTAAAAAGAGTTTGTTAAACACAAAATAAATCCGAATTAATGGACAAAGGTGTTGTAATACAAGAGATTAAAAACGCTGAGGCACGACTATGGTCCGAGAAGACTCAGAAAGAGAAGGGAGACAGTATTTAGGGAAATTATGTGTCAGAGCTTGTTAGTTACGCATCTGTCAGCCTGAAACAAAACGATGTCAAAGAACTACGAAATATTTGGGACAGTTGGGGGAATGCCAGAAAGCAGAAGTTCAACCAACGATATGGTGATATTGCCCTCTTACTCCATGTCAAGACTGATGAGCCCTTGCTCCGAGCATTAATTCAATTCTGGAACCCGGGATATAGTTGTTTCACCTTTAATCGGGAGGACATGGTGCCCACAATTGAAGAGTATATTACCCTATTGCACTGCGAAAACATCAAACTAGAGAGGGCATATATCAAACACATCAAGAGTCAGCCTTTCAAGAATAGACTAGCTAAGATTGCAGGGGTTGGTGAAAAATGGGTGATTGATCGACTTCGACACAATGGTAACAGGGAAGGAATCGAGTGGATTCACATAAGGCAACTAATGAAGAACCACCCTGATGAATGGAAGACTATAGACCTTTTTGCACTAGGTCTATACGGTCTGGTTATCTTTCCGAAGAATTTGGGCTGCATCGACGCAGTCGTGGTAGAGCTATTCGAACAACTTCTAAGGCGAGTCAACCCAGCACCAGCTATCTTAGCCGAAACCTTTCGATCTCTCAACCATTGCAGAAGAACTGGTGGAGGAAGGTTTTTTGGGTGTATTCAGCTCTTTCAAGTCTGGATTCACAGCCATTTTTGGAAGACTAATGGGGTAGCCTATCGCCAATTCAGCACTACCTATTCACCTTTGGGAGAATTCATCACTAGGAAATGGCATAAAGGTGATTCAAAGGAAAAATGAATGAAAGTTTTTACACATCTTCAGGATCGAGATATTACCTGGAGAGCCCCCTGGTTATTCCTCAGTGACGTTCTTTTTCGGTGTGGGGATTCTGATACTATGACCTTACTCAGACTTTGGGGTGCAGTTGGGTATGCTCCGTTGTTAGCACTTAGACAGTATGGGGCACGTCAGTTTGTCCCGGTAACATGCGGGCTAGCTAGATCAGAGTTTGTCTATAATGGTGACAGTTATAAGAATAGGATCAAGGAAGCAGTTGATTCGTGGAAGAAAGTATACCAGATGGATGTTGTGGCTGCCAGAGACTTGCTTACTTCGGATTATGTGGAGTGGCGAAGAATGAGAAAGAATGATAACATCCCGGTGCCAGAATGTGAAGACACCCGGACCATGGAGGAACATCTCAGGCATGTCCCTTCTGAACTTGAGATAGGTAAGGCGGAGTTTGAAACTGTGAATAACGAGCTGAAACAGAAGGTTAAAGAACTGGAAGCTGAACGTTATCAATGGAAGCTATATGTCGAATCTCAGAAAGATAGAGCAGCCAAGCTGGAAAGAGAACAAAAAAGAGTCTGTTTTGAGCTCAAGGATTTGAGAAAAGGGTACCAAGATAAAGTCAAGGATAATTCCAAGTTGAAAGTAACCTCTGAATACTGGAAAGACGAAGTTCATAGCTTAAAAAGAAAGTTCGAGGGGTCTGATGAAAGTGCTTGGAAAGAACAGTTGAAAACTGCTCAGAGGCGCTTAGCAGATAGTCAAAATCAAAATTAATGCTTGAGAATCCAGATGGCTGACCTAGAAAAACAACATGAGAGAGATGGAAAAACAATATCCGAGTTAGAAGTTATTGTGGATGGATTCAAGAAGCAATCAGCCGAGCTTCAGATAGTACCCTTCGACGGAGGTCTGCAGTGGCATTTCCGTTGGGAGCAAGCACAACAAAGGGTGAAAGCTAGAGACGCAGTCATCCAAGATTTCCTGGATCAAGTTCAAAAAGTAGCTCGTCTTCTTCACGGCCTGGCAAGGGAAGCTGGAGTGGTTCGACAAGGCATTCAACCAATGATAGATGAAGGCAGAAGACTTGTTAACCTACTAGAAGCTGTTCGGGGTGTAGAGGATTTAGTCCAAACATACCTTTGATTGTTTTTTATGTCTCTTACAATATAAAACATTTCTGTCTAAATAAGGATTATTTATAATAATAGACACTTTTCTGGATCAATGCCTCTAAATTGCATACATTGTGCATTGCATACTTTGCATTTTATATTTCATGTTTATTTTTATATTTTCCATGTTTTTACATTCATATTAACTAACAGAACATGTCTCAGAAAGGGAAAGAGCAAACACCAAATTTACCACCGCAAGCATTAAATACGCATCATCAACATAATACTCGAGCAAAGAAGAGATAAATGGAGGCCAGAATGGAAAAACTCGAGGAGAACATGGCAAGACTGCAAAAAGAACTAGAAGATAAGATGGCTCAAAACAATAAGAGCACCCTGGAGTCCATCAAGAAAAACCAGGAGTCCTTGGTCGACCAAATTATAGCCAAGTTATCGGGATTACAACAAGCTAGTGCAGTAGGTGGAAGTCCCTCCGAGGGGGTAACCATATCACCAACCCCACAAGTGGTTATTTCACTCAGGATCTTACCCAAACCACAAGAAAACGCCTCTGCTATCAAAGGAAAAGCATAATATGCTGTAAAGGTGCAAACTTCCACAAATAATCCTGATAATCATCCGGATGGTTACAATATCCTAGATTTCAATGAAGATGACAAAGCAAGAAAGATGGAAGAGAAGATCAAGATGTTAGAAGATCGAATGAAGTTGGTCCAAGGGGATTATGATTATTATGGAGTGGACGCAAGAGAGCTGAGCCTAGTTGCAGATTTGGTGCTTCTGCAAAAGTTTAAAGTTTCTGAGTTTTAGAAGTTCGATGGGAACAGCTGCTCATCAGCCCATATCACTATGTTCTATCGGAAGATGATAGGATATGGAGAGAATGACCAACTCTTAATCCACTGCTTTCAGGAGAGATTGTCCGGTTCAGCTATCCGGTGGTACAACCAACTAAGCCGAACTCATATCAAGACATGGAAAGACCTAGACAAGTCTTTCTTGGAGCAATACAAATATATTAATGATATGAGACCAGATCGAGTTATGCTGCAAGGCCGGGAAAAGAAGCACAACGAGAGTTTTCGACAATACGCACAGCGTTGGAGGGATTTGTCTGTGCAGGTTCATCCACCCTTGGATGAAAAATAGACTAGAAAGTTGTTTGTACAAACTCTGAAGACACCTTACTTTGGGCACCTGGTGGCAATTACGTCGAGAGGTTTTTCAGACCTAGTCATGGCCGGTGAAATGATCGAGTTAGCCATTAAACAAGGAAAAATCGAGGGAGGAAACTCCAGTAAAAGCCTCCCATAAGGAACAAAGACCGGGAGATCAACAATGTCAACACTTTACAACGTCAACAAGGATGTTACGATCTCAAGCTCAAAAAAACATTGTAGCTGTACCATTTGGTACTTCAAACCAAGCTCAGAGAGAACCAAGGAAAGAAAGGGAAAGGGAGCAGATCGATCCAATTCCCATGACATATAAAGAGTTATATCAATAACTCTTCGACACTCATGTAGTGTCGCCTTACCCAATGGATCCGATGAAGCCCCCGTACCTGAGATGGTATGACGAAAACGCTCACTGCGAATATCATGGTGGTGTGCAGGGACATTCAATTGAAGGTTGTCTCGTATTCAAGAGGCTTGTACAATGAATGTGGAATAAGAATTAGATCACTTTCGACTCTGAAACACCAAACGTTACCCAAAATCCCTTGCCTAATCATCCGGAGACCGAAATTAATGCAATCACCACCGAAAATGGTAGGAGAATTAAAACCAGTGTTTCAGAAGTCAAAGCTCCTCTGGCTTGGGTATGGAGCCAAATGGTAAAGGCAGAGCTTCTTACACCACGATTATGTGCAGCAAAGGGTGAAGATGGTAACTATTGTTGTTATCACAACGAAGAGGGCCATAAAGTGGAAGAATGCTCTAATTCATGACATTAGTCCAACTCATGATAGACCAGAAAGAGTTGGAGTTTTACGAAGAAGTTCAGGATTCCCTGGAGGCAGATGTTTACGCTACCGGAGAATCATCAGACAAAAGACTCAGCAGGGGTAGTCCTTTGGTTATTACTCCTAAACCAAAGATGATAATAGCAACTACGCAAGTAAATGTGGTGATCACGACACCTCGACCTTTTCAATACAAGGATTGTCGGCGAGTGCCTTGGAAGTACGAATTCCAGGTAAGCGCTTCCAAAGAATATGACAGCAAGGTGGGGCAAAGACCACTAGAGCCCTTCAAGAAAGATGTGCTGGCTATCAATGAACCTATGAAGGAGAAGAAAGCTAAAGAATTCCTCAAATTATTGAAGCATAGCGAGTACATTATTGTAGAACAACTCCACAGCTTGCCAACGCACACTTCAATGTTGGTACTTTTATTAAACTCTGAAGCACATCGGGAGACACTGTTGAAAGTCCTGATTCAAACGTTTATTCCATAAGACATACCAGTCAGCAAGATGGATCGACTGGTAAGTAATATTCAAGCTGATAATCTCATCTCATTCTCAGATGATGAGATTTCATCCGAAGAAAGAGGCCGAACTAAGGTATTACACATCACTACCTATTGTAAGGGCCATGTCTTACAGAGTGTGTTGATCGATAACGGCTCAGTCTTGAATGTGATGCCTTTGGTGACATTGAAAAGGCTGCCAATAGATACCTCTCATATGAGAGCCTGTCAGAACGTGGTCTGAGCATTTGACAGGACCAAGAGAGAGGTAATAGGCAAGATTGAGGTACCGCTAACAATCGGACCAGCCACCTACAGCATTGAGTTTCTGGTGATGGATATTATGCCTTCTTACAACTGTCTTTTAGGAAGGCCATGGATTCATCAAGCTGGTACAGTACCATCCATGCTGCACCAAAAGGTTAAATTTGTTATTTACGGGGCCTTAGTAATTTTCAATGTTGAGGAAGATATTATGGCAAGTGTGACCACGGAGGCCCCATACATCAAAGTAGATGAAGAAGCAGTGGAATGTTCATTCCGTTCCTTGGAATTTGTGAATGCCACCTTTGTGGTAGAAGGAAGAACGATTCCTGGACCCCAACTTTCCAAGTGTACGAGGATGGAGATCATGCAAACATTGGGACGAGGTGCCAAGAATGGAAAAGGGTTTGGGAAGTTTTTGCAAGGGAGGATTGATCCAGTCCTTCCTATTTCAAATCCAGACCGGTTTGGGCTCGTCTTTCAGCCCAGTTACCATGAGAAGAGAAAATAAGTTCAGAAGAACCGAGAGAGAATACTAGTCAAGTTAACTGGAAGTGAACTTTAATGGGAACCCATGGCATTCCTGCCTCTTTGCCACACATTCAAGTCAGGTGGTTATGTATTTGAGACCACCTTATCAGACTTAGAAGCGGATTTGGAAGATCTGAGCATCAATACCATGACCACTGGAAATGCTGACAACGAAGATGAATATGGGATATGCCCTTTGCCACCTGGTTTCGTGCCTAGCAGTTAGTCAGTCGAAGAACTACCTGTGGTTTACAAAAGTCTTTCAGAGTAATATTCGAACTATCCCTATTTGCCTATACCCGAGGCAATAGGTAATCTTTTGTAAGGGCGAATAAACATTTGGTTTAAGTTCAATAAAAGATGCATTTTTCTCTTCCCATGGCAAACAAATTTTCCTTTATTTCCTTTTGAATTCATGTTATATCTTCTTCATTTCGGCACTTCATTTCCTTTCTCTCGAATTCAATTCTTGATTATTTCGTGTGAGATATTTTCCTCTCACACATGCATATTTCCCTTTCTTTCAGATCCCTAGATAACAATAATGTAGGCACT
This sequence comes from Hibiscus syriacus, assembly GCF_006381635.1. Taxonomy (NCBI): domain Eukaryota; kingdom Viridiplantae; phylum Streptophyta; class Magnoliopsida; order Malvales; family Malvaceae; genus Hibiscus; species Hibiscus syriacus. Next base: position 5,444,059 of record NW_024062743.1, on the reverse strand, counting down.
AATGATCCTGATCCGGAGGTGGATTTTGAATCAGCTATTTGTCTGGGGGAATTTGATGAATGCGTCACTGAAGAGGAATGTAACTTGCCTACCGAATTGTTGAGAATAGTAGAAAGAGAAGATAAACAAATACTGCCCCATAAAGAGACAATCGAAATCTTGAATCTGGGCACTGAGGAAGACCGAAAGGAGGTTAAAATCAACACAACTCTTTCGACGGAAGTAAGACACAACCTAATAGTCTTACTTCAAGAGTACAGAGAGGTGTTCACCTGGTCATATCAAGACATGCTGGGATTAGACACAGATATGGTTGTCCACAAATTGCCTATCAAACCAGAATGTAAACCAGTGCAGCAGAAACTGAGAAGGACGCGACCAGAAATGCTCCTTAAGATCAAGGAAGAAGTCAAGAAACAATTTGATGCCGGTTTTCTTCAAGTGGCCAAATATCCAGAGTGGGTGGCCAACATAGTGCCTGTACCGAAGAAGGACGGGAAATTATGCATGTGTGTCGATTACCGGGACCTTAACAAGGCAAGTCCCAAGGACAATTTTCCTCTGCCACACATAGACACTCTGGTGGACAATACAGCCGGGAACAACTACTTTTCATTCATGGATGGATTCTCGGGGTACAATCAGATCAAGATGCACCCTAAAGACATGGAGAAGACCACTTTCATCACAATGTGGGGAACTTTCTGTTACAAAGTGATGCTTTTTGGATTAAAGAACGCTGGGGCAACATACCAGAGAGCCATGGTGACCCTGTTCCATGACATGATGCACAAAGAAATTGAGGTTTATGTCGACGACATGATTGTCAAAGCACAGACCGAAAATGAACATGTCGAGAATTTGAGAAAGCTCTTCCAGAGATTGAGGAAGTTCCAGCTACGACTAAACCCTAGTAAGTGTACTTTCGGGGTGATGTCCAGAAAACTGTTAGGCTTCGTGGTCAGTAGAAAATGCATTGAGGTTGATCCCGACAAAGTTAAGGCTATCCAAAATCTACCTCCACCTCGAATACAAAAAGAGGTCTGAGGTTTTCTAGGAAGATTGAATTACATAGCTCGGTTCATATCTCAGTTAACCGATAAGTGTGATCCAATCTTTCGCCTTCTCCGAAAGAACAACCCTGGAGCATGGGATGAAAACTGTCAGATTGCATTCGAGAAGGTAAAAGAGTACTTGTCTCATACTCCCATCTTAATGTCCCCCATCTCAGGCAAACCTCTGTTCTTGTATCTATCCATATTCGAGAACTCAATGGGGAGTGTCCTGGGTCAACATGATGAATCTGGAAGAAAGGAAAGAGCCATATACTATTTAAGTAAAAAGTTCACTGATTGGGAGGTCAGGTATCCTCCTATTGAGAAGGTTTGTTGTGCTTTAGTTTGGGCTACAAAAAGACTCCAACAATATATGTTGTATCATACCACTTGGCTGATTTCCAAGCTGGATCCACTATAATACATGATGGGTGTGTCTGCTCTATCTGGAAGGTTAGCCTGATGGCAAATGTTATTGTCTGAATTCGACATCGAATACGTGAGCCAGAAGGCCATAAAAGGAAGTGCCATATCAGATTTATTGGCAAGCAGAACCGATGAGAATTATGAGCCGATAGACTTTGATTTCCCAGACGAAGACTTGATGGCTTTATCCTTAGAAGAAACAAGTACTTCAACAGACAGTTCCTGAAGAATGTATTTCGATGGGCCGTTAAATGCATTAGGACATGGTATCGGGGCAATACTAATCTCTCCAGAAGGGAGTCACTACCCATTTACCAGTAGACGGAACTTCGATTGTACCAATAACATGGCAGAATATAAGGCCTGTGTCTTGGGAATTCAAGCTGCACTGGGGTAAAATGTAAAGGCCTTGCGGATATACGGAGATTCAGAATTAGTAATCTATGAGCTCCGTGGAGAATGGGAAATAAAAGATACAAAACTGATGGAATACCGGAAGCTAATACTGGATCTTCTCGAAGAGTTCGATGAAGTCACTTTCCACTATGTGCCAAGAGAAAAGAATCAAATGGCTGATGCTTTGGCTACCTTGGCAGCCGCATTCAAAGTTGGCAGAGAGTCTGAAATGATGCCAATTGACATGTAGTCGTATGAGTACCCGACTCATTGCTACCAGATTGAAGAAGTAAAAGACACTAAGCCTTGGTACTACGACATTTTGCAGTATATCAAGCATCGAAGTTATCCAGAGGAAGCCACTGAAACTGATAAAAGAACCATTAGAAGGATGTCAGCTGGATATGTCCTTGATGGGGAGGTCTTGTACAAGAAAAGCCATAATCAAGTTCTGTTAAGGTGCGTCGATACTGAAGAGGCAAAAATGATAATGAAAGAAGTACATGACGGAGTTTGTGGAGCACATGCAAATGGACATATGATGTCAAGACAAATAATGAGATGCAGATATTTCTGGTCCACACTGGAAAGTGATTGCATCAACTATGCTAGAAGATGTCAAAAATGTCAGGTTTACGGAGATAAAATAAATGTTCCACCTCATCCACTTCATGTCATGACGTCACCATGGCCTTTCTCTATGTGTGGCATGGATGTTATTGGGCAAATCCATCCGAAGGTTTCGAATGGTTATCATTTCATCCTTGTAGCCATCGATTATTTCACCAAGTGGGTAGAGGTTGCTTCCTATGTCAGTATCACTCAATCCGTTATTTGTAAGTTTTTGAAAAAAAAGATCATATATCAGTATGGTTTACCTGAAAGGATCATTACCGATAACGCTACAAACTTGAACAATAAAATGATGAAAGCTGCTTGTGAGCAATTCAACATAAAGCATCACACAATTCTACTGCCTACAGACTAAAGATGAACGGTGCAGTAGAAGCAGCAAACAAAAACATAAAAAAGATAGTAGAGAAAACGATCGAGACCTACAAAGACTGGCGTGAGAAGTTGCTTTTCGCTTTGTTCGCTTACCGAACCTCAGTACGAACCTCGACTGGGGAAACTCCATTTTCATTAGCTTATGGAATGGAAGCAGTGCTGCCCATTGAAGTAGAAATTCCGTCATTACGGGTCTTGACTGAAGTTAAATTAGATGACGCAGAATGGGTGCAATCCAGATATGACCAGCTTAATCTGATAGATGAAAAGAGACTAAAAGCCATTTACCATTGTCAAATCTATCAAAAAGAATGATTCGAGCACATGACAAGAAGGTATGCCCGAGAATATTCCGTGAAGGAGATCTGGTGCTAAAGAGAATTTTGCCAGTCCAGAAAGATTTTCGAGAAAATGGACACCAAATTGGGAAGGACCTTATGTCGTGAAAAAGGCCTTCTTCGGAGGAGCCCTTGTCATGACTGAAATGGACGGACCCAAAATGCCACATCCCATCAATTCGGATGCAGTCAAGAAATACTTTGCTTAGGATAAAAACCCAAAAAGGGCGTCCTAAGTAAAAAAAAACAAAAATGAAAAACGTTTAGGGTGAAAACCCGAAAGAGCGCCCTAAATTGAAAAAATTTAAAAAAGAGAAAAAAGAACAGAAAAGAGAAAGAATAAAAAATAAGGTGGGTTCAAGATGAAAACCCGCAAAGGGCGTCTTGCAACCAAGGATGGGTCCAAGTTGAAAATCAGAAGGGGATATTTGGATAATTCAAGAAATCTAGACAGTTGAAACTCCCCGACATCTGAATTTTTCACAGACTCAACGAGTCGGAGAAAGGTTGCACTCTCTTGAATGTTGTCGCACTCTCAAAGATCCTTTGACAAAGGCTGTATTCAAGGTCACCTAACGACTTTTCAGCTCAGAAGTGCCCACATTATTGAAATCTAAGACATTCATTTACACCTTATCATGTCTTCATCTTCCAGAATATTTTCCATGTGTTATTTGTTCTTTTTTTCTTCATGAATAAAAGACAATCTTTTTTTCCTCCAAACCAATTCCTTTTGAGCATCTTGGATTGAGCTTAAGATCAATGATTTATTTACTTATGCAAAAGATATTTGCATATTACTGTACAAAGATTCATTGAAAAGTACATGTACTCGGAAGCCGATCAAGGCTCATGCATATACTTGAGATGGTGGAGAAGCATTTCCCAGATCAAGGATAAAAAAAAATATCAGATTTGAACATTTGAAGAATTCAAGATCAGGGATCGAAACTTCAAGATTCGAGAATCAAAATTCCAGACAAGTCTTAGCTAGAGTCAATATCAACTTCGCGGCGAAAGATATTAAACTCGGAGCGACACAATTGGTTCGAGAGTAGATTTCAATCTCGCAACGGAGGATGTCTAGCTCGAAGCCAAACTTCATAATAAAAGGGACATCCACGGTTTCAACCTCACGGCGAAGGGAATTGTGTCCACCCACAACATGCAATACTTGGATTTCAACTTCACGACGAAGGATATCCAAGTCAAGGCTCAACTTCACGACGAAGGGGTCATCCGCGATTTCATCTCCACGATAGAGGATATTGTACCCGCACATCCACGATTTCAACTCCACGAAGGAGGATATCGTGCCATTTAAGGCTCAACTTCACGACGAAGAGGCTTTCCAGTTTCAGAGCCAATTTCAACTTAACAGCGAGGGATATTGGACTCAAGACAACACAAGCTTAACTTCACAATAAAGGGGTGATTGATTGTCAACAAATAACTTTTCAGTTTCATTCAGAGTCAATTTTAACTTCACAGCGAAGGATATTGAACTCGAGGCAACACAAGCTCAACTTCACAGCGAAGGGGCGACTGACTGTCAACAAACAATTTCCAGAGCCAATTTCAACTTCACGACGGAGGATATTAGACTTGGAACAATACTACCTACTTGGATTTCAACTTCACGATGAAGGATATCCAATTACCAGACTCCACTTCACGACGAAGGTGCCACTCGCGGTTTCAACTTCACGACGAAGAGAATCGTGCACACAAGCAGCATCCATCTCTAGATTGGATTTCAACTTCATGACGAAGGATATCCAACTCAATGAAGGGTTATCTATCAACAAAGACCTTTGAGTTCGACTACGCTCAGCTCCAAGGCACATCATTTATAACATAGCTCAAGGCAAGAAGAGTTATCTGTCAATAAAATTATCGAGTTCAATTCCATTCAGCTCGATAACACCTCAATCACACTATTGTCCGGATGCAATCGAGGTTTTCAAGCCGAGAAGAAGATCTGGGTTAGCCGTGCCTTAGTAGCAAGAAGCCTTTTTTCCGCCAGCATAGCTTAAGTCGAGAAAAGATATCTGTCAGCGAAGACTTTTCGAGTTCGGTTTCATTCAGCTCGAGGGCATATCAACCACATTGTGGAGTCAAGAGATTACTTTCCAGTCAAATTTTTAGCCAAGGTCTTTAAACCGAGAAGAAGACCAAAGTGTACTACAACGAGAAGCCACATTCTGATTCAAATCATTTCAAGATTGACTCGACTTTGCGACGGAGGAGTCATCCGCAACTCAATTCGACAGGGAATTATTCTTCAACTCCATTGAACGAAAATTTGTGTCTTTTTATCTTTGTCCTATTTTTCGTTCCACGAAAAAGGACAAAGAGGGGCAGCTGTAAACACTAATTTTCTTAAAAGATAGAGCTAGCAAGAGTTCATCTCCTAAGAGGACTCTTCCACCACCATATCTTTTAAAACAACAACTACACCAACAAACGTGCAAAAACCGAGCAAGGAGTCTAGTTGCATTAGGATTCTATTATTAGTTAGTTTTTTTCCACTATAAATACTTGTAATCATCCTCATTTGTAACACACGATATACAAAATAAACAACAGAAATTACTAGCAAATCGGAGCAAAAAACGTGATTCTCGAAGAGGAAAATAAGTAGAAAATGTAAAAGCTTGTACCTTTATCGCTTTAAGTCTTTGCATGTGTGTTTCTCCATTATTTTTGCTCGAGTCAAATCCAAATAAAATCATTTTTGGCCGATGAACGGGAAGGTTTTTTTAAAGATCTATCTTGTAGATCTAGTAATCCTGAGACCCGATCTTAGAAAATTATTTGGATTTTCGAAAAATAGAGAAGAAAAGCTTAAAGTTAAAACATTCATTTCGCCCCCTAATGCGCAATATCAACGTTAATTGTCTTTCAAATTTGACCCTAATTTTAGCTTTTCTTTTATAATAGTCATTTGTTGTTACATGCATATATTTTTTATTATCCTTATTATATATATATATATATTAATCATCTTCATTTGGCTATTTTTTTATATATTATTTATTTTCTATATTCTATCGTTATATATATATATATATATACTTTTAATTCTTTTTCGTATATCATTATTATTTATATATATTTTTTTATTACTATAATTATATGTTATATATTTATTATTTTATATATTTCATTTTATCTTTTATTTGTTTATCTTCTATTTTTATTTATGTATTGTTATTGTTATTATCTTCTTTATTTTATGTATTTTATTTATATATATATTTTTTATATTTGTTTTTGTGCCTCTTTATTTTATTTTATTTATCTTGCTTACATCTTATTTATCTGTTTTATTTTCTCTACTTTATTGCATTTATTGTTATTTCACCTTCTTTATTTTATTCATTTTTACTACATTTTTATCTAACATGTTTTTTGACTTCCTAAAGAGTACACTTTTAAAACTATCAAGGGTAAGTATTTGAGATCGTTATTTTACCTTTCAAGTTAAACTTTCAATTTTCTTAATTAAAGACAATTGGAAATTACATAGTACCGAAAGAGCAGTTCAAGGGTGCTAACCTTTCCTTGACTGTAACTGACTCCCGAATCCGAAATATCTTTGGTACGACGGAGATCAGGTAAGAAATAAAGTATTCGATCAACCCATTTTTCATAAAATAAATTATCGGTGACGACTCCCAACCTTATTATTTTAAGTCGAAGCCCAATTCAGGACCAACTCAAAAAACGATTACGACAGTAAGATTATTAAAATCGATTAAAATATGATATAAGGGGAAATAGAAAATTTTGCGCAATTGGCCGTAATCGTGGAGTTAAACAAACCGCTAATTTCTTGCCTTGAGATTGATGGTTTTGTTCAGCAACTTCAGTATGAGGGTTTACAACATATTTGCTTCAACTGTGGAGTATACAAGCATTCCCAAGAGATGTGTGGACTTCCGAGCGGGGTGTCGGATGCTTCGAGAGAGGAGAATCCTGCCAATCGAGATCATGTAGTTGGGGATGGAGTTGAATCACGAGAGGAATTATATGGTCCTCGAATTGTGGTGGGTAATCATCGATAGAGGCCAAAAAAGAACGTTGAATCAGGAGGAACTGTGGAAGCAGAAGTGAGACAATGCATCTTGGAATGAACAAGATGAAAATGCCGAATGAAGCTAGATCGATATCTTCATCGGAATCTATTGAGAATTCGTCGACAGAACCATTGCCAGATGATGGTGGCCCCGGAAATGTGGCAGTGGAGGAAGACGTCACATTTAATGACCTTTATCTCGGGAAGGACTATGGAGAGGATCTCAATATAGACAATAAGGAGATAAGAAGTCGGCTGGGCGAAACAAATCTGTCGGGCGGTGGTTTTAACGTGGATCCAGCAGGTATATAAACGAAAAGGAAGATAATACTAATGATTATGTCGGTAAATCCATGGGTGCGTTGATACATGAGAAGCTAAAGAAGGATGATGTCAATTGTTGGGCCCGGGGTGCTTCTATGGGTCAAGAAATGTTGAATGATAACACTGATGGGCTGATGACTTCAAGAGCAATAGATGAAATGAGGTGTATGGGCTTGTTCAATCAACAGATATTCAGAATAGAGGTTCAAGCATAAAGAAATCATTGTGGGCCCAAGGTGTTGACGACAAAATTAATGAACGGATCTATGGTGATGGCAAGCAAGGGTCATTAGAGAATGTCAATTGTGGATTTTTCAATGATGGGGAGAGTGAATGGTCCTTTCAGAACTAGTAGTGAGACACAAAAAAGTTAAGAAATAGGGTAAATTATACCATTAACTACTCAATTATGAAGTCATTTTACTTTTGTCATCTATCTTTTAATTTTATCAGTCACACCACTTGTCATTAATATCTAACGAAAATAATAATGTAGCGTTAATAAAATCGGTAAAATTATATATTTTATTAATTTAGTCCTAAATCAAAATTAATTCAATAAATTTAATCTACTAATTAAATGGACTAATTAAATGGTGACACATGTTATCATTAGATTAAATATTTTTATATAATTTAAATTTATTTAATTATATATTTATCTTCCAACGAGACGTATTAAAAGCATAAGAAACACAGGGAGTTTTAGGGGAATCAAACCTGTGCACTAAGAGGTATAAAAAGTGCCCCTTACCACCAGACTAAGCTTTATGTTTGGGAATAATTACACAACACGATATTAGTATAGTTATTTACACAAGTATGACCATGGTGAGAATCGAACCTAGACCACATGAAAATTTTAAGAAATCTAAACCACTAATAAGCCTAATGTTTATAGGTTATTTATATATATTAAACACTAATTTATACAATACTAAAATGAAAATTTTATATATTTTTAAAATAAATTCAATTTGAATTATGAAACTATATTTTAATTAATTTTTTAAATTTCAAACATATTTTTTTAATAAAAAAATAAAATCGTTAATTAAATTAAAAAGATTCAATTTGAAAATATATATAATCTTTGAATTATAAATGTGAAAATAAAAATATTGAATTTATTTTAAAATTATATAAATCTTAAATTTAATTTTCATTTTAATATTGTATAAATTAATATTTAAAATATATAAATAGCCTACAATTGTAATAAGGTTTAATCTAGTGTTTTAGATTTTTTTCAGTTTTTCATGTGGCCTAGGTTCGATTCTCACTATAGGCGTAATTCTTTTGTTTTTTCTTAGAAATAAATAAAATATATATTGTGTTGTGTAATTAAAATGGACTAATAGATCTTCGCTCAGTGGTAAGGTGCGCGCTCATTTAGAACAATTCCCAAGTTCGATTACCCCAAACACAATTTATTTTATGCTTCTATATTCTAATTGATTTTCATTTAACTAGATGGTAACACGTTCTATATTCTAATTGATTTTTATTTAACTGGATGTTGATTTTTATTTAACTGGATGGTGACACGTGACATCGAAAACAATAGTTGTCAAATTGGTATTGTTGTCGGGGACTTCGCCAAAGTTATTAATTTTTTTTTTATTTATGACCAGTACTAATCCGGGCGCATTAGTGGAGTACGATCCGGAGATCGAAGCCAAAGCTAGGAGACTTCACGCACAAACGCTTCGAGAAAGAAGGAGACAACAATCAAATCCAAAAGAATAATCAAATTCAGGTGAATCTATTAATACAATTTCGATGGTCGATCCTACTATCCGGGAGTTAGCCGCGACACCTACTGAACAAAAGCCATTGTGCATTGATTTTCTCTAAGGTGAAACTCCATACCAGTTGAAAACTTGCCTTATTCATCTCCTCCCTACATTCCGCGGATTGTCAAACGAGAATCCATACAAACATCTCATGGAATTTCATATGGTCTTTTCCTTGCGGCAAAAGTAAGTGAACTACGAAGTAGAATACTTGGAATCAAGCAGCTTGATGGAGAGTCACTTTACGACTACTGGGAGCGGTTTAAGAAGTTATGTTCTAGTTGCCTACAACATGAGTTAACTGAACAAACACTCATTCAATACTTTTATAAAAGATTATCTCCCCTGAAAATGAAGATGATCGATCCTGCCAACAGTGGAGCCTTAGTGAATATGACTCCTACTGAAGCTAGGAACTTAATTTCCACAATGGCCGCAAATTCCCAACAGTTCCGCGCAAATAATAAATCTCCTCGAAGGGTTCATGAGATAAGTTCATCTTCTGTAGAAAATAAAATAGATAAGTTAACTGAAGTCGTCAACTCTATTGTTGCAGGAAAGACATGACCAACCATATTATGTGGAATATGTGCATTACCTGATCATCCGACAGACAGTTGTCCACTGATTCAAGATGACAGCAGCTCAAGTCAATGCAGTCGGGAACTTTCCGGTACCTCCCCAAAGAGCATACAATCTCTACGACAATACATACAACCCAAGATGGAGGGACCACCCGAACTTCAGTTATGCTCAGAACACAAGACCGAATGAAGGTTATCAAGCGAGACCATCTCCACCACCACAACAGTCGCAGAAGACATCATTAGAGTCAATTGTCGAGAGGTTAGCACTTTACCAGGAAAAAAATTCAGACTCGTACTGAAGCCCATTTCCAAGAGATGAACAAATAGATAAGCCAACTGGCTCAAACCGTAGGCCGTTTGGAATCATAAGGTAAACTTCCGTCTCAAACTGAGTCGAATCCAATATACACCAATCTTGTTTAATGGTGTTACCATTGATTTATTTCGGCTTAAGAGAGGGATTCGACAAGGATATCCTTGGTCGTCATATTTGTTTGTGCTTTGTATGGATCGACTAACACATGCAATTCAATTTGTTATTGCGGCGGGGTTCTGGAAACAGGTGAAATTAGCGAGTGAGAGGACAATCTTATCTCTTTTTTTGTGGATTATATCATCTTATTCATGGAAGCCTCTCTATCTCAACTCGATGTGATTCAGAGAATTTTAATGGATTTTGTAGTAGTTCATGAAATAAGGTAAGTTATTCTAAAACCATTATTTATTTCTTAAAGAATGTGATGAAAGTGTTAGAGAGAAGATTAGTGGTGGGTTTCAATTTATGCTAGTTAAAGACCTAAGTCGTTGTCTCGACTTCCCGCTATTGTATAAACGAGTCTTCTATGCTACATATAGTTATTTTGAACTCTATGCTACATATAGTTATTTAGTTCAAAAGTTTAAGGATAAATTAACGGGTTGGAATGCAAAATCCTTGTCCTTAGCAGGTAGAATTGTTATGGTGAAATTTCTGTTGATGGTTTTATCATCTTATATGATGCAAACATGCCTACTTCCTAGAGGTGTCTATGATGAGATAGTGGTTAATCAGAAGTTTTCTTTGGGAAGTGAACCTTGTTGAATGGGGTGAAGTGCGTGCTTCCATAAATAAGGTTGGGTTTTGTTTTCAGAATTTAAAAATCCAGAATAAATATTTTCTTATGAAAAATAACCTTTCAACTTTTATCATCTAAAGATCAACTATGGGCAAAGGTGTTGCAGTCACAATATAAGGTTAAGAAGCTGATCCTATAATCCATCTAAAGGTGAGGGTGATCCCGACTGTAAAAACTAACTATAGTTTTGGGGGAGGTTTTTCACGGGCTTGATTGGACGTTAGGGGGTGGTAGTACTACTGATTTCTGGAATGATGATTGGCTAAGTGATCTAGATCCTATTTGATATCTTCAACTAGGATATGGAACTCACAAAATGGCTCAAATGTTGATATATGCTATGATTGATTCTTCTGGGGAATAGAGGTGGGATAAATTATGGCATGAATTATCGAGGGATGCTACACTCCACCTTGCACCAGTTAAACCACTATCGAGACAATGAGAGATAAACATGTGTTTCTCGATCTCTATTGCCAATAAGTAACATGTAATTAAGGATAGTGCATTTATGGACCCAATATTGTAGGTGATATCTTGATAATATGGTTTTCCAATGGTCAAGACAATTCTTTGGCTAATTAGCAAAGGTTTTATTTTAACGAAAAAAGAACATGTCCGAAGACATTTAACTGAAGACACAAGTTGGGGATTGTGTTGGGTTACCTTGGCATCCTTATCACATGTTTTTAGTGAATGCATGATTGTTCATACTGTATGGTATGATATTGTCAACCCGAAACATCATCCATGAGTGTTCCAATATAGATGTCAAAGATTGGATCGATCTGAATATACAACTGATAACTCTGTAAAAGGGTAGTATTTATGCTCATCAAGGTGAATATTAGCTTGTAATTAAAGCACCATTCTGTTGCATATCTATGTTTATTTGTATGCATTTAGTGTTAGTTGTATTTTTTTATTATTTTTGTAGTTGGTTCGCTATTATGGTGTGTTCTTGGTGCAGGATTTGTCATAAGGCAGGTAGTGTCGCAGAGCAGAAGATGCTGAGGTGCAAGAGGTGCTGGGAAGCAAGTTATGCCGTGGGGAAAATGTATCCTAGGCCATAAGAGGGAATGAATAGAAATGTCAAGAAAATCAGACAGCCGCCAGAAACTATACCCAGTCTAGTCGCATAATTGACCCAGTCTTGAGAAGTCAAAGGAACGGTGGACTAAAAAGAAGGGGATAAGATAAAACATTTAAATTTCTCAGTCTTATATCTTCCATGAAGGAAGGTGCGACGAGAAATATAAGAAGACCCAAGGGTTTAAAAAAAAAATAGAGAAGTCAAATTCTATGGAACTATTCTTCGGTCAACTCTTACATGGTTACTCCTTTTTGAATGTTCATTTGTTGATCGTGTTTTAATGATTAAGTTTATCAAAATAATTTCTTAATCTATTTTTTTAACTTTGGATCAAACGATTTAAGTTATTCGGTTGAATCAATTAATGCATGTTCTTTAACATGAAAATGTTCAGGAATAATCTTCTACTAAAATGAGAAGGTTCTAGGTGAAAAGGAGTTCAAGCTAAGAGTGGTGTAATTACTTAGGATAACATAGATTTTTATTGCAAAAGACAATTAATGTCGTAGACATTTTGCTTGACATAGTCTGAAGGCATTCCGATCACTCTGTTTAGCATTCAGATGGGCATAACCTGTCATGGAAATTTTTTTTCATAGAAATTACATAAAATCCTTACCTCTTTACCTCAATTGCAGTTTTGTATTTTAGTTCACTTGTCGTGACAAATCATTTGCTGAAGGCATAATCCATCGTGGGCATTTGACTAGTTGTGACAATTGTTTCCTTTTATACTTTTCCTTAGTTCTATTTTACTTGAACTCATAATAATTTGTTCTTCTTTTGCAATAAAATCCAAGATAGAAGTGAAGCAATCCATGTAGTATTGCACGAAATTATGAACGCCTAAAACGCACAACAAAGTGTCGACGGTCGTTTTCGTCCGAGTGACGATTATTATATATGTTTATTATATATAATAATATTAAATAGTATTATTATTATTAAATAATATTAAAAAGCCCAATTTGAAGGCCCACGATTACAAGGCACACAGGCTCGATTACAACCAAGCCAAGCCCTAGTTAGATCTAGGCCCAATAACAGGTATAGGCCCGTATCCAGTAGGCCCAACAAGAGAAGCCCGTGCAACTAGGGTTTCATCTCAATTCCAACGCCGCCAGTCGATACCACCAATCCGATTCAGTGGCAGATCCAATGGTCACCAGTGCAACCAGTAGAAACCCTAGGGTATCATTGTTACCATAGGGTCTATTCCGGCAACCGCCACTCCATTGCTCCAACCAGCGCATGCCACGCCATTGCCGCATCTCCAGAGATATCCTGAAGGTTCTAGAAGATGAACGAGGACTGCACAACACATCAAGCTATGGTGAGTCACCACCGTAGGTCCGGTGACTTACTGGATTTCCTCATCATTACAGAGGATCTTCGAGGCCTATATAAGGCGTTCTTGCAAAAAAAAATATCAAGAAAGAGAGACAGAGGCAACAAAATAACGCAAACAACGAAAGGAAAGGAGAAAAGAGTGAGAAGCATACCCAACAGTCGAAGAATCACCATGAAATCGAAGGTAAAGCCTTCAGGTTTTATAGATCTAGGACGATCCAAGGGTTTTTAGCAAAACGGGGCTTGGATTCGAAACGAGGGTGTTCGGATCTACGTTTGAGGATAGTTTGGTATTTTCCGGCCACCACCCGACGATGGAAGGCGGCGACATAAGGCTGCCGACCGGTGGTGGCTATCCCTCAGGCGAGGGAACTTAGAGAGAAGAAAGAGCTTATCTATTCTTTGAGAGAGAAACAAAACGAGAGAAATGAGAGAGATATCTCTCTATGGGCTGGTTATAGGGCTTAAATACCCTTTCCTGAACGACATCGTTTTGGGGAGGGGTGTTTGTGTAATTTTGCAAACGGATAAACTACACTCGTGGTACACCCAGTTTTGTATTCTTCCATTTTGGTCACTGAATCAGGTTTCTACGTATCTAAATTTTGTTTTCCAATTTTATTTTATTTGATTTTAGTCCATATATATATATCTTAGGGTAAAATTACGTATTTAATATTTATAATATTAATAATTTATGTTTTAGTCTTGAATTAATTTAGGGTAAATTATATAATTAATATACAACTTTAATATCATTTTGAAATAGGTTAATTAATGTTATTATTTTATATTTTAGTCATTAATCATTATTATAAGACTAATAATATTAGTATACTTTTATATATTAGGATTATTAATTTATATAATTTTATAAGTTAATCTATATAGTTATAATATTAAATACTATAATAGGAATAATATTATTAAATACTATTAAGTAGTAATTTATTCTAATTATTTGTAAATTAATTTAAAAACAAATCTATCAATTACTGCAAAGACATTTAATTAATAAATACCAGTACCAATTTTGGGCGTTGTGGGAATTCTAATTCTTTTCCACACGTAACCGACTCCGGAACTCATTTTTTCTGGTAAAGCAAACCCGAGTTATATTATTTTAATATTATTCTTAAGAATTTTTATTAAAATAACATGACATTTTGGTGACCAATCTCACCAAATTAAAAGATTGGTGGCGACTCTACAATTTAGTTTTTCATCTGATTCATGGAAGATAAACACTTACTTTTTCGCGACTAGTTACACCGTCTGGGGTGTACTATTTACACTCTCCGTTGCTAGGGTAGAGAAACGTCTCGACAGCTTGGTGACTCCACTGGGGACATTTTTTAAAAAATGAGAGTCCAATTACCAATTTATTAATTATTCGTCCTTACAGTAAATAATAAATTTGTTTTAATTTTGCTTTAATTATTTTTATTATTTTACCAACTTTTAGTTTTTTTATGTGTACAGATTTAATTCTGGGTCATTAAAAATATAATACTAGATTGTATATTATTTTATTTTTATTTTATTCTTTTCCTCACCTAATGTGCACTGCATTCATGACATGAGCTAAAACCCCGCTCTTATCCTATTTAAGTGAATGAGAAACTACTCCCTCGTATGGTTTTCACCTCCGTATGGGATAGGGGGACCATTCTTTGAGCTCACACCTTATGCTTCTCGTGTGGTTTTCACCTCCGTATTGACTTAAGGAAGTATGTTCCTTCGAATTGAACTTAATCCAAAAGTCTGTAATGGACCAGGATTAAGGGCTTGGCAGTCCAAGGGGACACCAACAAAGGACAATTAGTTGACCCTTCTTACTCTAGAACCAAAACCCAGCATATAAGAAACTTAGAACTGGAGTCTAGGTGGAGCCTAACCCGGTTAAGTCTTGTAATATTAGCACATAAGGAAAAACACGTTAAGTCTTTTATTTATTCAGTATTATTTTATTTTTGAATAAATGAATGCAAACTAGAAATCATGCGCTTAGGTTATTTTTCCTGAACAAAGCATAAAACTAAAAAAAATATGAGGTTAGCATATGATATTTTCTTACTAACCAATTTTGTATATATTCTAAAAATGCATATATTAATTGTTTTGTTTGCAGTTGCATAAACATGACATGTTCAAGGGTGTAGATTCAAGAGTGATTATCAAAATTAAAGGCTTTCATAATGAACAAAGGGTTTCATGATCAAGTAAACTGTGAAACAGTCAAAAAAGGATATCTTGAAGAAGCTTTTAAAATAATGGAGGGGTATGCACATAAAAATCCCGTCAGATTAGTACCAAAAGCTTTTTATGGTAAGCATCAATAGAAGCAGTCGTAAGAAAGAAATTTTTTATGAAGCTCAAGCTCGTTTTTGGAAAGACGAAAACAAAAAATTGAGCACAGAGGTCGAAGCCATGCTTGATGATTTTTGGAAAGTCAGTCAAACCTTTAAAGATGTTAGACTAGGAAATATCCCTGAAGAATGGATGGCAGGAATAATTATACTGAAGAGTGATGCTGAGTATTGGAAAAAGATACATGAGGATCAAGCAAAGAAATTCTCCTATGACTTTCAAATTGCCGAAGAAATATACAATGCATCCATCACCAATTTGGAGAAATATCAAGCTGAAAACCAGATATTGAAGAAGGATATAGCCAACATGGAAGCTTCATATTTGATCCATCAATGTGAGATTAATATTGAATTAAAATCCATTAGAGCTCAGAACCACACATTGATGAAAATGGTGGATGATTATAGAGATCTGGTACAAGATCTTTTTGAACATAAAGGCTCCCTTATGAAAGAAAATGAACAGTATTGTCTGCAACTTCAGGAAATGGCAGGTAAGATTCAGGAAAAAGATAATGACTTGAAGAAAGCTACTTCTCAACCAAGAAAGGTAGCCCACAAGTTGGTGGACTCATCTGGTTTCACGAGTAAACTAAAACAGGATGATGATCTGGTTCTGGAGCATAAATAGAAATTAACTTGGATTTTTAAGGAAATAGAGAAATTAGGGGGGGGAAATTATCCCTTATATGTAATGATCATTTGGGATGTATTGAAAAGCCCTTTTATGTTCAATGGAAGTTGTTTTAAGATAATTACTCTTGAATTACACATTTTCATACATGCATTTACATATACATTTTTACAATCATGTTCTGCATTGTATGATAACATGTATCAATCATGAAAACATGGGAGTAATCAGTGAAAGATTTTGGAATCAGGAGTTCTGAAAATCAGGGGCATGTCTTAAAAAAGATTAAAAGCAATGAATGAAATATTAGCTCGAGTTAGAAGGGTTGAGAGAATCCAAGAACAACTTATAAAAATCCAACAAGAAATGTTTGAAGAAACAAGAATATTCCAAGCTGAGTCCAGGGAACAGATGTCCAAGATGATGGGTATGATGGTTACACTGTTGTATGGGGAGAAAATGTTAAAAGACTCTATGGAGCCTGAAAGGATGAAAGCCTTAGGAAAAAGTCTGGATTTTAATGATATGATGTCAACTCATCTTCATGGATCAGAAAATATGACAAAAGACATGAACACCGAATCTAGTTCAAAGAAGAGGAACATGGAACAAGTCTTATTGAAAATGGATAAAAAGGGAAAGGAAGAAAAAAGGACGACACATTTCTTTCCAATTACAATTTTGTATTCAGAGTTGTTACCCTTTCTCTTCAAAAATGGTCTTGTGACACCCATTCCTCCTAGTACTTATTTGCATCCAAATTGGAAAAATATCAAGAATCCATGCAAATATCATTTTGGAGATTTTGATAATTCTACAGAAAATTGCAAGATGCTGAAATTAAAAGTTCAGGACCTTATGGAAGAAGGGTTTTTATGTTTCAAAAATGGAAAACCTAAGGTCCTGAGGAACTCAAAGCTGGTTGAGAAAGAGAAATTTTCAAGTCATCATCTCTTTCAAGTCGATGGTCAAAAGTCATACATTCAAAGCAAATATTTTCAAGAAGGCAATAGCAAGGAAACGATCATATCAAGGGAATCTCTACCATGTTTTCCTTCAATCTCATATAGCAAGTTATATGCCAAATTACATGAAGCCCAACTTATTGCTTCATGTCTGGCTAAACCTTTGGTACCTCCTTACCCAAGATGGTATAATAAAAGGGTCTTTTGTGAGTATCATGCTGGAATCTGAGGACACTCTATTAAAAATTGTGGCAACTTTAAACGACGAGTTCAAGATCTTCTGACTCATGGAATTATAGAAGTGGATGCTAATAGTCAATCCATTTTGATCAAACATTTGGAAGTCAACCCCAAGAATAAAGTTGATAGTGTCAATAGAGGACAAGGTGAAGCTTAGAAGGATGAAGTTTGTATGACAGATTTAATTCTCGATAATTCTCTCAAACTGAAAGAAGATGCAAAAAGGAGTAATGAAAAAGTGAAAAGAAAAGTAATTTGAGACTGGCCTACAGGTTTAAAAAAAAACAAGACAGATACAACCTTATAGACACCTATATCAGAACTTTTGAAATCTAGAGAAACCGGGGGAACATCTAGAACCAGGATACAACCATCATCATCAATGAAATTGGTTCTGAAATGAAACTAAGCCCAATTGTCAATCAGGAAAGATAATGATGAGATTTGATCAAGAGATAGCTTAGGGGAAAGCTGAGATTTGTATGTCTAAAAGCTCATCCAAAGAAGCTACCCAAGAAATGATTAAGAAATGGGGGGGGGCAAATATAGAAAAAGATCCTGGTCTGATTATACACCCGACATCCAAGGAAAAGTGAGGCAGTGGAAGTTGTTATCCACCACTATTGTACCTTTCATTTTGTAGCATCTTGTTTGCACATGTTTTTGTTCTTTTCTCCGTATTTTGAAATAAAATGTATTGCTTTTAAGGTTATGAGCATTGAATCATTTTTTGCAATCTTACAGTTCTTTGAGTATCATTAGATTAAAAACTCTTTACAATTAGAGTTATACATCTTTGACAGAGTATCAAGATTGAAAACAAGAAAAAAAAAGACCCTGACTTTACCTCAGAAGAAATGTATCCCCCAAATACTACCTTTTTCATAAATATGAGAGAGCTTTCTCCAATGTAAGGAATTAGAAAAAAGGTTTGGTATTGATATTTAGAAGCATACAACATGGGGCATCTTTTATAATATTGCAAAGCTGACTAGATTACCTTTTTATTGATGAGATTCGATGATGAAACTTTGATAAATCTGGTCTAAGTCAGTTGTTCTAAATTGAAATTTGGTAACGAGATTTTCTGAATTTCACTAACACAAAGACTATAACAGATTCTTTTAAAAAGTAAGAGTCATAAATGTAATTAGCCCAATGATGGTTAATTCAGCAAGCCAAAATGGAAAAAGTTGTTAAAAAGAGTGAAATAATACCTGTTATAGTCTATTTCACACACGTGCACATAGAAATCTCGTTATTAGACTAATGTTTTCACACAGTTTTGGGTAGAATGAAAGATTTCAGAGAATTGAAATGGAGGTACTTTAGAAGGTCTAGTAACCGTTATGCTAGATTGTGTCATTTTGTACGCATCTGGTTAAAAATACCAAGTCAAGAAAGTGAGGTATGTGACAATGTTCACAAAAGAGCAAGAAAGGAGTGAAATTTTCACTAAGATGTAACCATAGAAAATAGGGAAAGCCAACCTAAAGCTAACCTCTTAATCTTGATACTTGTCAAAAAACTATAACTCTAAAATAGTAAAAGTTGTTGATTCCTTTGATATTTTTTGAAGTCATGCTTATAATTTGATTCTATTATGAACCTGAAGGGACAATATTTTCCAAAATTATTTCATTACTTGATAAGAAAGAAATAATAACATTTTTAAACAGTATAGTTTCAAATGAGAAAAGATCTTGAAGTAAGTTGATGTATGTTCTACCCTTATTAAGAAAGATAATTAGTAAGGCCAAAATGATGAAGTTTTGTCACATTCTTGAAAGCAAGTGGCTCGAGAAATCAAAGTTTAGAGGATTGGACTTATAATGTTCCTTTGTGACAACATGTCAAGAAGAATGATTATCCCATTTAGAAAAGGAATGAGAACATTCAAGATCAAGAGATTTAGAGATTTGGCATCAAAAGAGCTACGCGTACCCACGATGGGGTAGTATCAAAGTTGAACCATGTAAGGATCATGAGATTCAAATCAAATGGACATTACAACTTGGAATGTGGGGCATGTGAAGGCTTATTTACGTTAGAAATAATATACGTAGGGCATACTGAAGGCCCATTTCAGACAAAAATAGTCCAAACGGGTATTCCAAACGATCTCATCAATAAGAAGCAAATGCTGGGGCACGCTGGACCCTAATCCTACTAGAGCAAAATCATTCCCTAAAGAAAAAAGGTATGAAGAATGAAAATGGTGAAACAATGACCATTAAATTGACCATAAATCACTGTTTTGTCTACCATATGATCATATTATCCCCACAGAAGCCACAAGAAAGGATGAATGTGTTGTCAAATGTTCCCAGATATGATGCTAACAAGTTAAATCATCCCATTTATGTTTTTACTGGAATATCATTGTGACATCATTATGAGAAGAGTTCCCTGGTTGAGAAATCTAGGTAGAAACCACAAGAAATGATGAATGTGTTGTCAAATGTTTTACGAACCAGTAATTTTGGTGTTGAACCAATGTTACGATCATGTGGTTGACCAAACATGAAGTTTGTTTTCAATTCCAAGGTCTGAGATGAGGAATGATGAAGATTTCTTTCCACGAAAGAACATTGGAACTTTAACAACAAGAAACTAGTGGAGCCAACTAAGATTGAACGATGGGTTATGGTCTGAAAAACCTTGTTCGAGATTTGATTAGATGTGGAGACATGAAAAGAATCAAGATAAATCCTTTTATGAATTATTTTAAGAGATCTGATTAGATGTAGAGAGATGAAAGGAATTAGGATAAATCCTTCTTGTGATGTGTTTCAAGAGTCAAATCAGAACAGACGTGGCTGATATCTTGATTAAATATTTGATGAGTTTGTCATATTTATGTCTATATTTTACAAGAATGATAGATTCTCCTTTCAAAGATGATAAATTCCCATTTTAAAGACCAAAGCTTTACCAGATTTCTACTCAAGTTCAGAAAGAGACAGCTGGTGTTATCAAGGAGAAGTGGGGCAACCAGGTCGCAATTCTGATTATGGTAAAAGTCTCATAAATGAAACAAGTTCTTCTGAGACTTTAATGTAAAGAAGGCATAAAGATACAAGTTAACCAGATGGTTATTCATAAATCAAAAGGGATGATCAAATGGAAAAAGATCAAACTTCGGGAGTTAAACGAAGATTGATGCATTCATAAGAACATCATTTGTATAAAAATCATGCATTTCATTAATACATTTGATTACATTTGCATAAACACATTTTTCACATTAAGATGCAGGGACAAAATACCTTACGAGTTTAAGGTAAAATCCCAATATATGAAACATGTTTGGAGAGGCAAACATCTAAAGAAGATGAACGTAATCCATATAGAAGAAGTATTGGGGCATGCCCAACTAACAAGTTGTTCGAAGAATGAGGAAATGAATTTCAAAGTTTCTCATTCAATTTCAAGAAAATGAAAATTTTGAAAATATCTCAAGCAAGATGGTTCTTTCAATAATCAAACTCCACGGAAGAGTAGTGGAAGAAAATTAAACTTTGAATCTGATATTCACGGAAGAGTAGTGAAATTAGATTCTTGTCAAGTCATTCCATATCAAACTTTACAGAAGAGTAGTGAAGAAAAGTAAAACCAGATTAAATCAGTCTCCACGGAAGAGTAGTGGAACGAATTTTTCAGCAAATTATGAGATCTTTACGGAAGAGTAATGAAGTAAGAGCAAATCTAAACTCCACGGAAGAGTAGTGGAACAGATTTTTCAGCAAATTATACAACTCCACGAAAGAATAGTGGAAGCAAATTAAACTTTGAGTCTGAACTTCATGGAAGAATAGTGAAACAGATTCTGTTCAAGTCATTTCAGATCAGTCTCCACGGAAGAGTAGTGGAAAGAATTTTTCAGTAAAGTATACAACTCCATGGAAGAGTAGTGGAAGCAAATTAAACTTTGAGTATGAACTTCACGGAAGAGTAGTGAAACAAATTATGTTCAAGTCATTTTAGATCAGTCTCCACGGACAACTTCCACCGAAGAATATAGAAGCAAATTAAACTCTGAATATGATATTCATGGAAGAGTAGTGAAATTAGATTCTTGTCAAGTCAATCATTTGCAAACTTCACGGAAGAGTAGTGAAGCAAAAATAGAAGCTAGAGCAAATCTGAACACCACGGAAGAGTAGTAGAATAGATTTTTCAGCAAAGTATGAGATCTTCACGAAAGAGTAGTGAAGTAAAAGCAAATCTGAACTCCACGAAAGAGTAGTAGAAAGGATTTTTCAACAAAGTATGAGAACTTCACGAAAGAGTAGTAATGAAACCCAAGTTTAAGTCTGAACTTCACGGAATAGTAGTGAAACAGATTATGTTCAAGTCATTTCAGATCAGTCTCCATGGAAGAGTAGTGGAACAGATTTTTCAGCAAAGCATGAAACCTTCATGAAAGAGTAATGAAGTCACGCAAATTCAACCTTCACGGAAGAGTAGTGAAGCAAATAATTTGCAAGTCATCCTCAGCCTTCACGGAAGAGTAGTGAAGCAGGAGCATGATCAGATCAAAATTCGATCTCCACGAAAAAATAGTGGAATGAATTCCCAGCAAAGAAAGACGTTCACTCGACTAAAACTTGTCTTTTTATCTATGCTCTATTCTTGTTTACACAAAAATAAAGCAAGGAGGGGCAGCTGTCGACGATCGTTTTGGTCCGAGTGATGATTATTATATACGTTTATTATATATAATAATAATAATAATAATAATAATAATATATTAATATTATTATATAATATTACAAAGCCCAATTTGAAGGCCCAAGATTACAAGGCGCATAGGCTCGATTACAACTAAGCCAAGCCCGAGTTAGATCCAGGCCTAATAACCAGTTCAGTCTCGTATCTAGCAGGCCCAACAAGAGAAGCCCGTGTAGCTAGGGGTTTTATTTCAATTCTAGCGCTGCCAATCGATACCAGCCATCAGATTTAGGGGCAAATCCAATGGTCACCAGTGCAACCAATAGAAACCCTAGGTATCATTGTTACCCTAGGGTCTATTCCGGCCACCGCCTTTCCATTGCTCCAACCAGCGCATGCCACGCCATTGCCGCCTCTCCAGAGCTATCCTGAATATTCCAGAAGATGAATGAGGACCACACAACATATCAAGCTATGGTGAGTCACCACTGTAGGTTCGGTGACTCACCGAATTTCCTCATCATTACAGAGGATCTTCAAGGCCTATATAAGGCATTCCTGCAAACAAACAAAAAATAGCAAGCAAGGGAGACAGAGGCAACCAAACAACACAAACAACGAAAAGAAAGGAGAAAAGAGTGAGAAGCTTACCCAACCGTCAAAGAATCATCGTGAAATCGAAGGTAAAGACTTCGAGTTTTTAGATCTAGGACGATCCGAGGGTTTTTAACAAAAAGGGGATTGGATTCGAAACGAGGGTGTTCGGATCTACGTTTTAGGATAGAAAGATTCTGTTCAAGTCATTTCAGATCAGTCTCCCCCATTTCAATTGGAATTAGAACCTGAAAAGCCCTAGCAACTTGTCTATGCCACCGCTGTTCACTCGTCTCTAGTCGGTGGTGGCTTACATTACCATCCCCAATCACTCTGGTGTCACTTTTCGACCCTAACCTCGATCATTAAGAACTTGTTTCGATCATCATTCATCATTAAATTATGATGAATCGTTCGAACCCCATTAACATTGAACTTGGCCATTGCTTATAGGAAAGAGTCATCGCAAGTTCCAATCGATGGATTGTCTCAACTCGACCAAAACCCTATCAACCACACCCCATGAACCCTCGTCGTTCGTCGTGGAGAACAACTAGAAGCTTCATCAGAAAACCCAATTGTTCATCACAGTTTTTCATGATTTTAAGCCATCACAATCGTATGTTCGTCTAAATGCCCTCCCCATCAAGTTTCCAAGGTTCCGACCTTAACTCGACCATTTGGTTCCTCACCAATGCTGATTTAGTTGCTCTCCATTGAGGGTAAGCTCGGTTCTTATTTTTTATAATTTTAAATTGTTTTAATTGGATTTCTAGAAAATTTTGGGTTTATTTTAGAAAGTTAATGTCGCAGGAGTGATCGGCCACCAAAAATTGACCCTACCGCTGTAGCACATTCCATCACATGTCACCGTCACATGTAGGGTTTCTCGATAAGTAAGGAATTTTTTGAAACTGGTTCCGTTGGATCGGACTGATCAGAATCGAACCTCCTTAGACCAAACAGATTTGTTTTCCCAACTGAGTCAACTCGCGCTGAGTTAACTTAAACCGTTAACTTTGACTTATAATTTTGACTTTGATTGACCATTGAATTTAACTCTGACTAGAGTTGACTTTGACGAAAAAGTCAATTTTTTTTTTATGAAAATGCATATTTATGTTTTTTTAACATCTTGAGTCTGAATCCGAAGTCTATTTTTCAGCGTTTTATCTTCTGATTCGAATAGTTTTCCCAATTAAGTTTTATTTCTGACGTAATTCGTTGTGCTTTGTATCTAATATATTATGGGACGTGGAATACAAGTTCAAGTGTAACAACACGGAAAATTGGGGGGGGGAATTTAATTAAGTAATTTGGCGAAATTTGAGGATTTAATTTCAAGTTTTCAAAACTTGTAGCCTGTTTTAGAGTTGAATGAAATTCAGGGAGCAAGCCCTAAATTTACCCAAATAGTGTCGACAGAAAACAAAGTATATGCGTGCAATTCATTTATGATTTTAATTAGAAATGAATTATTCCCAAATTTCCTCCTCCAACGCCCAACTTCCAAACACGAACCCGACGCCGTCCGACCACCAATTGTCGATTTGAAACCACCATCGTGTTCGTCATCAAGTGATGAACAAACCCCTTAAATCAATTTGAAATGAAATACTGTCAAACGTCGTGAATTTCGATTCAAAGTTTCAACTTTTTTTAGCTCCACCGTCGAGAAAATCTTCAATTCATCGCCGATCGTTGCTCCATTTTCGACACCTCCCGCATCATCGTGTTCTTTGTGTCATTTAGAGTTCGCCAGTGTCATCCTTGTCCCCGACGACGGCGGCGCGTGAGGGAGGTAAAGCGGTCAAAGTTTTGGATTTGTTGAAATCGAGCTCTCCACCGTTCAAAATTGTGAACCGAGCTTTGTAAGTGCCTCAAAATCGCTTAAAATAATTTTAGGAAAATTTTCCGTGATTTTAGGACACTAGAGCACGCCGCACGCGCCCCCACGCGTCGTCCTTGCACGTGGGGGAGCTTCGAAATGGCATTAGGCCAGTTTGACCGGTCTCCACCGGCTGACCCGACCCATTGACGTGACCCGTTAACCATTGATCGCGTTTACCGTTGACCGGCATTGACTGTCGTTGACTACCTTTGACCAGAACTTTGACCGGCGTTGACCGATCATTAAACGACCATTAACTTTTTCTGAGTATACCTATTCTGACATTTTTTGATGTCCCGAATCTATTTTTGGGGTTCATTTCACCTAATTCGAACCCAAAAAGCCTCCAAATCATCAGTTAAACCTGTTGACTTTGACTTTGACCAAAAAGTCAAACTTTCAAAAAGTCATATTTTATGTTTTTCGACGTTTGAATCTGATTCTGAAGTCCGTTTTGCAAAATTCCTACCCAAAATCCCAGAATCGAGCTTGTTAACCCAAAAATGCTTAGTATTTTAGCATTTTTTATTATTTATTTGAGATATGGTTAGGGAATTAATTCAATAAGATATAGGTACTCGTGTTTCACCTGAGCGAGGATCAGTTAGGTCCGGAGTTGTCCATTTGTCAGATCAGTCCAAACTACGTACTACGAGAATTGCCCGTAGGTTTCCGTAAATTATTTAAATAAAGATTAAGATTATTTATATTAGGATTCCAATATGGAATTTTCCAATTCGTAGGATCTAGAGCTGCAGTAGAGCGTGATCGACAGACCAGTAGTAGGCTTCCCTATCTGATTTCTCATACTGTTACAGGTGTGTTTCATGATAGTGCTATTTTACTATTTTAAAAATATTATTTGAATTGTTTCATATTGGTGATAATTCATAATATTGTTATGACATGATACCTGATTTCTAAATACTGGTTACCCAACATCTGATTACCGTATTTTTGTATATGATTTTCAAGCATGAAACATTTTCATGTTTTAATGGATTAATCACCATTTTCACTCGAATACATACTTGTTCATTACTTTCATTGGGGGGAAATATTGCTGGAGGAATAATACTTGAAGGCTCCTCGGCTTTGTGCTCAAGGCCTTACTGGACGTGACAGGGTGTATGGTTCTGGGGAACCTACACATTTTGTTTATGACGGATGAGGGTAGTGTTCATATTTTTTTTAAAAAACTTGTTTGATAAACTGATTTTACTGGAATATTTTATTAGTATATTTTTATACACTGTATGGAGCACACTGGGCTTTTTAGCTCATTATGTAAATTTTACCCTTTTTCAGATAACAACATACCGTAATCTAGCAGATTTGGCATCAGAGAAGATCAACTACTTTAATTTTTGTATAAACGAACACCTCTACATATTTTCAGTTGTATTTAGTGACCTGTAGTTTGGCTATCGTTTTGGATATTTTGTTCCATATTACCTTTAATGTTTTATAAGTTATTTTTAATATAAAAATAATCTCTGAATGAGATATGTGAATGCTTAGGTTTGGGTCTAACGTTCAGGTCGGGTCTAGGGGGTTACATTTGGTGGTATCAAAGCTTTCGGTTTTAAACTCTCAGACTGTGGATGAGTCCTAAACTATGGACTTTTAAGAAATTTTGATAAAAAATGTGTCACCTTATTTTATGAATTAAATTTTTTCTCGAGATCCTTTATGTTAATTTGACATATGTTTCAAATTCTTTCTGTAGAGCCTTATAAATCCAACGATGACTACTACCGTGGTCGAGGGCGAGTCACTCAACCTTCTGTTACGATAGACGATCCGATGTCACCACGTGATCCCCATGTTCCGCATATAGATCCGACCATTTCTCATGATGATCAGTTTACTCCTATGAGAGACCCTCCCATCACTAAAGATGAGGATACTGACATGAACGAAGACGCCATTCATATTGCTATCTTTCGTATGTTTCAAAGAGCTGTTAGAGCCCCTAGTAATATGACTGGGGTCGAGATTTTGAATTCTTTGGTAGCTTCTGGATGTTCCTTTTGAGGGAATTACTGGGGGAACCTCGGACAGACGTTGAGTATTGGCTGGAGGACACAGAGAGGATTATGGATGAGATGGATCTGAGGCCTGAACAGAAGTTAAAGGGGGCCCTAACTATGTTAAAGAAAGAGAGCTTCAGATGGTGGCAATATATTTCTGGTAGTATTCTGAGGAACCAGTTAACATGGGATATTTTTAAGGCACGTTTCCAGAGTCGCTACATCAGAGAGAGATATCTGCAAGAGCGACACTAGGAGTTTCAGAATCTGGAGTATGGTAGCATGTCTGTTACGGATTATGAGGTTGATTTAATCCGATTAAGTTATTATGCTCCTGGACTTGTTGATACTGAGATAGATAAATGTTTGAGGTTCGAGAATATACTTAATTATGAGATCAAGAGTCGAGTTGCTACCCACATGGAGAGGAATTTTGATGCCTTGGTTGAGATAACCAAGACTGCTGAGGAAATAGAGCAATTGGGTATGGAGCGCAAGAGAGATAGTGATCGAGCTCAAAACTAATTCATGAGGCCTTCTGGTTCTTCAGCTGTTCAACCTTCTAGACATTATGGTTCTTTTGGGTCGCAGCCCTTGCCAACATGCGATTATTATGGGATATATCATTTTAGGGAATACAAGATGAGATTGGGCACTTGTTATAAATGTGGGTCTAGTGACCATCACTTGAAGGATTGTCCAAAGATACCTCATTCTATTCAGACACCAGCTCGTACTCAGAGTATTGTTCAGACTCCAGCAGGGAATTATAGTCATGGCAGAGCATCAGGATCGGTTAGTAGAGGCTGAGCATCTTAGAGTAGAGGTCCAGTTAGATCTGAGGCCAGACAGCCTGCTTTGGTTTACACTGCTAGACTTCGACAGGATCGCGATGGGACTATTGTGATTGCAGGTACTGTTACTATTCATTCAGTTC
This sequence comes from Hibiscus syriacus, assembly GCF_006381635.1. Classification (NCBI taxonomy): domain Eukaryota; kingdom Viridiplantae; phylum Streptophyta; class Magnoliopsida; order Malvales; family Malvaceae; genus Hibiscus; species Hibiscus syriacus. Next base: position 5,416,150 of record NW_024062743.1, on the reverse strand, counting down.
CCTACTTTGCATTGTTTGGTAGTGGTTCTACCAATTCGTAAGTATCACATTCCATTTCTGAGGGTCTGAATATTCATGTTGAGAATACTGAGAATTTGATGATTATTCAAAGTCCCTTAGGCAAGTCCATAGTGTTGGATCGTATATTTAGAGAGTGTCTTATAGAGATCAATGTGGAGATTTTTCTCGCCGACCTGATGGAGTTACCTTTGTAAGAGTTTGATTTGTTTCTCGACATAGATTGGTTAGACAAACATTGGGATAATCTCGATTGTGAGACCAAGAAAGTTGTTTTGAAGACCCCAGATAATCGAAAGATTGTAATGATCGGGGAAAGTCGTGGTTTTCTAACGAATGTTGTGTTTGCCTTAGTAGCTAAGAAATTGAGCAGGAAGGGTTCTGAGGCGTTTCTTGATTATATTTTAGACACTAGAATTTCTCAATCTGATATAAAAGGCATTCAGATTGTCAAGGAATTTCCCGATGTTTTTTCTGAGGAGTTGCCTGGATTACCGCTGGATAGAAGAAGTTGAGTTTGAGATTAAGATTGTCAAGGAATTTCCCGATGTTTTTTCTGAGGAGTTGCCTGGATTACCGCCGGATAGAAGAAGTTGAGTTTGAGATTAAAGTCTATTCTGGTTCCACCCCAGTTTTAATGGTTCCTTATCGTATGGCCCCAAATGAGCTTAAGGAATTGAAAGTTCAACTTCAGGAGTTGGTTGGATAGGGGATTTATTCGACCTAGTGTATCACCCTGGGGAGCCCCAGTTCTCTTTGTCAAGAAGAAAGATGTGACACTGAGACTCTGTATTGATTATAGGAAACTGAACAAGCTCACTATTAAAAACAAATATCCTTTGCCCGGGATCGATGATCTATTTGAACAATTTCGAGGTGCTTCTATCTTTTCAAAAATAAACTTGAGGTGTAGTTATTACCAGCTTAAAGTAAAAGATTATGATATCCCAAATACTGATTTTCGTACTTGGTATGGATATTACGAGTTTTTAGTGATGTAATTCGGGTTAACTAATGCCCCTGCTACTTTTATAGATCTGATGCATCGGGTGTTTCGACCTTATTTGGACCAGTTTGTAGTTGTATTCATCGATGACATACTGGTGTATTCTCGAACTGAAGCAGAATATGAGGAACATTTAAGGATTGTTCTACAGACTCAAAGGGAAAATAAGTTATATGCTAATTTGAGCAAGTGTGAGTTATGTCTCAGTCAAGTGACTTTTCTTGGTCATATTGTTTCTGCTGATGGTATTTGGGTGGATCCGAACAAAGTGGAGGCTATTATGAACTGGAAGCAACCTAGGAACGTCTCTGAGATCCATAGTTTCTTGTGCTTAGCTGGTTACTACCGTCATTTCATTGAGGGTTTCTCCCTTATTGCAGCTCCTCTGACGAAACTATTGAGGAAGGCTGTTCCATTTGTCTGGTCTGAGAACCAACAAGCTAGCTTTGAGAAACTAAAAATTGTTCTAACTCAAGCCCCAGTGTTGATTCAGCCTGAGTCTGGAAAGATTTTTCTGTCTACAGTGATGCTTCTCAATCTGGATTAGGATGTGTCTTGATCAAGATGGGAAGGTTGTCGCTTATTCGTCACGTTAGTTAAAACTACATGAGCGTAGCTATCCTACTCACGATCTGGAGTTAGCTGTCATGGTTTTTGCTTTAAAGATCTAGAGACACTACCTCTATGGGGAAAATGTTATATCTATACTGATAATAAGAGTCTAAAGTATCTGCTTACTCAGAAAGAATTGAATTTAAGACAGCGTCGCTGGTTGGAACTTCTAAAGGATTATGATTTTGAAATAGAATATCATCTAGGAAAGGCTAATGTGGTGGCCGACGCTTTTGAGTCGTAAGGCGATATCAGATCTGAGGGCCATATTCACCAACTTGAGTTTATTTGATGACAATAGTCTATCAACAGAGTTACAAGTTAAACCCACTTTAGCCGAGGAGATTAAGGCCAAATAGCTCCTTGATAGCTCATTGCTTCCCATTATTGAACAAGTTAAGCAGGGATCAAGTTCAGAGTATACTATGAATCAGGATGGTATTTGTGTTTTCTTGGTTATTACTACGTCCCTAAAGATGATGAGTTGAGACGGGTTATTCTTCAGGAGGCTCATAGTAGTCCTTATGTTATGCATTCTGGCGGGGGAAAATGTACAATAATCTCAAAGAGCGTTACTTTTGGACTGGTATGAAAAAGAATATTTCAGATTTTATGGCGAGGTGTTTGACTTATCAGCAGGTTAAGGCAGAGCACCAGCATCCATCTGGATTGCTACAGCCAATTAAGATTCCTGAGTGGAAATGAGAGTGCATTACGATGGACTTCGTTATTGGTCTTCCTCTGACTCCTTCCAAAAAGGATTCTATTTGGGAGATTGTTGATCGACTCACCAAGTCAGTGCACTTTATCCCTATTCGGGTTAATTATTCTCTGGAAAAATTGGCTAGATTGTATATTTATGAGATTACTAGACTTCATGTTGTTTCGTTGTCTATCATATCTGATCGAGATCCGAGGTTCACTTCCAGGTTCTTGAATGCTTTGTATGAGGCTCTGGGTACTCGTTTGAATTTCAGTATAACTTTTCATCCACAGACTGATGGACAGTATGAGCGAGTTATTCAGGTATTGGAGAATATGTTACGGGGTTGTGTGAATGATTTCCGTGGTAGTTGAGAATTTCTTGCCATTAGTCGAGTTTGCTTACAATAATAGTTACTAGGCAAGTATTCGTATGGCACCGTACGAGGCTCTGTATGGACGTAGATGTCATACTCCTATATGTTGGAAAGAGTTGCATGATAGAAAAACTTTGGGTCCAAACTTGGTTCGAGAGGCTGAAGATACTGTCAAACTGATCCGTGATCGCTTAAAAGATGCATTTGATAGGTAGAAATCATACGCAGATAAAGGGAAATAAGGATTTCGAATTTGAGGTTGGGGATCAAGTTTTTCTCAAGGTATCATATTTTAAAGAAAGTCGGACCTGTTGCTTATCAGCTTGAGTTAACTCCCTAGCTCAGTCATATTCATAATGTTTTTCATGTATCTATCTTGAGGCGATATCGTCCAGATCCAGATCATATCATTTAGGTTAATGAGGTAGAGCTGAGACCTGATTTATCATACGAGGAGGAGCCCGTTCAGATTTTAGAAAGGGATGAGCGAGTTCTTTAGAATAGGCGTATTCCAATGGTCAAAGTTCAGTGGAGTATCTGTGGCCCCTCAGAAGCTACTTGTGAGACATTGGAATCAATGGAGACTCAGTTTCCTCATCTATTTTCATAAGGTAAATTTTGAGGACGGAATTTCTTATAGAGGGGGAGAATTGTAACAACCCAAAAAATTGGGGGGGAAATTTAATTAAGTAATTTGGCAAAATATGAGGATTTAATTTCAAGTTTTCAAAACTTGTAGCCTATTTTAGAGTTCAAGGAAATTCATGGACCAAGCCTTGAATTTACCCAAATAGTGTCGGCAGAAAACGTATTATATGCATGGAATTCATTTTTGATTTCAATAAGAAATGAATTGCTCCCAAATTTCCTCCTCCAATGCATAACTTCCAAACGCGATCCCGACGTCGTTCGACCACCGATTGTCAATTTGAAACCACCATCATGTTCGTCATCGAGCGATGAACAAACCCCTTAAATCAATTTGAAGTGAAACACTATGAATTTTGATTCAAAGTTTTGACCTTTTTTTAGCTCCACTGCCGAGAAAATCTTCAATTCATTGCCGATCGTTGCTCCGTTTTCGAAACCTCCAGCACTATCGTGTTCCTTGTGTCATTTAGAGTTTGTCGGTGTCATCCTTGTCCATGTCAGCGGCAGCACGTGAGGGAGGTGAAGCGGTTAAAGTTTCGGATTTGTTGAAATCGAGCTTTCCACTGTTCAAAATTGTGAACCGAGCTTTGTTAGTGCCTTAAAATCGCTTAAAATGATTGTAGGAAAATTGCCATGATTTTTAGGACACTGGAGCAGGCTGCACGTGCTGCCCCTGCGCGTGGGGGAGCTTCGAAATGACATTAGGGTAGTTTGACCGGTCTGAATCGGTCTGACCCGACCCGTTGACCCAACCCATTGACTCGTTGACTGTTGACCAGTATTGACTATCGTTGACCGCCTTTGATCAGAACTTTGACCGACGTTGACCGACCATTAAACGACCATTGACTTTTTTTGTGTATACCTATTCTAACATTTTTTAACGTCTTGAATTCGTTTTAGAGTCCGTTTTGCCAAATTTGAACTCGTAAGCCCTCAAATCGTCAGTCAAATTGTTGACTTTGTCTTTGACCAAAAAGTCAAACTTTTGAAAAGTCATATTTTATGTTTTTCGACGTCCTGAATCTTATTTCGAAGTCCGTTTTGCCAAATTCTGACCCGAAATCCCCGAATCGAGCTTGTTAACCCAAAAATGCTTAGTATTTTAGCATTTTGAATTATTTATTTGAGATATGGTTAGTGAATTAATTCAATAAGATATTTTATGAAGGTACTCGTGTTTTACCTTAGCGAGGATCAGTTAGGTCCGGAGTTGTCCATTCATCAGATGAGTCCAAACCACGTACTACGAGAATTACCCGTAGGTTTCCATAAATTATTTAAATAAAGATTAAGATTATTTATATTAAGATTCCAATATGGATTTTTAAAATTCATAGGATCTAGCGTTGGAGTAGAGCGTGATCAACAGACCCAGTAGTAAGCTTCCCTATCTGATTTCTTAGACTGTTACAGGTGTATTTCATGATAGTGTTATTTTACAATTTTAAAAATATTAATTGAATTATTTCAGATTGGTGATAATTCATAATATTGTTATGACATGATACATGATACTTGATTTCTGAATATTGGTTACCCGACATCTGATTACCGTATTTATGTATATGATTTTCAAGCATGAAACATTTTCATGTTTTAATGGATTAATCACCATTTTCAATCGAATACATACTTGTTCATTACTATCATTGGGAGGGAAAATATTGTTGGAGAAAGAATACTTGCAGGCTCCTCGGCTTTGTGCTCAGGGCCTTACTGGACGTGATGGGGTGTATGGTTCTGGGGAACCTACACATTTTGTTCGTGACGGATGGGGGTAATGTTCATATTTTTTTTAAAACAAAACATGTTTGATAAACTGATTTTACTAGAATATTTATTAGTATGTTTTTATACACTGTATGGAGCACACTGGTTTTTTTTAGCTCATTATGTAAATTTTACCCTTTTTCAGATAACAAAAGACCGTAATCTAGCAGATTTGGCATCAGATGAGATCAACTACTTTTATTTTTGTATGAATGAATACCTCTACATATTTTCAGTTGTATTTGGTGACATGTATTTTGACTATCGTTTTGGATATTTTGTTCTGTATTACCTTTAATGTTTTTTAAGTTGTTTTTAATATAATAAAATAATCTCTTAATAGGATATATGACTGCTTAGGTTTGGGTCTAACGTTCAGACCAGGTCTGGGGGAAAACATCAAGAGCGATCGAATGAATTTAAAACGACTCACCAAGGTAATATATTACTACTTTTTGTATGCTTTACGGAACATGCTGATAATGGTAATTGCATATTTGAATATCATTGGTTAATAATGTATGGATAATTACAGTCGAACTCGACTTGAATACGATAAAAGGCAGTAAACTGAATAAGACTTAGATAACTCGTTTAAGGAAACTGAAAGGTTGATAATAAATAATTTTGAGATCAGTGATTATTCGGTAATTCAATTAACCTCTAGATCCTTTAGTTCTAATTATTAACCCTTTTATAGGGATAACATATCTGTAATTCGGTCAATCTATCGAAGTTTCATGTTTTTCCTTCCTAATAACTATCAGGTCCCTCTGAAAAATATATGGATCCTCTAGTGTGTCCCCTTTGTGCTACATGACCATTTTATTTGTATTGAAAACTATGTTTTTATATATGGTTGATTTATCATTGTTTTATTGATCCATATACCAATTTTATAAACTATAGCTCTCTAACCTATGTTATATGGTTACCTGATTTACTGGAAAATGTAATATGCATGTTTGATGGATCATGTAATCATTGTTTACTGTATGAGCTATTTTACTGGGATACTATCTTGGTAGGCTGGAGTATAGAGGTTCAGCTCTGATCAAGCTAGTAATTCCTTACGGACCTAAGGTAACCCTTGGGTAGGCTCTGAGGCCCTGAGATGTTCCCTTGGGTAGGCTCTCAGGCCCTAAGGTACTCCCTTAGGTTGGCTCCTACGCCCAATCGGCCTATGGTAAGTTCTTACGGATGCAGTTCTAGGGAACTGTATATCGATGTTTGGGTGGAGGGTATTACAATTATTTTTAAGAATCTGTTATCTTGAAATAAATTACTAATTATTTTTAATTATATGTACATTATTATATTTTTATGAGAACACACTAAACATTACACTAAACATTCTTTTTCAATATCCAGAATTTGTATCTCTGAACATTTCTTCTGAACTATAAGTTTCATGTATGTTATTTGAATACTTAATTAGGGACAATCTCATCTCATCTTTATGATATATATATACACCTGAATAGCTAAGAAAATCTTCATGATGTGCTTCTCCTTTAGCATTCATTTGATAGTTCTGTACTACTGAGCTTTCCCAAAGCTCATTCTATTTTCACCATTTTAGGTTAAAGATTGATCTTGTGCAGTATCGACATCAGTAGTGGGATTACCTTGGGCGTTGCTTGCAGAGTACAATATAAGTGTAATTAGGGGGATGTAGGTCACAAGTATTTTTATATTGAGTATGTATCTTATTTTAACATTTGACATTGTTGGACTTTGTTTTAATGTATGAATGATTTTTTAAAATTTTATTTTTATTTGTATATTGTTTTACAGTTTGAAACTATTTAAAAAATTATTTTACTAGATTTTTAGAGTGGGTAGCTCCGTTAGCCCTAATGTGACACCTTATATCAAATTAGGTTGGGTCACCCGTATCAGTTTGAGGGGGTTACATTTAGTTGTATCAAAGCTTAGGTTGAGTCGAGTCTTCTAGGTAGATCGGCTGATTGACAGTCATAGGGTGTCTGGTCGGTACATGCCCATAGATTATAACCATACTTCTCTAAGCCAAAACTACAAGGTCGAGTTCCTTCTCCGTAATAAGCTAACCTAAGTATTTTGTTCTTAATGATTTGACATGGGTAAGAAATGTATGTTGTCAACATTCAAGGACTCACCCCGGATTTGATATTCGTTGGCCAGTAAGAAAAAATATATGAAATAGGTGAGATATTTTAAAACAAGTGGCTAAGGTGAATTGAACCCCTAACCTTAGGCATGGATAACCATATCCTAGCCACTAGGCTAGGGCACTATTTGGTATTTTTTGAACCAATTAATATTTTAGTGATTGAAATGGGATTTTAAATCCCTAAAATCTCCCCATTTCAATTGGAATAAAACCTAAAATTCCCTCAAAGTAAACCACCATCCCCTCATCTATGTCACCGCTATTCAATTGTATTTAGTTGGCAGTGGCTTACACCGTCACCCCAGTCACTCTAGCATCACCACATGACCAATGAGGAATCGTTCGAACCCCATTAACATTGAACTTGGACACCTCTCATTAGAAGGAATCACCGTCAATTCTAGTTGATTCGTCGTCTCAGCCTAACCAAAACCCTATCGACCACTCCCCGTGAACCCCCACCATACATCGTGGAGAACAACTAGAAGATTTGTCCTAAAACCCAATTGGTTATCACTATTTTTTGTGATTTTAGGCCATCATAATCATTCATTCATCTCACTTTTTTCCCCATCGAGTTTCCAAGGCTGTCCCGACCATAACCTGACCATTTGGGTCCCCACTGTCACTAATTTAGTCGATCACCGTTAAAGGTAAGATCGGTTCTCTTTTTTTTTATCATTTTAAATTGTTTTGATTGGATATTTGGAATATTTTGGATTGATTTTAGTGAGTTAATGTCTTAGGAGTGATCAGCCACCCGAAATTGACCATACCGTCGTCGCACAACCCGCTACGCGCCACCGTTGCACGTGGGGCTTTTTGATAAGCAAGGAATTTTCTGAAACTGGTCTAAACCGAACTGCCTTAGACCAAATTGGTATGTTTTCCTAACTGAGTCAACTCAGACCATTGACTTTAACTAACCATAGGCCTTACCAAAGTTGACTTTGACTAAAAAGTCAATTTTTTTTTGAAAAGTCATATTTTATGTTTTTCGACGTCATGAGTTTGAATGTAGAGTATGTTTCACTAAATTCAAACCTGATAAGTTTTTTTTAGCATTATATCTTTCGATTCGAATAGTTTTCCCAATAAACTTTCGTTTCTGACGTAACTCGTTTTACTTTGTAACTGAAACATTATAATATGTGGAATACATATTCAAGGGAAATTGAATGAAATTAAAATGACTGATCAATGTGACTAAAAAATCAAGGTCATACATTGCTACTTTTTGTATGCTTTATGGAACACGTTGATAACGGTCATTGCATATTTGAATATCATTGGTTAATATAATGTATGAATAATTACAGTCCGACTCGACTTGAATATGATAAAAGGAAGTAAATTGAATAAGACTCAGATAACTCGTTTAAGGAAACTAGAATGTCGATGATAAATAATTTTGAGATAAATAATTATTCGGTAATTCAATTAACCTCGGGATCCTTTAGTTATGATTATTTTCGTTAAAGGTTAAATGTCAGAAATACTTAGATAAAAAATTACAAAATTACCTTTGCAATGTAAAATAACAAGGATTGTCCCTGGAATTGAAAATAACCCTAAAAGCTACACTTGTTTTGATAAAATTACCGTATCACATGTTAAAGGCTTATTTTGCCTAGAAAACCCTGATAATTGAATATGACCTTCGATATGATAAAGGATTCTATTTAATGAATATGTCATTGCTGCTTAATATGTATGATATACTCATGAGCATAACTAGACCCAATTCAAATAATTGGATTAAGGGAATGCCATTTCATTTTAGGGTTATTGTGAAGTGGTTGTCTTAACGTATAAGAAAGTTACTTCCGATAATTTTAAAATAAATGTGTATCCCATCAAGTGAGGCCCTAAAATTTGATTAGAAATAAAATTTGGGAATAAGAGAAAAATGTTCGTCTATTTAAATTTATCGATTAAAGATCATTAGAACTTATAAAATGTACAATCTCGATGTCTTTAAATAATCGAACATCCTTCTTCTTTCTAAAAAAGATTGATAATTCGTATTTAATTACTTTATTTCATCATTATTCATGTAATTTAAATTAATAATGAATTTTAGAACGAAATAGTAATATTTCTTTATTTCGATTGGAGTGAGAATTGACTGCTTTAAGGCATAAGAGGTATTTTTCTTCTCGATAGAAAATAATTAAATATTGTCGTTTTTTATTGTAAAATTCAAAGAATATTATCTAAAGGGATCTTAAATTAAATTAAATTCAAAATTGTAAGATTCATTGCAAAGGCAACTAATTAATCAATTAGGTACCAATTTAGGGCGCTGTGGGGGTGTTAATCATTCCCCACGCATAATCGACTCCCGACCTCAATTTTTAGTATGTAAACCTTAAAATGTTGTTTTAATAATTTTGAAATTGAATTTTACTAAAATGAAAAAACATTTTGGGTGCCTAATCACACCGTAATCAAAGGTTGGTGGCGACTCCTCGAACCATGTTTTATTCTGATTTTAAAAGGAAATTCCAAATTAATCGAGACGATATTTTAAAATCACACATAATTAAAAACTAAATTTACTTTTTTCAAAGAAATCGTTTCGACATTTACAATATTAAAATTATTAAGCACAACTCGAAGTCAAAAGTTGAAGTTTGATTTGAATTGAACACTTTGTGAGTTTAAAATTTTTAAACTTGACTCAAAAAAAATATTTAAAGCTCATATCGAGCTTGAAAAAAATGATCTCAAAACATTCTTGAACTTAACTTGATTGAAGCTCAAACTCAAGCTCGATTCAAGATCGAACTTGAACCTTAGGTACATGAAAGTCTTAAATTGTATTTTAAAAATTAACATATAAATATTAATATTATTAATAGTTTGATTTTAAAAATTAAAAAATTAATATATTATTTTTCGAGTCGCTCACAATTTTTTTGAGTTGAGTATCTAATAGCTCGCTTTGACTCGTTAAAAACTCGAGTCAAGTTGAAATTTTGGTCGAGTTCATTCAATTCAAGTATAGATCGAACTTTACTTGAGTTAAACTCGATTTGCTTTTAATTTATCTTATCTCAGTTACAATTCTAATTACTGATGAACATTAAAAGTAAAATTTTATAAAAATGAATGATTTCAGTTAAAATCGCTGACTTATATAACTTCGGTGCTGTTTGAGAATACATATTGAAGTGGTTTTGACTCAAAAATCCATTTGAAATGCAAAAACAATGTCAAACACATTTTTAACCAAAAATTTACGTTTAAAAAGTGATTATTAACTCAAACCAAGCAGAAGAAAAAATGGTGCTTTTGTGTTTAAAAATTTTGTTAGAAAATATAATTTGGATAAGCATTCTAATTTTGTTTATTTACCATAGTTCCTTAAATATTTTCTTAGATAGTTTATTTTTCAAATTTTTATTTATCATTCTTTAAATAAGCTTGATATTGATATTTACAAAATTACTAAAAAAATATTTCAATAACAATTACATCACATAAATAAAATTTAACAATTATTGTAATATTTTAAAAAATAATGTTAACTATTCAAATAGTCACCAGACCTTTAAAACATTTACAAATTTATCATTAAAAAATCTTTACAGATAATTTGCTTGAAATAAATATAAATTAATTTAAGTTTTAGGGTGTAAATTAATTGAGTTTAAAAGAATAAAGCTATGTTTGTGTTAATTTATTTATTTTTAAAGGTGTTTATATTCGATTCAAGTTCGTTTAAATTTTTAGTATCGTGTTCGTTTATTTATTTTTGAAGGTGTTTTTGTTCGTTCGTGTATTGTTCTCAAACTTATTCATTTAACATTTGTGAATATATTCATTTAGCGTTCATAAGCATATTCGTTTAACGTTTGATGTTTAGTGAATCAACCCTCTCTCTTTTCATTTTAATATCAAGTCAAAAAAGGTAAAATTATGCCACCTAAATGGTTAGAGTGTATAGTTTGAAACCCAAAATTTACCTTATGTTCAATTTAACCCCTATCTTCACTAATATATAAAAAAATTTAAAAAGGAAAATGAGATTTGAGTAAACGAACTTATAAAGGAGTTGATAAATGGGTCGATAAATGGGCTTGTGCATGAACATAAACGTACCAAACACATATGTTTGTATTCGTTTGTTTATTAAATGAACATAAAAATATTGTTTGTACTCATTTATTTAATTTAATAAATGAACATAAACAAATGTTATGTAAACGGTTCACAAACAATTCATCGAACACTCTATTCATTTACACTCTTACTAAGCTTTAAATATATATATAAAATATAAAATATTTATTTTTTTATTATTAAAGTCGATGAAACTAATGTGATTATAAATTTCTAGTTAATCAATTTGATATGGTTGATTGTGTTGCTTTAATCAATTATTAAATGACATAACGATAAAATTAGTCACAAATATTTACACAAATGAACATTTAATTAACATTTTTCATCTAACATGATATTTAAACAAATGTTATATAAACAGTTCACAAACAATTCATCTAACACTCTATTCATTTACACTCTTATTGAGATTTAAATATATTTATAAAATATAAATTATTTACTTTTTAATTAATAAAATCGATGAAACTAATGTGATTTTAAATTTCTAATTAATCTCTTTGATCTGGTTGATTATGTTACTTTAATCAATTATTAAATGACATAATGATAAAATTAATCAAAAATATTTACACAAATGAACATTAAAGGGTAAATTACAAATTTAGTAATTAAACTTTACTCTCTCACATATTTCATTTATTGTATAAATTTTCTAATTTATTAACTGAATTTTATACATTTGATTTTTTAGTCACTAAACCGTTTTATTTGTTACAGTTTGATTAGCTGCCTTATTTTAATATTAAAATAATTTACTCTACTTTTTAAGACTTTTATGGTTAGGTTGAAAAGTCAACTCTCTCTCTCTTTCTCTTGTTGGTTAAAAAAAAATCAGGGGCAGGTTGTTTGCAGGCAAGGGCCGAGCTCCGTTGGGGCTCAAAGGGCCCCCGCTCCTATAAATTTTTTTATGTTCAATAGATTAGTATTTTAGTTCATTTAAAAGTATGTATTCAAATTTAAAAATTACAAGAATTGACTAAATATTTAATCAGGTAAGGGTCGAATTCAAGAATGATAATCTAATGTTCTCAATTTTTTGGTCTTATAACAATTTACATTATTGCAAGTTTAAATATTAGATAAATTAGACATTGTCTTCTGTATTTTAAGTTTAAATACCTAATAAGTCATTGTATTTTTCTTAAAAAGTTTAATATTTTTCTTAAAAAGTTTAATATTTTAGTCATTGCCAATATTTAATCTTGGCTCCATCCCTGCTTGCATATGTAATTTCTTTTGATGATGCAATGAAACAATGATTTTGAAGGTTTATGAACAAATCTATGCAATTACTCCTCTTAATAGTTTCTTTTCTATGTCTTCCAATGGTTGTATTGTATCATCCACTCAGAATCCTTTCTTCCAACCCAAGTCCCATATTCTACTCAATGTTTCATTGTGATTTATATATCTTTCCAGCAGTCCATAAAAACGATCAGTGTGGTAGTTTTTGCCTGCAAGTTCACTATAGCTTCTCAAAGTTTCAACACCATCGCAAGTTTTTGTTAACAAATAATCTAGAGAGATATGTCTTTTGGAGTCTCCAACCAGGCTTTAACTAAGGCAAGAGGAAGAGAAGCATTCAAGAATCAAGATGGTTTTTTGTTGAACAGTTTCCTTTGCACAGTCAAACAAAGGTCAAGTGTCGGCTCTGACAAGTCACGGATGCCAAATTTTTGTAAAGTTGTAGGAACATATATTAGAACTCAAAATCATAATAAATATGAACAACAACCAGAATCTAATCATGCCAAATAATCAAGAATAAAATACTAGAATGCGGAAGCGTGCCTAAATTAATTGATAGGTTGAAGTCCTTGAATCTTTCTTTAGTTGTGATCTTCTAAGAAGATATAGATCCCTTAAGTATAAACTCTCTGATAGGGATAAGAGTAAATACAAGATTGTTTATTTCTTGGGGACCATAACCCCTTTATATAGCTGATTTAAGAATCAATTATAGTATGTACTTATGACTCTGCCCCTCATCAAATTATAAATACAACTTTAATAATATCTAAAGTTTTATTTCCATGACACTTCTAATATCTTATGACTTTATAACATAATTGGTCACTTAAATTTATGTTATTTTTATGATAACGATATACATTAAAAATATGGGCCCATCATTATAGATTTTGATCCAACAATCTCTCACTTGGGCAACATATGTTTCCTGATAAATGTATAACCTTATGAGCTCAAAATTTGTTATCATACAATAGGTATTCTATAACAATTTCGTTCATCAACTGAATCCATATAAGATCAAAGTGACCTTTGCCATATCAATCATGACTAGACCTATCAATAGTCATGTCTACAAATACAGTCAAATGACATAGATCAATCGTGGAGTGTAATATGAAAATTACATGCAATGTGAACCGCACATGTCTATTTCCAATTGATCCTTTTTAGTGAAATCAAATTTTACCAAAACCAGCGTGTGGATAAACCAAAATAAACTTTATTTATGCAGAAAATGACTTTAAAATAAATATCATTAAATTGAAGTAACTGAAATTATGTTTATAATAAACGATCATTAAATACAAAATCCCACTAAAACCGAATATCCTTAAATGATATTACACCCACATGAGTAGTGTGTTCATGAAAGACCTTGGGTGACAGTTCCTTAGTAAGCCCGCAATTCTGAGTTTGTACCAATATGTTCTATAAACACACAATCACTTTGAATTTTCTTTAACAACCAGAAATATAATGTCTATGTGCTTAGACTTAAGGTGTTTCTTTATATATGGAATAAAGAACTACAACTTAGTAGTCACAGAATAACTCAAGTGCTCTTTCTTATCAATCCATAATTAGCATTTCATGTGACAAAATTCTGCATCCATATCCAATAAATTCAGAGTCCGTAAACCTAATGATCTCTTAATTATTGGACCTCTGATATGTGAGCTTGTAACATTTTTGTTCTTAAATGTATCATATGAATCAATTTGGCTCCTATCCAATGATCCATACCTAAATTGCTTAAATATCTTCTTAATATCATAAAATCATACGCTAGGTCTAAATACATAGAAACATGAGTATATATTAAATTCTTTATTTATTTTGAAGCACAAGGAACCTTTTTGAATTTCTTTAGTTTCAAAATCATCCTTAGGACACTGATCAAGATTAAACTTGTTTCCTTTAGTAATAAGGGGTATTATTTATTTTACTCTCACTGAACTTATAGTATATATAATTATCAACCAAATTTATCTCAAAACCAAACAAAATAATCACTTAGTGAAATTTGTTATATAATTAACGAGAGTCATACTTAAACTCAAATTGATTTCCTTAATTTGCATATCATTAATTTTGTATCATTGGATACAATTTTCTAACTGCACTGTATAAACCATCTTATCAATTTTACCATTTGCAACTTAATTTTGAAATCCAACTTATGTAACTTAAGATCAAATATGAGAAACAAGTATCATAATTTTCCTAAAAGAGTCTTTCAATGGAACCAAAGAGAAAGTCTCTATAAAATTAATGCCTTCTTCATGAGTATATCCTTTAGATACAAGACATGCCTTAGACCTATCAATGTCACCTTTTGAATCTATTTTGGTTTTAATATCCATTTGCAACCAATTGATTTTGCACCTTCAGGTAATGAGATAAGTTCTTAAACTTAATTATCTTGTATAGAACTTATACTTTTCTTCCATGACATTAATCGACTTATAAGAGTCAGAACTTTTATGACATGACGAAAGTTGATTATATC
Organism: Hibiscus syriacus; assembly: GCF_006381635.1. NCBI lineage: Eukaryota > Viridiplantae > Streptophyta > Magnoliopsida > Malvales > Malvaceae > Hibiscus > Hibiscus syriacus. The sequence continues at coordinate 5,400,959 of NW_024062743.1, read as the reverse complement.
ATCCTCCATCATTCCACTGCCATCCTTATTTCGTGGAGAAATAATAATCTAAATATTTTCTCTCTCATATAGTGGATCTTTTTAATAACACTTGTTCTATGAGGTTGTTGAGTTTGTTCTTCCGAAATGACTTATCATCTTAAATGAAGAGTTGTTCAAAATAACCTTATTGAGACTCTAGATTCAATTTTTGATTAACGAAATGTATAAACACATGGATATAATCAAAAGTGATAATAAGAATTGAGTTATAATTCAATTCTTCCTTAAAATCAATTCCTCAAACCTTATTTCTCCCTCCAAACTTAACATTCTCAAAATTAATATTATAGATCCATCTTAAAAATATTCATAATTATGAGATCATAAAACTTATAACCCCTAAATCACGTAGAATAATCGAATTAGTTGCTTAATAATTTAAAATTCAGTTTCTCCTCATTTGACCTAACTTATCTCAAAAGATAACAACCCTTTGTAACATATTATTATCTCTTTTAAGTTGGACCCTTACCAACTACATTGTGGTTTTATTTTTTCCCTTATCTTTATATGCTCTTTTCAAGTAGTACTTCCAAACTTATTATGCTTCAACCTTTCTTGCTCTTGCCCACAATGAAAAATGAGATCATTTAGAGTTCATTTATTCCTTTGAGTTGATAAAAATTATAGAAAGCGATACTGAAATCACAAGAACAAGTAATTATTCAGAAAAACTTGATCTTAAGTGTATTAAGTCTTGAAGTGTTGAAAACATTTTGATGTTTTGATATAACAAATTAAGTATAAATGAATTTTAAGATTTTACATCATTTTCAAAGTATATTCGATTCAATTATTCGAATATCAAAATATTACTCCAAGTTTTTCAAAGTTCAATTTCAATCCTTACTAAAGTGAAAAATTGTGATTCATACTTAAAATATTTTTGAAACAATTTTTACAAAGTATTTCAAACCAAAATCGAGCCAAAATCAAATTTACAAAGTAATGTACCGATGCACTACATTGATGAATCGATGCACACCCATTTCAAATGTATTTTGTGTACCGATGTACTTGCCATGCATCGATGCACTCTTGAATATTTTGAACATCGAATTCATTTTGTGTACCGATGCACAGACCACACATCGATACACTCCAGGCTCTTTTGAAACATTGAATTTAATTAGTGCATCGATGCACCCCTAGTGTACCGATGCACTACGTCTTATAATGATCGAAATATTTGAATTTTACAATAGTGTACCGATCCACCTTAGATATGCATCGATGCACCATACGCTCCCAATTGTTTTATTAATTGTTTTCACACAATAACGACTCTATTGACTCCACTAATGATCCCCAACATTCAGAAGTGCTCCAAGGAGTATTTAAACAAGCTTAGGAGCCATTGATCAACAAAAATTTAAGAAAAGAATCTAAATAATCAAAGAGAAAGCATCAAACCTCAAGTTTGAGCATTTCAAGCCTATTTTTCATTCAATATTCATTTTTCTTTCAAGAACACCATTTGTGCTCTATTGTATTTATTTTTTACTATTCTTTCTTTATTCTAGAATTGTGTAAACATCTTACCTTGTGAGGCTTTCTTGTAAGTTTGTAAATTTGTGTATTTCTCTTTGGGAGAGAGTTCTCTCAAGAATTTGGGGTATAATTCTTGAGGGAGTTGTAAGGTTACTCTTTGTCCTCAAAAGAAAGAACAAATTAGTGAATTTTCTGGAAAATCCTTAGTATGGATAGCTAAGGTAGTGGACGTAGACTTCGGTTGAGAAAGTCGAACCACTATAAATCGCTGTGCAATTATTTTCATTTTTCCAAAAACTTCCATTTTATTGCCAATTCACATCCCCTCTTGGCCAATTCATCGATCGATTAACTCAATAATTGATATCAGAGCCTCACTTATTTGAAGGTTTAATCGCCTCTTGATTCAATTCGGGAAGAGTTATATCGATATTCAAGTCATCAATGGCCTCCACTACAAACTCCGACTTTGGTCCTGATTCTATGCCCATCAACAAGCCTCCTTTCTTCAATGGAGCTAATTATGCTTATTGGAAGAATATAATGAGGTAATTCATTCAAGAAAGTGAAATGGGAGCATATAATATCATAGAAGATGGATATTTCATTCCTTCCACTCATTCAAGTTTGTGGAGTGAAGCATAGACAAGAATGTTCCAGCTCTACTCAAAGGATCTCCACATTATTTTTGCGCTCTTGGGCCAGATGAATACGGGAGAATTTCATCTTGTACAACCACCAAGGAGATATGAGATAAACTTTAAGTCACTCATGAAGGCACAGATGAGGTAAAAGAATCTAAAATTAGTCTTCTAACTCATAGCTATGAAAATTTCAGGATAAAACCGGATGAAGATATCAAAACTATGATGGATAGATTTTCCACGATTATCAATGGTCTCAAATCATATGGAGAGATCATTCCAAATGAAAAGCTTGTGAGGAAGTTAGTTTACTCTCTTCCAAAATCTTGGCAATCAAAGAAGACGACAATCATCGAGGCTAAGAACTTAAAGTCTTTAACTCTCGAGGAGTTAATTGGTTCACTCCTCACTCATGAAATGATGCTTCAAGATGAGGTATACCTCGAGAAGATTGACAAACCAAAGAAGGAGACGGAAAATAAGAAGAACATTGGAGTTGCTCTCAAATATACAAGAGATGAGAGTGATTCGGATGAAGATGACGATGACGAGGAAATGACATTATTTTCCAAACGGTTTAGAAAACTAATGAGGCCCAACCGAGGAAGAAAATTCAAATGAAATGAAGGCTTCAAAAATGAACCAAAGGATAAAGACCCCATTATTTGCTACGAGTATAAAAAACTGGGTCATCTCAAATACGATTGCCCATAATTAAAGAAAAAAGGGTCAATCCAAGAAAAAGCACAATGCTCATGTGACTACATGGAGCGATGAAGAAGGTTCCGATGTAGAGGAACAATAAGTGGCAAACTTGTTCTTGATGGTCATCGGGGAAAATTCTAAGGTAACCTCTAACTCATTTGATTCAAATGATTTATCTTATGACGAGTTATTAGAGGATTATAATGGGCTGGCTTTGGATTATAAGACTTTATTTTCAAAATACAAAAATTATATTTCAAGATTGAGAAATGAAAATAGTCTTATATCCAAAACCAACAACGATCTTGAAAGTAAGATCAAAGAATTGCAAGTCAAATTAGATGAATTTGAAAACAAAAATATTGATTTGCATAATTACTTTCAAGTGTAAATGATGATCATCAAAAGAAAATTAATGATCTTAAAGCTTCTTTTAATAAAGTTGAAACAAAACATTTTGAAAAAGGAGAAAATTCAAAATTCAGCTTTGTTAGAAAAAGTTTTAAAAACTACAATCATAGAGGTCCCCAAGAACCTCAAAAAAAAATCGTTAGAGTAATGGGTTCCAAAAGAACTCATTACTACTAAAGATAAGGATATCCTACATAGATGGATACCCAAGGGGACTAGGATTTTGGAAACTAATGAATGGACCCAAAGGAAATTGGGTACCAAAAATCAAAAATTAATCTATGTTTGTAAGGAAATGAGCATTTATACAAGGCACGAGAAACAAGTTCAAACTCATGGTACCTTGATAGTGGATGCTCAAGACACATGACCAGAGACAAGAGCCGATTCATAGAACTTAACGACAAAAATGAAGGAGATGTGACTTTTGGTGATAATTCAAAAGGTCATATTGAAGGTATAGATACAATAAATAATACCTCTTCCATACAAATTCAAAACGTTTCATATGTGAATGGGTTAAAGCATAATCTATTGAGTATTAGTCAATTTTGTGATAAAGGATACAATGTTTTATTTGAAACAAATGGTTGTAAAGTCATTGACATTGCATCTAATCAGATTATACTTATTGGTTATAGAATAGAAACATATATATGGTGCATTTAGATTCATTAAATATGACTAATTTATGCCTAGTTTCTAAGGATGAATATGATAGTTGGTTATGACATAGGAGACTAGGACATACTAGCATGAGTGTTCTACAACGACTAATTCAAGGAGATTTAGTAAGAGGGTCGCCAAAGCTAAAATTTGATAATGATAAAATCTGTGATGCTTGTGCTAAAGGAAAACATAGAAGAGCCTCCTTTAAGTCCATTAATGATGTATCATCTAGTAGAGAATTACAATTGACCCATATAGATCTTTTTGGGCCAATTAGAACTATTAGCTTGGGTGGAGTATTGGTATATGACTATTCTAGATATACTTGGGTTCTATTCTAAAGTACTAAAGATGAAGCATTAGAAAAATTCATCACGTTTTCAAAACTAATCCAAAATGAAAAGGTTACCCTATAACTAGTGGTAGGAGTGATCATGGTACTAAATTTGAAAATCTTGGATTTACTGAGTTTTGTAATTCTAATGGTATTAACCATAATTTTCAGCACCTAGAACCCCTCAACAAAATGAAGTTGTTGAGAGGAAAAATCGAATTTTAGAAGAAATGGTTAGAACCATGATTTGTGAAAACAATTTGCAGAAATATTTTTGGGCGGAAGCCACAAATACCACTTGTTATGTTATTAATCGAGTAATGATTAGGCCAATTTTGAAGAAAACTCCATATTAACTTTTCAAAAATAAAAAGCCTAACATTATCTATTTTCATCATTTTAGATGTAAATGTTTTGTTTTAAACAACGGTAAAGAAAATCTTGGCAAATTTGATGCTAAAAGTGATGAAGGAATTTTTCTGGGTCATTCCTTAAATTTTAAAGCTTATCGGGAATTTAATAAAAGAACTTTAGTTGTAGAAGAGTCTATACATGTTATTTTCGATGATAATCCCCTTTCTGAGGAAGGATTCTTGTGTGAATGGTGATGTAGGTATTATAAACACAAATGACGTTAGACATAACGTTGGAGAACCATCATCAAAGGAAGAAACAAAAGATGAGGAAACTCATGATGTTCTCGAGAATCCAACCATTGAAGAAAGGGAAGCTCTTACCCAAGAGAATACAACTATGTCAAGGATGGTGAGATAATAGGTGATCCATCCAAAGGTGTAACAACTCGATCTTCTCTTAGAAATATTTGTAATTATGTTGCATTTATATCATGCATAGAGCCTAAGAATATTAAAGAAGCATTAAATGATGAACATTGGATTATAGCTATGCAAGAAGAGTTAAATCAATTTGAGAGAAGTAAAGTATGTACATTAGTTGAAAGGCCTAGTAATAAATCTACTGTAGGTACTAGATGGGTATTTAGGAATAAGCTTGATGAAAGTGGTAATATAGTGAGAAAAAAGGCTAGACTTGTTCCTCAAGGCTATACTCAAGAAGAGTGCATAGACTATGATGAAACATACGCCCCGTAGCTAGAATGATAGCAATTAGAATGTTATTAGCATTTTCATGCTTCAATGAATTTAAATTATATCAAATGGATGCTAAAAGTGCATTTTTAAATGGTTTTATAAAAGAAGAAGTGTATGTAGAACAACCTTCTAGTTTTGAAGATTCAAAATTTCCAGATCATGTTTTTAAATTGACAAAAGCACTTTATGGTTTAAAACAAGCTCTTAGAGTTTGATATGAAAGATTGTCAAACTTTTTGATAGAAAAAGGTTTTTCAAAAGAGAAGGTTGACACTACATTATTTTTAAAGCATAAAGGTAAAGATTTATTAGTAGTACAAATTTATGTTGATAATATAATATTTGGATCTACTAATGATGTTCTTTGCCAAGAATATTCTAAGCTAATGCAGAGTGAATTCGAGATGAGCATGATAGGGGAGCTCTCATTTTTCTTGGGACTCCAAATCAAGCAAAGAAAAGATGACATCTTCATCAATCAGCTAAGTATGTCAAGGATATGCTCAAGAAGTTTGGATGGAAAATGGGAAACCTCATGCCACTCCAATGAGCTCTTCTACAAAACTTGACAAAGATGAAGGAGGTAAATGTGTGGATATTAAATTGTATAGTCAATGATTGGCTCTTTGCTTTATCTAACCACAAGTAGACCAGACATTATGTTTAGTGTGTGCTTATGTGCTAGATTTCAATCATGCCCTAAGGAATCACATTTACTAGCTGTTAAGAGAATCTTTAGATACCTTAAGAACACTCCTAGTTTAGGACTTTGGTATCCTAGAGACTCTAGATTTAGCTTGAAAGCCTTCTCTGATGCGAATTATGGAGGATGCAAAATAGATAGGAAAACACCTTCGGTACTTGCCAATTCCTAGGAAATATATTGATTTCATGGTTTTCAAAGAAACAAAATTATGTTGCATTATCTACCATTGAAGCGGAATACATTTCAACTGGTAGTTGTTGTACACAAGTTTTATGGAAGAAACAACAACTTTTAGATTATGGAATTGAAGTTAGTACCATACCTATCAGGTGTGACAATACTAGTCCTATTTGTCTCACTAAATATATCATCCAATACTCTAGAACTAAGCACATTGAAATTAGACATCACTTCATTAGAGATCATGTCGCTAAAGAAGATATAGTTCAAGAATATGTTGACACTTTGCATCAATTAGCGGATATTTTTACAAAACCTTTAGATAAAGAAAGATTTTAGACACTTAGGAGATAATTAGGTTTGACTGACCTATCTTCACTTAGTGTTTAAAATAATTTTAGCACTTTTAATTAGTTTTGAAAAATGTTTATAAAAACAATATTTTTGATTGCATTATTTGCTAATAATTAGGGGGAATTTATGATTCTTAGTGAAAAATAATTATATGTTCAAATAATGTTTAATGATTTGATTTGATTGATTGGACATAGTTTATTTTCAATATATGAGTTGCCAATACCACTAGAGTTAATTAATTTAGCATTTTGAGTGTTTTAAAATGGATTTTCGACATTTTAGTGCATAATGCATCGATACACTAGACAGTGCATCAATGCATCCCTTGAATGTGCATCGATACACCATGAAGGTACACCGATACATTTCTTGAATGTACATCGATGCACTCTGCTGTGCATCGATACACTCATCGGGTTTTTGGGTTTAAAAGTTTGATTTCTTCCTTATTTCAAAAACCCCAAACCTAAACACACTCACATATGCCCCTCTCTCTCACCCAAATCTCTCTATTGCTTCAAATCAATGATTTTAAATCGGATTTCTCTTGAATTTTATCTCCAAATCCTGCTACTATCATTAATCAAGTGCAAACAACATCTGATTCTCACAAAATCTGAATTTTCAAGGTAATATTTCAAAAACCTCTGTTTTATTGATTTATAAACTTAGGACTAGTTTTGATTAGTTCTGGTTGAACCAAATATTGGACATTGATTGTTTAGTGATTGGAATTTATTTTATGCAACTAATTTCATAAAAAACACAAGATTTTTCAAAGATTTTCAAAATTTCGAAATATAACAATTTTCCTATTTTTCGAAAATTGTTGTTTTAATTGATGTTTTTGGTTCGATTATGTTGTTTTCATGAAAACAATACATATTATGATTTTAAAACATTAGTTTCCAAATAGTTTTCAAAACTTTGCCCATTAGGATTCGATTTAGAGAACCTTGAAATAATGAGGACTCAATTGAGTTTTGGGATTGATTGAAATTGCATACATGTGTTTTAAAATTGCAAGTATCCATCCTATTCCGATTTCTTAAACCATGTCAAATCTTAAACGACCTAGGACATCGTCTAGTCGTTCAAGTCAAAACGACCTCCTATTCCTCCACCTAATCCAAATCCAAATCCAAATGACCCAAATATGACTATTCTTAACTCTTGTTTCAATGTACCTGGTCGTAGACAAGATCTTTATCATAGGTACCGTACTTTCTTTGAGTCATACTAAATTCGGAAAAAGTGTATCCCTTCGATCCAAGCAATGGAAGATATGAATTTTCAATATATTCCACTCTTAAATCCTGAAAGTTTGATAAACTCTTTAAACTTCAAACCTATTTTTTTATCATCAATTAGTCCACATCTTCTATTCAAATGCGATATGTTTCCAAAACGAGCGTCAAAACAAAACCATAGGAATTTGATCCTATCTTTTAGGTCAATTTTTTATTGACTCTGACACGATTGTTACCCATTTTGGACTAGATAACTTAGGTTTATATAATGAAAAAGAGACTGTGGCATCACCCTATAAGTCTAAGGATAATGTTAGTACCTTAAGCTCTCATCACGATCGATTTCTACATTTGATGATCTCTTGGTGGTTTAGACCATCCTGAGGTAGGTATTCCTCTCTTAGGATCATAGATATATGGTGGATACATTGAATCCAACATAATAAGAAAATAAATTTGCCACATATCATTTTTAGTGAATTAGTAGATATCGTAAACAATGTTCCTTCTAAGAATATATAAACTTTAGTTTATGGTTGTCTTCTGAGTAATTTGTTTATCAAACTTGGTCTTAGGCTTAGTCTTGATATTCCCATCCCTCTCCAGAACCAACTCAATCTCACTTCATTAAAGAAACCGGTAGAAGACAATGATCCAGAGCTTCAACAACTCATGCAAGATATTGATGATATTGATGATGAAGCACCTAAGGACGTGCCTGCACCGCAAGAGGATCAAGTGCCTCCATACTTTCGATCTTTCTTGGAGATATTTGATCTAAGGTTTGCGTCCATTGAGTCCCATTTGACTGCTATGGGGGCTCAATAACGGAAGATGAACGAACATTTAGATGTGCTCACACTCAAGATGTGAACATGTTATCCTCCTCCTCCTCCCGATCCTCCTATGGATTAGACCTTGCCTTGCCCTGTTTTGTTTTTGCTTGGATTGAACATTTTGATGTTTTGGATTGTTATGGATGATGGTTGTTTAAACTTGAATGTTGTGGATGATTGAACTTAATATATATATATATATATATATATATATATATTTGGTTTAGTGTGAATTTTCATTTTGAGCTTAATGTTTATTAGTTTTCCATCATTTACATATTAGTTGCATTATGACCAATTACCATTACACATTTGATTATGAATATTGATTTATGAAATTAATGGCTAACCTTTCTCTTGATTGTGATCTTAGCAGCTTAAGTTATATTTATTTAAAATCAATTGGCTAAATTTTTAGAGTCTTGTTTTTAACTAAACTCTTCATAGAGTCTTTTTGGATTAATAAAAAAGGGGATAAAGTTGTGTTATAGTAAGGGGAGTAATTTTACAAAATTGATTTCAAAAATTATTTTTCAAATAAAATCTTAAAATTACTCAAGTGTTTTGTTATATAAAAAAGGGGGAGATTGTTGAAAACATTTTGATGTTTTGATATAACAAATTAAGTATAAATGAATTTTAAGATTTACATCATTTTCAAAGTATATTCGATTCAATTATTCGAATATCAAAATATTAATTCAAGTTTTTCAAAGTTCAATTTCAATCCTTACTAAAGTGAAAAATTATGATTCATACTTAAAATATTTTTGAAACAATTTTTACAAGTATTTCGAACCAAAATCGATCCAAAAATCAAATTTACAAAGTGATGTACCGATGCACTACATTGATGCACACCCATTTCAAATGGATTTTGTGTACCGATGCACATGCCATGCATCGATGCACTCTTGAATATTTTGAACATTGAATGCATTTTGTGTACCGATGCACAGACCATGCATCGATGCACTCCAGGCTCTTTTCAAACATTGAATGTAATTAGTGCACCGATGCACCCCTAGTGTACCGATGCACTAAGTCTTATAACGGTCGAAATATTTGAATTTTACACATAGTGTACGATGCACCTTGGCTATGCATCGATTCACCATACGCTCCCAATCGTTTTACTAATTGTTTTCACATCATAACGGCTCTATTGACTCCACTAATGATCCCCAACGTTCAGAAGTAATCCAATGAGTATTCAAACAAGCTTAGGAGCCATCGATCAACAAAAATTTAAGAAAAGAAGCTAGAGAATCAAAGAGAAAGCATCAAACCTCATGTTTGAGCATTTCAAGCCTATTTTTCATTCAATATTTTGCTTTCAAGAACACCATTTGTGCTCTATTGTATTTTTTAGTGTTCTTTCTTTGTTCTATAATTGTGCAAATAACTTACCTTGTGAGGCTTTCTTGTAAGTTTGCAAATTTGTGTATTTATCTTTAGGAGAGAGTGTTCTAAAGAATTTAGGGTATAATTCTTGAGGGATTTGTAAGGTTGCTCTTTGTCCTCAAAAGAAAGAACAAATTAGTGAATTTGTTGTAAAATCCTTAGTGTGGATAGCTAAGGTACTGGACATAGGCTTTGGTTGAGAAAGTCGAACCACTCTAAATCTCTGTGCAATTATTTTCAATTTTCTGCAAAAGCTTCCACCAAAAGTTTTTACCAATTCACCCCCTCTTGGCCAATTCGTCGATCGATTAACTCAACATGAAGCAATATAAAACATATCTATAATGTACTCCCTCTTATGTCCTTGACTTTTTACTTTATAGACATCAAATAAGTCAAAAGTGATCTCATTTAAACCTATTATTTTTTGGGAAAACATCTCTCAATTTCTCCAAGAAAACCATTAGCTTTAGTAATCTTTTTCATATTATGTGTCCCTAAAGGCTTCCAAATATTGTGCTCCATGACCACTAGACTTATGCAATTTGAACAAATTTCACCTCTTAAAATCTAATTAAGGATGTTATCCCCCATAAGAGGTGAAAATTGTTCTTTTCTTAGTGCAAAGTCTATGTTCATAGAACCAAAACCTTATTTAAGTGTATTTTTTCGTTCCTTAAAATTTGTCCCATAAGCATGATAATAAAATTGATACTAGAAGAAATTCTGACAACAAAAGAACTAGATGAACAAAATAAACAAGCTCACATAAGAAAACAATAAATTCAAAATAATGGCTAATTCCTACCACAAGATACCAAACACTACATTAATATCAAGTCTTTGGATGGTAATATTAACAGTAAACAATACTCTTGTTGTAGTAATCAAACATGCATAAGCTATGTCGAACAAAAGATTAATCTTTGGACTAATGTAATGCCCACATAAAAAATTCCTTATAATTGTCACATGTTATTACCACAAGTGTCGCTTGAAATTCAGCCAAATGTTAACTTTCCTTTGGGCCAATTAATAAATACATGAATCACAAGAAACACATAATCATCTTGATATTCTAAATAACTCAGTCTACACAAAAAAGCTCACTTTGGCGACATTATATTTCATCTAATCTATCAAAATATTAGACATAGCCATAATATGAATAAATTTTTAAAAATATATATATATTCTATTAATCTAAATCAAAAATGAAAAATCGAATTGAATATATATATATATTGTTAATAAAACCATATAAATATTGTCAATCAATCAATTTCTCTTAATTTATCTATAATTAAATTAAAAGAAACCCAAAATAATAATAAATTTGAATACACTTACACCTTATCTCAAGATATCCATTAGTATTTCATCTTTAGACAAAATATTCACCGTAAGTGATATCTGACGTGGTAACTAAACACTGATAATAAGAACATGTCAAGTAAAAATCTTCCTTTGGGCCGATTTATTACTTACACATCAAACTGATAATTATCACATGCATATTACCAATGTTGTACATGATTATGTCAATACTAGCATATCCTAAGTTACATGTACATAACCTTTATATTTAAATTTTTTTACATAACAGAGGTCACTTTAACGACTTATTGTTTTAATTAAGCCATCTCAAAATAAATATTAGTATTCAAAATATTTCTATAACAATCAAAAGTCAAAAACTAAAATTTAAGATTGAACTATAATATTCGAAATAACCTAGAATAAGGTTACCTAAAAAGTGCTATCAGAAATAAAAAAAAATAAAGTCTTTGGTTGTTTCTGAAGAATTCCGTAAACAATCATTTAATTTATGGCTTCATAAATCACCAAAAGATAAACTAAATTCAAAACAATCAAATATTCAATCAAATGTCAACCGTGAATACTAATTAATTAAATATTTTATTATCCATAATAATCAAACAATCAAAACTGAATTTTCTGATCACGTCATGATTTCTGAAGTAACCCATAATAAGATTTCTAAACGATGTTATTAGAAACCGAAAACCTAAATCTTGGACTATTTCTCAAGAGTTTATTATTCACAAACTCACCACATTTAAACCAAAAACACAATACAACTAGACATGAGCAGCCACATTAACCAAATTAACAAATATCAATCCCCAAATTTCTTAAACTAACTGATACGAGAATTATAATATGTCACGTTAAAATCTTGATTAAAGCACAAGTCAAACTTTGATCTTTTCAATTGTTATTTGACAGTTGACCAAATCTTAAGTAATCTGTCAATTATGATTGAAACATAATATACGATAATTATGTATAACCATACAAATAACAATAAATCAAATCTTCATAATATTAGTAAAACTAAATATACGAATAACCAAATGCTACCCCTATAGAACAACGATAAATATTTCATAGGATTAGTAAAACCTATCCAACATAATATTTAAAGTTATATAAAATGATTTGTATATGATCGTGTGTAAATATGTGTGATATGAAATGAAATCTATGCAAGCATACACAATCGATGCAGTAACTGAGCACAATCAGACTAACAACCTCACACAATCAGACTTCTAACTGAGCACTTAGGTTGGATTTGCTACAGCAATAAATTATTCTATGCCTATGATGAGCTAAGTATGTTGTGCCTATGCTGCCGAACATGATTTATTAAAGTGTTCCTAAGTTATCTCTAGTAAGGAACCTGATACAACTATTGTCACGACAATTCCTCTCAGCGTAAATAGTGACCCTAACCTATCGATTAAATACTATCCCTTTTAGTCACTTGAAACCCTCTCCTTATCTCTAAGGCGGATTAGAACCTCACCATCCCGGATTAGTTCCCTTGTTCACGTAGATCTAACCTAACTCTCTCGATATTAGGTATCAACTCCTAGAAAAATGGTTATCTCTCGAAAGCTCTTACAACTAGGAATATTATGTCAAGGCACCAGACAATCTCTCGAAAGCTCTTACAGTGCTAAAGAATAAGATTAAAACAGTGAACAAAACAACAATAACATAAATATACTTATCATCCATTAAACATAAAATAAAGTATCATCCAAACATTTCTAACACCAAATAAAATAGTTCATGCTGTAGCTAAAATCATCCCAAAGTAGTCATTAAGTACAAGCCCTTAAAAGATAAGAAATGAAGAACAAGGAGAAGGAAACTCCCAAAAACTGAGTTGTTGCCATGACATCATACCATCACCATGACTACTACTCCAGCATGCTAGGATCTCTCGAGGGCCTAACCGCTACTCCAGCGAAGCCCGGCTATGGAGGACACCAAGGAAAGACGAGAGGGGACAGTAGAGAAGTTGTTGCAGACGCCTTTTTAAAGCTTTTAGGGTAGGTGAGAGTGGAGATTTTTTAAAATGGTGGGCTTAATGTGCTATTTATAGTGGGGAATTTCTAGGGTTTAGTGCCCTTGAAATTTCCCCAACTACCTTTGAATTCATGCAAATTTCATGAATAATATGGAAATTGGCATTTGTCCCAAATCCTTGGTAGGGGAAGAGGTTCACGTGATGTGCAATGGACAGTTGGCCACGCGAGTTAGTAATTTTGTCTTTTACTGCATCACACTTACAAGATAAAACTTGTCGTGACGAAAAATTCCTCACGGTCATCGTCTTCAGTTCCTTTGGCCCTCGTATAAAAATTTGCCTTAGAAAATATTTTCCTCCTCGATCATTTCATATCACTTGCATCATCACAGACAACACACAACCATTCTCATCAGCAACATCAATTTTATCAAACAAACTTTGTCGCGGAAATACTTTTCCACCACATGCAATGAAATGTCCTAAATGCAACTATATGCAACTAAAATGCTATGACAACGGCTTTTGGACGAACAATAATTTAAGTAAAAAGACCTAAATATAGTGTTTTTACGGAGTTATCAGTATCTCACGATAGTATGAATATAAGAAACAATTCAACGAGGGATTTAAAAAATGGAACTACAAACATGCCCTAAAAACAATTATAATTTATAACAATATCATAATGTTTGCATAGGGCAATATCAAATCACACAAATACTAAATAATTCATTAGGGTTTATAAATCCACAAACAGTGAACTAAAACGAATGATTGAATGTATTCAATGAATATACAGAAACATAAAATCCAAATTATAAAAGAAGATAACTTAATCGCCTAATATATTAGGGTACATGTAATTCGTAAATGAAGTAAATAATAGGGTAGCCAAATTATTATGCGTAAGGCAGGTTTAAAAAGCAATTTTCGATTAATAATTTAAAGATTCTCAATGATTCAACCTGATCTGACTCTGGTCCCACTTGTTAGAACCGAAATCATAATAAATATGAACAACAACCAGAATCTAATCACGCCAAATCATCAAGAATAAAATTCTAGAATGCGGAAGTGTACCTAAATTAATTGATAGGTTGAAATCCTTGAATCTTTCTTTAGTAATCTTCCAAGAAGATATAGTTTCCTTAAGTCTAAACTCTCTGACAGAGATAAAAGTAAATACGAGATTGTCAATTTCTTAGGGACCATAACTCCATTATATAGATGATTTAAGAATCGGTTATTATTTGTACTTATAACTCTGCCTCTCATCGAATTATAAATACAACTTTAATAATATTTATACTTATATTTCCATGACACTTCTAATACCTTATGACTTTATAACATAATTTGTTATTTAATTTATGTCATATTTTATAATAACAATATACATTAAAAATATCTGCCCATAATTATGGATTTTAATCCAACAACATCCACATGAAGATCGAAAAGCTCATCCGCATGGTTCATAAAAGCCTGACTGCTCAATACCAATGTCTCTAGACTTATCCTATCGTAAATTTTCACAATGGGAGCGAGTTATTTGATGATAACTCCAATCATTGACTTCGCCGAGTTATTGTAACCAAGGTAACATCACAAAACAGAACTCTCACAGCAATGCTTTATATGAAAAACTATTGCAATTTAAAAGATTTTTTTAATTTGAATATTAATAAGATAATTACTCTTGAAATATGTCAATTTAAACATGCATTTATTATCTTTTTAACTTTGAATATTAAAGATAATTATATACTTTTTGTATATTTCAAATTAAAATAATATATATTTAAGTTTGAATGGTAAAAAGAATTTACCTTTTGAATAATTCAAATTAAATTATATTAGTATTTGTTTAAAGTTAAATATTAAAAGATATCTGATTGGAATAAATCTATCTTGAAAATCCCCTATAAATAGCGAGTTGCTAGGTTAAACAAAATTTTTAACAAGTCAAAAAAAAAAAGTTTCACAAGTTGAATTCTAAATAAGTTTTCATCATAAATTTCAAGAATTTCTCTTAACTTGAAAATTGTTTCTCTTCCGCTAATTTTTTTGTGATAGTCAAGGGCAAGGATAGTTTGTGATATCTACTATTGTGCTATTGTAGCTGATTATCTAATTGTTGTATCATGGGAGACAAATGACCAATGAACTCGAGCACTAAAGGAGTGGTCGAAAATCTATCTTAAAGAATTTGTGTAACGACATATCTCAATTGTTTTCGATCACAAGATCAAAATAAAAAGGAGTATTTTTTATTTATTTTTTATTTGGTTTTAAGAAGTTTAACTTCTTTTATTTGTTTTTTCAGTATTGATTTCGTCTCAGATTGTTATTTTGATTGTTCACAAAGTAAACTCGTTCTATCGCTTTATCCCTTTGATTTTATAATGATATTATTTTATTATTATTATTTTTTACATTATTAATGCAACTTTTCTAACAGAAACAAGGGGGAAATAGTCAGGATCCCCATTTTGATAATGTTTTTTTATCAATAAGTTCGTTCGCAAGCTACATATTTTTTTTCAAGGCAATATAACTTGAGTTAAAATCTCAAAACAAATCCCATGATTTCCATGGCAACAGAAAGAAGAAGCCACCACTTGCTCTCCAAATGAAAGCTGCTCATTCTCAAGATTAAAAAATTGTTTGATTTAGCCGCTTCATGACGTTGTTAAAAAGTTAACGGTGAAGTGACTAAAAAGTTAACTTGAGTTAACAAAATTAATGTTAAATAGTTAATGTTGTTATAAAGTTTAGTTATTAAATTGAAAATTTTTAAAGTAAATTGAGTGAAATAAGATATAGAGTAAATTCAGTTACTATATTTATAATTGACTCTTGTTAAAATTTTTAAAATTGATTCTAAGAGCCCGTACAAGTAAGTTACTATCACTGCAACTCTGCAACTATTCGCCTAACAACGAAGCAAGTATGCTTGTGGTTTCTTTCTTTCTATTTTTTTTAATGATTTTATTCAGTTCATTTTTTCTGCCCTTTTATTTTCAAGATCTAGTCCTGATTAATTTATATTGACCCGTATCTTACGATTAGTTTTAACCATTGAGTCTTTAAGTGGAGATTTTTTGCATATATAATGACTTAAACAAGGTCTGCTTAAATAATATCCAATTGATTACTATTTGAATCAACATTGTTGATATAATTCTTATTTTCTTTAAAACTCGACCTATATTTTAAAAATTTTAAATTATTCAAAATATTTATAACTTTTTAAATTAATTTTTTTAAATAAATTCAAATTTATAAAATTATAAATTAAATTAATAAAATTAATTTTTTAAATCGAGTAAAATTTTAGGTGTTATTATATAAAAAAACCCAATAATTTATTTTATTAAAAAATACACCTATTAGCCTATTTGTTAGAAAAATATCCCCCAAAGTGCACACGTCAGACTAACTCGAGTCCTACTAAACACGCGTTAAGGCCTCGCTTTCTACAAGGCGCGATTATATTCCTACGTGGACACACTTTTCAGAGACACAGTTTAATATTGGTATTTAATACCTCGTGTTCTGCGCAACGTGAGGTTCTCGAGATATTAAATTGTCCCGAGAAATTTAATGTGAATGGTATTCAACATACCTCACATTTTTCAAGGAACGAGGTATGATGTTTTCCATCCCATATCATGCGTGCTTATAGGTATATTCGAATTTATCTTTTAGTTGAGGCCAATATCGATGCATACGAGATACCGTAAGCGGGTTAAAAAATTGCGTTGAAAATGGTTCCAAAGCTTGTTTTGTGCATGAAGAAAATGCTTAAATGGTTTGGTAGGTATATTCGAGGGGGTTTGGTAGTTAATATGAAAAATTCCATAATTTATAAGAGTAGAAGTGTAGTATTGTAACTTATCTATTAATTGAGAGTAATATCGGCACATGCGAGACATTGTATCAGGGTAAAAATCGCATTCAAAATGGTTCTAAAGCTTGGATTTTTACATGAAGAAGATGCTAACATGGCTTGATAGACATGTTCGGGGCAGGGTGAAAATCATATTGTTGAAGGATAACTTAAAAAAATTATATAATAAAGCTTAATTAATAACTTAAACAAATGTTAACATTATATTCTATTGGATTATATATTTAAAACATAAAAATGTGTTCGTTTAGAATAAACTAATCAATTCGAGGGCGTGATCGATTAGAACATTTGTTCTTCGAGTGTTCGAGATTCCTACAAATACTACATAGCTTCAGTTGTCTCATTCTTTCTCAATGTTCGACCAAATCCTTGTCACAATAAATCCTCCATGAGTGTGGATGACCTTTTTGTTGGGTGTTGTAGTGCAAAATCTAGACCGTATTGTAGGTTCATCATCAACCGCTTCTGGATCCCTTTTGTTTCTAATAGGAGGAACTCATACTGCTGCACATTGAATATGGTTTCTAGTAAGTACACGCGATCAACGAATTGCATGTAGTCAATATGTATAGAAGAACAAGTTGTAATGACGTGTGGACACGTGTATTCGAATGTTTGGAACATTCCACAATCGCATATTCTGTCATATAGATTGATAGCGTATGTGTTGTGCTATATTCCTTCGAATGGCCTTGAATATTCCAAAACACGAGAGAGCATGTCACACTCATCGTGTTTGAGTTGTCACACCCCAATTTAGGGGTCAAATTATAAGTTTTCGAAACTTATAGTTAGTTTTAGAATGTGTAAGAAATTAGGGACCAGCCCTGAATTTACCCATTTTTCTTATCTGTTGAAAAATAAATTCCCCTCCCCCGTGCAATCTGTTTTCCCATAATTTTTTTCCTCAATTTGCTTCCCCGTTATCCCTCCTTTAAAGTTCTGATTCTCCACAATCCAGCCACCGTTTGTCGATTTGAAACCACCAATAGACTCACCATTGAATGAAGAACAAAACCCGACCTCAATCCTGTCGTGAATCAGCGTCATTCACTGTAAAACTCAACCAGAAGCTTCGTCGGTTTTAACTCGATCGTCTTAGTCTTTCGTCGATTTTGGTCAATCCAGCCACTCGTTTATCAACCTCCTAAACCATCGAACTCACTGTAACCGTGCGCTCAAAACCAGACCAAAATCATCGCGTCGTAGTTGCTCTATCGTCCTCACTAACCGATCATCGTCGGATAAGTTGGTACGTTTTAAAATTCTACAATTTGTTATGATTTGATGAAAATAACACTTGCACGAGACTCCCGAGGTGTCGATCTACAAATATGGAAAATTTCATGTCAAACCGACGAATAGAGCGACCACACGCGTCGCCCCTTGCGCATGGCGTCATCTACCAGTAGTTAACCGACTGAACCGGCTGGACCGGTCCGGTCCAAGTCGAGTCGTTGAGTCGCCTAGTAGTTGACCGCCATTGACCATTGACCGGCCGTTGACTTTTTTGAGTATAATTATCCTGATGTTTTTCGACGTCCTTAGTCCATTTTTAGGTCCGTTTTGCCAAATTCGAACCCGGTAGGGTATTTTTCACTGATTAATCACTCGATTCGATCCGATTTTTTTTACAATTAAGCTCTGTTTTTAATGAAATTTATGTTGTTATGTATTTTAGGAATTATTGGAAGTTGAATTAAAGATCGAGGGTGTTCAAATAGAATTTAAATGGCCGATATGTATGACACAGAAATTGAGGTAATACATTACTACCTTTTCATGCTTATGGAACATGTTGGTATTGGTAAATGCATGAATAAGAAACTGTTTGATCTCATATGTGTAGTTAGGTAATTCCTACACACGATACGAATGCAGTCAGTAAAAAGTAGATAATTGAATAAAATTATGATGGCTGTACAAGAAATTAGAAGTTTGATAAGGAATAATTTCAAGTTCAAAGATTATTCGGAAAAGCACTTAACTGTAGGGTCTCTAAATTCGATTTATCATTGTTAAGAGTTTTAATACTGAAGTTACCTAGTTAAGGAATTACGAAAATGCCCTTGAGAGGTAAAAATAGTCCGAGTTGACACTGAATGAGAAATTACCCTAAGAATTTGTACCTAGCCTAATAAATTACATATTTAGTTATTAAGATTCTTTCTTTGTATAGAAAATTCCTGATAACCTATTTGTAACATCTGAGAAGGAACTTGACCCAAAAATCTATGAGTTATGAGTAAATATCTGAAGAATAATTTTTCGAATGTGCTCTTTTGTCAGGACTGTTTGAAAGGACTCAAATAGATGTTATGTTTGAATTAATAATAAGATCGGACGGAAGGAAATGATTGAAAAACCTGGATCTGTAAAATGATCAAAATACCCCTAGAAAGGAAATGATCCAAATACCCCTAGAATGGAAATGATCCAAGAATATCACTAAGCCTAGGAATGATTGGATATCCTCAAGCTCTTAAATAACTGGAATAACGTTGAGCACTAAAATAACCAAAATACCCTTATGGTCTAGACTAAGTAAATGTCTTGGATTAATTAAGGAATCCAAAAAAACATGGGTGTTGTATTACCTTTAAAAGTTATGGAACATAACTTACGTGAGTTGATCAACCTTAATAATATGTCAGTACCAGAATGGCATATATATAACTTGAAAGTGTGTTCGTCTTCTCAAGTTTGGATGGATGATAATTCTGTAATTACTCAACTCAACTCTAGATCGCATTCAGTACTAAGAAGTGGATATTCGAGGATTAAGTAAGTGATTTGGATAAGTCTGGGAACTCGGATGAACTTACATGATGTATCATCCCTATGGGTTATGAACCACAAATCAAGTACGTCGACATTTCTTGATATAGTTGAAACGTGAGAATGAAATAAAGACCATTGGAATATTTGTTTTTCTCCTTAAGATATATTCAGCTATGATTTTGAAGTTGATCTATGGACAAGAATTTTTAGTATTAAAGAGTGAATACCCTTGAAGGGCAATGAATTGACCAGTCGACAAGCATCAGTTCTGGAAGTTGTTCAACTCAAGTTGTTTAATAATACGATCAATCGACATATATTGTAAAAGTTATGAATCTTCATTTCTTCCTTATCAGCTCAAATCACTATGAATTCTCCAAAAAAAATCTAATACCCAAAATGCTTCTGATTTTCCTGAATAATAGAATTACTTCATCATATCTAAAAACACAAGATAACATATTCTGATCTCCTAAACCCATTCATTCAAAATATTTCCCTCTGAACTGAAAGCTTACTGTCTGTTACTATCTGAGATATCATTGGGACCTCATTTAGTCTAAAAATTGTAGATGTCTGAACCAATAAGAAAATATATGTCTATCAGTATATGCACGTTCTTCAGCATCATCTGGTAGCATTGTATTACTGAGCTTCCCAAAGCTCACTCTGTCGTTCACCTTTTCAGGTTGCAAGAATCCTATCAGTGCATCTATCGACATCAGTAAGGGAATTCTTCCGGTGTTGCTTGCAGAGTATGGTACATGTGATTAGGGGTATTGTAGTTTGTATTTTGTTTTTATATCCGATTCTGAAAATCTATTTTATTTCTGAATACTGATAATTTTATTTTGTATTCATAAATCATTTTATGAGTTTACATGTTTTAATAAAAAAATTAATATTTTCTAAGATTTTTACGGTGGGTCGCTCTGGTGGCCCTAATGTGACACCCCGGATCGGGTCACCCGCATCGGTCTAAGGGGGTTTACATTTAGTGGTATCAAAGCTTAGGTTGAGTTAAACATTTCAAGATTGACCGGATGGTCGAATGTCAAAATATGTTTGATCAGTACATGCCCCTAGACTACAATAGTACCTCTTTGAGTCGGAACTCCAAGGTCGAGTTCTTCTCTGTAATGAGCTAACTTAAGTTTTCTATCTGTTAGGGCTCTACCTCTGCATAAATGACTATCAATAATGTATGTCTAAATTTTGTAAAATATCTCACGAGTAATGTGAGAGTTACTTATCCGAAAACTTTTGACCCGACTCTAAAATGGAATTAGGATATGTTACCGCTTTAAGAACCTATTCTCGTAACCCAGACTGAATTGATTCCACAAGGATAAATTTGTTCTGATTCTTTTATTGGAATGAGGGAGAGTTTTGATGAAAATGTATACTCAGCTAGTTAAAGATTAGTATATGACCTGTACTTCTGTAAAAGCTACTAGAAGATATAGAAGAACTGATAGAAGCCTCATTTCTGTAATTCTGTGACATGAATGAATTTCGAGGACAAAATTCTTTTAAGAATGGGAGAATTGTCACACCCCAATTTAGGGGTCAAATTATATGTTTCTGAAGCTTATAGTCAGTTTTAGAATGTGCATGAAATTCAGGGACCCAGTCCTGAATTTACCCATTTTTCTTATATGTTGAAAATAAATTCCCCTCCCCCGTGCAATCTATTTTCCCATAATGTTTTCCCTAATTTCCTTTCCTGTTAACCCTCCTTTGAAGCTTTGATCTCCACAACCAACCGCTGTTCGTAGATCCAAAACCACCAATAGACTCACCATTGAATGGAAAACAAAACCCGACCTTTATCTTGTCGTGAATCGGCATTGTTAGTCGTAAAACTCAATCGAAAGCTTCGATTTTAACTTCATTGTCGTTGGTTTTTCATCGATTTCGGTCGATCTGGCTACCCGTTTATTATACCTCCTACACCATCGAACTCACCATCAATGTGCGCTCAAAACTTGACCAAAATCATCACACCGTTGTGGTTCCATTGTCCTTACTAGTCCATCACCGTCGGATAAGTTGGTACGTTTTAAAATTCTACAATCTGTTATGTTTTGATGACAATAACACTTGCACGAGACTCCCGACATGTTGATCTATAAATCTGGAAAATTTCATGCCGAAACAATGACCAGAGCCGCTGCTCGCGTCGCCCTCTTCGCGTGGTCGTCGTCTACCAGCAGTTAACCGGCTAGACCGATCCTGTCCGAGCTTAGCAGAGCCGAGTCGTTGAGCTGCCTACGAGTTGATCGTCGTTAACCAGACCATTGACTGTCGTTGACCGACCGTTCACTTTTTTTTAGTACACCTATCTGATTTTTTGACGTCCTGAGTCCATTTTTTAGGTCTGTTTTACCAAATTCAAACCCGATAAGTTGTTTTTCACTAATTAATCACATGATTCAATCCAATTTTCACAATTAAGCTCCATTTTTTATGAAATTTTTGTTGTTATGTATTTGAGGAATTATTGAAAGTTGAATTAAAGATCGAAGGCATTTGAATGGAATTTAAATGGTCGATTAATATGGCATATAAATCGAGGTAATACATTACTACCTTTTCATGCTTATGGAACATGTCAGTATTGGTAAATGCATGAATAAGAAATTGTTTGATCTCATATGTGTAGGTAGGTAATTCCTACACTCGATACGAACGTGATAAAAAGTCGATAACTGAATAAAATTTTGATGGCTTGTAGAAGAAATTACAAGTTTGATAAGGAATAATTTCAAGTTCAGAGATTATTTGGAAAAACACTTAATTCTAGGATCTCTAAATTCTATTTATCATTGTTAAAAGTTTTAATACCGAAGTTACTTGGTTAAGGAATTACGAAAATGCCCTTGAGAGGTAAAAATAGTCCAAGTTGACTTTAAATGAGAAAGTACTCTAAGAATTAGTACCTAGCCCGATAAATTACAGATTTAATTGTTAAGATCCTGTCTTTGTACAGAAAATTTCTTATCTGAGAAGGTACTTGACCCGAAAATACCTGAAGAATAATTTATTGGTGCTCTTTTTTCATAACTGTTAGAAATGAATCAAATAGATGATAAGTTTGAATTAATAATAAAATCGGATAGAACGAAAGGATTGAAAACACTGTATCTGTAAAATGATCAAAATACCCCTGAATGGAAATGACCCAAGAATATCACCAAGCCCAGGAATGATTGGATATCCTCAAGCTCTAAAATGACTGCAATAACATTGAGTATAAAAATGACCAAAATACCCTTATAACCTAGACTAAGTAAATGTCTTGGATTAATTAAGGAATTCAAACAAACATGGTGTTGTGCTACCTTTAAAAGTTATGAAACACAGATTAAGTGAGTTGATCAACCCTAACGATATGTCAGTACCTGAATAACATAGATATCACTTGAATACGTATTCTTCTTCTCAAGTTTGGATCGATGATAATTCTGGAAGTACTCATTACAACTCAACTCTAGATCACATTCGGTACTAAGAAGTGGATATTCGATGATTAAGTAAGTGATTTGGATAAGTCTGGGAACTTGGATGAAGTTACATGATGTACCATCCCTATGGGTTATGAACCACAAATCAACTACATCGATATTTCCTTATATAGTTGAAACGTGAGAATGAAATAAAGACCATTGGAATATATGTTTGTCTCCTTAAGATATGATCATTAGTGGAGTCAATAGAGCTGTTATTGTGTAAAAACAATTAATAAAATAGTTGGGAGCATATGGTGCATCGATGCATAGGCTTTGTGCATCGGTAAACTATGTGTAAAATTCAAATATTTCGACCGTTGGAAGAATTAGTGCATCGGTACACTAGGGTGTGCATCGATGCATAAATTTGCTTCGATGTTTCAAAAATAGCTGGGGTGCATCGATGCATGACTTGTGCATCGGTGCACAAAATCAATTCGATGTTTTAATAAAATCCAGAGTGCATCGATTCATGGCTGTGCATCGGTGCATAAATTGTATTCGAAATGGGTGTGCATCGATGCTTCAAATAAGTGCATCAGTACATCCCTTTATAAAATTGTTTTTTGGCTTGATTTTGGTTCGAAATACTTTGTGAAAAATTGTTTCAAAAATATTTTAAGTATAAAACACAATTTTACACTTTAGTAAGGATTGAATTTGAACTTTGAAAGACTTGGAGTAATATTTTAATATTCGAATAATTGTATCGAATATATTTATAAAATCTTAAAATTCATTTATCTTAATTTTTTATATCAAAAATCAAAATATTTTCAACAAAAGGTTCGGGAACATTCATGTTGGTATGCTTGAGGCATTTGAATTTATTTCTTGATTTTTATCCTTTCCATGATTGCCATGACTTTGTAAGAATTCTAATTTCCTCATTTCAAGCCCCAATTTTGTTCATTTACAAGCATCTTATAAGTAGGTTAACATAGTTCAAAAGAAAACAAAATTTGTTTTTGGTATTACTTTAAATTGATCTTTTAAAGTGCATGGGACCCGAAGTAGCCCAAAACCTTGATAATTGTGTTCATTTATTAAAGAGTGTATGTCAAGGAATGATATGTGAGTTGAATTCATGTACATAACTACGTGGGGATAGCTATTTGATCCTTATCAAAGACGTCTCTCGGAGATGTTTGGATCATGGAAAATAACAAGTTGATTTTTTGAGAAGAATGAAGATCTTAGAAGCTGTTGAGGCTTATTCTACATCTTAGAAGCCGATAAGGCTTATTCTACATCTTAGAAGCTATTGAGGCTTATTCTACCTCAAATAAGAGTAGTATAGGAGTAAGGGAGATAATCTCTAACCCTTGGAACAAAATCCTGACAGATTAAAAAACTCAAGAGAAGAACTTCTCAAACTTTATTGTGACATCATCAACATCAGTAATAGATCATGAAGCAGGCAGTCACCTCAATAGAAAGGCTTGGGGTTTTTGATAAAACAATGTAAGAGTGCGACCAATCTAGGATGAATTTTGACACCCAAATAGGGATGAGTCATGAAAGTACCCACTTTAGGGCATGACCATAAACCCAAATCATGTTAAGGTAACAAGGTTCAGACCAAGAAGACATTGAGAATGAGTCTCATAACTTGAAGTGTCAGGATCAGACCCTGAATATGAGCATATCTTACCTTGTAAAGAAAATGGATCAAGTATCAACTAACGATAGAATCACAGAAAAACAACTCTGACAGCGCAATTGAGTCAAGGAAAGAAAGGGTCATCACGGTCATATTTCTGATCGTAGCAAGAATTCAAGAGAGAAAGCATTTCCTCCGAATTGAAGTCAAAAAACAAAGACCACAAGATGATCAGGCTGATCTTTAAAAGAATGCAAGCTTGAAATCATAAGTTGGTATACTAATATCTGAGTAAACCCTAGAAAAAAAAGATCAAGGAAAGAATACCTGGTTTTCCACTTTTGAGTCAAAGGAAAACTGAATCAACATTTGTATGTGCATGAGAACATCATTTGCATAGAAGAAAATGCATAACCTTGCATTCACATTTCACATATAAACATATGTTTTTACAGATCTTCCCATGAAAATAGAAGATTCATGATATCAAAATCCCAACAACTAGAAGCTAGAATTCAAACCTCAAATGCAGAGAATCATGTTTAGGGAGGCAGACTCCCATATTCGATGGCTGTGAGACAAGTTTCCACAAGAAAAATCGATATTCAAAGAATACCTTGAAATCCAAATCTTCAAGTATGATTTTTAAAATTTTCAAATATACTAACAAGTGGTAATGTTTAATTTCTAAATTTGATATTCTCAAAGACAAGAGAAGCTAATCGAACTCGATTCAATCTTCCCTAAGTGACAGTGAAGTGAATTAACATCCCCATATTGATTTTCTCTCAAAAATAAGTGAAACAAATCCCTCTCTTTCAAGATTTAATATTCCCTGAGTAACTGTGGAACAATTCTTCCTTGATTCAACCATCCCTAAAGGATAGTGGAATGAATCAACGCCCCCAAATCTGATTTGCCCTCATGAAAAAGTGAAACAGGTCCCTCTCTTTCAAGATTTGATATTTCATGAGTAACAGTAGAACATATATGCCTCGATTCAACCTTCTCTGAGTGATAGTGGAATGAAGCAACATCCCTAGATATGATTTTCCCTAAAAAAGAAGCTGAACATATCTCTCTCTTTCAATATTTGATATTCCTTGAGTAACAGTGGAACAAGTTTGCCTCGATTCAATCTTCCCTTAGTGATAATGAAATAAACCAACGTCCCCAAATATGATTTTCCGTCAAGAAAAAGTGGAACAGATCCCTCTCTTTCAAGATTTGATATTCTCTAAGTAACAGTGGAATGAGTCTGCCTCGATTCAATCTTCCCTAAAGGACAGTGGAATAAATCAACATCCTCATATATATTTTCCCTCAAGAAGAAGCATAACATAACCCTCTCTTTCAAGATTTGATATTCCCTGAGTAACAGTGGAACAAGTCTGCCTTGATTCAATCTTCCCTAAAGAACAACATGGAGTCGACTGGACCAAAAATCATTGTCTCTTCGTCTTTGCCCTTTTCTTGTTAACATAAGAATGGGCAAAAAGGGGGCAACTGTCAACAATAGTTTTCGTCTGGTTATCTATTATTATTATTATTTCTATTATTATTATTAATTTTTATTTTATTTTTACATACCAAAATACAATAAACTCAATCGGGCCACCAATCTGACCCGAGCCAACAGAGTAAACCCGACCCATAAGCAAGTCGGCTCAGTACTGAAGCCCAACAAGTCAAGGCCCAAATCTAACCCTAATCTGTTAGGGTCTCTAAACCCTAGCAGACGCTGCCACTAGAGTCAATCAAATATGCCTCTCATCTCCTCCAATCCTAGTCCAACTTCCACAGTTGTTGCCACCAACTGAGCCCCCTGCTTTGTCAGGAACACAAATCATCACTCAAACAACAAATCCATACTCACACGCCATGCAAAAATCATTTTTTTGTAATGATTGCATATCAAAAAATAGACAAAAATCTGTAAATTCGGGATATATAAGAACCTTGAACAAATCTTGTAAAGTCTCCACTTTCGGTTGGGAAAAAAGCAATAAAACAAAAAAAAATTGAAACAGTCAAAAGGTATTTTTTCTTTGTTTTGTTTTCCATTATTCGAAGCAAAATAAAAGAACAACTACTTGCATGTGAAAAAAAGGGTAGAATAGTTTACCTGAGGGGGGAGTTCGAATCGGAGGGGGCCAATTCGTCATTTTGGATCTTGTGAGGAGGCCCAAAAGTCAAAGGGTCAGGGCTTGTGTTCGGGGTGTTTAGGGCAATTTCTAGGCTAAATTTTGTGTCTAGGGTTGTAGATCTAGGCTTTTAGGGCATTTTGGGTTGACTTGGAAACTCCAACCACCGTGTGCGGTGACCCAAACGGTGACCGACCGAGGGAATTTGAGAGAAACAAAAAACGGGAAAAGGGTTTTTTTATAAATCGGTTGCAAATGAAAAAGAAACATATGTTTGTATATATAGGAAAGTTTCGGGGGAAATCACATTTAGGTCCCTGACTTTAGGCGTGTTTTTGCAGAATGGTCCTGTGTGGGGACCATTTTCATAATTTACCCATTTATGTTTGTACCTTGTAATTTTTTGTTTAATTTCTATTCAGTCCCCGACTTTTAGCGTGTTTTTTCATATTAGTCACCTGTAGAGATTCTTTTGTAATTTATCCACTTTTATACATGTTATATATTTTTTTGTTTAATTTATATTTAGTCCCCTGACTTTTAGCGTGTTTTTTCATTTTGGTCATGTATAGTGACATTTTTAATTTTTTAATGCTTAGGGACTAATTTAGTAATTTCTCCTTTTTTATTTCAAATGTATATTTTAGGCTAGGAAAAATAGAATATTTAGGAAATAGTCCATGTAGTTTATTCATGTTTTTATTTCGAATCCGAATTTGTTTTTTATTTATTTTTATTTGTCCATGCAATTTAAATTTATTTTGATTTAGTTCTCATGTTTTATTTATTTTTATTCTTTGTTATTTTAGCACTTAATATGGAAAATGCTCATTTTAGTCACTTGTATACTTTATTTTATTTTAATTTTGGCATGATGGTCTGATTGTTTATGTTTTAGTCCTATTTTTATTTTATTTTAATTTTTGCATGTTGCTTGCATGATTAGTTGATTTTAGTCCTAATTAATTTTTCATGTTACCCTCATAAGCATCACTTGACTCGAATCGAAATAAATTGACTAAGTGTGATATTCGTTTATTTTAATATTGTCGTAAAGTGACTGACTTGACGTAAAAGAAGGTTACTTTCGATAATTTTAAAGCGAAAGTAAATCCCATTTAGTGACATAAACTAAATTGAAATCATTTTAAAATTAGGGAATTGGGAAAATGAACATGTTCTTTTAATTAATTTCATTAAGAAAATACTATTAGATCAAATCTAAGGTCTCATCTCAAGGTATTTAAATAATTGAACATCATTGTTCTCATTAAATATTGGTAAAATAAATAATTAATTATTTGCTTGATATGCTTTTAATTTGCATTATTTTTTTCATGTGTTTTCCAATGTGTTTTCAAAATAATAACATTCGAATTGATATTTAGAATAATAATATTTTTCATTTTGGTTGGAGTAATAAATGAATGTTTTAAGGCATGAGAGGTCATTTATTCTCGATTAGAAATAATTAGATATCATTGTTTTCTCTCTTGAAATTATTTTGGGTGTTGTTATTTTGAATTAATAATGAACTTTATAATGAAATTTTAATATTTCTTTATTTCGTTCAGAGTAAAAATCCATTGATTTAAGGTATAAGAGACCGATTCTTCGCAATAGGAAATAATTAAATATTATCATGTCCGTCCAAAAGTTCAAAGAATATTGTTTTTAGGGGATCTTAAATTAAATTAGACTCAAACTCGTAAATTTCATTGCAAAGACAATTAATAAATCGACTAGGTACCGATTTAGAGTGTTGTGTGGGTGTTAATCCTTTCCCATACGTAACCGACTCCCGGACTCAAATTTTGGTAACGCAAACCGCAAGTTTTCTATTTTAATTAAAATTAATATTTTATTAAAATGGAAAATACGCTTTTTGGGTGCTCAATCACACTCTAATCAAATATTGGTGGTGACTCCTCGAACCACCTTTTATCATTAACATGTCACAAAATTATTTCGAAATGAGGCCCCCTTTTTTCCCTTCGAATAAAAACCATTTCGACATCTACAAAATCAAGTTAGAGTCAACGGCGCTAAAAATGTGATGTGCCTTTGACTAGTTCCAGCTAGAAGTTCCATTGTGCTTAAAATGCCATGCATGTAACTTCTACGCACAAATAGATGACTAATCTCCAGTAAGGGAAACTAACTTCAACCCACCCATTTATCTTTGGTCATATGGATGTAGCTATTCTATCCAGTTATCCTATCCAACTATCCAATACAATGCACCTGAAAAAGACTGAATAGTTTTGTGAATACTTTTCCACGCATAGGATCTATTGTGACCAACAGAAGCACAAATTATATCACCATTTGGATAGTGATTTTCTTTCCATACATGTGCTAACAAGCAATTTGGGTGTTGAATTAACTGCCATACTTGTTTACCAAGAATTGCCAAGTTAAATAACCGTATATTATGAAAACTAAGCCCCCCTTAGATTTTCGGTGTACAGATTATAGGCCATGCCACTAACGGCTAACCACGCTCAAAAAACTTCCCGATCCACCAAAAGCGTCGCATGATGCCAGAGGCCTGATTGAGTAAGTGCTCAAGGAAAACATAGCAAGACATCGCATGTTGCGGTAAAGCCTGAGCAACATATTTTAAAAAAAAACTTCTCTACCCCCATAAGATAACAATGGCTTTGTCTATCCAGTAACTCGTGCATAAACCTTATCCCTCAGATATCCAAATGTACGAGTTTTATTTTTAGCTATGTGAAGCAAAAGTCCTAGATAATGACCCAAGCAGTCGACTACCTTGATACCTAGAATATTCACTATTTGATTGTGGTGCTCTCGAATTGTGTATGGACTAAAATAGAGGATGGATTTATCCAGATTCACGCGTTGACTAGAGGCAGCCACATATATATTTACAATCTCTTTAATATGATTAGCCTCACTTGTAGAATTCTTTAGGAAGACCAGACTATCAACAACAGGGGACCTCGTAGAGAGGCTCTAACCCCTTTGATCAAACTAGTCACTTGCACTTTATGAAATAGAGAAAATAGACCTTGAGTGACAAATAAAAAGAGAAAAGGAGATAATGGGTCCCCTTATCTTAAACCACTTGAAGGGGTGAATTCATGGGTGAAAAAAGCCATTGACCTAAGCCGAGAATATGACTATTGTGATGCACTTCATTATCAAATTAATGAAACCAAAAATGAACCCTAGTTTAGTCATTACGACTTTTAGAAAACTCTATTCAATACTATCATATGCCTTTTCAATATCAAGTTTCAACGCGACTCCTTTGTTTATCTCATTCGTTCCAGAATTCATATAATGTAACAACTCCTGGGCTACTAGAATATTATCAGATATCTATCGCCTCGATAGAAAAATTGCTTGATTATCACTTATGAATAATTGCATGGATTCTTTTAAGCGATTAACTAGTACTTTGGATACAATCTTATAAATGACATTGCATAGGCTGATGGGTCATATGTGTTTCATATGCTTGGGTTCCTCGACCTTTGGAATTAACACCAGTACCAATTGATTCACCAAGGACATATCCATCTCACCTTGGAGAAGTTGTAGACATAGTCAAGCACATCATCTCCAATAAAGTTCCAATTCAACCGAAAAAAGCTAGTCGGAAGACCGTCAGGTCCTGGTGCCTTCCGAGGATTAATGTCCTTAAACGCAGTTATAACTTCTTCCATGGTAAACGATTTACATAAAATAGCATTTATGCTCGGTATTATAACTTCCTCAATTGCATCCAGAACATGATCATTTGATATAGGATTAAATGAAGTGAAGAGTTGTTGGAAGTGCTCAACAACGGTAGTCTTCATATCGTGTATGCTACTCATCCATATACCAGCATCATTGAAAAGGCCATTGATACAATTCTTTTTCTCCCGTTGAGTAGAACGCGCATGGAAAAATCTCGTATTACGATCACCTTGGGCAAGCCATTGAACTCTTTATCCAATAAGTGCTTAAGCTTAGTCTTAGCAGCACGTAGCTTAACCATTTGATGATCACTTGAATGCGCATTCAAGCCTATATATTAATTTGTTTCCATAATACTTTGATCCAAACTTTATTGTTCTTGACACGATCCCTTTGCCACTCCTTTAAGGACTCACCTACAGCAGCAATTTTGGACAAAGCATTGCCATTCGTTGTCACCCATGCATCTTGTACCTTTGAGAAACAAGCATTTTCATAAGCCACTACAAGAAAATATACCTTTAATGACACACGAACGATGACACACGCTAATTTATGACTTGCAAAACATGTGTCATAAAAAATGTCATGTTTTTTAAAATCTGAACGATTTATGACTTACAATAATGTGTGTCATATTTAATAGTCATAATCCAAAAAATTTACAAAACACGGAGTACAGTTTTAATTGTGTGTCATCTGTAAAAGTCATATTTTAATTTTTCCCCATTTTTTCATCTTTCCCACTTCCTCTCCCTCAATAGTTCACGCCGCATGCTTCTCCATTTTTCTCTTTGCAACCTCCCACTGGTTTGGCCTTCACCACAACACAGAGAAGAGGGAGTCAAAATTCAAGGGTTTCCATAGGTATTCCTCGTTCTCTATTTCGCAATTCAATTGTAAACCACTTTATTTCGCCCCAAATAACTCGCTTGCTAACGGGAAAAAAGAAAGAAAAATCGCTAAGCTCGGTTTCCCTGTTTCCATGGAGATCTAGGGTTTCCAATTGTTTCCCAGCTAAAAATCGAATTTCCTTGTTCACATTTTCAATTACTTACTATAAGTAAGTTTCTGAGCTCATTTATGTTGGTTGTATTCTTTTAAAGCTCATTACATTTGATCTGCGCGGAGGCTTTGTTTAAGCTACGTTTGGTTATGCGAAGAAAAGAAGATGGAGTCAGTTATTGTTGGAGACGTAGCGTGTTTGGATCCAGAGTTATTGCAGCTCCTCGAGATGTCTCCTTTTGTTCTCAAATCCAATCCGAATTCACGCAAAAGCTTTTTGAGTAGTGGTTTTCTCTTCCCGATGCTTACAAGCTGGTACTTTTCCTTATCTAGTTTCGAGCAGTGGATTTAATCAATCCATATTTTTATACTTTTCATCCATATATATTTTTATACTTATTGACTCACGAGCTCATTTCGTGAAAAATATCACAAGGTTCTTCACTAGGGTTCCTGACTTTCCCTGATTTTTTCTTTCTTTCTGGAATCATTGCTGTAAAAGGTAATTTCGTACTCTAACCATCGTTTCTGTGTTCAAATTCTATTTAATTTTAATTTCTGGAGCCGTCTGATTTATTTTCCATGAAAATGATGGGAAAATTAGTATTTATGATTTCTTTAATTTAATTTGTTCAGTTCCAGTCATTTATCTCACCGTATTTGTTGTCTTAGCATCTAAGAAGAGGTTTTAGCACATATCTATGATTTGTATATTTTTATTGTGATTTGGTTGTTGTTTGGTTTCATTTTTTCTTGATGTAGATCCAGCAGCTGTAATTTTGATTTTAGCTCCTCTTCTTTTCGAAGACCTCGAAAACTTCATGCACTAGGTTGTGGTTGATAATTTTCTTTTTATTGTGTGATGGATCAAAATATAAATAATGAGTGATGTAATTCATTTAGAGAAAGTCTCTTCTTCTGGAGAGTGTTTATGGAATGACCTCAATTCTATATTTCAAATAGCTGGGAAGATCCCCTTGTCTTGTCAGTTATCTTGTGTTTGCTCTCTATTAGTTTACTAAATAGCTTTCAAATATTTGTTGACGCTGTTGCCTTGCTCATTCTGTTTTGTTCATGTTAGGAGTGCATTACTACTTGATAGTTAACGCTTTAGTTTTGACTTGTTCTTTCATAAGTTTGTTTGTGCTTGTACACATGTATGTGTTTTGTGTGTGAAATACTGATGGGATATTGTCATCTCTTTTGCTCAAGCAACATGAGACCCATTTTCTGTGGAAACTTTGAGTATGATGCACGCCAGTCTGATTTGGAACGTCTCTTCAGAAAATTTGGGAGTTGAAAGAGTAGATATGAAGTTTGGTGACTATTGTTTCTCATTATCGGCAATTGGTTCCATGTGAGAATCGTGAGCATCATTTCCAGCTCCTTTTTCTAAACTAATTTTCTCATGCTATTGGTGCTATTTAGTTGGATGCGTTGGTTATAAAGGTGTCAGAACTTGAAAGTATTTTGACCTTAAAAGGTTGTTTTCTTATTAATTATATCACAGTTTAAATCTATTTCACATGGTTTTTAGTTTCAATGTGTAAATGAAACCAAGCTATTTTTTTTTTGTTGAACTTGAATTTTGCAAGTATAATCTTGGTACACTATTAAAAAATAGCTTAATTTGAATGCTTAACAGAAGGATAACACGCATTAATTGTAAATGCTTGTAAAAATTAGAATATAGAGCAATATGTATGCACATTTCGCGGTGAGATAAAGTTCCTTCTGTAATGAAATAAAAGTATCCTACTTCCAGAGAATTAAGGTGTTGGTCCCTATCATGATGGTTGCACAGCAGTATGACCTCATAGTACACGACTCAGCAGCATCAATCATCCTTTGTTGAGTTTTACTGGGGGTCTAGGATGTTTAAGGAAAACTATTTAAAAAAAATAAGCCCCCATACTCAACATTTTCTTTGGCATAGGATTTTCTTGGGATCTAATAGAGGAGCTCCTCAGAGTTCTATTCCATGCATGTGACGAGCTTCCTCTTCTTTCTTTCAAGAAGAGTCACTCTAATCCGCAATGCCATGGATCATCCTTCATCCATCATTTTCCTCAGGGCATTTTTTCATTTCATTCCTCATGACTTTTTCCCAGCCCTGAAATTCAGACATGTTTCAAGGTAGAAACATTAATGACCTCATGGAAGAGGCTGCAGAAAATATGGAGAAGGCAAACTAATTCCTTGACCTACCTGAGATCCATTTTTGGATTCTTGTTCCTTGATATCACTTAGATCATCACACAAGGTATGTTACTACTTTCATTGGTCTTAGTTTATAGATTGTTGGGACCTGACCAAAATGTAGTCCTAGGGCATCATTTTAGGTGGTTTATTTCTCTCCGGAGAGTAAACGCCAACTGAGATCTCAAATACCTCACTCATGTATTTATGCATTTTGGAGAGCTTAAACAACATCATTATTTGTCTATAGTCTAATAGTATATGTTTAAACGTAATTTCTTCTGTACTTTCCAATTTGACAGGATGACTTCAAACCTGTCCTCCGTGAACTATTGTCAACTCATCCATGGTTGGATCATGATCCATACACGTCAATCATTCTAAAGATGATGTTAGAGAGATGATTTTTAGAGAGGTACTCCACATTTGTTGCTTTGGTATTATCTGGTTTCTATTTATCATATAGCTTAACCAATTTGTGGCTAACAGATATTAGAGTATCATCCCTAGATATTGCAGGAGCACCTCCGCGATGGGGATCAGACCAACTTCATGTACCTTTCAAGCTCTTAACTTTTGTTGTTTAATATCCTTTAAAAAAATCCTCTTGTTTCTTAATATGATGTCCAAGATTGACCTTATGCAGTTTAGATACAGCTTAGTAAAGTAATACTTTTGAGTGGTTTTGTAGATCGAATCCTCATTTCAAGTTATGTAGTGCTTAAGCGAAATATAGGGGGTGGGGTCTGGAAATTCTAAATTCCAGTTGATAACATTTGCTTCTAGCATTGCAAATAACGGTATTCTTTTTCTTTTTTCAATAAAATAGTGGCGTTGAGCGATTCAAACGATAATTTGCATATTTGGAGGAGCATTATGGTAAAGGTGAAAGAAGTACTCCACTTCTAAGACATCATGCTTCTTTTCCTAGGTATGCTTCATAAAATTTTAGGAATCATGTTAGTTCTATAATTTCTCCCCCAAACTTAGTTTGTCTAGTTCATGTGTCATATTTCAATTTGCCTGAATATCGTCTTTACAGAGAACGAGTTCTTGCTCCCAAGGATGAGAATGATCAAGTTGATGGTGAGAATAACGATGCTTCAATGACACAATATGGTTCAGAAAGCGCTAGTGCTTCAATGACACAATATGGTTCTGAAATACAAGTTGCAGAAGCACTGGAAGCTTGGATATGGTATCTGGCTACTGTTTGATCATTACCACACTCCATTGGATCAGATATGTAGAAGGTATGAATTGAAACTTGGGAGAATTGTATTGCAATTAGTAGTTCTCTAACTTATCAAAGTTCTGCAGAATCTTAACTAGTTAACAGACTTAATAGTATGCAATGAATCTTCCAAGTTGTGTTCTTTTTGCTAGGTAGACAAGGTGTGAATTTGTCTGTTGTCGGCTTCACACCACATAAGATGTACAAGTATGGAGCAAATGGTGAAACTGATGATATGTTGGAGTACCATGCTACTTTTGATTTTTCACAAGACTCCCCTTTAGTAGAACTTCATGATGATTTCTTGTGTACACGCCCGGATGGCGAGGGCATATTAGTAGAACTTTATTATGTCGTGATATTTTGTATCGACATATGATTACAATATTTTTGATAACTTAATGCGAATATATTGTATGCAAATGGATTGCTTATATATAATATGATATATATATTTAGTATTATGAGGCATTAAATGTGATTTAGTTTGATTATTTCGTCAATTATACAATATATATATATATATAATTGACGAAATACAATCACGACGCAAGAATGTGTGTCATCTTTTTAATGACATGTGCTTCAATGACACGCAATGTAAGTCATACATGCGTGTCATAAATTTATGACACACAAATGTGTGTCATCTTCATTTATGACGGGGGCTTCAATGAGACGCGCAATGAGCGTCATAAATGCACGTCATAAATGCGTGTCATAGATTTATGACACACAATTGCGCGTCATCAAAAATTCATGTTGATGGCTTCAACGTCAGGCATATGTGTGTCATCCTCACCCATAGATGACGCGTAATGTACGTCATTAAAGGGTTTTTTCTACTAGTGAGCCCACCTATTTTCGAAACAAAAATAGGCACAGGAAGCATAGGAATCGTGATTTTGCTGGTTCCTGTTGTATCCAGCGAGAGAAAACAATGATCAGACCGATCCGCAAATTTCGAAAACCACTCTGACCTGTGGATAACATCATAACCAACTTTTAGTGGCTACAAATTTGTCCAAACTTTCAGCAATGTGGCTTCATTTGATAGTTTAAGTTTAAGATTTTTTTCTCTATTTATAAGTACTTGTTTACATCTACTAAAGATTTTATACTGCATAAAAATAATATATATATATATATATTTAAAAATACAATGATTTTATTTTTATTTATTTATTTATTAAGCAATATATAGTTAAATCAAATAATTTCGAGTAGGACATTCTTACATATTGAAGAAACATCTAACGTGAAATCAGCCAAAACTTGATTGGAAGGAATGCAAATGAAGTAGAGAAATTTATTTTCTAAAGATACGTGCCTTAAACCTTTCAAATTTATTTATATTTTAAATTGAAATTAAAAAAATTATATTAGTGTTGCATAACCCTGTTTTATTTAATTTAATTTCTATTACAATTTTTAAATTTATATACTATATTAAAATTAATAATATCATATATGCGTAACATGTATAATTGAGATTAAGAAATTGTGAAATTATAAATTAACTCATTGGTAAATTAAAATTTGACCCATGGCTCCTAATAGAATTTTTAACAACGTCCATATTTATGTATATAGAAGATATATGATTATGGAAGGATTTGAATTTGTGAACTAAATTTATGATATAATGATAAAAATAAATTTG
Source organism: Hibiscus syriacus (assembly GCF_006381635.1). Lineage (NCBI taxonomy): Eukaryota > Viridiplantae > Streptophyta > Magnoliopsida > Malvales > Malvaceae > Hibiscus > Hibiscus syriacus. Next base: position 5,363,701 of record NW_024062743.1, on the reverse strand, counting down.
ATTAGAGTGAAGTTATAATTAATTACCATATTGTGAATTTGATTCAAATTAAGAAAGGTAACATTTTCTCTGTATTAAATTAAAATAATTATTTCATATTAAGAAAATATTAGATACCATAGTTAGCAACCCACCTATAATCACAAATATACCAAACATGTTTTTAGCAGCATTTTTTAGACCTATAGAGGAGTTTTTAGCGCTGCTAAAAAACTTACTGGGGATAGCAAGAGCGTTGCAAGAAACACCGCTAAAATGGCCACCGTAACTATTAGCGGCTTTTGTGAAGAAAAATACCGTAAAATGTTGATATCTATAGCGGCATTTTTGGAAAACATGCAGCTAATTGTTATGATATATAGCGGGTTTTTTTAACAAACACCGCGATTTTAAAAAACACCGCTAATTTTCATGATATATAGTAGCTTTTTGGCCCAAACGCACTATAGGTTGTAATATGTAGTGACGTTTTACCAAAACGCCGCTATTGAATATGTATATAGTGGCTTGACAAATGTTGAAAATGTGTATGCCATTAGTGGCATATTTTATAAACGCTGCTAAGATTATCTGGTTTGTCATATATTATTTTCTGCTCTTTATTAACCAAATTTAATATCATATAACATTATCCAATAACAACAAACTTGAAATTTAATTACGACATGAATTAAATGAAATTACTTAACAACAAAAATAAATCAAAGTTTATAAACACTAAAGTGAGATATAATATAGTTATTCTCGATGAATAATGATATAGAGGTTTTTGGGGTGTTTCATAGCTATTGTTACTAGAATCATCATGTTCCAAAACCAACAAGATGGACAATACAATGAGAATTCATACGCTTAAGAAGCCTTTCTCTTTCAAGCTTTCAATGGTTTTCATCAGACTCGCATCTTAAGGATGAGGCTCATACCCGTACTTTTGTTTTCTCATGGGATATTTGAAAAATATGCTCAATCGACTTGTCCTGGTCTCTTCGTCTGTAATAAATTGAAGAAGACATGAATTTTATCAGTTTAAGATCTTATCAAGTATTAACTTTTCCAAAAACAGGCCAGTTTATAAACTATAAATATTTACCTGTTCAATTACACTAGCTTCCGGACTACTTACATCAATTATCACCTATTTATATCATATAAGGGGAAAAAGTCTTATTCAGAATAAGATGAAAAATATTATCTGCAGCTAACGTGATCTAACAAGGAAAAGAATAAAAATAAGTTGTTTCAGTCAAAGCTGAAGGAAATAATTCAAACGTTTTTCAAGTGTCTCCAAAATTCAAGTTTAAAAATTTAAGTGCCGACCCCCGTGTCCCACCCTAGATACAGTAGCTGACAGTAATGCCTTAAGAAATGTCTAAGCAGAGCACCTAAATATTATTTTGAATTCCATTGCTCTTTAGGTTCAGTTTAGCTTAGAAATTGGCCAAATAGGTCTAGGACTAAAATTAGCAAAGGATATTCTAGTTCTATAATTCTATGTTTATACAAGTTGTCAATAGGAGTCTCCACTACTGCTCTTTCTATTTAAAAAGACAACTGCAAACCAAGATAGAGAGAGTGGTAACTAAAGTTGCGTGCCTGGAATTGAGAAAAACACAGACAAAAGCTACGAAGGAAAACACGTGGGCATGACTTTGTGTTTGTGGGTAAACTTTCGCTGTTCGGTTGGGATGTTTACCGCGATGGTGCTGGAGGCGAGGATGGCGGGGCTATATTGGAACGGTGAGGAGGTCTTGATGTGCATGGCGGTGAAGCCCACGATGGCGTCCAACGTCGGAAGCCTACCCAGCTTCGTGGGTAAAGGGGTAAACGGCAGAACCCTTTGAGGATAACAGGTTATGAAGAAAAAGGGGTTGGGGCTAAAATACTTAAATTTTACAAACGCAGCTAAATTACTTAAAATTACGGGTTTTAAATAAAAAAACATCACTAAATATGAGTCCTATTACGGCGTTTGACTAAAAAAGCATCACAAAAGATGAGTCTATCACGGTGTTTTTACACTAAACGCCTCTAACATTACCATTTTGTTGCGTGCCGTGATATCTATAAAATTAGTGGCATTTAGAGTAAAAATGTCACTATAAATGCTACTATAAACCTATTTTGCAATGGTGATACTGTATCCACAAAAATGTGACCAAATTGAATATCATTTTAAATTAAATTACATATAAAAACAGGTAAGAAAAGATGGAGTGCCAACTAACAACCATGCATGAAAATGAATATGTACATAATTTCTCGCTTGACTGAAACAAATTCAAACGACTCTTATTTTCCCAAGTATGGTGGCTTCCGACTACGGTTATGTTTAAAACAGTCAAACTAGAGCTTATTTTGCTCACAGTTCACGCTCTTACCATGTTAAATTGGATAAATTACACATAAGGTCACTTACTTATAAGTTTATTTATAAAACTTTATAAACATATTATACAATTTAAATATTATTAAAAATAAAATATTTTATTGTTAAAATTAAAATAAAAGTTTAATGTATATTATTTTAATAATTTTTAGTTACTAAAATTTATATATTATACTCATTTTAGTTTAATTGAAAAACAATTTAATAAATTTAATCTTTTTTATTTAAAGTTGTAAATTTTTATACTATTAAATCCATCGATCACTATATTTTGTTATAAAATAGTGACAAAGATTAAAATATAAAAGGTTGAATTTATTAAATTAATTTAATTTAGAATTAAATTAATAAACTATAGAAATTTAAAAGACTAAAATTATTATTGGGCCCGTTTAATAGACTGTAATTGGTTTTTTTTAATAATGTACGTAAAATCAATTATTTGAAAATTGTTTTACGTAAAATAAATTATATTTTTTGAATAACAAATTTTGGAAACTATTTTAGACGTTTTGATGATATTGTGTAAATCATTTTCACTTACTCTATACATTGTAATTAATTTTATGAAAAATAATTTACATAAATTGAATTACCTGAAAATTGATTTATGTAAAATGAATTATTATAAACAATTTTCAAAAAATATTTTACGGTGTTTGAATGATGTTATGCAAATCATTTCTAGTTGATAATTTTTCATATAAATATCAAATATAATAAATTATTATTTTACCACCGAATAACTCAAGGAATAACAATAATTTCTTTACCCCAATATCGCTTGGTTGGTGCAGTATTACATTTCTATTAAACAGATAAAATAATATTGTAGACACTCATTTTCGCCCGGAGTTTATGTATGTATGTATGTACGTACGTACGTACGTATGTATGTATGTATGTATGTATGTATGTATGTATGTACGTACGTATGTATGTACGTATGTATGTATGTATGTATGTATGTATGTATGTATGTATGTATGTATGTATGTATGTATGTATGTATGTATGTATGTAGTATGTATGTATGTATGTATGTATGTATGTATGTATGTATGTATGTATGTATGTATGTATGTATGTATGTATGTATGTATGTATGTATGTATGTATGTATGTATGTATGTATGTATGTATGTATGTATGTATGTATGTATGTATGTATGTATGTATGTATGTATGTATGTATGTATGTATGTATGTATGTATGTATGTATGTATGTATGTATGTATGTATGTATGTATGTATGTATGTGTAGTATGTATGTATGTATGTATGTATGTATGTATGTATGTATGTATGTATGTATGTATGTATGTATGTATGTATGTATGTATGGTATGTATGTATGTGTATGTATGTATGTATGTATGTATGTATGTATGTATGTATGTATGTATGTATGTATGTATGTATGTGTGTATGTATGTATGTATGTATGTATGTATGTATGTATGTATGTATGTATGTATGTATGTATGTATATGTATGTATGTATGTATGTATGTATGTATGTATGTATGTATGTATGTATGTATGTATGTATGTGTATGTATGTATGTATGTATGTATGTATGTAGTATGTATGTATGTATGTATGTATGTATGTATGTATGTATGTATGTATGTATGTATGTATGTGTATGTATGTATGTATGTATGTATGTATGTATGTATGTATGTATGTATATGTATGTATGTATGTGTGTATGTATGTATGTATGTATGTATGTATGTATGTATGTATGTATGTATGTAGTAATATAGTTTTTGAAAATATTTTTAAAATATATATATAATATATGGTTTGAAAACATTTTTGAAAACATTTATTTATTATATAGTTTTTAAAATATTTTTGAAAACATTTATATATTCTATAGTTTTTAAAAACATTTTGAAAATAGATATATATTATATAGTTTTTGAAATTTTTGAAAACTTATATATAATATATAGTTTTTAAATGTTTTTAAAATATATATATTATATTGTTTTTAAAAAATATTTTTAAAAATGGTTTTTTAAATATTTTTTAAAATATATATTATATAAATTTTTTCTTCTTTTGAAATATTTATTATTATTATTATTATTATCATTATTTATTATATTAATTTATTTTTTTTCTTTTTCTTTTGGTTCAGGTCCAAAGAGTCTTGTTTTGTCCAGTTAGGTTTGGGCCTGACTCAGCCCGTCAAGGCTTAGGGTTTGAGAAACCCTAAGGTGATATCAGTCACAAACGTCACATGGTCAAACAACGAAGAGTCACTAACGTCCAGAATCACGCTGGCCGAGATTTTCGGCCGAGGGAATCGAGACTGACCCATCCTGATATCCCCGGCCAATGACGGGTCGGTTACCGTGCTAATCGGAACTGACAAACAATGGTGGTGGGTATAAATACCCCACCACCCATTAACACAGGGGAACGAACTAAAAGAGAACCATCAACGGGGAACCATGATACCAACAGAACACGAAACCATCAAACACAGTACCCACAGGGAATACCATTATCGAGAGCCATAAAAATACCCAAAATAGCACAATACCATAACCAACTACATCAACAGTAAACCAAACACCCAACACCGAACACACAAAAAACGCAATCAACAGACGAGTCTATCCAACACAAAACAACCATCATCGAACAACCAAGTTCACAAGCAAAGACACAACACAAAGATAGAAAAGCAAAAAAAAAAAAAAGAACAAAGCCAAATAAACCCGAAGCGTTGCTGGTGAAAAGGTGAGGATACCGAACGATCTCGACTTAGATCTACGCCGTTCAAGGTTAGTTCTGCGCAATCGAGGCTCGGGGTTAGACTAAAGGTGTTGAGGAGAGTTTTTTGGGTTGGGTGTATTTTCCGGGCGCCAGCCGGTGTAGCGTTTGGCGGCCACGGGTGGTGGCCTGCATGTGACCGGGGAGGAGGAGTGTTGAGAGAGTTTGAGAGTTAAAAGAGGTATCATATTGAGAGAAGAGGTGAAAATGAATGTGTTTGGGCATTATTTTCATTTTTATACGACCTGTGTACCCATCTGTAACCCACGGGCGACCCAACCATTAAGTAAGGATCCGCGTGATTTAAGAAAAAATGGGAAAATCTCATTTTAGTCCCCCCTATTTTATAAAACTCCTATTTTTACCCCCAATCTCAATTCAGGTTTCGATTCTCTCTTAAATTCGATCATCAATCTTGTTTTTATTACAATTTGATCCCCTATCATTATATTTTTTATTATTTATTTTTTTCTCTTTTTTATTTATTATTATTATCAATACTTTTTTTCATTTTATTATTGTTCCCTTTTTATTTTATTTTGTTTTATTTTTATTCTTATTTATTTACTTATTTGCTTATTTATTGTTTGTTTGTTTTCCTTCTTTTTAACATTTATTTTCATAATGTTTCTTTTTATTTCTTTTTATATCTAACCTGTTTTATTTTTTTTTTCTTTCTTTAATTTTTGTTCAATTCTTTATTTTCCTTTTTGACTTCTTTTATTATTATTATTTTTTTTTGGATTTATTTAATACTTAATATTTGTCTTTTTCTTCTAACATTTTTGACTCTCTTTTTAGAGATAAATTCCAACTGAGCAATCGAATTGAATGCTTTTAAATTTTAATTTTAAATTTTTGCAATTACGACAACCGACAAATTAATTGGTACCAAAAGGGCGGTTCAAGGGTTCTAATCCTTCATTAACCGTAACCGACTCCCGAACTCGACACATTTCTGGTACAACGCAGATCATGTAAGATGGTGTCCGACCAACCTAAATTCGTTTTAAAATGGCTGGTGGTGACTCCTAAGCATTTAATCCAAGTCGAAGCCCAATTTCAGGCCCAACCGAAAGACGATTTCGACAGCTTGGCGATTCCGCTGGGGACAGGTAAGTGAGTCAAGCCAGAATTAATTTTCGGTTATCTTTTTAAGCGAAAATAATAATTTTAAATTTAAATTTATTTATCTGATTCTAATTATTTACCTTTGATTATTTTTCAAATAAATATTTGTACTGATATTTTTTTCCAATGATTTCAAAGTTTTGAAAAGATTTTATCTCTGGCTCTATATCCGAGCTATGAACCCTTTTTAAGTGGGGGTAAAAGCGATGCCTTCATGAGAATTTATTCTCCGCACAAGCCTAGCAAGTAACCTTCGAGATTCATATACCTTATGTCTTCGTGTGAATTTATTCATAGCATAGGCATAAGGGAATGTATCCTCTCGAGTTTAACTTAGTCCACACAAGCTTATAATGGGCTTAAGACTAAGGGTCTGACAAGCCTAAGAGGGCACAAGCAAGGAGAACTCGGGTTCCCTTTTAGAACCTAAACCATGAGAGTACAGGGAATTAGAGCCCACCCCAAAACCTCATTTCAAACCCTAGGATGCCTAAATTATTTTCTGCTTTATTTTTCTGTTCAAAGCATGTGAACTAGAAATTTATGTGGTTAGGACTTGCTCAAAATCAACTTACGGGATAGAGACATGTTCGGGTAGGAATAATAAGCATGTGGGGTAGATATCATGCGGGGTAGGACTTTTTCATGACTGTTTTGATTATTTTTACCTCACTAACTCTTTTTCATTTTTGTTATCTTTTATTTTATTTTCATCATTTGCATCCTTCAAAAGAGGTATTGATCCACCAAAAACGTGTTTGTTAAACATGAATAATCTGTATTAATGGACAAAGGGGTTATAATACAAGAAATGAAAAGATCATGAGTCTCGTTATGGTCAGATGGGATTCAGAACAGACCGGGATTACACCGAGCACGCCAAAAGTCAACTTTTTGAGCCAGCAAAGGTTGTAGGGGAAAGACGAGAAAAGGTCATTGACATGGAGAGCTCCTTCAAAGACAATAGGCCACTATTGACAAATTCAAGAAGCAAGCTTTGGATAGTTCCTATCGATGGAGGACTCCAATGGCACTTTCGTTAGGAACAGGCTCAGCAAAGAGTGAAAGCCGGAGATGCAGTCCTTCGAAACTTTTTTTTGGGCAAGCAGCTCGTCACTTGCACAGCTTAGCCAGAGCAACCGAAACAGCTCGACAGTGTATTCAACAAGTGATAGAAAGGACGGAATATGAATCAACTTGTCAGATGTTGTTCGGGATCTATACCATCAAAAAGTTTTTTTGTCTCTTCAACGTAACACTTTTGTCCCCAGTAAGGATTATTTATAATAATAGACACATTTTTTGGATCAATGCCTCAAACATTGTATGCATTATTCATTTAAACATATTTTGCATTTTGTTATGTTCATTTCTTTACATTCCCATTAACTAACAGAAGCATGTCTTCTCGAAAGGAACAAACATTGGATACTCCACCTCAAGCATTGGACACACCTCATCCATATAACACTCGTTCAAACAGAAAAGAGCGAGAATTTTACGATGAAGACAAGGACATTCCCGAAGTAGAAATTTGTGCGTCTGAGTGTATTTCATAAGAAGCCATGACAAGTGAAACAATTGAGATATGGGAAGCAAGTGCGGTTGAAGGCCCTAATCTTCGACATTTTAGAAATAATGGGGCATCCTAATGAGAATTTATTCCATTTTGCACCATCCTGTTTGAACTTGTTTTTTTTAACTTTCTCATATTTCTTTTCGAAACATGCTTTTGAACTTTGACATATTTCTTTTTACGATGATATTTCAATGAATTTACGTTGAGCATTGAATCAAATTTACAACTTGAAATTCTTTGAATATCAGCTGAATTAAAAACTCTGTAAATGATTCAGAGTTACATATCTTTGACAAAGTAACCTGATTAAAAGCCGATAAAACAAAAGACTTTGACCTTACCCAGAAAATACGTTCGAACACCACATCATTCTTTTACAAGAACCGATATAGTATTTTCCTCTCATAAAAGAATGAAAGATGCTTGGTAGTTAGATGTGCATAGGTGCGGACAACATGGGGCATCTTTTGCATATGACATTTCTATATTTTTTGTTTAAGACGTTCAGTGATGATAATGATCTTCATATATGGAATAGTCGAGTAAGCAAATCTAGTTTAGGTCAGTTGTTTGGAAATTGAACTCTAAAGATGAGATTCCTTGACTTTCAAAAACACCAAGACTATAACAGGTTCTTCTTGACAAACTTAAGAAATTAGACCCGTATACCCAAATTAATATATATATACAATAAAGCTTGAGTTGTCCCTCTAAAGCAATTGGTTAACACTCTGACTTTATGGATAAGATTCAGTTAGCCTGATAAAGGTGATTATAATAAAGCTTGAGTTGTCCCTCTAGAGAAATTGGTTAAACGCCCCGGCTTTATGGATAATATTCAGCTAGCCTGATAAAGGTGGTTATAATCTATACAATGATATTAAGTTGTCCCTCTAGAGCAATTAGTTAAACGCCCCGGCTTTATGGATCCATCTAGCCATACAATGGCAAAATTAAATAAGGAATTTTGTTAAAGATGGACTAAGGGAGTTAAGGAACACCTGTTATAGTTAACTACACACGAGCACTCAGGAATTTCTTTTTTAGACCGATATTTTTGCACTACCTTTGTTAGAGGAGCTTACAAAACTTGAACAAATAGAAGATTTCAGAGAATCGAAATAGAGGGTCTAGTAATTGATAATGCTAGTTGTGTCATTTTGTCTGCATCCAATTAAAATTCCAATCCAAAGAAAAACCATGTTGCAACGACTGAAAAAAAAATGACATTTTTTATGGCTGAAACCTTAGGTCAACTTAAAGGCAACTCATCCACTTGAATATTTGTCAAAGAGCTATAACTCTGAAAATATTAGCTATTGATTCATTTGATATTCTTTGAACTCATGTTTATGATTTGATTCGATTTGATTGCGAGCCTGAATTAAGGGGCAATATTTTATAGAATTATTCTATTTTCATATCCTTTTTTCCATCCTACATAAGAGAAAGAAAAAAACATTTTCAAACAGGGCAGTCTCAAATGTGAAAGGCTGTAACCAGAGAAGGAACTGGGGCATGATTGATTCCGAGCACAAGACCGACATACAAAATAAGGCTTTATCCAGAAGATTAAACAGAGCTGATTCATGTTACGTGCATCTTAGGCATACTTAAGAGCATCACATTTGTTATTTTGTTTGCATACATATTTTTTGCAGTTTTAGAGTCAAGTTTCGACTTCAAGACGAAAGATACTCGATTTGAAAGCCCCTTTAAAGATCGATGGTGGTTACTTGACTCAGCAGTTAGAAGCTACACCTCAACCGACTTCACATATCTACATATCTCATAATCAATTTCAGATGGGTCCGAGAGCTAATTCAGAATGAATCTAGATCAGCTTAACTCAATAATGAGTAGCAGGTTTCCAGTTAACATTTTCAAGCCAGATTTCAACTCCACGACGGAGGATATCGTGCCCACATCCACGATATCAACTTCACAACGAAGAACGTCCAATTAAAAGCTCAATTTCACAACGAATGAGCCATCCACGATTTCAACTTCACGAAGAAGAATATTGTGGCCGATGAAGTGATTTAGTGTCACAGCAAACATGTCATCCACATATTTGACTTCCTTAAGTCAACGATTAGAGCTTCTGAAAAGGATTTCTTTAACATGCAGGAACAAGCAGATTATATATCGCCTTTGAGATTGTTTCTCTTGAAACAAGGGGTCATCTTGCTTGAGACTAATTTACTCAAAACAAAGTTATCTCTCTTGAGACAGTTTCTCTTTAAACAAATTTTGTCTCTCTTGAGACAGTTTCCCTTGAAACAAATTTTGTCTCTCTTGAGACAGTTTCCCTTGAAATAAAATCTTTGAATATGTTTTACATTAAACAAATTTCATCTCCCTTGAGACAATTTCTTTTGGAACTAAGTTTTGTCTCTCTTGAGACAGTTTCTCTTGAAACAAATTTTCTCTCTTGAGACAGTTTACCTAGAAACAAATTTTGTCTCTCTTGAGAAAGTTTCCCTTGAAAGAAAATCTTTGAATATGTTTTCCTTGAAACAAATTTATTCTCCCTTGAGACAGTTTCTTTTGGAACTAAGTTTTGTCTCTCTTGAGACAGTTTCTCTTGAAACAAATTTTTTCTCTCTTAAGACAGTTTCCCTTGAAATAAAGTTTTGTCTCTCTTGAGACAATTTCTCTTAAAACACACAAAACAAACCTTTGAAAATGTTTCTCTTGAAACACCAAACCTTCGAGTTCGATTCCACTCAGCTCAAAGGCAAAACAAATTTACAGCATAGCTCAAGGCAAGAAGGGCTATATGTCAATGAAATTGTCGAGTTCAATTCTATTCAGCTCGATGACACATCAATCACACTACTGTCCGGTTGCAGTCGAGGTTTTCAAGTCGAGAAGACGACCTGAGTTAGTCGTGCCTTAGTAACAAGAAATCGTTTTCCGGCAGCATAACTTAAGTTAAGAAAATCTATCTGTCAACGAATACCTTTTGAATTTGATTTCATTCAGCTCAAGGGCCTGTCAACCACAGGGTGGAATCAAAGCATTACTTTCCAGTCGAATTTGTAAACCAAGGTCTTTAAACCGATAAGAAGACCGAAGGGCAACGAGAAGCCACATTCCGATTCAAATTCCGAACTACGGTTTCAATTCCATATCATTTCAAGATGGGCTCAACTTCACGACGGAGGAGCCATCTACAACTAAATTCGAGAGGGAGTTACTCCTAATTCAAATCAATTTTCAACTCCACCGAGCGAAAATTTGTGTCCTTTTGTCTTTGTCCTATTTTTTGTTCCACGAAAAAGGATAAATAGGAGCAGCTGTAGACAATCATTTTTGCCCGGAATTATTTTGTTTATATATATATATATATTATATATATATTATATTATATATATATATATATATATAATTTTTGAAAACATTTTTAATATATATATATATATATATATATATATAATATATGGTTGAAAAACATTTTTGAAAAATTATATATTATATAGTTTTAAAAAAAAATTTTATATATTATATAGTTTTTAAAACATTTTGAAAATATATATATTATATAGTTTTTGAAATTTTGAAAACTTATATATATATATAGTTTTTAAATGTTTTTAAAATATATATTATATAGTTTTTAAAAAAATTTTTAAAAATGGTTTTTTTAATATTTTTTAAAGTATATTATATAGATTTTTTCTTCTTTTGACATATTTATTATTATTATTATTATTTCTATTTATATATTAATTAAAAAAATTCTTTTTTTCGGTTGAGGTCCAAAGAGTCTAGTCCAGTCATGTTTGGGCCTGACCCAGCTATCAAGGCTTAGGGTTTGGGAAACACATCAAACACAATACCCACGGGGAACACCGTCATCGAGAGCCATAAAAATACCCAAAACAGAACAATACCAAAACCAACTACATCAACAGTAAACCAAACACCGAACACAAAAAAAACGAAACCAATAGACGAGTATATCCAACACAAAGCAACCATCATCGAGCAGCCAAGTTCACAAGCAAAGACACAACACAAAGATAACAAAGCAAAAAAAGAATAAATACAAATAAACCCGAAGCGTCGCCGGTGAAAAGGTGAGGATACCGAACGATCTCGGCTTAGATCTACGTTTTTCAAGGACAATTCTGCGCAATCGCAGCTCAGGTTTAGGTTGAGTGTGTTGAGGAGATTTTTTTGGGTTGGGTTTGATTTTCCGGCCGGTGTGGCGGTTGGCGGCCACGGGTGGTGGCCTGCATGTGACCGGGGAGGGGGAGTGTTGAGAGAGATATCATATTGAGAGAAGACGTGAAAATGAATGTGTTTGAGCGTTATTTTTCATTTTTTTATATGACCCGTATACCCATCTGTAACCCGAGGGCAACCTGACCCATTAAGCAAGGATCCGTGTGTTTTCAAAAAAAAATGGGAAAATCTCATTTTGGTCCCCCTATTTTATGAAACTCCTATTTTTACCCCAATCTCAATTCAGGTTTCGATTCTCTCTTAAATTCGATCATAATCTTGTTTTTTATTACAATTTGATCCCTTGTCGTTATATTTTTTATTATTTATTTTTTTCTCTTTTTATTTATTTATTATCAATACTTTTTTTTCATTTTATTATTGTTCCCTTTTATTTTGTTTTATTTTTTACTTATTTACTTACTTATTTATTGTTTGTTTTCCTTCTTGTTAACATTTATTTTCATAATGTTTCTTTTTATTTCTTTTTATATCTAACCTGTTTTATTTTCTTTTATTTTCCTTTTTTTCCTTTTTTTTCTTTCTTTCTTTAATTTTTGTCCCAAGAATTCATCAGGCAAGATTCTGAGGAAGGATCTAATAAAGCTGGCCACCTCCAAACTTTGATCGCTTTTAGGTCAGGCATTTCTTCTCAATTTGCATTACTGAAACAACAACGGTGGTATAAATATGATGCTTCTGTTTTCAATAATCTGTTTGCTATCAACTGTGAAAACTTTAAGTCCTGCTGCATGGTATTTGATCTGTTGCAAATCAACTGTGTGGGTACATAATACAAAAAGAAATTGATTCGATCACTTACCGTGTCCGTTTCTATACGTGGATACCAATCAAATGAAAAAATGAAACTAATAATGTTCACCATCTTCCCACTTGGATTAGAATTCCATTGTCCCTTGCATACGAAGTTACTGAGAAAGAAACCATACTTTAAAACTCACCTATATGTTAAATTAGAGCATCCAGACTTTCAATTTCAAATCAGAAGGCTCACCTTGGTTCACCATTTTTCGACGTGATCATCTGGAATCACATTCCTTCATCAGCTAGCCTCAGGCACAAGAACATTTACAATAGACCAGTGCATGTGGCACCCTAACGCATCAACCAACTAATCTAAAATTTGCACCACGATGTTGGTCCCATTTAACCTCATTCAAGCTTTCACGTAGTTCTAAATAGATAGTGGAAGAAGCATCCTTCTTTTCTTTTTCCTCGCCAACCTCACATGCTTTGCGATTTTCATGCAGAGAAACTAATGTATTGTGATGCATACTAGGATAAAGGCAGGTTGCATATGCCTAAAATATAAAGAAACAGCTGAAAAAACCAGGAAAACTAAAATGACGAGTTCCCACATAGCAAAGACCATAACATCCACCATGCATCCACTAAACATAAAAGAAAGCATAACTATTAGAATTGGTCATTTGCCGAGACAGAGAAACAAATTGCAGAATGAAGATGAAATGAGCGTATCCGAATAAAGCAGGTACTCTAGACCGACTAGACGTCTAGTTCTTCATTCTATTTTCCCAACAAAAAATTCAAATTCACAGTGTTGTAACCGGTTTTCGCCCGGGTACGAATTTTTCTTGGCGGGAAAAGTATGTGAATAAATGAGTGGTTTTTATTGTAAATGTTTTGGAGTAGCCATCGACCTTTTGAGTTAGGTAGGTCGAATACCTAAAAATCATCTTTTAAAAGAGTTTTTAAAAAAATATCAGTTAAAAGATAAACTGGTATGCATATAACCAAAAAATCATTCTTTTTATTAATAAAAAAGGATTCGTGGTCGGTTACGTCTGGGGAAGGATTAGTACCCCACAACACCCAAAAATTGGTACCCTTCGATTATAAATTGTCTCTATTAGTAGAAATCTAAGAATTCTAATATGAATTTAATTTACGATCATTTTATTTCAGATTCAATCGTATAATTCTAAGGAAAAATATATTAAAAATAATTTTTATAAAACTAAAGTAAATATATATATATATATATATATATATATATATACTTAGGGTTTTATAAATAGGGCATTTATTTATTTAAAATATTAGAAAATGACATCTAGTTACTTTAAGACATCCTATTTCTTTAATATTAAAAAATAAATAAATACTATTATTTAATTAAATATATTCATATGAAATAAAATAATAATTAAATACTATGTTTAAAATATAGAAACATAAAGAGTAAAAAATAAAATAAATTTGCAATCAATATTAATCAAAATAAAACTATATGATTAAATTGTAAAAAAAATCTAAATTAATAGCCCTAATTCAAATTATTATTAAATATAAGTACTATTAGTGTAATTTAATTATAATTAATTAATTTGGAATCAAAATAAAAATTATAAAACATTATAGGGGCTAAATCTATTATTTACCCTAAATACATATAAATATAGTGCAGTGACTAAAATATAAATTAAATAAAATTCGAAGACTAAATTAAAAGGCATAGAAATATGATTTCAGTGACTAAATTGAAAAGATTAAAAATATAAGGGACCACGAAAATGATTTGCGCATTTATGAAATTACATAGAAATCCCTCCCCCAAAACGATGTAGTTTTGAGGAGGGTATAAATAGGCATTAAATAGCCCAAAATTGCTAAACTCTCTCATTTCTTCATTTTGCTTCTCTCTCTATGGAGAGAGAAGCTCTCACTTCTCTCTAAGGAGAGAGAAGCTCTCACTTATCTCTAAACTCCCTCATCAGAGGGAGAGTCGGCCACTGTAAGTCACCGGTCGACCATCGCCGATCACTATTTCGACCACCGTCAGCCATCGTCGATCACTATTTACGGCAACCGAAAAATGCCAAAAGACACCAAATCGAAGATCTCGAAGCCTTAAAGTCGAATCCGACCTTAGTGTTTCCTAAAACCCTCTAAAATTTCCTAGATCTAGGATATTTTACCTTCGACGTTTCAGTTTCCGGTGACCTTTGAAGACCTCCGATGTAAGCATCATTTATTTGGTAAGTTTCTTTCTTTTTTTCTTCTTTTGATTTGGTATTTGGCTACTGTGGGGCCTCGGTTTCTTGCTTTATGTTTGTGGTTGTTTGCTTGTTGTGTGTATGGTTACTGTTTTTTTTTTTTTTTTGCAGGCTCGGCGAGGCTTTTATAGCCCACCACTGAGCTCCCTTCGGTCCAGGTAAAAATGGTGCCTTTCTGTGAGTCATCGAACTATAGTGGTGACTCACCATAGGGCATCAACGTGGGTGGCCATCTCGCCTTCTGGAGGCTTCTGGCAAGGGTGGCAGAAGATGGCTATAGCACCTGGTAGGGAGGAGTCGTGGAGCGGCTGGAAGCCTGAAGAAACCCTAGAAGGGTTCGGGTCGTCTGAGCTTGGACCGGGTCGAGCCTGGATCGGATCTGAACCTGGGCTAATTCGGTTCTGGGCCTTTGGGTTTGGGCCTCCAGGATTGATTTGTAAATAGGCTTCTTGTAATGGGCCTGTAATATGTATTTGTAATTTATTAATGATAATATAATAATATTATTTTTAATAATAAAATAATAATAATTAAAATGATAATCAAATGGATCAAAAAACTAGTGTCTACAACTGCCCCTCTTTGCTCATTCTTGTGTTAACAAGAATAGGGCAAAGACAAAAAGACAATAAGTTTTTTGTCCATTTGACTTTTCTTAATTAAGATGGAAATGTTGATGATAATCTATCTCCTTCTACGATGAATCGAGCTAAGGTTGAACAAGTTTTTCAGATTATGAACTTCTTCTTCTTCCTCTTGAGATGAGTTCTTCTTATTATGAACTCCTTCTGGAAACATTGATGCTGCTCTATCTCCTTTTCTTTTGGAAATATTGATCCATCAATTGATGGATTCGAATCTTTGCTGAAATCTTTGCTAATCTTTGGAATTTCTGTCAAATATTCAACATCTAGATAAAAATGTGAAATGAATGCAAAGAAATTTATTTAAAGAGGAACTATCTCAGGTGAGATAAAATTTGTTTTAAGACGTCATTGATTCGAAATGTCGTGAATCAAGCAACAAAAATGTTGAAAACATCCAGCACTAAAGGTCTTATGGATGACCCGAAGGCTTTATCATCTTGCTCAAAAGGCTAGAGATGACCCGAAGGATTTAAGCATCATGCTTGAAAAACCTACAGATGACCTGAAAGATTTACACATCATTCTCGAAAGACTTACAGATGGCCCGAAGGACTTACAAATCAAGAAACCCCCAAAGACATAGTTTCTTAGCTGTCACGAAACCCCTTAAAAGGCTTAGTTTCCTTTAAGAACTCTTTTGAGATAATTAAGAAACCCCTAAAAATTATGCTTAGTTTTTAAAATCTCATTTGAAAACATCAAGCACTGAAGGTCTTATAGATGACCCGAAGGATTTAAACATCATGCTCGAAAGACTTATAGATGGCCCGAAGGACTTACAAATCAAGAAACCCTCGAAGACTTAGTTTCTTGGTTGTCAAGGAACCCCTTAAAAGGCTTATCTTCATTTCACAACTCTTTGAGATAATTAAGAAACCAATGAAAGGCTTAGTTTCCAAAATCTCATTTGAAAACATCCTGCCCAGAGGTCTTATGGATGGCCCGGAGGTCTTATCATCTTGCTCAGAGGACTTACAGATGACCCGGAGGATTTAAACATCAATAAACCCTCGAAATCTTAGTTTTTTGGTTGTCAAGGAACCCCTTAAAAGGCTTAGCTTCATTTCACAACTCTTTGAGATAATTAAGAAACCCCTGAAATGCTTAATTTCCAAAATCTCATTTAAAAACATCATGTCCGAAGGTCTTATCGATGGCCCGGAGGTCTTACAAATTCGGGAAATAGTTTACTAAGTAAGAAACTTCGGAAATCATTTTCTTACTATTCAAAAATTTAATTTTCAGAAAAGATTAAATGAGAAACTTTGGAAATTGTTTTCTCATTTTTTTTTTGAAATAACTTGTTAGTTGGGTAACATGCCCCACTTCGAAATAATACTTCTTCTATGGATTGCGACCATCTATTCTTCAGATGTTTACTTCTCATCATGAATCTTCTTTTTTCATATGAAAACCTGTAAAACTTCATGTTTGAATGCAATCAAATGTATCAATGAAATGCATTTTCTATTATGCAAATGATGTTCTTATGAATGCAAAAATGTTGATGCAATTTTTATTTGACCTCAAAGTGGTGAACTCGGTATTCCTTTACTTAGTCAAAATATCATTTCAAGCTGGTATTTATGATGAACCATCTGATCCACTTGTATCTTTGTGTCTTCTTTGTTTCATTAAAGTCTTAGAAGAAATGTTTCATTTATGGAACTCTTGTCGTAATCAGAATTATGACCTTGATGCCCCCATTTTGTATTTGATAAAACCAGCTTTCTTCGCCTGAACTTGTGTAGAAATCTAATAAATCTTTTATCTTCGAAAAGAGAATCTATCATCTTTGAATAATGTAGAGGTATGTTCTAATTTGACTCTTGAAATACATCAAAAGGAGGATTTATCTTAATTCCTTTCATGTTTCCATATCTAATCGGATCTCGAACAAGTCATTCAGACCGTATCATGTCGAGATGTTTAACAACAACTTATCATTCAACCTTAGCTAGCTCCACTAGTTTCTTGTTGTTAAAATTTCAGCTCCTCTTCCCATGGGAAAAAAATCTTCATCATTTATCATTTTGAACCTTGGGGGTTGAAGAAGACAAACTTCATCTTGGGTCAATAAATGGAAATACCATATGATCACAACATTGGTTCAACACCATAATCACTGGTTTGTAAAACATTTGACAACATATTCATCATTTCTTGTGGTTTCTGCACAGATGTTCGTAAAACATTTTACAACACATTCATCATTTCTTGTGGCTTCTGCCCAGAATTCTCGATAATTGAACTATTTGCATAATGTTCAGAGCTTTTGTAGGATGTTATAAGGACACTTAAGAACAAATATTAGTGGGAATACAAAGGGGATGTTTTAACTA
The DNA here is from genome assembly GCF_006381635.1 of Hibiscus syriacus. NCBI lineage: Eukaryota > Viridiplantae > Streptophyta > Magnoliopsida > Malvales > Malvaceae > Hibiscus > Hibiscus syriacus. The sequence goes on along the minus strand of NW_024062743.1, from coordinate 5,345,550 downwards.
CCAGCATCAAATCACTAGAATAATGCAATTGTATGATGAACAAAGAAATTATATATAGTCAAATCCACTGTCACTATTTCACCATTTTCATTCTTCATACATTTATGTCTAATTGGAAATATTTTCTCAAATCAATGATCTTTTCATAAGATAATATGGGCTTTCAGCCTGCCCCAACATTTGCTGATACAAACGTTTAAAATACATCAACATTACTATTTCTGATTGAAATGGGCTTTCAGCATGCCCCGTCATTTTCTTCTTGTTGATGTGAGCTTTCAAAATGCCCCACATAGATCATTTCTAGTTGAAATGTACTTTTAGCATGCCCTTTTAAAACAAGGTAATCCTTTTTGATGAATTGCTGATAATATCACAGGAGATCGGTACAAGTTCAATTCTCTAGACTTTTTGGCTTCTTGGACCACTTGCTTTCAAGAATATGAAATGTTTCATCATTCTGGCTTCGCTCATTCTTTTTCTCCAATAAAGGTAGAATAGGCATCAACTTGATTCTAGGACCTTCTTTATTTGAGACTGTCCTATTTGAAAATGTTTTTCCTTCTTTCTTTATGAAAGAATTTTGTAAAGTATTGCTCCTTATAGGTTCACAATTGAATTAAATCATAAAACATGAGTTTAATGAATATCAAATAAATCAACTGCACTTTAAATCAAAAAATCATAGTCCTATGGCAAATGTAAAAATTACTGATTGATTTAAGGTGTAGGTTGATTCTGTTAAAGTAAGATCTCTCAGGTTGGTCCAGCATATATGTATCTTCGAGATTTCTCTAACTTGAAGAAATGATTATTGTATTCATCTCATAGAGATACTTCTTGATTCCAGAATCTCATGAACATCTTTGGGATGTACAGTGATTCATCAAGAGCTTAAGATCGTCTCTTATGTTGTTGTTGCACTATTCAATATTCAGGCCACCTTTTCAGGTTTTCAACTCGAATCCTTCTTTGGTTTCAAGACGTTATTTAAAAATTTTACGTCTTGAACCCCTATTTTATGATTTTTCATATCATGCATTAAAGATTTTTTTAAAATCCAATTTTTGCAAATAAAAATCAATCCTGAGAAGCGGAATGAAATCTGAAGATAGTCTCTTTTACTTAGAAAATCCATGTATGATTAGAATGGACTTTTCAGGTACGTAATGTAGGCCAGGGCTCATGGTTATGAAATAAAGGGATAAAAAGGCCCAAACAAGTGTTTAAGGGTAATTGAACTAAGGATCAATTCATTTTGATGCCTACAATCTTGTCTTGCTTGACTTGGATATGTTTTGCTACTTGTCTTTCATCATTTCTTTTTTCTGGATTCCTCTAGACTGTCAATTTTTGGGTTTATTTTCATTTTCTTATATCTTAAGCATTTCTTGCGCTTCTTGTTGAATATGAATATTTAAACTGATTGTACTTGATCAACCTTGTAGCTTAAGGCTCAACGAGTCACCCATCTTGATTCAATTTTTTTCTTTTCTCTTTTTTCTGATAAATGAGTATAGGACTTCAATTGCTTTGAGAACCTCCTTTTCCTCTTGCATTTCAGAATTTTTTTCGTTATTCTTGACTGGATTGATCTTCAAGCACTTTGTATTTGACCTACCTTGTAGTTCAAAACTCTCTTTATTTCATGGAGATTTCTCATTGTAATAAAATTGGGTTGACAATCTTTATTCATGTGAGAAGATATCCTTCACCTTGCCCCCCCCCAATATGGAGGGTGATCCTTGGTTAGGGTTGAATCAGAAGAAAAATCATTCAGGCTCAAATGGGGACAATAAATGATATATATGTATATATTTGAAAGGATAAATGAAATAAAGTCGTTCATCATCTCATACACATAAGGTTTTGTAAAACAAGGTATCCAGGGGATGAATATTCAAGATTAACTTTATTTACATGAAAATAATGTAATTAATGCATGAAATATTTAACTAAATCAATCCCTCTTTTTTCCTTTTTCTTCTTCTTCTTCTTCTTCTTCTTCTTCTTCTTCTTCTTTTTTCTTCTTCTTCTTCTTCTTCTTCTTCTTCTTCTTCTTCTTCTTCTTACTTCGAGCATGCCCTAATTACTCGAAATTCTCTTTGATAAGTTGGTCCATGATGCCTCATCTTGTCTCTTATTGCAAGAAGATTCATGGATAATTGAAAGTTTGGTTTTTTTTAGGTCTTTTGATTTTACCAGTATGATGGTTTTGTATCTGGAAGGACAAATGTGTGACTTTTGAAGTCGTGTACATGGTGTATTGTTATAAACCAATCAACTCTACCTGAAAAGTAATCATATGGATTTGATGTCTCAAAAACAGGTAGAGGTATTATTATGGAGTCTTAGATAAATGTAGTGTCAAGATTTGGTTTTGGTAAAGATCAAAAAATAGATCATGGAATTGTATTTCTGGCATTATATGGGATAAGAAAGGTCTAATTTTACCACTTTCCAAAGATCTATAACTCTTAAAAAATTAAAAGAATATTTAATTTATTTGATACTCAAAAATTTCAATATTAAAACTTGATTCCTTGCTCATAACCATAAAAGTAACACAAATTTATTTATTACAAAAAAACAGAGAAAGAAACAAAAAAACATGTTCAAACAAAATGTTGAAAATAGAAAGTACTACAGTGATAGATAACAACTTCCATTTGTTTATCTATCATGCCTCATTACTCCTATAATGTTGGGTGTATAATTGGACCAGAGTCTTTGTCCTCATTTGCCCCCCATGTTTTTTATCATTTCTCTTATTTGGGCTCGTTTGGATGATTCCTTAGACACACTAATCTCTACTTCTTTCGTAGCAGTTTTTTGGTCAGATATCAACTCCTCGTTTATCAGTTGGAAGTTGAGCTCAAAACCATTCTCAATGGTGACAATAACTTTGTCCTGATTCTGAACACATATTGCAGCTGTGTTAGGCGTACTATTTGTCAAGTTCTATAAACTACCCAAAGTTCCATCTGTCGTCAGGAAGTCTGATATGGGTGTTTGAGACGTTTTCATGGTGGCATCTTCCCAATTTATTTTTAAACCTATGGGCCAATCTCGGATTACATCCATGGGAGCCCTATTTTTTTCTTCAATTTCCTTTCTCGTTTTCTTGCGCCCGATATTCTTCTTAGGATTTGATCACATTAGTCTTTGTTGAGGCAACGATTTATGAGTATTGAACCTTAACCCATTCTTTTACCTTGCATTTTTTAATTACTTCCTCTAAAGGATCTTGGAAATTTCCCTCAAGGTTACCAGGAACCTTAGCTGAAAAAATTGGAGTTCCAGTCTGGTTTATCCAAGGAACCTCCTTATAGGTCCAATTCTCATTTGGAGGCCATTGTGATTGAACATATAGTGGAGCAGTTAATCCAGTTGAGAGCATTTTTAATGCAATTTTCACCCGAAAAGTAGAAAAGAGGAAATTGAAAACCCTGCATATTCTTTTTCTTCTTGATCAGCCTTCGACCCTTTTATATGCCCCTCTTCTTTGAGTAAGGCTTATTTCTTAAAAGGAAACTTTTTTCTTTCATTAATTCTTCATTCACCATCAATTTAACAATACCCCCTGGGACCACATCCAAATCTTAAAGTTGTCTTGAATTACCATGCTCCCTAATAGGTTCTTGGTCATCGGACAATATCACTTCGACCTCATCATTATCATTCAGAATATCATTCATAGCCTTTATAGCGGGATCCTCTAAGGGTTTCTCTCCATGGATCACAACATTCACCAGGTCCATTAATTTGGTCATTTGTTCTTTTGAACCATCTTGGAACATTTTTGCTTGATTAGTCATTTCTTGTTGAATCTCGATAAGTTACTCTTGGAGTTCCTCGATTCTACCAACCCTTGTTACAATCTCATTCATGGCTCTTATCCTTCTTTAGGAAGACCAAGTTGGCTTCAATTTGATTTCGAAAACTCTGTCATGGAATCCTCCATGAATTATTCCCATATTTTCTTGATTTAATACATGTATCATAGTTTGAAACAAAAAAAATGCAAATGCATGATGTAAGATTGAAACTATAAATTTAACTATGCAAAGATGCAAATGCAAATGAAAATGTAATGAAGAAAAATATAAAATAAAAATGCAAATGAAAATATAAAAATGCAAATGCAAACATAAAAGTAAGAATGCAAAATGAAAATGAAAATGCAACGAAGGAGTTAATCAAGAGTGATCATCTTAAAAAAGATTTCATTGAACACAAAAGTTTCAATACATCAAACAAAACTTTACATATAGGGGATAACTTTCACTCCTAACTTCTTTATTTCCTTTAAAAGCCAAATTAACTTCCACTCATGCTCAGGTGTTGAGTTGTCAATCTGCTTTAATTCTCTCGTGAAAACAGCTAAATCAACCAGTTTATGAGCCACATTATTTGCTTGAGTAGCAGTTTCCTTAATGGCATTGTTTTTTTCCTTCATCTTCAGTGTCAATTCTCGGAGATGTAGACAATGTTGTTCATTTTTTTCTTGTGAGGGTATCTTTGTGTTCAAGAAGTTCTCATACAAGATCTCCATAATCATCGAAACATTTCAGTAATATATTGTTCTTGGCTCTAGTGGCTTTTAATTCAGTATCAATCTCATGCTGATGGATTTTATATGATGCTTCCTTGTTGGCTATGAACCTTCTTAACATTTGATTTTCAGCTTGATATTTTCTTAATTCAATGACAGTTGTATTGCGTCTTTCTTCTAATTCGTAAACCATGAGAAAACTTTTTAGCTCGACCTTCATGTATATTGCAGTTTTTTTTCCAGTTTGGTGACCCATGTTATCCACTCTTCTGGATTGTTTCCTATGCCAACATTTTGAAAGGCTTTACTGATATTTTGGAAATTCTCACACATGGTTTTCATCTTTGTACTTAACTTATTGTTTTAATCCTTCAAATAACATGCTTGAGCTTCATAAAAACCTCCTTCATTTTGAATGCCCCGACTGATACTCTTACCGTTGAATACTTTTGGTATCAATCTAACAGGATCTTTGTATGCATAGCTCTCCTTTATCCTTGGAGTTCCCTCAGGATGTCATTCTTTGGTTGCGTCATAGTTTGCTTGATCATAAAACTTTTTGTCCATATATGAAAACTTTTCAATTTGATGTCCACTATTGAATCAATACCTTCTAATCATGTCATGATCATGCAATGCAAACAAAAGAAATCAATATAAACAAGTTAGAGTAAAATAAAATGTATCTTCAAAATAGATAAAAAAAAAGAAAATAAAATAAAATGGTTAATACCAATTAATGGAAATAAAAGATTATATTATCATGGTATCTAATATATCCTAACCTCATGCTTTCTAGTTTCATGTTTTGTTTGGAAAAAAATTAACCTAACCGCATGATTTTTAGTTCACATGCATTTATTGAGAAAAAAATCAAATAAATTAAAAGCTAGAACTTATTTCTCCTTTGTGTACACCTACAGACAGAGTTTCAGCCTTGTCTTAGATTTGGTGCCCCTTTGGGCTGCCAAACCCTCAATCCTAGTCCATTACTGACTTAAGCGGATTGAGTTCAATTCGAGGGGACGCATTTCCCTATGCCTGACACGGATAATAAGTTCTCACGAACACATAGAGCATATGAACCGGAAAGCTACTTTCTAGGTCTGACACGGAGAATAAATTCTCACGAAGACGTCGCTTTCACTCCCACTTAAAAGGAAAAGAAGCTCAAGTATAGAGCTTATGTTATGCAATGCAAGTGTTGTGTGTGAGGAGAAATTCTCAATTGCATCACAAATATTGAATCCTAATATCTAAAAATAATCAAATATTAATATACAAGAGTATAAAATAAATTGAAAGAAATCAAAAGAATCATAAATTAAATAAAATTAAATTCTTAATTTCTAAATTGAAGCAATATATAATCGACTTAGGTTTGACCAGATCCCCAGCAGAGTCGCCAAGCTGTCGTAACCGGTTTTCGCCCGGTACGAATTTTTCTTGGCGGGAAAAGTATGTGAATAAATGAATGGTTTTTATTGGAAATGTTTTGGAGTCACCATCGACCTTTTGGGTTAGGTAGATCGAATACCTAAAAATCATCTTTTAAAAGAGTTTTTAATAAAACATCAGTTAAAAGATAAACTGGTCTGCTTATAACCAGAAATTCATTCCTTTTAGTAATAAAAAAGGATTCGTGGTCGGTTACGTTTGGGGAAGGATTAGCACCCACACAAAGCCCAAAAATTGGTACCCTTTGATTATAAATTGTCTTTATTAGTAGAAATTTAAGAATTCGAATATGAATTTAATTTATGATCATATTATTTTAGGTTCAATCGTATAATTCTAAGGAAAAATATATTAAAAATATTTTTTATAAAACTAAGGTATATATATATATATATATACTTAGGGTTTTATAAATAGGGCATTTATTTATTTAAAAATATTATAAAATGACATCTAGTTACTTTAAGAAAGCTCATTTCTTTAATATTAAAAAATAAATAAATATTAATAAGAATATGATAATTTTTCTTAAAAAAATATAATTTAAATAAAAATAAATTAAATATAGTATTTTATTTATTTAAAAAATTAGAAAAGGACATCTAATTACTTTAAGATAGTTCATTTCTTTAATATTAAAAAAAATAAATACTATTATTTAATTAAATATATTCATATGAAATAAAATAATAATTAAATACTATATTTAAAATATTGAAACATAAATGGTAAAAAAAATTATAATTGCAATTAATAGTGATCAAAATAAAACTATAGGATTAAATTGTAAAATATATAAATTAATAGCCCTAATTCAAATTATTATTAAATATAAGTATTATTAGTGTAATTTAATTATAATTAATTAATTCGGGATCAAAATAAAAATTATAAAAATTATAGGGGCTAAATCTATTATTTACCCTAAATATATATAAAAATATTGTAGTGACTAAAATATAAATTAAATAAAATTCGAAGACTAAATTAAAAGGCACAGAAATATGATTTCAGTGACTAAATTAAAAAGATTACAAATATAAGGGACCACAGAAATGATTTGTGCATTTATGAAATTACGCAAAAGTCCCTCCCCAAAACGACTTAGTTTTGATGAGGGTATTGATGAGGGTATAAATAGGCCTTAAATAGCCCAAAATTGCTAAACTCTCTCTAAACTCCCTCACCGGAGGGAGAGTCAGCCACCGCCGATCACTATTCATGGCAGCCGAAAAATGCTAAAACACACCAAATCGAATATCTCGAAGCCTTAAATCTGAATCCGGCCTTATTTTTTCCTAAAAACTTCTAAAATTTCCTAGATCTAGGATATTTTACCTTCGACGTTTTGGTTTCCGGTGACCTTTGAAGACCTCCAACGTAAGCATCGTTTCTTTGGTAAGTTTCTTTCTTTTTTTTCTTCTTTTGATTTGGTATTTGGCTGCTGTGGGGTCTTGCTTTCTGTTGGTGGTTGTTTGCTTGTTGTGTGTACGGTTGCTTTTTTTTTTTGTTTTACAAGTTCGGCGAGGCTTTTATAGCCCACCACGAAGCTCCCTTCGGTCTCGGTAAAAATGGTACCTTTCGGTGAGTCACCGAACTATAGTGGGGACTCACCATAAGGCATCGATGTGGGCGGCCATCAAGCTTTTTGGAGGCTTCTGGAGAGGGTGGTAGAAGGTGGCTGAGGCACCTGGCAGTGGAGGTGTCGTGGAGCGGTTGGAAGCTTGAGGAAACCCTAGAAGGGTTCGGGTCGTCTGGTCTTGGACCAGGTAGAGTCTGGATCGGATCTGGACCTGGGTTGATCCAGTTTTGGGCCTCCGGGTTTAGGCCTCCAGGATTGATTTATAAATGGACTTCGGTCTTGTAATGGGCTTGTAATATGTATTTGTAATTTATTAATGATAATATAATACTAATATTATTAATAATAAAATAATAATAATGAAAATGATAATTAAATGGATCATAAAACTATTGTCTACACACAATGTCAAATAATTTATAAATCTAAACCATAATCTTATAAACATGTCAAACTTGTTGAAACTAGGCCTAATTACCTAGTACCAACATATCAAAGCACCACGATTCATGAACATTGGAGTGTATAGAATGCTAATGTGTGCATGGAGTGTGATTTGCTGATGTGTGTATGAGTTGTTAGGATTGTTAGTGTTGTTAAGAGTGTATGGAAAGGTTGTTATGAATGCTGTTAGAGGTTACAGTTAGTTGTGAGGTTGAGTGAGCTTGAAGTAAATAAGATCCCTGTATAAGCTAGTGATGTAGTTGCAGAAAGAATATAATAAAACAGTTATATTTACTGCTTCATATTCAGTTTTCAACATGGTATCTTTCGCTTAAGTTCTGGGAATTTTGGTTTCACGCTTCTAAACTTTCTTTCTCTCTGGTTTTTCACTTATGGTGCACAATGGGTGTAGTCAGCAAACTGCTGACTCAGTTGCCATGGATTCTACAACTTTCCGTTTGTTCCATTAATTTCTACAACTTCATGGCTGAAACCTTCGCTAACTACGCCACTTCGACCACCACCTCTGTCGAGGAACCAATGACTCAAGAAACCAAAAAGACCGTCAAGGCGCCTGTTCGATGGGCCGATTTGGAAGATGATGCTCCAGAAGAACCGAGCGCTTCCTCAACATCGGAGAAAAAAAGTGAGACAGAGTTGGGAGTTGAAAACCTAACAATCGAAGAGAATAAAAAGATCAACAAGTTCCTCGATGAACCCGAGGACTCCACTATCAAAGTCGTTACATCATAATATACATCGTACACATCAGGTTCTCTTGTTCTCTGCCATATGAGTTCTCACTGCCAGGTTCTCTTGTTCTCTACGATATTTAGTGAGGCTGTAAAGAATTTTGTATCAAAGATCGTCAAGACAGATCATAATAAACATTTTGTCAAGAATGAAGAACTATCATTGGAGTCGGTGAAGCAGTACAAGGTGAATGTTCCAGATGAACTTTCCAAGGTTATGGTGATCGAAGAAAGGATTTCTGAATTTGGAGAACGCCTAGGGCAGACAATAATATTTATACGCACAAAGAACAGTGCTAGTACATTGCATAGATCACTTGTTGAGCTTGGTTATGATGTTACCACAATTCAAGGTGCTCTCAATCAAGCTGACCGAGACAAGATAATCAAAGAGTTTAAAGATGGTTTGACTCAAGTTTTCATTTCAACGGATCTTCTTGCCCGAGGTTTTGATCAGCAACAGGTTAATTTGGTCATCAACTATGATCTTCCTATGAAACATGACAACCGTATGGAGCCTGGTTGTGAGATTTACTTGCATAGAATTGGTAGAGCAGGGCATTTTGGCCGCAAGGGAGCTGTGTAAAACTTACTCTATGGTGATGCGGACCAAATGTTTCAATGATGTTGCTGGTGTCTGGTTTGTTTCATATTGTTGTTATAGAATAGTTTTTTTTAGATTTTTTTTAATGTTCATTCACACCAAAAGTTTTCATCGATTTAAGTCAAACGGAAGGGGGAATCGCACTTTCGATTCAAGTTGAACGGAAGGAAGCATTGGCACTTTTGATTCAAGTCAAACGGAAGGAAGCATCACACTTTCGATTCAAGTCGAACGGAAGGAAACATCGCACTTTCGATTCAAGTCGAACAAAAGGAGGCACCGCACTTTTGATTCAACTAGAACGGATGGTTTACTAAATCATTGTCCAAATCTTCGTTTGAGCAATTTCGACCCAAAGTGCAGGTTTTCTCATTTGCTCAAAGAGAAGGAAAAGAGTAGGGGGAATATTGGAGTGTGTAGAATGCTAATGTGTGCATGGAGTGTGGTTTGCTGATGTGTGTGTGAGTTGTTAGGATTGTTAGTGTTGTTAGGAGTGTATGAAAAGGTTGTTATGAATGCTGTTAGAGGTTATAGTTAGTTGTGAGGTTGAGTGAGCTTGAAGTAAATAAGATCCCTATATAAGCTAGTGATGTAGTTGCAGAAAGAATATAATAAAACAGTTATATTCATTGCTTCATATTCAGTTTTTAACAATGAATAAGTAATACGAAATCTCAAAACACCAACTGGTTATTATTTTCAACTTCTGTAGATCTCCAATTCCCAGAAGTTTGACAAGCATTCTGCTATAGCAAGTATTAACAGTTAAGCTTAAAATTGTTGGCATACAGCATTAACCAAATGTCCATAGAAGGAAATTTTTAAATATGCCCCGTCCCCACCGACAGGCTGCTTTCAGCCGCTGAGTGATCTAATTTCAGATGAAAATTAAGATGAATCAACAATTTCAAACAGTCTTTTGTTTTTATTTTGAGGTCTAATACGCATCATAAGTTACTAAGTAGCAGTTTATGAAAATCCAGAGTCTGTTTTGATTTCTGTGACCACGTGAAATTTCAATTGTATTTTGCAAAAGATAATATAAAAACAACGAGAATCTTTCAAGCATTTTTCCCGTTACTAGTAATTGTATCTGTAAATTGACAAAATGAAATCAATAGAGAAACAAAATTATTTTTTTTCTTAAAAGATTACACCCGAGAAGCTAGAACTAATCCCTTTACTCAATTTTCAAAATATATATATATATATATATATAATCCCTGTAGGAACTGATCCTGTAAAATCCTACTTATCCTGGAAAATCTGTAACGCCTCGATCAAAGTTCAAATAAAGAACACAATTCCATGATTATATAATCCCTTTAGGCAACTAATCCTACTTATCCCTTTAAGCATGATTGGACGTCCAATCTCTCATCTTATAGGTATACCCCAATTCCATGATTTGCATTCGATGTTCTTGTTTCGAATTTAAGGTTGAAGAATTAGCTTTTTGTGGGTAATTACACGCTTAGTCATTAAACTTTATTTTAAACCAGTTTTTTGTGTTTTCTTTCAACATTCAAAAGCCAAACAAAATCATAAGTCAAGAGGCGGAGAAAGGAGAAGGCAAGGGATGATAACGCGATCGAATTTAGCAGAGCAATTGAGGGAATATCAACTTCTATCTGAGCATGATTGGTCTTCCGTTTCGTTTTTACAGATTTTCCAGGATAAGTAGGATTTTACAGGATTAGTTGCCTAAAGGGATTATATTTTTTTTTTGAAAATTGACTATAGGGATTATATGACGTCCAATCTCTCATCTTTATTTGAACTTTGATAGAGTTAATCCCTTTAGGCAACTGATTAATCAAATTCTTTTTTAAATTTTTTAATTAAATTAATTTGAAATTAATAGAGTTAATTTTTTTTTAGATAAAGTACACAAATGGTTACCGATTATATGACACTACTTTGTTGAGTATCCCTACTATTAAAAGTTACAAAATAAATCTTCTGAGCTATATATTATCCTGACTAGGATATGATAAAATATGATCTCAGAACCGTTTGAGCTGTATTTTATGGGTCGACTCTCTGCTTGCATTATATCGTCAAGCTAGTGCTTGAAGCATTATATCTTTGAGTCAAAGCATGAAAGCAACGACGATGCCAACAGACATCATTAAAATATAATTTCATCACATATCAATCAGCATGTTAATGTCCAACATAGATGACCATCATTTTCTAAATGAACAAGACAAGTTTAAAACATATAAATAATCAGACGATCATTTTATAACTTTTAATAGTCTGATGACTCAACAAAGCAGTGTCCTATAATCAAATTATCATATGTGTACTTTACCATAGTTCTAAAGACTAAGTGACTCAAATAAAACGGGAATGAATCTAGGGCCTGGATTTTGATGTATGAGTTGGTGTGAACAATAACCAACCTACTTTTTTCATCTCCCAATTTTCAACTTCTACATAGCGTCGAAGCTTAAAGACGTGTTTGTTTGAATCCCGAGGATTAATAAGGTTAGCAACCACATGATGCACAATCTGTATGTTGTTAAAGGAGAGAGCAAGAAAGAAAATGGATGAATATTAAGCAACCCCACATTAGGAGCAAACAATACGGTAGGGGTTGATAGCTTATATAAAAAAGGAAAGGGGAGAAATAGATAAAAGCATCTTTGTGCTTGGGGCAATGACGCAGCTCATGAAGTTCTAACTGAGGAGCGTCAATTGCTCTGGTTGAAAACTATTTCCAAAACCCCTTTTAGGCCTTGGCTTGACCTTGGCCTTCCAGAATTTCTGGAAGGGTTCCCTTCGGAGGTAAAGTCAACAATTATAGTTCCAAGTTTTGATTGCCATTTCCCATGTCTCATGGAGATCCAGAATTGTCTTGCGGAATGGCTGAAAGAACCTCAAACGATGGATTTTGACTTAACCTAAAACCATGAAATGTGTCGATAATCCATCTTAAACGACCCATATAAGCTGAATTCCTAACCTTCAAATGCGATGCGAAGTATGTGTTTATCTAAATGCTTAGCTGAGAGAGATGCAGATGGTATCATGGTAATATCAAGTACCAAAGAAGGACCCGTCTAATTTGAGGATAGAGATGCGCATGGCAAGGCTGATGAAGTTATGGACATCGGACAAAGTCGGTTTTTCAGGGACATCGATGAGGATTGGATTGGATAGTCAAGGAGTGAGTGCAAGGGTCGAAAGTAACTTGGCTTTCTTCACGTTGTGATCCCATCACGTTCTCTTCCTCCCCCCGCTCCAATTCTCTAGGTGTCGTACACTTACTTTAGCATTTAAAGGTGAAAAATTCAATTGGTTTCATATGAATTAGGATTTGGCATTTGGTGATCCAATCTCATAAAAGTTGCTGCTTTTATTTTAGGAAACTTGCACCCTTAATTATTCTGCGCTCCACTTCTTGCTCAATACAATAATAATGATAGGAGATAAAAGGAAGAAACAAGCGTTTTTACCCAAAAAGCACCCAAAAAATAATAATTACCTCTCAGGCACTTATGGATCAAATTTTACTTATCTAAAACTAATTTACTGACATGAACGGAAGGTGCAGATCATCAAACGCGCCTTTTTTGGGTTTTCATCTGAACTAGCACCACGTGGGAAAAACACAGATCACCATCTACGCCTTCATGAGGAAAATTGACACCCGACGGAAGGAGCGATTCACCAAAAAAACACTCATTCTTACTTTTATCATTCATTCTAACAAGTGGGTTCTGTTATTGTTTTTAGAAGGTAATTTTTTTATTATATTATAATGATTAAATAGTGTATTATTTTATTATATTTTGATGTGCTAATTTTTTTAATGTTTTATAGTTATAAAATTATCGGTGGGTTGTTGCGCTTAAATATTAATAATATCTCGATTCATTTTGTAGATATGGTAATAATTTTAAATTATGTATGTTAATTATTTTGAATGTTTTATTTTTTAGTATTAGTTTTTATTTTAATTTGTATACTATTTATTTAATTAGGGGAATAATCGTATATTAGATCAATTTATTCGTAACGCTAAGTTAGAGATACTAAATCGTGATGGCCGTATTTAGCCGAGGTTTGATTAGGTTACATAGCTATATATGAAGGGCATTGTAACCATGAATCCAACTTTATTTCTGCACTAGTTGAGAGGTGGAGACCATAGACACACATTTCATATACTGTGTAGGGAGTGCACTATTGCGCTAGAGGATGTTTATTTATATTTGGGGCTTTCGGTAGATAGAAATGTCATTTCTGATGTGACTGACGGTGATTGACATTCCTTGCGTGAGGAGTATCTTGGAGGTATCCTTCAAAGTTTGAAAGATTTAGAGTCTTATATCTGAAAAAACAATAGTTAAAATATATCTAATTAAATAAATAGTATACGAATTAAATTATAAACTAATGCTAAAAAATTTAAAAAATTCACATTAAATTAAATAGCACAATTTAATATTGTTAATGTATCACCAAAATGTCTTGAGATTTGATCTCGTCTTCTATTTTACAACCGCGAAAAATAATAAAAAATAGTTAGTACAAAAATATTTGATCAAATAATTAAATATAAAATAAATATAATATAATAAAAATAATTTTATTTTTAATAACTATAATAAAATCTACATAGCTTAATAGAAGGAATAATGTGAAAGTAATTTTAGTGTGATTTGATGTTTGTATTCGGGGATATTTATAGAGGAGGAGATGAGTGAGACGCCAAACTTTAAGGCTTGAGTAATAATAGAGTACCCAATAATTCAATGTGAAGCGCGAATAGTATTATGCACCTTCTGTCGCGTGTCAATTTTTCCAACGAAGGTGCGGATGGTGATTCGAGCTTTGCCCATATGACGTCAACTCGAACGAAAAACTCAAAGAAGACACGTTTAGTGATCCACACCTTCCGTCTATATCAACAAAATATCAGTAAAATTTGACCAATTGGTACTTAGACAGATAATTATTGATTCTTTAGGAATTTTTTGGGTAAAAACGCCGAAGAAACAATCTCTGGTAAAGGATATCATTAATCATATCTTTTATTCTCAAAACCAACTGACAGGATTTGATTGGACAAGAACACCAGGGAAATCCAAGAGTAAAATTAAAAGATCCAAATATAGCAAGTTCCTCTACTAGTCTTAATTGAAATTCAGTAAGGCAACAGTGTAAGGAAAAACCCATGGCTCTAAGTGCTCTGCTTCTGCATCTCAACAACCTTCTTCCAAGAATCACGGCTCGAAATCTCACCCCACCACCTCCCCACATTCTTCTTGGAAGTGAACATCTCTCCCCTATCAGCAACATTCGCCAGATAATGAGCGTTGGGCAAGTGCGAAAGATCGGCTAAAGAGAAGTCATCGCCCGCCAAAAACCGACTTTCTCCCAGCCTCTTCTCGTAAACCTCCAGCACTTTTTCCAGCTTAGCCTCATTTTGGCTGATCAGGGATTGGTCTTGCTTAAGGTTCATACGTGGTGCAAACGCTAGTTGGAACACCAGAACTGAGCTTGGCGGGTTAAAGCTCTGCCCTTCGGCCTCCACCCATTGATCTATAGAAGCTTTCGCCAATGGGTTGGTTCCGTACAGCCATTTGTTCCCATTCTCTGCATACTTTTCACATACGTACCTGCAAATTGCCCTCGACTCTACAATCCCAAAACCAAAGATTTTAGCTATTCGCAAATTACTCGAATTTGATTTAGTTAAAATTAAATTATATTTATTAATTTTTTTAATTATATTATTAATAATATTAACATTTATACCTTATTTTTTTAGTTTGAATTCGAGATTCAAACGAGATACGAGCTTAAGGTTTTTTAAACTCAGGTTGAGTTTTAATTTTTTATTCTAATTTCAAGTCAATCTTGATAATTTTAAATTCACGAGATTTTCAATCCAATCAAATTCAACTTTGACAATATTCAAACTCGATTCGATTGACCTAGTGCGGCCAAAGCCGGGTGGAATTACAGTAAAACAAGAAATGTAAGTTGAGAATGGTTACCGAAAAGGGATATGGCTTCATCTTGGAAAGCCGGCACTTGACCAAAGGGCTGTTTGAGAAAAAAAAAACCGAGAACTCAGTGAACGTAAATGGGTTTAGTTAAATAAGAGGAAGCAGAAAATGAATGGGATGGACCTGAATCTTGAGAAAATCGGGGCTTTTGTGCTCGCCTTTGGCCATGTTAACGGGGACATGTTGGAATGGAACATCTTTCTCGATGAGACAAGCAAGGACTCTAGATACTGCGGTGGACAATGGGGGGCCGTGCACTTTCACCGGAGTTGCCATTAGGAAAAGCAGTCGACTCTAGTGCTTGTTGATCCACTCTCCACCATATAAAACGAGTTTGCACCTCATCCTCTTTCCACTTTATCCCTTGCTTAATGAGCTCAGTTGAGTGGGTCCTTGTGGGGTAGACCAAAGTCATAAAAGACAAGGTAAGTGGGTGATGTGTACCCACTGGATTATGGGCTATGTTGGGCTACGTTTGGGTTTTATTTATATATAACGTTAGCAAAAAAAATCTTAAAACGTTTAATTAACTAATTATTTTGATTTTTGTTTTTCTTAGTATTTTGACATTTTTTTAATAGAAGCCCCTAGTATTATTAAAAAGTAAAAATATTCAATATTACAATAAGAGTTTGTTAGAAATATAATATAATAAAATGTAATTAGTTGATATTGAGTTAGTCAAAACTAAATGAGTTTGTTAAAAGTTGGTTAGTATGTTGGATCAAAGTTGTTAAGCTTATTTGAGTGGTGCTATATAAGTACCGTTTGTAATGGGTTGAAGAACCCTTTTCATTAATACACTCAGTATATTTCCTTTCCTCAACTCCTCATCCTTATACTCTAGCCACCGGTCGTTCTTCGTATCTTACCGCCGATGGCATATTTCTCACATGGTATCATTCGCCTAAGATCCTGAAACTATTTTTCTTTCGCTCTATTGTGATTTATTACTTTTACACACCCGTCTTTTAGTTTTTTGACCTAAAGATCCTGACGTTACTACCGTTCCGTTCGTCAAACGTTGCTCTATATAGTATCATCACCAATACTCTCGATCGTTAAACTGAATCATATCAGAGTCTCGTCTGTCGTTGGTACTTTCATTCGTTATTACTGTCAATCTTTTTTGATCTGATTGAAATTGACGCTGCTGCTTATTTCTGGCGGTCTTGTAGTTGCTTCACTCATCGATGATTGGTTTCCACAATCGCAAGTCTCACATGCGCCACTGTTTGTTCCCTTTACTATTAATGCATGTTTTTGTATGTTGCTAGTCATTCCTAGAACCTTAGTTGTGCTTTAACAATGGATCCAGATTTTTATTTGCATTGGTGATTCGTGTCCTATGTTTGGAGTTGTATTAGTAGTTGTTAGTGTTGATAGAGTTTTTTTTTAATGGTTTGTTTACATTTAGAGTTTGTCCGGAGTTCAATTTCTTGCTGCCATTGGATTGCTTCTATCTTAAAGTGTCATGGGACTTGAAAGCCTCACAACCAAGTGTCCATGAGAAAACATGTCAAGGAACCTTCTATAAGAGAATGAAAAAGAAAGAAATGAAGGTGAATAAGAAGAACGAAATGAAGCATTGCACTTTCGATTCAAGTTGAACGAAAGGAGGCATAGCACTTTCAATTCTCATCTAAAGTAGAACGGAAGGAAGGATCACACTTTCGATTCTCGTCTAATGTATAACAGAAGAAAGCATCACACTTTTGATTAGAGTAGAACGAAAAGAGGTATAGCACTTTCGATTCTAGTAGAACGAAAAGAGGCATATCACTTTCGATTCTAGTAGAACGAAAAGAGGCATAACACTTTCGATTCTCGATGACAGAATGATGAATGAAGAAAGAAGAAGAAGAATAAGAAGACAATATTTTCTTTTGGATGCCATGTTATTTGTTTTGTTTTGTTTGTTTTTCAAGATGATGAAGAAGAAAAAACAGGAAGAATGTTAGAAATATAATATAATAAAATGTAATTAGTTGGTATTGAGTTACTCAAAACTAACTGGGTTTGTTAAAAGTTGGTTAGTCTGTTGGATCAAAGTTGTTAAGCTTGTTTGAGTGGTGTTATATAAGTATCATTTGTAATGGGTTGAAGAACCCTTTTCATTAATACACTCAGTATATTTTCTTTCCTCAACTCCTCCTTCTTATACTCTAGCCATCGGTCGTTCTTCGTATCTTACCGCCGATGGCACCTTTCTCACAGTGTTTACAATTATCATCGTAAACTAAATATATAATTTTTTATTTTTCCTATAACATTGAAACTAGCCACTTTATATCATATAAGGACCATACATGGAAAAGTTTAAAAACTCAACCAAGAGACTTGAAAAAAATATATACGAATAAATATGATTGTATCGATAAACGGACTACAAAAGGGAATTAAGCTATTGAAAGACTACCAAGAACTACATATCAGAGACGAGCATCGTGAGAAACTATCCACAAACTTAAAATCACACATCCAAATTCAATATAAAGGTCCATACCAGGGAAGATCAACAAGATTTCGAATAAGCGACATCTTGATCAGTCGTGGCATCGTCAAATCCAATCCTGAGAAAACATAAATAAAATAATGGAAAAATGACCAAAAAAAATTGAAAAACGTGCCACAAAGGCAAAGATAAACGTGTCACAAAGACATATATAAACGTGCAACACAAGCATAGATAAACGTGCAACATGGGCATAATTATTCTTATTAAAAAAACAAAAAGAAAAGAGAAACGATGGTCGGCAACCAACATCAAAGCTGGTGTCGTCGCGGCTAAAGAAAATCAAAAAAGAAAAAGTTGATATGATCTATGAAAACCAATACAAACTCAAATAAGAAAAAGGGGGAAAGAAAGACAAAGGAGACAGCGACTAAGGAAAAGGTAAGCTCTTTAGGGTTATGTATTTTGACATTTTTTTTATTTTAAGATAAAAATATTTTTAAAATTTAATTAAATATTCATTTTATTTATTATCTTTTTAGAGTTTTTAGATCTTCAATATTTTATTTTAGGGTAAAAAGCTCAAATAAGAAAAAGGGGGAAAGGAAGACAAAGGAGAGAGCGACTAAGGAAAATGTAAGCTCTTTAGGGTTATGTATTTTGCCATTATTTTATTTTAGGGTAAAAAGCTCAAATAAGAAAAAGGGGGAAAGGAAGACAAAGGAGAGAGCGACTAAGGAAAAGGTAAGCTCTTTAGGGTTATGTATTTTGCCATTTTTTTATTTTAAGATAAAAATATTTTTAAAATTTAATTAAATATTCATTTTATTTATTATCTTTTTAGAGTTTTTAGATCTTCAATATTTTATTTTAGGGTAAAAAGCTCTTATTTTGAAGTGTTACAGTTTATTGACTAACGATTTTCATTCAAGGAGGAGCCTTTTTGTCTCAAAATAAAACGTTGGGAGCCAAAATATTCTAAAAAAATTCAACTGACAATTTAATCAAACATTGGATAATTTTTTGTCATTATATATTTTTTCTTTTCTATCTCATGGTGGATCCACCCTTGTATGCCAGCGGGCAAGTTTCCACCATGAAATCTGAATTTTTTTTAAATAATTATTTATTTTACTGATTCCGTTCAGCCTAAAAGTTTATTTGTGTTGATTCTATTAGAAATATATTACTAATACATGTGCATCCATTATAAAAAAAATATTTATTTATATTTATCACTGTTTGCATCACTTTATGTTTTCTCTATAGTCTTGAAAATACGTGAAGACGTGGACTATGATGAGAGAAATTTTAATAAGGTTTATTTTCAGGAGAAACAAATAGAAATATTGGCAACTTCCCTCGCAAATTCTTTACTTTTCATATATGTCATGTTCCTACGTAAATATCTTTCTGCTTTTCCTTCCGATGCTTCTTGCCTTTGTTCTTTACTTCAGCAGATTATTAACCATGAAGTTAATTAGCTTACACTATACGTTGGTTAATAATTAATTATTGCTCCAAGTTATTACACAACCCTAAACTTTCTCTCAAACTCATTTATTGCATTCTAAATGATTCACCGACCAGAGTTATGTAAACAACCGTCTAGTTAATGGTTGATACCACTTGCCTTTTATCATATTTGTCACAC
Organism: Hibiscus syriacus; assembly: GCF_006381635.1. Taxonomy (NCBI): domain Eukaryota; kingdom Viridiplantae; phylum Streptophyta; class Magnoliopsida; order Malvales; family Malvaceae; genus Hibiscus; species Hibiscus syriacus. Next base: position 5,326,020 of record NW_024062743.1, on the reverse strand, counting down.
TTCGATTTCGAGGTTAAAAGTCTAAGAAATAATTTATAATGGATATGTAAGATTCTTACTTTGATGGTTTAATTTTAAAGAAATTATACTTTAAAACAGCTTCATTAAACTAATTTAGAAGTTTTTTAGACTCAATTAAAGATGAATAATGTTAATAGAGATCTATAATTGTTAATGCAAGTTTTGGACTTAATTAGATATGAATAATGTTTATAGAGGAAAAAAAGATAGAAATGTACAAACGTTAATGCTAAACAAGAGATGATTGGGTCTTAGAGTCATGAAGTTCTAGTGGAAATCAGGTGAGGAAATAAACAATAAAATGTTATGTAATTTTCACTGTCGGTTTTCATTTTTTATGGTTGTAACTGAAAGCAACATTTGTCTTTGAAAAATCAACTAACTAATAAGTCAATCAATGTTGTCAGTCTTGTATATGAATAAGTATTGGAGTTGAGCATTTGATATAGGATAGCTTTAGGAGCATCGTTAAAGTCCTTTTTTTAAAGAGTTACGTTACAGTAGAGATAGACTATGGAAGGTGAAATAAAATAAGAAAATAATTCCTTTTAGAAGTTTATGAGTGTTGTGAAAATAAATAACAACTTATAAAAAATTAGTTATGAGACTATTTCAATCCAATTTGCTCTATTTGTAATTTCCATGATTTGAACCCAGTTTTGGTCCCAAAATGATAAAATTGTTTCTTTAATAAATATTTCCTTTATAATTAATTTAATAATAAAATTATATTTAAATTCTTTTAAATTTTAAAATTTAATTATATGCCTTGGATATATTGAGAGACTGTTTATAGTAGTTGCACGAGCACTTCTAGTTCCTCAAGTTATCGACTTAATGGAATTAAGTGGGCGTCCGGTAGAAGTAGAAATAGAAATGCGGGCGGCCTTATTTTTGGTCTTGATGTACCTAGGTAGGCCAGCTGACCTTTGGGAGCTATGAGACGACGACGCACTTTTTTAAATTAGGTCGATTTGTTAGTCCTCCTTACTTAGGTCAAACCCTACGTTGTCCAGTTAATTTTTTTAAGATAAGATAAAGTTGTAATTGCAAATTGCAAATACATATTACTATTTCTAGACAGAAGTTATAAATGTTTGAAACTGTAATTAATTGTATGTCTTACTAAGATTCATAAGTCGGAATACAATAAAAAAAAATTTAAATTAATTTATCACTTGTTGTGAACTTATAAATTGACATCAATGATTAAAGATAATGTTATTTATTTTAGAGATCTTGAGTTAGAATAACTGTGTGCTCAATGGTTAAGAAAAATTATAACATATATTACATTATAATCATCTCATACTATTCATGAAAAGTAGTATTGGTTGTACATAGAGATGAGTTCACTTATATATTTAAGGACAATTACAATAATATCTCTATCTTTATTTTTTTTCAGTTATATTTCCATTTTACTTAATATATATGAAAAATTTTGTAGCAAATCAATGTGCGTTCTTACCCTAAAATTCAAGTTAGATGAAACCTTTTTAAACTCTGATCGAGTCAAATAATAAATGAAAGAATACGATGAGTTAATCGAATCAATAAAGTAGCCAAGATGGAATGAATCGGTAATTAAAAAATTTGGTGAAAGCAAATAACAAGATAAAAATATTGAACACAAGAATTTAGAATGGTTTGACTTTCTCAACCAAAGTCTACATCTACTACCTTAGCTATTCACACTAAGAATTTTCACAAATTTTCTACTTTGGAGTAACATTTGGGGATAAGTTGTAGCCTTACAACTCCCTAAAAAATTATGACTCAAATTCTTCTGACACTCTCAAAGAGAAAATTACAAATTGCAAACTTAGAAAAACCTCATAAGAAAAATGTTTGCATAATCCTAGAACACTTAAGATATGTTCGTTAAGTTTAAGTGCAATGTCAATCTTCTTCTTATTCTCCATTTATTTCTTTTCTTCATCTTTCTTTACTTGCTATTTTTCTTCCTTCATCATCATCTCATGAGCAAGTAAATATCCAATGAGCTTGGCTAGAGTAAGAGTCTTTAAATTCTTTACTTCAACTATGGCAATTTTCTTGGATTTCCATGATTTAGGAAGACTATATATCATATTTCTAACCAACTTTTTATTTGGGATGAACTCTCTAAATCCTTCGAGACCATTGACTATAATAAAAAAATTGTCGATCATAGTTTTGATGTCTTCATCTGATCTCATCTTGAAGTTTTCATAATTATGATTTAGAAGATTAATTTTACTTTCTCTTACCTCATTTTTTTGTTCATGTGTATCTTCAAGCTTATCACAAACTTCCTTAGTATTGCAACAAGATGACTCTCTCCCATATTCATCGGGGACGAGTGGACAAAATAGAATGTGCATGACTTTAGCATTGATTTGTAACATTTTTCTCTATTCTTCTTTCTACTCCTCTATATTTCTAGTTGGAGTAGTATAACCAATCTTTATTGTGCTATATGCTCTCAAATTGCTTGCTTGAATAAATAGTTTCATCATATTCTTCCAGTAGACATAGTTAGCTCCATTGAAATCTAAGCTTGTTGATAGGTTGAGAATCTTTAACAATGTCAAAATCTAAAGTAAATATCATGGTCGACTTGAAAGATGATTGAACTCTTCTAAGATCTCCTTAAGAGGTGATTAAATAATAAATGAGTTAAGCTCTAATACTAATTTTTGAGTCAATCGAATGAATACAATAGCCAAGAGGGAATGAATTGGAAAAATTAAAAATTTGGTGGAAGCAAATAGAAAGATAAAAAGATTGAACATAAGAATTTGGAGTGGTTTGACTTTCTCAACCAAACTCTACGTTCACTTTCTTAAGAATCCACACTAAGGATTTTCACAAATTCACTAACTTCTAGTAACCTTTAAGGATAAGTTGTAACCTTACAACTATCTCAAAAATTATACCTTAAATTCTTGAGACACTCTCTCAAAGAGAAAAGTACAAATTGCAAACTTAGAAAAACATCACATGGAAAATGTTTGCACAATTCTAGAGCAAATAAAAACACTTGAGAAATAAATAAAATAGAAGAACACACTTGAGAAATAAATAAAAAAGAAGTACAATAGTGTTCTTTGAAAGAAAAATGAATGTTTGAGAATATTGACTTTATTTGATTGCTTTGATTTTCTTTGTGATCTCTTTACTTTACATATGACTTAAATTCTTGCTTTTATACTCCCTCATTTAATTCCAGTAGTTGGATTGTTGTGAGAGTTAATAGAGTCATTGGGATGAATTTTTCCCACAAATAAATGATATACAGACGATTGAAGTAACGATACTCGGGCTTGGAGTATCAATACTACATGCATTAATTTAAAAAATATAATCGTTGGGGAAAGACAAGTATAAGTGTTGATTAAAGGATTATCAGTAATATTGGTATACGTAGTATCAATATTGGATGAGTATCAATACCAAAATAGCTTATTAGAATTTGTCATATTTCAAAACCATAAGGGTGGTATCAGTACTACCAAGTGGGGTATCTATACTTGTTGAGTTAATCGAATGACGAAATTGGCCAAGAGGGGGGTGAATTGGCAATAAAAAATTTTGTGGAAGCTTTTGCAGAAAATTGAAAGTAATTGCACAGCGATTTACAATGGTTCGACTTTCTCAAACAAAGTCTACGTCCACTACCTTAGCTATCCACACTAAGGATTTTCCAACAAATTCACTAATTTGTTCTTTCTTTTGAGGCCAAAGAGATAACCTTACAATTCCCTCAAGAGTATACCCCAACTCTTGAGAACACTCTTTTCTCAAAGAGAGATTACAATTTGCAAACTTACAAGAAAACCTCACAAGGTAAGATGTTTGCACAATTCTAGAACAAAGAAAAGAACACTCAAGATGAATACAATTGAGCACAAAAGTGTTCTTGAAAGCAAAAAATATTGAATGAAAATAGGCTTGAAATGCTCAAACTTGAGGTTTGATGCTTTCTCTTTGATTCTCTCTTGATTCTAGTTGCTTGATGTTTCTTGTTATTGATCAATGGCTTCTAAGCTTGCTTAAATACACCTTGGATCACTTCTGAACGTTGGGGATGATTAGAGAAGATATTATAGCCGTTTTAGTGTGAAAACATTTAATAAAACAGCTTGGAGCGTGGGGGGAATCGGTTCCCCCTTGAAGGGAATCGGTTCCTAAGTGTAAAATTTCAAATATTTCGACCGTTGTACAAGGGGGGAATCGGTACCCCCTTGGGGGGAATCGGTTCCCTCCGAGCATACTGGAATTCTCGGAGCAAAACTGTTTAGGGGGGAATCGGTTCCTCCTATGGGGGGAATCAGTTCCCTCCGAGCATTCTGGAAATCTCGGGGCCAAACCATTCAGGGGGGGAATCGGTTCCTCCTATGGAGGGGAATCGGTTCCCTCTGAGCAATCTGTAATTTTTGGCTTTGAATTGGTTCGAAATACTTTTGTAAAATTATTTTGAAATTGTTTTATGATTAAAACTTAATTTTACACTTAAGTAAGGATTAAAAATGATTTTTGAAATATTTGGAGTAATGTTTTGATATTCGAATAGTTATATCGAATATACTTAGAAAATCATTTGGAAAATCTTAAAATCCATTTAACTTAATTTGTTATATCGAAATATCAAAATGTTTCAACAATCTCCCCCTTTTTGATATAACAAAACATTTTAGTAATTTTAAGATTTTGAAATCAAGTTTTGAAATTATTCCCCCTTACTTTAACACTTCTTCAATTTATTATGTAAAACATTTAACACAACCTATTCTTCTCCCCCTTTTTGTTAAATCAAAAAGACATTGCAAAACAAGGTTTTGAAATCATTTAGCCAATTGATTTATTAATTATAAGCTTAAGCTGCTAAGATCACAATTAAAAGAGAGGTTAGCCATTAGTTTCATAAATCAATATTCATAAATAATGTGATATGGCAAAATTGGTCATATTTGCTAATGATGATGTAAATGATGCAAAAATGAATAAAACACCTAACATATAAGTTCACACCATTAATAAATCCAAAATCCAACAATCCACAAAATCAAACAATCCAAAATATTCAAAAAGTTGAAACAATATTCTTTTTGTTCAAAGTTTTTAAAACTAAGCACATAATCAAGCATCCGGATCGGTAGGAGGAAAACGGGCTCGCATAGCGGCCATCTCGTGTGTGAGTTCATTGATACGAGCGTTGGTTGATTCATTGTTTGCACGCATCTCCCGAAGAATCTCTAATTGTTGAGCTCCCATTGTGGATAAATGAGACTCTATAGAGGAAAAGCGCAAGTCCATGGTAGCGTATCGGAAATCGAATGTCTCCATAAAGGATTGAAAATTTGGAGGCATTTGATGCGTTTGTTGTGCTTGCTCCTCGGGCTGCTCTTCGGGCTGATCAGGCTCATCTTCGGCTTCATCGATATCTTGCATTAATTGCTCAAGCTCGGGATCTTCGTCAGCTTCGGGTGGAGCTTGTGAAGAACTAGCTCCCGGAGTAGAAGATCGAACCCATTCACCGGTTTCTTTGTTCTTTACCCATCCCGCTCTCGTTAAGGAAAGAAGATTGATTTGTTTCTTAAGAGGAAAAACGGCATCTAGACCGACTCTAAGCCCAGCTTTGGAAAACAGATTACTCAAAAAGCAACCGTAAACTAGAGATGAACAGAGTTTCTTGTTAGGAACAAGATTTACGGTTTCAACAATTTCAGCAAAAATAATCTGAGGTAGGTTAATTTTAATATGGTTTTCGAAACAATGTAACCACCAAAGATCCAAAGCTCTAAGAGTAGAATAACGACCTCCGGATGGTCGAAACCACCAAGAAATCATTAGATGAAGAAAACGCTCATGTAGGTCTAAGACACTCGCACTATCTCTTCTTTTATAACGAGAACCTAAAATTTGTTTTTCATTCGAAATACCATCATTATCTAATCCAAATGTATTGGCTATATATGCCGGGTCAATATATAAGAATTGTCCTAGAAGGTAGGAACGAATCCTATGGTTTCGGTTTCATCTTGATTTTTAACACAAACGGCATAAGAGTAGAATATACGAACAAGTTGATGGTAAACGATGGGTTCAAGATCAAATAGTTTATCAAATTTCCATTCTTGTAAAATGGGAAGATATTTAAAATCGATAGCTAACATAGCTTGACGAGAAGGAATATGTTCTTCCCGGATTTTGTAAGAATCGAAATATTGATAATACCAATATCGGTGATTTCTAGACCCAGGATGATTGAAACACGAATTTTGGATAGTCAAGTTAGGATCAGTGGGATTGGGATTAGAAATTGGAATAGAAGGAGGATTTGGAGGAGGATTTGGTTGACGACTAGAACGACTAGATGAAGACCTAGGACGTTTAGGATTTGACATGGTGAAGGAAATCGGAATAGATAGAATAACCTGCAATTTTAAAACAAATGTATGCAATTCAATTAATCCCAAAACTCAATTGAGTCCTCAATATTTCAAGGTTCTCTAAATCAATCCTAATGTGCAAAGTTTTTGAGAAACTTTTGAAAAATATGGTTTTGAGAAACAATATATGTATAGTTTTTATAATAACAACATAATTTAATCAAAACACAATAATTTGAAAAACATTTTTTTATTAATTTCGAAAATTTAAAAGTTTTTGAAAATTCTTGTGTTTTTGATGAAATTAGTTGTAACATCTAGTTTCTATTCACTAAACAATCAATGCCCGATCACTATTTCAACCTAGAACTAATTACAACTAATCCTATGTTCAAAAATAATGAAATAGATAGTTTAGAAAAATTACCTTGAAAGATGAAGATTGAGGAGATTTAGATGTTGTTTGCACGACTTTAATGATTTCAACAGGTTTAGAAGATGATATTTGATTTGAATTCCGATTAATATCGATGATTTGAGGCAAGAATGGAGATTTGAGGGTGTAGGAGATGAAGAACGGCGGAAGAGAGGGAGAGAAGGGTTTTGGGGTTTTGGGGGTGTTCTGCCCGATTTTAACAGAACCCCAGGGGGTATCGATTCCCCTGTGGGGGGGAATCGGTTCCCCTTCAAAGGGGGAATCGGTTCCCTCAAGGGGGGATCGATTCCCTCTGCACCAAAATGCTAAAATCCGATTTTTTAAGCACATAATGCTAAACTAATCTTTTCTAGTGGTATTGGCAACTCATATATCAAAAATTAATTATGTTCAAACAATTAAATTAATCTTTAATCGATTTTTGAACATAAAATTAATTTTCACTAAGAATCACAAACTCCCCCTAACTAATAGCAAGAATGCAATCAAAAATTATTATAGTAAGCATTTTTCAGTATTTATTAGAAGTGCTAAAATTATTTTAAACACTAAGTGAAGATAGGTTGGTCAAACCTAATTCTCTCCTAAGTGTCCAAAATCTTTCCTTGTCTAAGGGTTTTGTAAAGATATCCGCTAATTGGTGCAAAGTATCAACAAATTCTAGAACTACATCTTCCTTAGTGACATGGTCTCTAATGAAGTGATGTCTTATTTCAATGTGTTTAGTTCTAGAGTGTTGGATGGGATTTTTAGTGAGACAAATAGCACTAGTATTGTCACACTTGATAGGAATAGTACCTACTTCAATTCCATAATCAAAAAGTTGTTGTTTCATCCATAAAACTTGTGCACAGCAACTACCAGCTGAAATGTATTCGGCTTCAGTGGTAGATAATGCAACACAATTTTGTTTCTTTGAAAACCAAGAAATCAGCATATTTCCAAGGAATTGGCAAGTACCGGAGGTGCTTTTCCTATCTAATTTGCATCCTCCATAATCCGCATCAGAAAAAGCATGCAAGCTAAAGCTAGAGTCTCTAGGATACCAAAGTCCTAAACTAGGAGTGTCCTTAAGGTATATAAAGATTCTCTTAACAGCTAGTAAATGTGATTCCTTAGGACATGATTGAAATCTAGCACATAAGCAAACACTAAACATAATGTCCGGTCTACTTGCAGTTAGATAAAGCAAAGAGCCAATCATTGACCTATATAATTTAACATCTACACATTTACCTCCTTCATCTAAGTCAAGCTTTGTTGAAGAGCTCATTGGAGTGTTATGAGGTTTCCCATTTTCCAGTCCAAATTTCTTGAGTATATCTTTGACGTACTTAGCTTGACTGATGAAGATGCCATCTTTTCTTTGCTTGATTTGGAGCCCCAAGAAATATGAGAGCTCCCCCATCATGCTCATCTCGAACTCACTTTGCATTAGCTTAGAAAATTCTTCGCAAAGAACATCATTAGTAGAACCAAATATTATATCATCAACATAAATTTGTACTACTAATAAATCTTTACCTTTATGCTTTAAAAATAATGTAGTGTCAACCTTTCTTTTTGAAAACCCTTTTCCAATTAAAAAATTTGACAATCTTTCATACCAAGCTCTAGGAGCTTGTTTTAAACCATAAAGAGCTTTTGTCAATTTAAAAACATAATTCGGAAAAATTGAATCTTCAAAACCTGGAGGTTGTTCCACATACACTTCTTCTTTTATAAAACCATTTAAAAATGCACTTTTAACATCCATTTGATATAATTTAAATTCATGAAAACATGCAAATGCTAATAACATTCTAATTGCTTCCATCCTAGCTACGGGAGCGTATGTTTCATCGTAGTCTATGCCCTCTTCTTGAGTATACCCTTGAGCAACAAGTCTAGCCTTGTTTCTCACTATATTACCACTTTCATCAAGTTTATTTCTAAAAACCCATCTAGTACCTACAGTAGATTTATTACTAGGCCTTTCAACTAATGTCCATACTTTACTTCTCTCAAATTGATTTAATTCTTCTTGCATAGCCATAATCCAATGTTCATCTTTTAATGCTTATTTGATGTTCTTAGGCTCTATGCATGAAATAAATGCAACATAATTACAGATATTTCTAAGAGAAGATCGAGTAGTTACCCCTTTTGATGGATCACCTATAATTTCACCATCTTTGACATAGTTTTACTCTCTTGGAAAAGATACTTCCCTTTCTTCAATGGTTGGATTCTCGAGGGGATCATGAGTTTCCTCATCTTTTGTTTCTTCCTTTGATGATGATTCTCCAACGTCATGTCTAACGTCATTTGCTTGTACAATACCTACATCATCATTAACAGAAGAATCCTTCCTCGGAAGGGGATTATCATCGAAAACAACATGTATAAACTCTTCTACAACTAAAGTTCTTTTATTAAATACACGATAAGCTTTAGAATTTAAGGAATAACCCAGAAAAATTCCTTCATCACTTTTAGCATCAAATTTACCAAGATTTTCTTTACCGTTGTTTAAAACAAAACATTTACATCCAAAAGGATGAAAATATCTAATGTTAGGCTTTTTATTTATGATAATTTCATATGGAGTTTTCTTTAAAATTGGCCTAATCATTACTCGATTTACAACATAACAAGCGGTATTTGTGGCTTCCGCCCAAAAATATTTTGGCAAATTATTTTCACAAAGCATGGTTCTAGCCATTTCTTCTAAAGTTCAATTTTTCCTCTCAACAACTCCATTTTGTTGAGGGGTTCTAGGTGCTGAAAAATTGTGGCTAATACCATTAGAATTACAAAACTCAATAAATCCAAGATTTTCAAATTCAGTTCCATGATCACTTCTAACACTAGTGATAGAGTAACCTTTTTCATTTTGGATTATTTTTGAAGATGTGATGAAATTTTCTAATGCTTCATCTTTAGTACTTAAGAATAGAACCCAAGTGTATCTAGAATAGTCATCTATCAAGACAAATGCATATTGTTTTCCTCCCAAGCTAGTAGTTCTAGTTGGCCCAAAAAGATCTAAATGGATCAATTGTAATACTCTACTAGTTGATACATCATTAATAGATTTAAAAGAAACTCGTTTTTGTTTTCCTTTAGCACAAGCATCACATATTTTATCTTTATCAAATTTAAGCTTAGGCAACCCTCTTACTAAGTCTCCTTGAATTAACCGTTGCAAAACACTCATACTAGCATGTCCTAGTCTCCTATGCCATAACCAACTATCATGTTCATCCTTAGCAACTAGGCACAAATTAGTCATATCAATAGAATCTAAATGCACCATGTAAATGTTTCCTATTCTATGACCAACAAGCATAATCCGATTAGATGCAATGTCAATGACTTTACAACCATTAATTTCAAATAAGACATTGAATCCTTTATCGCATAATTGACTAATACTCAATAGATTATGCTTTAATCCATTCACATATAAAACATTCTTAATTTATATGGAAGAGGTATTACCTATTGTACCAATACCTTCAATGTAACCTTTTGAATTGTCTCCAAAAGTCACTTCTCCTCCATTTTTGGCGTTAAGCTCAATGAATCGGCTTTTGTCTCCGGTCATATGTCTTGAGCATCCACTATCAAGGTACCATGAATTTGAATTTGTTTCCCGTGCCTTGTAGCAATGCTCCTTTCCCTACAAACATAGATTAATTTTTGATTTTTGGTACCCAAATTCTTTTGGGTCCATATTCATTAGTTTCCAAAATCCTAGTCCCCTTAGGTATCCATTTGTGTAGGATATTTTTATCTTTAGTAGTAATGAGTTCTTTAGGAACCCACATACTTCTAATGATTTTTCCATTAGAGGTTCTTTGGGGACCTCTATGATTGTAGTTTCTAAAACTTTTTCTAACAAAGTTGGATTTTGAATTTTCCCCTTTTTCAAAACGCTTTGTTCCAACTTTATCAAAAGAAGTTTTAAGATCATCAATTTTCTTTTGATGATCATCATTGACCTTTGAAAGTAAATTTTGCAATCTAAATTTTTCTTTTCAAACTCTTCTAGTTTGATTTGCAAATCTTTGATTTTACTTTCAAGATCATTGTTGGTTTTGGATATGAGTTTATTTTCATTTTTCAACTTTGAAACATCATTTTTATATTTTAAAAATAATTTCTCATAATCCGAAGCCAACCCATTATATTCCTCTAATAGCTCATCATAAGATAAATCATCAAAATCAGATGAGTTAGAGGTTACCTTAGAATCTTCCCCAAATGCCATTAAGCACAAGTTTGCTACTTCTTGTTCTTCTTCATCGGAACCTTCTTCATCGCTCCATGTAGCCACATGAGCCTTGTGCTTATTCTTTGATTGACCCTTCTTCTTCAATTGTGGGCAATCATATTTGACATGCCCTGGCTTTTTGCATTCATAGAAAATGATCGGGTCCTTCTCTTTTGGTTCATCTTTGAGGCCTTCGTTTCGTTTGAATTTTCTTCCTCGGTAAGGTCTCATCATTTTTCTGAACCGTTTGGCAAACAATGCCATTTCCTCGTCATCATCATCATCATTAGAATCACTCTCATTTTGTGGATTTGAGAGCAACTCCAATATTTTTCTTCTTCTCCTTTTCCTTTGGTGTCTTTTCAACTTTATCAAGGTCCACCTCATCTTCAAGCATCATCTCATGAGTGAGGAGTGAACCGATAAGTTCTTCAAGAGTTAAGGACGATAAGTCCTTAGACTCGATGATTGCCGTCTTCTTTGATTGCCATGATTTTGGGAGGGAGTAGACTAACTTCCTCACAAGCTTTTCATTTGAGATGATCTCTCCATATGATTTGAGACCATTGACAATCGTTGAAAATCTATCCGTCATAGCTTTGATGTCTTCATTTGGTTTCATCCTGAAATTTTCATAGCTATGCGTTAGAATACTAATTTTTGATTTCTTTACCTCATCTGTACCTTCATGTGTGACTTGAAGTTTGTCCCATATTTCTTTGGCGGTTGTACACGATGAAACTCTTCCGTATTCATCTGGTCCAAGAGCACAAAAAATAATATGGATGGCTTTGGAGTTGAGCTGGAACATTCTTGTCTCTCCTTCACTCCACAACCTTGGATGAGTGAGAGGTTTGATGTATCCTTCTTCTACAGCATTCCATGCTCCCATGTCACTTGCTTGAATGAAGTACATCATTCTATTCTTCCAATAGGCATAGTTAGCTCCATTGAAGAAAGGAGGCTTGTTGACGGGCATCGAATCGAGACCGGAGTCGAAGTTCGAAGCGGAGGCCATTGATGACTTTAATAATCGATATAACTCTTCCCGAATCGACTCAAGAGGTGATTAAACCTTCAAATGAGTTAGGCTCTGATACCAATTGTTGAGTTAATCGAATGACGAAATTGGCCAAGAGGGGGGGTGAATTGGCAATAAAAAATTTTGTGGAAGCTTTTGCAGAAAATTGAAAGTAATTGCATAGCGATTACAGTGGTTCGACTTTCTCAAACAAAGTCTACGTCCACTACCTTAGCTATCCACACTAAGGATTTTCCAACAAATTCACTAATTTGTTCTTTCTTTTGAGGCCAAAGAGATAACCTTACAATTCCCTCAAGAGTATACCCCAACTCTTGAGAACACTCTTTTCTCAAAGAGAAGATTACAAATTTGCAAACTTACAAGAAAACCTCACAAGGTAAGATGTTTGCACAATTCTAGAACAAAGAAAAGAACACTCAAAGATGAATACAATTGAGCACAAAAAGTGTTCTTGAAAGCAAAATGAATATTGAATGAAAATAGGCTTGAAATGCTCAAACTTGAGGTTTGATGCTTTCTCTTTGATTCTCTCTTGATTCTAGTTGCTTGATGTTTCTTGTTATTGATCAATGGCTTCTAAGCTTGCTTAAATACACCTTGGATCACTTCTGAACGTTGGGGATGATTAGAGAAGATATTATAGCCGTTTTAGTGTGAAAACATTTAATAAAACAGCTTGGAGCGTGGGGGGAATCGGTTCCCCCTTGAAGGGAATCGGTTCCTAAGTGTAAAATTTCAAATATTTCGACCGTTGTACAAGGGGGAATCGGTACCCCCTTGGGGGGAATCGGTTCCCTCCAAGCATACTGGAATTCTCGGAGCAAAACTGTTTAGGGGGGAATCGGTTCCTCCTATGGGGGGAATCGGTTCCCTCCGAGCATTCTGGAAATCTCGGGGCCAAACCATTCAGGGGGGAATCGGTTCCTCCTATGGAGGGGAATCGGTTCCCTCTGAGCAATCTGTAATTTTTGGCTTTGAATTGGTTCGAAATACTTTGTAAAATTATTTTGAAATTGTTTTATGATTAAAACTTAATTTTACACTTAAGTAAGGATTAAAAATGATTTTTGAAATATTTGGAGTAATGTTTTGATATTCGAATAGTTATATCGAATATACTTAGAAAATCATTTGGAAAATCTTAAAATCCATTTAACTTAATTTGTTATATCGAAATATCAAAATGTTTCAACAATACTACTATTATAAGTAATATTGATACTGAACGAGTATCAATACCAATTTACTTACTGTTTTCACAAAACAAAAGGAGTATCAGTATGATACCCCAACTTTTGGTTAGTGACTAAAATGTAAGTTTTGAAAATTTGGTGGTTAAAGTATAAACTTTGTAAAGGTTTAGGGACCAAAAATGTAATTTTAAAAAGTTATATATTTTAGCATATAAATGAACAGTTTGGCCTAAAACAAGAATTGTTGCGGGAATCAAATTTTTTGTACGAGATTTCTATTAAAAGCTATAAAGCGATAAAGTTCGGTATAGAAACCAAATATTCAGATCGAACCGAAATTTTACAAAAAATTGAAGGATACTAGATAAGAGTTGGAAATATTATTTACATATTTTATATTAGTGAAATTTAGCATGAATCAGTAGAATTAAAGTTAATTTATCAGATTTTGACCGAACAATGGAAAATTAGTTACTAAAATGCAATTTTTAAAAATTTCATGGATAAAGTAGAAAGTCAAAGCCAAATTTGTTCATATTTGACTATGGAATATTTTAATGGAAGAGATTGCAATGGCATATTGTATTTATCAAGTTTTATTAATGGTAATTTTAGAATTTCTCATGAATTGAATTTTAAATTCAATTAGTATTAATACAAGTGTAATAGATGATAATTATTAGAATAATTAAGAAATTATCATCTTCAACCTCTCTTGGCCCTGAGCTCCATTGCTACAAGGTAAGGATTTTTGTTTTGATTTTTGAAGCTACATACTTGATTTTTGGATTAAGCTATTATATAGAGAATTAATCTACATGAAATTCTCTATCATTTGGTATAGATATTACATGGTGAACATGCTTATATGATGAGATTGGAAATTAGGCTTTATGGAGGGTTTATGGATTTTGAAGAATTGATGAAAGTTTATTATGTTTTTGATGTTGGAGATTAATTTCCAAGCATAAGTGATGGTTAAAATTAAGTCTAGATACCTATATAGCATTCGACCATGGCTAGGGTTTGTTGAGATTGGTTGATTTTGATTCAATTTGATGTTGTGATGATTCAAAATGCATGAATTTGATCATAGGAGGTTGAATTCATGCTTGAAATTGAATGAAACCCTTGTCCTATTGTACTAGGTAGGTTTGGTCATAAGGAGAAATTTGGGGGAAATATCGAAACATTTCCTATGGTCTATAATTGATATTAGAAGTGTTCTATGTGTTTTGGAGATCAATTTGAATCAATTTGGAAGCTTGAATTAGAAAAGGGGCTATTTTACAAGTTTTCAGAATCATGGGACATTATTGGGATATTTTATAAGTTTTCATAATTGTGGGACATTATTGTATAAATGTGTTATTTGAGGTGTTCAATGCTGAATTTTAATATCGAAATGCTAAAATTTTAAGTTAGATTAATGATTAAGAGCTTTAAACCTTAAAATTTTGTATATTCAAATGATTGAGTCGAATATTATTTTAAAATTTATTAAAATATTAATTATATTTATATATCAAAATATGTTCAACAAAATAAAATATTTGAACCAAATTTTGATCGACTAAAATTCAATCCAACTTGGACTATCCATAATTGTGCATCTTATTGTCATTGGACGGAGAGTATTATGTCATTTTTTAATGGAGGGATAACATATAGTATTATTCGCATTTATTAAAAAAAATATATTTTAAAATAGAGAAAAGAAATTGAAATATTAAAATATAAACCTAACAATCAACAACCAGATGATCTAGTGGGATGAGGTACTAGGTCCCTTAAGTAAAGTCAAGAGTTTGAATCCTGATGTTTGCGAATGGAACAAACTGAGTTGAGAGGTCACCATCGCATCTGTAATTCCTAATCTAAATTAGTCGATCTATAAATAAGATACAAATAATTAATTCAAAAAAATATAAACCTAACAAATGTTATCCTTTCTCAGATGTTGCTTTCCGATAAATGAATTAGAGAATTGGAAGGAACACCAATAGGAAATAACCGTCTTTTGCTTTGTTTGTGATTAATAAAATATCGGGTTGCAATATATCATAGCCGACGATTTTGACAATGATATGTAACCTTTTTATTTCTTTATCCAAGAGCCACGCTTTCTCTCTTTGCCTTTACATCACTTATTCCTTTTTATTATAAAGAATAATCATAGGTCTAATCATAATTAAAATATCATTTTATAATTTTTAATATTATAGATAACTACTTTTAACACTATTTATTATGTATTTTGTAAAATATAATTTTAAAAATATACTAGTATTAAAAAAACTACTAATAATATGGTAAATGTACAATATCATATAAATGATCGTCTTTGTAAATTTAAAAGTTTAATGTTTTAATTTTAGTAGAAAAAATGTTTTAATTTTAGTAGAAAAATTATTAATCTAAGTAATAATTGTTCAATCAATTTCTTAAGTAAAGTCATACATCTAAAATTTTGATATTATAAACGATATAAATTAAGTTAAGAAATATCTCATAATAAGTCTTTACAGAATCGTTTCAGATTAGTTGATTAAAAGATATAATATTAATAATAAGATAAAAATAATATAACTCTAGAAAAGATTAATGTTAAAATTTGATATTTTTTAAAAGTTATGAATTAAATTTAATTAAAAATAAAACCTAATTTTTAAGAAAAAAACTAAATTACAATTATGCTTCTACATTACTATAATTCAATTACATTGAAAAAAATGTATGGATTCCAAATGATAATATTTTAATAGATTTTATATAACTTTAAATTCAGATTAGTTACTTTAATACAATTATTGTACTTTGTACTGTGTAAGTGATGTATATTCAGATTACATTTGATATAATTTTATTTTAGAGAAAATAATCTCAGTGACCAAAAATCCCAGATAATATACGATTTTGACCAATTTTTTTTTGGATTTGCGAAAATGACCAACAAAAGCGCAATGCGATCTCTAATTCGCATTGCGATCTCCACTATCGTAAATTCGCGATTTTCCAGTTCGCGTTGCGATAGTCTACAGTTGTCGTTGCGATAGTCTACAGTTGTTGTTGCGATAGTCTACAGTTGTCGTTGCGATTTTCCAAATTCGTTGTGATAGTTAAAAAAAAAAAGATTTTGTTTCTTAAGAATTTTCTCTAAAAAGATAGTATCCGCGCGGACATGTCGAAGACACGTATTACCACGACCACGACCACGACCACGACCACGACCCGACCTGACCCGAGACGAGACGAGACGAGAAGAGACGGACGGCGGCGGCGGCGGCGCGTGAGAGTGGTAAAGCGGTCAAAGTTTTGGATTTGTTGAAATCGAGCTCTCCACCGTTCAAAATTGTGAACCGAGCTTTGTAAGTGCCTCAAAATCGCTTAAAATAATTTTAGAAAAATTTTCCGTGATTTTAGGACACTAGAGCACGCCGCACGCGCCCCCACGCGTCGCCCTTGCACGTGGGGAGCTTCGAAATGGCATTAAGCCAGTTTGACCGGTCTGAACCGGCTGACCCGACCCGTTGACGCGACCCGTTGACCATTTATCGCGTTTACCGTTGACCGGCGTTGACTGTCGTTGACTACCTTTGACCAGAACTTTGACCGGCATTGACCGACCATTAAACGACCATTGACTTTTTCTGAGTATACCTATTCTGACATTTTTTGATGTCCCGAATCTGTTTTTGAGGTTCATTTCACCTAATTCGAACCCAAAAAGCCTCCAAATCGTCAGTTAAACCCGTTGACTTTGACTTTGACTTTGACGAAAAAGTCAAACTTTCAAAAAGTCATATTTTATGTTTTTCAACGTTCTAAATCTGATTCTGAAGTCCGTTTTGCAAAATTCTTACCCGAAATCCCAGAATCAAGCTTGTTAACCCAAAAATGCTTAGTATTTTAGCATTTTTTATTATTTATTTGAGATATGGTTAGGGAATTAATTCAATAAGATATAGGTACTCGTGTTTCACCTGAGCGAGGATTAGTTAGGTCCGGAGTTGTCCATTCGTCAGATCAGTCCAAACTACGTACTACGAGAATTACTCGTAGGTTTCCGTAAATTATTTAAATAAAGATTAAGATTATTTATATTAGGATTCCAATATGGAATTTTCCAATTCATAGGATCTAGAGCTGCAGCAGAGCGTGATCGACAGACCAGTAGTAGGCTTCCTTATCTGATTTCTCATACTGTTACAGGTGTGTTTCATGATAGTGCTATTTTACTATTTTAAAAATATTATTTGAATTGTTTCAGATTGGTGATAATTCATAATATTGTTATGACATGATACCTGATTTCTAAATATTGGTTACCCAACATCTGATTACCGTATTTCTGTATATGATTTTGAAGCATGAAACATTTTCATGTTTTAATGGATTAATCACCATTTTCACTCGAATACATACTTGTTCATTACTGTCATTGGGGGGAAATATTGCTGGAGGAATAATACTTGCAGGCTCCTCGGCTTTGTGCTCAAGGCCTTACTGGACGTGAAAGGGTGTATGGTTCTGGGGAACCTACACATTTTGTTTATGACGGATGAGGGTAGTGTTCATATTTTTTTTTAAAAAACTTGTTTGATAAACTGATTTTACTGGAATATTTTATTAGTATGTTTTTATACACTGTATGGAGCACACTGGGCTTTTTAGCTCATTCTGTAAATTTTACCCTTTTTCAGATAACAACAGACCGTAATCTAGCAGATTTGGCATCAGAGAAGATCAACTTCTTTTATTTTTGTATAAACGAACACCTCTACATATTTTCAGTTGTATTTAGTGACATGTAGTTTGGCTATCGTTTTGGATATTTTGTTCCGTATTACCTTTAATGTTTTATAAGTTTATTTTTAATATAAAAATAATCTCTGAATGAGATACGTGACTGTTTAGGTTTGGGTCTAACGTTCAGGTCGGGTCTAGGGGGTTACATTTGGTGGTATCAAAGCTTTCGGTTTTAAACTCTCAGACTGTGGATGAGTCCTAAACTATGGACTTTTAAGAAATTTTGATAAAAAATGTGTCACCTAATTTTATGAATTAAATTTTTTCCAAATTCGTTGCGATAGTCTACAGTTGTTGTTGCGATAGTCTACAGTTGTCGTTGCGATTTTCCAAATTCGTTACGAAAATTCGTTGTGATAGTTAAAAAAAAGATTTTGTTTCTTAAGAATTTTCTCTAAAAAGATAGTATCCGCGCGAACGTATCGAAGACACGTATTACCACGACCACGACCACGACCACGACCCGAGACGAGACGAGACGAGACGAGACGGACGGCGGCGGCGGCGCGCGAGAGTTCCCTTTGTTCTCTATCACTCAACAAGGAAGTGGGAAAGCCAAGCCTTAAATACCATTCTCAATAGTGTTTCCAATACTATGTGGGATTGAGTATTGCCAACACTTGTTTCCAATACAATGTGATTATTCAGGAAACAATTAACAATCATGCACCTTAAAACAACTGAATGAGCAACCAATTGCATTAGTATTATACGATTAAATATGTCATAATTAAAAGTCAATCTATAATCAATCGCGATTATTGCAATTTTAAGCAAAACATTCAAAAATAATATCACTATTTAAGGCTCAATCCCACATAGTATTGGGAACAAGTGTTGGTAATGCTCAAATCCTACATAGTATTGGAAATACTACTGGGAATGATATTTAAGGCTTGACTTTCCCACTTCTTTGTTGAGTGATAGAGAACAAGGGGGACTCTCGCGCGCCGCAGCCGCCGCCGTTTGTCTCGGGTCGGGTCGGGTCGGGTCGTGGTCGTGGTAATACGTGTCTTCGACACGTCTGCGCGGATACTATCTTTTTAGAGAAAATTCTTAAGAAACAAAATCTTTTTTTTAACTATCGCAACGAATTTGGAAAATCGCAACGACAACTGTAGATTTTTGCAACAACAACTGTAGACTATCGTAACGAATTTGGAAAATCGCAACCACATTGTAGACTATCGCAACGCGAAATGAAAAATCGCAACGCGATTTTCAACTTTCGCAACGCGAAATGCAACGCGAATTTGCGATAGTGGATATCGCAATGGGAATTAAAGATCGCATTACGATTTTATTGATCATTTTCGCAAATCCAAAAAAAATTGATCAAAATCATATATTATCTAAAATTTTTGATCACTGAGATTATTTTCTCTTTATTTTATCCCTTCAGCTTATCAATGTGAGTTTCAGCACCGACAGGCCTAAATAATTATTGATTGCCAAAAATGACAGAGAAGTAATTATTAATTCACCGAACTTAATCTCACCTTCCCGTAATTCCTGCTAATTGCCGTTCCCACAAACTTGGTCTTCCTTGACCTGTTGTTTAAATCCAGTCTCAGTAGCCATATTTTCTCATTATCTTTCTTTTTTCATTCAGCTAAAACAGTAAAAACCTTCCTCTCCAAATGAACTTTATCATCCACCCTTGTTCTTCATTTATCATGCCATGTTTTCCACTTGAAGAGACAAGGGATTTTTGCTGCTCAGCAGCCTCATCAGTGATTTCTAAACTATTTTATGCAATTTTCATCTTCATTTTTGCCGTGGGTCAGTTCCCTTTCCCCCCTTCGTTTTACATTTTCGCTTCAGTTCCAAAATTGATCCGAACCTGGCAATTGATATACAGTTGGAGCAACGCTGGGGGCCGTCACCGGAGCTTTTGTCGGGGCAAAAACAAAGATGGGTTTTATGCCTGGAGTCGCAATTGGAGCCATAAAGGGTACTTTTTTGTCCATCAAGTTGTTGAAAATTTCACTCATAATGTGCAGCTCTAATGATTTGGCGTTGGCAACGAGGTATCATCTCCTTCAGCCGGTAAGATTCCCAAATGCCATTATTTTAAAGGATAAAGTCCATAAACGATATTGATTATAAAGTGTTTTTTATTAAGTCCAATATAAATTTTCAAATTATAAAATATTATTTTGTTAAGATAAAAATTTTACAGTTATCTAAAATAGATATTAATCTGATAAAAATCTGACTATATAATCATTTGAATTTTATTTTTTAGATTGATTCTCTGTTTATATTATATTATCTAGTAATTACTTGAAATATTATATCATCAAATTAATACTTAAAGTAACAATCATATTACTATACATCATTAAAATATGATTTTATCATATATTAATAAATAGATTGATATTACACTTAGACAAACATAAAATTTTTAACGAAAAAAAATTATTTTAGAACATAAGGATTGTAAAGTAATAATTTTATAATTTTTAATAGTTATAAATTCAAAAAAAAAATTATAATTAATGAATCATTTAATAATTTTTAATATTCAAGAGTACGAATAAAATAATTTCTTATAATTATTTGCGTTGGAAATCTATGTCTCAAGAGGGTATTTACTTGTTGGTCTTGGGTTTAGATAAACGTACATGAGTCTACTACATTCATCCAAGTCTCCTTGAACGAAGGGTTGTCAAAGGATTCCATGGAAAATATTCCAAAACTGAGAATCACAGAAGAAAATATATGGGATTCATTGAGGAGCAGAATCCCATGTTCGATTTGCCTTGAGGTTTTCATTTTTCGCACTTTTGTTTTTCAATTCATCAATGATTGGTTTCCTTGATGGTGGGGTTTCAAGTTTAGCAGGAATTTTTACAGTGGGAAATTGTTCATAGGTTGCCGCAATGTAACCATATGTTCCACGTTTCGTGTCTTCAAAAGTGGGTGAAAAGCCATAAATCTTGCCCTTTATGTAGGAGAAATTTTTGACCACTCTGGTAGACAAGCTTCCACTAACTAGGAAGTAAGAATTTCTGTACAAAAGGCCGAACTCCCAATATTTTTTTAATATAAATTTATAATTTTGATTCTTTTCAGATAGTATACGATTGTAGTTGGTATTTGATTGTTTAACTGAAAGTAAATTTTGAAAAATATATTTGTAATACCCTAATTTTGTCAGGATAATTACAAGTGAATTTCCAATGAGCAGAAAATTGCACGTTGGAAGGTGGACCATTGGTGCCTTTAATTATTCGAGTCATTAAGCTTCAATCCGAATCTCAGGTGCCATTAATTGTTTGGATAGTTTAAATTTTAATTCCAATTATGGACCATACTTTTGTTTCTTAATGATTTTATTTCCATTACTAGGTCTCTTAAACAAGGTCAGGAGTTCGAATCTTGACGTTTGCAAATGGAACAAACTAGGTTAGGAATGTTACCCTCGTCTCCGCAGTATTTGAACTAGATTAATCGATCAATAGATCGAATAACAGTGATTAAGTCTAAAAAAATTACAAATGTCTCAATGTCCAAAATACCAAGAGTTGATATTACAACCCAGTTTGAACATATCACCAATTACTCAAAAATGACCCAAACAAATAATTACAGGCCCATTTAAATGTAACCCATCAGACCCGTTAACTAAACCACATTCCAAATTGATTTGGGAAACAGCCAAACCCTAGCTAGTGTTCCTATTTCAGCCGTCGCCAAGGTGTTCCAGAAGCATCCATGCGTGTTTCCCACGCGTTGACTCCTGTTCCCAGCAAGCCTCCATGTCTTCTCTTCCGCCTCATCACTAAGGTGGTGTTTGTTTTTACAGAAGTAAAAGGTCTGCAGTATGCGGACCACATTTGCAGGCATCTGCAGCAGAAGAGGTGGACCAAAAGTCTGCAGTCTGCAAGAAGAAGATTGTTTGTTTTTTAACGTCTGCAGACTGCTAAAATGAACTAAAATATAAATAAACTAAAATATAAATAAACTGATTTTTTAAACTTAAAAGAGTTTTGCAATACTGAGATTTAAATAATTTTAGTTTTACAATACTGAAATTTAAATAATCCATACAACTACAATAATAAATTATTTAAAATAAATCAATCCATATTTTAAAATAAATCAATCCATACTAATAAATTATTTAAAATAAATCAATCCATATAACTACAATAATAAATCAATCTATATTTTAAAATAAATCAATCCATACTAATAAATTATTTAAAATAAATCAATCCATACAACTACAATAATAAATCAATCCATATTTTAAAATAAATCAATCCATACAAATAAATTATTTAAAATAAATCAATCTATACTAATAAATTATTTAAAATAAATCAATCCATATTTTAAAATAAATCAATTCATATTTTAAAATAAATCAATCCATACTAATAAATTATTTAAAATAAATCAATCCATATTTTAAAATAAATCAATCCATACAACTACAATAATAAATCAATCTATATTTTAAAATAAATCAATCCATACAAATAAATTATTTAAAATAAATCAATCCATATTTTAAAATAAATCAATCCATACTAATAAATTATTTAAAATAAATCAATCCATATTTTAAAATAAATCAATTCATATTTTAAAATAAATCAATCCATACTAATAAATTATTTAAAATGAATCAACCCATATTTTAAAATAAATCAATCTATACTAATAAATTATTTAAAATAAATCAATCCACACAACTACAATAATAAATCAATCCATATTTTAAAATAAATCAATCCATACTAATAAATTATTTAAAATAAATCAATTCATACTAATAAATTATTTAAAATAAATTATTTTAAAATAAATCAATCCATATTTTATAATAATTTATTTTAAAGTAAATTATTTTATAATAAATTATTTTAAAATAAATTATTTTAAAATAAATAACCTTATTAAATTATTTAAAATTATTTTAATAAATAACTATATTTTATAATTGTTCTTGAAGAGGTTTGAAGACATAAAACCAAGTATGCACCAAGAAGAGCTCGCGCAGACGTTTGAAGAGCTTCTGTCTTCTAAAAAACAAACAGTCTGCGAAGCTTAATGTCAGCGCGTGGTCTGCGCGACGCAGACATAAGTGGTTTGAAGAGTTTGCACAGTAAAAACAAACACCACCTAAGTAACGAGCAGTGGTCCCGGGCCAAGAGAATGACCACGCAGTACTGGTCCACTTTCTAGCAGCTCCAATGTCACCAGATCAGCAACCAAATCACCATGACACAGGCCACACAAGCAAAAACGAATTGCGAGTTTTAAAAATCTATAAAAATAGTACAAAATCTGATTTTTTTTTAATGGGATATCCCATTTTGTAAACTATAGAACGCCTTTAAAAGGCCGGAGAATTTCGGCAACAAGGGTTGATCTCCTTCTTTTCGAAAGAATCGAGCAATACAAAAATTTTAGGGAAAGGTATTCAATCTACTTCTATACATTTTAGCAAAAAATTTTCGAATCAAAGAAAAAAGGGTCGAGTGGGTTTATCTAAGACAATCGGACTTTCTATGGGAGTTCCATGACGCTCAGGCGAGGCATCTTCCACAGATGATTGACGAAATCTTTGCATAGGGGCTTAGGCTTCATTTTGGGAGTTTCCAGCAACTCATTTGAAGAGAGAGAGAGAGAGAGGGTGAGTCTAGTTTTATTTGGGTTAGCATTTAAGGTCGTCAGAGTAGTCTTTAGGGTTGTTTGGGCTCGAGAAGCTGAGGGGTCGACGGGGTTTTGAGGAGCTTAGAGGGTATTTTTTGATATTTTTAGCCTTATATTAAAGTTTAGGGTTACAAATTAATAGTTCCTATATTGCAACGATACGGGACGAGAAAGAACAATTTCTAAAGTTATAGGATACGAGGATGGTAAGAGTGCGACATATAAAAATATTTAAAAATTATAAATAGATGTTAAATCTTAATAGTCAAACAATAATATTAACTCTAAAACATTAAAATTTATCGAGGAACACTACTAAGGATTGTGGGGTACCGAGACATAAGGTCTAGAATATGATTGACTATAGGGAATTTTGATTCAAATCAAGAAGAAGCCATTCCATCCACCATCAAGCATATTTTCACTTTACATGGAAATATCTTATTTTGTTTGAATTTGTTTTTTTTCTTTCTCAGATTTCTTTTATGTTTCAAATATGTTTAAATGAACATATGCTACCTTATAAGGTTATGAGCAATGAAACAAATTTATTTTTGAAATTCAATAAATATAATAAAATATTCTTATAGCTTTTGACAAGTGACAAGATTGAACCCTTATAAAATAATAACCTTCATCATGTGTTAGAGGTTACACCTGAGTCTCACACTCGTTTTCCTTGCAGGATTGATGATAATATTCTCTTGACACGACAAATAATACAAAGACAATACATTGAGGTATGTATAGGAGCTGACAAAGTGAAGCAACTTTTATGTATGAAGTTGCAAAACTGATTAGATTACACTTCTGTTGAAGACTTTAAATGATGATTATAATCTTCACAAATAGTATGGTGAAATAGATGAATTTAGTTTATATCAACTTCCTGGGAATTAAAATGTAAAGATGAAATTTTTTGACTTCCAACGACACCCAGACTATAATAAGTTCTTCTCCATGAGCTTAAGAAATCAAATCCGTATACCCAGGAAATTAATAAGGTATTATCATAAGGTAAATGTAATAAAGTTGAGCTATTCCGCTAAAATAATTGGTTATAGATGTTACTAAAAAGCCCTCCTTTATGAATAGGTTACATTCAAAAACATGATTTTGATTGGATACATGGTAATTTAATGTTTTCTCCATTGTGGTTCTCAAGTCAAAGACTATGTGACGAGATGAATCCTTTAGCTATGCCAAATAAAGGTAAATGAAATTAAATTTAATAAATTCAAGGAATCAATAAAGTTCCAGGTTTGAATTAATAAGGAGTTTTAGTGAAGATGGACTACGGGAGTTGAGAAACAGCTATTATAGTCAACCTCACACAAGCACTCAGGAATTTGTTTTTAGATTGATGTTTCCACATTATAACACCTTAACCCAGTCTAACCCGAAGATCGAGGGATTAAGTATTACACAAAACAAACGAATTGGCTAACCTAATTTTTTTCTTTAAAAACAATAATTTATAAAACATCATATGAAATCATCCATCAAAGTTATAAAACAAAAGAATAATACTCAAGTTTACAAATACGGAGAGCTCCTGAAATACATCCCAGGAATAATAAAGCGTTTAAAGCAAACAGAGTTACGACTGAATATGAAAGGTACATGAATAATACATCCCTCTAAATATGACTCAAGACATAATATAAAGCATAGGCTGATATGAAATTACTAGTGATGATAAAACTCCTGGATTGGTCTCCTAAGAACCTACGCATGTAAACACATTCCAAATACTGAGCTTACGAGCTCAATGCCATACTAATAACTGTATTGTACTATGTGCATTAACTACATGAGCATGCTAGTGGCTTAGGTAGGAAAATATAAAAATGCTAACATGCACACTGAGGTAGGCATCATGGTGTGGTTGAGGGTTCTGTATCTAAGAACACACACCCCTCTAGCTTACCTAAAATACCCTTGGGTGTATGGGGTAAGATCCAAAACAACATTGGAAACGTACACCCAACCAACTTACTCTATCGAGTCTTGGGACATTTGTGCCCAGTTGGCAACTGAAGTACCTTATTACTAGCTTATTTATATCCAAATATTTCTAACAAAATAAGATGATAGTCACCTATTAAAATAACTCATGTGTTCTTGTTTTTTTCCAGAGCATCATACAAGTGTAAGTTTTAATGTTATCCCAACAATTATTGTTTCTACCTATAAATGTGTTTATTTCTATTTTCACTTATAGTTTTATTTTGGTGTTATTGGACCCTTTTTCCAACCCCTTGATCACTTAGGTTTCTTATCCAAAATTGTATGTGGTACCAATATTGTGTTCTTCAGTATTGGTATTGCCCCACTGAGTACCAATACCCACACGTGGTACCGATACTGAAATTGGCTATTGGAATCTGGGAAGAATGGGTAATATTGATACGCTTAGCTAGAGTATCGATACCAAAATTTTCTTTGATGTTTTAAAAACTAACTCAGTATCGATACCCCTACTGAGAGTATGGATACTCTACCCTCAATATCGATACTCCTACGAGTATTGATACCAAAATGGCCTAATAGAATCTACAAAGTGGATTAGGTATTGATACCCCTCTTGCTAGTATCCCTACCCAACAAGAAGTATCGATACCTGATGAATAGATATCGATACCCCTAGCCAAAAAATCCTTTATTTTAGGTTATTTGATGAATAATACCGATACTCAAACCTAAAAATACCTTATTTGGGCACGGAAATAACTTTCCATTTCTCCTAAAAGCCCGATGAGGTTCCCAAGTGTTATTTAAGTTTTATGTATGTTAAGACAGGTTATGGTAGAGTAATAAACATGTTGAAAAACATCAAATATTGAAATATACTATGAACATGCTTTTATGCTTCATATCTCATGCAAGCTAACAACACATACTAATGATCTATAGGTGGTAGAGATGAGTTACAAGTGTGTTACCTTGGATCCTAAGCTGCTAGAAACACCCAAGGCTCAACAAAGTGTTAGCTTTTCATTTCCCTTGCTCTTGGTGCTTTCTCCAACCTCTCTCACCAGGCAAGGAATCAAATACAATAGTTACTAAATTGTTTGAAAGCTTAGAAAAGGATTTAGAAAGTTTCTCGAGGCATAATTATCTAAATAAATAAACTGGTTACACTTGGGTTTCTAAGCCCCATTAAATCCCCTCTAAGGGCCACCATGGCTAAAAATTGGTTTTATGGTCTCAAATTATAGCGATTTCATTTCTTACCGTAAAACCAAACTAGAAATGAAAGCTAACAAGGTTTCCACCTTTTTCCAAGCCACCAAGGAGAGGAGATAAAGCTTGTAGAAAGAAGAAGATGACAAAAAAATTGGAAGAAAAAGAGGTTTGTCGTGACCTCACCAACATTAAAAGGAAATCAACTCTTTAAACTTAAAATGGTATAATTACACCATGTGTCCTCCCAATTTTAGTCACTACATAAAATACCCTTTTTAAACTCTAATTGGGCTCAACCCAAGACCAATCCAACTCTATTTGAACCAAGCTTCCCTGTAAGGCTAGTGGTATTATCCAAAACCCTCTCGGGTTAGACTAAAACCAACAACACGAGATTTAGGGTGCTACATGAACTGCTTCTACTAAAGGAGTCTATGAAGCTTGAACAAATGAAAGATTTCAGAGAGCGAAAATAAAAGTTCTCTAAAAGGTCTGACAATTGAATATGCTAATTTTTTGATTTTGTCCGCATCCAATTAGCATGCTAAGTCGAGAAAGAGGGGCATGTCACAATGTTAGCAGGAAAAAAGAAATTGATGATACCTCGATGATCAAAACTTTAGAAAAATAAGAAGCCAACCTAAAACCAACTTCTTGATCTTGATACTTGTCAAAGGGCAATAATTTTAAAATTTCTCAATTTTATCAATTTTAACGATTCAAAAATTTCTTTTAGAAAATAGGTTACATTTTAAATATTTAAATACCTTTTTGGTATGTGAGTGATTATGTATAAAATATATATTTTTATTTAATGAGTTTTTATAAAATCATTTTTCAAAAGTTATTTTTAACAAAATAAACACATACTCTATTGTTTTTGATCTTGTATCTTTTACTTTTTTTTTTCATGATGAAATATGATCACACTCCAAAAGAGTTATCTTTTAGGATCTTTTAACCTAGATTAAGCTTTAACTTTAGCATCATTAAAATCATATTAGGATCAATTTAGGTTTATTTTATCATATTTTACACCATTTGCACATTGGGAGTGAGTTTATATCTTTTGGGTTATTTTATGATATTTTGTTGTAACTTGGGAGGATGATGTTGTAAAATTATTGATGTTGTAGACGTTGATGGTTACTGATGTTGTAATGGATTGTCGTGCCAATGCTGCAATAACTGGTGACTCAACAGACAATTTTAGAAAATTCTAGAATCGAATAGTTGTCCAATATAGCTGTAAAATGGATGGAAACTATAGGAAAATTATATTTTTCCTCTTAGAAGGCATCCCTTCTCACTTTTAACACTTTTTTTCAACCTTTTTCATTTCTATTTCGTTTTCTTTCCTCCACCGCCATAGAGGTTTTAATTTATTGGGAGTGTAGCAACAATTGGAGTAGCAATGTCGTTGTAGCAATGGTGACTATTTGGGGTTCAAACTTTCTTTTGTCTGTTCAGTCGAGAGAGGGAAGAAACTTTGTTAGGTTTGAATGATTTATTTTTATGTTGTTATTTGGATTCAGTCATAAAGTTTTCGATGAAATGATTGACTTATAATTTTTACTTTAACAATACTTTTATGGGCCGAGTTTTCATTGGATGTATTTAGAGATGGAACCACCAAATCGACCTATTAATGTGCTACATGGAACCACCAAAGTGGCTGACCAACATTTTTCTCATTTCTCATTATTTAAAACGATCATTTTCATAATAAAATTAACCATAAAATACATTTAAAACTTTACATTGGGGAAATTTCCAAAATAAATATTTACATTTAAAACTTATACTGACCAAATTTTAATAGAATTTATGACTCAACGTTACATCAGGGTTTATAACTATACATACCCTTCAAAAATTGGAGACGTACTCTGACCTGTTCTTGGTCTAGACCTCGATCACTCAAAGGCTTCTCAACTGCTCTAGCTAATCTGCGTAAGGAAAAAAAATTCAAACGCTGAGCTAACTAGCTCAGTGCTACACTAAAAACTAGATCATACTAAAAGTGTACAAATAAAATAATCAAGCTTTCAAGTCTACTGCTTTAGTGAGTATACTTGTATACTCACTCTCTACTATATGGTAAACAACATGGTGTGGCTGAGGATTCTCTATCTCGGAGCTCACACACCCTTCTATTCTATCGAGGATGATTGCTTAGAATCTCTTCATCGGTCAACAACCTTGACTAACCGAGGATGACACACTCTAACATACCCTCAGGGGTGAGGCACAGTTTTTGAAGGGTCCTAAGGGTCTCTCTCAACCATTGATTTACCACTACGGGGTCATCATCTCTTGTCCTAAAGAAGTCGGTGGTTCGGTACCTTCGGAGCCTCTCAATTGGGGATTTCTGAGGTGATACGACTGGAGGAACTGGTGGAGCTGCTGGACAGATGGGGTAGTAGATGTCCTGGGAATAGGTCTAATAATATGTCTCAAGTTAGAGGTCAAATTTCTAAAGAAGGTTGCTTCATCAACCCCCGCCTCTCCAGGCTCTCCATACTTTGAGTCTAGGACAAATTCATCAACAAAATTACCAGCCAAGGAAGCTATACTCTCATGTCTACCCTCTCTACTATGGCCTGGGCTCTCATCAAAATCTAGAATCTTAGATTAAGATGAAAACAAGGAATTACTACTACTATTTCAAATACATAAGTACGCTTAAATCTTTAGAGGCACGTATACTCATAAACTCTTTACTACACAGACCCGCATGTCATAGGAATGCCTAAATATTTCTCTGATACCATTGAATGTAACATCCTAAACTTGTATGACACACAATCAACCGATTAGAGTGCTACATGGAACCACCGAAGTGGCTGACCAATATTTTTCTTATTTCTCTTAATTTAAAAAGACCTTTTCATAATAAAATGAAACACTTCTATAAAACAATTTACCATAAATATATTTAAAACTTTACATTGGGGGAGCTCCCAAATAAGTATTTACATTCAAAATATATACATACCAATTTCTACAACATGGTCTATAAGTATACAAGCTCTTCAAAAACTTGAGACATACTCTGATTTGGACCTCGACCACTCTAAGGCTCCTCAACTACTCCATCTAATCTGTGTAAGGAAACAAACTCCAAACATTGAGCTAAATAGCTTAGTGCCACACTAATAACTAGATCCTACTAAAATTGTACCAATAAAATACTCAAGCTATCAATTCTACTGCTTTGGTGAGTATATTTGTACCATTCTCTACTCCGTGTTAAACATCATGGTGCGCCTAAGGGTTCTCCATCTCGGATCTCACAACCTCTCTAGTATACCGAGGATGATTGCTCAGAATCTCTGCATCAGTCAACACCCTCGACTAACCCACCCCTTGCGAGTGCCGGGCCTTGGCCCTAGTTAGTTAGCTTAAAGTGCCTTGCACACTCCTGAAGGATATTGGGTATCTTGGTCATTTCCTGAGCTTTCAAACAAGGCTAGTTTTATGTGACCCTACTTTATATCGTTTATACGTTTGATTAAACATTATGATTGTTCTCACTTGTAGTCTTATTTGGGAGTAATTATAAACTGTTGGGAAACCTAATTTGCCTCTATAATTGTTCTTGGTTTAAAACCCAAAACATAACCTTGGTATTGATACTGGCCTTACAATATCGATACCCCTACCTAAGGTATCGATACGCCAGTGTTGAAATACCTTGGAAGAAAAGGGGAAGTATCGATACTCATGTGGGAGTATCAGTACTTGGAGCCTGCGTATTGATACTCCATATAGTACCGATACCAAATTCATATCCTGGATTCCCATGTTCAATACCAAGCCCCTCAGTATCAATTCCAAACCCTCAGTATCGATACACTTACATTAGGGATTGATACTGTTCTTTAAAAACTCTCAAATTATGCCTTTTATATAAATAGTATCGATACTACTTCTTAAAGTATCAAATTATGTCATTTTGGGAAAAATACATCTTAACATCCCTAATTTTACTACCTAAAGGTTTCCCAGGTCTTATTAATGTTTTATGTGAGCATTCGAGGTCACAAATAAGGCTTTAAAACATACCATTACTCTAAATCATGCAACTTACCATGAAAATCTACTTAACATGCTCAATCTCAACTCTTAAGCTATCTTGTATTTCTAATCAGCCACTAAGGATATGAAGGAGTTGTGAGTATGTTACCTGATTCCTTTCCTTCTAGAAACTCTTTCAATCAACTACAAGGCACCTTTTCTTTCTCCTTACCTTAGAACTTTCTCCCACTTCCTTAGCTAATCAAAGGAAAAATTAGGATGTACTAACTTTTCAGAGCTTGAAATTGAGTTAGGAATACTATATACAACTTAAATTTACTAAAAAAAACTTAAAATCTTTGATTCCCATAAACCCTATAAAACACATTTTGAATCTTAACAAAATCTTGAGATTTAGAGCTTGAAATAAAGTTTGAGGGTTAAGGGTTAAATAGCGATTTTTATCCTATAAAAATCTACTTGACTTACCATAAACCTTAATTTAACCCTTGCCTATTTCAGATCTTGAAAAGAGTGTTTTGGTGGGTTGGTTCACGTGAAAACACTTAATATAAAGCGATTTTTATCCTCTAAAATAAGCAAGGGTTAAACTACACTTTTGGTCCCTCACCTTTAACCCATACTAAACATCACCACTATCCTTAACTCTTGGGCTAAACTTAAGCCCAATATCCTTTTGAAAAAGTCCAAACTGCTTGAGGAGATCTAATGGGCTCGACCTACGGGTCTCGGGTTGGCCCAAACTACTGACCTGATATTCAGGGTATTACATTATATATGTTAATCTTGGTTATTTTTAGACATAAAAATCATTAAGGTTGCATGCTACTTTAGTTTTAACATCGGTGTTTATGAGAATAAACTTAATCTTATAAATGTATGATGCTGATTGTGCTTGTTTTGTCAATTGTTTCATTGAGGGCTTTTATGAGAGTTAAATCCATTTGATTAAGTGTTTTATTCTTGAGAGAGAACTAATGTGTTAATCATTGCAAAAATCATAATTTTATTGCCACAACATAACAATTATGTCAACTGCCAGATGTCAACAACATTCATTGGTTCAATGGTCTATTTGCTCTCCTATTTGTTTATGCATTTCCTGTATCTAATATTATGAATTTTTACCTTTACTATAAACCTATCATTATTTCATTCCAAACTTATCTTTTGCAAAGAATCAACAATTCTAAGCAGTAATTCCCAGGTCTCTGTGGGTTCAACATCTGAAACTCTTGTAGTTTCCACTTTATTACTTGATATACAACACGTTAACTTGCGTTGAATGATGTAACAATTTCGTAGCGTTAAGTTTTTGGCACCGTTTTCGAGAAGCAATGGTTGTACATTGTGATTGTTTTCTTTGTTTTCACTAACTTTGCTTATTTTTAGTTTACAACTACTTTCTTTTTAACATAACATTGTTGAAGCATGACACACAACAACAATGAAGAATTAGAACCATTTGATCTCGAAATCGAGTGAACAATCTATGAGAGGAAGGAACAAAATCAACAACAACCAAACATGGCTCAATATGTTTTGCCTTTATGAAATAGCTTGATGCCACAAAATTATTACAAAATCGATGAAAACAACATGCTAATCCAATTACAGCCAGTAATATTCCAAAATGTTGTGTATAGGGCAATATATTAGTTCAATTATCGAGGACCCCATAGCACACTTATGAGCATTCATGGAAGTGTGTGGCTCTTTTGTTTAGCAAGGGGTACCAGAGGAAGTATTGAAACTGTTTCCCTACTCTCTTTATAATAAAGCTGGAGCATGGTTGAACTTGCTACCACTTGGAACTATAGTATCCTAGAGCGAGTTAGCTCAAAAACTTTTGTTGCGATTCAATATGCCTAATATGAATTCCAAGCTACGAAATGACTAACATCTTTCAAGAAATTGGAGGATGAGAATTTTTATAAAGTTTAGGAGCAATTTAAAGATTTACTGTGCAAATGCCTGATGCATGGTTTCTAGTATTGGACACAAATAGATATATTCTATAATGGTCTTAACATGAAAAAAAGGCTGGTTATAGATGCCTCTACCAAAGGAGCATTGTTGGACAAGCCTTCCAACGAAGCTTACGATATCCTTGAAAAGATCTCCAACAGTGACTACTAATATCCTAACACAAGGATCATTTTTAGCAGACATAATGTTGCAGCAATGGATACTGATGCTTTCAATTCCATGGATTCTTGAATCACAACATTGACTGAGATGGTGATGAATATGTAATAACCTGAAGGTATTCATGACGTGAAATCAACATCCATTATTACTTGTGTCTTGGAGTGACAATCGTAATTTTGAGGAATTCCTTCAAAATCCTGATTCCATGTATTTCACGAGGAACTACAATTAGAATCACAATATACACCTATGAGAACACCTATAATCTGAACTTTAAGAATCCTTTTGATATATCATAGGGAAGTCAGGATGTAGCATACTTTAATGAGGTATTGCATTCAAATTTTGAGAATACACATAAACAACATCAGTCGCAACTATAATATGAGCATCAATAACCAATGTTGCCATATCAACAGACAATGCCTCAACCTCAATCACAAAAACAAGAAACATAGCCTCAACAGCGCAAAAATTATCAAGGATAACATCCTAACCAAGCTACCATGCCTACATCTCTTGAATCTCTAATGAAGAAATATATGGCAAGTCAATCAACATCATTAAAAGCTTAGAGAATTAAGTAGGGAAGCTAGCAAATGCTATGAGTAGCAGGAAACAAGGAACACTGCCTTGTGACACTGAAAATCCAAAGCCATAAAGGAAAACACAATGCAAAGAGTATTGCATGACCATCACAACTAGAATTGGTCTCTACATTGGGAAGCCTGTTGATGAGCCTATAAAGAAAGATGATGAGAGTCTTGGACAACAAGTTAAAGGAAAGAAGTTGGAGGTGAAAATTTAGATACCTACTGTGGATGTCACAACAAAGGATGCAGGATAGTGCGACAATTCTAAGTCATTGCCATCAACAATGCCAACAACACTACCACTTGTGATACCATAATAATTGCCGCTACAACTTAAAGGAAGGCCACCACCTCTATTCCCTCATTGATTTCAAAACACTAAGGATGACAAACAATTAAAGAAGTCCTTTAATGTGTTGATGCAATTGAAGATCAACATTCCATTGATTGATACCTTGGAACAAATGTCGAACTATACCAAACTCATAAAAGAAGTGCTTTCCAAGAAATGTAGCATTGTCGAGTTACAAATCGTTGTACTTGCTGAAGTGTGTAGTACCATGGTCAGGAGAAGATTTCCACTAAAGTTGAACGATCCATTTAGATTTACTATTACTTGCACTATTAGCAATCAAGTCATTGCTAAAGCATTGTGTGATTTACGTTCCAACATTAACCCAATGAATTTTTCTATTTTCAAGAAATTTGGGATTGAAGCAACACCCACCACTGTTGCATTACAATTTACTGACTTATCTATTGCTCATCCTGATGGAAAAATAGACAATGTACTAGTAAAAGTGGACAAATTCATCTTTCCAACATACTTCATTGTCTTGAACAGTGTAGATGACAAGGATGTGCCAATAATACTTGGCAGACCTTTCTTTACTGCAACACGAACACTGGTTAACATCTCTAAGGGAGAACTCATAATACATCTAAATGACCAGCAAATTACATTCATTATTTTGCAATGCGTTGACAATGTTGAATGTCATGTTGTTAGCATTATAGAGGGAAAAAAACAAGAACACTCGGATAAATGTTGGAGCTTGTGTAATGGACACATGATTAAACACTATGGTTGCAATATACCACAACACATTGCTTCAATTTGGTTCTATGAAGTCAAGCCCGACTAGTTTATATTTTTTTTTATTTTTTTATTTCGTTATTTTATTAGTTTTTTCTCTTTTTTTAGGTCATATTTCCACATTGATTATCACACCATCAACCAACACATGATGCCTTTACTTCATAAAATCAACTAGAATTACATATAATCATTGCTACAACATCATTTTCCAGTAAGAAAAAAATACAATTGAATGAGAAGGCATCAATAAAGAAGACCCACCCAACATTAAAGACTCGCTAGGTGAATATTGCTTCCATTCTCTCATTTATTTTTATTCACGTTTTTATTATTTTCTTGTTGCATGCATTGAGGATAATACACACCTTAGGTTTGGGGGTGTGTTGTCCATTTTTGTTATGTCATTTAGTTGCTTTATGTTTAGTCGTATTTGTATGGTGTTGCATTATATTACATTTTGTTTGCACTGTTGTTCATATTGTTTTGAGCATTTAGGATATTGCATATATAATGTTGCATGTATAATATTTCTAGATTAATGGATTTTTTATGAATTTTTGATGATGCTCGATGATGAACAATTGGCTGTGAAATGTTATGGAAATGTTTTAGGCACTTGTTAGGATTATGATCCATATAAACCCTTTTACACAATAGGTTTATGTTCTCAATACTTAGAAATATTAGAAATTCTTTATATTTAAATATCATATCTTTATTAGATGCTACAGAAATCATGCAAAAAAATATGTTGAATAAGTTCGAAAAGTTGGTAATAGCTCCAACATTTAGGAAATAAGTTCGAATACTGCAACAATATTTCTAAGAAATTGAATAAGCTGGACTCTCCAACATTAGCTTTAGGATGATTGCTACAATATTGAAAATTATTAACTGAGTATGAACATTTTTTTTCTAATTTAGTTAAGTATTGATTGGATACACCTAGTCTTCACACTACTGCAATCTATGGATTCTGATTTTGATAAGTTGAATAGTATTACCTAATTTGAGATCATTCCATGCTATCACTTTTGTGGCAGCAATTGAGAGCTTAGAAAAGGAAAATAAAAATATGATTTGGTTTGGTTGCGTTATTCTGCAACATTATTGTTTAGAAGTTGTTGCATTTCATGCATATTTTTACTTAAGGATAAGCAAACACTTAGATTTGGGGATGTGATAAATATCCAAAAGAGTTATCTTTTAGATCACTTTACCTAGGTTAAGCTTGAACGTTAGCATCATTAAAATCATATTAGAATCAATTTAGGTTTATTTTATCATATTTTACATCATTCGTATATTGGGAGTGAGTTTATATCTTTTGGGTTATTTTATGATATTTTTTCTAACTTGGTATGCTGATTCTGTAACATTATTGATGCTGTAGACATTACTGTTCACTAATGCTATAATGGATTGCCATGTCAATGCTATAGCTACTGGTGACTGACTCAGTAGGCAGTTTTAGAAAATTCTAGAATCGGACAATTGTCCAATACAACTGTAAAATGGCTGGAAAATATTGTAAAAATTATATTTTTCATGTTGGTGGATACTTTGACCTTTGGGGATTATAAATAAGGTCTCCACATTCTTTCTTCAACCTTTCATCATTTCTATTTTATTTTTTTTCCTCCAGCGGCCATGGAGGTTTGAATTTACTAGAAGTGTAGCAGTAGCTGGAGTAATAATGTTGTCGTAGCAATAGTGACCATTTGGGTTTCAAGGTTTCTCTTTTGCCTTTACTTGAGAGAACGAAGAAACATTGTTAAGTTTGAATGATTTTTTTGTTGATATTCGGATTTGATCATAAAGTGTTCGATGAAATGCTGGACTTATGATTTTTGCTTTAACAATACTGTTGAATTATGTTTCGATATAACAAATTTAAGGCAAAATGTGTTTGGACTTGAATTGAATTTATTCAAAGTTTTAAAAAGGTTTCAAAAATAATTCAAAGTCCATTAAATTTAGATTTGAGCAAAAATGCTAAAGGGTATCCATACACCCTGCAATGTATTCATACACTGGTGTATCGATACCCCATGTAGGTGTATCCATACACCTATGAATGCTCAAACACCGAATACAATTAGTGTACCGATACACCCTGGTTGCAATGACTACTAATGACCAGTTTAATTTGAATTTAATAAAGATGTACCAATACCCTATGAAGGGGTACCGATACCCCCTATTATGGGCAGCCTTGTTTTGCAGAAAAATAATCCCCACGACTCTAAAACATCCCTAACAGCTAGATACGACTTCAAGCACATTCCAAGCTATAAATACAAGCTGACGACACTTGAAGAAGTAAGAGAACACCTATCCAAGCAATCAAACACAAGAGAAAAGTTTTCCATTCTTATTTCATCTTTCTCTTGTAAATATTATGTTCTTGTGAGCTTAAATTTTGTAAACACCTACATTAGAGAGGTTTTCTTGTTTACATTTCCTTTCATTGTAAAGGGGAAAGGTTCTAACTGATCCCGTGAAAAGCTAGGAAAGGTTCTAGTTTAGCCCGAGAAAAACTAGGGAGTTTGTAAAGGTTATCTCTTTGTCATGTAAAAAGGAAGAACAAAGTGAATTTGTTGGAAAATCCTTGGTGAGGAGCTAAGGTAGTGGATGTAGACTTGGTTTAGAAGTCGAACCACTATAAATCTCTATGCAATTTTCTATCTTTTAATCTCCTTACTCCCTAAACACAGAAATCGACCAGACCCCTCTTGGCGAACCCTTTCGGTTGTCAATTCAAGCTTCCGTAAAATCCCAACAATTGGTATCAGATCTTAACTCGTTAGAAGGCTTAACATCCTTGAGACGATCCTAGAAGACGCTCTACCAATTCCCGACACAACTGAGAAGATGGCTTCCACCTCCAGCTCGTTCAACGTGGAAGATTCCCTACCAACTGACAAGCCTCCATACTTCAATGGATCCAACTACCGTCATTGGAAGAAATTAATGAAGTTATTTATCCAAGCCAATGATCTTGATACATGGGAGATGATCGAGAGCGGATACTCTTCTCCAAAGAAGAAGAAGAAGAAGAAGAAGTGGAGTGACCAAGAACGGAAGAAAGCTCAACAAAATGCCAAGGCCATGCACATGGTGTTTTGTGCATTTGGTCCTGAAATCTATGAAGGAGTTTCTTTGTGTTCAAGTGCCAAGGAGCTTTTGACTAAGCTCAAGGAAATCCATGGAAACAAGAAAGAAGAACCAACAAATGTGGTATCTTTAATGGCTCGTGAAGAGCCTGAGGTATCTTCTAACTCAAATGAATTAAATTCTTGTTCTTTTGATGAGTTACAAGATGCTTATAATAAGTTGTATTTGGGATTTGATACCATGAATTCCAAATATACAAAATTAATTTCAAAACTCAAAATTGA
This sequence comes from Hibiscus syriacus, assembly GCF_006381635.1. Taxonomy (NCBI): domain Eukaryota; kingdom Viridiplantae; phylum Streptophyta; class Magnoliopsida; order Malvales; family Malvaceae; genus Hibiscus; species Hibiscus syriacus. The sequence continues at coordinate 5,287,734 of NW_024062743.1, read as the reverse complement.
AAATAAATTGATTTTGAAAGCTAAAATTAATTTTGAAAATTAAAATGAAATTTTGAAAAATGATTTAGAGCTTTCAAAAATCAAAATAAATGATTTAGAAAAAGAAAATTTTGATTTAAAGTTAAGCTTGAAAGCTTAACAAAAGAAAAAGAATTAATTTCTAAAAACAACTTATTATGTTTAAAAATGGCAAAATGCTCACATTGCCATTATCATGGTCATAATGAACATACTTGTCCTTTAAAGAAAGGAAAACGTTTTAAAATTAGACAAGTATGGGTTCCTAAGGGAACAAGGGGCATTGAAACTAACGTCCAAGGATCCAAAGCAATTCGGATACCAAAATCGAAATAAATGTCTCTTATAGGTGTGTGGGAGCAATGGTGATGAAAGTGAAGATATTCAAATGCTCTAGCCACACTTGAAAAATGAATGGGTAACCTCTAAACTTAAAGCTTTTGTTTTTGATTAATTGGTTGCTCATTTAGGTTTATACATGCATCAGTTTTGAAATTAAATGATTTTGTGTTAAATTTCTAGCTCATGTATGTTAAAAGGAAGTTATGATAAACATTTTGAAATTTTAATGATTTTCATAATTTTTAGTTCATCATAATGAATTTTGGTCAAAATTGATTTTAAATGCAAATGATATCTCTCTAACAATTGATATCAACTTTTCAAATATTTTGATTTTTCAAATTTTAAATTTTTGACCAAAATTTAAATGATTATGCATATTTTTAAATGCAAAAGATATATCTCTAACAATTGATATCAAGTTCTTCAAATGCATAACTTTTTTTAAAGCTTTATGCATATGCATTTAATTTCAACAATTGATATTGCATAAAGTATTTTATACTTGGATACATTGAATTTCATGTACTACTAACATGTTTGTTATTATTTGTTGAAATTCAGTTTTTTTAAGTGTCAAGTTTTTAAAGCTAAATTTTGTTTGGAATGCACTTATTGAGGGGGAGCTTTGATTTTTCAAATACTTTTTTAATATAAAATTTATCACTTACTCTCCATTGTTATTTTAGAACTTTAAAGATTGAATTATGTTTGATATAACAAAAAGGGGGAGAAGTATGGTTTGAAAATTCAATTTGTTAATGAAAAAGGGGGAGCTTAACATTTTTATATATTTTCCAACAATTAGTAACAATTGGTATATTTTTAACAATTGGTATCCTTTTGTAAACAATTGGTATCTTTTTCATTAAACATTTTATTAAGGGGAAGTTTTGCCAAAAATAAATTTTCAAATGTTTTGTTATATCAAAAGGGGGAGATTGTTGAATTATGTTTCGATATAACAAATTTGAAGGCAAAATGTTTTTGGACTTGAATTGAATTTATTCAGAGTTTTAAAAAGGTTTCAAAAATAATTCAAACTTCATTACATTCGGATATGAGCAAAAATGCTAAAGGGTATCAAAGGGTATCCATACACCCTGCAGTGTATCCATACACTGGTGTACCGATACCCCTGTAGGTGTATCCATACACCTATGATTGCTCAAACACCGAATGCAATTAGTATTCCGATACACATATGGTGTACCGATACACCCTAGTTGTAACGACTAGTTTAATTTGAATTTAATGAAGGTGTACCGATACCTTATGAAGGGGTACCGATACCCTCTGTTATAGGCAGCCTTATTTTGCAGAAAATAATCCCCAAACGGCTCCAAAACATCCCTAAGAGCTAGATATGACTTCAAACACATTTCAAGCTATAAATACAAGCTGAGGACACTTGAAGAAGTAAGAGAACACCTATCCAAGTAATCAAACACAAGAGAAGAGTTTTCCATTCTTATTTCATCTTTCTCTTGTAAATATTGTATTCTTGTGAGCTTGAATTTTGTAAACACCTACCTTAGAGAGGTTTTCTTGTTTACATTTCCTTTCATTGTAAAGGGGAAAGGTTCTAGCTGATCCCGTGAAAGGCTAGGGAAAGGTTCTAGTTTAGCCCGAGAAAAACTAGGGAGTTTGCAAAGGTTATCTCTTTGTCCTGTAAAAGGAAGAACAAATTAGTGAATTTGTTGGAAAATCCTTGGTGAGGAGCTAAGGTAGTGGATGTAGACTTGGCTGAGAAGTCGAACCACTATAAATCGTTTTGTAATTTTCTATCTTTCAATTCTTTACTCCCTAAACACAAAAACTGACCCGACCCCTCTTGGCGAACCCTTTTGATTATCGATTTGAACTTTCGTAAAATCCCAACAAATACTTTTATAGGTTGAGTTTTTATTGGATATAATTAGATATGGATTCATCCTTATGCATGTTAATATTGGTTATTTTTAGAGATGGAAATCATTAAGGTTGCATGCTACTCTAGTTCTAGCATCGGTGTATATGAGAATAAACTCAATCATATAGAGACGTATGATGCTGATTGTGCTTACTTTTTAACTTTTTAATTGATGGCTTTGATGAGACTTAAATCCATTTGATTATGTGTTTTATTATTGAGAGAAAATTATTGTGTTAATCTTTGCAAGACTCATAATTTCATTATAACAGCTTAACCATTATGTCAACTATCAAATGTCAACAACTTTCATTGGTCCAATGGTCTAATTGCTCTCCTATTTCTTCTATATTCTTATTCTAAACTTTTACTTTTGGTATAAACCTATCATATTTCATTCCAAATTAAATTATCTTTTGCAAAGAATCAACAATTCTAAGTAATAATTCCTTGGTCTATGTGGGTTCGACAATTGAAACTCTTGTTGTTTCCACTTCATTACTTGATATACGACATGTGCACTTACGTTGAATGCTATAAAAATTTTGTAGCATCAAAATAACACGATTTCTCAATAATGTCGTTGTGTGTATGTCACAAGGCTAGACTCAAACTTAGTAAAACATATGGTGTTAGGTACTGAGACACGAGTACTGAAAAATAGATTGATGTAATGTGAGGTATTAACATTGACCCAAAAATATCAAACAAAATAAAATGACAAGTGTGTTGTGGTAGTAACGACTACCTTAGAAGTGAACTTTCCCCAATATGTGTAATTTTTACAATTGATGAATGACCCCCGAGGTTAGCACGACTCTCCAAATTTCGTACACCCAAAAGATGGAGTGGATTTTGGTTGTACTACTCTTCTGTTAATTGAAAATTACACTCAAAGAAAAGTTTATAGAAACCAAAGAGTGTTTCAAGAAAAAATTCATTTGCTTATGGGATAATAGAGAAATTTCTCTGGCATTGCCTTATGAAATAAAAAAGTAAACATCCATTTATAAGCTCAACATATGGGTAAATGGAAAAATATCCAATAGCAATTATAAAATAATTAATTATCATAAAAATTATTCTAATGATCATAAACTATATTAAATATTTTTTAACATCTATAAATGGTAAAATATGAACCATAATAAATATTTGACTAGGAGTATCTTATCTAAAAAGAAACACTCACGAACCGAATTAGATCAAGTCAAGTAGTTCCTACCATATGTGAAATTATTTGTATTACCAACATTCTCCCACTAATATAAAAGTTTTTTGTAAAAAAAATATTAAGTTAAAACATGAGAAGAGAAATATCAAGATTAATTGCTTAAGCACTAGTGAACATATCTTGAACTAGTACATAGTGAAGTTGAGTACTTCCTCTCTTAGATAAGTGAACGAATCTTGAAATTTTTAAGATTAGGGTGAAATCATAACACACAACTAATTCCTTCATACACCAAGTCAATGATGTATCTACAAAGTATATATTCTAATGTACATATACATCATCTTTCCTTAGAATTCTAGTAAGTGTACTAGAAAAACGACCCAATGGTTTTCATATCTCACTTAAATAAGTTATTTGATCAGATTTAGCTCAACATAAACCACTTGAATTCGAGCTATGAAATAATTAAGAACTTTTATAACAACTCAATCTTACAATAAATAAGGTGAATTTCCTCTATGTTCATATTAAATGAACCACCCAAATTATGGGGTAAGAACTCATTAAGAATAAATACTCAATTTCTTTAATTGGTGAATTCAATATGTCATTCTCAAATAGGATCACCCAAACTCTTGGGATTTAATTCATTAAGAGTTTAAGAAATTTCACCATCTCTAGTGGTATGTTTGTTTAGTCTTTTAAGATAGGACCATCCACTCAACACTGGGTTATGAAAGTAATAGTAGATTTTCACTTAAAATCGATAAATTCATCAAGTCTTTCTCACTAAGACCACCCAAAACATGGCTTATGAATTTATTAAGAACAAAAAGCTTATCATATGCATGTACATTAATTGTCATAAGGGTAGGTAGGTGAAATGTACTCCGAGTCTTTCCATGATTTCGTTTTACTACATTAAACTTAGATAACTAAGTTATGTATCCACTATGAGTTCCTCAACTAATAAGATTTAAACTCACCCCCTCGACGAATAAAAAAACCAATTCCAAACGTAACCCTTTTGTAAGTGGATCAACTAGGTTCCTTTCGTATTTAGTAATTAGTTTAAGACACCTCATATTTCTAACAATTTTAGGATAGAAAAAATTCATAAGTTTCTTGGACAGCGTAAAGAAATTCTCTTACACATACGCAATCATACTAGATTAAAGTTTATTGTGAGTATTAACCATAAAATTATATTTTAACAAAATCAAATCTTATTTACACATTATTATATTCTCAAATTTTTAAGAAGTTACTAATCATTACGATTATTATGCATAATCTCAAATGATTATAAAATTTCTTTTATCTCATTATTAGTCATTCATGAATTTTTCTCATTTAAAAGGAATTTTTGTTTTCATAATTCTTCATTAGAAGTGTTTAAGAATTTATGAATATTATGAAAAACTTTATTAGGAGTTTTTGACTTTCCTAACAGCAAGAAAAATATCTCAAATTTATTTCAAGAGATTCCACACAACTCTTGAGATAGAACATTTTTTTTCCCTTTGATTAGGAAAAGAACTCGAAGAGATTTAATATCTACAAGCAATCTTTTAGTAGCACTAATGTCTATCATGTTATCATTCATATTATTCAACATATTAGTCCTAAAGAGACCATCACATATTTATTTACTATGACTTAGTATTCTACCCAACCAAATTAATCTATGCTCTTCTAACTACTACACAAAGTTTAAAGAGAGTTTAACTAGTCATAATATTATTATAAATTGTAGTAGTGAGCATATCAATGAACAATGCACTAGGTAGGTTTCTAAGAAAGAGAGGTGGTGCACTAGGCACACTTTCATACTCATCACACTAATTTCCAATCAATCATTTATGAATTTTCTCTTTCTTAAAGGCTCTTAAAGAATTATGATTGATACTTTTACTCATATTAGTATCTTACCAAGCATGCACTTTTTGGCTCACTCCAACCTTAGTCTTCATTAGTGGTATATCGCAATCTATAACATACACACTAAGTTTAAAAGACCAACTTAAATGCCCAATTAAACTAATTCACATATTTAAAAATCACGAATTAACAGACAACAAGTCTAAATAATCTGACCTCGTAGGTAGAATCATAATTCTCAAATAGAGTGGTTCATTCTCACCATGCCTAAACTTCAATCTTTACATCATATTGAACTAGAATGACTCCAAAATCTATTGTGACAGCCACTTCATCTGAACCATCTCTTTTGAATCTTCTAAATTCAATGAGGTTATATATGGCTAGTCTAAAAATAGTTTACTAACAATAATAAAAATTAAAAATAATTTATTGATAGTAATATACTATCTTTAGGATTCATTTCTTTATTTTGAATAGGTTGCGTGAATCAGACTAGGATTCAACAACTATTTGATTTGGAGAGTTTTTCTATGTCAGCATCATCTTTTACTTCTCCAAAATAGCAAATATCATGTTGTCTTTATATATTTTAAAAAAAATCTTAATCCAACAATTATTTAAGAAAATATATAATCTTAATAATTATGATTCTTTATCATAATTAATAATAATCATAACCTCCGCATGGAATAATAGAATCATTTTAATCTCAAACTATAAATTGGCTATGAAATCATCAAACTTGCGGCCACAACTGAGATATTTATAAACACTACTCGTAAGTCCCTTAAAAAATTTCTTTCATGTTTTAAATTTTCCCAAACTATCAAAATTCTCAAATTAACCTTTCTAAAATGTTTAGAAAACAAAGAAAATAAACTCCAAATTAATCTCTTAAAAATAGTTTTAATCTCTTCAATTTCCATTCATTTAGACCATTAAGAAAATTAACACGGGTTTAGCATGAAGTTATATTTTGAGCTCTAAATCATGATGAAAATATTATATTACTTCAGTAAATATTCAAAACCAATGTTATAAAACATGTTAAATCTTTATCCGATAGATATTAAAATCTGTCAGTTTAAATATTCAAACCGACATTATATAATTGTAGTAGAATAACCTTTGAATATTAAACATGATAAATCTTTAAAACTCAGAATCAGTACGGAACCACAACTAATGAAAATAAACAGTCGTTATCATGATTATACTTCAACTTGCATAAAGTTGTATAATTCCTTTCTCTCATAAATACAACGTGTTTTTGGAATAGAAACATATTTTCCTTTAATAAAATCAATTCCGTAATATTAAAAGTAACTTGTCCTTTTTAAAGAAATTGAAAGTTGAAACAACTTTTCTTTTTTGCTTGAAATATAACTCCTTTAAATTAATAGTAGTATACCATATAAGCAATCACAAAATAACCATAAAATATTTTCTAATAAATGGCCATAAAGCTTTAATAATTAAAGTATTTGTTATAAACATATACCATGATTCAAAATACTTGTCGATGTAGGGGAACCAATGTTTGATTGTGGATAGGAAGGAAGCAAACAAACTCCAAGTAAGTGAATGGCTTCAAATCAGAGTGGCTTGGATGGTTGATGTAGGATGGTGAAGGTGGTCTTGAAACAATGATAACATCTTAAGAAAGATTCAAAGAAGAACCTATACTAAAGAGTATAGACCCATCCTATATCTGCTTTCTTAAGGGGTGGTAAACAAGGACTTGAACCCACTAGATATAATAATATAGGAACCACAAGTATCTAAGGAGAAGTAGAGGGGTTGATGCCACAAGTATTGCTACTTGATAAGTCGATAAAGTCACAAAAGGACTAAGGAAAAAGAGAAGACTCTCGTAAGTATATTAATGATCAAAAAATGATGTTTTAAAAATGAATTGCCAAAGGTAGTTATAGAAAATGGAGAGGTTTGATCAAATAGAAACATAGTGATTCGTCAAGCCTTCATTTCCTTTCATAAAGACATAATTAATTAATTACAAAGGCATTTGAATGAAGGTGTTGGATCGGTTTGAATGAGAAGGCATGGTGCTTGGCCGAATAGTGAGGAAATGCTTCATTTTTGGCGCTTTGGGTGAGGGGAAATGTTGCTTTGGCTGAATAAAGTGCACCCCTTAGTGTTGGCGCCTATTTTCTTTCAAATGATATGTACATGCTTGAATGATGAACATGACAACCTCCATACTAGAACATGACTTCCCACACATAGGATGCATGCTAAGCTTGATGTATATGATCCTCCACGCTTAAAAAATGTGTTAGATTCTGCCATGGTGCACACTTGATGCTTTAGTGCCTATGTGAGTGCCAAGTAGGAAGCTAGGTGAATGTGTGTTAGGATAACACAAGCTAGATAGTTAGTGACACTTCCAACTACTCAAGTCATGTCAACTATTCTCTAGTCCCTTTAGCTTCCATTCAACTCCTTTAGCTAGCCTTGAGCTAAGACCTTAATGTTTGAGTTCCATTCAGCTACTTATCCATTCTTTGAACCAATCTTGAGCTGCCATACTTGTCCTTTAGCTACGCTAAGCTTCCATATGATGCCTTACCAATGAGTTTACCTATGTAAATCAATTAAACAACTAAATAAGTGATGTTTGAGCTAGAATCAATCCAAATGCATCCTGCAACCTATGCTAATCATGCATATGAGCTAAGATGAGCTATCAATGAATACATGAGCTGACATAAACATAATTTAAGCTAAGTATAGATATGCATAAGCTAAGGAATGAGCTAGAATTGAATGTGTAACATATCATATGCATAAGATAAACTAAGTATAGAAATTTGGGGCTGTAATATGCTAAATACTTAATGAACATGCATATTATGATGGATATAATTATTATGGCATTCATAAATGATAAATGGGAACATATAACAATAATATCCTAAGCAATTATATGAAGTCATGAATATAGGTGGATGACATGATATTCTAAGTATATATTAAGATATGAATGCAAATGTATAAACAAATAGAATGCATAAATGATCTAAATTAAAGTAAAGAATAAATATACTCCCTTAGAATCCTTCATGGAAAACATCCAAGGTATGAAAATTATATGTAAAATGATGGGGTTGATTAGGATCACATCATCCCCTCTTACTTCTTCCTTCAATTTGAATGCTAAACCTTCTTTACTTGTTCTGCAAAAGTAGAGAAGAAAGGTTCTTGAAAGATTGGTTAACGTAAGGAATGTAGTTCATATGTTATGTCAAAAGGCACTTCGTAATCAATTATCCTCTTAAATAAGTGATAGTCCCTTGAATCCCTTCATTTGAAATGACATGCTCCTTGGTGAAAGGATCCATCTTTCGAGCTTTCTCCTTGGTAACATCACGCCATTTTGTTAAAGGTTCCATCTTTTGGATTCCGTTTTTGCTTGAAACATCATGATTCTTTGAAAGGACTTCTAACTCTTCAAACTCTCTTTTTGATTCTTAATGATGGTTGATGAAGAGTTTTGACTTCTCCCATTTTCCATAAATCCCCTTAAGCTTTGTTGCTTTCCAAATGATAGCTCTTGAGTAGATGGACAATGCTCACTTCATACTCTTGAAATGGTTGATTTTGATTCAGTAATCAATTCCAAAATGACAAAGGAATTTGCATCAGAGTTTGATAGGATAACACCATATACATGAATCAAATGTTTGCAAAATAAATCAAGATTAGTAAATGAGGAATTATTAACAAAATGAATGGAAATAGAAAACAAGGTGCATTTTTTATTGGTGTTGGTTGTTGAATTCTCTTCAGGATTGGCAACGCACTCAGAATGTTAACAAAAACAACTCTTAGTTCTTCAAGTGACACTTCTTTTGGAACTTCAAGTGGGATAACCTTTAAAACATCAAGATACATGTATTGTGGATCACCAAAAGTCACACCTAATGGTTCTTCAAAGGGCATGTTTCTTTATTATTTATTTTGAAAAGATATGTCTCTTAGTTTGTCATGCAGAAACAAAAAACAAAAAAAGAATAGGAGAAAGAGTAGGTTTAAATAAAATTTGTTATTTACTATCATTTTCTTTCTCACACTCATTTTCAACTCCAACTTATTCACTTTCATTCTTTTACTTTCAACTCCAACGTTTATTTCATCCACTCTCTCATTTTCATCATTTTAACTTGCTCCACTCCCACTTGTTTTCATGCAAGAATTCTCTTTATTTAGATTTCTTCTATTCTTCTATGTAAGCTTTTAGAACAATTTGGCACTCAATAACTTGATTTGGACTTAACGGGACCAATATAATATTTCTTCCATCGTATTGGATAGTAAATTGGTTGGTGAATGATCGCTTGTAAATGTATATGCTAAGGCAAGCAATTATGTGCAAGTATACACAGTCGAATCAAGTAATATAGGGTAAGTGAGTTATCGTCTCCTCAGGGATTGGTCGAATATTTTTAAGCTTCACCATAACCAGAACTAGCGGTCATAAGCTAATTCCTATTACCTTGTCAAACTAAAAAATACTATTAATAAAACAAGAAAATACTATAAAGTATGATAGAAGAAAAGTTTGATCAAGACAAAATAAATATGTAGACTATCAAAATAAAACAAAGACAAACATTGATTCAAATATAATTGAAACAACCTCGTATATTCAGACTTATCACAGAGCACTTATACTAATTGTTTGCATTTCCAAACATTTATTCTAAGTCTAGAATGAATTGTTATGACACACTTAAACTGCCCGACAAGATTACTAAGTATTCTTAGACGGTTGCTATGACAATACTTCTCAGTGTTAACTACAACCCTTGGTTTGTCAGACTGTTGTTGTAGCAATACCTCTCAGCATAAACAATAGTCGTTGTCTATCTTACTCTAGAGTCTATCCCTTTTAGTCGATTGAAACCCTCTCCTTATCTCTAAGGTAGACAAGTTAGAACATCACCATCCCGGATCCATTCCATTGTTCAAGTAGATCTATCTTAATTCCTCGAATATAAGAATCAATGTCTAGACAAAAGGCAATCTATCGACGCTCTTATATTGCCAAGACATGTTTCACCAAGACCCCAATCAATCTCTCAAAGCTCTTACAGTATCAAGGTAAAATATTCAAACAATGAACAAAACAGTCATGAGCAGAATCATAATTCATCATTCATAAAGTAGAAAATAATTATTTAGGCAAAACAAAGATTAACACCCAGTAAGACAACCATGGTGCTATAAAAAAGTCATACAAGTATCATCGTTTTAATACAACCCCAAATATGTAAAGAGATTAAGAACAAAGGAAGAACGACTCCCAAAACCAGGGGCTTTATCGTGACAATTCTTATCGACACCGCACCTTCCTTGGAAATCAGTCTCTCTCGAGACCTGATCGCCGCTCTGCTGCAATCTGGCTATGGAGGACACCAAGGAAGGTTGGTTGGTAAATGGTGGGGAAGCACTACAGTTGCTCACTCACACTTCTAGTAAAGCTCTTCTAACTTCCTGGCCCCTTCTTTGGCAGCTACGGCTGGGTATTTATAGAAGGGAATCTCCTAGGGTTTCGCTTACGTGGAGATTCCTTAAATGCCCGTTATTGTCTTGTCCAGACTAAAAAAGGAAAGGCAACTGGCGGTTTTCAGAGTTTTGATTACTTACTTGCACGTGAAGGAAGTTGTACAGCTGGCTTGTGACATAGGCGATCTCGTCATATCCTCTTCAGACTTTCCATATAAACCTTGCATTGGTGAGATAAATCTACTCCTCACGTTCTTTAACTTCTCTATTCCATTGGCCCTAACAAATTATGTTGTCGTGACTGAAATGTTCTTCCTCAGTAAATTTCCTGAACATACACAATCCACATAAACCCTTTCTCGTCAGCAGCATCAATCAAACCAAATAAATCGTGCCGAAGAAAAACTTATCCACCATAAGAAAATATAACCTAAATGCAACTAAAATGTTGTGCATACTTTGTTTAGACGAGCAATAACTTAAGTGAAAAGACTAGAAATTGAGTTTTTTATGGAGTTATCACACCCCCAAACTTAAGCTATTGCTTGTCCTCAAGCAATGTACAATAACTAGAAACAATTAAAATGTCATGGCAAAGTAGTGTTAAGAAAATCATGTGGTTTGAGATTTCAGCCCTCAGCAAAAAGGTTGGCCTCAACATGTTTGAGTGTCATATAAATCAAGTCCCTTCCCTAGTCAGGATCCCTCACTATTGTGTGTGCATGATTATAATCAGTCCATGCATTAAAGTAATTAGAAAACTTAAAGTAAGTACTTCTGGTTTTTAAAGGCATCAAATTATTTATCAGACTTAGTTTTTACTCCTAGTTATTTGTCAACTCTTTTTTTTGGAGTCAGCTTATCACACCTACCTTCCCACATTGTAGGTGAAAGGGAACATACCTTCCACCCCAATCTAGTCGGGTAGAGTCATCCTGTGACTACTTTCATTCACTCATATGCCTCGACAACTCTTATTATTTTTGGAGTTGTTCTGGTTATGCCATTGCATAGAGGAGTGTCCCTTTTGTTTTTCAAGTTTTAAACACTAAGGAGTTCAACCTTAACCTTAAAATATTTTTAATGTCTCGACAAGTCGAAAGTTATTTCCTACAATTTTTACTGATTACCTTAAGTAGAGACAACCTACAATCGTGTTTGTAAATATTCAAGGAATCAGACCTAAGATTAGTTCATTTCTTTAGACTATCTTGAACAATAATTATGGCCTAGGCATTCAAATTATGCATTCATCATTAGGCATCCCTAATCCATTCCAAACAGTGAACTTAACATGCTTATGTCATGACAACCAAAATTTTCAACCAAATATCATCAATTGCTTTTTAACAAAGTATGTTACAATACCTCCCCCAAACTTGAGGGATGCATTATCCTCAATGCATGAAAACTAACTACATCTATCTATATGCAAATACTTAAAAAATATTTAAAATTCGATTTTATTACGGTGGTGTGGCTTGATTGGATGCCCTCGTTCGGTGTCGTTTAGGAGGACTCCCTGATCCCGAATCTACTACTTCTATCGTCGAAGGTGATGGTTGAAGGATACGTCATGCCATTCTCTTTATGCGTCTCTTGGTGCTTGGGGCTCGTACTGGTGTTTGTTCTTGAGTAGGAGTGGGTTGTGCAGGAACTGGAGCTTGGCTATAAGCTATTTTGGGGACTAGCATTGCTTGATAGTTGAGGGACTATACTGGAGCTTGCTTGGGTTGTGCCGGAGCTGGAGTGAAATCTTCATCCATGAAGAAGTTGGGTGGAATGTCTTGAGTGTTTTCGAAGGTTGAGAAGGAGGAGGAGCTGAGGAATTTGTCTGTGTCACCATGGCCTTCCTATGGTATAGGCGAGACATGAGTGGCCAGTGGTGGAACGTTTGTGGGTACCTTTGGGGGAACATTCGATGTCGAGGCTTGGAATGTGTTGCCGTTAGCAGTGTGCTTTAGAATGACGTTGGGGAAAGGTGACAGATTATCATTTGTGATCGGGAGAAACTCTTTGAAAAAGGCGTTGAGTTGTGTGTCCTGTGCCTTGACGTATCTGAAGAAGATCTCCATGTGATTGTTAAGGCGCTCGATCTTCTCACGCGTTTCTCGTGCATATGTGACCACTACTGCCATTCTAGCCGCGACAACAGATTTTGCTCCTCTCTCCAGACCTTCATGCGGGGCATTGTCATCAAAACTCATCAATTCTGGTACTTTCTTTTTGGTGATTCCCTCATTAGAATTTGATGAAATCCTCAAAGGACTCCTCGGGGACCTTCTTTTTCCTGCACACAACAATTATCAAGTTAGGAAATAAGAGATTACCCCGGTTTCTTTTGGCACATTCATGGATTTGCTCTAAGATTAGTTCTTCAACATTAATTTTTCTCCCATATATGATCGAGTGTAAAAGCATCAGTCTTTTCATGAGAACGGTTGTGTTATGAGATGTTGCCATAAGTTTGCCCTTGAGAAAATGATTCCATAATTTTACAACCGGCTTAAGGGCTCGGCGATCGACTCTTTTTCTTGTTGGCACATTCCCTTCGAATTTAGCCCACCCGAAACAAAGATCTTCGAGTACTCCATTGTAAGTTTCTTGGTCTGCCTCAGCCACAAATCTCGTATGCTGCTCCTCCACTTTCCCCAACTTGAAATATATTGAGTGTTGAAGGGGAAAATTGAAGGTGTTTTCCTCCGACATACACAGTGTGGTTGGAAGGGTCTTCTAGATGAGCGTAGAACTCTCTTACCATTGTTGGTGCTACAACTTTGGGGTGGCGAGCAAACTTCTCCCAGTTATACTTTCGGATCACGTCCATGACCTCCGGTCCAAATGGCTATTCGTTCTCTGATGGAAAAACATAATTGTCTTCCAAATACACTTGTTATTTTTAGAAGTTTTTGAAGCCTGCCTCGGCTTCGGCTGTCTGGAAAATCTCAAAGCTTGGTGTTGGGGCTGGGTTTTTCTTCGATCTGGCTATAATACCTGTTTGGTACAGTGAATTTAGCGGTGGTGATTGGGGAGGTTTTTATTGAAGGAAAAATTTGGTTCTTGAAGTAAAGAGAGTGAAGCACGATAATGAGGATGGAGTTAAGGGTAGTTTTTCTAGAAAGTTAATGGGTGGTTTCTTTAGGGCAATTCGATCAAAACAAGAGGGGAAAATATTTTGCATTGATTTCTTGATATCTGATTGGAAAGTGGGGGAAAAGATACTTTCCCTCTTTAATTCTGCCGCCTATATTTCCTTTCCCTAGGGTTTCTCTTCCTTTCATGTGTGAACTTGCTCCCTATGCTGCCACATGTGCTTTGTATGCCTACAATAAATAAAGAAAACTAAAATAAAGCAAAACGAATAATGAGTGTATAAAATAACTTAATTTATTTATATACATAATTTAAATTTTAGTTGCCTAGGCAACGAATTTCATTCAAGTAAGTAAGGCAAACTCTTGGGCATCATGTGCCGTTGATGCCAGTTTGTCCCGCATAACTGGTGCTCCTTTGTATTCCTTTAGTCTCTGCCCGTTCACCTTGAAAATGGAACTATCATCTCGGTTCTTGATTTCTATTGCTCCATTGTCATGAACGTGATGGACGATGAATGGTCCCGACCATCGTGACTTTAGCTTGCCTGGGAATAACTTGAGTCGCAAATTGTAGAGAAGTACTTGTTGTCCAGAATAAAATTGCCTAGGCAATATTTTTTTTCATGCCATCATTTTGTTTTTTCTTTGTATAGGCGGGCATTTTCGTATGTGTGTGCTCTAAATTCATCCATTTTGTTTAGCTCCAAGAGTCTTATTTCTTCAGCAAGCTGAGCATCCATGTTTAATTCTTGATGGCCCAGTAGGCTTTATATTCAAGTTCCACATGTGAATGGCATTCTTTACCATGGATGAGTTTGAACAGGGACATTCTTAGCGATGTCTTAAATGTTGTGCGATAAGCCCACAGTGCTTCATCTAGCTTTGCCAACTAGTCCTTTCGACTTGGGTTGACCACTTTCTCAAGGGTCTGTTTGATTTCATGGTCAGAGACTTCAACTTGTCCATTAATCTGAGGGTGATATGCCATAGCGATGCAATGTCTCACTCCATATATTTTTAATGCCTTGGTAATTAATTTGTTATCAAATTGTGTGCCATCATCACTAATGATAGCTCGTGGTGTTCCAAAACGTGTGAATATGTTCTTGTACAAAAATTTGAGCACGGTCTTGGAATCATTTTTAGGAGTTGCAATGGATTCAACCCACTTGGATACGTAATCCACTACCAATAGGATGTACATATCTCTAAAAGATGTGGGAAAGGGTCCCATGAAGTATATTCCCCATACGTCAAAAAGTTTAATCTCCAAAATGTTTTTCCATGGCATCTCATGTCATTTTCATATGTTCCCTGTTCGTTGGCATCTATCACATGACTTGTAGAATTCATGTTCATCTTTGAACAAGGTTGGCCAATAGAATCCGGATTGAAGGACTTTCGCGTTGTTCTCATGCCACCAAAGTGACCTCCATATGGTGACGAGTGACATTGAAGTAGAATTTCCTTGTGCTCTTCTTCTGGGATGCATCTTCGGATTATTTGGTCTCCACATTGCTTGAATAAGAATGATTTATCCTAGTAGTAGTGTCGCACATCATGTCGAACCTTTTTTCAGCCTTGGCTAGATAAATCAGGAGGAACAATACCACTAACAAGAAAGTTAACTATTTCAGCACACAACGACACAACCGTAACAAATAAAATTTTCTCATCAGGGAAATCCTCTTGAATTTATGTTATGTCATGACAATCAATTTTGTTATCTAATCTAGACAAATGGTCTGCTACTTGATTTTTGTACCCTTTCTATCCTTTATCTCTAAATCAAACTCTTGTAGTAATAATATCCATCGGATTATCCAAGGCTTTGCATCTTTTTTATTGATCAAATATTAAATGGCAGAATGATCTGTATGCATAATTACTTTGGTGCCTATGAGATATGGCCTAAACTTATCAAATGTAAATGCTAATGCTAAAAGTTCATTTTCAGTAGTGGTATAGTTTACTTGTGCATTATTAAGAGTATGGCTCACATAATAGATCATGAAAGATTTTACTTTTCTGTTGCCCTAGCACTGCTCTGACTGCGTAATCACTAGCATCACACATGAGCTCAAAAGGTTCGTTCCAGTTAGGTGGAACAATAATTGGTGTTGCTGAAAGTTTTTTCTTCAAATATGTAAAGGCATTCAGACACTCGTTAGTAAACTCAAATGGATGATTTTACTGAAGTAAAAGACACATGGGTTTTGAGATTTGAGAAAAATATTTTATGAACCGCCTGTAGAAGCCTGCATGTCCAAGGAAATTTCGTATACCTCTCATGTTGATGGTTGGAGGTAGGTTTGCGATTACTTCCACCATGGCTTTGTCGACTTCAATGCCTTGACATGAAATTGTGACCCAACACTATTCCCTCGGTTACCATAAAATGGCATTTCTCCTAATTTAGTACTAGGTTGGCTTCTTCACATCATTCGAGTACTTTGGCTAAATTTCCAAGACATCGGTTAAAATCGTCATCTGAGACGGAGAAATCATCCATAAATACTTCCATGCACTCTTCCACCATATCTGAAAAGATGGCCATCATGCATCTTTGGAAGGTAGCTGGAGCGTTATACAACCCAAACAGTATTCGTCTAAATGCATAGGTACCATATGGGCATGTGAAAGTAGTATTCTCTTGATCCTCCAGTGCTATGGCTATTTGGTTATATCCTGAGTATCCATTAAGGAAGCAATAAAATGCTTTTCCTGCTAACCTATCGAAAATTTTGTCGATAAAAGGTAGGGGAAAATTTCTTTCTTTGTGGTTTTATTAAGCTTCCTGTAATCCTTACATATGCGCAAACCCGTGACTGTTCTAGTAGTGAGGAGCTCGTCATGTTCGCTTTTGACCAGAATCACACCACCCTTCTTTGGCACACATTGCACCGGGCTGACCCATGAACTATCAGATATAGGATAAATCACTCCCACATCGAACCATTTTATGATATCTTTCATGACTACCTTTTTCATAACCGGGTTGAGTTTTCTTTGGGGTTCCACTGAAGTGCTATGGCTATTTTCTAAGTTGATCTTGTTCATGCATATGGTAGGGATAATTCCCTTTAAGTCTGCCATTATCCATCTGACAGCCTTTTTGTGTTGTGACAAAACATTCAACAAACTATTCTCCTATTCAGAGGTTAGATTGACAGAGATTATCACTGGTAAAGTTTCATTACTCCCTAGATATGCATAGTTCAAATTTGCTGGCAGGGTTTTAAGTTCCAAATTAGGTGCATGCTGTAAAGATGATTATGGAGAGTTAACTTCATTAAAATCTAAAGGTTTGAATTTCGTACCTAACCTAGTATAAAGGAGACTCGATTGTTCCTTAGACTTTCTTCATATTCTGCCTTGGTGTCATTTTCAGGGAACCCATTGTGTGCTTTATTTAGATTACTGTTGGCATGGCCATAATTATCATAATCGTCTTCTGAAAATAATTCGTATGGGCCAAGATTTTCCTGTTTGTGCATCATGGTTATTGAATTGTAACACAAAGCATTGTATTCGTCAAGTTTTAGAAATTCATCGTGACCAAGAATTTCATTTTCTTCCTCTTCTATTGAGTCCACTTCTTTAATGCATTGGCATTCTTCTGAGTTGTCCACATATTTCATGGAGTTGAATACATTGATTGTGATGCTTTGCTCTCCTACTTGCATTGTGAACTCTCCCTTTTCTCAATCTATTAGAATTCTTCCAGTGGCTAAAAAGGGTCTTCCCAGGAAGATAGGTGCATTTTCATCGGCTTCGCAGTCCAAGATGAGGAAATCAACTAGAAATACGAATTTTTCACCTTTACTATGATGTCTTCTATTCTACCCTCAGGCCGAACATAAGATCGATCGACCAGCTATAGGATAATTATGGTTGGACAAGCATTATACCACTCTAGTTTTAGAAATATAGGCTTTGGTATCAAGTTTACACTTGATCCTAAATCAATGAGGTCTCGTCCTACAAAATTATTACTAATTGAACACGGTACTATAAAACTACCAGGGTCTTTTTGTTTTGGTCGGAGGTTGCTTACTGCAGAATAGATTTCTGTTGCCGTGGCAACATTTTCTACCTTCTTCTTGTTTGTAACGATATCTTTTAGAAACTTGGAATAGGAAGGATTTTGCTCGATGACTTTAAGTAAGGGCAAGTTGATATAAAACTGGTCCATGACATCAATAAATTTCTTGAACTAGATATCATCATTATGTTTCTTTAATCGTTGAGGGAATGGTGGTGGAGGTCTCACATTATCTGTCGTTGGTATTGAGGAATCTCTGGCCTTGGCCATGGATTTCCCATTATCTGGATGATGTTTTTCTGAGCCTTCTCATTTTCCTTCTCTTCGGGACATTTATCTTGTTCCTCATTTTCAGCTCGATCCTCGGTTGTTTTATGCCATGGCAAGAATTGTTCGACTGTTCTCCCCCAAACTTGTCGTTTTGGTTAACCTGTGTTCTACTCCTTAGTGTAAGCACACTGCATTACTCATTTCCATGATGCTTAATGATTTCAGTATCACTAGGGTGATTTCTTTGTGGGTGAGAATACAATGTCGTAGCAATTTGACCCACTTGGTTCTCTAATGCTCTTAAAGATGAACTATGGCTTTGCAAAAGTGCAGCTTCGCTTTGTAACAAATTTCCTTGGTTTTTGATTGTTGCAGAATGGTCGTGCATTAAGTTTTTTGTTGAAGCCATGAAATCTTTTGTCGAGGCCATAAATTCCTCCAATGAAACTTCTAAGGAGTAGTATTGGAATTAGTATTAGAGGAAGAAGCTATACCTTTAGTGTTTTGTCAAGGCAGTTGAAGATGTTGATTCTGAAAATACTGATGGTCTGATTTACTTTGCTTTGGCCTGTTGTAATTTTCTTCTTGATTGTTATTGTTTCTTTATTACACCATGAAAAATTCGGATGTTGTCTCCAACCAGGATTGTACATGTTTGAATAGGGGTTATTATTGCTCCGGTTATAATTGCCCACAAAATTGGTGGACTCATAGTTTTCTGGTCATTCACTTTCATGATGGTTTCCGTGACAAAATATACTTGCATTATTGGTCGCCTTGACTTCTCTTACTTCATTAGGATGCTGCAAAATTTTCAACATATTAGTTATGGCAGAAAATTGAGCAACTACTGAATCCTTACCCTCTAATTCATATGCTCCAGATGCTTTCCTATCGATTCCTAATCTTGTGTTTGGGAATTGATTATCATTATTTGCTATCCTGTCGAGGATATCAAAGGCTTCATCGGGTGATTTATCAAGTAAGGTTCAATTTACTAAGGCATATAACATAATTCGAGTTGGTGCATTAACTCCGTTGTAAAACATCACTACTTGAGTCCAATAATGAAATCTATGGTTAACGCATTTGTAGAGTAAACTTTTATACATATCACAACATTCGTACATTGATTCATCGTCTCCTTGGAAAAAACTTGCAATATCATTATGAAGCTTGTATTCATATTGGGTGAATTGTATCGGAGTAGCAAACTCTTGCATAAATCTACCCACGATTTCATTGATCCTGAAAGAACTCCACTGAGCCAAGCTCTCCCTCTATCGCGTAGGAAATAAGGGAAAATTTTAGTTTAAGCATATCTTCATGCATTCCTTGTTGTCAGAATGAATCACATACTTCAAGGAAGGCACGAATATGTTATCTAGAATCCTCATTAGGTGAACCATAAAATTGACCGACATAATTTAGCATAGTAAAGATCACCGATTTAAGCTTAAAATGGGTTGCTTGTATCTTAGGTGCCACGATGCCTAGATTGAGATCATCAAGAATTGGATTCAAATGATCTCGTATTGCTCTTGGTCTTGCAATTTGAAGATTAATTGCTATATCAGGATCTTCTTGATCTCTCATGTTTTTTTCCTTGTAGTTGTAGTTGAGTTATATTTCTCTGATTCGTTGGTTACAACGCCTCAGTTTGAATGATTTTTCAATTCCAGTATCGAATGGTTCCAATGGTTTATCTGCAGATCTCAGGGTCATACAATAATAAAAACCTGCAAAAGAAAATAATAAAATACGTTAGACTAAGTAAATATAAGGTGACAAGAAAAACTTGTTATGGTGAAAGTAAAAATTTCGTCATTTGCCAATCCCTGACAACGATGCCAAAAACTTGATTACTTGTAAATTTATATGCTAAGACAAGTAATTCTGTGCAAGTATACACAGTCGAATCAAGTAATATAGGGTAAGTGAGTAATTGTCTCCTTAATGATTGGTCGAATATTTTTAAACTTCACCACAACCAGAACTAGCGATCACAAGCTAATTCCCATTGCCTTATCAAACTAAAAACTACAATTAATAAAACAAGAAAATACTATAAAGTATGATTGCATAAAATTTTGGTTGAGATAAAATAAATATGTAGACTATCATAATAAAATAAAGACAAACGTTGATTCAAATATAATTCAAAGAACCTCGCAATTCAGACTTATCACAGAGCACTTATGCTAATCTTTCGCATTGGAAAACATTTATTCTAAGTCCAGAATGAATTGTTATGACACACTTAAACTGCCCGACAGAATTACTAAGTATTCATAGATGGTTTTTATGGCAATACTTCTCAGCGTTAACTACAACCCTTGGTTTGTAAGACTGTTGTTGTAGCTATACCTCTCAGCGTAAACTATAGTTGTTGTCTATCCTACTATAGCGTCTATCCCTTTTAGTCGATTGAAACCCACTTCTTATCTCTAAGGTAGCCAAGTTAGAACATCACCATCCCGGATCCATTCCATTTTTCACGTAGATCTATCTTAATTCTCTCGAATCTAAGAATCAATGTCTAGACAAAAGGTAATCTCTCGACGCTCTTATATTTCTGAGACATGTTTCACCAAGACCCCAGGCAATCTCTTGAAGCTCTTACAGTGTCAAGGTAAAATATTCAAACAATGAACAAAACAGTCATGAGCAGAATCATAATTCATCATTCATAAAGCAGAAAATAATTGTTTAGGCAAAAAAAAGATTAACACCAAGTAAGACAGTCATGGTGCTATCAAAAAGTCATCCAAGTATCATTGTTTTAATACAACCCCAAATACGTAAAGAGATTAAGAACAAAGGAAGAACGACTCCAAAACTGGGGGCTCTATCGTGACAATTCTGATCAACACCACGCCTGCCTTGGCGATCAGCCTCTCTTGAGACCTGACCGCCGCTCTGCTACAGTCTGGCTAGGAGAACACCAATGAAGGTTGGTTGGTAAACGGTGGGGAAGCACTGCAGTTGCTCGCTCACACTTCCAGTAAAGCTCTTTTAACTTCCTTGCCCCTTCTTTGGCGGCTACGGCTGGGTATTTATAGAAGGGAATCTCCTAGGGTTTTTGAATAAGTGGAGATTCCTTAAATGCCCGTTATTGTCTTGTCCAGACTAAAAAAGGAAAGACGGCTGGCGGTTGTCAGAGTTGTGAGGGATTTCTTGCATGTGAAGGAAGTCGTACAGTTAGCTTGTGAGATAGGCAATCTCGTCATATCCGCTTCAAACTTTCCAGATAAACCTTGCCTTGGTGAGATAAATATGCTTCTCATGTTCTTTAACTTCTCTATTCCATTGGCCCTTACAAATTACGTTGTCACAACTGAAATGTTCTTCCTCAGTAAATTTCCTGCACATACATAATCCACATAAACCCTTTCTCCTCAGCATCATTAGTCAAACTAAATAAATCTTGCCAAAGTAAAACTTATCCACCACAAGCAAATATAACTTAAATGCAACTAAAATGATGTGCATACATTGTTTAGAAGAGCAATAACTTAAGTGAAAAGACTAGAAATTGAGTCTTTTTATGGAGTTATCAGTGAATCCATCATGAATGGCCTCTTTGTCAAACTACCATGGACACCCAAGTAGTTTGTATGGTTGAGGATGCTTTATCATTTTGAGGACTAGTTTCTGAACCATCAGTGTGCCAGCCACATTAATGCAACTTCCTTCATCGATGATCACTAAACACACCTTGCCTTCAACAGGGAATTTGGTATGGAAGATATTCTCCCTTTGTTCATCAACTTGTGATTGAATATTCAAAGTTCTTTTAATAGCAAAGACAATGTATGAAGTACAAAGAAAATACATGTTAGTTAGAATTTTTTTTAAAGAATGTGCAATAGGACCTTACCAAAGTACTCTCACAAAGCCTCATGAGAAAACTCCAAGAACTTGAAATTTCACTCAATCCACTCGTGTTTTCACTCTAGGAATTTATGGCTTTTATACATTATCTTCTGGTCTTACCACTTTCTAGCCCTTTTCACTGAATCTCTTTCTGAAAAGTTCTCTTGTAGACTTACTCAAGACATTCACAAGTAGGCTTACTTATGTGTGTTGGCTAAAAAGGTTAGTAGGGTAGGGAAAAATATAATGCAAAGGGTGGCTTATAAATAGAAAGAAATAAAGAAATGGGTTACTTACAAATCAAGTCACTTAAAACCTTACTATCACAACAACCAAACCTTGAATTACTTCTTGGCTTGATGGTTGAAGATAATTTGTTTTTTGTTCCTTTTAACCCTTTACTTTTAGTACTTTATTCTTTGAAATTTATTTTCTTTTCTCCTTTGTACTCTTTTTTGTTGTCGGAGTTTACTTACTGTACTTTTTTTCTTTTTACACTTTATTTACTTGTTGTACTTTTCTTCTTTTTACACTTTATTTCTTTGTTTTCTTCACTTGTTCCTCTTGTTGTTGCACGTTTGTTTCTTCCACAAAGGCTCTGAATATCGCTTGATGTAGGGGGAACCTATGTTTGATTATGGATATAGAAAGGAAGCAAACAACTGCAAGTAAGTGAATGGCTTTAGATCAGAGTGGCTTGGACAATTGATGTATGATGGTGAAGGTGGGGTTGAAATAATGAAGTGAATGGCATGTTTTGTAGGATGGTGGCTTGTTGATGGTTTATGAGAGAAATGAGATAATGGTGTTGTGATAGAATGATAATATCTTAAAAAAGACTTAAAAAAGAACTTATACTAAAGAGTATAAACCTAACCTTTATAAGATTTCGTAAAGGGTGGTAAAAAAGGATTCAAACCCACTGGATATAAGGATCTAGGAACCATAAGTATCTATAGAAAAGTAGAGTGGTTGTGCCACAAGTACGGCTACTTGATAAGTCTATAAAGTCATAAAAAGACTAAGGAAAAGAAGAAGACTTTCACAAGTATATTAATGATCAAAAGATGTTTTTTTCAAATGAAATGCCTAAGGTATTTATAAGAAATGGAGAGGTTTGGTCGAATAGGAACATAGTAATTCGACAAACCTTCAGTTCATTTTCATAAAGATATAATTAATTAATTATAATAGCATTTGAATGAAGGTGTTGGTTTGATTTGAATGTGATGGCATGATTCTTGGATGAATGGTGAGGAAATGATTTATTTTGCTGCATTGGACGGATGAAATGTTGCTTTGGCCGAATTTATTTTGCTGCATTGGACGGATGAAATGTTGCTTTGGCCGAATAAAGTTCACCCCCTATTTGCTCTCACATGATATGCACATGGTTAAATGATGCACATGGCAACCTCCTTGCTAGTACATGACTTCGCACACCTTAGGATGCATGCTAAGCTTGATGTATATGATCGTAATTGCCTAAGAAAGGTGTTAGATCATTCCAAGTGCACACTTGAT
The DNA here is from genome assembly GCF_006381635.1 of Hibiscus syriacus. NCBI lineage: Eukaryota > Viridiplantae > Streptophyta > Magnoliopsida > Malvales > Malvaceae > Hibiscus > Hibiscus syriacus. The sequence continues at coordinate 5,264,062 of NW_024062743.1, read as the reverse complement.
GCTTTAGTGCCTAGGTGAGTTCCAAGTACGTAGTTAGGTGAGTGTGAGCTAAGATAACTTAAGCTAGCTAGCTAGTGACACTTCCAGCTACTCATCTTTATGTCAGTACACTCTAGCTCCCTTTAGGTTTCATTCTACTCCTTTAGCTAACCTTGAGATAAGATTTCCATCTTTGAGCTCTATTCAGTTACTTGTCCATGTTTTGAACCAAGCTGGAGTTACCATGCTTGTCCTTTAGCTACACCAAGTTGTCGTATGATGCCTTAACATTGAGTTTACCTATATCAATCATGAAAATAACTAAATAAGTGATGTGTGAGATAGAATCACTCCAAGTGCATGCTGCAGCCTATGTTAATCATGCATATGAACTACGATGAGCTAAGAATGAATGCATGACCTAATATAAACATAATATAAACTAAGTATGGACATGCATAAGCTAAGGAATGATGCAAACTCATGATATAAGCATAGAATAAGCTAGAAATGAATGTGTAGCATATCATATACCTAATATAGACTAAGTATATAAATGTGGGGCTATAATATGCTAAATCCTCAATAAATATGCATATTATGATGGATATCATATAATATGGTATTCAGAAATGATAAATGGGAACTTATGATAATAATATCCCAAGAAATTATATGCAAGCATGGCATATATGTAACACCCCAAAATTTTTAGTAGTGACCAAAATGTAAGTTTTGAAAGTTTAGTGGCTAAAGTATAAATTTTGAAAAGTTTAGGGACAAAAAATTTAAGTTCTAAAAGTTATATATTTTTTCCTATAAATGAATAGATTATCTCGAAATAAGAATTTTTGTGTGAATCAAAATTTTTATTTAGGGTTTGTATTAAAAGTTATAAAACAATAAAGTCCGAAAACCCGAATTTTACGAAAATTTTAATATTGTTAGATAAAGGTTGGAAATATTATTTACATATTTTAGAATAATTAAACTAGTATGGATCATTGGAATTGAAGTTAATTTTCTATATTTAGCCGAAATTGGAAAATTAAGTGAATAAATTGTAATTTTCAAAATTTGCATGGAAAAAGAAGAAAGTCAACTTTAAGTTGGTTCATCTTTGACTATGAAATGTTTTAATGGAAGATATTTCAATGGTTTGTTTCAAATTATCAAATTTCATTAATGATGAAATGGTAAACTAGAATTAAATGAATTTTAAATTCATTTAATTTTATAAAGCCATGTGTATTGATAATTATGATGTAAAAAAAGAAAGGAAATAAGCCCTATTCTTCTCCAAAACCGTGAGCCTCCATGGTTACATAAGTAAGTTTTTCAATTTTATTTTTAAGCTTATTTGAATGTTTTGTGGGTTAAACTATTAGATAGAGAATTAATCTACTAGAAATTCTCTGTCATTTGGTATAAAAATTACATGGAAACCATGCTTGGAAGATGAGATTGGTGATTAGGGTTCATGAAGAACAAGTACACTTTTAATGATTTAAGGCTTGATTTTTATGTTATTGATGTTGTAGATTAGTTCTAAGGCATGGGTAATGATTAAAATCAAGTATAAAAGCATGTATGATATTCGACCATGGTTAGGGTTTATTGAAGTGGATTGAATTTTGATTTAATTTGATGCTATGAAGATTAGAATAGCATGAATTTAATGTTAGGAGGTTGAATTCATGCTTGAAATTGAATGAAAAGTTCACCCTAGTTGCTTATTTAGGTTCGGCCATAAAAATTATGGGAAAAATGTTGAAAATTTTCCTATGGTCTGAATTGATATTAGATGTGCTCTATGTGATTTGAAGATTGATTTGGAACCTTGAGATAGAAAAAGGGCTAGTTGGAAAGTTTTGAGAATTGAGGGATATTGATGCATAAATGTGTAAAGAATTTTCAATGTTGAATTTTGATATAGAACGCTGGAATTTTAAGTTAAATAAGTGAATTGGGATCAATGTGCAAATTTGGGTAAATTTTGTGATGGAATTCGAATACTCTTAAAAGTTTGGACTTATTTGTGAATTTTCAAATGTGATGGTATTATTTTAGTATGAAATTTCAATGCTGTAAATTTATATTAGTATGCTTATTTTTAAATTTAAATATTGGATTTGGGAGCGACTTGCAAGTTTATTAAAAGAGGTGGTTGAATTCGAAAAGTCTAAGGAAATAGAGGATGAAATTGCAAGTGTTTGAATGTTAAAGTATTGAATTGAGTATATTATTAAGGTGTTGGAAATTTTAATAATTTATGGAAATGATCATAATAGTGAAGGATTATTATGAACTAAATGGAATTGCAAGTTTATTAAAGAGGTGGTTGAATTCGAAAAGTCTAAGGAAATAGAGGATGAAATTGCAAGTGTTTGAATGTTAAAGTATTGAATTGAGTATATTATTAAGGTGTTGGAAATTTTAATAATTTATGGAAATGATCATATAGTGAAGGATTATTATGAACTAAATGGAAAGGTTGATATGAATTCTAAGAAGAATTCATAATTAGTAAATTGAATGCAAAATTTGTAAAAGTTGAATGGTTGATGATGAAAATAAATAGTTATAGAATCAAAAGAGTATCTTGGAAAATTTGAAATTATGATGGAAATATGATTTGGTTTTTATATCGATTTAGTATTAATTATGTTTTATAGAATTTATTTTATCTGAATTAGATTATGTTAGTAGAATACTAACATACAATTTAAAATGGTACTATGTATGTGATGTCATATAGATTACTGCAAATCTTGTGATTACTGTAACTCGAAAGCGAAAGGAAAATTTCTCGAGTAAAAGAGTATTGCATTAAAGTTTCAGTAATGAGACAAAGGAGGGTGTAGTTTATTTAATTATTTATTCTGATTGAGGAAGACTTGTTGTAAGTTAACATCATATTATTATTTTAAAGTATGATTTAATTATAAATATGGATTATTTTCGTAATGCTTATTTAAATATTTATGAATGATTTTTGGATATGAGATTACCCAATATGTTTTATATGATATTTTCTGAAAATATATTCGAATGAATTTTTTATTATAATATAAAAGAATGATTTATAGTTAAGTGATTGAATATTTCTTTAACGATTTCATAAATGTTATTTGAATTTATTTTACAACATGAATTGCCCAAAGTATTTTACATGATATCTATATTTTTAATTATGGATGATTTCGAGTATGAACTGCCCAAGTTATGATTTTTATGATGATAAGTTGAAATTGATTTTGATATGGAAATGTTGATTTTTATATGAATATAATATGATAAGAAAGCCCATTGTTATTGCATTCAGAGTTGTAGGTACACTTGGCATGCTAGGAAGTTAAGTAAAGTTCAAGTTAAGTTATGGTACATTAGTGTAAATTACGTATAGCACCGTTGGTGCATATGATATTATTTGCACTTAGAGTGTATCTTATGATGATGATTGGCACCGTGAAGTGCCTAGTGCGCATTATGTATGACTTACGTGCCTTGCACTCTTTTACATATACATTGGGCTATGAAAGTTATGACAATTATCTGAAAGAAAAAAATATGGAAATGAAATATGAAATGAAAAGAACATGAAATGTTTGTTATATTTGATGTTGATTTACATGATTTTTGATAAAATCATACCTATGAGGAATTACTTCCAACGTGGGTGGAGAAGAATCTTGGACTCTAGTTCAGTCCAAGCCAAAAAGAGTCCCTATATCCTGAGGGCTATGATGTTGATGCCATATACAACTATCACATAGAAAGTTCAGGACATTCCACTAAAAACTGTAAGTCACTGAAGCTCAAGGTCCAAAATCTGATTGATTTAGGGGAATGGACATTAAAAGAATGATGGGGCATTCTGATGTGAATCGAGAAGTCATTGCATCTACCATGAAGCTTTCTTGAACTTGCATTAAGAGCATTGTTTTGTTTGAACTTGTTTTTTTTTTTCTTTAATATTTGCTTAAAGATTTTGTAAATTGTTTGATGATTGAACTTATGCTATCTTCTAAGGTTATGAACAATGAAGCAAGTTTTAATCTTGTAGTTCTTTGAATATCGATTGAATTAAAAATTGTTTTAATTCTTAAAGATTTATAGATTTTTGACATATGGAAAGATTAAACCTTTCTTATCCCGTCTAAAGCCAAAAAGAAGATCACTCGATTTTTTACCCGAAATAATTAATATTCACTACCAAATGACCAAATTTTAACATTACCTCTCTTTGAAACTTTGAAATATTGTCTTTATCTTTTTTTGTGACAAAAAGGTCATACCCTTACCTTTCGTTGAGACAATAAAGTCACATCCTCGTTTTTTTAGATACAAAACTAATATTTTTCTACCGATAAAACCTGAAGGCATTGAGTAGAAGATGCTTACTTAAACGTGAACCTTCCTACAATAAGAAACAATGTGGGACATATCAAATCAACTTCCTGAAGATGAGCCTAAACAATTGAGACATGCTAGAAGTAGAAAGACAAAAAAAGAAAATTAATTTAAAATAATTCAATCGTGCATTAATTACATTATTTTCATGTGAATAAAATTAATCCTGAAAATCTATCCCCTTGGAGATACATCTTCTGCAAGGACTTCCGTGTATAAAATGATGAATGACTTTCTTTCATTTATCGCTTCACTAAAAGAGAAAATATATCCCTTGTTTTCCTCATTTGAGCCTGAATTATTTTTCTGATTCAACCCTAACCAAGGATCACCCTCCACACTGGGAGGAAAATGTGAAGAAAATATGATCGCATGAGTGAAGACCATCAATCCAGATAAGATAACATAAGGTGAACCAAATGCAAATTGCGAAAATCAAATCAATGCAAGAATACAAAAAAAAGGAAAGAAAAAGAAAGAAAAGAAGAAGAAGAAAAAGAACTTATTAAGTATTTCAAGATGACAGACTCATTGAGCCTCAAACCACAAGTTTGATCAAGTACAATCGTTTCAAAGATCCAATTCACCAAAAGATCATAGAACATCAAGAGAAAATAAAAGACACCCACTAACAGATTCAAATCGAGCAAGACAAGATTGAAGACAACAGAACAAATTGATCCTAGGTTCGATTACCCTTAAACATTTGTTTGGGCCTATTTATCATTTTTTTCATAACCGTGAACTATGGCCTGCATTATGTGCCTTAAAAGTCTCTTCTATTCATACATGGAGTTCTAAGCAGAAGAGATTATCTTCAGATTTCATCCCACCCATCAGGATTAATCTTTTATTTACAAAAAGTTTTCTAAAATCTTTAATGAATGATAGAAAAAAATGACAAAGGGGATCAAGACGTAAAATTTTGAATAATGTCATGAAACCAAAGGAGAATTCGAGTTGAAGACCTGAAAAAACGTATCCAATATGAAGATCATGAAACTGTTGCATAGGAGGTGATCTAAAAAATCCCTTGGTAAGACATCGCACAACCTGAATGTACTCATTAGAGCTGAGAATCGTAGAACACTTCCAGTAGATTACCATAGAAGCTACTCCATTAGATTAGTGAACATCAAAGAAACGAGAATGTCAAATCTTGATCAAAGACAACAACCAAAGACACCTTATCCTTTCCTTACTCAACCCTACCTCAAAAATAACATTAATCTTGACACTTCTCAAAGAGCTATATTTTTGAATGATTAAAAGTGTAATTAATTATTTGATATCCAATAAACTCTTGTTTTATGATTTGTCTCAATTGTGAAAGCCAGAAAAAGGCAATATTTTTTTCAAATTTTTTTATTAACATTTTTCAAAATTATTTTAATTGATCTTTTTCAAAATTTGAAAATAAAAGAAGAAAAACATTTTCAAACAAGACAATCTCTCTCGAACAAATCTTGATAGTTGACACATATCTCCTAAACCCATAAGCTCATGCTTAAAATCTGTATTGGAGTAAGAAATGATAAATTTTGGGGCATTATTGAAGGATATCATCCAGGAGTACAAGATCATTGAATTGAGAAAATATTTATTTTCAATGAGGCAGAAAGTCATGAAGACTGAAAATACTAAAGCAAAGACAGTTGAGCTTACTATGTATGATTGTTTTGTCCATCATCACAACATACTATTGTGTTATTCTGATGATTTAACGTTCATTAACGATGATAGAAGCCACAAGAAATTATGAATGTAACATGTACCAATAATTATGGTGTTGAATCAATGATTCGATCATATGTGGTTTCAAAACTCCAATTTCACTCAAGTGGAAGGTCGTGTTCTGCCTATGCCAAGGTTTAAAGTGGGTAAGTTTTCTTACCATGAAATGGGCAATGAAATTTTAACAGCAAGAAACTAGTGGAGCCAATTAAAGAATGAGTTGTCATTAACTTCTCAACACAATGTGATACAAATAGCCTCATTTGGGTTCAATTTAAATAGACCATCTATCCAAGAGTTAAGAACCCTACAGTGTTTGGCATGGTTGCATGGTGTATTGAATTTGATGTTAGCAATTTAGCAAATGCCTTCAATTTCCATTTTGATTACCTCTATGGCTCCTACTATCATCCTTGGCATGGATGTATCGTAAACCTTGTCGGGGACATGGATGTCCCATTGATTACTATAGTGGCTAGCTCTAGATAGTGGCTATTGATTTTTTGTCATAAAGTAGTTGCACGTACACATCTCCAAAGCTTGAAATGATGGATTCTTTTTTCAAAGTAAGAATGAAAGCTCTATTGGATTTCTACACAAGTTCAAACAGGGGAAGCCAAATTTATCAGGGGCACAAATTTATTAGGGCAAGAAGAAAGTGACATGAGTTAAGAATTGCAAGGATGCACACTGGTGCAAACAAAAAAGTAAAGATAACCAAATCAGGGATAGAATGAAGACTTCTCATGCAATCATTCCCATCACAGATAAAGAAAACATGAGTCAACATAAACATGCACATCACATGAATTTGCACATTTGCATCATACATTCATCATCGCATGCGATAAAACTTTGTTTCCCCTCTCATGAGAATGACTTTATAATTTCTTTTGAGGAACTAATTTCATATTTCTTAATATTGTTCTTCTAATAACACCAATCTAGTCTTTATTAAGATTTTTTCCCTGAAATCCTTATTTCATTTTTCTTAAAGTACTTTTTTTCTCCTCTCACGAGGACATCATCTAATTTTCCTTTCTCAAGATCATTTTCTCCTCTCACAAGTACAAATTCAAAAAGTCATTTTTATTAAAGTAAAAATCAAATCAAATACATGAAATAAACTTCATATTGACATCCATAAAAACATCCAAGATAGTCATTTATAAATGCATCATTTTTATAGATCTTTCAGGAAAGACACGTTTGGTCCTAACTAGACATCCTCAATATGAAGAAACAAAGTCATTCACATATTTGACATCCTAAAGTGAACAATCATATCTTCTAAAGGAAACTAGGTCTCCTCAACATGAATGACCAAATTTTCTGTCACCTTTGAGATTATTTCTCTCGAAACAAAGATCCGTCTCGTTTGAGACAGTTTCACTTGAAACAAAATTGATCTAACTTGAGAATTTTTTCCTAATTTTTTATCTCGCTTGAGACAATTTTCCCTCAAAACACAAATTTTGAAATTGTTTCACTTGAAACAAAATTGATCTCACTTGAGATTGTTTTCCTAAAAACAAATTTTGTCTCGCTTGAGATAGTTTACCCTTGAAACACAAATTTTGAAATTGTTTCCCTCGAAACAAAATTTTATCTTACCTGAGATAGCTTATATTGAAACAATTTTCTTTCCACTCATTTGTTTTCACTCAAATGTCAAATATTTGACAGGAATTCAAATTTAGCAAAGACTCTGTTTCGCAATTCCATGTTGAAGAAGAAGATTTTATTTGAAGTCAATCATTGGAAACTATGACTAGATCTCCTGAATGAGAAGGAGAAATGTTATCATTATATTTAACACCAAAGAACGATTAGCTCCTCAACATGAAGGAGCAATGTCGTTTTCAAAGTCAAACTACCTTTAGAAAATTAGACTTCCTCAGCAAGAAGAAAAATCATTGTTTTCAGATTCAAAATCCTTAAAAAACGACTAGTTTTCCTCACCAAGAAGTAACCATGCCGAATCAAACCATCAAAGTATGGCTAGACTGTAACACCCATTTACTGTATACGTCCCCGTACAAAAGTCAATGATGTCACATAACTTTCAAAACATTTTCGTACTTGAAAACTAGTAAAATTTTATGTCTTTAAATAAAACAACTTAATAATATATTTTATAAAACATTCCTCAAATACATACAAATATACATACATACATACATACACACACACACACACACACATATATATATATATATATATATAATAATGTTAAAATCCATCAAACAGTAGTTTAAGTTCGAACATAATTTAATACTACAACTAAATACCAAGTATCTTATCAGAGTTTCACCATATATCTAAGTAAAATCCAACTAGTAATATTAAAATAAACATCTAGAGATGTCATAATGTTACTAATGAGGCAATCCTTGACAGATGTCAGCTACACCCCTCTCTCTGATCATACATTATTACCTATACGTGAAAATAATCACACGCTAAGTATACACTTAGTGTGGCATAATAATAATAAATAAGGCATTTTAAAAACATGAGTAAGCCATTATAAGATCAAAATATAATTATCGTATAAAATACATAAACATATAAAAACTGACATGATAAGCCAAGTTTCAGTCAAATAATATGCTAAACAGTATTTCGTATGCCTAGTATACTTATAAATCAGTATATTCCAAAATATCCATTCACGACCCAATGTATGAGAAATGAGAATGCAAGGTACACAACAACATGAAACTAACCATTTTTCGGAATAGTAATCCCGTACGACTACCATCCTTGCACACAAAATGCCATAGTACACAAAGTTCTACAAAGTACTCTTGCCATAGTACACAAAGTACTACTCTAAGTACACAAAGTACTCTTACGAAATGCAACAATACTTTTTTCTAAAATCGATAGATATCCATCTCACACCAAGTATACCAATTACATACATAGTGCTACAATATACTAAGTATTATTACAATACCACCTTATTTATAGTATTATTATTGCACCTATAACTCTCCATGTACATACAATAGGCTTTAAAATCTAAATCAATGGTTAAACATTTATTTCAAAGCATTAATAAATAATAATTTGTATAAAACACACCCATTCATTTTAGGGCAGTTTATACCCTAAAACCATTCATAAAAATCATTTTCATAAACTCTATGAAAATATATCAAAATATTGTAAAACATGATTTTATTAAAAACATTAGAGGTTAGCTCATCGCAAGTCGTCCTCATATCATATAAGTAGATAAAAAATACACTCACCTGATATGCCTCACTATTATGCTTTATTGTATTCCAACTATTCCGGAGCTTAGTCCTTGCCTTTTTGTTTGCTTGTCTACTCAAGCATCCATAATCACGCATACAAATATAAAATTCAATGTTAGTATCCTTACTAACATTTTTACAAAAATAATAATACTTAAAAGTATTATTGTTTTTGAATTCTTTTAAAATTCATCTTAACTTTTCCTTTTTATTCATAATATGCCTTTGTCATAAATTTTTCAATTCAAGCCCAAATAAGCCCAATAAATTTCCAGCATTAAACTTACAACCCATTATCTCAATAATACCATAATTACCACTTAAGCCACTAACTTTCTCAATATTCACCATTTTGTACTTTGCCATATTTCCAAAATGGCTTTATTTCAAATTCTAAATTCAATTTAAGTCCTCAAACAATAATTTCCAGTATTATGCATCAATTATTGAGTAATTACACAATAAGCTCATAACTTTTCAAAATTGTCGAATAGATCCCTCATCTTTTGTAAAATTACACTTTGCCTAAAAAAATTTCTAAGCCTTGTAGAACCTTTCGAATATCATTTCTAAGCAATGAGAATTTTTGTACAATTTTTCCTACCCTTTTACCTCATGGTCGAATGCTTTAGGGTTACACTTCTCATGATTCTCACTTGATTCAAGCATGAAACCAACCTCTACTCAACACTTCAAAACTTCTAGAATCAAATCCCTAACTAAATTTCATCAAAATACATCTTTTTTTTTTTCTAAATTTAGTGTTTGGCCAACATCAACATAGGCTTATTTAGCCATGTACAAGTGATTTTAATTAATAGTCATACTTGTATATGATTCTACAACCTCAAAAACATCAAAATCCTTCATCAATTTCATAAATCCTAGAGCAAACACAAACCTTGAAATTTAGGATCTTTGAACACAAGCAAGATTAGCATGCAATATTGGTACCAAATGATAGCGTTTTTCACGTAGAACATTTTTTTATTTCACGGTATAATCTAAAATCCAAAGGAAATTGCTCAAAAATTGAAAATAAATTTTCTCTTACCTTTGTTGGGGTTCACGGCAATGTTGTTGGAAAATGGAGAATATTACATGAAATTTCTAGGAAATTTCATGTTAGTTTATCCTTTATTTAAGCTTAAATGAATAAAATATTTATTTAATGAAAAATGTCCATTTTTTCATTAATGAAACTTGATATTTGTAATAATACCTAGACATATAACTTTATCATATTTCCAAAGTCAAAGATGAACGGATTATTTTACCCTTTTTCTAATTTTACCAAAGAATTTTTCTAAAATTTGCAATTTTGCCACTTTAATTCAACGATCCAAATTAATCATGGAAATAAATCTTCAAATCCAATGATCCATGTTATTTTCCATCATTTTAACATTTGGAAATAATATTTTTAAGCCTAATTTATCATCCTTCAATTTTTCCCAAAATTTCTATTCAATCTGATTTACCAATTTCTTAATTGACTTTAACCCTTTCTAGTTTTCAACATAAATTATGGATCAACAATATGATTTTAATAAAACCCCACTCTAAAGAGTAAACTATCTATTTATGAATAAAATTATTTTTGATAAAATTACCACTTAGGTCTCAAACTTTTCCCACTTTTATACTTTGGCCACTAAACTTTTAAAACTTATATTTTGGTAACTAACCAAATTTTGGGGTATTAAAAATCTCTCTCATTATAAAAAAATTATCCTCGAATTTTAATACATTCTTGAAGTGAAAACATGCAGATATTGCCTTTTCATATCATCTTCTTTTTCCTCGGTTGCTTACTCGACTTTATGATTTCGCCAAAGAACTTTGACCAAATGAATCGTCTTGTTTTTCAGTTCTTTGAATTCTCAAGCCAAAATCTCAATCGGTTCCTCTTCATAGTTCAAATCCGATCAAATATCCATTTCTCTGGGGTGATAATATGCGACAGATTTGATTGATACTTCCTAAGCATCAACACCTAAAAAACTATGGATCTTGTCCATTTCGAGAGGCAATACTAGCTGATAAGCCACTAGTCCGACTCTCTTCAAATTCTCATAAGTTCCAATAAATCTCGGACTTAGTTTTCCTTTGCGTCCAAACCCAATACTTTATTCCAAGGCAATACCTTGAGAAATACCATATCACCCACTTGATATTCAATCTCTTTTCTCTTTAGGTATGCATAAGACTTTTTTCGATCAAAAGTTATCTTGTGATTATCTTGAATGAACCCAACTTTATCTTACATTTCTTTCACCAAGTCAAGGACAACTAAATCTTGATCTTTTAATTTGAACCAATTTAATGGTGTTCGACACTTCCTCCTATACAAGGCTTCATACTGAGCCATTTTGATAATCGACTGATAGCTGTTATTGTAGAAAAATTCCACTAAAAAAATATATTTCCCATGATCCTTTGAATTCAATCACACATGGCTTTAACATATCCTCCAATATCCGAATAGTCCGCTAGGACTGACCATCTGTCTGCAGATTAAAAGCCATGCTGAAATTCAATCGAGTACCTAAGGCCTCGTGAAAAGAATTTCAGGAATCTCGAAGTAAACATGTGATCTCTGTTAGATACTATCAATACATCACTCTATGTAGCCGAACTATCTCTTTTATGTACAACTCATCATATTTATCCAGCGAATATTATGTTCGTATTGGAAGGAAGTGAGCTGTCTTGGTTAATCAATCAACAATCACCCAAATGGAGTATTTCTTGTTGGGTGTCAATAGTAACCCTGAAATAAGATCCATAGTGACTCGTTCCCACTTCCATTTAGGAATAGATATTGGTTGTAGCAATCCAGATGGCACTTGATGTTCAACTTTCAACTATTGGCATATCAGGCACTATGCCACAATTTATGTGATAAATATATTCATATCAAGCCACCTATATTGATTCTCTATATCCAAATACATCTTAATTCTACCTAGATGCATAGTCAAAAGACTATAGTGTGCCTCAGAAAGAATATATTTCTTTAATTTTTTTCATCATCGAGGATGCAAAGTCTTCCACGATTGTATAAACATCAATCAGTCTTGACTTCAAAATCCTTTGTCTCGTATTTTTCTATTTGTGCAATTCTTGCCAAATATTTTTCATATTTTCCTTGAAACTCTTTTATTCGATCCAAAAGTATATTCTTTAACTTTAACTCAACAATCAAGGTGTCATCTTCCTTTAAAGAAAACACACATCCAAAGCTCTCAAGGCTATAAAAGTCTTTCGGTTAAGTGCATCAACCACCACATTAGTCTTTCCTAGATGATAGTCAATGATCACATCATAATCCTTTAAAAGCTCTGTCCATCTTTTTTGTCTCAGGTTTAGCTCTTTTTCAGTCAACAAGTACTTTAGGCTTTTGTGATCCGTATAAATATAACACTGCTCATCATATAGATAATAATGCCAAATCTTTAAAGCAAATAAGACTGCTGCCAACTCTAAACCATGTGTAAGGTAATTCCTCTTATGAGTCTTCAACTATTTCGAGGCATGAACCACAACTTTCCCTTCTTGCGTAAGCACACATCTCAAGCCGTTATGAGATGCATTATTAAAAACCGCACAATCTTTACCCGACTCAGGTTGTACAAGCATTGGTACCTCTATTGAAATCTTCTTTAGCGTTTCAAAACTCTTTTGGCACTTCTCCATCCAAATAAAAATCATATCTTTCCTTCAAATCTTGGTTAGTGGTGACACTATCATCAAATCTTGGATAGCATGAATTTTCTTAGGGTCTACCGTTATGCCATATGTCGAAACAACATGGCCAAGAAAAGCAACTTTTGTCAACCAGAACTCACATTTCGACAGCTTGGCGTACTACTTTTCTCTCAAAGAGTGCCAAAATTTGATTCAAATAAAGTTGGAACACTCGATTAATCAAACCCATAAATTCTACAAGAGCATTAATCAAAGAAAATGACATCACCACAACTCGTATTGTCCATACCACATCCAAAAAGTTATCTTAGGGATATCCTCCTCTTAACTCGATCAGAGCCATTCGATATGACACCATAGAAATAAATTCAATACCCTGATAACCATCAATCTTGAATTCCACCTCACAATCTGGAGGTAACCTTGGTAATTCATCTGAAAAGACATCTGAAAATTCCTGAGCTGTGGGAATATCATACAATCTTACTTCAGATGCTTGATTATCTATCACATTAGTTAGAAAATCTATACATCCTTCTGACATCATTTTCTGCACAATCATTGTCGATATCACTTTGGACAATGATTTTGCTTTTTCATCAATCATTATAATTTCCAAATTCTCTGCATCTTTCTAAAATAATCGTTTCTTGTGACAAACAACCCAACCATAATACCGAGACACAAACATATGCCCAATATGATATTAAACTCGTCAAATGATAATCCCATCTGATTCATCTGGAACATAGCCCCTTGAATTTTTATCGGATATTTACTACATGTACGACTCACACTTACACCATGAACCATAGGGTTTATCGCTATCATATCACTCGAGATATAGTTGAATAGAATACCTTTATTTTTAAAATTCCTTATTTCATTCTTGAGGTAATCAGTATAACTTTTTTGGATCAATTGAAATTCTTCTCGAGCAGTTGAAATATTTTCCTTCTCAACTATAAAAGTCTAAATGTACACATCATTTAATAAGAAGACTTGAGAACTTTGTAGCAACAACTTCATAGCAGTTAATGCTAAAATCACACTAGTAAACAAATTTACTCTTTTTCCTACCACTACAAACTCAAAACTTTTCAAGTTCTTGGAAATCAACCGCCATCTAAGAATAATTCATTGTAGCATGGAAGAGGTAGAAAATTCATCTCACAAATTACCTTCGCAAGGTAACTCTATCAAGTCCATAATAATTAACATATACTCTCATTTAAACTCATTTTAAAACCTTTAGAATGATAACATATAGGGATGGCAACTCAACCCGAATCCGACGGGTTCCGACCCGACCCGACCCGATCGGGTGGATTTTTTTTAAAAAAATTTCGGGTTCGGGTCGGGTCGGGTCGGTTTTTTTTTAAATGCACTGTTCGGGTCGGGTCGGGTGTTTAGAGTAAAAAAAATCCTACCCGACCCGACCCGAAAATATATATAATTTTATCTTATATTTAGGGATAATTACAATAATATCCCTCCATATATATTTTTTTCAATTAAGTCACTGTTTTCATTGAATTAATTTTTTTTTTTTATTTCGGGTCAGGTCGGTTTCTAAGTCATATATTCGGTCGGTCGGGTCGGGTCGGTGAAACTTAATTTTGTCGGGTCGGGTCACGGTGGAGAACCTTTCTTCTCGGGTCGGGTCGGTGGCCCAAAAACCCGACCCGACCCGACCCATTGCCATCCCTAATAACATAATTATCATCTGATTTACTAATAACTCAGTTTTCTTTAAAGTTTTAGCAGACAACTTACTTACCGCTTACTTATTTTCTCTAACGCAAATCAACATTTCTTTAAGCAAGTTAATGCTTACTTAATTATTCCTCTAATATTTAAGCTTATATGTAGAAACCTCATTGTCATTAGTGGATTCAATAATCTCCTCTGGATACTCAGCCAGTTCAACTTCTCTTGTAATCCATTTAAACTTTTTAATTGGATTCCTCTAATGCAGTAACTTCATTAAACGCTGGGGCATTTCTTTCACAGAATGGAGGAAAATCACTCACAGCTCCAACCCTTCTAAGGTGTGATACTAAAGTCATGTTGGATCTTTATGGGTCATTTTCAATCTCAACCTTCCTTTCAATATTATCAACTTTCTTACCTTAATCCTTAGTTTCTGACATCTAACACAACATATATAATAACAACTTAAGTTAGTGAAAAGTGATATCAATCATATCACATTGACACCATATAAGTAACTTTGACATCCTAGTGGCATGTACACACTTTTCACATAAAATATACTCATTTTCGGTTGAGAATCAACTAAACATGTAGCTCTGATACAAATAAATGTAACATCCACTTTTCGTAAACGTCCCCCGTACACGAGTCATAGATTTCACATGACTTTCAAAATATTTTCGTACTTGTAAACCAGTAAAATTTTGTTTTTTAAAATAAAATAATTTAATAATATAATTTATAAAACATTCTTCAAATATATGTATATATATAAATATAATGTTAAAATCCATCAAACAATAGTTTAAGTTTGAACATAATATAATACTACAACTAAATACCTAAGTATCTTATCAGAGTATCACCATATATCTAAGTACATGACAACTAGTAATATCAAAATAAACATCTAGAGATGTCAAACTGTTGCAGATGAGGCAATCCTTGACAGATGTCAGCTACACCAATCACTCGATCGTACGCTATTACCTATGCATGAAAATCATCACAAACTATGTATACACTTAGTGATGCATAATAATAAAAAATAAGGAATTTTAAAAACATGAGTAAACCATTATAAGATCAAAATACGATTATCGTATAAAATATATAAACGCATAAAAACTGACTTGATAAGCCGAGTTTTTGTCAAATAACCTGCTAAACATTATTTCATATGCCTAGCATACTTATAAATCAGTATATTCCAAAATATTCATTCACAACCCAGTGTATGACAAATGATAAAGCAAGGTACACAACAACATGAAACTAACCATTTTTCGGAATAGTAATCCCGTACGACTACCATCCTTGCACACAAAGTGCCATAGTACACAAAGTACTACTACAAGTACACAAAGTACTCTTTCCATAGTACACAAAGTACTTCACCAACTACACAAAGTACTCTTACGAAAATGCAACAATACATTTTCTAAAATCGATAGATATTCATCTCACACCAAGTATGCCAATTACATACATTGTGCTATAGTACACTAAGTACTATTACAATGCCACCTTATTTATGGTATTATTATTGCACCTATAGCTCTCCATGTACATACAATAGGCTTTAAAATCCAAATCGTGGGTTAAACATTTATTCCAAACCATCAATAAATAATAATTTTTATAAAACACATACATTCGTCTTAGGGCAGTTCATACCCTAAAACCATTCATAAAAATCATATTCATAAACTTTATGAAAATATTTCAAAATACGGTAAAACATGATTTTATTAAAAAAATAGAGGTTGACTCATCGCAAGTCGTCCTCATATCATATAAGTAGATAATAAATGCACTTACCTGGTATGCCTCACTATTATGCCTTATTGTAGTTTAACTATTCCAGAGCTTTGTCCTTACCTTTTTAATTACTTGTCTCAAAAATTTGATCACGACTACACAAGCATCCATAATCACACATACAAATAGAAAATACAATGTTAGTATCCTTACTAAAAATTTTACAAAAATAATAATACTCAAAAGTACTATTATTTTTGAATTCTTTTAAACTTCGTCTTAATTTTTTCTTTTTATTCATAATGGGCCCTTGTCATAAATTCTTCAATTCAAGCCCAAATAAGCCCAATATATTTCCAGCATTAAATTTCCAACCCATTATCTTAAAAATACCATAATTACCACTTAAGGCATTAACTTTCTCAATATTCATCATTTTGTACTTAAACTTTGCTAACTTTCCAAAATGGCTTAATTCACATTCTAAATTCAATTTAATCCCACAAACAGTATTTTTCAGTATTGTACATCAATTATTGAGTAATTACACAATCAACCCATAATTTTCCATAATTATCAAATAGGTCCCTCAACTTTTTTAAAATTACACTTTGGCCCAAAAACTCTTCTAAGCCTTGTAGAACCTTCCAAATATCATTTATAATCCATGGGAATTTTTCATCAATTTTTACTACCCTTTTACCTCATGGTCAAATGCTTTAGGGTTACATTGCTCATGATTTTCCATTTATTCAAGCATTAAACCAACCTCTACTCAACACTTTAAGAACTCTAGAATCAAAACCCTAACTAAATTTCATCAAAAATGCATCATTCTGGTAAAGTTAGGGTTTTGTCAAAATCAACATAGGCTTATTTAGCCATGTACAAGTGATTTTGATCAACAATCATGCTTGTATATGATTCTACAACCTAAAAAACATCAAAATCCTTCATCAATTTCATAAACCCTAGTGTGAACACAAACCCTAAAATTTAGATCTTTGAACACAAGAAAGATTAGCATACAATATTGATACCAAATGACAACATTTTTCGCGTAAAACAATTTTCTATTTCACGACATAGTCTAAAATCCAAAGGAAATTGTTAAAAAATTGAAAATAAAATGTTCTCTTACTTTTTTTAAGTTCAGAAATGTTGCTGGAAAATGGAGAAGATTACATGAAATTTCTAGGAAATTTCATGTTAATTTTTCCTTTATTTAAGCTTAAATGAATAAAATATTCATTTAATGAAAATATCTGTTTTGCCATTAATGAAACTTGATATTTAAAATAATACCAAGTCACATAACCTTATAATATTTCCAAATTCAAATATGAACAAATTATTTTTCCTTTTTTCCAATTTTACCAAGCAACTTTCCAAAAATTTCAATCTTTACACTTTGATCCAACGGTCCAAATTAAACATGGAATAAATCTTCAAATCTAATGATCCATATTATTTTCCATCATTTTAATATGTGGAAATAATATTTTTAAGCCTAATTGATCATCCTTCAATTTTTTCTGAAATTTCTATACGATTCGATTTATCGATTTCTTACCGGACTTTAACCGTTTCTAGTTTTCAACATAAATTCTGGATCAAGAATTCGATTTTAATAAAACCCCACTCTAAAGAGTAAACTATCTATTTATGGAATACAAATTATTTTTGGAAAATTACCACTTAGGTCCCTAAACCTTTCTCATTTTTATACTTTGCAACTAAACTTTCAAAACTTACATTTTGGTCACTACCTAAAATTTGGGGTATTACATAGATGCCATCAACACAAAGGAATAATGTCATTCATTGGCAAGATCTCCTTAAAGCGAAGGAGCAGTGTCATCCTTAGACAACCAGACTTCCTCAACGAGAAGTAACCGTGTTGGCTCAAAATTATCTCCAAATACAGCTAGACGTCCTCAACACGAAGGAACAATGTCGTACACTGACCAGATCTCCTCAACGCAAAGGACCAGTGTTATCCTCATAAAATTAGACTTCCTCAACACGAAAGAACTGTGTTGTCTCCAAATTATCCAAATACTTCTAGACGCCCTCAATGCGAAGAAACAATATTGTCACTCTTCAATGCGAATGAGCAATGTCATACTCAGATAATCAAGCTTTGTCAATGTGAATGAACCGTGTTGTATCCAAATTATCTCCAGATACAGCTAGATGTCCTTAACACGAAGGAACAATGTCGTCCACTAAACTGATCTCCTTAACGTAAATGAGCAGTGTCATCCTCAGATAATCAACTTCCTCAACACAAAGGAACTATGTTTTCTCCAAATTATCCAAAAACATCTATACGCCTAAACTTGAAGAATTAATATTGTCCACTGACTAGATCTTCTCAATACGAATGAGCAATGTCATCCTCAGATAATTAGACTTTCTTAATGTGAAGGAACTGTGTTGTCTCCAAATTATCTCCAAATACGGCTAGACGTCCTCAAGACAAAGGAATAATGTCATCCACTGACCAGATCTCCTTAACTTAGAGGAGCAGTATCATCCTCAGATAATCAGACTTCCTTAACATGAAAGAACTGTGTTGTCTCCAAAATATCCAAATACTTTTATACGTCCTCAATGTGAATAAGCAATGTTGTCCACTGACCAAATCTTTTCAATGTGAGGGAGCAGTGTTATACTCAAGCAATTAGACTTCCTTAACGCGAAGGAAACATGTTATTTTTAAATTATCCAGATTGACTAAACTTCTATAACGAAAAGGAACATCGTCATATGAAAATGACCATAACTCTTCAACATAGATGAGCAATGTCATCTTCAACACCATATTATCTCTAGATTGACTCGACTTCCTCAAAAAGAAGGAACAATGTCATCTAAAAGCAGCCATAACTCTTCAACATGAATGAACAATGTTATCTTTAACACCATATTATCTCTAGATTGACTCGACCTCCTCAACAAAAAGGAACAACGTCATCTTCAGCAAATAATTTTCATGAAAGTGGTCAAATATCTTCAACATGAATAAGTAGTGTCATTTTCAACTTCAAAATTACATCCAAAAAGAATGACATCAACAAACAATGCCAAAAATGGGGCTTTAAATCTTTGTTCCATTTTTGTTTCACAGCAACGAGAAAAGAGGGGTAGTTGTAATCACCATTTTGTTCCTCACACGACTTTCTACCTGTGTTGCTACCCCATGCCTCCATTCCTAGCCATGCCCTGCCATCTGCCTCCTCCACTCAACAACAACAATATCACCAGTCTGCCAAAAACTCAGTAACATTTTTTTATTATTCGAGAGATATGTGAATATCGGGATAAAACCTCATCAAAATCTCTTTGTAAATAGGCCCCTTTGATTTGAGAGAGAAAAAAGTGCAGAAATGACTCTCTCCTTTTTTTTCTTTTAATAAATCAATACAACAACAAAAATTTCAAGTTGTTTCTTTTTAGTTTTGTTTTTAGTTTTTTCTTCTTTTTTGAGCAGAAAAAGCGTAAAAGACAGGAATGGTTTTTAGACGTTCACCTTACTCATCGGAGTTTCTTTATGTCGTTAGAGGCTTTGATCTCATTTTTAGGGGGCTTAGCATTGGAGCTCTCGATCAAGACCAAGATGGAGAATGAAAGAGTTTATGGTTGTGGGTTTCAGTCAGGTTATAGATTTTGGGTCTCCACCGGTTCGTTAGTCATATTGAAGCATGAGAGGATACCATTGTATGGTGGCTGACGTCGTTTGGCAAGGAGGCTTTAGGGAGTGAGTGTCGACCTTATAGAATGAGGAGGAAGAGCGTGAGATAGAAGAGAGGGGGCATGGGTTTAGTGGATTTAGGTTACTTTTTTTAAAAAATAAATTAGGTTAGTTATTTAGAAATTTAGATATAATCACATATAGGTCCTTGAACCTTTTCTGCATTTTCACAAAAATGGTTACATTCTTAGGGTAAAATATGCGTAGGTCCTTTTTGTTAGGCGGGCTGTGTATCTAGGTCACTATATCATGGGTTAATCATCTTTAGGTCTTCATACTTTACCCGTGTTTTTACGTCTTAGTCATTTGTTTTAGGGTCAAATAACCATATAGGTCCACTAAACTTTACTGATTTTTTGCATTTTAGTCACCAAGTGCCTTATTTTTTTCGTTGATTTTGGTACTCTGCTTTTGTTTTATTTTAATTTAATCACCTGTCGCATTGTTATTATTTTGAAATTTGTTTCGGTTTCTTTATTTTGTTTCATTTTAGTCACTAGTCAGTTTTGTTTTCTTTATTTATTCATAAATTTGGTGCTATGTTTTTAGTTTATGCATTTTAGTCATCATTTATTTCTAATTTGGTACTATTTTTATTTATTTGTTGCATTTTGGTCCTTGTATTTTAATATATGTGTATGTCTCATATTCTTATGTATTTTATGTGTATGCACCATATGTATATATTTATTTCAAATGTCTTTTTATTTAATAGTAATTTTCAACATTTACTCGTATATTTTTAAGTTTCTTATTTTGAGCTTAGTATTTTATTTCTTTAGGATTTGGCTCTAATTAGTTCATTATTGTATTTTTAATATTTATGATTTGTGCTTCAATTTTTGGTTGACTTATATTTTGGTCCTTTGTTAGAGTTAGATATTTATTTATCTTCTTCAATTTGAACATATTTTTTTATTTCCTATCGATTTAGTCCTAAGATAAATTTTTATTTGATTATTCTATTTTATTTGATGTTGGATTGCACATTTATATTTGTATTCTATTTAATCCATGTTTGACAATTTTCTTTCTTTTAATTTTGTCTTGCTATTTTTGCATATGTTTATTTAATATATTTTGACCCTTATATATGTGTATATTTTGTCTTTTTTAGAACTATTTTTTTGAAAACTTTACAAAATATTCATTTTATTTTCCAATATTTTCAAAGTCTCTTGCTCGAATATTCTCAAGAATACTCTATCGTAGAATGGGCGTGAAAAGCACTGTTTGATCAAAGTAGTGCAATTCGACATTACATTCGAACAAATAGTGAACTCGAAATAAGTCGAGTTTATTTTTTATAAAAAAGATATTTAATTTGTTTTTATTTTAATTCAAATGATGCAATGCATGTTTGTTTAAATATTAATTATTTTATGTAATTACCGATAGTCAATTTATGTTCGATTTATGCTTTTTGATAACGTTGGGGAGGGGGACATTTCTCGTATAAAGGAGAAATAAATATGATATCCTTCCTGTTTGAGGATGTTCAAATCACATGCTTTCTTCTCAAATTAAGGAATGTTCCCTAATAATTAATTCAAAAACAAATTATTCAATGTTCAATAAAAGGATCACACTTTAAATATTGAAACGAATTTACAATGTCCACCGTTGATGACAATGCATAAGCGACTAAGTAATAATTTTGGGCGCTGTGGGGGTACTTATCCTTCCCCATGTGTAATCAACTCCTGAATCCTTAAAAATGAATCTTTGATATGACTAGACCGATTTTTTTTGTCTTAAAAATGATTTTTCTTAAAAACATTTAAAAGAAATTTTTATGTGTTCGACCTACCTAACCAAAAGGTTGATGGCGACTCCAAATCAATTTAATCAAAATAAACACCAAAATTATTTTTTTCCAAATAAGTAGTAATTTAAGATTTTCATTGAAAAATTATTCGTTCATCAAAAAATACATTACGAAGAAGTTTTTATAGACGACTTCACGGTTTACGGTAATACCTTCGGTGATA
The DNA here is from genome assembly GCF_006381635.1 of Hibiscus syriacus. Lineage (NCBI taxonomy): Eukaryota > Viridiplantae > Streptophyta > Magnoliopsida > Malvales > Malvaceae > Hibiscus > Hibiscus syriacus. The sequence goes on along the minus strand of NW_024062743.1, from coordinate 5,241,734 downwards.
ATCTAGTCTTGAACTATTAAAAATAAACATTTTATGGTAGATAAAGGGTTGATTCTAGGGCATGTAGTTTCTTCTAATGGTATTGCTGTTAATAAAGCTAAAACGAATGTTATACGCTCACTACCTTACCCCACAACTGTGAGGGAGGTTGGATATTTTCTTAGCCATACAGGATTTTATCAAAAACTAAAGAACTTCCAGAAGCTAGTGTGACCAATGTGCGAGTTATTACAAAAAGATAAAAAAAATACTTTAACCGTGAGTGTAAAAAGACATTTGACGTACTTAAGGAGAAGTTCATTACAGTATCGAATCCTTAAAACACTGTAATTACACTTTTGAGCTTATATCTGACGCTTCAGATACAAACGTTGGAGTTGTTCTTAGTTAAAGAATTGGAAAGGAACCACATATTATCACCGACGCCTCGTGAACTTTGGATTCGGCATAGAAAAACTACTCTACAACAGAAAAAGAATTAGTTTCTATTGTATTTGATTTAGATAAGTTTAGATTTTGTTTATTGGGAACTAAAGCAGTTGTTTTTTTGATCATGCAGCTCTAAAGTACACGTTGAGTAAAAAAGAAGCGCAACCAAGGCTTACCATATGGATCATTCTTTTTCAGGAATTTAATTTGGAGATAAAAGATAAGAAGGGAAGCGAGAACCTTGTTGCAGATCATCTGAGTCACATTCCGCTTTCCTTAGCCGATCTGTCGGTTCGTGAAGAGTTCCCAAAAGAACATTTGATGGCGGTACAAAATTCAATCCCTTGGTATGCGGACTTGGTAAATTTCCATCATATTTGCCTAAATCTAAAATTAACCAGTTAAAATGAGAATTTCGGTTTTACCTTTGGGACGATCCTTATTTGTGGAAATAATGCTCATACCAAGTAATTACACGCTGTATTGCTACGGAAGATGTAATCTCCATACTAAATTTTTGTCATTCTTACTCATGTGGTGGTCACTTTGGGCCAAAACGTACTGCTCATAAAATTATATAACGCGGGATCTTTTGGCCTTCCTTGTTCTAAAATTCTATTGTGGTGACCCTTCCTAAGTACAACAAGTACAAAGATCGAAGTAAGTAGAGGTATTTTTACAATAGAGTTTGATGGAGAGGTCGTTGAATTTAATGATTATAAGGATATGAAGTACACAAATCAAGTTAAACAAATTGATTCGATTGATATGATCGACCCTTTAGTTGACAAATTTATTGAGATACTTTTTCTTATAATTTGTGCAAGGATCTTAAGCTTTGTCATAAAAATGAACAAAAAGAGTTTGAACAAAATTCTTTTGATTAATTCTAGTTTAACTTTACCTCCTTCTAAAAATAAAATGTTACCTTCCGTTGTACAGGCTCCCAAATTATAATTAAAATAGTTGCTAGAACACTTGAAATATGTCTTTCTTCGTGAGAAACAGAGTTTACATGTAATCATCTCTAATAAATTGTCTAGATATGAAGAGGAGGCATTATTAGAGGTATTGTACGCATATAAGGAAGCCATGGGTGACCATTTCCAACATCAAAGGCCATGGCCCCTCCACTTGTATGCATAAGATAAAAACTGAAGAAGAAGAATAGCCGTCACGAGAGGGACAATGCCACTTCAATCTACCAATTATGGATGTGGTAAAGAAGGAGATCAAAAGATTCTCAAATGTCGATGTAATCTATACAATTTTTATAGCAATTGGGTAAGTCCGATTCACGTACTTCCCAAGAAAATGGGAGTTACTGTAGTCGAAAATTAAGAAGGGGAGTTGGTACTAAAAAGAGTTCAAAACAGATGGCGAGCCTGCATAGATTACCGAAGTTGAAATTTCTCACTATAAAAGATCATTTACCTATTCCTTTTATTGATCAAATAATTGTGAGATTAGTTGGAAAAACTCACTATTGTTTTCTTGATGGCTTTTCAGGTTTTTTTCCTTAGTTCAGTAGCACGGGAGGATAAAGAAAAAACTACCTTCACTTGCCTATTCGAAACATTTGCATATCGATGCATTTTCTTCGGTCATTGTAAAGCATCGGCTACTTTCCAGATATGTATGTCGAGTATTTTTCTGATTATGTAGAGAAGGGCATTGAAGTTTTTATGGATGACTTCACGGTTTATGGTAATACCTTCGATGAATACCATGAAAATTTAACTAATGTTCTTAAAAGATGCTTAGAATATAATCTAGTCTTGAACTATGAAAAATGGACATTTTATGGTAGATAAAGGGTTGATTCTAGGGCATGTAGTTTCTTCTGGTGGTATTGCTATTGATAAAGCTAAAACGAATGTTATACGCTCACTACCTTACCCCAAAACTGTGAGGGAGGTTCGATCTTTTCTTGGCCATGCAGGATTTTACCTAAGATTCATAAAGGACTTCTCGAAGCTAGCACGACCAATGTGCGAGTTACTGCAAAAATATAAAGTTTTTGACTTTAACCCCGAGTATAAAGAGTTATTTGACGTACTTAAGGAGAATTTGATTACGGCGCCGATCGTTAAGCAACTGGAATTACGCTTTTGAGCTTAGGTGTGATGCTTCAGGTACAAGCAGTCGAGCTATTCTTGGTCAATGAATCAAAAATGAACCATATGTTATTGTTGATGCCTCGCGAACTTTGGATTTGACAAAAAAAAACTACTCAACAACAGAAAAATAATTACTTTCAATTTTATTTGCTTTAGATAAGTTTAGATCTTATTTATTGGAAACTAAAGTAGTTTCCTTTTCTGATCATGCATCTCTAAAGTACCTGTTGATTAAGAAAGAGGTGAAATCAAGGCTTATCAGATTGATCCTGCTTTTGTAGAAATTTAATTTAGAGATAAAAGATAAGATGGGAAGTGATAACCTTATTGCAGATCATCTATGTCGTATTCTATTTTCCTTAGCTTATTTGTCGGTTCGAGAGGAATTCCTAGAAGAATATCTGATGGAAGTACATAATTCAATCCCTTGGTATGTGCACATGGTAAATTATCTTGCCACAGGTAGATTTCCCTCATATTTGTCTAAATCCAAAATTAATAGATTAAAACAAGAATCTCAATTTTACCTTTGGGACGATTCATATTTGTGGAAACAATGCCCAAAACAGGTAATTAGACGCTGCATTGCTAAGGAAGAGGTAACATACATACTTAATTTATGTCATTCTTACTCATTTGGTGGTCACTTTGGACAAAAATGTAATGCTTGTATAATTCTAGAATGTGGTTTCTTTTGGCCGACCTTTTTCTGAAATTCTATTGGGCCAACCCTTTATAAGCGTAGCAAGTACGTAGATCAATGTAAGAAGTGATATTCTTACAATAGAGTTTGATGGTGAGGTCATTGAATTTAATGTTTATAAGTATATGAAGTACACAAATCAAGTTAAACAAATTGATTCAGTTGATATGATCGACCCTTTAGTTTACAAATTTATTGAGACTAATTTTCTTATAATTTGTGCAAGGATCTTGAGCTTTGTTATGAAAAAGAAGAAAGGGAGTTTGAAAAAATTATTTCGATTAATTCTAGTTTAACTTTACCTACTTCTAAAAATAAAATGTTAACTTTCGTTATGCAGGCTTCCGAATTAAAATTAAGATAGTTGCTAGAACACTTGAAATATGCCTTCCTTGGTGAGAAATAGACTTTAGTTGTAATCATCTTGAATAAATTGTCTAGAGATGAAGAGGAGGCATTAGTAGAGGTGTTGCACGTGTATAAGGAAACCATAGGGTGACCATTGCCAACATCAAAGGCCTTAGCCCCTCAACATGTATGCAGAAGATCAAAACTGAAGAATAAACGAAGCCATCACGAGAGGGACAATACTGCTTAAATCCGCCAATGATGGAGGTGGTAAAAAAAATGATTCATAAGCTTATCGATGTCGATGTAATCTATCCAATTTCGGATAGAAATTGGGTAAGTCTGGTTCATGTAGTTCCCATGAAAATGGGAGTTACTCTAGTCGAAAATCAAGAATGAGAGTTGGTACTAACAAGAGTTCAAAATGGATAGCGAGTTTTCATAGATTACATGAAGTTAAACTCTATCACTAGAAAAATATCATTTTCCTCTTCCCTTTATTGATTAAATGATTGAGAGATTAGTTGGAAAACTCACTACAACTTTCTTGATGGGTTTTCAGACTTTTTCCAGATTCAAGTAGCGTCAGAGGATCGAGAAAAAACTACCTTCACTTGATCATTCAAACGTTTGCATATCGTCGCGTGCCTATGGACGACTTCATGGATTATGGTAATACCTTTAGTGAGGTCCTTGAAAATTTAACTAATGTTCTTAAAAGATGCCTAGAATATAATATAGTCTTGAACTATGAAAATGAACATTTTATGGTAGATAAAGGGTTGGTTCTAGGGCAAGTAGTTTCTTCTGATGGTATTGTTGTTGATAAAGCTAAAATGAATGTTATAAGGTCACTACCTTAACCCACAACTGTGGGGGAGGTTTTCTCTTTTCTTAGCCACGCAAGATTTTACCAAAGATTCATAAAGGACTTCTCGAAGCTAGCGTAACCAATGTGCAAGTTACTGCAAAAAGATATAATTTTTGAATTTAACCCCTAGTGTAATGAGTCATTTGATGTACTTAAGGAGAATTTGCTTATGGCACCTATCGTTAAAGCACTGGAATTACGCTTTTGAGCTTATGTGTGACGCTTCTATACAAGCGTTGGAGTTGTTCTTGGTCAAAGAATCAGAAAAGAACCACATGTTATCGTCATCGCCTCGTGAACTTTGGATTCGACATAAAAAACTACTCTATAACAGTAAAAAAAATTACTTTCTATTGTATTTGATTTAGATAAGTTTAGATCTTATCTATTGGGAACTAAAGTATTTTTTCTGTTCATGCAACTCTAAAGTACTCGTTGAGTAAGAAAGAGGTGAAACAAAGGCTTATCAGATGGATCCTACTTTTACAGGAATTTAATTTGGAGATAAAAGATAAGAAGGGAAGCGAGAACCTTGTTGCAGATCATTTGAGTCACATTCTACTTTCCTTAGCCGATCTTTCGGTTCGAGAGGAGTTTCTAGAAGAACATCTTATGGAAGTACATAATTCATTCCCTTGGTATGAAGACATTGTAAATTATCATGGTACAAGTAAATTTCCCTCAGATTTGTCTAAATCTGAAATTAATCAGTTAAAATGAGAATCCTTATTTTACCTTTAGGAAGAGTATTACTTATGAAAACAATGCTCGGACCAGGAAATTAGACGATGCATTGCTAAGGAAAAGGTAACCTCCATACTTAATTTCTATCTTTCTTACTCATGTGGTGGTCACTTTGGACCAAAACATATTGCTCATAAAATTCTGAATGATTTCATTTGGCCTACCTTGTTGTGAAATTCTATTAGACTGACCCTTCCTAAGCATGGCAAGTACGAAGATCGATGTCAGAAGTATTATTCTTATAATAGAGTTTAATGGTGAGGTCATTGAATTTAATGTTTATAAGGATATGAAGTACACGAATCAAGTTAATCAAATTGATTTGGTTGATATGATCGACCTTTTAGTTGACAAATTTATTGAGACTAATTTTTTTTATAATTTGTGCAATGACCTTGAGCTTTGTCATAAAAAGAAAGAAAGGGAGTTTGAAAAAAAATCTTTCGATTAATTTCGGTTTAACTTTACCTCCTTCTAAAAATAAAATGTCACATTCCGTTGTGCAGGCTCACAAATTAGAATTAAAATAGTTTCTAGAACACTTGAAATATGCCTTCCTTGGAGAGAAATAGACTTTACCTATAATCATCTCGAACAAATTGTCCAAACAATGAACATGATGCATTAGTATAGGTGTTGCGCGCACATAAGGAAGATATAGGTAGTAAAAAATGAGATTTAGAAGCTTCTCGATGCCGATGTAATATATCCAATATCGAATAGAAATTGTGTAAGTCTGGTTCATGTAGTTCCCAAGAAAATGGAGTTACTGTAGTCAAAAATCAAGAAGGGGGTTGGTACCGACAAGAGTTAAAATAGATGGCGAGTCTACATATAATACAGGAAGTTGAACTCTCTTAGTAGAAATATCATTTATCTTTTCCCTTAATTGATCAAATGATTGAGAGATTAGCTAGAAAAACTCACTATTGCTCTCTTGATAGTTTTTTAGGTTTTTTTCTAGATTCCAGTAGCGTTGGAGGATTAAGAAAAAACCACTTTCACATGCCCATTCGAAACGTTTGCATATCGTCGCATGCCCTGCGGTTATTGTAACACACCAGCTACTTTCTAGAGATGTATGCTAAGTATTTTTTTACTGATTATGTGGAGAAGGGCATAAAAAGATTTTATGGACAATTTCACGATTTACAATAATACCTTCAGTGAGTGTCTTGATAATTTAACTAATATTCTTAAAAGAAGCCTAGAATACAATCTAGTGTTGAACTATGAAAAATGAATATTTTATGGTAGATAAAGGGTTGATTCTAGGGCATGTAGTTTCTTCTGATGGTATTGCTGTTGATAAAGCTAAAACGAATGTTATAAGCTCACTACCTTAACTCACAACTGTGAGGGAGGTTCGCTCCTTTCTTGGCCATGCAGGATTTTACCGAGATTCATATAGGACTTCTTGAACCTAGAGCGACCAATGTTCGAGTTACTACAAAAAGATATAATTTTTTACTTTAACCCAAGTGTAGGAGTCATTTGAAGTACATAAGGAGAAGTTGATTACGGTACCGATCGTTAAAGCACTGGAATTACACTTTTGAGCTTATGTGTGATGATTCAGATCCAATGTTGTCACCAATGCCTCGAGAACTTTGGATTCAACAAAAAAACTATTCTACAATAGAAAAAGAATTACTTTTTATTGTATTTTCTTTATGTAAGTTTAGATCTTATTTATTGGGAACTAAAGTAGTTGTTTTTTCTGATCATGCAGCTTTAAAGTACATGTTGAGAAAGAATGAGGTGAAACCAAGAATTATCAGATGGATTATGCTTTTGCAAGAAAATAATTTGGAAATAAAAGATAAGAAAATAAGCGAGAACCTTGTTACAAATAATCTAAGTCACATTCCACTTTCCTTAGCCGATCTGCCGGTTCGAGAGGAGTTCCCAGAAGAACATCTATTGGAAGTAGAGAATTCAATCCCTTGGTGTGGACATGCTAAATTATCTTGCCATAGGTAAATTTGCCTCAGATTTGTCTAAAATAAAAATTAATCGGTTAAATCGAGAATTGCGATTTTACCTTTGGGACGATCTTTATTTATTGAAGCAATGCTCTAACCAGGTAATTAGATGCTTCATTTCTAAGGAAAAGTTAACCTTCATACTTAATTTTTGTCATTCTTACTCATGTGGTGGTCACTTTGGACCAAAACGTACTGCTCGTAAAATTTTAGAATGTGGTTTGTTTTTGCCTACCTTGTTTCACGTAATTCAACGTACATAGAATTTTAGTTAGAGAAATGAATTACCTCAGAGTTCAATTTTTTTATGAATTTTTTTATTTGTGGGATCTTGATTACATGGGTCCTTTTACTTTATATTTTGGAAATATTTACATCATATTTACATCTTATTAGTTTTTGATTACGTTTTTAAGTGGGTAGAAGATAAAGCTTCTCGAAATAATGATGTCAGAACCACTACTAACTTCTTGAAAAACACCATTTTTTCCAGGTTTGGCATCCCTCGAGCAATAATATGCGATCGGGGAACCCACTTCATCAACAAGTGATCGATGCCCTTATGAATAAATTTGGAGTAACTCAAAGAATTGTTACTGCTTACCATTCGCAAATGAACAGATAAGCTGAAGTATTGATTCCCGAGATCAAAATGATTCTCGAAAAATCATGAAATCGGATCGAAAAAAGTGGAGCCTGAAGCTTCCTGATGTGTTCTGGGCATACTAGACTGCATATAAATGTCTCCCTATCGACTAATATTTGGTAAGTAATGTCATTTACCGGTGGAGTCGGAGCATCGAGCCTATTGGGCTGTTAAATATTGCAACATGGACATGGATGTAATTGGAGAAGTTTGAAAATTGGATATTCAAGAGTTGGAAGAAATTCAAAAGAATGCCTACGATAACACTAAAATATTTAAGGAGAAATTAAAGGATTATTATGATAAAAAAATTTCCATTAAATCTTTTAATGTTGGTCAAAAGGTTCTATTTTTAACTCAAAGGTGAAACTTTTTGCAGGAAAGCTGAAATCAAAGTGGCTCAGACCTTATCGAGTAACACAGACATTCCTACATGGCGCCGTGGAAATTGAAGACGATAAAAATTGTTGCTTCAAAGTGAATGGCTAAAGGTTGAAGCCTTTTTACGAGAATGCTTCGTCAGATTAATTGAACACATTGTGTTGGAAGAACCTATGATCCGAACTAAGCAGGTCGTCGAGCTAACGACATTAAAAATAACACTCATCTGAGGCAACTCATATTTCATTTTCAATTTTGCTATTATTTTTACTTTCGATTTAATTTATTTGTTTCGCTTTTAGTTTCATTTCTACTTTCATTTTAATTTGTTTTATTTTTAATCTTGGATTTAATTTTTAAATTTTTGTTGATTTTTTAGGTACCCATTGTCCGGTGTTGAATTTAAAATTATTTGTTGAAGATTGTTCAAATCAAAGTCGAAAAATCGACTCGAATTAAGACATGGTGTGCACGCATAAATCAAGCAAAATTAAAAAAAAATTGTGGCATGAGGAGCATGATTTGGAGTAACATCGTGCAATATGGATGAAATTGCATCTAATTTGTGAAACTCGTTGTTTCGCTTAATGAGCGTACGTTAGCACAGCAAATGGGGCCAACACACAATAGCAAAACCCCTTATTTGGATCACCTTCATTTGTTGCCTGCCCCACCAAATATTTCCATCCAAAATTCCAAACACTCTATTTTGTTTGATTCATCTGACTTTTACATCTAATCCCTATATCCACCTTTGTCAAATTTTAATTCCCTTATTCTTTGACTAAAATTAAAAATTATTATTTCCTTTTATAACCCTTCTCATCCCTTTTACGTGAACCAAACCAAAAACAAACTATTCCCTCACCCAAATCGTGCGTTGGTCGATTACTCACCATTGCCCACCGTCGATGGCCCTTATTCTGATAAACTAACGCCATTGCTCCAACGGTCACCTCACTCTGATGCCTTACTCATGCTCGATAAAGAACCGTGCACCACCATTCCAAGAATTCGAACTGTCGTCGAAGTCTACTCCCACCATCGATTGTCATTCGTTCTTGAACGAAAAAGGTTAATTTCTTTACTCTTTTCCATTTTGTTTTCCACTAATCTTTAGCTTTGATTATGGTTCGCACAAGGAATCAAAGTGCAAACCTGCCTTCCCTGACCATCACTCTTGGAGGAGGCTGTCGGCGTTTTGTCGCGCCACTCGTGGTGGAGGTCCCGAGCGATTCAGACTCTAAGTCCGCTCGATCATCACCTCCTCATGCCCCTACTACTCTATGGGAGGATGTCGCACTTTATTTCTGCGCGTGTGTTCGCCAACTCCAGAACCAGTTCACGTGGCCAAACCATCATTCTCTGGTATAATCGAATACAATTCCACCGATTATCTCGTGCCACCACAATATTTTTTCAATTTTTATCATGTACAGACGCACTATCCATCATCCTCTACTGCTCGTTCCTTCCATATGGTACCCTCTGCATCCTGTTCATAATTGACGTCGGATGCTGCCCCGTCTTTTGTCGTAGACTCTGCTACTGTCGAACAACCTAAAATCAATTCTGAGCCCGTCCACATTGAGTCGTTGATTTTGTGACATCTCATGTTCAGTTATTCTGAAGACTTTCAGAACATATTTCTGTTCCAAACTGACATTCCACCGCAACTGAGCCTGGAGCCCTTGCCCACTCCCGAGCGTACTATCTCTTCATCACGCCACTTTTCCAGGTAGCATCATGCGCCTCCCTTTTCTACTCATTTGGCCGAATCCGAGGAGGTAGGAAATGATGAGATTGACCCCCTCGATGAGCGTAATCACCATGGTTATACTTGTTCGATTCCGTTAGAGGAGGTGTTGCAAGGCTATCTCAACTTGGACGATGCTGAGGCGTGACACTTTGACAATATCCATCATCATCGATTTCAAGTTTGTAATTATATCTCATCACATACTTTAGATATTTTACATTTGAGTGATGTTGTAATACACTATTTCGATGCCATAGGCTGGACTCCATATTGACATATCCGATGTAATACATACTATGAGATAGTCTTTGAGTTTTATACGACTTTCAAATTTTCTCGAAATCGTGTTGTTACCTTTCTCTTGATTGGAGAGTATTTTCAGATGACATTGGTTGATTTTAACTTTTCCATGGGGTCTGTTATGTATTTTTAACCTCTTTGCATGAGATTCGGAAGGACTTTGACACCGATATGGCCTATGAGATGCTTACTGGGTTGGCAGGAGTATAATTCGACTCTTAGATAACGAAGGTGTGGCACAATCATGACCTGGCTCTTCGATATATTCAATGGTTTTTGGCATACAATACTCAGGACGGACCGACACTACGTCCTTCCTGAGTAACGTTGAATTGTTCTTTTTTATGTATGCAAAATGAGACAAAGGTAAATCTAGGGTATTGGTTTGAGCACGAATTTGACAAGGTTGTGGGAACCAATCGACCCCTAATTCTCGGCCCTTACATTACACATCTTGCTCAACGATTATTTTCTTTAACATTTGATGATCATAATTTGACTTACATATTTCCTATGGATGCTTTGAATGCTAGGTGCTTGGATTCGATGGAACTTCTCACTATAACACCCATCACTCCACATATCATGCCTACTAGTATCATTACGCCATGCCATGAGCGTGTATTTGTAAGGAGGGTCGAACCACCATGGCACAAGTGGCGTGCGCTCAACCCGATGTGCGGGAATAAATACATGGCGTTCAAGGGCTCTTCGCCTCCATTGAATCCAACCTCGCCAAGATTCTCTGCTATTTGTATATGGGTTGTCTCGACGCAGTCGTGGGCACAGTCGTAATTAACTAGGAAGTACTCATTTCCCTCACTTTTGCATTTTAATTATCATTTTGGGACAAAACAGAATAAGTGAGGGGGAGGACAGTTGAACTTTTCCTTACTTATTTGTGCTTGAAATTGAAAACTTTTGAAGATGATATGCTTGAAATTGGTTATCTAATTCCTTGACTTGTTCATTGGTTTGATTGATTTTATGATGAATTATTAATTTTTCTTTGAGTTGATGATTAGTTGCATGATGGTTCGCTGGTTTAGTTGATTGATTTCTGAAATTTTGTTATGTTTTCATAAGCTTGATTAATTAAGTGACGCATGTACTTGATTTAATTGAACCAATTTGGTGAGACTTGAGCTTATAATGAGCATGATATTTTGATTTCGTTCTTTGGTCTTTGTTTCTTTGAGTGTGTCAAGCATTGTATTGCATGCTAGAATTTATCATTTAATACTTTTTGAGGCTACATGCATGTGGATTTAATATATTTGGATGATAGAGGCATTAGAATTAACCAACTTCTTCTGCCAAATTAAAAAGCCTACCCTTTAAATACCCCTTAGTGAACCCAATTTAAGCCTAAACCTTTCTTTGTTTAAACCCAAATTCAATGAAAATTAACCTTAGCCTTTTCTTATCTTTTCTTTTACCCCTTTTTTCACCCTTTGCCTAAACTTTGGAAATTTGTTTTCGCCACTTAAATCACCATTCTTCCTTAAACAAAAAACAGCAGTCAAAACTGTTGAGTTAATCGATCGAAGGAATTAGCCAAGAGGGGGGTGAATTGGCAATTAAAAATTCGGTGGAAGCTTTTGCAGAAAATTGAAAAGATTTGCACAGCGATTTAGAGTGGTTCGACTTTCTCAATCAAAGTCTACGTCCACTACCTTAGCTATCCACACTAAGGATTTTCCAACAAATTCACTAATTTGTTCTTTCTTTTGAGGCCAAAGAGATAACCTTACAATACCCTCAAGAATATACCCCAATTCTTGAGAACACTCTTTCCCAAAGAGAAGATTACAAATTTGCAAACTTACAAGGAAAACCTCACAAGGTAAGATGTTTGCACAATTCTAGAACAAGAAAAGAACACTCAAAGATAATTACAAATGAGCACAAATGGCGTTCTTGAAAGCAAAATAAATATTGAAAGGAAAATTGGCTTGATTTGCACAAACTTGGTGTTTGATGCTTTCTCTCTTGTTTCTCTATGATTTCTTCTTGATCAATGGCTCCAGAACTTGTTTAAATACTCCTTGAATCAATTCTGAACGTTGGTGATAGATAGTGGAGATAATAGAGCCGTTATTGTGTGAAAACAATTAATTTTCTGGGTTGAGCGTCTCATACATCGATGCATGATGAAGGATGCATCGGTGCATCAGTGTAAAATTCAAATATTTTGACCGTTGGAACACTTGATGCATCAGTGCACTAAGGATGCATCGATGCATAAAATGCATTCGATGTTTGAAAAATAGCCTGATGCATCGATGCATGGAGAATGCATCGGTGCATGCCTTTGAAAAACTGATTTAAGGCTTGATTTTGGTTCAAAATACTTTGTGAAAATTGTTTCAAAAATAGTTTAAGTACAAATCACAATTTTTACACATTTAGTAAGGATTAAAATTGATCTTGAAAAACTTGGAGTAATAATTTGATATTCGGTTAATTGAATCGAATATAAAATTGTAAAATCATTTGTAAAATCTTAAAATTCATTTAACTTAATTTGTTATATCGAAATATCAAAAATGTTTTCAACAATCTCCCCCTTTTTGATATAACAAAACATTTGAGTAATTTTAAGATTTGTTTAAGAAATTATTTTTGAAATCGATTTTGAAAAACTTACTCCCCCTTACTATAGCACATCTTAAATTTTCTCCCCCTTTTTGTTAAATCAAAAAGACTCTATAAAAATGTTTTAAACAAGAATTTTGAAAAAAGTTAGCCAATTGATTTATTAATAATAAGCTGTTAAGATCACAATCAAAAGAGAGATTAGTCATTAGTTTTCATAAACAATATTCATAATAAAATGTGAAATGGCATAATTTGGTCATAAATTTCTAATGATGCAAAATTAATAAACAGAAAGCGTTAAAATGTTAAACCAAATATATAATAAGTTCAAGCATCCTCAAACAAACATCCAACAACTAATCAAGTTCAAAGTACCAAACAAAGCACAAAAGTCAAAATCAATCCAAGTTTTAAAAACAAGAAAAGATGACAAGCAAGTCTACTCCATCGGAGGATCGGGAGGAGGAGGATAATGAGCTCGAACTTCAAGAGTCAGAGCATCCATACGATCACGCATCTCCCTCTGAAACTCAGAAATCGTAGACTCAATGGAGGCAAAACTAGATCAAACGACTCTAGAAAAGATCGGAAATAAGGTAGCGTTTGATCATCTTGCCGAGCTGGTACTTCCTCGTCAATATCTCTCATAAGCCTTTGAAGCTCTGGATCATCATCAGCGTCAGGAGCTGGAGGAGGAGGAGCATGAGAAGAACTAGGAGCAGCTCGTGAAGAACTAGCTCCCGGGGTTTGCTTACCGGGTCGAAAAGACCATAGTCCGGTGTTCTCATCCAATTTCCAATCCGATTTCTTTAAGGATGTGATATTGATTGGGTATTGGAGCGGGATAGGATTGTCAAGGGAGACATCTAGGCCGAGTTTGATAAAAAAATTGCTTAGTAGACAACCATAAGGTAGGGTTTCTACATGCTTTGAGGGAATGATGTTTATGATATCGACAAGCGCGCTAAAGACAATATGTGGAAAATTGATTTTCTTTTTGTTCTTTATACAGTGCATCCACCATAAGTCTGTAGTACGTAGTGTGGAGTACCGACCTACGGATGGTCTAAACCACCAAGAGATCATTAAGTGAAGAAATCGATCGTGGTGAGACCTAAAGGTACTAACACTGAGTTGCGATAGATTCAGAAGTAATAGTGATATATTATCCTAAAAGATAGGATCTAATCGCTATAGTACCGCACTGAGTTGTGTTCTGAATACAAACCGCATTGGAATAAAAGATGCGGACAAGTTGGTGAAAGACGATGGGTTGAAGAGAAAAGAGTTTATCAAACTTCCATCGGCGAAGAATTGAGAGGTATTCAAATTCAAGTTTTATCATAGCTTGTAGAGAAGGAATACGCTCTTCCCTAATACGATAGGATTGGAAGGAGTTCATGTACCTAGAGTACAATTCATCCCTACGGTTTTCAGGCATGTTAAATCAAGTACTAATGAGGGATGAAGGAATATTGGATGGATTTTGAGGTCTAGGAGCGGGAGGACGGTTTTGGTGAGACCGACTCGAGGATGACCTAGGGCGTTTGGGAATAGACATGGTTAGGGAAATCGGAAAAGAAATATCACCTGCAATTTAAAAACACATGTATGCACAAAAATCAATCCCAAAACTCAAATGAGTCCTCAATAATTCAAGGTTCTCTAACATAATCCTAATGGGCAAAGTTTTGAAAACTATTTTAAAATAATATCATAATATGTATAGTTTTCATGAAAACAACACAATTAAATCAAAACTATCACTTAATTTTAATTTTTTTTTAAATTCGAAATTTTAATTTTGAAAAATTATGTATTTTTGATGAAATTCGTTGTAGAAATTAGTTTAGAATCATCATATAACCAATGCCCGATAATTATTTCAAACTAGAACTAGTCTAAACTAGTCCTAAGTTCAAAAATTAATAAAATAGAGTTTTTGTAAAAATACCTTGAAAAATTCGGATTGAGTGGAATGTAGAGATGTTATACGCGGTTTAATGATTGTAGCAGGTTTGTAGGATGAAAAGCTTGAAGAATCTGATGATTTCCTGAAGGTTTTGAGCAAAATGGAGATTTGAGGGAGAGGGGGACGAAAGGCCGTGTGTTTAGTGTTTTAGGTTTTGAGAAAAATGAAGAAGATGAAGCATTTTAACCTAAAACCCGACGGATGCATCGGTGCATGGTCTTATGCATCGATGCATATTCAATGCATGCATCGGTGCATCATGCGGATGCATATTTGCACATTCAAAGGGATGTATCGATGCATTGTTAAGTGCATCGGTGCATTAAGCACAAAAATGTCAAAAGAAAAATCTGTTTCAAACGCTTAAAAATGCTAAATTAATAGGCTCTAGTGGTGTTGGCAACTCATATATCAAAAATTAATTATGTTCAATCTATTAAATTAATCTTTAAACATTATTTGAACATAAAATTAATTTTCACTAAGAATCATAAACTCCCCCCAAACTAATAGCAAGAATGCAATCAAAAATTATTATTATAAGCATTTTTCAGTATTTATTAAAAGTGCTAAATTATTTTAAACACTAAGTGAAGATAGGTCAGTTAAACCTAATTCTCTTCTAAGTGTCCAAAACCTTTCCTTGTCTAAGGGTTTTGTAAAGATATCCGCTAATTGATGCAAAGTATCAACATATTCTAGAACTACATCTTCCTTAGTGACATGGTCTCTAATGAAGTGATGTCTTGTTTAAATATGCTTAGTTCTAGAGTGTTGGATGGGATTTTTAGTGAGACAAATAGCACTAGTATTGTCACACTTGATAGGAATGGTACCTACTTCAATTCCATAATCAAAAAGTTGTTGTTTCATCCATAAAACTTGTGCACAACAACTATCGACTGAAATGTATTCCGCTTCAGTGGTAGATAATGCAACACAATTTTGCTTCTTTGAAAACCAAGAAATCAGAATATTTCCAAGGAATTGACAAGTACCGGAGGTGCTTTTCCTATCTAATTTGCATCCTCCATAATCCGCATTAGAAAAGGCATGCAAGCTAAAGCTAGAGTCTCTAGGATACCAAAGTCCTAAACTAGGAGTTTCCTTAAGGTATCTAAAGATTCTCTTAACAGCTAGTAAATGTGATTCCTTAGGATATGATTGAAATCTAGCACATAAGCCAATCATTGACCTATATAATTTAACATCTACACATTTACCTCCTTCATCTAAGTCAAGCTTTGTTGAAGAGCTCATTGGAGTGTCATGAGGTTTCCCATTTTCCAGTCCAAACTTCTTGAGCATATCTTTGACGTACTTAGCTTGATTAATGAAGATGCCATCTTTTCTTTACTTGATTTGGAGTCCCAAGAAAAATTAGAGCTCCCCCATCATGCTCATCTCAAACTCATTTTGCATTAGCTTAGAAAATTATTGGCAAAGAACATCATTAGTAGAACCAAATATTATATCATCAACATAAATTTTAACTACTAATAAATCTTTACCTTTATGCTTTAAAAACAATGTAATGTCAACCTTTCCTTTTGAAAAACCTTTTTCAATTAAAAAATTTGACAATCTTTCATACCAAGCTCTAGGAGATTGTTTTAAACCATAAAGAGCTTTTTTCAATTTAAGAACATGATCTGGAAATTTTGAATCTTCAAAACCTGGAGGTTGTTCCACATACACTTCTTCTTTTATAAAACCATTTAAAAATGCACTTTTAACATCCATTTGATATAATTTAAATTCATGAAAACATGCAAATGCTAATAACATTCTAATTGCTTCCATCCTAGCTACGGGAGCGTATGTTTCATCATAGTCTATGCCCTCTTCTTGAGTATACCCTTGAGCAACAAGTCTAGCCTTGTTTCTCACTATATTACCACTATCATCAAGCTTATTCCTAAATACCCATCTAGTACCTACAGTAGATTTATTACTAGGCCTTTCAACTAATGTCCATACTTTACTTCTCTCAAATTGATTTAACTCTTCTTGCATAGCCATAATCCAATGTTCATCATTTAATGCTTCTTTAATATTCTTAGGCTCTATGCATGAGATAAATGCAACATAATTACAAATATTTCTAAGAGAAGATCGAGTTGTTACCCCTTTTGATGGATCACCTATAATTTCACCATCCTTGACATAGTTGTTCTCTCTTGGATAAGATACTTCCCTTTCTTCAATGGTTGGATTCTCAAGAGGATCATGAGTTTCCTCATTTTTCGTTTCTTCCTTTGATGATGGTTCTCCAACTTCATGTATAACGTCATTTGTATTTATAACACCTACATCATCATTCACACAAGAATCCTTCCTCGGAAGGGGATTATCATCGAAAACAACATGTATAGACTCTTCTACAACTAAAGTTCTTTTATTAAATACACGATAGGCTTTAGAATTTAAGGAATAACCCAGAAAAATTCCTTCATCACTTTTAGCATCAAATTTGCCAAGGTTTTCTTTACCGTTGTTTAAAACAAAACATTTACATCCAAAAGGGTGAAAATAACTAATGTTAGGCTTTTTATTTTTGAAAATTTCATATGGAGTTTTCTTTAAAATTGGCCTAATCATTACTCGATTTACAACATAACAAGTGGTATTTGTGGCTTCCGACCAAAAATATTTTGGCAAATTATTTTCACAAAGCATGGTTCTAGCCATTTCTTCTAAAGTTCGATTTTTCCTCTCAACAACTCCATTTTGTTGAGGGGTTCTAGGTGCTGAAAAATTATGACTAATACCATTAGAATTACAAAATTCAATAAATCCAATATTTTCAAATTTAGTGCCATGATCACTCCTAACACTAGTTATAGAGTAACCTTTTTCATTTTGGATTATTTTTGAAAATGTGATAAACTGTTCTAATGCTTCATCTTTAGTACTTAAAAATAGAACCCAAGTATATCTAGAATAGTCATCTACCAAGACAAATGCATATTGTTTTCCACCCAAGCTAGTAGTCCTAGTTGGCCCAAAAACATCTACATGGATCAATTGTAATACTCTACTAGTTGATACGTCATTAATGGATTTAAAAGAAACACGCTTTTGTTTTCCTTTAGCACAAGCATCACAGATTTTATCATTATCAAATTTAAGCTTAGGCAACCCTCGAACTAAATCACCTTGAATTAGCCGTTGGAAAACACTCATACTAGCATGTCCTAGTCTCCTATGCCATAACCAACTATCATTTTCATCTTTAGAAACTAGGCATAAATTAGTCATATCAAAAGAATCTAAATGCACCATGTAACTGTTCCCTATTCTATGACCAACAAGCATAATCCGATTAGATGCAATGTCAATGACTTTACAACCATTAATTTCAAATAAGACATTGAATCCTTTATCGCATAATTGACTAATACTCAATAGATTATGCTTTAATCAATTCACATATAAAAAATTCTTAATTTGTATGGAAGAGGTATTACCTATTGTACCAATACCTTCAATGTGACCTTTTGAATTGTCTCCAAAAGTCACTTCTCCTTCATTTTTGGCGTTAAGCTCAATGAACCGGCTTTTGTCTCCAATCATATGTCTTGAGCATCCACTATCAAGGTACCATGAATTTGAATTTGTTTCCCGTGCCTTGTAACAATGCTCATTTCCCTACAAACATAGATTAACTTTTGATTTTTGGTACCCAAATTCTTTTGGGTCTATATTCATTAGTTTCCAAAATCCTAGTCCCCTTAGGTATCCATTTGTGTAGGATATTTTTATCTTTAGTAGTAATGAGTTCTTTAGGAACCCACATACTTCTAACGATTTTTCCATTAGAGGTTCTTTGGGGACCTCTATGATTGTAGTTTCTAAAACTTTTTCTAACAAAGTTGGATTTTGAATTTCCACCTTTTTCAAAATGTTTTGTTCCAACTTTATCAAAAGAAGTTTTAAGGTCATCAATTTTCTTTTGATGATCATCATTGATCTTTGAAAGTAAATTTTGCAAATCTAAAATTTTCTTTTCAAACTCTTCTAGTTTGATTTGCAAATCTTTGATTTTACTTTCAAGATCGTTGTTGGTTTTGGATATGAGTTTGTTTTCATTTTTCAATTTTGAAACATCGTTTTTATATTTTAAAAATAATTTCTCATAATCCGAAGCCAACCCATTTTATTCCTCTAATAACTCATCATAGGATAAATCATCAAAATCGGATGAGTTAGAGGTTACCTTAGAATCTTCCCCAAATGCCATCAAGAACAAGTTAGCTACTTCTTGTTCCTCTTCATCGAAACTTTCTTCATCGCTCCATGTAGCCACATGAGCCTTGTGCTTATTCTTTGATTGACCCTTTTTCTTCAATTGTGGGCAATCATATTTAACATGCCCTGGCTTTTTGCATTCGTAGCAAATGATTGGGTCCTTCTCTTTCGGTTCATTTTTTAGGCCTTCATTTCGTTTGAATTTTCTTCCTCGATAAGGTCTCATCATTTTTCTGAACCGTTTGGCAACCAATGTCATTTCCTCGTCATCGTCATCGTTATTCGAATCACTCTCATCTTTTGTGGATTTGAGAGCAACTCCAATGTTTTTCTTCTTCTCCTTCTCCTTTGGTGTCTCGTCAATTTTGTCGAGGTCCACCTCATCTTCGAGCATCATTTCATGAGTGAGGAGTGACCCAATTAGCTCTTCAAGAGTTAAGGACGTTAAGTCCTTAGACTCGATGATTGTCGTCTTCTTTGATTGCCACGATTTTGGGAGGCAGTAAACTAACTTCCTCACAAGCTTTTCATTTGAAATGATCTCTCCATATGATTTGAGACCATTGACAATCGTTGAAAATCTGTCCGTCATAGCTTTGATATCTTCATTTGGTTTCATCCTGAAATTTTCATAGCTATGCGTTAGAATACTAATTTTAGATTTCTTTACCTCATCAGTACCTTCATGAGTGACTTGAAGTTTGTCCCATATTTCTTTGGCGGTTGTACACGATGAAACTCTTCCGTATTCATCTGGTCCAAGAGCACAAAAAATGATATGGATGGCTTTGGAGTTGATCTGGAACATTCTTGTCTCTCCTTCACTCCACAACCTTGGATGAGTTAGAGGTTTGATGTATCCCTCTTCTACAGCATTCCATGCTCCCATGTCACTTGCTTGAATGAATTACATCATTCTATTCTTCCAATAGGCATAGTTAGCTCCATTGAAGAAAGGAGGCTTGTTGACGGGCATCGAATCGAGACCGGAGTCGAAGTTTGAATCGGAGGCCATTGATGACTTTGATAATCGATATAACTCTTCCCAAATCGACTCAAGAGGCGATTAAACCTTCAAATGAGTTAAGCTCTGATACCAATTGTTGAGTTAATCGATCGATGGAATTAGCCAAGAGGGGGGTGAATTGGCAATTAAAAATTTGGTGGAAGCTTTTGCAGAAAATTGAAAAGATTTGCACAGCAATTTAGAGTGGTTCAATTTTCTCAATCAAAGTCTACGTCCACTACCTTAGCTATCCACACTAAGGATTTTCCAACAAATTCACTAATTTGTTCTTTCTTTTGAGGCCAAAGAGATAACCTTACAATACCCTCAAGAATATACCCCAATTCTTGAGAACACTCTTTTCCCAAAGAGAAGATTACAAATTTGCAAACTTACAAGGAAAACCTCACAAGGTAAGATGTTTGCACAATTCTAGAACAAGAAAAGAACACTCAAAGATAATTACAAATGAGCACAAATGGTGTTCTTGAAAGTAAAATGAATATTGAAAGGAAAATTGGCTTGATTTGCACAAACTTGGTGTTTGATGCTTTCTCTCTTGTTTCTCTATGATTTCTTCTTGATCAATGGCTCCAGAACTTGTTTAAATACTCCTTGAATCAATTCTGAACGTTGGTGATAGATAGTGGAGATAATAGAGTCGTTATTGTGTGAAAACAATTAATTTTCTGGGTGGAGCGTCTCATGCATCGATGCATGATGAAGGATGCATCGGTGCATCAGTGCAAAATTCAAATATTTTGACCGTTGGAACACTTGATGCATCGGTGCACTAAGGATGCATCGATGCATAAAATGCATTCGATGTTTGAAAAATAGCCTGATGCATCGATGCATGGAGAATGCATCGGTGCATGCCTTTGAAAAATTGATTTAAGGCTTGATTTTGGTTCAAAATACTTTGTGAAAATTGTTTCAAAAATAGTTTAAGTACAAATCACAATTTTTACACATTTAGTAAGGATTAAAATTGATCTTGAAAAACTTGGAGTAATAATTTGATATTCGGTTAATTGAATCGAATATAAAATTGTAAAATCATTTGTAAAATCTTAAAATTTATTTAACTTAATTTGTTATATTGAAATATCAAAAATGTTTTCAACAAAAACAATGAAAGTTATTTGCTAGAAATTTTTGTTTGAACTGAAAGAAAGAAAGAAAAATAAGTGTATTGTTCATTGTTCGAATGGCAAAAAAAAACATCCCCTCCTTGTTTGAACAGTAAAAAAAAGAAAAAAAATAGTCCTTGATTCGAATATATTATCCTTTGGTTATTTCGTTTTCTTCCTTGCGCTTCATTTTGATTTGTGGTTTAATACGAATTTTTCAATGTTCTTAGTTTTAGTAAAAATTAACCCTTTCTTTCAGCCTATTTCCCTACCCTAAACATTAGCCAAGTTACAACCTAAATAAAAGACCTCTTTACTTTTGCATTGAATTCATTTTTAAGTAGTGGATATTAGATTAAATTACAAGCCTATGGTTGTTCTTTAACTTTGCTTTGGTTTGAGTGTTTCTTGTCCTTAAACACTTAAAGTGAATGAGCGAAACCTTTGTGAGGCAATCAAGTTGTGCATCATGAGATTAACTTGCTAATTCGACTGTTTAACTTCGATTATCTGTTAGCTTAATCACTTACTTGAAATGCTTTCTAATTTTTATTCTTTGTTTTATTGAGATTTGTTGGAGCAATTGGATTGTGAAATGAGTTAGGGAATGGCAACATATATTTTATACATGTTAATTGAGAAATGTTTGAGGAAAAGAATTGGATAAGTGAGGGGGAATTTGATTGAGGTTTATTTTGTGCAACTTTTCTTGTTTAATTACTAACTATTTATTCATGTTTTCTATCGAATTGGGTGCTTTTACATGTTTTTTTGTACAGGATGATAGTTTCTGGAAAATGTGCTAAAAAGGCCCTACACTTTTTTTTTGGAACGAAGATTGGAATAGTGGGCATAAAATTATGCATGAAATACTAACGTGGCAGTGAGTCAACATCCAATCAGCAAGCTTCTAGAACACGTGTGGACAGCTGAGCAATTCAGATTCAATAAATTAGATTTATTTTTTAGAATTAAATTCAAACATTTTTAGGATTTATCTTTTGTAATTTATTTAATTTATTTTCAATATTTAGGGTTTTATAAGGCTATAAATACCCATCTCGAGTAAATCATTTTCATCATTCAATATCTCGAATCATCCGAATTCTCTTGTTCTTTCTTTCTTTTTAGTGTTATTAAATTTCTTTTATTACTTTCTGTGTTATTTTTCTTTTAATGTTTTTATTTTTAAAATGCTAAGTATGACTTTTGTCATGCTTAGCTAATTTTTCTTTTAGCCACGGGTAAAAACGATGACTCAATTATGATGAGAGAATTGAATGGCACTTCAATAACTTCGGAAATTTTCTCTCATTCTTTGTGCTTATTTTTATAAAATCAAAACACTTTTTTAAAACTAAAGACTGATTTCGCCCTTGATTATTTTCGCGATTATATATGTGGGAGGAAGGATCGTCTCAAAGCACATTCGACTTCCTATGAACACAATTTAACAAGATTGCATTGTTAAGTAGGAATTGAGATGGGGGAAGTAATTATTGAAATATCTTGTCTGAGTTGGTTGCAAATGCACTTGGATCTTGATCATTATCAAGGCCGCCTTTGTTTGATTAATTTTCAAAATTGAAATCGAAGATTGACTTGGGTATTCGGTGTACAACTTAGTCATGTGGATTCGACGTAAATCCCGAATGGTAAATTCGTTTCTATGATCCAAAGAATTTGAGTCAGAACTATTATCCAAGGCTGCCCAAACCAACTAAATTTTTAGATTTTATTTTATTTTATTTACCTTTCTTTATTTTCTTTAATTATTTTTCTTCTTTAATTTCTTTACAATCTTTCTTTCAATTTTTTTTAATTCTCAAACCATCAAATTCCCCTGTTATTTACTTTCCATGCAAATCACGCCTAGGCCATAATCAACGACGAAGAATTTCATCGGTCTCCTTAGTCCTTGTGAGATCGATCCAACTTCTCCTATATTATTCAATTTAATTTCCTTTATTTAGTTTTATTTTTATTCGTGAAGGAAGGAAATTATTTGACGTGAAAAACGACACACGTCATGATGATAGGTGAAGATTAGTAATAGTTTGTGATATCAGCAGTTGTGCTAATATGCATTGATCATCTCGTTATTGTATCATGGGAGAGACGACCAAAGATCTTGAGCACCAGGGAGTGGCTGAAAATTTGCCTTAAGGAAACTGCGTAATTGCAGGCTTCAACTTATTTCTATTTATATATTTATGGTTTTCTATTAAGATTATTTAATCGAATATTTTCCATGTTATTAATTGTGTTTGTTTTATTCTTGATTCATGTACACGAATTTTACAACTAGATCTTGCCAAGGAATTAAATGTCATTTGTCGTGACTTGTATGAATCACCATGGAAGCAAATTGTGGATATGTAAAATATTTGATTTTATTATTGTTTTATCATCTCAAATTTCTATACATCTAACAAACTTAAGACATATACTATCTTCTACCTTTCAGAAAAATTGGAGACGATTCAGAAATCTTGAAAAAATTGAGATAAGCAAAGAAATTCATTTTTGGGATATATCATGTCATTTTAATTGGTATGCTTAATTTCAAAGTTGATAAATCTATTTAATAGAAATTTTCGTTAAAGTAATGTTTCTTAGTAAGCTTGAAACATTGTTTCTATTCGATAATAAAAATTGAAAATAACTGAGATTGGTTTGAATCTGTGCAATGGCACATGAGCGTTTTGCAAATTGTTTTGCAAGCACACGTAGGAACCAACTTGTGTAAATACACAAATGCATGGACATTAGCGCATGATGATTTGCCTTTTCGCAAATAAAAGAATAAATGTGATTCTTGGTTATGGAAAAAAATAAAAAATCCATATGTGGTTATTGCCTATAAATGTAGAGTAATTAAAGAATCAATGTAATTCTTTTCATATCATGGTATTATTGGGGAATATCATTATGGTAACATTTTCCCATAAAAGTTCATGTGAGCATTAATCATTATATTGTTCATGATATTATTGTTATGGTATTATTACCATATAACCGTTTGTGTGTTAATATAGAATATTAAATATGGCATGAATAAAGAATCCTATAGTATTTATAATTATTATTAAATCTTTTAATAAATAATACAAACGGATTTAAAGTTTAATCCAAGGGTTTTGATTATTGGGTTGGTAAAATTAAAGGATTAATTCCTTTTGATTTTTTGTTTGTTAAACAGAATCGAGTTGTTGTGATATATATGTTTCGGATTTTAGTGTTACAAATCTCGTTGGTTAACAGAATATAAAAGAAATAAATCATTGGATTTATTTCATCGTTAGAATCTTGCGTTGATTCTAACTTTGTAAGGAAAATAGATTGTTGAATTTATTTCCTTCAGAATATTAAATGATTCTAACTTGGTAAATAAAATAAATTTTTGAATTTATTTCTTTGGAAATCTTGAATGACTTTAACTTTGTAAGAAAAATAAATTCTACAAATTATTTTCTTAAGAATCGTGGGTGATTCTATGCTTTAAAAATAAACAAAATGTTCATATTTTTTTTGAGAATCTTAAATGATTCTATTTTGTAAAAAGTTAATACATTGTTAAATTTATTTTCTTAAGAATCTTAAATGTTCTATTTTGTTAAATGAAATAAATTGTTAAATTTAATTTTTTTGGGAATCCTAAATAAAAAATAAATTGTTGAATTTATTTTCTTATATCTATTTTTAAAAGGAAATAAATCGTTGGATTTATTTTTTTTGTTTTGTAAAAGGAAATAAATTGTTGAATAATTTTTATTTTCCTATTTTGTAAAAGGAAATAAATTGTTGAATTTATTTTCCTGAGAGTCTCACATGATTCTAATATGTAAAAAGAAATAAAGTGTATAATTTTTTTTGTTTTGTAAAAGGAAATAAATCGATAAATTTATTTTCCTAAGAATCTAGTATGATTATTATATGTAAAAGAAATAAATCGTTGGATTTATTTTCCTATTTTGAAAAAGTAAATAAATCATATAATTTAGTTTACTGGTTTGTAAAAGAAAATAAATCGTTGGATTTATTTTTCTATATTGTAAAAAGGAAATAAATCTTTGGATTTAGTTTCCTATTTTGTAAAAGAAAATAAAATAAAACAAAAAAATCATTTGATTTATTTTCTTGTTCTGTAAAAGGATGATTTATTTCCTCATTTTGTAAAAGGAAATAAATCATTTGGATTTATTTTTCTGTTTTGTAAACGGAAATAAATCGTTGGATTTATCATTCTGTTTTATAAAAGAAAATAAATCGTTAGATTTATCTTTTTGTTTTGTAAAAGAAAATAAATCGTTGAATTTATATTTATGTTTTGTAAAAGGAAATAAATTGTTGAATTTTTTATTTTTCCTATTTTATAATAGGAAATAAATCATTGGATTTAGTTTTTTAGAAATCTTGTATGATTATGGTTTGTAAAAGGAAATAAATTGTTGGATTTATTTTCATGATTTGTAAAAGAACATAAATTGGTAAATTGAATTTATTTTCTTAGGAATTAAGTACAATTATATTTTGAAAGAAAAAAATACACCATTAAATTTATTTCTTTAAAATCTCGATATGTTCGTAAAGTGGGATCCTGAACGTAAAAGGAAATAAATCGCAGTGGAAACGTGATGGGCCCATAACCCACAGGTCTAAGGATTGAAACTTGGCTCTGATATCACTAAATGTAACCCCTCAAACTGATGCGGATGGCCTGATCCGATCCAGGGTATCACATTAGATCCACCGGAGTGACCCACCGTAAAAATCTAAGAAAATTTAATTTTTTTTTAAAACATGTAAAATCATAAAAATAATTTATATAAACAAAAGAAAAATTTACCAGTATTCAAAAATAAAACAAATTTCAGACTCATATGTAAAACAAATTACAACCTACATGCCCCCTAAACACATGCACTATACTTCGCAAGCAACGTCGGTAGAACTCCCTTACTGATGTCGGTAGTTGCACTGATTTAATCCTTTTAACCTAAAATGTGAGTAACAGAGTGAGCTTTGTAAGGCTCAGTAATACAGAACTACCAGATGATGCTAAGGAGCAAGCAGATAATAAATAAGCATATGTTTCCTTATTGATTCAGATATCTATTAATTTTTATGCTAAGTTGAGGTCCCAGTGATATTTCAAGTAGTAAAACATAGTAAGGTTTCAGCTCAGAGGAAATGTTTCGGATGACTGGGTTCAAGAGGTTAGAATAGGTTGTCTAGTGTGTTCCTGCAAAATAAGTGAAAATGTAAAGATATTTTTAAAACGTATTTTTCAAAAACCATAGTAAGACCCTCCAACCAAACACAAATATGCAGTTCCCTAGAACTACATCCATAAGAATTTACCCTAGGCTCAAAAGAGCGTAGGTGCCAACCTAAGGGAGCACCTTGGGTCCGTAAGGTCTTACCCTAGCCGAAGCGTGGGTGACCACCTGAGGGGAGTGCCCTCAAGCCTATAAGGACTTACCCAATGCACACAGCATATGAGCCACCCTAAGGGAGTGTCTTAGGGTTCATAATGTCTTACCACTAAGCCCATTAGGCCAGAAAGCCACCCAAGAGTCGCCTTAGGTCCATAAGGAATTATCAGTAGGTATTGAACCTATACAAGGAATTACCAACAGCGACTAAACCTACCAGTGTCTTCATTCATACCAGAGTCTCATAGTAACCCGTATGAAAATAATTTCAGGTAGTAAATAGAGATATCATTAATGTGAGCAGAGATCAGAACATATACCAGAGTTTAACAGAAATCAGAGGTCAGACTGTATTCCAGATAACAAAGTCAAACTTTTAAAATCAGAGAAAACATTCGTATGATCAGGGAACACACTAGAGATTCCATATATTATTCGAAAGTGCTTGATAATTCACGAATATTTAGTATATCGATAGAATTCTGAAAATTAGAATCACTAGCTGACATAATCATCTGTTATTCAGAACATGATTTATCAGGATCATATAGTATTCGAACATTTTTTGGAGGCATTAAGTAATCAGAAAGGTATTCATAATCATTTACATCTTAGTTACTTGTATTTTCAGATTTAACCAGAGTGATTCCATTATATAGGAAAATCATAGGCATTTTGGGCATTAGGTTCTTGGAGAAATCATAGTGATTTGATTTGTAAGGGAGAAACGAAGATTCAAGGAATTTACGATTTGTGTCGATCTATCAGAATATCGAGTTAACTTGAGCTGAACAACTCCCAGAACTAATGCATGTCAACTGGTCAATTCGTTACCCTTCCAGGGTATTCACTCTTTAATACCAACAATTCTTGTCCATATCATCTTCATAATCATCTCTGAATAGATCTTAAAGAGATAAGCATACATTCTAATGGTCTTTATGTCATTTTCATGTTACAACATTATCAGGAAATGTCGACGTAATTGATACATGGTTCATAACCCATAGAGACAATACATCATGTAAGTTCATCAGTGTTTCCAGACTTATCCAAATCACTTACTTAATCCTCAGTCATTGAGGTTACTTAGTTCATTTAGTAGTCAAGTTTATCTTGGACAATTCGGAGTTTCCAAAGTAATTCAGATGTTTTTGAAATTCGGATACATATGGTACTTTCGTTCAGTTCAATTTGGTCATATAATAAAGTTATTTTGGTATTCTAGGTTGATTTAATCATTTCAGAGCTTGAGGGTATTTAGTTTTTCCATGGCTTGGATATACTTTAGGTCATTTACACTTAAGAGGCATTTGGTCATTTTACACTTAAGGGCATTTTGGTTATTTTCCCCATAGGGCTATTTTTGGTAATGTTTTATCCAAATATTCCCATTATTTAACCTTAAAAGAAATTAATCAAAATTTAAGGATCTCGAAGTCAATTCATTTATATTGAATGACCGAACTTATTATTATTATTATTATTTCCGATTGATCTTCCACTTTCTTAAGCGACCCATATAAGTCATATTCGGTTACCAACTTTTTTTATAATATTTGAATCGAGTTTAGGAAGTGATCACTACAAACATGTGACCAATTATACTCATCCATGCATAAATCAATACCAATATGTTCCATAAAGCATTAAACATGTAGTAATGTATTACCTCGATTTCTGTGCCATATTGATCGACCATTTAAACTCCATTCGATCGCCCTCGAACTTGAATTCAACGTCTAATAATTCCTCTTATACACAACAATAGAAATTTAATTAGAAACAAAGCTTATTTGTAGAAAACAGATCAAATCAGGTGGTTAATCAATGAAAAATAGCTTACCGGGTTTGAATTTGGAAAAATGGACCTAAAAACGGACTCAGGACGTCGAAAAACATTAGAATATGTTTACCCGAAAAAAGTCAACGGTGGTCAACGGTCAACGAGTTGACTCGGTCAAAGTCAATGAGTTGACTCAGCCAAGTTGACCCAGCTGATTTGACTCGGTGGCTGGACCAAACCAGGTGAGTCGGGTTGGGGCAAGCGGGTCGGACAGGCAAGTCAGATCGACCCGGTTCTGGAAAATTCCTTGGCCAAAATAAACCCCACGCGCGGGAGGAGGCGTGACGACACGTGACACCGGCAGCGGGTTTGGGGCAGACAGCTGAACACTCATTAGGCAGCTAAACACCAATCAGACCTACAATCAATCCAAAAACATTAACCAACCAAGCTAAAATAATCGAAAAAATTCATAACTTACCCACACAGGCGAAGTAGGGAAATCGACATCATTGACGCTACCAACAAGTCGGGTTTTGAGCGGAACCGGTCAGGGAACATGATGGGAAGGGCAGTGAGACTCAACGGTGGCTGGAACAGCCAGAATCAGGGAGAGAAGCAATAAAGAAGGGGATGTTCGACGGGGCTTTACGGCTTTAATTAGTGTCGATTGACGCTGATTTACACTGCGGGGGTGTTTGGGATAAGGTCACCTGTTATCGACGGTTTGAACGGGGTAGTGGGGAGGTCGAATGGTGGCCAGACAATGAGAGATTGGGGCCTGGCAAGACTTCAATCGGGGGGAAATTTAACCGGGTATTAAAAATGGGAAAATTTGGGTTTAAGTCCTTGGATTTTCCTGCAACTTCCTAAAAAGGCCTATAAATTATGAAATCTTGCATTTTTGTCCCCAATTTTTCCCTTGTTACTACCTTAATTTGATACTTTAAAATTAATAAATTTAGCCCCTAAATTAAGGTATGACAGAATTCTTACCGTAATAATGGGTTTACCTAATCTACTTTTACAAACAAGAAGGAATAAATATTTGATTACCTTCATTGGTGATAGCAAAAAGTATTGCTATATATTTGTTAAAGAGAAAATGTGAAGCTATAGATAAATTGATTCTCTATAAATTCAAAGTTGAAACCCAACATAATAAAATCATTAAGATGGTAAGAAGTGATAATGGTAGTGAATAAATTGAACCATTAATTGGTTAATACTGTACACAACATGATATTATTCATAAAATGACATGATCACTGGGGTAACAAAGTAGAAGAATTAATTCTGAAAAAGGAAAATGATGAACATAATGCTAAGAAGTTCTAAGTTATCACAGAACATGCAGGGGAAGCTATTTTTCAGCTAATTACCATTTAAATAAGGTTCTCCGAAAAAATTGACAAGATACCATATGAGTTATGGAAATGTGGAAAATATTTCTACAATTACTTAAAAATGTGGGGGTTTCTTGTAAAGATAATGATCTCATTATCAAAGGAAACGAAATCCCAAATCGGTGGATTATATTAGCTATTTAGATTTGACAACTGTCGTTTCGGATGTCAAAATAATTCCTTATTCTCAATCAATAAATTAATGAAATGCGTATCAAGGAGAAGTAAGGGTCGATTCCACAGGGACTTAGAAAATTATAAATTTCTGTCTGAATTATTTATGCCAGGCGTGAAACAGTAAAAATGGGGGGATTTTAGTAAAAGATAATAAAGTGATTAAATAAAAGTAATTAAAGTAAAAATAAGAAGATGAAGATTGTGAATAAATACGGTAAAAGTAGCCTCAAGCTTCGCTTTGATTCAATTTCCTTTAGATCATCGAATAAGATTTTCTCTTCGGGATTCATGTCGGTTACTTTGTCTACAAGGGCTATCCTTGTGACTCTATCTTATATACCGAATACCCAAGGCAATCTTTGATTCCGGCTTCGGTAGTTGATTCTAACAACATCTATTGTCGTAGATCAAATACCGTTTAAGTTCGTGGCGACCGACTCGGATTGTTGTTTCTATAACCGTCAATTCCGATCTCAATTCCCTCTTGGCGAAGCTATCTCATCAAGTGTGTTCCCAGGAAGTCGAATTGCTTTCTATAAGTCGAATCTTCCTCCCACACGTTTAATCGCAACAACCTCTTGACCAAAGTCAATATTTGATTTTGAAAACTGTTTTGATTTTTGAAAAATAAGCGCAGAGATTGAGAGAGATATTCCGAAGATATTAAGGGACCGTTTCAATTCTCCCGTTGGAATTGAATCATCGCGACAGCTCTCGGCTTTTGAAAAGTTTAGCTAAGCATGACAAAAGTCATACTTAGCATAAAAATAAAACTTGAAAATAAAGAAAAAATAAAAAGAACTTGAAAAGGAAAGAGAAAACTTTTATAAAAACTAGAGAGAAAAGAAGAATGTATTCTGAATGATGAGTTTAGGCTTACCCCAAGTGGGTATTTATAGCCTCTCAAAGCCTAAAGGATAAACAAAGAAAATAATAAAATAATACAAAATATAATTGTTTTTAAATTTAAATTCAAACTTAAACTAGTCTCCTAATGCAACTCTGCTCGTCAATCTTCCAGAAGGCGTGCAGACGAAGTCTCCTAGAAACCGCCGCTGACTGGATCTTCTAGAAACTGCCATGTCAGACCGCGTCGTGCCCATGTCTCCAGCCGTGACCAAATAATAAAAAAAATGCAGAATTCGCCCGTTTTATCACTAATTCTGGAAAGTAAGGACCTGCACGAAAATAGACATAACACAACCAAATCAGCAGCAATAACTTCACAAAATCGAAGAAATAACAAACAGATATTAACGATTCAGAACACTCATCAAGATTATAGCAAGACACATTGACATCTTGTGTATGGATCAATGAATCCCGAGATTATCAAGAACACGATAACGAAATCAAAGAATATCTCATTCTTTGAAAATATATTCCCTTATATAACTAAGGAAGATGAATGAAGACTATTAATAAAGATAAGTCTAGATGTTCAACTAAAGGTTGAAACAAAGATATTGTCATTATGACAAACCTCTTGAAAGCAATTATGAGAGAACTAAGATATCTCAAATATGCTAAAAAGTATGGATTGTATTATCCCAAGATCATGCTTCCCTAGAAGGATACTTTGATGCCAGTTGAATATATGATATTCAAGATATCAAAGGCATAAGTAATTATGCTTCACAATGGGAAGAGGAGTCATGTCATAAAAATTCTCAAAAAAACGATTATAACCAAATCCAAAATGGAATAAGCATTTTTAGCTATAAATAAGTATAGAGAATAAGTTGAATGACTTTAGAATTTCTTGGTGGATATTCTTGAATGGCCAAATTTTGTGCCCACAATATTCATATATTGATAGAGCATATAACTTTATGCATAATGGTAATTTGAGATATATGCATCATCGACATAATACCATTAGACAATTGATCTCAAATGGAATTATTTCTATTGATTTTATAAGTTCAAAGGATAACTTTGCGGATCCACTACCCGAATGGTTAAAATCGATATCAAGTTGAGAAAATATTTAAAGGACTGAGACCAAAGCCCATGGAAAATTGAAGGTGTTATGTGAAGGAAAACCCTACCTAATTAAATGGACATCCCAAAATCTAGTTTCAAAAGGACAACCTAAATGCATAAACAATGTGAGATCGTTGTGGGGGTTTCTTATCTCAAGTTCATTCTTATGATGTAAACAATGATCAAATTGGTATAGGTTAAGCAAAGCTTTTTAATGACCATTGTGTGCTTCGATGAGTCGAGAAACATAAGTCACCTATGTGAGAATAAAGTGGGTTCGCTTCAAGGAGATTATTGGGCGTAGTTCTTTCAAACTCTTGCAGAACCAGGCGAAGTCCATGGCTTTAAGGACATCCCTTGAGAACTAAAATTCTTGTCAGGTGGTAGTTGTGTGAAGTGTATCATCATTTACACAAATGACAGAACAGTTCAAGGACAACACGTCAACTGGTCAGCTAGTAAAGTAAATATGATGTCACGAGGGAAGGTTCAAAGGAAGACACCTACCTATCCTATGCAATTATCGATTGTAGAGTCTATCATCACATCGAGTCAAAATGGTTTTGATAAAATGATCAATTTTATTCATATGGGGAATTGTTGGAAAAATCGATAATTTTAGAGCTTTGAATGAGAAATTGATCCAAAAGTTGTTGAGGAAAATGTTAAATCAATTATTGGTTCGTGCATGCGTAGACATGCACAATGTGTGTAACGTTAATGCCTGAACTGGTCAGGCTTTTTGTGGGCTGATGGATATTTTAACCCAAATATGAGATATTTTCCCCAAACAGAGAATATCTTTTCAAAGATGTTTGGAATTAAAATGATAAATATTAAAAGGTTCCTTTAATCAAAACAGTAATTTTGGAAATTTCTTAATTGTGTGATTATCATTAATTCTTCATTAGGTCAAAAATTTCTAATTGTTCACAATGTGAAATCCCTATAAATATTGTGTTAACCTACTAGGTTAAATATAATTTAAAAAACAACAACTCAAAAACCAATTCAAAAGAATTCTTTTCATTAGTTTTTGGTGATTGGTTAAGACAATGAATATTTCGTGATCTCGGTAGTTTTTCTACTATGCGTTGATCATCTCATTGTTGTATTCTGGGAGATAGACGACCAAAGATCTCGAGCACCAAAGAGTGGCCGAAAATATGTCGTAAGGAAACTGCGTAATTGCAGGTCTCAACGTATTTCTCTTCATATATTTATAGTTTTCTATTCAGATTATTTAATCGAATATTTTCCATGTTATTAATTGTATTTGTTTTATTATTAATTCATGTACAAGAATTTTACGACGATACCCTATCGATGAATTGAATTTGCTACGACTTATATGAATCACCATGAAAGTAAATTGTTGATATATAAAATATTTGATTTTATTATTGTTTTATCGTCTCGGATCAACAAAATAATTGTTTCATACAAACCTTTTTCAATTTCTCCTACCATCGAGATTTATTTATCCCTTTTTTCAATAGAAACCAACATAATCATCTTCCTTTCATACTGATCATTTACTAATTGATGTAACTTGACTAAGAATTTCACCATAATTAGGTTTAGGGGTTTCAAGAAAGTTGTAATTAATTAAATTACACAGTGGTTTGAATAATATTGAAAAATAATAGAAAAGTTCAACGCAACAGGCCTGCCCCAATCCAATTAGACCAGATCAGGGTCAGTCAGCTAATGCCGAGTAGCCGTCCATGACAAATTGCTTATTTCATTTGGAATCTGAACTGCCCGGGTTTTTTTATTTAAATAATACGTTTCAAAAAATTACATAGAGAATTATAATCCTAGTTAATTATTACGGAAAGATTACTTTTAAATGCCCCAACTATCACTTTTCTTCTGTTTTAGTCATCTTACTACTTTTTTCAAAATCATGTGTAACATTTAGTTTTGGTTTCATTTTGGTCACCCGCTATTAAAAGTTAACAAGGATGCTAATATGTCACCATAAGATAATGTCACTTCACCTTTAAAAGAATTCACGTTAATAGTGTTTTGTTAAATTCTTAAAGTTGAGTGACCAAAATGAAACAAAAATATAATGCTAAGTATAACTTTGAAAAAAATAAGTGGCCAAAATAGAATAAAAATGATAGTTATATTAAATGTGTAGTTTACCCTAATCATATACCCATTTTTTTATTTAAGAAAGATTTGATTGACTTGTAAGATGTTTAAGGTCTAACTAACAAACTGCATCTCCACTGGGTTAAAATCAGCAAACCTACCATATTGCCTAAACATTCGCCAAATTCACCAGTGAGAAACAACAACAAAAAGTTATTTGAGAGTGAATATTTATATAAAAGATGTGAATATATAAAATTTAAAGGAAACGGGAAAATTATTAATAAAATATAATAAAATATTTAAATTACATGAGAGTGTGAATTTTCCATGGCAACCTCCTCGTTAGATTCGTCCCAAAAGATGTAGAGATTATGTGCTACTTTTTAAAATGAGGCTTTTAAAATATTTTATGATAAAACAAATTATAAAACGAGACCCCTAAAATATTTTTTTTTCATGTTAGAAATCATGATTTTAGTAGGTTTTTTTTTTTAAAATGACTACAATTCATTTATTGTTGGTGTTTTTTATGAAGAAATGATTATAAATCATTTATTGAGAAAATAAAAGAGAAAATTAAAAGGTTTTTCTTCTAAATTTTGTCATGAAAATTAATAAAGGAATTATAACAACTTTTTTTTGGATAAATATTTTTTTATTACCAGATTTTTTTAAAGTGTGGGATCTCTAAAATTTTGTGATATATCTTGCACATGTAATAGAACAAGCCTGCTCCTCGTTTATCCCTCGAGCCATCCCGACCCGAGCAGAACTAACTAAGCTAAAGCTGTGGTCGTACATGGTCCGCGGAAAGTGGACATAGTTGCAAATTTTGTACTACTGCACTTACTGCCATATAAAAGAACATAAAAAAGGAGAAAAAGGAAATCCGAAAAAAATAATAATGACTTAGATTCTAACTGTTTTGTACGAACAACTACAACAACAATATTGGTATTAGAGTTGTTCATAGACAGATAATCATTCTCTTTAATCTAAATGGTCGGTTAAATGTTATAATAGTTATGAGATTTTTTTATCGTAATCTAATTATTAAGAAACGATTAATCACTAACTGTTAATTATTATTAACGATTCAGTTATGACTTAACCTACTATTAATCTATTACAATTATTTATCAAAATTTTTCATAATACTTACACCGATGTAAGTAAATAAAATAATAAAGTGTAATACTTAACGCATACTTATATTGGTGTAATTATGTACATCTTTAAATATCTTAGTACCTAAAAATAAACACATAATTATATTATTGTAAGAATATTTCTATACTTTAAAAGAAATAAAAATTAAAAATGATATATATTAAATTATTTGTATAAAAATTTTATTAAATATATATATAAATTATAAATAATAAAAAAATTATTTTAAGTTATTTGTGTAAAAACATAATAAATTAGAAATATAATTGTAAATTTAATTTCTTAATGGTTAACTGTTTATCAAAACTTGTGACCGTAACTTTAATTATTAATCATCATTTTTAGTTGTTCGGTTAATCGAAATTGTTTAATATTAATAATTCGATTAATTAACTTGTTAAATGTAATGGTTACACAGGATTTTTTTTTTGGAACACCCCTCATCAGTACAAACTCTTTTATTCCAGAGTTCTCTTGTTTTCCGGGAAAATCTGGGATAATGTCCCTCCAACTCTAGACCTTCCAGCTTCTGATATCGTCCCAATTATAAATTGAACACCCTTTATCAGAATCTTCCCCTTCCTAAAAAATGCTATGTTCCTTGTCGGTACACCGAGCAAAAAGCCATGGAAACTCGCCTTCTTCCACTGTTTCCGATTTGAGGGGGGAAAAAACACACTTTGGGTTGGTGAAAAGAAAAAGCAATGGAAAATTATATTATCCACAAAGCATCTTCCATTTGGTTTTGTTATTTGAACTTTATTCCTCACAATCAAAATTCAAAGAAAATTAAAAAAAAAAAAAAGCAAAATCCAAATACAAACACTTTTATCCTACAGCTCCAAAAAACTAAAAATCTACCCTTTCTTATTTACAGAGAACCGTATGGAATTTGTTGAGGGAGCCTG
The DNA here is from genome assembly GCF_006381635.1 of Hibiscus syriacus. Lineage (NCBI taxonomy): Eukaryota > Viridiplantae > Streptophyta > Magnoliopsida > Malvales > Malvaceae > Hibiscus > Hibiscus syriacus. Next base: position 5,205,508 of record NW_024062743.1, on the reverse strand, counting down.
AACCGGACCTGAGAAGCCGGCGAGCGAACCGCCACACCGTGCCAGCAAATCCCACCCTTGCACATCTCGTGACCGTGGACGGAAGGGGATTGATCACGGGAAATGGCGTAGGTGACTTTACGAGTGACGTCCCACGTGATTGTTCCGACTAAGATCAAACCAACCACCGCGCTCGACGCAATCAGCACAAATCCGCCGCCGAAGCTCCGCCCGCATACTAAACCATAGGCCTTTATCCCCACTATCACCGCCACGTAGATCATCATCAAATTCCCAATCACGGCATCCGATATCGCCATGTAACTCGGTTACAATAGCTGAAACAGATGCTGGAGGAGGGGGAGGCTGGTGAAGATAAAAGAAAATGAATCGGTGGAATGAGTGAGGATTTAAACGAGTTGAATGAGTAGGGTAGGGGAACTCGGGTTCGAGTTTAACCTTTTTTATGGGGATAAATAATACAATATATTTCTTAAGAAAATATGAAATTAGAATTTAGAGCTTATCTTTTATCAGTGTCTCATTTTCCTTGGGAGAGCGAAAGTGGAAAATGGTATCAAGTTTTTGTCACACGTCACCACCTGATTCTTTCTTCCAATAAAATTACGCCACGTTTCCGTTATTTGCTTTTGCCAATTCGATATTAGAAGAATGATAATATTAATTTTATTCATCACAATATTTATACTTCTAATTTGTAAAAATTACTTATTATTTTTTATTAATTGAGTTGTAATGGATAGTGTAGTTATATTTGATGGATTGATTAAATATTTTATTTTTTATATTAGTTTAGGTTAGAAGTCTAAATTTACTAGAAATATTTCTTTCTAAAGTTTTTTTAACAATTTAAGTAGAATTAGGATTAAATTTAGAATTTGTGAAAAAATAAAATATTATAAAAAATAAAATTTATGAAATAAATTTTTTTGATATCGTGTGTTTTCTACATTACCGTTATTGGCGATGGGGTAAATAAGTCATCAATTTTGATGAAGTTCGTGATTTGAGCCACGTTGGCAAAATTAAAATTTTGTATTTTGAGTTTAAAAAGTGGCACGAATATGATAAATGAATTATTGTTATTTTTTTTAAAATTTAGGTTCGAGCATCATTGATTTCAGGGATTTTAACGTTCAATGTATAAAGGTTGGAAATTATCGTTGAACAAATATTATCTTATATTTATTTTAGATTAATAAAAAAATATTAAAAGGGTGAAATGGTGGTAATATAATTATGCGAGAAATTTGAGGGACGACCGAGTCCCAAAGCGAAGGAAATGTTTGTGTTGTTGCTTAAAGTCTATTTAATTAGGTGTGGGGATGGGGAAGTATTTAAGTTTTGAAGTTGATCCATCATTGTTGTGGTAGACATTTTATTTTACCAATATCGTGTTCTTTATTTTTTTCTTAATTTGTTTATAGAATTTTATAAATGGATAAATCTTAGTATTAGTCACTAAACTTTTAGATGTTATCTTATTTTTCTAATTGAATTATCAAAAACTTATCGAGTGGTCTTAATAGTAAAAGAAAATATTATTCTTTCTAAAAGTCTTAGATTTGAACAACTGTGTTTGTAGGGTGTGTATATATTGTTAAATAATTAATAAAATTCTAAATAAATACTATATTGAAATAACCTCAAACTATTTAAAAAAGTAATTGAATTATCAAAAGTTTTAATTATAGCATACAATATTCAAAATTAAATTTTTATTTATTGAACCATTAAATCAGTAACGTTAGAATCATATGACATTTTTGCACTTATGTGAAAAGTAAATTTTGTTTGATATGATATTTTCTTTATTTTTTTTATTCTTTTCATCAAAATTATTTTTTTAACTTTACTTTTTATAAAGAAATTGTTGCTCTTTGAGTCTTTTGTGATCACCGTAGATACGCTAAATTTGCATCATCATCCTCTACTATTATATTGATTTAGATATTTTAAAAATAATTTTAATATTCATGACATTAAACGTAAAATAATAATAATAATAATAATCATTTTTTGGAAGTTGGGCCTTTGACAAATTTGACAGGTTTGGAATGCTTGTCCGAAAATTCGATGATAAGCAGTATTCTTTCAAGAATATGAATGACATATCTAAAAATTAGTCTCATCAAGATAGAGATCAAAGCTTTAGAATGTCAAAACTTTTGTTGGATCCTTATTGATATGGAATAGGTTTCATGAAACATCAAATTAAAAATAAAGAAAAATGAAAAAATAAATATTTTAATATCAATTTTGTCACCAACAACAACAAGGTGAAATCAAATAATAGCAACGATGGGAGGAGTTTAGGGTTTTTGTAAAAACAAAAAGGTCAAAGGAAAAATCACGTCATGAGAACGTTAATGATTTATCCATCAAATGTCCATAAAAACCAATTCAAAAGGTTTAGTGATATAATTAAAGTTATTTATAATGTGTTGATTAAAATAAGATAATATCTAGTGATTAATTGTATAGTTCACCATTTATTAAATATATTTAGATTTTACATATAGATTGGATATTGTCACATTCTAATAAATGAAAATATTTATGTCATATATTAAAAAATCAATTAATGAATCCATCAATTGAGTTTAGTGATAAAAGAAAATGTTGGTCTCTTTGGATTAAGAAATTGTAGAGTATATGTATGTTGTCAATTGATTATAACAATTCTGAACAAATAATATCTTATAAACATCTCAAACTATTAAAATAACTAATTAATAAATTCTCATGAGTGGTAAACAGTTTGCATATAAGTTCATTATTGATGTATTTGAGTTCCAAGTAATATTTTTTATTTGTTTAATGTGAAAAGTATTATTATGTAAAAGTACGAAAAATACTATTATAAGAATATTTATTATTTTTATAAATATTTTAGGTATTTCTTAATTAAGTTGATGTTAAATTGACTTTTGATACCATCTTATTTAAGAGCTTAATATATGACATTGGACCAATAAATCATATTTAAATATCAATTTCAACCAAAAGAATTAAATTTAAATACCTAATTGAATAAATAAATCTTGATATCAAATTAAACTTGAAGCAAAATTCAGTATACCGAAATATATTTATCTTTTTTCTAATAATAAAAAATAAACCCAAGTTTATAGTGGTTAAATTTGTGTTAATGTGCAATGAATTAAACCATGGTTAAAAATTATTGTGTCGTCCTCCTCGAAAGCCAGTAAAGGCAACCAACACTTTGGATAAATTGAGGTCCATGCATTTCTTATGTTCATGAACTAAAATTAATGCTTCCAACTCCGATAACAGACTTTCACTCCTTGTGTTAATCATCAACTTGACACACTTTGAATCCCGTACATAATGTGTAATATAAAAAAAATTATACCCATTGAGTATAGTTTGATTAATCCTTTTTAAAAGCTGCAATTTGAAATATGTTTAAATATAATTATTTTAAAGAATATTAATTTTTTCGACGTGTGTTTTGTATGAGTATATATATGCATTTACTTTTTATTTTTAATAATTATTTTTATTTAGTAAAAAGATATTTAAGTATATAAATATAAAATATTTTGATTTTTTTAAAAATAAATCATAATTTGACTAGTTATATGAAAAGTATAACACATTGAGTGGCTTCAGTCGTAAGAGGAAATATTGTTTTTCCTAATGATCTTGAGTTCCAATAATTGTGTCTTTAGGGGTGTGTGACATTGCTAATAATTTAAAAAATGAACAAATACTACATTATAATCATTTTAGACTGTTAAAAAAATAGATAATTATACAATATTAGACTAACAGGCGAGTAAGGGTAAGCAAAACTCGACTCAACTCGAAAAATCGATTTCTTTTTCAATTTTGAGTTACTTGAGTCATAGAGTCAACTCGAATTCGTAGTTCGGTTTTCGAGTTTGAGTCGAGTTGAGATTTCAAAATTTTAAGTTACTCGAAAAAACAAAAATTTGACTATGTATTTTGACAGTTTTACGATTTAGTCCTGTTTTAATTGTTCTTCAATTCCTCCTTCATTTTGAAGTCTATTTTTAACCAAATTTGAACCACATTCTCTTAATCCATCGCAGGTTACATATGTACTTTCAATTGCTCTTTTTGATAACAAGTTTTAGATTTTTTAATTTGATCCCTCAATTTTTCATAATTTTCTCAATCATTCAATTCATCCTTTATTTTAAGTCCGTTTTTACCAAATTTGAACAATATGCTCATATACCACTACAAAATACATATGTAACTTCAATTATTATTATTATTTTTTATTAAAAATGCACTCTTTTTTTATTTAGACCCTTTACATTGCATTTTACTCAATGTGGTCTTTTGACTACAATTGTTTGCAAATTCTTTTTTCTTAGCAATTTCTTGACTCTTTTATTTTCTCATCAATATTTTACCCTCAACATAAGAATAATATAATATTGTGATATATTTATAATTTTAGATTGTATTTAATATATTAAATAATATATAATATGAAAAGGATATATATATATATATATATATATATATATGATTAGAGAAAGTCAAAAAGTTAGGACCAATCCTACCATAATACTATAAATAATTATAATTAAATTAGCATAGAAACTCGATAACTTGTTTAACACCCAAATCCGATCCACCGAAGCCCATTGGGTTTGGATATTACACAGGACCACCAAGGTGGATAACTAAATTTTCCTTTAAAACGTATCATTTCTCATAACATAAATCATTTCATAAGGTAAAATAAAAAATAAAAGCAGTTAGGTTTACAAAACCCGGGGGCTCATAAAATAATCTCCAAACACAAATAAAATTTCAAGATTTATGACTCGATTACACAAGGGTCTATGAAATACATGGCCACTAGGGAAAATCAAGACATACTCTACAACTGCTGATATCTAGAATCCAGCTGTCTGGCGATAAGCTCCCGAAATCTGATATATACTAACTCAAGAACAAAAACAATTTCGAACACTAAGCTACAAGCTTAGTGCCACATAAATGACTCCAATATACTTCATATGTTCATTAGCTTCGAATGCTTAACAATTGAAATCATGATGCAATGAAATGCATCAACACATCATATGAATGCATATTATGGGCGTGCCTCAGCACTGATAAAAAAGTGCATACTCACTAATAATAAAGTGCCTTAGCACTTGCGTGTCTTCGTTTCTCGAGCAAAAACCAAAGGCTAGTCTTATGCCACATAAATTATATTTTTATGCCAATAAATTATAGTTTTATGCCAATAAATTATAGCCTTACCACTTAAAGTCTTATTAGGGAAGTCTCGATACCCTCATAATCCCCTTTCTAAGCTTACAAACTTAATAGAGTTTTCTGCCCAAACTAGGATGATGGTATCGATACTAGGCATGAAAGTATTGGTATTGGCCTTGTGGTATCAATATTGCCCGAGTACCGATACCAAAATCAACTTTGAAATTTTGGAAAATGTCTCAGTATCTATACTTGTATGAGATTATCAATACTCTCCCTTGGGGGTGTCCATACTACCCCGAGTATCTATACCAAAAATGACTTTGATATTTCAAAATAATTCATAGTATCGATACTCCTATGGAGAGTATCGATATTGTACCCCTGGTATTGATACTCCCATGAGTACCGATACCAAAAATGGCTACTGGAATCTATAAAATATCCTCAGTATCGATACCCACCTTGAATTATCGATACTTAATGTATGAGTATCGATACTGCTAGCCTAAAATCCTTCAATTTCAAAGCAATACGAAGGGTTGTATCGGTATTGTTCTTCGAGTATGGATACCCTCGGACTGAGTTACCCTATTTAAGCACGAATATGATTTCCATAAACCCCTTACAAGCCCCCTGAAAGCTACAAAACATTTGTTAAGTTCTATGGGAGTTATTAGTATCATATGGGTCATTTTAACACAACAGAAAGAACAAAATGCATGTTTTTATCAAAACCCACAAAGGCCCATTCTTTTTGCACCCATGGACACAACAAGCAAGAAAGCATAGTTTAATGACCTACATGCGGTAGATGGAAGTTATTTATGTTTTACCTCACAAAAAGTTGATGCAAATGTCCACAAAAAGGTCGCCCTAACATAAGTTTTTCCTTGCCCTTGGAGATCTCCTCCACTAGACAAAGCAATGGAATAGATCAAAAATTCGTTTCAGAACTTAAGAGGAGTTAGAAACATGTTTTCAAATCCTTAAAAATGGATTGGAAACATTCTAGAGTCTTAAAATCGAAAACCCCTTTAAAACTACCATCTTGGCCACCATAATAAAAGCTTGAGCTGGTGAGCTTGAATTGAAGCTCTAGGGGATGGGGTTAACAATCTTACCTTTATAATTTTGAACTAGAACTGAGAAGTAGGAAAACTACCATCTTGGCCACCATAATAAAACCCATAGTGACTCGTTTCCCCTTTCCATTCATGAACCGATATTGATTGAAACAATTCTGATAATACTTACTAATAAGCTTTTCCTCTAATAGTACGTCAGACAATTTGCTATAATTTCGGTGATGACTCTTTTGAACCCAGTCCACCAAACCGACTATTTAAATCTTAGTACCTCTTGTCTCCATCTGAATTCATAGTCAACAGACTTAATGCCTTAAAAAGAATATCTTTCAAAATTCTTAATCGTCAGGAATATAAAGTCTCCCACAATAATACAAACATCCGTTGAACATGACTTCAAAAGTCCTTAATCTCTTCATTTTCTACTTATACAATTCTTATCAAGAAATTTTCATCTTTCCTTTGTATTTCTCTTATCCAATCTAATAAAAAAATCGACTTCATCTTTAATTCAGCCCATAGTGCCATTTTTATTCAACACTAATTGTAGTTCCATAGCTCGCAAAACATCAAAAGGTTTCTGACCAGGTACCTCGGCAACAACATTGGCCTTTCCTGGTAGATAATCAATGATGACATCATAATTCTTTAAAGGTTCTGTCCATCTTTTCTATCTCAGGTTCAACTCTTTTTAAGCCTACAAGTACTTTAGGCTTTTGTAATTAGCACACTTCCTAGGCCGATAGGAGATGTATCAGTAAAAACCACATAATCCTTACCTAACTCAAGTTGTATAAACATTGGTTCCTCTATTAAAATCCTCTTTAGTATTTTAAAACACTCTTAACCCTTTTCCATCAAACAAAAGACACTTCTTTCTTTAAAAACCTGGTTAGCAGAAAAGTTAACGTCGAAAAGTTTTTCATTAACCTTCGATAGTAACCAGCAAGCCCTAAAGAAATCTGAACTTCATGATCATTCTTTGGGAGTTTTCAATCTATTACAACATGAGTTTTTCTTAGGATCTACTATTATATTGTCGAAACGATTTTTTTCTTAAAGGTGAAAAAAGTGAGATTTTGAAAACCACATTAATTTTTAATTTACCTCTTTCAATTGATTTTTAATTTAAAAATAAATGCGATTTAAAAGACCTCTTGTTTCGAAAATTTTTGGATTTCCTTTATGATAAAAAAAATACGGTTCAAAGAGTCGCCACCAATCTTTGATTAGGGTGTGATTGGGCACCCAAAAATGCTTTGTCATTTTAAATAAAAATTAATTTTAATTAAAACAACAAATTGAGGTCTGCGTTACCAAAATCCGAGTTCGGGAGTCGGTTACGTGCAGGGAAGGATTAGCACCCCCACAACGCCCTAAAACGGTACCTAGTCGATTAATTAACGTCTTTGCAATGAACTTTACAAATTCGAATTTATTAATTTTTGATCCCATAAAAAAAATGTAAATTTAAAACATTCAAAACACCCAAACAAATTAAATTAAAATTACCAAGTCATTTTAGAAAGATAAAGAATGTTCGATTATTTACAAATATCGAGACCAGATCTTAAAGATATAATAACCTTTTCTCGATATATTTAAATAAACGAACATTTCTTTTTCTCTCGTTCCCAAATTTTAGGTGACGAATCAATTTTTTTGGTTTCACTTTCGGGATACACTTTTAATTTAAAATCATTAAAAGCGGACCTCAAATCAGTTATGACTGCCCACTTCAACAATTTTAAATTAAAAGGATATTACCCTTAGCTAAATTATGTAATAATGCCCAGTTATGCACATGAGGCTATCATGTAAATTATGCAAAAATGATGTCATGCAAAGATTAATTAAATAAAAATATGTTACATCTAAATCCATTCTTATGAACCACGTAATAGCACATGCACACATACATCATCGTTCAACCTAGGATAAGTATACATCCGAAACGAACATTAACAAACCATACATGCATACACATAAGAAAACTTAAACATGGACTAAACGTAACATGTAGAATCTTGAAGCCCTAATGTCTAAATGACAAAAACTAAATAACATAACATTGGGACTAAAATTAAAACGCATAAAATAAAGATGCAAAATTGGAAACAGGAAAACATGATTTATGGACCAAATGCATGAAACTGAAAAGTTAAATGGCTCAAGCGGTACATAACCACGCGCAAAAGGATCCCTAAACATCCATACGACACCGTTTTAGTAATCTAATATATATAACATTTAGGTCTAAAAAACTTAAACCTAGCTTCATTTGTAACCCTCAGCGCCGCAATGCTCCCTCTTTCTCCATCTTCTCTCGATAGAAACCTAATGGAACGTTTCCCTGCTCACCTAAAAACTCGACCTCCGTGGTCCGACGAAACCCAGACCAAACCTCTAGCCAACAACAGCGTCGCTCTCTCCTTGAACACCATACCCAAACCTCTCATCTCTCTTCAACTTCTCATCCCCTAAACCGAGCATAAACCCTCACTATCGCTTCCTTCTTCTCCCACAACCGAGACTCCAAAAGCCTTAGTCCCCACCGGCCACCACTTAGTACAACTGAAAATGGCTAAACCGACCACCTATGTTCTATGACATCCTAAACGAAACCCTAACCGAAGCAAAATGGCCATCACAAACCTCCATCGCTCAAAGCCCCAACAACGGAAGGAAGTATATCGACGAAGAAGTAAGGTAAAAATTTCATTATAGCTTTCATTTCAATGCAATTTCGTTCTAACATTTTTCATAATACATATTTTTTAGATCATTCCTTCAAACGAAATCTCCTAAATCGCCTCAAGATGCTAAGTTAACAAGCTTCTGCCCTAAGGATGTAACCCTGGAAATGGCCCCAATTTCTAAGGTAAACATACTATTATTCCTTTATATTCTCTATTTTGGTTCTGATTTGAAACATAGCCACACAAGAACATTATGAAAGCAATGAAAATGGAAATTGAAAACGAATACCCTTTTGCTATGTGTTGCTTTCGTTGTTGGATTGTATTCTGTATTTGGTGTTTTTTTTGGCTTGAGAATATGATACTGCTCTTGTGAACTTCCTTTGGTTGGGAGAATAACATAAAACAAACTTGTTTCTATTGCTTTTCAGAAAATCAAATTTTTCTTACACTGTTTTTTTCGTTCTGCTATCTACTTTCTGTCAAGAGAAACGAAGGAGCTCTTTTTTTTTATTTTTTTCTTCCTTTTTTTTCGTTTAAAATGTCTCTGGTTTTTCTGGTGATGGCTATTGGTTTTCTCCTCTGTTTTTGATCTCCCCATGGTTGATAGTTTCTAGTGGTTAAACCCCCTCAAAACTGACCATTTACAGTTTTTTAATTCCCCACTATCTAATTATTCCAACTGCTAAAAACCAACCTGGATCTTTTTCTTTTTCTGCATCAAACTGTTGTCAATTGGTCTTGAGCTGGACCTTCATCCGGTTTGGGCTCATCTGGGCTCTCATTGCTTCGGGTCTAAAACTCGAACGGAGTCCCCGGACAAAACCGAGCATCTACAGCTGCCCCTCTTTGTTCATGGTCGTGTAACGAGAATAGAACAAATATTAAAATATGACCGAGTTTGTCCGGTTCTACAAGCTCCAAAAGATTAAAGCACTCCACTGTTACTTCGGGATAAATGAAACTTGAAAAATCTTCAAATGACGAGCCTGCTCCCTATTCCTTCAGGAAGTAAAGACTCGAACAATCTTCATAAAATGTGTCTGCTCTCTATTCATTCAGAGAGTATAAGACTTGAACAATCTTCAACAAACGTGTCTGCTCCCTATTCGTTCAGGGAGTATAAGACTCGAATAATCTTCAACAAACGGGTCCGCTCCCTATTCCTTTAGAGAGTATAAGACTCGATCTTCAATAAACGTGTTCGCTCCCTATTCCTTCAGAGAGTATAGGACTCAATCTTCAACGAACTTGTCCGCTCCCTATTCATTCAGAGAGTATAGGACTCAATCTTCAACGAACTTGTCCGCTCCCTATTCATTCAGAGAGTATAGGACTCAATCTTCAACGAACTTGTCCACTCCCTATTCATTCAGAGAGTATAGGACTCAATCTTCAACGAACTTGTCCGCTCCCTATTCATTCAGAGAGTACAGGACTCAATCTTCAACGAACGAATTTGCTTCACTACTCTTTCGTGAAGGCTTATAGATGATTTGCTTCAAAGGTCAAACATGAAAATCAAACATTATTCATCATGAATGTATTTGAAAATATTATACTAAAAATTTAGAAGTTGAGAAATTTTTTGAAAATCCATCTCCATCGTGAAAACTTGTCTGGAGCCATTGGATATTTGAATCTGCTTTGACTCAATTTTCGTATAAACATCATTCTTGTCAAAATCTCAAGACCAATTATCTTCATCTCGATGCTTTCATATCTTCAATCTTCAACTATCCCTGGGAAACCTGTAGATATTTAAGCCATCATGCGATTATGAATGCCATGATCCTACTCATGCCTAAAATGTATGCAATTATGCAATTCAATGCGTTTTCTTCTTTGAAGGAACTCTATCTCCTTTTGATCTCGATGGAACTCGGCTTCATCTTGGGCACAGAACGTTTGACCAGTTCACCCCAGTTGACAATCTCAATTCCATATCTCTCGCCTTAACAGAACCTTGACTCTTTCTTTTCTTGAAATCCACCAGTATCCTTGACCAACTTCTTGACAAACAACAATCTCTTAGGGTCATCTTTTAATGGCTGAAATTTTCTACGAACTTCAAGATTTCATTTTCCCGTAACCACACAAGCTCAAATGTTTAAACCATTGTCAACTTCAGAATACCTGCATTTTCCAAAACCTTTTGCACAATAATACAAAATGATCTCATGTACTTCAGGTTAAGCCATATGTTTTAACCTTTCAAAATAAGATGTTTGCAAAAGGGAAATTATCAAGAAAAGACATCTCTTTATTTGTATAAATACAGAGAATTTTAGGCAACTAAATGGCAAACTTTTAACTGGAAACAACAAAAGAACAAAAGAGTAGGCGTCTTCAAATATCAATAATGCAAATGCTTTTGAACTGGCACGCCGTTAGAATGTCTCGAATGTAGCTTCTGTCAAAAAGATTTCCAAAATTATGATGCTTAAGAGTATGAAACTACTTCTAAACTCCCAAATCTCTATCATTGGATGCCCTAAACCAGTATTGAATCTCATGTGCATTCAATTTTTCTTGGTTATTTCAATCGAGACTCATTAATCTTTAGTCTCATCCCTGATCACCAACTGTCATTGTTACTATCCATATCAGGAGCTCTTTCTACTTCCAAAATTAATCCAGAATCTTCCACCATGCACGAATTCTGAATTTCAAATTCAACTCAAGTCGCCCTTTGCGGATTTTCAACTTGAGACCTCCTTTGGTTCCAAGACGCCCTTTTCGGGTTTTCGTCTTGAACCCTCCTTTTATTTCTCTTTTTTTCATTTTTCTCTTTTTATTTTTCTTTCTTTTTTCATTTTTATTTTTTCTCATTTTTTCTTTTCTTCTTTTCTTCTTTTTCTTTTTCTCATTTTCATTATTATTTTTTTCATTTTTCGTTTTTTTTTCTTTTATTTCTTCTTTAAGCGAAATATCTCTTAACAGCATCGGAATTCACTGGATATGGTAATTCTGATCCGTCCATTTCAGTTAGGACTAGAGCTCCCCCTGAAAAGGCCTTCTTGACAACATAAGGTCCTTCCCAATTGGGCATCCATTTTCCTCTAAAATCCTTCTGAATAGGCAAAATCCTTTTAAGCACCAAATCTCCCTCATGGAATTCTCAAAGGCGAACTTTCTTACCATGTGCCCGTATCATACGTTTTTGGTACATCTGACCATGACAATAGCTTTTCAATCTCTTTCTCTCAATCAAATTCAATTGGTCATACCTAGCTTGGACCCATTCTACCTCATTGAGCTTTACCTCTGACAAAATCCGAAGTGAGGGAATTTCCACCTCAATAGGTAAGACAACTTCCATCCCATATACCAGAGAAAACGGAGTTGCCCCAGTTGAAGTCCGTACTGAAGTTCGATAAGCAAACAGAGCAAAGGGTAACTTCTCATGCCAATCCTTATAGGTCTCAGTCATTTTCTCTATGAGCCTTTTGATGTTCTTATTGGTCGCCTCTACTGCCCCATTCATCTTTGGGCGATAAGTGGTGGAATTATGATGCTTTATTTTGAACTGTTTACAGACCGAGTCCATCATCTTATTATTTAAATTCAACGCATTATCGGAGATAATCCTCTCTGGTAAACCATATCTACAAATGATCTCCTTCTTCAAAAATTTGCATATTGTAGACTGGGTAACATTTGCGTAAGAAGCCGCTTCTACCCACTTGGTGAAATAATCTATGGCTACCAAAATGAAGCGATGACCATTTGAAGCTTTGGGCGAAATTTGTCCAATAACATCCATGCCCCACATTGAGAATGGCCACGGCGTTGTCATTACGTGCAACGGATGAGGAGGAGTATGTATCCTATCTCCATAAATCTGACATTTGTGACATTTTCGGGCATAATTGATACAGTCTGTTTCCATAGTTGACCAATAATACCCAAATCTCATAATCTGCCTAGCCATAGCATGCCCATTAGCATGGGTACCACATATTCCCTCATGCACTTCTTCAAGAATCAATTTGGCTTCTTTCGCATCCACACATCTTAACAAGATCTGATCCAGACTTTTCTTGTATAGGGTCTCACCATCAAGCACATACCCTAATGCCATTCTTCTAATGGTTCTCTTATCATTCTCAGTGGCCTGTTCTGGATAACTCTGATACCTTATATATTGCAAGATATCCTAATACCAGGGGTTTCCATCTTCTTCTTCTCCAATATTAAAACAATGGGCTGGATACTCATAAGCTTTCATTTCAATGTGCATCATATTTGAATGCTCGTTCATCTTAAACGCTGCTGCCAGTGTGGCTAAGGCATCTGCCATTTGATTCTCTTCTCTGGGGAGGTAATTGAAAGTTACTTCTTCAAATTCTTTAACAAGCTCCATAACCAACTTACGGTATTCTACAAGCTTGGGATCTTTTGTCTCCCATTCTCCCCTGAGCTGGTATATTACCAAAGCTGAATCCCCATACACTTTAAGCATTTTTACTTTGCGTTCAACAGCAGCTCTAAGACCCAGAACACAAGCTTCATACTCGGCCATATTGTTTGTACAATCAAAATTAAGCCGACTGGTGAAAGGATAATGCTCTCCCTCTGGTGAGACCAAAATTGCCCCGATTCCATGTCCCAAGGCATTTGAAGCACCATCAAAGTTCAACTTCCAATATTTTCTAGTGGATGCCACTGCTTCTTCTACCGAAATAGCCATTAAATCTTCATCTAGGAAATCAAAGCTCAACGACTCATATTATTCCGAAGCCCTGCTTGCAATGAATTCCGCTATAGCACTTCCTTTAATTGCCGTCTGGTTTACATACTGGATGTCAAACTCGGACAATAAGATCTGCCAACGAGCTAATCTTCCAGATAATGCAGGCACACCCATTAGATATTTCAAGGGATCAAGCTTGGATATAAGCCAAGTAGTATGATACAACATATATTGCCTAAGCCTTCGGGTAGCCCATACTAAAGCGCAACATAACTTTTCAACGGGTGAGTATCTTGTCTCACATTCAGTGAACTTCTTACTGAGATAATAGATAGCCCTTTCTTTTTTCTCAGTTTGGTCACGTTGCCCCAGCACACACCCCATTGAATTTTCATAAACTGACAAATAAAGAATCAAGGGTTTGCCTGAGATGGGTGGCGCTAAGATTGGAGTGCTCGACAAATATCTTTTCACTACTTCAAAAGCTCTTTGACAATCCTCACTCCATTCCCCTGAGTTATTCTTGCGAAGAAGGCGAAATATGGGATCACACTTTTCTGTCATCTGTGAAATAAACCGAGCTATATAATTTAATCTCCCCAAAAATCCTCTGACTTCTTTTTGTGTTCGTGGGGGTGGCAAGTTTTGAATAGCCTTTACTTTATCTGGGTCTATTTCAATTCCTTTTCGGCTCACTAAAAATCCCAATAACTTCCCAGATGTTACCCCGAAAGTACATTTATTTGGGTTGAGTTTTAGCTGGCATCTTCTTAGTCTTTTAAAAAGCTTTCTCAAATTCCCGATATGTTCTTCCTCTGTCTTAGCTTTGACAATCATATCATCGACATAAACTTCTATCTCTTTATGCATCATGTCATGAAATAACGTCACCATGGCCCTTTGATATGTTACCCCGGCATTCTTCAATCCAAACGGCATTACTTTATAGCAAAACGTTCCCCACATGGTAACGAACGTCGTTTTTTCCATATCTTCAGGATTCATCTTAATTTGATTATAGCCAGAGAAACCGTCCATAAAAGAGAACAAAGAATTTCCAACAGTATTATCCACTAGCGTGTCTATATGTGGCAAAGAAAAATTATCTTTTGGACTAGCTCGGTTGAGATCCCTGTAGTCGACACACATTCGAACTTTCCCATCCTTCTTCGGTACTGGGATAATATTAGCCACCCATTCAGGATATTTGGCCACTTTAAGAAACCCGGCATCAAATTGTTTCTTCACTTCCTCTTTAATCTTGAGCAGCATCTCGGGTCTCATTCTTCTCAGTTTTTGTTGTACCGGTTTACATTCAGGCTTTATTGGCAGTTTGTGAACAACCAACTCTGTATCTAAACCCGGCATATCTTCGTATGACCAAGCAAACACATTCTTGTATTCTTGAAGCAATTCTATCAAATCATATCGACCTCCAACTGACAGAGTGGTACCAATCTTTATTTCTCTCTTATCCTCATCTGTCCCCAAATTCAAAATCTCAGTAGGCTCTTTATGAGGTAGAATCTGCTTATCTTCATTCTCCACCATTTTCAGCAATTCAGAAGGTAATTCACATCCCTCATCATCATCACAATCTTCGATTTCCCCTTGACATATAGGCCTCTCGAAATCAATCTCCGGGTCAGAGTCATTGGCATTCATATTATTGATATCTGAGCTCCTGAAAAAATAATGAAAGAGAAGATATATATACATATACATATGGGAGGATCTTTCCCATATAAATAAATAAAAAGAAATAAATACATACATATATACAACAAAGAATGAATGAATGAAATGCATGGGAAAATGTTTGCCATTTGGAACTAACAGAATGCATCTTTTATTGAAAGCAAGAAAAAACAAACAGCTTAACCCTTTACATGAAATCACCTATTGCCCCAGGGTATGAACAACAGGGAGAAAGTTCCAGTGCATTACTCTGTAACAGATTTGTAAACTACAGGCAGTTCTTCCGCGGTCCAATTGTTCAACACGAAGCCCGGTGGTGCAGGATAAATGCCCATAGCTCTCATTTCCTCGGTTTCATCATCAGTTATAACATTAATGCCTAAATCTCCCAAGGCATTCTCAACCATCGTCTCAGTGTTCCTTGAATTCCCTTGAAACATATGCCCCCCAGACATGAAAATGCTACTCAACGGCGGGAAGGTCATGGGTTCCCAGCTAAGGTCTTCACCAGCCAATCTGGCCTTTCTGATTTCTTGGCCCTTCTTAATTCCCCTCATCTTATCCCTCGAAGTTGGCTGATATCCCAAACCAAATCGATCTTTTTTAGTAATAGGGCATATGGGATTCACCGGTCCTTGCAACTGTCGGCCTAAACCCTTTCCAACTTTTGCTCCTCTTCCAAGAGTCAATTTAAGTCCCATCTTGGTACAGTTTGACAATCGAGGCTTTGGTATCTTCTTGCCTTCGGCCACAAACGTAGCATTGACAAACTCCAACGATCTGAAAGAACACTCGACGGCTTGCTCATCAACTTCAAATACGGAGCAGTAGTAGAAACAGAAGCAATAATGTCCTTTTCATGATACATACCAACCTTCCATCAATCATAAATTTCAGTCTCTGGTGTAATGTGGACGGAACTGCACCGGCCTGATGAATCCAAGGCCTTCCCAACAAACAATTGTACGTAGGCATAATGTCCATTACGAGAAATTCTACTTCATACGTTGCTGGACCAATATTCAGAGGAACATCAATCTTGCCCAACACTTCTCTTTTAGTCCCATCGAAAGCTCGAACCACACTTTGACAGGTTCATAAGTGTACTATCTAATGGAAGCTTCTTAGAGTCACTAAGGGCATCACATTCAAAGCTGAACCATTATCAACCAAGACCCGGGACAAACACATGCCCTTTACATTTAACTGTAATGTGCAAAGCCTTCTGACTACCCATCATCCCAGAAGGGATTTCATCCTCAGAAAAAGATAAAAAATTATCAGCTTGTATATTGGAAACTAAACGATCCAACTTTTCAATGGGCAACTCTTTCGGAACAAAAGTCTGGTTTAAAACCTTTAATAGAGCATTCCTATGGGCCTCCGAACTCAAAAGTAATGACAAAACAGAAATACAGGCTGGCAACTTGTGTAACTGTTCCACAACACTGTACTCACTGTGTTTCAGAAACTTCAAAAATTCTACCGCTTCACCCTCGGTTACTGGTTCATTGATAACAGGCTTATCCTCTTCTATCTGCACGTCAACCTTTTCCCTTTATCAACTACAACCTCTTCTCAGACTCTTTAGGTGGATTAAGAGAATAACACCTACCGCTTCTAGTAAAGCGTCCCACTCATCTACTTCCTCATTCTCTTTTATTACATCTCCCATCTGGCAATCATATCTCCAAGGCACTTGTATTATCCCGATATGGGAATGGAGATGGAGGTGTAATAACCACTTTCGGGGCTACCTTCTCGGTAACTCGATTTTTGGGAATAATAATTAGGGGACAACTGGCATTGTATACCCCTTTAGACGATCCTTCTGAAGCGCAAACTTCCGCTTCCTCTTCTTCAGCAATCTCTAAAGAAACTCAATTTCTTTACTGTCTATCATGTCTTTACCAAAGATAGGAAGTCAGGACATTGCTGAATATTGTGTCCCTCACTGTTATGATACAGACATACCTCTCCACTGTTAAACTGTTCACCCATCAAACTGGGCTTCAATAATCCTACCTTGACCATCTGGCACCACACCCAACTCATGGGTGATACCACCTCACCAACATTCCTTACAATTTTCTTTCCTTTCTCTTCAGTAATCGCATTAACTCCTGCCCCTGCATGGCTTGGCAACGGATTCTGAGCTATATTTGGCTGCTCACTGTCACCAAAGTTGATGACATTCCTCGTTCTCAAAGCTTTGACAACCTTCTTAAAATCAGTACAATTCTCAATGGAATGCCCAGGGTTCCCTGCATGGTACTCACACTGAACACTAGCATCATACCATTTGGGAAAAGGAGGTTGCATTGGTGTCACGTGATACGGCGAAACCACATGTCGATCATACAAAATCTGAAACAATTCCTTATAAGTCATCGAAATTGGATCAAATTGAGGCCTCTCTCTCCTTTGGTCCCTTACCCCTTGTCTATTATCATTTTGTGTTGATGACCCTGCTCCTTGAGGACGGGAAACAGTGATGTTATTAGAATCGTACTGCCTCACATTACTAACTTCGCCTTCCTTTTTCCTTGTTGGTGGCCTCTTACTAGACTCTCATCCCTCGAGCTTCCCACTCTTAACAGCCATTTCAATCATTTCTCCCGCCGTAACTACATCAGCAAAATTTCGATAAGGATTACCGATAAGATGCGAGAAAAAAGGAGCCTTTAAGGTGTTGACAAAAAGCATATTTGTTTCCTCCTCTTCCAATGGCGGGTGGACTTGCACTGCTACATCTCTCCATCTTTGAGCATATTGTCTAAAACTTTCGTTAGACTTCTTTTCCATTCCTTGCAACATCATCCTGTTGGGCCTAACATCCTTCACATGTTTGTATTGCTCAAGAAAGGACTTAGCCAAGTCTTTCCACGATTTAATATTAGCTCTACTCAGCTGGTTATACCATCGGATTGCCGAGCCAGTTAAGCTTTCCTGAAAGTAGTGTATCAACAATTGATCGTCCCCTATGTATCCGGTCATCTTCCTACAAAACATTGTGATATGTGCAGAGGGGCACCTGGTACCATCAAACTTTCAAAGTCAGGAACTTTAAACTTTGGAGGCAAAACCAGATCGGGAACTAGACTTAACTCCTTTGCGTCAAATCCATAGACACTGGTATCTTCCTTCATGGCTCTAACCTCTCTTTCTAACTACTTCCATTTCTCTTCCAACAGATTGTTTTGGTCCTTCTTGGCTTCTTCATCAAGGTCCGGAACTTGATGATATTGATGTTCTTCCTGATACGAACTAGATCCAGGCTGTACGTTAACAGAAGCACCGACTGGATTAATGTGCACCTTCCCGACATGAACATGGGTCACTTGAACATTCTGAGATTGTTCTGGGGTTAACCCTGGATGATGAAGTGGGTCTTCAATTACACCTTCTGGCATAGGGCTTTTCCCATGTTCTGGATTTCTTCCTTCCAACATACTCGCAAACTTGGCAAACATCTCCTTTTGGGCATTCATCATATCTTCTTGCATTTTCTTGATATTATCTTGTAACTCCGACTGAGCCTTCTCAATTTGGGAAAGTTTGTCTTCCATAACTTTCTTCCTGGTTCTGTAGATATGCTTGGGATTTTCCAGTATTACTCTGTCACAGAGTCATTTTGTTATCGCTGATATTTATTAATGAATATAAAATATATGATTATGAATGAATAAAATGCGATGCAAAAATTAAATGCATTAAAAATGCATATGCAAAATGCAGGGTGTTGATCCTGGAACGACTCCTTAGAACAACTCTTTATATTAGAACGACGTTCAAGTACAAAGTTGAACACATCACAATAATCTGCACCATTCTCCTATTTGATGTACATGTGCTAGCAACTCCATGATCTTCTGGTTTTCTTCAGCCTCAGGATCCAGTTCTTCAGTCACATCAGCAGCTTCCTCAGATAGAGTGACCAAATATTGAGCTATTCCCCGCGCGTGGTCTAGGTAACAAGCAATAAAATCCTCTATTTGCTTAACTCTCGCCTGATATCGCTCCCACCGAAAACGCCACTGTATATCCCCCTCATAAGGAACTATTGATAGCTCACTTGCTTGCCTCTGAAAATCTTGAACCATGGCTTCAAGCTCGCTCACTTGTCTCTTCAAACTTTCAACCTCCCCACGGCTCGAGCTACCTTCCCCGCTTCGGTATTGTCGTAATGCAGTCTCTAAACTTGAAGTTTTCCCCTTCAACTTCTCATTCTGGGCTTGACTCTCTTGTAACCGCTGCTCTAAAGAATCATTTTCCTTCGATAAAATCTTAACTTGGTGCCTGCTTTGCTTGAGCTCTTCTTGACTTTCTCCGGCTAATCTTTTGAGGTTCACCACCTCTTGTCTCAATTCGACAGACTTACTCGAGTAGAACCTGCCTGAGCTTTTACCATTCGCTGATAAGTTGACCGAAGATCGTCAAAGTCTAGCCGAAGTTGCTTCTCTATTTTTCAATTCGATCTGCTCTACTCTTCTGAATATCGATCTCCAATCCCTTTTGATACACTTCATCTTCCAGTTTCTGTAAAGTCATTCTGCATTGTCTCCGTTCTGCTTCGAAATCGCGCTTGGCTAACTCTAATGGAGATGGCACCACTCTCAACTGTTCCTCCACCGGCTGAATATTTTCAGGATTCACCATCGGGATATTGTCATTTACTCGACCGCTTCTCCACTGCTCGTACTCTTGAGACAACTCGAGATCATAGGTAAACAAATTCACGCGACGAGTTTGCTTCCAGGCCTCAGCAACCCCTTTAACTTTACTCTTATACTGATCTCCTTTGAATGCAAAATCCGACCCTACCAAGTCCCATGTGGCAGGAATGAACTGCCTTGACCCATACTGTCTGGAAACTAGTAGCGGTACATACCCAATAGAACCCCATATACCTGGCAAATGAACCCAATCTCGCTCTCCACATCGGTAAAGTATATCCGAAGAGGTAATCCACGAAGCTCTCCACAAAATATCTCCATCTCTGATATCCTTGAAGATGACCATCCATTTTTCTTCAGTAAAACCCCCAGGCCACTCTTTCGAAAGAAAATCCTTCAAAGGCGAGAAACCGTCTAGAAACACTCGTCTTGGTGCTTTTTCAACATGTTTGAAATGACTCAGAATCCACACTAGCAGCAAAGGCGCACATCCTATAAAGCGTCCTTCTCCCTTGCGCCTACAAGAACTCAAAGACTGGAACATCTCAGCTAGAATAGCTGGAACAGGATCCACGTGCTTGTCTAATCTTTCAAACAGGTCAACAACTGATACGTCTACATAACCTAGCACTTTTGGAAAAATAACAAGCCTATAAATCCCTAAAGGAAACAAATCAAGCTTCTTTCTCTTATCAGGATGATGAGCAATTACTTCTTTCAGAACCGCCCAAGAGATGCACTCACTGTCTCCCTTCTTCTTAATGTTTATGATTACCCAATCTTCACTCATTCCGGTCATCAATAGTAATTTCTTCTTAAATGAAGGAGTGACTGGCAGCTTGGTATATATTCTATCCATTTGGGACCTCGGACAACGGACCAAAAGCTTGATATTCCTCTATTGTTGGTGTCAGATCTACTCTACCAAATGTGAAACATCTATAAGCCGGGTTCCAGAACTGTGCCAATGCTCTAAACAGATTTCGGTCAATAGAAACATCCAGAAGATAAGGAATATCGCCGTACAACTGATAAAACATCTCCTTATCGGCTACTGTCCATCTTCCCCATATCTCCTTTAGCTCACTTAGATCATTCTGACGCACGTTGATGTGAGTGTAACCAAATAACTCTGACACATATCCAGGCATCACGCTGTCTCCATTGGTCAATTGGGACTGTTCCGACCACCTCAGAACATCTGCATTGTCTTCAACCTCTTTCTGAACCGTTCGTTCCATATTACTGGCCTTCTATATGGACATCGATCCCAAATCAACACCATGTAATGGACAATGCAATGCAAAATAGAAAAGAAACAAGGCAAACAACAAAAGATCGGTTAGTAAACATGAAACAATTAATTCAGGATAATAATTTGTTCAAAAATCCTACCCACATATGTTGACTACCCCATCATGCTTTATCAGATCCTACCCAATATGATATCTACCCCCATGCTTTGTTATCCACAAAAAGAAATCCTAACCTCATGATATCTAATTCGCATGCTTGTTCAAAAAATACACCTAACCGCATGATATCTAGTTCGCATGCATTTATTCGAAAAAACGAAAATAAATGACTCAAAAAAGCTTTTCCTTGTGTACCCTCCTCACGGGATTCTTAAGGTTCGGGTTTGGTTCAACCTAAGTTCAGGCTCTATGTTCACTATATGCCGGGTTAGGTTCTAAAGTAATAGGTTCTCGAATTGTCCTTGCCGGTGCCCCATTGGGCTGCCGAACCCTCAATCCTGGCCCATCACAGGCTTTAGGGGATCGAGTTCAATTTCGAGGGAACACACCTCCTTATGTCCATGCGGAGGTGATTACCATCACGAGGACCATAAGGCGTGAGCTCCAGGAGCGATCCACTATCCCATGCGGAGGTGAAAACCACATGAGGGCATAGTCTCTCACTCCTACTTAAATAGGACGGAGCGGGGTTTTAGCTCATGTTATGATAATGCAACTGTGCAGTGTGTGAGGAAAAGCGAAAAACACAATAAAAACACTCAAAATTTCCTAAATTCACACAATTATTCTGAAATCATTAGCAAACAGATCAGTACAACTATTTAATTGTCAACCGAATTAAATTAAAGAAATCAAAATACAAACAAACAAAAATTATTAAAAACCAAACAATAGATCAAAAATCAAATTAAAACGAATTTGTAATTTTCAATTGCAAAGACAATTAATTAATCGACTATCGGCTTGACTCTCTAAAAAAAAGGTCCCCAGCAGAGTCGCCAAGCTGTCGAAACGATTTTTTTCTTAAAGGTGAAAAAAGTGAGATTTTGAAAACCACATTAATTTTTAATTTACCTCTTTCAATTGATTTTTAATTTAAAAATAAATGCGATTTAAAAGACCTCTTGTTTCGAAAATTTTTGGATTTCCTTTATGATAAAAAAAAATACGGTTCAAAGAGTCGCCACCAATCTTTGATTAGGGTGTGATTGGGCACCCAAAAATGCTTTGTCATTTTAAATAAAAATTAATTTTAATTAAAACAACAAATTGAGGTCTGCGTTACCAAAATCCGAGTTCGGGAGTCGGTTACGTGCAGGGAAGGATTAGCACCCCTACAACGCCCTAAAAACGGTACCTAGTCGATTAATTAACGTCTTTGCAATGAACTTTACAAATTCTAATTTATTTTAATTTTTGATCCCATAAAACAAAAATGTAAATTTAAAACATTCAAAAACACCCAAACAAATTAAATTAAAATTACCAAGTCATTTTAGAAAGATAAAGAATGTTCGATTATTTACAAATATCGAGACCAGATCTTAAAGATATAATAACCTTTTCTCGATATATTTAAATAAACGAACATTTCTTTTTCTCTCGTTCCCAAATTTTAGGTGACGAATCAATTTTTTTGGTTTCACTTTCGGGATACACTTTTAATTTAAAATCATTAAAAGCGGACCTCAAATCAGTTATGACTGCCCACTTCAACAATTTTAAATTAAAAGGATATTACCCTTAGCTAAATTATGTAATAATGCCCAGTTATGCACATGAGGCTATCATGTAAATTATGCAAAAATGATGTCATGCAAAGATTAATTAAATAAAAATATATGTTACATCTAAATCCATGCTTATGAACCACGTAATAGCACATGCACACATATCATCATCGTTCAAACCTACGATAAGTATACATCCAAAACGAACATTAACAAACCATACATGCATACACATAAGAAACTTAAACATGGACTAAAACGTAACATGTAGAATCTTGAAGCCCTAATGTCTAAATGACAAAAACTAAATAACATAACATTTGGGACTAAAAATTAAAACGCATAAAATAAAGATGCAAAATTGGAAACAGGAAAACATGATTTATGGACCAAAATGCATGAAACTGAAAAGTTAAATGGCTCAAGCGGTACATAACCACGCGCAAAACAGGATCCCTAAACATCCATACGACACCGTTTTAGTAATCTAATATATATAACATTTAGGTCTAAAAAACTTAAACCTAGCTTCATTTGTAACCCTCAGCGCCGCAATGCTCCCTTCTTCTCCATCTTCTCTCGACAGAAACCTAATGGAACCGTTTCCCTGCTCACCTAAAACCTCGACCTCCGTGGTCCGACGAAACCCAGACCAAACCTCTAGCCAACAACATCGTCGCTCTTCTCCTTGAACCACCATACCCGACCCTCATCTCTCTTCAACTAACTTCTCATCCCCTAAACCGAGCATAAACCCTCACTATAGCTTCCTTCTTCTCCCACAGCCGAGACTCCCAAAAGCCTTAGTCCCCACCGGCCACCACTTAGTACAACTGAAAATGGCTAAACCGACCACCTATGTTCTATGACATCCTAAACGAAACCCTAACCGAAGCAAAACGGCCATCACAAACCTCCATCGCTCAAAGCCCCAACAACGGAAGGAAGTATATCGACGAAGAAGTAAGGTAAAAATTTCATTATAGCTTTCATTTCAATGAACAAATTTCGTTTCTAACATTTTCATAATACATATTTTTTAGATCATTCCTTCAAACGAAATCTCGTAAATCGCCTCAAAGATGCTAAGTTAACAAGCTTCTGCCCTAAGGATGTAACCCTGGCACTGGAAATGGCCCCAATTTCTAAGGTAAACATACTATTATTCCTTTATATTTCTGTTTTGGTTCTGATTTGAAACATAGACACACACAAGAACATTATGAAAGCAATGAAAAATGGAAATTGAAAACGAATACCCTTTTGATGCTATGTGTTGCTTTCGTTGTTGGATTGTATTCTGTATTTGGTGTTGTTTTTGGCTTGAGAATATGATACTGCTCTTTGTGAACTTTCCTTCGGTTGGGAGAATAACATAAAACAAAACTTGTTTCTATTGCTTTTCGGAAAATCAAATTTTTCTTACACTGTTTTTTCGTTCTGCTATCTACTTTCTGTCAAGAGAAACGAAGGAGCTCTTTTTTTTATTTTTTTCTTCCTTTTTTTTCGTTTAAAATGTCTCTGGTTTTTCTGGTGATGGCTACTGGTTTTCTCCTCTGTTTTTGATCTCCCCATGGTTAATAGTTTCTAGTGGTTAAACCCCCTCAAAACTGACCATTTACAGTTTTTTAATTCCCCACTATCTAATTATTCCAACTGCTAAAAACCAACCTGGATCTTTTTCTTTTTCTGCATCAAACTGTTGTCAATTGGTCTTGAGCTGGACCTTCATCCGGTTTGGGCTCATCTGGGCTCTCATTGCTTCGGGTCTAAAACTCGAACGGAGTCCCCGGACAAAACCGAGCATCTACATATATCTTATTCCGAAAAAACCTGGCCAAAGAAAGTCATCTTTGCTAACCAGAATTTCACATTTGGATAGTTTGGCATACAACTTCTTCTCTCGAAGAGTCTTATTTAACTGTCAAAAATATATACATAACCACATAGATTTATCTTTCTTTACACTAATAACATAAATACTCCCAATATGAAATACTCGGCTGATAAAA
Source organism: Hibiscus syriacus (assembly GCF_006381635.1). Lineage (NCBI taxonomy): Eukaryota > Viridiplantae > Streptophyta > Magnoliopsida > Malvales > Malvaceae > Hibiscus > Hibiscus syriacus. Next base: position 5,180,424 of record NW_024062743.1, on the reverse strand, counting down.
CCTTGATCAATCAACTTTGTAATTGAGCCTCTAATTCTCTTGACTCGCTTTAGTCATTTGATACAAAATCATATAAACATGTTCAAAACCTTAATAACCATCAACCTTGAATTCCACCTCTCGATCTAGAGGTAACCCAAGAAATTCATCTGAAAAGAAATCTATAAATTCCTAAGTTTGTGAAATTATCATACAATTATACTTTACTTATTTGAGTATCTATCACATTAACCAGAACAGCTTTATATATCTTTCTAACATCATTTTCTTCACAATCATTGTCTATATCACCTTGAGAGATGATTTTACTTTCTCTCCAAGAACTATAATTTCCATATCCTTTGCATCTTCTTGAACTAATCATCTCTGGAGACAAACAACCTATACCCAATAAGATCTTAACTCATAAAATGATAATTCCATCATATTCAGCGAGAACATAGCCCCTGGAATCTTTATCAAATGTTTAATACCTATCCAACTCACACTTTACCATGACCCACTAGGGTTTACTGCTATCATCTCACTCGATATCAAGTTGAATAGAATACTTTTATTTTAAAATCTCTTATTTCCTTCTTGAGGTAATCCCTGTAACTTTTCCGGATCTATTGAAAATATTCTCGAGCTGTTGAAACATTTTTATCTCAACTATGAAAGTCTAATTATCCACATCATTTAGTAAGAAGACTTGACAGCTTTATAGCAAAAACTTCATAGCAATTAATGCAAAAATTACTCTAGTACCAAATTTACTATTTTTCCTATCATTACGAACTTGACACTTTTCCAAGTTCTCGAGAATTAATCTTGATTCTAATAATAATCCATTGAACCATAAAATGGGTAGAAAATCCATTTTCACAAATTACCTTATAAAAATAATTCTATTAGGTTTATAAATCTTAACATTTATTCTAAAACAAATTCATAATCATTTCATCCACTAATAATTCATCTTTCTATAAACTTTTAGCGGTCAAAGTATTTAACGCTTACTCATTTTCTTTTACTCAAATTAACAATACTTTAAACAATTTAATGCTCCACTTAAAATTTTCTCAATTATTTAAACTTGCCTAAAGAAACCTCGGAATCATCACTAGATTAAAAAATATCCTTTGTATCCTCATCCGTTTCAACTTCTCTTGTAAACCGTTCAAACTTTTTAATGGATTCCTCCAATGTGGAAACGTCGTTAAACACTGAGGCATTCCTTCCACAGAATAGAGGAAAATCCATAGCAACTTCTACCTTTCTAAGGCATGATGTTGAAGTCATATCGGATTCTCTTGGGTCGATTTTGATCTCGACCTTTCTTCAATATTTTTAACTTTCTTACACTTGTCCTTAGTTTCCGACATCTATTTAGACACACATAATAATAATACTCAAGTTAGTAAGGAGTGACATCAATCACACTCCAATTGACACCATATCAGTAACTTTGACAATCTTAATGGCATGTAATCCTTTTTCTCAATTCAATTAAACCTGGTTTCGGCCAAGAATCGGCTAAACTTGTAGCTCTAATACCAATAAATGTAACACCCATTTCTAGTATATGTTTCCATACACAAGTCATATATGTCACATGACTTGTAAAAACATTCACCCATTTGTAAAACCCATAAAATTTGTTTTGCAATTTAAACAAAACATTTTAGTACAATAATAAAACAGACGTTGAAACATATTACCAAAATTATCACTTTAAATACATTTCAGAGCATTTTTCTTTATTTTGATTATGTGCCAGCAATTTTTTAAAAATAAACATGATTGTACTATTGTTACTTTTGAGAGTCAACCTTAGATTGATGATAGCTGCTACTGCACCCCTTACCCGACTAGTATTTGCTTTTACCTACGCGTGAAATCAATACACACTAAGTATTTACTTAGTGAGACATAATATTGTAAAGAAACTGTAATTTATACATAAGTATATCATGGCTATTTAATGAAAACTAAATTGTATAGTGTATAAGGATCAGATAAACCATTCTAAGTTAAACCCGATTTCTTTCGTACAACCATCAAAATTATTCTTAGTATGCCCAACATACCTATCTTCTTGTATATTTCCCCCCATTATTCTTTATTTTTATTTATAGCATCATTTCATGCCTATAATGCACTGTTATGCATTTTCATTTACGGCATCCTTCCATGCCATTAATGCACCGTTATACATTTCATTTATGGCATCCTTTCATGCCGATAATGCACCGTTATTTATTTTATTTATGGCATCCTTTCATGCCTATAATGCACCATTATGCATTTCATTTATGGCATCCTTTCATGCCTATAATGCACCGTTATGCATTTCATTTATGGCATCCTTTTATGCCGATAATCCATCGTTATACATTTCATTTATGTCATCCTTTCATTATGATAATGTCTCATTATGCATTTCATTTATTCATTCATTTTAGAGCAGTTCATACTCTAAAACTTATTCATAATATTGAATTCCATACACATTATAAACATATATCAAATACTTTAAAACATACATTAAATAAAAAAATTCTAATTTGACTCATTGGGAATCTTCCTCATCTCATATAAATATAATAAATTTACTCACCTAGCCTGCCTCACTATTATATCCATAATGCAAATCCAACTACTCATCAACTTTATCTTTGCCTTTCGGTTTACTTGACTCGGGAACTTGATTACGATCTACACAAGAATCCATTAAAGACACATACCATACCAAATGTTAGTATATTCCCTAACATTTATACTTTAATAATACTCAAAAGTATTATTATTAAATTTTCTATAACGATTTCAGCCTATATTAAAATTCCTGGCTCAATAGTATCGGTACCCCTACCATGGTATTGATACTTTTATACTATGGGACAAATACTCCCGTTCAGTATCGATACCATATCTACATTATGGATCCATGACATCAATTCCTTTCTCTTAGTATCAATACTCCTATACTATGGTACCGGTACTCCCTTTCAGTATCGATATTATTCATCTGATTTCCCCAAATTTAAACCTATAGTATCGGTATTGTTCTTCCAGTACCGATACCCTTACCCAAATTTTCCATTTTTTCAGCCCGGTTTTTACCCAAATTTGGTCAAATTTCTCTTACTTTTACCCCCAACAATACTATTAAACTCATCTTTACTTATCCCAATTAACTTTCCTTCATTTAGCTTTTTATAACATCTAAAATCTTCAAAGAACATCTTAAACTAAAAATCATACAACTTTTTCTAACATGTTTTTAATAATATCCAAATCTTCTAATCTCTTATTTACTTCTTTGACAAGTCAAATATACTAATAAACATTAATAAAAACGCATATTCCAACATATCATTCAAAAATCCATTTTCTTCAATCTCAAATAATCTATCTATCTTTTAGTTTTAATCTTATTTAACCATTTCTTAAACCTCTATAATACTCAATGCTTCAAAAACAAACAAAAAATGAAAGGAAAAAACTAGCGAAATGAAACCTTAAATTTGGCTATGGAGTAGACCCCTTACACAGAAAAGAAGAAGAAGAGATAACTTGGTTCGATTTTATTCCCCCTTTTCCTTTCTTAAATCCCTAATAAGAAAATAAATTTTAAATTCATTTCCCCTTAACGGACCAAAATGCCCTCTATATTTATCCATTGTTACCAATTGGCCTTAAACACTATTCCTCATCATTTCTTATCTTTTATCATTTATTCAAATAAATCCTCAAATTTTAAATCTTTTCAATAAAGTCACTGACCTAGTATTTGGGGTATTACATTCGCCCCTTGACCCTTCATAAAAAAATAGATTGTAGGCCCATATTAGTATATTTAACAAAGGAGTAACAACGTGTGTGTATATATATGATATGTTTGCTTTGCATGGTGTTTGACATGCATGGTTATATCCCTTTTTCAATTTACAATGGTTGAATTTTAGAATATGGCATGCGTGTCTTGCCTTTCTATATTTCTGTTGTATTTCTCTTCTCTTATCCCCTCGTATGTAAAATGAGTTTCTTTTAAATTATAATCATATGAAGATTCAAAAGGAGAAAAATAATAGACTAAGCTAAAGGCAAGAAGATACCTAGAGAGTAGTCTTAAGTTTTAGGGTTCTGATTCTCCCATTGGCTTGGGATGTGCCACCTTAGTTATTATTTTTGGGCTATAACAATTGCATCTTATTTATTGCTTATATCTGCTATGTTGGTAATGCAACAAATACTAAAATCAAAATGAATATTGATGAGATCAATAAGAGCGTAATATTAAAACGAACAATGATGAGATATTTACTGAAATCTCTCTTTATAATCTAAGTTAACTTAACCGTCCAATATTTACCCTCCTTAAGGCTTCGATCGATATTGTGTGGGCATTGCCAAAGCATTGACACATAAATCTATCTTGGTTAAACGTGAAGAATAAACAAGTGATATTCACCGGTTGAGATATTGGTAATAACTTAGCTAGGTTATTCTAATAGGATTAGAAACCTAGATGTTAAGTATTTGGATAAGTCATGAGATGATTTAAACAAGAGTTGTTCACCAAAAGGAGGAGTTACATGAGATGTAACTAGTAAAGTGTTACTTACCCAAATAATCACTATCCTAAAAGAAAAGCCAAAGTTGATTTAGGAAATTGATGTATTATGGATCTTCACCCACTAGAAAAAAAATCCCGTTGAATTTTTTCGAAATTAAAATAGAAAGGGTTTTAAATTTTGAATAAAATAGTGGGAGTAATTTGTAAATAAAGACATGTTTATAATTTTTAACATGTTATTGATTGATTACAATGAGTTGTCATTGACATAGAGATGTCAGAATTGATTTATGATTATATTGTTAGAGAACAATGTATTGGATTGGCCCACCATGAGCATATATCTTGGATTATTATGTACCGGTCATAACATTGCTCATGGTGATGACTATCTGTATGATCCTTAGACTTGAGATCAATGTTATCCCAACTTATATTGTTGTATGTTTTGATATAGTTAAATATGCTTTGTAACTGGTTGCACTATAAAGGCTGTTATTGAATATATCTCGATATATGTAGTGGGGTGTGTATGATTAAGATAGGATTTGTCCTTCCTACATAATAGGAAATATATCACAGGCCACTTGATTGAGTGAGACTAGAAATGCATGGCCATGCTCGAATAAGTTGATATGAGATATAATAAATTATTCGTTAATTATAGTCTACTCTAGATATCAAGAAACAATAGATGGGCTATGCAAGTGTGACTATTCCAAGACTTGTGTATATTCTAGATATTAAGGAAAAAAAGATGTAATACATAAAAGAGTTAGTCACGAAGATGATATGTCAAATCATATTTTCTTGTAACTTAGGTGACAATGATATATTGCTAGATGTCACTCATTGTATGTAATATTAGAATTGTTCTAATAATTACTACTAATGTTACAATAACCTACAGGGTCACACTCTAGGATTGAAATGAGAAAAGATGTACAATTTGTTGTATGTTACTAAAATATATCTAGAGTTAGTATATGTATATTTGATATACATATGATTTTAATTATCCCGAATATAGTAAGTAAACATTAAAAGAATATAATCTGGATTATAACTCTTTTAATCGATAATTAATTCAGAATAATTAAATAAAAAGTTTAAATAAACGTTAAAGATTGTAATTCAGATTATAAGTCTTTAATGTATATTTAATTTGAATTAATTAAATCAATTTTTTATTAATTCGAAATAACTTAAAATCCCTAATATGTTAGGGTAACTGATATATTTAAAGTGAGGTAAGGTCTAACAGCTATGTTCTTCAGCCGTTTTTCTCAAAACTGTTTTTGGAAAAAGTAAATTTTGTTCTCAATCGGGTGAACTATGTAGAGGTCGAGACGTGTTTCCGTGGAGCCTTATGATTTGAACTGTTAATGATCACCATTAGTCGCTACTGTCTTTGTTGTTTTTCAAGGAACACGTTGTAAGTATTTGCCTCATTTCTTCTCGATTTCGGCTTTACGTACTTGGATCGCTGGTGAGACCGTCGAGTTTTTTCCCCCGTTGTGCCATGGGGTACGCCGACAGTCCTAACACTACATGTTGTATAGAGAAGTTATTTATGTGTTACCTCACTAATAGCTAATGCAAATGTGCACAAAAAGGTCACCCTAGCACTAGCTTTTCCTTTCTCTTTCCCATAGAGTTCTCATACTAGACAAAGCAATTGAATGGATCAAAGATTCGTTTAAGAACTTAAGATGAGTTAGAAACATGTTTTCAAATCCTTAAAATGGATTGGAAACATTCTAGAGCCTTAAAATCTAAAACCCCTTTAAAACTACCATCTTGGCCACCATAACCAAAGCTTGAGATGGTGAGCTTGAATTAAAGCTCTAGGGGATAGGGTTAATAATCCTATCTTTATAATTTTGAACTAGAAATGAGGGATAGGAAAACTTCACATTTTTTCACTCACAAGAGGAAGAAGAAGAAAACAAGGAGATGAAGAAGAAGACAAATGGTGAAGAAAATGAAGAGGGTAAGTTTCAGCCTTTTTACCCATTGACATTACTAAAAATCAAATGAGAATTACCCTTTTAAGAATATAGTGATTAATTGACGCCCTAATCCTTCCTCTTTTTTCCCCAACTCAAAAATACCATTTTTATAACCTTATGGGTTTTACTACAAGCCCAATTCTCTTCAGTTTGACCTAAAATTTCAAATTAGACTTACTTAAGCATTGTAAGCCCAACGTCAACACTTGAAACTACTAACCCAATTTTCAGGGTGTTACAACTCTCCCCTCCTAAAAAGAATTTCATCATCAAAATTTACCTGATGTGAATAAATGTGGGTACTGAAGTTGCATAGCTTTTTTCATTTCCCATGTTACTTCCTCAAGGCCATAATTCCTCCATAAGACTTTAACTAGTGGGATTTTCTTGTTTTACAGTTCCTTGACCTCTCGGGCTAAGATCTTTAATGGCTCCTCAACATAGGAAATATCTAGGTTCACCTCTATCTGTTAAGCAGAATCACATGGGACCGGTTCAAATAGTATCTTCTAAGCATGTACATATTGAACACAATATGAATGTGATCCATTTTAGGTGGTAAAATTGGACGGTATGTCACAGGGCCTACCCTCTCGACGATTTCATAAGATCCAATGAAATACGAAATTAATTTTCTCTTCTGGCCAAATCGAAGAACCTTTCTCCAAAGCGATACTTTAATAAATACCTTATCTCCTACAATTAACTCTATGTCCTTTCATTTTATATCCACGTAAGACCTCTGTCTATCGAAAGCTTATTTTAGCCGACCCTAAATCAAGCATATCATTTTCTCCCCGTCTCAAACCAACTCTAAACCAACCAATTTCTTTTCGCTAACTTTGTTCCAACATAAATTAGTCCTACACTTATGCCATACAATGCTTCATATGCTACCATCTGAATACTAGATTGGTAGCTATTATTGTAAGAGAACTTGACCAATGAAAAGTGGTTCTCCCAACTACTTGTAAAGTCAATGACGCAACATCGTAACATATCATCAATAATATGAATCACCATCTCCAAATGTCTATCCGTCTATGGATGGAAGCCAGTGCTAAAATGTAACCAAGTACCCACGGCTTCATGTAATGCCCTCTAGAATCTCAAAGTGAATCGTGGCTCTCTATCAGAAATGATTGATGTATGTACCCCAAGAAGTCTCACAATCTCCTTGATGTAGAGTTGCGATAACCTCTCCACGGTAAAATCCATTTATATTGGTAGGAAGTAGGCAGATTTGGTCAATCGATCCACCACTACCCACACATTATCGTACTTTTGACAAGTCCTCGGTAACCTAGTAACAAAGTCCATGGTCACCTTATTACATTTCCATTAAGGTATTTGAATTGACTGAAGAAAACCAGAAGGAACCTGATGTTTTTCCTTAACTCTTTGACAAACTATGCACTTGGATACAAATTCAAATACCTCTCTCTTAATACCTGGCCACCATCAAAGTTGTTGAAGTTCTCGATACATCTTGTCACTCCCGGGGTGCAAGAAAAGTGGACCCCGATGGGCTTCACCAATAATCCTTACCCTAAACTCCACATTAGCTTATACCCAATGTCAGTTTTGAAAATACAAGACGTTATTATCTCTCAACTCAAATGTCGGTAACTTGCCTCGATGGACTCGCTATACTCTAACTATTAAATGTTCATCTATCGCTTGCAATTCCCTTACCTCCTTAATAATTTATGGCTCAAGTTAGAGTTTTGATACCAGAAACACATTTGAGGTTAATCTTATCCTAGCTAATAGTGCTCGAAGGTCTAACATCTACTTGCGACTCAAAGCATTATCCACCACGTTAGCTTTTTCTGGGTGATAGTCTATAATGCAGTCATAGTCCTTTAATAGCTCAACCCAGCGGTGTTATATTAGATTCAACTCCCTTCTGAGAAAGAAGATACGTAAGGTTCTTGTGATTGGTGAAAATGTAGCATTTTTCCATGAAAAAAGGTAATGCCTCCAAATTTTCAATGTAAAAACTATTGCTGCCAACTCCAAGCCATGGGTGGGATAGTTACTCTCATGAGGTTTAAGCTATCATGAAGCGTATGCCACTACCTTTCGTTCTTGCATAATGAAACATCCTAATCCATTCAACGAGACATAACTAAACACGATGTAGTCCTTACCGGGATTGGGTTACATTAGAACGGGGCCTAAGTCAAAATTTCTTTCAACTTATCGAAGCTCTGCTGGCGTTTTTCATTACAAACGAAGGGTTTATCTTTTTGAAGGAGTTTGGTTATGGGAGCATCAATCATGGAGAACCCCTTGACGAAGTGATAATAATACCCCAGTAAGTCCAAAGAAACTACGTACCTCGGTGACTCCCATTCTAACAGAACATGTATCTTTTGTAGATCTACTTGAATACCCTCGATGGCTACCACATAACCTAAGAAGGATACCTCAGATAACCAAAACTCATATTTACTAATCTTTGCATATAATTGACGCTCTGTGAGTGTTTATAAAATAATTCGAAGGTGGTGGTCATGATCCTCCTCTGACTGAGAGTAAACTAAGATATCATCGACGAACTAGCATAAGTAAGGGTAGAACACTCGATTCATCAAGTCCATAAATATTCGGGTTCATTGGTAAGTCCAAATGGAATCATAGGAATTTATAGTGACCATATTTAGTCCTAATCGCCATTTTGGCCACATCACCTTCTCTGACTTTGAACTAGTAGTAATCCGACTTCACATCTATCTTGGAGAACACTTTGGCTTCTCTAAGCTTATTGAACAAATCATCAATCCATGGAAATGGATACCAATTCTTGATCATTAAATTATTTAGTTACCGATTGTTGATGCACAACCTTATCGACCTATACTTCTTCTTTACGAACAACATCGGTGCTCCTCACGGTGATATACTATGATGATTGAACCCTCGATCCAATAATACTAAATCTGAGCTTTAAGATCTTTTAACTCGGTCAGTTTCATATTATAGTGAGCGATGGACACTGGGCCAATCAAGGTAACACTTCGATACTGAATTCTAACTCACCGTCCAACTATAATCAAGGAAATTTCTCTGGAAATACCTTAGGGAAAACTCTCACAATATGGATGTCCTCGAGCGTCGGGCTTAAAACTTGAGTGTCTACCACGTGAGCACGAAATCTATGAGCGACTAAGGCTGACATAATTCTAGAGGTGCCATGAAACTCGTCACTAGCCATCACCACTTTGGTACCACTATCGCATCTAAGTTTGAGTTACCTAGCCTTACATTTTAACCTTGCATCATGCTCTGCCAACCAATCCATACCGAGGATCACATCAAACTCTCGGGGTAGCACCATAAGGTCAGCAAAAAAGACTTGTTACTAAATCTCTGTCGAACACCTACTGTGGACCTTTCCCCAAGCTCGTCTAGTCCTAAGCGGCTTGAAACTTTAACCTTAACCTCAAAGTCCTCGACAGAAATACCCCACTCTTGGACAAGCTCACAACACAGGTATGAATAAATAGAATCAAGATCAAGTAATACGGTAACTAGGGTACCATAGAAAGTAAAGATATATGATATTACGTTCACTGGCTAACACTTCACCTGGGCCATCACTACGTACTGCCTCTAAGTGATCCTGTCCTCAGGTTTGACTAAGATCGGGTAGTGCACCTACTCTGCTGCATTACTCTAAGCTACCACCTCTGTGGACAGGTTCTCGGCCCTTATGAACCAACAAAGTTGATATCTAAGAAACCGATGGTGATGTGATACCTGCCTTAGGGCAGTCTTGAATGAAGTGCTCTAGTGATCCATAACTGAAGCATGCATTTGAAACTCGGTAACACTCTCATATATGCCACTTTCTGTAATGACTGCACTGAGGGGGTTGTGATCCTCTACCATAACCTTTAGTGCTCGCCACCGAGGTCGATGTCAAAGGTATCATGTGATTTTCTGAACATGGGTAACGTGTTAAACCCTAGCCAATCCTCTTGGATTACGGCGGTGGGAACCTTATTCTTCTGAAAAGTCCCTAGCCCTTTTGGATGAAGGTTGGGATGGTCCTACAAAAATCTGGTACTCTCCGACTTCGGCCTCTTAAACTACTCATCAGACTGACTCTCCCCAACTAAACTTTCTCAATCAACTTAGCCTAGCGAGTCAGCACTGTGAAAACTCTTAGGGGATCATCAACCAATTGTATAAAGATGTCAAGATGAAGTCCCTCTATGAACCTTCTATAATGATTATCCTCAGCCACCACCAACTCAAGCATGTAATAACTCAAACGAAGAAAGTTACACTCATACTCTATCATAGATCGATCCCCCTAGACTAGATTGGTAAATTGGTCTCTCAGATCATCTGTATGTGCAATTAACACATCATTAGCTACAAATGCTTAACAAGTGAAATCATGCTGCAACGAAATACATCAGGCATAAATCAAGAATAGTATTGTGCATCGGCACATAATATGAATGCATATTACAGGCTTTTCATTTAATCACGAAAGTGCCTTAGCACTAATACTAAAGTTCCTCAGCACTTATAAAAAATTTCATAGGCAGTGATACTCAAGTGCCTTAGGATTGGGGGAAAAGATCCAGATATCTCTATTCTCGATCTCGAATCGTATATGCATACACTAATGTAACTCGAGTGTCTTTTTTGTTTACCAAGTGACAAAAAAAGGCTAGTCTTATGCCACATAAATTATAGTTGTCGTTTTCTATAACTTTGAATGATGTTCTCACTTGCAGTCTTAGCAGGGAAGTCTCGATGCCCTCATAACCCTCTTCCCAAGCTTACAATCATAATAGAGCTTTATGCTCAAACTAGGATAATGATATCGATACTAGTCCCTAAAGTATTGGTACAAGCTTTGTGGTATTGGTACTGCCCCGAGTACCGATACCAAAATCAACTTCGAAGTTTTGGAAAATTTCTCAGTATTGATATTCTCTATTGGGGGTATAAATACTCATATGAGAGTATCGATAATCTCTATTGAAGGTATCGATACTACTCCGAGTAGTGATACCAAAAAGGGATTTGATGTTTTAAAATAATTCCCAATATCGATACTCCTATGAGAGTATCGATACTCTACCCCTGCTATCGATACTCCCATAAGTGCTAAATACCAAAAATGACTACTAGAATCTGCAAATTATCCTCAATATCAATGTAATCCTACAAGTATCGCTACCCACCATGAAGTATCGATACTTAATGTATGAGTATCGATATTGCTAGCCTAAAATCCTCTCTATTTAAAGCTTTACGAAGGGCAATATCAGTACTGTTCTTCAAGTACCAATACCATCACCCTTAGTTGACCTGTTTAAGAACGAAAGTGATTTCCAAAAACCCCTCACAAGCCCCTTAAGGCTACGAAACATTTGTTAAGTCTTATGGGAGTTATTACCATCATAGTGGGTCATTATAACACAATAGAAACAACAAAATCCATGCTTTTATCAAAACTTACAAAGACCCATTTTTTCCACCCATGAAAAAATAAGAAAATAAACATAGTTTAGTGACCTACATGCGATAGAGGGAAATTATTTATGTGTTATTTCACTAATAGCTGATAGAAATGTCCACAAAAAGGTCACCTTACCACAAGTTTTTCCTTGATCTTTTCCTTGAAGCTCTCCCCCACCTCCCTCCCTAGACAAAGCAAAAAAAATGGATAAAAAATTTGTTTCAGAACTTAAGAGGAGTTAGAAACATGTTTTCAAATCCTTAAAACGGATTGGAAACATTCTAGAGCCTTAAAATCTAAAACCCTCTAAAACTACCATCTTGGCCACCATAACCAAAACTTGAGATTGTGAGGTTGAATTGAGACTATAGGGGAGGAGGTTAAAAATCATACATTTATAATTTCAAACTAGAACTGAGGAGTAGGAAAGCTTTCACCTTTTTTCACTCAAAAGAGGAAGCAGAAGAAATCAAGGAGATGAAGAAGAAGACAAAGGGTGAAGAAAATAAAGGGGAAAATTCCAGCCTTTTTACTCATTGACATCACCAAAAATCAAATGAGAATCATCCTTTTAAGAGTTTAGGGGTTAATTGCTACCCTAGGCCTTCCTTTTTTTGTCATAACTTAAATATACAATTTTTATAACCTTATGGGCTCTCCTACAAGCCCAATTCTCTTCACTTTGACTCAAATGTTTAAATTAGACTTGTTTAAGAACTCTAAGAAAACGTCAATACCCCAAACTACTAAATTAATTTTCAGGGTATTACAAATCGATTCAAATTTCTTAAACTCGAATCGACTCAAAAAAATTTCAAGTTAAGTTCGAGTTGTAAAATATGACTCATCAACTCGAGTAACTCAAAATTTTCTAACATGACTCGATCGAATGCTCACCCCTACAGGAGAGAACAAGATTATTGAAGTTTTTTTAGATTCTTTTATAATATTTGTAGTTGAAAAAAGTTAAATTAAACTTTTATTCATAGTTTAGAGAGTAAATTAGATATTAATCTTCTGGTTAACATGCCATGTCATTTAACGAGAGCTTACGACAAAATGACCATTTTGCTATGATTCAATAATTTTAGTGAATATAATGCATTTTTTTTAATTTTTAGTGGTGAGAAAAACAATTTTCCTAAATATTAGTGACCATTGATGTAATTTACCCTTTAGACATTATTTTTTTAAAAGAAAATGAGTCTCATTAAAAACCCTTTCTAAGACCTATAAGGGGAAAAGAGTGCCCTAAGACCTTGTATTACCAGAAGAAGAATCATTGGGTATAACATATGTAATAATCTCGAGACAAACCGAGTCAAAATACAAGGCATTTCCAGAATGTAAAGCCCACTTAACCAAATTTTATGCCACTGTATTAGAAACTCTAGGAACAAAGCACACTTTGTAATATAAATTAACATCCAAAATCCTATGAGCTTCTCGAATATGATAACCCAACATGGACTAGTCCTCATTCGGTCTAGACATCTTGTTAACTACAAGCGTTGAGTCTGATTCAAAAGATTGCATGCGTCCACCTATACTCACTTGCCAAAGATAGTGCTACAACCAGAGCATGAATCTTAGAAACCCTAACTTCGACATATTTTGGTGACGATGCAACCATGTCGCAAAGTACCTGTCTAATGGAACCTCGGGAAATAAATCCCACAGTCGCTATGCTCCCAATAGGCTTAAAAGTACAATCAAGATTGATCTTCACATAACCTGGAGGGGGAGGTCGCCACTTCACAAGTTTAATACTCAAAGTTTCTCCTAGAGAAGATCGCAAAGTCCTACTCTCCTCGATGCCTGCTCCTTGTCCAATAGTTAGTTGCTCTGAAGTAAGACAACATTGGCAGCCATTATCAATGGAGACTGAATCTTATTATCATGCACCTTGAAATTTCTCCCATTCCAAAGGTTCCAAATCAATACAAGAGAGTAAGCAAGGCCAGCTAGATCCAAGTTAGTATTAACCAATTCTAACCAATCTATTAGGATCTATAAAGCTCGATCGATGAATCCAAATATGCCAATAGGGGGTGAATTGGCTTTTTAAAATTTAGGGAGTAAGGAGTATAAAGATAGCAAAATTTGCACAATGATTTATAGTGGCTCAATGTTCTCAAAGAAGTCTACATCCACTATCTAAGCTACTCACTTAGGATTTTCCAGTAAACCCACTAATTTGTTATTTTTTTCAAGGATCAAAAGTAACCTTTACAACTCCCTATTATTTTACTTGGCTAAACTTGAACCAAAACCACTTTACAAAGGATAAGAAATATGTAAACAAAAAGACCTCTCTAGGTTGGTGTTTCAAAGATTTAGATCAAAAAATCAAAACCTAAGGATATACAATTAAGCTCAAAACACAAATGCTTGGATAGGTGTTAGTAATCTTCTTCAAGTGTCCTCAACTTGTGTTTACATGTTGGAATGAGTTACTAGCCCTTGGGGTTGTTTTGGAGTCATTGTGATTTGAAAAATCTGTAATTTTATGCAGGGGTTTTGAAAGCTTTAAAGGGGGTTTGGAAACCTTGATTTAAAATTTTGATCGAATAGGTGGTTTTGAAACCTTTGAGGGGTTTTAAAACATGTAGGCCATATTTGCATTTTGACTTAGGGTTTCAAAACCTCTTAAATGAGTTTCGAAACCATACCCAAAATTGAATGTTTAACGTTTTAAAAACTAAAAAAATTAAAATTATTTTTGCAATGTTTGAACAAATTCAATTTGGTCCAAAAACATTTTTGACCTTATTTGTTATATCAAAATATTAGTTCTAAAATCTCCGTCTTTTTTATATAAGAAAACCTTTGAAAAATGGTTCTTGACAAAAGCTTCCCCTTTGAAAAACATTTGATGGAAGAAGAAATATTTTTTAAAAATATTTAAGCTCCCCCTTTTTCATTCTTTAAATAAAAATTTTCAAACCTATACTTGTCTCTCTTTTTGTTATATAAAAATTAATTCAAGCTTTAAGGTAAAAAATAACAATGGAGAGTAAGTATTAATTTTAATATTAAAATCATTTGAAAAATCATAGCTCCCCCTCAACAAATGTATTCCAAATAAATATTTTAGCTAAAAAACTTAGGCACTTCAAAGAATATTGAATTTCAAAAAAGATGAACAAACATGTTAGTAGCACATGAAATTCAATATATCAAATTCTAAACTACTTTATGCAATATTAGCATGAGGCATTAAAGATCATATGCATAAAGCTTTTCAAAATGTTATGCATTTGAAAAAAAATTGATATAAATTGTTAGCGAGATATCATTTGCAATGTAATCACATGCATAAGCATTTATATTAAGGTAAAAAATAAGAAAAAATTGTTTAAAACAACATGAGAAACAAATTTAACCAAAATGCATTATGATGAACCAAAAACTTATGAAAAATCATTGAAACTTTAAAATGTTCATCATAACATATTTTCAACATACATGAGACAATAAACAATGTGTAATCATTCATGCTCAATACTCATGCATGCATAAAACTCAATAGGCTACCAATATACAAAAGCAATAAACATTAAGTGTAGAGGTTACCCATCCTTCTATTGATGTATGGCTAGAGCATTTAAATTTCTTCACTTTTGTCACCATTGGTCCTACACACCTACAAGAGACATTTATTTGGATTTTGGTATCAAAATTTATTTGGATCCTTGATTATTATTGCCAATGTCCCTTGTTCCCTTTGGAACCTATACTTGTTTAATTTTAAAACGTTTTTGTTTCTTTAAAGGACAAGTATGTTCCAAATGACCATGATAATGACAACGTGAGCATTTTGTCATTATGAAATTAGATGAATTATTTAAAATGATTTCCTTTTCTTTTGTTAAGCATCCTAGCTTAACTTTTAAATCAAAGCATTCTTTTTCAAAATTTTCAATTTTTACTTTTGAAAGCTCTAAATCATTTTTCAAAATTTCATTTGTTTATCAAAATCCAATTTTCTTTCAAAAGAAAATCATTTTCAACTTTAGATTTTGAAATCATTTTCTTGTATTTAGAGTTAATGGTCTTAAACCTCTAAAAATAATTCATCGTGTGGATCTTGTAATTCATTAAAAGAATATGAATTAGATTCACTAGAGTTAGAAGATACATTGGGCTCTTGAAGAGCCATTAAGCACACTACCTTTGGTTTTCTTCTTTCTTGTCATCAAGGAGTTCTTGGAGCTTATTTCAAAGCTCCTTGTCATTTGAACAAGTAGAAACACCTTGATATACATAGGGACCAAATGCACAAAACAACATGTGCATGGCCTTGGCATTTTGTTGGACGCTCTTTCATTTTTGGTTACTCCACCCTTTTGTCTTCTTCATTGGAGAAGAGTAGCCATTATCGATCTTCTCCCATACATCAAGATAATTGGATTGAATGAATAGCTTCATTAATATCTTCCCATTACAGTAGTTAGCTCTATTAAAGTATGGTGGCTTGTTGATCGGTTGGGAGTCTTTCATGTGGAATGAGCCGGAGATGGAAGCCATCTTCTCGGTTATGTCAGAAATGGATAAAGCTTCTTCAAGGATCATCTCAATAATTTTAGACCCTATAATGTGTCAAGATCTGATACCTATAGTTAGGATTTATGAAGCTCGATCGATCAACCAAAATATGCCAAGAGGGGGTGAATTGGCTTTTTGCAATTTATGGAGTAAGGAGTATAAAGATATAAAAATATGTACAATGATTTATAGTGGTTTAACTTCCTTAAATAAAAATACATCAATTACCTAAGCTCCTCACTTAGGATTTTCAAACAAATCCACTAATTTGCTTCTTTTTCAATGAACGAGAGTAACCTTTACAACTCCCTAGTTTTTCACTTGGAAAACTAGAACCAAAACCCCTTTACAAAGAATAAAAAAATGAGTAAACAAGAAGACCTCTATAGGTTGGTGTTTACAAAGATTTAGCTCACCAAAAAAAAACTAAGGATATACAATTAAGCTCAAAACACAAATATTTACAAGAGAAAGAAAATAAGGATTGAAAAACTTTTCTCTTGTACATAAATGCTTGGAAAGGTGTTGGTAACCTTCTTCAAGTGTCCTTAACTTGTTTTTATATGTTCGAATGAGTTACTATCTGTTTCTAGCCATTGGGGATGATTTGGAGCCGTTGGGAGTTAAAAATCTGCAATTCTATATAGGGGTTTTGAAATCTTTAAAGGGGTTTTGAAACCTTGATTTAAAATTTTAACCATTTGATTAGGGGGTTTCAAAACCTTTGAGGAGGTTTCAAAACCTAAAGGAAAGATTTAGATTATGCCTTAGGGTTTCGAAACCTCTTTAAGGGGTTTTGAAACCAAGCCCAAAATTGATTGTTTCACGTTTTAAAAACTTTAACTTATTTTTGCAATGTTTGAAAAAATTCAATTTGATTCAAAAACATTTTTCCCTATTTGTTATATCAAAATATTAGTTCCACACAATCCAAAAGAGAAACAAGCTGACTAGACAAGAATGTACACCGTATACCTACACAAATAATAGTTTCTTGGGCATAAAACTAATCCCGTAAAATATGAACTATATTATCTTCTTCCAAGTTGCACATTAGGCAAAACCCATCACTTAAGCAAGTTTTACATAATCGTTTACCAAACGGTAACCCACCATGTGCCACTCTCCAAAGAAAGATCTTATTCTTAGGCAGGATCTGTTGTTTAGCAGCTATTTTCCAAACTCTGGAACTAAACTGTTACAGTATGCCCAAAGACCAATCATATGATGACTGCAATAATACATTTATTTACTGATTTTATTGAATAAAGGCATTGCCACTATTATTTTTAGTTATATGTCTGTGTTTAACATAAACTGAAAGATAATAAAGTCCATATAATAACATTATTAAAAGATCCATAGTCAAGTATTATTATGGGCATGGACAATAATAATACGCTTAAGACAAACGTGTTATTGATTGATGACAATGAGTTGTCATTGGAATAGAGATGTCAGATTTGATACATGATTATATTGTTAGAGAACAATGTATTGGATTGACCCATCATAAGCATATGTCTTGGATTATTATGTAACGGTCATAACATTGCTCATGGTGATGACTATATGTATGATCCTCAGACTTGAGATCAATGTCATCCCAACATATATTGTTGTATGTTTTGATATAGTTAAACATGCTCTGTAACGGTTGCACTATAAAAATTGTTATTGAATATATCTCGATATATGTAGTGGGGGTGTATATGGTTAAGATAGGATTTGTCCTTCCTACATAATAGGAAATATATCACAAGCCACTTGATTGAGTGAGACTAGAAATGCATGGCCATGCTCGAATAAGTTGATATGTGATATCATAAATTATTCGTTGATTATAGTCTACTCTAGATATCAAGAAACAATAGATGGGCTATACAAGTGTGACTATTCTAAGACTTGTGCCTATTCTAGATATAAAGGAAAAAAAGATGTAATACATAAAAGAGTTAATCACGAAGATGATATGTCAAATCATAATTTCTTGTAACTTAGGTGACAATGATATATTGCTAGATGTCACTCATTGTATGTAATATTATAATTGTTCTAATAATTACTACTAACGTTACAAGAACCTACAAGGTCACACCCTAGGATTGAAATGAGAAAAAATGTACAATTGTTGTGTGTTACTAAAATATATATAGAGTTAATATATGTATATTTGATATACATATGATTTTAATTATCCCGAATATATTATGTAAGCATTAAAAGAATGTAATTTAGATTACAACTCTTTTATTTGGTATATATATATAATTTAGAATAATTAAATAAGTTTTAAATAAACATTAAAGATTGTAATTCAGATTATAAGTCTTTAATGTATATTTAATTGAATTAATTAAATAATATTTTATTTATTAATTTGAAATAAATTTAAAAACCCTAAGATGTTAGGGTAATGGATATAAAAGGGTGTGTTAGGTCTAGCAGCCGTTTTTAACTCACACATATACTTCAGCCGTTTTCTCAAAACAGTTTTTGGGGAAAAAGAAAACTTTACTCTCAATCGGGTGAACTAAGTAGATGCCGAGACGTGTTTTCGTGGAGGCTTTCGATTCAAACAGTTCGCGATCACCACTTCTAGTTGTTGTCCTTGCTATTTTTCAAGGAACCCGTTGTAAGTATTCGTATCCCTTCCTCCCGATTTCAGTTTTACGTACTTGGATCGCTGATGATACCGTCGAGTTTTGTTTCTGCTGTACCGTGGGGTGCATCGATGGTCCAAATAGTGGTATCAGAGCCACTTGTACAATCCAAATTTGGGTTAAATTTTTGGTTGATGCGATATGTATGAGATGCATGTTTTAGTTTATCGTTTTCGATAAATATGCATGAGATCATTGTTGGAATCGATAACTACGACGATTATTATGTCAATTTTATTAATCTGTTTTTCAATCTATTTGTTACAGCAAGGATTTTACGAAATCCATATGTCAATTATTGACATGATGATCTGTGGGAGTATGACAGCAGATCGCGTTTGATAGTGGAACAAAGGTTGTTCTGATACAGAAAAACCTTCGGCATTGAAAATCCCAAAAGCACAATTTTGTTGATAAGTGTTATCAAATCGTGAGGTTTTTCTATATATATATATGATATGTTTGTTTTGCATGGTGTTTGCCATGCAGGGTTATAGCCACTTGTCAATTTATAATGGTTTTATTTGAAATACGGTATGTGAGTCGTACTTTTGTATATCTCAGTTGTATTTCTCTTCTCATCTTATTCCCTCGTATGTAAAACGAGTTTCTTTTAAAATTGTAATCCTATGAAGATTCACAAGGAGAATAAGAATGGCAAGAAGATACCTAGAGAGCAGTCTTAGGCTTTAGAGTTTTGTTTGGTTCTCCCATTGGCTTGGGATGGGCCACCTTAGTCATTGTTTTTGGGCTATAACCATTGCATCTTATTTATTGCTATATTTTTTTATGTATGCAATGCATCAAATGATAAAATAAGAATGAATATTGATAAGATTAATAAGGGCCTAATATTAAAACGAACAATGATGAGATAATTACGCAAATCCCTCTTTTTAATCTAAGTTAACTTAACCATCCAATATTTACCCTCGTTAAGGCTTCAATCGATTTTGTGTGGGCTTTGCCAAAGCATTAACATATAAATCTATCTTGGTTAAACACGAAGAATAAGAAAGTGATATTCACCGGTTGAGATATTGGTAATAACTTAACTAGGTTATTCTAATAGGATTAGAAACCTAGAGGTTAAATATTTAGATAAGTCATGAGAAGACTTGAACAAAAGTTATTCACCAAAATGAGGAGTTTTATGAGATGTAACTAGTCAAGTGTTACTTACCTAAATAATCACTATCCTAAAAGAAAAGCTAAAGCTGATTTAGGAAATTGATGTATTATGGATCCTCATCCACTAGAAAAATTCTCGTTGAATTATTCTGAAATTAAAACATAGAGGGTTTTTAATTTTGAATAAAATAACGGGATTAATTTGTAAATAAAGTCCTATTTATAAATGTTAATTCTGTAAATTTACTTACTTTAATATTTCCATTTTTGTAGATTTAATGGCAAACAACATTTTATCATTACGATCACTCCTTGAGAAGGATAAACTTAATGGCATAAATTTCCTTGACTAGTTTCGTAATTTGAAAATTGTTCTCAAATAGGAAAGGAATGTGTCATTGAGGAACCTGCTCCTAATGAACCGGCAGCTAATGCTTCAAGAGCTGACAAAGACAAATTCAAGAAACATATGGATGATATGTTAGATGTTGGATGTCTGATGCTTGCCACCATGACTCCTGAGCTTCAGAAGCAACATGAGGACATGGTTGCATATGAGATGATTTAAAATCTCAAAGAAATATATGAAGGAAAGTACGTCAAGAGAGATTTGAAACCTCTAAAGCTCTATTTCAATGCAAAATGGCAGAGGGAACTCTTGTAAGAGCTCATGTCATCAAGATGATGGGCTACATCCAAACGTTGGAAAACCTATGATTTCATCTCAAAGATGAATTGGCTACCAATGTTATCTTACAATCGTTGCCAGATAGCTTTAGCCAATTTATCCTTAATTTCAACATGAATGAAATTAACAAGACTTTGCTACAGTTACTTGGCATGTTACGAACTGCAAAAAGTAACATGAAAAAGGTTAGACCTAAGCCCATTCTGATGGTCCACAAGGACAAAGGAAATGGAAAGAAAAAAAGTAGTGGCAAAGTCTAAGGGCAATGTTAAGGCCAAACCAAAAGGAAAAAATGCATTGAAACCCAAAGGGGGAGTTAGCAAGGAAGGAAAATGTTTCCATTGCGATAAGACTGGACACTGGAAGAGAAACTGCCTTGTTTACCTTGAAGAGGTCAAGAAGGCAAAAGTAAACGGAACGTTTGTTTTAGGTATTTATGTTGTTGATGTTAATTTGTCAACATCTACTTCTTGGGTATTAGATATCGGTTGTGGTTCTTATATTTGTACTTCTATACAGGGACTGCAAAAGAGAAGGAATCTGGCTAAATGAGACGTAGACCTACGAGTGGGAAATGGAGCAAGAGTTGATGCATTAGCTATAGAGACATATATTTTATCTTTGCCTAGTGGACTTGATTTAAATTTAGAGGATTGTTATTTTGTGCCTAGTTTGACTAAGAACATTATTTCTATTTCTTGTTTGGACAAGATTGGTTTTGAGATTATTATTAAGAATAATTGTTGTTCTTTTTATCTCGATATTGTTTTTTATGGTTCTGTACAATTGGTTAATGGTCTTTATATTTTGGATCAAGAAAACACCATTTATAACATAAATACTAAGAGATCAAAAACAAATGACTCGAATCAAACTTATCTTTGGCGTTGTCGTTTAGGCCATATAAGTGAGAAACACATATCAAAACTCTATAAAGATGGATTCTTAGATTCATTTGTTTTCGAACAATATGATGTATGCGAATTTTTCTTGTTGGAAAAAATGACTAAAGCTCCTTTTAATAGTAAAGGTGAGCGAGCAAATGATTTATTGGGTTAATACATAGTGATGTATGTGGACCAATGAATACATAAGCCAAAGGTGGATTCCATTACTTCATTACTTTCACCGATTACTTAAGTAGGTATGGGTATATTTTATCTTATGCGCCATAAATCTGAAGCCCTTGAAAAGTTTAAGGAATTTAAAAATGAAGTACCAAATCAACTAGGCAAGACTATTAAGGCACTTCGATCAGATCGAGGTGAAGAATACTTAAGCATAGAGTTTGATAAACTCCTGAAAGAATGTGGGATTGTCTCACAGCTTACACCACCTGGTACACCACAGTGGAATGAAGTTTCTGAAAGAAAGAATCGAACACTATTAGATATGGTTTGATCGATGATGAGTCATAGTGATCTTCCGACTTTTTTTTGGGGACATGCACTTGAAACTGCCGCTTTCACACTAAATCGTGTTCCATCTAAATTGGTTCAAAAGACACCATACGAGATATAGACTGGGAAACGTCCTAGTATGCCTTTTATGAAGAGTTGGGGTTGTGAAGCTTATGTAAAACATCATATTTCTACAAAGCTCAAACCTAAATCTCATAAGTGTATATTTGTTGGATATCCTAAAGAAACTAAGAGATATTATTTCTTCAACCCTAATGAGAACAAAGTGTTTGTTGCTCGAATAGGAGTTTTTCTTGAAAGAGAATTTCTCTTAGAGAAATGGAAGGGTAAAAATATTGAACTTGGAGAAGTTCAATAACAACAGATCAATAAACCTAAAGTTGAGCATGTTTCACAAGTTGTTGAGGAGCATTCAATAGATTTAGAAACACAACCACTGCGCAGATCCACAAGAGAATGTCGTGCACCTGAGAGATTTGGATTTCTCGTTACGACACATGGAGATGTTCTTTTTATGGATCAAGATGAGCCCATGACTTATCAAGAGGAAGTGTCTATCCCAGACTCTGAGAAATGGCTTGAAGCCATGAGATCTGAGATGGATTCCATGTCAGTAAACCAAGTATGGACTTAGGTTGAGCCACCTGAAGGGGTCAAACCTATAGGGCAAGAAGAAAACAGACATGGATGGTAATGTACAAACATACAAGGGGCGATTAGTCACTAAAGGTTTTCGACAAGTTCATGGTGTAGACTATGATGAAACATTCTCCCCTATAGCCATGTTTAAGTCCATTCGGATCTTGCTAGCAATAGCTGCATTCCATGATTATGAAATCTGGCAAATGGACGTCAAAACCGCTTTCCTTAATGGAAAACTTGAAGAGGATGTGTTTATGACACAACCAGAAGGGTTTGTCATTCTAGGAAATGATGGAAAGGTTTGTAAGTTACAGAGGTCTATTTATGAACTAATAAAGCAAGCTTCTCGAAGCTCGAATCATCGTTTCAATGATGCAATCAAAGAGTTTGGTTTAATCAGAAATGAAGATGAGCCTTGTGTTTATAAGAAGGCTAGTGAGAATAATGTTTCTTTCCTAATCTTGTATGTAGACGACATACTCATCATAGGAAATGATATACCTACTTTACAGTCTGTTAAGACTTGGTTAGGTAGTTATTTTTCTATGAAAGATTTGGGTGAGGCAGCGTATATCTTAGGAGTTAATATCTATAGAGATAGATCAAGACGACTTCTAGGTTTGAGTCAAAGTACATATATAGACAAAGTGCTGAAAAGGTTCAGTATGAAATAATCCAAGAAAGAATTTTGCCTATGAGACAAGGAATTTCTCTTTCGAAGGAAATGTGTCCTTCAACTCCACAAGAAAGAGAACAGATGAATAAGATTCCATATGCTTCAGCTATTGGTTTTATCATGTATGCCATGATATGTACTCGACCAGATGTATCGTATGCTTTAAGCATGAGGAGTCGGTATCAAACGAAACCTGGTGAAAATCATTGGGTTGCGGTTAAAAATATCCTTAAGTACTTAAGAAGAACTAAGGATAAATTTCTTGTCTATGGAGGGAAGGAAGAGATTAGTATAAAAGGTTATATTGATGCTAGCTTCCAAAATGACAAGGATAACTCACGATCGCAATTGGGTTTTGTGTTTTGTATTAATGGAGGTGCTGTGAGCTAGAAAAGTTCGCAGCAAGACATAGTAGCTGATTCTACAATAGAGGTTGAATACATTGCAGCAAGTGAAGAAGCAAAATAGGTTGTTTGGATCAAGAAGTTTATATTGGAATTAGGGGTTGTTCCGAGCATATTAGATACTGTAAAACTCCGTTGTGACAATAATGGAGCCATTGCACAAGCAAAGGAACCCAGATCTCATCAACGATCCAAACATATTCTTAGGCGCTTTCATCTCATTCGAGAGATCATAGATCGAAGAGATGTGGAAATATGCAGAGTACACACGGATGACAACATTGCTGATCCCTTGACAAAGCCTCTTACATAGGAGAGGCATGATCATCACACTAAGTCACTCGGTATTAGATATGTGAGTGATTGGTCTTAGTGCTAGTGGGAGATTGTTAGAGTATGCCCAAAGACCAATCATATGATGATTGTAATAATACATTTATTTACTGATTTTATTGAATAAAGGCATTGTCACTATTATTTTTAGTTATATGTCTGTGTTTAACATAAGCTGAAATATAATAAAGTCCATATAATAACATTATTAAAAGATCCATAGTCAAGTATTATTATGGGCATGGACAATAATAATACGCTTAAGACTAACGTGTTATTTATTGATGACAAGGAGTTGACAATGAGATGTCATAATTGATACATGATTTATATTGTTAGAGAACAATGTATTGGATTGACCCATCATGAGCATATGTATTGTATTATTATGTAACGGTCATAACATTGCTCATGGTGATGACTATATGTATGATCCTCAGACTTGAGATCAATGTCATCCCAACATATATTGTTGTATGTTTTGATACAGTTATCAATACTCTGTAACTAGTTGTACTATAAAAACTGTTATTGAATATATCTCGATATATATAGTGGGGTGTATATGGTTAAGATAGGATTTGTCCTTCCTACATAATAGGAAATATATCACAGGCCACTTGATTGAGTGAGACTAGAAATGTATGGCCATGCTCGAATAAGTTGATATGTGATATAATAAATTATTCGTTAATTATAGTCTACTCTAGATATCAAGAAACAATAGATGGTCTATACAAGTGTGACTATTCTAAGACTTGTGCCTATTCTAGATATAAAGGACAAAAGGATGTAATACATAAAAGAGTTAATCACGAAGATGATATGTCGAATCATAATTTCTTGTAACTTAGGTGACAATGATATATTGCTAGATGTCAGTCAGTGTACGTAATATTATAATTGTTCTAATAATTACTACTAACGTTACAAGAACCTACGGGGTCACACCCTAGGATTGAAATGAGCAAAAATGTACAATTGTTGTATGTTACTAAAATATATCTAAAGTTAAGATATGTATATTTGATATACTTATGATTTTAATTATCCCAAATATAGTAAGTTAGCATTAAAAGAATGTAATTTAGTTTACAACTCTTTTATTTGCTATATATAATTCATAATAATTAAATAAGTTTTAAATAAACATTAAATATTGTAATTCAGATTATAAGTCTTTAATGTATATTTAATTAAATTAATTAAATAATATTTTTATTTATTAATTCAAAATAACTTTAAAAACCCTAAGATGTTAGGGTAATGGATATAAAAGGGTGTGTTAGGTCTAGCAGTCATTTTTAACACACACATATACTTCAGCCATTTTCTCAAAATAGTTTTTTGGGGAAAAAGAAAACTTTGCTTTCAATCGGGTGAACTAAGTAGAGGCCGAGACGTGTTTTCGTGGAGGCTTTCGATTTGAACAGTTCGTGATCACCACTTCTCGTTGTTGTCCTTGCTATTTTTCAAGGAACCCGCTGTAACTATTCGCATCCCTTCCTCCCAATTTCGGTTTTACGTACTTGGATCGCTGGTGAGACCGTCGTGTTTTGTTTCCGCTGCGTCGTGGGGTGCGCCGACGGTCCCAACATAAACGTCAGAGAATGATTAGGATGTTGAAGTCATCAATAACCCGAACAGACATAATATATACCATAATCTTGATTACCTCGTATGATCACATCCCTTTGGATTGGAGCAATGGAGGTCGACAAAATCAAGTCAAGGTCAACGACACTAATAATATGGTGTACCTTTGACTCATTCCAACTAGACTTCTCACTGTGCATGAAATGCCATGCAAATAACTGCTACGCTAGAATAAATGCATTATTTCTAGTAAAGGAAACTAACTTCGACCCACCCCCATTTATCCTTAGTCATATGGACATAGTTTTCCTGTCCAACTCTCCAATACAATATAAGAGCTTTTGTTACCAATAGAAGCACTAAGTATATCACTATTTGGATAATACTTTATTTTCCATACTCGTGTCAACAAGCAATCTAGGTGTTGAACTAATCACTATACTTGTTTACCAAGCATTGCTAAGTTAAATGATTGTAGATCACGAAAACCAAGTCCCCTTGACCTTTCGGTGTACATATTGTCGACCACGCCACTGACGACCAACCGTACTCGAAAATCTTTTCTGTCCACTTAAAATGCCACATGATGTCAGAGATATCATTAAGCAAGTGTGTAGGGAGCAGATAGCAAGACATCACATATTGCGGTAAAGCCAGCAGAGTAGATTTAAAAAATACTTCCCTACCCTCGTAAGATAACAATCGCTTTGTTCATCTAGTAAGTCGTGCATGAACCTTATACCTCAGATATCCAAACGTACAAGTTTTATTTTTGCCCATTTGATGTGGGAGCTCCAAATAATGACCTAAGCAGTCGACTGGCTGAATACCTAGTATATTCATTAGGTGATTACGATGCTCTCTAATCATCCGTGGACTAAAATATAGGTCAAATTTATCCAGATTCACACATTTACCATAAAACAATAAAAAAATAAAAAACTAATACTATATTAATTTTTCATGATATAATATATTAAAAAACTTTTTATTATATCTAACGTAGAACTAACATATTTTAACTTAAAGCAATTCATTTGGTGTAGTAATTTTACTTGAATTTGATGAGTTTTGATTTGATCTTCTAAGATTAGAATTTTGTGAATGACGAAGCAGATCAAATTTGCGTTGAAAAATTTGTGATTTGACTCAGATTAATTGTATAATTGTTTGTTATATATTTAATGGTAATACTTTTCAATCAAGTCTTTATTTTTTAAATAAAGTTTATGGTGAAAAATCTGTGACCTGACTCGAAATAATAGTATAATTGTCTGATATATATTTAGAGATAATTTTTATAATACCTATCTCTCTCTTTATATTTTTTTCAATTAAGTTTATATTTTAATAAATAAAAGTGTGAGTTTGTACAGTAAAATTATAATTAGATAGATCTCTTTAAACTCATATCAAATGTCAGATGAGGAAGTGGATACTCAAATCAAGTTTGGATCAACAAAAAATCCAACCAAAGTCGTCATATTACCATCCTTACAAATTGCCTAGCTAATAAATCCATTTTAATTTTTTTCATTAAAAAAACAAAATAGATTAGTGAATTATGCAAATACTAAAGTTTAATATAAAATTTATAAGAATCAACCCCTGAAATGAAAATGAAGAAAGCATTTAAGAACCCAAAAATAAGTTGAGATAGAGTATATAGTGAGGGACCACCACATATTCTAATCGGGAGGGTGTCGTAGCCATTCGTATAAGTAACTGTCATACTTAAATGCTTAATGTTGAAACTTGAAATTTCATTGACTCAACATTAACTCTGTTGGACTGTTTATTATATAATTAACTAATGCATTAATTTTAATAAATATACTTAAATTAAAAGTTAATTTTCAACGTCTATAATTCTACTTGGATCTTCAAACTATTAATAACGTAATACGAATTCATTGACCATTTTCGATATTTTTTATTCTCATATTTATTATTTTATTTCATTTAAATGTATATAAATGAGATAAAAATATGTAATATACTATGTTAGTATATACCTATTTATTATTCTTTCGGTAAATTAGTTTTTTACAAATAATGATAAATATCTTTGTAATAAATTTAAGAATAAAAATAAAATATTATCACTATAGTATATAATCATGTTTGTGAAAAATAGTATCAATGCACGTGATAATAATTCTATATTAATCAGTATAAGCTATATTTACACTAATTTAATTATGAATATATAGATATATGATTAAATAACGTGTAAAGGTTTTATATTTCATAAATAAACTATTTTTTCACTTTTTATAGAATTGCATTGAATTCCCAAAGTGGGCCTCTTATTAACGGGAGTGTGGGACCCAGCATAAGGAGGTTTTCTTTGGGGGAGGGGTTTATTGTTGTTTTTTTTAGCCAATAAGGCAACCCGATAAATTATTTTAGAAAATAAAACAAGTAAAAGATTATTTTTGGATCAATGATATTTTTTTATGTATTCATGAAAATTATCACGTCGAGGTGATGATTTTTAATAAAAATATTTTTATTTAAACTCATCATCTGTATGTGATAAATTCTAATAAAATATATTTTTTAATTAAAATTTATCACATTAAGATAAAAAGTTTGAATAATTTTTTTATTTGAACTCATTATCTCGACATTACGAGATTCATGTACTGTAAAAAATATCATAAATCTTAAAATAAAAGATTTTTTTCTTGAGATTACCCTATTGGACAAAAAAACCATTTATTATACTTTTTTAAAATGCCCAAATTTAGAATTCTGGGCATGATATCACATGTAGCTTGTAAGGCTTAAAAAAAAGAATGTAAGGATAATTATCTATAGAGTAAACTATTAATTTAGTCATTCATCTATCATTTTATTTCTGTTTTATCACTCAACTATTACTTTTTTAAATTATTTATTTTATTGCAACAATTTATTATTTTGATGGGAGGTTACTAAAATAGAAACGTAATGTTAAATATAATTTAAAAAAATAATAAATGAATTACTAAAACATAAATGAAATAATATGTGGGTAACTAAATTGATAGTCTATCCTTATCTTTATAAGAAATCACATAATACATTAACTTAATCAAACTCTTTTAACTCACGGCCTTAATATTCAACTATACTACATATCATTTAATCAAATTGCTTACATTAAACATCATGCAAGAAAATGATTATTTCTTGATACGATCTTCCTCACATCTGGTTTATACAAGAGTGGAAGCTTAAACATGAAAAACATAAGATCATGATAACAAGTAAAACAGAAAGCAAACCACCTGATGCTATATCACATAAATCCGTAGAATGTCGATTAAGACTCAAGACTATATAGGATGCCTTTTGCTTCTTCGAAAAGGTGACAACGATAGAGATATACGCAACAAGAAGCAAACAATTTGATTCAACTTTCTCAGATTTCAATCTTCCATTGCTCATAATATAGAGCAAATACCATTTGATTTGTTATTGTTTTCCTTTGGAGGCTGGTGTACTACCTTAATATCTCCTTCACATTCTGTAGCAACAAGATTCCATCAGAAATAAAGGGCTTCATCACATTTTTTGATTAAAATTATGAAGAACGTTTAATATGCTGTGTTTTTGAACTACACTATTATAAACAAAGGACCAAATGGGCAAGCTTAACCGTTACAACTATCAAGGGGATCACTTGAAGATATTGTTGAGTCATTTAGTGGGATTTTCTTTTAATTATATTGTTAGTATAAATATATTAGGGTGACCCAGAGACAAGGATATATTATTTGTTAAACTTTTTGGACGCGGCTACTTCGCTATCCAAGTTCAGTATTCATTGTTGTAACTTTCAGCCTATTATTCTTTTTGTATTTCTTCTTTTTCTTTTACCATAAATTGCATGAAAGTTCTTAACATTGGTGCTTTCATTGAGAATCGTAGTCAAGCGACTTTTTTTTTTTTTTTGAGAAAAAAACTCATTAAAAATCCCTTCTAAACTTACAAGGGGAAAGGAGTACCCACATTCCACAAAAACTTCATTACTAATTAGAATACTCATTCGATACATTGTTTCAGATAATCTTGAGATAAATCAAATACATATCAATACCAGAGCGAATAGCCCATTTTGCTAGATTATGATCAATCATATTACAATCTTGTACAATGCAATGAACACTAAACCCGTTAGAACTAGACAGTAACTGTCGCACCTCAGATAATTGATCCCGATCGTCAATATGTCATCAATCTCACGATGAAGTTTATTGATCAGTAGCTGAGAATCAGACTCAATCATTACTCGCTGTCATCCGCAATCCCTGGCCAAATGAATACTTGCGATATTACATGCGTCTCAACTAACCTCACTTCCGTACAACCGGGAGAAATCGAGGTCATTCCGCCTAAGACCATGACATTCGAGTCCATAGAAATGTCTCTTATTGCTTCCAGTCGCGTCTGTGGATCAAAAGCACCCTTGACATTAACCTTCACTACACCTTGCGAAGGAGGCTTCCAACTTTTTGGATCCAATCCAAGCTCAACCCCATCCCGAACGCTCGGAACAGAGTGAGCAATCGTTTGAAAACTCTAAGACTGACAAATTTTACCTGAAGAGTCTTCGCATTTTCCACAATAACCCAATCAGGTTGGAGTCGACCATCATGTATCATTGCATAAGTCCATTCCAAATGTTTCAAAGAAACATTATGAACCCAAAAAAACTTTCAGGATCAAGCGCAACAAAGACATTCTTAAGCCAGTTTAAGGGAGATATTAATTAACTAGATAGAAAGGAACCTGTATGCCCAGCTGTTGTGATGGCTTCTTAGACTTATGAGTAATCACGAAGAATGTGCACCACTGTTTCCATATCCTTGTTACACATAGGACATAAAATCTATCCCTATACCTGCAGCCAGAAGATGAGAACCAATCAGGAGCCCCCATGTGCCATCCTCTAAGCAAATAACTTGACCTTAGGAAGCATTCGAAGCTTGGTAATGACTTATCATTGCTTCGAAGTCACCTCCGTTGTATGTGTAGGCTGTTGGAGCTAGCAATATTCGTATCGAACCAAAAAAGAAGAATGACGATTTCCCCAAATAGTGGAATCCTTCGAGAAAGGAGCTGTCGTAGTTAATAAAATGATCTCAACATCAGAGGTCATAAAGGTCGAACGCATCTTCGTCACGTCCCAAATAGGCTATTTTGCATGTTTAAATTGAAAAACATGTAATCTTTGCCTACTAAAAGTGGTATAATCGCCGGTTAGGTTAACCATCACAGATCCACCTCACTTATCTGTCAAAAGGATGAGTTTACTATCTATCCCTATCCTCATATAAAACGCTCCATCAAAGGCTTGAATTGCCTTATGTATTCATTTCTATCCACAAAAGCTTTTGTCTCTAATTATAATGAAAGTATTTAAAAGATCCTTATTTGGAAAATATTTATTTCTAACCACCATATTTGTTTCCAAATTGGAGGCCATCCTCGTTTAGAAATCTTTCTCGTCCACCAGTATTTACACATTATAATAGTCATCTCATTAAGAAGATGTTTAGGTAGATGGTTGCATGACATTGCGTACTGAGGTAACGCTTGTGCCACTGATTTTAGAAATACTTTTCTGCCTCCATACGACAATATCCTTTTTGGTCTATCCAGTTACCCTAACTATGATTTTGTCGTGCAGATAATAAAATGTGTTATTTTATTTTTACCTATGTGTGGAGAGGAATACCACGATAACGTCTCGAGGATTCAACGACTTGAATACCAAATATATTTTTCATACTATGCTAATGCTCCGTGAGAGTACTGGAACTAAAATATATATTTGATTTGCCTGGATTAACTCTTTAACCAGAAGACGAGACATACCCTAACAGGATCTTCTTGATGTTATTAGCTTCAGAAACTGAAATTTTTCAAGAACACTAAATTGTCATATGCAAACAATAAATAGGACACAAGTGGTCCAACTTGACATGCCTAAATACCCTTGATATCACCTACCTCTTGAGCCTTCTAAAATAAGACAAATAGCCCATGGGTAATGATAAAGAATAAGAAAGGAGATAAGGGATCGTCCTGCACTAACCCACAACTAGGAGTGAACTGTGTAGTAAGGGAAACATTAACCCTAACAGTGAATGTAACCAAAGTTACACATCTCATAAGAAGTCTCACAAACTCATCATTTAGCCCAAGCTTCAACATGAAACTCTGCAAGAAGCTCCATTCTACCCTATCATAAGCATTCTCAATATCCAACTTATGTGATGCGCATTTATTAATCCCATACTTAACAGAATTCAAGTAGTGCACTAACTCATGCGCTACAAGTTTATTGTCCAAAATTTTGTCTACGTGGTAGAGAGCTACTTGATTATCACTTATGCAGACATTCATGATAGGTTTTAAATGGTTCACAAGAAACTTTTTAGGGTTTATTTATTTGATGTGAAATAAATATTAGATTATCAACAATTATTTTAAAACATATAAAATAAGGGTAAATTATAAATTTGGTAATTATATTTTACTCTCTCATATTTAATTCACCGTACTTTAAGTTTTTATAGTTTTCTCACTTAACGTATTATATTGATATTATTTTGGATGGTTATTTTCACCCTTTGCGGCATAACCTTATCCTAGTTTCTGTTATACTGCAGGTCTTCATGTTTTATCTTCAGAATCTGCTAAAGTTCTTTTCGTTTGATAGTATTTTTGCCGACATTGGCGATGAGCAGTCCTTGTCTCAGTCATTATCTCAATCACTATCTCAATCACTATCTACATTCTCTGGACTTGAAACAAATTAGTGTAAGAATGATATACTGTCTATAACTTTTCCTGCTTGCTTGAGATGAGCCAATAAAATAGCCAGGTAGAGCACAAACAAGTTTCTTGGACACTTCAAAATGTATGACTGGCTGTAGTGTAAATGTTCAGCATTTTACACCAACAAAGTCATCTTCATAGACTTCAAAGCAGTAGGACATCATTCCTAAGAATAATAGCTTGGGGACTTTGATTCATTCCTTAAGTTCAGGATTTTAGTTGCAAACTACGAATACTCAAGTTTTGGGGATTAAATACTACACAGACACAGTGCTCTGGTTAATAATTTCTTGACACATTTTTCATGTTGCAGGAAATCCAATCAAAGTCGACAAGCCAATCACTCGTGCTACTAGATGAATTATGTTTCAATTAAGCATCTTGTAATTAGTTACCTCAATTAAAAGTGAGGTTGAAAAGAAGAAAAATACTTAAGTTACAAACAAATCTAAAACGGATTTTTCCCAATTCCGTATCTGTCAGGATGGTGCTGGAACTAATCCCCTTGAAGGAGCAGCACTAGGAATGTCTGCTAGAATCTTTTGCTAAAAGTGGCGCATTGTTGACAATAGCTACAACGCATCATGGAGAACTTAAAACTTTGAAATACAGGTATATAGTAGCTTGCTAAAGATGTACTACATGTACTGCTTACAGCAGTCTATTGACACTTCTACTTTTTGAAGGAAATGCAATCTTTATCAGGTTATGTTTTATGATTATTGAAGTTTCAACTCATTCATAGAAGAAAGATCAGCTGGTACCTATCTTTTGGTTCTTGCATCTATAATAAGGATTGTGCTACTGAACCAAATTCTTGATATATTATGTTTCGCAGTAATGATACTTTTGAAAATGCTTGCATGGAGTTTGATGATGATAATTTGAAGCCAACTTACAAAATTCTCTGGGGAGTACCAGGTATTCAGTCTTAATTATGCGACTATTGACTAAATTTGAGAGTTGTTCCTCATAGAGTCATGATATCAGACAGTAACCCAAAAATCGTCTTCATTCATGGATTCTTTGACAGTACATCACTGGCTACTAAAAAACAAATTGAAAAGTTCATTTTTTTGTGAAAATAAAAGTAAACCCATGAACAATTAATACGTAATTTAAACAGGAAATAACAATCGACGTTGATCTCACATCGACAAGTGAAAAAGTCATAAGGATCCAAAGACATTTCAGAAAAATAAGATGAAGAACTAAAGGATTGGGAGAAATAGAAAGAACCTGTAAAAAGCTTTAGACTGACGACAGTGAACCCGTGAAAAATTGATGAGAGGAAGAGAACCAGAAAGGAGAAGAAAGCCGATGAATGATTGACGATGGTGAACTGTTTAGGCTAGGGTCTGAGATGGAGAATTTGGAGAAGGAGAAAGAACCTGGACGAGGCTTTGGAAAATGACTTACCGAGAAATTTTCAGTAAGTTGTTTTCCGCGTTTCATTCCCTTTTGACTGTAATTTATTTTCCTTTGACCACAATTCATTTTCCCAACCAAACATCACAAAATGGCGAAAGTATTTTCCGGAAAATAAAATACCTCAAACAAGCAGACCCTTATTTCGTATATGAACAAACATATATTAATTTATATGGCAACTAATTTTTTTATTAATTGCTGGAAAATATTAAGTATTTTATCAAAAAATTAATTTATAGAAATATATATTTTTATAACACCTTAAACCCAAATGGATCTTAAGTACCACATTGGGCTACCGAGGAAATCCTTAATTTCCAAAACTTATTTGTTTTCTTTTAAAACATACTCAATGGTATCATACAACAGAAAAAACAATTACTAAAACATTTTATAAATCAGAGCTCCATGAAACATAATTTAAAACCAAAATAATACATTTTAATGTTTGATAAAACAAATACAAAAGTAAGGTTCTCTGCATACACATGCTCATTAAAGCTACAGTACAGTACTATGAAGGAGACGTTGGAAGGCCTGTTGCGACGGTGCTACACGAACTAGCCAAGCTACTGACCTACCAACGAAAAACATCTGAAGGTTGAGCTCACAAAGTCAATTGTATAATTGCTATTTAGAGCAACATTATGATTTTCATAAATATAAGCGTGATAAAGATATGGTACTAAGCAGTAGGCATATTAAGTGCTACCTACTAAATCGCTGAAGTAGGATTCTCATGCTTCCCTTAGTCCTATGCTAAGGGCTTCGCCATGAGTACACATCTATCAGCTCTCTACTCAAACTGACTGCAACTGGTTTGCATTATCTAAATGCAACTGGTTTGCATTATCTAAATGCAACACTGACTCGACTTGACATTATCCAAATGTGAATCGAACTCTGTTGTGCATTATCTTTATGCAATGTAAACTAGTGCCTCGCACACTTGTTTTGATGTATCCGAGTAAGGATATCATACCTGCAAACCAACCCCTCACTAGTGTTAAGGCCTCGTGCCTTAGTTAGCTGTAGAAGTGTCTAGCGCACTTGCTTTAGGTTTTCTTGGATATCATATACCACTAGACAATCGTCACCGCCTGTACTGGATCATCCTCTCACAAGCTGTTATCTCGCTTGTTCTCTCTAGAACATTACGCGAAGGCTTCTTAGTCTATTACTACTATTATTTATTATGCTTCTCCATTCATGTTGAACACTTGAGGGTATTTTAATAATTTTATGCCTCTAGTGAAGTCTATATGCGTTCTGGGGTTTTATGACGATTCTTGTGGTTGTTGTTCACTGGTTGTACTATCTGTGGTGTATTCATTAAAATATTCAGGAGAACAATTGTCAGCATTCCTTGTAGTTCTTCTACTCTAGCTATTAAGGAAGCTGCATGCTTGGGGACTTGCACGTTATGCTGCCATTTGTCAAGTATTGATAGATTTTATCAGTTTCTTATAACTCGCTAAAACAAATGCAAGGCTCGTTATTTCCCCACTTAAAATCAAAGTTCTTTGAATTAGGTGATTGGAGGAGCATGTTAACACTTTAGGGTAATTTAATAATTTTATGCCTCTAGCGAAGTCTCTACGCATTTTGGGGTAGCCCGATACCTAACTCACGTTCAACGCTGGGTAGTGACACTTTAATCGCTCTTATTGAACTTCCTTTCAATATCCCTCGAATTGAAATGATGGTTTACACCTCTTAGGTTCATTAATATTCTCGAAGCATATGTTTTCCGCTATTTCTGAGCTAAACATCGATTGTTAGATTTCTTGTTTCATTTCCTTTATTTTGATTTCTTTGAATAAATCCATGGAATGAACTTATCTTAGTCTTGAATTTGAACCTAATTTTCAACCTTTATCGTACCCGAACCATAGCACCATTATAACCCTTTATAAAGACCCCTTGATTTTTGTATCATGTTCATAATTAGTAGTGGATATTAGATTTAGTTACAAGCCTATGGTAATGTTTTGATTAGTTCTGGCTTTAGCGATTTTTTCACTCGAAACACTTTAACGGAATGAGTGAACCATTTCTGTTGTGCTAAGTCTTGTTTCAATGAAATTAGCAGATAATTGAAATATCATGCTTTGCTTACACTTGATTTTGGTTGTACCTTTTTATTGATTGTTACTTAGTTTTGATATATGCTATGGTTTTGATTTTTTTGGATGTTTTTGTAACATTGTGAGGTAGAGTATGATAACTTGTGATTTTGATGTGTTGATTAAGAAATGCTTGAAGACAAACATTTAATAAGTGAAAGGGAATTTTATGAGTGGTTTAATTAGTTACTATTTTATCTTTAATTATTATTTGTTCGCTAGTTTTTGTTGCTGATTTGGGCTTTTCTATTCACTTGTTGTGAATGACAGTAAATTCTAGAAACATTGCTAAAATAGTGCAATTATGTGGTTTTTTTATTTTCTGGAATCAAGGCAGGACTAGTGGGAATGACTCTGGGCATGTAGATAGATGGTGTTGCAGTTTCTAGAAGATCCAGTCACCAGCTTCTAGATGATGATTCTGTCAGCAGCTTCTAGAAGGCGGACAGACGAATTAGCTTTATCTAAAATTTAAATTAAGAATTATCTTTTTTTAGGATTTAATTCAAAAAAATAAGGATTTATCTTTATCATTTTCTATGTCATTTTTAGAGTTTTAAAAAATTATAAATACTCTTTTGGGGTAAGCTAGAAACATATCTTTTATTTTTCAAATTACTTTGTTCTTGCTTTTTTTATTTTATAAAAATTTCTTTCTTTCTTGCTTTTTTACTTTTTAAAGTTTTTATTTACTTTATTTAAAAGTGCTAAGTATGATTTTTATCATACTTATCTAATTTTCTCATAAGCTAAAGGCTTAAATGATGACTCAATTCCGATCATGAGACTTGAAAAGCACTTAATACTATTCGGGTCACATTCTCAATTTTCTGCAAAATTAGATTGGCAATCGTCATTTCCTTTAAAAAATCAAAAAGCTTTCAAATAAAAAAGAGCTCGTTGGCTTGTTAGTTGTTTTGATGTAAAGTTGGGAGGAAGGATATATTTGTAGCAAATTCGACTTCCTGTGAACATGTTTAGCAGCAGTCTGCTAAGGGAAATTGAGATTAAATTCGATTCTCATTGAGGCAACTTAGTCAGAGTCGAGTTTTTTCAAATATTTAAACTGAGTTGGCGGTAGCGATGATAGTCGTGGTTAGTCCACAAAAGGACTAAAATTTTATTCAATGATCCATGAAAATTTATGCAAAGCGAAGCCTACGACTGCTTTTATTAAATTGATTTTCTCCTACTATTTTATTTTCCAAGTTATTTTAATTTTACTTTTATCTAATACTTTTAATTAAAATTCCCTTATTTCACTTTACTTTTTCTCATAACACCAAAATAAAAAGCCTTTTACATCAAAAGGTCCAAGTCATTGTGGGTCAACTCTTCTTCTTAATATCACTACTTATTTTATTTCTTTTGGGACTAAAGAATTTATTTGAAAGTAAGATGACGTTTTTCAAATTGGCGTCGTTACCAGTGATTATAGTAAATTATAGTTGCAGTTTTTGTTTTTTGATTTATGACCATACGAAACCCAGGTGAATTACAAGATTAACCCAAAGATCGAAGCACGAGCTAGATAAATTCACGAACAAAAGCTTTGAGAGAAAAGAAGACGACGTCAAGAATAATCAAATCCAAAAGAATCATATGAAGTCACCTTCCATTTAGAACTGACACATTCCATAGAAGCATTATCATATGTAGAATCACATTCCACACCCAACGGATCAATACCCAACATCACGCGTAATGCAGAAACACCAGAACTAATGGCTGATCAAATAATATGGGAATTAGCCGTGGTACCCGCCGTTCAACAACCTCTTTGCATCACATTCCCTCAAGGAGAAACTTTGTTCTAGCTTAAAATGGGGCTTATTCATCATCTTCTTACCTTCCACGGGCTTCCTAGTGAGAATCTGTGAAAACATCTCACACAATTCCATATGGCTAGTTCAAGCATGAAACCATAGTGAGTTTCTAAAGACCAAATTAAATTAAGAGTTGCCTATTTTTCTTTACCCGATATAGCTAAAGAGTGGTTATTTTTTTTATCATCAAATTCTTACAATACTTAGAATAATTTAACCTAATTTTTTTCTTGAAAGGTTTTTCCAAGCAAGAAAGGCAAGCGAACGGAGAAGAAGCATCATTAAAATTTGAAAAAAAAGACAAAGAATCATTTTATGATTACTAGGAGTGGTTTAAAAAGCTTTGTGCAAGTTGTCCATAACACATATTAATTGAACAAACGCTTCTCCAGTATTTCTATGAAGGGATGCTTCCCTTAGAGATGAAAATGGTTGATGCTTCCAATGGAGGAGCTCTAGTTAACATGACTCCATATGTAACAAGAGAATTAATTTCTACAATGGTGACGAATTCTCAACAATTTTGAAGTAAACTCAGTCGATGGGTTCAAGAGATAAGTTTTATTTCCCTTGAAAGTAAAATTGTTAAACTAACTGATGTACTTAATTATTTTATTTCAAGAAAAAACAGAGCAGTGAGATTATACGGTATATGCACAATGCCAAATCACCCGACAGATTACTGCCTGATGTTGTAGAAAGAAGCGAGCGCCAAAGTTAAAGCCGTAGGGAATTTTCTCAGACCTCCCCAGAGTCCTTACAACACTCACGACAATACTTACAATTCGATATGGAGAGATCATTTGAACTTTAGTTACACGCAAAACCTGAGGTCTAATCAAGCCTACCAACCAAGGCCACCCACATAGCAGTCTTATTAGCCGTAGAAGTCATCATTCGAATCCATTGTTGAGTGGTTGGCTACTTACCAGGAGAAATTCTAGAATCGTGCTGAAGCACATTTACAAGAGATAGATAAGCAGATCAGCCAACTAGCTCAGATCGTGGGGCACCTAGAGTCGCAGGGTAACCTTCCATCATAAATTGAGGTGAACCCACTACAAAATGTAAGAGTTATAACCCTTTTAATTGGTAAAATTATCGCACAACTGATCCCATAGGAGGTAGGCGCAAGATCCTAGAGAAAATAACTACTACTAATGGCTAATGGCTGTCCCTTTTTCCCATATATATGGGGAGAATCCTAGAGAAAATAAGATGAGCCAAAATTCAAGAAGGGAGACGAAGCAATTGACGCAACTCTCATATGGGAAGGTGAGTTGACGTAGAATCCTAGAAACAGAATAAGGATGAATCAAAAACTGATTTTGCGATATTTCTCTATACCTTACCACCACATTTTCCTTCGAGGTTAGTAAAAAGAGATAAACAAGCTAAGAAAAAGAAATCTTGGAAGTCCTTCAAAAGGTGGAAATCAACATATCTTTCCTTTAAGTATTCCGAAAGGTTCTAAGGTATGTTCGCTCTCTAATAATTTCTACGGCCTACCATCTACAAACAAATAGGCAAACGAAAGTGTTGAATCATGAAATCTAGGCAATTTTTGAGAAGATTGGCAAATCAGATCATAAGGATTGGAGTCTGAAATTAGCTTATGCATTGTGGGCATACTGAATAGCTTACAAAGGTCCCATTCGAATGTCCCCTTACCGTTTTGTCTTTGATAAACTGTGTCGTCTGCCGGTTGAACTGGAGCATCAAGTATATTGAACAGTGAAATAGTGCAACATGGAGATGGAGACAATTGGCGAAGTAAAGAAATCAAGCTAGCACCCTATCGTAGCCATCGATCACTCTCATGGGTGGTCGGCATTGCTTGCGGCATCGTCTTTCGTACAATTATTGAATAAATCTAACTCACTACCACATCAACCCATTCTTCTTCACCGTCATCATAGTTGACGTGTACAACAATTGTGCGCTCCATCTCATTCACTCAAGCCGACTCACATTCCCTTGTATTCTCATCCTTCATTCGCATACTCCTCCCTCGATAATGTTGTGGAACCGTATGAATTTACTAGCCAATCTGAACATGGAAGAATCACACATCTTTATCGGTAAAACCCATGTTTTATTTAATGTCGTCGGGCTTGTACTTCTGTTCAATGTCAAATACCTCTCCGTTATTCTCCACTCACTCGACAATGCCTAAACAACTCGATGAGGTAAACTATGAACCTATTTTTATTGAACCCTTATTAATGTACAATCTTATTTTTGGTTTTTCAGATGAATTTGAGACCTAGTTTCCAATATCGCCCCCACTGATCATACATCTCCTTCCCATTGTCACTCTGGGTAGCAGCGTCCTTCTCCATTATTTGTTGCAAGTTCGAGAGAGGGCCCCATGCAAGGCAACAACATGATCAATTATGGTGGATCACCTGAGCATCATCATCTAGGTTTAATTTATTCTGTCTAGATCAACAAGGTTTTGTAAGGCTACATGCAATTTGATGACGATGAGTCTTGACGATTTGATATCATCAGACATTGCAAGTTTCAAGTTTCCAAATATATTCTTGAGTTGGACATTATACTGTGCGATTAAATGTAGCACGTATTATGAGTTTGTCTTTGAGTTCTATGCTACGTTTACATTTTTGAATCATTGAGTTATTACTATAAACTCGCTTAATGTTATTTCCTTTCAGTTAATGGTATAAAATTTTAGAATGTCGATTAAAGATTTTAATTGTTTTATGTGGTTCGTGATGGATGTCATAGATCATGGGTATATAACTTCTATACTTGAGATGTCGCAAGACTTTGACACGGACATGGCTTACGAGTTTCTCACAGGCTCGTCAAGAGTTCCCTTCAATACTCGTACTACGAAGGGTTGGCATATTCATGACCTTACGCTCCATTGCATACATCGGTTTCTTACGTAAAACTATTTTGGATGTATCAATACTACGTCTTGTTTAAGAAATGTTGAATTATTTTTCTTGTGGTGTGTGCAAACTGGTGTAAAGGTAAACTTGGGCTTTTGGTTTGCTCGTACTTTCGAGCCTGTTGTTCTCTCCGATCGCCCACTCATTCTTGGCCCTTCTACTACTCACCTTGCATCTCACCTCTTTCCATTGATATTCGATATGGATCACTTTGCTTATGCTTTTGTAAAGGATTCTTTAGATGCACGGTGTTTGGACACGATGAGACTTCTCATCAGCACTCTTGATGCACCTCATATCGTTCCTCCTGGCACCATTACACATCGTAATGTGCAAGTATTTCTTCAGAGGACTGCACTAGAAGAGACACTTTACCCACAGTTGGATGTGTATAATGAAATCCATAAAGTCCAAGATCAACTCGCCTCCACTGAGACCAAACTTGTTGAGATCTTGTCTTGCCTTTGCTCAGCACATCTGGATGCGGTCGCAACTGTCATTAGAACGGGGAGTATTCCTTATCCCTCTCTTCTATATTTATTATCATATTGGGACAATATAATTTAACTGAGGGGTGGAATTTCATCAATTTTTCCTTTCTTATTCGTTTAATGAAATTGAGTTTTTTCTTCATTAAATGTGTTGAAATTTCTTATTGCCTATCTCATGTTTCACCTTATTTTTATGATTTCGTTGGGAATTTTGATCTTGCTAGTGTTGGAATTTAGGATGCATGATAGCAATTGGCATAACTCATTGATTTTATTTAATTTTATTATTGACTTTCCACTCATTTTTTGATTGATTTCGTTTATGACTAGTACAAATTGAACCTTTTCATGTGAGTTTTGAGCCTAATGAGCATATACTTGCTTTATTGCTTGTTGTTTCATTTGAGTGTGTCGAACTAATTATTTACATTCTAGAACTTGTGGCATAATACTTGTCAAGACTACATGCTTGAATATGATGTTTATGCATGATAGGGGCATTAGAATTTAACCCTTTCTCTTTCCAAAAAAAATTGCCTACCTTATTTATTTTCCCTAGTTAGCCAATTTCGAAGCATATTCCCTTTATTTGTTTTACCCTATTATTAAGCCAAGCCTTTTTTTATTTTTATTTCATTATCTTTTGTTACCCTTTTTAGGACAAATGTTAAATTAATCTAAATAAAAAAAGGAAGAAGAGTTCCAAAAAACTAGTTGACTGTTCGAACAGTGCTCACAACATAAAATTATTTTGATTCAAACAGTGAAAAAAATT
The DNA here is from genome assembly GCF_006381635.1 of Hibiscus syriacus. Lineage (NCBI taxonomy): Eukaryota > Viridiplantae > Streptophyta > Magnoliopsida > Malvales > Malvaceae > Hibiscus > Hibiscus syriacus. The sequence goes on along the minus strand of NW_024062743.1, from coordinate 5,137,857 downwards.
CAAAAAAGGTTTGAAGAAAAGAAAAAGAAAAGTGATGTACTAAACGTTGATTGTTAGATTCCTGGTTTTATTTCCTTTATTTTGCTTCCTTTGGATAAATCCATGGAATGAACCTTAGCCCCATTATAACCCTTTAAAAAGACCCCTTAATTTTCGTATCATGTTCATAATTAATAGTGGAGATTAGATTTAGTTAGCAGCCTATGGTAATGTTTTGATTAGTATATGTTTGGGCAATTCTTACACCCAAAACACTCTGAGTGAAATGAGTGAATCATTTGTGAGGTGCTAAGTCTTGCTTCATTGATATTAGCGGATAATTGGAATGTCATGCTTTGCTTACACTTGCTTTTGGTTGTTCCTTTTGCTTGATTGTTACTTAGTTCCGACATTTGCTATGGTTTTGATTTATTTGGATGTTTTTTCGAAACATTGTCAGATAGAGGATGACAACTTTTGATTTTGATGTGTTGATAAATAAATGCTTGAGAACAAGCATCGAATAAGTGAGGGGGAATTTGATGAGTAGTTTAATTAGTTACTAATTTGTCTTTAATTACGTCTTGTTTGTTGATTTTTGTTGTTGATTTGGGCTTTTCTATTCACTTGATGTGCAGGACGTTGGATTCTAGAAACAGTGCTCAAATGACACAATTTTGCAATTTTTTATTTTCTAGAATCAAGGTTGGACTAGTGGGTATGACTGTGGGCATGAAAACAACTGACGTGGTAGTTTCTAAAAGATCCAGTTAGCAGTTTCTAGAAGATGATCTACTCAGTGATTCTAGAAGGTGGACGGACAAATTAATTTTATCTCAAATTTAAATTAGGAATTATCTTTTGTTTTTAGGATTTAATTCAAACAATTTTTAGGATTTATCTTTATCATTTTCTATGTCATTTTTAGGGTTTTAGGAGACTATAAATACCCCATTTGGGTAGGCTAGAAATATATCTCAAATTTATCGAATTACTTTATTCTTGCTTTCTTTATTTTTTAAAAATTTCTTTTCTTTTTTTCTTTTTAATATTTTTACTTCCTTTCTTTAAAAGTGCTATTTTGATCATATTGTGCGATTCCAAAGGCTTAAGCGATAGCTCAATTTCAATTGTGCGAATTAAGAAAGCACTTAATACCCTTCTGGTTACATTCTCAATTTTCTGCAAAATTGGATTGGTAATCGGTCTTTCCTTTAAAAATAAAACGATTTCAAATAAGAAAGAGCTAGTTGGCTTGTTAGTTGTTTCTATTTAAAGTTAGGAGGAAGGATCAATTTGTAGTACACTCGACTTTCTGTGAATACAATTAGCAGCGATTCACTAAGGGAAATTGAGATAGGATTCAGTTCTCATTGAAGGAACATAGTCTGAGTCAGGTTTTGCCAAATCTTTAAACTAAGCTGGCACTAGCGACGATAGTCGTGGTTTGTCTACAAAAGGTCTAAAATTCAAAGATTGATCTTGGATTGTCGTTTTACCAGAGAGAGAAAAACAAGTTACAAAGGTTGGGCCTTGGAGACTGTAACCAATATGAATCCGAAGCAAAAATCTTATTCGATGATCGACGGAAGTTGAGGTAAAGCGAAGCTTGCAACTACTTTTATTAAATTGATTTTCTCCTATTAGTTTATTTTCCAAGTTATTTTATTTTTACTTTTATCTCATACTTTCAATTAAAACCCCCTTATTTCACTTTACTTTTATGGCTTACACCAAAATCAAAAGCCTTCTACATTAGCACTTCCAAGTCCTTGTGGATCAACCCTTTTTCTCACTGTTACTACTTATTTTATTTCTTTTGAGATTAGGGAATTTGTTTGACAGTAAAACGACGATTGTCAACATTGAAGGACTTTTTATTAATTCATATAGGACTCATAAAAAGGAGACTATGTTTATAAGGCAATATTCATTTATTAGGGGTTACTAATATAATTTATATTTTTGTCTGGAGTGATAATTGTTAATTCTCGAAATAAATCGATATCTTTTTTTAAGTTTACGTATGTAACGAATTATAATTTAAATAAAGACTTGAACTCACAAATATAATATAAACATGAACTCGAATAAGTTTGTAATATTTTATAATCATTTTTACAGTAATTGTGTTATGGTTTAGAGTTTTTAAAAAATGATAATCTTTTATAATTTTTATAATAATTAATATTTTTATTATTTTCAAAAACATTGTAACAAAAAATTAAAATATATAATTTTTTTTTAAACTAACTAAATTAAAATAAAGATTCCGTAAATATCCCTTATAGCTCATTTAAGTGTGTTAGTTCATTTAAGCATGTTAAGTTTATTTTAGCATGATAGTTCGTTTAAATCTTATTAGTTCATTTTAGTTTGCTGGTCCATTAAATATACTAGTTAATTTAATTAACTAGTTCATTTAAATTACATGTTATTTTATTTCATTTTCATATTTTTATTAATTAACTAGAAGCAATTTCTTAAGAAGGATGAAGCTTGGATTAAACGGAGGTTGTTAGAATTCTCCAAGAGATAACCAACATTCAAGGGCTTCATTATTACCCATTAAAAAGGAGGATATTCGAAGTATCATAGGAAGAGAACATTGAAGGGCTTTTTTATTCATCCATATAAGACTCATAAAAGGAGACTAGGCTTATATTCATTTATTAGAGATTATTGATACTATTTTTGTTCGGGGTGATAATTGTTAATTCTCAAAATAAATTGATACTCTTTTTAAATTTACATTCTTAACCAGTCATAATTTAAATAAAAATTTGAACTCGCAAATAATAAATAAAAACTTGAACTCGAATAAGTGTAATATTTTTATCATTTTTATAGTAATTATGGTATTTTTTAAATTTTTTAAAATTAATCATCTTTTATTATCTTAATAATAATTAATATTTTTATTATTTTCAAACAATTTTAAAATGTTCAAAACATAAAATATTTTAATATTCTTTAAATTTACTATTTTTTATAATTTTGAAAAATTTTAATATTCTTAATAACTTTATCAATAATTATTTTTTATATTTATTTTTTAAAATTTTAAAAAAATAACTAATTTAAAAATATTTTCAAAAAATGACCATCCAGCTTAGTTGGTAGAGCACAAGGTTCTTAATCTTGAGGTCATGGGATCGAGTTCCATGGAGGGCATTTCATAATTTGGAGGTCTCCGTGTTGGGAGTAGCCTACTATCTTACCTCCCCCTTACCCCATTACATATGGGAACAAAGGACAACCATTTTATTAAAGTTATAAAATAATTTTTAAAATAAAAGTTAAAAAATTCTAGAAAGGTTATATGACATCACCAGAGTTTGCTATGTGACGTACCGTACGTGTGTTACCATATGATAGATAATATAAAAAATATTTAAATTTAGTGATTAAAATTGATCAAAGAGATTAATTAGTATAATTTTTCTCATTACAATAATTAAATTGGGTGCAAAAAAATTCATGGGTTGAATTATTTTTTCAAACGTTTAAGGTTTTTTTTGAACCCTTAAACTAAATATATTACTCAAAATGGTCTTATAGATAATATTTATGGAACATAAATTTGAGAAACCTAGTAGGAATGGTTGAAATTATAGCATAGAACAAAAACATCAAAATTTTCCTCCCCAATTTTTAGTTAATTTTTGGCGTCAAACATTAAATGACACAATCACATAATATCTTTTAAAATCGTTAGATAAAAGACATGAAATATAAAATGAGTGACAAATAATAATTTCATGTTAAACCGCTGAACAAAATTGGCTTGGAAATGGTAACCCATTTGACCCAATGAATGGACCTTCTCGTTTTTACTTCCCAACTGAATCTGGCTATCATTTTGTTTAATTTATTGGCCACTGTCGAAGGCGCCAGAAACAAAGAGAAGTAGTATATTAGCAAATTTGCAAGTACTAACTGGACTAAGGTAATGCGTCCTTTGAAAGACAACAGTTTTCCTTTCCACCTTTCAAGGTGAGATTGGACCTTCTCTAAAATTGGCAGCCAAATTTCCTTTGATGATCTCATCTGCCCACGCCCTAAAAACCTACATCTCAACATTTATTCCAGAGTTTTGTTTTTTCAAAGCCAAGCTTAAACCTGCAGCAGCCTTAAAAACCCTTAATGTCCTCTTTATGTTTCTAACCATTCGAATGCTAGCATCGAAGAATAACATCAGGTTATCAGCGAATTGGATGTTCATGATATTAAGATCAATGCGTGTCCCACTGATATTCAATTATTGATTCCCATATCAAAAGCCTTTTGAAGGAGTCCATTCAGAGCTTACCCAACTATATTAAATAGTAAAGGGGACAGTGGACAGCCTTGTCTGAGGCCCCGCTCAATACTAAACTTACCGGAAGGACTTCCATTAACTAGGATAGCAATTGATGGGGTCGAAATACATAAATTTTTCCACGTCCTCCACTTTTTCCCAAAACCCATTACCCTCATCACAGGATTCAAAAAATTCCAGTAGACACTATCATACGCTTTGTTGAAGTTCCATTTGAAGACAATGCCTTGGCTATTTTTCCTTTTCAACTCATCAATTAATTCGTTTGCTATCAAGGAGCAATCCGCAACCTGTTTCCCTACTGAAAATACAAACTGACTCTCCACCCACTACCTCTTCTAAACACCTTGAGAACCTTTTGAATAGAACATAAGCCAATATTTTATAAACGCTTCCGACCAACGAAATGAGTCTGAAATCATCGAAACCTTCTCGAGCAGTTTTTTTTTTGAAATGAGAGCAATAAAGGATTCATTGAAGGATACATCGCTCACATTTCATTTGCAAAACTCATAAAAATACATTATTTCACCTTTAATGTCCGACTAAAACTTCATAAAAGAATTCAAGTCGAAGTCGTCCGGAGCAGAAGCTTGCGACCCGTCAGATGACAAGATGGCCAACCAAACTTCTTGCTCAGAAAAAGGGCTTTCAAGGAGCAATCTCGACTTTCTTCTCAGCCTCTTTAGCGGGACATCGAATTTTTTAACCGGAATTGTTTTGACATTATTGAAGCTTTCTCAAAAATGATCTTCGAAGACCTTAACAATTTCTTTTATACTCGAAATAACCTTATCTCTCATCCGAAATGATGATATAAAATTCTATCTCCCACATATGGCCGCAGTTAAATGGAAAATTTGGTGTTTTTGTCTCCCTCCTTGAATCATTGCAGCCTTGATTTTTGAAACATTTCAGGTTTTTCTCTTTAATACTTCAACCATAGCTTTGACCTTAAAGATTGAATCTCAGCTAGAGTTGCATCTTTATTCCTAGAGGAAGACTGCTAATTTTGTTTCTATAAATTCCATAGATTTTGAATCCGCTTCACGTTTCGCCTAACTCATTTCTTCGAAGCGATCTTAACTTTGTTTAAGAGGAGACCAACACCTTTCCCTTTGACCTTCATGCTTTCATTTTTTTACTAACTCCATATATCCATTCTCTCAATGGGAGAACCATTTGAATGGTCTTTGCCCATGATTCTTCCTCCCGCCTTTAATAGAACTGAATATTGGTCAAATAGGCTTCTAGCCAAAGTGGATTGATACAGCTGAGGGATCATGAATAATCGAGATGTTTGGGAAACAACTAATAGCTGGTAACCGATTTCAGTAGTTGGTTTGACCAATTGATTTGATCAGCCGATTTGAGAAACTGATTTGATTAATTGTTTATATAGAAGTGTTTGGTAAAATTTAGCTGATAGCTGATATGGGTAAAATGCCAAATAAGGGTATAATACATTTAGTTGTTAAATACATATATGTTTTATAATACTTTAGTCTTTATTAACGTGAAATTATTCGGATAAAATACTTTTCATAACGAATTAAAAATTCCTTAAGAAAATTAGTAAATATTTTTGAATATATTTTTTTAAATTTAATATTTATAAATATTAACCTTATGAGATTGATACATACTATTAGTTTTGTATAAAATATCAACACTACTTTTTTTACTTTCATGTTTTGCTATATTTTCTTAACTAAAATATATTTGAGAATCTAAAACTAAAAATAGAATAATAAAATAAAATTTCAGCTTAAATATACTAGGATGAGCATGAACCAACTTACCTCAGTGGTTAAAGGAATTGTTATTATTCTTAGAAGTATCGGGTTCGAGCATCAGTGACTGCAGCATGGTGATTGAACATTTATTGTCAAATGGTTGTGAGTATTTACTATTTTGTAATCATCTAAGCTTAATATATATATTAGGATGAAGAATATTTCATTATATTAGGTTTTATGGTAAGTTTGTAGTTATGGAAAAAAATAAGGTCAAATATGTCATTTCACATCTTATTTTACAATCAACTCTTTCAAACCGTTGGATTTTCCAACGTTCTCGTTTTTAGCTTATTTTGCACAATAAATTCTTTCAAAAAGATATTTACCAAACACTAAAAATGAAGGGGTTAACTACCAATAACTATTTATGCTTAAATAAGTTAAAATCTATTCAAAAAAAAAAAATGTTTGTCAAACACCCATATATTGCGGGGGAAATAAGAATTATGTATGCGTGTGTGGAGTGTCCGCCCCTAATCTACCAGGTACTCCTTTCATCGCGCTAGTATTTACGGAAATTTCGGATCTTTCATCAGCTGATTCAACAATGTTAAAATCACCCCCAATATAACTGGAGCTCCCATGCTGACGATTAGTTTCTCTAATTGCTCCAAAAAGGTACTCCTTTCATCATATCATTGGCAGCATATACATTGTATAACCCGATTTGCAAATTCATAGAATTCAAGAGCCCCATCAGTACAATGAATCTTTTCTCCACTATTTTCCTTTTCAAACTGAAGAAACTGGGATCCCATAATGACATAACACCAGCAGACAAACCTTCAGCAAAGGACAAAACAATCTCTCCCAAATATCTCCCATTTAACCGTCTAAACACATCAGGTCTCTCCATTGATATTTTTGTCTCACCTTAGCAGGCAGCCTTTTCCCCATCTTCGATCTCAGCAAATCTTCTCAATACCTTACCTTCGTTTGCATTGAATTCAACTCCGAGGATCAGACCTACTGCATGTGTAGCTTTGGCTTCATTGACTGACTCATGGGTTCTCCTTCGCCTTGAATTGAGTACGTCCTTATGATTTGAGGCTATTCTCCTTGTCCCCTCGTGATCTCCTTTGCTTTGATGAGAGTTTTTCTTCCTCCCTTTTTGGATTGGATTTCGACTTGGAGCTAACTCTTCTTTGAGGCTATTCTGATATGCATATAATACCATGACTTGACTCATCGTACTATGGGAGATCTGTCTGGGTCTTTCACTAACCTGACTTCAACGACATCTTTAGCTTTGGTCCCTTTAGCGTTATCAGGGATGGATTTAAGCTTGTATTCTCCTCTGATGGGCGCTCGCCTTCATCTGAGGACCGCTCCACTTCCTCTGAAAACCTCTGGTATGCCCCATTTGCATTGAGCGTAATCTAAGAACATTTCTATTAAAAGCCTTTCGGAACGTGAAAAGCTTGGTAAGAATAGTTTGAATGGACCTTCAAACATGAGACTATCATTTCTTTTCTCACCCTTACAGATTGAAGTTAGCAGTAATATTGAGAGGTTGAGCACATTTAGTGGCAACAAGCTTTTCATATTTCTGTTTGTACTGTAATTTATATTTGTATCAAATGTTGTTTCTAGTACTCAAGTGAAAGGAAGCACATAGAAACTAAAACTGTTTCAAATAGTTTCATCCATAAAATAAAGTGTTGTGATAAAATAATAGTACTCAAATGCTTATCGGCTAATTTTTGCTTTTCTCTTTTTAGCTCTTCTAGTTTTTCCCTATATTCATCTTCAATCTTATCAAGGGCTCTTATGCTTTTCTCTTACAGCCTTGATCTCCAACTCTATTTCTTCAATTTGATTGCTTCCTGGCAAGTATTTGTGGGCATCTTTCAATCTTCGGAATCGACTTGTTGTCTCTGACTGCGATTGACCACATAAGCCCTATTAATCCACAATTTTGATCAACATGAAAATGGATGGTAAAAACATGAATAATGAATCAAGACCTACATATTTAAATGTAATTTTTGATAACACTATACAACATGTATCGATACAAAACAAAGATAAACATACATATTTGTACGTGAATGTACAGTATAATAATATATTAAAGACAAAACAACTACAAATAAGTATATACAACTATAAAGTATCATAAGATAAATTTACTTTCAAGGTGAATAGATAAACATTGATTATATTAGGCAACTGATTTTGAAATCATTCGTAAATGTATATTGACTGATATTAATACAAGTGACGAGGGCAACGACATAAGGGTAAATATGAAAATGTCATATGAAAAATTAACTAGAAACACACATAAATATCATAGAGATTGAGGTATGATCAATACATTCGAATTCTGTTTTATAAATACAATGGTTTCAATATTATTGTGATAAATGTGTTAAATTTAAAGAAATTTTAAAAATGATTTAGATCAATCATATATGAAATTTCAGTTATTGATAATATAAATAACGACAAATATTATTTTAAAATAACGACAAATACATCTAAGTGCATATGATGATAATGTATAAATGAGAAATACCATTATCAAATAACGATAAATGTACATATCAACATGTAAATACATGTAGTAATAATAAAATAACAACCATCAATATACAATAATCATGTCAAAAGTCTTCAAGATAATCCTTTGGTTTACTAATTATTAATGGGTAAATGTTGTAAGTTTAAGCTAACCACGATCTTGTTTGGAAATTTGAATCTATAAGTGAGATTTGTAGTAGTTCTTTCTTTAAGTTAAAGATGTTTCCACAATCCTAAAACAAAGATTTGTAGCAGCTAAACAAGGTAAAATTCACAGGCTACTAATATATCTAGAATACTCACCAGTTCTTCCTTGCGATATCTACAAAGATGAGCACATAGGTGCGTGTCTAATATGCAAATAGACCTTTTGGCATAAGCTCTTTCCCTATATTTTTCTTTTCAATTTTGAAGGCAAATAGCAGTATTAAATTGGGAATAACAATGAGTTTTCAGTAGGGTCCAGGCTAGGGTTCTTCAATATTACATTTGGGCATAAAATCAATAAAAAGAAAAACCTGTTAGCATATTTGTTTCAATCTTAAGATCTGAAAATTCTTAGATATAAGCCTTCAATTAAAACAAGGTTAATCAAGAAGATAAAATTAAATGGGTGAACCAAGTTGAAAAAATAATGAAAAAACCTGATCGACTTTTCCCATGTATTTGATTGAGGTCTGAGGTCTTCTCTCAACAAGCCATCCCTCTTGTAATCCGAACATCTGTCCATTTACATAACAAAGATGCTGATCGGCAGGTGGTATCCAACTCAAAGGCTCAGCTTCAGTTATAATCTCTTCAATTTCATGTGCAGTTTCTACATTTTCTTCCATCTTCACATCAGATTCTTTTGGCTCTATTTTTGAATCCTAATTAACATCCCCCATTGAAACAACATTAAGTATTCAAAACAGAAGAAGTATTTCACAACGGGGTTTCAGAAGTTTCTCAGCGGGAAAATGTAAAGAAATAAAGGTAAAAATCAGATTCTTTTAAGTTCAAAGAAAAACATAGTGACCCAAAAAACTAATGCAAGTTTGAAATTGAGATGCTTAATGGTTAGTAAGTGATGCAGAGGGATCCGAGACAGATGATGCTGAGCTGTCAGATTGCACCTTGATGGCGCTGAGATACCATGAGTTGGTAGATCAGTGCAAAGGCGGAAATTAATTGTGATATTTTTCTCATTAGGGCCGTTTTAAGTGTGCTTCAGTCTTTTGGCCATAACTTTGGCTACGGGTGTCGGAATCGCACATAAGACCCCAATTCGGAAAGCTCTTTTCGACGCGCACGCTGTCCACATCGAACTACGCTCCATATGACCTTTTTTTCGACCTCAAATTCTGCCGTTTTAAGTGTGATGCAGGTGCCTTTTTTGCAGATTGCTTATTTTATTTTGAATTTCAATTTAGAGTGATTTTCGGGATTTTGCTATTTTTGGTAAAATTCCGATAAACAAGATTTTTGGCTATAACAGTCTGACTTGTGGACCGATTTTGGACAGTTTTGATTTTATAATATTTTATTAAACTATAAAGACTTTTTTCTCTGGTTTTTGGGCGAATTTTCTCTTGTGAATCATCTGTTGGAACTAGCCTACAGGATAATCGTTATTCTGTCTGGCGTCAGTTGGTATCAGAGCTTCAACAACTTCCTGGGAAATTTCACCAGTTTCAATGGCTGGAGGTCGTGGTCTTTGTGAGCAGGTTCCGAATGAGGAAGCCCAACGCCGTGATCGCAGCATTCAGGATGTGATAATTACGGATTTGCAGAGGCAAGTCGCAGAATTAACCCAGTGCCTGGCGATGCAGAATTTCGAGGATCGTGAGGCCTCTGATCACGATACCAATTTCACTTTCGAAAACCCATATCATAATCTTGCTCTATTCTGGGAGAACCGGGGGCACCGTGGTCGGGAGGAGCGTCATGGAGACCTTGGTTTTCGGGTCGATCTCCCTGAGTTTTCTGGTACGTTACAGGCCGAGGGATTCGTGGATTGGATTAATGAAGTGGAACGTATTTTTGAATATAAGGAAGTCCCTGATCGTGTGAAAGTGAAACTGATCGCCATCAAACTCAAGGGCAGAGCATCTGCGTGGCGGGAACAGTTGCGACGTTCACGAGAAAGACAGGGCAAGGCCAAGATCACTGATTGGGAGAAGATGAAGAAGAAGATGAAGGGTCACTTCATTCCCTTCGACTACATGCAAACCTTATTTCAACGACTTCATGCGTTGAGGTAGGGCGCGCAATCAGTCGATGATTACAAGGAGGAGTTTTACCAATTGGTCGCCCGAAACGATTTATCTGAGACAGAGGAGCAGATGGTGGCGCGAGATTTGGGGGGTTTACCAACGTGCACTTGCTGTTGAAAAACAACAAAACAGGAGACCAGTGATCATGAGCGATCACAACAGTCGACCAGTTCGCCCTCAGGATTCCCGTCCTGCTCAGCAGCCATCGCAGGGTAATTCTAACCCTACTATTAGATGTTTTCGTTGTGGTGAACAAGGGCATAGGACAACTGATTGCAGGAAGCCTGCTAGTCAAAAGGGCAAAAATTTGTTGATTGAAGAAAATGTGGAAGACGAGACTGAGGAGATTAGTGAACCTGTGTATGATGATGATGAGACTGATGATGTACTGTATGGAGATGGTCATGAGACTCTGGTCGTTTGCAAGAGTCTACTTACCCCCAAGGGCGATTCAGGGGACGATTGGTTGAGAACCAATATTTTCCACACGACCTGCACAGTTGCAGATAAAGTCTGCAAAATGATCATTGACAGCGGTAGCTATTAGAATATAGTGTCCGAGGAGGTTGTCCAGAAATTGCAGTTGAAGACGGGCCGTCATCCTAAACCATACAAGTTGTCATGGCTAAATAAAGGAAGTGAGGTAACAGTTGATAGGCGATGCCTCGTATCTTTTTCAATTGGTAGAAAATATTTTGATAATGCCTGGTGTGATGTTGTGTCTATGGATGCGTGTCATATATTGTTGGGTCGGCCTTGGCAGTATGATCGCAGTGTTATTCATGATGGACGGAAGAATACATATTCCCTTAGCATCAAGGGAAAAAAGATTATGTTGGCGCCCCCGCGGGAAGGACTCACTCCTACCCCGGTAACCAATAATACTAACCTGCTTTCTATGTCTAGGTTTTTAGATGAGATTGAGCATGGAGGCGTGGTCTATGCCTTACTACCTTGCGAGAATAGTGCAGTAGACGTGGGTACAGATTTACCAGTAGAGGTACAGCGGCTGCTAGCAGAATTCTCTAACTTGATGCCAGAGGATCCTCCTCCTGGGCTACCGCCTATGAGGGATATTCAGCATCAAATTGACCTTGTTCATGGATCAAGTTTACCAAATCGACCAGCATATCGCCTCAGTCTCAAGGAGGCTGAAGAGTTGCAGCGACAGGTGGAAGAGTTGTTGGAGAGGGGCTATATCCGAGAGAGTATGAGCCCATGTGCAGTCCCTGCCCTGCTAGTGCCAAAGAAAGACGATTCTTGGCGTATGTGTGTTGACAGCCAAGCGATCAACAGAATTACAGTAAAGAAATAGTTTCCAATTCCCCGTCTAGATGATATGTTAGATCAGCTATCCGGTTCTAAGGTCTTCTTAAAAATTGACCTTAAAAGCGGATACCACCAAATCAGAATAAGGCCTGGAGATGAGTGAAAGACAGCATTTAAAACGCCTCAAGGTTTGTATGAGTGGATGGTCATGCCTTTTGGGATATCCAATGCACCCAGTACGTTCATGAGATTTATGCATCAGGTCTTGCGACCTTTTATAGGGTAATTTGTTGTAGTTTACTTTGATGATATCCTCATTTATAGTCTGACATGGACTTCACACTTCGATCACCTCCGTGTTGTTTTTGAGATGCTGAAAAAAGAGTGCTTGTTCGTCAATCAGAAGAAGTGTTTTTTCTTCACTACTTCTGTGACTTTTCTTAGTTTTGTTGTATCTACTGATGGTGTTCATGCAGATCAGTCAAAGATTGATGCAGTCTTGGAGTGGCCCAGACCAAGGACCTTACATGACATCCGAAGTTTCCATGGATTGACATCTTTCTACTGTCGGTTCATTAGAAATTTCAGTACTCTGATGGCCCCTATCACAGAATGCCTCAAGGGGCGTGATTTCCAGTGGTCTGAGGAGGCAGTGGCCAGTTTTCAACTGGTCAAGTACAAGATGACCGAGGCACCAGTTTTGTCACTTCCTGATTTTGACAAAGTGTTCGAGGTAAATTATGATGCATCTGGCGTTGTCATTGGTGGTGTTCTGAGTCAGGCAAGTCTTCCGGTTGCTTTTTTTAGTGAGAAGCTATCAGGATAAAAAAACTACTCCACTTATGACTTGGAGTTCTATGCCATAGTTCAGTCCCTGAAGCATTGACGTCACTACCTAGTACAGAAGGAGTTCATTTTATTTACTGATCATGAGGCCTTGAAGTACATCAATGGCCAACACAAGCTGAGTAGACGTCATGCCAAGTGGGTGGCATACCTGCAAGAATTCACTTTTACGCTGAGGCACCAAGCAGGGAGTTTGAACAACGTCGCAGATGTCTTGAGTCGTCGTACCTTACTCCTCACCACCATGAATACCAAATTTGCAGGCTTTGAGACGTTCACAGATATGTATGCAGCAGATCCTTCCTTTGGAAGAATATTTCAGGAGGTAACTGAGGGTCACCGTCATGATTTTGTTTTGCATAATGGGTATCTGTTTCGTAGATTATAGTTGTGCATTCTAGATTGTTCATTAAGGTAGCAAATTAAAAGTGAACTTCATAATGAGGGAAACTTTGGTCGAGATAAGACCTTGGCCCTTATCTCTTCTGACTTTTATTGGCCCAAGTTGACTAGCGATGTGGCCCATTATGTGGACCGTTGTTATGTGTGCCAGCGGTCTAAGGGAGTTCTCACCAATACGGGCTTGTACACTCCCTTACCTGTTCCTGAAACTCCTTGGTTCGATGTCAGCATGGATTTTGTACTAGGCTTACCCCGCACCCAAAGGGCCTCGGGTTCTATCTTTGTTGTGGTTGACAGGTTTTCCAAGATGGCTCATTTTGTAGCTTGCAGAAAGACTATGGATGCTGACCGGATTGCCCATCTTTATTTCAAGGAGATTGTGCGTTTACATGGTGTTCCTCGATCCATCACTTCAAATCGTGATACTAAGTTCATCAGTCATTTCTGGAAGAGCCTGTGAGGGAAACTGGGGACGTAGTTGAATTTCAGTAGCGCCTACCACCCCTAGACGGATGGCCAGACCGAGGTGGTTAACAGAAGTTTGGGGAGCCTTTTGAGGTGTTTAGCAGGAATGAAGCCGAAACAGTGGGATTTGGCATTGCCTTAGGCAAAATTTGCCTACAACAGATCAAAAAACAGAACCACAGGTTTAAGCCCATTTGAGATTGTCTATGGTCAGAACCCATCCGGGGTGCTGGACTTAGCCCCTATTCCACGTATAGGACATTTTAGTCCTAAAGTAGATGAGATAACAAAGTATCTTCGGGGTATCCATGAGTAGGTGAAACATACCATTCATGAGAGCAATACCAAGTACAAGACTCGGGTTGACAATCATCGTCGTCAGGTACTTTTTGATGTTGGTGATTTTGTTTGGGTTGTATTAACTCGTGATCGTTTTCCTGTTGGTGAGTATAATAAGCTTAAGGATCGGAAGATTGGACCTTGTGAGGTCATTCAGAAGATCAATGATAATGCTTACAGGTTGCGTCTTCCAAGTCACTTGAAGACTTCTGATGTCTTTAATGTGAAGCACCTGAGTTATTGTTTTGTGGATTCTGATGACACTACTCTGAACTCGAGGACGAGTTCTTTCCAACCCGGGGTGACTGATGCAGAGGGATCCAAGATAGATGATGCTGAGCTATCAGATTGCACCTTGATGGCGCTGAGATACCATGAGTTGTCAGATTAGCGCAAAGGCTGGAATTGATTGTGATATGTTCCTCATTGGGGCCGTTTTAAGTGTGCTTCAGTCTTTTGGCCATAACTTTGGCTATGGGTGTCAGAATCGCGCATAAGACCCCAATTAGGAAATCTCTTTTCGACGTGCACGCTGTCCACATTGAGCTACACTCCATGTGGGCTTTTTTTCGACCTCAAATTCTGCCATTTTTAGTGTGCTGCAGGTGCCTTTTTTGCAGATTGCTTATTTTATTTTGAATTTCAATTTAGAGTGATTTTCGGGATTTTGCTATTTTTGGTAAAATTCCGATAAACAAGATTTTTGGCTATAACAGTCCGGCTTGTGGACTGATTTTGGATAGTTTTGATTTTATAATATTTTATTAAACTCTAGAGACTTTTTTCTCTGGTTTTTGGGCAAATTTTCTCTTGTGAATCATCTGTTGGAACTAGCCTAGAGGATAATCGTTATTCTGTCTGGCGTCAGTAAGCATTAACCCAATTCCACGTTAAAATTTGGAAGACCTTACTTTGTTACCATATATATGAAAAGGTATAAAATTTTAGGTAAAGTGGTATATTAGGCCCCAAACTGTCTCAAAGAAAGAAATATGGCTCTCAAACTCAATGAAAAAAAGTCAGTATGACCCTTTGACAAACGGTTTCCATCGTTGACTGTTACGATGACGATCTAACTCATGGTACTGACATGACAATCAATAGTGTTAACGTGACGATTCATTGTGATTGATGGCAGGACATATGAGCTATATTATATTTTTAGTCGTGTTCAATGATCAATTTAGTTTTTGAAAGTTCAAGGGCTTATTTGAATTTAAAAAAAATATAAAATATTAAAAAATAAATATAAAAAATATGAAAAACAAAAATTAAATTACTAAAAATTTTAATATATATTAAAAAAATACTAAATCACTATTAAAATTTTTAAAAATACATTATAAATTATAAAATCGTAAATTTTAAATTATTAAACATTAAAATTATTAAAAAAGCATACATTGTGCGTCTTGCTTTAGATCTTTGTGAACATGTGAGTGTCATATATTATGTCATGCTTGATATTTTATCATTTAGCTGTAACATTTGATACTTCTCCTTTTAGCCTCATATATTTCATGCCTAGATAAAAGTTATTGACTCACAGAAGAATTTAATTGATGATATTCTGACTTTTTCCAAGAATAATCACCCATGGAATTATTTTACAGTATCTCTTTATATTGAAGATATTGGCGGACATGACCATGCTTTATATATATTTAGTTGATATGAATAATGCTTTTAATATTTTTAATATATTTTAATTTTTTAGTAATTTAATTTAATTTTGATATTTGATATTTAATTAATTATTTTTTTATTTTAAACTTTAAATAGTTTAAAAAAAACAAATAAGCTTTGAACTTTTAAAAAAATCAATTTAGCTCTCGAACTCGACCAAAAAACCATCAACTTAGCCATCCTTTATATCATCAATCACCATGGACTACCAAGTCAGCACCGTAAAGTACCACACATAAGTATCATAAATGTCAAAAACGAAAACTGTTAGTCAAAGGCCAAATTGAATTTTTTTCTAAGTTTGAGAGCAACATACTATTAAGCCAAAAATTTATAAACCTATATTGATAATTTTAACAATTAAATCACTAAAAAATGAATCTTATAAAATTTTATAAAAATGCATAAAATTGTTATGATTTACACTAATAAGATTCTTTCCAATATATGTTTGCTACTCATTATTTTCTAATTTCTTATTACATAAGATTTAATTTGAAATTTTCTTTAAATCTTATTTCATAAATTATTTTCATTTTTTGTTCTTTTCAAAATAAAATCTTATGTTGATCAATATAAAGTTAACTTTATTTTTTAGTATTCAATATGTTTAACTTTGAGAGTCATTAGACGACGACAACAACAACAACAAGAACAAAACCCTATTCCCATATGAAATGTGGTAAGGGGGAGGTAGGGTAGTAGGCTGCCCCCAACGCCAGGTTGAGAACAGCTTCCGTGGAAGACCTCCGGCAGTCAAAAAATTAAAAATAAAGATAAAATGCAATGCACGTATAAATAAATAAATATATAGTTGAATAGTCTTCATATGTAGTCTTCATATGCGCGTCTGTAATGGGAAGTAATCCCTGCAAATAAATCCCTGCGTAAAAATATCTACATATAGACAGAAACGTAAGACCCGACTAAATTTAAAGAGAGAAAACATGAAGGGAATGATACACAGAAGTCAATGATAGCAAGCTACGAGAAGGAATAAAGTCAAAGGAGTTAAAACCTAAACTAAGGCAACACTACTCCGCTACCCTAGTTCTAAGCCTTTAATAAATTCCAATGACAAAAACGTATAAAAAGTAGAAGTCATGGAAATTACTACTAAGGCATTAAAATAAGACAGAGATGATACACCTTATGGATGTGACCAGCACTACTCGGCTGCCCTAGTCTTAAGTCTCTATACTTTCCTATCAGAGGTCATGTCCTCGGTAAGGGCTAAATCCTTCAAATCAGATCTCAAGCAGTCTTCCTACTTCCGCCTTGGTCGTCCTCTCCTTCTGGCACCGTCGACTGTAATCGACTCTACCCTCCTGACCATATCCGACGGTTGTCACCTAAGGACATGCCTAAACCACCGAAGTCTTCCCTCCCTCAATTTTTCGGATACAAACACCACCCCAAGGACTTTCTAATAGCAGAGTTTGGTGTCATGTCCCACATAGTCCTACCACATGCCCATCGAAGCATTCTCATTTCTGCGGCCTCCATCCTCCTTACATGATCCTTCTTGATTGCCTAACATTCTGATTCATACACCAGCGCTGTTCTTATTACCATTCTATAAAATTTTCCCTTAAGTTTTAGAGGCACCTTCTTGTCACACAAAACTCTAGTAGCAACCCTCCACTTTAGCCATCCCGCCTTTATACGGTGTGTAACGTCATCATCCACACCCCCATCTTTATGTATCATAGACCCTAGGTACTTGAAATAATCCTTTGAGGGGAGAACGTGTCCTTCTATGCATACTTCTACGTCTTCATCGTTTTGGTTCCCACTGACGTTTGAACATAAATACTCCGTCTTTTCAATATTGATCCTTAGACCTTTTTCTTCTAGAGTAGTCTTCCAGATAGCCAGTCTACTATTCAGCTCAGTTTTTGTTTCAGTAACTAGGATAATGTCATCAGCGAAAAGCATACACCATGGAACACCGTCTGGTGTCGCACAATAGATGTCATCCATAATTAAGGCGAAGATGTAAGGGCTAAGAGCCGACCCCTGGTGGAGTTGTCGTGAACTGTAGTCCTGACGTATGTAGTAGACTACAGTACATATCATGAATCGCCCGGATATAAGCAGTTGGGATCTCTCATTTCCAAGGTCTTCCATCGTATCGCGGGAACGCTATCAACGCCTTCTCAAGGTCATGAATTCCTGTGAAGATCTCTATTTTCCCTATATTTCTCCATAAGCCTCGAAGTAGATGAATCGCCTCGTAGACCTACCTGGCATAAGAAAAAATTGGTTTTCTAAACCCTAGTAACCTGTCTCAACCTAGCCTCTATCACCCTTTCATATGCTTCATGGTATGACTGAGTAGTTTATACCTGTAGTTGCCACAACTTGGGATCTCTTTTATTCTTATAGATGATATCACCGTAGACTCTCTCCACTCCTCTGGCATCTGGCATTCTCTAAAATAATATTAAAGATGTTGGTCAACCACTTAACTCCCTCTTCTCCTAGGGCCAACCACCAGTGATAGAATTGATCGGACCGACATCTTTGTCCCTCCCCATCTTCTAAGAGCCATTTTACTTCCTCAAACCCAATCCTACTTGTAGGAAGTCATTGGCCGTAGTATGATGGTCGACTGACCCATCAACGTACTATCTCTACAGGGAGAGGCACCATCATTAAATAAGCCAAAGGAGTAACTACCCCAAACCCTCTTAATATCATGATCTTTCACTAAAAGAACACCATTGTCCCTTAATAAACCTAATGCTACTAGATCCTTTTACAACTGAGACCACTTGATGAGTTCAACTTCATAAGATACATTTATTTCTTAATCATCGTATGGTACATCTGTTCATAATATTATTTCTTTAAAATAATTATTGTACCAATCATATTATATGGAAATTTATTAAAACATTTTATAATATTAAGTATGAATCATATTAATTTATATCAATTATGGAAACTTTGAATCAATATTAGTAATTTATATGGAATATGAATTTGCGAGAATAACTTATTCTATGAACAAACATATATTAATTTATATGGCAACTAATTTTTAATTAATTACTGGAAAAATGATTAGGATTTTATCACAAAAATTAATTTATAGAAATATTTTTTTTGTAACACCCTAAACCCGGATGGATCTAAAGTACCAGTACATTGAGCTACCGATGCAACCTCTGATTTCAAAACCTATTGTTTTCTTTTAAAATATACTAAATGATATCATACAACAGACAAAACAGTTAATAAAACATTTAAAAAAATACCATTTTTAATTTATTTTTTATTAATTTTAATTAAAAAATAAATACAATTTAAAAAATCACTCGTTTCAAAAAATTTGGGATTCTTTTAAAAAATAAAAACATATGATTCGAGGAGTCGCCACCAATATTGATTAGTGTGTGATTGGCATGCAAAAACATTGCATTTTAAATAAAAATTAATTTAATTAAAACGACAAATTTAAAATCCGTGTACCAGAAAATTGAGTTCGAGAGTCAGTTACGCGTGGGGAAGGATTAGTACCCCCATAGCGTCCTAAATCAGTACCTAGTCGATTAATTAATGTCTTTGCAATGAATTTTATAAGTTCGAATTTAATTTAGTTTATGATCCATAAAACAACAATTTATGAATTTAATAATGAAATCTATAATATTAATTATTTCATATCGAGAAGAAACAACCCCTCATAATTGAGGTAATCAATTCTTACTCCAATCGAAATAAAGAAATATTATAATCATTATAATATTCAAATGCACCCAAAACAAATTAAATTAAAATTACCAATCCTTTTTAGAAAGAATAAGAATATTTGATTTTTTAAAAACATCGAGATCAAACCTTATATAAGTTCTAACAATCTTTTCTCGAAAATTTTAAACAACCAAATATTTCTTTTTCTTTCATTACCAAATTTTAAGTGAGGAACCATTTTTTTAGGTTTCACT
Source organism: Hibiscus syriacus (assembly GCF_006381635.1). Taxonomy (NCBI): domain Eukaryota; kingdom Viridiplantae; phylum Streptophyta; class Magnoliopsida; order Malvales; family Malvaceae; genus Hibiscus; species Hibiscus syriacus. The sequence continues at coordinate 5,118,017 of NW_024062743.1, read as the reverse complement.
GTTGGGATACACTTTCAATTTAAAATAGTTGAAAGCGACTCTCTAATAAGTTAAGACAAACCACTCAATCCAGTTATGTGATTATAAGTCGAGTTATGAAAGTGAGGATATCATGCAAAAAATACAACACTACTAATAATAAAATGATAAGTAATGTCAAAGAAATGTAAATAAAGAAAATAGCATTAACAACGTTAAAAACACATAAAGTTTAAGGTTCCATAAAAATTTATTATAATTATTTAAAAAGAATTAATGTCCATGATGTTAACTTGTTAAAAAAATAAAATAAATAGAAGCAAAATTTATATTTATTAATTAATATATTTATTAATTAATATATATACATATGTAACAAAATAATTCATTATTATAAATTTACTTAATATAATTATAATTTATTAAAACCTTTAATCGAATATTAAACTTTGTATACTAATACATTACATATCGATTATCATGAAATATAAAACATAATGACTGAAAATAAATGGGCAGATAACTATAAGACTAACCATAAATTAAACAAAGATAAAGTCATAAAACACAACTCTTTACATTTCATATACTAAAATCGAAATAAACCCAAAACTGCATGTAAGACTAAAATGTAGATTTCAAAAGAAGCATACCAAATGTAAAAACAAATGAAAATTTAAAATCATTAAAAAAAAAATTACAGACTACAATTAAAAATAACATAAAACTCAGAACTATCATAACGAAGGACCAGAATGAAGGCACAGAATATAAAGGCACAATGAAAATCGAAAAGGCTTAACGTGAGGACTAAAATTGAAACAAAGGTAAAAGAGCTCTTCTGTAATACCATACACGTAGGTGACATACTTCCTCACGAACCCAAAACGACACTACTTTGAGGGTTTAATTAACCCTTCAGATTTAAAATAAAAACCCTAATAATACCATTCCTAACCAAACACCATCACCCTTTTATTCTCTCAAACCTCCTCTCTCTCGGCCGCTCACCAAAGGGTTGACACTCGCTCGGTCGTCATTTGATGACAAATCTCCCCCTCCGACTAGCTTCAACGACAACTTTAAAAGCCTAAAAACTCACACAAACCCTAAACTCTTTCATTCCTTTTAACCCCAACAGGCGTCGATTAAAAAAAACTCCACAAGCTTTCATTGCCACCACCACATGCGATGGTCGGATGAGCCTAGTCTTAACTTAAAAGGCCCATCTCTTCTTTTTCCTCTGTATAACCTAGAAATCTAAAGGAAGCAACCATTATTGGAACAAGAGCTCTCAATTGAAACCAAAAGTGCTCAAACAACTACTTTAAATGGCCAGCAAGCCTCAATATGGCCAAGAGGCTCTCACTCTTTGACTCCCCGACGACAGAGCTCTAATGAGACTCGACCCACTCATTTAAAATCCTTTACCGCTTTTCTCGTTTCAAAAAAAAAAAACCACACACATAAATCTCTGTTGGAAAGTAAACAAAATGAGAGAAATACCTCCTAAAAGCTTTCATTTTTCTGGTTCTTTCTTGTTAATTTCTCTTTTTTTTGTTTTTTTTGCTGAAAAATGGATGTAAGATGAAGAAGAAAGATTATTTTGTTTCTTTGGAACTCTGCTTACAAGAACGAAGGAAACCCCCTACTTTTACACTGTATTTCTCTAGTAAATCGGAGGAAACAACCTCCTCCTCTATTGCTTTCTATCCTCTATGCGTTATTGATTTTTCGAATAGTCTCTTCCCTTCTACTGAATGGTTACCCTCTGTAATATAATGGCCTCCTTACCATTCTGTTACAAAATTTTCCCTCTAAAAAAACCATTCCAACTCATTTTTTCTGTTTTTCTTTGTTTGCTTGTGTTGCCGTGGCCATTGCTTGTTATTGATTGCTGACGTGGATTGGTGACAAGGCTTGGTTGGGACTACTCTAGTGGAGAGGGGACCTAGACAAAATTAAGGTATAACAATAAGCATATGCATGATTGATAAAGAGCTACCTACTTAAATTACTAAAGTAGAAGTCTCATGCTTCCCTTAGTTCTCTACTAAGGGCCTTGCCATGAGTACACATCTATCGTCTCTACTCAAATTGACTGCAACTGCTTTGCATTATCTAAATGCAACTCTGAATAATTTTTTTCCAATTACGACTTAACTCTACTTTACATTATCTATATGCAATATTAACAGTATCTAGTCTCACAAAGCCATCAGAAACTAGACAACTATGGATATCTCATCAAGCTAACCCACCCTCGCGAGTGTTAGGCCTCGCACCAAATTAGTAGAAGTGCCTTGCACTTGCTTTGGTGCATCCGGGTAAGGTTATCATACCTGCCTACCCACCCCTCGTGATTGTTAAGTCCTCGTGCCATAGTTAGCCATAGAAGTACCTCTTATACTTGCTTTAGGTGTTCTTGGATATCCTATACCACTCGACAAGTCATTGCCTACTGGACTGATGTTACTATACACTCATACCTAAGGCCTAGAGACCACACGATACTAGCATCACTAATCAACTCCTCATGAGTGTTTGGGCCTCACCCCTAACTAGCTCTGAAGTGCCTCACTCACTGACGATGCCCTACTAGGGAAACTAAGGTAACCTAGTATACCCTAGCATAACTGACTCACTAAGGTGAGATCATCCTCTCACAAGCTGTTATCTCACTCGTTCTCTCACTAGAATGTTACACAAAGTCTTCTTAGCCTGTTACTACTATTATTTATTACGCTGCCCCATTTTGGTCGCTCGTTATTTAAGGGTATTTTAATAATTCTCTGCCTCTAGCAAAGTCTCTACGCGTTGTGGGGGTATTACGATGATTCTGTTAGCCCTAATAATTGACTCTGATTCAGCACTGGGTAGCGACACTCTAATCGCTCTTATCAAACTTTCTTTCAATATCCCTCAAATTAAAAGGACAATTTACACCTCCTAGGTTCCTTGATGTTCTCGAAGCCTATACTTTCCTCTATTTATAAGCTAGACATCAATTGTTAGATTTCTTGTTTCCTTTTCTTTATTTTTCTTCCTTTGAATAAATCCTTGGAATGAACTTATCTTTTTCTTGAATTTCAACCCAATTTTTAGCCTTTATCCTACTCGAACCAGAGCTCCATTTTAAGTTTTTATAAAGACCCCTTGATTTTTGCATCATATTCATAATTAGTAGCGGATATTTTATTTAGTTAGAAACATATGGTAATATTTGATTAGTTTAAACTTGAGCAATTATTTTCACTTGAAACACTTTGTGAGAAATGAGTGAACCATTTGTGAGGTGCTAAGTCTTGTTTCACTGAAATTAGCAGATAATTAAAATGTCATACTTTGCTTACACTTGATTTTGGTTGTACCTTTGCTTGATTGTTACTTAGTTTCGAAATTTGCTATGGTTTTGATTTATTTGGATGTTTTTGTAAGATTGTGAGGAAGATGATGACAACTTGTGATTTTATGTGTTGATTAAGAAATTCTTGAGGACAATAAGAAATTCTTGAGGACAAACATCAAATAAGTGAGAGGGAATTTGATGAGTGATTTAATTAGTTACTATTTTATCTTTAATTACTCTTTGTTCGTCGATTTTTGTTGTTGATTTGGGCTTTTCTATTCACTTGTTGTGAAGGACATTAGACTCCATAAATAGTGCTAAAATGGGGCAATTCTGCAGTTTTTTTTTTTATTTTCTAGAATCAAGTCTGAACAAGTGGGCATGACTCCAGTCATGAAGATGGATGACATAGTAGTTTCTAGAAGATCCAGTTAGTAACTTCTAGAATATGATTCTGTCAGCGGTTTTAGAAGGCGACATGTGAGCTAACTTTATCTCAAATTTAAATTAGGATTTATCTTTTGTTTTTAGGATTTAATTCAAACAATTTTTACGATTTATTTTTATTGTTTTGTGTCATTTTTAGGGTTTTAGAAGACTATAAATACCCTATTGGGGTAAGATTGAAATATATCTCAAATTTCTCGAATTACTTTGTTCTTGCTTTTTTAATTTTATAAAAGTTTCTTTTCTCTATCGCTTTTTACTTTTTAAAGTTTTTATTTATTATTTAAAAGTGTAACTATGATTTCTATCATATTATCTAATTTTCTCATAAGTTAAAGGCTTAAGCAATGACTCAATTCTATCATGAGACTTGAAATGCACTTAATATCCTTCGGGTTACATTCTCTATTTTCTGAAAATTGGATTGCCAATCGACTATTTGTTAAAATAAACAAACTTTCAAATAAAAGAGCCTGTTGGCTTATTAGTCGTTTGATTTAAATTGGTAGGAAGGATCAGCTTGTAGAACATTCGACTTCCTGTGCACATGCTTAGCGGTGTTCGCTAATGAAATTTAGATCAAATTCGATTCTCATTGAGGTACCTTAGTTTGAGTCTGGTTTTTCCAAATCTTTATAGTGTTGGTGCTAGCGGCGATGGTCGTGGTTAGTCCACAAAAGGACTCAAATTTAAATTGATTTTTGATTGTCAATTTACCAAAGAAAAATAATTTACAAGGGTTGGCCCTATAAACTAAACCGACAGAATCTGAAGCAAAAATCTTATTCAACAATCGACGAAAATTGACAAGGAAAGCTTACTACTACTTTTAATTGATTTTCTCATACTTTTATTTTCCAAGTTATTTTATTTTTACTTTATCTCATGCTTTCATTAAAATCCCTTATTTCACTTTACATTTCTCCTAAAACCAAAATCAAAAGTCTTTTACATCAAAAGGTCAAAGTCCATGTGAATTGACCATTCTTCTCACTATTACTACTTATTTTTTTCTTTTGAGATTAAGGAATTTATTTGACAGTTAAATGACGTTTGCTAAATTGGTGTTGTTGTCATGGACTATAATTATTGATTTATTTTTGTTTTTGATTTTGACCATGCAAAACCCTTGCGAATTAGAAGATTGACTTGAAGATCGAAGCATGAGCTATAAGAATTCATGGACAAATGCTTTGAGAGAAAAGAAGACGACGACAAGAACCAATTTCAATAATCATATGATGCTACCTCCCATTTAAAATACATATTCCACAGAAACATCATCACACATTGAAACCCTAAACCCAATATCACACCTAATGCAAAAACTCGAGGCGATTCTTTGTTTCAGCTTAAAATGGGGCCTATTCATTTCTTACCTTCCATGGTATTCTAGTGAGAATCTACGCAAACATCTCACAAAATTTCATATGAACAGTTCAAACATGAAACCACTATGTGTTTCTAAAGACCAAATTAAATTAAGGATTTTCCCAGCAAGAAAGGCAAGTGAATGGAGAAGAATCATCCTTGGAATCTGACAAAAAGATGGAGAATCACTCTATGATTACTAAGAGCGGTTTAAAAAGCTTTATGAAAGTTGTCCACAGTATGGATTAACTGAACAAACGTTCTCCATTTATATGAAGGGTTGTTCCTTAGAGATGTAAATGGTTATGTTTAGTGGAGGAGATCTACTGAACATGACTCCATATGCACAAGAGAGTTAATTTCTACAATGGTGACGAATTCTCAATTGTTTTCAAGTGAACCCAATTGATGGGTTCACGAGATAAGTTCTATTTCCTTTGAAATTAAAATTGTTAAATTAAATGATGTAGTTAATTCTCTTATTGCAGGAAAAAGTGAATTAGTGAGATTATGCTATATATGCATGATGCCAGATCACCTGATGGATTGCTACCCGATGTTGTATGAAGAAGCGAGTGCCCAAGTTAACGCTGTAGGGAACTTTCTGGACCTCCCCAGGCTTACAACCTCATGGAAATACTTACAATATGTGATGGAGATATCATCTGAACTATAAGTATGCACAGATCCTAGGCCTAATCAAGCCTACCAACCAAGGCCACATCCATAGAAGTCTTATCAGCCACAGAAGTCATCCCTTGAATACATCATCAAGGCTGGTACTTCCTATGAGAAATTACAGAATCCTACTGAAGCATTTTGAGATAGATAAGCAGATCAGGCAACTAGCTCAGTCTGTGAGCCCCTAAAGTCACAGGGTAAGCTTTCATTACAAATCGAGGTGAACACTAAAATATAAGTCTATAACCCTACAAAGTTGTACATTATGGCACAACTGATCCCAAAGGAGTAGGCACAATTCTAGAGAAAAAATGAGCCAAAATCCCAAAGGGAAGATGAAGTACTTGACGTAAACTCCCATAAGGAAGGTTAGTTGATGTAGAATCTAGAAAAGAATAAGGATGATCACGAATTGCTTTTAAACTATCTCTCTATATCGTACCATCACATTTTCCTTCGAGGTTAGTAAAAAGATAAAAACAAGCTGAAGAAAAAGAAATCTTGGAAGTCTTTCGGAAGGTGGAAATCACATACCTCCCCGAAAGGTTCTAAGATATGCTCACTTTCTAAAAGATCTCTACAACAAAAGAAAACTTATGAGAATGTGAATTTGGGAGAGCACGTTTCAATAGTACTCCAACGAAAGCTTCCGCCAAAGTTGAAGGACCGAGGTATGTTCGCCATACCTTGAAAAATCATATGGTTGGAATAAATGTATGATGTGAGATTAGGCACTTCTATTAATGTAATGCCTTTATCCATTTTAACTTACTATATGTTGAGCCCTTGAAGGATACTAGAGTGATGATACAACTAGTTAACCGATTTGTATTTTATCTCGAAGGACTCCTAAGAATGTCATAGTAAAGGTAAATGAACTCATTTTTTGATGGATTTATATGTCATTGACATGAAAAATGATAGACAAATACTTCTTTTGAAATTATCATTGAGCCCCTATTTCTTACTACGGTGATAGGAAAATCAACATAAGAACAAAATTCTTACGATGAAATTTAACGGTGAGATCGTAAAATTCGACATATACAAAGCAATCTGACATTCTAATAATGTTTTCAGTTTAACTTTTTTTATGTTATTGAGCATGCAGTTAATGAGTTTATGGAATCTAATTTTATTGATGATTTATGCTGGGAACTGGAGGATTAGGATGAAGAAATCAAAGAGTTTAAAATTTTTATGTTTATTCCGATTCACGTTTAATTCCCTTAAATTCTAAAATTTTACCTTTTTTGTAGGCCCCTTAATTGAATTAAACAATGTATGACTTGAAGTATGCATTTTTGGGAGAAAACGAGACTTTACCAATGATAATTTCAAATAATGTCAAAAGAATAAGAGAAACCTTGTGACTATGTTGCAAGCGCATAAGGAGGCCATGGGTGGATAATCGTCGATATAAAAAGACTTATTCCCTCAACTTGTATGCACAAAATTAAGAAGGAGAGAAGCCATCAAAAGGACAACATCTATTAAATCACCGATAATGGAAGTAGTGAAAAGGAAATATAGAAGCTTTTTATGCATATGTCATTTACCTGATTAAGTAGTAATTGGGTAAGTCTGATCCATGTGGTCCCAAAGAAAACGAGGGTAACTAAAAATTCAGAAGGTGAGTAGTTCGACTAATTATAAAATTAATGGAGGGTCTATATCGACTACAAGAAGTTGAACTCGTTAACTCGCAAAGACCATTTTCCTCTTCCCTTATAGATTATAATAATAGAAATATTAGCTGATAAAAGTCATTATTGTTGTCTTGATAAATTTTTAGGCTTTTCATATCCTATTGGTGACAGAATCAGAAAATACAACTTTCACTTGTTCAATCGACATATTTCCTTACCGACAGATGCCATTTGGACTTTGAATTGCACCTCCACATTCAGAGATGGATTTCTTAGCATACTTTTGGACTTTTTCGAGAAGTTATCGAAGTCTTCATGGACGATTTCACTGTGTATGGTATTGTTTTTCAATAAGTGCCTTTCAAATTTAACTAATGTTCTTAAGCGATGCTTAGAATTTAACCTCGTTTTAAATTATGAAAAATTCCATTTTATGGTTTTAAGGGGTTAATTATAGGCCATATCGTTTCCTGATGGTTGCGATTGAGAAAGCAAAAAATTGACATCACATGCACTGCCTTACCCTACAACTATGAGGGAAGTCTATTCCTTTCTTGGTCAAGCAGGATTCTAGCAAAGGTTCATCGAATATTTTTTGAAGATAGCACAACCGTTGTGCAATCTACTCAGAATGATTCATTGTAAGAATTGTTCAACATCTTGAAAGAAAAGATTGTATCTACTCCGATTGTACAACTGCCAAATTTGGACTACACTTTTGAGCTTTGCTGACGCATGAGATACGATTGTTAGAGTCGTTCTTGGGAAATCGTAAGGATCCCATATTATCTTATATGTGTCTCAAATTTTGGATTCAAGTAGAAAAATTATTCTGCGATGAAAAAGAATTGTTTGCTATAAGTTTTGCTTTAAAAATTAGATCTTATTTTTTTCCACTAAAATTATTTTTCTGATCATGGAACCTTGTGTATTTGATGAGAAAAAGGGCGAAGCCGACACTTATCCGATGGATCTTGCTTATTCAATAATTTAATTTGAAATTAAAGATAAAAAAGGACGAGAACTTGGTAGCATATCACTTGAGTCAAATTCCTCTCTCCACATCCGATCTGCTGATTAGGGAAGAATTTCTCGAAGAAAATAAAATGTGGTGCAAATGGTAATTCTTTGGTTTGGGATTGGTCAATTATTTGGCACAAGTAATTAATATTATATTTGTCGAAAGCTAAAGTTAACTGATAAGAGAAATCCCAATTTTATATCAGGGATGATCTTTATCTTTGGAAGCGTTATATTAGGTAATCGAAGATGCATCACCAAAGATGAGGTAAATTCTATCCTAAATTTATGTCATTCCTACTCTGTGGCAATCATTTTGGATAAAACAAACTACCCATATTTAAATGTTCTTTTTCTTCCGGCATAATAATTTTCGGACGCTTATCTATTTTCAAAACTTGTGAATGGGTCAACATGCAGTAATATTGGTCGAAGAACGAAATGCCTCTCATCCGATAACATCTGTGAAATTTTGATGTGTGGGGAATCGATTATATGAGTCCCTTTACTTCTTCGTTTGGAAATAAATATATTATCCTTGCAGTAGATCATGTTTGTAAATGAGTAGAGTCTAATCTACTCGAAAATGATACAAGAACTACATTAATTTTATGAAAGATTTATTTTTCTGGTTTGGCACAATACAGACGATAATAATGATAGAGAACTCATTTCATCAACCGGGTATCGTCGCGCTTATGAAGAAATTTGATTGACTCAGAGAATTTTTCGACCTACCATGCAAACAATAGGCAAACAGAAGTGTGATCGTGAAATCTAGCAATTCTTGAGAAGATGTCAATCTGTATTGTAAAGATTGAGTATGAATTTGCCAATGCATTGTGGGCATACTGAATATCTTACAAAGGTCTAATTCGAATGTCCCTTACCACCTTTTTTGGTAAACCGTTCCATTTTCCACTTGAATTGGAGCATCGAGCATATTAGGCTGTGAAGCTATGCATCATGGAGATGGAGGTAATTGGCGAAGATCAGAAATTACATATTCAAGAGCTTGAGGAATTTCGAAGAAAAGCTTATGATAGTGCTCAAATATTTCAAAAAATAACAAAATAATTCCACGTGTAAACACCCATTTTCGTAAGAGTCACCCCAACGATTTCTATTATACTATATTTAATATATGTGGTTTTAATATATATATATATATATATTTTGAAAACACTAACTAAGTTTTTTAAAACACTTTATATAGTTTCTAGAAATATATAAAATATATAATTTATTTTAATTTGGTGCCCTAATTTTGTTTCCTTGTTTTGTAGCATTGTAATGATTTCTTTTATATTTCTTGTATTCCTTTTATTATTTCCTTTTCCATATTTATTTTATTTTAATATTGATTTCAATTTTTAGGAACCAATTAAATTTCCCAATAATCGACAAATAATTGACTTGGATTGAATTTCAAATTTTTAATTAAATATTTAATTCTCGCAATTAAGAAAACTCGGTAATCGTCTGGTACCAAAAGGGTGCTCACCCTTCTTCGATCGTAAACAATCCGAATTTGACACACTTGGTAATTTGCAGATCCAGTAAAAGGGCAAAAATCAAGTTATCTGATCTACCTCATTAAAATGATAGTGCTGACTACATTACACGATTCCAAGTAGAACGCGAACTCGGGACCATTGAAGGACCATTGTGACAGCACGATCGTAGAATTATTTTAAAGCATTTGCAATCGACAAAAGTTTTGTTATTTAACTTTAAGCTTAAACTAGTAGGAAAGCTTAGGTCGAAGTAGCTCGGACCTTTCACGATAATGCAATTATTCCCTCATATCGCGATTGAAATTGAAGATGACTCAGAAGCGGATTTAAAGTCAACGGAAAATATTGAAGCCGTACTATGAAAATACTCCTGTTTGTTTAGTCAAAAAATTGATTAAAGAGCCAGTAATTTGAGAACAAGTCGTCGAGCTAACGATGTTAAAAATCGCGCTTAATGGTGGAAACAAATTTAAAAATAGATCCAAATTAAAAGAGCATGTAATTTGAGAACAGGTCATTGAGCTAACAACATTACAAATTTGTCTCCTAACGCCCAACCATTCCCCTTTCCCCCAAAGCTCTAACATTCTCTTATTTTCCATTTCCCAACCTCCACCCTCCCTCAATGAATCCCCTTCCTTTCTGGAGTGGACCCCACCATATATCCCCTTCATGAATTTCAAACACTTTTCTTTCAAATTCTTTTTCCCTATACATTTGACCTGTTAAGATTTTAATATACATTAAATTCCCCTCTATTCATTTTTATTATCACGTGGACTTGCCCTAGAAAACTAAAGAAACCTTTTCTTATTGCTTTCACCTATCACCGTATCTACATTCTTTCACTCTCATGAAACCGACCAAACCGTCACCCTTCCTAGTTGCCATCCGACGATTTTTACACTGCCATCGTTACTTCGACATGACCTTGCATTATTAGCTATTTTTTCTTCTCCACGCAAGCATGGTGCAAACCCGAAGTCAAGCTAACACCCAACGTAGCCTCTGATCATTCTCACGGGTGATCGCTGTCACTTTGTGGCATTAACTTTCGTACAATTATCGAGCAATTGTGACACACTAATACAGCTACCCACTCCTCATTGTCGTCACATGGTCGACGTGCATAGCGATTACGCGTGCCATCTCCTTTACCCTAGCCAATTTACATTCCCTCACCTTCTCCTCCTTCAGTCGGATACTCCTCCGCCGATTATGTTGTGCAACCGCACGGTTTTACTGGTCCATCAGAACCATGGCAGAATTTCACATCTTCGTCGACAACACCCACATTTTATTCAATACCGTCGGGCTCGCACTCCAATTCAATGTCGAATGCCACTCTGTCATTCTCTGCCACTCGATATTACCCGAACAACCCAATGAGGTAAACTCTGAACCTATTTTTATTGAATCCTATTAACGTACCATCCTATTTTTGTTTTTTCAGATGATTTTGAGAACTGGTTTCGACTGAGGCACCGCCACCCCCTGCCGATCATACATCTCCTTCTCATTTTCACTTCGGATAGCAGCTTCATTCCCATCATTTGTCGCAAGCTCGAGCGAGGGTCCCATACAAGGCAACGGCATGCCTGACTACTCTAGATCATCCGAGCGTCGTCGTCGAGGTCGAACTTATTCTTTCCAGATCGAGGAGGTTTTGCAAGGCTACAGGCAATTCGATGATGACGAGTGTTGACGATTTGATTTCATCAGACATCGCAAGTTTCCAGTTTACATATATATTCCTTATTATACTCTCGAAATTTTATATTTTCACGATTCTGTTATGCATTATTTTGATGTCATTGGTTGGACGTTATACTCTACGATTAGATGTAGCACGTTTTATGTGTTGGTCTATGAGTTCTATGCTACATTTACGTTTTTGTAGCATCGAGTTATTTCTATCAACTCGATTGATGTTATTTCCTTTTGGTTAATGGGACAAAATTTTACAATGTCCATTACGAATTTTAATTTTTCTATGGAGTTCGTGACGGATGTCAGAGATCATGGGTATATAAATGCTTTACTTCAGATGCCAGAAGACTTTGATGTGGACATGGCTTACAAGGTGCTCACAGGCTCCTCAGGAGTCACCTTCACGAAGGGTTGGCATATTCATGACCAGACACTCCACTAAATACACCTATTTCTTGCGTAAAACTAATCCGGACGTAACAATACTATATCTTGTTTAAGTAATGTTGAATTATTTTTCTTATGGTGTGTGCAAACTGGTGTAAAGGTAAACTTGGGCTTTTGGTTCGTTTGTGCTTTCGAGACTGTTATGATTTCTGATCGTCCACTTATTCTTGGCCCTTATATTACTCACCTTGCATCTCGTCTTATTGCATTGACGTTCAATAAACATCACTTTACTTGTGTTTTTTCAATGGAGTTTTCAGATACACGATGTTTGGATATGATGGGACTTCTTGTCAGTACCCTAGATTCACCTCATATCGTTCCTCTTGGTACAATTACTCATCGCAATGAGCGAGTATTTCTTCGGAGGATTGCACCATAACAAGTGAAAATTCAGAAAAGGTTCGAAAAAAGAAAAAGAGAAATGATGAACTAAATGTCGATTGTTAGATTCTTTTTTTTATTTCTTTTATTTGCTTCCTTTGAATAGATTCATGGAATGAACTTATATTTGTCTTGAATTTCAACCCGATTTGTACCTTTATCATACTTGAACCTTAGCCCAATTTAACCCTTTTTAAAGACCCCCTAATTTTACAGTGGAGATTAGATTTAGTTAGCAGACTGTGGTAATGTTTGATTAGTTTATGTTGAGAGATTCTTTCACCATAAACACTTTGAGCTAAATGACTGAACCATTTCTGATGTGCGAAGTCTTGCTTCCTTGAAACTAGCACATAATTGGATGTCATGCTTTGCTTACAATTGATTTTAGTTGTTCCTTTTGCTTGATTGTTACTTAGTTATGTCATTTGATATGTTTTTGATTTATTTGGATGTTTTTGAAACATTGTGAGATATAGGATGACAACTTTTGATTTTCATGTGTTGATAAAGAAATTCTTGAGGACAAGCATCGAATAAGTGAGGGGAATTTGGTGAGTAGTTTAATTTGTTATATTTTGTCTTTAATTACATCTTGTTCGTCAATTTTTGTTATTGATTTGGGTTTTTCTACCCACTGCTGTGCAGGACGTTGAATTCTAGAAATAGTGCTTAAATGAGAAATTTGCAATTTTTATTTTCTGGAATCAAGGCTAGACCAGTGGGCATGACTATGGGCATGAAGATGACTGACATGACAGTTTCTAAAAGATCCAGTTAACAACTTCTAGATGTTCCACTTAGCGGTTCTAGAAGGTGGATGAGCATATTAGCTTTATCTCAAATTTAACAATTAGGAATTATATTTTTTTTTAGGATTTAATTCAAACAACTTTTAAGATTTATCTTTACCATTTTATATGTCATTTTAGTGTTTTAGGAGACTATATATACCCCATTGGAGTAAGCTAGAACATCTTAGATTTCTCGAATTACTTTGTTATTTTTTTAAAGTTTTTTTCCTTTCTCACTTTTTTACTTTTTAAAGTTTTTTTTACTTTATTTAAAAGTGCTAAGTATGATTTATATCATATTTAGATGATTTCTCATAAGCCAAAGGCTTAAACGACGACTCAATTCAATTCGTGAGAATTGAAAAACACTTAATACCTTTCGGTGACTTCTCAATTTTCTGCAAGTTTGGATTGGTAATCGACCATTCCTTTAAAAATTGGATTTAAATAAAAAGTGCTCGTTTTTTTGTTAGTTTTTTCGTCTTAAAGATAGAGGAATGATCGACTTGTAGCACACTCGACTTCCTGTGAACACACTTAGTGGCGGTTCACTAAGGAAATTGAGATAGGATTTAGTCTCATTGAGACAATATAGTCTGAGTCAGGTTCCCAAATCTTTAACGTGCTAGCACTAGAGATGATAGTTATGAATTGTAATACCCCAAAAAATTGGTTAGTAACCAAAATATAAATTTTGAAAGTAAAATTGGGAAAAAGTTTAGGACCTAAGTGGTAATTTTACCAAAAAAGATTTTTATTCCATAAATGGATAGTTTACTCTTCAGAGTGGGGTTTATTGAAATTAGATTCTTGATTTGGAAATTGTGTTAAAACTAGAAAGTGTTAAAGTCCGGTAAAAATTTGGTAAATCAGATCGAATAGAAATTTTGAAAAAAAATATGAATGATGATAAATTAAGCTTATAAATATTATTTCCATATTTAAAATGATGGGAAATAATATGGACCATTGGATTTGAAAATTTATTTCCATGTTCTATTTGGATCGTTTGATGAAAAATGTCAGGATTGAAATTTTAGAAAGATTGCATGGGCAAAGTTGTAAATGGTGAAATATTTTGTTCATCTTTGAATTTGTAAAGAGGTTAAGGTTATGTGAGTTGGTATTATTGTAAATATCAAGTTTTGTTAATTATAAAATGGACATTTCACATTAAATGGGTTTTTAATTCATTTAAGCTTAAAATAAGGTAATATTCAGTCCATTTCTTGCTCCCCGTGACCAAGGTAAGAGAAATTTATTTTTCATTTTTGAGAAATTTCCTTTGAATTTTGAATCATGTTGTGAAATAGAAAATTGTTCAATTCGAGAAACACTATCATTTGATACCATTATTGTTTTCTAATTTGGTTTGTGTTCAATTATCCCAACTTCTAGGGTTTATTTTTCATATTAGGGTTTATGGAATTAATGAAGGATGTTGATGTTTTTGAGGTGGAATAAATTCCAAGCATGATTTATGATTAAAATCAATTAGACATACCTATATAAGCTATGGGTAATTTCGGCCTAACCCTAATATTGGAGGAATATTATTATGAAATTTGATTAGGGCTTTGATGGTAGAGTTTGTATAAGTTTGAATCGAGATTGATTTCGTGCTTAAATCGAATAAAATCATGAAAACCTAGTATTGAGTATATAAGCCATTCGACCTTGGCCTTAAAGGATGGGGAGATTTTGAAAAATATTATATAAGGGTTGAAATATTTAGGAAGTATTCTAAAAGCCTTATAAAAATTTAGGGACCATTCTATAATTTTTGAAAAGTTGGGGGATCAATTGGAAATTTTAGAAAAGTTGTGATTATTGTGTAATTTTCAATATTTGATGTACTATGTTGTAATTAATGTTTGAGTTTTAAAATTGAAGTTAGGATGTGAAATTTGATTATTTTGGAAAGCTTGTAAAGTTGAGGTTTAAATAAAAATATGGAAAGGTTGGGAGATTAGTGAAAATGTTACGTGAAGTTTGGATTAAATGGAATGCGAATGATCAATTGGAAGTTTTAAGCTCAACATTTATATTGTGACATGAAATTGTATCGAATGAGCATCGAAGATTTATTAGGAATTTATTTTCCAAAGTATGCCTATGTTAGTATATTCTAACATTTGATTTGAATTTGTATATGTTTGGTAATGATGTTCATTTAGATTGAGTGCTTGAAATCAAGATAAAACATTATTAAATCTAAGGAGAAGCTTAAGGATGAAATGGGAAATTCTAACGAAGATTGCAAGCTAAGGACACCAGGTGAGAGCAATTTAATTTGTACTTATGTTATCGAACAAACATTGGCTTGCGATGAGCAGTGATAGAGTTATTATCATAAGGAGCAAATCCTAAAATGTTATGTGATTTGTGATGCATGCATATATGTGCATTTTGGTGAGATAATAGAATTAGTGAACAAGTTGAAAATGCAAATTGGTGAAATATGCTTAGAATTTCGTTCTGGACTGTAAGTTTAGAAAATCACCATAAATACTACAAAAATTAATTGAGGATTATTTTTATACCGTTGGATTCTTATACCAATATTGTTTTGTTTAGAAAAATGAAAACTGATTTCGAGGTATACAAAAAGATATGGATTTTTATCCGATGATAGGTCAGAAAATGGGGCAACAAATTATGCTCAAAATAGATTATATCGGTCAACTTTGAAAATTCACCATAAATTGTACAAATTGAACTAGAAAAACTACCTTATATGGATAGGTTCTTATTTGAGTCTAGTTTCCATTGTATAAACATAATAATTTTAAAGATGTATATTAATAATAATATTTTTTCTTTAAGGATAGTGCAAACTGCCATGATATGAAATTATGACAAATTTTGGGATTTACCCAAATTAGAAGCAATGATCAAGTTAAAGCTTAGTGAGACTATATTTTGACTTGCATATAAAGTCTCAAATGAGTTCAATGCATGTATAAATTATATGGATGTTCATACATCATTGGGTAGGACTTCCGCTAACTGTACTGATAACTCCGTAAAAATACTTAATTTATAGTCTTTTCACTTAAGTTATTGCTCGTCTAACAAAGTATGCATTGCATTTTAGTTGCATTTAGTCGCATATAGGTTATATTGCTTGTGGTGGATAAATTTTTCCTAGGCAGATTTATTTGGCTTAACTGATGCTGCTGAGGAGAAGGGGTTGTTTGAGTTGTGTTTTTGCAGAAACTCTACAGAGAAATAACATTTCAGTCGTGACAATGAAAGTTGCAAAGGCCAATGGAGCAATGAGAATGTGAGGAGCATATTTATCTCACCGAGCAAGATCTATCTAAGAAGTCTGAAGCACATGTGGCGAAAACCTATGTCACATGCCAGCTGGATGACCTACTTCACGTGCAAGCAAGCCTTGATTTTTCTAACAGCCGCCATTCGCCTTTCCTTTTAAGTTTGGGAAATTAATAACGCTAATTAAGGAAACTCAAAAGCATGCAAAGCCCTAGGAGATTCTCCTTATAATTACCATCAGCCGCAAAAGGAGGCAAGGAAGAAAGAAGAAGAGCTTTACCTCAGACGTGAGCAAGCAGCTGTAGTTTTTCCCTCGTCTACCCCCAGTCTTCCTTGGTGTCCTCCATAGCCAGACAATAGCAGAGTAGTGATCAGGCCTCAGAGAGGGTGATCACCAAGGCAGGCGTGGTATTGATCAGGATTGTCGCGACAGAGCCCCGATTTTGGAGTCGTTATTCCTTTGTTCTTAACTTTTATTTTATTTGGGGTTTATTAAACGGTTTTAATCTTGGATGATCTTTGATAACACCATGAATACTTTACTTGGTGTTAAAATTTGTTTGTCCGAAAATATTTTTATGTTTATGAATGATGAATTATGTTTGCTTATGACTGTTTTGCTCATAGTTTAAATATTTTGCCTTAACATTGTAAGAGCATCGAGAGATCGCCTGGGGTTTCGGTAAAACATGTATGGGCATTGTAAGAGCATCGAGAGATAGCCTTTTATCTAGAAAGTGATTCTTGAATTCGAGAGAATTAAGAGAGATCAACGTGAGCAATAGAATGGATCTGGGATGGTGAAGTTCTAACTTGTACCTTAGAGATAAGGAGTGAGTTTAAACGACTAAAAGAGATAAATGATAGAGTAGGTTAAGACAACGTCTATAGTTAACGCCGAGAGGTATTGCCATAGAAACTTTCTAGAATCCTAGTAATCCTGTCGGGCAGTTTAGTGAGTCATAAAATTCATTTTAGGCTTAAAATAATTGTTGACGAGACAATAGTTTAGCATTAGTGCTCTGTGACACGTCTGAATATGTGTGGTTGTTTGCATTATATTTCCTATGCTTGTTTTGTTTTGTTTTATCATCTGCATATTTTATTTGTCTCGACCACACTTGTCTGCAATCATTGAATCATTATCTTAGCTCCTTAAAATTAGTTTTTAGCTTTAATACTTAGTAGGATTAATTTTGGCATTAGTTCTAGTTATGGTGAAAAGATATTTCTAATCCAATCTCTGTGGAGACGATACTCACTCACTACTATATTACTTGCATCGATTGGTATACTTGCACAGATTACTTGCTTAGCATATACATTCACAAGCGATCATGTACCTTAATTGCCGTTGCCAAGGATTGGCAACTGACGAAATTTCTAGCCATAACAAGATCTTGTCACTTTATAATTATTCAGTCTAACGTAGTCTATTATTTTCTTTTATAGGTTTATTATTGCATGACCTTGAGATCTACTGGTAAGCCTTTAGAACCATTCAACCCCGAAGTTGAGAACTCATTCAAAAAAGGTTGCGTGCCCAAAGAACTAGAGAACAATTGAATCAAATGCAAAATGACATGGGAGATTTAGGAGATCAAGTTACAAGACCAAGAGCGATACGAGATCACTTGAACCCAATCTCGATGACCTCAATCCTGGCATAGTAGCACCTGAGATACAAGCCACTCATTTTGAACTCAAACCGGTGATGTTTAATATGCTAAACTCTATCGATCAATTTGTGGTACAACCAATGAAAACTCTAGACAACATGTGTGCTTTCCTTGAAGTGTGCGATTCATTTAGACAACAAGGAGTACATGAAGATGTGCTCAAATTGAAGCTTTTTCCTTACTCCTTACGTGATAGAGCAAGATCTTGGCTCAGCGGAGTTCCTTCTGGATTAATGGAGTCATGGGCAGATTTATGCAAGAGTTTTTACTCCATATAATCCACCCAATATGAATACACATCTTCGGAATGACATTGCAAGTTTTCTCCAAGGAGATATGAATCAATGTACAAATGTTGGGATAGATATAAAAGTTTCTTCGCAAATGTGTTAATCATGGATTTCATGATTGGATGCAAGTGGTGATTTTACAATGGAGTCAATGCACCAATTCGAATGATGTTGGATGCTCGGTAAATGGCACCCTACTAGACAAATCACCCGAGGAAGCTTTTGACTCCTCGACAGGATAGTGATAATGACTCATTTCCAATTACAAGATTGGGAACCGACAGAAAAACCTCTAGAGCATATGAATTAGAAAGCAAAGATTCGGTAGCAGCCCAACTTTCTGCCATAACAATATGTTGAAAATTTGCAACGTCCTAATGAGGTAAGAGAAGTCAAGGTGACCAATAATGTGTGCCTATTTGTCACGGCAACCATCATGAGAGTGAATTTCCTGTAAACCATGAGTAACTAATTTGTGAGCAATACAATCGAAACAACAATAACCCTATTCGAACACGTACACCTTGGTTGGAGACAATACCCAAATTTTGTGTAATATCAAGGGAACAACAACAATCAAGCCACAAATTACAGGCCACAGAAAAAATTGGACAATCACATATTCAAATCAGTATATTCAGAATCAACTTCTTCCTCTACACGCATTCCAATACTAACTCCTTGAATTATCCTTGCAGAATTCATGGCCTCGATAAAAGATTTCATGGCGTCTACAAGACTTGATGCACAAACATTTGCAACAATAAAAAATCAAGAAATTTGTTACAAAGCAAGGCACACTTTGCAAAGCCATAGTTAATCTGTCAGAGCATTGGAGAGTCAAGTGGGACAGATTGCCACGACATTATATTCTCGCCCACACAGAAATCTCCCTAGTGATACTGAAGTCACTAAGCATCAGGAAAGAGCAATGCAATGTACTTACGCTAAGGAGTGGAAAATAAGTTGATCAAGATGACAGTTTGGGGGAGAACAGCTGAACAATTCTCGCCAAGGTAACACTGACGAGGAATCTGAGAATGTTGAAAAAAGAAAGCGCATGAAGAGATGGAAAGAGTGAGGCTCAGAAATGAATCAACCGATAACAAAATTCCGTCTAGGCCAGCGATACCCTGCACCATATAGTCGATGTAGACCTCCACCACCGTTCCCTCAATGGTTGAAGAACATGATGATGACATCCAGTTCAAGAAATTCGTTGATGTTCTGGATCAGTTGTGTATCAATGTCCCCCTACTCGAAGCCATCGAGCAAATGCCTTCCTATGCCAAGTATCTGAAAGAAATTGTTACAAGAAAAGAAAGGTAGAATGTGTCCCATGGCAACAGAAATTGCTCAGCAGTGAGAAACTCCACTAAAGTAAAGACCCTGGCAGCTTGTAATACCATGCTCCATTGGTATGATTATTGGACGAGCCCTCATTGACTTGGGATCAAATAAACTTGATACCAAAATCGATTCTGAAACTAGAGGGTATCACGCCCATCCCACCTCGGTCATTCTACAGTTGCTGATCGGTCTTATGTGTGACCCGAGGGCATAATGAAGACTTGCAGTAAAGGTGGATAAATTTGTTTCCAGTGGATTTCTCATTCTGGATTGCAAAGTCGATGAAAATGCACAATCATTTTGGGACGCCATCTTAGCCACCGGGAGAATTTAATAGATTTTGAAAGGGAGAATTCACCATGAGAGTTGGGGAGCAAAGCGTCACAATCAATGTTTCAACTCTATAAATACGCAGATGATCCAGAAATGTCAGCATTAGTAATATTGAAGAAAGGCATCCTTAGGTGAATCCTAAGGCTCGATGTACATTACTTTGTACCATGAACCTACCCGATGCACGAAGCAGAAAAATTTGGCCCAGATGAACTATTTTCAGAAGATGGTTCTGAAAATCATGGCCAGACAACAGAAATCTGCACAATGAACTCCCTGAAAGTGACTACATACAAAACACGGAGGAAAGACAAAGGACCAATTGAAATTCTTCATAGGTTAGGTATGAAATTGAACCTTAAATTTGATGAAGTTAAATCTCTAGAGTCATCTTCACAACATGCAGCAAAATTGGAGCTTAAAACTTTACCATCACATTGAAATATTCTTATCTAGGAGCTGATGAAACTTTACCAGTATAATCTCTGCCACCTAACCTCTGACAGAGAGAGTTTGTTTCATGTTTGTGACAGACAGAAAAGCTAGGATGGACGATGGCAGACTTGAAAGGAATTAGTAACCATATGCATGCACAAGATCAATATTGAAGATAACCATAACACCTCTTTGGAACCCCAAAGATACCAACCCATCATAAAAAGGTTGTCATGAGGAAATAATAAAATGGATGGAGGATTTATCCTATATCGATAGTTCAGGGTTAGCCCATTCCAATGAGTGCCAAAAAAGTGTGTACCGTGGTTAAAAGCGAGCATGATGAGTTACTCACCAAGAGAACAGTCATGGGATGGCACATATGCTTGGAAGAAAGATCATTTCCCCATCCCTTTCATTGATCAAATATTGGATAAATTAGTAGGAAAGGCATTTTATTGCTTCCTCGATGGATACTCGGGGTATAATCAAATTTCCATAGCACCCGAAGACCAAGAGAAAACAACGTTCACATGCCTGTATGGTACCTATGCATTTAGGTGAAAGCCGTTTGGGCTATGTAACGCTCCAACCACATTCCAACGATGCATGATGGCAATATTTTTAGAAATGGTGGAAGAGTGCATGGAAATATTTATGGACGACTTCTCCATTTTGGGTGATGACTTTGACCGATGCCTCGATGATTTATCCAAGGCGTTGAAACGTTGTGAAGAAGGCAACCTAGTACTGAATTGGGAAAAATACCATTTTATGGTAACTAAAGGAATAGTGTTGGGACACAAAATTTCATGTCATGGCATCGAAGTCGACAAAGCCAAGGTGGATGTAATTGCAAATCTTCCCCCACCAACTAATATGCTAGGTGTACGCAGTTTCCTTGGACATGCAGGATTCTATAGGCGGTTCATAAAAGACTTTTGTCAAATCTCTAAACCTTTATGTCTTTTGCTTCAACAAAATCATCCATTTAAGTTTACTAAAGATTGTTTGAATGCCTTCACAGATTTGAAGAAAAAGCTTTCAGTAGCACCAATAGTTATCCCACCAGACTGAAACGAACCATTTGAGCTTATGTGCGAAGCTAGTGACTACGCGATCGGAGCAGTGATATGGCAACGAAAAAGTAAATATTTTCATGTTATCTACTATGGAAGCCGAATGCTTAATGATGCTCAATTGAACTATACCACCACTAAAAAGGAGCTCTTAGCAATAGTATTTGCATTCGATAAGTTTAGGCCATATCTAATAGGAACTAAGGTAATTGTGCACATAGATCACTCAACTATTAAATATCTGATTAATAAAAAAATGCAAAGCCTAGACTAATTCGGTGGATATTATTACTGCAAGAATTCAATTTAGAGATCAATGATAGAAAATGTATAGAAAATCAAGTAGCAGACCATTTTTCTAGGGTAGATAACAAACTTGATTATCCTGACATCATAGATATTAAAGAGGATTTCCCTGATGAAAAAAATATTATTTGTCACGGCTGTACCGTGGTATGCTGACATCGTTAATTTTCCTGTTAGTGATATTATTCCTCTTGATTTATCTAGCCAGGGCAACAAAAATTTGACACGATATGCGATTACTATGGGACGAACCATTTATATTCAAGCAGTACATATACCAAATAATCCGAATGTGCATTCCAGAAGAAGAGCAACAAGATATCTTACTCCAATACCACTCGTCACTATACGGAGGACATTTTGGTGGGATGAGAACTGCATCAAAAGTGCTTCAATTGGGATTTTATTGGCCATCCTTGTTCAAAGACGCACATAAATTCTACAAGTCATGTGACAGATGCCAACGAACAAGAAACATCTTGAAACGGCATGAGATGCCATGGCAAAACATTCTGGAGATCGAACTCTTCGACGTATGGGGCATAGATTTCATGGGACCTTTTCCAACATCATTCGGAGATATGTACATTCTCTTGGCAGTGGATTACATATCAAAATGGGTTGAAGCCATTGCAACACCTAAGAACGATTCCAAGACGGTGTTGAAGATTTTGCATAAAAATATATTCACCCGCTTTGGGACACCACAAGCTCTCATTAGCGATGAAGGGACACATTTTGATAAAAAATTGATTGCCAAGGCACTGAAAAGATATGGAGTACGACATATAATTGCTATGGCGTATCACCCTTAGACGAATGGGCAAGTCAAAGTATCTAACCGAGAAATCAAGCAGATCTTCAAAAAAGTGGTCAACCCAAGTCGAAAAGATTGGTCGCCAAAGCTAGATGAAGCACTATGGGCCAATCGCACATCATTCAAGACACCACTAGGAATGTCCCAATTCAAGATAGTCTATGGAAAGGAAAGTCGTCTACCGGTTGAACTCGAACACAAAGCTTATTGGGCCATCAAAAAGATAAACATAGATGCCCAACTTGCTGGAGAAAGAAGACTATTGGAACTAAACGATATGGATGAATTTAGAGCAAATGCATACGAGAATGCCCACCATTACAAAGAGAAAACAAAACGATGGCATGACCAAAAAATATTGCCGAGGCAATTTTATTATGGACAGCAAGTAATGTTCTACAATTGACGCCTTAAGTTATTCCCAGGAAAGCTAAAATCACGATGATCAGGACAATTTATTGTACACCAAGTCCATGATAATGGAACGATTGAAATTCAGAACCAAAATGATGGTTCCATCTTCAAAGTGAATAGGCAGAGAATCAAGGAGCCCCAGTTATGCGCGACAAACCGGCATCGTTGGCACACGATGCTCAAGCGTTTGAACTTCTTAATTGAGAAAATATTTGTTGCCTAGGCAACAAAAATCAGAATTATGTACATAAATAAGTTAAGTTATTTTAAGCTTTAATCAGTTTTATTTTATTATTCTATTCTCTCATATTGTAGGCAAACAAGGAACACGTGGCGGCATGGGAAGTTGAAACATGCATGAAGGAGAAAGGACGAACTAGGGCAAAAGGTTTTGGTGGTAGAACAAAAGGGAAAGAAATCTTTTCCCCTCCTTTACGTCAAATCAAATATTTCTCATTTAATGAGAAATCTTTTCCCCACCGAGAAAAGACGTAAATACCCCGAAACTAACCATCACTTTCTAAGAAAAAAAACTACACACTTTTCTTCTTTTTCATCGTGTTTCCATCTTTCTTTACAAACCAGAAAAATTGTTTTCTTTCTCTCAAAACCTCCCCTTCGCCACCACTAAAATCAACCAAGAAAGATGGTTAGAATGAGACCGGCCCCACCCCCCAGACAGAGTTTCGAACATTTCCAAAGAGCCGAAGCAGAGGCACGCTTCAAAACCATTCAGTAATGCCAAGTATATTTGGAAGATGGATTCCTTTTTCCAGCCAAGGGAGAAGAGCAGTTTGGACCTGAGGTGATGGACGTCATAAAGAAACATAACTGGGAGAAGTTTGCTCGTAATCTTAATGCCGTAGCACCGGCAACGGTGAGGGAGTTCTATACCCACCTCACGGACACCTCCAACCACACAGTATATGTTCGAGGAAAACACATTCGCTTTTCTTCTTCTGCACTTAACAAATACTTTAAGTTGAGGAAGGTGGATGATCAACATAAGAAATTTTTAGCCGAGGTAGATCAAGAAACGTACAATGGAGTTCTACAGGATTTATGTTTTGGGTGGGCCATGTTCAAAGGGAATGCCCCCAAAAGAAAGCGAGTAGATCGCCAAGCCCTCAAGTCACACGTGAAACTGTGGAACCATTTTCTTAAAGGCAAGCTGATGCCAACGTCCCACAACACCACTGTCCTCATCAAGAGGCTGATGCTGTTACACTCGATCATATACGGTAGGACGATCGATGTGGGTGAAATCATCTTTGAGCAGATCCATGACTGTGCCAAGAGGAACCATGGTAACCTACTATTCCCAAACCTTATAATCGTGCTGTGTAGAAAGAAAAAGGTTCTTGAGGACCCATTCGAGGACTTCATCAAACCCAATGAGGGAATAACAATGAAAAAGGTCCCCGAGTTGATGAGTTTCAATGATGATGACCCAAAGGAAGGTCTGGAGCGAGGAGCAAAATCGGTTACCGTGGCTAGAATGGCCGCTGTGGTCATACACACGCGTGAGACACGTGAAAAGATCGGGTGCCTGGAGGACCACATGAAAATTTACTTTGAATACGCCAAGGCAGGGGACATGCAACTCAATGCCTTTACCAAGGAGTTGCTACCAACCACAATGATCAGACTGCCATCCTTTCACAATGTCATCCTCAACTACAATACGGGAGGCAGCACATTCCATGCCTCGATATCTTATGTCCCACCAGACGTTCCACCAGGGGTGCCCACTGATGTGCCACCATTGGCAACCCATGTCTCACCTGTACCAGAAGAAAGCCACGGCGACACCGAGGAATACCTCAGTTCCTCATCCTTCTCCACCAACGAAAGCAGCAGTGATACTCCACCCCACTTCTTCACTGATGAAGATTTCACGCCAGCACCGAAGCACCCTGAGCAGGATCCCATTCCATCCCCAGTTCAATCAACACCACCAGCCCTAACAGTAACTCCAAGTCCACCAACAGTTCCAGCACAACCGACTCTTGTGACCGAGCAGTCCACTCCAGTCCGCGCTTCAACCAGCAAGAAGCGATACAAGAGAACGGCGGGCCGTATACTTCAACCATCTCTTTCTCAGCCAGAAGCAGTAAACTCGGGATCTGAGAGCCCTTCCCCTCCGAAACGATGCCGCACGAAGGTGTCAAGCCACACCACTACAATAAGTTTTTCTTCTTTATTTTTATTTTCGCATTTGCATATAATACCATTTAGTGTATTTTCATGCATTGAGGATAATGCATTCCTCAAGTTTTGGGGAGGTGTTGTCCATTCTGCCATACCTTGTTAAATAGTAATTGATGTTAATTGATTGAAAATTTTTATTGTCATGATAGAAGCAAGTTAAGATTATTGTTAGGAATGAATTAGGGATGCCCAATGATGAATGCAAAATTTTATTGCCTAGGCCAGAATTATTGTAAAGACTGTCTGAAGAAGAGAACTAACCCTAGGCTTGATCCTTCGAAACTTATAAAAACGATTGTAGGTTGTCTTTGCTCTAGGTAATATGTAAAATTTTAGGGAAAGAACTTTCTAATTGCCGAGACTTCAAAAATATTCTAAGGGTAAGGTAAAATCTCTCTATTGTTTAAAAACTTGAAAACTCAAAAAAAAAAAAAACAAATGGACGTCGCTCTGTGCAAAGGCATGAATAATAAAAACTCCAAAAGAAATTAAGAGTAGCCAAGGCATATGAGTGAATGAAAGTAATCACAGGATGACTCTGCCCGACTAGCTTGGGGGTGGAAGGTATGCTCCCTTTCACCTAAAGTGTGGAATGGTAGTTGTGATGAGCTGACTCCCCTAAAAAATGTGAATAAAGAGAATAAAAGTTGATAAATAACTAGGAGTATAAACTAAGCCTGGTGAATAATTTATTGCCTTGACAACCTAGAAGTGCTTACTTTAAGATTTCTAATTACCTCTATGCATAAACTAGTTACAATCACCCACACACAATAGCAAAGGATCCTAACTAGGGAAGGGACTTGACTAATATGACTGTTGAACATCTTGAGGCCACATATTTTCACTGAGGGCTGAAATCTCAAACCTGATGATGCTCTTGATACTGCTTTGCCATGACAATTTTAATTTTCTTCTAGATATTATCCATTGCTTGAGGACAAGCAATAGATTAAGTTTGGGGGTATGATAACTCCATAAAAGACTTAATTTATAGTCTTTTCACTTAAGTTATTACTCGTCTAAACAAAGTATGCATTACATTTTTAGTTGCATTTTGTTGCATATAGGTTATATTTGCTTGTGGTGGATACGTTTTGCATAGGCAAGATTTATTTGGCTTAACTGATGCTACTGAGGAGAAGGGGTTGTTTGAGTTGTGTTTTTGCAGAAATTCTACAGAGGAAAAAAATTTTAGTCGTGACAATGAAAAGTTGCAAAGGCCAATGGAGCAGATGAGAACGTGAGGAGCATATTTATCTCACCGAGGCAAGATCTATCTAAACAAGTCTGAAGCACATGTGGTGAAACAGCCTATGTCACATGCCAACTGGATGACCTACTTCACGTGCAAGCAAGCCTTGATTTTTCTGACAGCCGCCAGCCGCCTTTCCTCTTTAAGTTTGGGAAATTAATAACGGCTAATTAAGGAAACTCCAAAAGCATGCAAAGCCCAAGGAGATTCTCCTTATAATTATCAGCCGTAGCCGCAAAAAGAATTAGCCAATGAAGAAGAAAGAAGAGCTTTACCTCAGGCGTGAGCAACTAGCTACAGTGCTTTTCCTCCGTCTACACCCCAGTCTTCCTTGGTGTCCTCCATATCCAGACAATACCAGAGCGGTGATCAGGCCTCGAGAGAGGGTGATCACCAAGGCAGGCGTGGTGCTGATTAGGATTATCGCGTCAGAGCCCTGGTTTTGGGAGTCGTGCTTCCTTTATTCCTAAAATCTTATTTTATTTGGGGTTGTATTAAATGGTTTTAATCTTGGATGATCTTTGATAACACCATGAATGCTTTACTTTGTGCTAAACTTTGTTTGCCTGAACAATATTTTTATGTTTATGAATGATGAATTATGTTTGCTTATGACTGTTTTGCTCATAGTTTAACTATTTTGCCTTAACATTGTAAGAACATCGAGAGATCGTCTGGGGTTTCTGTAAAACATGTATTGGCATTGTAAGAGCATCGAGAGATAGCCTTTTGTCTAGAAAGTGATTCTTGAATTCGAGAGAATTAAGAGAGGTCAACGTGAGCAATGGAATGGATCTGGGATGGTGAAGTTCTAACTTGTCTACCTTAGAGATAAGGAGTGAGTTTTAAAAGACTAAAAGGGATAAAGGCTAGAGTAGGTTAAGATAATGCCTATAGTTAATGCTGAGAGGTATTGCCATAGCAACCGTATAAGAATACCTAATAATCCTGTCGGGTAGTTTAGTGAGTCATAATAATTCATTCTGGGCTTAAAATAATTGTTGCCGAGATAATAGTTTAGCATCAGTGCTCTGTGACACGTCTGAATATGTAAGGTTGTTTGCATTATATTTAATCCAATACTTATTTTGTTTTGTTTTATTTATCTGCATATTTTATTTGTCTCGACCAGACTTGTATGCAATCATTGAATCATTATTCTTAGCTCCTTAATATTAGTTTTTAGCTTTAATACTTAGTAGGATTAATTTGTGGCATTAGTTCTAGTTGTTGTGAAAAGATATTTCTAATCTAATCCTTGTGGAGACGATACTCACTCACTACTATATTACTTGCATCGATTGTGTATACTTGCACAGATTAGCTTGCCTTAGCATATACATTCACAAGAGATCATGTACCTTAATTATATTGTCATGATATTTATGACATTTATCATATAATTGATATATTCTAAATATGTCAAACGTGAATATAAAATACATTGTTCACTGTTTATTGCACATGATGTTATCATGAATAAATAAATGTTATTTCGGGTATGAACTGCCCAAAGGTTAAACAGTATTGATATACCTTGCCATGGATGGATCAAATAAAAATAGATTATATGCCCAAGTATATTATTGAGGGTTAGTGGTATTAATGGCATGCCATAGAGTCTAGTAGTTGCATATTAGGTAGCACTAGAGTGTCTAAGGAAGACACATAGTGCATAACTCAGAGTGTCTAGCGAAGACACTTGGTACAAAACACTACGATGTATAAGGTGAGCACAGGCCAACGTCAACATTGCGGTGCATTATTAGGCGAGCAAGGCTTGACCTTTGCATTACAGTGCAATATTTGACTCCTATACCGTGGTCTTCATACATTTATACTTTGGGCTATGGTTTGTTGGTTAATAAATGATAAACATGTGAATAAGCTATTGAGATTATGGAATAAATGACAAGTATATTGGTAAGAAATTTTATATTAGGTTTATATAATGTTAATATATACTAAAATGGTTGGAATACATGTAAATTGATCATAATGCATTGAATATTTTATTGTTTACATTTATGTATTGCATTGCCTTGAATGTTCTATTGTTGGCATCAATCAACAAGGAAATATTACAGGTAATAATGATGACATCATGTTGTGTTCTAAAAGTTATAGCTGGCATATATGAGAATGAAATGTATACAATTTCTTAATACTGTTAGTATTAAATATAATTAATATTATGAATAAATATTATGATATTAAACTATGCTTAAAATATTATTTGGGTTTTAAATCAAACGTGTTAGATAGTCTTATTTATTTTATGAAACAGAAAAAACTATCTGTCACTGCTTGAAACTGGTTTTGAATTGGTAACCAAAAATATTATATTATGATTTTTCTCTAAATAATTATTTTATAATAATTGTTCAAGTTATGAAACTGTTGATGTTTGAATGAATTTTTTTACTCAGTTCAATTAAAGAAATGTTTTGAATTTCTGATGTGACATCTGTAACTCGTATTAGTTTGCGTATTTGGGTTATGGATGTTACTGGTTAGTCCATAAAAGGTCTAAAATTATCGATCGAAATTGAGGCAAAGCGAAGCCTGCTGTTGCTTTTATTAAATTGATTTTCTCCTACTATTTTCTTTTCCAAATTATTTTATTTTTACCTTTGTCTCATACTTTCAATTAAAACCCCCTTATTTCACTTTACTTTTTCGGCTTACACCAAAATCAAAATCCTTCTACATTAGTAGTTCCAAGTCCTTGTGGATCAACCCTTCTTCTCGCTATTACTGCTTAATTTATTTCTTTTAAGATTAAGGAATTTGTTTGACAGTAAAACTTAGCTTGTAAACATTGAAGCACTTTTTATTAGTTCAAATAGGACTCATAAAAAGGAGACTATATTTATAAGCCAATATTCATTTATTAAGGGTTATTGATATAATCTATATTTCTCTCTGGGGTGATAATTGTTAATTCTCGAAATAAATCGATATCCTTTTTAAGTTTACATACGCAACGAGTCATAATTTAAATAAAAAATTGAACTCTCAAATATAAAAATAAACCAAAACTCGAATAAGTCTGTAATATTTTTATCATTTTTATAGTAATTGTGTTATAGTTTCGAGTTTTTAAAAAATCACCACTTATATAATTTTAATAATAATTAATATTTTATTATTTTTAAATAATTTTCAAAATGTTTAAAAAAAAAACAATTTAATATTCTTTAAATTTAATATTTTATAACTTTGAAAACTTTAATAATTTAATAACTTCATCAATAATTAAATTTTACTATTTTAAATTTTTTTCCAAAAAATAACTAATTTAATATTTTTAAAATTTTAAATTATTTTTAAAACAGTAAAGTTTTTAAATAATTTTTAAAATAAAAGCTAAAAACTCTAAAAATGTCATGCGGCACCATTAGAGTTTGTCATGTGATGTACCAGATTGTGTTACCATATGCGAATAATCTAAAATATTTAAAATAGTGAAAATTGATCAAAGAGATTAATTGGTATAATATTTCTCAGTACAATAATTAAATCATGTGCAAAATAAAATTCTTGGGTTGAATTATTTTTTCAATTGTTAAGGTTTTTTTGAACCGTTAAACTAAATATATTACCCAAAAAATGGGTATATATAATATTTATGGAACACAAATTTGGGAAAACAAGTGGGAGTGGTTGAAATTATAGCATAAAATCAAATACATTAAAATTTTCTCACCAATTTTTAGTTAATATTTTGCGTTAAACATTAAATGGCACAATCACATGTCTTTTAAAATCGTCACATAAAAGACATGAGATATAAAAATGAGTGAAAAATAATAACTTTCTTTGTTTTAAACCTATTTTTATGGCACAAATAAAATATCACATTTTATATCATATAAAATATGACAAATCAAACTGTCACAAATAAAAATTTATTGGTGACCAATTTATAACGTCACTAATTCAAAAAAAATCGTCATAATAGTAAATCGTAGCTAATACTTTTATTTTATTGAAGACGAATTTACAACGTCACCATTTTGTCTAAATGTCATTGAAAGCTTTTTTTAGTCAAATTTTGGCATCAACATATAGTGACGAAAATCAATGACTATTTTTAAGAATTTCATAAAAGATATGTCATCAACAACTAAATGTGACGAAAACAGAAAAATATCATGTTTATCATACATTTTGTAATGTTTATACGCAATGTCATACATAAATTTCATCACAAATTAATATATTTATCGTAGTGAGGGAAACACGAAAAAGTTACTTGTTAATGACCAATGGTGAATATTAAGCATCACAATTCGAATTAGGAGCTTGACTAGTGTTTAAATTATACACTATTTTATGATTAATTACTCATTGATAAGATAATTTTAGTTGCTTACTTGGGCCTTTTCATTCATTTTCAATGTAGGACGTTGAATTCCAAAAATTATGCTAAGAACAACGAAATCGTGCAATTTTTTTTTTATTTTTTTTGAATTCATGTCCGTATTAGTGGGCACGATTTGGGACATGACACACCCGACATGGAAACTAGTCAACGGCTGATTTGGCGATGATGTGGTAGCTGACATGGTTTAATATGGCAGTTGATGTAGCAATGACATGGTAGGTGACATGGTACCCAATCAACAACTTCTAGAAGGCCCAGTCAACAACTTCTTGAAGATCGAAGTAGCAGTGGCTTGGAAAATGAGACTTAGCCAAATTTTAATTATAAATTACAATTTATCTTAATTTTGTTTTTCGAAATTATCTTTTGTTTTGAATATGATTTTCTAGGTTTTTTTAGGATTATAAATACCCCATTGGGGTAAGCCTCAAAGGATATATTCAACTCATCACTTGAGCATTCAATCATTTTCAAACTCTCTTGTTTATTTATTTCTATAGATTTATAAAAGTTTTTCTTTCTTTTTATTTTTCAAGTTACTTTATTTTTCTTTCAAAATTCTAAGTATGGTTTCAAGTTACTTTATTTTCTTTCAATATGTTTAACTTCAAGTCATTACAGAAAATAAATAAATCAAGTTGTTTACTAAAGAATTGTTATGATTTATCAAATTTTAATAATCATACTTCATAATATAATATTCTTTTAATAGTTTGGAGTTATTATAAAGTAGTATATGTTCAAAACCTTCTTAGTCAATTGATAAATCCGGTCTGCTTACCAGAGAAATGAATCCGAAAGTCGATTACTTATGGGAAAGGATTAACACCCCACAACTATTTTGGTACCTAATCCATTATGTTTCTAAGAATTCAAATTCCAATTTAATTAGAATCCTTGGAAATAAAATATTTAAAATTTTAATAAGTGTGTAATATTTATCATTTTTATAGTAATTATATTAATTTAGAGTTTTTAAAAAAATTAATCATCTTTTATAATTTTAATAATAATTACTATTTTTATTTTTTACACAATATTAAAATGTTCAAAAAATAAATATTTTAATAGTCTTTAAAATTACTATTTTGTATAATTTTGAAAAAAATTAATATTCTTAATAACTTTATCAATAATTGATATTTTGTTTTTAATTATTTTTAAATATTAAATTTATTAAATAATTTTTAAAACAAAAGTTAAAAAATCAAGAAAGGTCATGTGACATCACTAGAGTTTGTCATGTGACTTAGCCTAGCGTGTTACCATATGACAAATAATCTAAAAATATTTAAATTTAGTGATTAAAATCGATCAAAGAGATTAAATAGTATAAATTTTATCATTACAATAATTAAATTGGGTGCAAAATAAAATTCATGGGTTGAATAATTTTTTCAAACGTTTAAAGGTTTTTTGAACCCTTAAACTAAGTATATTACCCAAAATGGGTCTTATATATAATATTTATTGAAGGAAATTTTGAGAAAACTAGTAGGAATGGTTGATATTATAGCATAATATCAAAAACATCAAAAATTTCCTTGTCAATTTTTTAGTTAATTTTTGCGTCAAATATTAAATGATACAATCACATAATGTCTTTTAAATCGTCACATAAAAGACATTAAATATAAAAATGAGTGTAATAACTTTCGTTACGTTAAACCTATTTTTGTGGCACAAATAAAATATCACCTTTTATATCTTATAAAATATGACGAATCAAACTGTCACAAAAAAATTTATCGGTGACAAATTTACAATGCACAATATCTAAAATATACTAATTGCATATCACTAAAAGGCTAGCTATCAAGTCTACTGATTTGCTTGGTGAATATCCTTGTTATAATTGCTCTCTACGCTACTGTAGAAATCATGGTGCGGCTGAGGGATTACTACATCTCAGAGCTCACGCACCCCTCTAGTCTATTGGGATATGGCCCCCAAAATTCTACATCAAACACCATATCCCTGACTAACCCACCCTTTGCAAGTGTCAGGCCTCGGCCTTAGTTAGTTGATTTTAAGGGCATTGTGCCATACCCTAAGGATATATCCGAACTGTATCTATACTTTTGACTCCACTAGCTTTTTCTAAAGGAACTTGGGTGTCCGAATCGTTCCTCGAGCATAAACAACAGGCTAGTCTTATTTGTCCATAATTATTTGGTTTCTACATTTGATTTAACTTAATAATGTTCACTTGTGGTCTTATTTGATAATATAATGAAGTGTTCGGGTACCTCGTGTCTAAATCCCTAAAAACTGTCATTTTTGCCCAAAACAGACTGAAAGTATTGATATTAGCCCAAGAGTATCAATATTCCTGTAAAAGTTTCGATACTTTATATAATTACTTATACTTTTAAACATTATGTTCTGCCTAGTTTCAATACTTTCTAGAAGCTTCTAAATTATGACCCAAAGTTTCGAAACTATTAAAAGAGTTTCGATACTCCTTCCCAGAAAACATGATTTACATAGAAACGAAGAACAAGTATCGATATTAACCCTTTAATTGATACTCTACCTATAAAAGTCATAAAACAAGTACAAAAAACTCTATTTTCAATCCTAAAGACCCTAGTGAGGTTTTTAACATTCTTAAAGTCTTATGTGATATTAAGGGAGCATAAATAAGACTTAGAAACATGCTGAAAACATTAAACATAAAATCTACCATGGAAAGCTACTAAACATGCTTTATCTCAACTTTCTAGCTAAAACTCCTTTCTAATGATTCTAAAATTGGTATAGAAAAGATAGTGTGTTACCTGGATTCTTTTTATGCTCAAACCTATTTCAACAACTAGGTTCGCCTTTATTTTACCCTGGCTTTTTAACTCTTTTCAACCTCTTTAACTAACAAGGTATAAAAATGAATTATTTACTCAACTAGAGTCTGGATAAACTTAATACATTCCTTATAACTCAAATCATTTACTAAAATGGATTCAATCACTTGATTCCTTAAAATCCATTTCATAAATCCTAACCAAAACCTAAGATTAAGAGATTGAAATGAAGCTCGAGAGATGGAAAATAAGACTCTTATCTTGGTCGATTCAAACTAAGCTTGAACTTCCATAAAGATTGATCTTGGATAAAGAGAATAAATAAAGAAGAATAGTCTGGAGAAGAAGAAAATGAGAAGATATTTTTGGGGAATGGCTCACTTGAAAGTAAGGGAGATAAGGGGTTTTAAACTTCGAAACAAGTTACGGGTAAATTACACTTTTAGTCATTCTCCCTTTAACTCACTTTTAAAAACACCACTATCTTAACTATGGGCCAACCTAGCCCAATAACATTTTCGAACTGGTCCAACTATCTTAAGAGGTCTAACTTGTTTAACTTACGAGTTTTGGGTTGACTCAAACTACTGACCCGGGTTCCGGGGCATTACAAAATTTCACTTCACAAACCTTCTGAAGAAAATAGTATGAAATCTTATTGATGCTGAAAATGATCGATGGACTATCTTAAGAACAAAGAACAATGATTTAATAGCATGTTATCTGCAAGAGTTGCCTAAATTACCTCTAGATTGAGATGTAGAAAGTAAATAAAGATGCTTCTTGGTATTTTATTTATTTTTATAGCCTGTGTCGAATTACTTCAACTGAGCTCAGAGAATTAAAGGCATGGTTAGTATATTTATTAAGAACAAGAATTTACCAGACTAAGTGTGTCATCTGGGACGCACTAGTGTTATTGTGAAAAAGAAGATGAGTCTATGAAATTATGTATGGATTGTCCGTTAAATAAGGTAAAAATAAGAACAAGTATCCTCTTCCAAGGATTGATAATCTTTGATCAATTAAAAAGGGTCGTTGGTGTCTCCCAAGTTGGATCCTCCTAAGACCGTTTTCAGAATTCGATATGAACACTACAAGTTTGTGGTAATTTCTTTGGTTTAACGAATGTTCCTACGACACTTATGGGTTGGATAAATCGAGTATTTTTGTTATACTTGGATTAATTGGTGGGGGTGTTCATTGATGTTTTGTGATATGTTGTAAGACTAGGGAATCACACGATGTTTCGTTTGTATAGCTTTTCTAACTCTTTGGAAGAAAAGTGGTATGCTAAGTTGAAAAAGTTGTAAATGTGGGTTGTCTAATTATATTTCTTGACCATGCGATCTCTAGCTAGGGATAAGAATATATATCAATGAAGATTAGTGAAATGATAAATTCCAAAGAATGTTTTCGAATTTCAAAGCTTCTTTGGAACTTTTGGCTATTAATGAAGGTTCGTGAAGAACTTTGCAATGATAGTCTTCCCTCTTATCAAGCTATTGAGGAAAGACATTATTCACTTGGATTGATAAGTGACAAGAAAACTTTGAGATGTTAAAGAATACTGAGATAGCTCCGGTTAGTAAATTAGAATATGGAAAATATATGTGAATTATAGTAATGCATCTTAAAATGTTTGGGATGTGTATTTATACAAGAGAAAGTTTTGGTTTATGTAAAACAACTAGAGATCATGAAATTTTGTTTGGGATACGTCTTACAAGAGGAAAAGTTTTGGTTTATGCTTTAAAGCAACTAAAGAATCATGAATGAAATTTTCGGACTCACGATCTCGAGTTGACAATAGTTGTGTGATACTTTGCTGATATAAAACCACTACATGGTGAGTGATGCTATATCTATACGGATCTTAAAATTCAAAAGTATGTGTTGACTCGAATAGTGAAAATAAATGAAATGGATTGAATTCCTTAAAGAATGATGACGTACTTATCAACTATAAATAGGAAGGGCTAATGTGGTGGCTGATACGATAAAGTGAAAGACATTTCTATTATGAAGTTTTGAATACATGATTGTCTTTAAAGAAAGATGATTTTTTATTTTAGAATTAATTTTAAAGACTATGTTGCTACATCGATAAATATCTTCATAAAAATATGAAAATTTATAGGCTTGTCAATGATAAAACAAGTAGGAAAAAAGAGAAATTAAAGACTTTAAGGTTAAGTTTGATGAATGTTTATATTATCGAGGAAATAGTTTGGAAGCAGGTATGAAAGGAGTTATCATCGAGCTTGTTTCTAAATGGATGACATGTCAGTGAGTTAAAGTAAAGCATCAAGTGCCTTTTGAATTATTATAATCAATTTCTATCCCTTCGTGGGAATATTAACGAGTTAGAACGAACCTTGTAATGGGAAAATATAATTTAAAATAATCTTCAGATAGTTACTAATCGAAAAAGTCTTGCGCAGACTTGAAAGTAAAGAGATTCAATACCATGAAGTTGATAAATAAGTATTTCTTAAATTATCACCTTGAAAAAAGTATTTCATTTTGAACACAAATAGAAGTTGATTCCGATATTTATTGGACCTTATAAGATTATAAAAAAAGAAAGTTGATCATGATTTATTAGATAGAATTGTCTCCGTAATGGACAAGATCCATAATATTTTTCATGTGTCGATGCTCAGGAAGTATCAATTAGATCCTTTGTATTATTACCTAAAAGGAAATAGAGATTCAGACATATTTGACTTATGGAAAAAAACCCATTATTAAAGTTCGATAGAGAAATCAAAGGTTGGAAAAGTTAATCGGAAAAAGA
This sequence comes from Hibiscus syriacus, assembly GCF_006381635.1. Taxonomy (NCBI): domain Eukaryota; kingdom Viridiplantae; phylum Streptophyta; class Magnoliopsida; order Malvales; family Malvaceae; genus Hibiscus; species Hibiscus syriacus. The sequence continues at coordinate 5,081,230 of NW_024062743.1, read as the reverse complement.
ACAAGATATGAAAAACCATATCCTTATCTATTTAAATCATGTACGTATTGAAAATTTCAGGATGAATTTTATTTAAGGCAGAATAATTGTAATACCCTAAAATTTTAGTTAGTGACCAAAATGTAAATTTTGAAAGTTTGGTAGCTAAAGTAGAAAATTTGAAAAGTTCAGGGACTTAAGTGGTAACTAAAATTCGTATTTGCACAATTTAATGTACAACTTCTTATTATGAAGTATCTGAAGGACCACTCGAAGATGAGCATCATGATCCTCCTTTAACTTGGATAAACCAGATATCATCTAAACTACCACGAATTGATCCAAATACGGTTGAAATAATTTGTTCATTAAATCCATAAACGGTGAAAGAGCATTTTTCAATCCAACGACATTAGCATAAATTCATTATGTCCGTACCAAGTCCGAAAATCCATCTTGGAGATGTCCTCCCTTTCGATCTTTAACTGATCTTACCCCGACCTCAGATCTATCTTAGAGAACACTACTGCGCCTTTCAACCGATCAAATTCATCATCCTCAGAAGAGGATTCTTGTTCTTTATTGTTACCTTATTTAGTTGACGATAGTCAATACATAACTGCATAGACCCGTCCTTCTTTTTCACAAATAGCACGGGTGCTCCCCAAAGAGAAACACTGGGTCAGATAAATCCTTTTTCAAGCAGCTCCTGCAATTGAGCCTTTAATTCCCTTAACTCTGTTGGAGCCATCCGATACGGATCCATGAAAACAGGTTCATACCCGAATAAACCTCAATTCTAAATTCAACTTAACGATCTGGAGGAAACCTGGTAATTCTTTAGGAAAAAACTTCTGGAAACTCCCTAACTATGGGGATATCATAATCACACTCCTGACACTCTAGTGTCTATTACATTAGCTAGAAAAGCTACTCATCCTTTTAACATCATTCTCTTTGCTATCATGGATGATATTACATTGGACAGGGATTTTGCATTCTCATATATCTTCACTGGTCTTTATGTTATAAACTCGAGCCACACCCCGAGTCTCTTGTCTCTGGCTAGACTCATTTTGATCACGTGCTCTTCCTCTTCCTCTACTTCTAGTTGTTGCAGCGAATGATCTCTCTGATTGTGCAGATTTATCTCCTGATTTCTTCTGGTAACTACGAGGAAAATGACCAGATTCACCCTGAGTGACTTGTCGCACGTCTGACATAGAGGTTTCTCTCCATGAGTTTTACCCAAGCTAGTAGCATACGAAGGAGACTACTTAGTTTTCTGTGATGCTACTGAATGATCAATCTTATCAGAGAATCGAGAACCTCTGCCCTTGCCCTTTTTTACATAATGTGTAGATAAAAACATTCAGATTCTTTTTCCCGTCTGCATACTCTGCTCCTCATCTAGAGTTTCCTCTTGAGCTCTTTCAATCGCCTTAGTTCTATTTATCACTTTTTGCAGACTAGACAAATTTAATGCCAACATCATCTCTTTTAGCTTAGGCCTCAGACCCTCAATGAACCAATCTCGACGAGCTTTATCATTAGGAACAACCTTTGTAGCATAACGACTGAGCTTATTATATTCGACCTCATATTCATGCACTGCTCGATCCCCTAGTTTCAAGATAAGGAACTTTAATAACATATATCTCATGAATTGCTCTCCTATATACTTGTTCTTGAACTCCTCTTGGAAGAACTGCCAGTTCACTTGCTCGGCAACGCATACATCATCGTGTTTTCCTACTATACCTGAGTCGATCCTCTGAGTAACGATACAACTTTGCCTAGTTTTTCAGGATCGGAGAACTGCAAAATTTTCAACATTGCCTTTACATCATTCAACCATAAATTCGCGTCCATCGGACCTTCACTTTCTTCTCCCCTAAACTCAGAAGCTCCCAAACTTCATTACCCTTTTGGGATTAGCATTTGTTGAACAAGAGGAGCTGGGGGAGACAGAGGAGGTTGGAACCTTATCAAAATGGCATCTAGAGCTTGCATAAAAGCTCTGAACTCCAGAACTGGCTTCCCCTGAGGTGCCGGTGCACTGGCATTCTCTGAAGGAATCGGATGTTCGCTATTCTCTTCATAGCTTTCACTACCCGATTTGTCTCTACTTTCTCGACCAGCCGCTCTTCTCAAATTCATAGAATCCGACATCTATCATAACATTCATAAAGATAATAATTAAGTTAATAAGGAGAGAAACATTTTATATTCATTATATACTATATTAGTAACCTTGACACATTATTGGCATGTAAATTGTTTTTATATTAAACTACACTCATTTTATGTCGAGAATCAGTTAAACCTATAACTCTGATACCAATAAATATAACACTCATCTCCCATATACCTTTATGTATACGAGCTACAAATGTCGCATCAGTTTTAAATAGTTCCTATTTAAAATCAGTACAAATTTGTTTCATTTTATAAACCATTATAATTTACTTATAATTAAAACATGCATTAAACTTACATATACGAAAAAAAGAGATTTCTCATATTTCACCGTTTTACAATAGTTTAATTGAAATGCTAACGATGATACTAAACCTATTACATGCCAACTAAAATATATCAAAAGTAGACAGGTATGTCATACTGTTACTGATGAGGCGACTCTGACTTGATGTCTGATGATCTCCTTACTCAGCTTGTATTCAACCTACGTGTGAAATAAACACACGTTAAGTATTACTTAGTGAGGCATACAAATCATAAGTAAAATTCTAAACTCAAATAATTTAATTACAATTCACATTTCAATAAATTCTTTCAATTTAATAAAACTCTATGGTTTACTGTAGTGGTAATACCGTCATTTCTCAACCATTTCTATAATCTATTTGGTTTGCATACCCATTACCAATATAAATATCCATTTCATTATTATGTAGTCTTTATATTTATACACACATTTCTCATCTGATAATTCATACACTTAGTATGAATCTCTTAACAATTTGCACACAAAGTACCCAATACAAAAAATCATACACTTAGTATGAATTTCTTAACTTTTGCACACGAAGTGCCCAATACGGAAAATCATAAACTTAGTATGAATTTCTTAACTTTTGCACACGAAGTGTCCAATACGGAAATTCATACACTTATGAATTTTTTAACTTTTACACACGAAGTGCCCAATATTGAAATTCGTATACTTAGTATGAATTTCTCAACTTTTGCACACGAAGTGCCCAATACAGAAATTCATACACTTAATATGAATTTCTAAACATTTTTGCACAAGAAGTGTCCAATACGGAAATTCATACACTTAGTATGAATATCTTAACTTTTGCACACGGAGTGCCCAATAAGGAAATTCATAAACTTTGTATGAATCTCTTAACTTTTACAGACGAAGTGCCCAATACGGAAATTCATACACTTTATATGAATTTCTTAACTTTTGTACACGAAGTGCCCAATACGGAAATTCTTACACTTAGTATGAATTTCTTAACTTTTGCACACGAAGTTCCGGATACAGAAATTCATACACTTAGTATGAAATTCTTAACTTTTGCACACGAATTGTCTAATACCGAAATTCATACACTTAGTATGAATTTCTTAACTTTTACACACGAAGTGTCCAATACGGAAATTCATACACTTAGTATGAATTTCTTAACTTTTGTACACGAATTGCCTAATACGGAAATTTTTACACTTAGTATGAATTTCTTAACTTTGCACACGAAGTGCCCAATACGGAAGTTCATACACTTAGTATGAATTTCTTAACTTTTGCACACGAAGTGCCCACACGGAAATTCATACACTTATATGAATTTCTTAACATTTTTGCACATGAAGTGCCCAATACAGAAATTCATACACTTAGTATGAATTTATTAACTTTTGCACACGAAGTGCCCAATATGGAAATTCATATACTTAGTATGAATTCTTAACATTTTTGTACACGAAGTGCCATTTGGTAATCACCATCATACATTAATAATTTCTACGACCATGACTATTGTAGCATGTACGTACATAATTAAATGCACTCACCTGACTTTCCCCACTAAGTATACAAAACGTAAGGATGGTTACTCCGATACTTTGCCTTTGCCCTTAGTTTTACTTGTCTCTGGAGCTTGGTTCCGATATACTCAAGCATCCATTAAAACATGTACCATACCCAATGTTAGTGTATTTCTAGCCATTATACTTAAACAATACTCAAAATGACATATCATTAACTTTCTATAACAATATCAACTAATTTTAACATTTCTGGCTCCACAGTATTGATACTACTACCCTACCATATATACTATGGTATCGATACCCCTTCCGATATCGATATCGATTTTAAGTTCGATGTTGCCTGGTATCGATACATTTACCATGGTATCGGTACCATACTATGGTATCGATATCCCCTTCTGGTATTGATATCGATTTTAGATTCGATGTTGCTTGGTATCGATACCCTTACCATTGTATCTGATTGAATCAGTATCGATACTACTAGTTAATTTATCCCATTTTAACCTATAGTATCGGTAATGTTCTATCATTATTTATACCCTTGCCCAAATTTTGCAGTTATCAACCCGAGACATACCCAAATTTGTTCAATTTTCCTCACATTTACCCCTAAAAATACTATGTAACTCTTCTCTACTTAACCATACTAATTTCCATTCGTTTAAATACTTAAAACATCTAGTATCCCTCAATAGCATTTGATTCCTAAAATCACACCAAAATTTCTAACTTGTTTTTACACTCATCTCATGCTTCTAATCTATCATTTACCTCATTGACAAGTCAATTTTACCAAGAAACCTCATAAACACTCATAAATTAACATCATTATAAAACCCATTTTTCTAAACTCTTATATTTCCCGTATCTCATTGTTTTAATCTCTTCTAAACTTTCTTTAAGCTTCCATCATATACAAGGCTTCAATAACCAACCAAAAGAAAAGAATAAACTAGTAAATTAAAAAATCACCTTTGAGCTATAAAGCTTTGATATGAAAAAAGAAGAAGGAAAAGAGTTGACCAAGTTAATTCCCTTTTTTCCCTTTACTCTATACTTAATATCCTAAAAGAAATGAATTTTAAATTCATTTAACTCCAATTGACCAAAATGTCCTTTTAATCCTCCATTACTACAATTTAGTTTAGACTATTCTTCCCAATTCATTCTTATCTTTTATAAATTAATCAAATAAATTCTCAAATCTTAAATCCTTTCAATAAAGTCTCTAATTCGACATTTGGGCATTACATATAAATTAAGCTTAGAAATATTATTTTCACATGTAAAAATGATGAGAAATAATATGGACCATTGGATTTGAGAAATTTATTTCAATGTTCAATTTGGATCGTTTGATGAAAAATGACAAGATTGAAATTTTGGAAAGATTGCATGGGCAAAGTTGTAAAGGGTGAAATATTTTGTTCATCTTTGACTTTGGAAATAGGATAAGGTTATGTGACTTGGTATTATTGTAAATATAAAGTTTCATTAATGGTAAAATGGTTATTTCATATTAAATGGATTTTTAATTCATTTTAGCTTATATAAGGTAAATTAACATGAAATTCATTAGAAATTTCATGAAAACTTAGCCATTTCTACAACATTTCGTGCTCCCCATGACCAAGGTAAGAGAAATTTTATTTTTCATTTCTGATTAATTTCCTTTAGATTAGATCATGTCGTGAAATAGAAAATTGTTCTATTCAAAAAACGCTATCATTTGGTACAATTATTGCTTGCTAATTTGGTTTGTGTTCAAAGATCCCAAATTCTAGGGTTGATGTTCACATTACGATTATGGAATTAATGAAGCATGTTGATGTTTTTAAGGTGGTAGAATAAATTCTAAGCATGATTCTTGATTAAAATCAATTACACATACCTACATAAGCTATGGGTAATTTCGGCCTAACCCTAATATTGGAAGAGGATTATGTTATGATGAAATTTGATTAGGATTTGATGATAGATCAATTATATAAGGTTTAATCGAGATTGATTTCATGCTTGAATCGAATCGAAATCGAATAAAATCATGAAAACCTAGTCTTGAGTATATAAACAATTCGGCCTTGGCCTTAAAGGTTGGTGAAAATTTTGAAAAAATTATGTAAGGGTCGGAAATGATGTAGGAAGTATTATACAAGCCTTATAAAAATTTGGGGACCATTATGTAATTTTTGAAAAGTTAGGGGTCCAAATAAAAAAAATTTGGAAAAATTTTGGATTGTTGTGTTATTGTTCAATATTGATGTACTATTATGGAAATTAATGTTTGAGTGTTAAAATGGAAGTTAGGTTGTGAAATTTGATTATTTTGGAAAGCTTGTAAAATTGATGTTTAAATAAAAATATGGAAAGGTTGGGAGCTTAAGTGAAAATGTTATGTGAAGTTTGGATTAAATGGAATTTGAACGGTCAATTGGAAGTTTTAAACTCAACATTTATGTTGTGACATGAAATTGTATCAAAATGAGCATCGAAAGATTTATTAGGAATCTATTTTCCAAAGTATGCCTATGTTAAGATTCTAACATTTGGTTTGAATTTTTATATGTTTGGCAATGATGTTCATTTAGATTGAGTGCTTGAAATCAATATCAAACATTAATAAAGCTGAGGAGAAACTGAAGTATGAAATAGGAAATTCTAAGGAAGGTTGCAAGCTAAGGACACCAGGTGAGTGCAAATTTAATTTGTATTTATGTTATCGAACAAACATTGGCTTGCAATGAGCCAGTGATGGAGTTACTATGGTAAGGAGTGACTCCAAAAATGTTATGCGATTTGTGATGCATTCATATATGTGCATTTGGTGAGCTAATACAATTAGTGAACAAGTTGAAAATGCAAATTGGTGAAATCTGCTTAGAATTTAGTTCTGGACAGTAAGGTTAGAAAATCATTATTCGTGGATGATTTTTATACCTTTGGTTTATATCATTATTGTGTTTTTAGAGCAAATGGAAACTGATTTCGATGTATATACAAAAATATATGAATTTTTAATCGATGATAGGCTAGAAAATGGGCAGCAGATTCTGCTCAAAACATATTATGTCGTTCAAATTTGAAAATTCACCATAAATTGTACAAATTGAACTAGAAGGAGTGCCTTATGTGGATATGTTCTTATTTGAGTCTAGTTTCCATTGGTGCGAATGGAATAATTTTAAAAGGTGCATATTAATACAAAATAATATTTCTTTAAAGGTAGTGCAAACTGCCAGGATATGAAATTATGACAAATTTTGGGATTTAACCAAAATAGAAGTAAAGGATCAAGTTAGAGCTTAGTGAGGCTTATATTTTGACTTGCATATAAAGTCTCAAATGATTTCAATGCATGAATAATATTATACATGGATGTTTATACATCATTGCGTAGGACTTGCGATAAGTCTAGCTTAATTATATTTTCATGATATTTATGGAATTTATCATATAATTGATATATTCTAAATATGCCAAAGGTGAATATAGAATGCATCAGTCACTTTTTCTGACACATGATGTTATCATCAATACATAAATGTTATTTCGAGTATGAACTTCCCAAACGTTAAACGGTATTGATATACCTTGCCATGGATTGATCAAATAAAAAATATACGCCCAAGTATGTTATTGAGGGTCAGTGGTATTAATGGCTTGCCATAATGTCTAGCAGCTGCATATTAGGTAGCACTAGACTATCTAGCGAAGGCACATAGTGCATTCCTCGGAGCGTCTAGCGAAGAGACATGGTACAAAACACTACGATGTATAAGGTGGCACGACCCGACATTATACATCGTAATGTATACTTAGCTTGTGATGATTTTCACGCGAATGAAAAAGGAAGAAATGAGTAAGGAGCTGAGTTTGGCATCAATCAACAAGGAAATATTTATAGGTAATAATTATGAAATTCTACTGTTTTCTAAAAGTTCTATATGGCATGTATATGTGAATGAAATGTCTGCAATTTCTTAATATAGTTAGTATTAAATATAATTAATAGTATGAATAAATATTATGATATTAAACTATGCTTAAAAAATTTGTTTTTTAAATCAAACATGTTAGACAATCTTATTTATTTTATGAAATAGAACATAATTGTTTGTCACTGCTTGAAACTGGTTTTGAATTGGTAACCAAAAATATAATATTACGATTTTTCTCTGAATAATTATTTTTAATAATTGTTCAAGTTATGAAAATGGTGATGTTTGAATGAAACAAAATTTTATTTAGTTCAATTAAAGAAATGTTTTGAATCTGATGTGACATCTGTAACTCGTATTGGTTCGCTTATACGGGTTATAGGTGTTACTTGGTTACTCCATAAAAGGTCTAAAATTCAAAGATTGATTTTGGATTGTTGATTTATCAGAGTAAAAAACAAGTTACAGGAGTTGGGCCCTATAGACTTTTACCAGCATGAATCCGAAGAGAAAATCTTATTCAATTATTGATCTAAATTGAGGCAAAGCGAAGCCTACGACTGCTTTTATTAAATTGATTTTCTCCTACTATTTTATTTTCCAAATTATTTTATTTTTTATCTCATACTTTCAATTAAACCCTCTTATTTCACTTTACTTTTCGGTTTACACCAAAATCAAAAGCCTTCTACATCAGAAGTTCCAAGTCCCTATGGATCGACCCTTTTTCTCACTGCTACTTATTTTATTTCTTTTGAGATCAAGGAATTTATTTGACAGTAAAACGAAGCTTGTCAACATTGAAGGCTTTTTATTAATTCATATAGGACTCATAAAAAGGAGACTATGTTTATAAGATAATATTCATTTATTAGGGTTACTGATAGAGTCTCTATTTTTGTCTGGTTGATAATTGTTAATTCTCAAAATAAATCGATATCCTTTTTAAGTTTACGTACATAACGAGTCATAATTTAAATAAAAAATTGAACTCTCAAATATAATTATAAACCTGAACTAAGTCTAATATTTTTATCATTTTTATAGTAATTGTGTTACAGTTTAGAGTTTTTAAAAAATTGATCATTTTTTATAATTTTAATAATAATTAATATTTTTATTATTTTCAAAACGTTCAAAAAATAAAACATTTTAATATTCTTTAAATTTAATATTTTTTAACTTTGAAAAATTTAAATTTCAATAACGTCATCAATAATTAATTTTAAAAATTTCAAAAAAAAATATGTCAAACGGGTAAAAAATGAAAAAATAAATTACAGTAGAAATAGTGGTTTCAAACCAACCCCAAGCTTTTTCATTTTCAACTTTTTATTTAGAATCAAATTATAATTTTACTCTTAGTAATGGATGGGTTCCACCCAATTATGTATTTACTTTTTATTTTTAATAATTTAATACTAACATTCTTAAAAAAAAAATAAAGTATTACTTTTAATAAAACTAATTTAATATTTTTAAAATTTTAAAATATTTTTAAAATAATAAAGTTTTTAAATAATTTTTAAAATAAAAGCTAAAAACTCCAGAAAAGTCACGTGACATCATTAGAGTTTATCATGTGATGTACCAGATTGTATTACCATATGAAAAATAATATAAAAATATTTAAATTTAGTGAAAATTGATCAAAGATATTAATTGGTATAATATTTCTCAGTACAATAATTAAATCGGGTGCAAAGTAAAATTCATGGGTTGAATTTTTTTTTCAATTGTTAAGGTTTTTTGAACCCTTAAACTAAATATTACCCAAAAATGGGTCATATATATAATATTTATGGAACACAAATTTGGGAAAAAAGTGGGAGTGGTTGAAATTATAATAAAATTAAATACATTAAAAACAAATTCACCAATTTTTTAGTTAATTTTTTGTATCAAACATTAAATGACAAAATCACATAATGTCTTTTAAAATCATCACATAAAGACATGAAATATAAAAATGAGTGACAAATAAAAACTGTCGTCACGAAAACTTTTTATGGCACAAATAAAATATCACATTTATATCATATAAATATAAGGAATCAAAGTATCACAGATAAAATTTATTGGTGACGAATTTATAACATCACAAATTCAAATCAAATCGTCATAATAGAAATCGTCGCTAATACTTTGATTTTATTGAAGACAAATTTTCAACATCACATTTCGTCTAAATGTCATTGAAAGTTTTTTTGTCAAATTTTGGCGTCAACATATAGTGACGAATATCAATGACCATTTTTAAGATTTTCATAAAAGATATGTCATCAATTACTAAATGTGACAAAATAGAAAATATCACGTTTATAAATATTTGTAATGTTATACACAATGTCATATAGAAAATTCATCACAAATTAATACATTTTTAATATTTTGTAAATTTATTTGAGCATATCCATGCATTTTTAGTCTCACTCAATCAAGTGGCTTGTTATATATTTCATATTATGTAGAAAAGATAAATTTTGTCTTGATCATTCGCACCCCACAATATATATCGTGATATGTTCAATATCACTCTTTATAGTGCAACATGTTACGGAGCATGTTTAATTGTATCAAAGCATACAATAATATATATTGAGATAATAATGATCTCAAGTCTAAGGATCATACATATAGTTGTCACCATGAGCAATATCATGACCGTCACATCATAATCCAAGACTTATGCTTATAGTGGGTCAATCCAATACATTGTTCTTTAACAACATATTCATGTATCAATTCAAACATCTCTATGTCAATGACAACTTATTTTCATCAATCAATAACATGTTATTCTTAAGCGTATTATCATTGTTCATGCCTATAATAATACTTGACTAAATCTTTTAATAATAATATATTATATGGATATTATTATCTTTTAGTTTATTTAATGCACAAAAATATAACAAAAGAAGATAACAGTAATGCCTTTATTCAATAAATGCGATAAAGAAAATATGTCAATAGAATCATTATATGATTGGTCTTTGGGCATACTTTAATAGAAAGGCATGTGTAGGAAAGAATACTTTATTTGTTTTGTATAAGTGTATGTGATATTGGGTTATACAAGGAAAGGATGGTGCGTGAGTAATGCTCTGAGAAGACCACGGGGTAAGGTTGGTTAGCTTAGTTTACTTTGAAAGTCATGGGTTTTAGACCTAAGTGAGTCCATAATAAAAAGAGAGTTGTATAGAGTCTATTTATCCAATGAGTGAGTTGTGTTTCGAGCAAGGTTCATTAATATTTAATTAAAACAATGTGTGAATTGTGTGTGAGTTGCCAAATAGGGAATTGTGCATGAATGTTAGTGTTTGTTTTGGATATACAATGATAAATGGCATATTCTGGATTTGTGTACACTTATGATGCATAAAGGCATGACATGATGGCATGAATGTTGAGGTAAAAACAAGTGAGGAGTGAATTCATGTAGGGCTTTAATTTAGCTTTGAATTATGATTAGTTATATTGTTAGTTATTCATCGGGCTTTTCAACTCGCACCCGATGTTTAACACTTTTAGAGGATTAGTAGCTGAGTCAGATGAGGGAAGCAAGCATCCGGAGTGGTCAAGCAAGTCATTACTAAATAAAGTGTATGTGGTTTGAAGCCATATAGTGGCAATGTGGGAGTCATTTGAAATCTCGACTACTTTTGATATGTAACGTTGTAATAAGTATGGCATGTATGAACCATTGATTTTGGTTGGATTTTTTTATTTGGTTTGACCCGTTGATTTGGAATATTGAACTCATGTTGTTGGTTGTATTGAGCATCAAATTATCCAAATGTTGATTAGTGCCTTAAAGAAGTGTTTGGTGTGTTTAGACTGTTAGGATCGTCGGCTCATCCCATGGTGCAGCGGAACAAAAATTCGACAGTCTCATAAGCAATCCAAGTACGATAAATCAAAATCGGGAGGAAAGGATGTGAATACTTATAATGGGATCCTTGAAAAATATCAAAGACATTAGCGGCTAATGGTGGTGACTATCAGTTTGAATCGTAAGCCTCAACGAAACCACATCTCGACCTCTACTCAGTTCACCCGATTGAGAGCAATATTTTATTTTCCAAAAACTGTTTTGAGAAAAATAGGCTGAAGATAATGTAAAAACGACTTCTAGACTTTACACCTCTTTTTATATCAAAGTTACCCTAACATATTAGGGATTTTATTATTTGAATTAATTAAATCTTTATGTAATTAATTCAAATTAAATATTTGGGATAATTAAAAATATGTTTATCAAATATACATATATTAACTCTAGATACGTTAGTAGCGTACAATAAATTGTACATCTTTGCTCATTTCAATCCTAGGTTGTGACCCTATAGGTTCTTGTAACGTTAGCAGTAATTATTAGAACAATTCTAATATTACATACAATGAGTGACATCTAGTAATATATCATTGTCACCTAAGTTACAAGAAAATATGATTCGACATATCATCTTCGTGATAAACACTTTTATGTATTACATCATTTTGTCCTTTATATCTAGAATAGGCACAAGTCTTGGAATAGTCACACTTGTATAACCCATATATTGTTTCTTGATATCTAGAGTAGATTTTAATTAACGAATAATTTGTGATATCTAATATCAACTTTCGAGCATGGTAATGCATTTCTAGTCCACCCAATCAAGTGGCCCATGATATATTTCCTATTATGTATGAAGGTCAAATCTTTTCTTAATCACACACACACACTACATATATCGAGATATATTCAATAACAGTCTTTATAGAGCAACCAGTTACAGAGCATGTTTAACTGCATCAAAATATACAACAATATATGTTGGGATAGCATTGATCTCAAACCTGAGGACTATGCATATAGTCATCACCATGAACAATGTTGTGACTAACACATAATAATCCAAGATATATGCTCATGGTGATTCAATCCAATACATTATTCTCTAACACTATAACCATGTATCAATTCTGACATCTCTATGTCAATGACACGCGTTGTCATCAATCAATAACATTTTAGTCTTAAGTGTATTATTATTGTCCATGCCCATAATAATACTTGATTAGGAATCTTTAATAATAACAATTATGTTATTATACGAACTTTATTATCTTTCAGTTATGTTAAACATATATATAACTAAAATAATAGATGCAATGTCTTTATTCAATAAAATTGGTAAATAAAATGTATCATTACAATCATCATATGATTGGTCTTTGAGCATACTCTAACATAGACAACCAACAAGTGAACTAAATGTACTAGACTTTTAGGATATATGAAATGACCAAAAATGCATAATTGGACTAGGTGACTTGTATTAAAAGTGAACTTTTATGCAATGTTTGACTTATGTTGCAAGATCCTTAAATGTTGTGACTCATGTTATAAAGCATGCTACAAGTGTATTTTTGCCATGCATGTTGTGATATGAAAGTGTCCAAGCATGTATCTAGTCCCTAGGATTGATTATGTGGAAGTTTGATAACTCATTTACACATGTTCTTGAGAATTCTACACTTTTCCAGAAAAAGGATAGATCACTTTTCAGAAAGGATTGATCCCTTAGCCAAAACGGTTAATCATAAACTCACTGATTTGAAAGGGATCGATCATTCTCAGCGTTCTCCATAACAAATTGTAAAATTGCATTCATTAAAGACCCTAAGTATTCCTAAGTTATATTAACCCCATAATGTTGATAAAAGTTTATAATGGTTCAGAAATTGATTTGCTAATTAATTAGACCTTAACTTGGAATTTGGTCAGACTTGACTTGTCACCCTTAAACTAATTACATAATAAAGATGTCAATTACTTGCTTGTTGGTCGTACGTGACTTTTGAATTGTTTACATCTTAGTCACTAGATAAGTATTTTCAAGTAAGTCCCTAAACGATGTCCAAATAATCTGAAATTTTGCAAGTCATTAATTAAGGTGTAATAATGAATAATGATGAAATCAATTTAATATTTCCATGTAAATTATTTGATGTTGTGAATTTATTGATTTACATATGTTAAACTTATAATGTATGTCTTGCAATGTATCAATTGTTTGATTGATATTAAATTGTTGCTTACTTTTTCACTGCCATGTTTAACATGAAACGTGATTTAAATTTATATGCTTTTGCATAGTAAGCATGATAATGTTTTTGATCTGTCCACCAAAGATTGGATTCTAATGTGCACTCGGTACATGTGTTGTTCTGCGTAACTGGGTATGGGGTGTTACATGTCTGATAAGGGTTACCTTGAAATATCCTACCTATCAAGGGTATTTTGGACATCAACCACTCTTATGACTATTTTCTGGTAATTTAAAACCATTTAAGCCTCCCAGTTTATCTACTATCAATATTTTTCATCCAATATCAATACTAAATTTAGAAATGTCTCATTTTCGCTCAGGAAACACTCAAAATTCTTTCTAACACTTTAATTTGACCCAATTATAATAAAGCTTAGGGAAGTTATTTAGGGTCATTTAATACAATAAAAAACATAAACTTTACAAAAAAGGTCATAAAGCAAATCAAGCAAGAACCCTAATATACTTAAAAACCCAAATCTCAACAAAGGATCCTGATTATGGAAGCCAAAACACCACACTTATTACAAATACACTACCTTGAATAAAAAAATCTCGAAATGAAGCTCATTTACTTAACCACACTTGATATTTCTTCTCCTTTCACGTTAGGATGCTCAACACCCATTTCTTCTAGCTAAAATGTGGAAAATAATGTTATTATAAAAAAACAAGGATGTGGAAGGCTAAGGATAATTTGAATTCTAAAGGGAGCATGAAAGAGTGCTCAAGAACTTACCTTTGATCTAAGGAGCTTGAGGAATGAAGGAAGAAGAAAAATGGAGAATGAAAACAGGAAGAGAAGAGATAAAAGCTCTTTAACTTTTTCTCCCAAAAGAAACGCCCAACTTAATATGTAATCTTAAGAAATTGGCATTTTTTTCATAATAGTCTAACTACACTTATTGTCCCTCATATTTCACATTATATGCAAAATCTCCTTTTGAGAGCAATCAGGCCCAAATTATATATAATTATGCCCACACTCGGCCCCACAACTCAGTTACTTACTCATCAAGGTCTACATGTCTCGGGTCAACCCTTACACGTGACTTTTTAAAATTAGTGCGTTATGAAATACTTCATGATTCACCATAAGGGGGCACTCAAGTATCCAAGTCACCTGCTATAGACTCAAACCTTATTTCCTTAGCATAGGATGAAAGTAATGGTTTATGCCTACATCCAATACTGTGACGTGCGCTAAAGGACTAAAACAGAACATGTTCGTCATTTTGGACTTTTACAACCTCTATCAATTTCAAATAAAACACGCCACATCAACACTATGAAATTTATAGAAAGAGTACATAAATTCCTAAAATTTATAGAAAGAGTACATAAATTCCTAAAATTTAACTGCATTCTGGTAGTGGTGAACAATTTTATTAAATATGATCATTTTCTGGCCATATCGCACCATTATATTGTGGTAGAGGTAGCAAAACTCTACATTTACCAAGTCTAAAAGTTGCATGAAGCTCCTAAGGTGTGAATATCAGACATATACAAGACCTTCATCAACTTGTTTTGGAAGGAACTAATGAAGCAAGTTTGAATAAACACCATTTTCAGTACATCTTAGCACCTTGACATTAATGTTCAAACAGAGACATTAAACCAATGTTTAGAGTAATACTTGAGGTGCATGTGCTTCCTCAGACCACATTAGTAGGCTACTTGTCTACCCAAGCTAAATGGTGGTATAAACCAACTACTAACAACATAAGCGATAACCCCTTTCGAGGCTAACAAAAGTCCTTTGAAGGGTTAGATCGAATCTTGACTTCTCCAGTTGATTTTATATTTTGGAGTTTCCACCGACCTTTAGGTTTAAGTAGGATCGAATACCTAAAATTACCTTTTTACTATATCTACATGTTACTATAGATTCATTTGGAAGGTTCGAGAATCAATTACATGTAAAGAATGATGAGTACCCCACAATGCACGAAAACAATAGCAGTACTATTTCATGTCGTCTTAGTAGTGAAAATTGAAAGTTTGAGCCAAAATTTAAAAGAAAGATTCATTTACTTGCCTTTGAGAGCTTATGAAATAAAATAAGGAAATTTTAAATAAATAAAAAATATGAGAATAAGATAATTCTAATTAAGAAAAAAATAAATAAAGGGTCACAATAACCAAAATAAAGGAAGGATACAAAAAAAATAAGGGTCAGCTAATTTTTTTTATACAAAATATACACAAAAAGATAGACTAAATTAACATTGGAATTAA
Organism: Hibiscus syriacus; assembly: GCF_006381635.1. NCBI lineage: Eukaryota > Viridiplantae > Streptophyta > Magnoliopsida > Malvales > Malvaceae > Hibiscus > Hibiscus syriacus. Next base: position 5,064,939 of record NW_024062743.1, on the reverse strand, counting down.
AAAAATAATAAAATATATAAATATACAAAATTAAAAGCCACGTAAATAAATATGGGAACAAAACATAAATATAAGATATTTTAAAAAGAGCAAAATACCAATTTAAAATAAAAGAAAAATAGAATGTTGAGTTAAAAAAGAAAGTAGATTATATTAAAATGAAATTTAAATATTCCAACCAATAAATCAATCATAATAAAATAGAAAAAAAACTGAATAAAAATAAATTTCAAAAAAAATAAATAAAGTGGTATAAATAAGTCACAATAAAAAAAGAAAGAGACTAAAACAAGTAAGTAAACAATGAAATAAATAAAAAAAGGAAAGAAGAGAATGAGAATGCTAAAATAAAAGAAAATAAAATTTAAGATAATTTAAAAGAAATTAAAAGAAATTTAGGAGTATGATTAAATTAAATTTCAAAGAATAAAGGAAGAGAATAGGGAAAAAAAGTATTTATCATTCGTGTAAAAACGGCTAATCTTACAGTAATCTGAGTCAGGTCATCGAGTATTTTAATTGAATACAAACTTAACTTTAAAATACTAATTTAATTTTCTTTACTTCAAATTTTGATATAAGAAAAAAATTTTTTCCATTCATATCTACCATTAATTTCCATCGACAAACTAAGGAAGGCTAGATCTAAGGTTTATTTGATTTTTTTTTTCATATTCACTGGTTCTCCCTTTCAATGGGATTTTCAAACAAAATCAAGGTTGAGGTCTACCGAAACAACAAGCACACAAACAATTAAAAAAATATATAAAAAATAAAAATTATCTGTTTTTAGTGAGAAACTTCAAGAAATATTAGATTTATGAAAAATCTATTCAAATGTCTTTCAAACAACAAGATCGAGATTGTTCAAACAACAAGAAAACAAGCTAAATAAATAAAATGAAAATAAAAGAAGAAATATATTTATACAAAATTTATCTTTTATTGCTTTTATTCTTCGGATTATAATCCTTTGGGTGACTCATCTCTCTTTTCCAACTTTTTTTCCTCTCAAAATTACATAATAAGAGTGGTCATTTATAAGCTTCAAAAATTTTAAAAAGAAAAAGGAAACTCTAATATCTTTTAAATTAATGTTAGATATGCTTGAAATGAAAGCATAAATTAAATCAAATTATGACGAAAAATTCTTAAGATATAAATAAGAACCTAAATTACCTAAACTAAACAATGGAAAGTCCAAATTAAATTTAATAACAAATAATCAATAAAATATATAAATTTTCATAATAAATCAAAATTTGAAATGTTCGTATTTGAGTCATATTCAAATTTTGTAAGTGTTATCTATACTAAAATAAGTATCTATCATGTTTTAACATTTTCACTCAAGAACTACTTGTACGTGTTATCTATGCTAAAATAACTGAAGCTTGTCCGAAAATTAAATCATTACAAGAACTACTTCACACGAGAGAACAATTAAATCAGTTGTTGAAAGATCAGTTACACAAGGCATAAAACATGATGAAAAATATGATGATAGGAATAAAACTGAAAGAGAATTTCAAGAAGGCAATGAGGTTTACTTGAAGCTCTAACCCTATAAACAGACCACCATTAGCCGTGAAATTTGAAGCTCGCTGCCCATTATTATGGTCCTTATAAAATACAGAAGAAATCAGATCATTTCTTGTAGACTCAAAACTACCTGACTAAATTAAAATCCATTCATCTTTGATGTTAGTTTACGTAAAAAAGAAAATATGAAAGAAATGCTTAACTTCAATTGGTCCACCAGATGTCACTAACGATGATTAACTTTGTGTTTGCCCATCTTTGATCCTCGACAAAAGAATTATGAAAGAGACAGAACCGTGCTATGACACAATTATAGGTATAACGAACATGGCTGCCGATAATGCACAGTGGGAAGACTATTCAGTGTTTATGTCTCAATTCTTGGAATTAGATCCTTGGGTTCAAGAACTGAGTGGTGGAGGGGTATAGTCGAGGTGGAAGGTTAATTAGGGTTTGCAAAGAAAGAATTAGGAGTTGCAAGAGAGAAATTAGCCAAGGAAATAAAAATAGGATTACGATGAGTAATAGAAAAGTAAATTACGAGGAGAATTTGAATATAAAATGGATCGCCACGAGATATATGTTAAAGATAGGACAATTGAACCCAACTAGAAGGTTAACCCAAGATTACCAAGGCCTAGAACTAATGAGACCCATATAAGTAGTGGAATATGGGCCAATCGAGAAGAGTCCACTAAGCCCGCTAATGAAATACGCCTGCAGATCAAATTGTTAATTTGTTATTCATATTTCGATTGTGATGTAGTTGCTAAATGTAAAATAGTGCTATAATTTTTTTTTTTCAGAAAAAGAAACAAGTGTGGCACAAGTGGTGGCGACGATGCATGCGTGCGTGTCTTGTATTCAATCATACAATGACTGTATATTTAAAATATTATATTTACACTTTGAAAATCTAATATCTAAATAATATCCAAAAACATGTGTATTTATGATTAAGTTAATGATTTGAGTTTCTAAATGCTAAAGACAAATGATGAATTTTGATCAGATTTGTATTACTACGATAGTTAAAAGAAGCTTTGGCTATTCAAATTTCCCTATTAGCTGTTGTCTTATGAAATACACAAGATCCAAGTATTTAAAAATTCTTTTAATTGTTGTATGGACATAGGTCTCATTAAAGTTTAGGATTTATCTTTCACACCTCAAAACCAATAACTTTGGTTGAAATTCCTTGAATATTATATTGTTTAGATATTGATTTTTTCCCAAGTGCTTAATATAGTGTTTTGAACATGCACTCATTGAATTATTGAAGACAAAATACTAACATATATGGTCGTCGAGTTTGGGATACACCATAGAATATACCTCATATCTTTAAATAAACCTGAACCAACCTCATTTCAATCTATTTTTTGTTTCTAAGTGTAATATTTTCCTAAATTTACCTCGGTTCCCTTTAAAACGAATTTGGTCAAAGAATGGTTCAAGGCCCATATAAATGTAGTGACACTATTATAACATTCTATACCATGTGCCAGATATATATAGACATGACAAATTTGACCCGTATTTGATTACTCGAACCGATATACAAAATATGCTCAAACATGATGACCTAAATTTGACCCGAAACTTGAAAAAATTGAATCGAACCGAAATCAGTCCAAGTTTTAGCCAAATATAAAGTAACCTGAAGTGAAAGTAACCCAAATCGAACCGAAATTGACCCGAATAATCAAATCGAAAGTAACCCAAACCAAAAGCAATCACCGAAAATAACCTGAACTGAAAGTAACCTAAATTTAATTTACCCAAACTTGATCTGAACTAAACATTGACCCGATTTTAATCAAATAATTGATTTAAAGTGTATAAAAATACAAAATTATATTATTAAATTGGTTTTCAATTTATTTAAAAAAAAAATTTGAATTATTAATGAGTTAATTACATCATATATTTCTAATCTATGACCCTTATTTCAAAATTAGTCCCTAAACTTTTAAATATTTCAATTTCATCCTTAAACTATGACTATTGTTCTAAACTAGTCCTTAAACTTTTGAACATTTCATTTTCATCCTCAATCAACGATCTTCATCTGAAATTGGTCCTCAAACTTTTTGAATATTTCCATTTTATCCTAAAGTATCCGTATACACTAATCACATCTCTTGTTAATAAAATCATTAGGCAAGTTATATTATTATATGTTTGAAAAAAAACAAAATTTAAGTTAAACTATGGTTGAAATGGATTACATATTTGGATGAATTTGGGATAAAATTGTAAGATCTAAAAGTTTATGGACCAACTTGGAATGAGATTCATAGTTTGGAGATGAAATTTTAAACGCTCAAAAGTTTAAGGACTAATTTAGAATGAGAGTCATCGTTTAGAGACATATGATGCAATTAACTCGTTATTAAATTAATATTTTACTTTGGAACTACTAAAATAACTTTCCAAAACTATTAAATTAATTTACAAATTATTTTTAATTCCTTTGTATATGAGAAATACATTTATTTAAAATTTAATATAAAAATAACTTAATTTTACACTACACAGATAACTTTTTTTCAATATAAAGATATCTATTTTTATTTATAAATTTTAAAATTAAAATATTATCGATGATATAATAAAATAATATCATTTATAAATATATTTAGAATAATATCTATTCAAACATAAATATTATATTATTATTACTTTTAAGTTTAAAAAAAATATTATTCTTAAGTATCTAATTTAAAATTTTAATAGATAATAAAAATTTATAATTAAAAAAATTATTTTATTTTAATGAAATAAATCATACCATAAACTTTTCAGTCTAAATCAATAAAAAAAATCACAAACTCTAACATATCTTATAGGTTGAATTTGAGTTAAATTATAATCCATAAATGACAATTGAATTTTGAATGAAATTGAACACAAATGATAAGATTAAAAAAAGTAATTTTCTTTACAAAAATATATCAATAATTTTATATATATTTGACTTAATTTATACCCAACTCAACCTGAATTGACCTAAGTATCCAAATTTGATCCAAACTGAAAATAATTGATTAGATATTGACCCAACTCGAAAATCAACTGAAACCCAAAATGACCAGACTTACTATAGACATGAATAAAACCAAAACCCTAAATGATCCCACCCTACCTGAATTTAATCTAAACTGCAATGACCTGAACTAAAATTACCCAAACCAAAACCGATCCAGATGACTCGTTTGCCATCAATACATATATAGGTCTTCCTAGGTCATTTGGTTCAGTCTTTTGTGCAATAAAGATTGGACGGAAAGTTATTTGATCAACAATGAGAGATCACTCAAAACAATTATGGAATCTTTTGCGAAATGGACGGCCAAGGTTTACCAAATTTCAGTGATAAAAGGCTTTTTTGCGAAAATACCGGTTTGAATGCATAATAGTACAATCTTGATGACTGTTAAAGAGATCCATCAAGTTTCAACTCGACCGACCATTACTTCATGTAATAATAATAATAATAATAATCATAATGTGTTGACAGAGAGTCAACCTGGACAGTAGAAAGCAAGCGCAGGGCTCGTGAGCCAACGACAGCGACATACTAATGTCGCTCAATTCCCCCAATTAAAACTTTCTTTTCCCTTAAGATCATATATTCAAAAGCCATATTATGTTCGAATTAATCAATATTCCAGTCACGCATCAGAGCCTAGAAAAACTGTTTTGGCTTTATTTTGTAGGTAATATTTAGGAATAGATATGACATCTGAGTTTGAAGAGTTTTAACTATATTTCTTAAACCTAAACAAGTTGAATTACATTAATTCTTCTGTATTACTATGATGTTTATCCAAACGAAATAGTTCCCCCACCTGCTCTGGAGGAACTGTAAAAAGGACTTCTTGCATCGATAAGCCTCAAGACGAAGTTGCCAATCAATATGCAATTGTATTATGTGCACGCCGAGCATGACCTGTATGAACCTTCAAATCCCGTTGAAGTAATTCTTTAATCACAACTATCAGAACATTACCTTGGTGATCCGAGTTAGGTTTTGAAAGACAACTCGTAGCCTCCAGATTATCATATCTCAGTTCAATTTGTTTATATCAGAGCCTCCATGCATGCCGGAGAACGTCTAATATAAAGCACAACTCTGCATTGAGCACCGAACATTTCCCTATGCTTCGAGAAAAGCCATTCACCATAATTTGATCGAAACACGTACACCTCCAACAACAGCATGATCATTCACAATGTCCACTGCACCATCCTTGTTCACTGTAATCCATCCAACCCGCGGTCTCCTCCATGAAGTGGCACTTAGGATTTAACCTATTGCTAATGCGTCACACCGACTGGAATTTTGCGGTGCACCTTGAATATCTTCCATTTAACGCATGCTCATGTTTACAATATCCTCCTTCTCAATAAACTCTGGATCCAAAAGAATTTTATTTCTTCTAGTCCATAACATCTAGCAAAGATCAGGGAAAATAATAGACCATGTAAGCATTATGTGTTAGAACCAGATCATAATAAATATGAAAACAAACAATATCTATGTTAAATCATCTACAATAAAATACTAGATGCAGAAGCATACATGAATTAATTGATACGTTGAAATCCTTGAGTATATCTTTGGTTGTGATATTCGAAGAAGCTATGATTCTCTTGAGTATAAACTCTCTAACGAGTATAAGAAAAAATACGAGATTATCTATTTCTTAGGGACCATAACCCCTTTATGCAACTAATTTAACAATAAGTTATTGTATGTATTTATAACTCTATCTCTCATCAAATTATAAATACAACTTTAATAGTATCTACACTATTATTTCCATGACACTTCTAATATTTTATGACTTTATAACATAATTGGTCACTTAATTTATGTCATTTTTATAACAATATACATTATAAACATGTACACATAATTATGGATTTTAATCCAACAATCTTTCACTTGGGCAACATATATTTCCTGATAAATGTATAGCATTATGAGCTCAAAACTTTTATAATGTAATAGGTATTTTAGAAAAATCTTGTCCATCAACTATATCCATATAGGACCAAAGAGGCCTTTGTCATATCTATCATGATTAGACCCGACAATGGTCATATATACTAACACAGTCAAATGACATAGATCAATCATGTAGCATAAACCAACGTAAGATAAACAAAACAAAAACTTTATTTTTGCAGAAAATAACTTTAACATAAATATTCTTAAACCGAATCAACTCAAATTGTGTCTATAACAAAATGAGCATCAAAATTACAAACTCCCACTAAAATCAAATATCCTTAAATGATATTACACCCACATGAGTAGTGTTGTAACACCCCAATTTAGGAGCTAAATTTTAGGAATTTTAAAGTATTGAATTTAAAGTGGTGTTTTGGAAGAAATTGATAATTAAATTGTAAAATTTCAAAGTTGACAGACCATTTTAAGAAGTGGAAGAAATTCTATGGCTAAACTAATGGTTTACCCATTTTTATATTGGAGAGAATTATAAACTCTCTCCCCCGATTGTTTCTACAGAAGTTTCCCTCCTCCTTTGACCCTCTTTTGAACTCCGATCTACTCATCGTCCGACCTCCGTTCGACGAACCGAAACCACCATCATGTTCGTTGTCGACCGATGAACAAAACCCTTCAAACCCTCGTCATGAATCGGCGTCGTTCGTCGTTAATTTCAATCGGACGTATCATCGGTTTTAACTCAATCTCCATTGGTTTTTCATCGATTCACGTCGATCCGGCCACCCATTTTTGAAACCTCCCACATCATCGTGTTCCTTGCATCATTCCGAGTCCGTCGATATCCTTCGTGTCTCCGTCGTCGCTGGCGCGTAGAGGGGTGAGAAAGTCAAAGTTTCCTACATTTCAGAATTGAGCTCTCCACCCTTCAAAATTGTGAACCGAGCTTAGTAAGTGTCTCAAAATGCCTTAAAATAATTTTTAGAAAATTTTTAGGAATTTTTCGGACATCGTAACACTGTTCACGTGCCACCCCCTAAGAGTGGGCTTCGTCTGGTAGCAGGAAAAAGAAGAAGAAAGAAAACCGGTAAGATGTTTCGCCAAATTCGAACTTGGTAAGATGTTTTTCACTGATTTATCATCCGATTTGATCTGCTTTTCAGAATTAAGCCCGTTTTTTTATGAAATTTATATTGTTATGTGGTTGAGGAATTATTGGCTGTTGAATTAAGGATCATGGGTGTTCGAATGGAATTTAATGGTCGATCAATATTGCACAAAAATCGAGGTAATACATTACTACCTTTTCATGCTTTATGGAACATGTTGGTATTGGTAAATGCATGAATGAACATGTTTGGTCTCATTTGGGTTTTAAATTAATTCATACACTCGATATGATTGCGGTAAAAATTCGGTAACTGAATACGGCTCCTATGATTAATAAAAGAAAGTGATGGATTGTTAGAATTAAATTATGAGTTCTGTGATTAGTGATAAAGGAATTAGCATGGATACGTAACATATATTTATTTCATCAAAGGTTAGATGTTAAAGGTACTTGGATGGGAAATTATGGGAATACTCTAGTAGGGTAAAATTACGAAAATACCCTTATGTTGTAGGATGACAAGAGTTGTCCTTGGAAGTTGGTTAATAACTCTGAAAAGACATATTGATCCGATATAATTTCTGATGTGTATGTAAAATGCTAGTTTTACTTAGGAAATTCAAATAATTGGGTTTTAACTCCAAGAAGGTTTGTGCAAGATACTATAAGTCTGTTAAGGGAATAATTTCAAGATCAGAGAATGTTCGGGAAAGCAATTGACCATAGGATCTCTAAAATATGATTATTTTCGTTAAAAGTTAATACTGAAACTATCTGGTTAAGAAATTACGAAAATGCCATTGAGAAGTAAAAATAGTCTGACTTGTCACTGAATAAGAAATAACTTTTAGGATTCGTACTTAACCCGATAAATTAAGGATTTAATTGTTAAGATACGTATTTGTACAGAGAAATTCCTGATAACCTATTTGTAACTTCTGAGAAGGCAATTGACCTGAAAATCTTCGAGTTAAGAATAAATTATCGAGAGTGCACTTTTGTCAGAATTGTTCGAAAGGTCTAGAAAAGATGATAAATTTAAAATAAATAATAAGTTCAGACGAAAAGATAGAATTGAATTATCTTATATATGTAAAATGACCAAATTACCCCTAGAATGAAAATGACCAAGAATATCACCAAACTCAGAAATGATTGGATATCCTCGAGCTCTAAAATTAATGGAATAAAACTGAGCACAAGAATGACCAAAATACCCTTATGGCCTAGACTAAGTAGATATTTTGGATTAATTAAGGAATCCAAGTAAATATGGGTGTTGTACTACCCTTAAAAGTTATGGAATACAACTTAAGTGAGCTGATCAACCTTAATGATATGTTAGAACCTGAACGAAATATATATTACTTGAATGTGTGTTCGTCTTTTCAAGTTTGTCTTGATGATAATTTTGGAAGTATTCAACTCAGCTTAACTCTAAATCGCACTCAGTATTAAGAATTGGATGTTTGTTCGACAAATCAACCACGAAGACCAAATGAAATGGAACGAAAGTACAATATGTATCTGAAATTCAGGGACATTTGAATTACTCTGAAAAATCCCAAAGTAACTAGAATGGACTTGAATGCTAAATGAACTAAGTAACCTTAAGGAATGAGGATTAAGTAGGTGATTGGGATAAGCCTGGAAACTCGGATAAACTTACATGATGTATCATCCCTATGGATTATGAACCACAAATCAAGTACGTTCGTATTTCTTAGTATAGTTGAAGCATGGAAATAAAATAAAGACCATTAGAATATTTGTTTGTCTCCTTCAGATCTGTTCAGTGATGACTCAGAAGATGATATATGGACAAGAATATTTGGTATTAAAGAGTAAATACCCTGGAAGGTCAATGAATTGACAAATTAACAAGCATCAGTTCTGTGAGCTGTTCATCTCGAGTTGTTCAATAATCTGATAGATTGACAAAAACTGTAAATGTCCTGAACCTTCATTTCTTCATTATCAGCTCAAATCACATTCTTAATAACTGATGATTCTATCAGTTAATGAACTTTTCCAATAATGATTCTAACTTTCGGCATTCTATCAGTATACTGAAGATCCGTGTTTCTCTGCCTGATAAGTTTATCCAGTATCTCTGAATAAAATCTGTAAACACTAGTGTTTTCCCTAATCACGTGAATGATTTATCTGATTTCTGACCTGGATTCTGATTTGATACCTGACCTGGATTCTGTTATAATACCTGATATGAATTCTGTTCTGATTTCTAATCTGAATTTTGTTCTGATATCTGATATGATTTCTGATATCTCCATTTAAATGACGGAAAAATGTTTTATTAGGGGGGTATTATTAAAGGAAGTATATATGCAGGCTCCACTGTTTTGTGCTCAAGGCCTTACTGTTGTTCCGGAGTTGTATGGTTCTGGGGAACCTATACATTATGATATGTTCAGTTGGGGGATTTACTATGGTTTTTGATAAATGTTTTATTAGGGGGGTATTGTTGGAGGAAGTATATGAATGCTCATCGGCTTTGTGTTCAGGGCCTTACTATTGTGCAGGGGGTGTATGGTTCTAGGGAACCTACGCATTATGGACGTGTGCGGTTAAGGGAATTACTATAATTTCTAAATTTTTAAAAATATGTTTTAAAAGGATCTGTATCTTTTCACTGGTTTTCCAGGAACACACTAGATAACATATTTTGATATCCTGAACCTAAACATCCGAAATATTTCCATCTGAACTGAATACTATCTGTTACTACTTGAGATATCAATGGGATCTCAGCTTAGCCTACAAATCTGTAAATATCTGAACCAATAAGGAAATATATGTTTATCTGCATCTACACGTTCTTCAGCATCATATAGTAGTTCTATATTACTGAGCTTTCCGAAGCTCACTCTATTACTCAACATTGCAGGTTAAAAGAATTGTACCAGTGTAGCTATCGACTTTAGTAAGGGAGTTCTTCCGGCGTTGTTTGTAGAGTATGGTACATGTGATTAGGGGTCATGTAATTATATTTTGTTTTAAATACAAGTATGAAAATCTATTTTATTTTTGAATACTGATAAATGATTTTATGAGTTTACATGTTCTGATAAAAAGTTTTAAATTTTCTGAGATTTTACAGTGGGTCGCTTCGGTGGCCCTAATGTGACCCTCCAAATCGAATCGGGTTACCTGCATCGGTCTGAGGGGGTTATAAGTGTGCTCGAGAAAGGCATTGGTTAATAGTTCCTTAGTAAGCACACAATTTTGAGTTTGTACCAATATGCTCTATAAACACATAACCACTCTGGATTTTCTTTAACAAGCAGAAACATAATGTCTACATCCTTAGACTTAAGGTGTTTATGTTATATATGGAATAAAGAAATGTAATTGTAATACCCTTAACCCGTTATGTACCCGAATACGAGTCAAATATGTCATATAGAATTTTACAAACATACTATAATCAGAAACCAATACAAATTTGAATTATTTAAAACATATCTAATTTAATCCTTCCAATAGATATATAATCACGTAAAATCACATTGTAATATTCAAACATCCAAATCAATATCCACTACAGGAAACAACAAGACATTTCTATATTGCTTCCTATCATAAAGTAAACTAACTAATAACTGTATAATTTAAAATATTTCTTTATTCTAGTAAAATATAACTTTTAGCTAAAACAAAAAATTAGATTCATATTTATATTCATAATAATACATCTCAAACATTTCTTATTCGTATACATGCTATCTAGAAAATTTAAAAGAGTAGGATGTCATTACTGATACATGTAATTATTATTTTTTGATTGATTCCAAGCTCCACTCCTTACGTCAATTTCTCTTCTTAACCCACACGTGGAAATCATCACACGCTAAATATACAATTAGTGGCACATTATAAACAAACTAAGGTGATATCAAATATAAAACAACTTAATAATATTATATCAATTTAAAACATTAAACTTAATTCAAATAAAATCATAGATATCAAAACTGATTATTCAAACTATTTTTCTTCATCATGGACATCAAAATCATCATCTCACGATTTTGTAAAAACCTTGATAAACATTATCATACATAATAATCATAACATATTCTTTTTCGTTCATAAATTTCATATTTTATTTTCATCTTTCACTTTCACATCTCATTTTCATAACCAATATCATCACAATTTAGAACTTATTCTCTATTTAGAACCTATTTCCAAATTCACAACTTATTTTCAGATTCATAGTCTAATTTCATATTCATAGCCTAATGCATATTTATGAGAATGCAAGGTATGTGGGTCAAACATAATGTGCACACTAAGAACTACATGGTGCCAATCATCATCATAAGATGCGCACCAGGTGCAAATCATATTATATGCACCAATGGTTCCATACGTAATGTACACAAATGTACCTTAACTTAACTTGACTTGAATTTTACTCAATTTCCTACATGCCAAGTGTACCTATGACTCTTAATGCAACATACAATGGGCTTTCCCATTAATTATTATATTTTGTTGATGTATCAAAGATAACAATTTATCAACATGTCGAACTTTACATATCATAACATAATGAGCAGTTCATACCCTAAACATTTCATTTCCACATAACTTATATATATATATATATATGTATCATGATCATCATCAATTACCTTTCTTTAACATATACACATCATATTCATCATGTAATAAATATCATAACTATCATGACAACTATAATAAAGTTTACCCATTTCTAACATTTACAATAGCATATAACATCGGAGTAATATAAAAACATAATTTATGACAAATTTCATATGCTGACAGATTGCACTACCTTCAAAGAAATATTATTATGTATTATCTACACACTTAAAAATTATTATATTTACACCAATGGAAACTAGACTCAAAAATGAATCTAACCATATAATGAAATACTCTAGATCATATTGTACAATTTATAGTAATTTTCTAATATGACCTATAAAGGTTGTTTCAAGCAAAGTCTGCTACCCTGTTTTCTGACCTATTCTCAATTAAAAATTTATATCTTTTTGTATACTTCTTGAAATCAGTAGACGTTTGTTTTAAAAGAAACTATATTCATATACAAATCAAAAGGTATAAAAATCATCCTATAATCACTTCTGTATAATTTATGGTGATTTTCGAAACTTACTATTATGATCAAATTTCTAATCAGCTTTCCCTAATTAGCATCCTTAGCTTAATTCTATTATCTTACCAAATGAGTATATATACTTGAATAAAATATCTCATAAAATTTAGGAGTCAATTCCTACCATCGTAACTCCATCACTGGCTCATTGTAAGCCAATGCTTGTTCGATAACATAAATATAAATTAAATACGCAGTCACCTGATGTCCTTAGCTTCCAAACCTTCCTTAGAAATTCACATTCATCCTTAAGCTTCTCCTTAGCTTTAATATTAGTTGATCTTGAATTCAATCATAATCTAAATGAACAACATTATAAGACATATAAATTTCAAACCACATGTTAGAATCTCACTAACATAGGCACACAATAGAAAATAAATTCCTAAAAATCTTTCGATTCTCATTCGATGCTAATTCCATGTCACAACATAAATGTTGACTTTAACACTTCAAGTTGACCATTCAAGTCCCTTTTCATCCAAATTCACCCAAAATTCACATAACATTTTGAACTTTACATTTTAACTACCATTGATGAATTCTTTTAGAATTCATCTCAACTTTTCCATTTTCTTCAAAATGGTTCCTTGCCATTTTTCTTCAATTCAAGTCTCTAGCATCTTAATTAAATTTCCGAGCATCTAATTTCCAGCCCAATACCTAATATTTACACCATTACCACTTAAGTCACTAACTTTCACAATATTTTCCATTTAGTACTCAAACTTTGCTAACTTCCCAAAATAGTCCAAATTTCACATTCTAACGTTAAATTTAACACTTAAACATTAATTTCCAACATATTACTTATTGTTTTCACCAATTACACATCAATCCCATAACTTCTCAAAATTACTAAATAGGTCACCTATCTTTTACAAAATTATAAAATGGTCCAAACAACTTTCTAAAGCTTGTAGAATCCTTCATACATCATTTGAAACCCTTGTATCATTTTTCCATATTTTTTCTCACCTCAAAACACCGTGGCCAAAATTTATAGTGTAGGGGTTCCATGGTTTCCAACTTGTTCCAAGCATGGATTCAACCTCTAAACAACATTTCAAGGCTTCTATAATCAAACCCTTAATATAATTTAACCAAATCACAAATTCTTCAAAACCCTAGGTTTGGGCCGAACATGATTAAGGTTGATTTGAAGTGTTTTAATCATCACACATTCTTTAGAAATAATCTATATCATAAAAACATAATAATCTTCCCTCAAATATTCAAAATCAAACATGACCTTCATAAACCCTAATCTCCAATCTCATCATATAAGCATGATATCCATGAAATTTTTATACTAGTTGATAGAGAATTTCAAGAGGATTAATTTTCTTTCTAATTGCTAAATCCAAAAATCAATCGAATAAGCTTAAAAATAAAATAAAATTTCTCCTTATCTAGCCATGGGGGTGCATGAATTGAGCAAGAACAGGGGTTGAAAAGTCATTATTTCTCTTTATAATTAACATATACACTTGTCTTAACTTAATATAAATGAATTTAAAATTCATTTAATTGGAAATTACCATTTAACCTTAATAAAATATGATAATTTCATTTTTCCATTGCTAAAACATTATCCATGACATCATCTTATCTATATCATCTTCAAAGTCAAAGATGAACAAATAAAAATCCACTTTTCACCTTTACCATTGTAAAATTTCAAAAACTGCAATTTAGTTAATAAAATTTTCAAATTAAACTAAATATGGAAAATCAAATTCAATTCCTTGGTCCCCATTAAATTTCACTATTCTAAAATTTTGAAATAATACTTTTAACCTTTATATATCTTCCTTTAATTTTTTCGTAAAATTCCAATTCGATCCGATAATCCAATTCCATATCAAACTTTACTGCCTTATAGCTTTTAATACAAATCTTGTACAAAAATTTTGATTCCCACAAAACGCCATTCTTGGGGATGATCTATTCATTTATGGAATAAATTTTTTGGGAAAATTAATGATGTGGTCTTGAACTTTTCCAAACTTCATACTTTGGCCACTAAACTTTTAAAATTTATATTTTGGTCACTAACCAAAATTTGGGGTATTACAATTGTCCTCCCCTTAAGAAAAATTCATCCTCGATAACATATGAGAGATCTTTTTTTTATCTCTTTCTGTTTTTTCAACCTTTAATTTCTCTAACGAACATTACTAAGTACTATATTTTTTCATAAGTCAAATTTTGACTGAATCTTAATATCCTTCAGTTTGATAACATGAGAATATTTTGATAGATATATTAAGAAACACTTATCACCAACTTGATAACATATCTATTTTGTTTTCAAATCTGAATAAGTCGTTTGTTGATTAGTAGCTAAAGGATGGAAATCGATTACAACAATCCAAAAGGCACTTAATTCTCTACTTTAACTTGTTGACATGACAAGCATTTAGAAACAAACTCTATGTTTGTTATTTTCATGTCTTCCACTAAGATCGACTCTTTTCTCAATAATACAAGCATCCATCAGACTTAACTTCAAGCTTTTGGTTTCAACCTTTTCCACTTGTTTTAACTTTGACAATCAAAACCATTTTCATCTTTTCTTGGAAGATCCTTTACTCAATCTAGCAACATAGGTTATAACTTTAATTCTACAATCAAAGAATTCTCTTTCTTTAAAGACAATCATGTATTCAAAACTTTTATAACAGAAATGTCTTTCATCTTTATCATATTAGCCACGACATTAGCCTATCCTGGTGGTAGTCGATAAGCACATCATCATTCTTTAAAGAATTCAATCCATTTCATTTATTTTGACTCCTTCGAGTTAACACATACTTTTCACCTTTGAGATCCATATAGATATAGCGTCACCCGCCATATAAATAGCGGCGTTGTAGCAATGAAGTAAACACAACTATAGCCAACTCAAGGTCACGAGTCTGATACTTTTTTTCATGATTCCTCAGCTGCTTTTAAGCATATGCCATAACTTTTCCTTCTATATGAGCACACATCTTAAACCATTATGATACATATCACTATAAATCAAACCATTCTTTTCAGATTGAATTACACTGAAGCTGGGGCTTCTGTCAATATTCTCTTTAACATCTTAAAATTTTCTTGTCACTTATCAGTTTAAATGAATAGTGTATCGTTTCTCAATAGTTTGGTCAGAGGGAAGACAATCATCAAAAAGTTCTTTATGAACCCTCAACAATGACCAACAAATATTAAGAAACTTCAAATCTTGAGAACACTCTATGAAATTTATCATTTAATTATGGCATGTACTTTCTTAAGGTTTATTCACATCCTCTTCGCAAAACCACATGGCCAAGAAATACAACTTTAAACAACCATAATTCACACTTTCTCAACTTAACATATAATTATTTCTTCCAAAGAGTTATATATGCATCATGTTATTCCTTAATCTTAATGTACCATCAGTTAACCCAAATATAACTAAAATATTTGGTTTATCAAATCCATAAAAGTCACAGGAACATACACTAAACCAAACGGTATTACTGTAAACTCATAGTATCCATTCTGAATTTTAAAACTGTCATAGGAATATCTTCTTCCTTAATATTTAATTGACAACATAAACATCAGAGATCAAGTGAAAATATCAATACACCTTGTAACTGATCAAATGAGCATCAATCCTCGAAAGAAGATACTTATTCTTCACTATTATCTTATTTTGACTGATGATAATCCATGCATAATTTCTTAGACTCATCTTTCTTTTTAAAAAAATAACACTGATGCATCACATATAATATGCTTGGTCTTGTAAATACCCAGTCTTAACAATTCTAATAACTACACCTTTAATTTTTCTGGCTCAGTCGGAGTCATTCAATACAAAGTTATAGAAATAAATGTAGTACCTGGTAACATCTCTATTTTATATTCTACACCTTAATTTGAAGGTAATAGGTAACTCTTATAAAAACATATCTAAATACTCTCAAACAATTGGGATATCTTCCAACCTAACCTTGAAAATCTACATATCCTTCATATTATTTAGGAATACTTAACAACCTTGTAGCAATAACTTCTTGATAGTTACTGCTAAAATCATATCAGATAACATATTTACTTACCACTACAATCTCAAAACCTTTCGAGTTCTTTAAATCAATCCCTTTAAGCGATGATTCATTATGGCATGGTCGAAGGCAACAAATCTATACAAAAAATTACCTTCGAATAGTATTAAATCAAATAAAAACTCAATTACATGAATCTGTAACAAACTATCCTACATATACGACTCCCTTGTGCTCTCTGGCCTAAACGGTAGTTATTCATATTCACTTAAAATTAATTCTATCATATATTTCTTTCTTTATTCAACTCAGTATAGTAACAAGACTGAGGATTCTCTATTCTTGCACTAGCTTTTTCAATAGTGTCGGTGCACCATCATAATCAGATTAATCAGAAGGATTTTAATTAATTGCATTACATTAACTATCAATTTTTCTCGAAACTCTTATCTTATCACTTACTTCAAAACCTCTATTACACTATCTAGTACATACATTACACTTATTTGCTTACACTGGTAAGAAGTGGCATCAATTGAATCACATAAACATCATATTAGCAATAATGACATCCTAGTGGCATGCATACTTTTTCAATCATAAAATAAACTCGATTTAAGCTAAGAATTGGTTAAACATGCAGCACTGATACCAATAAATTTAACACCCTTAACCTGTATACGTACCCAAATACAAGTCAAAGATGTTACATAGAATTTACAAACATATTATAATTGAAAACCAATACAACTTTGATTTTTTTTTTAAACTTATCTAATTTAATTCTTCCAATAGATATACAATCACTTAAAATCATATTATAAGATTCAAACATCCAAATCAATATTAGTTTCAGGCATCAACTAGACAATTATATATTGTTTCCTATCATTGTGTAAACTGCCTAATAACTATTTATTTTAAAATATTTCCTTATGAAGATCCTTGAAGCTCTCCTTAAATTATAGAAGCAACCGAGAAGATGACTTCCACTTCCGACCAATACTACCTTGAGGATTCTCACTCCATCCATAGACAACCCTACTTCAATGGAGAAAATTACTCCTATTGGAAGAATATGATGATGTTGTTCATCCAATCCATAGACCTTGCGATTTGGGATGCCATCATCGATGGTTCTCCCGTGCCTCTAAGAAATAGAAGGGAGTGGACAAGTGAAGATAGAAAGCTTACTCAACACTATGCCAAAGCCATGCACATTCTGTTTTGTGCTCTTGTCTTAGATGAATATAGTAGAGTATCTTCAGGCTCTAATGCTAAGGAAATTTGGGATAAATTAGAGGTGACCCACGAATGAACAAGCCAAGTGAAGAAGTCCAAGATTGGCATTCTCACCCTCAACTATGAAAACTTCAAGATGAAGGCTGATGAAGACATCAAGATAACGTCGACCAGTTTATAATGATTATCAATGACTTGAAGAACTTTGGGAAGGTTTTTCAAAATGAATAGATGGTGAGAAAAATGTTTGCCTCGTTACCTACATATTGGGAGGGAAAAACCAATGCCATTGAATAAGCCAAGGATTTGGAATTATATACCTTCAATGTGCTCATTCGTTTTTTACTTATTCATGAGGTGAAAGTTTAAAGAATGAATGAATAAGAAGAAGAAGAGAAGAACAAGAAAAAGTAAAAGGTGAAAAACACCTTCAAATCCATCAAAAAGAGTAATCAAGACTCAAGTGAAGAGGTGGACGAAGAGGAAGATGAAGAAATGGACAAGTTCTTCAAACAATTCACAAAATTCATGACTTTCAATGGAGAAGAAGTGAAGTATGAATCTAGTAAGAAGAAAGTTCCCCCGGTGTGTTTTCAATGCCAAAGGATGGGACATGTTAAGTATAAATATCCTATCATAATAAAGAAGGGATCAAGCAAAAAGAAGTCATTTGTGGTGGCTTAGAGTGATGAAGACAACTCCGATGATAAAGTAGACAATCTATGCCTTATGGCCATTGAAGAAGATTCAATGGTAACTTCTAACTCTTGTAATTTAAATTTTTATTCATTTAAAGAGTTACAAGATACCTATGATAAGTTGTATTTGGAATTTGAGACCATAATTTCCAAATATAAGAAATTAATTTCAAAATTCAAAATTGAAAATGATTTTATTTTGAAAAATAAAATGAAATTTTGAAAATTTTGACTTTGAGCTTTCAAAAATGAAAATCAATGATTTAGAAAAAGAAAATTTTGATTTGAAATTTAAGCTTGATAACTTAACAAAAGAAAAGGAATTAATTTCTTGAAACAATTCATCATGTTCAAAAATAGCAAAATGCTCACATTGCCATTTTCATGGTCACAAGGAACATACTTGTCATTTAAAACTTAAAAATCATTTTAGAATTAGACAAGGGAATAACGAGCATTGAAAATAAAGTTCAAGGATCCAAAGTAATTTGGACACCAAAATCCAAATAAATATATCTTGTAGGTGAATGGGAGCAATGATGACAAATTGAAGACATTTAAATGTTTAAATGTTTTTACTTTTTTATAATGGTTTCTTATTTGCATGCACGCATGATTTTTTGACTTAAATGATTATGTGTTGTTTTTGTAATACCCCAAATATTATGAGGCTAATAGTGCACAGCCTCTCCCCTCTGAAAATACAAGTGCAATTGCACATCAAGCGATTTTGATGCCTGAGTTTGGAACTTTCATGCAAACTCTTGATGCCATACTGACTCGATTTAACCTCCCCCTACTCCTCCAGTACCGAGAATGTTGATTCCAAAAGAGCTGAAGACTTTGGGAGCTCTCGATTTTCAGGGAAAAGAAGGTGAGGGTCCTATGGAGGCCGATCTATGGTTAAATGATGTTATAATAATAATGGAAAGTCTTCAATGTTTAGATCCAGAAAAGTTAAGAGGAGATGTATCTTTACTTAGAGGATCAACTCGAGTATGGTGGTCAAATACTACGATGTATGCACCACTAGAGAAAGTGACATGACAATTACCACTAGAGAAAGTGACATGACAATTCTCCCTGGAATAATTTAAGAACAATTATGTTGGTGAACAGTTCAGACCGGGTAATGCTATTACAGTTCTTAATCTGAAGCAAGGTGATCGAGTCGTACATGAGTTTGAAGCCGAGTACAACAACTTGAGTCGTTTTGCTATTGAAGTAGTTCCAAATGATAAAGCAATACGTGATTGGTTTATAGAGGGGTTGAGGCCAAAGTTGAAAGAGATGATGTTGGCCTTGAACTTGCCAAGATTACAAGAATTCATAAACCTAACCAAAGCTACTAAAAGAGCTCAAGAGGAAACGTTAGCTGCAGAGCAGAGTGTTCAGATGGGGAAAAGAGTAGGAATGTCTTCCACTCCCCATCATGTTAAAAGAGGAAAAGGCTCGAGTTCCACATATACTAATAGAGATAGTTCTGCAGTAGCTTCACAGAAAAATAGACAATCTCAGCCTTTTGGTTCTAGCTCTGGTAGAGCATCTGGGGGAAGAATTCCATGTCAAACATGTGGTAAATTGCATAGTGGGGCATGCAGACTTCTCAGTGGAGCTTGTTTCTAATGTGGTAACACTGGTCACATTACTTGAAACTGTCCTAAGAAATCTGGGGACAATTCAGCGTAATCTGAAAGATTGGTGGCAGCCTTAAATATAAACAAGGGAAGGGGTAGATCCAGGAGACAATCAGATTTAATGTAGAGATAAGAAACTCGGGGAGTCGCTAGGATTTACGATATTAAGAATAATGAGGATCAGGATGACCTTGAAATCATAATAGGTATTTTTCATCTTTTTTATGAGCCTATATTTGTTTTAGTTAATCCTGGTTCTACACACTCATACATCAATAAAAAATTGGTTAGAGTTAGAGGGATCCTTTTAGAACCAATTATGAGTGAAATTATAGTGGTAAAACATATGGGTCATAGTGCGATAGTAACTAGAGTATGTAGAAAATGCCCTATAAAGATCCAAGAGATTGTGTTTCCGGCAAACTTGATGGAGTTACCCTTTGATGAATTTGAAATCATTTTAGGCATTGATTGGTTGTCTTCAAATTATGGATGGGTCGATTGTCGTAAAAAATGCTTGTTTTTAAAGATGTTGAAGGTTTAGAAATTGTAGTGATCAGCGAAAGAGCGAAATCACCATCAAATGTGATACCAGCCATGACTACAAGGAAAATGATGTCGAAAAGGATGTATAGTTTTTCTAGCCAATGTGATAGATACTCGAATTCTGGAGGTAAGAGTAAATGATATTTCCATGGTTAAAGAATTCCGAGATGTTTTTCCCGATGAGTTATCGGGATTGCCTCTAGATTCTGAGGTAGAAGTTAAGATTGAGGTTTATCCGAGTACCGAACTTATTTTTTAGCTCCATATATAATGGCTCCGACTGAATTGAGAGAATTAAAATCCCAATTGCAAGAGTTACTCGATAACGGGTTTGTAAGACCCAGTGTTTCTCCTTGGGGAGCACTTGTGTTGTTTCTGAAAATTAAGGACGGGTCTATGCAATTATGTATTGATTACCGCCAGTTAAATAAAGTAACAATAAAGAACAAGTATCCTCTTCCAAGGATCGATGATTTGTTTGATCAATTGAAAGGAGCAACAATGTTTTCTAAGATAGATCTAAGGTCAGGGTACCATCAATTTAAGATAAAAGAGGATGATATTTCAAAGAAAGCTTTTTGGACTCGGTATGGGCACTATGAATATGTAGTGATGCCATTTGGTTTGACTAATGTGCCTGCAATATTCATGGACTTGATAAACTGAGTATTCCAACCGTACTAGGATCAATTCGTGGTGATATTTATAAATGATATTTTGGTATATTCTAAGTCAAGAGATGAACATGATGCTCATCTTCGATTAGTTCTTCAGACACTCCGCAAGAAGAAGTTGTATGCTAAATTATCAAATTGCAAATTTTGGTTAGCCGAAGTTGCTTTCCTTGGTCACATAGTCTCCACAGAAGGCATAAGAGTAGATCCTAGAAAGATCCAAGCTATAGTGGATTGGCAACCCCAAAGGAATGTTTCTGAAGTTCGGAGTTTCTTGGGGCTTGCTGGTTATTATAGATGGTTTGTGAAGAACTTCTCAATGTTAGTGTTGTCGCTAACTAAGTTGTTACGAAAGGATATGCCATTTATCTGGACAGAGAAATGTCAAGAAAGTTTTGAAAGGCTCTAGAGAATAGTCGCAAAGGCCCCCGTTTTGGTACAACCTGAGTCATGAAAAGACTATGTTGTTTTCAGTGATGCGTCCCATAATGGACTGGGGTGTGTGCTAATGCAAGATGGAAAAGTTATGGCTTATGCCTCAAGACAATTCAAGAATCATAACAAAAATTATCTGACTCACGATTTGGAATTTGCAGCCGTTGTGTTTGTATTGAAAGTCTGGCGTCATTATCTGTATGGTGAACGATACCATATTTATACGGATCACAAGAGTCTAAAGTACTTGTTGACTTAGAAAGAACTAAACTTGAGGCAAAAAATATGGATCGAGCTTTTAAAGGATTATGATATATTTATCGATTATCATCCTGAAAAGGTGAATGTGGTAGCCGATGCACTAAGCCGAAAGATTTTTGCCTCTCTATAGTGCTTGGATATGCATATGTTATTAAATGAGGATGGTTCCTTGATTGCTGAGCTTAGGTTAAAGTCGATGTTTTTGGATTGGATAAAAGAGTCACAAAGTCAAGATGAGAAATGCTTGGTGATCAATGGCACAAGTTGAAAAGAATGAGACCAATGACTTCGAAATAAGAGTGGATGGATATCTATATTATTGGGGAAGACTTTGTATTCTCGATAATAATGAATTAAAGAAATATATTCTTTATGAAGCACATTATAGTACTTTGGCGATGCATCCAGGCGAAAATAAGTTGTATCATGATTTAAAAAGTCATTATTTGTGGCCTAGTATGAAAAGAGTTATATCGGAGTTTGTGGCAAAATGTTTGACATGTCATCAAGTGAAAGATGAACATCAAGTATCCTCCGAATTGCTTCAACCGATATCCATTCCTGAGTGGAAATGGGAGCGAGTAACCATGGATTTTGTTTCGGGGCTACCTTTATCGCCAGGCAAAAAGGAATCCATATAGGTTTGGATCGATTGACCAAGACATCTCATTTTATTCCAGTTCGAGTAGATTACCCGATGGATAAGTTTGAGGAGTTGTATATTAAAGAAATAGTCAGACTGCATGGAGTGCCTATATCAATAATATCTTATCGGGACCCAATGTTTACTTCAAGGTTCTGGAAGTCGTTACATGAGGTCAAAATTAAGCCGCCTCAAAATTAGTATTCAAATTTAATATTTCTATAACAATCAAAGGTCAAAATTGAAATTTCTGATTGCACTATAGTATCCACAATAACCCAAAATAAGGTTACATAGTGCTATAAAAAACTGATTTGAAGGATTTAGCCCTTACCGAGGACATGACCTCTGATAAGAAAGTATGGAGACTTAAGATCAGGGTAGCCGAGTAGTGCGGGTCACATCCATAGGGTGTATCACCTCTGTCTTCTTTTAATGCCTTTGTAGTAATTTCCATGACTTCTACTTTTTATATGTTTCTGTCATTGGAATTTATGAAGGATTAGAACTAGGGTAGCGGAGTAGTGTAGCCTTAGTTTTAGGTTTTAAACCACTGGACTTTATTCCTTCTCGTAGCTTGCTATCGTTGACTTCTGTGTATCATTCTCTTCATGTTTCCTCTTTTAAAATTTAGCCGGGTCTTACGTTTCTGTCTATATGCAGATATTTTTTCGCAGGATTTATTTGCAGGGATTACTTCCCATTACAAACGCGCATATGAACACTGGATATGAAGACTTTTCAACTATGTATTTATTTATTTATAAATGCATTGCATTTTATCTTTATTTTTAATTTTCTGACTGCCGAAGGTCTTCCACGGAAGCTGCTCTCAACCTAGCGTTGGAGGCAGCCTACTACCCTACCTCCCCCTTACCCCATTGTATATGGGAATAGGGTTTTGTTGTTGTCAAATATATATATTATATAGTCCATAATAGTAAAAAATGAATTTTCTAATCACATCATGGTTTCAAACCATATTAAGGTTGTCTAAACGATGTTTTAAGAAACCGAAAATCTAAAATCTTTGACTATTTCTTAATAATTTGTTGAGTTTCTACTCCTCTTTCTATATCCAATTGTTGATTCCTCCCGTATCAACAATGGTGATTTTAAATCCTCAAATAAATCATGGTGAAAACAATGAGATGCAATAGATAACATATCATCATAATATCATTTGAGGCAACTAAATATAACCATGCGAAGCAAATACCATAAATTGAATCCATAACAGCACAAAGCACAATAATTCAATTTATTTTGAATTCACCAAACATGTATTTCTTTCATCATGTTTTCGGCAAATATAGAACCTAGTCACCCCCAAAAAAACAACATAATGAAAATCGCTTAATGTTTATCCAAATACCTTAATGCATAAAATATATAATCGGATAGCTAATTTATCATTAAAAGAATATAAAAAAATATTGGCCTTGATTTGCTAAATTCCCACAATTAAAAAAACAATTCATGCTCATATCCTAAAATCTTTATCTAAATTGTGTCTTGATTGGTTTTAAATACCCATGTCAGCCACAAAATTCATTTATCGATTCGCAGTGGAATCTTTGAAGTGTCTAAATCCTTAATACTTGAAGGAAACAATCCATATTAAATTGATGTGCGCAAAACCACAAGTAATATTTGAAAACTATAATGTTTTCAAAACCACAATAAATACTTTATTAAAACGGATATATACGAAAAAAATAATATTCGTATAATAGATTATAATCAATATCTTAAAATCTTTTAATATCAATCTATCTAAAATAATAGAAAATAAATTTATTCTCAATGATGTCATTTGTTAGAACCAAATCATAATAAATATGCAAACAAATTAGGATTTAATCATGCTAAGTCATAAAAAAAATACTAGATATGGAAGCGTATTTGAATTAATCGATATATTGAAATCTTTGAGTATATATTTGGTTGTGATCTTTCAAGAAGATAGAATTCTCTTAAGTACAAACTCTAACGGGAATAAGAGAAAACACGAGATTATCTATTTTTAGGGGACAATAACCCTTTTATATACCTGATTTAAGAATAAACTATTATCTGTCTCTCATCAAATTATAAATACATCTTTCATAGTATTTACAATTTATTTTCATGATACTTCTAATACCTTATAATTTTATAACAAAATTAATCAATTTATGTTATATTTTATGATAACAATATACATTATAAGTTTATGCTCATAATTATAGATTTTAATCCAACATTATTGTCCATAAAATGACTTGTCGTCTCATGTTCTCTTCAAACCGGTCCTCCATAGGCAACGAACTGAACTCGCAGAGTGTATTCGGTCGATACTCCAATATCCCCAAGCTTTTGAGAAGTCACGTAAAGCATGTAATACATCTTTCGAGTCATGTTTACAAATGTCGCATTTATTATCAAGAGTCATATGACGTGGAACCCTCTCGACGATAGTAAGAAGGTTACCTCTCAATCCAAGCCACAGGAATACTCAATTTGATATTGATAAGTGCTTTATTTAGTTATTTTTTTGCTTTTGAATTGCTCTGTAATCATTGGTTTTTATGGTTTATTTGTTCGTTTTGATTCATTTTTTGTGCATGACGTTAGATTCTGGAAATTGCACTAAGAAGTCAGAATTTGCATTTTTTTATTTTTAGAATCAAAGCTGGATTAGTGGGCATGACTTTGAGCATGAAACATCTGATGAGGCGATGAAGTCAGCACCTTCTAGAAGGTCCAGTCAGCGCTTCTAGAAGAACGAATGGATCAGCCGCACGTTTCTGCAATTCGGATTTGAATTAAACTCACGTTTTAGGATATTATTTTAAATATTATATTATATTTTATCTTATCTTATTTTTGTTTTAGGTATTTTAGTTTAAATAGTTTTATGTATTTTGATTAGGATTTAGGATATTAATTATCTTATCTTTGTTTTAGATATTTTAATTTAAATAGTTTTAAGTATTTTAATAAGGATTTATTTTCTTTATTTTAGGATTATCTTTAAGTTGTTTTTAGGATTTTGAAGGCTATAAATACTCTCTCAGGATAAGCCTAGAATCACATCTCTCAACAACTGAGAATTTACTCTTCTTCTTCTCTCTAGCTTTATGAAATTTTCTCTTCTATTTTCTTTAAAGTTTTCAAAATTTATTTATTTTATTTTAAAGTTTTGTTTTCAAATATGCTAATTATGTCTCTGCTAATTTTATTTCAAGCCGAAGGGTAAAGCGAAGGCTCAATTCCAAACGTGAGAATTGTAAGGCACTTAAATTTCTTAGGATTTTCTCTCTGTTTTCTAGGCTTATTTTCAAATCAAAACGATTTTCAAAACCAAAAGTCGGCGTTGGTCTGAATGTTGTTATGGTTAACGTGGGAAGGAGGATCGGCTTATTGAAGCACATTCGACTTCATGTGAACACACTTAGCAAAATTGTTTGCTAAGAGTAAATTAAGATCGGAATCAGTTATTGTTGAAATAACATAATCTGAGTCGATAGCTTTCGAAGTTCAATGTTTTAAGATCTAAAAAATTGTTATTGTTGTTGCTTAGATCAACTCAAAAACCGAAATTTAAGAGTGCACTTTGATATTCAGTATACAAAGCATAGTCACAAGGAATTGTCCTTGTAAACAAGTAGCCAACATGAATCTTGAAGTAAAGATTTATTTCGATGATCCGAAGAATTTGGGGGAAAGATGAAGTCTGAGGTTGTTCTTACCATAAGTCTTCTTTATCTAAGTTTATTTTATTTTATTTATTTGTTTATTTAATTTTTATCTCATTATATTTCTTTAAAAATTTTAAAAACTCCCCCTTCTTATCTTTATTAATATCTTATAATGATTATTTATTATTTTATTATTTTATCCTTATATTCCTTTTAAAATAGTTTATGTTTAATTATTTATTTTATTCTTATCTTTTTATCCATATATGAAATTCTATCTTCTTCTAAATCAAAAAAAGTCCACTAAATCAGAAACACCAGAGTTCCTATGGATCGACCCTCTACTCTATACTACTCTCACTTTTTATTTATTAACAAGCTGAAATTATTTTGATAACAAAACAATAGTATCAAATTGGTGTCGTTACTGGGAACTAATGGAAAGAACTATTTGTTTTTTTATTTATGACCAGAAGAAGCCTAGGTGAATTAGTAGATCTTGACCCGGAGATTGAAGCACTAGCACGAAGAATCCACGCACAAACGCTTCGAGAAAAAAAAAAGAGACGATAAGAGCATAGTTCAGAAACGAAATCAAATCTAGAGACAAACTCTAAAATAGACACATATAACGAAGATCAAATCTCGATGGCAGAAGAATAACAAACAATCTGAGAGCTAGTCGCAGCTCTTGTCACTCAGACACCATTATGCATCAATTTTCCTGGTGGTGGGACTCTATTTCATTTAAAGATGAGACCACAGGGTTTGCAATAGCATGAAACCACAGGGAGTTACCAAATATCAAATTAAATTGAGAGCTTTCCCTTTCTATTTAGCCGACTTGGCTAAAGATAGGTTATTTTATTTTCCACCAAATTCAGTTAATTCATAGGCTTATACGAGTCGAATATTTCTTGACAGGTTCTTCCCAGTGGCTAAAGCAAGTGAGTTACGAAGGAGCATTCTTCCATTCATCAAAAGTGCGAACAAAGTCTTTATGACTATTGGGAATGATTTAAAAAGTTTTGTACACGTTGTCCGCAACACGGATTAAGTGAGCAAATGTTACTTAAATGCTTTTATGAAGGCCTATTACCAATGGAAATAAAAACTGTAGATGCCGCCAGTGGAGGAACATTAGTCAACATGACCCCACTAATAGCAAGAGAATTGATTTCAACCATGGCAGCCAACTCTAAACAGTTTTCAAGTGAACCCAACTGACGGGTTCACAAGATAAATACCTTTTCCCTTGAAAAATAAATTAGATAAATTAACTAATATAGTTAATTCGCTTGTTGCAGGAAAATCTGGGGTGTCAAGAGCATGTGGGATATGCACGAAGTTGGACCATCCGACGGACTACTGCCCGATGATACAATAAGGTGGCAATGTAGAAATCAATGTCGTAGGAAACTTTCCAGGTCCTCCACAAAGACCATACAACACATATAGCAATACTTATAATCCGGGATGGCGAGACCACCCAAATATCTACTATGCGGTGAATCAAAGGCCAGCTTATCAACCAAGACCTCTTCCTCAACAGTAAACGTAAAAGCCATCATTGGAAGAAATCATAGGAAAGTTAGCAATTTCACAAGAAAAGTTGGTTACGTCCCAAGAAAAGCTAGTTGCATCCCAGGAAAAATTCCAAAATCGAACCGAAACACATCTTAAAGAATTAGATAACCAAGTTAGCCGACTAGATCAAACTATGGGGAAATTTGAAAGACTACCTTCTCAAATGAAGTTAAATCCGAGAGATAATGTTAGTGACATCACACTCCGAAGTGTAACCGTCATCTCACCCGAAGTTCCAACAGAAAAAGTCGCATATTAGGAAGAACAAGAAAAAACACCACCTCTAGAAATACAAGGTACATCTGACGCACATCCTCCTCCTTCTCCTCATGAAATCATGCCACCACCTATCACACCCCAAAATAGAGCCTAAAATTTTCTGAGAAATAAATTAATTTTTTATAAATTCAGGACCAAAGTGAAATTTTGGGTTAATATCGAATTCAAATTCAAAGTATCAAAAGCTGGAGGATCTATAATGTAATTTCACCATTTTCTTCTTTAGGGAAATATATAGCCCCAAACCTGGCCAGTTTCGTCATTTGGAAACCATATTTTTCTCTCTTCAAACTTTCTCTTTTAGCAAAAATCTTTTAATCTTGGATATGTCGTTGATCGTTGCTCCATTTTCGACACCTTTCGCACCATAGTGTTCCTTGCATCATCCTGAGTCCACCGGTGTCCTTCTTATCTCCGTTGTCACTGGCGTGTGAAGGGGTGAGGAATATCAAGTTTCCAACGTTTCAGATTCGAGCTATATACTATTCAAAATTGTGAACCGAGCTTGGTAAGTGTCTTAAAATCCCTTAAAATAGCTGTAGAAAGTTTTGTGGAATTTTTCGGAGCCCTTAGGCCATCGCACGCGCCCCACGCACCGTCCCTATGCGTGGTGAATGTTAACCGTGTGGTGGATAGCTTTGAAACCCCTTAACACAACCCAAACCGCTAACCCGACCCGTTTCTGACCAACCCGCTGACCTAACCCGATCCGACCAACCCGCTGACCTGACCCGATCAGACTTAGTCCAACAGTGACTGTTGATCGTTTACTTTGACCAAAAAGTCAAAATTTTCAAAAACTCATATTTTATGTTTTTCGACATCCTAAGTCCGATTCCGAAGTCTGTTTTGCCAAATTCTAACCAGAAAGCCCTGAATTGAGCCCATTAACCGAAATTATGAAGGTACTCGTGTTTCACCTTACCGATGATCAATTAGGTCTGGTGTTTTCCGTCTGTTAGATTCGCCCAAACTGCGTTCTATGAGAATTACCCGTAGGTTTTCGTAAATTATATAAATAAAGGTTAAGATTATTTATATTAGGATTCCGATATGGATTTATCTGATTAATATGATCTAGCGTTGTCGCTGATCCTGACCGACAGACTCAGTAGTAGACTTCCCTATCCAATTACTCAGACTGTTACAGGTGTATTTACTGATAGTGTGACATTACTATTTTAAACTACCATTTAAACTGTTTTAGATTGGTGAGAATTGCGAATATTTTTACGACATGATACCTGGTTTCTGAATATTGTTTATTGACATCTGATTTACCGTATATTACTGATTTGATTTTGATTTCTGTATTTTCGTATTTGATTTCCAAGCATGAAACATTTTCAAGTTTTAATTGATTAGTCACCATTTTCACTTGAATACATACATGTTTATTACTGTCATTGAGGGTATTATTGGAGGAAGTATACCTGCAGGCTCCTCGACTTTGTGCTCAGGGCCTTACTACACGTGACGATGGTTGTATTGTTTAGGGGAACCTACACATTTTGGATGTGATCGGGTGGGGGTAGTGTTCATATTTTTAAAACATGTTTGATAAACTGATTTTTCTGAAATATTTTATCAGCATGTTTTTATACACTGTATAGAGCACACTGGGCTTTTTAAGCTCATTTTCTAAATTTAACCTTTTCAGATAACAGCGAAACGTAAACTAGTAGACTTGTCATCGGGGAGATCGACTACTGTTACTTCTGTAAAACAGTATATTTCTATTTGTCTTTCTACTATATTTTTGGTGACATGTGTTACTACTGTCTTGATATATTTGTATTTATGGTATTTTGATATGTATGTGTTTTATACGGTTTTCTAAAATATGTTTATCACATAAATCCTTATTATGGATAGATTTCATATTATACCGAGACATGGATTTCAACGTGGTTTTTAAATATAAAAAGAATTTCTGAATGTGATACGAGATCACCTAGATCTGGGCATAACGTCCAGGCCGGGGTTAGGGTGTTACACCACCCTTCCCATCAAGGTTGATAAAGTGTGATAAAAGAGCTGAAGAAAGGGAGATCTTATAAGTGTTCTAAAAAGTTTAAGTTAACATATCTTTTCTTGAAGTAATTCGATAAGTACCACGTTATGCTCGGTTTTTAAACAAACTTTGCACTACAAAAAGGAAATTAATGGGATAGGAAAAGATAAATTTGGGAGAACACGTCTCCGTAATTTTTCAACAAAAATTCCCACCCAAGATGAAGGATAACAGTATGTTCGCTATACCTTGTAAAATAGGTAATTTTAAAATTAAACTTGCAATGTGTGACTTAAGGGCTTCAATCAATGTTATGCCATTTTCTATTTATAAAATGATTTCTAACAAGCCTTTGAAGGAAGCAGGAATAACCATACAGTTGGTTGATCGGTCCGTGATCTATCCAGTGGGAGTGATGGAAAATGTCTTAGTAAAGGTCGATGTATTATTTTTTCCTGCAGATTTCTATATCATTGACATGGAACATGATAGGTAGGATTCTTATTCCGAAGTAATCTTAGGTCGACCCTTCCTAAGCACCGCACATACAAAGATTTATGTTAGAAGTGGTATACTGACAATGGAATTTGATGGTGAGATCAATGAATTTGATGTTTGTAAAGCGATGAAATACTCGTATCGAGTTGAAAGAATTAATTATGTTGATATTATAGATCCTTTAATTGATGAATATATTGAACCTAATTTTTCTTATAATCTTTCCAAGGATCCTGAACTTTGCAACAAAGATGAAGAAAGAGAGTTTGAAAATATTCATTCAATCAATTATGATTTATCTTTACCCTCCTCTAAAATTAAAATTTTACCTTATGTTTTACAGGAACATAAGGTAGAATTAAAGCAATTACCGAAACATTTGAAATATGCCTTTTTAGGAGAAAATAGAACTTTATCGGTGATCATCTCAAGTAAATTATACGAAGAAGAAGAGGAAGCTTTAGTAACGGTGTTGCATTCTCATAAAGAATCCATAAGATGGACCATTGTCGATATTAAAGGATTAAGTCCCTTGACTTGCATGCACAAGATCAAAGTCGAAGAATGAGTAAAGGCATCACTAGAAGGACAACGCCAATTAAATCCACCGATGATGGAAGTAGTAAAGAAGGAAATTTAGAAACTCCATTATGCTGACGTAATATATCTGATATCATATAGTAATTGGGTAAGTTTGATTCATGTGGTTCCTAAGAAAACGAGAGTCACAGTGGTCGAAAATCAAGAACGGGAGTTAGTGCCAACAAGAATTCAAAATGGATGGAGACTTTGTATTGATTACAGGAAGTTGAGCTATCATACTCGAAAAGATCATTTTCCTCTTCCCTTTATACACCAAATGATTGAAAGATTAGCTAGAAAAACTCATTATTATTACCTTGATGGCTTTTTAAGTTTTTTTCCAAAACCCAATAGCGCCCGAGGATCAAGAAAAATGACTTTACTTGTCCCTATGGTACATTTGCATATAGAATAATGCCCTTTTGGTCTTTGTAACTCACCGACCACCTTCTAAATATGCATATTTAGTATATTTTCTGACTATGCGGAGAATGGCATCAAAGTCTTTGTGGATGACTTCACGGTTTATGGTAATTCTTTTAGTAAATGCCTTGATAATTTAACTAATATTCTTAAAACATGCTTAGAGTATAACCTTGTTTTAAATTATGAAAAATGTCATTTTATGGTTGATAAATGGTTAATTTTAGGTCATATTATTTCCTCAAAAGGGATTGCAGTTGATAAAGCTAAAAACAATATTATACGCTAACTTCTTTACCCCACAACTTTGAGGGAAATTCATTCTTTTCTTGGCCATGCAAGATTTTACTGCAAGTTTATTAAAGACTTTTCAAAGATATCACAACCTTTATGCAATCTTCTCCAAAAGTATCAAGACTTTAATTTTGATTCAAAATTCAAGGAGTCATTCGTTTCATTAAAGGAAAAGCTTATTTTAGCCCCAATTATTTAACAACCATATTGGAATTACCCCTTTGAACTTATGTGTGACGCATCAGATACTAACATTGGAGCCGTTCTCGGCCAAAAAAAGGAAATAGCCACATGTCATAGCCTATGCATCCTGAATTTTGGATTCGGCTCAGAAAAATTATTTAACTACGGAAAAATAACTTTTTGCTATAATTTTTACTTTAGAAAATTTTAGATCTTATTTTCTTGGCACTAAAATTACTGTTTTTTTCTAATCAAGCAGCTATAAGGTGTTTGATGAGCAAAAAGGAAGCAAAACCAAGGCTTATCGATGGATCATTCTTTTACAAGAGT
Organism: Hibiscus syriacus; assembly: GCF_006381635.1. Taxonomy (NCBI): domain Eukaryota; kingdom Viridiplantae; phylum Streptophyta; class Magnoliopsida; order Malvales; family Malvaceae; genus Hibiscus; species Hibiscus syriacus. The sequence goes on along the minus strand of NW_024062743.1, from coordinate 5,032,074 downwards.
TTAACTTGGAAATCAAAGACAAAAAGGGATGAAAAAATCTAGTAGTGGATCACTTGAGTCGAATTCCCCTTTCTACATCTGACCCACCACTTAGAGAAGAATTTCCTAAAGAAAAACTGATGGTGACACAAAGCATAACTCTATGGTTTGCAGATATGGTCAATTATTTGGCCACAAGTAAGTTGCCATTAGATTTACCAAAAGCTAAAATCAATCAAATTAAGCATGAATCCCAATACTATATTTGGGATGATTCTTATTTATGGAAGAATTTATCGGATCAGATAATTCAACGATGTATTGCTGAAAATGAGGTAAATTTAATTTACAATTTTGTCACTCTTACTCTTGTGGTGGTCATTTTGGACCAAAACATACAACCCATAAAATTCTTGAATGTGGTTTCCTTTGGCCTAACATCTTTCGAGACTCTTATCTATTTTGTAAAACTTTTGAAAGATGTCAATGTACAGGTAATTTAAGCCATAGGAATGAAATACCTATTACTTTTGTACAAGTTTGTGAAATTTTTTATATTTGGGGAATCGATTATACGAGTCTTTTTATTTCGTCATTTGGAAATACCTATATTATTTTAGTCTTATAGTATATTTCTAAATGGGTGAAAGCTAAGGCCAATCGAAATAATGATACTAAAACTACAGGGGAGTAATCGAGTTGCTAATGAAGAAATTTGGAGTAACTCGAAGAATTGCTACCAATTACCATCCACAGACAAATGGACAGGCTGAAGTATCAAATCGGGAAATTAAAACAATTATTGAAAAAATTGTTAACCAAATCGAAAAGGCTGGAGTTTAAAATTAACTAACGCACTTTGGACATATCTAACCGCTTATAAAGGTCCCATTGGGATGTCACCACACCGACTTGTTTTCGGTAAACCATGACATTTACCAGTTGAGTTAGAACATCAGGCTTATTGGGTTGTTAAGAAGTGTAATATGGACATGGTTGCGGTTAGTAAAGCTTGGAGAGTACATATTCAAGAACTTGAGAAAAACCGAAAAAATGCCTAAGACACTGCTCGGATATTTAAAGAAAAAATAAAAGAATTTCATGACAATCGAATTTCTTTTAAAGCTTTTTCTTTCGATCAAAAGGTTTTGTTATTTAACTCCAAATTTACACGTTTTACAAAAGAACTCATATTAAAATGGCTCGGACGTTTACAGTAACTCCATTATTTCCTCATGGTGCTATTGAAGTTGAAAATAACTCAAGAGTTTGATTTAAAGTTAACGGTCAAAGGTTGAAACCGTATTATGACAATGCTCCGGTTGGTCTAATCAAAGAAATCAATTTAGAGGAACCCGCAGTTTGAAAAAACTAGTTCGGTGAGCTAACGACGTTAAACAAAGGCGCTTTATAGGAGGCGTGAAGAGATCATGTGGCAGCAAACAAAGGAAGAATCATTCGAGGAAAAAAGGAAGTAGAATTTCGAAATACACTGTTCAGAGAGTGCAGAAAAACTTATTTGGTTCGAACAGTGCAGAAAAAATCAGACTTGGTTCGAACAGTACAAAAAAATACACAGCAGATTCGAACAGAACAGTGAAAAAAAATGATTTGGTTAGAACTTTGCAGAAATATTCGAACTGAACAGTGCAAAAAAACTGATTTGGTTAGAACATTGCAGAAATATTCGAACAGAACAATGGAATGTAAAAAAAAATAGCAGTACAATTTTGGTTTGAGAAAAAAAAATACAATAGTACAATTTTGGTTTTAACAATGAAAAAAAAGGGATAAAGCTTGATTGAGTTATTTTCTTAAAGTCTACTTCCTTTAGAATAAAATCTTGGAATGATCTATCTTTTCTTGATTTTTGTTTTGCAAAAATTTTAATATATCTTCTGGTGGCTTCTCGATCGGACATTCTACTCTATAACAGCTCATCTCAACGTGGTCATGGCCGCGGTAGCCACTAGATTGAGGAGTATTACTTTTCCCTCTCTTTGTTTTTAAATTGATATATATTTTAGGACAAAACGAAATAAGTGAGGGGAGGATACGCATGTCAAATTTTTTCTTTGACTTGTTTTATTGTTTGAAATCGAGTTATTCTGATATTGATGTGTTCGGATATTTGGTTTCTATTCTTGAACTTCACTTTATACTCTTTCTTTTTTTGGATTGTGACCATGTTTAGATCAAATTTAATTTGCATGATTGGTGATTAGTATAGCTGGTGAATTTTTTTTGTTGAGTATTGATATTTCATGCTTTTGTTGATAGAGTTGAACTTGACTTAGTGTATATAAACTTTTCTTGCGAGATTTGAGCCTAATGAGCATACATTTTCTTTCTTGCTCATTGTTTGACTTGAGTGTGCCGGATTAATTAGGATGTTCTAGAACTTGTAATCACAAGGCATATCGAGAGTAAATATTGAACAGATTGTTTTAATGTGATAGGGGCACCTAGGATAAACCAACTTTTCCCAAAAAAAAACTATCCATTTACATCCATTAGTAAACCACATTTGAGCATATTTCCCTTTCTTTGTTTTACACCTCATAATTTAACCCGGAGCCTTTCTTTTTATTTTTCCTCTCTTTTCACACCCTCACCGAGACTTGAGATCTTGTATCACTCTTGTTCCACGAAAAACAGTCGAAAAAAATGTTTTTCGAACAACAACAAAAAAAAAAGAAAAAAATGTTCACTGTTTCGAATATAAATAAAAAAAGAAAAGAAAAAGAGAAGAAGGAAAATCGATCATTTCAATTGCCTTTCATTTATTTTTTTCCTTGTTTTATTGTGCTTTATGTTAAGTTTGTGGATTGTTCCTAATTGTATTAATCTTTTGTCTTGGTACTTAACCCGATCATCATGGCTTTTTCCCTACCCTAACCTAAGCCCCGTTACACTTTGTTTAAATACCCCTTGATTATTGCATTATGTTCATTTTTAGTAGTGGATACTTGATTGGATTCCAAGTTTATGGTAATATTTTGATTAGTTTTGGTTTGAACGATTTCATTTACCCCAAACACTTTGAGTGGATATGTGTGAAACTTTGTGAGGTATCGAGTCATGTTTTATTGAAGTTGGCAATTAATTGGGATATCTTGCTTGCTTTAAATTTTATTAGCTATGTCTTTGCTGGATGGTAACTTAAATTCGAAATCGTCATGGACTTAGTTCGATTGGAAGTTTGAGAAAGAAATTGAACTTGAAGATGGCAACTTATGATTTTAATGTATTAATCGATGAATGTTTGGGGACAAGCATTGAATAAGTGAGGGGGAATTTGATAAGTTTTTTATTTAGTTATTATTTTGCTTTTGAATTGCTCCGTAATTAATGGTTTTCGTGGCTTATTTGTTCGTTTTGATTCATTTTTTATGCATGACTCTAGATTCTGGAAATTACACAAAAAGACATAATTTTGCATTTTTTTTATTTTTGGAGTCAATGCTGGATTAGTGGGCCTAACTTTGGGCATGAAACATCTGACGAGGCGATGATGTCAACTCCTTCTAGAAGGTCCAGTCAACGCTTCTAGAAGAACAAATGGATCAGCCGCACGTTTTTGCAATTCAGATTTGAATTAAACTCCCGTTTTAGGATATTATTTTAAATATTATATTTTATCTTATCTTTGTTTTAGACATTTTATTTTAAATAGTTTTAAGTATTTTAATTAGGATTTAGGATATTATTTTATCTTATCTTTGTTTTAGGTATTTTAGTTTAAATAGTTTTAAGTATTTTAATTAGGATTTATTTTCTTTATTTTAGGATTATCTTTACATTGTTTTTAGGATTTTGAAGGCTATAAATACCCTCTCAGGGTAATCCTAGAAACAAATCTCTCAACAACTGAGAATTTACTCTTCTTCTTATCTCTAGCTTTATAAAATTTTCTCTTCTATTTTCTTTAAAGTTTTCAAAATTTATTTATTTATTTTATTTTAAAGTTTTGTTTTCAAATATGATAAGTATGACTTTGATCATGCTTAGCTAATTTTCTTTTAAGACGAAGGCTAAAGCGAATGCTCAATTCCAAACGTGAGAATTGTAAGGCACTTAAATCGCTTCAGATTTTTCTCTTTGTTTTCTGGGCTTATTTTCAAATCAAAACAATTTTCTAAACCAAAAGCCGGCGTTGGTCTGAATGTTGTTATGGTTAACGTGGGAAGGAGGATCGGCTTATTGAAGCACATTCGACTTCCTGTGAACACATGTAGCAAAATTGTTTGCTAAGAGGAAACTGATATCAGAATAAGTTATTGTTGAAACAACATAATTCAAGTCGACAACTTTTCAAACTTCAACGTTTTAAGATCTACAGCATTGTTGTTGTTTAGATCAACTCACAAACCAAAATTTAAGAGTGCACTTGGATATTCGGCATACAAAGCATAATCACAAGGAATTTTCATTGTAGACAAGTAGCCGACATGAATCTTGAAGTAAAGATTTATTTCGATGATCCGAGAAATTTGAGGCAAAGCTGAAGTCTGAGGCTATTCTTACCATAAGTCTTCTTTATCTCAATTTATTTTATTTATTTTATTGTTTATTTAATTTTTATCTCATTATATTTCTTTAAACAATTTAAAAACTCCCCCTTCTTATCTTTATCATTATCTTATAATTATTATTTATTATTTATCCTTATCTTCCTTTTAAAATAATTTATATTTAATAATTTATTTTATTTTATTTTTATCTTTTTATCCTTATCTAAATTTCTATCTTCTTCTAAATCATAAACACCAGAGTCCCTGTGGATCGACCATGCTTCTCTATACTACTCTCACTTTTTACTTATTAAGAAGCCAAAATTATTTTGATAGCAAAACGATAGTTATCAGATATTATAGTATTTGAATTTAAGTTGCGGATTTAAATATATATTTTCAAGATGGGCACACATACATTAATAACATAAATTTTTTAAATGAAATGGATAAAAATAAAATTTTAGGGTGGACACGAAAAATTTCAGGGTTGGACACTATCAATAAAATAAATAACTAATCGAAGAAAATTTAGATTTCAGGGTGGTCACATGCTCACCCTCACCAAGTTGTGGCTCCGCTAATATTCAATACTTGTGAAAAATATTATTAATGCCAATTTTTAATAAAGATTAATATTTCTGTTGAGAGAATATAAGTTACTAAACAAAAATAATATTTTTATAGCTTTAACAGTTTTGCAAATTGATTTTTTTTGGAGTTGAACTACGAAAGGAAGAACTAATTTTAATATTATTTTTAATAAATGTTAATTCTGTAAAATAAATTGGCTTTATTTGACTATTCTTACTAATAGAAGGATTAAATTAATCCATTAAATAGTAAAATGACTAATTTTAATCGACCTCTATAACAGCGATGTTAAATTGATCTATTTAATAGTAAAAGAACTAAACTGATATAATATATATAACAGAGGGACCTGATAGGTACTTTAACAGTTGCTTTTCTTTTTCCCTAATTTTCTCCCGCTCTTTCAAATCTTAGCCTTCCCTTTTTACCTTTTGACTCATTTGTGTGGTAGGCGTGTTAATTTAAATTGTAGCTGTGTTGTACTTATTATGATTGTTAATATAATGGGTGTTATTGTAGTTACTGCAATAATTATAGTTGTAATTTTTCTTTTTAATTCATATAATTTATTATAAAATATAATAATTTTAATAACAATAACATACTGTAGGATATTTTTAAAACCTATTATTGTCGTAATTAACCATTCTCCATTAAATTACAGTTGTGATCCACCTTTATTAATATGATTTATCTTCTCACCGTTATTTTTTTATAATTACATTTTCGAAATCTTCCGCTACGCTATATAGACCTAAATATGTGCTTCTGTATGGAATTTGGTCCAAATTGAGGTGAGTTTCAGCTTTAGAGTGTGACAAATGGCAGGCTTCTTCTATGTAGGTGGACCAGAAGGAGAAGACAAAGAGGAAAACCTGAATCCGTACAGAAGCGAGGAGATGTGCAACAAAGGGTTTGAGATATGGCCACAGTATGACGAGTCGTCTTCAAGAGCAACAGTAGGGTTTACAAATACGAGACAAGGAGGAGTCATCAGCTGCCAGGATTGTGGAAACCAGGCCAAGAAAGACTGTCCCCATTTCAGATGCCGGACTTGTTGCAGAAGCCGAGGGTTCCACTGCCAAACTCATGTTAAAAGTACTTGGATTCCTGCTGGTACAAGGCGAGAGAAGCAACAACAACGGCAAAATGAACACCAACGAGAGAATCAAGGTGCCCCTATACCTTTTCTTTACTTTATTCTTTATTTGTTTCTAATGTTGACGGAGTTTTGAAAATTAGGGTTGGAACTGTATAATTTCCCTCCTGAAGTGAGCTATCCAGCAGACTTCCGCTGTGTAAAAGTAAACGCTGTGGACGATTTAGATGAGAATCAGTACGCTTATCAAACGGCTGTGAACATCGCCGGGCATGTATTCAAGGGAATCCTTTACGATCAAGGCCCCGAAACCCGTGGTGGCGAAAGATCTCAGCAACAAAATCCTGAATCAACTATGCTTGACCCTTTCAATGCCGGTATGCAGTTCTTCCCACCAGCAAGCCCTTGAATTACGGACATAGTATTAAATTGCAGCCGCAGTGCATTGTAACGTTCTTGTCATAACAGTTTAAGGGTTATCGCGACGCCACAAACTGAATTTGCAACATAAAACTAAGTATGTGTCTCTAACAGAAACCGTAGTTTAGTACTATGTTTACATCATTACATGCATGTGTCTCCAATGTTCCCCATTTAGCTCATTGTTATCTTAATTATCTCTGGTGCTTTTTACGAGTTTGCAGTTTGTATGATGTTAACAAAATGATAATAGAAACTAAGTATGCGTACGCTATGGTTGTTTTCGATACGATTGAGCAGTAATATCCTTTTACTTTTTTTTGTATATTCACAACCTATTTTATACGTAGGCAGATCGGTTTTTTAGGCATTTATTATATCAGCTGCAAAGAAAATAAAATTCAGCCACTTGAAGTGATGTGCATGGATGTGACTTCTCCTAGAGTTGAAACCATTGCTATTTAGCAAATAAATTCAATGATTCTCTGCAAATATATATGTAACGTTATATTTAGTCTGAGAGTAATGATCTATATAATCCTAGGTATGAATGAGTTTCTAGACATCTAGAGAGATTTTTCCTTTTGATAGTCTTATAGACTTATCACAAGGGGAAGAAACATAAACTAATTAAGATCATGAAAAAATTTCGACGTTTTGTACTTCTATAATATATATTTTATTTAATATTGTAAAACAATATATAATATTTTGGGTGAATCAAGTTAGAGTAGGGAGTTTTTCCTTTTAGGTCAAATTCGGGTATTGGAATTTTAAATAGAATAAAATTTGAATCAAACAGATAAAATTTGAATCGGTTTGTAAAAGAATGATGTCATTAATGTGTAATTCTTGGCTCTGATGAGACAATTTCAGTTTTTACGTTGTTTTCATTGCTTTTAATGGTTTTATCATTTGAAAATTGTAATAATGAAAATTATAAGACACAGGAGATGATCATGTCACATGTAGGTTTGACCTTCTCATACTAGCACTGAACAGAACTTATACAGTGCCTAATTTAGACAAATCAGAACTCTAGTGGATTTATGTTTTGTGATGATGAAAGTTTTTGATTTAAGGTTTGGGATTTGGATCATGACTTAATTGAACAAGAAATTAGTTATAGATGGTAGAAAAATATTGCTTCTTCAATATCATGAAATGAATGATTAATTGTCCCTCCCTTAAACCTACAAATAGGATTAAAAATAAGAAAAAAATATTGGGATTATTATAGGAAATGAGATTCGTGTGCAAGACATAATAGAAGATAAGCAAGATTATTGTATATGCCTAAAGTATGCAATGATTATAATCCTACAAGCACGTATTTTTTTCTTTCATATAAAAACTTACTTCGATTGACATGTTTGTTATTATAAAGCACATAAGAACATGGATTCAAGCATTTAAGTGTGCATTATTCTTTGATTTAGAAATCTAGATAATTAATAGGTGTTGATATGTTTTTCCCTTAAATTAATAAAGTCATTCTTTTGTACACAAGTTTTGTTTTTTGAACAAGGATGTTGATAAAGGAAAGAAATATTAAGATGCAATTTATATTATTTAAGTATCATCTTAACTTGCACGAACCAAGCTACCTCAGTAGTTTAAGAAATGATTGTTATTCTTAGAGGTCTCAAGTTCGAGCACTAGAGACTGTATGATATTTAAACGTTCATTGTCAAATGGCCACTGAAACTACTTGATGAGATCAAGATAAATAGATTATTCTATATGTCAAAAGTATGCAATATCAAAGATAAATATTAGATTATTGTTTAATCCTATTCAATCCAATTTTACCTTGTAATAAACCTTATCTTGTGTAACCTTTGACTTTCCTTATCTTTGTATAATTTGGTTTCCTTGTAATCTATATATACTCACCACTAGTAAATATTACATTCACCAAATATTGAAATACTTTCCATGGTAATCAGATCCTAATATAATTTCTCTACTTGATTATTATTTTTTCCTCCTTCGCTCTTCTTCAAATCGGATATCCTCCCATGTCTCTGTCTTCCACAACCAATAATATTGTGCATCTCAATACGCCAATCTACTTTCCAATTAAACTTACGTCTGCCAACTTTTTTGTTTGGCATCGAAAGTGAGGACCACTATCATTTGCTTTGGTTAATCAATTATATTGATAGATCGCAACCTTATCCATCTCATCTTACCGATGGCGCAATAAAAATTGCTAATCTTGGATATCTGCAATGGTATCAACAAGATCAAATTTTTATCAGTGCTCTTCTTGGTAGTTGAGATGACCTATTTCAACCCTTCATTTCATCCATTATCACCGCTAAAATGAAATAATATACACTAGTCACAAAATATGCTCGAGAATCCAAGATGGCTTGCAATCTACGTGGTCTCATATTTATTTCTGACTACATGAAAGGCATGCAGGATATTTCCTCTGATCTTACCTTGGCAGACTATCTTGTTTTTGATACAGATCTATTTATTTCCATTGACAATCAATCAGGCGATGATATCGTCCAATAGTTGTTGCTCTTCGTGTATGTAACACACTGACAACAATATGGTAAGCTTTCGCCCTATTGAATTACTTTATTTTAATGTTTGGAGCACTAAACACATGTGTTATGATGAATATTCATATTATATAGTGTTTGTTGATCACTTCACAAGTATATTTGGTTATATCCGATGAAGAAGGAATCTATGTTACAACAATTTTTCCTCAATTTAAAAGGCTTGTTGAATGTTTTTTCAACTAGACTATTATGTCCTTATTCTCTGATAATGGATGTGAGTTTGTTAAAATCTTATCTATTCTAAATTTGGAAGGCATTTCACACTTCACTTCATCACCTCATACTCCTTAATACAATAGGACTACTGAACAGAGACATCGTCACATAGTGGAGACTGATCTTTCTCTACTTCACTTTGCATTACTTCCAGCAGTGTATTGACATCATTTTTTTTCAAGCAGTTGTTTATCTCATCAATTGGATGAAAACACTGATACTGGATAATATTTTACCATCCTCCATACTTTATCCACGATCATCGAACAATGATAATGTAACGTCGTAAAGTTAGGGTTAGTAGTTCAGGTCAATGATTAGGTATTTTCCTGGATTTTTTATGATATTTTCAGTTTTCAAAATTTATAAATATTATTATCATTGTTTCAATGGTTTTTGGAATATTAAATATGTTTTTAATAATATGATAATTTCTTGTTTAGTGACTAAATTGAATAAATTTGAAATATGAATTTAGTGACTAAATTGTAACAAGGATCTAATATTGAAATCTATGAAGCAATTTTACCAAGGCTATTTTTGTATCTTCCCCCTCCTTTTTCAGTCGTATCTTTATTCTCCTTTGTCTTAATTATTGTCTACATTCATTCTCTTAAATTGTTTCTAGTTTTCATTTCGTTTTTCCTTAACCGTTCATTTCATTCTTTTTATCCAATCACAATTCTTTTTCTCCTATTTTCTCTCCCAAAAGTGTCTCTGGCTGAATCTTTCCTTCTTCATTGGTTCCAATTGCAAGCTGATTTTTTTTATTTCTTCTTGATTTTCATCCTAAATTCATCCTTGATTCAATTCCATTCAATTGCCATCCAATTGCCATCCATTCCTTAGGTGTTGACATAGCTTCTTGTTCTTCTTTATTCTCTTCTATCTTCTTTATCTTTCTTTCTTCATTTTCAGCAAGTTAATTCTCTTTTGCATGGTTTCTTATTGTTCTTCAATGATTAATGACTAAATATTTTGATGATCTTGATTGATCAATTTCTTTTAAAAAAAAGTATTGAGAATTAAACTTGATTTTTCTGAGGTATTTAATGAGTTATTTTTCTTGAACATATTTCAAGGTTTTATTCTGACGATTGAGGTTTTTATGATGATATTATTATCATACCAAATTAGTTTTTCAATTGCTTATGGTTTTAATAAAGAAATCTGTAAAACAAGCTTGATTTGGACTTTTTTCGGGAATCCAAGAAATTGTGTTGATTATTGTTGTTTTTGTGTTATTTGAGTGTTTAGGTGTTGATTTTGAGTGTTATTGGCTATCTTGATCAAGTGGAAGTAGTGTGATTGAGTTAGGGGGTTTAGATCGCGTAATCAGTAAGGTTTTCGATCTTTCAGTTTATTTTCGTTATGTTTCTGAAGCAAAATTTTCCGCTCTATTTTGGATGTTTTTGTGACATGTTGACTTGCTTTCTAAGGTTCCTAATTCGTGTGTGATTGAGGAAAATGGTGCTTCAATTGTGGATAGTCGTTTGATTAGCATTTGAGGGTGGAATCAGTTAGTTACGTTATCGAGGTAAGCAACTTTTATTCTTAATGGATGGATATGTGCAAGTGTAATTGAAGGTGTAGTGTAGTGTGATTATTATAGACCAAACTCCGATGTATGTGAATATAAATGTTGCTGCAAGTAATTAACGTGGTATGTGCATTGACATTTGAATATTGATTATGCATTGATAATGCGTTGCGAGTGGTGCATAGAGATTTCCAATGTGCTTTTGAAATGTATGTGTATATATATGAATGTGTAAGGATAAGTGGACCAAATTCACTATCCGTGTATGGGTGAGCAACGCGCTTCCATACAGGGTTGATCATGACAACCAATTTTGTTTAGTGTTTTGAAATGAGTTTGAAATTTATATGCATATAGGCTATGCACCATTTGACTACCACTCTTGATAACTTGGATTACACGGCTTATTGTAATACCCCAAGTTTTGGCCACTGACCAAAATGTATGTTTGAAAGTTTAGTGGCCAAAATATATACTTTGTGAAAGTTCAGGGATTCAAAAATATAATTTTCAAAAGTTATATATTTTGGCCCATAAATAGATAATTTGTTCCAAAATAAAATTTTCACGGGTATCAGAATTTTGATTCTGGATTTGTATTTAAAGTTATAAAGTAGTAAAACCCGATAAGAAATTGGATAAACGGATAGAACTATAATTTTATGAAAATTTGAAGGATGCTAGAGAAAGGTTGGAAATATTATTTCCATAATTTAGAACAACAAAATTTAGCATGTATTTGTGAAATCAAAGTTAATTTTCCCTATTTAGCTGAAATTGGGAAATTTAGTGACTAAATTATAATTTTTAAAAATTACATGGCTAAACTAGAAAGTAAACTTCAAGTTGGATCATCTTTCACTATGAGATATTTTAATGGAAGATATTTCAATGGAAATTGGTAATTATCGTGATTCATTGAGGGTGAAAGTGGAATTTCGCATTAATTGAATTTTAAATTCAACTATATTAGAATGGTGCCAAGTGTTTTAAATGACAATTACTAGAAAAATAAATAAGTAAATTTTCAGCTTATCTTCCCCTTTTGCCCAAAACTTCGTAGCCACCCAAAGTAAGAATTTTGTTTTGATTTTTGAAGTTACATGGTTGTTTTTTGAGTTACGCTATAAGATAGAGAATTAATCCTTTTGAAATTCTTTATCATTTGGTATAAAAAATTCATAAAAATCATGTTTGGATGTTGAGTTTCAACATGTTTCGATGTTGTAGAGTAATTCTAAAGCATGTTTAATGATTAAAATCAAGTGTAAGTCAATATATAAATTTCAGCCAAGCTAGGGTTTATGATGATGGATTGCATTTTAATTGAATTCGATGTTATGAAGATTAGAATAGCATGAACTTGATGTTAGGAAGTTGAATTCATGTTTGAAATTGAGTGAAAAGTTCACCCTAGTTATTTTGGGATATTCGGTCATAGGGATAAAAATAAGGGAAAAATGTTGAAAACTTTTCTATTGTTTAGAATGGATATTGGATGAATTCTATGTGATTTGGAGATTGAATTGGATCAATTTGGAACCTTGAGATTGTAAAATGAATATTTTGCAAGTTTTGGAAATTATGAGACATTGATGAGAAATTGTGCAATTATGGGTATTCAATGTTGAATTTAATTATGGACTGCTGAAATTTTAAGTTAGAACATTGATTTGGGATCAAAGTACAATTTTTTTTTGAAATTCCATGGCGGAATTCGGATGCTTATAAATTTAGGGACTTGATTGCAAGTTTATAAATGTGATGGTACTATTTGAGTATAAAATTACAATGATGGAAATTATTTCTTGAATGCTGATTTTCAAATTTAATTATATGTTTAGGATCGATTTGCAAGTTGGTAATGTTAATGGTTGAATTCGAAAAGGTTAGGGAAAATTAAGGATGAAATTACAAGTTTTCAATTGTTAAACTATTGGATTGAATTTATTATTTACATGCTGGAAATTTTAATGTTTGGTTTGGAATAAGTAAAATGGTGAAAAAACGTTTTAAATTAAATGAAAAAGTTGATGTGAATTCTAAATAGAATTCATAATGGTGATTTAGATGCAAAGTTTATGAAAGTTAAAGGGTCGGTGATGAAGATGATTGTTTATAGAATTGAATAACTATTTTGGAAAGTTTGAAGTTATGATGAAATTATGATTTAGTTTTATATAGATTTAAGACCGATTGTGTTTTGTAGAATTTATTTTATCGTAATTAGATTATGTTAGTATAATACTAACATATAGTTTGAAAATCGTGTTATGTATGTGATGTCGTATAAATTACGACAAAACTTGTGATTCTAGTGACTTGAAAGTGAAAGGCAAAGCACCAGAGCAAAAGGATATAATAGAAAAGGATCAGTAGTGAGTCAGAGGTGAGAGCAATCTTATTTAATTATTTATCTTGATCGACGAAGACTTGTGACTAAACTTCATATTATTTTAAAGTATAAATTTTAATTCTAATTATGGAATATTTTCGTAATGCTTACATAAAGGTTTTATTAATGACTTTTGGGTGTGAATTAACCAATATTTCCATAAATGATATTTTCTGAAAATATATTTGAATGAAATCTCTAAAATGATCTTTGGACATGAATTGCCTAAAGTATTTTATATGATATCTATATTTAAATTATGGATGATTTGGGTTATGAACTACCCAAGTTAAAATTTTTATATTGATGGAATGAAAATGGTTATGATTTGAAATTTATGATTAATAAATGAATATGATATGATCTAAGAGCCAATTGTATGTTGCATTGGGAGTCGTTGGTACACTTGGCATGCCGTTAAGTTGAGTAAAGTAGAGTCTAACTCCGATATGATTCATTCGTGTACATTATGAATGGCATCATTGGTGCAAGTGTTATGGCTGCACTTGCAGTGCATATTCTGATGGCGATGATGGCACTGTTGGTGCTTAGTGCGAGTATTATGTCCGACTCACGTACCTTGCATTCTCTTACATATACATCGAGATATGAAAAAAATCTGAAAGTTATAAAATGTATCTGAAAGAAAAGAATATGAAAATGAAAATGGAAGTTCTGAAATATGTACGAATGAAAAAATATGAAATAGTTGTTATATCTAATATTGGTTTACATGATTTTGATAACTCATGAGATGATGATTTTCGAGTTTCTGAAGAGGAAAATGACTCGAATAGTTCATTTTGAAAGTTCAATGATTTTATTTAAATTACATTTTAATGTTTTTAATTATTTATGATATTTTGTGTTTTATCTCACCTTAGTCGTGTTACTGCCTCACTAAGTTTTACTTATCACGTGAAAATTTTCATGCATAGGTTCAGATTAGTAAAAATACGTGAGGTAGGAGCCTCTTGAGCATCTTTTTGGAAACACCACCTACCAAAAATATCAGTAAGGCATCTCTGATGTTCTTTTAACTTTTACTGACATGTATATTATACTGTCTGTTTGCTTTATCGAATTTATTTAGAATGGTCTATAATAGTAAATTCTAGTTTGGTTAGTGTTAGTTATATTCGAATCTATGGATGAATAATATATATGATATTATATTTAAAATGGTTTTTAAAATTAAGCGGTGTCTAGGCAGATTTACATAGATTATAAAACAACATTAAACTGCCTACTTGTTGCCTAAAATCGATTTTGTTTTGGCAATATAAATTATTATTTTATATTTATACGTGATTTTTTAAGTAGTTTTAAATTGTTAAACGGAACGAAATTTTAAAGGTTAATGTAGAAAGAATGTTTAAAATATTAATGTGACATCTTTAACTCATATTTCAAGACGTATACGAGTTATGGGTGTTATACTTATGTTCTTAGTAGGACCTTCCGATATGAAAGGCATGCCTAGGAAAGAGTACTCTATATTTTCTATACGTGTTAGGGTTATACGGGGTAAGGTTGGTGTGTTGAGCTTTGGTCTAAGAAGATTACGAGGAAAAGTTTGTTAATTGAGCTTTGCTCTAAGAAGATTACGAGGAAAAGTTGGTTAATTGAGCTTTGCTCTGCAAACACATGGATTTGGACCTCGTTCACAAATGAAGGGGAGTTTTATGGAGTCCATTTATCCAATGAATGAGTTGTATTTTGAACAAAGGCCATTGATCTTAAATGCACCAATGTGTACATTGTGTCTGACTTTGCTTGAAAGGTAATTGTGCATGCATGTGTATGATTTACTGCAAGGAATATGATGATACCAAGCATGAGAGCAGTCTGAATTATGTATGTAATTGTGGTGGATCATATGAGCATTGAAGCATGACATGTTGGTATGATTATTGAGGTAAAAACAAGAGAGGAGAGAATGCATGTAGGATCTTTCCTTTAGTCTTCTTGTGTGCATCTCTTAGAATGCTACTTATTCAGTGAGATTTCTGCTCGCAGTCATTGTTTAACAATTTTTTAGATGACTAGAGGATGAATTGAAGAGTGAGTTCGGGTGATCAATCAAGGAAATTATTGCACAAGCGTATATGTTGTGGTTTTGAATAAATGGACAATATGGGATCCATGGGGTTTATACATTTAATGTTGGGATGAACTTCAGTTGATTTTGATGTACATTTGATTATTTTGAATTTGATTTAGCTTGATGGATTCAGATTGGTTGTTATTGTAATTGGTGTTAAATCCATGTTAGTAAGCATGCCTAGGTGTCAAAGTAATCAAATGTTGAATTGTGCCTTAAAGAATTGTTTGTTGAGTTTAGATAAGTAACACTAAGTGTAATAAAAGTGTTAGATTCATAGGATGCATAAAATGACCCAAATGCTCAATTAGACTAGGTGACTTGTGCCAATAGTGAACTTTTATGCAAAATTTGACTTTGATTGCTAAAAGTGTTATGAATCATGCTACAAGTGTATTCTGACATGTATGATGAGGTTTGAATGTGTTCAAGCATGTAACTAGTCCCTAGGATCAATTATGTGGAAGTTTAGTGGCTTGAAATTACATGATTATGAGAATTATGCACTTTTTCAGAAAAAGGATCTATCATTTGAAAGAAAGAGTCAATCCCTTTTCAAAAAGGATCGACCCGTGGAAAAAGATCGAAAAAATGGTAAACATTGCTTTTATTAAAGGTTTTAAGTGTTCCTAACTCCTAGTTTGACTAGAAAGTGTTTTGTGTCTTCAAAGTGGTCAAAAAATTGATTTGCTAGTTAATATTAGACCTTAACTTAGAATTTGACGAGACTTGTACTGTAATCCTTTAATATACTTAATTGCATGATGGGAGTGTCAATTACATGTTTGTTGTTCTTGTGTAACTTTTAAAGTGTTTATGTTTTAGTCCCCAAGAAAGTTATGTTCAATTAGGTCCTTGTTTGACATCCGGTTGATATAAAAATTTGCATACTATAAATTATGATTAATAATGAATATTGGTAAGGTTAAAATGAGAAGTTTACTTATGAAGCATGTGATGTGAAATAACCAAATTACCCTTGCATTATGAATATTGTTTATCTTGCGTAGTTCGATTGTGTAAATGTTGTGATTAATATTTTTGTTGCTCGCTACCTCGTATTAAATGACGATAATTATTTAGTTTTAATCACTTTCACTTATTATGCATATTTAGTGTTATTGTTCTGTCCAACATGATTGGATTCTAAAGTACGCTCAGGTACCTGGAGAATCCTTCGTAACCAGGTATGGGGTGTTACAGATAAGCTTTAACTATTCATATGCTTATGCTTTCATTAGCTACGATTATAAAAATCATAAACTTGAATCGTCGTTCGATGAATGTGTTTATCTTGGATACTCTAGGACGCAGTCTAATTATAAATGTTTGGATCTAGACAGAAACTAACAAAATTTATGTCTCTTGTCATGTTCAATTTATTCCTCACTTATTCTCTTTTATTGCACGAACTACAATCCCTATACCACAAAATTCTTCTATGGAATTAATCAATGTTTCCTCAGCATCCTCTCCTACAATTGTATTATTAGATATGCCACAACAAAATGATGAATCAATTGTAGTGTCGACACCTTGCGTAACATACCATAACAACCTGATGATCCACCTGATGCACCAACACTAGAGGTGACAATCGGGTCATTCAAATCAGTTCGATTTTATTTTGGGTCGGGTTAAAATCGAATTAGTTGGTTTTTGCTTCTTGTTACAATCGGGTCGATTGTCTTTGAGTAAGGTTAATATCAGATTGATTTATTTTGGTTCGATCTAATATTTGATTTTTCGGTCATTTCAGGTCAATTTCAGTTCATGTCAACCTTTAGATGTTTAGGTCAACTGTTATCGCTCTTTGTTATCATAACATTTGGTATTGCTCTTTATTACTTATGATTCAAGAATTTTATGTGAATATATATGTGTGTGTGTGTCACATCTTAAATTTAGAGTTATAAATTTTAGTTTAAATCAATTGAATAAATAAATCTTTAAAATCAAGAATTTTATGTGAATATATATTGTCATATTCCAAATTCCAAGCTATAAGTTATTGCATCAGATATAGAGATTATCTTTTAACTAAGGAGTATTTTATTGAACCATTAAATTATTACTAGAAGTAGTGATTAATTAGTAGTATAATATAAAATGAGAATACAACATACATAATTTTACTATTTGTCAATACCAAAAATAGATAATCATGATAAATAAATGAATAAATTATTCATTTACTTACACTCAATTATTGGGTAAAAATTGGGTTAATGTTCAGTTCAAGATATGATCCCGGTTCTAATATTACTGAGTCATATGATGTTACCTGATTATGAACCTAGTAAGTGTTGAACTTGAATGCTTTGAATTCTAGAAATGGAAACTTATAAAATATAAATGAAAGATAGTGAAATAAATTATGAATATAAGACGTATAATAAAATGGTTGTTGTGGTTAGATTGAAGTATGGTAGTTAATAGGGTTGTGGGCTAAGTGAAATGGAAACATGATTGAGGAAATATGGTGTATTTGTGAAGATTAAAGGATGATGGATTGAGACACACTAGCTATATGGAGCTAGGAACTAACAACATAATATAATGTAAGTGAAATGGTAGGATATGGAACGTGACACTTAAGCTATAAAAGAGCTAATAACCAGCATTATAAACAGTGGAATGGATGAATGCCACAAGAACGATCTTGAATTGAAAAATCACTTGTGGACTATGATTGAAAAAGAACAACCTTGAACCATGTTCTTTCCGTATGGTTTTCGAACAGTGCGCTAGGGACAACAATATTTAAGGATTTGATCAATTTCAAGACTTCTTGTAATATGACATATTCTTTGTTTCATTGCATCTTTCGGTGGGGTTCCTTCACAAACTGGTCTCTTTTTGTTACCTATAATCACTATCAGATTAGTGAAAAAGAAAATCAGACTTAAGGAGATAAAGAAAACAAACCCGACAACGTTCATGGATGGTGTCTATGCTTGATGTTCTTCTAAGAAAACTCCATTGGTTCATCATGTTTTTTGGTTAAAAAAATCATCCTTTGGACTCCTTTGTTTGAAACGTCATGAGCATAGATTAAATGGCTTGTCTTTTCGCTTTTATCTGTTCTACCATGATAAGTGCTTAATTTAGTTAATATTTTGCTTTTAAATTACTCCTTAATCATTCGTTTTTTGGCTTAATTGTTCGTTTTGATTCATTTTCTGTGTAGGACGTCAGATTCTGAAAATTGCACAAAAAGGACAGAATTCTGTTTTTTTTTCTTTTCGGAAATAAGGCTGACTGGAATTCGGATTTGAATTAAACTCAAGTTTAGGATAATATTTTAAACATTATATTTTATCTTTGTATTTTAGTTTAAATAGGTTTTAGTATTTTAATTAAGTTTTAGGATATTATTTTAATATTTTATCTTTGTTTTAGGTATTTTAGTTTAAATAGGTTTTATTATTTTAATTAGGATTTAGAGTATTATTTTAAATATTATTTTTTAGGTATTTCAGTTTAAATAGTTGTAAGTGTTTTAATTAGGATTTGAGATGTTTTAGGTTTTTTTTTAGGAATTTGAAGGCTATAAATACCCTCTCAGGATAAGTCTAGAAACTTATCTCTCTCATCTGAGAATAAAATCTTCTTTTTCTCTTTAGCTTTCTCTCTATTTTTCGCATACTTTTCAATTATGCTAAGTATGACTTTGGTCATGCTTAGCTAATTTTCTTTCAAGCCGAAGACTAAAGCGAAGGTTCAGTTCCAAACGTGAGAATTGTAAGTTACTTAAATCGCTTCGGATTTTTCTATTTTTTCTAAGCTTACTTTTCAAATCCAAACCATTTCGACATTAGTTTGGATATTGTTCTTGTTAACGTTTGAAGAAGGATTTGCTTATTGAAGCATATTCAAATTCCTGAGAACACACATAGAAAAATTGTTTGCTAAAAGGAAACTGAGATCGGAATCAGTTATTGTTGAAACGACACAATCTGAGTCGGCATCGAAGAATTGTCTTTGTAAGCCGACGTGAATCTTGAAGTAAAAATATATTTCGATGATCCGAGGAATTTGAGGCGAAGCTGAAGTATGAGGTTGCTTTCACTATAAGTTTCTCTTTATCTTAATCTCTTTAATTTGTTTATTTAATTATTTTCTTTTATTTAATTCTTATATTTTATTTTAAAAACAACTTTTAAAAAACCATTTTTTATCTTTACTACTATTATTTATTATTATATTATATTATATTATTATTTATTTTATTTTATTATACATTTTCAACTTTACATGGATTTCTATCTTTCCCTAAAATCAAGAAACAGTTTTACTAAATCACAAAAACCATAGTCCCTATGGATCGACCCTACTTCTCTATATTACCTTTTCCTTTCTATTTATTAAGAAGCCATGAATTATTTTGATAATAAACTGATGGTTATCAAATTGGCGTCGTTGCTGGGGACTAACGACAAGTACTGATTTATTTTTCTAGTTTTTGATTTATGACCAAAAGGAACCCAGGTGAATTAGTAGATCAAGATCCGGAGATCGAAACACGAGAATGAAGAATCCCACACAAACGCTTCGAGAAAAGAGAAAACGACAAGAAAAACAAGAGCATAGTTCAGAAGTAGAATCAAATCCGGAGACAGACTCTGAAGTAGACACATACAACATTCCGATGGCAAAAGAAAAACAAACAATCCAAGAACTAGCCACAACTCCTGTCACTCATACGCAATTATGCATCAATTTTCCTAGTGGCGGGACTCCATTTCAATTAAAGACGGGACTCATTCATCTTCTTCTCACTTTCCACGACTTTCCCACTGAAGTTTCATATAAACACTTGTTGGAACTCCACATGGTTTGCACTAGCATGAAACCACAGGGAGTTACCGAGGATCAAATTAAATTGAGAGTTTTCCCTTTCTCTTTAGACGACTTGGCTAAAGATCTGTAATTGTTTTACATCCAAATTCAGTTAATTCATTGGCTGACATGATGAATTTTCTTGACAGGTTCTTTCCAGCAGCTAAAGCAAGCGAGTTACGAAAGAGAATTCTTTCCATTCAACAAAAGACTGAAGAAAGTCTTTATGACTATTGGGAGCGATTTAAAAAGCTTTATGCACGTTATTTGCAACACAAATTAAGTGAGAAAACGTTACTTCAATACTTTTATGAAGGCCTTTTACCAATGAAGATGAAAATGGTGGATGCAGCCAGTGGAGGAGCATTAATCAACATGACCCCAACAACAACAAGGGAATTGATTTCAACCATGGCAGCCAACTCTCAACAGTTTTCAAGTAAACCCAGCCAACGGGTTCATGAGATAAGTACATTTTCCCTTGAAAATAAGTTAGATAAATTAACTGAAATAGTTAATTCACTTGTTGCAGGAAAATCTGGAGCAATAAGAGCATGTGGCATATGTAGAAAGCTAGATCATCCGACGAATTGTTGTCTGTTGATACAAGAAAGAGACAATGCATGAATCAATGTAGTAGGGAGCTTTCCAGGTCTTCCAGAAAGACAATACAACCTATACAATAATACTTATAATCCAGGATGGAGAGACTACCCAAACTTCAGCTATGCGGCAAATCAAGGACAAACTTATTAACCAAGACCTCCTCCTCAACAGCAAATACAAAATCCATCATTGGAGGAACTATAGGGAGTTGGAAATCTTACAAGAAAAGTTCATTGCATCCCAGGAAAAATTCCAAAGCCGAACTGAAACACATCTTCAAGAGTTAGATAACCAAGTAAGCTGACTAGCTCAAACTATGGGAAAATAGAATCACAAGGAAGACTACCTTCTCAAACGGAGTTAAATCCGAGAGAGAATGTTAGTTCCATCACACTCTGAAATGGAAAAGTTATCTCACCAGAAGTTCCAATAAAAAAAGTCGCACATCAGAAAGAACAGGAGGACACACTACCTTTAAAAATACATGGTACGCCTGACTCACATTCTTCTCTTTCTTCTCATGAAATCACGCCACCACCCTTCCCATCAAGACTAATGAAGCATGATAAAAGAGCAGAAGAAAGGGAGATCTTAGAGGTGTTCCAAAAAGTTCAAGTCAACATACCTCTTATTGAATTAATTCGAAAAGTACCAAGGTATGCTCGATTTTTAAAAGAACTTTACACCACAAAGAGGAAATTAATGGGGCACGAAAAGGTAAATTTGGGAGAATATGTCTGCAATTTTTCAACGAAAGCTCCCACCAAAGATGAAGGATCAAGGCACCTGAGGTAGAATTGAAACAAATGTCGAAACACTTAAAGAATGCCTTTTAAGGAGAAAATGGTACTTCACTGGTTATTATTTCGGATAAGATTTCAAAGCTAAAAAAGATCCGAAGAAATGCCTATGAGAAAGTCAAAATCTACAAGAAAAAAAATAAAAGAATTATACGATCATAGAATTTCTCATAAAGAAGTTCTTAATTGGAGAAAGCGTATGAAGTGGAGGAAGTATTTCTTTCGAAACCTATAGTCTGAATCAGGTCGTCGAGCTAACGACGTTAACCAAAAGCGCTTAATGGGAGACAACCTATTCGTTATATTTTTTATTTTATTTTTATTCATTTTATTTTTATTTTATTTTATTCTTTAGCAAACTGTAACACCCTAATTTAGGGGCTAAAAAATTTAGAAATTATAAAGTGGTGGATTTAATTGGTATTTTGAAAGAAGAGGTGGATTAAATGTAAAATTTCAAAGTTGGCAGACCATTTTAAGAAGTGCAGGAAATTCAGTGACTAAACCCATGATTTAACCATTTTTTATATGATGAATTATAAACTCCCCCGTGCGCAGGTTCAGCAGAAAAAAATTTCCAGTTTTCCCTATCGAACAACCCTATTTCAACTCCGATCTACTCGCCGTCCGACCTTCGATCGACGAACCGAAACCACCATCGTGTTCGTTGCTGATCGAAGAACAAAACACCTCAAACCTCTCGTCGTGAATCATCGTCGTTCGTCGTTAATTTCAGTCAGAAGTATCGTTGTTAATTTCAGTCGGAAGTATCATCGGTAATAACTCGATTTCAGTTGGTTTTTTGTCTATTCACGATGATCCGATCATCCGTGTACGACACCTCCCGCACCATCATGTTCCTTGCATCGTTCCGAGTCCACCAGTGTTCTCCGTTTCTCCGTCGTCGGCGCGTGTAGGGGTGAGGCCATCAAAGTTTTCGACGTTTCGAAATCGAGCTCTCCCGTTCAAAATTGTGAACCGAGCTTGGTAAGTGTCTCAAAATGCCCTAAAATTTGTCTGGGTGTTAAATTTGTAATTAATTTCTGTTTGGGTGCTATTTGTGTCTTCGTCGCATGCACCACCCGCCGAGAGTGGGCATTGTCTGGGTGTTAAATTTGTAATTAATTTCTGTTTGGGTGCTATTTATGTAAAATTCGGACGTTAGTTTCGTAAATATTTACTGAAGGTGGCTAATTTTGTAATTAATTTCTGTTAGGGTGATATTTGTGTAAAATGGTCGATTGTTGATCGCTGACTTGCGTTGACCGTTGACCGGCGTTGAACGGCGTTGACCACTGTTGATCAGAACTTTTGACCGGATATACCTATCCTGACATTTTTCGATGTTCCGAGTCCGATTCTGTTGTCCGTTTTTCGAAATTCGGACTCGAATGCCTCAAAATTGCCAATCAAACCCGTAGAATTTTACTTTGACTGAAAATTCAAAATTCTCGAAAAGTCATATTTTATGTTTTTGACTTCCTAAATCCGAATCCGAAGTCCGTTTCACCAAATTCGAACCCGGTAAACTATTTCTCACTGATTTATCATCCTATTCGATCGTTTTTTAGAATTAAGCTCCGTTTTGATGTAATTTCTGTTGATATACATCTGAGGAATTATTGGAAAATGATTTCAAGATCGAGGGCGTTTGAATAGAATTTAATGGTTGATCAATATGGAACAAAAATCGAGGTAATACTTTACTATCTATTTATGCTTTATGGAACATGTGAATATTGGTAAAAGCATGAATAAGATAATGTTGGTCTCATTTGTGTAGTTAATGAATTTCTACACTCGATCCGAACACAGTAGAAATTTGGCAACTGATTATGGTTCAGATGATTAATATAGGAGACTGAGAGATTGTTATAATTAAATTACAAGTTTTATGATTAGTGATAAAGGAATCAGCCCTGGATTTTTAACTTATATTTTTTTATCAACAAATGTTAAATATTAAAGGTACTCGGATGAGAAATTATGAAAATACTCTGGTTGGGTAAAATTACAAAAATACCCTTATATTGTAAGATGATAAGAATTGTCCCTGGAAGATGGTTAATAAATCTAAAAAGACATATTGATCCAGTAAAAATTATTGATGTGCATAAGAAATGTTAATTTTGCTTAGGAAATGTGGATAACCGGTTTTTAACCCCAATAGGGTTTGAACAAGATGCTAGAAGTCTGTTAAGGAATCATTTCAAGATCAGAGAATTTTCGGGAAAGCAATTAACCATAGGATCTTTAAATTATAATTATTTTCGTTAAGAGCTAAAATCGAAATTATCTGGTTAAGAAATTACAAAATTACCCATGAGAGGTAAAATAGTCTGAGTTGACCCTGAATGAGAAAGTACTTTAAGGATTTGTACTTAACTCGATTAAGTACGAATTTGATTGTTAAGATCCTAACTTAGTGCATAAAAATTCTTGATATTCCGTTGGTAAAAATCTAAGAAGACACTTGACCCGAAAATATCCGAGTTACACAAGTAAATACCTGAAGAACAATTTATCGGGGTGCTCTTTTATCAGAATTGTTCGAAGGGACTGAAATAGATGATAAATTGGAATTAAATAATAAGACAGGATGAAAGGAAATGATTGAAATACATCGGATCTGTAGAATGACCAGAATACCCCTGTAATGAAATTGACCCAAGAATATCACCAAGCTCAAGAATGATTGGATATCTTCGAGCTCTGAAATAAATGGAATAAAACTGAACACCAAAATTACCAAAATACCCTTATGGACTATACTAAGTAAATACCTTGGATTAATTAAGGAATCCAAATAAGCATAGGTATTGGACTACCTTGAAAAGTTATGGAACACAACTTAAGTGATATCACCTTAAGATATGTCAGTCCTGAACGCATAGATATTACTTGAATACGTGTTCGTCTACTCAAGTTTAGCTCAATGATAATTTTGAAGTATTCAGCTCAGCTCAACTCTAGATTGCATTCGGTACTAAGATTGGATATTTTCATAAGAGCTAAAATCAAATTATCAGTTTCAGAAACGTCCGGAATTACATGAAAAATAGTCTGAGTTGACCTAAATGAAAGTACTAAGGACTAAGGATTAAGTAGAGATTGAATAAGCCAACTTGGTGAATTCTGATATTCCTTGGTAAAAATCTAAAAGACACTTGACCCGAAATATCCGAGTTAAGTAAATACCTGAAGAACAATTTATCGGGGTGCTCTTTTATCAGAATTGTTCGAAGGGACTGAAATAGATGATAAATTGGAATTAAATAATAAGACAGGATGAAAGGAAATGATTGAAATACATCGGATCTGTAGAATGACCAGAATACCCCTGTAATGAAATTGACCCAAGAATATCACCAAGCTCAAGAATGATTGGATATCTTCGAGCTCTGAAATAAATGGAATAAAACTGAACACCAAAATTACCAAAATACCCTTATGGACTATACTAAGTAAATACCTTGGATTAATTAAGGAATCCAAATAAGCATAGGTATTGGACTACCTTGAAAAGTTATGGAACACAACTTAAGTGAGCATATCAACCTTAATGATATGTCAGTACCTGAACGACATAGATATTACTTGAATACGTGTTCGTCTACTCAAGTTTAGCTCAATGATAATTTTGGAAGTATTCAGCTCAGCTCAACTCTAGATTGCATTCGGTACTAAGAATTGGATATTTGTTCGACAAATCAACCACGAAGACCAAACTGAACTGAGCGAAAGTACAATATGTATCAGAATTTCAGAAACGTCCGAATTACTCAGGAAAATTTTGAAGTAACTGGAATAGACTTGACTACTAAATGAACTAGGTAACCTCAAGGACTAAGGATTAAGTAAGAGATTGGAATAAGCCTGAAAACTTGGATGAACTTACGTGATGTATCATCCCTATGGATTATGATCAACAAATAAAGTACATCGGCATTTCCTGATACAATTAAAATATGGAAATGAAATAAAGACCATTATAATATATGTTCGTCTCTTTAAGATCTGTTCAGTGATGACTCAGAAGATGATATATGGATAAGAATATTTGGTATTAAAGAGTAAATACCCTGGAAGGATATTGAATTGACAAGTTGACAAGTATTACTTATTTGAGCTATTCATCTGGAGTTGTTCGAAAATCTGAGTAATCGACGTAGACTGTAAAGGTCCTGTACCTTTATTTCTTCCTTATCAGCTCAAGTCTCATTCTGAATAACTGATGATTTCATCAGTTATTGATCTCTTCCAATCGTGATTCTAAATTATGATATTCTATCGACATAATGAAGATCTGTGTTTCTCTACTTGATAAGATTATCCAGTACCTTTGAATAGTATATGTAAACTCTGGTGTGTTCTCTAATCACATGAATATTTTATCTGATTTCTGATATTAATTATGTTATGATACTTGACATGGATTCTGATCTGATACTTGGCTTGAACTATGTTTTGATTTTTGATATATCCGTTTACAGACAGAACATGTTTTATTGGGGGTATAGTTGGAGGAAGAATACTTGCAGGTTCCTCGTCTTTGTGCTGAGAGCCTTACTGTTCATGACGAGGTTGAATACTTGTAGGTTCCTTGGCTTTGTGCTTAGGGCCTTACTGTTCGTGACGGGGTTGTATGGGTATGGAGAACCTACACATTTTGTTCGTGACGGATGAGGAAATTACTATGGTTTTTTAATTTTTTTAAAAAATATGTTTAAAAAAAATCTGTATCTTTTCAATGGTTTTGAGGAAACACACTAGATAACCTATTCTGATCTCTTGAACTCAGTCGTCTGAAATATTTGTCTGAAATAAAATCTCATTGTCTGTTACCACCTGAAATATCAATAGGATCTGCGCTCAGCATACAAATCTGTAGATGTTCGGAACCAATAAGGAAAGATATGTTTATCTGTATCTACACGTTCTTCAGCATCATCTGATAGTTTTGTATTACTGAGCTTTTCGAAGCTCACTCTATTACTCAACATTGCAGGTTAAAAGAATTATACCAGTGCAGCTATCAACTTTAATAAGGGAGTTTTTCCGGCGTTGCTTGCAGAGTATGGTACATGTGATTAGGGGGCATGTAATTGTATTTTGGTTTATATACGAGTCTGAAAATCTGTTTTATTTCTCCATACTGATAAATCGTTTTATAAGTTACATGTTTTAATAAGTTTTTTTAAAATTTTTCGTTGTTTTTATAGTGGGTCGTTCCAGTGGCCCTAATGTGACACTCCATATCAGATCAGGTTACCTGCATCGGTCCGGGGTTTACATTTAGTGGTATTAGAGCTATGGTTAGAGTCAAAATTTTTCAAGATAGTCCGGCCGGTCGAATGTCAAAATATGTTTGATCAGTACATATCCCTAGACTTCAACTGTACCTCTCTAAGCCGGAATTCCAGGGCTGAGTCCCTATCTGTAATGAGTAAACTTAAGTTTCTATCCGTTAAGGCTATACTTGTACAAAAAGGAATATTTATAACATCTTTCTAAACGCTGTAAAGTACCTCACAAGCAATGTGAGAGTTAATTATCCAAGAAATTCTATCCCGACTCCAGAAATGAAATTGAGATATGCTGCTGCTCTATGAGCCTATTCACGTAACCAAGGTTGAATTGATTTCACAAGGATAAAGTTATTTTGATTATTTACTTGGACCGAGGGAGAATTCTGATGAGAATGTATACTCAGCTGGTTAATGATTAGTAGAGGGCACGTACTTTTGTAAAAGCTACTTGAAGCTATGAAAAAAACTGATGAAAGTTTCATTTATGCAATTATGTGATATGAATGAATTTCGAGGATGACATTCTTTTAAGGAGGGGAGAATTGTAACACCCTAATTTAGGGGCTAAAGATTTAAGAAATTATAAAGTGGTGGATTTAATTGGTATTTTTAAAGAAACGATGGATTAAATTGTAAATTTTCAAAGTTAGCAAATATTTTTAAAAAGTGCAGGAAATTTAGTGACTAAACCCATGATTTAACCATTTTTATATGATGAATTATTAACTCCCCCGTGCGCAGGTTCAGTAGAAAAATATTTCCAGTTTTCCCTCTCCAAACAACCCTCCTTTCAACTCCAATCTACTTGTCGTTCGACCTCCGTTCGCCGAACCGAAACCACCATCGTATTCATTGTTGACCGAAGAACAAACTGCCTCAAACCTCTAGCCATGAATCATATCCGTTCGTCGTTAATTTCAGTCGAGAGTATCGTCAGTATACGATTTCAGTTGGTTTTTCGTCGATTCACGACGATCCAGTCATCTATTTACGACTCCTCCCGCATGAGGAATTATTGGAAGATGATTTCAAGATCGAGGGCGGTTGGAATGGAAGTAATGGCCGATCAGTATAGCACAAAAATCGAGGTAATACTTTACATATTTATGCTTTATGGAATGAATATGTGATATGTATGAATAAGATATGATGGTCTCATTTGTAGTTAATGAATTCTACATCGAAACCAGTAAAATTGGCACTGATTATGGTTCAGATGATTAATATAGGAGATTGAGAGATTGTTGAATTAAATTACAAGTTATGATTAGTGATAAAGAATCAACCCAGATTTGTAACTTATATTTATATCAAAAAAGGTTAAATATTAAAGGTACTGGGAGAAATTATGAGAATACTCTAGTTGGGTAAAATTACGAAACTTATATTGTAAGATGACAAGAATTGTCCCTGAAGTTGGTTAACACTCTGAAAAGACATATTGATCTGGTAAAAATTACTGATGTGCATAAGAAATGTTAGTTTTGCTTAGGAAATGTGGATAACCGGTTTTTAACCCGAAGAGGGTTTGAACAAGATGCTAGAAGTCTGTTAAGGAATCATTTCAAGATCAGAGAATGTTCGGGAAAGCAATTAACCATAGGATCTTTAAATTATAATTATTTTCGTTAAGAGCTAATATCAAAATTATCTGGTTAAGAAATTATGAAAATGCCCTTGAGAGGTAAAATATTCCGAGTTGACCCTGAAAGAGAAAGTACTTTAAGGATTTATACGATTTATACTTAACTCGATTAAGTACGAATTTGATTGTTAAGATCCTAACTTAGTGCAGAAAAATTCTTGATATTCCGTTGGTAAAAATATGAGAAGGCACTTGACCCGAAAATATTCAAGTTACGAGTAAATACCTGAAGAACAATTTATCGGGGTGCTCTTTTATCATAATTGTTCGAAGGGACTGAAATAGATGATAAATTAGAATTAAATAATAAGACAGGATGAAAGGAAATGATTGAAATACATCGAATCTGTAGAATGACCAGAATACCCCCTATAATGGAAATGACCCAAGAATATCACCAAGCTCAAGAATGATTGGATATCTTCGAGCTCTGAAATGAATGGAATAAAACTGAATACCAAAATTACAAAAATACCCTTATGGCTTATACTAAGTAAATGTCTTGGATTAATTAAGGAATCCAAATAAGCATAGGTATTAGACTACCTTTAAAAGTTATGGAACATAGCTTAAGTCAGCCGATCAACCTTAATCATATGTAAGTACCTAAACGACATAGATATTACTTGAATGCGTGTTCGTATACTCAAGTTTAGCTCGAAGATAATTTTGGAAGTATTCACCTCAGCTCAACTCTAGATTGCACTCGGTACTAAGAATTGTATATTTGTTTGACAAATCAACCACGAAGACCAAACTGAACTAAACGGAAGTTCAATATGTATCAGAAATTCAGAAACGTCCGGAATTGCTCTGGAAAATTTCGAAGTAACTGGAATAGACTTGACTACTAAATGAACTAGGTAACCTCAAGGACTAAGGATTAAGTAAGAGATTGGAATAAGCCTGAAAACTTGGATGAACTTACGTGATGTATCATCCCTATGGATTATGATCAACAAATCAAGTACATCGGCATTTCCTGATACAGTTGAAATATGGAAATGAAATAAAGACCATTATAATATATGTTCGTCTCCTTAAGATCTGTTCAGTGATGACTCAGAAGATGATATATGGATAAGAATATTTGGTATTAAAGAGTAAATACCCTGGAAGGATATTGAATTGACAAGTTGACAAGTATTACTTATTTGAGCTATTCATCTGGAGTTGTTCGATAATCCGAGTAATCGACGTAGACTGTAAAGGTCCTGTACCTTTATTTCTTCCTTATCAGCTCATGTCTCATTCTGAATAACTGATGATTTCATCAGTTATTGATCTCTTCCAATCGTGATTCTAAATTCCGATATTCTATCGACATACTGAAGATCCGTGTTTCTCTGCTTGATAAGATTATCCAGTACCTTTGAATAATATATGTAAACTCTGGTGTGTTCTCTAATCACATGAATATTTTATCTGATTTCTGATATTAATTCTGTTATGATACCTGACATGGATTCTGATCTGATACATGGCTTGAACTATGTTTTGATTTTTGATATATCCGTTTACAGACAGAACATGTTTTATTGGGGGTATAGTTAGAGGAAGAATACTTGAAGGTTCCTCGTCTTTGTGCTGAGAGCCTTACTGTTCGTGATGGTTGAATACTTGTAGGTTCCTTGGCTTTGTGCTTAGGGCCTTACTGTTCGTGACGGGGTTGTATGGGTATGGAGAACCTACACATTTTGTTCGTGATGGATGAGGAAATTACTATGGTTTTGAATTTTTTTAAAAATATGTTTAAAAAAATCTGTATTTTCAATCGTTTTGAGGAAACACACTAGATAACCTATTCTGATCTCTTGAACTCAGTCGTCTGAAATATTTGTCTGAAATAAAAGCTCATTCTCTGTTACCACCTGAAATATCAATAGGATCTGCGCTCAGCATAAAAATCTGTAGATGTTCGGAACCAATAAGGAAAGATATGTTTATCTGTATCTGCACGTTCTTCAGCATCATCTGGTAGTTTTGTATTACTGAGCTTTTCGAAGCTCACTCTATTACTCAACATTGCAGGTTAAAAGAATTATACCAGTACAACTATCAACTTTAATAAGGGAGTTTTTCCGGCGTTGCTTGCAGAGTATGGTACATGTGATTAGGGGGCATGTAATTGTATTTTGTTTTATATACGAGTTTAAAAATCTGTTTTATTTCTGCATACTGATAAATCGTTTTATAAGTTACATGTTTTAATAAGTTTTTTAAATTTTTCGATGTTTTTATAGTGGGTCGTTCCGGTGGCCCTAATGTGACACTCCATATCGGATCAGGTTACCTGCATCGGTCTGAGGGGTTACATTTAGTGGTATCAGAGCTATGGTTAGAGTTAAAATTTTTCAAGATAGTCCAACCGGTCGAATGTCAAAATATGTTTGATCAGTACATATCCCTAGACTTCAATTGTACCTCTCTAAGCCAGAATTCCAGGGCTGAGTCCCTATCTGTAATGAGTAAACTGAAGTTTCTATCCGTTAAGGCTTACTTGTACAAAAAGGAATATTTATAACATCTTTCTAAACGCTGTAAAGTACCTCACAAGCCATGTGAGAGTTAATTATCCAAGAAATGCTATCCGACTCCAGAAATGATATTGAGATATGCTGCTGCTCTATTAGCCTATTCACGTAACCAAGGTTGAATTGATTTCACAAGGATAAAGTTATTTTGATTATTTACTTGGATCGAGGGAGAATTCTGATGAGAATGAATACTCAGCTGGTTAATGATTAGTAGAGGGCACGTACTTTTATAAAAGCTACTTGAAGCTATGAAAAAAACTGATGAAAGATTCATTTATGCAATTATGTGACATGAATGAATTTCGAGGATGATATTCTTTTAAGGAGGGGAGAATTGTAACACCCCAATTTAGGGGCTAAAGATTTAAGAAATTATAAAGTGGTGGATTTAATTGGTATTTTTAAAGAAACGGTGGATTAAATTGTAAATTTTCAAAGTTAGCAAATATTTTTAAGAAGTGTAGGAAATTTAGTGACTAAACCCATGATTTAACCATTTTTATATGATGAATTATTAACTCCCCCGTGCGCAGGTTCAGCAGAAAAATATTTCCAGTTTTCCCTCTCCAACAACCCTTCTTTCAACTCCAATCTACTTGTCGTTCGACCTCCGATCGCCGAACCAAAACCACCATCGTATTCATTGTTCCGAAGAACAAACCCCCTCAACCCTCTCGCCATGAATCATATCCGTTCGTCGTTAATTTCAATCGAAAGTATCGTCGGTAATAACTCGATTTCAGCTGGTTTTTCGTCGATTCACGACGATCCAGTCATCTGTTTACGACTCCTCCCGCACCATCGTGTTCCTTGTATCTTTCCGAGTCCACCGGTGTTCTCCGTTTCCACGTCGTCGTTGGCGTGTGGAGGGGTGAGGCCGTCAAAGTTTTCGACGTTTCAGAATCGAGCACTCCGCCGATCAAAATTGTGAACCGAGCTTGGTAAGTGTCTCAAAATGCCTTAAAAAGAACTTTTAGGAATTTTTCCTGGAATTTTCCGATACCGTATCACTGTCCACACGCCGCACGCTCCACCCGCCGAGAGTAGGCATTGTCTGGGTGTTAATTTTGTAATTAATTTCTGTTTGGGTGCTATTTGTGTAAAATTCGGGTATTAGTTTCATAAATATTTGTAGAAGGTGGCTAATTTTGAAATTAATTTCTATTAGGGTAATATTTGTGTAAAATGGCCGATTGTTGACAATTGACCTGCGTTGACCATCGACCGACGTTGAACGCCATTGACCGGGCATTAAACGACCTTTGACTTTGACCGGATATACGTATCCTGACATTTTTCGACGTTCCGAGTCCGATTCAGCAGTCCGTTTTTTGAAATTCAGACCCGAAGGCCTCAAAATTGCCAGTCAAACACGTTGACTTTGGCTGAAAATTCAAAATTTTCGAAAAGTCATATTTTATCATCCGAATCCGAAGTCCGTTTTGCCAATTTGAACTCGGTAAATTGTTTCTCATTGATTTATCATCCGATTCGATCCGTTTTTCAGAATTAAGTTCCGTTTTTGATATAATTTCTGTTGATATGCATCTGAGGAATTATTGGAAGATGATTTCAAGATCGAGGGCGGTTAAATGGAATTTAATGGCTGATCAGTATGGCATAAAAATCGAGGTAATACTTTACTACATATTTATGCTTTATGGAACATGTGAATATTGGTATATGTATGAATAAGATAATGATGGTCTCATTTTTGTAGTTAATGAATTTCTACACTCGATTCGAACATAGTAAAAATTTGGCAACTGATTATGGTTCAGATGATTAATATAGGAGATTGAGAGATTGTTAGAATTAAATTACAAGTTTTATGATTAGTGATAAAGGAATCAACCATGGATTTGTAACTTATATTTTATATCAACAAAGGTTAAATATTAAAGGTAATGAGATGAGAAATTATGAGAATACTCTGGTTGGGTAAAATTACGAAAATACCCTTATATTGTAAGATGACAAGAATTGTCCCTGAAAGTTGGTTAACAACTCTGAAAAGACATATTGATCCGGTAAAAATTACTGATATGCATAAGAAATGTTAGTTTTGCTTAGGAAATGTGGATAACCGATTTTTAACCCCAAGAGGGTTTGAACAAGATGCTAGAAGTCTGTTAAGGAATCATTTCAAGATCAGAGAATGTTCGGGAAAGCAATTAACCATAGGATCTTTAAATTATAATTATTTTCGTTAAGAGCTAATATCGAAATTATCTGGTTAAGAAATTATGAAAATGCCCTTGAGAGGTAAAATATTCCGAGTTGACCCTGAATGAGAAAGTACTTTAAGGATTTGTACTTAACTCGATTAAGTACGAATTTGATTGTTAAGATCCTGACTTAGTGCAAAAAAATTCTTGATATTCCGTTGGTAAAAATCTTAGAAGGCACTTGACCCGAAAATATTCAAGTTACGAGTAAATACCTGAAGAACAATTTATCGGGGTGCTCTTTTATCATAATTGTTCGAAGGGACTGAAATAGATGATAAATTAGAATTAAATAATAAGACATGATGAAAGGAAATGATTGAAATACATCGAATCTGTAGAATGACCAGAATACCCCTATAATGGAAATGACCCAAGAATATCACCAAGCTCAGGAATGATTAGATATCTTCGAGCTCTGAAATGAATGGAATAAAACTGAACACCAAATTTACAAAAATACCCTTATGGCTTATACTAAGTAAATGCCTTGGATTAATTAAGGAATCCAAATAAGCATAGGTATTGGACTACCTTTAAAAGTTATGGAACATAGCTTAAGTCAGCCGATCAACCTTAATCATATGTAAGTACCTAAACGACATAGATATTACTTGAATGCGTGTTCGTCTACTCAAGTTTAGCTCAAAATTTTGGAAGTATTCACCTCAGCTCAACTCTAGATTGCACTCGGTACTAAGAATTGTATATTTGTTTGACAAATCAACCACGAAGACCAAACTGAACTAAACGGAAGTACAATATGTATCAGAAATTCAGAAACGTCCGGAATTACTCTGGAAAATTTCGAAGTAACTGGAATAGACTTGACTACTAAATGAACTAGGTAACCTCAAGGACTAAGGATTAAGTAAGAGATTAGAATAAGCCTGAAAACTTGGATGAACTTACGCGATGTATCATCCCTATGGATTATGATCAAGAAATCAAGTACATCGGCATTTCCTAATACAGTTGAAATATGGAAATGAAATAAAGACCATTATAATATATGTTCGTCTCCTTAAGATCTATTCAGTGATGACTCAGAAGATGATATATGGATAAGAATATTTGGTATTAAAGAGTAAATACCCTGGAAGGATATTGAATTGACAAGTTGAAAAGTATTACTTATTTGAGCTATTCATCTAGAGTTGTTCGATAATCCCGAGTAATCGACGTAGACTGTAAAGGTCCTGTACCTTTATTTGTTTCTTATCAGCTCAAGTCTCATTCTGAATAACTGATGATTTCATCAGTTATTGATCTCTTCCAATCGTGATTCTAAATTCCGATATTCTATCGACATACTGAAGATCCGTGTTTCTCTGCTTGATAAGATTATCCAGTACCTTTGAATAGTATATGTAAACTCTGGTGTGTTCTCTAATCACATGAATATTTTATCTGATTTCTGATATTAATTCTGTTATGATACCTGACATGGATTCTGATCTGATACTTGGCTTGAACTATGTTTTGATTTTTGATATATCCGTTTACAGACAGAACATGTTTTATTGGGGGTATAGTTGGAGGAAGAATACTTGCAGGTTCCTCGTCTTTGTGCTGAGAGCCTTATTGTTCGTGACGAGGTTGAATACTTGTAGGTTCCTTGGCTTTGTGCTTAGGGCCTTACTGTTCGTGACGGGGTTGTATGGGTATAGAGAACCTACACATTTTGTTCGTGACGGATGAGGAAATTACTATGGTTTTTGAATTTTTTTAAAAAATATGTTTAAAAAAAAATCTGTATCTTTTTAATGGTTTTGAGGAAACACACTAGATAACCTATTCTGATCTCTTGAACTCAGTCATCTGAAATATTTGTCTGAAATAAAAGCTCATTGTCTGTTACCACCTGAAATATCAATAGGATCTGCGCTCAGCATAAAAATCTGTAGATGTTCGGAACCAATAAGGAAAGATATGTTTATATGTATCTGCACGTTCTTCAGCATCATCTGGTAGTTTTGTATTACTGAGCTTTTCGAAGCTCACTCTATTACTCAACATTGCAGGTTAAAAGAATTATACCAGTACAGCTATCAACTTTAATAAGGGAGTTTTTCCTACGTTACTTGCAGAGTATGGTACATGTGATTAGGGGGCATCTAATTGTATTTGTTTATATACGAGTCTGAAAATCTGTTTTATTTCTGCATACTGATAAATCGTTTTATAAGTTACATGTTTTAATAAGTTTTTTTAAATTTTTTGTTTTTATATTGGGTCATTCCGGTGGCCCTAATGTGACACTCCATATCGGATCAGGTTACCTGCATCGATCCGGGGGGTTACATTTAGTGGTATCAGAGCTATGGTTAGAGTCAAAATTTTTCAAGATAGTCCGGCCGGTCGAATGTCAAAATATGTTTGATCAGTACATATCCCTAGACTTCAATTGTACCTCTCTAAGCCGGAATTCCAGGGCTGACTCCCTATCTGTAATGAGTAAACTTAAGTTTCTATCCGTTAAGGCTATACTTGTACAAAAAGGAATATTTATAACATCTTTCTAAACGTTGTAAAGTACCTCACAAGCTATGTGAGAGTTAATTATCCAAGAAATGCTATCCCGACTCCAGAAATGAAATTGAGATATGCTGCTGCTCTATGAGCCTATTCACGTAACTAATGTTGAATTGATTTCACAAGGATAAAGTTATTTTGATTATTTACTTGGACCGAGGGAGAATTTTGATGAGAATGTATAATCAGCTGGTTAATGATTAGTAGAGGGCACGTACTTTTGTAAAAGCTACTTGAAGCTATGAAAAAAACTGATGAAAGTTTCATTTATGCAATTATGTGACATGAATGAATTTCGAGGATGACATTCTTTTAAGGAGGGGAGAATTGTAACACCCCAATTTAGGGGCTAAAGATTTAAGAAATTATAAAGTGGTGGATTTAATTGGTATTTTTAAAGAAACGGTGGATTAAATTGTAAATTTTCAAAATTAGCAAATATTTTTAAGAAGTGCAGGAAATTTAGTGACTAAACCCATGATTTAACCATTTTTATATGATGAATTATTAACTCCCCCGTGCGCAGGTTCAGCAGAAAAATATTTCCAGTTTTCCCTCTCCAACAACCCTCCTTTCAACTCCAATCTACTTGTCGTTCGACCTCCGATCGCCGAACTGAAACCACCATCTTATTCGTTGTTGACCGAAGAACAAACCCCCTCAAACCTATCGCCATGAATCATATCCGTTCGTCGTTAATTTCAGTCGAAAGTATCATCGGTAATAACTCGATTTCAGTTGGTTTTTCGTCGATTCACGACGATCCAGTCATCTGTTTACGACTCCTCCCGCACTATCGTGTTCCTTGTATCATTCCGAGTCCACAAGTGTTCTCCGTTTCTACGTCGTCGTCGGCATGTGGAGGGGTGAGGCCGTCAAAGTTTCTGACGTTTCATAATCGAGCACTCCACCGATCAAAATTGTGAACCGAGCTTGGTAAGTGTCTCAAAATGCCTTAAAAAGAACTTTTAGGAATTTTTCCTGGAATTTTACGATACCGTATCACTGTCCACGCGCTGCACGCTCCACCCGCCGAGAGTAGGCATTGTCTGGGTGTTAATTTTTTAATTAATTTCTGTTTGGGTACTATTTGTGTAAAATTCAGGTGTTAGTTTCGTAAATATTTGTAGAATGTGGCTAATTTTGAAATTAATTTCTATTAGGGTGATATTTGTGTAAAATGGCCGATTGTTGACAATTGACCTGCGTTGACCATTGACCGGCGTTGAACGGCGTTGACCGGGCATTAAACGACCTTTGACTTTGACCAGATATACGTATCCTGACATTTTTCGACGTTTCGAGTTCGATTCAGCAGTCCGTTTTTTGAATTTCAGACCCGAAGGCCTCAAAATTGCCAGTCAAACACGTTTACTTTGACTTTGGCTGAAAATTCAAAATTTTCGAAAAGTCATATTTTATCATCCGAATCCGAAGTCTGTTTTGCCAAAATTGAACTCGGTAAATTGTTTCTCATTGATTTATCATCTGATTCGATCCATTTTTCAGAATTAAGTTCCGTTTTTGATATAATTTCTGTTGATATGCATCTGAGGAATTATTGGAAGATGATTTCAAGATCGAGGGCGGTTGAATGGAATTTAATGGTTGATCCGTATGGCATAAAAATCGAGGTAATACTTTACTACATATTTATGCTTTATGGAACATGTGAATATTGGTATATGTATGAATAAGATAATGATGGTCTCATTTTTGTAGTTAATGAATTTCTACACTCGATTCGAACACAGTAAAAATTTGGCAACTGATTATGGTTCAGATGATTAATATAGGAGATTGAGAGATTGTTAGAATTAAATTACAAGTTTTATGATTAGTGATAAAGGAATCAACCATGGATTTGTAACTTATATTTTATATCAACAAAGGTTAAATATTAAAGGTACTCGGATGACAAATTATGAGAATACTCTGGTTGGATAAAATTACGAAAATACCCTTATATTGTAAGATGACAAGAATTGTCCCTGAACGTTGGTTAACAACTCTGAAAAGACATATTGATCCGGTAAAAATTACTGATGCAGATAAGAAATGTTAGTTTTGCTTAGGAAATGTGGATAACCGGTTTTTAACCCCAAGAGGGTTTGAACAAGATGCTAGAAGTCTGTTAAGGAATCATTTCAAGATCAGAGAATATTCGGGAAAGCAATTAACCATAGGATCTTTAAATTATAATTATTTTCGTTAAGAGCTAATATCGAAATTATCTGGTTAAGAAATTATGAAAATGCCCTTGAGAGGTAAAATATTCCGAGTTGACCCTGAATGAGAAAGTACTTTAAAGATTTGTACTTAACTCGATTAAGAAAAAATTTGATTGATAAGATCCTGACTTAGTGCAGAAAAATTCTTGATATTCCGTTGCTAAAAATCTGAGAAGGCACTTGACCCAAAAATATCTGACTTACGAGTAAATATCTGAAGAACAATTTATCGGGGTGCTCTTTTATCAGAATTGTTCGAAGGGAATGAAATAGATGATAAATTGGAATTAAATAATAAGACATGATGAAAGGAAATGATTGAAATACATCAAATCTGTAGAATGACCAGAAGATCCCTGTAATGGAAATGACCCAAGAATATCACCAAGCTCAGGAATGATTGGATATCTTCGAGCTCTGAAATGAATGAATAAACCTGAACACCAATATTACCAAAATACCCTTATGGCCTACTAAGTAAATGCCTTGGATTAATTAAGGAATCCAAATAAGCATAGGTATTGGACTACCTTTAAAAGTTATGGAACACAACTTAAGTGAGTCGATCAACCTTAATCATATGTCAGAACCTGAACGGCATAGATATTACTTGAATGCGTGTTCGTCTACTCAAGTTTAGCTCAAAGATAATTTTGGAAGTATTCACCTCAGCTCAACTCTATATTGCATTCGGTATTAAGAATTGGATATTTGTTCGACAAATCAACCACGAAGACGAAACTGAACTAAACGGAAGTACAATATGTATCCAAAATTTCAGAAATGTCCGGAATTACTCTGGAAAATTATGAAGTAACTGGAATAGACTTGACTTCTAAATGAACTAGGTAACCTCAAGGACCGAGGATTAAGTAAGAGATTGGAATAAGCCTGAAAACTCGGATGAACTTACGTGATGTATCATCCCTATGGATTATGATCCACAAATCAAGTACGTCTGCATTTCTTGATACAATTGAAATAGGGAAATGAAATAAAGACCATTAGAATATATGTTCGTCTCCTTAAGATCTGTTCAGTGATGACTCAGAAGATGATCTTTGGATAAGAATATTTGGTATTAAATAGTAAATACCCTGGAAGGATATTGAATTGACAAGTTGACAATTATTAGTTATGAGAGCTATTCATCTGGAGTTGTTCGATAATCCGAGTAATCGATGTACATTGTAAAGGTCACGTACCTTTATTTCTTCCTTATCAGCTCAAGTCTCATTCTGAATAACTGATGATTCCATCAGTTATTGAACTCTTCCAATCGTGATTCTAAATTCCGATATTCTATCGACATACTAAAATTTGTGTTTTTCAGCTTGATAAGATTATCCAGTACCTCTGAATAATATCTGTAAACTCTGGTGTGTTCCCTAATCACATGAATATTTTATCTGATTTCTTATTTGAATTTTGTTATGATACCTGACATGGATTCTGATTTAATACTTGACCTGACCTGAACTATGTTTTAATTTTTGATATATCCCTTTACGGACGGAACTTGTTTTATTAGGGGCGTAGTTGCAGGAAGAATACTTGCAGGTTCCTCGGCTTTGTGCTGAGAGCCTTACTGTTTGTGACGGGGTTGAATACTTGCAAGTTCCTTGGCTTTGTGCTCAGGGCCTTACTGTTCGTGATGGGTTGTATGGTTATTGAGAACCTACACGTTTTGTTCGTGACGGATGAGGAAATTACTATGGTTTTTTAATTTTTTAAAAATATGTTTTAAAAAAATCTGTATCTTTTCACTGGTTTTGAGGGAACACACTAGATAATCCATTTTGATATCCTCAACTCAGTCATCCGAAATATTTCTCTGAAATAAAAGCTCATTGTCCGTTACTACCTGAAATATCAATAGGATCTCCGCTCAGCATAAAAATATGTAGATGTTCGGAACCAATAAGAAAAGATATGTTTATCTATATCTGAACGTTCTTCAGCATCATCTGGTAGTTTTGTATTACTGAGCTTTCCGAAGCTCACTCTATTACTCAACATTGCAGGTTAAAAGAATTGTACCAGTGCAGCTATCAACTTCTGTTTGGGATTTTTTTCCGGCGTTGCTCGCAGAGTATGTATATGTGATTAGGGGGCAAGTAATTGTATTTTGTTTTATATACGAGACTGAAAATCTGTTTTATTTCTACATACAGATAAATCATTTTATAAGTTACATGTTTTAATAAGTTTTTTTTTAAAACTTTTCACTATTTTTATAGTGGGTCGCTTCGATAGCCCTAATGTGACACTCCAGATAGGATCAGGTTACCCGCATCGGTCTGGGGGTTACATTTTGTGATATCAGAGCTATGGTTTGAGTTAAAATTTTTCAATATAGACCGCCCGGTCGAATGTTAAAATATGTCTTATCTGTACATACCCCTAGACTTCAATCGTACCTCTCTGAACCGGAATTCCAGGGCTGAGTCCCTATCTGTAACGAGTAAACTGAAGTTTCTATCCGTTAAGGCTATACTTGTACAAAAATAAAAATCAGTAACATCTTTCTAAACGCTGTAAATTACCTCACGAGCCATGTGAGAGTTAATTATCCGAGAAATGCCGACCCGACTCCAGAAATGAAATTAGGATATACTGCTGTTCTATGAGCCTATTCACGTAACCAAGGCTGAATTGATTTCACAAGGATAAAGTTATTTTGATTATTTACTTGGACTGAGGGAGAATTATGATGAGAATGTATACTCAACTGGTTAAGGATTAGTAAAGGACACGTACTTTTGTAAAAGCTACTTGAAGCTATGAAAAAACTTATGGAAGTTTTAT
The DNA here is from genome assembly GCF_006381635.1 of Hibiscus syriacus. Classification (NCBI taxonomy): domain Eukaryota; kingdom Viridiplantae; phylum Streptophyta; class Magnoliopsida; order Malvales; family Malvaceae; genus Hibiscus; species Hibiscus syriacus. The sequence goes on along the minus strand of NW_024062743.1, from coordinate 4,991,090 downwards.
TTATGCAATTATGTGACATGAATGAATTTTGAGGACAAATTCTTTTAAGGAGGGGAGAAATTTAACACCCTAATTTAGGGGCTAAAGATTTAAGAAATTATAAAGTGGTGGATTTAATTGGTATTTTGAAAGAAACGGTGGATTAAATTGTAAAATTTCAAAGTTAGCAGACTGTTTTAAGAAGTGAAGGAAATTTTGTGACTAAACCCATGATTTAACCATTTTTTATATGATGAATTATAAACTCCCCCGTTTGCAGGTTTAGCAGAAAAATATTTCTAGTTTTCCCTCTCCAACAACCCTCCTTTCAACTCCAATCTACTTGCCGTCTGTCCTCCGATCGACGAACCAAAACCACCATCGTGTTTGTTGTTGACCGAAGAACAAACCCCCTCAAACCTCTCGTCGTGAATCATCTCCATTCGTTGTTAATTTCAGTCGGAAATATCGTTGATAATAAATCGATTTCAGTTGGTTTTTCGTCGATTCACGACGATCCGGTCATCTGTTTACGACTCCTCCCGCACCATCGTGTTCCTTGCATTATTCCAAGTCCACCGATGTTCTCCGTTTCTCCGTCGTCACCGGTGCGTGGAGGGGTGAGGCCGTCAAGGTTTCTGACGTTTCAAAATTGAGCTCTCTGCCGTTCAAAATTGTGAACCGAGCTTGGTAAGTGTCTCAAAATGCTGGGTGTTAATTTTCTGACATAGTATCACTGTTCACACGCTGCACGCTCCACCCACCGAGAGTGGGCATTGTCTGGGTGTTAATTTTGTAATTAATTTCTGTTTGGGTGCTATTTGTGTAAAATTAGATTGTTAGTTTCGTAAATATTTATAGAAGGTGGCTAATTTTGTAATTAATTTTTGTTAGGGTGATATTTGTTTAAAATGGTTTATAGTTGACCATTGACCTACGTTGACCGTTGCCGGCGTTAAACGGCATTTACCACTGCTGACCACAACTTTGACCGGCGTTGACCGATCATTAAACGACCTTTGACTTTGACCAGATATACCTATCATGACATTTTTCAACGTTCCGAGTCCGATTCTGCAATCAGTTTTTCGAAATTCAGAAACGAAGGTCTCAAATTGCCAGTCAAACCCATTGACTTTGACTGAAAATTCAAAATTTTTAAAAAGTCATATTTTATGTTTTCGACATTCTGAATCCGAATCCGAAGTCTGTTTCGCCAAATTCGAACTTGGTAAACTATTTCTCACTAATTTATCATCCGATTTGATCCATTTTTCAGAATTAAGCTCCGTTTTTATGTAATTTCTGTTGATATGCATCTGAGGAATTATTGGAAGATGATTTCAAGATCGAGGGTGGTTGAATGTAATTTAATGGTCGATAAGTATGGCACAAAAATCTAGGTAATACTTTACTACCTATTTATTCTTTATGGAACATGTGAATATTGATATATGCATGAATAAGATAATGTTGGTCTCATATTTCTAGTCAATGAATTTCTACACTCGATCTAAACACAGTAGAAATTTGGCAACTAATTATGGTTCAGATGATTAATACAGGAGATTGAGAGATTGTTAGAATTAAATTACAAGTTTTATGATTAGTGATAAAGGAATCAACCCTGGATTTGTAACTTATATTTTATATCAACAAAGGTTAAATATTAAAGGTACTCGGATGACAACTTATGAGAATACTCTGGTTGGGTAAAATTATGAAAATACCCTTATATTGTAAGATTACAAGAATTGTCTCTGAAAGTTGGTTAACAACTCTGAAAAGACATATTGATCCGGTAAAAATTACTGACGTGTATAAGAAATGTTAGTTTCGCTTAGGAAATGTGGATAACCGATTTTTAACCCCAAGAGGGTTTGAACAAGATGCTAGAAGTCTGTTAAGGAATCATTTCAAGATCAGAGAATATTAGGGAAAGCAATTAACCATAGGATCTTTAAATTATAATTATTTTCGTTAAGAGCTAATATCGAAATTATCTGGTTAAGAAATTAAGAAAATGCCCTTGAGAGGTAAGATATTTCGAGTTGACCCTGAATGAGAAAGTACTTTAAGGATTTGTACTTAACTCGATTAAGTACGAATTTGATTATTAAGATCCTGACTTAGTGCAGAAAAATTATTGATATTCCGTTGGTAAAAATCTGAGAAGGCACTTGACCCGAAAATATCCGAGTTACGAGTAAATACCTGAAGAACAATTTATCATGGTGCTCTTTTATCAGAATTGTTCGAAGGGACTAAAATAGATGATAAATTAGAATTAAATAATATGACATGATGAAAGGAAATGATTGAAATACATCGAATCTGTAGAATGACCAGAATACCCCTGTAATGGAAATGACCCAAGAATATCACCAAGCTCAGGAATGATTGGATATCTTCTAGCTCTGAAATGAATGGAATAAAACTGAACACCAAAATTATCAAAATTCCCTTATGGCCTATACTAAGTAAATGCCCTGGATTAATTAAGGAATCCAAATAAGCATAGGTATTGGACTACTCAAGTGAGATGATCAACCTTAATGATATGTCAGTACCAGAACGACATAGATATTACTTGAATGTGTGTTCGTCTACTCAAGTTTAGCTCAATGATATTTTTGGAAGTATTCAGCTCAGCTCAATTCTTGATTGCATTCGGTACTAAGAATTGGATATTTATTCGACAAATCAACCACGAAGACCAAACTAAACTAAAGGGAAGTACAATATGAATCTGAAAATCATAAACGTCCAGAATTACTCTGGAAAATTTTGAAGTAATTGGAATAGACTTGACTTCTAAATGAACTAGGTAACCTCAAGGACTGAGGATTAAGTAAGAGATTGGAATAAGCCTGAAAACTCCGATGAACTTACGTGATGTATCATCCCTATGGATTATGATCCACAAATCAAGAACTTCGACATTTCCTGATATAGTTGAAATATGGAAATGAAATAAAGACCATTAGAATATTTGTTCGTCTCTTTAAGATCTGTTTAGTGATGACTCAGAAGATGATCTATGGATAAGAATATTTGGTTTTAAAGAGTAAATACCCTGGAATGTTTTTGAATTGACAAGTATTAGTTTTGGGAGCTATTCATCTAGAGTTGTTTGATAATCTGAGTAATTGACGTAGATTGTAAAGGTCTTATACCTTTATTTCTTCCTTATCAGCTCAAGTCTCATTTTGAATAACTGATGATTCCATCAGTTATTGATCTCTTCCAATCGTGATTCTAAATTCCGATATTCTATCGACATACTGAAGATCCGTGTTTCTATGGTTTATAACATTATCCAGTACCTCTGAATAATATCTGTAAACTCTGGTGTGTTCCCTAATCACATGAATATTTTATCTGATTTATGATATTAATTCTGTTATGATACCTAACATGGATTCTGATCTGATACTTGACTTGAACTATGTTTTGATTTTTGATATATCCGTTTACGGACGGAACATGTTTTATTGGGGGTATAGTTGGAGGAAGAATACTTGCAGGTTCCTCGGCTTTGTGCTGAGAGCCTTACTGTTCGTGACGAGGTTGAATACTTGTAGGTTCCTTGGCTTTGTGCTTAGGGCCTTACTGTTCGTGACGGGGTTGTATGGGTATGGGGAACCTACACTACATAACCTATTATAATCTCTTGAACTTAGTCATCCGAAATATTTGTCTGAAATAAAAGCTCATTGTCCGTTACCACCTGAAATATCAATAGGATCTGCGCTCAGCATAAAAATCTGTAGATGTTCGGAACCAATAAGGAAAGATATGTTTATCTGTATCTGCACGTTTTTCAGCATCATCTGGTAGTTTTGTATTACTGAGCTTTTCGAAGCTCACTCTATTACTCAACATTACAGGTTAAAAGAATTATACCAGTGCAGCTATCAACTTTAGTAAGGGAGTTTTTCCTACGTTGCTTGTAGAGTATGGTACATGTGATTAGGCGGAATGTAATTGTATTTTGTCTTATATGCGAGTCTGAAAATCTGTTTTATTTATGCATACTGATAAATCGTTTTATAAGTTACATGTTTTATTAAGTTTTTAAAATTTTCCGCTGTTTTTATCGTGAGTCGCTCCGGTGGCCCTAATGTGACACTCCAGATCGGTTCAGGTTACCTGCATCGGTTTGGGGGGTTACATTTAGTGGTATCAGAGTTATGGTTTGAGTCAAAATTTTTCAAGATAGAGCGGTCGGTCGAATGTTAAAATATGTCTGATTAGTACATGCCCCTAGACTTCAATCGTACCTCTCTGAGCCAGAATTCCAGGACTGAGTCCCTATCTGTAACGAGTAAACTGAAGTTTCTATCCGTTAAGGCTATACTTGTACAAAAAGAAATATCAGTAACATCTTTCTAAACATTGTAAAGTACCTCACGAGCCATGTGAGAGTTAATTATCCCAGAAATGCTATCCCGACTCCAGAAATAAAATTGAGATATGCTGCTACTCTATGAGCCTATTCACGTAACCAAGGCTGAATTGATTTCACAAGGATAAAGTTATTTTGATTAATTACTTGGACTGAGGGAGAATTCTGATGACAATTTATACTCAGCTGGTTAAGGATTAGTAGAGGACACGTACTTTTGTAAAAGCTACTTGAAGCTATGAAAAAAAAATAATGGAAGTTTCATTTATGCAATTATGTGACATGAATGAATTTCGAGGAAGAAATTCTTTTAAGGAGGAGAGAATTGTAACACTCCAATTTAAGGGCTAAAGATTTAAGAAATTATAAAGTGGTGGATTTAATTGGTATTTTGAAAGAAATGGTGGATTAAATTGTAAAATTTCAAAGTTAGCAGACTATTTTAAGAAGTGCAGGAAATTTAGTGACTAAACCCATGATTTAACCATTTCAACTCCAATTTAAGGGCTAAAGATTTAGTGACTCCAGTTTTCCCTCTCCAACAACCCTCATTTCAACTCCAATCTACTTGTCGTCCGTCCTCCGATCGACGAACCGAAACCACCATCGTGTTCGTTGTTAACCGAAGAACAAACCCCTCAAACCTCTCGTCGTGAATCATCTCCATTCGTCGTTAATTTCAGTCGGAAGTATCATCAGTAATAACTCGATTTCAGTTGGTTTTTCATCGATTCACGACGATCCAGTCATCTATTTACGACTCCTCCCGCACCATCGTGTTTCTTGCATCGTTCTGAGCCCACCGGTGTTCTCCGTTTCTCCGTCGTCGCCGGCGCGTGGAGGGGTGAGGCCGTTAAAGTTTTTGACGTTTTAGAATCGAGCTCTCCGCCAATCAAAATTGTGAACCGAGCTTGGTAAGTGTCTCAAAATTCCTTAAAATAACTTTTAGGAATTTTTCCTGGAATTTTCCGACATCGTATCACTGTTCACACGCCGTACGTTCCACCCGCCGAGAGTGGGCATTGTCTGGGTGTTAATTTTGTAATTAATTTCTGTTTGGGTGCTATTTGTGTAAAATTTGGGTGTTAGTTTCGTAAATATTTACAAAAGATGGCTAATTTTGTAATTAATTTCTGTTAGGGTGATATTTGTGTAAAATGGTTGATTGTTGACCATTGACATGCGTTGACCATTGACCGGCGTTGAATGACATTGACCGAGAATTAAACGACCTTTGACTTTGATCGGAAATACGTTTCCTGACATTATTCGACGTTCCGAGTCCGATTTTTGAAATTCGGACTCGAAGGCCTAAATATTGCCAGTCAAACACGTTGACATTGACTTTGGCTGAAAATTCAAAATTTTTGACAAGTCATATTTTATCTTTCGAATCCGAAGTTCTTTTCGCCAAATTCGAACTCGGTAAATTGTGTCTCACTGAATTATCATCCGATTAGATCCGTTTTTCAAAATTAAGCTTTGTTTTTTTATGTAATTTCTGTTGATATGCATCTGAGGAATTATTGGAAGATGATTTCAAGATCGAGGGCGGTTGAATGGAATTTAATGGTCGATCAGTATGGCACAAAAATCGAGGTAATATTTTACTACATATTTATGCTTTATGGAACATGTGAATATTGGTATATGCATGAATAAAATATAATTAGTCTCATTTTTGTAGTTAATGAATTTCTACACTCGATTCGAACACAGTAAAAATTTGGCAACTGATTATGGTTCAGATGATTAATATAGGAGATTGAGAGATTGTTAGAATTAAATTACAAGTTTTATGATTAGTGATAAAGGAATCAACCCTGGATTTGTAACTTATATTTTATATCAATAAAGGTTAGATATTAAAGGTACTCAGATGAGAAATTATGAGAATACTCTGGTTGGGTAAAATTACAAAAATACCCTTATATTGTAAGATGACAAGAATTTTCCCTGGAAGTTGGTTAATAACTCTGAAAAGACATATTGATACGGTAAAAATTACTGATGTGCATAAAAAATGTTAGTTTTGCTTAGGAAATGTGAATAATCGGTTTTTAACCCTAAGAGGGTTTGAACAAGATGCTAGAAGTCTGTTAAGAAATCATTTCAAGATCAGAATGTTCGAGAAAGCAATTAACCATAGGATCTTTAAAGTATAATTATTTTCGTTAAGAGCTAATATCGAAATCATCTGGTTAAGAAATTACGAAAATGCCCTTGAGAGGTAAAATAGTCTGAGTTGACCCTGAATGAGAAAGTACTTTAAAGATTTGTACTTAACTCGATTAAGTACGAATTTGATTGTTAAGATCCTGACTTAGTGCAGAAAAATTCTTGATATTCCGTTGGTAAAAATATGAGAAGGCACTTGACCCGAAAATATTCGAGTTACGAGTAAATACCTGAAGAACAATTTATCGGGGTGCTCTTTTATCAGAATTGTTCGAAGGGACTAAAATAAATGATAAATTGGAATTAAATAATAAGACATGATGAAAGGAAATAATTGAAATACATCAGATCTATAGAATGATCAGAATACCCCTGTAATGGAAATGGCCCAAGAATATCACCAAGCTCAGGAATGATTGGATATCTTCGAGCTCTGAAATGAATGATATAAAATTGAACACCAAAATTATCAAAATACCCTTATGGCCTATACTAAGTAAATGTCTTGGATTAATTAAGGAATCCAAATAAGAAAAGGTATTGGACTACCTATAAAAGTTATGGAATATAGCTTAAGTGAGCCGATCAACCTTAATCATATGTCAGTACCTGAACTATATAGATATTATTTAAATGTGTGTTCGTCTACTCAAGTTTAGATCAATGATAATTTTAGAAGTATTTACCTCAACTCAACTCTAGATTGCATTCGGTACTAAGAATTGGGTATTTGTTCGACAAATCAACCACGAAGACCAAACTGAACTAAACAGAAGAACAATATGTATCCGAAATTCAGAAACGTCCGAAATTACTCTGGAAAATTCTGAAGTAAGAGATTGGAATAAGTCTGAAAACTCGGATGAACTTACGTGATGTATCATCCCTATGGATTATGATCCACAAATCAAGTACGTCGACATTTCCTGATACAGTTAAAATATGGAAATGAAATAAAGACCATTAGAATATATGTTCATCTCCTTAAGATCTGTTCAATGATTACTCAGAAGATGATCTATGGATAAGAATATTTGGTATTAAAGAGTAAATAATTTGGAAGGATATTGAATTGACAAGTTGATAAGTATTAGTTATGGGAGCTATTCATCTAGAGTTGTTCGATAATCCGAGTAATTGAAGTAGATTGTAAAGGTCATGTACCTTTATTTCTTCCTTATCAGCTCAAGTCTCATTTTGAATAACTGATGATTCCATCAGTTATTGATCTCTTCCAATCGTGATTCTAAATTCTGATATTCTATCGACATACTGAAGATCTGTGTTTCTCTACTTGATTAGATTATCCAGTACCTCTGAATAATATCTGTAAACTCTGGTGTGTTCCCTAATCACATGAATATTTTATCTGATTTCTTATTTGAATTCTGTTATGATACCTGACATGGATTCTAATATGATACTTGACTTGACCTAGGTTTTGATTTTTAATATATCCGTTTACGGACGGAACATGTTTTATTGGGGGTATAGTTGGAGGAAGAATACTTGCAGTTTCCTCAGCTTTGTGCTGAGAGCCTTACTGTTCGTGACGGGGTTGAATACTTGCAGGTTCCTTGGCTTTGTGCTCAGGGCCTTACTGTTCGTGACGGGTTGTATGCTAACCTACACATTTTGCTCATGACGGATGAGGAAATTACTATGGTTTTTGAATTTTTAAAAAAATATGTTTTAAAATAATCTGTATCTTTTCACTGGTTTTGAGGGAACACACTAGATAACCTATTATGATCTCTTGAACTCAGTCATCCAAAATATTTCTCTGAAATAAAAGCTCATTGTCCGTTACTACCTGAAATATCAATAGTATCTCCGCTCAGCATAAAAATCTGTAAATGTTCAGAACCAATAAGGAAAGATATGTTTATCTGTATCTGAACGTTCTTCAGCATCATCTGGTAGTTTTGTATTACTGAGCTTTCCGAAGCTCACTCTATTACTCAACATTGCAGGTTAAAAGAATTGTACCAGTGTAGCTATCAACTTCTGTAAGGGATGTTTTCCGGCGTTGCTTGCAGAGTATGGTACATGTGATTAGGGGGCATCTAATTGTATTTTGTTTTATATACGAGACTGAAAATCTGTTTGATTTTTGCATACTGATAAATCATTTTATAAGTTACATGTTTTAATAAGTTTTATTTTTAAATTTTCCGCTGTTTTTATAATGGGTCGCTCCGGTAGCCCTAATGTGACACTCCAGATTGGATCAGGTTACCCGCACCGGTCTGGGGGGGGTTACATTTAGTGATATCAAAGCTATGGTTTGAGTCAAAATTTTTCAAGATAGATCAGTCGGTGGAATGGTAAAATATGTCTGATCAGTACATACCCCTAAACTTCAATCGTACCTCTATGAGCCGGAATTCCAGGGCTGAGTCCCTATCTGTAACGAGTAAACTGAAGTTTATATCTGTTAAGGATATACTTGTACAAAAAGAAAAATCAGTAACATCTTTCTAAACGCTGTAAATTACCTCACGAGCCATGTGAGAGTTAATTATCCCAGAAATGCTATCCAGACTCCAGAAATGAAATTGAGATATGCTGCTGCTCTATGAGCCTATTCACGTAACCAAGGCTGAATTGATTTCACAAGGATAAAGTTATTTTGATTATTTACTTGGACTGAGGGAGAATTCTGATGACAATTTATACTCAGCTAGTTAAGGATTAGTAGAGGACACGTACTTTTGTAAAAGGTACTTGAAGCTATGAAAAAAAACTAATGGAAGTTTCATTTATGCAATTATGTGACATGAATGAATTTCGAGGAAGAAATTCTTTTAAGGAGAGGAGAATTGTAACACCCCAATTTAGGGGCTAAAGATTTATAAAATTATAAAGTGGTGGATTTAATTGGTATTTTGAAAGAAACAATGGATTAAATTGTAAAATTTCAAAGTTAGCAGACCATTTTAAGAATTACAGGAAATTTAGTGACTAAACCCATGATTTAACCATTTTTTATATGATAAATTATAAACTCCCCCATGTGCAGGTTCAGCATAAAAAATTTTCCAGTTTTCCCTCTCCAACAACCCTACTTTCAACTCCAATCTACTTACCGTCCGACCTTCGATCGACAAACCGAAACCACCATCGTGTTTGTTGTTGACCGAAGAACAAACCCCTTCAAACCTCTTGTCTTGAATCATCTATGTTCGTCGTTAATTTCAGTCAGAAGTATCGTCGGTAATAACTCAATTTCAGTTGGTTTTTCGTCGATTCACGACGATCCGGTCATCTGTTTACGACTCCTCCTGCACCATCATGTTCCTTGCATCGTTCTGAGCCCACCGGTGTTCTCCGTTTCTCCGTCGTCGCCGGCGCGTGGATGGGTGAGGCCGTCAAAGTTTCCAACGTTTAAGAATCGAGCTCTCCGCCAATCAAAATTGTGAACCGAGCTTGGTAAGTGTATCAAAATGCCTTAAAATAATTTTTAGGAATTTTTCCTGGAATTTTCTGACACAGTATCACTGTTCACACGCCGCACGCTCCACCCGCCGAGAGTGGCCATTGTCTGGGTGTTAATTTTGTAATTAATTTCTGTTTGGGTGCTATTTGTATAAAATTCGGTTGTTAGTTTCGTAAATATTTATACAAGGTGGCTAATTTTGTAATTAATTTATGCTAGGGTGATATTTGTGTAAATTGGTCGATTGTTTACCATTGACCTACGTTGACCGTTGACCGGCGCTGAACGGCGTTGACCACAGCTGACAAAAACTTTGACCGGCGTTGACCGGGCATTAAACGACCATTAACTTGACCGGATATACCTATCCTGACGTTTTTCGACGGTTCGAGTCCGATTTCGTAGTCTGTTTTTCAAAATTCAGACCCGAAGGCCTCAAAATTGCCAGTCAAACCCGTTGACTTTGATTGAAAATTCAAAATTTTTGAAAAGTCATATTTTATGTTTTCGACGTCCTAAATCTGAAGTTCGTTTCGCCAAATTCGAACTCGGTAAATTGTTTCTCATTGATTTATCATCCGATTCGATCCGTTTTTCAGAATTAAGCTCTGTTTTTTACGTAATTTCTATTGATATGCATCTGAGGAATTATTGGAAGATGATTTCAAGATCGAGGGAGGTTGAATGGAATTTAATGGTCGATTAGTATGACATAAAAATCGAGGTAATACTTTACTGCCTATTTATGCTCTATGGAACATGTGAATATTGATATATGCATTAATAAGATAATGTTGGTCTCATTTTTGTAGTTAATGAATTTCTACACTCGATCCGAACACAGTAGAAATTTGACAACTGATTATGGTTCAGATGATTAATATAGGAGATTGAGAGATTGTTAGAATTAAATTACAAGTTTTATGATTAGTGATAAAGGAATCATCCCTGGATTTGTAACTTATATTTTATATCAAAAAAGGTTAAATATTAAAGGTACTCGGATGAGAATTTATGAGAATACTCTGGTTGGGTAAAATTACGAAAATACCCTTATATTGTAAGATGACAAGAATTGTCCCTGGAAGTTGGTTAATAACTCTAAAAATACATATTGATCCGGTAAAAATTACTGATGTGCATGCATAATAAATGTTAGTTTTTCTTAGGAAATGTTGATAACCGGTTTTTAACCCCAAGAGGGTTTGATCGATATGCTAGAAATCTGTTAAGGAATCATTTCAAGATTAGAGAATGTTCGGGAAAACAATTAACCATAGTATCTTTAAATTATAATTATTTTAGTTAAGAGCTAATATCAAAATTACCTGGTTAAGAAATTACAAAAATACCCTTGAGAGGTAAAATAGTCCGAGTTGACCCTGAATGAGAAAGTACTTTAAGGATTTTTACTTAACTCGATTAAGTATGAATTTGATTGTTAAGATCCTGGCTTGGTGTAGAAAAATTCTTGATATTCCGTTGGTAAAAATCTGAGAATGCAGTTGACCCTAAAATATCCGAGTTACGAGTAAATACCTGAAGAACAATTTATCGGGGTGCTCTTTTATCAGAATTGTTCGAAGGGACTAAACTAGATGATAAATTTGAATTAAATAATAAGACAGGATGAAAGGAAATGATTAAAATACATCAGATCTGTAGAATGACTAGAATACCCCTGTAATGAAAATGACCCAAGAATATCACCAAGCTTAGGAATGATTGGATATCTTCGAACTCTAAAATGAATGGAATAAAATTGAACACAAAATTACCAAAATACCCTTATAACCTATACTAAGTAAATGCCTTGGATTAATTAAGGAATCCAAATAAGCATATGTATTGGACTACCTTTAAAAGTTATGGAACACAGCTTAAGTAAGCCGATCAACCTTAATCATATATCAGTACCTGAACGGCATAGATATTACTTGAATGCGTGTTCGTCTACTCAAGTTTAGCTCAACGATAATTTTGGAAGTGTTCAGCTCAGCTCAACTCTAGATTACATTCGGTACTAAGAATTGGATATTTGTTTGACAAATCAACCATGAAGACCAAATTGAACTGAACGAAAGTACAATATGTATCCAAAATTCAGAAACGTCTGAAATTACTCTGGAAAATTTCGAAGTAACTAGAATAGACTTGACTGCTAAATGAACTAGGTAACCTTAAGGACCGAGGATTGAGTAAGAGATTGGAATAAGCCTGAAAACTTGGATGAACTTATGTGATGTATCATCCCTAGGGATTATGATCCACAAATCAAGAACATCAGCATTTCCTGATAGAGTTGAAATATGAAAATGAAATAAAGACCATTAGAATATTTGTTCATCTCCTTAAGATCTGTTCAGTGATGACTCAGAAGATGATTTATGGATAAGAATATTTGGTTTTTAAGAGTAAATACCCTGTAAGGTTATTGAATTGACAAGTATTAGTTATGGGAGCTATTCATCTAGAGTTGTTCGATATATCCATTTACGGACGGAACATGTTTTATTGGGGGTATAGTTGGAGGAAGAATACTTGCAGGTTCCTCGGCTTTGTGCTGAGAGCCTTACTGTTCGTGACAGGGTTGAATACTTACAAGTTCCTTGGCTTTGTGCTCAAGGCCTTACTGTTCGTGACGATGGGTTATATGATTATGGAGAACCTACACATTTTGTTCGTGACGGATGAGGAAATTACTATGGTTTTTGAATTTTAAAAAAATATGTTTTAAAAAAATATGTATCTTTTCACTGGTTTTGAGGGAACACACTAGATAACCTATTCTGATCTCCTGAACTCAAACATCCAAAATATTTCTCTGAAATAAAAGCTCATTGTCTGTTACCACCTGAAATATCAATAGGATCTGCCCTCAGCATAAAAATCTGTAGATGTTCGAAACCAATAAGGAAAGATATGTTTATCTATATCTGAACGTTCTTCAGTATCATCTAGTAGTTTTGTATTACTGATCTTTTCGAAGCTCACTCTATTACTCAACATTGCAGGTTAAAAGAATTGTACCAGTGCAGCTATCAACTTCTGTAAGGGAGTTTTTCTGGCGTTGCTTGTAGAGAATGGTACATATGATTAAGGGGCATCTAATTGTATTTTGTTTTATATACGTGTCTGAAAATCTGTTTTATTTCTGCATACTGATAAATCATTTTATAAGTTACATGTTTTAATAAGTTTTTTTTAATTTTCCGTTGTTTTTATAGTGGGTCGCTCCGGTGGCCCTAATTTGACACTCCAGATCGGATCAGGTTACCCGCATCAGTCTGGGGGTTACATTTAGTGGTATCAAAGCTATGGTTTAAGTCAAAATTTTTCAAGATAGACCGGCCGGTCATATGTCAAAATATGCCTGATCAGTACATGCCCCTATACTTCAATCGTACCTCTCTGAGCCGGAATTCCAGGGCTGAGTCCCTATCTGTAACGAGTAAACTGAAGTTTCTATCCGTTAAGGCTATACTTGTACAAAAAGGAACATCTGTCTAAACGCTGTAAAGTACCTCACAAGCCATGTGAGAGTTAATTATTCAAGAAATGCTTACCCGACTCCAGAAATGAAATTGGGATATGCTGATGCTCTATGAGCCTATTCACGTAACCAAGGCTGAATTGATTTCACAAGGATAAAGTTACTTTGATTATTTACTTGGACTGAGGGAGAATTCTGATGAGAATGTATACTCAGCTGGTTAAGGATTAGTAGAGGACACGTACTTTTGTAAAAGCTATGAAAAAAACTGATGGAAGTTTCATTTATGCAATTATGTGAGATGAATGAATTTCGAGGACGAAATTCTTTTAAGGAGGGGAGAATTGTAACACCCCAATTTAGGGGCTAAAGATATAAGAAATTATAAAGTGGTGGATTTAATTGGTATTTTGAAAGAAACGGTGGATTAAATTGTAAAATTTCAAAGTTAGCAAATCGTTTTAAGAAGTGCAGGAAATTCAGTGACTAAACCCATGATTTATATGATGAATTATAAACTCCCCCGTGCGCAGGTTCAGCAGAAAAAAATTTCCAGTTTGCCCTCTCCAACAACCCTCCTTTCAACTCCAATTTACTTGTGGTCTGACCTTCGATCGACGAACCAAAACCACCATCGTGTTCGTTGTTGTTCGATGAACAAACCCCCTCAAACCTCTAATTATGAATCATCTCCGTTCGTCGTTAATTTCAGTCGAAAGTATCTCCAGTAATAACTCAATTTTAGTTGGTTTTTCATCGATTTACGACGATCCGGTCATCTATTTATGACTCATCCCGCACCATCGTGTTCCTTGCATCGTTCCGAGTCCACCGATGTTCTCTGTTTCTCCGTCGTCACCAGCGCATGGAGGGGGTTAGGCCATCATAGTTTATGACGTTTCGGAGTCAAGCTCTCCGCCGTTCAAAATTGTGAACCGAGCTTGGTAAGTGTCTCAAAATGCCTTAAAATAATTTTTTGGAATTTTTCCTAGAATTTTCCGACACCTTATCACTGTTCATACGCCACACGCTCCACCCGCCGATAGTGGGCATTGTCTGGGTGTTAATTTTGTAATTAATTTCTGTTTGGGTGCTATTTCTGTAAAATTCAGGCGTTAGTTTCGTAAATATTTACAGAAGGTGTCTAATTTTGTAATTAATTTCTGTTAGGATGATATTTGTGTAAAATGGTCTATTGTTGACCATTGACCTGCGTTGACCATTGACAAGCATTGACCACTACTGACCAAAACTTTGACAGGCGTTGACCGGGCATTAAACGACCTTTGAATTTGACCGGATATACCTATCCTGACATTTTTTGACGTTTTGAGTCCGGTTCCGCAGTTCCTTTTTCAAAATTCGGACCCGAATGCCTCAAAATTACCAGTCAAACCCGTTGACTTTGATTGAAAATTCAAAAATTTTGAAAAGTCATATTTTATGTTTTTGACGTCCTGAATCCGAATCCGAAGTCTGTTTCACCAAATTCAAACCCAGTAAACTGTTTCTCACTGATTTATCATCCGATTCGATCCGTTTTTCACAATTAAGCTCCGTTTTTGATGTAATTTCTATTGATATGCATCTGAGGAATTATTGGAAGATGATTTCAAGATCGAGGGCAGTTGAATGGAATTTATTGGTCGATTAGTATGGTACAAAAATCGAGGTAATACTTTACTGCTTATTTATGCTTTATGGAACATGTGAATATTGGTAAATGCATGAATAAGATAATGTTGGTCTCATTTTTTTAGTTAATGAATTTCTACACTCGATCCGAACACAGTAGAAATTTGGCAATTGGTTATTGTTCAGATGATTAATATAGGAGATTGAGAGATTGTTAGAATTAAATTAAAAGTTTTATTATTAGTGATAAAGGAATCAGCCCTGGATTTGTAACTTATATTTTATATCAACAAAGGTTAAATATTAAAGGTACTTGGATGAGAAATTATGAGAATGCCCTGGTTGGATAAAAGTACGAAAATACCCTTATATTGTAAGATGATAAGAATTATCCCTGGAAGTTGGTTAATAACTCTGAAAAGACATATTGATCCGATAAATATTACTGATGTGCATAAGAAATGTTAGTTTTGCTTAGGATATGTTCGGGAAATTAATTTACCATAGGATCTTTAAGGAATCATTTCAAGATCAGAGAATGTTCGGGAAAATAATTAACCATAGGATCTTTAAATTATAATTATTTTCGTTAAGAGCTAATATCGAAATAATCTGGTTAAGAAATTACAACAATGCCCTTGAGAGGTAAAATAGTCCGAGTTGACCCTGAATGAGAAAGTACTTTAAGGATTTGTACTTAACTCGATTAAGTACGAATTTAATTGTTAAGATCCTGACTTGGTGCAGAAAAATTCTTGATATTCCGTTGGTAAAAATATGAGAAGGCCATTGACCCGAAAATATCCGAGTTATGAGTAAATACCTGAAGAACAATTTATTGGGGTGCTCTTTTATCAGAATTGTTTGAAGGGACTGAAATATATGATAAATTGGAATTAAATAATAAGACACATTAAAGGAAATGATTGAAATACATCAGATCTGTAGAATAACCAGAATACCCCTGTAATGGAAATGACCCAAGAATATCACCAAGCTCAGGAATGAATAGATACCTTCGAGCTCTGAAATGAATAGAATAAAATTGAACACCAAAATTACCAAAATACCCTTATAGCTATACTAAGCAAATAACTTGGATTAATTAAGGAATCCAAATAAGCATAGGTATTGGACTACCTTTAAAAGTTATGGAACACAGCTTAAGTGAGCCGATCAACCTTAATCATATGTCAGTACCTGAACGGCATAGATATTACTTGAATGTGTGTTCGTCTACTCAAGTTTAGCTCAATGATAATTTTCGAAGTATTCAGCTCAGCTCAACTTTAGATTGCATTCGGTACTAAAAATTGGATATTTGTTCGACAAATCAACCACGAAGACCAAACTAAACTGAACGGAAGTACAATATGTATCCGAAATTCAGAAATTTCTGGAATTACTCTAGAAAATTCTGAAGTAACTGGAATAGACTTGACTGCTAAATGAACTAGGTAACCTCAAGGACTGAGGATTAAGTAAGATATTGGAATAAGCCTGAAAACTCGGATGAACTTATGTGATGTATCATCCCTATGGATTATGAACCATAAATCAAGTACGTCGGCATTTCCTGATACAATTGAAACATGGAAATGAAATAAAGACCATTAGAATATCTGTTCGTCTCCTTAAGATTTGTTTAGTAATGGCTCAGAAGATGATCTATGGATAAGAATATTTGGTATTAAAGAGTAAATACCCTGGAAGGTTATTGAATTGACAAGTTGACAAGTATTAGTTCTAGGAGCTATTCATCTGGAGTTGTTCGATAATTCGAGTAATCGACGTAGATTGTAAAGGTCTTGTACCTTCATTTCTTCCTTATCAGCTCAAGTCTCATTCTAAATAACTAATGATTCCATTCGTTATTGATCTCTTCCAATAATGATTCTAAATTCTGATATTTTATCGATATACTGAAGATCTGTGTTTCTCTGCTTGATAAGATTATCCAGTACCTCTGAATAATATCTGTAAACTCTGGTGCATTCCGTAATCACATGAATATTTTATCTGATTTCTGATTTGAATTCTGTTATGATACCTGACATGGATTCTGATATGATACTTGACTCGAACTATGTTTTGATTTTTGATATATCCGTTTACGGACGGAACATGTTTTATTGGGGGTATAGTTAGAGGAAGAATACTTGCAGGTTCCTCAGCTTTGTGCTGAGAGCCTTACTGTTCGTGACGGGGTTGAATACTTGTAGGTTCCTTGGCTTTGTGCTCAGGGCCTTACTGTTCGTGACGGGGTTGTATGGTTATGGAGAACCTACAAATTTTGTTCATGACGGATGAGGAAATTACTATGGTTTTTGAATTTAAAAAAAATATGTTTTAAAAAAGATATGTATCTTTTCACTGGTTTTGAGGGAACACACTAGATAACCTATTCTGATCTCCTAAACTCAGTCATCAGAAATATTTCTCTGAAAAAAAAGCTCATTGTTCGTTACCTCCTGAAATATCAATAGGATCTCCGCTCAACATAACAATCTGTAGATGTTTGGAACTAATAAGGAAAGATATGTTTATTTGTATCTGCACGTTCATCAGTATCATCTGGTAGTTTTGTATTACTGAGCTTTCCGAAGCTCACTCCATTACTCAACATTGCAGGTTAAAAGAATTGTACGCAGAGTATGATACATGTGATTAAGGGGCATGTAATTGTATTTTGTTTTATATATGAGTCTAAAAATCTGTTTTATTTCGGCATACTGATAAATCATTTTATAAGTTCCATGTTTTAATAAGTTTTTTTAAATTTTCCGCTATTTTTATAATGGGTCGCTCCGGTGGCCCTAATGTGACACTCCAGATCGGATCAGGTTACCCGTATCGGTCTGGGGTTACTCAAACTTTATTTTAATTCTATTTATTTTATTTTAAATTTATTTTATTTTATTTGCCTCTGAACATATTTTAATTTCGATCGAATATTTAACGAAAAAACAGTGCAGAAAAACTGACTTGGTTTGAACTATGCAGAAAAATTCAAACAGAATAGTGCAGAAAAAAATTGATTTGGTTCGAATAGTGCGTAAAAATACACAACAGATTCGAATAATGCAATGCAGAAAAAAATAGATTTGGTTCGAACTGTGCAGAAAAGTTCGAACAGAATAGTGTAGTGTCGAACATTCTACTCTACAACAGCTCGTCTCAACATGGCCATGGTCGCCACTAGATTATGGAGTATTCATTTTCCCTCTCTTTGTTTTTAAATTCGACATACGTTTTGGGACAAAACATATTAAGTGAGGGGGGAAGGATAAGCATGTGTCAAATTTTTCCTTGACTTGTTTAATTGTTTGAAATTGAGTTATTCTGATGTTGATATGTTGGGATCGTTAGTTTCTAGTGTTAAATTTCACTTTATACTCTGGCTTCATTTTGGATTATGACCATATTTTTTATCGAATTTAATTTGCATGATTGGTGATTCATAGAGCTGGTGAATTTTTGTTGAGTATTGATATTTCATGATTTTGTCGATAAAGATGAACTTGACTCAATGCACATAAACTCTTCTTCTGAGATTTGGGCCTAACGAGCATACATTTTCTTTCTTGCTCATTGTTTGACCTTTGTGTGCCGAACTAATTAAGATATTCTAGAACTTGTAACTACATGTTGAACGTAATGTTTTAATGTGATAGAGGCACCTAGGATAAACCCACTCTTCTGAAAAAGCCTACCCGTTTATATATCCACTAGTGAACCACATTTGAGCCTATTTCCCTTTCTTTGTTTTACACCTCATAATTAAACCTGAAGCATTTCTTTTTATTTTTCCTCTATTTTCATACCCTTGCCGAGACTTGAGATCTTGTATTATTGTTATCCCATGAAAAAAATTCAATGTTTCAAAAAAAACTGGAAAAAAGTACTTCACTGTTTCGAACAACAAAAAGAAAAAAGAAAAAAAAGACCCTTTGTTCGGAAAAAACAAACAAATGAAGGAAAAATCGACCGCTTCAATTATATTTCATCCATTCTTTTTCCTTGTTTAGTTATTCACTGTGCTTCATGTTAATTCGTGGATTGTTCTTAATTATTTTGATCTTTTGTTTCGGTATTTAAAACCTTACTTTTTGGCCTTTTCCACACCCTAAC
Organism: Hibiscus syriacus; assembly: GCF_006381635.1. Lineage (NCBI taxonomy): Eukaryota > Viridiplantae > Streptophyta > Magnoliopsida > Malvales > Malvaceae > Hibiscus > Hibiscus syriacus. The sequence continues at coordinate 4,971,827 of NW_024062743.1, read as the reverse complement.
CTAAGCCCCGTTACACCTTGTTTAAAGACCCCTTGATTATTGCATTATGTTCATTTTTAGTAGTGAAGACTTGATTGGATTCCAAGCCTATGGTAATATTTTGGTTAGTTTCGGTTTGAGCGATTTCATTTACCCCAAACACTTTGAGGGGATATGTGTGAATCTTTATGAGGTATTGAGTCATATTTCATTGAAATTGGTAATTAATTGGGATATCTTGCTTACTTTAAATTTTATTGGTTGTATGTTTTCTTGATTGTAACTTGAATTCGACAAATATCATGGACTTAGTTTGATTGGAAGTCTGAGGAATAAATTGAAATTGAAGATGACAACTTATGATTTTGATATGTTAATTGATGAATGCTTGAGGACAAGCATTGAATAAGTGGGGGGAATTTGATAAGTGCTTAATTTAGTTACTATTTTGCTTTTAAATTACTCCTTAATCATTGGTTTTTGTGGCTTAATTGTTCGTTTTGATTCATTTTCTGTGTAGGACATTAGATTCTGGAAATTGCACAAAAAATACACAATTCTACAGTTTTTTTATTTTCAGAATCAAAATGGATGTAATTCAGATTTGAATTGAACTCAAGTTTAGGATAATATTCTAAACATTATATTTTATCTTTGTATTTTAGTTTAAATATGTTTTAGGATTTTAATTAAGTTTTAGGATATTATTTTTATATTTTATCTTTGTTTTAGGTATTTTAGTTTAAATAGGTTTTAGTATTTTAATTAGGATTTATAATATTATTTAGAATATTATTATTTTTAGGTATTTTAGTTTAAATAGTTTTAATTGATATTTAAGATGTTTTAGCTTGTTTTTAGGAATTTTAAGGCTATAAATACCCTATCAGGGTAAGCCTAGAAACTATCTATCTCATCTGAGAATAAAATCTTATTTTTCTCTCTAGCTTTATCTCTATTTTTCGCATACTTTTCAATTATGCTAAGTATGAATTTGGTCATGCTTAGCTAATTTTCTTTCAAGCCGAAGACTAAAGCGAAGGTTCAATTCCAAACGTGAGAATTGTAAGAATCGCTTCATATTTCTCCCTTTTTTTTAGCTTACTTTTCAAATCAAAACGATTTTGACATTGGTCTGAATATTGTTCTGGTTAACGTTTGAAGAAGGATTTGCTTATTAAAGAATATTCAACTTCTTGGGAACACACTTAGCAAAATTGTTTGCTAAGAGGAAACTGTGATCGGAATCAGTTATTGTTGAAATGACACAATCCGAGTCGGCAGCGAAGAATTGTCTTTGTAAGCCAATGTGAATCTTGAAGTAAAAATATGTTTCGATGATCCAAGGAATTTAAGGCGAAATAAAAGTCTGAGTCTGTTTTCATTATAAGTTTCTCTTTATCTTAATGTCTTTAATTTGTTTATTTAATTCTTATCTTTTTTTTAAAAAACAACTTAAAAAACCCTTTTATCTTTATTACTATTATTTATTATTTTATTATATTTTCCTTTTATTTATTATTATTTATTTTATTTTATTATACATTTTCAACTGTACATGGATTTCTATCTTTTTCAAAAATCAAGAAACAGTTTTACTAAATCACAAAAACCATAGTCCGTGTGGATCAACCCTGCTTCTCTTATTACCTTTTCCTTTCTATTTATTAAGAAGCCATGCATTATTTTGATAACAAAACAATGATTATCAGACCAACAAAATGCTTAAGAAAGACACTTCCATTTTTACTTCTTGAATCGTCATGTTGGCTGTTGAAGAGTGATGTCTTTTAAACTCTTTCAAGTAGGTAGATATCATCAACTACCTTATGTCTTGTTTCCTTCAAAATGATGGCCTTTGAAGAGATTGATTGTACCTACTTCATAAGTCTTAAATGGCTAAGTTCGAGGCACCACTCAATTACAAAATGATAAAGGATCTTGCCATCATAAGTTAGTAGAATGTCACCATAAGTATGAAACAAACTTCTACAAAATAAACCAAAGTTACTAAATGGGAGTTTAATAACAAGATGAATAGAATTAGCAAACCAAGGTGGATGTTTAATTGGTGTAGGTTGCTGAATTTCCTTTAAAATAGTAATGAACTTGGCATGCCAACAAACACAATTTTTAGCACTTCAAGCGATCATCTATTGAACTTCAAGAATCATAACCTTTGTAACTTCAAGTGACATATCTTGTGGGACATCTATTGGTTCTTCAAAAGGCATGCTGATTGTTTCATCAATTTGGAAAGGCATGCCTTTTGGAGAATCCTACAAAACAAAAGAAATGTAAATGAAAACCTAGGGTTAGATAAACTATGTTATTTTTCTTCTTGATACACATTTTCAACTTCATCTTGTCTTTCATTCATTACTTCATTTTCATTCTTTTCAACTCCAACTTTTTCAACTTCAACGTTTTCATCTCCAATTATTTTTGTCTCCTTACAATGTTCATTTTCTATTGAAGCCTATTTTTTGCTGCTTTTCCTTCAGATGTTCAATGCATATCTTCAAGAGCTATTAATCTTCTCTCACTTGATTAGGCGATTGCGGTGATGAAGTGATCTTCTTATTGTTATGTCCAGAAATATCCTTGGATGTGATTTCTCCCTTGCCGGATGCAACTTTACTTTCATCCTATCTTATATTAACTTTTTTATTCACCTCTACTTTGATTTCTTCTTCTGGATTACATTTGGCGACAACTTCAGACTTTGTAGCACTTTGATTAGGACATTGGCAAGGTGCATGTCCTTTTCCCAAGTAATGATAGCATCTAAAATATTGATGTACATTGCTTTTAATTTGAGCAGTCTCCATTTTCGGTATGTACTCCATCTATTGAGGAACTATGTCATCTTTTCTTAGTCTTTGGCTCGAGTTAGAAATTGAGCCTGAATAGTGCTTTGGAGCATTTCTTTCTCTTGAAATGGTTCTCAATTATTTCCTCCACTATCTTGACAACTCATGAACCATTGTTTGCGTTTGTAAATCAGATGCAACATCGTAATTTTTGCTATCACCTTTTCCTGAAATACAAAAATTATCTCTAGACTTGCAAGACATAGATAGCAAAACAAAAGAACATAAAACCTTACCAATGAAAATTCCTTACCAATGCACTGCAAGAAAAGTCACTCCCACTCGTGTTTTGCTCTGGATGGCTTTTACCCTTAGTATGCACTCTTGCCTTTTTCCACTCTTTCTCCCTTTTCAAGTCCAAATGGAACTCCCTCAAGGCTTACAAGGTATCTTGTAGAAATTGGCTGAAACAAACGTGGCTTGGTAGGATATTTGAAGTGATTAAAAGAGAAATGGCTACAAGAAAGAAAAATGGTGAAAATAGGTAAATAAATTGAAAAGTGGCGAATAAGAAAAAGATGTAAAGATAATTTTTTCCTTCAAAGCTGAAAAGATTGCTCCTTCCATCTTTAAAAATTTTGCTTTTGATTTTTTTTAATTTTTTAATACTAACCCGGGAGAGAGAAAATTAACTTCTTATTTAATCGCCTAATCTCTAATACCAATTAATATAATCCTTGCTGTGTGATCTGAGTCATATATGTTGTTTCTCAATCGTGATTCTAGTAAGAAACTGATTCCGCAAGATTTCTACTATGAAATTACATAAACATAAAGAGTAAGAAGAAATTGATATGAATAAATAATGAAATAAAGGAATGTAATGACCAGTCCGCCAATCCTTTTAAACTATATAGTCTATGCCACCACCACTACACTTTCCCTACCTTTCATTCATTTCAAATAACACATCCATCATTCTTCTATAACCTTGAAACAATAGCCATAATCCTTACATTCCTTCATTTCATTATTTATTCATATCAATTCCTTCTTATGCTTTATGTTTATGCAATTTCAGATTACAAATCTTACAGAATCAGTTTCGTATTAGAATTTTGATCGGGCAACATCATATATGACTCGAATCACACAATCAGTATCATATCAGTTCGGACTGGGTATGGCTAAACTACATTCAAGTTGCTTTTGGTTAGGGTTACTTTCAATTCAAAATTTTTCTTTAGATTTAATTGTAGTTCTGGTTGTTTTCAGTTCGAGTTACTTTTAGTTCGAGTTTCTTTTGATCTTACTAAAATTCACAATGGTTTAGGTTTGATTGAGGTTATTTTGAGTTTTAGATCAATTTTGGACCATCTTGTTTGGGGTCTATATCTGGTTTGGGTAAATCGATTTAGGTAGTCAGATTAGGGTAAAATTGTTAAATCTAACAAGCAACATTGGTTGATATGTCATAGCATAATGTATACCTACTGCTACAACAGATCCATTTTCATAGTAAATACTCGATAATTGTTATTAATACCACTATGTGTAATCCTTTGTCTTCCACATTGGAGCTGAAAAGTGTCACCCAAGCTCTTAAAGATCAATTGTGGAGACAAGCTATGGAAGACGAGTTTACCTTTTTGATGTAATCATACATGAGATCTTATTCCATGATCTAAGCAGTCTGTCGTATGGTGTATAGGTCTTTTGCGTAAAAAGGTGTCCAAATGGCTCTATTGACCATACAAGCTAGAATACTAGCAAATGGGTATTTTAGGAGGCTGGTCGAGAATAGTTTGAGATCTTTAGTCTTGTGAAGAAATTTGCTACGATACACATCATGTTCACTCTTTCACTTTATCATGCATGTCATATCATGTACATTGATATCATAATGCCTTCCTAAATGGCCGTTGCATGAATAAGTCTATCTAGAACAACCTCCAGAATGTTATTCTACAAAAATTATCATATTTTTTGATTATGTAAGGCCGGTGTGAACTAAAACATGCACCAGGGCATGGTATATTGAACTTTCTCTATTTCTTCTTCAGCTTGGCTTTAAGAAATCAAAGGTTGATGCATCACTCTTCATTTATAATACAAAGGGAGTCATTGTATTTTCTAGCACACGTGGATGATATTGTGATTACTAGTAATAATACTGTCTTCATAGCTCATTTCATTAGCTTATTATCTACAAGTTTGCTTTAAAGATATTGATTACCCAACCAGTTTCTTGGCATTGAGGTCATTACCACTCCAGCTGGTTGTTTCTATCTTATGAGCAATATATCTTAAATATATTGGCACAATTTCATACGAAAAATGGCAAGGCAATTTCAACACATATGACTTTTTCCAACAAACTACCTTCACTCGAGCCATCTATCACTAGATATCTCAAGTTATTGACAATTACTTGGACTTCATCATATCTCGTAATTACTCATACGGTATTGCATTTGTTGTTAATCATGTCTAAATACATTCATGTCCTTTACTTGCACATTGAACAATAGCTAAATGTTATTGTATTGTCAAGAAGGTACGTTATGTCATGACATTCTTTTTCATGTTATATCTTCATTTCATCTCAATGCCTTTACCGATGCAGACTGGGGTGGATCCTTATGACGAAAAATACTACTAGATATGTTGTTTATCTTGGCTCTAATCTCATGGAAGTCAGCTCATTAGAAAACATACTATTGTTCTTCGCAGAAGCTGATATTGTGTTATGACAAATATACGGTTGAAGTCCTTTGGGTTCAACATCTACTTAAGGAAATTTATAAAAGCGATCTTTCATTCTAGTATGAAGCATCTGGCACTCGATTAGTTCTTTGTTCGTAACTTAGTTGTTGCGGGTTCACTACTAGTTCAACACATTCCATCCAAAGCTCAAATTGCGAACACGCACCGCTTGGACGAAATATCTTTCTTCATTTTCGGTCCAAGATTGGTGTCTCCGATAGATCTTCTATTTTGCATGGGTATATCAAAGGTAAATTAGATTAATTATATATTCTAATCTAATCTAATATAATCTAATCCTACTCGATCCAATTTTAACTTGTAATAAAGCTTAACCTAGTTTAATATTTGACTTTCTTTTCTTTGTATAATTAGGTTTCCCTGTAATCCTATATATATACTCACCACTTATAAATGTTACATTCAATTATATTTACATGCAATAATTATAATCATACAATCACGTATGTTTTACTTTCGCATATAGGAATTTGGGTAATTACAGCGTTGAAGTGGATAGTGGGTATTGCTTACTTGAAAGTAGAAAACAAAAAACAAAGAACAAAAGAAAACACCAATTTTTATTTCAATTCAGACTTTATCTTATGGTCAGAGAATATAGTCTCTATATCAAATAATACAAGTTTAAAAGAATTCTTTTAAAAATCCTTAAAAAGGATTTGGTCATTATAAAATATATTAAATATAAAAAATTCTCCAATTAAAAAAATACTTGTTAGCAATTCAAGTTTCCAAAAAATTAATTCATGATTTTGAATCGATCAAATATCTAAGATGTCTAAATATGTTTCTGATTTGAAAAAATTATCAACTTAGCTATGCCAAGACACTGTCGTTGATGGGGAGTGTTCAATTTCTGATAAATGCATTGGAGCATACTGTTGCACTAACAACCTGGTCATTCATCATTTTGGACAAATCTAAAGTGTTGTATAAGTTATGTTAGGAAATTTGAAATAATAGATACATCTTTGTATATGATCGACAATCCTCCCCATTAAGTGCCGACGACTTCCACCACCACTAAGAAAGTCCCCAAACCCCAAAATACGTAAGGTGCCTTGATATAGGTATGTTTCTTGGAGATTCTCCACCCAAAGCATCGGCTAAGCTAGGGTTTTCATATCTCCTTCTGTTGAATCCAAGATGTGAAAATTAGCTAAGATCAGGATGAGCACCACTAATTTCCCTGTTCAAGGTCAATCATACGCCTCGATCTTAACTAGTGTTTCGAACATTACTAACAGGAAAATTTATGTTTCAAAATTGAGGATGGAGACATCATCACTGGTACTCGATTTGGATTGACTTTCATCCAATTTTTGATCGTTTGTACAAAAAGATGGAAGCTCTCATGGTCAATACGGTCTTGAAATTGCTTGGCAGGAACATAGGCCTTAACGCTCTCACCAACACTGGAACGACCCTTTGGTAGGAACGACCTTTGGTAGGAACATAGGCCTTAACGCTCTCGCCATCAAAGCGTACGACCTTTGGTAGGAACATAGTCCTTAACGATCTCACAAACAAAGTGTACGACTTTAACGGTTATTTTTTGGCTAGATTTCAAAACGAAGAAGATTGCATTAGAGTTTTGGCCGACGGTTCTGGATTATTTACCGTCAGTATCTTACTTTTCAACCTTGGACAATGAACTTCCATACTTCTCAACCATAACCCATATCTATTGTTGCTTGGATCCGCTACCCTGTCTTGCTAGAATATTTATACAACAATAAAATTCTCCACAGTATTGGGATTTTAGTTGGCAAGGTGACGAAGCTTGATCTCCACAGTATTGGTAGAGTTGTTTTGTAAGTTGATCTCACCAAGCCCCTCATTTCTAAGGTGGTGGGGTGATAAAATCCAAGTGATGGAGTACGAGAACCCTCCACTCATCTGATTTTCTTATGGTCATTTTTGGCACTTGAAGGCGGCTTGTAACCCTACGACCCCAACACCTGTTCATCCTGCATCCCCTTGGAACAACCACAACATCCCTACCAACGGTGAAGTGTATCCCCGAAAGATCACGTTCGTTCCAGTGGTGACAAGGCCTGTCAAAGTTGCCGCCTATGGTCCTTAGATGCTCTGGAAAGATGGACCTACCGTCAACCATTAGAAGCTACGAAGAAATCGGTGCAATCCTCTCCTAGAAGGAAACTGGATCATTTCATGATCATAACAGCTAGGTCACACCATATTATTAAATTGCTGATGTAGCGGTTGCGGACACTGCGAAGGTTATGTAACTCGTAAGACTACTGCGGACGATTTATTTCTAAAAGATTATATTTATACATTTTACATCATCATATTTAATATTCTAATATTAATTATTGTTTAATGGTATATTCTTATAGTCAATCGTCAATTATTATATAGAGATGTATCGTAAGTTAATGTTTTTAATATTTATCATTTTTTTGTTAAGTTATAATTTCAAGTATTTAATCTATGTAATTTTATATTCGGGCATTTGAATGTTCATTGCGCGTCGTTGTTGCGGCACAATTTTGGCCTATTGCGGTGTTACGTAACTGTTTAGATCGTAAAAGTCATGCAGTTTTCTTATCACGTTGTGTTAATATTGCGTCGCAATGACCTTCAAATCATTACGATGCGACCGTGGGTCATATCGAGAAATAAAGTCCTCAGCTAATACATGCACTAACGAGACTGTAAATCAGATAATTTTAGAACTGTGATACTTCCACAAAAATGAGGTAACCCAGATTCCCTCGGATCCGCCTGCTACTCACTTGGGTATTGATGGAAACGATAGTACCAATTCTAAGGTTACCGCTACTCTTGGTCATCAGTTGTTGCTTAGGAAATTCATAAAAATAAATTTGCCTCCTCCAAGAAAGGAGCTAACACACTGGTGGAGTCCACTCTCCCTAATTCCAAACCCTAGCTGACCAAATAGGAAACTCCATTAATAAGATTCAGCGGTTAATCCCATGCACGTGGAAAAGAATGCTACCCCCATCCAATGGGTTTCTGATTATCTAAGCCAACCGATTGTATGATGATAACGCAAAAGGTACTTGATATTGGATTTTGATGAACGAATATTCATTAGAAAGATAGAAATCTGATGATCACAATCATGAAGACGTGATCAAATAGGATGAACGATTTGATGGGAAAATTAATTTGAAATTTTACTCTCGATAGTATGATGATAACGCAAACCCTAATTTAAGGGTGGTAGTGGCGTGATGATGGAGTAAGGAAGAAGATGATGATGATGGAAAATATAAAATATATGGATAAGTGTCCTATCGAACCCTCCTAGTTACAACGAAAAAGTAAACTCGATAATACAACTCTAACTAGCCCTCTTAATCGTAATGAAAAGGTAATCTGAAGTGTGAAGATCTCTTTTTTAGAACTCAGATGAACTAAAATAAAAAAGAAGTTTCAAAGGCACAAGACAATCAAAACTTGCAAAATTGAACTTTCGTTCTATTATATAAGAAAAGAATTGGTGATTACAATGGTGGAAGGGCCTCCTTTATTTAGTGTTTGAGGAGTCCTTGTTGATACATGAATGAAGAATAAAATAACAATAAATAATCTAACAAATTATCCTAATCCATGTGAAGGTAGCTTCTTGAATGTGAGCCCTTGATAAGGGATTGATCTGATGGAGTTGATGAAGGCATGGTTTTTGAATTAATGCTCAAGTCCTCTTAGCTTGATGAATGACTCTGATGAATCTTCTAGAATGTGATAGGCGATCATGGTTTGATAAGTAGGGTGATAGGCAATAAAGACTTATGATAAGAAAGGTGATGAGGGTTGATAAGCTATAAAGGCTATTACATTCAATTACCTTTCTAACCTTTATTCCTAAGATGAAAATATTAAAAATTACAAAATCCCGTATAGGGATTTATGTACACGCTATCTTCATTAAAATATGAATATCCTAAGTTCGCAATATCTATTGATGTGATTCAAGAATCATTGGAAAGCTAAGAGATAAGCAATCATAGCTCTAGAAGACATGTCGAACAATAACACCAGGATCTCATTCAAAAAACAGTCGCAAGTGTGGTAATCTTATGTTCTTTTTTCCAAGGCTTGGTCGTGTGAGTTCATTGGAAGTGTCGGTCTATCTTCCTTTGATGAGCCTTGAGATTCATGTATCATCATTCCTCTCTTCAAAAAGATTTGACCTCAAATATGAAACATCAAAGGGAGGAACGTTATAACCTTTTAATGATTCATTCACATATATTTACCGAATAGATATGCTTTAAATCTTGGAGACTTTGTTCTTCTAATAGGTTAAAGTAGAAACATTAGTACAAAGCATGTGCTTTCATTATTATGGACTTTGGTGCATGTATCAAAAAATATCTAGGAACAAGTCTAGAGCCAAAACTATTGGCATCGAATTCTGCCAATGCTATGGGAATTGACCACTAAGGTTAATCTTCCCACCTTTTCTCTATGGATTTTAAATTAATGTATTGGAATTGTTAGGGTTGCACCGAGTACGGGTTCCCTAAGATCCTTAAGTTGTATATTACTGAGCATAAACCCCATATGGTTACTCTGCTTGACACTCATATATGTGGTAAGAAGGAGGATCAAGTTATTGAGTTTGGGTTCGGTAATTTCCTCGTAGTTGAAGCGATCAGGTTTTCGGAAGGTATCTGGCTCCTTTGGAATAACCCTTTTTAGATGGAAGTAATGACAATCCATCCTCAATTTATTGCCACCAAAGTTATTTGGAGCAAGTATACTTAACATTTGTTTGTCACCATTTTGTATGCCAACCTTGATAGGAAAATATATCAAGCTCTTTGGAATGGTCTGCTTGATTTTTTAGCTCATTGGAAATGCTTTGTCGATTATTGTCAGAGACTTCAACGTTATCTTGGCTAGCAATGAGAAATTTAGTGGCGTGAAAAGACGTTTTAGTTGTAAACTTTTATGATTTGATGCAACACCATAGTCTCATTGATATGGGGTTTAAAGGTTCCCATTTTACTTGGACGAGAAGTGGTGTTCATCCAAGCTAAGCTTGAGTACAATACCGATGAGTGTATCCTTGCCATAGAAATGAATGTGCGTACCAAGCTTTTTGATCTACTGGACCATGAAGAGCTCCTTAGAATCCAAAAGTCAAGAAGCTCGTGGATTGCTGATGGGGATCGTAACACCATGTTCTTCCATAACAGAGCCATTTATCATTTTAAAGCCAACCGGATACACGCATTGAAGCTGAATAACAAGGATTGGTGTTTTGATGTGGACACACTTCGAGTGGTAGCCACATCTCTTTATACATCATTATACCGAAATGTTGGGTTGAGAACTGGAAATTTCCTATCCATGATTTATTCCCAAGCTATCACATCAAGACTCCCAGCCTCTATGCCCCTGTTACTAATGAGGAGATTAAAACATGACCTTTTCAACATGAGCCCGATAAATCTCTAAGGAAGGATGGTCTACACGCGGTTTTTTAAGAGCTAATAGAATACAATTTTGTTGAACCTATATTTTTTTTATACAAGTAAGGATAAAATGTTTTTGAACCTAATTAATTTGTTCAAATGATTCACAAATAATTCAAATTCCAAATTAATTTGAAAAATATGCCTCAAATGTTTTCTAACTTTGCCAACTTTTTCAAGTACTTGATCATTTTTATGCTTAATATATTTTTAACTCAAATTGAAAACATTTTAATATTTGGAGTATGGTTTCGAAACCCCCTAAGGTTTCGAAACCTCATAAGGATAATGTCAAAGTTTCAAAAATTGTAGCTTGATTTGGAAACCCCTTTGTTTGGTTTTAAAACCCCTTATACATGGTTTCAAAACCCCCCCCCTGCCTAGTTTCTAAACCTATAACCTACTTTCTAAATCCCTTTCCTAGTTCTAAACCCTTTGTACCAACGGTTACATTTTTTCAAGAGGGTTTCGAAGCCCCATTTAGTGGTTTCGAAACCAATGTGTAGAAAGCTAAATTAAGGGATTACAAGCTTCCAACGATTCCAAAACATCCCCAACGGTTAAAAACGACCTTAAGATCCATCATTAAAAAACAACCCAATGACACTTGACGAAGGTTACTACAACTATCCAAGCATAGAGATCAAGAGAAAAGAGTTTCATTCTTATTTCCTTCATTTTTTTCTTGTACATAAGTGTATAGAGCTTAATTGCAATCTTTTGTATCTATTTTTGTGATCTTAATCCTTGCAGCACCTATCTAGAGAGGCCTTTTTTTACATATTATATTTTGTTGAAAAGAAGAGTGATTCTAGTTTAGCCTTGAAAACTAGAGAATTGTAAAAGTTACTCTTGAGCCTAGCAAAAGAAAAACAATTAGTGTTTTTTTAAATCCTAAGTGTGGAGTTGAGGTAGTGGATGTAGACTTGTTTCAGAAGTCGAACCACAATAAATCATTCTGCCATCTTTTCTATCTTTAATTGTTTTCAAACCAGAGATTTTTAAAGGCCAATTCAGCCCCTCTTGACAGTTGTTGGTTGATCTTTTTTAGCCTAAAAGTTGTATAAGAGGGGTCATAATCTGGTTTAGCAATGCTGTGAAGCTCCTTGAGGCACTCTATCAATTTCCTATTCAATCGAGAAGATGGCTTCCACTTTCGACTCATTCTATATGGAGTACTCCATTGATCGCCAAGCCTCTATACTTCAATAGAGCTAACTATGGTAACTGGAAGAACTTAATGAGTTATCCATTCAATCGATTAATCTTAGAGTATGAAAGATGATCATTAATGACTATTATCTCCACAAAGAAGATAAAGGAATGGAGTGACAAAGAACGGAAGAAATTTCAACCAAACACCATGGCCATGTACATTAGTTTTGTGCATTTTCTCCTGATATATGAATGGGTTTTTTCATGTTATAATTCCAACGAGCTTTAGGATAAGCTTGAAGAACTTCATGGTGACAAGAAAGGAGAACCATCAAGTTCAAACCTCTTCTCAAATCCAAATGTGGTGTTTTATTGCTCTCGAGGAGTAAGGGGTAACTTCTAACTCTTGTGATTTAAATTCTTATTATTTTAAAGAGTTACAAGAAGCCTATGAGTTCTATTTGAAATTTGAGACCATGAATTCCAAATATAAGAAATTGATTTCAAAATTCAAAAATTAAAATGATTGAAACCGAAGTGGATTTTGAAAAACAAATGTAGTTTTGAAAAATGATTTTAAGATTTCAAAATCAAATTGTTGATTTTGATAAAGAAAATCTTGATTTTAAAGTTAAACTTGAATGCTTACAAAAGAAAAGAATCATTTCTAAAACAATTAATCTCTTTTAAAAGTGGAAAAATGATCAAATTGCCATTATCATGGTCATGATACATACATGTCCTATAAAAAGTAAAAAATTTCAAAATTAGAGAAATATAGGTTCCCAATAGAACTATAGACATTATTACTAACCTTTAGGAAACAAATCAATTTGCGTACAAAAATCCAAATAAATGTCTCTGTAGGTGTGTTGGAGCGATGGTGATAATAGTAAATATTTTCAAATCCTCTAGTCATGCAAGAAAAGGATGGGTAATCTCTAACCTTAAAGTTTTGTGATCTGTAAATTGATTGGCTATTTGATGTTTATGATTGATTTTATGCCATTTGCTATCTCTTGTGTATTGAAAATATGTTATGATGAACATATTTTCTTGGTTAAATGTTTTTATTAAAGTTTTATTTAATCATAATAATTTTTGGTCAATATATGTTTTTATATTTTTTCAATAATTTTTTATTTCTTTAACTTAGTTTTGATTGTATGTTTGTGTTCTTTATTGTCTATGATATCTCTCTAACAATTGATATCTATGTTGAATGCATAACATTGTTGTAATGTTGTATGCACATGAGTTCGAATGACACGTTCTAATTATTGCATAAAGTATGATAGATTTTTATATTTATTGAGTTTCATGTGCTACTAACAAGTTTGCTCAGCTTGTTTGAAATTCAATATTCTTTAAATGTTAAAGATTCTATCAAAACTTTTATATTGATTGCTTTACTAAGGAGGAGCTTTAGATTTTGTTTTTCAAATGATTTTATGTTAAAATTTTCACTAACTCTCCATTGTTATTTAAACCTTAAAGTTTGAATTATTTATATAAATAAAAGGAGGAGAAACATAAGTTTTGAAAAATTCAATTTCAAGAATGAAATGGGGAGCTAAAATATTTTTCAAAATATTTCATTTTTTCATGAAGTGTTTTTACTAAGGTAGAGTTTTACCAAAAAAAACATTTTATAATGTTTGTTACATTAGAAATGGGGAGATTGTTGAACCTATATTTTGATATAACAAATAGAGCAAAATGTTTTAGACTTAATTGAATTTGTTCAAATGATTCAAAAATAATTCAAATTCCAAATTAATTTGAAAAATATGTTCAAATGTTTTCAACTTTGTCAAACATTTTCAAATACTTACTAAGTCATTTTATGCTTAAAAATAGTTTTGAAACTCAAAACCAGACAAATTTTACAAAATTTCTAGCATGGTTTTGAAACCCCCCACTTAGGTATCTAAACCTCTGAGGCAGAATTGTCAAAGTTTCAAAAATTTTAGCCTGGTTTGGAAAACCCCTTTTCTAGTTTCAAAAACCCTTTATCTAGTTTCAAACCCCCTATACCTAGTTTCAAAACCCCATGCCTATTTCTAAACCCTCTTCCTAGTTTCTAAACCACTGTAACTATTTTTTTAGCCCTGCCTAGTTTATAAACCCTTTGTTCCAATGATTATTTTTCAAGAGGGTTTTAAAACCCCCTCTAGTGGTTTCAAAACCATTATTCAAAAAAGCTAAAATTTAGGATATTAAAAGCTTTCAACGGATCCAAGACATCAACAACGATTAGAAACAACCACAAACTCATTCCATCATATAAAAAAACCCAATGACATTGAACAAGGTGACTACACCTATCCAATTTTAGAGATCAATAAAAAAGACTTATAATTTTTTTCTTTGTAATAAGTATAGAGATTAATTGTATATCTTTTGTATCCATTTTTGTGAGCTTAATATATGTAAACACCTATATAAGTTATCATTTGATGGAAAGAGGAGTAGTTCTAATTTAGCCTTGAAAAACTAGAGAATTATAAAGGTTACTCTTGAGCTTACAAAAAGAAATAACAAATTAGTGATTTTTTAGAAAATGCTTAGTGAGGAGCTAAGTATTTGATGTAGAATTGGTTGAGAAGTAGAACCACTATAAATATTTCAGCTAATTTTTCTATCTTTAATTGTTCCACACCAAATATTTTAAAGGCCAATTCACCCCCTATTGGCAATTTTTTTATCTTTTCAAACCTAAGTTTTTTATCAGAGTGGGTCATAATCGATAGTTTAACAACATTGTAAAATTCTTGAAACACTCTTTCAATTTCCTATTCAGTCAAGAAGATGGCTCCACTTTTGACTCATTCTATATGGAAGACTCCCAACATACCAAGCCTCCATACTTCAATGGAGCTAACTATGGTAATTGGAAGAACTTAATGAAGTTATACATTCAATCCATTGATCTTGGAGCATGGGAAATGATCACGAATGACTATTATTCTCCAACGAAGAAGATGAAGGAGTAGAGTGACCAAGAACGGAATAAATTTCAACAGAACGCCATAGCCATACACATTTTTTGTGTGAATGTGGTCCTGATATATATGAAGGAGTTTCTCCATGTTCTAATTCAAAGGAGATTTGGGATAAGCCTGAAGAACATCATGGTGAAGAAATAAGAACCATCAGTTCAATCCTCTTCTCAAATCTAAAGGTGATTTGTTTTATGACTATTGGAAAGCAGATGTGACTTATAACTCTTGTGATTTAAATTCTTATTCTTTTAAAAGTTACAAGAATCCATGATGAGTTGTATTTGAATTTGAGACTATGATTTCCAAATATAAGAAATTGATTTCAAAATTCAAAAATGAAAATTAATTCTCTTTTGAAAACCAAAGTGGATTTTTGTCAACAAAATGAAGTTTTGAAAAATAATTTTAAGATTTAAAAATCATAATCAAAGATTTAGAAAAAGTAAATATTGATTTGAAAGTTAAACTTGAATTCTTAACAAAAGAAATGAAAATTTTCTAAAAATAATTAATCTATTTTAAAAATGGAAAAATGCTCACATTTCCATTATCATGATCATAATATGCATACTTATACTATTAAAAATAAAAATATTTCAAAATTAGACAAGTATGGGTTCCTAAGGGAACTAAAGCCATTGGTACTAACCTTCTAGGACATAAAGCAAATTGGGTACAAAAAAATCCAAATGTCTCTTGTAGGTGGGATCAACGTTAATAAAGGTAAGATTTTCAAATTCTCTACTAAAAAAGATGGGTAATCTCTAACCTTATAGATTTTTGATTATTTTCAATTTATTTCCTATTTCATGTTCTATTGCATGACATTTTGAGCATGTTTGAATTTATGTCATGAGTATTGGGTTCAATTTAAGGAACTTTGTGCTAGTTGTCCATAGTACGGTTTAACCAAACAGACTCTTATCCAGTACTTCTATGAAGGTAAACTTCATATGGAGATAAAGATGACTGACACAACAAGTGGAGATGCTCTTGTCAACATGTCTCCCGCCACCACTAGAAATCTGATTTCAACCATGGCTATAAATTCACAGCAGTTTCGCCCATCAAGTGAACCTACATGACGAGTTCACGAGGTAAGTACTCGCTCTTTAGAGATAAAATTGATAAGTTGAGTAATGTGGTTTAATCTCTTATTGCAAGTAAATGGGGTCAACTAGACTATGTGGAATCGACACCATGTAGTATCATCCCACAGACTATTGTTAAATGCTTCAAGAAGATACAACGACCCAATTAGATGCTTTAGGAAATTTTCTAGGACATCCCAGAGACTATATAGTCCTCACACCAATACCTATACTACAGAGTGGATAAATCATCTGAATTTCAACTGAGCCAAATCAGAGGCAAAACATCAGTTTATTACCCTTCAAAGTGGAAATGTCATCAAAACTGATATCCCAAAGTAAATAGGTGAAAATCTTAGAAGGAGAAAGAATAAAAAACTCATGCAGAACCTCAAACATCATCACCTTATGTCGTTCCACACCCCCTCTGTCGAGATTGGTTAAACGTGACAAACTAGTCAAGGAAAATAAGATACTTAACGTTTTTCGAAAGGTCGAGATGAACATAGCCCTCCTTGATGTTATCAAAAAGTTTCCACGGTATGCCAAATTTTTTAAGGATCTTTGCAAGAATAAAAGAAAGCTTACCGAGAATGAAAAAACTTAGGTGAAAATGTTTCTTTCATAGTTCAACGTAAAGTTCCACCTAAGTACAAAGGTAAAGGTATGTTTGCTATTTTTGTAAAACTAGTCAAGTATGTATAAAACGAGCTATGTGTGATTTGGGTGCCTCAATAAATATTATGCCTCTTTCAATTATAATTTACTTGGTATTGAGCCTTTGAAGGAAGCAGGTGTGTCAATCTAACTCGCGGATAGATTTTTGGTGTACTGAAGGAGTTCATGAGACTGTAACACCCATTTCTCATATGTCCCTGCACACGAGTCACAAATGTCACATGACTTTAAAAATTTCATACTTGAAAACCAGTAAAATTCAATTTATTTATAAATTATTTCATAATATAGTTTATAAATGTTCTTCAAATACACACACACATACATATAATAACATTTAAATGCATCAACAGTTTAAGTTCAAATATAATATAATACTACAACCAAGTACCAAATATCTTATCAGAGCATCACAATATATCTAAGTATGCCAACTATAATATTAAAATAAAGATCTAGAGATGTTATACTGTTATTGATGAGTCAATCCTTGATAGATGATATCAGTTGCACTCCTCACTCCGATCGTATGCTATTATATACGCATGAAAATCATCACACGCTAAGTATTCACTTAGTGAGGAATAATAAAACAATAAGGAATTTAAAAACATGAGTAAACCATTATAAATCAAAATACGATTTATAGTATAAAATACCTAAACATAAAAATGACTTGATAAGCCAGTTCCGTCAAATAACTTGCGAAACAATATTAAGTATTCTCAACATACTTTTCAATCGATATATTCAAAAGTATTCATTCATAGCCTAATGTGTCAAATGAGAATGCAAGGTACATGAGTTGTACATAGTGCTAAACAAAAGTATAGGTATTGTAGTACAATGACACTATACTAATATATCGAAATGTTAATTCACAAACTCATTATGAATACCATGCAGAACACGTTGTGCCAAAGTACACAAAGGTACTGATACGAAAATGCAACAAATGCATTAAATAAAATCTATCGATAATTAGTGCTCATTTACTTATATGATATGAGGATGACTTGCGAGGAGTCAACCTTGAATGTTTTTATAAAATAATGATTTATTATATTTTGAAATATTTTCATAAAGTTTATGAAAATGATTTTTACAAATAAATTTTAGGGTATGAACTGGCCTATAACGAATAAATTTTAAGGTATCAATCAAATCCATCGTATATTATCACCCCAGAGGAAATAGATATTTGATTAGGTTTGAACTATAAGAAGAACCAAATGATATTTTTCTTAAGAAGTCATAAAACTACATAATAAGATAATTCCTTTGGTCAAAGTTCTTTGGTGGAATCATAAAGTCGAGTAAGAAACTGGGAAAAGAGAAGAGCACATGAAAAGAAAATATCCACACCTCTTCACATTAGGTACGTATAAAATTCCATGAAAACTTTTCTTAAGGGGGAGAGTTTTAAGAACCCAAATTTTGATTAGTGACCAAAATGTAAGTTTTGAAATTTTAGTTACCAAAGTATAAAATTATGAAGAGTTTTGAGACCTAATTGGTAATTTGACAAAAACAAATTATTATATACACATATTTTACTTTTGAGATCGGGTTTTATTGAAATCAGATTCTCGATTCGCAATTTATGTTGAAAACTAGAAAAGATTAAAGTACAGTAAGAAATCAGTAAATCGGATCGAATATAAATTTGGGGAAAAATTGAAAGATGATAAATTAGGCTTAAAATATTATTTCCACTTGTTTAAATGATGGAAAATAATATGGACCATTGGATTTGAGAACTTATTTTCTTATTTAATTTGGACGTTGGATTAAAGTGGCAAGAATGTAATTTTTGGAAAGTTGCTTGGTAAAATTTGAAAAGGGTAAAATAATTTGTTCATAATTGAATTTGGAAAGATGATAAGGTTATGTGGCTTTGTATTATTGTAAATATCAAGTTTCATTAATGGAAAAATGGACATTTCTCATTAAATGAATATTTTATTCATTTAAGCTTAAATAATGGTTAAATTAAAATGAAATTAAATGAAAATTTCATGAAACTTAAGCCATTTTCAGCTCCATTTCATTCTTCACATGACCTAGGTAAGAGAAAATTTATTTTTCATTTTTGTGCGATTTCCATTGGATTTTGAATCATGTCATGAAATAAATAATTGTTCTATTCAAAAAACGCTATCATTTGGTACCTTTATTGCTTGCTATTTGGTTTTTTTCAAAGATCCCAAATTTTAGGGTTTATGTTCACATTAGGGTTTATGGAATTGATTAAGGATTTTGATGTTTTTGAGGTTGTAAAATCAATTCCAAGCATGATTTATGATTAAAAAAATTATACATGCCTATATAAGCTGTGGGTAATTTAGGCCTAACCCTGATCTTGGAGGAAGTTTATGTTATGATGGAATTTGATTAGGGATTTATTGTAGAGATTGTATAAGGTTGAATCAAGGTTGATTTCTTGCTTGAATTGAATTAAAATCGAGTAAAATCATGAAAACCCTAGTCTTGGGTACATAAATCATTCGACCTGTAAAAAGATATTGGGGAAAATTATGAAAATTTTCATGTGGCTTAGAAATGATATTAGAAGGTTTACAAGCCTTAGAAAAAAATTTAGGGCCAATATGTAATTTTGTGAAAGCTGGGGACCAAATTGAAATTCATGAAAAAGTTATGGGTTGTTGTATAATTGTTCAATAATTATTGTACTATGCTATAAATTTCTATTTGGGGACTGAAATTGAAGTTTGAATGTGAATTTTAGCCATTTTGGAAAGTTGACAAAGTTTGACTGCTAAATGGTAAACATTAAGAAAGTTAGTAGAGTAAATGATAAATATGGAACTTTTTATGTATTTGGGATGAAAGTTTAATTCTGGAAATTATTGGGCTTATTTTGGCCTTGAATTGAAGAATTAGTGACAAGAGCCAAAGTATGATATTTATGATGATGAATTCTAAATGTTTACAGTTATTAGATATTTTTTGTTATCAGATGATTTTTCAGTTATCAGATATTTACAGATATAAGATGTTTTACAGTTATCAGAAACATATTAATAAATGATTCTATGATGATACATATAAGCCCATTGCATGTTCAATTGAGAGCCATATGTACATTTGACATGCCATTTAGTGAGTACTTTTCAGTTATCAGTTATTAGTTTACCTTTTGTACATTCAGTCTAATGGAACTCTAATCAAATAACTCATATAATTGTGCCGTTAACATTTTTAGTTAGGTCAAAGCAATTGAGATAAGCATTGTACTCGAAAATATTCAATTTTAAACTTCTCAAATGATAATTCCATTAAGTTCACGAGGAACATAGCCCCTTGAATCTTTATCGGATATTTACTACATGTTTGACTCACACTTGCACCATGACTTAAGATTAAGTTGAATATAGTTCCTCTATTTTAAATTTCATTATTTCATTCTTGATGTAATTTGGATATCTTTTTCGAATACATTGAAAATATTTTCGAGCAGTGGAAACATTTTCCATATCACTATGAAGGCCTAAATGTCCACAACATTTAATAAAGAATTTACAACTTTGTAGCAATAACATCATATCAGTTAATTCTAAAATCACACTTGTAAACAAATTTACTCTTTCTCCTACCACTACGAACCCAAATCTTTTCAAGTTCTTGAAAAACCCACAATCTAAGCGATAATTTATTGTGGCATGAAAGGGTTAGAGAATCCATTCCACAAATTTACCTTCGCAAGGTAACCCTGACAAGTCCGTAAAACTTAACATCTACTCTCACTCAGACTCATTTTAAGACTTTAGTATCTTACGTTATAAGGGTGGGAGCAGTAAGGGATTTTCTTCTATTATGTGGAAGAAAAAAACCAGCGTTCAATTAGGTTATTGAATTAGAGGAATCTATCAGAAGGTTTAAAAAGATAGCAAGAGAAGTTATTTCTAATGAGAATTGAAAGATTATTAAATTTATTGATGATTTTGGAAGGTCTACAAGTAAGTAAATTTTCTGTTAAAGTTTAAAGAAAGTTAAGGTTTTAGTGAATCAGATGAAAATTATGTTATCCTTTGAAAGGATTTAAAAAGAGATTGAATATCAAGTAGGTGATAAGGTATTTTTCAGGGTATCGACTGGGAAGAAATAATTGTGGTTTGGATGAAAAGGAAAGCTGAGTAAGAGATTTATTGGAACTTATGAGATTTTGAAAAAAGTTATACCAATGGCTTATCAGTTAGCATTGTCTCCCGAAATGGACAAGATCCATAATGTTTTTCAAGTGTCGATGCTCAGGAAGTATCGATCAAATCCATCGCATATTATCACCCTGGATGAAATAGAGATTAGATCAGATTTGACATATGAATAGAAACTGATTGAGATTTTTTCTTGAGAAGTCAATGAACTACAGAATATGACGATTCCTTTGGTCAAAGTTCTTTGGTGGAATCATAAAGTCGAGTGAGCGATCAGGAAAAGAGAAGAGGACGTGAAAAGATAGTATCCACACCTCTTCAAACAAGTACATACTAAAATTAAAAGATGTGTTTTTCTTAAAGGGGAAGAGTTTTAAAACCCCAAATATTGATTAATGAGCAAAATGTATGTTTCGAAAGTTTAGTGGGAAAGTATAAAATTAGAAAGAGTTTAGGGACCTAAGTGGCAATTTGACCAAATAAATTTTATTCCATAAATAGATAGTTTACTTTTAAGAGTGGGGTTTTATTGAAATCAAATTCTTGATCAGGAATTTATGTTGAAAACTAAAAATGATTAAAGTCCGGTAATAAATCGGTGAATCGAATCGAATATAAATTTTAGGAAAATTGAAGGAAGATAAATTAGGCTTAAAAATATTATTTACACATGTTAAAATGATGTAAAATAACAGGACCACTGGATTTCAGAACTTATTTCCATGTTTAATTTGGATCATTGGATTAAAGTGGCAAAATTAGAATTTTTTGAAAGTTGCTTGGTAAAATTGGAAAAGGGTAAAATATTTTCTTCATCTTTGACTTCGGAAAGATGATAATGTTATGTGGATTGTTATTATTGTAATATCAAGTTTCATTAATGGAAAAATGGACATTTCTCATGAAATTTATTTTATTCGTTTAAACTTAAATAATGGTTAAATTAACATGAATTACATGAAATTTCATGAAACTTAGGCCATTTTCAGCTCCATTTTGTGCTCCCCATGATCTAGGTAAGAGAAATTTTATTTATCATTTTGTGCAATTTCCTTTGGATTTTGAATCATGCCATGAAATAGAAAATTGTTTTATTAAAAAAATGCTATCATTTGGTACCTTTATTGCTTGCTAATTTGGTTCATGTTTAAAGATCCCAAATTCTAGGGTTTATGTTCACATTAAGGTTTATGGAAATGATTAAGGATTTTGATGTTTATGATGTTATAGAATCAATTCCAAGCATGATTTATGATTAAAATCAATTATACATGCCTATATAAGCTATGGGTAATTTCGAACTAACCCTGATCTTGGAGGCTGTAACACCCATTTCCCACATACGTTCCCATACACAAGTCAGAAGTGTCACATGACTTTTAAAAATATTTTCTTATTTATAAACCTGTAAATATTTGTTTGACATTTAAAACAAAATTTTTTAATATAAGGTAAAACATTCGTTACAAACTATTACAAAGTTATAGCTTAAATACATTAAATAGCATTTTTTTCTTAGATTCATATACATGCCATCTAATTATCAAAAGAAGATCTGATTTTCCTATAGTTACTGATTAGTCAACCTTGGATTGATGTTCTTTGCTGCACTCCTTACTCTGCTAAGTCATTGTTTTTACCTACACGTGAAATCAAAACACGTTAAATATTTACTTAGTGAGGCATAATAATATAAATGAACTGAAAATTCATACATGATCATATTATAGCTACTGAAATATGAACTAAATCATATACTTTATAAATATCAGTTAATCATCTCAATTAAACCCAGGTTTCTTTCATATAGTCATTAAAACCATTCTTCGTATGCCCAACATACTTATTTTTCTTTATTTTTGTTCCCAAATATACTTTATTTTGCCCAATATATGTTAAATAACAATTTAAGGTACATACATTGCACCAAAGTGCCAAAATGGTCATTAACCTTTTGTGAATACCATGAGTGGCATCTTTCTGCCAATAATGCACCGTTATGTATTTTAACTTTTCTGCCAATACTGGACCCTTATGTATTTTCATTTATGGTACCTTTCTTCCAATAATGCACAGTTATGCATTTTCATTTATGGCACCTTTCTTCCAATAATGCACAGTTATTCATTTTCATTTATGGAACCTTTATGCCAATAATACACCGTTATACATTTTCATTTATGGCACATTTCTGTCAATAATGCACCGCTATGTATTTTCATTTATGTCGGTAACATCGAAAACCATAGCAAAACATTAACATTCATCCATTCATTTTAGAGCAGTTCATACTCTAAAACTTATTCATTATATCATTTCTATATACATTATGAAAATATACCAAAATGCTGTAAAATATACATTTAACAAAAAATTCGAGATTGACTCATCATGAGACTTCCTCCTTTCATACAAGTACTATAAATGCACTCACATGATAAGCCTCGCTAATAAGTTGTAATGTTGTCCGACTATTCGACAACTTTATCTTTGTCCTTTTTCTTGCTAGACTTAAGAGCTTGGTTATGATCTACACAAGAATCCATTAAAGACACATACCATACCAGTGTTAGTATTTTCTTTAACATTTATACTTTAATAATACTCAAAAGTAATATTATTTTTAATTTCTATTACAATTTCAACCTATCTTACAATTCTAGGCTCAATAGTATCAGTACCCCTACCATGGTATCGATACTTCAATACTATGGTGCCGATACTCCCTTTCAGCATCGATACCATTTCTGCATTCTAGAATCCATGGTATTTGATACCCCTTTCTCTTAGTATCGATACTCACATCAGTATCAATACTAATTGCATCAGTATCGATACTATTCATCGTAATTCTTCCAATTTAAACCTATAGTATAGGTACTGTGCTTTCAGTACCGATACCCCTACCATATTTTCCATTTTTCAGATCGATTTTTATCATATTATCGTTTAGATCTCTTACTTTTACCTCAAACAATACCCTTAAACTTAACATCACTTAACCCAACTAACTTTCCTCCATTTAGTTTCTTATAACATCTAAATTCTCCAAAGAACATCTCAAAGTAAGAATCATACTACTTTTTATAGCATGTTTTTAATCACATCCAATGCTTCTAATATCTTATTTACTTCTTTGATAAGTCAAATCTACTAATAAACCTCAATAAAAATCATATTTCAACATACCATTCAAAAACCCATTTTCTTCAATCTTAAATAAATCATCAATTTCTTAGTTTTAATCCTCTATAACCCTTCCTTAAGCTTCCACATCACTTAAGCTTTCAAGAACAAACCAAAAACGAAAGGAAAAACTAGCTAATTGATGCCTTACCTTAAGCTATTGAGGAGAGCACGGTCACAAGGGAAGAGGAAGGGTAGATTACTTAGTTTAGTTTTCAACTTTCTAATTTTCCCTTTCTTAAATCCCTAATAAAATGGATTTTAAATTAATTTCACTCTAAAGGACCAAAATGCCCTTTCATTCTTTCTAATTGGTCTTAATTAAATTATTTCTTATACTTTACCATTTATTTAATCTTCTAAAATTTTAAATCCTTTCAAAATAGTCATTGACCTAATATTTGAGGTATTATAATTCTTCCCCTTAAGAAAATTCATCCTCGAATTTAAAGAAGTACCTGAAATGAAAAGGTATGGAAATTGCTTCCTCGTGTCCTCCTCTCTTTCCCAAGTAGCTTCTTCCACCTTATGGTTCTGCCAGAGCACTTTAACTAAAGAAATGTTCTTGTTACACAGTTCCTTGTTTTCTCTAGCTAAGATCCACACTGGTTCTTCATCATGAGTTAAATCTACTCAGATCTCTATTTTCTATGGTGTGATAACATGGGATGGATCTGATCAGTACCTTTTGAGCATCGACACGTGGAAAACATTATGGATATTGTCTATATCTGGAGGCAAAGCTAACTGATAAGCTACTGGTCTGATCATTTTGAAAATTTCATAAGGCCTAATGAATCTCGAACTCAACTTTCCATTGCGTCCAAACCATAATACTTTCTTCCAAGGTGACACTTTTACAAATACCTTGTCTCCCACTTGAAATTTAATTTCTTTTCTTCTCAAATCAGCATAGGACTTTTGTCATTCAAAGACTATCTTTAGATTATCTTGGATAACTTTTACTTTTTCCTTCATTTCTATCATCAAATCTGGGCCAACTAGTTCTCGATCTTTTAGTTCAAACCAATTTAATGGTGCTATATACTTCCTCCCATACAAAGCTTCATACAGGGCCATTTTAATACTCGATTGGTAACTATTATTATAAACAAATTTCGCTAAAGTAAAATACCTTTCCCATGATCCTTTAACCTCAATCACACATGCCCTTAGAATATCCTCTAATATCTGAATAGTTCGTTCTGATTGCCCATCTGTTTGAGGATGAAAAGCTGTACTGAAATTCAAGTGAGTACCTAATGCCTCATGTAAGGACATCCAAAATCTTGAAGTAAACATTGGGTCTCAATTGGACACTATCGATATAGGCACTCTATGCAGCTGAGCTATTTCTTTTATATACAATTCCGCATATTTATCCATCGAGTAATCTACCCAAACTGGAATAAAGTGAGTTATCTTGTCAATCTGTCTACAATTACCCATATTGAGTCCTTTATACCTGGTGAAAAAGGTAGCCCCGAAACAAAATCCATTGTAACTTGTTCCCACTTCCACTCATGAATGGATATCAATTGTAGCAATCCAGAAGGACCTTGATGTTTAGCTTTCACTTGGTGACATACCAAACATCTCGCGACAAAATCTAATACAGCCTTTTTCATGTCAGTCTACCAATAACGACTCTTTAAATCATGATACATCTTATCCCCGCTTGGTTACATCATCAAAGGACTATAATCTGTCTTGAAAAGAATATCTTTATTTAATTCTTTGTTATCGGGAATGAAAAGTCTTCCTAGATAATATAAACATCCATAAGCCCTCATTTCGAAGTCTTTGACCTCTCTTTTTCCACTTGTGTCCTTATCACCAAGCATTTTTCATCTTGACCTTGCAGCTCTTTACCCAATCTAAAAGCATCATCTTTACTTAAGTTCAACAATCAAGGCACCATCTTCCTTTAAAGACATACGCATATCCAAAGCCCGTAGAGCGGAAAAAGTCATCCAACTAAGGGCATCCGCTATTACACTAGCCTTTCCAGGATGATAATCAATGTTCAAATCATAATCTTTTAAAAGCTTGATCTATCTTCTCTATCTAAGGTTCAGTTCCTTTTAAGTCAGCAAATACTTTAGACTCTTGTGATCTATATAAACATGGCAACGCTCACCGTATAGATAGTGACGTCAAATTTTTAAAGCAAACAGAACTACTACTAATTCCAAGTTATGTGTCGTGTAATTTCTCTCTTGAATTTTCAATTGTATTGAGGCATATGCCACAACTTTTCTATCTTGCATGAGCACACATCCCAACCCATTATGAGATGCAACACTAAAGACTACATAGTCTTTACCTGACTCTGGTTGTACGAGTACTGGGGCCTCTGTTACTATTCTTTTTATCATTTCAAAACTTTCTTAGAATTTCTCCATCCAATCAAAAGGCACATCTTTATGTAACAACATAGTTACTGGTAAAGATAACATTGAGAAGTTCTTTGCGAACAATCTATAATAACCAACAAGCCCCAAGAAACTTCGAACTTCAGAAACATTCTTTGGGGGTTGACAATCCACTATAGATTGATTCTTTTTAGGATCTCTGTTATGCCTTCTATGGAGACTATATGACCAAGGAAAGCAATATCAGCTAACCAAAATTCATACTTGGACAATTTGTCATACATATTCTTTTATCAAAGTGTCCGAAGAACCACTCGAATATGGGCATCATGTTTTTCTCTTGACTAGGAATACACCAAAATATCATCTATAAATACCACCACAAATTGATCCAAGCAAGGTTGGAATACTCGGTTCATCAAGTCCATAAATGTTGCAGGAGCATTATTCAATCCAAATGGCATCACCACAAATTTGTAGTGTCCATTCCAAGTCCGAAAAACTATCTTCAAAATATCATCCTCTTTTATCTTTAATTGGTAGTACCCCGACCTCATGTGTATCTTAGAGAACAATGTTACACCTTTCAATTGATCGAATAGATCATCAATCCTCAGAAGATAATACTTATTCATCATTTTTACTTTATTTAACTGACGGTAGTCTATCTATAATCGTATAGACCCATCCTTTTTTTCACAAACAACACAGGTGCTCCCCAAGGATATACACTGGGTCTCACAAATCCCTTATCGAGTATCTCTTTCAATTGTGCTTTTAATTCTCTTAACTCTATTGGACGCATTCGATATGGAGCCATAGAAATAGGTTCGGTACCATGGTAAACTTCATTCTTGAATTATACTTCTCGGTTTGGAGGTAAGCATGATAATTCTTTTGGAAAAACCTATGGAAATTCCTTGACTATTGGAATATCATTTAATCTCACTTTTTGTATTCGAGTGTCTATCACACTAGCTAGGAAAGCTATACACTTTTTTGACATCATTTTCCTTGCAGTCATGGTTGATATTACATTGGATGGTAATTTCATTTTTTTCAATCACTACTAGTTCGGAGTCTTTTGTATCCTTCAAAAATAATCGGTTCTTGCGACAATGATCTCACCCACGATGTGGTGACAACCAATCCATGCCCAAAATGATTTTAAACTCGTCGAAAGGCAACTCCATTAATATTTCTAGAAACGTAATCCCTTGAATCTTTATCAGGTATTTTCTACATATCTGAGTTACTCTCGCACTATGACCTATAAGGTTTACCTCTTCATCTCACTAACAATTAGTTCTAAAGGAATTCCTCTAGCTCTAACCAACTTTGTACTAATGTATGAGTGTGTAGAACTAGGGTCAACTAAAACAAATATGGCTCATCAAAAAGATGGAATGTACCTATTATGATCTCTAGGTCATCCTGATCCTCATTGGTCTTAATGTTGTAAATTACGGCGACTACCCGAGTCTCTTGTCGTTGCATTGATTCAGATTGTCCCCTAGATCTACCCCTTCCTCTACTTCTATTAGAGGCTTCCACAAATCTTTCAGATTGCACCGAATTGTCCCCATATTTCTTAGGATAGTTTCAGGCAAATTGGTCATTCTCGTCACCATGGAAACAAGCTCCATTGATAAGTCTACATACTCCACTGTTCAATTTACCACATGTCTGTCATGGAGTTCTTTCTCCAAATGCTCTACTCGAGCTACCAATAAAATACAGGGATTGTTTAGTTTTATGTGAAGTTGTAGCAGAACCATCTCTATCAGTATATACGAAACTCAAGCCCTTGCCTCTCTTAGCATGATGGGGAGTTGAAGGTATTCAAACTCTTTTCCACATCCGCATACTCTGTTCAGCTGCTAGAGTCTCCTCTTAAGCTCTTTTAATAGTCTTGGCTGGGTTTATGACTTCTTGTAACCTATGAAAGTTCAAAGCTAACATCATCTCTTTCAACTTTGGCCTCAAACCTTCTATGAACGAATCACGTCGAAGCCTTGTTAGTGGTAACTACTTCAGTAGCAAAATGGCTCAACTTATTTTACTTAGCCTCAAACTTATGTACGACTCGATCACTTTATTTCAAATTAAGGAAATTTAGTAGCATCGCCCATCTAAACTGCTTACCCATATATTTATTCTTGAATTCCTCATGAAGAATTGCTAGATCACTTGTTCCAATGGTGTATACATCGTAGTATTTGACCACCATACTCGAGATGATCCCCTAAGTAAAGATACAACTCGACCCAGCTTTTCCAAATTTGAGCAGTAAAGACTTTCAAGCATTACCATTACATCATTTAGCCATAGGTCAGCCTCCATAGAACCTTCATCCTCTTCTCCCAAGAACTCATCAGTTCCTAAACTCTTCAATTCTTTTGGAATCAAAATCCACTGTATTGGAGGAATAGGGAGTGAAGGAGGTTAGAATCAAGTCAATTTGGTGTTGAGAGCTTGCATAAAAGTTCCAAACTCTGGCACGAGAATACTCTAATACGCCGGTGTGCTAGTATTCTATGATGGAATGGGATGCTCATTATTTTCCACATAGCTTTCACTACCCTATCCTTCTTTATTTTCTTGATCAACTTCTCTTCGGGAGTTCAAAGATTCTAACATTTTCTAGAACATACATAATAATACTAAAGTTATTAAGGAGTGACATCAATCACACTCTAATGACACCCTATCGGTAACCTTGACAATCTTAATAAGATGTAATCTCTTTTTCAAAATTCAAATAAACTCTATTTCAGTTGAGAATTGGCTAAACATGTAGCTCTGATTCCAATAAATATAACACCCATTTCCCACATACGTTCCCCGTACACAAGTTGCAAGTGTCACATGACTTTTAAAAACATTTTCTTAATTATAAACCTATAAAATTTTGTTTCAAAATTTAAATCAAAACATTCTTAATATAAGGTAAAGCATTCGTTGTAAACTATTACAAAGTTATAACTTAAATACATTACAAATCATTTTTTTCTTAGATACATATACATACCATCTAATTATCAAAATAAGACTTGATTGTTCTATAGTTACCGAAGAGTCAACCTTGGATTGATGTTCTTTGCTGCACTTCTTACTCTGCTAAGTCTTTGCTTTTACCTACGTGTAACATCAACACACGTTAAGTATTTACTTAGTGAGGCATAATAATATAAATGAACTAAAAATTCATAAATAATCATATTATCGCTAATAAAATATGAACTAAATCGTATACTTTATAAAAATCAGTTAATCATCTCAATTAAACCCAAGTTTCTTTATTATAGTCATCAAAACCATTCTTAGTATGCCGAACATACTTATTTTTCTGTATTTTTGTTCAAAATTATACTTTACTTTGCCCAATATATGTTAAATAAGAATTTAAGGTACATACATTGCATCGAAGTGCCAAAATGGTCATTCACCTTTTATGAATTCCATGAGTGGCACCTTTCTGCCAATAATACACCGTTATGCATTTTCATTTATGGAACCTTTCTGCCAATAATGCACCATTATACATTTTCATTTATGGCACATTTCTTCCAATAATGCACCGTTATGCATTTTCATTCATGGCACCTTTCTGCCAATAATGCACCGTTATGCATTTGTATTTATGACATCTTTCTACCAATAATGCACCGTTATACATTTTCATTTATGGTACCTTTCTTCCAATAATGCATCGTTATTCATTTTCATTTATGGCACATTTCTGCCAATAATACACTGATACACATTTTCATTTATGTCAGTAACATCAACAACCATAGCACAACATTAACATTCATCCATTCATTTTAGAGCAGTTCCTACTCTAAAACTTATTCATAATATAATTTCTATATACATTATGAAAATATACCAAAATGATGTACAATATACATTTAACAAAACATTCGAGATTGAATCTTCGCAAGTCTTCCTCCTTTCATATAAGTACTATAAATGCACCCACTTGATAAGCCCCGCTAATAACCTGTAATGATGTCCAACTATTCGACAACTTTATCTTTTCCCTTTTTCTTGCTTGACTCTTGAGCTTGGTTATGATCTACACAAGCATCCATTAGAGAAACATACCATACCAATTGTAGTATATTCCTTAACATTTATGCTTTAATAGTACTCAAAAGTACTATTATTTTCTATTTCTATTACAATTTCAGCCTATCTTACATTTACATGCTCAATAGTACATACCCCTACCATGTATCGATATTTTCAATATTATGGTACCGATAATCCTTTCAATATCGATACCATTTTTGTATTCTGGAATCCATGGTATCGATACCTTTCTCTTAGTATTGATACCCACACCAGTATCCATACTAATTGCATCAGTATCAATATTATTCATCATAATTATTCAAACTTAAACCTATAATATCAGTACTATTCTTCCATTACCGATACCCTTACCTAGATTTTCTATTTTTTAGCTCGATTTTTACCAAATTTTGTTTAAATCTCTTACTTTTACCTAAAAAAATACCCTTAAACTTAACATCACTTAACCCAAATAACTTTCCTCCATTTTGCTTCTTATAAAATCTAACATCTCAAAGTAAGAATCATACTACTTTTCTAACATGTTTTTAATCACATAAAAGCCTTGTAATCTCTTATTTAATTCTTTGACAAGTCATATCTACTAATAAATCTCAGTAAAAACTCATATTTCAACATACCATTCAAAAACCCATTTTCTTCAATCACAAATAAATCATCCATTCCTGATTTTTAATGCTCTATAACCCTTCCTTAAGCTTCCACATCACTTAAGATTTCAAAAACAAACCAAAAATGAAAGGAAAGGAAAAACTAGCTAACTGAAGCCTTAACTTTGGCTATGGAGGATAGCATGGTGACGGGGGAAGAATAAGAGTAGATGACATAGTTTAGTTTTCAACTTTCCCCTTTTTCTCTTTCTTAAATCCCTAATAAAATGAATTTTAAATTCATTTCAGTCTAAAGGACCAAAATTCCCTTTCATCCTTCCATTCTTTCTAATTGGTCTTAATTAAATCATTTCTATTACTTTACTATTTATTCAATTTAATCCTTCAAATTTTTAAATCATTCAAATTTTTAAATCCTTTCAAAATAGTTAGTGACCTAATATCTGGGGTATACAGAGGAAGTTTATGTTATGATGAAATTTAATTAAGGCTTTGATTGTAGAGATTATATAAGGTTGAATCAAGGTTAATTTTATGCTTGAAGGGAATCAAAATCGAGTAAAATCATGAAAACCCTAGTCTTTTGTACATAAACAATTCGGCCTAGAGGAACATGATAGGGGGAAATTGTGAAAAATATCATGTGGCTTAGAAATTATATTAGAAAGGTTTAAAAGCCTTAGAAAATTTTTTGGGCCAATATCTAATTTTGTGAAAGCTTAGGACCAAATCGATATTTATGAAAAAATTATGGGTTGTTGTATATTTGTTCAATAATTATTATAATATGCTATAAATTTTTATTTGGGGTCTAAAATTGAAGTCAGAGTATGAAATTTAGCCATTTTGGAAAGTTGAGAATGTTTTAGTGCTAAATGATAAATATTGAGATGGTAGAGTAAATGGTAATTATGGAATTATTGAGGTATTTGGGCTGAAAGTTTAATGCTAGAAATTATTGGGCTTATTTTATCCTTGAATTGAAAAATTAATAACAAGAGCCCAAGTATGATATTTATGATGATGAATTCTAAATGCTTACAGTTATTAGATGATTTTTCTATTATGAGGTGTTTACAGTTATCAAACACTGATTAATAAATGATTATATGATGATACATATTAGCCAATTGTATGTTGCATTGAGAGTTCTAGATACATTTGGCATGCAATTTAGTGAGGACTTTTCAGTTATCAGTTCAGCTTTAGTACATTCGGTCTAACGGAACCCAATCAAATAACTCATATAATTGTGCCTTTAACTTTTTGAGTTGGGTCAAAGCCATTGAGATAAGCATTGTACCCGAAAAATATTCAATCATAAACTCCTCAAAGGATAATTCCATTAAATTCACCGGGAACATAGCCCCTTGATTCTTTATCGGATATTTACCTCATGTATGACTCACACTTGTACCATGACCCATAAGGTTTATCGCTATCATGTCACTTGATATTGTGTCGAATAGAATACCTCTAATTTTTAAAATTCCTTATTTCATTCTAGATGTAATTTTGATAAATATTTTGGATCCATTGAAAATATTTTTGAGCATAGGAAACATTTTCCATCTCAATATGATGGTCTAAATGTCCCTATCATTTAATAAGAAGACTTGACAACTTTGTAGTAATAACATCATAGCGGTTAATGCTAAAATCACACTAGTAAACAAATTTACTCTTTATATTACTACTATGAACTCGAAACTATTAAAGTTCTTGAAAATCACCTGCAATCTAAGAGATAATTCATCGTAGCATGGAAGGGGTAGACAATCCATTCCATAAATTTACCTTCGCAAGGTAAGCCTGTCAAGCTTATATAACTTAACATCTAGCCTCACTCAAAATTGTTTTAAGACTTTAGTATCTCACCTTATAATGGTGGGAGAAGTAATGGATTTTCGTTTATTCTGTGGAAGAAAAACCCATCGTTGAATTGGGTTACTGAAATAGTGGAATCTATCAGAAGGTTTAAAAGGATTATAATAGAAGTTGAGACTGATGAGGATCCAAAAATTATTGAATTTACCAATGATTTTGGAAGGTGTACATGTAAGAAACTATTTGTTATAGTTTAAATAAAGTTAACTTTTTAGTGAATCAGATGACAATTATGTTATTATTTGAAAGGATTTCAAAACTATTTTGCTTTGTATGCAAAGGAAACTTGAGTCCGAGATTTATTGGAACTTATGGGATTTTGAAAATAGTTACACCAATGGCATATAAGTTATCATTGCCTCCCGAAATGGACAAGATCCATATTTTTTTCATGTGTCGATGCTCATGAAGTATCGATAAAATAAGTCTCATATTATCACCCTGGAGGAACCAATTTAGATTTTGGCTTGATAAGTCAACAAACTACATAATAGGATAATCCTTTGGTCATAGGTCTTTGGTTGAATCATAAAGTCGAGTAAGTGACCGAAAAAAGAAAAGGACATGAAAAGATAGTATATGCACCTCTTCATATCTAGTACATACTAAAATTCAAAGATGGATTTTTCTTAAGGGGAAGAGTTGTAAAACCCCAAATTTTGATTTGTAACCAAAATGTATGTTTTTAAAGTTTAATGGCTAAAGTATGAAATTCGGAAGGGTTTAGATACATAAGTGGTAATTTGACCAAAAATAATTTTTATTTCATAAATAGATAGTTTAATTTTGAGAGTGGGGTTTTATTGAAGTCAGATTCTTGATCCAAAATTTATGTTGAAAACTTGAAAGGCTTAAAGTCTTTTAAGAAATCGGTAAATCGGATCGAATGCTAAATTTGGGAAAATTGAAGCATGATAAATTAAGCTTAAAAATATTATTTCCACATGTTAAAATGATGGAAAATAATATGAACGATTCGATTTGTGAACTTATTTCAATGATTAATTTGGACAGTTGAATTAAATTGGAAAGATTACAATTTTTGGAAAGTTGCTTGGTAAAATTGGAAAACAGATAAATATTTTGTTCATCTTAGACTTTGGAAAAATAATAAGGTTACGAGGATTGCTATTATTGTAAATATCAAGTTTCATTAATGGCAAAATTAATATTTTTTAATTAAATGAATATTTTATTCATTTAAGATTAAATAAAGGTTTAATTAACATGAAATTACATGAAAATTTCATGAAACTTAGGCCATTTTTACCTCCAGTTCGTGCTCCCCATGACCTATGTAAGAGAAATTTGTTTTTTAAATATTTTATCAATTTCGTTGGATTTTGAATCATGTCGTGAAATAGATAATTATTATGGAATTGATGAAGGATTTTGATGTTTTTGAGATTGTAGAATCAATTCCAAGCATGATTTATGATTAAAATCAACTATACATGCCTATAAGCTATGGGTAATTTCGGCCTAACCCTGATCTTATAGGCAATTTATGTCATTAAGGAATTAGATTATGTTTTTGATTGTAGAGAGTGTATAAGGTTGGATGGAGGTTGATTTTATGCATAAATTGAATCAAAATCGATTAAAATCATGAAAACCCTAATCATGGGTACATAAACCATACGACCTGCAGGAAGATGATGGGGAAAAAATTGTAAAAAATTTCATGTGGCTTAGAAATGATATTGAAAATTATTTTACAATCATTATAAAAAGTTTTGGGCCAATCTATAATTTTGTGAAAGTTGGGGACCAAATTAGCATTTATGAAAAAATTATGGGTTATTATGTAATTATTAAATAATTACTGTACTATACTATAAATTTCTATTTGGGGATTAAAATCGAAGTTATAATGTTAAATTTAGCTATTTTGGAAGGTTGACAAAGTTTGAGTGCTAAATGATAAACATTAAGAATGTTAGTGGAGTAAATGGTAAATATGAAATTGTTGAGGTATATGGACTAAAAGTTTAATGCTAGAAATTATTGGGCTTATTTTGGCCTTGATTTGAAGAATTAATGACAAGATCCCAAGTATGATAATTATGATGATGAATTCTAAATGTTTACAGTTTTCAAATGATTTTCTACTTATCAGAGTTTTACAGATATCAAATGCTTTACAGTTATCAAACACAAATTAATAAATTATTCTATGATGATACATATAAGCCATTGTATGTTGCATTAAGAGTCATATGTACATTTGGCATGCCATTTAGTGAGTACTTTTCAGTTATCAGTTCAGTTTTGGTACATTCGGTCTAATGGACCTCTAATCAACTAACTCATATAATTGTGCCTTTAACTTTTTGATTTGGGTCAAAGACATTGAGATAAGCATTTTACTCGAAAAATATTTAATTGTAAACTCCTTAAATGATAATTCTATTAAATTCACTTGGAACATAGCCCCTTGTTTCTTTATCGGATTTTTACTACATTTCTGACTCACACTTGCACCATGGCTTATAGGGTTTACCACTATCATGTCACTTGAGACTAAGTCGAATAGAATATCTCTACTTTAAAATTCCTTATTTTATTCTTGAGGTAATATGTATAACATTTCGGGTGCATTGAAAATATTCTTGAGCAGGGGAAACAGTTTTCATCTCATTATGAAGGTCTAAATGTCCACATCATTTCATAAGAAGACTTGACATCTTTGTAGCAATAACATCATAGCTGTTAATGCTAAAATAACACTAGTGAACAAATTTACCCTTTCTCCTACCACTACAAACTCAAAACTATTCATGTTCCTAAAATTCACCCTCAATCTAAGAGGTAATTCATTGTAGCATGGAAGGGATATACAATCCATTCCACACGTTTTCCTTCGCAAGGTAACCCTGTCAAGTTCATAAAAATTAACATCTACTCTCACACAAACTTATTTTAAATCTTTAGTATCTCACCTTATAAGGGTAGGAGTTGTAAGGAATTTTCTTCTATTATGTGGAAGAAAACCCCCAGCGTTGAATGAGGTTACTGAATTATAGGAATCTATCAGAAGGTTTAAATGGATTACATGAGAAGTTGAGACTGATGAGGGTCCAAAGATTATTGAATTTATCGATGATTTTGGAAGGTCTATAGGTAAGTAAATTGTCTGTTAAAGTCTAAAGAAAGTTAAGTTTTTAGTGAATCGGATGACAATTATGTTATCATTTGAAAGGATTCAAAAAGAGATTTAATATCAAGTAAGTGATAAAATATTTCTCAAGGTATCGACTTGGAAGAAAGTATTGCAGTTTGGATATAAAAGAAAGTTCTATCTAAGATTTATTACAACTTATGAAATTTTGGAAAGAGTTAGGCGAGTGGCTTATCAGTTAGCATTGCCTCCCAAAATGAAAAAGAACCATTATTTTTTTCATGTGTCGAAGCTTAGGAAGAATCTATCAAATTCATCGCAATTATCACCATGGAGGAAATAAATATTCAAGCAGATTTAACCTATGAAGAGGAACCATTTGATATTTTAGATTGAGAAGTCAAAGAACTACAGAATAGGACGATTTCTTTGGTCAAAGTTTTTAGGCGAAATCATAAAGTCGAGTAAGCGATCGGGAAAAGAGAAAAGGAAATGAAAAGATAGTATCCGCACCTCTTCACATCAGGTACGTACAAAAATTTGATGAAAAATTTTCCTTACGGGGGAAGAATTGTAATACAACAAATTTTGATTAGTGACCAAAATATAAGTTTTGAATGTTTAGTTACCAAAGTTTAAAATTAGGAAGAATATAGAGACCTAAGTGGTAATTTCACCAAAAATAATTTTTATTCCATACATATATAGTTTAGTTTTGAGAGTGGTTTATTGAAATTAGATTCTTGATCCGAAATTTATGTTGAAAACTAGAAAGAGTTAAAGTCCAATAAGAAATCGGTAAATCGAATCGAATAGAAATATAAAGAAAAATTGAAAGATGATAAATTTGGCTTAAAAATATTATTTCCAAATGTTAAAATTATGGAAAATAATATGGACCATTGGATTTGATAACTTATTTCCATGTTTAATTTGGAACGTTGAATAAAGTGGCAAGATTGTAATTTTTGGAAAATTGATTGGTAAAATTGGAAAAAGGGTAAAATATTTTGTTCATCTTTGACTTTGGAATGATGATAAGGTTATATGGCTTGGTATTATTTTAAATATCAGGTTCAATTAATGGCAAAATGGACATTTCTCATTAAATGAATATTTTATTCATTTAAGTTTAAATAAAGGTTAAATTGACTTGAAATTACATGATAATTTCATGAAACATGGGCCATTTTCAGCTCCATTTCATGCTCCCCAAGTCCTAGGTAGGAAAAATTTTATTTTTCATTTTTTGAGAAATTTCATTTGGATTTTAAATCATGTCGTGAAATACAAAATTATTCTATTCACAAAACGATATCGTTTGGTACTTTTATTGCTTGCCAATTTGGTTTGTGTTCAAAGATCCCAAATTCTAGGGTTTATTTTCACATTAGGGTTTATGGAATTTATGAAGGATTTTGATGTTTTGGTTGTAAAATATTCCAATCATGAATTATGATTAAAATCAACTATACATTCCTATATAAGCTAGGGGTAATTCTACCCTAACCCTGATCTTGAAGGAAGTTTATGTTATGATAAAATTTGATTAGGGATTTTATTCTAGAGATTGTATAAGGTTGAATCGTGGTTCATTTCATGCTTGAGTTGAATTGAAACTAAGTAAAATCATGAAAACCCAAGTCTTGGGGTATATAAACCATTCGACCTAGAGGAAGATTGTGGGGAAAATTGTAAAAAATTTCACATGGCTTAGAAAATATTCTATAAATGTTTTACAAGCCTTATAAAAATATTTGGGCCAATATACAATTTTGTGAAAGTTTGGGACCAAATTGGTATTAATGAAAAAGTTATGGGTTGTTGTATAATTGTTCAATAATTATTTACTATACTAGAAAATTCTTTTTGGGGACTGAAATTGAAGTTATAATGTGAAATTTAGCCATTTTTGAAAGTTGATAAAGTTTGAGTGCTAAATGATAAACGTTGAGAAAGGTAGTAGAGTAAATGGTAAATATGGCATTGTTGAGTTATTGGGTTGAAAATTTAATGCTTGAAATTTTTGGGTTTATTTTGGACTTGAATTGAAGAATTAATGACAAGAGCCCAAGTATGATATTTATGATGATGAATTCTAAATGTTTACGATTATCCGATGATTTTTCTGTTATTAGATATTTACAGATACCAGATGTTTTATAGTTATCATACATGAATTAATAAATGATTCTATGATGATACATATAAGCCCATTGTATGTTGCATTGAGATTTATAGGTACATTTTCTCAAGTATGATATTTATGATGATGAATTCTGAATGTTTACAATTATCAGTTATCAAAGATTTACATATACCCGATATTTTACAGTTATCATAAACAGATTAATAAATGATTCTATGATGATACATATAAGCCCATTGTATGTTGCATTGAGATTCATAGGTACATTTGGCATACCATTTAGTGAGTACATTTCAGTTATTAGTTATCAATTCAGCTTTTGTATGTTCGATCTAATGGAACTACAATCAAATAACTCATATAATTGTTCCTTTAACTTTTTGAGTTGGGTCAAAGCTATTGAGATAAACATTGTTCCCAACAAATAATAATTCTTAAACTCCACAAATGATAATTCCACCAAAATTAATCGAGAACATAGCCCCTTTAATCTTTATCGAATATTTACTACATGTTTAACTCACACTTGCTTCTTGACCCTTAGGGTTTACCGCTATCATGTCACTTGAGATTAAGTCAAATAGAATACCTCTATTTTAAAATTCCTTATTTCATTATAGAGGTAATTTGGCTAACTTTTCCAGATCCATTGAAATTATTCTCGAGCAGTGGAAACATTTGCCATCTTACTATGAAGGTCTAAATGTCCACATCATTTAATAAAAAGACTTGACAACTTTGTAGTAATAACATCATAGCAGTTAATGCTAAAACCACACTAGTAAACAAATGTAATATTTCTCGTACCACTACAAACTCGAAACTTTTCAAGTTCTTGAAAGTTAACCGCAATCCAAGAGATAATTCATTATAGCATGAAAGGGATAGACAATTCATTTAACAAATTTACCTTTGCAAGGTAAACTTATTAAGTCCATAAAGCTTAATATACTTTCACTAAATCATTTTAAGACTTTAGTATCTCACCTTATAAGTGTGGGAGCTGTAAGGGAATTTATTCTATTCCGTGGAACAAAAACCCCAGCGTTGAATGAGGTTACTGAATTAGAGGAATATATTAGAATGTTTAAAAGGATTACAAGAGAAGTTGAGACTAATGAAGATCCAAAGATTATTGAATTTACTGATGATTTTGGAAGGCTACAAGTAAGTAAAATGTCTGTTAAAGATTAATGAAAATTAATTTTTAATGAATTAGATGACAATTATGTTATCATTAGAAAGGATTTTAAAACAGGTTGAATATCAAGTGTGTGATAAGGTATTTCCTAAGGTATCGACTTGGAAGAAAATATTACGGTTTAGATGCAAAGGAAAGTTGAGTATGAGATTTATTGAAACTTATAAGATTTTGAAGAGAGATAGACCAATGCATTATCAGTTAGCATTGCCTCCCGAAATGGACCATATCCATAATTTTTTTTCATGTGTCAAAGCTCATGAAGTATCAATCTAATCCGTCGTATATTATCACCCCGGAGGAAATAGAGATTCGATCAGATTTGACCTATGAAGAGGAACCAATTGATATTTTGGCTTGAGAGGTCAAAGAACTACAAAATAGGATGATTCATTTGGTCAAAGTTTTAGGCGGAATCATAAAGTTGAGTAAGCGACCGGGAAAAGAGAAAATGAAATGTAAAGACAATGTTCTCACCACATCACATCAGGTACGTACTAAAATTCGATGACAAAGATTTCTTAAGGGGGAAGAATTCTAATACCCCAAATTTTTATTAGTGAACAAAATGTAAGTTTTAATAGTTTAGTGGCCAAAATATAAAATTAGAAAGAATAGGTAATTTGACCAAAAATAATTTTTATTCCATACATAGATAGTTTAGTTTTGAGAGTGTGGTTTTATTTGAATTAGATTACTGATTCGGAACTTATGTTGAAAACTAGAAAGGATTAAATTCCGATAAGAAATCGATAAATCAAATCGAATAAAAATTTTTGGAAAATTGAAAAATGATAAATTAGGCTTAAAAATATTATTTGCACATGTTAAGATGATGGAAAATAATATGGATCATTGGGTTTGATAACTTATTTCCATGTTTAATTTGGACCATTGGATTAAAGGGGCATGATTGTAATTTTTGGAGCATTGCTTGGTAAAATTGGAAAAGGTAAAATACTTTGTTCATCTTCTACTTTTGAAAGATGATAAAGTTATATGGCTTGGTATTATTGTATTAATGGAAAAATGGACATTTCTCCTTAAAAGAATATTGTATTCCTTTAAGCTTAAATAAAGGTTAAATTGACCTAAAATTACATTATAATTTCATGAAACTTATGCCATTTTCAGCTCCATTTCATGCTCCCCAAGACCTAGGTAGGATAATTTCTATTTTTCATTTTTTGAGCAATTTCCTTTGGATTTTAAATCATGTCGTGAAATACAAAATTGTTCTATTCGAATAACGCTATCATTTGGTACCTTTATTGCTTGCTAATTTGGTTTGTGTTCAGAGATCCCAAATTCTAGGGTTTATATTCATATTAAGGTTTATGGAAATGATGAAGGATTTTAATGTTTTTGAGTTTGTAGAATATTCCCATCATGATTTGTGATTAAAATCAATTCTACATGCCCATATAAACTATGAGTAATTTTGACCTAACCCTGATCTTGAAGAAAGTTTATGTTATGATAAAATTTGATTAGGGAGTTTATTCTATAGATTGTATAAGGTTGAATTGAGGTTGATTTCATGCCTTAATTGAATTGAAATCGAGTAAAATCATGAAAATCGTAGTCTTAGGTACATAAACCATTCGGCCTGGAGGAAGGTGATGGGGAAAATTGTGAAAATTTCACTTGGCTTAGAAATTATATTAGAAAGGTTTTACAAGTCTTATAAAAAATTTAGGCCAATATATTATTTTATGAAAGTTGGGGACCAAATTGGCATTAATAAAAAAGTTATGGGTTATTTTAGAATTGTTCAATAATTACTGTACTATGCTATAAATTGCTATTTTGGGACTAAAATTGAAGTTAGAATGTGAAATTTAGACATTTTTTAAAATTGATAAAGTTTGGGTGCTAAATGATAAACATTGTGAAAGTTAGTGGAGTAAATGGTAAATATTACACTATTGAGGTATTTGGGCTGAAAGTGTTATGCTTGAAATTAATGGTTTTACTTTAGCCTTGAATTGAAGAATTAAGGAAAAGAGTCCAAGTATGATATTTATGATGATGAATTCTAAATGTTTACAGTTATCATATATTTACTGATACCAGTTGTTTTACAGTTATCATACACATATTAATAAATGATTCTATGATGATACATATAAGCCCACTATATGTTGCATTGAGAGTCATAAGTACATTTGGCATGCCATTTAGTGACTACTTTTCAGTTATCAGTTATCAATTCTGCTTTGGTACGTTTGGTCTAATAGAACTCTAATCAATAACTCATATAATTGTTCATTTAACTTTTTGACTTTGGTCAAAGCTATTGAGACAAGCATTGTATCCAAAAAATATTAATTCTTAAACTCCACAAATGATAATTCCGCTAAATTCACCCGGAACATAACCCCTTGAATCATTATAGTATATTTTCTACATGTCTGACACACACTTGCACCATGACCCATAGGGTTTACTGCTGTCATGTCACTTGAGATTAAGTCGAACAAAATACCTCTATTTTAAAATTCCTTATTTCATTATTGAGGTAATATGG
Source organism: Hibiscus syriacus (assembly GCF_006381635.1). Classification (NCBI taxonomy): domain Eukaryota; kingdom Viridiplantae; phylum Streptophyta; class Magnoliopsida; order Malvales; family Malvaceae; genus Hibiscus; species Hibiscus syriacus. The sequence goes on along the minus strand of NW_024062743.1, from coordinate 4,929,503 downwards.
ATAACTTTTCCTGATCCATTGAAAATATTCTAGAGTAGTGGAAATGTTTACCATCTCACTATGAATGTCAAAATGTCCACATCATTTAATTAGAAGACTTAACAACTTTGTAGCAATAACATCATAGCAGTTAATGCAAAACAACATTATTAAACAAATTTACTTTTTCTCCTACCACTATGAACTTAAAACTTTTCAAGTTCTTGAAAATCAACCGCAATATAAGCGATAATTCATTATAGCATGGATGGGGTAGACAATCCATTCCACAAGTTTACCTTCACAAGGTAACCTTGTCAAGTCCATAAAACTTAGCATCCATTCTCACTTAAACTGATTTTAAGACTTTAGTATCTCACTTTATAAGGGTGGGAGCCGTAAGGGATTTTTGTGTATTCTGTTGAAGAAAAACCCCAGCGTTGAATGAGGTTACTGAATTACAGGAATCCATCAGAAGATTTAAAAGGATTACATGAGAAATTGACACTGATGAGGGTCGAAAGACTATATAATTAACCGATGATTTTGGAAGGTCTAAAGGTAAGTAAACAGTCTTTTAAAGTTTAAACAAAGTTATTTTTTAGTAATCAGATGTCAATTATGTTATTCTTTGAAAGGATTTAAAAAGAGATTGAATATCAAGTGTGTGATAAGGTATTTCCCAATGTATTGACTTGGAAGAAAGTACTGCGGTTTGGATGCTAAAGACAGATGTGTATGAGATTTATTGAAACATATGAAATTTTAATAAGAGTTAGATCAATGGCTTATCAGTTAGCATTGCCTCCCAAAATGGACAAGATCCATAATTTTTTTCATGTGTCAATGCTTAGGAAGTATCGATCAAATATGTCGCATATTACCACCCCGGACGAAACAGAGATTTGATATATTAAGAGGAACTGATTGATATTTTGGCTTTAGAAGTGAAAGAACTAAATAATAAGACGATTCATTTGGTCAAAGTTTCTAGGCGGAATCATAAAGTAGAGTTAGCGACTGGGAAAAGAGAAAAGGAAATGAAAAGATAGTATCTGCACCTCTTCACATCTGGTATGTACTAAAATTCGATAATGAATTTTTCTTTAGGGAGAAGAGTTGTAATACCCCAATTTTTATTATTGACCAAAATGTATGTTTTGAAAGTTTAGTGGCCAAAGTATAAAATTAGGAAGATTTTAGGGACCTAATAGGTAATTTGATCTAAAATAATTTTTATTCATACATAAAAAGAGTTTGGTTTTATTAAAATTAGATTCTTGATCCGGAATTTATGTTGAAAACTCGAAATAGTTAAAGTCCAATAAAAAATTGGTAAATCGAAACGAATAGAAATTTTGGGAAATTTAAAGGATGATAAATTAGGCTTAAAAATATTATTTTCACATATTAAAATGATGGAAAATAATATGGACCATTGGATTTGATAACTTATTTCCATGTTTAATTTGGACCGTTTGATTAAAGTAACAAGATTGCAATTTTTGGAAAATTGCTTAGTAAAATTTGAAAAGGGTTAAATATTTTGTTCATCTTTTACTTTGGAAAGATTATAAGGTTATGTGGCTTGATATTATTGTAAATATCAGGTTTAATTAATGGGAAAATGAACATTTCTATTAAATAAATATTTTATTCATTTAAACTTAAATAAAGGTTAAATTGACATGAAACTACATGATAATTTCATGAAACTTAGGCCATTTTCAACTTCATTTCATACTCCCCAAGACCTAAGTAGGAGAAATTTAATTTTTCATTTTTTGAGCAATTTCCTTCGATAATAAATCATGCCTTGAAATTCAAAATTGTTCTTTTCCAAAAATGCTATCATTTGGTACCTTTATTGCTTGCTAATTTGGTTTATGTTCAAAGATCCCAAATTCTAGGGTCTATGTTCACATTAGGTTTTATAGAATTGATGAAGGATTTTGATATTTTTGAGGTTGTAGAATATTCCAATAATGAGTTATTGTTGACGAAAACGGGTAAAGAAAACGAAAGAACACGAGAATTTTACGAGGTTCGGCAATGTGCTTACGTCCTCGGTGCCTAGGTGGCGCTAGAATTTTATTCAATGATATTTTAGGTCTAGGTTACATCTCTATTTATAATAGAAAACTCCGCTCCATCTCCTGTCCTCTTTACTGGTATATTTATGAGCCATACCTAACAAATCTCCACCTTGGCGAATATCCTGCCCCTTGGAAACTTCAATGTGGGTTGGGTTACCTTGCTTCTTTAACAACTCGAAACATTTAACAAGTCCAAGCAATGCTTGAACTTGTCTGTCGTAACTGGCTTGGTGAACATATCAGCGGCATTCTCATCAGTATGTACCTTCTGAAACAAAACCTCTCCAGATGCAACCAACTCTCTGATCTTGTGGAACCTTACATCAATATGTTTAGTTCTAGCACGATACACCTGATTCTTAGCCAAGTGAATAGCACTTTGATTATCACAAAGCAACTGAACTCCACCTTGTTGAACACCCAACTCCTTCACTAAACCAGTAAGCCATAAAGCTTCTTTTGCAGCTTCAGCCGCTGCCATGTATTCAGCTTCAGTTGTAGATAGTGCCACGACAGATTGAACAGTAGACTTCCAGCAAATAGGCCCTCCACCAAGAGTAAACACATACCCTGTCGTAGATCTTCTATTATCCAAGTCACCTGCATAATCTGAATCCACATATCCTACAACCAAAGGATTATCCAGCTGACTCCCAAAAACAATTCCATGTCCCACAGTACCCTTTAAGTACCGAAAGATCCACTTGACTGCATCCCAATGTTGCTTACCAGGTTTAGACATGTACTTACAAACTTGACTAACAGCATGAGCTAAATCAGGACGAGTACATACCATCGCATACATCAAGCAGCCAACAGCATTAGAATACGGAACCTTTGCCATATTTTCAGCTTCCTTATCTGTCTTAGGGCACTGTTCTGATGAGAGCTTAAAGTGATTCGCCAATGGAGTGCTAACTGGTTTCGCGCTGCTCATCGCAAACCTTTCTAGCATTTTCTTAACATAACCCTGTTGAGATAGCCGCAGTTTCCTTGAGTCTCTGTCCCTGCAAATTTGCATTCCAAGAATTTTCTTTGCAGCACCTAAATCTTTCATATCAAATTCCTGACTCAATAAAGTTTTCAAACCGATAACATCATCCATATTCTTCGTAGCAATCAACATATCATCAACATACAGTAATAGAAAAATAAAAGAACCATCATCAAGGCTCTTAACATAGACACAACAATCATACTCACATCGGTTGTAGCCAATCTTGATCATATAGGAGTCAAACCGTTTATACCACTGTCTCGGAGACTGTTTTAACCCGTACAAAGATTTCTTCAATCTGCAAACTAAATGCTCGTTTCCAGGTTGAGTGAAACCTTCAGGTTGCCGCATGTAGATCTGCTCCTCTAAATCACCATGCAAAAAAGCAGTTTTAACATCCATCTGCTCTAAATGCAAATCCCAACTAGCCACCAATGCAAGTACTGCTCGGATTGAAGTGTGCCTGACCATAGGAGAAAAGATTTCATCATAATCAACTCCTTTCTGCTGTGAAAATCCCTTCGCTACCAAACGAGCCTTGAACTTCTCCCCCTCTTTTTCTGTTACTGCTGGTTTCTTCTTATACACCCATTTGCAACCAATCGGCTTCTTACCCTCAGGAAGGGGAACTAACTCCCATGTGCGATTGTGATTCAAAGACTCCATCTCCTCAACCATGGCTGCCATCCACTTGTCGTTTTCCTGACTAGTAACGGCATCATGAAAAGTAACTGGATCATCACTGCTAACAGTAAGTGCAAAAGATACCAAGTCTTCAAAACCCAATCTGTTCGGAGGCTTTATATTCGTCCGTCTCACCCTGTCTCTGGCGAGACTATAATCCTGCAAATCATCCGTAGTGGAACCACCAGAAGTCGGTTGAGAAGTTTCTGGTTTCTCAACTGGAAACTGCTCGAAATCTACCACTGTCGTGTCTTGCTTCTGCTGCAACATAGACTGTTCATCAAAAACGACATCTCTACTAATCACAACTTTCTTCGCAACTGGATCCCAGAACTTGAATCCTTTGACACCTTTCTTGTAACCCAGAAAAATGCACTCCTTCGATTTTGCATCAATTTTGGATCTCTCATCAGCAGGTACATGCACATAAGCAGGACAACCAAAAATCCGTAAGTTATCAAAACTAACATCATGACCAGTCCATACCTCTTCTGCAACTTTCCCAGCCAGCGATGCCCTTGGCGATTTGTTGATAAGGTAACACGCCATGTTAACAGCCTCAGCCCAGAAGTGTTTGGGAAGCCCCGCATTCAACCGCAAACATCTGGCTCTTTCATTCAACGACCTGTTCATTCGTTCTGCAACACCATTCTGTTGTGGTGTCTTGCGCACTGTAAAATGCCTCTGAATCCCATGCTCCTTACAGAATTGTAGGAACTGTGAATCTGTGTACTCCGTACCATTGTCAGATCGCAAACACTTGATTTTTCGTCCTGTTTGGTTTTCTACCTCAGCTTTCCACAGCTTGAACTTCTCAAAAACTTCAGATTTCTGTTTCAAAAAATACACCCAAACTTTCCGTGAAAAATCATCAATAAAAGTAACATAGTACCTAGATCCACCCAAAGACGATGTCGTGGAAGGCCCCCATACATCAGAATGCACATAATCAAGAATCCCTTGAGTTGTGTGCTTCGCAGTCTTGAAACGGACTTTAGTCTGTTTACCAAGAACACAATACTTGCAAAAATCGAGCTTACAACTTTTGACACCATGCAATAAGTTTCTCTTGTGTAATTCTGCCATACCACGTTCACTAAGATGAGCAAGGAGCATATGCCACAATTTTGTCGTATCATCACAGGACTCAACAGAGTGAACTCCACCTGCAACGGTACTCCCTAACAATCTGTAGATATTCCCTGCAGTCATCTTGCCTTTCATCACAGTCAATGCTCCTTTAACAATCTGAATGGTTTCCCTATCCTCGTCAGCCTTAGGGATAAAACCATTCTTGTGCAAAGTGCCCAAGGAAATCAAATTCTTCTTCAAGTCTGGGATATGTCGAACACCACTCAACGTCCGAACGGAGCCATCGTGCATCTTAATTCTGACATCACCAATACCAACAATATTGCAACATCGATCATCACCCAAATAAACCGAACCAGAATTAATCGGCCTGTATGTCAAAAACCATTCCCTATTTGGCGTGATGTGATAAGAACATCCAGAATCAAGAATCCAAGCATCCGTCAATTGTGTCGTTGAAATAGAAAGCATATCACCCTCACTGCAATCAGAAGTATCATCCTCTACCACGTTCACAGACTTGGATGAGCCATCACGCTTCTCATCAGTCTGCTTTTTCAACTTCGGACAGTCTCGCTTCATATGTCCCGCCTCCTTGCACTTGTAACAGTGAATCGTCTTCTTATCCCTGGATTTGGATCTGGAATTCCGCTTCCCGGACCCTGCCTTCTCTGGCTTCCGTCCACGATCTCGATTACCCTTGACATATAAGCTATCGGCTTGAGAGCTTTCCCCTGCATTCTGCTTCCGCTGGTTGTGAGCCAACAAGGCTGCAGTAATCTCCTCAACGTTGATAGTCTCTTTCCCATATGTAAGAGTAGTCACCATGTGTTCGTAAGAGGAAGGCAACGAACACAACAGAATCATCGCTCTGTCTTCATCCTCAATTTTCACATCAAGCCGAGCCAGATCAGAAACGATTTGATTGAAGACATTCACGTGTTGCGCCAAATCGTGATCGTCCTGCATCTTCAGCCCATACAGCCGCTGCTTCAGATACAGTTTTGTCGTTAAGGATTTGGACATAAACTGACTTTCCAACTTCCTCCAAATTTCGTATGGAGACGATAGATGCATGACGTGATACATGACCTCGTCCGCCAAGCATAATCGTATGGTTCCTGCCGCTCGCTGCTGCAATTCTTCCCAATCTTCCTCATCCATCGACGCCGGCTTTGTAGGTCGCAAAGCCTTCAAGATCCCTTGCTGCGCCAATAGATCCTTCACCCTCGTTTGCCATAATCCGAAGTTACCCTGACCATCGAATTTCGCGACTTCAAATTTTGCTCCTGACATCTGATACCAATTGTTGACGAAAACGGGTAAAGAAAACGAAAGAACACGAGAATTTTACGAGGTTCGGCAATGTGCTTACGTCCTCGGTGCCTAGGCGGCGCTAGAATTTTATTCAATGATATTTTAGGTCTAGGTTACATCTCTATTTATAATAGAAAACTCCGCTCCATCTCCTGTCCTCTTTACTAGTATATTTATGAGCCATACCTAACAGTTATGATTATAATCAACTATACATGCCTATATAAGCTATGGGTAATTTCAACTTATCACTGATAATGAAGGAAGTTTATGTTATGATAAAATTTGATTAGGTATTTTATTCTAGAGATTGTATAAGGTTTAATAGAGGTTGATTTCATGCTTGAATTAAATTGAAATCAAGTAAAATCATGAAAACCCAAGTCTTCAGTACATAAACCATTCGGCCTGAAGGAAGATGATTGAGGAAATTTTGAAAATTTTCATGTGGCTTAGAAATTATTTTATAAAGGATTTACAATCTTTATAAAAATAATTGGGCCAATATGTAATTTTGTGAAAGTTGGGGACTAAATTAGAATTAATGAAAAAGTTATGGGTTGTTGTATAATTGTTCAATAATTATTGTACTATGCTCAAAATTTCTATTTGGGGCTTGAAATTAGAATGTGAAATTTAGCCAATTTTTAAAGTTAACAAAGTTTGAGTGCTAAATAATAAACATTGGGAAAGTTAGTGGAGTAAATGGTATATATGGCATTGTTGAGGTATTTGGACTGAAAGTTTAATGCTTGAAATTATTGGGTTTATTTTGGATTTGAATTTAAGAATTAATGACAAGACCCCAAGTATGATATTTGTGATGATGAATTCTATATGTTTACATTTATCAGATGATTTTCAGTTATCAATTATTTACAGATACCATATGTTTTACAGTTATCATACATAGATTAATAAATGATTCTATGATGATACATATAAGTCCACTGTATGTTGCATTAAGAGTCATAGGTACATTTGGCATGCCATTTAGTGAGTACTTTTCAGTTATCAGTTATCAATTCAGCTTTGGTACGTTCAATCTAATGTAACTCCAATCAAATAACTCATATAATTGTGCCTCTAACTTTTTGAGTTGGGTCAAAGCTATTAAGATAAGCATTGTACCCAAAAAAATATTAATTCTTAAACTCAACAAATGATAATTCCACTAAATTAACCGGGAATATAGCCCCTTGAATCTTTGTCATATATTTACTACATGTCTGACTCACACTTGCACCATGACCCATAGGGTTTACAACTATCACATCACTTAAGATTAAGTCGTATAGAATACCTTTATTTTAAAATTCCTTATTTCATTATTGACGTAATATGGTTAACTTTTCCAGATCCAATGAAAATATTCTCGAGTAGTGGAAACATTTGCTATCTCACTATGAAAGTCTAAATGTCCACATCTTTTAATAAAAAGACTTGACAATTTGTAGCATGGATAATTCAACCGCAAACATTGTCAACTTTGTCAAACCACTACAAACTTTGTATGGATAAAAATTTAATTTTTCTCCTACCACTACAAACTTAAAACTTTTCAAGTTCTTGAAAATCAACCGCAATCTAAGCGATAATTCATTATAGCATGGATGGGGTAGACAATCCATTCAAAAAATTTACCTTCACAATGTAACCATGTCAGGTCCTTAAAACTTAACATGTACTCTCACTTAAACTGATTTTAAGACTTTAGTATCTCACTTTATAAGAGTGGGAGCTGTAAGGGATTTATATGTATTATGTTGAAGAAAACCCCCAACGTTGAATGAGGTTACTGAATTACAGGAATATATCAGAAGATTTAAAAGGATTACATGAGAAATTGAGACTGATGAGGGTCGAAAGACTATATAATTAACCGATGATTTTGGTAGGTCTAAAGGTAAGTAAACAGCCTTTTAAAGTTTAAACAAAGTTATTTTTAGTGAATCAGATGAAAATTATGTTTTTCTTTGAAAGGATTTAAAAAGAGATTGAATATCAAGTGTGTGATAAGGTATTTCCCAATGAATCGACTTGGAAGAAAGTATTGCGGTTTGGATGCTAAGGAAAGATGTGTATGAGTTTTATTGAAACATATGAAATTTTAAAAAGAGTTAGATCAATGGCTTATTAGTTAGCATTGCCTCCCAAAATGGATAAGATCCATAATTTTTTTTCATATGTCAATGCTCAGGAAGTATCGATCAAATACGTCGCATGTTACTACCCCGAACGAAACAGAGATTAGATATATTAAGAGGAACTGATTGATATTTTGCTTGAGAAGTGAAAGAACTAAAGAATAAGAAGATTCCTTTGGTCAAAGTTTTTAGGCGGAATCATAAAGTCGAGTAAGCGAACGAGAAAAGAGAAAATGACATGAAAAGACAATTTTTGCACCTCTTCAAATCAAGTACATACTAAAATTCGATGAAGATTTTTTCTCAGTGGGGAAGAGTTTAGTGACCTAATTGGTAATTTGACCAAAAATAATTTTTATTCTATACATAGATAGTTTAGTTTTGAGAGTATCATTTTATTGAACTTAGATTATTGATCTGAAATTTACGTTGAAAACTAGAAAGGCTTAAAGTCCGAGAAGAAATCAGTTAATCGGATCAAATAGAAATTTCAGGAAAATTTGAAGGCTGATAAATTAGGCTTAAAAATATTATTTCCACATGTTAAAATAATGGAAATAATATGGACCATTGGATTTGATAACTTATTTCCAATTTTAATTTGGACCGTTGGATTAAAGTGGCAAGATTGTAATTTTTTGAAAATATCTTGGTAAAATTTTAAAAGGGTAAAATATTTTGTTCATCTTTGACTTTGGAAAGATTATAAGGTTATGTGGCTTGGTATTATTTTAAATATCAGGTTTAATTATTGGCGAAATGAACATTTCTCATTAAATGAATATTTTATTCATTTAAGGTTAAATATAGGTTAAATTGACATGAAATTGCATGATAATTTCATGGAACTTTGGCCATTTTCAGCTCCATTTCATGCTCCCCAAGTCCTAGGTTGGAGAAATTTTATTATTTTATTTTTTGAAGAATTTTGTTTGGATTTTAAATCATGGTGTGAAATATAAATTAATTGTTCTATTCGAAAAATGCTATCATTTCGTACCTTTATTGCTTGCTAATTTGGTTTTTGATAAAATATCCCAAATTCTATGGTGTATGTTCACATTAGGGTTTATGGAATTAATGAAGGATTTTGATGTTTGGACATTGTAGAATATTCCAATCATGATTTATGATTAAAATAAACTATACATACCTATATAAGCTATAGGTAATTTCGACTTGAAGCTGATATGGAAGAAAGATTATTTTATGATAAAATTTGAATTGGTATTTTATTCTAGATATTGTATAAGGTTGAATCGTGGTTGATTTCATGCTTGAATTTAATTGAAATCGAGTAAAATCATGAAAACCCAAGTCTTGGGTACATAAACCATTCGACCTGAAGGAAGATGATGGGGAAAACTGTGAAAATTCACGTGGTTTATAAATTATATTGGAAAGATTTTACAAGCCTTATAAACAATTTGGGCCAATATTTTATTTTGTGAAAGTTGGGGACCAATTTGACATTAATAAAAAAGTTATGAGATGTTGTATAATTGTTCAATAATTATTGTACTTTGCTAGAAATTTCTATTTGTGGACTGAAATTGAAGTTAGAATCTGAAATTTGCCATTTTTAAAAGTTTACAAAGTCTAAGTGCAAAATGATAAACATTGAGAAACTTAGTGGAGTAAATGGTAAATATGGCATTGATGAGGTATTTGGGCTAAAAGTTTAATGCTTGAAAATAATGGGTTTTTTTTTTGCATGGAATTGAAGAATTAATAACAAGAGACCAAGTATGATATATATGATGATGAATTCTAAATGGTTACAGTTATCATATGATTTTTCAGTTATCACATATTTAGTGACACCAGATGTTTTACAATTATCATAAACATATTAATAATTGATTCTACGATGATACATATAAGCCCACTGTATGTTGCATTGAGAGTCATAGGTACATTTGGCATGCCATTTAGTGACTACTTTTTAGTTATCAGTTATCAATTCAACTTTGGTACGTTCGGTCTAATGTAACTCCAATCAAATAACTCATGTAATTCTGCCTTTAACTTTTTGAGTTGGGTCAAAGCTATTGAGATAAGCATTGTACCCAAAAAATATTAATTCTTAATCTCCAAAAATGACAATTCCACTGAAATCACAGGGAGCATAGCCCCTTGGATCTTTATCGTATATTTACAACATGTCTAACTAACACTTGCACCATGACCCATAGGGTTTACAGCTCTCATGTCACTTGAGATTAAGTTGAATAGATTATATGTTTTTAAAATTCCTTATTTCATTATTGAGGTAATCTGGATAAGTTTTCTAGATCGATTGAAAATATTCTCGAACAATGGAAACATTTTCCATATCACTTGAAGGTCTAAATGTCCACATCATTTAATAAGAAGACTTGACACCTTTGTAGCAATAACATCATAGTAGTTGATGCAAAAATCGCACTATGAAACAAATTTACTTTCTCTCCTACAACTACAAACTTGAAACTTTTCAAGTTCTTAAAAATCAACTGAAATCTAAGAGATAATTCTTTATAGCATGGATGGGGTAGACAATCCATTCCACAAATTTACCTTCACAAGGTAACCTTGTCAGGTCCATAAAGCTTAACATATACTCTCACTCGAACTCATTTTAATTCTTTAGTATCTTTCTTTATAAGGATGGGACCTGTAAGGGATTTTCGTCTATTATGTGAAAGAAAACCCCAACGTTGAATGACATTACTGAATAAGAGGAATCTATCAGAAGATTTAAAAGGATTACATGAGAAGTTTAGACTGATTAGTGTTGAAAGATTATTGAATTTATCGATGATTTTGGAAGGTATTCAGTAAGTAAAATGTATGTTAAAGTTTAAAGAAAGTTAAGCGTTTTGTGAATCAGATGGAAATTATGTTATCCTTTGAAAGTATTTAAAAATAAATTGAATATTAAGTTGGAGATAAGGTATTTCTCAAGGTATAAACCTGGAAGAAAGTATTACGGTTTGGATATAAAGGAAAATGAGTCTGAGATTTATTGGAACTTATGAGATTTTGATAAGAGTTCGACCAGTAGCTTATCAGTTAGCAATGCCTCCCGAAATGGACAAGATTTATAATGTTTTTCAAGTGTCGATGCTGAGGAAGTATCGATCAAATCCGTCGCATATAATCACCCCAGAGGGAATAGATATTCAATCAACATTGACCTGTAAAGAGGAACGAAATGAGATTTTGGCTTGCTAAGACAAAGAACGGTAGAATAGGAGGATTCATTTGGTCAAAGTTCTTTGGCGGAATCATAAAGTCGAGTAAGCGCCCGAGAAAAGAGATGAGGACATGACAAGACAGTATCCACACCTCTTCACATCAGGTACATACTAAAATTTAAGGATGAATTTTTCTTAAGGGTGAAGAGTTGTAATACCCCAAATTTTAATTAGTTACCAAAATGTAAGTTATGAAAGTTTAGTAGCCAAGTTACAAAATTAGAAATAGTTTAGGGACCTAAGTGGTAATTTGACCAAAAATATTTTTTCCCGTAAATATATAGTTTACTTTTAGGAGTGGTGTTTTATTGAATCAGATTATTGATCCGAAATTTATGTTGAAAACTAGAAATGGTTAAAGTACGGTAAGAATCGGTAAATCGAATCTAATAGAAATTTTGGGAAAAATTGAAGCATGATAAATTAGGCTTAAAAATATTATTTCCACATGTTACAAATGTGTAAAATAATATGGACCATTGGATTGGTATGATAACTTATTTTCATATTTAATTTTGACCGTTGAATTAAAGTGTCAAGATTGCAATTTTTGGAAAGTTTCTTGGTAAAATTGGAAAAAGGGTAAAATATTTTGTTCATCTTCGACTTTGGAAAGATGATAAGGTTATGTGGCTTGGTATGATTGTAAATATCAAGTTTCATTAATCGAAAAATGGACATTTCTTATTAAACGAATAATTTATTCATTTAAGCATAAATAAAGGTTAAATTAAAATGAAATTGCATGACAATTTCATGAAACATAGGCCATTTTCAGCTCCATTTCTTGCTCCCCAAGACCTAGGTAAGAGAATTTTTTTTTTTGAGCAATTTTCTTTGGATTTTGAATCGTGTCATTAAATAAAAAATTGTTATATTCGAAAAACGCTATCATTTGGTACCTTTATTGCTTGCTAATTTGGTTTGCGTTCAACGATCCAAAATTCTATGGTTTATGTTCGCATTAGGGTTTATGGAATTGATGAAGGATTTTGATGTTTTTAAGGCTGTAGAATCAATTCAAATCACTATTTTTTATCAAAATCAACTATACATGCCTATATAAGCTATGGGTAATTTCGGCCTAACCCTAGTCTTGGAGGAAGTTTATGTTATGATGAAATTGGATTAGGGCTTTGATTGTATAGATTGTATAAGGCTTAGTCGAGGTTAATTTCATGTTTGAATTGAATTGAAATCAAGTAAAATCATGAAAACCTAGTCTTGGGTATATAAACGATTCGACTTGGAGGAAGATTATGAGGAAATTGTGAAAAAATTCTTGTATCCTAGAAATTATAGTAGAAATGTTTTATAAGCCTTTGAAATGATTTTAGCCAATATGAGATTTTTTTAAAGGTGGGGACCAAATTGGTATTTATGAAAAAGTTATGGGTTGTTTTATAATTTTTTAATAATTATTGTACTATGCTAGAAATTTTAATTTGGGGACGAAAATTGAAGATAAATTGTGAAATTTAGCCATTTTGGAAAATTGACAAAGTTTGAGTGCTAAATGATAAACATTGAGAAAGTTGGTGGAGTAAATGGTAAATATGGTATTGTTGAGGTATTTGGGTTGAAAGTTTAATGATGGGAATTATTGGGTTTATTTTAGCCTTGAATTGAAGAATTAATGACAAGAGCCCAAGTATTATATTTATAATCATGAATTCTAAATGTTTACAGTTATCAGATGATTTTTCAGTTATCAAATATTTACAGTTAATATATGTTTTACAGTTTTCAGAGACAGATTAATAAATGATTCTATGATGTATATGATACATATAAGCCTATTGTATGTTTCATTAAGAGTCATAGGTACATTTGACATGCTATTTAGTGAGTACTTTTCAGTTATCAATTCAGCTTTGGTTCATTCGATCTAATGTAACTCCAATCAAATAACTCATATAATTGTGCCTTTAACTTTTTGAGTTGGGTCAAAGCTATTGAGATAAGCATTGTACCCAAAAATATTAATTTTTAAACTCCACACATGATAAGTCCACTAAATTCACTGGGAACATAGTCCCTTTTATCTTTATTGGATATTTACTTAATGTATGACTCACACTTGCACCATTACCCATAAGATTCCGCTATCATGTCACTTGAGATTAAGTCAAATATAATACCTCTATTTCAAAATTCCTTATTTTATTCTTGAGGTAATATGGATAATTTTTTTGTATCCATTGAAAATATTCTCGAGCAGTGGAAACATTTTCCATCTCGCTATGAAAGTCTAAAATTCCACATCATTTAATAAGAAGACTTGATAACTTGTAGAAATAACATCATGGAAGTTAATGTTAAAATCTCACTAGTAAACAAATTTGCTCTCTCCTCTACCACTACGAACTTGAAACTTTTAAAGTTCTTAAAAATCAACAGCAATCTAAGCGATAATTCATTGTATCATGGAAGGATAAACAATCCATTCCACAAATTGAACTTCGCAAGGTAACCTTATCAAGTCAATAAAACTTAACATCTACTCTCACTCAAAATCATTTTAAGACTTTAGTATCTTTTCTTATAAGGGTTGGAGCTGTAAGGGATTTTCTTCTATTATGTGGAAGAAACACACTGGCGTTCAACGAGGTTACTGAATTAGAAGAATCTATCAGAAGGTTTAAAAAGATTACTACAAATGACTCTTTCTTGTGATATTTAAGCTTAAACAAGCAATCTTTTACATTATTGCTCATTTTTTGTTTGAATTTGTCGGACTTAACATGATAGGGGTGTCAGAACGTTCCTTAGGTTTTGGGGCTAATCTAGGATCGAACCAACTTAATTTAAAAATTAATAGGTTTTTAAGAAAACAATTTGCAGTTGCCATTAACCTTTGGGTTAGTAGGTGGAATACCAAAAGTTATCTTTTAAAATAATTTAAAAAAAACATTTTAAAATATAAAAATGATATGCATTTAGCCAGAAAATCATTTTAAAAGGATTCAAGAGTCGATTACGTGTAGGAATGATGAGAACCCCCACAATGCCCGAGATCGGTAGCTATACTATTATAAATCATATTTATATTGAATCTTATAAATTTGAATGGTATTTAAATTATGATCATTTAAGAAAAAAATAATCAATATTCTTTTACACGAACAATTATTGGAAACATACTCCTCGGTAGTTAAGGAGTGTTTCCATAGATTCCCCACATAAAAGACTATTGTCTTAGTTTTCATAATGAGTTATCTATTTAATATTCTCTAGAATAAAAACATGCAATTTTGTTAGAAAATTTCTCGGAGACACACTCCTTACTATTCAAGGTGCACCTCCATAAATTACACGCACAAAATAATATTGGAAAATATTTATAATCAAGTTTTATAAAATATAATGAACATTATATATATACACGCACACTTTAAAATCAAATAGTTAACATAACACATATCATACATCTAAAATTAAATCTATGTAGCAAATGTTGGAACCGTAGGCGCAACGGAAAATTAATTTGGTGGTTTTATCAACTATCCAATTATGAAATACCATAATGGAAGGACGAGATGCAAAATTTCATCTCGGGTTCCTAAAAAAGTAGCAAGACAACAGCAGTCACGAATAGATCGAATCGTAAGCCTACACGAAAACCGTCTAAGCCTCTACTTTATTCACCGAGTTGAAATGTTGACATCAAATTTCTTATCTCAAAACTCTTTTGAGATATTTCATCTAAAGAGGCTTGAACGGATGCTAAACCTATCTTAACCTTTTATTTTAGTTCCTCTAATTATTAGGGTTTTTAATTATGAATTAATTAAATATGTAATTAATTATTATGAATTAAATATTCCAAATTAATAAATATTAAATGAATTGTAATATAATCACGATCTTTTAATATTTTTATTATATTTTGGATAATTAAATTTTATATATCAAATATATATTAAATTTAACTATATTCCACATACGCGTACAACAAGTTTTACATTTAAAATCCGTTTAATATTTGATCATTTCAACCCTAGGGTGTAACCCTGTAGGTTCCTGTAACATTAGTAGTAATCATTTGAACGATTTTAATATTACAAACAATGAGTGACATTAAGCAATATATTGTTGTCACCTAAGCTACAAGAAGTCAAGATTCGATATAACATTTCCGTGACTAACTCCTTTATGGATTCTATCATTTTTTTCTTTATATCTAGAATAGGCACAAGCCTTGGAATAGTCTGACTTGTATAGCCTATCTATTATTTCTTGATATCTAGAGTAGACTACAATAAATGAATAATTTATGATATCTCATATCAACTTATTCAAGCATGACCATGCATTTGTAGTCTCACTCGAATATATGGCCTGTGATATTTCCTATTATGTATGAAGGACAAATCATATCTTGATCATTTATAACACACTACATATGTTGTGATATGTTCAATATCATTCTTCATAGTGCAACCAGTTACGGAGCACGTTTAACAGTATCAAAACATAGAAAAATATATGTTGAGATAGTAATGAACTCAAGTATGAGGATCATACATATAGTCATCACCATGAGCAATGTTGTGACTGCCACATAATAATCCAAGACATATGCTCATAGTGGATCATTCATTCTCTAACAACATATTCATACAATAATTCTGGCATATCTATGCCAATAACAACTCATTGTCATCAATCTACAACATGTTCTAATGTATTATTATCTATACCCATAATAATAATCGACTAAGGATATTTAATAAAAATCATATTATCATATAGACTTTATTATTTATGTTTATTTGAGACACAAAAATATAATTGAAATATATCATGGTAATGTGTTTATTCCAAAAAACTGGTAAATAAAAGTATCATTACAATCATCTCATGATTGGTCTTTGGGCAAACTTAAACAGTCTCCCACTAGCACTAAGACCAATCACTAACATATCTAATACCGAGTGGCTCAGTGTGATGATCATTCTTATTATGTGCCATAGCCTTTGTCTGAGGGTCGACAATGTTTTCATCCGTATGTACTCTGCATATATCCACATCTCTTTGATCTATGATCTTTTGAATGAGATGGAAGTGCCTCAGAAAATGTTTAGATCATTGATGAAATCTAGATTTCTTTGTTTGTACAATGGCTCTACTTGTCGCAATGGAGTTCTATAGCATCTTATATGCTAAGAAAAACCTAGTTCGATTATGAACTTCTTGATCCAAACAACCTCTTTGGTTTTTTATCTGGCTGCAATATATTCAACCTCTATTGTAGAATCAACTACTTTGTCATGCTTTGAATTCTTTCAGCTCACAACACCTCCTTTAAAGTAAAAAACAAAACCATATTGTGATCTTGAGTCATCCTTGATGGTTTGGAACTTTTACACTAAGCTCTTCTTCACCTCCATATACAAGAAATGTATTATTAGTTCTTTTCATGTACTTAAGGATATTTTAAACCACTGCCTAGTGACCTTCACCAGGACTTACTTGATACAAACTCATCATGCTTAAAGCATCCGATACATCAGAACGAGTACATATCATGGCATACATGATGAAACCAATAGCCAAAGCATATATAATCTTATTCATCCGTTCTCCATATTGTGTACACGAATGACATATTTCTTTCGAAAGTGATATGCTATGTCTCATGGGTAGAAATTTTTCTTAGACTCTTTCATGCTAAACCTTTTTATCACTTTCTTATGTATGTACTCTGACTCAGACCTAGGAGTCATCTAGTATAAATCTTAACTCCTAAGATATACGTTGCCTCACCCAAATCTTTCATGGAAAAACAACTACCTAACCAAGTCTTAACAGACTATAAAGTAGGTATATCATTTAATATGATGAGCATGTCGCCTACATTCAAGATTAGGAAAGAAACAATGCTCTCACTAGCCTTTTTGTAAATACAAGGCTTATCTTCTTTTTTGATAAAACCAAACCCTTTGATTGCATCATTGAAATGAAGATTCCAGCTTCGAGAAGCCTATTTCAGTCCATAAATGGACCTTTGTAGCTTACAAACCTTTCCAACATTTCCAGGAGTGAGAAAACCTTCTGGTTGTTTCATATAAATCTCTTGATGTTTTCCATTGAGGAAAGTAATTTTGACATCCATTTGATAGATTTCATAATCATGGAATCCAGGTATTGCAAGTAATAACCGAATGGATTTAAACATAGGAACAGGAGATAAAGTTTCATCCTATCTATACCATGAACTTGTTGAAAACCTTTAGTGACCAATTGCCTTTTGTATGGTTTTACATTACCATCCATGTCGATTTTCTTCTTGAAAACTCATTTGCACCCTATAGGTTTAACCAAAGTCCATACTTAGTTTACTGACATGGAATCCATCTCATATCTCATGGCTTCAAGCCATTTCTCAGAGTCTGTGCTCGACACTACCTCTTGATTAGTTTTAGGCTCATCTTATCCATAAAAAGAATGTCTCCATCTGTGGTAATAAAAAATCCATATCTCTTAGGTACATGGCGTTCTCTTGTGAATCTTTGCAGTGGTTTTGTTTCTAAATCTGTTGATCGTTCTTCAACTACTTGTAGAACTTGTTCAACATCTAGTTCATTGATATTTTGTTATTGAACTTCTCCAAGTTCAATATTTCTTCCCTTCCATGTCTTTGAGATAAATACTCTTTTAAGAAAAACTCTTGTTTGAGCAAAAAACACTTTATTATTGTTAGGGTTGGAGAAATAATATTCTTTAATTTCTTTAGGATATCCAAAAAATATACACTTATGATATTTTAGTTTCGAGCTTTGTAGACATTTGATGTTTGACTTAAGCTTCACCACCCAAATCTTCATAAAAGACATACTAGGTTACTTTCTAGTCCATATTTCATATGGGGTCTTTTGAACCGATTTAGATGGAACATGATTTGGTGTGAAATCAGTTGTTTCAATTGTGTGTTCCCATAAAAAAGTCGAAAGATCACTATAATCATCATTGATCGAACCATGTCTAATAGTGTTCGATTCCTTCTTTGAGAAACCCCATTCTACTATGGTGTACCAGGTGTTGTAAGTTGTGATACAATCCAAAACTGTTTTAGAAGTTCATCAAATTCTATGCTCAAGTATTCTCCACTTTGATCCGATTGAAATACCTTAATATGCTTGCCTAGTTGATACTGCACTTTATTTTTGAACTCCTTAAACTTTTCAAGTTCTTCAGATTTACGACATATAAGGTAAATGTACCCATATCGACTGAAGTCATCAGTGAATATAATAAAGTACTGGAATCCACCTCTGGCTTGCGTATTCATTGGCCCACGTAGATGGAATAAGGACCAAAATCTTTTAACAACTACCGAGTGACCTTCACCAAGATTTACTTGATACCAACTCATCATGCAACCTTTTACACTAAGCTCTTCTTCACCTCCACATACAATTAATGTATCATTAGTGATTCTCAAGTGTATAAGGATATTTTAACCGCTGCCCAGTGACCTTCACCGGGATTTACTTAATATTGACTCGTCATACTTAAAGTATACGATACATCAGAACGAGTACATATCATGGTACACATGATGGAACCAATAGCTGAAGAATACATAATATTATTTATTCATTCTCTATCTTGTAGAGTCAAAGGACACATTTCCTTTGAAAGTGATATGCCATGCCTCATAGGTAGAAATCTTTTCTTAGACTCTTTCAAGCTAAACCTTTTTAGCACTTTTTATGTATGTACTTTGACTCATACCTAGAAGTTTCAAACTCTATAGATCTTAACTCCTAATATATACACTACCTCACCCAAATCTTTTTTAGATAAACAACTACCTAACCAAGCCTTAACAAACTATATAGTAGGTATATAATTTGCTATGATGAGCATGTAGTCTACATACAAGATTAGGGAAGAAACAATGCTCTCTAGCCATTTTTGTAAACACAAGGCTCATCTTCATTTATGATAAAACCAAACCCTTTCACTGCATAATTGAAATAAATATTCCAGCTTTGAGAAGCCTATTTCAGTCCATAAATATACGTTTGTAGCTTACAAACCTTTCCAAAATTTCCAAGAGTGAGAAAACCATCTGGTTGTTTCATATACACATCCTCTTCAAGTTTTCCATTAATAAAAGTAATTTTGAAGTTCATTTTCCATATTTCATAATCATGGAATCCAACTATTGCAAATAATATCCGAATGGATTTAAACATAGCAAAATGAGAGAAATTTTCTTCATAGTCTATACCACGAACTTTTCAAAAAACCTTTAGCGACCAATCGCTCTTGTATGTTTGTACATTACTATCCATGTCAATTTATTCTTGAAAACTCATTTGAACCCTATAGGTTCAACCAAAGTCCATACTTGGTTTACTGATATGGAATCCATCTCATATCTCATGGCTTCAAGCCAATTCTTGGAGTTTGGGCTCAACATTGGCTCTTGATAAGTTCTAGGCTCATCTTGATCCATAAGAAAAATGTCTCCATCTGCGGTAACGAGAAATCTATATGTCTCTGGTACATGATGTTCTATTGTGGATCTTTGCAGTTATGTTTCTAAATATGTTGATCGTTCCTCAACTACTTGTAGAACTTATTAAACCTCTGATTCATTGATAATTTGTTATTGAAATTCTCTAAGTTCAATATTTATTCCCATCCCTTTGTTTGAGAGAAATTCTCATTTGATAAAGCTCTCGTTTGATAAACAACACTTTATTATCACTAAGGTTGAAGAAATAATATCCATTTGTTTATTTAGGATATCCAAAAATTGTGCACTTATGATATTTAAGTTTCGAGCTTTGTAGACCTTTGATGCTTGACATAAACTTTACAACCCCAAATATTTATAAAATACATACTAGGTATATTCCTAGTCCATATCTCATATGGTGTCTTTGAATCGATTTATATAGAACATGATTTAGTGTGAAAGCAATTGTTTCAAGTGCATGTACCCATATAGAAACCGGAAGATCACTATGACTCATCAATGATTGAACCATGTCTAACAGTGTTGATTTCTTCTTTTATAAACCCCATTGCATTGTGGAGTACCTGGTGGTGTAAGTTTTGAGACAATCCCACATTCTTTCAAGAGTTCATCAAATTCTATGCTCAATTATTCTCCACCTCGATCCTATCGAAATGCCTTATTACACTTGCCCATTTGATTTTGTACTTCATTTTTTAATTCCTTAAACTTTTCAAGTGCTTAATATTTATGGTGCATAAGGTGAATATATTTATACTAGCTGAAGTCATTATTACAGGTAATAAAGTATTAGAATCCACCTCTGGCTTGCATATTCATTATCTACCATGACATAAGGTAAATATATCCATACCAATGAGGACTAAAATGAAAATCAATGAAATAACATGTCTAAAATTTAAAGAAGTAAAAGTAAAAGCCAACATGGAATGAGGACCAAATAAAACAGATCCAAACTTCAAAGATGAAATCAAGAATCTTTATTATTAAAATCTAGGATTACAATGGAATGACACAAAACATGAATTCCTAAAATTGCAAATAACCCATGAGTCACAAAAATGTAAATATGGTTAACCTAAATGACTATGCTTTGTTGGACCCCCTTTAAGCTAAATTAGGTTTAATGAACCTTAATTCTTTTGTTTCGATGCTTCTACCATCGTTTCCCTCTCATTCACTTTTTTATTTATTTTTTCACACTTTATTTCAAATCCCTCCGGGCCACCATCTTAGACAGCCTTAATGAGGGTCGATTGCCCCCTTTTATCTCATCTGTTCAAAACCACAAACAAAATTACCCCAAATTTATATCTTAACCCCTCACTTTTCTTAAAACTAAAACAAAAAAAGGGATATCTTTGATGCTTTGGGGATCCCTAACACTCCGGCCAAGCAAGGGCATTTGAGACCATAAGGTAAAACTTTTCTTGTCTCTTATTTTCTATGTATTTATTCCCGTTTCAAATCCCTCTCCACCTCCTTCTATTTTGTTTGTCCAAAAAGCCCCTATTTCTTATGTATGCTTCTCAGTTTATATGGTGTTTATGTTTATGTTTGGTGAGAATAGTAGCCTCTTGGTAATGGAATCATGTCCCTAAACTCATTCTTTAAAAAACCCAAATTTTAGGGGATTTAATTTGATTTTTAATGGGTTTTGGTATGGATATTTTTTGGTATGGATTTAATATGATAATCTCATAGGTGGTTGAATAGGTTGATCATCGATATTCTTAGCTTCGAAATCAACGGGGGCAATGATAGTGTTCTAGAATAGGTTGCTAAGGCCATTAGGGTTTTCAACTACCCTAATTTATTTGCGTCATTAGGACCCTAAGTTTGTTGTAATAATGGGCATGTGGGTTTGTATATTATAATCTTGGGTCTTGTATGTAATTTGAGCCACTTGTATCCTCTAAAAAAACATGTATTATTAGTAATATCAGAAAATAAAAATTTAAAAATAAAATAACAATTAATATAAACAAAAAAATGTCTCATAAACACGAGTGTTGACAATGGCATT
The DNA here is from genome assembly GCF_006381635.1 of Hibiscus syriacus. Classification (NCBI taxonomy): domain Eukaryota; kingdom Viridiplantae; phylum Streptophyta; class Magnoliopsida; order Malvales; family Malvaceae; genus Hibiscus; species Hibiscus syriacus. The sequence continues at coordinate 4,907,429 of NW_024062743.1, read as the reverse complement.
AAAGTGATGGTAACACCCAAGTCACATAAAGCTTTTCCTACAAATTTATCACCAATATTGCAAGAAATAGTAAAACTCATAGGATCTTTAAGCTTTGGTGGTAATTGACTTGTAGACATATCACTTTATCCTTCAATAACATCAATAGTCTCAAATTCGCCAAGTCTCATTTTCTTTGAAAGAGTTTCCCTCATGAATTTGATGAAGTTTGGGTTTTGCTCTAATGCATTAATTTGTTAATTGTGAGTTGGCAAAGAATATCAATGAAAGATTTAAATTGTTGACCCTCCTTTATCTTTTTAAAGCATTGAGGAAATCATGGAGGAATCTTTGGTTGTTGTTACTGAGGCACCAAAGTTAGCATAGTGTTAGATGTTGCAGGTATTGATTTCATAATGAGTCTGAATTACTGCACTTGCTTGCGTCTGATGATGTGGTGACCCACAGGTGGCTTTGACTCAACTTTTTTGTTCTCTCCCTTACCATGATAGCAACATCCTCTTCTTTTCCTAGGCTCTTCAACTATCTCCCCAATATGAATTCCACTCCTTGTAGTAATAGCCTTGTAATGCTTTTACCTTACTGCATTGGATTTTAGTGTCGCTAGGCAGCGTTCCTTGCAATCGATTATCCATTTGGACCATTTGATTCTCCAAATCCATTAATGATGTTGATTCACTCACCATGGATTCTTTTATCAAATCTTCAAGAGATGATAAATGGAAGTTTGGGTTGAAGATTGTCCTTGATAAGTTTGCCTTTGTTGCGACTGAGCAGCTTGGTGGTGTGCATGTGGCTGCGGCACTGGTATTTAATGATATATGATGCCAATCATAATACTGTTGTTATGGATTAGCAACGTTTTAGCTTTTCCAAGAGAGGTTCGAATAATTTCTAAAATTAGCATCATATGTGTTGCCAAAAGCAGTGTTATTCCTTTGATAATTACGTACGTAAAAGATGGACTTGGATTTAGGGCATTCATCAAATTTTTATTATCTCGACAATAAATTCAAATGATGATAGATGCAACCTTGACCTCATACATTCCCCTGGTTTTTGCAACTTTTTCACTATATCCGTAAATGCTGAAATTTACGATGCCATAGAGTTGAAAGATTCATAATATACTATTGTAGCATTACGTCAACTAAACATATTCTTTATTAGGGTACTGCAATCATTAGTTGAGATCCTCTACAGAATATCATAAGCTTTATTTTCATTTTATCTAACAAACTTTGTTTGCTAACGCACTGACTACCATATGAGTGTGTGTATTTAACCATTGTAAAACATCACCATTTAGTCTAATGTGGAAACCCATGCATAGGACACTTCCGTAACAAATCCTTGAATCTTTCGCGATGCTCCATACAAGCTTTCATCCTCCATTTCTTGAATGAAGTTAGATCAATTCGAAGTTTAGTATTCATTTTTAGTGGGTTAAATCGCAATAGAATGATAGCTCATTTGAGAATTTATAGCACTGACGCAGAACTCAACCAAACTCTTGCTTTATTACGTATTGAATAAGGAAATAACTTTAGCTTTAGTGCTTTAGAACACCTTGCTGAATAAACGAATCACAAACCTCTATGAACGCTCAAATGAGCTCGAGGATCTTCAGAAACAGATCCTCCATATTATCATAAGGATTCTAGCTTTTGGAACATGATGGCTTCAACTCAAAATTTGCACATTAATTATTGACCTGACTATGCACTGATGCATATCAGCAAACGTTGGAACTATATATGTCAGATGGGTTGGTCATGAGCATCCATATTATAAAATGGCTATCCCGCCTATACCAGAGGGTAAAACACATTTCCTCATCTAGCAATAAATGTTTTGTTTCTTGCAGCTTCATGATAACATCACTTAAAAGTCCCCTATATCTCTGGATCAAATGGCTTTAATTCATCACTACGGGGCATAAACTACTAGAAATGAAACTAAAAGTACGTACAAAATGAAATGACAAAATGAGCAAATTAAATAAAAAGACTCAAAATAAAATTGTGCTCCCCAACAATGGCGCCAAAAACTTGATGCATGTTAAACATTATAGCTTAAGTGCAAGTATACACCAATTCCCATGTAATAAAGGTAGCTCAATGAGATACGGGTATTGTATCCACATGGAGTAAAATGTTTTCCATTAGAGTCTAAATATCAAAAAATTATGGGTATGTAAAGATGATATTTAAATAAGGTAAAAATCAAACTATGAAAAAACATGTCATGCTATAACACAACAGAGAGTGTCAAGTCAACAATCAAAATATGGACAGATATAATGAAAATCACACTTTAAGTAAACCAAGCAAACTACCTTTATATGATCAATTATTAAAATACTTTGAACTACTCTAATAAACTTTCATTAATTAAAGGATTCTAAGTATTAACAATGCTAAACAATTGGATGTATATCTTCAACATTTACATTGCCACTAATCAATACCAATGCTATAAAAAGTGTACAACAAATCAATAAACTCTATTTTAGAAAATATTAAAAACATACTTTTAATCATTACTATTTCTAATAGTAACCATGAAGCAAATAGCATAAAAGTAGTAGCAATACAAACATAAAGTATTCAATCCAAAATATCATCCACAAAGTTTAAAACATCCAAAGTGACTCCATCTCTCAAACAATAAGCTTCGAATGGTGATCTGCTGACTTATAATGCTACTCAACGAGCACTCCTAATGATGTATCAATCCTTGGTAGGGGTAAACTTTCATGGCATATGATAGAATAACGTGAGGATGGGTAATTTTATGGTTTAGAAAATTATTTCCTTTTCAGCTTAGAAAGTACTCATTTTTATAGGTTTGAGAAAATTTTCATCCTCCAATTAAATTCCTCAATATTTCTGGTGGTTTCCAGCCCATTAACAGTTGCTCGAACCAACGTCCCATCTAAAAGGTTATCCTTATCATCAGGATTCTCGACTGCAACATTCACTCAGCTTCTCCTGCAATGTTACAGCATCAATGTAACATTTTACAACAATAAAATTTAAATTTAGCCCTAGACAACCACTCAACTCTCATTACGCAAAATGAAAAAAAAATAAAAACAATATAATCCTAATTTGTTCCTAAAATACTCAAGCTCAAACTAGACCTAGGATAAAAATGCTACTAAAAATACCTCTTTTAGAGAGCTATCAGTAGCTAGGATGGAGCTAGTTGAATGATATTAGCATTTCATGTTATCACCAATTCACTTTATATCAAATGGATATTAAAAGTGTTTTTCTAAATGGTTTATAAAAGAAGAATTGTATGTGAAACAATTCTCGATTTTGGATTCAAAATTTCCATATCACTTTTTTAAATTGACAAAAGCTTTGTATGGTATAAACAAGCTCTTAGCCTGGTATGAAAGATTGTCAAATTTTCTAGTTGAAAAGGGGTTTTCAAAAGGGAACGTTGTCAGTATTATTTATAAAAAGTCAATGTAAGATATGTTAGTAGTTCAATTTTTGATGATATTATTTTTGGATCTGCTTATGATAATCTTTTCCAAGAGTTTGTTAAGTTCATGCAAGATGAGTTTGAGATTAGCGTGAATTAGGAGCTCTCATTTTTCTTAGGACTCCAAATCAAGCAAAGGAATGATGGCATCTTCATCAATTAAGCTAAGTACATCAAAGATATACTCAAGAAGTTTGGACTGGAGACCAAGCCACTCCTATGAGATCATCTACAAAGCTTGTCAAGGTTGAAGAAGGTAAGTGCATATGATACATGCACCAGGGTCCATAATGCTTCTTTGGACTAATGTTTCTACTCGAAGCTATTAGAAGAACAAAGTCTCGAAGATTCAAAGCATATCTATTCGGTAAGCATAATGTGAATGAATTATTAAACTATTCTAATGTTTCTCCCTTTATATTTCATATTCGAGGTATAATGTGTTAGATAATGAAAAAGAACAATAAAAAAAAACAAAAGAACCTAAAGCACTAAGAGTCAAAGAAAAAACATAACCAAACCATAAACCTAGAAACACTGATCAACTTGAGAACGTTTGTGGGGGTTACCGGTGTCCATATATTTGGAAAAATTTGAATGTCTTTCGATGCGTCAAGAAACCACCTGTATAATTTCAGAACCAAATACCTTCAGTAGTATCCAGTAGACTCTGTTGAACGGTGAGTCCTCAAACAATATTTTTGATCGCTTTGTTTGAATGTGTTATTGATCTCCAAAAATTCTAATTTTGTTTTTGAATTATGTTGAATATATGACGTTGTAATATGGAAATTTTCACCACGAAATTCCTCCTGTAGAATTTTCAAGAAATTCGACAAGATTCTAGACCAAATCTGCCGATGAAGCAAGCTTGATTGATGTTTGAAGGCTCTAATGAACTCCGATTGGAGTGAAATTTGGAATGGATATTACTATTGGATGAATATGGGATATGGATAATATCAAACCTAAATTATTTCGTTTGCATTTTTTCAATTTTTGTGACTTTTTTGACTTTTTGGCTTTTTGATTTTCTGTTTTTCGGCCTTTTTCTTCTTTATTTTTTTTGAAAAATAGAAACTAACAAGAAGGATTGAATCTAAATTAAAATTAAATAAGAAAAACCTGAAATGATGAATCTTTTGTGAACTGGCTCCGTTGGGGTACCTTGACGGTTTTGTGTGCAAGAACAAGCAAGATTGCTTGCTTCTTTCCAAGAGTCGACCCAATCTGATACCAATTGATAGGGAAGTGGTGGCGGGTTAATGAACGTTGCTCTTGTTCAAACCTAGAAAGCTCTAGACTCGATGAGAACAATGGGGAATGAATAGGGGAAGGTGGCGGTAGCAATACGGTTCTTGGGATTTCTTTAGGTACTGGAAACAAGGTAAAACAATATTAAAAAAGATAAAGGAGTTGACAAAGTCTCGAAGATTCAACGCATATCTATTCGGTAAGCCTAATGTGAATGAATCATTAAACGATTCTAATATTGCTCCCTTTAATGTTTCAGATTCAAGGACGAATCTTTTTGAAGAAAGGGAGGATGATACATGAATCACAAGTCTCACATCAAAGTAAGAAGTAAAAACTCTTCCAAATGATCCACTCGTCCAAGCCTTGGAAAAGAAGACCAACAGTGGTAGACTTGCAATGACTTTTTGAATGGGATCCTGATCTTATTTGGTCAACATTTCTTCTGGAATACAACCGTCTGTCTATTATTTCCAACAGTTCTTGAATCGCATGAATCCAATATCAGAAACTCGAGATATGTCCATTTTACTGAAGACGGTGCATGCAGGAAATCCTATACAGGATTAATACGAGATTTTGTAAATATTACGAATTTTCAATATTTATATTGATATTTGTGATAATTAATATATGATGATGAATTATCTTTTATGATCAAATTTATTAATTTATTATGAATTAAGGTTGGGTTAAAACAATATTTTTAGTTATTATTATTTTATTAGGAATTAGAGTTAAGACATGATTAGTTTATTATTATTTTATTCTTTAGTTATTTAGGACCTTTAGAACTCAGCCCCTATAAAGGAGGCTTCATTCAACTTTTAATCAAGATTTCTTTGATTAATAATACAACGAGAGTTTGTTTTTGCAAGTGTTGATTGCCTTGTGCCTTCGAAGCTTCTTCTCCTTGAGTTATTTCAACTTGTGAGGGAGATTAATCTTCACATTCCAATTTGCCTTTTCATTGAGACTAGGAGGGTTGGTTAGAGCCATATTATCATGTTTTCCTTTTCATTGCGACTAGGAGGGCTCGATAGGCTATTATCCATCGATTTTCCACATATCCATCCACGCCATCAATCATCTTTACCGTTCACCTTCATAAGGGAGATCTTTGATTTCTTGGTATATTATTTTATTTGCAATTCCTTTATCTTTTTATTGTTCTTACCTTGTTTCTAGTACCTAAAAGAAATCCCAAGAACCGTAATTACTACCACACCTTCCCCTATTCATTCCCCATTGTTTCTTCATCGAGTCTAGAGCTTTCTAGGTTTGATTATTCAACAAGAGCAACATTCATTAACCCGCCACCACTTCCCTATCAGCATAGATGTTAAAATTTATAGGTCTATGATTGGATCATTGCTTTATCTTACCAAAAATAGGCCATACATTTTTTTAGTGTTTGATTATGTGCTATATGTCAATCCTGACCTAAAGCACATTTACAATCCATTAAGAGAATCTTTAGATACCTTAGAGACACTCTTAGTAAAAGAATTTGGTATCCTAAAGACTCTAACTTAGCTTGCATGCCTTCTCAGATGCGGATTATGGAGGTTTTAATTTATCGGAAAAGCACCTCCGGTACTTGCCAATTGTTAGGTAGTATGTTGATTTCACTATTTTCAAAGAAACAAAACAATGTAGCATTATCAACAACCGAAGCGTAATATTTGGCTGATAATTATTATGCTTAAGTTTATGGATGAAATAACTACTCATAGATTATGGAATTGATGTAGTTACTATCCCTATCAAGTATTACAATACTAGTTCTATTTGTCTCACCAAAAATCCCAGCCAACATTCTAGAACTAAGTATATTCAAATCAAACATCATTTCATTAGAGATCATGTCTCAAAGAAAGATATAGTTCTAGAGTTTACAGACTCTTTGCACTAATTAGCGGATATTTTTACAAAACCTTTAGATAAGGAAAGATTTTTGGCGCTTAAGAGAGTATTAGGTTTGACAAACCTACCTTGACTTTGTGTTTAAATACTTTATACACTTTTATAATTTTATGAAAAATAATGATAAATGACTTCTTTGGTGTCTACTATGAAATTAGTTAAGGGGAATTTAGGATTCTCATTAAAATTGATAAAGTGTTCAAATTATGCATGAATGTGTATTTTATTTGAACATGTTTTCCTTCTCGATTTAGAGTTACCTATATCATTTTTTATGCCCTATAGTATGCATTATGACTTTTGACCTTTTGGTTCACTTTAACTAGAAATACATGCAACTTTAGCATTCATAGGTGTTTTGTTGTTAAACCTTATAAGTGAATGAATGCTTGTATCTTGGTCATAATTTTTTGTCTCATATGATCATATATGTTGCATGTGTTCAATTGATGTTAAAATTACATTTTGGACTTCATTGTTGCATATTTTTAACCATTTCCTGTATTTAGTATCGATACTATGAATATAGTATCAATAATGTTATTTCTTGGTATGATATTGTTCATACAGTACAATAGCATCGATAGGAGTATTGATACCCTGTATCGATAACAACTTCTTAAGCGTATGATTATCGATACTCATTAGTGAGTACCAATACTTGAGGTAGGGTAAGGGTTATATCTATAAAAAATTCCACATTTTTTAAAACCCTAACCCTAACTCTTTGCCACCACCAAAACCTCTTCCATCTCCCTCAAATAGATTCCATTTTAGTCATTTTTGGATTGAAATCGTGCTTTTTTTTAACTTTTGTTTCTGCAAACATCATTAAAATCATGCTAACATCATCATTCTCATCTTTTTTCGTAGATTCAAGGTATTTTTTTAAACCATAATTTTTTTCTTTCGAATTTAGGCTTGATTCTTGATAGTTTCAGTTAAATTAATGTGTGGCCATTGTTAATATATCATATTTGACATCTAAATATGTCGTTTTTCACTACTAATTTGCAATTTGTTTTATATTTATATATATTCAAATTTAATAAAAAATTATAATTTGTTTTGATATCATGTTTTAAATTCATTTTATAAATATATATTACATACTTATATATACATTTACTTTGCATATATACATTTCATATACTTTTTTTTAAGTTATATATACATATTTTTAATTACATATATATATATATATATATACTATAAAGCCAAATTGTTTTTTCAACCTTACTTTCCTTGAATTGTTGACTTATATTGAGTTTTGGGATTGATTGGTTGCATACATATATTGTTTTTATTGCAGGTTTGCTTATCTTGATTTTCTTTTATCCCAAAATGTCTAAACGAGCCCGTTCTTCCAAAACCCATCCTCCATCCTGAGTACCTCCTCCCACTCCTATTCCTAACCTAAATCCAGACCAAAATGTACTTGCAATTCAAAATTTTTGCTTTAATGAACCTGGTCACCAAAAACCTTTGCCATAGGTGCTTGCAACACTTTGAGACTTTACCTCTTAGGGGTAAGCATATTTCATCCCTTTTGGTCATGTCCGAACTTAATTTCAAAAACCTTTCGTGACTCTAATATTGAAAACTACACAACACTTTTAAGATTAACATTTTTTTAACAACTTGTTCGTATCTTTTATTATAATGTTGTTTGTGTCCATGATGATTCCCAAAGTGCCACTTTTAGTATTTGGCCCTATCTCTTGGGGAAACATAATCACATCGATACCTCTTCTATAACCTGAGACATAGGTCTAGAGGTTAAAGGTATAGATAACGAGAAAGACCATGTTGATTCCCCCTATACAGTCGACCATAGTCTCAATATATTCAAAATTCATGAGCATTTCTTTCACCTCATTATCGCATGGTGATTTCGACCATCCGACGATCAATTTTATTCCATTCATTCTGTAGACCTTTAGTGGATTCATTTGTTTTCAAATTAACAAGCAAATCAGTTTTCCCCAAATTATCTTTTGCGACCTTGTAGTCACCATAAATAACTTTCAATCCAAAAAGTTTGGTACCTTATTTTATGGTGTCTCCTTAGAAACCTCTTTGTCAAAGCTAATATAAATGTTGATCAATATCCTGCTATTCCCTTGACCTCTTACATTGACCTTAAATCACTTCATAAATTGGGATGGGAAAAGGTTGGCACGACTCTGACAAGAAAAGAGAAGCAGTCAATTGGTTCCTTGATAAGTGCTTAATTTAGTTAATATTTTACTTTTAAATTACTCTTTAATCATTGATTTTTGTGGATTATTTGTTTATTTTAATTTATTTTCTGTACAGGACGTAAGATTATGGAAATTGCATAAAAATGACACAATTCTACAGATTTTTTATTTTCGGAATCAAAGCTGGCTGGAATTCGGATTTGGATTAAACTCAAATTTAGGATAATATTTTAAACATTATATTTTATCTTTTTATTTTAGTTTAAATAGGTTTTTAGTATTTTAATTAAATTTTAGGATATTATTTTAATATTTTATCTTTATCTTTGTATTTTAGTTTAAACAATTTTTAGTATTTTAATTATGATTTAGAATATTATATTATTTTTTTAGGTATTTTAGTTTAAATAGTTTTAAGTGATTTAATTAGGATTTAAGATGTTTTAGCTTGTTTTTAGGATTTTGAAGGCTATAAATACCCTCTAAGGGTGAGCCTAGAAACATATCTCTCTCATTTGAGAATAAATCTTCTTTTTCTCTCTAGCTTTCTCTCTATTTTTCGCATACTATTCTATTATGCTAAGTATGAATTTGGTCATGGTTAGCTAATTTTCTTTCAAGTCGAAGGCTAAAGCGAAGACTCAATTCCAAACGTGAGAATTGTTAGGTACTTAAATCGCTTCAGATTTTCTCTCTGTTTTCTGAAGCTTACTTTTCAAATCAAAACTATTTCGACATTGGTTCGGATATTGTTATGGTTAATGTTGAAGAAGGATTTTCTTATTGAAGCATATTCAACTTCCCGAGAACATACTTAGAAAAATTGTTTGCTAAGAGGAAACTGAGATCGGAATCAGTTGTTGTTGAAACGACACAATCCGAGTTGGCAGCGAAGAATTATTCTTGTAAGCTTACATGAATCTTGAAGTAAAAATTTGTTTCGATGATTCGAGGAATTTGAGGCAAAGCTGAAGTCTGAGGCTGCTTTCACAATAAGTTTCTCTTTCTCTTAATCTCTTTAATTTGTTTATTTAATTATTTTTTTTTTATTTAATTCTTATTTTTTATTTTAACCATACTTTTAAAAAAATCCCCCTTTTATATTTATTACTATTAATATTTATTATTATATTTTTTTTCTTTTTTTTTTTATTTTAGTATATCTTTTCAACTTCATCTGGAATTCTATCTTTTTCTAAAATCAAGAAAGAGTTTTATTAAATCAGAAACACTACAGTCCCTGTTGATCGACCCTGCTTCTTTATACTACATTTTCATTTTTATTTATTAAGAAGCCAAGAATTATTTTGATAGCAAAACGACGGTTATCAAATTGGCGCCGTTTCCGGGGACTTACGGCAAGTACTGATTTATTTTTCTAGTTTTTGATTTATGACCAGAAGTAACCCAGGTGAATTAGTAGATCTAGATCCAGAGATCGAAGCACGAGCACGAAGAATCCACGCAAAAACGCTTCGAGAAAAGAGAAAAAGACAAGAAGAACAAGAGCAATGTTCAGAACCATAATCAATTCCAGAGACAAACTCTGAAGCAGACATACAACATCCCGATGGTGAGAAGAAGAACAAACGATCCGAGAGCTAGCCACAACTCCTGTCACTCAGACGCCATTATGCATTAATTTTCCTAGTGGCGGGACTCCGTTTCAATTAAAGACAGGACTCATTCATCTTCTTCCCACTTTCCACAGCTTTCCCACTGAAGATCCGTACAAACACTTGTTGGAATTACACATGGTTTGCACTAGCATGAAACCACAGGGAGTTACCAAGGATCAAATTAAATTGAGAGCTTTCCCTTTGTCTTTATCTGACTTGGCTAAAGATTGGTTATTTTAAGTTAATTCATGGGCTGATATGAATCGACTTTTCCTTGACAGGTTCTTTCCAGCGGCTAAAGCAAGCGAGTTGCGAAGGAGCATTCTTTCCATTCAGCAAAAGAGCGAAGAAAGTCTTTATGACTATTGGGAGCGATTTAAAAAGCTTTGCGTACATTGTCCGTAACACGGATTAAGTGAGCAAACATTACTTCAATACTTTTATGAATGTCTTTTACCAATGGAGATGAAAATGGTGGATGCCGCTAGTGGAGGAGCATTAGTTAACATGACCCCAACAACAGCAAGTGAATTGATTTCAACCATGGCAGCCAACTCTCAACAGTTTTCGAGTGAACCCAGTAGCAAGTTCACGAGATAAGTACATTTTCCCTTGAAAATAAGTTAGATAAATTAACTGAAGTAGTAAATTCACTTGTTGTGGGAAAATCTGGAGCAACAAGAGCATGTGGGATATGCACAAAGCTAGACCATCCGACGGATTGCTGCCCGCTGATACAAAAAAGAGGCAATGCATAAATCAATGCAGTAGGGAACTTTCCAGGTCCTCCACAAAGATAATACAACCCATACAACAATACTTACAATCAAGGATGGGGAGACCACCCAAACTTCAGCTATGCTGAAAATCAGAACCAACTTATCAACAAAGGCCTCCTCCTCAACAACAAACGCAAAACTCATCATTGGAGGAACTCATAGGAAAGTTAGCAATTTCACAAGAAAAGTTAAATGCATCCCAAGAAAAATTCTAAAACCGAACCGAAACACATCTTCAAGAGTTAGATAATCAAGTAAGCCGACTAGCTCAAACTATGGGAAAATTGGAATCACAAGGAAAACTACATTCTCAACGGAGTTAAATCCGAGAGAGAATGTTAGTGCCATCACACTCAGAAGTGAAAAAGTTATCTCACCCAAAGTTTCAGTAGAAAAAGACGCACATCAGGAAGAACAAGAGAAACGCCACCTCCAGAAATACAAGGTAGTCTGACTCACATCCTTCTCTTTCTTCTCATGAAATCACGCCACCACCCTTCCCATCAAGGTTGATGAAGCGTGATAAAAGAGCTGAAGGGAGATCTTAGAGGTTTTCCAAAAAGTTCAAGTCAACATACCCTTCTTGAAGTAATTCGACAAGTACCAAGTAATGCTCGATTTTTAAAAGAACTTTGCATTACAAAGAGGAAATTAATGGTATACGAAAAGGTAAATTTTGGAGAACATGTTTCTGCGATTTTTCAAAGAAAACTCCCACCAAAGATGAAAGATCAAGGTATGTTCGCTATACTTTGCAAAATAGGTAATTTCAAATTAAACGTGCAATGTGTGACTTAGGAGCTTTAATTAATGTTATGCCTTTTATATATATAAAATGATTACTAACTAGCCTTTGAAGGAAACAGGAAAACCATACAGTTGGTTGATCGATCTATGATCTATCAAGTGGGGTAATGGAAAATGTCTTGGTAAGGTTGATGTATTATTCTTTCCTGTAGATTTCTATGCCATTGACATGGAACATGATAGGTTAGATTCTTATTCGATCGAGGTACTCTTAGGTCGACCCTTCCTAAGCATAGCACATACAAAGATCGATGTTAGAAGTGGTATACTAACAATGGAATTTGATGGTGAGATCGTGAATTTGATGTTTAAAAGCAATGAAATGCCCTGATCATGTTGAAAGAATTAATTTTTGTAATATTATAGATCCTTTAATTGATCAATATATTGAATCTAATTTTTCTTATGAACTTTTTAAGGATCCTGAACTTTTCCACGAAGATGAAGAAAGGGAGTTTGAAAATATTAATTCAATTAATTCTAATTTATCTTTATATTCCTCTAAAACTAAAATTTTACCTTCTGTTTTGTAGGCACCTGAGGTAGAATTGAAGCAATTACGGAGCATTTGAAATATGTCCTTTTGGGCGAAAATGAAACTTTACCACTGATCATCTCAAGTAAATATCAAAAGGAGAAGATGAAGCTTTGGTAGCGATTGCGCTCTCATAAAGAAGCCATAGGATGGACCATTGCTGACATTAAAGGATTAAGTCCCTCGAACTTCCATGCATAAGATCAAATTCGAAGAAGGAGCAAAGCCATCACATGAAGGACAACGTCGATTAAATCCATTGTTGATGGAAGTAGTAAAGAAAGAAATTCAGAAACTCCTTGACGCTGACGTAATCTATCCAATTTCGGATAGTAATTGGGTAAGTTCGATTCATGTGGTTTCCAATAAAACGAGAGTCACAATGGTCGAAAATCAAGAAGGGGAGTTAGTGCCAACAAGAGTTCAAAATGGACGGCGAGTTTGTATTGATTACAGGAAGTTGAACTCTCTTACTCGAAAGGATCATTTTCCTCTTCCTTTTATAGATCAAATGATTGAAAGATTAGTTGGGAAACTCATTATTGTTGTCTTGATTATTTTTCAGGTTTTTTCCAAATCCTAATGGCACCAGAGGATCAAGAAAAAATGACTTTTACTTGACCCTTCGGTACATTTGCATATAGATAAATGCCCTTTGGTCTTTGTAACGCACCAGCCACCTTCCAAAGATGCATGCTAAGTATATTTTCCGACTATGTGGAGAAGGGCATCGAAGTCTTTATGGATGACTTCATGGTTTATGGTAACTCTTTTAATGAATGTCTTGATAATTTAACTAATGTGCTTAAAAGATGCTTAGAATATAACCTTGTTTTGAATTATGAAAAATGTCATTTTATGGTTGATAAAGGGTTAATTTTAGGTCATATTGTTTCCTCAAAAGGGATTGCGGTTGATAAAGCTAAAACAGATGTTATACACTCACTTCCTTACCCACAACTGTGAGGGAAATTCGTTCTTTTCTTAGCCATGCAGGATTTTACCGCAGGTTTATTAAGGACTTTTGGAAGATAGCACAACCTTTATGCATCTACTTCAAAAGGATCAAGACTTTGACTTTAATTCAAAATGCAAAGAGTCTTTCGATTCATTAAAGGAAAAGTTTATTTCAGCTCCAATTGTTCAGCCGCCAGATTGGAATCATCCCTTTGAACTTATGTGTGACGTATCGGCACTAACGTTGGAGTCGTTCTCGGTCAAAAAATAGGGAAGAGCCACTTGTCATAGCCTACACGTCCCGAACTTTGGACTCGGCTCATAAAATCTTCGACAATGGAAAAAGAACTTTTTGCTATAATGTTTGCTTTAGAAAAATTTAGATCCTATTGCTTGGTACTAAAATTTTGTATTGATTACAGGAAGTTGAACTCTCTTACTCGAAAGGATCATTTCCTCTTCCTTTTATAGATCAAATGATTGAAAGATTAGTTGGGAAACTCATTATTGTTGTCTTGATTATTTTTCAGGTTTTTTCCAAATCTAATGGCACCAGAGGATCAAGAAAAATGACTTTACTTGACCCTTCGGTACATTTGCATATAGATAAATGCCTTTGGTCTTTGTAACGCACCAGCCACCTTCCAAAGATGCATGCAAGTATATTTTCCGACTATGTGGAGAAGGGCATCGAAGTCTTTATGGATGACTTCATGGTTTATGGTAACTCTTTTAATGAATGTCTTGATAATTTAACTAATGTGCTTAAAAGATGCTTAGAATATAACCTTGTTTTGAATTATGAAAATGTCATTTTTGGTGATAAAGGGTTAATTTAGGTCATATTGTTTCCTCAAAAGGGATTGCGGTTGATAAAGCTAAAAAGATGTTATACACTCACTTCCTTACCCCACAACTGTGAGGGAAATTCGTTCTTTTCTTAGCCATGCAGGATTTTACCGCAGGTTTATTAAGGACTTGGAAGATAGCACAACCTTATGTAATCTACTTCAAAAGGATCAGACTTTGACTTTAATTCAAAATGCAAAGAGTCTTTCGATTCATTAAAGGAAAGTTATTTCAGCTCCAATTGTTCAGCCGCCAGATTGGAATCATCCCTTTGAACTTATGTGTGACGTATCGGACACTAACGTTGGAGTCGTTCTCGGTCAAAAAATAGGGAAAGAGCCACTGTCATAGCCTACACGTCCGAACTTTGGACTCGGCTCATAAAATCATTCGACAATGGAAAAAGAACTTTTTGCTATAATGTTTGCTTTAGAAAAATTTAGATCCTATTTGCTGGTACTAAAATTACTGTTTTTTCTGATCATGCAACTATAAGGTATTTGATAAGTAAAAAGAAAGCAAAACCAAGGCTTATCCAATGGATCCTTCTTTTACATGAATTAACTGGAAATTAAAGACAAAAATGATACAAAAATCTGGTAGCGGATCACTTGAGTCGAATTCCCTTCCACATCTGAACCACCACTTAGAGAAGAATTTCCTGAAGAAAAACTGATGGTGGCGCAAAGCATAACTCCATGGTTGCAGACATGGTTAATTATTTGGCCACAGGTAAGTTACCATTAGATTTGACGAGAGCTGAAATTAATCGAACTAAGCGAGAATCCCGATATATTTGGGACAATCCTTATCTATGGAAGCACTACTCGGATCAGGTAATTCGACGATGTATTGCCGAAAGTGAGGTAAACTCAATTTTACAATTTTGTCATTCTTACTCTTGCGGTGGTCATTTTGGGCTAAAACGTACAGCTCATAAAATTCTTGAAATCGGTTTCTATTGGCCTAACATCTTTCGGGATTCTTATCTATTTTGTAAAACTTGTAAAAGATGTCAACGTACAGGTAATTTAAGCCGTAGGAATGAAATATCGCTTAATTCTATACAAGTTGTGAAATTTTTGATGTTTGGGGAATCGACTATATGGGTCCTTTTACTCGTCATTTGGAAATACTTATATTATTTTAGCTATGGATTATGTTTCTAAATGGGTGGAAGCTAAAGCCACTAGGAATAATGATGCTAAAACTACAGTTAATTTTTGAAAAATTTTTTCCAGGTTTGGCACGCCACGGGCCATAATAATCGACAGAGGAACACATTTCATCAACCGAGTAATCGAGTCACTAATGAAGAAATTTGGAGTAACTCAAAGAATTGCTACCGCTTACCATCCACAAACAAATGGAGAGGCAGAAGTATTAAATCGAGAAATTAAAACAATTCTTGAGAAAATTGTTAAACCGCACCGAAAGGATTGGAGTTTAAAATTAACCGATGCACTTTGGGCATATCAAACTGCTTATAAAGGTCCCAATGGGATGTCACCATACCATCTTGTTTTCGGTAAACCATGTCATTTACGGTCGAGTTAGAACATCAGGCTTATTGGGCCGTTAAACAATGTAACATGGACATGGATGCAATTGGTGAAGCTCAGAAATTACACATTCAAGAACTTGAGGAAATCCGAAGAAATGCCTATGATAATGCTCGGATATTTAAAGAAAAAACAAAAGAATTTCACGATAGAAAACTCAAATCAAAATGGCTCGGACCGTTTACAGTTACTCAAGTATTTCCTCACGGTGCTGTTGAAATCAAAGATAACTCAGGAGTACGATTTAAAGTTAATGGTAAAAGATTGAAGCCATATTATGAAAATTCTCCGGTTGGTCTAATCGAAGAAATCAATTTAGAGGAACCCGTGCTTTGAAAAGTCAGGTCGTCGAGATAACGACGTTAAAAAAAGCTTTTCTTGTGGAGGCAACCCATTTCTTTATTTTTGACTTTGTGTGCCGAACTAATTAGGATATTCTAGAACTTGTAATCACAATGCATATTGAGACTACATGTTGACGTAATGTTTTAATGTGATAGGGGAACCTAGGATAAACCCACTTTTCCCAAAAAAAACTACCCATTTATATATCCACTAGTGAACCACATTTGAGTCTTTTTCCCTTTCTTTGTTTTTACACCTCATAATTAACCCGAAGCCTTTTTTCCTCTCTTTTCACACCCTTACCAAGACTTGAGATCTTGTATCATTGTTGTTCCAGAAAAAAATTCATGTTTCAAAAAACAAGTTGTTCACTGTATCGAACAAAAAAAAAGAGACCCTTTGTTGAAAAAAAAGAAAGGAAAAAAATCGATCGCTTCAATTGTCTTCATCTATTCTTTTCCTTGTTTTGTTCTTCATGTGCTTCATGTTATTCATGGATTGTTCTTAATTATTTTGATCTCTTGTTTCGGTATTTTAAATCTTTCTTTTCAACCTTTCCCTACCCTAACCTAAGCCCCGTTACACCTTGTTTAAAGACCCCTGATTATTGCATTATGTTCATTTTCGTGGTGGAGACTTGATTGGATTCCAAGCCTATATTAATATTTTGGTTAGTTTGGTTTGAGCGGTTCATTTACCCCAAACACTTTGAGCAGTCCTTTACCCCAAACACTTTGAGCGATATGTGTGAATCTTTGTGAGGTATGAGTCATGTTTCATTGAAGTTGGCAATTATTGAGATATCTTTCCTTCTTTAAATTTTCTTGCTTATGTCTTTGCTTGATTTTAACTTGAATTCGGCAAATGTCATGGACTTAATTCGATTGGAAGTTTGAGGAATAAATTGAAATTGAAGATGACAACTTATGATTTTGATATGTTAATTGAAGAATGCTTGAGGACAAGCATTGAATAAGTGAGGGGAATTTGATAGTGCTTAATTTAGTTAATATTTTACTTTTAATTACTCTTTATTCATTGATTTTTGTGGATTATTTGTTCATTTTAATTTATTTTCTGTACAGGACGTAAGATTATGGAAATTGCATAAAAAGGACACAATTCTGCAGATTTTTTATTTTCAGAATCAAAGCTGACTGGAATTCGGATTTGGATTAAACTCAAATTTAGGATAATATTTTAAACATTATATTTTATCTTTTTATTTTAGTTTAAATAGGTTTTTAGTATTTTAATTAAGTTTTAGGATATTATTTTTATATTTTATATTTTATCTTTATCTTTGTATTTTAGTTTAAATAGTTTTTAGTATTTTAATTAGAATTTAGAATATTATATTATTTTTTAGGTATTTTAGTTTAAATAGTTTTAAGTGTTTTAATTATGATTTAAGATGTTTTAGCTTGTTTTTAGGATTTGAAGGCTATAAATACCCTGTAAGGGTGAGCCAAGAAACATATCTCTCTCATTTGAGAATAAATCTTCTTTTTCTCTCTAGCTTTCTCTCTATTTTTCGCATACTATTATATTATGCTAAGTATGAATTTGGCCATGCTGAGCTAATTTTCTTTCAAGCCGAAGGCTAAAGAGAAGACTCAATTCCAAACGTGAGAATTGTAAGGTACTTAAATCGCTCGGATTTTCTCTCTGTTTTCTGAAGCTTACTTTCAAATCAAAACTATTTCGACATTGGTCCGAATATTGTTATGGTCAATGTTTGAAGAAAAATTTGCTTATTGAAGCATATTCAACTTCCCGAGAACACACTTAGGAAAATTGTTTGCTAAGAGGAAACTGAGATCGGAATCAGTTGTTGTTGAAACGACACAATCCGAGTTGGCAGCGAAGAATTGTTCTTGTAAGCTTACGTGAATCTTGAAGTAAAAATTTGTTTCGATGATCCGAGGAATTTGAGGCGAAGCTGAAGTCTGAGGCTACTTTCACAATAAGTTCTCTTTATCTTAATCTCTTTAATTTGTTTATTTAATTATTATTTTTCTTTTATTTAATTCTTATTTTTTATTTTAACCACAACTTTTTAAAAAAAATCCCCCTTTTATATTTATTACGATTAATATTTATTATTATATTATTTTTCTTTTTTTTATTTTAATATATCTTTTCAACTTCATCTGGAATTCTAATTTTTTCTAAAATCAAGAAAGAGTTTTATTAAATCAAAAACACCACAGTCCCTGTGGATCGACCCTGCTTCTCTATACTACATTTTCATTTTTATTTATTAAGAAGTCAGGAATTATTTTGATAGCAAAACGACGGTTATCATTCCTCCTCTAGTGCTCCGCAACCTCAAGACAATAATGTGATACACGATGTCGTTGATCCAACAAATCATGTTCCTGATAATCCTCTTCGCGTTGATGTTGAGGATTCGAGTGTGATGCCTCCCTATTCTCAACCTTTCATAGAGACAATGGACATGCGACATGCCACCATTGTATCCCATTTCTCTAACTTAGGGGTTCATGTTTCGGAGATTGCTTCGAGACAATTGATGATAAAGTTACATATTTTGGAGATTTCATGTAGTAGCTCACATTTTAGTTGATTTATATGGATTCAAGGTATGACTATCACACTAATTTCGATACCTTGACTGATCGGATCGACATGATATCGAGTACAGTTAAGGCTCTTACACGTGACTTCTTTCTGAACCTCGTATTCTAATATCATTCCACCTCCTCCACCCTCGAATGATTGATTTCTCTTTTGTTGTTGTTAATATTGCTCAATTTATGATTTCCATGGTATTAGTACTTTCATATTATTGGATATTTGTTTTATTGATATGGATGATTTGAATATTTATATGGTTTTTTGAATAATCATGTTATTTTGAATGATTTATGGTATTATATATATATATATATATCTTGTTTTTATCTTTTTTAATTTAACAAAAAGAGGGAGAAATGTTAGAGTAAGGGGGAGTAAAACTTAAATTTTTTCAAAGGTTTTGTTATATCAAAAAATGGTGAGATTGTTGAGCCGTGTTTTGTATTTTGATATACCAAAAATGAATATTTTTAAAGAAAATTTTAAGATTATTTTTTATTCTATTTTCAAGTTTATATTCTATTAAATAGTTTGAATATTGAGTTTCTTTTAAGGTTAAAAACTTCATTTTTTCTCCATATATACTATTTTGAAAATTCAAGTCATATACTGAAAATAATTTTCAAACATTTTTACACAGAGTTTCGAATTTTAATCGAGTCTAAAATCATTTTTTAACTATATATTATTGATATTGTTCATACAATATTGATATCATTATCGATATTCTTGTGCTACAATATGTAGTAGTACAAATACTCGAGATGGGAGTACTGATACGACTTTTACCGGTAATCACTGGGATTCATTCGCAGCAGCATCACTGTTTTGTTGCTGAATCTGGGACTGGTCATCGCGATTGCTCCGTGGTTGTTGGTGCTGTAGCTCCATCTGATAAAAGTTTAACTGCTGACGTGGCTTAGGCTGCAACTAAAGCATTGGTCGATTAATGGAAAGTTGTTGAGCCATATAGTTTTGAAAGATGAGCCTCTCTACTTAACTCTCCTGCAGTGAGCTTCAGTCGTTGGACTTCAGCAGATAATGCTCTATTTAGTGCTACAGCACCGAACCCGTAAAGGTGAATATTATTTCAGTTTAGACACAAATGTATCAATAGAATAGTTAAGGTGCATAAACAACTGAAAAAAAGAAAGTTAAAAGCAACACAACTAACCAGCAGTCATATCGATATTGCCCTAACAATCAAATGAACCCAATTTGGTTTCATTCAAGCATCTTTAAATTAAGTTCTTATTATCACGTGCATTGCATGGTCATAAAAACTTGATGCAGTTTTCACCAAAAAAAAGAAAAGAAAAAAAATAAAATCATTATGAGATCTATGTTTGATAAGCCTAAACCTTATCCATCTTCAATTAGTCAAGAAAGCTGTTTTTGCCACTGTCGAAGCTGCCATGCCCCTTTAGCGCCGCTATCGGTTGATTAAGGCCACAGCAAGCATGGCCGTGAGTTCGCGGGCCATCTAGGACTATTGTCTGTGCATCCTCATCACCGGCAGTCCCGTTTTCGTATATCGACATAATTAAATATTTGAACCAAATCGCTGCCGGGATTTCGATTGAATCAGAAATAACTTTGAATAATCGTTAAATATTATTTAGTAATCTAAAAATTTCTGAATTTTGGGACTTATTTGGTCGTTGAAATTTTTGTAGAGGAAGTCGAGCCGAGAGTTGAGCTACCGCCTCCGCCACCGTTACTAACTTCGAAATGACTTGAGCTGGTCGAGTTGACCGTGAGTGTGAATTAATTATTTAGTGCATTACCCTTTGGAAAATTGAGAAAATTTATTAATTGTTAAATATTATGGTAGGCACTGATTAGGATCGACCAATTGTTCGGGCCGACTGTGAAAACGTTATCACCGTCGTTAGCTATTTATCGAGATGTGTCTCTATCGGTGTTATATATGTTTGAGTTGTTTGTCTGTTTACTTGGTTGCTTGGTAATCACTTGAAAGTATGTTTGAATATGGAATTAGTTGTGTTTATTATAATTCAAAACAAAATAATTATGTGATGCATTATGAAACGTCGGGAATGTGGATTATGTGATGTGTGATTGCATGAAAATATCAAAAATCTGATTTTATGTTTCAAAAACTAATTATGTGATATATATTATTCGGATCGGATCGAACTTTGGATTATGTGTCATTTTGCATATCATAATGGGACAAATTCTGATAAGAAGTTCAGTGCATTTACTCAAAGGGGTGACTGTTACTTTTCGGATGTAGTGGCATTTGCCTTTTTGGTAGACCCTACACTCATGATGTGTTTTGATTGTAAGTAGTGCAATTATGGGGAACCCACTCTTCAGGCTGTGACAGGAGTACGGGTAGGTGCTTGAGCATTATCATACATTTAAATATTTGATTATCGCTAATTGATTCAGAATATGATTATTACTGTTTGTTTCAGACTGTGTTGTGATTTGTATTTAATAGCACTTTAAAAACACACAAAGCTTTATAGCTTACTCCCCTTTAGTTTAACTCTCTTTCAAATCCTCGTCACTATGAGACTCAGTTTTTGGAGAATTTCAATCAATTATCAGAATAAAAATTTATTTGGTATGAATTTTAATTAACTTTAAAGTATTTCTACTTTTAATTATAATATTTTATGGGATTATATTTTTCTTATTACAAGTAATTTGGGACTTGGACATTATTGGACTGCTAAGCATACTTTAAATATTATTTTCGTACGATAGTCACACGGCCTTTAACTTTACAAGAATTTATTGAATTTGGATTTGTGAGTGTTTTCAACATTAAATGATGGTTTTAAATCTTCAAAAATAAAAAATGGTTTCGTGAAAGACAAGATTTAATGTGACTTTCTAGATTCAACCTAACTCCTTTTTAGGAAAAATTTAGAGGGTTACATAAAGTGGTATCAGAGCTTGATTCAACCATTGGAATGTGGAGTTTGACATGGAAAAATTCTTAACTGAAAGAATGCTTTTTAATAGGTATAAAATACTTTTGATTTTAAATTTGAATTTTTTGAAATAAATATAATTTAATTTTTTTTTAAATTTTCTAATTCATAGACTCCAAGTACTGAGTTTAATATTAGGTGTTGACTTTTGTAGATAATATGCATGGCACCGTGTAGAAGTTCTCATTTAGTGAGTCACACTACTTAGGTCGAGATCGATCATCCACTTATTGTGGGACATACCCAAAACCTGAATTAAGTTGATGAGACCGAGATATACGAGCAACCTTCAAATTAGAGGGAAGTTTATCAGGCAGGGAATGAAAACCCACCCGCACCTCAGACTCAGAGTGAGGGATCATGGGAATCTAATGACTGTGAGATTGTTGAGTTAGATAGTGCTGCAATGAACCGGGAAATACTTTGTTACTTCTGTCAGACTGACAGTGTCAAGAAGCTCATATCGACTAAGATCTTAGATATTGGGATGACAGTGTTTCAGGGTAAGACCGGGACTGACCTCGCTGATGCTGATTGCTGGCTAAAGAATTTGCAGTGACTCTTTAAAGAAATAGATTACCCAGTCGATCGTATGTTGAGGGCTAATGTATCGTTGTTAGGCGATGAAGCTCGGGATTTGCGGAAAAGGGTATTGTTCCAGCCGAACAAGTCACTTGGGAGGATTTTTGTCAGACTTTCCAAGATCAGTATGTAGGGGCTGAATATCTGGCAAAGTGTCAAGGGGAATTTATGAATATGTAGTAGAATAATATGTTTCTGACTGATTATGAGATCGAGTTTATGAGATATGTCAAGTATGCTATAAGGTTAGCTTCGAATGAGAACGAGAATTGTTATTGGTTCTTGAAAGGTCTCCACCATTCGATTCGTTCAGTGGTTGCCTTACACCATGACACAAAGTTGAATACTTTAACTAGACGGTCAATAACTGCTGAGAAGAGTGAGCCATTACCAAATGGACCTAAACTCCATTATTTTGATAGAACTCAGAGGCAATCAGGTCCACCTACTCAGGAGAGTTATATGAACCATTTTGGGAATAGATCAGGGGATGATGTGGGTTCTTAGGGTTATTCTAGATCAAGACCTACGGCATACGCTGCATCGACTATTAGTATTGGCGGTTTGACTGATGGTTATGAGGTATTGTTGTGGTCTTATTATAATAAAAGGAATCCTGGAGAGTGCTTGAGGAAAAATAGAGAATTTTCTAATGTTGGTATAGGGAGCACCGTTTTAAGGAGTGTCATCTTTCCTACTAGTTCTTATGGTCCTAGTCAATCAAAGGCTTCTATTCAGGTGTCGACTCAAAGTAGAGATTATAGTAGACTAACTGGTTCTGGTTTAGTTAGTAGAGGTAAACCGGCAAAAAGTGATGGTTATAATAGATATGTAGCGAAACAACCTGGGTTAGTTTATGCTATTCAGAGGCATGAGGATTGAGATGAGCCAGACATGATTGCAGGTGCATTTTCTGTCCTTTTTATTTTATATTTTACACTTCTTTATAATGTTTCTACTCAATCTTAAGTGGCGGTTTGATGATGGTATGGATATGATATGAGTTTGAGAGAACTTATAGATATATTTTTAGAAGGGTTTCCTGGTGTACCGCTTAAGCGTAAGGAGATTGAACTCGACATTAAAGTATGCATGGGCACAGCTCTGATGTCTATGGAACCTTACCTGATGGCACCTAAGGAGCTTAATGAGTTGAAGGTTTAGTTGTAGGAATTATTAGGTTGGGGTTTCATTCGACTATGTGTTTCACCGTAGGGAGCCCCGATTCTATTTGTTAAGAAAAATGATGAGACAATACTGTTGTGCATTGATTATAGAAAGTTGTATAAACTGACAAATAAGAACAAGTATCTGTTACCTTGTATTGATGACCTTTTCAATAAACTTAGTGGATCTTCAATATTTTCTAAGATAGACTTGATATTTGGTTATTATCAGTTCAAAGTTAAGGATTCTTATGTGTCTAAAATGACTTTTCGGACTCATTAAGGCCACTACCAGTTTCTCGTGATGCCTTTTGATATGACCAATGCTCCTGTCACATTCATGGATATGATGAATAAAGTATTCCAACCTTATATCAATCTGTTGTTGTCTTCATTGAAGATATTCTAGTTTATTCTAAGTCTAAAGCCGCGCATGAGGAACATCTGAGGATTGTGCTGGAAACACTCAGGGCTAACCATTTGTATGCAAAGTTCAGCAAGTGCGATTTTTGGCTTTTGGAAGTGACATTTTTAGGCTATATAATCTCTGCAAAGGGTATTTAGTGGATCCAAAGAAGATTGAGACCATTATGGGTTGGAAGAAATCATATAACGTCCTGGAGGTTCAGATGTAACACCCATAACCCGTATAATTATACCTATACATATTATAGATGTTATCCGAATTTTAAAGCCATTTCCATTTTAAAACTCGATTTAAAATTTAATTTCTTAAAATGGTAACTTGATATTATAAAAATATCATATCGTATAATTTATATTTCATTATAAACAAATTTAATTCAAATTTTTTTATGAATAGTGAATAGTGAACAATAACAGGGAACAGTGGGGGAATCGGTTCCTGTAGCAGGGGAATCGGTTCCCCTTAAGCATTCTGTAATTTTTTTTTAAAATATGGTTATCGTTCATGCTACAGTAACTTCCAAAATTACATATAAATCTCATAAAAATTAACCTTTCATCACTATAAAAATTTTCCAAAATTTATTCAACAAAATAAATTGAACATTTTTAATTACATGCCACTATCTAAATCAAATTCCATCATAGGATGTCTTACTAATATTGAAATATACTCCTCGATGCTAATGTCAATTTGAACTCTTTATACCACTACTGGCTTTTTACCTACGCGTGAAAATCATCACACACTAAGTATATACTTAGTGAGGCAATTTAAAACAATAAACAGTGCAATACAATTCATGCATGATTTTCAATGTCAAAATCAAAATTCCATAAAATCATTTTATTTGCATATCTAATATTTTACCATTTATTAACCATAAGCTCGTAAACTTATTTTACCAAAATAATTACCATTTATTCCATAAGCTCGTAAACTTATTTTACCAATATACTTACCATTTATTCCATAAGCTCGTAAGCTTATTTTACCAATATACTTACCATTTATTCCATAAGCTTGTAAGCTCATTTTACCAATATACTTACCATTTATTCCATAAGCTCGTAAGCTTATTTTACCAATGTACTTACCATTTATTCCATAAGCTTGTAAGCTCATTTTACCAATATACTTACCATTTATTCCATAAGCTCGTAAACTTATTTTACCAATATACTTACCATTTATTCCATAAGCTCGTAAGCTTATTTTACCAATATACTTACCATTTATTCCATAAGCTCGTAAGCTTATTTTACCAATATACTTACCATTTATTCCATAAGCTCGTAATCTTATTTTACCAATATACTTGGCATTATTCCATAATCTCGTAAGCTTATTTGCATGGTCACCATTTATTAACCAATAAACCATAGCCTATAGTCGAATATACAACCTTGAGGACCCTGGGTATTCGAGTAATATTTACACCATAGTACTACACATAAGGTCGTGCCCACCATATACACCTAAGTGTATTACACATAAGGTCGTTCCCACCATATACACCGAAGTGTATTATACATAAGGTCGTGCCCACCATATACACCGAAGTGTATTGCACATAAGGTCGTGCCCACCATATACACCGAAGTGTATTATAAACTTGCAGCTGCTATACTCTATGGCATGCCAACTATACCCTATCCCTTAATGACTTACTTGGGCATATAGTCTATTTATTCAATCCATCCATGGCAAAGTATATTATCAATATTTAATATTGGGCAGTTCATACCTGAAAACATTCATGGTAAAATATCACATTTTTCATAATCAATGCATTTTGATTTCATACCGTGACATTTCAATGCCATGTCAAAGTTATAAAAATGACATATATCATGCTGATATAAACAAGGTCGACTTATCGCAAGTCTTCCTGATGATGTATAAAACATCCATGTATAATTTCATGCATGTATTGCACTCACCTTGACACTTTATGTCTTTCAAAAAATATGAGCCTCATTATTGTCCACCATAAGCCCTTTTATATTTGATTTGCTTTGATTACAAATCAATCACAATCTGTATAAATCACCAATTCATAACGATACATATGTTAGTATTGTACTAACATAACATATCCCATAATAACTCCATAATATATTTAAAACTCATTATCTATCAAAATACTTATCTCTTAATAATTCCTTTAACATTGGAACCAATTTTTCCAATTTACTCAAAATGGTCCTTCACCATTTTATCAGTTAGATTCTTAATTACAATAATTCCAACATTAAAATATATTCCCATTCAAATGCTTTTACAAAAGCATAATTACATTTAAGTACACAAACTATACAATTGTTGTACTTAAATCACTCATCTTTTTAAACTTCCAAAATAATCATATTTCACATTTTAACACTCATTTTCATTCCCAAACAACGATTTCCAGCATAGTACATCAATTATATAACACTTACACAACAACCTATCAATTTTTCATATTCAAACAACTCGCACTACCATTAAATAATCAGTATTCTGTATTGATATATATACTGGAATTTAATTCCTTTTCTTCCGTTGAAAACTAGACTTGAATATGAATCTATCCATATAAATAACTCCTTCTAATTCATTCTGTAAAATTAATGGTGAATTTTCAAAGTTGACCAACAGAATCTGTTTTGCAGAATCTGCTGTCCGATTTTTCTGACCGTTCCTTGGATAAAAATCCATATCTTTTTATATACACCTTGAAATTGTCCCCCGTTTATTTTAAACAAAACTAGATCAATATATGAACATAAATATATAAAAATAACCTCGAAATTAGTTTTATATAATTTCTGGTGAATTTTTGAACCTACTGCCATATTCAAAATCCAAACTGTTTTCTTTAATTTCATTCTTAGGTTCTTCATCAATTCTTACAACCAATTCTTTAAAATCACTTAACTCTTCAAAACCCATAAAACATAAGAAATCAACCATTTAACATATCTATAATCAAATCCCTAATTAACTCTCATTAAAATACAAATTTCTCCAACTTATGATTTGGCCGAATTTTGAAGAATTAATTCTAGGAAGATTGAACATGTTATAACCATCAATCAAACTTGAAAATGAATATACAACTTCTAAAATATCAAGATTCATCATCAATTTCATGATCCCTTATATGAACACAAACCCTTATATTTAGGATCTTTGGAATCCAGCAAAATTAGAAAGCAATATTGGTACCAAATGATAGCGTTTTTCGCTTAGATCACTTTCCTATCTCACGACATAACTCCAATTCCAAAGGAATTAGCTCAAAAATTGAAAATAAAATATTTTTTCTTACCTTGAAAGCTTTCCCACGTCCATGGAGAAGAGAAGAACACTTTGGCATTATATGTTTAATTGATATCATGCTTATCATCCTTTAAAAAATTATTTAAATCATTAACTTGGATAATACCAATTTACCCTTAATAAAACTTTATAATCGCCATTAAACCAAGATACATATCCTTATCATCTTCAAAGTCAAATAAATATCAGCCTTGTCATCTTTCAATAGTCAAAGATGAACAAATTAGTTTTCCACTTTATCGTTTTGCCCTTGAAATTTTCAAAATTTATAATTCATTCACTTTAATCAAACAGTTAAACTTAAACATGAAATTAAACCATAAAATATTATTTTCCAACATTTTAAAAATGTGAAAATAATATTTTTATTTCTTATTTTCGTGAAAAATTTGTAATTTTTCCAAAATTACATTTTAGTCCCTAATTTTTTCAAAGTTTATACTTTGGTCACCAAACTTTACCAAATGTATAATTTGATCACTAAATAAATCCATTTATGGAATAACATTCTTTTTGAGAAAATTACCACTTAATTCTTTAAATATTTCCTAAATTTTCTACTTTGACCATCAAACTTTCAAAATTTTCATTTTGGTCATTATCTAATTTTTTGGGGTATTACATCAGAGTTTCGTTGGTTTAGCTGGTTACTATCATAGATTTGTATAGGGTTTTTTCATCACCACCACTCCCTTCCCGTAGCTTCTCCATAAGAATGTTTTTTTGATTGGATAGAGGATCAATAGTCCAATTTTGAAAAGTTGAAAATCGTGTTAACTGATGCACAAATTTTGACTCAGCCCAATCCTAGTAAGGTTTATACTATATATAGTGATGCATATCACACTAGATTAAGATGTGTACTCATGTAGGATGGAAAGGTTGAAGCATATACGTATCAATAGTTAAAAAATCATGAGTGTAACTACCATACCCACGATCTCGAATTGGTAGTCGTGATCTTTTCTCTTAAGATTTGGTGGCATTATCTTTACGGTGAGAAAGGTTACATTTACACTGATCATAAGATTATGAAATACATCCTCACTCAGAAAGAGCTTAATTTGAGACAACGTGTAGTTCCTACTCTTGTTACAGAGATTCGTTCGGAATAATGTAATGATCCATTTTTTATCCATCAGATTAGAGAGGTTGGGAGTGGTGTATATTTGGATTTTACAATTGATCAGGATGATGTTCTGTGTTCAAAGGTTGGTATTGTAGTCTAATAAAGTCTAGATCAAAACAAGTTATTCTTCATGAGACTCATGATAGTCTATATTTATGCATCCTGGTGGGGACAAGATGTATAAGAATCTCCCATAAAGGTATTGGTGGAAATGACTTAAGAGGGACATCGTTGGTTATGTATCTCAGTGTTTGATTTGTCAGAAAGTGAAGGTTGGGCATCAGCGTTCGTCTGTGTTATTATAGCATATCGATATTCTGTAGTGGAAATAGGAGCGTATGACTATGGAATTTGTTTCGATACTTCTTTTGACACTATTGAAAAAGGACTCTATATGGGTTATTTTTTACTAACTTACCAAATTTGCTCATTTTATTCTAGTTCAGTTCGACTATTCTTTGAGTAAGTTAAAACGACTTTATATAGTAGAGATTGTTTGTTTGTATGGGGTGATGTTATCCATCATCTCATATCGTGATCCGAGGTTCACCTCAAAGTTCTGGAGGTATTTGTATAGTGCCCTTGAAACACTATTGCATTTCAATTCATTCCATCACATGCAGGCTGATGGACAGTCTGAGTGGGTGATTCATATTATGGAGGACTGGTTGAGAGGTTGTGTTATTGACTTTAGAGGTAGTTGGGAGGAGTTTCTACCATTGGCGGAGTTTGCCTACAATAACATCTCTTAGGCAAGTTTTCAAATGACTATATGAGGCTTTGTATGGGCGTAAGTGTCGAATTCCAATCAGTTGGATTGTGTTGGTTGAGCATAGATTATAGGGTTTAGATTTAGTTTTTGAGGCAGAGCATATTATTAGGATGATTCAGGATAGACTGAGCATTGCGTTTGATAGACAAAAATCTTATACCGATCTAAATGTTAGGACATTGAGTATACAGTGGGTGATGAGGTTTTCTTTAAATTATCTCCATGGAGGAATGTACGAATGTACTACGTTTTTTTTTGCAAGGGTAAGATGAGTCTTCAGTTCATTAGGTCTTTTTGGATTTTTCGTCGTGCTGGACCAGTAGCTTGTCAGCTTGAGTTACCACTTGATCTTGTTTGCATTCATAACATTTTCCATGTTTCGGTGTTGAGACATTACCAAAACGACTCGTCTCATGTATTAGATGTGGAAAGGGTTGAGATATGACCTGATCTGAAATTTGAAGAGGAACCCGTAAAAATTCTCAAGAAAGATGAGAAAGTTCTTCATAGAAAGACCGTTAAGATGGCCAAACTCTTGTAGCGTAACCAAGGTCATGATGAGTTGATGAGGGAGATCGAGGAAGTCATGAGAGCTTAGTATTTGCATCTTCTTCCACCATGTAAATTTTGAGGTCAAAATTTTCTTTAAGGAGAGAATTGTAACACAAAAATCCCAAATTGAAACCCTAGAATTTGGGAAATTTTAACCTAAATTCCTAATGTAATTTAGGGAAACTCAGAGCCATTCTCATGAATCCTAGTAGGTTCAATGGCATATCCTACAGTTAAACCAATTTTACCTTTGTATCTACTCTTCCCCTATTTTTAAAAGTGAATGTTTCTCCCATCCCTGATTTCCCATTCTATTTCCCTTCTTTATATAAACTCTCAACACCATTGCTTCCTTCTCACTCTTCAAAACCCACTGTACTGCCATTTGGATTCAGTTAATGGCGCGTTCATCACCCACGAGCCCCGTTTCTCCCATGGTGATTGAACTACGTTGGGTTACAAAACCTGCAAGTTCTTGGGTTCGTTTTTATCATCTCCTTGACCATATTCTAGCCGTTGATGACTTTTTATTGGTACGTTATCGCGAGAGGAGGCTTAGTGGGCAGGTGCACTGTTATGTGATGTGAGTACTATAAATTGGACGTAAAATATGTACAAGTATACATAATTGAACAAGTAATAAAGTGATGAATGAGTATCCTCCCCATAGGGATTGGAAGAAATTTCAAGTTAAGTTAAAGCACAAATACTAATTTCTCTAAGTATAGTTAGTGTGGTGGTATGTACAAATGAAAATATTATGGGAAATTGGAATGTGTGCAAATGGGAGTTTAATGGTATTGTGGAAATGGGGTGGAAATGTGATGGCAATGTGGTTGTGTAATAAATAAAAATGTCATGACAATTGAAAATGTATTTGAAATGTAAATAACTGAAAAATGTCAATACAAAGCGAGTTGAGAATTCAGAAGTAAGCAGACTTAATAATCCTCACACAACAAGCTACTATGGGAATAAATAGTGGGGTTACTAAGGAATCCTAAGCCTTGTCTCTCTGAATGATTCAAGATTCTATGGTCTATTTGCTTGATAGAGTTTACTAAGAGTGCCCTTACGCTATCTCTAGTCATGGGACTTGACAGATAAAAATGCCACGACAATAACTCTCGACGTGAACAATTATATCAAACCTATCGAATAAGCAATACACCTTTCAGTTGTTGAAATCATTTCCTTATCTCTAAAGTGGATTAGGTCTTAGTTAGCATCTAAAACCCATTATTCATGTTGATCCTCCCTTAGTTTCTCTCGAACACTAAGGATTTTTCACCTAGTTTCTCTAGAACAAGGTGTTATACCTAAGAAAAGGCTATTTTCATAGATCTTACAATCCTAAGTTATTAAGGACAATGAGCAAAACAAATAGATAAATATAAAAACTCATATAATTCATCATAGAAAATACTTAATAATCCATAAAAACCCACACCATATAAGGTTTAGTTTATGGAGGGGTTCGAAATATAAAATAGAATAAATCGTTCCATACAACACACATAATTGAATGAAAATAAAACCATTAGGGTAGAGGATACTCCAACGACACTGTCGGTTGCTCCTCAGAACAACACAAACGACACCTTAGCAACTCTAGCTCCTCTTGGACGCCTACCTCACCACTCTCTTGAGCTTGGCTTTGAAAGAAATATTTGAAAAGATAAAAGGGTAAAGAAAGTTGGAAGCTTTCAGCTTCCTCTCACTCTAGCATAACTTACTATTTCCATAGAAGAATCATTTTTTTGATTTTGTGGCAACCTTTTCTATTTGTATTAGGGAATTTCCTAGGTTTTAGTGTAAAAATTCCATAGTACCCTAAGGTACATTCCCCTCATGTGAATATGGGTACAAAGGCAACAGTGGTCCTCTCCAAAGTGTTTAGTAGCTGAAAATATGTGAGTGTTGGATAGATGGTAGCTCCCATAAAAATGTCTTTTTCATTCTTATCTTTTTCTATGCACAAGAGTCATCTCAAATTTCTTTGGCAATTCTCCTTTTGCTTACCAGATGGGAATACTATGACAATTCTCGATGCTCACCCTTTGCTTTTTCAACCTGCACATCATCAGTAAAACACAACCTTCCCAGTAAAACAACAACACTTACAAAATAATATGTCACAACAAACATAAACCACCAAATACAATTATATGCTCCTAAATTAATCTATATGAACCTACATGTGCTTTAAGGTAGCCAATAACTTAATTAAAAAGGCCCTAAATATAGCCTTTTTACAGAGTTATTACACCCCAAAACTTAAACTATTGCTTGTCCTCAAGCAGTGAATAGTAGTTAGCAAAAGAAAAATGTCATGGGAAAGTTCAGTTTTAGAACAGCCATGTGGGATAGAATTTCAGCTCTTAGAAATATATTGGCATCAGTAAGTTAGACATGTTGAAATTTCGAGAATATTACCCTAAGACAAGGTCTTTTTTTGAGTATGTGTTCATAACTGTACCCAATTTGTGCTTAGTCAAGTTAGAAAAAGTCTACTATTCTGCCATAGCATGTTTTTTAAATTTAAGCATGAGTTTGTTACTCTCATTTCCATTTGACTTAACCAAAATAATTTTTTTATACTGTTAAGAGGGGAGCCAGCCTATTACAACTATTTTCCTATACTTGATAATGAAGTCGAACAAACACATCATCCCCAAGTTAGTAGGTAGAGTCATCCCATGACTACTTTCATTAAATCATATCCTATGGTTTCCATTTAATAAAACACAGTATCCACGCAATGCCATAGCAAAGATTAGTGTCCCTTTACAGTTATGTTGAATCATTTACTCACAATTAACCATAAGTAACAAACTCAAGGGAGTTTAATTTAAACAATTAAGTTCATTCTCATTAGTACACACAAAGGCATTTAAGCTTTCTTTCATAAAAAAAATTCTAAAATTCTAAGCATAGAGAGCATGCAATCATGTAACAATTAAAAGCACAAATTATCAAGTCCAAAAAAAATCCTATACAACTCCAAAGTCATGTAAATTCAGTTCTAAGAATTCATCATCATCAGGCATCATCAACATATTCCAACAAACTATTCTAATTCTTACTAATGCCATGGCAAATTAGTTTTGCTAACGCTATCATGAAAATGTCCTATTGAGACAACTACCTCCCCCAAACCTGAGGGATACATTATCCTCAACACATAAAATAACTTAAAAACAAAGCTATATGATATTCAATGCAATGAAAGGTACCTCGACTGCTTATGGTGGTGGTGGTACCATAATAGTTGTGTTGAGCCTGGTGCGCCTTTTTAACGGGGGTGGTCTATGCTATGAGTCTGATATAGGCTCAATGGGTGGGGTTCGACTTGTAATACCCCAAAATGTAAATTTTGAACGTTTAATTGATACGATAGAAAATTAGGAAAAGTTTAAGTACCTAAGTGGAAATTTTCCTAAAAAGAATTTTTATTCCATAAATGGATTTGGTTAGTGACCAAATTATAAATTTTTAAAGTTAAGTGGCCAATGTATAAACTTTAGATAAGTTCAGAACAAAAGTGTACTTAAAAAGTTATGTAATCCGTCCCTGTAAATGAATAGTTTACCCCGAAGAATGATGTTTCCGTGAGAATCAATTTTTTTACATATTTGGTATTAAAAAATTATAAAGTAATAAAGTCCGATAAAAATTTGGTAAATCGGATCGAATAGAAATTTTAAAAATTTGAAGAATGATAAATTAGGCTTAAAATATTATTTTCACATTTTAGATTTTTTGAAAATAATACAAACCATTGGATTTGAGGATTTAATTCCATGTTAAATTTGGACTGTTAGATTAAAGTGGCCAGATTGTAATTTTTGTAAAATTGCAAGGGTAAAACAGTAAAGTGGGAAATATTTTGTTCATCTTTGACTTTTGGAAGATGATAAGGTTAAGGTGTCTTAGTTTTTCTTTATAAATATGAAGTTTCATCAAGGGTAATTTGGTTTTTTTATGAATTAAATGAATAAAATATTCATTTAACCTAAATTAAAGGTAAATTAACATGAAATTGACCTAACATTTTATGAAACATTTGTTCACCTTCTCATCCAAGCCGTGAGCTCCTCCCAAAGGTAACAAAAAAAATTTGTTTTCAATTTTCTAGCAATTTCCTTTGGATTTTAAGTTATGTCGAGAAATAGGAAATTATTCTACACGAAAAACACTTTCTTTTGGTACCATTTATGCTTGATAATCTTGCTTGAATTCAAAGATACCATATTTTAGGGTTTGTGTTAACATTATAGTTTATGAAATTGATGATGAATCTTGATGTTTTTGAGGTTGTAGATTCATTTTCAAGTTTGTTTGATGATTAAAACATGTTCAATCTTCTTAGAAATTGTTATTTAAAATTTGGCCAAATCATTGAGTTATGGAACTTTGTGTTTTGATGAAATTTGATTCGAGCTTTGATTGTAGAGACGTTGTAAGGTTGAATAGAAGTTGATTTCAGGCTTTAATCAAATCAAAATCGAGCAAAGTCATGAAAACACTAGTTTTGAACTTTGAACCATTCGACCTTGGTCTTAAAGAATGGGAAAATTATGCAAAAATTATATAAGAGCTGGAAATGATGTAGTAAATATTTTACAACCCTTAAAAAATTTGGTGACCATTTAGTAATTCTGAAAAGTTAAAGGACCAAATCAAAAATTTTGGAAAAATGATGGGTTATTGTGTAATTGATCTATAATTTATGTACTATGCTAGAAATTAATGTTTGAGTGTTGAAATTGAATTTAGGGTGTGAAATTGGATTATTTTAGAAAGCTTGTAAAAGTTGAGGTTTAAATCACAAATATGGAAGTTGGGATAAAATGGAAATTGAATGGTCAATTGGAAGTGTTAAGGTCAACATTTATGTTATGACATGTAAATTGTATCGAATAAGCATTGGAAAATTTGTTAGGAATTTATTTTCCAAAGTATGCCTATGTTAGTAAGATTCTAATATTTGGTTTGAAATTGTGTATGTTTGGTAATGATGTCCATTTAGATTGAGTGCTTGAAATCAAGATCAAGCAATATCAAAGCTAAGGAAAAGCTTAAGGATGGAATGTGAAATCCTAAGGGAAGTTTGCAAGCTAAGGACACCAGGTGAGTGCAAATTTAATTTGTACTTATGTTATCGAATAAACATTGGCGATGAGCTAGTGACGGAGTTACTATGGTAAGGAGTGACTCCTAAAAGTTCATGTTATTTGTGATGCATATATGTGCATTTGGTGAGGTAATAGAGTTAGTGAACAATTTGAAAATGCCAATTGGTGAAACATGATTAGAATTTATGTTATGGACAATAAGTTTGGAAAATCACAATAAATTATGAAAAAATGATTAGAGGATAAATTTTATATCGTTGGTTTTTTATATAATTTTACTTTTGTTTAGAATAAAGGAAACTGATTTAAGGTGTATACAAAAATATATGAATTTTTAACCGATGATAAGTTAGAAAACGAGGCAGCAGTTTCTGCTCAAAACATATTTTGTCGGTCAACTTTAAAAATTCATCATAAATTGTAAAAATTGAACTAGAATGAGTGATTTATATGGATTGATTCTTATTTGAGTATAGTTTCCAGTGGTATAAATGGAATAATTTTAAAGGTGCATATTAATACAGAATACAACAACAACAACAACAAAACCCAATTCCCATATGTATGGGGTAAGGGGGAGGTAGGGTAGTAGGCTACCCCCAACGCCAGGTTGAGAGTAGCTTCCGTGGAAGACCTCCGGCAGTCAGAAAATTAAAAATTTAGATTAAATGCAATGCATGTATAAATATACATAAATACATAGCTAATCAGTATTCATATGCAGTCATTAAAAATATGTGCGTCTGTAACTGGAATTTATCCCTGCATAATAATCCCTGCGAAAATCTCTGCATATAGACAAAACATAAGATCCGGCTAATTTAAAAGAGGAAACATGAAGAGAATGATACACAGAAGTCAACGTTAGCAAGCCCAGTTCTAATCCTTCATAAATACCAATAACAGAAACGTATTAAAAGTATAAGTCATGGAAAATACTACAAAGACATTAAAAGAAGACAGAGATGATACACCCTATAGATGTGACCCACACTACTCGACTACCCTAGTCTTTAGCCTCCATATTTTCCTATCAGAGGTCATGTCTTCGGTAAGGGCTAAATCCCTCAAATCAGATCTCAAGCAGTCTTCCCACTTTCGCCTTGGTCGTCCTTTCCTTCTGGCACCGTCGACTGTAATCGACTCTACCCTCCTTACCGCATCCGACGGTAGTTGCCTAAGGACATGCCCAAACCACCGTAGTCTTCCCTCCCTCAATTTTTCGGAAACAGACACCACCCCCAAGGACATCCTAATAGCAGAGTTTGTCGTCATATCCCTCAGAGTCCTACCACATGTCCATCGAAGCATTCTCATTTCTGCTGCCTCAATCCTCCTCACGTGATCCTTCTTGGTTGCCCAACATTTAAGATATGAAACTGTGAGAAATTTTGGTTTTAATCAAATTATAAGTAAATGATCAAGTTAAAACTAAGTGAGGCTTATATTTTGACTTGCATATAATGTTAAAATGAGTGTAATGCATGCATAACATTGTACATGATTGTTTTATACATCCTTGGGTAGGACTTGCGATAAGTCTACCTTGTTTATATTGACATGATATTTATGTCATCTATCATATATTTGACATATTCTAAATATATCAAAGGTTGAATATAGAACACATTGATCACTGATTATTATCAATGATTTTTATTGCAAATGTTATTTCGGGTACAAACTGCCCAATGTTAAATTATGATAATATACTTTTCCATGGATAAAAGAATAGACTATATGCCCAAGTAATTCATTGAGGGACAGAGTATAGTTGGCATGCCATAGAGTATAGCAGCTGCAAGTTTATATTAGCACTAGTGCATAAGGAAACTAAGTGCAGGTGGTGGGCATGACCTTATGTGTCATATTCAGATTAGCACTAGAGTGTAAACCTAGTGTAGGTGGTGGTAATGACCCTAAGTATCATATTCAAATTAGCACTAAAGCGTAAGCTTAGTGTAGGTTTAGCACTATGGTGCATATAATTGACTCATGTACCTAGGGTTCTCAGGGTTTAAATTGGGCAATGATTTATTGGTTAATAAATGATAAACTGGAAAATAAGCTTATAGGCTTATGGGATAAATGGAAAATATATTGGTAAGAAACTTTATACCAGATTATATCATGTTAATTTATGGTAACATGAATGGTATGTAGGTAAAGTGGTCATATTGCATTGAATATTGTAATTCTTTAAAATTATGTGTTGCATTGCTTTAAATATTCATATGATTGCCTCACTAAGTATATACTTAGCGTGTGATGATTTTCACACATAGGAAAAAGGGAAGAAAAAGAGTAAGGAGATGAGCTTGACATCAATCACCAAGGACATATTTACAAGCAACAATGATGGCATCCTACTGTGTTCTAAAAGTCTTAGTTGGTATGTATAGGATAATGAAATATCTGAAATTTCTTAAAATATTTATTATTAAATATAAATAATAGTATGAATAAATATTATGATTTTTCTCTAAATAATTATTTTATAATAATTATCCAAGTTATGAAACTTGAGATTTTTCTCTGATGTGATATATGTAACTCGTATTGGATCGAGTGTATGGGTTATGGTTGTTACACGACTGCTTTCAGGCTCCTTGGTAGACGGAGTGTAGACACCCTACAGACCCCTTTATGCATCTTTTAGTCCTACATAGGGGAGGTTGTCGCATAAATTCTATTGGCTCGGGCATCTCTTTGTGGAGCCTCTATTGGTTGTTTTAGCTCATCTTGGGTTTCTAATCTACTAAAAAAACTAATATTAAAAAAATAAAAAAAAGAAAGAAAATAAACAAACAATCAACACAAAATAGAAATTGCTATAACAAAAATAATAATAGAAAATATTGAAGAAAACCAAACTCCAAAACATCTTGAATTGATATGGCAGTTTTTTCACGTTTGATTGGAGCACCATTATAGACCAAAATGCTCCACATATATAATAGTTCCACCTTCAGTGTGAGCCAACAAAACCCAAATTATAGGACCCTTACAATAGTTCTTGCTCCTTTAGAGTGCTCTTTTTCAAGGACATATCTTGTAATCATTTGGTAAGCACATTATTTGAAGATGTAGGGCTTATCCCAATGATAATAGAAAACATCGTACATGAACTTGATCTTTCCTTGGCTATTCAAATCAAGAGGCAAAATACGACTAATGAGAAAATTGACAATGTTAATGTATCACGAAATTACAACAGAAAATAATAATTTCTCATTAGGAAATTCCTCATTAATTTCTAATTCATTCCTTAGATCCATTATAATTTCAAGCCTAGAAAGATGGGCAATTACTTGGTTTTTAATCACAGGCAAATTCGTATTGAATCCCAAGTAAGCATATTTAAGATGCGATGGCAAGTGATTTAATTTTGAGGAGGGTGCATGTTGTAATGAGGACTTAGGAGGAATAAATGCATCGAAATTAAGAGGTTCAAAGCAGGTACATATTCTAGTTGTTAGTAAACTAGACTATTGTACCTTCAATGGAAATTTCTCGTTCTCCTCCTTATTCTCCTCATCAAAGAGATTTTCATAACCATCTAACTGTATGAAATTACTGTTGTGAAGATGTTCTACTTCCTCTACTATCATTGAGTTCGTTTCTAGAATGATTTGGCATTCTTCAGAATCATCCACATACTTGAGAGAACGAAAGACAACCATGGTCACACTTTGATCGGCCACTTGAATAATGAGTTCACCCTTCTCACAATCAATAAGAATATGACCCTTAGCTAGGAAAAGTCTCCCCAAAATTATGGATGCATTGACATCAACCTTGCAATCAAGTATAAGAAAGTAGATTAGAAATATAAATTTATCCTCCCTCACTATCACATCTTCGATCCTTCCCACGCGATGAACATGGGATTGGTTGGCTAGTTTAAAAATAATGGAGGTACGTCTTGTATTTCTCATCCGAAGCTTCAAAAATATTGACTTGGGCATTAGGTTCACATTTGATCCAAGGTCACAAAGTTCTTTCTCAGCATAGTTGTCTCATATAGAATAGGGAATAATAAAACTACCTGTATCTTTTTACTTTGCTGGCAGCTTGCTCAATGCGGAGCAAAATTCTCATATCATGGAAATTGTCTTATACTTCTCAAATTTTCTCTTCTTGGTGATAATTTACGTGAGAAATTTGGCATATGTGGGCATTTGACCAATAGTCTCCAAGAGTGGGACATTGATATATAGCTGGTCAAGAATGTCAACAAACTTCTTGAACTACACATTATCATTATGCTTCTTTAGTCTTTGAGGGAAGAGCGGTGGGGGTTAAATATCTTCCACTAATAGTATGGGAATCACTTTTTCTGTGGCATTTTTCTCTGCTCCCTCAATAGCTTTACTTGTTAAACCTCATAATTCTCCTTCTCCTCGAGTGTCTCTTTTTGGAAATCCAATTTTGCTTGCACATTCATGAGGGGAGAATCATTATCTTTCTTCCCCCAAACTTATCTTGTTGATTGATATGGGTGTCACTCCTTAGTGTAAGTGCACTACATTGCTCCTTCCCATGAGTTTCAATGACTTTAGTGTCACTAGGGAGTTGAACTTGATGGAAGTTTTGTAATTTTGTAGTAATTTGACCAACCAAACCGTTCAAAGCTCTTACAGATGTGGTGTGTCTTTGTAGCAATGTTCCTTGATTTTTATAGCTGTAAAATGCTCTTGCAGCATAGTCCTTGTACTTGATATAAGTTCTTGCATGGTAACCTTCAACGAGTTGGTGTTAGATAAAGATGTATCCCCCTTGTTAGAGTTATGCCATGACAAATTCATATGAATGACCGAGGGCTCATTTACAATCTGTTATTGAGCGGAAAGATTAATATTAGTGGCTCCTTGATTTCCCCATGAGAAATTTGGGTGTTGACTCCAGCCTGCATTGTAGGTGTTTGAGTAAGGGCTATTATTGTTGCTTCGATTTAAATTCCTTACGTAGTTGATAAATTCCAAATTTTCTGGGCATTCACTCTCATTTGATTTCCATGATATAACATACATGTCTCGTGTGCCTTTCTCTAGTTCCAAGTCTTGAAGAATGAAATTGGTAATCATTGTTTGTTATCTTGTCAAGAATGTTAAAATACTCTTCAGGTGATTTGTCTAGCAAAGTAACATTTTCCCAGGCATCTAGCATCATCCTAGTGGGTGCATTGACTCCATTGTAAAACATCACGACTTGATACCAATCTTGAAATCCATGATTGGTACTTTTTCAAAGCAATCTTTTATAGCGATCCTGACACTCATACATAGACTCTTCGTTAGCTTAACATAAAAAAGCTATGCCATTTCTAAGTTGAGTGTGCATGTTGGACAAATTATACTACAATGAAAATCTTTGCATAAATGTTGCGTGTTGTGAGTACTATAAAATTATAGGCAACTGATGTGAAAGTATACACAATCAAACAAGTAATAAAGTGATGAGTGAGTATTGTCTACACAGGGATTGGTGGAAATTATGAGTTTGACCACAACAGTACACTAATTTATCTAAGTATAGAAATGATATATACACAGATGATGCTTTAACAATGGAAATCTAAGTGTGAATGGAATAATGGTGATGGAATGTGATTGAGTGAATATTGTAGTGGAAAAAAATAGTTTATAATGATGAAAATGTTGAAAAGGTCAAGGCAAAGTAAAATGGTAAAATAAAAAATAGATGAATAACTTGACAATCCACACAATTGAATATACTCTAGAGTTAATTAAGTATATATTTTAATAATCCTGAATATTTAATTTCAATTAATTAAATATATATTTAATTAATTTGAAATAATAAAATCCTTGATATGACTAGGGTAACTTGGATATAAAAGGATTATTAAATTCTAATTAATTAAATATAGATTTAATTAATTTGAATTAATAAAACCCTAATATGACTAGGATAACTTGGCTATAAA
Organism: Hibiscus syriacus; assembly: GCF_006381635.1. Lineage (NCBI taxonomy): Eukaryota > Viridiplantae > Streptophyta > Magnoliopsida > Malvales > Malvaceae > Hibiscus > Hibiscus syriacus. Next base: position 4,866,481 of record NW_024062743.1, on the reverse strand, counting down.
AGGGTGTGTTAGGTATAGTAGCCGTTTTTTGTAAGAACACACACAAAACTTTCAACCACTTTCTCTCAAAAACTGTTTTGGGGGAAAACAAAATTGCTCTCAATCGGGTGAACTGAGTAGAGGCCGAGACGTGATTTCGTGGAGGCTTACGATTCAAACCGATCTACACCACCAGAATTCACTGCTTTCCTTGCTGTTTTTCAAGGAACCCGTTGTAAGTATTCGCATCTTTTCTTCCCGATTTCATTTTTTCGTACGTGGATCGCTGGTGAGACCATCGAGTTTTGTTTCCGCTGCGCCATGGGGTGCGCCGACGGTCCCAACATAAATAACATGAAAAATATTACCTAGACACTGCTCAAGTACTGCTACTACAACATAGTCACTCACATCACACATCTATTCGAATGGTGAAGTCTAATCAGGGGAACAACTATAGATGCTAGGATAAGTCTTTGTTTCAGTTCTGTGAATACACTGTAAAAAAATTTGTCAAAAACGAAGGGTTGTTTTCATTGTAGCAAAGAGCATAGAGGCTTGGAGATTTTGGAGCAATTTTTAATGAATCTCCTATAGAAGAATGAATATCCCAGTAGTCTTCTAATTCCATTTACAGTAGTTGGTAGAGGTATATTCTCGATTACCTCAATCTTTGCGTTGTCCACCTTTATGCCTTTTTGTGAGATCTTGTGACATTAAATAGTGCATTTGGTCACCATGAAGTGACACTTCTCCCAATTAAGCACTAGGTCAACTTATTTACATCACTTGAACACATTTTCTAAATTGGCAAGGCTATTTTTGAAATCATCTCTATAGATGGAGAATGTTGGAACTGTCAGTATATCCTATGACACAACGAAAAATTAATCTGAAGGTCTTACTAGTGATCCAAGAATGAAAATTGAAATCGGGAGGAATAGATAAAAAAAATTCACTTTGGGTTCCTAGAATAACAGTAAAACAACAATATTCATGAATAGTTTAAACCCCAAACCTTCACAAAATCATCTTCACCTCTACATAGTTCACCCGATTGAGAGAAATTTTTCCTGTTTCTCTAGTTTTGAAAATTTTTCGTCTGAGAATAAAGAATGGTTGTTAGACTAGAATTTTCTTTATATATACAGTTCCTCTAACATATAGTCTTATTCAATCATGGCCATGCATTTATAGTCTTACTCAATCAAGTGAGATGATATATATTTCCTATTATATATAAAGGACAAAGCCTATCTTGATAATTAAAACCCAATACATATATCATGATGTATTCAACACCAGTCTTTATAGTGCAACCAGTTACGGAGCATGTTTAACTATATCAAAGCATACAACAATATATGTTGAGATAGTAATTATCTCAAGTCTGAGAATTATACATATAGTCATCACAATGAGCACTATTGTGACCATCACATAATAATCTAAGACATATGCTCATACCGTGTAAATCCAATATGTTGTTCTCTAACAACATAATCATGTATCGATTTTGATATCTCTATGCCAATGACAATTCGTTGTAATCAATGAACTCCATGTAGCCTTGAACATATTATTATTGTTCATACCCATAATAATACTCGACTAAGGATCTTTAATAATATTCATATATTATATGAACTTTATTATCTTTTAGTTTATTTGAATCACGGTAATGTAACTGAAAATAATAATGACAATGCCTTTATTCAATAAAATTTTAAATATGTGTATCATTACAATCATCTCATGATTGGTCTTTGGACATACTCTAATAGAGTAGTCATCCATCAAGATCTCAAAAAACTTCCTTAACCATTTCCGAGAAAATGGCTAACATGCATATTTGAAAAGTTGCTAGAGCATTGCAAAGTTCAAAGGGCATCTTTCTAAAGGCATAAGTACCATAAGGGCATCTGAAGATTGTCTTCTAATGGTCCTATGGCGCTATAGCAATCTGGTTGTACCCAGGATATCCATTAAGAAAGTAATAATAGACCTTGCCTGCCAATCAATCTAGCATTTGATTGATAAAAGGGATGGGGAAATGGTCCTTCTTGGTTGCCTTGTTGAGCTTGCATATTCCATTCGAATCCTCCATCCAGTGACGGTTCGTGTTAGTCAGAGCTCATTGTCCTCATTGCTTACCAAGGTCATGCCTCTTTTTTTTTGGGACACATTACATAAGGCTAACCTACGAATTATTAGATATAGGGTAGATAACTCCAATATTGAGCCATTTAATGGTCTCTTTCTTCACCACTTTCTATAATAGGGTTGAGCCTTCTTTGGGTTCAACATAATTTCTGTGGAAATAGTCAAGCAGAATTTTGTGCATACAAATAGTACGGCTTATACACTTTAAGTCAGCCATGGTCTAACTTAAAGTCTTTTTATGTTGTGCTAAGACATTTATCAAGTTGTGTTTTTCTCTGGTGTGAGACTAGAAGACATTATCATAGGTAAAGTTTTATTGTTACCTAAACAAGTATATTTAAGATGCTATGGAAAGGGTTTTTACTCTATGGTAGGTGCATGCTTAAATGAAAGCTTTGGAGGAATAAATTCAGCAAAATCAAAAGGTTTAAATTGTATTCCTAGTTTAACTACAAGCAAGCATGATTGTTGCACCCCTAATAAAAAAATCCTCGAGCTCTTCGTCTTCATCTCCTTTGAGATTCAAGTAGTCTTGAATCTATAAGAAATCGCTATATCAAAATTTTGCAACTTCCTCTTCCAACATAGAGTCCATGTATAGAACACATTGGTACTCATCTGAATCATCCACATACTTAAGATTGTTGAAAACATTGATGGTCACATTTTGATCAGCCACTTGCAAGGTAAATTCACCATTCTCACAATAGATTAAAATTCAACCAGTGACTAGAAATGATCGTCCAAATACTATGGGCACATTCTCATCGACTTCACAATCAAGAAAGAGGAAATTAGATAAGAAAATGAACTTGCCCACCTTAACATTGACATCTTTGATCCTTTCTTCGGGTAGAACATGGAATCAATCAGCTAATTGTAAAATAATAGTGGTAAATCTTGTATTTCTCATCCCAAGCTTCAGAAACATTGAATGTCATGAAATTCACAATTAATCCAAGATCACTTAGGGCTTTCCCCACATAATTATCTCCTATAAAGTAGGGATGATAAATCTACAAAGATTTTTTTTCTCTTTGGTGGCAACTTGCTCAGCAGATAACAACACTTTTGTTGTAGGAATAGCCTTATACTTCTCAGCCTTTCTCTTTATGTTGACAATATCTTTAAGGAACTTAGCATATGTGTGCATCTAATAAATGACCTTCAAGAATAAGACATTGATATACAACTAGTAAAGGATGTCCACGAACTTCTTGAACTAAAGGTCTTGGTTATGTTTTTTTCAATCTTTGAGAAAAGGATGGCGGGCGTCTAACTTCTTCTACTAGTATGGGTACAACTTTTGTTGTAGCATTTTTCTATATTCCATTAGTAGGGTCACTTCTTTAGCCCTCATCCTTATCCTTCTCCATATGCATATCTTATCGCAACCCAAGTTCTTCTTACACTATTTTACGGTCAAGATAATCTATTTGTTACCCCTCAAACTTATCTGTTTTATTAAGTTAGGTGCCACTCCTTAAGGTGAACACACTGCATTTCTCCTTTCCATGAGCCTTAGTGACGTTAGTATCACTTGGGATATTGCCTCATGGGTGCGCTAGTAATACTATAGCAATTTAAGTCACTTGATTTTCCAAAGATCTCAAAGACGAGCTATGACTCTACAATAAAACACCTTAGTTTTGTAATAAAGCTCTTTGGACCTTAAAAGATGTAGAGTGATATTGCAATAAGGCCTTTAAAGTTACCATAAAATTTTGGATAATAGCTTCAAAAGAGTTAGTATTTGATGAAGATGTTGACCTTTGTTAGCATTTTTCCATGACATGTTAGATATAAAACATGGGGTTTAGTCAGATTTTGTCGTTGAGTGGAGTTGTTGACATTGTTGGCTCCGTGATTATCCCAAGAGAAATTAGGTTATTGATGTCATCCTAGGTTATAGGTATTTCAATATGTGTTATTGTTGCCTCGGTTGAAATTCGCCACATTGTTTCTAGACTCATGTTTTTTAGGGCATTCACTCACATGGTGATTGCTATGGAAATTACACAAGAGGAGCTTGCAACCTTGACTTTTTTCATCTTACTGGGATGTTGGAGATTTTTTCACTATGTTAGTGATGGTTGAGAGTTAGGCTGAAACTGAGTTTTTAGCATCCAACTTAAAGGTTCCTTAAGCTATCATCATCATTCCTAGTCGTGTAGAAGGGAATTGGAAGTCATTATTTACAATCTTATCTAGGATATCACATGCATCTTTAAGTGACTTATCCATTAAATTTCCCTTTGCTGAAACATCTATCATCATACTCGTGAGAGAATTGACACCATTGTAGAACATCACACTACATGGGTTCAATCATGAAATCCTTGATTCCTACACTTGGTAAGCAATCTCTTGTATCTATCCAAACACTCTTACATTGACTTGTCATCAGCTTGACGAAAGGAAGTAATGTCATTTCTCAGTTGAGTGTTCATGTCGGTGATTATACCGCAACAAAAAACTTTTGTATATGTTTGACAGTGATTCCATTGAGCCGGATGGAACTCGACTGAGCCATGCTCTTGTTTGATTACGTAAATAATATGGAAATAACTTAAGTTTTAACAGAGCTTCATGTACACCTTGTTGTCTGAAAGAATAGAAAACATCCAAGAAAACACGAATGTGTTACCTTGCATTTTCATAAGGCATGCCACCAAATTGTCCTATCGAATTCAACATATTAAACATGGCCAGTTTGAGTTCGAAGTGGGTTGCTTGAATCTTAAGAGCTACAATCCTAGGTTGAGATCATATATGATAGGAGCTAAGTGATCTCAAATAGCTTTAGGTCAAGATCCTACTCCGTCATTTGGATTTACTACAACATTTCCATATTTAGGATCTTCAGCTTGATTTTGAACTTTTTACATGGTGTTTTGGGCACGTTGAGTACATCTTATATGACGAAAAACCCTTTCAATGTCACCAAAGGAAGCTATGGTTCCTCGAGTCTACTATGGGTAATGCAACAACACAAAACCTAGTAAACAAAAATAACAAGTTAGTCAATACATAAAAAGAAAAATAAAAGAGTGCAATCATCAAACTGAAATCACTAATTGCCAATCCCTGACAACGAGGCCAAAAACTTATCTTGTGTGTAAGCGTACTAAAATATGGCACGTGAATTGTGCAAGTATACACAATCAAACAAATAATATAGTAGTGAGTGAGTATAATCTCCACAAGGATTGGAGGGATTTCCAAGTTAAGTTAATGCACTAAAACTATAAACTCTAATGTATAGATATATGGTGGTATGAACAATTGATGGAATGTTATGGAAAAATAACAAGTATGAAGGTGAAATGCTTTGGAAAACAATGAAGGAAATTTAAAGAATGATATGGAAATTAAATTGAGAATCTTGGTATGAAATAAAATGACCTGATAACCTTGCACAAAAAAGCTACAATAAGGATAAATGGTAGCGTTTACTAAGGAATAATATGCCTTTTCTTCTAAAATTGTTCATGACTTCCATGCATATACTACTCGATAGAGTTTGCTAAATATTTCTTAGGTTATCTCTAGTAAGAAACCTGACCATAAAATGCTACAAGAATACCTCTCAGCATAAACAATAATAAGATTCTATTGACTAAGTTCTACTCTTTTTAGTCGTTGAAATCATATCCTTATGTCTAAGGTGGATTAGAAATTTGCTACCCAGCTCAGCCCCATTGCTCACGTTGATCTCACCTAACTCTCTCGATATTAAGCAACAAACATAGAAAATGACTAACTTTAGAAAACTCTTACAATTTTAAGTAAATAAATACAATGACCATAGCAAGTATATAACATGAAAATATAAAACCATTCATTTCAACAAATGCATAATTATTCAAACCAAACTCACATCAATATGTTAGTTCATGGTGGGGTACAAATCATCCACAAGAATAATACGTTCCATCACAAAGCCACAAAAATATGAGTAAAAAAATAAGGAGAAGAGAACTCCCAAGTGTTGCCATAAGCTTTCTTGAACCACCGTGAACTGCATTAGAATGCTACATTCTCTCAAAGGCCTAGCTTATTAACCCCTTGAAGCTTAGCTATGGAGGACACCATAAAAGAATGAAGAAAAGGAAATAAAATGCATAATTTATTGTAGTTTCCTTTCCTCTCTCTTATATCTTTTTCCCTGTAACACCCATTTCCCGTATATGTTTCCATAGATGAGTCATAGATGCCACATAACTTTTAAAACTTTATGCTTTTAAAAGAAAACCATAAAATTTTTTGTTTCTGATCATTAAACATTTTAGTTTAATAATAAAGCATTCATTAACCTTTAGTATGTAAACAAATCTTAAAATTCAAACATTTTATATTTTTACATCTTCATAAGTCAAATACTTTTCAGAGCATTATCATAATCATATTACATGCTAGCTAATAATTCAAAAGTAGACATAGTCATTGTACAGTTACTGATGAGGCGACCCTTGATTTGCGATGTCAGTTGCACTCCTTCTCAGCTCACTAATACCTACATGTGAAATCAACACATGCTAAATATTTACTTAGTGAGGGAATACTAATAATGAGGTGAAATCAATACATAAATTATGTCATAGTTATCAAAATACAAAATTATTGCAACTCTTATAAGTTTTATGGGGTGCACACGTAGTGCTGATAGGATTATTCATAATCCTTATTATGAATTTTGTGGGTTGCACACTTAGTGTCGATATAGTTGTTCATAAACTTATTATGAATTTCGTGGGTTGTACACTTAGTGCCGACACGGTCGTTCATAAACTTATTATGAATTTCATGGGTTGCACACTTAGTGCCGATATGATCGTTGATAAACTTATTATGAATTCTGTGGGTTGCACACTTAGTGCCGATACGGTCGTTCATAAACTTATTATGAATTATGTGGCTTGCATACTTAGTGCCGATACGGTCATTCATAAATTTATTATGAATTTTGTGGGTTCCACACTTAGTGTCGATACATAAAATACAACGTATACATTAACCAACATGAAATTTTAACTCTCAATGTACATAATAATTACACTCACCTGATTAACCTCACTATTATGCATCGATGTAGTCCGACTATTATGCGACTTTATCCTTGCCTTTCGTTTTGCTTGACTTGGGAGCTTGATTTCGATCTAAACAAGCATACATAGTCACACATACAAATATGATGTTAGTATACTCACTAACCTCTATTGTTTTAATAATACCCAAAAGTACTATTATTTTCAATTTCTATTAAAATTCATTCTATCTAAAAATTCCATGTTCAATAGTATCGATACCCCTACTATGGTATCAATACTTCTATACTATGGTATTGATACTCCCTTCAGTATCGATACCATTTTTGCATTCTGGAATCCATAGTATCGATACCTTCCTCTTAGTATAGATACCCACAGCAGTATCGATACTAATTGCATCAATATTGATAATGTTCATCCTATTTTCTCAAATTTAAACCTATAATATCGACACTATTCTTCCAATACCGATATCCTTACCAAACTTTTTCATTTTTCATTTCGATTTTACCCAAATTTCATTTAAATCTCTTACTTTTATCACCAACCATACCATTAAACTCATTATCATATAACCGAAATAACTTTCCTCTATTAACCTCCCTATAACATCTAAAATCTCTAAAGAACACTCCCAACCAAGAATCACACTACTTTTTCATAGATGTATTTAATCACATCCAAGACCTCTAATCTCTCGTTTACTTCATTAACAAGTCAAATTTACTTGTAAACCGTAATAAAAACTCATATATCAACATATCACTCAAAAACCCATTTTCATAAATCTCAAATAAATCCTTCATATTTTAGTTTTAATCCGCCTTGAACTTTCCTTAAGCCTCTATAACACTTAAGGTTTCAAAACCAACCCAAAAATGAAAAGAAACACTAACATTGAAGAATCCTTACTTTGGCTATGGAGGACACGAGTCTACAGGGACAAATAAGAGAACCACTTCAAACTTATCCACTATTCCTATACACTTTTATTAAATAACCCCATTTAAATGAATTTTAAATCAATTTTTTCTAAAGACTAAATTACCCCTCAATTCTTCCATTATTAACATTTAGTCTTAAACACAACTTCTTAAATATTTCCCTATACTTATCAATTTACTCAATTTAACCCACCAAATCATAAATCCTTTCACTATGGTCACTGACCTGATACTTGGGGTATTATAATTTCCCTTTAAGAAAATTCGTCCTCGAATTTTAAGATATACCTGATGCGAAGAAGTGTAGAAATTGCTTTCTCATGTCCTCATCTCTTTCCCAAGTAGCTTCTTCGACTTTATGATTTTTCCAAATTAATTTAACTAGAGGAATCTTCTTGTTATGTAATTTTTTGTTTTTTTAGCCAAGATCTGCATTGTTTCTTCCTCTTAAGTCAAATCTGGTCAGATCTCGATTTCTATTGGGTGATAATATGGAATGGTCCTGATCGGTTCTTTTTGAGCATCGAGAAGTGAAAAACATTGTGGATCTTATCCATGTAGGGAGGAAAAGCTAACCGATAAGGTACTGGTATGACCCTTTTCAAAATCTCATAAGGTCCAATGAATCTCAGACTAGATTTCCTTTGCACCCAAACTACAATACTTTCTTCCAGAGTGATACTTTCAGAAATACCTTTTCTCCTACTTGAAATGTAATTTCTTTTCCTTTTAGATCAACATAAGACTTTTGTCGGTCGGAGGCTATCTTCATATTATCTCAGATAATTTTCACATTTTTTTCTATTTCTTTCATCAAATTCAGGCAAACAAAGTCTCGATCTTTTAGCTCAAAATAAATTAATGGTGTCCGACACTACCTCTCATATAAGACTTTATATGGAGCCATCTTAATTCTCGATTGGTAACTGGTATTATAAGCAAAATTCGCTAAAGGAAAATATCTTTCCCATGATCCTTTCAATTCTATCACGCATGACCTTACTATATCCTCCAATACCTGAATAGTTCTCTCTGACTGCCATCTATATGCTGATGAAAAGGCGGGCTAAAATTCAATCCAGTACCCAATGCATCGTGCAAATTATTGAAATAAACCTTGGGTCTCGATCGGACAATATCGATATAGGCACTCGATGCAGTCAAACTATCTCTTTTATAAACAACTCTATATACTAATCCATCGAGAAATCTATTTGAATCGGAATAAAATGAGCTATCTTGGTCAATCTGTCCACAATTACCCATATTGAATCCTTTTTACTGGGTGTCGATGGTAGCCCTGAAACAAAATCCATTGTACCCTGCTCCCACTTCCACTCAAGGATGGATATCGGTTGTAGCAATCTAGAAGGCACTTGATGTTTAGCTTTCATTTGCTAACATGTCAGTCATCTTGGAATAAAATTAGATATAACCCTTTCATATCATGCCACCAATAACGACTCTTTATATCCTGATACATCTTATTCCCGCATGGATGCATCGTCAGAGGACTATAATGTACCTCGGAGAGAATATCTTTCCTTAATTCTTCATTATCTGGAACGAAATGTCTTCCACGATAATATAAACATCTATCAATCCTCATTTCGAAGCCTTTAGCCTCACCTTTTTCTACTTGCGTAATTCTTGCCAAGCATTTTACATCTTGTCCTTGTAGCTCTTTTACCCGATCCAAAAGAATCGACTTTAACTTAAGCTCAGAAATCAAGGCTTAATCTTCCTTCAATGACATATGTGTATCCAAAGCTCGTAGAGCTGTAAAAGTCTTTCAGCTAAGTGCATCCACTGCCACATTAGCCTTCTTGGGATAATAATCGAGGATCAGATCATAAATTTTTTAAAAGCTCGATCCATCTTCTCATCATCAAATTCAATTTTTTTGAGTCAACAAACACTTTAGACTCTTGTGATATGTATAAATATGGTACCACTCAGCTTACAGACAATGATGCCAAAATTTTAAAGCAAACATGACCTCTACCAATTCCAAATCATGCATTGCGTAATTTCTCTCATGAGTCTTCAAATGTCTATAGGCATAAGCCACAACTTTTCCTTCTTGAATCATCATACATCCCAATCCATTATGAGTGCAACACTGAAAACAACGTAGTCTTTACCCGACTCAGGTTATACAAGAACTGGCGCCTCTGTTACAATCCTCTTTAACATTTCAAAACTTTCTTGACATTTTTCGACCAAACAAAAGGTACATCTTTCCATATCAACTTAGTTAGTGGAAAAGCTAACGTTGAAAAGTTCTTCACAAACTGCCTATAATAACCAGCAAGCCCCAAGAAACTCTAAATTTTAGACACGTTCATTGGGGGTTACCAATCAACTATAGCTTGAATCGTTTTTTGACCTACTCTTATGCCTTCGCGGATACTATATGGCTAAGGAAATAAACCTCCCCTGACCAGAATTCACACTTAGATAATTTGGCATACAACATATTCTCTCGAAGAGTATGAATAACCAACAGATTAGCATCTGTGGTGCTGAAGGAGTAGGGAGAGGCGGAATAGGTTGAAACCTAATCAAAATGGCATCAAGAGCAAGCATAAAGGCTCCAAACTCTAGCACCGACATACCAGATGTGTAGAAGAACTAGCGTTTTCAGATTGGATCGGATACTCACATTTAGCTTCATAGCTCTCGCTATCCGACCCTTCTCTAATTTCTTGACCAATTGCTCTTCAATTCGTACAATCTGACATCTAGTAGAACATACATAAGGATAACACTTAATTTAGCAAGGAGTGACATCAATCATTTTCTAACTACACCCTATCAGTAAACTTGAATCTTAGCGGCATTACATCCTTTTTTACAGTAAAATACATCTGGTTTTAGCCAAGAATCGGCTAAACTTGTAGCTCTAATACCAATTAATATGACACCCATTTCCTGTATACATTTCCGTACACGAGTCAAAGATGCCACATAACTTTTAAAACTTTATGTTTTTAAAAGAAAACCAGAAAATTTTTGTTTCTGATCATAAATTATTTTAATTTAATAATAAAACATTAATTAATCTTTAGTATGTAAAAAAATATAAAGTTCAAACATTTTATATTTTTACATCTTCATAAGTCAAATACTTTTCAGAGCATTATCATAATCCTATTACATGCCAGCTAATAATATCAAAAGTAGATATAGTTGTTGTACAGTTACTGATGAGGCAACCCTTGATTTGCAATGTTAGTTGCACTCCTTACTCCGCTCGCTAATACCTATGCGTGAAATCAACACACACTAAGTATTTACATAGTGAGGCAATACTAATGATGAGGTTAAATCAATACATAGGTATGTCATAGTTATCAAAACAAAAATTAATTATTAAAACTTATTATACGTTTTATGGGGTGCACCTTAGAGCTGATACGATCATTCGTAAACCTTATTATGAATTATGTGGGCCACACACTTAGTGTTGATACGGTCATTCATAAACTTATTATGAATTCTGTGGTTTGAACACTTAGTGCCGATACAGTCATTCATAAACTTATTATGAATTTTGTGGGTTACACAATGATGACTCCGTAAAAAGGTCATATTTGGGACCTTTTCATTTAAGTTATTGACTATCTAAGACCCCACGTAAGATCATATAGATGCATTTAGGAGCATATAGTTGCATGTGGTGGAATTATGTTTGTCGCGACATTTTATTTTGTAATTGGTGTTGTGTTATGGGGAAGCTGCTCGTTTGGTGATGTGTAGGATTTGGGAGTAAGGAAAAGAAAAAGAGAAGTGTCGTAACATGATGAGACTGTTGAGCAGAATGAAAATACCGATTCGGTTGGCATTTCAAGAGCGAATGAAACGAAAGAAGATATTTTTCAGAGCCAGTTGTCCCTATCTTCACGTGTCTCTACCTAAGAGGACACACCTTCCTGGAGGGGACTTCGCAGTACTGCAACTGATTCTACTGGAACACGCCCTGCTGGAGCTAATTCTGTTGAACCACGCCCTATTGTAGATGATTCTACTAGACCATGACCTACAACAGCCTGATCTTGTCAGGTACTCAGCCAGCTACCTAGAAAGGACCACTGCCACTTCTACTCACTCTCTCACGGAATTAAGCATGTTTAGGGTATCGTAGGAATTTCAACACAAATTCTTAGTTTTATTCTCCCCCTATGAATAGGAGATTAAGAACCATAAAAAAATACTTTACACACACCGCCTTGAGCTAGAAAATTCAGTGGAAAAAGGTCTCTCATTTCTTCACCTGTCCAATTTGTAGTGGCATTCCTCCATTGACAAGCTAGAGGGAGTGGCAAACTAGGGGTTTGAGAGGAGCTAGCTCGCTGGGGTAGTTCGCGGTGGCCGAGGGAAGCTCCCAGTGCACGTTAAAGGCTTTTCCTCATTCCTTTTACTCATTGCTATTATATTTATCATTTGGGTTGTAAGGAACGGATTAACTTCTTTCTTTGTGTTTGAAACATTCGAACCCCACCATGAACTAGTCTTATTTGGTGGGAGTTCATTTTGGATATTTAAGTTTAAGTTTAATGAATGGTTGTTTTTGTATCTTGTTATCTGTTTTGTTTATGAAGTTTAATGCCTAAGGTTGTAGGAGCTATGAGAGTAGCTATTCCTTAGAGATTGCTTACAATTCTATAGAATGGCTAAGTAGCACATCCTTAGTGTTGGAGAAAAGCTAGGGAGGAACCACATAAGCAAGGGGTTCTAGGTAGTAACTAGGCCTAATCCACCATAGAGATAAGGCTAAGATTTCAGTCAACTAAAAGAAGTAGTGTGTGATAGTGATGTTAGATGTTAGTGCTGCCGCAAAAAGGTATTGTCGTGTCATATCCTGTTATCTAGACAAATAGGATCCCTGCAGTAGCTAACACCAATCAGTTTACCATAGCATCTTGAACCTGTTGAGTCCCTTGACTAGAGATAGCATAGGACACTCTTAGTAAACTCTGTCGAGCAGATAAGTCATAGAAGTAAGACCATTATGAGAAGTAGACTTAAATTTCCTAAGTTACTCCTATCATTCATTCTCATAGTAGATTGTCGTGTGAGGAGTTTAAAGTCATGATAATCAAATCCAACATTTACATTTTATTTCACCTTTACATTTTCATTTGTTTTCACCGAACACAATATAATTTGCCACGAAATTTTCTTCCATTTTACAACGATATATCCACTTGCTTCCACATCACACTATTTTCCATTCCATTTCATTTTGCCACATCATTCTCAATTGTACATATCATTACTAACTATACTTAGGTAAAGTAATTAATTGCTTTAATTGAACTTGTCAATTTCTCCAATCCCAGTGGATACGATACTCACTCATCACTGTATTACTTGTTTGATTATGTATACTTGCACATATTTTCGCGACCGTATATAGTAATCACAATTCGCAGAATTTTTTTTGGCACCGTTACCGGGGATTGGCAACGTTACTGGGGATTGGCAACTGTAAGTTAATTAGTTTTGTCATAGCATTTGTATTTTACTTGTTTATTTTTTTATATATATTTACTTTTTTTATTTTCCTTATCTTTTTTAGGTTTTTCATTGTGTATGACTAAAGACACTCTAACGAGCCATTAGAACCAGTTGAACCTAAGATACAGAGGTTGTTTAGGCAAAGAAGACGTGTTCAACGTGCAAATATGTATCAACTCGGAAATCAAGGCATTGGTCATGAGGAAGATCCGAATGTTGAGGCAATTCCAAATGCTGGGAATGCAGCCAGACCTCGTGCCATTCGTGATCACTTAACCCTATCTTGGATTACTAAAGTATTGGAATTATTGCACCAGAGATTCAGGCAGCCATTTCGAGATCAAACCTGTCAGGTTCAATATGCTAAATTTCATAGGGCAATTTGGGAGCATGCCAAATGAAGATGTCGGACAACATATTCGTATCTTCTTAGGTGTGTGATTCTTTTTGTCAACAAGGACTTCACGAAGATGTATTAAAGTTAAAGTTATTTCCATATTCTCTATGTGACCGAGCAAGGGCTTGGTTGAGTGGCATTTCAGTGGGTTCAATGGAGTCTTGGACTGATTTGAGCAAAACTTTTTTACTATGGTATAATCATCTGAATATGAACACCTAACTGAGGAACGACATCGCTTCTTTTTTCACGGTGATGACAAATCAATGCATGAATGTTGGGATTGGTATAAAGGATTACTTCATAAATGTTCAAATAATGGTTTTCAAGATTGGACTCAAGTGGTGATTTTTTATAACAGAGTTAATGCACCCACGAGGATGATGCTAGATGCCTCGGTAAATGGAACATTACTTGACAAATCACCTGCAGAGGAATTTAACATTCTAGATAAGATTGCCAACAACGATTATCAATTTCTATCTACAAGGCTTGGACTTGGGCTAAAATCACATGGAACATTTGAGCTAGACACTAAGGATTCAGTGTCTGCCTAACTTGCTGCTATCACTAATATGTTGAAGAATTTGCAAAGACCAAGCGAGGTGAGGGAAGTAAAGGCAACCAATTTAGCATGTTTATTATGCCACGATAATCACTATGAGAGTGAGTGCCTGACCAATCAAGAATCCATCAACTATGTGGGAAACTACAATCGAGGCAATAACAAACCCTATTCTAACACATATAATCCTGGTTGGCGTCAACATCCAAACTTTTCATGGGGAATCAAGCAACCAGTAATGTTAATCAACTAGTTCAGCAGAAGAATTTCAATGACTCCCAAGGTTTTCAAACGAATATTCCATGGCATAATTCTCACAAGGAAGGGCCATCTTCATCTAACACAAGTTCTTCGGAGGCCACAATGCAACAACTACGAAGACCATGCTGCAAGACCATGCGACCTCCATAAAAACCCAAGGAGCCTTGCTTCAGAGCCACAATTCATCTCTGAGGGTGTTGGACGGTACGGTTGGTCAAATTATCGAGGCATTATAAGAACGACGACCAGGTCATGTGCCGAGTTGCACTGAAGTCACAAAACCTCATGACAAAGAGCAATGAAGTGTATTAACTCTATGGAGTGGTACCAAAATCAATGTAGAAGACAAGTTTGGGGGAAGATCGAATAATGATTTACCCCCTGTAACCGTGCAATCTGATCAAGAATTGCTAGAATAAATACCATTGGAAGATGATAAGGATGAGGTTTCATCCAGCAAAGTGACTGAGGAAGCAAACAAAAATGCCAAGGAAAACACTGTTCCCACCCTGTCATTACAAAAAGTCAGACCCCCACCTCATTTCCTGCAAAGATTGAAAAAGCATAATGATGACATGCAATTTAAACTTTTTGTTGACATTCTGAGTTAACTTCAAATAAATGTTCCTTTTCTGGAAGCTATGGAACAAATGCTGACATAAGCTAAATTTCTCAAGGAGATTGTTACTAAGAAATGAAAGTTGAGCAGTACGAGATAAATGCTACGGTAAAAGAATATTGCTCTCCCTTAAGCAAGCTGCCCCTAAAAAGACATGATATAGGCAGTTTTATCATTCCATGTTTGATATTGCACTATGTGACCTAGGCTCAACGTGAACTTAATGCCTAAGTCAATTTTCGTGAAGCTTGGAATAGGAAATGTGAGACTCACTTATGTTATATTGTTGTTAGCCAATCGTTCACATGTTCATCCTGAAGGGCGAATCGAGGATGTCATTGTACAGGTTGATAAGTTTGTAATTCCATTAGAGTTTCTTATTCTGGATTATGAGGTCGATGCCACAATACCCATAATTTTAGGGATACCCTTTCTAACTACCAGTTGCATTCTTATCGACTGAGAGAAGGGTGAGTTGTTCATGAGAGTGGCCAACCAATGTGTCATTGTGAATGTCTTCCATTCTCTTGAATACATGGATGATTCTGAAGAATTCCATAGCATTTTAGAAGTGGATTCATTTATAGAAAGAGAAACATATCAATTTTACAATGATAATTTCATTCAGCTGGAAAATGATGAGAGGTTATTTGAAGACTTAAAGGCCGAATAGCCTAATGATTTTTCTTTCGAGGAGTAACAGGCTACCTTCCTTATAGCTAGCCCAAGTACGTGTTTTAACTTATGAATTTCAATGAGTTGTTTCTCCTAAGCCCTCATTACAACATGCACCTACCTTAGAGTTAAAGAATTTGCCACAACATCTTAAATATGCTTATCTGGGTAGTAATGAAACATTGCCTATAATTATTTCCTCTTCCCTTACTCCTAACCAAGAATGTAGTCTTCTAAGTGTTTTCTCACAGCATAAGAGAGCGTTAGGATGTACAATGGTGGATCTGAGGGAATAAGTCCAACCATTTGAATGCACAAAATATTACTGGAAGAATGTTATGGCAAATCCATAAAACCTCAACGAAGATTAAACCCAACCATGAAGAAAGTTATGATGAAAAATATTCTAAAGTGGCTTAATGCTGGAGTGATTTACCCCATTTCTAATAGTTCTTTGGTGAGTCCCATCCAATGTGTGCCAACGAAAGGAGGCACGACCGTGGTGACAAGTGAAGACAAGGATCTGTTACCAACACGTACTGTCACCGGCTGGCGAATATGCATGGACTACTGCAAACTTAAGAAGGCCACCAAGAAGTATCGCTTCC
Organism: Hibiscus syriacus; assembly: GCF_006381635.1. Classification (NCBI taxonomy): domain Eukaryota; kingdom Viridiplantae; phylum Streptophyta; class Magnoliopsida; order Malvales; family Malvaceae; genus Hibiscus; species Hibiscus syriacus. The sequence continues at coordinate 4,849,696 of NW_024062743.1, read as the reverse complement.
ATTTACCGTTCATCGATCAAATGCTGAATCCACTTACAAGCAAGGCATATTACTGTTTCTTAGACAGATACTCGGGGTATAATCAAATTGCCATCGCACTAAGAGAAGACAATGTTCATGTGTCCCTACGGCACTTATGATTTCCGAAAAAAGCCTTTTGAACTCTGTAATGCCCCAGAAACCTTTCAGTGCTGCATACAAGCCATTTTTTCTGAATGGTTGAGGATTTTCTAGAAATATTTATGGTTGACTTCTCCGTTTCTAGAGATGACTTCGAGAAATGCCTCGGCAATCTGGAAAAGGTACTAAAGCGATGTAGGAGATCGATCTTGTGCTGAATTGGGAAAAATGTCACTTTATGGTGACCGAAGGCATTGTTCTAGGCCATAAAATTTCTAAAAAGGGCATTGAAGTGCACAAATCCAAAATCAAGGTGATCGAGAAGCTACCCCTACCAACTTCTATCAAGGGAACTAGGAGTTTCCTTGGACATGCTAGGTTTTATATAAGATTCATCAAGAACTTCTCCACGATATCACTAAGCTGGAACAAAGACTTACCTCTACACTTATCGTGGTTCCCCTTGATTGGACGTCACCATTTGAGTTAATGTGTGATACAAATGATTTTATTGTGGGAGTTGTGCTTAGGCAACGTAGAAGTAACATTTTCCATGTGCTAGCCGTACCTTGAATGAAGCACATTTGAACTATACTACTGAGAAAAAATTACTTGTCGTTGTATTTGCATTTGACAAGTTTAGGCCATACTTCATAGGCACCAAAGTCATTGTTCACACTAATCACTCAGCTATAAAATACTTAGTGAACAAGAAAGATGCCAAGCCTAGACTCATTAGGTGGATATTACTATGCAAAGGAATTCGACTTAGAGGAAATGGATAGGAAAGGTACTGAGAATCAGGTTGCAGATCATTTATCTAGGCTATAAAATATTTCAGAATGCAATGACACTTTAGATATTCAAGAAGAATTCCCAGACGTGAAAATTTTATATGGCATGATATCCCGTGGTACGCTGACATTGTTAATTTTCTTGTTAGCGATATTGTTCCTTATGAATTAAATAGCCAGGGTAAGAAGAAGTTCTAGCATAATGGCAAGTTATATTTTTGGGACAATTCATATTTGTTTCAACAATGCGCCAATCAAATAATTCGACGATATGTCACTGAAGAGGAACAAAGATACATTCTACACCATTGCCACATAGTTCCCTGTGGATGGCATTTTGGAGGAGCTTGCACCGTTGCTAATATCTTCCAATCAGGCCTTTACTGCCCATCATTGTTTAAGGATACTCACAAGTTTTGCAAAGATTACTTTATTCAGCTAAGTGATTATTTTATTTATTTGTGCATAAATAACAAATTACTTTGCTACTATTTATTCAGTTTTATTTTAAGTGATTATTTTATTTTTCTTTGAAAGATTAAGGTAAATGCAGCAGGCACGTGATGACTGTACGGTTGAAGCAAGAGAGAATGGGCGGAAACAAGACAAAAAAAGGAGGGAAACTTTTAAACTTTTTCACCTTTTTGAATTTTTTAGTTTTTCTCTAGGGTTACGTAATTATTTTTTGTCCTTTTCCCGCTCATACCCCATTCACACATTAAATAACCCCATTATTTTTACTTTTTATCTTGTTCTTATCCTTTTCACTTTTTTACTTAGTTTGTATCTCTTCTTCTTCTTCCCTCCTTATCATCGAAAAGCCATAGCCAAAAATCTTCAAGTTTTTTCATTTTTCTTTCTCTTGTCAACTAACCATAGTGAGATCACGTCCTTCCAGCTTGACTCAAACATCTCTATCCCGTTTTTGAATGAAGCAACGCAAGAAAGGTTTCAAAACCTCAAAAACCACCAGATGTTATTTTAGTTGGGTTTTGATTTCTCTGACGAGGAAGAAGTCGACCTTGGCAGTAATGTAATGGACATCGTACACCAGGAAAAATAGTAAACATTTACCAAGCATCTAGAGAATGTAAACGCGACACTCGTGAAGGAATTCTACACCAACATCACTGACCTGAATCAATATGTCGTAATGGTTCGTGGTATTTCTATTCACTTTACTTCTTCAGTTTTTAATCACTATTATAATTTGCAAGATGTTATATATAACCAACCATTTTCAAAAAAGAGGCAGACAATGAAACTTATCATGGGATTTTGAAAGACCTTTGTTTTTCAAACACAATGGAATGGCCAGCAAGTAAGCAAACACATGGTGGACCGATAGAGGCTATAACCGAGGCAAAGTTGTGGATTCACTTTATGAAGCATAAGCTTCTACTTACTACCCACAACACCACTGTTGTTGGGATCATCGGTGCACCCCACGGCGCAGTGGAAACAAAACTAGACGGTCTCACCAGAGATCCAAGTACGTAAAACCGAAATCAAGAAGAAAGAATGTGAATACTTACAATGGGTTCCTTGAAAAACAATAAAGATAATAACGAGAAGTGGTGATCATGAACGATTTGAATCGTAAGCCTCCACGAAAACACTTCTCGACCTATACTTAGTTCACCCGATTGAGAGCAAAATTTTCTTTTCCCAAGAGGGTTTTGAGAAAAGCGGCTGAAGTCAAAACGACTGCTAGACCTTACTTCCTTTTAAATATATCAATTAACCTAACATCTTAGGGTTTTTAAAGTTGTTTCAAATTAATAAATAAAATATTATTTAATTAATTCAAATTAAATATACGTTAAAGACTTATAATCTGAATTACAATCTTTAATGTTTATTTAAAAATGTATTTAATTATTCTGAATTATATATCAATTAAAAGAGTTGTAATCTAAATTACATTCTTTTAATGCTTACTTATTCTATTCGGTATAATTAAAATCATATATATATCAAATATACATATCTTAACTATATATATAGTTTAGTAACGTACAACAAATTTTACATCTTTTGCTCATTTCAATCTTAGGGTGTGAGTCTGTAGGTTCTTGTAACATTAGTAGTAATTATTAGAACAATTCTAATATTACATACAATAAGTGACATCTATCAATATATCATTGTCACCTAAGTTACAAGAAATTATGATTTGATAAACCATCTTCGTGAATAAGTCCTTTTATGTATTACATCATTGTGTCCTTTATATATAGAATTGGAACAAGTCTTAGAATAGTAACACTTGTATAGTCCATCTATTGTTTCTTGATATCTAGAGTAGACTATAATTAACAAATAATTTGTGATATTACATATCAACTTATTCGAGCATGGCCATGAATTTCTAGTCTCACTCAATCAAGTGGCTTGTGATATATTTCGTATTATGTAGGCAGGACAAATCCTACCTTAACCATATACACCCCACTACATATATCGAGATATATTCAATAACAGTCTTTATGTTCAACTGTATCAAAACATACACCAATATATGTTGGGATGACATTGATCTCAAGTCTGAGGGCCATACATATAGTCATCACCATGAACAATGTTATGACCGTTACATAATAATCAAAGACATATACTCATAATGAGTCAATCCAATAGATTGTTCTCTAATAATATAATAATGTATCAATTCTGACATCTCTATGTTATTGACAACTCCTTGTCAGTAATCAATAAAATGTTAGTCTTAAGTGTATTATTATTGTCCATGCCCATAATAATACTTGACTATGGATTTTTTAATAATGTTATTATATGGACTTTATTAAATTTCAGTTTATGTTAAACACAGACATATAACTGAAAATAATATTGGCAATGCCTTTATTTAGTAAAATCGGTAAATAAGTGTATTATTACAATCATCAAATGATTGGTCTTTCGGCATACTCTAACAATCTCCCACTAGCACTAAGACCAATAACTCACATATCTATGATCTCTCGAATGAGAGGAAAACACCTAAGAATATGTTTGGACCGTTGATGAGATATGGGTTTCTTTGCTTGTACAATGGCTCCATTATGGTCACAATGGAGTTCTACAACATCTGATATACTGGGAATAACCTCTAATTCCAATATAAACTTCTTGATCCAAATAACCTCTTTTGTTGCTTCACTAGATGCAACGTATTCAGCCTCTATTGTAGAATCAACTATTGTGTATTGCTTTGAAATTTTCCAGCTCACAACACCTCCATAAAGACAAAACACAAATCCTGATTATGATCGTGAGTCATCATTGTCAGTTTGGATGCTAGCATCAGTATAACCTTTTACACTAAGTTCTTCCTCCCCTCCATAGACAAGAAATTTATCCTTAGTTCTTCTTAAGTACTTAAGGATATTTTTAACCGTAACCCAGAGATTTTCACCAGGGTTTGCTTGATACCTATTTGTCATGCTTAAAGCATACGATACATCTGGTCGAGTACATATCATGGATAGATCCAATATCTTAAGCATATGGAATCTTATTCATCATTTCTTTTTCTTGTGGAGTTAAAGATACATTTTCTTCGAAAGAGAAATGCCATGTCTCATAGGCAAAAATCCTTTTTTGGATTCTTCTATATCGAACATTTTCAGCACTTTGTCTATATATGTACTTTGACTCAGACCTAGAAGTCGTCTTGATCTATCTCTATAGATCTTAACTCCTAAGATATACGCTGCCTCACCCAAATCTTTCATAGAAAAACAACTACCTAACCAAGTCTTAACAAACTCTAAGGTAGGTATATCATTTCCTATGATGAGTATGTCATCTACATAAAATATTAGGAAAGAAACAATGCTCCCACTAGCTTTCTTATAAACACAAGGTTCATCTTCATTTATGATAAAACCAAACTCTTTGATTACATCATTGAAATGAAGATTCTAGCTTTGAGAAGCTTGTTATAGTCGATAAATAAATCTTTGTAGCTTACAAACCTTTCCAGCATTTTCTGCAATGTCAAAACCTTATGGTTGTGTCATATACACATCCTCTTCAAGTTTTTCATTAAGGAAAGTGGTTTTGACGTCCATTTGTCAGATTTCATAATCATGGAATGTAGCTATTGCGAGCAAGATTTGGATGACTTAAACATAGCTACATGGGAGAATGCTTCATCATAGTATACACCATGAACTTGTCAAAAACCTTTAGTGACTAATCACCCCTTTTATGTTTGTACATTACCATCCATGTCATTGTTCTTCTTGAAAACCCATTTATATAGGTTTGACCCCTTCAGGTGGTTCAACCAAAGACCATAATTGGTTTACTGACATGGAATCCATCTCATATCTCATGGCTTCAAGACATTTCTCAGAGTCTGGGCTATACACTGCCTCTTAATAAGTCCTGGGCTTATCTTGATCCATAAGAAGAACATCTCCATGTGCATTAATGAGAAATCCAAATCTCTTAGGTGAACGACGTTCTCTTGTGGATCTACGCACTGGTTGTGTTTCTAAATCTGTTGAATGCTCCTCAATAACTTGTAAAACATGCTCAACTTCAGTTTCATTGATATGTTGTTCTTTAACTTCTACAGGTTCAATATTTCTACCCTTCCCTTTCTTTGAGAGAAATTCTCTTTCGAGAAAACTCTTGTTCAAGCAACAAACACTTTGTTCTCGTTAGGGTTGAAGAAATAGTATCCATTAGTTTCTTTAGGATATCCAACAAATATACACTTATGAGATTTAGGTTCGAGCTTTGTAGGCATCTGATTTTTTACATAAGCTTTACAAACCCAAATCTTCATAAAACACATACTTGGATGCTTCTCAGTTCGTATCTCGTATGGTGTCTTTTGAACCAATTTAGATGGAACACAATTTAGTGTTAAAACGACTGTTTCAAGTCCCCAAAAAGAAGTTAGAAGATCACTATGACTCATCATCGATCGAACCATGTCTAACAGTGTTCGATTCCTTCTTTCAGAAAATCCATTCTAGTGTGGTGTACCAGGTGGTGTAAGCTGTGAGATAATCCCACATTCTTTCAGGAGTTCATCAAACTCTATGCTTAAGTATTCTCCACCTCGATCTAATTGAAGTGCCTTAATACTCTTGCCTAGTTGATTTTGTAATTCATTTTTAAATTCCTTAAACTTTTTAAGGGCTTCAGATTTATGGCGCATAAGATAAATATACCCATACCGATGAAGTCATTGGTGAAAGTAATGAAGTAATGGAATCCACCTCTAGCTTGTGTATCATCGGTCCACATACATCACTATGTATTAACCCCAATAAATCACTTGCTCGCTCACCTTTACTATTAAAAGAAGTTTTAGTCATTTTTCGCAACAAGCAAGATTTGCATACATCATATTGTTCGAAAACAAATGATTTTAAGAATCTATCTTTATGGAGTTTTGATACGTGTTTCTTACTTATATGGGCTAAATGACAATGCCAAAGATGAGTTTGATTCGAGTAATTTGTTTTTGATCTTTTACTATTTATATTATAAATGGTGTTTTCTTGATCCAAAATATAAACACCATTAGCCAATTTGTCGATCCATAAAAAACATTGTCGAGATAAAAAAAACAACAATTATTCATAATAATAATCTTAAAACAATCTTGTCCAAACAAGGAATAGAAATAATGTTCTTAGTAAAACTAGGCAGAAAATAACAATCCTCTAAATTTAAATCAAGTCTTATAGGCAAAGATAAAACATATGTCCCTATAGCTAATGCATAAACTCTTGCTCCATTTCCCACTCGTAGGCCTACATCTCCTTTAGCCAGATTCCTTCATTTTTGCAGTCCCTGTACGAAAGTACAAATATAAGAACCACAACCGATAAATAATACCCAAGAAGTAGACGATAACAAATTAACATCAATAACATAAATACCTGAAACAAACATTCCGTTTGCTTTTTCCTTCTTGACCTCTTAAAGGTAAACAGGGCAGTTTCTCTTACAATGTCTGGTCTTATCGCAATGGAAACATTTTTCTTCCTTGCTAACTCCCCCTTTGGGTCTCAATGCATTTTTCCCTTTTGGTTTGACCTTACCATTTCCCTTAGACTTTGCCACTACCTTTTTTTTTCCTTTCATTTTCCTTGTGGACCATCAGAATGGGATTAGGTTCAACATTTTTCATGTTACTTTCAGCAGTTCGTAACATGTAAGTAACTGTGGCAAAGTCTTGTTAATTTCATTCATGTTGACATTAAGGAAAAATTGGCTAAAGCTATCTTGCAACGATTGTAGGATAACATCGGTAGCCAATTCATCTTTGAGAGGAAATCCCAGCATTTCCAATGTTTGGATGTAGCCCATCAACATGATGACATGAGCTCCTACAGGAGTTCCCTCGGCCATTTTACATTGAAAAAGAGCTTTAGAGGTCTCGTATCTCTCTTTACATGATTGGCCTTCATATATTTCTTTGAGATTTTAAATCATCTCATATGCAACCATGTCCTCATGTTGCTTCTGAAGCTCAAGAGTCATGGTGGCAAGCATTAGACATCCAATATCTAACATATAATCCATATGTTTCTTGAATTTATCTTTTTCAGTTCTTGAAACATTAGCTGCCGGTTCATCAGGAATAGGTTCTTCAATGGCATATTCTTTCCTTTCTTGTTTGAGAACAACTCTCAAATTACGAAACCAGTCAAGGAAGATTATGCCATTAAGTTTATCTTTCTCAGGAGTGATCAAAATGATAGAGTGTTGTTTTTCATTAAACATACAAAAATGGAAATATTAAAGCAAGTAAATTTATCAAATTAAAATTTATAAATAGGTCTTTATTTACAAATTACTCCGACTATTTTATTCAAAATTAAAAACCCTCTTTGTTTTACTTTCAGAAAAATTCAACGAAAATTTTTCTAGTGGGTGAAGATCCATAATGCTTCAATTTCCTAAATCAGCTTTGGCTTTTCTTTTAAGATAGTGGTTATTTAGGTAAGTAACACTTTACTAGTTACATCTCATGTAACTCCTCCTTTTGGTGAACAACTCTTGTTCAAGTCAGCTCCTGACTTATCCAAATATTTAACCTCTAGGTTTCTAATCCTATTAGAATAACCTAACTAAGTTATTACAAATATCTCAACGGTGAATATCACTTGTTTATTCTTCACATTTAACAAGATAACTTTATGTTCCAATGCTTTGGCAAAGCCCACATAATATCGATCGAAGCCTTAACAAGGGTAAATATTGGACGGTTAAGTTAACTTAGATTATAAAGAGTGATTTGCGTAATTATCTCATCATTGTTTATTTTAATATTAGGCCCTTTATATATATCATCAATATTCATTCTTATTTTATCATTTGTTGCATTGCATACAAACAAATATAGCAATAAATAAGATGCAATGGTTATAGCCCAAAATAATGACTAATGTGGCCCATCCCAAGCCAATTGGATAACCAAAAAACCCTAAAGCCTAAGACTGCTCTCTAGATATCTTCTCTCCATTCTTCTGTTCCTTGTGAATCTTTATAGGATTACAATTTTAAAAGAAACTTGTTTTCCATACGAGGGAGTAAATGAGAAGAGAAATACAACAGAGATATAGAAAGGCACGACTCGCAGACCGTATTTCAAATTAAACCATTGTAAATTGAACAAGGGCTATAGCTATGCAAGTCAAACACCGTGCAAAACAATCATATATATATATATATAAAGTGCTTCCATTTCTATAGAAAAACCTCACGATTTGATAACACTTATCAACAGAATCGTGTTTTTGGGATTCTCAATCCCGAAGGTTTTCTGCATTGGAACAACCATTGTTCCACTGCCAAATGCGATATGTTATCGCACTCCCACGAATCATCATGTCAACGATTGACATATGGATTTCGTAAAATCCTTGCAGCAACAAATCGATTGAAAAATATATTTACAAATTAACTTATTAATCATTGCGGTTATCGATTCGAATAATGATATCATGCATATTTACCAAAAATATAAAACTAGAACATGCATATCATACATATCACATCAACCAAGAATTTAACCCGAATAAAGATCGTACAAGTGGCTCTGACACCACTGTTGGGACTGTCGACGCACCCCACGGCGTGAAACAAAACTCGACGATCACACCAGCGATCCAAGTATGTACAACTGAAATCGGGAGGAAAGGATGCAAATACTTACAATGGGTTCCTTGAAAAACAACAAAGATAGCAGCAGGAAGTGGTGATCACGAATGGTTGAATCATAAGCTCCTTGAAAACACTTCTCGGCCTCTACTTAGTTCACCCAATTGAGAGCAAAATTTTCTTTTCCCAAAACTTTTGAGAAAAGCGGCTGAAGTTAAAACGGCTACTAGACATTACCTCCTTTTAAATATATCAATTACCCTAACATCTTAGGGTTTTTAAAGTTATTTCAAATTAATAAATAAAATATTATTTAATTAATTTAAATTAAATATACACTAAAGACTTATAATATTAATTACAATCTTTAATGTTTATTTAAAAACTTATTTAATTATTCCGAATTATATATCAATTAAAAGAGTTGTAATCTAAATTACATTCTTTTAATACTTACTTATTATATTGGGGTAATTAAAATCATATGCATATCAAATATACATATCTTAACTCTAGATATGTTTTAGTAACGTACAACAAATTGTACATTTTTTGCTCATTTCAATCCTAGGGTGTAACCCTATAGGTTATTGTAACGTTAATAGTAATTATCAGAACAATTCTAATATTACATACAATGAGTGGCATCTAGCAGTATATCATTGTCACGTAAGTTACAATAAATTATGATTTGACAAATCATCTTCGTGATGAACTCTTTTATGTATTACATCCTTTTGTCCTTTATTTCTAGAATAGGCTTAAGTCTTAGAATAGTCATACTTGTATAGCACATCTATTGTTTCTTGATATCTAGAGTAGATTATAATTAACGAATAATTTGTGATATCACATATCAACTTATTCGAGCATGGCCATGCATTTCAATCTCACTCAATTAAGTGACCTACGATATATTTCCTATTATGTAGGCAGGATAATTATATCTTAACCATATGCACCCCACTACATATATCGGGATATATTCAATAACAGTCTTTATAGTGCAACCAGTTATGGAGCATGTTTAACTGTATCAAACCAACAACAGTATATGTTGGGATGACTTTGATCTCAAGTCTGAGGGTCATACATATAGTCATCACCATGAGCAATGTTATGACCGTTACATAATAATACAAGACATATGCCCATGATGGGTCAATCCAATATATTGTTCTCTAACAATATAATCATGTATCAATTTTGACATCTCGATGTCAATGACAACTCCTTGTCATAAATCAATAACATGTTAGTCTTAATCGTATTATTATTGTCCATTCCCATAGTAATACTTGACTATAGATTTTTTAATAATGTTATTATATTGAATTTATTATCTTTCAGTTTATGTTAACACACAGACATATAACTGAAAATAATATTGGCAATGCCTTTATTCAATAAAATCGGTAAATAAATGTATTATTACAATCATCATATGATTGGCCTTTGGGAATACTCTAACAACTGTTTCATTGTAAATGAGGCTTCTGTTGCACTCTATTTTAGGAGGGCATTCCATTGACATAGGCAAAATCATTGTGGAAAAAGTTCATACCTGTGTGAAAAGACCTGCCAGTACCTTGGTATTTTCAAACCTCATTACGACTCTCTACCGTAAAAAAAAGGTGCCCGAGGAACAATTTGATGAGATATTGCCTGGGCTGGTTGGTATTACAAAGGCCAAGATTCCTACGTTACTTGGATTCAAGAATACCAAGGGAAAAAATAAAGAGGAGAATGCTTCTCGTGCTGACGCAAATCCAAATGCCGAGGCAAAGCTAGATGCCCTAGAGGAGGTCACTAAGCACACTCAAGAGCATGTTGAGTAGCTAACTAGCAACATGAAGACCTTCTTTGCATATGTACAGTGTCGAGATTAGTTTATTGTGAATGCTTTCATAGAGATTCTCCTGCACACAAATTTCAAAATCCTCGTATTTCCTGCTATGCTCTTGTAACTATATGAAAATACCGAAGCATCTAAAGATGCTCACTAGCCTACCAATGAAGAGGAACCAGCTGATCATGATCCATTCCACACTGTGTGGCCAACTGAACGTCGAGAGGACGAGCTATAACTTTCCACTATACCAGAACCCCTGCAGCCTATAGAGCCACTAGAGGATGAACAATCCGAAATACCACAACAAATTCTTTTGTGAAGGAGTAGACGCCGACTGAAGAAGGTGCCCAGGCGTAAGGCGCCTCAGCTTTCCACAGTCCTAGAAGGCCCCAATACTCCCCCTACTGTACTCGCATCATACTCTGAACTTTCCAACCCCACACAACTGCGAACGTGTACACGTCGCACGACCGTCGTACCACCATCAGCATAAAGTAGAGGTATCTTGCATTGCATTGCTTTTCATAGCATGTAGTTTAGCTTTACTTTTGTTTTTAGTAAGCATTGAGGACATTGTTTCTCTCAAGTTTTGGGGAGGTAGGGTATCTCAAATCATTTCATAATAATATTAGTATAATGAATATGCCATGACATTAGTAAGTGTTAGAAATAGTTTTCTGGAATAAATTAAGGATTCCAAATGATTATGAACTCTTTATGGCTAGAATAGAATGTATAAGACTGTTGAGGATGATAGAACCAACTCTAGGACTTTCTTCTTTTAAATCTTTGAATACACGATTGTATGTTTTCATGTTAAAGGAACTTTGAAATTTTTTATAAGAGAATTTTTTAATATCTTGGCATAAAACTTTGATAATGAATGATGAAAACCCCACACTGAAAAAAGGGGAATGAAAATACAAATAAATACTTCAGCATATCTATAGAGGGATACTCCGTTATGCCATAGCATTTCCTGGAAACTATATATAAATAAATGGCAGTTATGGTATATGAGTGATTGAAAGTAGTCACGAGATAACCTTACCTGACTAGCTCGGGATAACCTTTTTACTTAAGTTATTGACTGTCTAAGAGTCCATATAGGATCATACAGATACATTTAGGAGTATATAGTTGGATGTGGTGGAATTATGTTTGTTGCGACCTTTTTTTGGTAATCAGTGCTGCTTTATGGGGATGGTGCTTGTTTGGTTATGTGCATGATTTGGGAGTAAGGAAAAGAAAAAAGGGAAGTGTTGAGACATGGTGAGACTGCTGAGCATAATGTAAATGCCAATTCGGTTGGCATTTCGAGAGCGAACAAAACAAAAGAAGATATTTTTTAGAGCTAACTATCCCTATCTTTATGTGATCTCTACCCGAGAGAGACACCTACCTAGAGGGGACTATGCGCTGCTACAGCTGATTTTATTGGACCACGCCCTACTGCAGCTGATTCTGCTGGACCACGACCTGCTACATCCTGATCTTGTCGGGTACTCAGCTAGCCACCTAGAGGGGACCACTGCCACCTCTGCTCACCTCCCTCACGTGAATTAAGCATGTTTGGGTATCCTAGGAGTTTCAACACGAATTCCTAGGTTTATTCTCCCCCTATAAATAGGAGATGAAGCCACCATAAAAAAAGAGTTTACACATGCCACCTTGAGCCATGAAATTCAGAGGAAAATTGTCTCTTCTTTGTCCACCTATCCTATTTGTGGTGGCATTCATCTGTTGAAAAGCTAGAGGGAGTGGCGAACTAGGTGTCCGAGAGGAGCTAGCTTGTTGGGGCAATTAGTGGTGGCCGAGGGAAGCTTCGATAGTTCACATTGAATGCTTTTCCTCATTCCTTTTACTTTTTGCTTTCATATTTATCATTTAGGTTGTAAGGAATGGATTAACTTCTTACTTTGTGCTTGAAACATTCGAACCCCATCATGAACTTTTCTTATTTGGTGGGAGTTCATTTTGGATATTTAAGTTTAACTTTAATGAATGGTTTTTTTTTGTATCTTGTTATCTATTTTTTTATGAAGTTAAATGCCTTAAGATTATAGGAGCTATGAGAGTAGTCATTCCTTAGGAGATTACTTAGTGTTTGAGAGAATGGCTAAGTAGCAATCCTTAGTGTTCGAGAGAAACTATGGAGAACCACACAAGCAAGGTGTTCTAGGTAGTAACTAGGTCTAATCTACCTTAGAGATAAGGCTAGGATTTCAGCCGACTAAAAGGAGTAGTGCGTGATCGAGAGGTTAGATGTTAGTGCTGCCACAAAAAGGTATTGCTGTGACATATCCTGTTATCTGGACAAATAGGATCCCTACAGTAGCTAATGCTATTTGGTTTGCCATAACATATTGAACTTATCGAGTCCATTGACTAGAGATATCATAGGGCACTCTTAGTAAACTCTATTGTACAGATAAAGCATAGAAGTAATACCATTCTGAGAAGTATACTTAAATTTCCTAAGTGACTCCTATCATTCATTCCCATAGTAGCTTGACGTCTAAGGAGTTTGAAGTCCTGATAATCAAATCCAACATTTAAATTTTATTTTGCCTTTACATTTTCATTTGTTTGCACCGAACACAATATAACTTGCCACGATTTTCTTTCATTTTACCAAGGCATCTCCATTTGCTTCCACACCACACTATCTTTTCATTCCATTTCATTTTTCCAATCATTCTCATTTGTACATACCATTACTAACTATACTTAGGTAAAGTAATTAATTGCTTTAATTGAACTTATCAATTTCCTCCAATCCCTATGGATACGATACTCACTCATCATTGTATTACTTGTTCGATTGTGTATACTTGCACTTTTTTTCGCGACCATATATAGTAATCACAATTCGTGGACATGGACTTAGTGTTGATACGGTCGTTCATAAACTTATTATGAATTCTGTGGGTTGCACACTTAGTGATGATATAGTCGTTCATAAACTTATTATGAATTTTGTGGGTTGCACACTTAGTGTTGATACATAAAATGCAACATATACACTAACCAACATGAAATTTTAACTCTCAATGTACATAATAATTGCTCTCACTGATTTGACTGACTATTATGCACCGATGTAGTCTGAATATTCTGCAACTTTATCCTTACCTTTCAATTTGCTTGACTCGGGAGCTTGATTTCGATCTAAACAAGCATACATAGTCACACATACAAATAAGATGTTAGTATATTCATTAACCTTTATACTTTTAATAATACCCAAAAGTAATATTATTTTCAATTTCTTTTAAAATTCATTCTATCTAAAAAATTCCATCTTCAATAGTATTGATACCCCCAATATAGTATTGATACTTCTATATTATGGTATCGATACTCCTTTCAGTATCGATACCATTTTTGCATTATGGAATCCATAGTATCGATACCTTCCTCTTAGTATCGATACCCACATTAGTATCGATACTAATTGCATCAGTATCGATATTGTTTATCTTATTTCCTCAAATTTAAACCATAGTATCGGTACTGTTCTTTCAGTACCGATATCCTTACCCCATATTTTACATTTTTCATTTCGATTTACCCAAATTTCGTTTAAACCTCTTACTTTTATCACCAACCACACCATTAAACTCATCATCACTTAACCAAATTATCTTTCCTCAATTAACCTTTTTAGAACATCTAAAATCTCTAAAGAACACTCCCAACCAAGAATCACACTATTTTTTCATACATGTTTTTAATCACATCCAAGGCTTCTAATCTCTCATTTACTTTTTTAACAAGTCAAATTTACTTGTAAACCTCAATAAAAACTCATATATCAACATATCACTCAAAAACCATTTTCTTAAATCTCAAATAAATCTTTCATCTTCTAGTGTTAATCCTCCTTGAGCTTTCCTTAAGCCTCTATAACACTTAAGGTATCAAAACCAACCCAAAAATGAAAAGAAACACCAACATTGAAGAATCTTTACCTTGGCTATGGAGGGCACTGGACTATAGGGAAGAATAAGAGAACCACTTCAAACTTTTCCCCTATTCCTATTCACTTTTATTAAATAACCCTATTTAAATGAATTTTAAATTGATTCCTTATAAAGGACTAAATTGTCCTCCATTCTTTCATTCTTAACATTTAGTCTTAAACAAAACTTCCTAAATCCTTCCCTATAATTATCAATTTACTCAATTTAACCCACAAAATCTTAAATCCTTTCACTATGGTCACTGACCCAATACTTGGAGTATTATAATTCTCCCCCTGAAGAAAATTCGTCCTTGAATTTTAAGACATACCTAATGCGAAGAGGTGTGGAAAATACTTCCTCTTGTCCTACTCTCTTTCCCAAGTAGCTTTCTCAACTTTATGACTTTCCAAAGTAATTTAACTAGAGGAATCTTCTTTTTACATAATTCTTTGTTTTTCTCTAGTCAAGATCCGCACTTTTTTTCCTCGTAAGTCAAATCTGGTCAAATCTCAATTTCTTCTGGTGTGATGATATGTGATGGATCTGATCGGTACTTTATGAGCATCAACATGTGAAATACATTATGGATCTTATCCATGTTGGGAGGAAAAGTTAACTGATAAGCTACTAGTTTGACCATTTTCAAAATCTCATAAGGTCCAATGAGTATTGGACTCACCTTTCTTTTGCGCCCAAACTGCAATACTTTCTTCTAGTGCGATACTTTCTGAAATACCTTGTATTCTACTTGAATTACAATTTCTTTTCTTTTTAGATCAACATAATACTTTGTCGATCGGAGGCTATCTTTAGATTATCTCAGATATTTTTCACCTTATTTTCCATTTCTTTCATCAAATTCAGGCCAACTAAGTCTCGATATTTTATATGGAGCCATCTTAATACTCGATTGGTAACTATTATTATAAGCAAATTTCGCTAAAAGAAAATATATTTCCCATGATCCTTTGAATTATATCACGCATGCCCTTAGCATATCCTCAAATATCTGAATAGTTCGCTATGACTGCCCATCTGTATACGGATGAAAAGGCATGCTAAAATTGAATCGAGTACCCAATGCCTTGTGAAAAAACTTCCAGAATCTTGAAGTAAACCTTGGGTCTCGATTAGACATTATCGATATAGGCACTCCATGTAGTTAAACTATATCTTTTATATACAACTCTACATACTTATCCATTGAGTAATCTATTCGAATCGAATTAAATGAGCTGTCTTGGTCAATTTTTCCACAATTACCCATATTGAATCCTTTTTACTAGATGTCCATGGTAGCCTTAAAACAAAATCTATTGTAATCTGCTCCCACTTTTACTCATGGATGGATATCGGTTGTAGCAATTAGGAAGGCACTTGATGTTAAGCTTTCACTTGCTGACATGTCAGGCATCTTGTAAAATATTTGGATATAACCCTTTTTATGCCAAGCCACCAATAAAAACTCTTTATATCCTGATACATATTATTCCCACCTGGATACATCGTCAAAGGACTATAATGTGCCTTGGAGAGAATATCTTTCCTTAATTCTTCATTATCTGGAATGCAAAGTCTTCCACGATAATATAAACATCTATCAGTCCTCATTTCGAAGCCTTTAGCCTCACCTTTTTCTACTTGCGCAATTCTTGCCAAGCATTTTACATCTTGTCCTTGTAGCTCTTTTACCTGATCCAAAAGCATCGACTTTAACTTAAGCTCAAAAATCAAGGTGTCATATTTATTTAATGACATATGTACATCCAAAGCTCATAGAGCTGCAAAAGTCTTTTGGCTAAGTGCATCTACTACCACATTAGCCTTCCCGGGATGATAATCGAGGATTATATCATAATCTTTTAAAAGCATGATGCATATTCTCTGCCTTAAATTTAGTTTTTTTAAGTCAACAAATACTTTAGACTTTTTTGATATGTATAAATATGGTACCGCTCACCGTACAGATAATGATGCCAAATTTTCAAAGCAAACACGACCACTGCGAATTCTAAATCATGCATCAGGTAATTTATCTCATGAGTCTTCAACTGTCTCGAGGCATAAGCCACAACTTTTCCTTCTTGAATCAGCACACATCCTAATCTATTATGGGATGCATCATTGAAAACAACGTAGTCTTTCCCCAACTCAAGTTGTACAAGCACTGGCACCTCTATTACAATCCTCTTTAACATTTCAAAACTTTCTTAACATTTCTCGGTCCAAACAAAAGGAACATATTTTCGTATCAACTTAGTTTGAGTAAATCTAACATTGAAAAGTTCTTCACAAACTGCCTGTAATAACCAACAAGCCCTAAGAAACTCTGAACTTATGACATATTTTTAGGGGTTACTAATCCACTATAGCTTGAATCATTTTGGGATTTACTCTTATGCTTTCTGCGGAGACTATATGGCCAATGAAATAAACCTCCCCTAACCAGAATTCACACTTGGATAATTTAGCATACAACTTCTTCTCTCGAAGAGTCTGAATAATCACCCGAAGATGAGCATCATGCTCCTCTCTTGACTTTGAATATACCAAAATATCTTCGATAAATACCACCATAAATTTATCCATATAAGGTTGAAATACTCATTTCATCAAGTTTATAAATGTTGCAAGAGCATTAGTTAATCTGAATGGAATCACCATGGATTATTAATGTCCACACTTAGTCCGAAAAACTGTCTTTGAAATATCATCCTCCTTAATATTCAATTGGTGATATCCTGACCAAAGGTCTATCTTACAGAAAATTGTTTTGCTTTTCAATTGATCGAACATATCATCAATCCTATGAAGGTCATACTTATTCTTTACGGTTTATTTAACTGACTATAGTCGATGCATAAACACATAGACCATCTTTCTTTTTCACAAAGAGCACAGGTTCTCCCCAAGGAGAAATATTGGGTCTGATAAATCCTTTATCAAGTAGCTCTGATGGGTTTTTATTTCTCTTAACTCCGTTGGAGCCATTCGATATGGAGCCATAGAAACAGGCTCGGTACCCGAGTAAAACTCAAACTAAAATTCACCTCACGATTTAGAGGTAAGCCTGATAATTCCTCCATAAAAACATCTGGAACTCCTGAACTGTTAGGATATCACCTAATATCGCTTCTGATATTCGAGTTTTTATCACGTTAGCTAGCAAAGCTATACACCCTTGCGACATCATTTTCCTTGTAATCATTGTTGATATCACACTAGAGGGTGATTTCACTTTTCACCGATTACTATGACTTCTGAACCTTTTACATCATTCACAAATAATCGCTTCTTACGGAAATCAACCCATCCATGATGTGGAGACAACCAATCCATGCCTGAATTAATTTCAAACTCATCGAAGGGCAACTCCATCAAGTTTGCCGGAAACACAACCCCTTGAATCTTTATCAGGCATTTTCTACATACCTGAGTTACCTTTGTACTATGACCCATAGGGTTTACCACTATCATCTCACTAAATATTGGTTCTAAAGGAATTCCTCTAGATTTAACCAAATTTGTACTAATATAAGAGTGTGTAGAACCATAATCAATCAAAACAAATACATGTTCATCAAAAAGATGGAATGTACCTATTAAAATCTCTGGGTCATCCCAGTCCTCATTAGTTTTTATATTATAAATTTGTATCACTCATCGAGTCTTTTATCGTGGTGGGACTCAGATTGTCCGTCGGATCTTCCTCTTCTTTCACTTCTATTAGATGCTACTACTGATCTCTCAGTTTGCACTGATCTGTCTCCTGATCTCTTTGGATAATTTTGAGCATAGTGACCAGTTTCACCACAATTTAAACAAGCCCCATTGAGTAATTTACACACTCCACGATGAAATTTACCACATATATGACATGGAGCAGTTCCTTCTCCATATACTCTACCCAAGCTAGCAGCAAAAGACGATGATTGTTTATTCTTCTGCGAAACTGCAGTATAACCATCTCTGTTATTGTATTGGGAACTAGAACCCTTACCTCTCTTGGCATGATGGGAAGTTGAAGGCATTCCAACTCTTTTTCCCATATGTATACCCTGCTCCTCTGCTAGAGTCTCCTCTTGAGCTCTTGCAATGACCTTAGCTCGGTTAATAACTTCTTGCAAGCTAGGAAAATTTAAAGCCAACATCATCTCTTTTATCTTATGCCTCAAACCCTCTATAAACCAATCACGTCAGATTTTATCATTAAGAACTACCTCAGTATCATAAGGACTAAGCTTGTTGTACTCAGCCTGATACTCATGTACTACTCGATCGCCTTGTTTCATATTAAGAAACTTCAGCAACATTGACCGTATAAACTGCTCCCCGATGTTCTTGTTCTTAAAATCATCTTGAAAGAACTGCCATGTCACATGCTCAGGTGGTGCATACATCATAGTGTTTGTCTACCACACTCGAGGTGATCCTCGAAGTCATGATACAACTCTGCCTAGCTTTGTAGAATCTGAGTATTGAAGACTTTCCAATATCAACATAATGTCATTTAACCATAAATCAATATCCATCAGATCTTCATCCTCTTCTCCCTGAAACTCAGTAGGTCTTAAACTTCTCAACTCTTTTGGGATTAACATCTGCAGTGCTGGAGGAGTAGGGGGAATTGGAGGAAGTTGGAACTGAGTCAAAATGGAATTGATAGCTTGCATAAAGGCTCCAAACTCTGGCACCAATATACTCTGATGTGCAGGTGCACTAGTGTTTTCATATGGTATTGAATGCTCACTATTAGCTTCATAGCTCTGGCTACACGACCCTTCTCTAATTAATTGACCAGTAGCTCTCCACAAATTCGTACAATCTGACATCTATTATAACATACATAAGGATAACACTTAAGTTAGTAAGGAGTGACATTAATCATTTTCTAACTACAGCCTATCAGTAACCTTGATATCTTAATGTTATGTACACCATTTTACAGTAAAATACACCCAGTTTCGATTGAGAATCGGGTAAACCTATAGCTTTGATACCAATAAATGTAACACCCATTTCCCGTATACTTTTCCGTACACGAGTTAAATATTCCACATAACTTTTAAAACTTTTCGTTATTAAAATAAAACCAAAAAATTTTTGTTTCTGATCATAAAACATGTTAATTTAATAATAAAACATTCATTAATCTTTAATATGTAAACAAAAAGTTCAAACATTTTATATTTTTACATTTTCATAATTCAAATACTATTAAGAGCATTATCATAATCCTATTACATGCAATATAATAATATCAAAGTAGACATAGTTGTTGTACATTTACTGATGAGGCAACCCTTGATTTGATGTCAGATGCAGTCCTTACTTCGCTCGCTAATACATATGCGTGAAATCAACACACGCTAAGTATTTACATAGTGAGACAATACTAATAATGAGGTGAAATGAATACATAAGTATGTCATAGTTATCAAAATACAAATTAATTATTACAACTCATTATAAGTTTAATAGGATCCACACATAGTACTGATACGATCTTCCATAAACCTTATTATGAATTATGTGGGTTGTACACTTGGAGCCGATACGGTTTTTCATAAACTTATTATGAATTCCATGGGTTGAAAACTTAGTCTCGATACGGTCATTCAAAACTTATTATTAATTATATGGGTTACACACTTAGAGTCGATATAGTCGTTCATAAACTTATTATGAATTATGTGGGTTGCACACTTTTTGCCGATACGGTCGTTCGTAAACTTATTATGAATTTTTTGGGTTGCACACTTAGTGACGATACGGTCGTTCATAAATTTGTTATGAATTTCATGGTTTGCACACTTATTGTTGATACGGTCATTTATAAACTTATTATGAATTCTGAGGATTGTACACTTGGTGTTGATACATAAAATACATCATATGCATTAACTAACGGGAAATTTTAACTCACAATGTACATAATAATTGCACTCACTGGATTTACCTCACTATTATGCACCGATGTAGTCCGACAATTCTGCGACTTTATCCTTGCCTTTCATTTTGTTTGACTCGGGAGCTTGATTTCGATCTAAACAAGCATCCATGGTAACACATTCAAATATGATGTTAATATACTCACTAACCTTTATACTTTTAATAATACACAAAAGTACTATTATTTTCAATTTCTATTAAAATTCATTCTATCTAAAAAATCCAGTTCAATAGTATCGGTACCCCTACTATGGTACCGATACTTCTATACTATGGTACCGATACTCCCTTCAGTACCGATACTCCCTTCAGTATCGATACCATTTTTGCATTATGGAATCCATAGTATCAATACCTTCTTCTTAGAATCGATACCCACAGCAGTATTGATACTAATTGTATCAATATCAATACTATTCATCCTAGTTCCTCAAATTTAAACCTATAGTATCAATCCTAGTTCCTCATTGAACTTTTATTAAGCCTCTATAACACTTAAGGTTTCAAAACTAACCTAAAAATGAAAAGAAACACCAACATTGTAGACTCCTTACCTTGGCTATGGAGGCAACAGCACTACGGGGAATAAGAAGAGAACCACTTCAAACTTATCCACTATTTCTATTCACTTTTATTAAATAACCCCATTTAAATGAATTTTAAATTGATTCCTTCTAAAGGTATAAATTTCCCCTCCATTCTTCCATTCATAATATTTAGTATTAAACACAACTTTCTAAATCTTTCCCTATACTTATCAATTTACTCAATTTAAACCACCAAATCTTAAATCCTTTCATTATGGTTACTGGCTCGATACTTGGGGTATTATATTGCCCAAATATTCTCTTAAAATGTAGGGTAACCTTATTTATTTATACTAAGGTAATCCCTAGGGTTTTGTGTCAAAATTTCCTTTTGTTCCATAGGTATTATTCCCTTCACGTGAAGGGGTAGGCACAATTGGTAGTGGGCTCACAACGGCAGCTGGCAGAGGAATTCACGTGTAAGCATAGACAACAGGCAACTCTTATAAAAATATCTTCATCCTTTTTATTCTTTTTTGCCTAGAAATGTCGACTAGAATTCTATTTCTTTTCACCAAATCTCCCCATAAAGTATGCTACAATAACTCACCATTTGTCCTTTAGCCCTATTCACTTGCACATCATCATAAGAACACAACTTTCCCATTAAACATACTGATTTTTCAAATAAAATGTTGCAGCAAAATACCACTACATGCAACTATATGAGCCTAAATACAACTACATGTAATTAAATGTTCTTTTAGACAACCAATAACCTAAGTAAAAAGGGACAAAACATATCCTTTCTACAGTGTTATCAGATATAATCTCATAATTTTTTAATATTTTTCAAATTTCCACGTCTTAGTATATATAAGTTGCAACACTCTACTAGAGAAAACATCATTAATGGATTCAAAGGAAACTCTTTTACACATACCTTTAGCACATGCATCACAAATTTTGTCTAAGTTAAATATTAGCTTTGGTATGCCTCTCATTCGATCACTTTTTACAAGTTTATCTAATATACTCATTGTATCATGTCTGAGTTTTCTATGCCATAACCATGAATCATTTTCATCTTTAGTGACTAGGCATACACTTGAGGAAACAATCTCATTTATATGTACCATGTAAATGTTTCTTACTCTATGTTCAACAAACAGAATCATGTCAGAAGCAATATCAACAATTTTGCAACCTTTAGACTCAAAAATAAAATTGACCTTTATCAAAAATGTAATACACCAAAATTTTGACTAGTGACCAAAATAAAAATTTTGAAAGTTTTGGGGATAAAGTTTAAATTTGGAGAAATTTAGGGACCAAAATGGTAATTTTCACAAAAATATATTTTATGTCGAAAATGAATAGTTTAAATCCAAGAATTACATTTTCTTGTTACTCATATTTTTCGTATAGAGTTTGTATTAAAAGTATAAAGAGATAAAGCTTGAGAAAAATTCGAATAATCGGATCAAATAGGATTTTTTAGGTGGATGATAGAGAAAGGTTAATAATTTTATTTTTCACATTTTAAATTAGTAGAATATAACATGGAAAATTGGATTTAAGTTGATTTTTCTTGTTAAATCAGGAATGTTGGATTAAAATGGTGAGATTGTAATTTTGGGAAAACTTTAAGAGCAAAGTCAAAAGTTAAGAATAAGTTGGTTCATCTTTGACCATGTGATGAATAAAATGAATAGTGGCATGGTAAATTATATGATATTTTAAGGTTAAAATGGTCATTTAGCATTAAATGAAAATTTAATTTATGTTATAGTTAAAGGATGACATAATGGTTAGACTTTTGTTTAAAAAATCAAGAACTCCTTTACCTTTGATATTCTTTCTAGTTAGATTTCCATTAGGTAAGAAAATATTTCTTTTTCATTTTTCAGGCCAATTTATAAGGATTTTGGATGAAAGCTTGAAATACAAAATTGTTCTACATGAGATTATATATCATTTGATACCATTTTCTTATGCTTTCCTTGCTTGAAATTCTAAATTCATGAATTGGATGGATAATGGGGATGTTTGATTTTGATGTTATAAGGTTTGTCTATGGTGTAGTTGATGTTGCTGATTTATTTTCATGCATGATAGTTGATTGGAAACATTTAGAAATGGTTAAACAATTTTTGGTCAAACTAGGTGATCGAATATAAATGTGTCTATTGTGGCACGCAAATCTATAAAAATGCACACAATCGATGTAACTAATATAGCAGTAAGTGAGTTATCGTATCTACAGGATTGGTGGGATTTTTTAATGTTTGTAACAGCCAGAACTAGGTGTCACTAACTAGTCGTACAATTTTTGTAAAATGATATTCACAAATGACAAATGAGTAATATCGAATGAAAAGAATAGATAAAATGTATTGTTGAGGAAAGAAAAATTGTAAAGTGTAATGAG
This sequence comes from Hibiscus syriacus, assembly GCF_006381635.1. NCBI lineage: Eukaryota > Viridiplantae > Streptophyta > Magnoliopsida > Malvales > Malvaceae > Hibiscus > Hibiscus syriacus. Next base: position 4,825,916 of record NW_024062743.1, on the reverse strand, counting down.
CAGAAAAGTTTGGTTGAGGCCATAAAAATATACAAATGTAAACAAATAAAAGTTTTCAAGGCAATAAAAAATATGTTCGAGTATAAAATATTCAGAAAAACCTCACACAATCTGACTTCTAATGGAGCACTTGAGTTGGACTTGCTACGGTGACAAATTATTCTACGTCTAATATGATTCATAATGATATCCCTGTGATTCCCGACAAGATTTACTAGATTGTTCTAGGTCTTTTGCTATGGCAATACTACTCTGCATGAACTACGACCCTTGGTTTCTTAAACTATTTATGCGACAATACCCCTTAGCGTAAAATATAGCCTTCTGCCTATCTAACTCAAGTATTTACCCTTTTTAGTCAAATAAAACCCTCTCCTTATCTCTAAGGTAGATTAAAACCTCACCATCTTGGCTTAGTTCCCTAGTTCACATAGATTTACCCTACCTCTCTCTATATTAGGCATCTACTCCTAGAAAAATGGCAATCACTCAAAACCTCTAATAAATAATAGGAATGTTTTGCCATGGCACCAGGCAATCTCTCAAAAGCTCTTACAATGTCAAGGAAAAATGTTAGATTAATGAACAAAACAACACTTAGGATAAACAAACCACATCATTCCTTAACAATTGAATAAAGTATCATCCAAACCCAATACCAAATAGAACAGTTTATGGTGTGGTAAATAACATCCAAAAATCAATCTTTATGTACAACCCTTAAAATGATAAGGAAACGAAAAAAATGAGGAAATAAAAAAAATAAAGAAAAACATACAATAACATAGCTCTTCTGTGACATTCGGACCACCACCATACTTGCTCCGATGATCAGTCTTTCTCGAGGGCCTGGCTACCGCTCTAATGAAGCCCGGCTATGTAGGGCACCAAGGACGGTCGAGTGGGGGGCGGTGGAAAATCAAGTGTTGTAGCCACTTATTCAAATCCTAAGGTATTCTACTCTCCTTGATTCCCAATATGAAGAGTTATAATGGGGTGTTTATAGTGGGAATTTCTAGGTTTAGTGCCCTTGGAAATTCCCTAAATACCCTTGATGCCATACCCATTTTATGAATAATATTACAGTTAGAAGTGGTATCAACTAACTTCATGAGGGCATGATTGCATGTGAGGTTGAAGTTGGGCAAGTAACGTCAATAGTTTCATTGAGTCTTGCAAGATATATATTGACTAGGAAAGAAAATCAGTTCCTCATTGTCATATTCTTATGTTCCACAAGCGCTAGCAAATTGATTTGTCTCGGTAAATGAATTCTTCTTTATTAATTTATGCATCGACACAACCAACAAACAATATTCCACCTCAGCAGCATCAGTTAAGCTAAATAAAGTTTGCCTTGGCAAAAATTATCCACCACATACAAATATGTCCTAAATGCAACTATATGCAACTAAAATGCTATAAAAAAACAATTTTTAGACAAACAACAACCTAAGTAAAAAAACACAGAACACAATCTTTTACGGAGTTATCACACCCCAAACTTAAGCCATATATTGTCCTCAAGCAATGGATAATAAGCAGTAGAAAAATTAAGTGTAACTGCAAAATAAAAATTAGGACAATCATGTGGTTTAAAACTTCAGCCCTCAACAAAATGTTTGGCCTTAACATCCTAGATTGTATGAGAAGTTAAGCACATTTCCTAGGTAAAGACTCTTTGTTGTTTGTGTGCTTTATGCAATCAAGCTTATGTTTTAACGTATTTAGAAAACTCCTAAGTAAGCTCTTCTATTTTACCAAGGCATTAAATTATTCATTAAGCACAATTTCGCTCCCATTTATTCAACATTTAACTTCAAACTTTGTTTTGTTTTGTTCTTTTTTTAGCATTGCTTAAAAGGGAGTTGGCTCATCACACGTACTATCCCACACTCTAGGTGAAAAGGAGCATACCTTCCAACCCCGAGCTAGTCAGGTAGAGTTATCCTGTGACTGCCTTCATTCACTCATATATTGAGGCAACCATTTATTTAAAGAATTTTACAGGTCATGCCATTGCATAGAGGAGTGTCCCTCTATAGTTATGCCGATGTATTTATTTGCAATTCAACACAATTAAAAAAATAAGGAATTCAACTTAATGTTTTAAATTATTTAATGCTATTGGCGCACAAAGTTCTTTCATAAAAATATTTCTAATCATCTTAAGCAAAGAAAAATTACAATTGTGTTAACATGATCACAGTAAATCACATCCTAGTGTTGACTCTATTCTTCAGCAGTCATAAAATATTCTGGCATAGGCAATAAAAATTTGCTTTCATCATCAGGCATCCTCAACTTCTTCCAAAAAACTATCCTAAAATACCCATGCCATGAAAAAATATATTTCAACCAATCATTATCAAATGTAATTAACTAAGTGTGAGGCATAACAACTCCCCCAAACTTGAAAGGTACATTATCCTCAATGCATGAAATCTAATGCAAGGGAAAATACTCTAAACTGATGCAAATGGAAGTGAAAAGAGGTACCTTATGTCTTCTGATTGGACGCGCAGGTACTGCGTCGCTTAAGAGGAGGGGTTGGTAGACCCTGTGTCTTCTTATAGGAGAAATAATAAAGATGGAATAGCAATACATCCTACTGAGCGCTTAAGGCGATATCGAGTCCTGGGAGGACTGTCTGGTAGAGGTATATCCTCAGTTGAAGAGGTCTTAGTAGGTACATATAGAGACTGACTAGCTTCAGGGGCGATAACTAATTTAGTGTTATAATCTGGTGGTTGTTCAGGGGTTGGATCACGACTGGTCTGCTCTTTAACTGGCTCAAAACAATATGTGGCTGGGGCAAAGTCTTTGGCTTTGAAAAAATCTGACGATATTTCCGAGTGTGCTTGGAAGAGGAAGAAGACGAGGTGATGTACTCATCCATCTAGTCCTGCCCTTCTTCATGGATTAGAGAGACGTGCATGGCGAGAGGGGTGACATAAAATAGGGAATCGGGTTGAACATTTGGTGTCGAGGAAAAAAATGTGATGTCATCTGCGGGTGCTGATTTGCACAATAATTCTTTAGGAAAAGGGGATAGGTCTTCAGTGGTAACTAGTAGCAGTTCCTTAAAGAAAATATTGAGTTGTGTATCTATGGCCTTGACATAATTGAAGAAGGTTTGTATCTGACCTTCCAAGCATTCTAGTCATTCCCTTGTATCTCAAATGTTGGTGACCATAACCGCCATTCTCGTCGCGGTTACAGATTTGGTACCTCGTTCTAATCCTTCAAATGAAGCATTATTGTCAAAACTCATTAGCTCTGGCACCTTCTTCTTCATGATGCCCTCTTTTGATTTGATAAACTCCTCTAAGGGTTCCACGGGGACTTTTTTCTTCCTGCATAAAGTAGTGATTAAATTGGGAAAAAGTAAATTTCATCTGGCTTGCTTTCCACACTCGTGAACCTGCTCAAAAATAATTTCACCCACATCAACAAAGAGCCCGTGATGGATGCAACAACATCAATCGTCGTAGCAGTACTATGGTGTTGTGAAAGGTAAGCATCGATTTTCCCTTCAAGAAGTAGTTCCATAGTTTGTTGACCAATTTAAAGGTGTGATGATCGACACGTTTTTGGTTGGGTGCATTCCCTTCAAACTTTGCACAACCAAAACACAAGTCCTCCAACACACCATCATATGTCTCAGAATCTACCTTGGCAAGAAATTTCTTATGTTGATTATTGACTTTGCCAAGCTTAAAATATCGATTGATGGCAGAGGTAGTGAAGTAGATGAACTTCCTTCAAACATACACAGAGTGCTGGGATCAGTTTCCCAGATGCGCATAAAACTCTCAGGCCAGCATCAGTGGAACTTTCTTCAGATTTCTGGTAAACTTTTCCCAGTTGTGTTTCTGGACGATGTACATTACCTTTAGCCCGAACGGTTCCTCATCAACCTTAGGGAAGACAAAACTGTCCTCCAGTTAGACTTGGCGTTTGTGCAACGCCTTAAATTTTGTTTTAACCAAGACACTTTGAAAGCTCTGAAAACTTGCACCCGCTGTGGACGAAGTGGAAGCACCATGATTTGACTTAGAGTGAACCTTGGTTTCTTTATAACAGAGTTTGCGGAGAGAGAAAAGATTTTGGACAATAACTATGGAGGGTTTTGGTGAAAGATAAAAAAACAAATGATGAAGATGAAAAGTGAATGAAATAAGATGGTGAGAGAGATAAGCAAAATAGATGGTTTTGGAGAAAAAGATGGGTTGTGGGTGGTTTCTATGGGGTAAATAGGTAAAAAGGAAAATAAAAGAAGATATGGTTTTCAATACAAAATATTTTTAATGATAAGAAGGAATAAATAATGAAAGAAAAATTTTCCCTCTCAAAAATCCCACCAAATAATTTAGTAGGGTTTGCTTCGTTCCTTGCATGAGGTTCAACCCTAAACTGCCACATATCACAAGATCATTAATATAGATAATATTAGATAATAAATTCAAAATAAACAACTCATGGAGACTAAAATATGAAAAATTTATTTATGTACAGAGTGCAAATTATCTTGCCTATGCAATAAAATTTGTTCAGGGAAAAGGATCAAAATCTTGGGCGTCGTGAAGTAGAGACACGACTTTATCACGTAGAATTGGTGCTCCGTTAAATGCCTTCAGCCTCTGACCATTCACCTTAAACGTAGTCTCATCATCTAAATTCGTGATTTCAATTGCGTCGTGGCTATACACTTCATGTACTATGAATGATCCTGACCATCTAAACTTAAACTTACCTATAAACAACTTGAGTCTTGAACTATAGAGCAATACTTGTTGTCCCGAAAAAAAGTACATTGGCAAAAAAAATTTGTCATGCCATCTTTTTTTATTTATTTTTCTAAAGGCATGCATTTTCATATGCTTGGGCTCTAAATTTGACCATCTCATTTAATCCAACAATTTTCTTTCTCTAGCAAGTTGTGCATCCACATTAAGTTTCTTTATGGCCCAGAATGCCTTGTGATCCAAATTCACGGGAAGTGACATACCTTTCTATATACTAACTTGAATGGAGACATCCCTAGTGGCATTTTAAATGTCGTGCGATATGCCCATAGTGCCTCATCTAGCTTTGAGGACCAATCTTTCCACTTTGGATTGATCACCTTCTTAAGATCTGCTTGATCTCACGATTGGAGACCATATACTGCCCATTTGTTTGGAATTGTATGTCATAGCAATTTTATGGCACACCCGTATCTTTACAGCGCCCTGGCAACTAATTTGTTGTCAAAGTAAATCCTTTTATTGTTGATAATTGCTCGTGGTGCTCTAAAATGCGTGAAAACATTTTTGTGCAAGAACTTGAGCAAGGTATTGGAGTCATTGCGAGGTGTTTACATGGTTTCAACCCATTTGGACACATAGTCCATACCCAAGAGGATGTACAAATCACCAAAAAGTGCTAGCAAGGGTTCTATAAAATTGATTCCTCGTACATCGAAGAGTTTGACCTCCAAAATATTTTGCCATTGCATCTAATGTATCTTCGATATATTCCCGGTGCATTGGAAATGATCACATGACTTATAGAAGTCGTATGCATCCTTAAATAAGGTGTACGGGTAGAAGCCAGATTGGAGGACCTTTACAGAAGTCTGCATACCACCAAAGTACCCTCCACATGGGGATGTACGAAAATGAAATAGGATATCCTTATGTTATTCTTTGGGGATGTATTTTCAAATTATTTGATCTCGACGTTGTTTGAATAAGAATTGTTCATCCTGTAATAATGGTGTACATCATGTCTGAACTTTTTCCTATCCTTACTAGATAAATATGGAGGCATAATACCACTAACAAGAAAGTTAACTATATCAGCATATCACAACACTGTTGTGTCAAATAATATTTTATCGTTAGGGAAATCCTCCTGAATTTATTTTATGTCATGACAAATGATTTTGTTCTATAGCCTAGACAAATGATCTGCTACTTGGTTTTCAATACCCTTCCTATCTATCACCTCTAAATTAAATTCTTGCAGGAAAAGTATCCTTAATAAGCCTAGGATTGGCATCCTTTTTATTAACTAGGTACCTAATGGCATAGTGATAGGTATGTACAATGACTTTAGTTTTGACAAGGTATACTCTAAACTTATCAAAGGCAAACACCACAGTAAGCAATACTTTTTTCAGTGGTGGTATAATTAAGTAGTGCATCATTAAGGGTGTGAATAACATAATAAATGACATGGAATATTTTACCTTTTCTTTTCCCTAACACTGCCCCTACTGCGTAGTCACTAGAGTCGCACATAAGCTCGAAAATGGTGTCCCAGTCAGGTTGAACAATAATTGGTGTCCAAACAAGTTTTTCTTCATATCAGTAAATAGATTTAGCCTTCAGCATTGAACACAAACGGTTGGTTTTGTTGAATCAAAAGACACAAAGGCTTTGAAATATTTAAAAAGTCCTTGATGAAACGCATGTAGAATCATGCATTTCCTAGGAAACTATTGATGCCCTTCACAGTTGTGGGTAGAGGAAAATTATCAATTACTTCCATCCTGGCTTTATCAACCTCGATGCCTTGGCGAGAAATTTTATATCCCAACATAATTCATTTTGTCACCATAAAGTAACATTTATCCTAGTTTAGAACAAGGTTGGACTCCTCACATTGCTTTAGCACTTTAGATAAATTTCCTAGGCATCGGTTAAAGTTGTCACTTGAGACGGAAAAATCATCCATAAATATTTTCAAAAAAATCCTCTATAAATATTTCCAAAAAATCCTCCACCATGTCTGAAAAAATAGCTACCATGCACCTTTGAAAAGTTGTCGGGGCATTACATAGTCCAAATGGCATTCTTCGAAAGGAATATGTGACATATGAGCAGGTGAAGATGGCCTTCTCCTGATCTTTTGGTGCTATGGTGATAGGATTATACCCAGAATATATGTCAAGAAAATAGTAAAATACCTTGTCTAGTAATTGATCAAGCTTATGATTAATGAAATAAAGGGGAAATGGTATTTCTTAGTCTCCTTATTGATATTTTTATAATCCATACAAATCTACCAGCCTATGATTGTTCTTGTAGTCAAAAGCTCATCATTTTCATTCTTTCCCATAGTTACGCCACCTTTCTTCGGTACGCATTGAACCGGACTGACCCAAGAGCTATCATATATAGGATAGATCACTCGTGAATCTAACCATTTTATAATTTCTTTCATCACCACTTTTTCATTATCGAATTAAGTCTATGTTGTGGTTTAACATAATTGATATATCAATCATCTAGATGGATCTTCTACGTGCATATTATAAGGTTGATTCCCTTCAAGTCTATCATAGTCCACCCGAAAGCTTTTTTTGTGTTGTGACAAAACATTCAACAAACTACCCTCTTTCTCGGGAGTTATAACAGTAGAAATTGTAACTGGTAAAGTATCTTCACTACCTAGATAAGCATATTTCAAATGTGATGGCAAAGCTTTAAGTTCTAAGGTAGATGCATGTTGTAACGAAGTTTTTTTAGGAATAAGTTCATTACCTGGTCTAGCTTGAAGTAAGCTAGATTGTTTCACTTCCAGTGAATAATCCTTAGACTCTTCATATGTTCAATCTTTAGTAAATCCTACGTTTTTTTCAATCGAAAAATTTTGCGTAGGAAAATATTTTTCCTACCTCATTCTGAAAAAAATCGTATGGCCATAATTATTGTTTCTATATGGCTATAAAATATCATTGGGGAAATTGTTTTACATTCATATATCTGGGAAATGTTATCTTTGGACAAAGTATCACGTTCGTCTAGATGTAAAATTTTACCTTGGCCAAAAAGTTTCGTCCCGTCTTCTTCACGTGGCTCCATGTCTACAATGCAATGACATTTTCAGAATCATCAACATATTTAAGAGTGTTGAAGACATTGATAGTGACGATTTGATCAGCCACCCTTATCATAAACTCTCCCTTTTCTCAACCTATTAAGATGCACCCTGTCAGTAAGAATAGATGCCCAAGAATAATATGTGCATTTTCATTGATTTCAGAATCTAAAATAAGGAAATCTACTAGGAAGATGAACTTGTCCACTTTAACTATCATATCTTCAATTTTTCCTTCGGGATAAATATGTGATCGATCAGCCAGTTCAAAATCACGGTTGTTGGTTGAGCATTACCCATTTCAAGTTTCAAAAATATGAACTTGGGCATCAGGTTTACTCTTGACCCCAAGTCATAAAGGGCTCCCCCAATATACTTATCGTCGATAGAGCATAGTATAATAAAACAGCCAAGATCCTTTTGCTTTAGTGGAAGTTTACTCAATATCGAACAATATTATGTCATCGTGGCAACATTTTCTATTATTTCCATCTTTCTTTTCTTTGTGACAACATCCTTCAGGAATTTAACTTAACAAGGCATCTGATGAATATCTTCAAGCAGTGAAACTTTGATATACAGCTTATCAGGACATCAACAAACTTTTTGAATTGGATCTCGTCATTATGCTTTTTCAACCACTAAGGAAAAGGCGGTCGAGGTCTTATTTCATATGTTAGAAGTGGAGATAAAACTTTTGCCTTGCCAATAAAATTTTCGCCCACATTAGGTTGATTTGTAGACCCCTCGTCCTTTTCCTTTTCCTCAAACAAGTCCTTTTGTTTAGTATTTCAGCTTAACCTTCTAGTTCATCTTGTGTAACGCATTTGCAAGAAATTTGTTCCATCTTTCCCCCAAACTTATCATCGAGATTAATTTGGGTACTACTCCTAAGTGTAAGCGCACTGCATTGCTCCTTTCTATGAGGCTTAGTGACCTCAGTATCACTAGGGAAGCTTCCTTGCGGATAAGAATATAGTGTCATGGCAATTCTGCCCACTTGATTCTCCAACGCTCTCAATGATGAACTATAGCTTTGTTATAGAGCTACTTGGTTTGTAACAAAGCACCATGATTCTTGATTTTCTATAAGTGTTGATGTATCAAGGTATTTGTTGAAGCCATGAAATCTTTTTTCGATGCCATAAATTCCTACGATGAAGCTTTGAGGGAGTTAGAATTTGAGGAAGATGCATTACTTTTATTGTTATTATTTTGCCAAAGCATTTGTTGATGTTGTAAACTTGAATGTTCAGAAACATTTTGTTTTTCACTATTAAAGTTTTCTGCATAGTTATTGTTTCCATTCCCTTGATTACGCCTTAAAAATTTTGGATGTTGTCGTCACCTAAGATTGTATGTATTATAGTAGGGTTGTTTTTGCTTCTATTAAAATTTCCCATGAAATTGATGGACTCCTAGTTTTTTGGGCATTCACTATTATGATGGTTGCCACGACAAAGAATACATGTTGAATTAGTTACCTTGACTACTTTCACCTTACTGGAACGTTGGAAAATTTTCAGCATGTTAGTTATGGAAGAAAGCTGGACAGAAACTAAATCCTTACTGTCAAGTTCATACACCCAGATATTTTCCTGTCGATTCTAAGCCTTGCAGATGGGAATTGATAGTTGCTGTTGGCTATCCGATTGAGAATATAAAAGGCTTCCTTGGGTGATTTGTCAAGCAAAGTGACATTCACCGAAGCATCCAACATCATGCGAGTAGGTGTGTTGACTCCATTATAGAACATGACGACTTGAGTCCAGTCGTGGAATTCATAGTTGGTGTATTTACGAAGCAAACATTTATATATGTCCGAACAGTCATACAAGATTCATCATCTCCTTGGCGAAAACTTGAAATGTCACTATGGAGATGGGTGTGCATATTGGGTAGGTTATATCAAAGGAAATTTTTTTTGCATAAGTTGACCCAAGATTCCATTGAGCCGTATGGGACTCCACTCAACCAAGCTCTTGCTCGGTTGTGTAAAGAGTAGGGGAACAATTTTAGCTTCAGGTTGTCCTCGTGCACACCTTGTTGCCTAAAGGAGTCCTTACACTTCAAGGAAAATAGGCACATGTTGTCTCACATCTTCACTGGGCAAACCACTAAACTGACCGATAGAATTGAACATGTTTAACATCACCAGTTTGTATTCAAAGTGGGCTACTTGTATTTTTGGTACCATAATTCCAGGGTTAAGTTCATCGAGAATTGGATTTAAGTGATCTTGTATAGCTCGTGGTCTTGTAACATTATGTGGAATATTATTTGACGTGACATCGAGATCTACTTGATCCTCTATAGGGTTATCATCCTAAAATTGCAGTCGATTCATATAGCCTCTAGCAAACTGAGCACGTCACCTTTTTCTGAATAATTGCTCGATCTCAGGGTTGAATGGTATTAATGGTTCATCAGCAGATCTCCTGATCATGCAATGACAAAAACATACAAAAGAAAATAATAAAACAAACAAGTAAAATTGAAATAAATAAAGAAAATATGACATGAAAATAAAAGTTTCTATGGAAAAAATTATCAAAATTCCTCCAGTTGCCAATCCCCGACAACAGCACCAAAAACTTGATCGCATGTAAATGTGTATGTTGTGGCACATAAATTTGTGCAAGTATACATAATCGATGCAAGTAATATGCTAGAACTAAATCTCACTAACTCGTCCTACAATTCTTGTGAAATGACATTCACAAAGGTCAAATGAGTAGTATCTAATTATATGAAAATATAAAAAGTATTGTTGAGGCAAGAAAAATTGTAAAGTATAGTGAACATATAAGTTTGGTCGAGGCAATAAAAATATGCAAAGGTAAATAAGTAAAAGTTGTAAAGGCAATAAAAAATATGTTCAAATGTACAGTATTCAGAAAAACCTCACACAATCATACTTTTAATGAAGCACTTGAGTTGAAATTGCTATAGTGTCAAATTATTCTACGTCTAAGATGATTTAGAATGCTATCCCTATGTTGCCCGATAGGATTTACTAGAGTGTTCTATCTCTTTTGATACAATAATTATACTTTGCGTGAACTACATCCCTTAGTTTGTCAAACTGTTGACGCGGTAATACCCCTCAACGTAAACTATATCCTTTTGCATATCTTACTCAAGTATTTACCCTTTTAGTCGAATAAAACCCTCTCCTTATCTCTAATACAAATTACATCCCATATTAGTTCCCTTGTTCACGTAGATCTACCCTAACTCTCTCGATATTAGGCATCTACTACTAGAAAAATGGCAATCTCTCAAAAGCTTTTACAAAGATTAGGAATGTTTTGTCATGGCACCAAGAAATCTCTCTAAAGCTCATACAGTGTCGAGGCAAAATGTTAGAACAATGAACAAAACAATACTTAACATAAACAAACCGCATAATTCCTTAATAATTGAATAAAGTATCGTCCAACACCAAATAGTATAATTTATGGTGTGGTAAATATCATACAAAAATCAATCTTTAAGTGCATCCCTTAAAATGATATGGAAATGAAAAACAAAGGAAGAAAAACTCCCCAAAACAGAGCCTTGTCGTGACATTCTCGCCACCACCATGCCATGACCAGCCTCTCTCAAGGTCCTAGCCACCGCTCCAATGAAGCTCGGCTATGGAGGGAACCAAGGACAATCTAGTGGGTGACGGTGGAAAATAAAGTTTTGCAACTATTTACTCCAAGTCTAGGGTATATTATTCTCTCCTCGATTCCCTTTATGAAGAGTTATAATGGGTATTTATAGTGGGAATTTCTAGGTTTTGGTGTCCTTGAAAATTCCCTAAATACCCTTGATGACATACCCATTTTGAATGATATAGCAGCTAGAAGTGGTCTCAATTAACTGAATGAGGGCATGAATCAACATGAGTTTCAAGCTAGGCAAGTGACATCAGCAATTTCGTTGTTCTACGTGAGACTTGCAATATATATCTTGCCAAGCCAAGAAAATATGTTCCTCACTGTTGTCTTCTTATATTACACTAGCCCTAACAAATTGATTTGTCTTAGCAAATGAATTCTTCCTTAGCCATTTCTTGCATAAACACAACCAACAAAAAATCTTCCTCCCAGCAGCATCAGTTAAGCGAAATAAAGTTTTCCTCGGTAAAACTTATCCACCATATGGAAATATCTCCTAAATATAACTATATGAAACTAAAATGCTATGACAAATGGTTTTAAGACAAACAACAACCTACGTAAAAGACACGGAACACAATCTTTTACGGAGTTATCAATATGGTTTTGTAGGAATTCAGATATTTGAACTAAAATTAATATAAAATTGATTATAAATGCATGTAAATGATGTTTTAAGATTGAATTCATGCTTGAATCAAAGTTGTTGTCAGGGTAAAAGTCATATTTGGTATTTGTCTTTAGGGATACAAATAGGGGAAAATATGGCAAAAATTCCCCAAGGCTATAAATAATGTTTGAATGATTCTAGAAGTTTTAGAATGTTTTTAGACTAATTTGGAAGTTTTTTAAATATAAGGGACCAATTTTCAAAGTATGTAAATAATGGATTTGAAATTAAAATTGATTAGTAGTTGATGTACAATTTTTGAATGGATTGTTAGCATGCTTGAAAGTTGTTAGAAGCTTGAATTTGAAGTTAAATGCCAATGAACTATTTTGAATATTTTGGGAATGTTTAGATGAATACAAAAAGAATTCATTTTATTGTTGAAATGTGAAATTTGAAATGTTATGTGAGTTATTGATTGATTCAAATATGGTGACACTTGAAGTTATATTTTGAAATGTCGAGGTTGACATTGATTGTATGAAATAGAACTAGAATTTAATAAGCAACAAAAGAATTTTTTAAGGAATTTTATGCTAATGTGCGCCTATGTTGATGAGGTAATAAGGTGAACTTTTAATTGTATGTGTTATGTTAATGGTGCACATGTAGATCGTGATTGAAACCGAGACCAAAACAAGCTAAAAGCTAAGGAAAAAGTACAAGAATAAGGCTTGTACCGAAAGTAAAAGTTTGATAGTAAGGCATAACAGGTGATTACATTACTATTTTTATACTATCGTATATGATATGAGGATGGCTTGTGATGAGGTAACCTAGAATAATTTTGAATAAAAAAATTAAATCATATTATGATATATTTTTATACTGATATGCTAAATGGTTTTAAAATGGTTTTGGGTGTGAACTACCCAATGCATATATCGATAATTTTAATACATGGTTGACATATGATTTCTATAAAGGTCCATTGTATATGCATTGATAGTTATTGGTACAATTGGCATGTCATGAGCTGGAGTGATTACTTAATACAGATTATTGATCTAGTACATTTGTGTACAATATAATGGCACTATATGTAAATTGTAAAGTTCATGATGTTTTGATGTTTTCAGCTTCCATATTTGATTATTGATTACGGATACAATGATGTTGTGTTCTATAATGCATGTACATTACTAATACTAGCGCTAAAAGTACAATATGTTTACTGGCAGTAAAACTGCATATTAAGCACATTCTTTTGACTCATGCACCATACATTCTTATTTCTTATACATTGGGTTGTGATTTTAATAAATGTAAAAAGTGAAAGTTTAACTATTTCTTTGAATGTAAATATTTCATCGAATATTCTGATTTGGAATGAAGTACCTTATATTTGAATTGTTGACTTTAAATTGTTTATTCTGAACTTTTAATTGTAAGCTACTGATTTTGAGCTATTGATTTTAAATCATCGATTCTACACTGCTGATATATATATATATATATATATATATATATATATATATATATGCCTTATAATAGTTACAAAATATCTCGTGCTGATATATATATATGCCTTACAATAGTTACAAAATATCTCGCTAAGTGTATACTTAGCGTGTGACGGTTTGACTCATAGGTAAAAAGAAAGGAATTGGAGTGAGGAGCTAAGTTTGGCATCAATCATCGAAGACTATTTATCAGTATCAGTAATGACATTCTACTATTATTTATTATGATATTTCTATATGAAATCGAACACGATTTGAGTGTTAAAATATTATATTTCAGTTTTACGCGATTAAATATTTTTAATGGTTGAAGTTAAATTTGATGATTTTAAAAGAAACAAAAATTTTACTGATTTCAAATAAGAAATGTTTTAAATTTTTAATGTGGCATCTTTGATCGTGTTCGATGTCAGATATAGGAACAGGATGTTATAACACAATTAATTAATGCTAACTATATTATGCTTTAATCTATTTTTTGAACCTATTTTGATATAACAAATTTAAGGCAAATTACTTTTGGACTAAATTGAATTTATTCAAAGTTTTAAGAAATAATTCAAAGTCCATAAAACTTGAATTTGAACAAAAACACAACTTTTAGGACAAGAAGTAACGATATTGTTCTTACAGTATCGATACCACATGAATAGTGCCAATATTGTTCCTGTAGTATCGATACTAATGGTAAGGGACGTATCGATATTCTTATGGTAGTACCGATACTTGTCATTGGTTTTAAATATGCTCATATTCTAGTATGCAAATTTGGTATCGATATTGTAAACCCTAGTATTGATTCTCCCAGCTTAACAGTCGAAAAATGGCTAGTTTTTATTATAGTAGTACTGATACTCCCAGCTCAAGTACATATACTCCCTGTTATGGGCAGTTTTATTTTATAGAAATCAAATCCCCAATGGCTCAAAACAACAACAATAGTTAGAAATGATCACAAACATATTTCAATATATAAAAAGGAGTTGAAGACACTTGAAGAAAGTTACAACACCTATCCAAGTAATAAAGATCAAGAGAAAAGCTCTTTCAATCTTATTTTTCCTTTTTTTCTTGTACATAAAGTATTTTTTTAGCTTAATTTGTAAACTCCTACCTTTTAGAGGTTTTTCTTGTTTATATTTTATTATCCTTTGTAAAAGGAGTTTGGTTCTAGATTAGCCATTGAGAACTAGGTATTTACAAAAGGTTACTCTTGAGCGTAGGAAAAGAAAGAACAAATTAATGAATTTGTTAGAAATCCTTAGTGTAGACTTAGTTAAAAAGTCAAATTACTCTGAATCATTGTGAAAATTGTATATCCTTTCACTCCATACCCCTAAATTTTTTTTTATCCAACTCACCCCCTCTTGGCAAAGATTTCGGTTGATCAATTAAAAACCCTAAAAATTGGTATCAAAATGGGTCACAATTAACAATTAACAACCTTGTGAAGATCCTTGAAGCTCTCTATCAATTTCACATTCAACCGAGAAGATATCTTCGACATCCGACGCGTACTACCTCGAGGATTCATACTCCATCATTAGGCCACCTTACTTTAATGGTGTTGACTACTTATATTGGAAGAATAAGATAAGTTTGTTTATTCAAGTTATTAATCTTTCGGTTTGGGATACCATTATCGACGATTCTCCCGTTCCTTCAAGGAATCGAAAGGATTAGACCATTGAAGACAATAAACTTATCCAACTCAATGTCAAAGCAATGCACATCCTCTATTATGCACTTTGCCCTAACGAATATAATAGAGTATCTTAATGCTTTACTGCTAAGGAGATTTACGACAAGCTAAAGGTGACCCATTAAGAAACAAGCCAAGTGAAGAAGTCAAAGATTAGCATTCTCTCTCTTAACTACGAGAACTTTAGGAAGAAATCCAATGAAAATATTAAGATGATGTCTAGTTGGTTCACTTCAATAATAAATGACTTGAAGAACTTTGGGAAGGTGAATCCCAATAAAGAAGTAGTGAGAAAGATGTTTGTCTCATTGCCTATATCTAGGAAAGGGAAAGCTAATGACATCGAAGAAGCCGAGGATTTGGAGTTATACACCCTCGATGAGCTTATCAGTTCATTACTCACTCATGAGGTGAAACTCCAAAGGAAGAAGGAAAAAAAAAGAAGAGAATAACAAGAAAAAGAAGGAGAAGGGAATCGCCTTCAAATCCACCAATGATAGTAATCAAGACTCGCGTGAAGAGGCAGATGATTATGAAGAGATGGTCAAGCTCTTCAAAAGATTCAAAAAATTCATGTCTTTCAAATGAAAAGAAGTGAAGGATGAATCTAGTAAGAAGAAAGATCCTCTAATGTGCTTTGAGTGCCAAAGGACAGGACATGACAAGTATGAATCTAGTAAGAAAAAAGAAGGCATTTGTGGCTTCTTGGAGTAATGAAGATAAAGTAGTCAACGTATGCCTTATGGTCATCAAAGAAAATTATATGGTAACTTCTAACTCTTGTGATTTAAATTCTTTTTTATTTAAAGAGTTACAAGATGCCTATGATGAGTTGTATTTGGAATTTAAGACCATAAATTCCAAATCTAAGAAATTAATTTCAAAAGTTAAAGTTGAAATTGATTTGGTTTTGAAAGCAAAGTTTGATTTTGAAAAAAAATCAAGTTTTTGAAAAATGATTTTGAGATTTCAAAAATCAAAATCAATGAGTTGCGAAAGAAAATTTTAATTTGAAAGTTAAGCTTGAAATCTTAATAAAAGAAAAGGAATTAATTTCTCAAAACAATTCATCATGTTTAAAAATGGTAAAATACTCACATTGCCACTTTCCTAGTTATAAGGAACATACTTGTTATTTAAAACATAAAAAACCTTTTAGAATTAGAATTGTATGGGTTCCTAAGGGAACAAGGGGCACTAGCATTAATAATCAAGGATCCAAAGAAATTTGGATACCAAAATCCAAATAAATGTCTCTTGTAGGTGTGTGGGAGAAATAGTGACAAAAGTGAAAGAAATTCAAATGCTCTAGCCACACATGATGAAGAATAGATAATCTCTAAGCTTAATGTCTATAATTTTGAATAATTAGTTGCCTATTTGTTTTTTGAATGCATCAGTTTTGAACTTAAGGTCTATTTGATAACTATAATTGATTTTCTGGAAAGTAATTTATGTAAAATTGATTACTTGAAAATTGTTTTACGTAAAATGACTTACATGAAAACTATTTTACGTAAAATGAATAACCTAAAATTGTTTTACGTAAAATAAATTACATTTTTTTTGAAAAAATATTTTTCTTAAAAAATATATTTTTATGGTGTTATGATGATTTTGTGTAACCAATTCACTAAATGTTTGATACACTATAATTAATTTTGTAGAAAATTATTTACACAAAATGAATAAAGTTTGCTTCGGTTAATATTTTAAAAAATCTATTTGATTAACTATTAAAGAAAAAAGGTTATGTTAATTCGGTTGGTAATTCAATTCAATATGTGACCGAATTAATCATTTGAACACTCTTAATTTTAGTTATTAGTATTTTATTAATATAATAATAATTTATTAAACATTATATATTATTATAATAAATCTGAGTACATACTAATATTGTAATATTATTAAAATTAAATTATAATAATATTAAATAGTTTAATAATTAATATTTTTATTAAAATGATACTAAAATATTCAATTAATATTAAATAAATAAAATAATATATTTTTTGAGTGCTTCTACTCTGTATTGAATAGTCGGGAAAATGTTTTAAGGAAAATCAAATGGTAAAACATTTTATAGAAAATACAAACGAACTAGGAAAATGAATTACATAGAAAAATCAATTGTAGCTATCAAACACTAGAAAATGTTTTCTGTAAAACAAATTAGATCTATAAAACACGAGAAAATGTTTTTAGGAAAATGTTTCTTTGGCTATCAAACACACCCTTAGATGATTATGTGTTGTTTTTCATCTCATGTATGTTAAAATGTTTTATGATGTACATTTTAAAAATTTTAATGAAATTAATTTCTTATATTTGCAATTCATGGTCTCTAATTCCAAATACAACTAATTATAAGCATCTTGTAACTCATTAAAAGAATAAGAATTTGATTCACTTGAGTTAGAAGATACATTGGGCACTTCAAGAGCCATTAAAGACACCACCTTTGTAGCTTCATTTTTCTTGTTTCCATGAAGTCCTTCGAGCTTATTCCAAAGTTCCTTGGCATTTGAACAACAATAAACTCCTTCATATATCTCGGGACCAAATGCACAACATAACATGTGCATGGACCTTGGCATTTAGTTGAGCTTTCTTTCATTCTTGAGCACTCCACTCCTTCTTGTTCTTCTTTGGAGAAGAGTAGTCATTCTCGATTATCTCCCATGCATCAAGATCATTGGATTGGATGAATAGTTTCATTAATTTATTCCAATGACGGTAGTTGGCACCATTGAAGTATGGAGGCTTGTTGATCGGTTGGGAGTCTTCTATATTGAACTAGCCAGAGGTGGAAGTCATCTTCTCAGTTAAGTATGGAATCGATAGAACTTCTTCAAGGATCGTCTCAAGGATGTGAAGCCTTCTAACGAGTAAGCTTTAATACCAATTGTTAGGATCGAAGATGCTCAATTTGATTAATCAAAAAATGAAAAAGGGGGTGAATTGGAAAAATGTGTTTAGGCAGTAAAAAGAGTAAAAGATAGAAAGATTGGTGCAGGGATTTATAGTGGTTCGGCTTTTCAACGAAGTCTACCTACACTACCATAGCTCCTCACTAAGGATTTTCTAACAAATTCACTAACTTGTTCTTTCTTTTCTAAGGACAAAGAGGTAACCTTTACACTCCCTAGTTTCTTTACTTGGCTAAACTAGAACCAAACCCCTTTTACAAAAGAAAAGATAATAAATAAAAAATCATTACAAAGTAGGTGTTTACAAATTGTAGCTCACTAAAACACAATATTTATAAGAGAATAGAAAAATAAGAATGAAAAAGTCTTCTCTTGTATTTAATTGTTTGTATAGGTGTTCTAACCCTTCTTCAAGTGTCTTGAACTTGTATTTATATATTGGAATAAATTTATGGTTGTTTCTAGTTGTTGGGAGTCTTTTAGAGATGTTGAGGATGTTTTTCTCTATAAAATAAAACTTCTAAGAATATAGGGTACATGTACTCCTATAGGGAGTATTGATACTTCCTTTATATTTTTAAATGAAACTAGTCATTAGCTAGCCATTGAGCCTGATGGTATCGGTACCACTTTTGCATTCTGGAATTTGAGCAATGCTGATAGTATCGATACTACCTACTGAGTATCGATACTTCACTTACCTATGATATCAACACCATATGAACAATATCAATATTGTTCATAAGGTATCGATACTGTAAGAATAATATCGGTATTGCTTATCCAGAAAAGCATTTTGTGCTCAATTCCAAGTTAAATAGACTTTGAATTATTTTTAAAAACTTTAAATAAATTCAATTCAAGTCGAAAAACATTTTGCCTTAATTGTTATATCAAAATATATTTCAACAATTACCCTTAGGCTTTGCCACTGTTTTGGTCTTTCCATTTCATTTGTCCTTGCGGTCCATCAGAAAGGGATTAGCTCAAGCCTTTTTCTCTCAGCACTTTGTAACATGCCAAGTAACTGTAGCAATTTTTTTTGATTTCATTCATATTGAAATTAAGGACAAATTGATTGAAGCTATCAAGAAACGATTGCAAGATGACATCAATAGCCAATTCACCCTTGAGGGAAAATCCTAGCTTCACCAACATTTGGATAGCCCATCATCTTGATGATGTGATCTTCTATAAGAGATCCTTCATTCATTTTGTATTGAAATAGACCTTTAGAGGGCTCGTACCTCTCTTGACGTGCTTGCCCCTCATATATTTCCTTGAGATTTTGGATCATCTAATATGAAAATGTTTCCTCATATTTCTTCTTAAACTCAGGAGTCATGGTGGCAAGCATTAGACATCCCACGTCTAACATATCATTCGTATGTTTCTTAAATTTTTCTTTGTCAACTTTAGAAACATTAGTTATTGGTTCATCAATAATTGGTTCTTCAACGACATATTATTTTCTTTCTTTTCTGATAACAATTCTCATATTATGGAACCATTCAAGGAAGTTTATGTCATTCAACTTCTCCTTCTCAATGAACGATCACAGTGATAATCATTGTTTGCCATTAAATTCATAACAATATAAATATTTAAAGTAAGTAAACTTACCGAATTTAAAATTTATAAATAGGTATTTATTTACAAATTACTCCCACTATTTTATTCAAAAATAAAAACCTTATTATTTTAATTTTGGAAAAACATCTCGAAAGTTTTTCTAGTTAGTAAGGATCCATATTTCACCCTCTTCCTAAATCAGATTTGGTTCTTCTTTTAAGGGTATGGTTATTTAGGAAAGTAATACCTTACTAATTACATCCAATGTAACTTCTCCATTTGGTAAACAACTTTTTTTCAAATCATCTCATGATTCATCGAAATAATTAACCTCTAGAATAACATGTAGGTTTCTAATCCTATTAGAATAACCCCTACGTAACTTCATGGAATGTAAGATTACCATAGGGAATAAAATTACCGGAATGTAACATTACTCTAGGAATTTTGTTACCCTGTTTGGTTTGCTTAGCAGGATGTAAGATTACAATGTTTGGTTGGATGAATATAAGGTTACTTAGATGCATATTTTACCAAATTGCCTTTGTTATACATATTTTTAAAAAACTAAAACTTTGATATTAAAGTATATATATTTAAATGAAAATTTATAAAAATATTTTATTTATCACACTATCTCAGTTTAAATAAAAAATACATTTAACATATAATTAATATAATTAGTATATCAAACTTACAATTTCATTTTAATATAATATAATATAATATTAAAATTAATATTTAGATCTCGAGTGGAAAAATATATTATTTTTTTATGTATAATATCTATTTTTAATAACTCAAAATTTTTAAATATTATTTTCAATTATTACATTTTTACAATAATAATATTTTCACCTCATAAAATTATAAAATTAGTGTACTAAATATTAAAATATAAAATAATTATAACTACTCAAGTTTATCATTATTTTATTAAATTAAACCATTTGTCTATTATTATTATTATTATTATTATTATTATTATTAAGTTAATAATTTTAAGTAAATCACAAAGAATAAGAATTGATAATGATTCGTATGACAAAAATTATTATTTTAGGGGCATTATTGTCCGAAGTGATAGGAAGTGATCATTACCTAAGAATTTGGAGGAAATTACATTCCCACCATTTTAACCCAAAAATTCTACTATTGGTTATATGTAATTACCTAATAATGATCTTTTCTATGAAATAAACATGGGAATACAATTCCAGAAAAGAACATTCCCCTTGCAGGAAAAGATCATTCCCCTTGGTAATGATCTTTTCCACAAACCAAACGCCACATAAGGATGTATTTATAGCCTTGGAATTTCCTAAAAATAACATAAAAATTCAAAATAAAAATATCCTAAAGATAATCAAAATATTAATCCTAAAATTTTTCAATTTCAAACTTAATTCTTTAAATAACTCATTCTAAGATAACTCTGTCTATCCACCTTTAAGTGAGTGCTGACTGGGCCTTTTAGAAATTGTTGCTGCTAACTAGACCTTACAGAAACTGCCATGTCAAAAATGGTCATGCCCTAGATCATGCCCATGATTCCATCCATTATTCTAGAAAATAAAAAATAATGACAGAATTTGGCCCTTTTAATGTTGTTTGTGGAGAATAAGTTCATGTAAAAAATGAATCAAAACGGTCGAAATCAGTGGCATAAAATAAACAATGAGGAATAATTATTAAAAAATATGATTAAATTAAAATACAAAATGAATTCCACCTCACCTATTCATAGCCGAAATCAATAACATAAAATAAACGAGGAATAATTATTAACAAAAATATTGCAAATTAAAACTCAATCTGAATTCCTCCTCATTTATTCAATGCTTTTCCTCAAGCATGACTTAATCAAACATATTAAAACATGTATTTACTTTACTTCATCTCACCTCATATCCAAAAAACTCGAGTAATTCAAGGCCGCAACAATTATCAAAATTAAAAATAATAGTCAAGTGAAAGGAATAAATAGGAATAATTCAAGAAAAATCATAACATCCCATTAATCTATCAATCTCGATGTAAGAAGACTCAACACCCTCACAATGATGTACTCATTTCGCTCAAAGTGTTTTGGGTAAAAGTAATCGGTCTAATCCTAAACCTAAATTGACATTACCATAAGTTTACAAGAAAATCAAGTCTCCACCACTAAAAATGGCCTAGATGCTATTATAAAAAGGTCTTTAAACAAGGATGTAACATGGCTTGGGTAAAGATAGGGAAAAAGAAAAAAAATTGGATTAAATGTTAGCACAAGAGATGCACAAATAATAAATTCAAACCACGCAAATAAGTAAAAAGTAATGCAATCAAACAAAAGAAATGTAGCAAATGTCAAACAATTAATTTATTACCCTTCTCTTCATTTTTTTCTCTATTTGAACATTATTTTTTTGGGGTCGTAAACATACATAAAATATCTTATTTTCTTGTACTGAAAAGGGTAGCAAAAGAGAGTAATAAAGAAAGATCTAGGGTTCAAAATTAGGTAATAAACAAAGAATATGAAAAATGGCTCAAAAATTGTTAACTAAGGGAAATGAATGGGTAGGATATTTAGGAAGAGAAGTGGGTAAATCCTAAGTGCCCCTTGTTGACACTCGTTTTTTCTGGTTCATTTTTTATGTTTACTTTATTTATTATTATTATTATTATTATTATTCTATTATTATTATTATTATTCTATTTTTATTTTTATTTTTATTTTATTTTATGATATTACTAATAATACGTATTTTTTTGTAGGGGATACAAGTGGCTCAAATTACATACAAGACCAAAGATTACAAGATACAAGCCCAATATTACAACAAAACCTAGGGTCCTAATGGCCTAAAAATTTAGGGTTGCTAGACACTGTAATGGCCTTAGCCAACCGTGCCAATGCCATCACCGAAGCCACTCTCACCGCCGTCGTCGATTCCAGAGTCGAGACTATAATGTTCAGCCAATTCAATCAACTCTGACATTATCATCTCATCAAAACATTGAAAAAAGAGAAAGCAATCAATCAACCAAATCAAGTTCATACCAAAACCCATAAAAAAAGTTAGATTAAATTTCGAAAAATATGGGTTTTAAAGCATGTGTTTAGGGACATCATTCCAATGTCAGAAGGCCACTATTCTCACAAAATTAGACAAAAAAATCCGTATAAATCGGGAAATAGACATAAGAAATGGGGTATTTTTGGGGAAAAAAGTGAGGGAGATGTAGAGGGGGTTCGAACTAGGAAGAAAGACATAAAAATAAGAGAAAAGAAAAGTTTTACCTTATGGTTTCAAATGCCCTTGTTTAGCCAGAGTTGTAGGGATCCCCCAAGCATCAAAGGTAGCCCCTTTCTTTTTTCGGATTTTGGTATTTAAGAAAAAGTGAGGGGTTAAGATAGAAATTCGGGTTAATAAAAAGTCGGGGCCGTCTAAGATGGTGGTCGGAGGGATTTGAAACAAATTGAAGGGAAAAAAAGAAAAAAAAAAGTGAAGGAAGAGGGAAACGTCGACAGGGGCTTTGAAACAAAAAATTGTTAAACCTAATTTAGGCTTAAATGGGTGCCAACAAAGCATAGCCGTTTAGGATAACCCGCTATTTGCATTTTTTTGAATCATGGGTTATATGGAATTTTAGGACTTCATGTTTTTTGTCCTTCCATTATAATCCTGGATTTTATTAATGAAGTTTCTTGATTTCAGCTCTGAAGTTTCATATGTTTTATTCTGGTCCTTATTCCATGTTGGTTTTTTATTTTTTGCTTCTATTAATTTTAGGCATGTTATTTCATTGATTTTCATTTTAATCCTCATTGGTTATTTTGAGTTTTACTGTGACTCAAGTGCTTTTGTTTTACTCTATTTATGTTTTAATCATAATTCTTTGCCATGTTTGCATTATGGTCCATTAATGTCTTTTTATATTTTCCTTGTGCTTAAACATACTTGTTGTTTTATATATGTATACATGAATATCATCATATATTATGTAGATTAATACATGTATAGTATAAATAATGCAATATTTGTATTTTTGACTGTGATTCTTGCATACTCAATTCTTTATTTTAGTATTTATTTAGATCCATTTTGCATGTATATTATGTAGTATCCTATATATATATCCGCGAATATCATATCCCTAATTTATAATTTTTATTACCCGTGTATAGTACTGAAAAAGGGGGTTTTACCAAAGTATAAATATATTATAAATATGTATGCTTTGGGTATTATTTATATGTTAAAGTGTTTATGTTATGTAGTGTATATTTATGTGTATGCATATAACATTGTTACATTGATTTAATTTTAGACTGATCGTTTACTATGTGTATTGTATGATATGTGTTATGCTGAATATTTGATTGCACGGTACATATATATTGTAAATATTTTCAATAATATTTTGTGTGAGTAAAATATGGAGGCCCACCTTGACTAGTAAGGAGTGTCTCCAAGAATTGTTAGTACAAAATTGCAAGTTTTTATTTAAGAGAATATTAAATACATAATTCATTGTCAAAACTAAAACAATGCTCTTTCATGTGGGAATCTATGGAAACACGCCTTAATTGGCGAGGACTATGTTTCTGAGGACTGTTCGTATAAAAGAATATTTTTAAAAAAATTTCTAAAAGGATCATAATTTAATTACCATTCAAATTTATAAGTTTTGATATAAAGTTCACGAATAATCATGTAGGTATCGATCTCGAGCATTGTGGGGCTGCTCATCTTTTCCCATACGTAATAGACTCCCATATCCTTCTAAAATAATTTTTTGGTTAAACGTAGATTGTTATTATCTTTTAAAATAATTTTTATTAAAATTGTTTTAAAAGTTAATTTTGGGTATTCAACCTACCTAACCCAAAGGTCGATGGATTCATTTTTATTAAAAACCTATTATTTTTAAATTAAGTTGGTTTAGTCCCCGATAAGCCCTAAAAAGCCCTTATTTGGACAACCTTAGTTTTGAGATAATTATAAAGAATAATTGTTGTTCATTTTATCTCGATGGTGTTTTCTATGTTTCGGTACAAGTATTTAATGGTCTTTATATTTTGGATCAAAATAACACTATTTATAACATAAATTCAAAAAGATCAATGACAAATTACTAAAATCAAACTTATCTTTGACACTGTAATTTAGGCCATATAAGTAAGAAACACATATCATAGCTCCATAAATATGGATTCTTATATTCATTTATTTTCGAACAATATGATGTATGTGAATCATGCTTATTGTGAAAAATGGCTAAGGCTCCCTTTAATAGTAAAGGTGATCAGGCAAGTAATTTATTGAGATTAATACATAATGATGTATATGGGCTAATAAATACGCAAACCAGAGATGGATTCCAATACTTCATTATAATCACTGATGACTTCAATCAGTATGGGTATATTTACCTTATGTGCCATAAATCTGAAGCAGCTGAAAAATTTTAAAGAATTTAAAAATAAAGTAAAGAACCAATTAGGCAAAAGGATTAAGGTACTTCAATCGGATCAAGTTAGAGAATAGTTTAGCATAGAATTTGATTAACTCTTGAAAAAGTGTTGGAATGTCTCACAGCTTACACCACCTGGTGCACCATCGTGGAATGGGGTTTTCGAGAAGAGAAATCGAACACTGTTAGACATGGTTCGATTGATAATGAGTCACAGTGATTTTCTGACTTCTTTCTGGGGACATGCACTTGAAAAAGCTATTTTCACGCTAAATCGTGTTCCAGCTAAATGATTCAAAACAAATCATAAGAAATATGGACTAGGAAGCGACCTAGTATGTCTTTTATGAAGATTTAGGGTTGTGAAGCTTATATTAAACATCATATGTCTATAAAGATCGAAACTAAATCTCATAAGTGTATATTTTTTGGATATCCTAAAGAAACTAAAGGATATTATTTCTTTAACCCTAACGATAACAAAGTGTTTTTGCTCGAACAAGAGTTTTTCTTGAACATAATTTATGTCAAAGAAATAGAAGGGAAGAAATATTGAACATGGATAAGTTAAAGAACAAAATATCAATGAACCAGAGGTTGAACAAGTTCCACAAGTAGTTGAGGAATAACCAACAAATTTAGAAACACAACCACTACGAAGATCCATAAGAGAATGCCATGTACCTGAGAGATATGTATTTCTTGTTACCACACATGGATACATTTTTCTTATGGATCAAGATGAGTCTAAAACTTATCAAGAGGCAGTGTAGAGCCCATACTCTGAGAAATGGCTTAAAGACATAAGGTCTGAGATGGATTCCATGTGAGTAAACCAAGTATGGACTTTGATTAAACCACCTGAAGGGGTCAAACCTATATGGTACAAATAGGTTTTCAAAAGAAAACCGACATGGATGGTAAGGTACAAACATACAAAGGGCGATTGGTTGCTAAAGGTTTTTAACAAATTCATAGTATAGACTATGACGAAACTTTCTATCTTTTTTCTATGTTTAAATCCATTTGGATATTACTTGCAATAGTTTCATTCCATGATTATGAAATCTGGAAAATGGACGTCAAAATCACTTTCCTTAATGGAAAACTCGAAGAGGATGTGTATATGACACAACCATAAGGTTTTGTTGCACTTGGAAATGTTGGAAAAGTTTTGTAAGCTACAAAGGTCCATTCATGGACTAAAACAGGCTTCTCGAAGGTAGAATCTTCATTTCAATGATGTAATCAAAGAGTTTGGTTTTATCAAAAAATGAAGATTAGCCTTTGTTTACAAAAAGGCTAGTGGAAGCATTGTTTCTTTCCTAATCTTGTATGTAGACGACATACTCATCATATAGTATGTTAAGACTTGGTTGGGCAGTTGCTTTTCTATGAAAGATTTAGGTCATGTAGCATATATATTAGGAGTTAAGATCTATAGAATTAGATCAAGATGAATCCTAGGTCTGAGTTAGAGTACATACATAGACAAAGTGCTAAAAAGGTTTAGCATGGAAGAGTCCAATAAAGGATTTCTACATATGAGACATGGCATATCACTTTCCAAAGGAACTTTACAAGATAGAGAATGGTTGAATAAGATTCATATGTTTCAGTTATTGGTTTCATCATGTATGCCATGAAATATAGTCGTCCCGATGTATCATATACTTTAAGCATGACGAGTTAGTATCAAGTAAATCTTGGTAAAGGTCATTGGGCAGCGGTTAAAAATGTCCCTGTGTACTTGACAAGAACTAAGGATGCATTTCTGGTATATCGAGGTGAATTATAGCTTATTGTAAAAGATTACATGGATGCTATCTTCCAAACCAACAAAGATGACTCATGATCGCAATCTGGTTTTGTTTTTTACCTTAATAGAGGTGTTGTGAGCTAAAAGAGTTCAAAGAAAGAGACAATAGTTGATTCTACAACAGCAGTTGAATATATTGTAGCCAATGAAGTGGCTAAAGAGGTTGTTTGGATCAAGAAGTTCATAACCGAACTAGGGTTTTTCCCAGCATATTAGATACTATAGAACTCCACTACGACAACAATGGAGCCATTGAACAAGAAAAGGAACCCATATCTCATCAAAATCCAAACATATTCTGAGGCACTTTCATCTCATTCAATAGATCATAGATCGAGGAGATGTGGATATATATAGAGTACACACGAATGATAACATTTTCGTTCCCCTGACAATGCCTCTGACACAAAAGAAACATGATCATCACACATAGTCACTCAGTATTAGATATGTTAGTGATTGGTTTTAGTGCTAGTGGGAGATTGTTAGAGTATGCTCAAAGACCAATCATGAGATAATTGTAATGATACTTTTATTTACCAGTTTTTTTAATAGAGGCATTGTCATTATTTATTTCAATTATATTTATGTGTCTCAAATAAACTGAGGATAATAAAATCTATATAATAAAATGATTGTTATTAAATATCCTTAGTTGAGTATTATTATGGGCATGGACAATAATAATACGTTTAAGGCTAAAATGTTGTTGATTGATGACAATGAGTTGCCATTAACATAGAGATGTCAAATCATTACATGAATATGATGTTAGAGGATGACATATTGGAATGACCCACTATGAGCATATGTCTTGGATTATCATGTGACTGTAACACCTATAACCGTATAATTATACCTATACAGATTATAGATGTCACCCGAATTTCAAAAAACATTTCCTCTTTAAAATTGATTTAAAATTTGTTTTCTTAAAATGGTAAATGATATTATCAAAATTATCATATCATATTAATTATATTTCATTATAATTAATTTAAGGTAAAATATTTTTTATGAATAGTGAACAGTACCGTGAACAGTGTACCAATGCACTACTACAGTAACGTGAACAGTGTACCGATGCACAAAAACATCGAATTAAAATTGTGTATAAATGCACTTCTACAGTAACTGATACAGTAATGCTATACTAACTACTATAGTAATTTCCGAAAAATACATAAAACTCATAAAAACTTAACCGTTCTTCACTATAAGGTTACCATTTTGTTTCCCAATTTGTTCAACAAAATAAATAGAACATTATTAATTACTTGCCACTTTCTAAGTCAAATTCCATCATATGATGTCTTAATGATATTGAAATATACTCCTCGATGCTTGATGTCCCTTTGAACTCTTTATTCCACTACTGGCTTTTTACCTACGCGTGAAAATCATCACACGATAAGTATAAACTTAGTGAGGCAATTAAAATAATAAACATTGCAATACACTTCATGCATGAATTTCCATGTAAATTTCAAAATGCCATAAAATCATGTTATCAACATTTCCAATATTTTAACATGTTCAAAATAAGATAAAATCACTTACCATTTATCCCATAAGCTCGTAAGCTTATTTTACCAAAATACTTACCATTTTTCCATAAGCTCGTAAGCTTATTTTACCAATATACTTACCATTTAATACCATAAGCTCGTAAGCTTATTTTACCAATATACTTGCCATTTATTCTATAAGTTTGTAAGCTTATTTGCATGGTTACCATTTATTAACCAATAAAACATAAACCATAGCCTATAGCCCAATATTAAACCTTGAGGACCCTGGGTATTCGAGTAAAATACTTGCACCGTAGTGCTAAACCTGCACTAAGCTTACGCCATAGTGCTAATCCAGACAATACACATAAGGTCGTGCCCACCACCTACACTAAGCTTACGCTATAGTGGTAATCCATAAATAAACCTGCACTTAATGTCCTTACACACTATAGGGGCTAATATAAATCTACAGCTACTATACTCTATGGCATGCCAACTATACCATGTCCCTCAATGACTTACTTGGGCATATAGTCTATTTTATTCGATCCATCCATGGCAAAGTATATTATCATAATTTAACATTGGGCAGTTCATACCCAAAATAACATTCATGGTAAATTATCACATTTTCTATAACCAATGCATTATAATTTCATACTCTGACATATCAATGTCAATTTATAAAAAATGATATAAAATCATGTCGATATAAACAAGGTCGACTTATCGCAAGTCTTCCTGATGATGTATAAAACATCCATGTATAATTTCATTCATGTATTGCACTCACCTTGACACTTTATAATTTTCCAAATTTGTGCCTCTCTATTGTCCACAATAACCCTTTCCTTTTATACTTGAATCGCTTTGAACACCGAGTAAATCACGATCTGTACAAAATATAGATTCATACCTATATATATGTTATTGTACTAACATAAATATATTTCCAAAATAAATTCCATAATCATACTTCAAACTATTCACCACCAAATACTTTAACACTTATTAATTCTTTTTAGTATTGGAACCAACTTTTCCAATTTACTCAAAATGCTCTCTTACCATTTAACTTCAATTCCAAGCATCCAAAAAATATATTCAACATTTAAACATTACTCTTCATCTTCTAATCCCTTTCCACTTCAATTCTAAAATTTTCATATTCAGACAATTCTCACTACCTTTAAAGAATCAGTATTCTGTATTGATATACACTGGAATTCAATTCCGTTTCTTCCATTGAAAACTAGACTCGAATACAAATCTATCCATATAAAGAACTCCTTCTAATTCATTCTGTAAAATTTATGGTGAATTTTCAAAGTTGATCAACAGAATCTGTTTTGCAGAATCTACTGTCCGAATATTTTCTGACCTTTCCTTGGTTAAAAATTTATATCCTTTTGTATACACCTTGAAATTGATCCCTGTTTTTTTTAAACAAAACTAGATCAATATATGAACACAAAGATATGAAAATAACCTCCAAATTATTTTTATATAATTTCTTATGAATTTTCAAACTCACTGCTAAATTCAAAATATAAATGTTTTCTTTAACCTCATCCTTAGGTTCTTCATCAATTCTTACAACCAATTCTTTAAAATCACTTAACTATTCATAACCCATAAAACATAAGAAATCAACATCCCCTTCATCAACTCAAGATGAACTTGAACACTAACAATATTATCATGCAATATTGGTACCAAATGATAGCGTTTTTCGCATATAACAATTTTCTATTTTCAGCATACTCAAAATCCTAAGAAAATTGCTTGACAATTGAATTGAAACTTTCTCTCACCTTTGAAGAACACCCACGCAGCTTGGAGAAGATGATGAGCAATTTGGATGAAATGTTGGGTGCATTTCATCTTTGTTTAAATTATATTCCACTATAAATGAACATAATATTCATTTAATTGGGATAAGACCAAATCACCCTTAATGAATCTTCTTATTCACCATAAAACCATGACAACTCATCCTTATCATATTTCAAAGTCAAAGCTGAATTATTTTGACTTTCATTTCCAAATTTCCCTTAAATTTTTCAAATCTTACGTTTTAGTCACTAAATTCCACTGTTTCGGTTAAATCTGAAAAATTGCACATTTACAGACCAAATTTCTCTGATCTAAACTATTAAAATAATATTTCCAACCATTTTATAATATCCTTCAAATTGTTGTAAAATTCCACTTCGATTTGAATTATCGATTCCTTATCGGATTTAATTCTTTCTAATTTTTCTTTACTAAAATTTCAAATCCAAAAATATGATTTCTATAAAACTCCTCTAAAGAGTAAACCATCTATTTATGGAATAAAATTCTTTTTAGGAAATTATCAATTAATTCCCTAAACGTTTTCCTAATTTTTCTACTTTGACCATTAAACTTTCCAAATTTTCATTTTGGTCATTATCTAAATTTTTGGGGTATTACAGTGACAGTCACAGCATTGCTCATGGTGATGACTATATGTATGACGCTTAAACTTGAGATCATTACTATCTCAACATATATTGTTGTATATTTTGATACAGTTAAACGTTCTATGTAATTGGTTGTACTATAAAGACTTATATTAAATATATCACAACATATGTAGTGTGATGTGAATGATCAAGATAAGATTTGTCTTTCCTACGTAACAGGAAATATATCACAGGTCACTTGGTTAAGTGAGACTAGAAATACATGGCCATGCTCGAATAAGTTGGTATGAGATGTCACAAATTATTTTCTTATTATAGTTTACTCTAGAAATCAATAAATAATAGATAGGTTGTACAAGTGTGTTATATCGAGTCTTGACTTCTTGTAGCTTAGGTGATAATGATATATTGCTAGATGTCACTCATTGTTTGTAGCATTAGAATGGTTCTAATGATTACTAATGATGTTACAAGAACCTACAGGGTCACACCCTATGGTTGAAATGAGCAAATATTAAACAGATTTTAAATATACAATTTATTGTACGTGTCTGTAGAATATAATAAAGTTAATATATATTTGATATATATTTTTTTATTATCCTGAATATAATAAAAGAATATTAAAAATGTAATTATGATTACAATTCTTTTAATGATTATTAATTTGGAATATTTTAATTCTAAATAATTAAATTTATGATTTAAATAACTCATAATTAAAAACCCTAATAGTTAAGGTAACTAATATAAAAGGTTAAAACAAGACTAGCAGCTATTCAAACCTTTTAGACGAAATATCTCAAAACAATTTTGATATAAGAAATTTGCTTTCAGCATTTCAACTGGGTGAACTGAGTAGAGGCTGAGACGATTTTCGTGAAGGCTTACGATTCGATCTACTCACGATTGCTGTTGTCTTGCTACTTTTCAAGGAACTCAAGGTGAAATTTTGCATCTCTTCCTCCTGATTTTGGTTTTTCGTACTTAGATCACTATTGAAACTGTCAAATTAATTTTTCGCTATGCCATGGGGAACGTTGACGATTCCAACAAAACTACCAAGTTATGTGGCAATTCTATAACAAACTCACAGATTGAACGAAACGACTGGTGTTTGTTCGAGAAAAAATGTCCACTGGTGGGCGAAACCCATAAATGCCTTATTGGGTACCACTGATGAGCCTTGCGAGCATTCTGCATTCGTTGAGAGCTATCTACTCCCATTGCTAAAGCACAGCTCCTACCTCTGGATGAAGAAATGTTAGCAGACTTAAGAGTATTATAGTATTTGTTAATGCGAAGCATTATAACATTATGGCATTACTAAGCCACACTCTTCAAAACCAATCCCAAATTCATAATATGCAGGTCCTATATTGGGAGTATGCCAGGAGTAGGGATATAACAACTAAGACTTTGTTTTCCAAGTTGTTTGCAGAAGCGAAAGGAATGTTCCTAGCCTTTTTAGTAAAGATTCTAGAAGAGTTGATGCAGCTAACCATACCTGATGCTGGGGACAGTTCAATGAGTTCTAATAGTGCTGAAACTACCCAACAGGGTGGAGATGAAGAAGCAATGGATATTGACACCAAATCATCTGAAGTCAAGGAAGAAACGGAGGGTGAAGACAATGAAAGAGAAAGTGAAAAAGAGGTTGAGTCAGAAAAGTTCACGGAAGTTCTTGCATTTGCATATGAAGATGCTAATATTATTGCAGAAGAAGAGAGTTTGAGCAATCAACAATAAAAAAATAAGCCAGTAAAGGAGACGATACTCTAGCAAAGAAAGCTGTTGCACATATAGTAGATATGAATAAGGATAAAGTTGAGCATGATGCTACAGTTGTTGAAAAATCTAAATTAGACGCAGGAAGGTTATAAGTAAGGTCATTGCTGATGTAGAACAAAAAGCTACTATGACTCATCCTCAGAACATTTTTGTACATCGATCACCGACGCTAAGAGACAAGTGGAAGAAGTGAAAGTGCCAACTTCTTCCTTTTAGCGAAGTCCAAGTTGGATGCTTAGCATATAGCACTTCAGTCTCTGATGTTGTTATGGTGAAAACCACATCAACGTCGACCAGTCAGAAAGAAAGAGTTCGATGAAGGTCAATACTACAACAAAGCGTCTCCGCTCCAACATTCTCAGCCCAATAAGGATCCCAAAAAAACCATCTAATGGATTATACTTCCTTTTCTTATGTTTTAGCATTTGGTCATTTTATCTTCCATTTGTTTTGTTGTTTGTTGCATGCATTAGGGACAATGCATCGCTTAGGTCTAGGGGTGTGTTGTTAGTTATGGTTTAAACATTGCATTTAGGGATGTAGCTTTCCATATAGGAATTGCATTTGTAATGCCATAGGTTAATTTTGTAAAAATCAATGAAGTTTTTAAGGAATTTTAGTGATGTCTGATAATGATAACTAATTAGTATGAAATGCCACGGGGATTTTTAGACTCTTATCAAAATTAGGATCCTTAAAAATAATTTTCACACTATAGGTGTATATCTTCAATACTTAGATAAGTTAGAAATTTTTAAGCTTTAAAACTCTTGTCTTTATTAGATGCTATAACAATATTTCTTAAAAAATAGAGAGAATTTAGGAAATAAGTTGGGTAATTATGGTAATAATTCCAACATAGTTTAGAAAATAAGTTGGGAAATGCTAGTAATAGCTCCTACATAGTGTGAGAAATAAATTGGATATCCAACATTGGTAGAGGAATATTGTTGTAGCATTGAACATCTTTAATAGAGCAAGTACATATTGATTAGCTACACCTAAATTGCACACACTACACTTCGAGGATTCTTATTTTGATTAGATAAAATTGAATTCTCTAATTCAAGAATATATCCATGCTATACAACATTGGCTGAGGCTTGAAAAAGAAACTTACCTGGTGAGTTGATTTCATGAAGTTATTTTATGGTATTCCTATTAATTAGTACATTTCATGCATTTTTCTTGAGGGAAAGTAAACATCTGGGTTAGGGGTGTGATAACTCTCTAAAAGAGTTATCTTTAGTAGCCTTTTATCCTAGGTTTAGTTTGAACTTGATTATTTTAGGATTATATTTGTATTTTTTTTTATATTTTGCATATTGAGAGTTGAGTGGATTGTCTAGGGCTAAATTTGAATTTTATTTATGTAAAACTGTTACATTGATGATGTAGAATTGTAGGAGATGATGAGTGGATATTGCAACAATTGATGAATCACCAGACGATTTGGAGAACCTTCTAGATGGGATAGTTGGGTCAGGTAGCAATCAATAGGCTAAAATCCACCTGAAACATGGAGGCATTTCATTGGAGGATGAAAAATTCACAAGCTTATATATAGTAGTACTTTGCAAACTGAAAATGAGAGAATTTTCTAATCCATAAAAGTACCCATCCTCACATTATTCCATCGTGCGCCATAGAAGTTTAAGCCCCTGCAAGGGATTGTTGTAGCATTAGAAGAGCTCGTTGAGTAGCATCGACAGTCCGTAGATCACCATTTGAAGCTTATTATTTGAGAGAGGGAGTGACTTTGGATGTTCTTAAACTTTCTAGATGATAATTTGTATTGATTACTTTATGTTTTGTGTTGCTACTACTTTTATATACTATTTGCTTCATGATTACTATTAGAAATAGTGCTTATTAAAAGTATGGTTTTTCAATTATTTTCTAGAAATATAGTTGATTGATTTGTTGTGCACTTTTGATAGCATTGGTATTGCTTAGTGGCAATGTTTATGTTGAAGAATATACATCCAATTGTTTAGCATTGTTAATACTTTGAATCCTTTAATTAATGAAAATTCATTAGAGCAGTTCAAAGGGTTTTAATAATTGTTGATCACATAAGGGTAGTTTGCTTGGTTTACTTAAAGTGTGATTTTCATTATATCATTACATGCGATTTGATTGTTGACTTTACGTTGTTTGTAGTGCTATAGAATGACTTGGTTTTTCATACTTTGATTTTTATGTTATTTAAATAGCATCTCTACATATCTATAATTTCTTTGATATTTAGACTCTAATGAAAAACATTTTGCTTCTTGTGGATATGATACTCGTAGATTTTTTAGCTACCACTTATTACTTGGGTATTGGTGTATACCTGCACTAAAGCCATAACATTTAGTAGGCATCAGCTACGAGAGCATAAGTTTTATCAAAATATATTCCTTCTTCCTAAGTATACCTTTAAGCAGCAAGTCTAGCCTTGTTCCTCACTATGTTAACACTTTCATCTAATTTATTTCTAAGTACTCATTTAGTAACTATGGTAGATTTATCACTAGGCCTTTCAACTAATGTTCATACTTGACTCCTCTCAAATTGATTTAACTCATATTGCATAGACAATATCTAAAATTTATCACCTAATACTTCTTTGATATTCTTAGGCTCTATGCATGAGATGAATGTAACACAATTAGAAATATTCTAAGAGGGATCTAGTGCTTGCCCCTTTGGATGGTTCACCCAAAATCTCACCATCCTTGACATAGTTGTATTCCCTTGGGTAGGAGACTTTTCTTTCCTCTAGAATTAGTTCCTCAATAGAATTTATGGAATTACAAGAAATATTCCTTCATCACTTTTTACATCAAATTTGTCAAGATTATCTTTTCCATTATTTAAAACAAAACACTTACTCCCAAAAAGATGAAAATAGCTAATGCTAAGCTTTTTATTTTTAAAAAGTTCATATGAAGTTTTCTTCAAAATAAGCCTAATCGATACTATATTTACAATATAAAAAGCGGTGTTCGTGGCTTACGCCCAAAAATATTTTGGAAAATTATTTTCGCAAAGCATGGTTCTAGCCATTTCCTCTGAAGTTATTTTACCTCTCAAGAACTCCATTTTTTTGAGGGGTTCTAGGAGTTGAAAAATTATGGATAATTCTATTGGAGTTACAAAATTTTCAAATTTGGTTCCATGGTCACTCCTAAAACTAGAAATAGTCTAACCTTTTTCATTTTGGTTTATTTTTAAAAATGCTATGAATTTTTCTAAAGCTTCATCTTTTGTACTTAAAAAGAGAACCCATGTGTATATAGAATAATCATCAACAAGTACAAAGACATATTGTTTTCCACCCAATCTAACAGTCCTAATAGGCCCAAATAAATCAATATTAACCAATTACAACACTCTACTAGAGGAAATATCATTAATGGATTTAAAGGAAACTCTTTTATGCTTACCCTTAGCACATGCATCAGAAATTTTGTCTAAATTAAATTTTAGCTTTGGTAAACCTCTAACTATATCACATTTAACAAGCTTAGCTAATATGCTCATACTAGCATGTCCAAGTTTTTTATGCCATAACCATGAATCATTTTCATCTTTAGCTACTACGCATATATTTAAGAAAACAAGATCATGTAAATATTTCCTATCCTATGTCCAACACGCATAATCATGTTTGATGCAATGTCAACTATTTTACAACCATTGGACTAAAAAATGAAAAAATATCCTTTATCACAAAATTGACTTATACTAAGTAGATTATGCTTCAAGCCATTGCCATATAACATATTTTCTATTAAAATGGAAGAATTGTAACCAATTGAACTTATTCCTTATATGTTTCCTTTGGAGTTGTCACCAAAAGTTACTACTCATCCACTTTTAGGCTTAACCACTTTGAAACAATTCTTGTCACCGGTCACATGTCTCGAGCTTCCACTATTAATGTATCATGAATTTGTGCTTACATTTTGTGTCTTGTAGCAATGTTCCTCTGCCTACAAACATATATTAATTTTTTTATTTTTGGTACCCAAATTCTTTTAGGTCCATAACATTAGTTCCTAATAATCTAGTACCCTTAGGTATCCATTTTTTTAGGATATCCTTGTCCTTAGTAGCAATGAGCCCTTTGGAACCCATATGTTCCTAACAACTTTCTCATTAGAGGTTCTTTGGGGACCTATATGTTTGTATTGTCTAAAGCTATTTTTTAACATAGTTGGATTTAGAAGTTAAAGACCCTTTTGAAATATATTTGATCCAACTTTGTGAAAATAAGCTTAGAGATCATCATGCTCCTTTTGATGATCATCATGAACTTTGGAAAGAAATGCAAATCTTGATTTTTCTTTTCAAACATATAAAGTTTGACTTGCATGTCTTTCAACTTACTTTTAAGTTCATTATTAGTCTGTGATAAGAGATCATTTTCATTTTTCATTTTTGAAATATTTTTCTTTTTTTTGAAAGCATAATCTCAAATTCTAAGGCCAATTCATCATAGGCCTCTTGTAGTTCAACAAAAGAATATTCATTTAAATTGGATGGACTAGAGGTTACCTTAGTTTCTCCTTTGATGGCCATAAGACACAAGTTGGATACTTCTTGTTCTTCTTCATTGGAGCATTCTTTATCGTGTCTTTTGTGCCTTCTTATATGACACATTTTTCTTCAATTGAAGAAACCAAAACTTAATATATCTCGTTTCTAATATTCATAACAAATGATGGGGTTATTCTCTTTAGATTTCTTAAAGCCCTCCTTTCTTTGAAATATTCTTCCTTTGTTGGACTTCATGAATCTTCTAAATCTTTTGGCAAAAATTTCCATTTCCTTATCTTTTCCCTCGCTAGAATCACTCTCTTCCATGGTGGACTTGAGACAATTTCCTACTTTTCTTCTTCACCTTCTTCTTCTCTTGTTCTTTATTTTTCTTTTGAAGTTTCACCTCGTGATTGAGTAATGATCCGATTAGTTCATCAAGGGTTTACAATTTCAAACTTTTGCCCTCCCAAGATGTAGTCAAAGATGCAAGCATTTTCCTCGCAACTTCTTCATTAGGTAGACCTTCACAAAGTTCTATAAATCGTTGATGATGGCAGTAAAATGATCCGACATGGTTTTAATGTCTTCGTCATCCTTCATTTTGAAATTCTCACAATTGAGAGTGAGAATTCGAATCTTCGATTTCTTCACTTGATTTTACCCTCATTTGTGACTTTAAGCTTGGACCATGTTTTATTTGCGTATAAGCAAGAAGATAGCCTACTATATTTATCAGGGTTTAATGCTCAAAATATGATGTGTATGGCCTTGACGTTGAGTTAAACGAGTCTTTGATCTTCATCGTTTTATTCTGACTTGAGCTTCAGCACCACAAGCTCTCATTGTATCTTGGAAGGAATAGAAGATCCATTGGTAATGACATCCCATATCGAATAATTTGTGGCTTGACCTACTATATTTATCGGGGTTTAATGCTCAAAATATGATGTGTATGGCCTTGGCGTTGAGTTAAACGAGTCTTTGATCTTCATCGTTTCATTCTGACTTGAGCTTCAGCACCACAAGCTCTCATTGTATCTTGGAAGGAATAGAAGATCCATCGGTAATGACATCCCATATCGAATAATTTATGGCTTGAATGAATAACATCATTCTATTCTTCCAATAAGAATAGTTGGCAACACTAAAATAGGAGGCTTTGAAATGGATTGAGACTCGCCAAAAATTCAGGAAGTGGATGGAGTGGTCACTAAAGATGATATGATTAACTTCTTTCTATTATCTTCTCAAGAGGATGTTAAGTCTTCCAATGAGATTAGCTCTGATACCAGTTGTTGATTCAATCAAGAGGATGAACTAGCCAAGAGGATGGTGAATTGGCAATTAAAAATTTGGTCGAAACTTTAAGGAAAAAAATAAGAAATTGAATACAAGAATTTTTAGACTGGTTCAATTTTTTGAACCAAAGTCTACATCCACTACCTTAGCTATCCACATTAAAGATTTTCAAAAATTATTTAATTTGTATCAACCTTTGAGGACAAGGAATAACCTTACAACTCCCTCAAAATTATACCTCAAATTCTTGAGAACACTCTCTCAAATAGAAAAATTACAAAATTTACAAACTTAGAAAAACCTCACAAAGAAATTGTTTGCACAATTCAATAACAAATAAGAACGCTTAACAAGTAAAACAAATGAGTACAAAAGTGTTTTTGGAAAGCGAAAGAGAATATTCAAGAATGATGACTTAGATTTTCTCTTAATGTGATTGCTTTGACTTTATTTATGATTTCTTGTCTTCACATATGGCTTGAAATCTTGTTGTGGGAGTTAATAAAGTCGTTGGGATGAAATTTCCCACAATAAATGTTGCTCAGATGATGTGAGTGTACTTCTACAACTATCACTTTTTATTCTTCTTTCTTCAAACGTGGGATACTTCAAGAATCAGGGAGCTTTACTAAGTCTTTTATCATATTTCTATACTTATATTTCTATGTGTAGTTGTCAAATGATCATTATTATGTTGCATGTTATAAGTTTTATATTTAATAATTATTACACTAAGTATTGGCATGTTAAATGCTAGTTCTTATACTTAGAGTATGTCATTACATCAACATAAGCATACATGAATCACACATCTTTACTTAGAAAATTTTATGATTAAACCTCCATTCCTAGCTTATCCTATGTATACATGACATTTCTTAAGATTATAATTAGCTTATTATGGACTGCATTAATCATTTATATAGTTTACCTACGTTACAAAGCTCTACTTATTGATTTCATACCCTATCACTAGTATTTAGGATAAAGAACACATTACATCTAGCTTTGGGAAGCTCATACAATCCATGCCAGCTCAAAACCGGTTGTAGGAAGCTAAACACAAGTGGAAAGTAGCTGAGGCTTAGCTAAGGGAGCTAAAGGGTAGCTGACTTTAGCTGGAGGGCAGCTGATGACTATAGTAGATGAGCTAAGGACTTCAGGTAGTTGAAGGTAGATGAAGTGGCATTAGCTGCCTCACTAAGCTATTCACTCACCTAGCTTGCTTACCAAGGTGCTAGTTTGCTTCATTAGCCACCTATGTCATCACCTAGGCACCACACGCTTCATGTACAAGTCATGTGACCGAGGATACATGCTACAAGGCATAGAGAAGCACACTTGATCAAGGAGTCATATGTTTTCATTAAAACAACATGTAACTTCCTTTGAATTCAAATAAAGGTGCCAAGTATCCAAGGACACAACCATTCAGCCAAGACTTCTCCAACACACATTTGGGAACCAAACTTGAAGAGTAACATAACCATTCAGCCAAGGATTTTACACCATAAATTTAAAGCATTTCAAGAGGCAAAACAACATGATTATTTAGCCTAAGAGAAGAAGAGCATAAATGAACCATTGCTTTAATTATTCACCTTTGTAATAACATGTTTAATCATTTAAGGCATTGTATCCATTCACAAAGGCACCTAGTCAAACCATCACCTTGCTATTCGGCTATGTCTCTTCATAAACTATAAATTGCCAATGCCTTAGCATTTGCAAGGCATCACTCCCATTACTTGAAATATATTGTGAGATTATCCTCTTTGCCTAAACTCTTTAAACTTTTATCGACTTATCAAGTTTATTTGGATCTTGTGGCATCAACCCCTTTCTATTGATACTTTTGGTTACTTTGGTTTCATATACCAAAGTGGTTAAAGTCCTTTGCTACCACTCCTTGTTCAACTTATAAGGTTTGGTGTTAGGTTTCTTATAGCCTAGTTTCTACCTTAGTTGTTCAAGATATTATCCTAACCTTACATTTCTTTCATAAGCCCATCATCACGCCAACATATTTTTGTAACCATCTCCATTTCCATATTTTATAAATAGCCCACCATTTTACCCTTACATCAACTACCAATCCCTCCATTTATGCCAATCTTCTTGCAGGTACTTGTTCATTCACTAGATCCACAATTAAAGGGTATATACCCTACATCACCAGATGCCTAAAGTTTTGGTACTCAGGCTTGGTGTATCAACATTGCATGCATTAATTACAAAAATCTAGTTGTTGGCGAGAGAGGAGTATCGATACTCTAATGTGAGTATCGTTACCAATATCGATACTTGCACAGTATCGATACAAAAAATAGCTACTGAATTTTTTTTTAAAACCATAAAGGGAGTATCACTACTCCCATCTCGAGTATCGATACTACTGCGTATTTTAGCACAATAGTATTGATATTGGTATTGGTACTCCATGAACTGTATATGTATTGTTCTTGTAGTATCGGTACTACAAAGTTAAGATTTTGGACTCTATTAAAATTTGAAACTCTTAGTAAAATGTTTGAAAATTATTTCCACACTTGAATTTTCAAAAGAGTAAAGAGTAAAAATGAAGTTTTTGACCTTAAAAAGAATTTCAATATTCAAACAATTTAATTGAATATAAACTTGAAAACAGAATTTAAAATAATCTTAAAATTTATTTAAAAATGTTCATTTTTGGTATATCAAAATTCAAAGCATGGTTCAACAATTTTAATATGAACACAAATAATAAATGTAAACAAAATAATTACGTACCATTGACACATTGATCATCCTTTCAATCTTCATAGTAAGTGAACTCACCATATGTTAAGTTTAGTTATTTAATTCATTATTTTTTTCTCTTGTTTTCTTCTATAAATAAATAATTTTAATGCTTCAAGTTCTGCTTCTATATTTCTTTATGTATCTTCTTCTAACTTCGGATTTGAACTACAACTTGTATCTACTTTAACATAATCAGTAAACAATTCAACATGGCTTACCGAATTCGTTGTGTACGTCTCAATCATTTTAGGAATTAATGCATTATTATTTAGGTATCCCATTAATGAATCTAGTTCAACTGAACCTATGGGGAACATATAGCTAGCGATGACAATTTTGTATTTCTCTCTGCTTCAACCTTGTTTTACACTTGATTCAACAAATTGAACAATTCAATGTCTTCTTGAAATGAAATTTCGAAATATTTCGCCTCACAATACACAACCACTGAAATTCTTTTCATTTAGAACAATACGATTTGCACTCACAAAACAACACTACTATAATATATGTTGAGTTAAAATCAATTTTTATTGTATTTCACTACACAATACATGTGACTAAAATAGTAAATATTCCATTTCATACACAATAAAGATTCTATTTCTTATGACTTTTCTTTCTTTCTTCACACTCAAATCAGCTTTAAATGTGTAATGTATGTGACTCTTTCCTTGCTAAAGCCTATCAAGTAACTTCAACATTTACATTATTTCAAAACTCATACCAAAATTTCAAACTAAAGTATCAAAACTCATGTCATATGTATCGATATTTCAAATATCGAACTGATCTCATCAATATTTTTTAACATTGTTGGATTATAGATTTAACATTGTAAACCATTTTTGTTCTATGTTTGAAACCGTTCATATTATGGAAAAATAAAACAAAACAAGTTTATTAGTATAACATTGTAGGTAGTACCTTTTTAAATTGTCAACCGTTTATTCTATATATTGAAACCGTTAATATTATGACAAAATAAGACTAAATAGGCTTTTTGGTATAACATTGTAGGTAGTGCCTTTTTAGATTGTTAATTGTTTATGTTGTATGTTTGAAATCGTTTATATTATGAAAAAAAAATAAGACAAAACAGGTTTATTGGTATAACATTGTAGGTAGTTCCCTTTTAAATTGGCAATCGTTTATATTATATTTGAAACTAATGGTGTTCAATCTATCAGTTTGGTTAATCGACCGAACCGGACTTTCAAAATTTCATTAAACGTTTTTTTTTGCTTTAACCTTTAATCGAATAATTTTTTTTTTTGAAAATAATTAATCTAACTGAACAAAATTCGGTTAATCGGTCAGTTAACCGAATTAATAAAAATTTAAATAATATAAATAATATATATTATTTATTAAACATTTAATAATTTTAGCTAATTTGATTAATTTGGTAGGTTAATTCAGTTGATTAATTCAGTTAAACCAAAATTTAAATACTCATAAAGCTATTAATATATAAATAATATATTAAATATTTAAAAGTTTTGGTTAATTAACCGATTCGAACCGAATTAACCAATAACCGAACTTTGAAAAAATCATTAACCGTTAACCGATCGAACTTAAAATTAATCGACTGATTAACATAAAAAAATATGATTCGGTCAGTTTTATTGGTTAACCGAACTTTTGAACACCCCTATTTGAAACATTTATATTATAAAAAAATAAGACAAAATCA
The DNA here is from genome assembly GCF_006381635.1 of Hibiscus syriacus. Lineage (NCBI taxonomy): Eukaryota > Viridiplantae > Streptophyta > Magnoliopsida > Malvales > Malvaceae > Hibiscus > Hibiscus syriacus. Next base: position 4,782,687 of record NW_024062743.1, on the reverse strand, counting down.
GTTAAGTTATAAGGCTAGAGTTTCTTGCGTAACCTATGCTATAAATGGGATATTCCTCCTCCCTTCCTCAACTCAACAAACATATGTCTTCTTTTTCCTTAATAGTTACCTTAATTCCTTCTCTGGTTCAGTTTATGATCTTTCTTAGTATATATGGATTCCATAAGGCGTCCACTTTCGATGGCATGAAAAACTTGGGTCTAAGAAGTTTGGTGGGTGTGGTTAAACTCTATCGTAATGTTGAACGCTACTCATACTTATAAAAAGTCCCTCTTCTGGTGGCACAAAACCTAGCACAAATCTTATACATGCTTTTGTCAATACCAATGCTAGAAGTTGTCACTAGAGGAGGATACCTTCATAACGCATAAGTCCTTATAAATCTTTATCTTTTGCAAAGTTATGATATCGGTATTTGTACCAAAATCCTTGTTTCTTATGAGAATTTGCCTTGCTGTCGTTGTGTGATTCTAATTTAACCAATGACACACCTCCACTCATCATTCAGTTTGTTTCACCGTAGATCAGACTCAAGTTGCCTATGGTACACAAAAATCAAGAATATTTTTTTATCATCATCCATAAGTATCGATATATTGAATTTATGTACAAAGTATCGATCAACATAAATAAATTATCGATTTTTTATATTTGAACTGCTTTCTAAAATAATTTCTCTCGATTCACTCATAATAAACATTGATATTTCTCAACAAAAATCAATACTTTCAAATTTAAAAAAATGGCTAACCTGAAGGCTGCAAAGTATCGACTTTTCCCACATATACTAGAGCATAAGTATCTATATAAATAAAAAAAAGTATCAAACCTTTTAACATATGTTTTGATATTTTAACTATCGATCATATTCATCAACTTGTTCAATATCTAAAAGTATCGATCACGTCGTATAAGTATCGATATTTTAAATTTCGATCTTTCTATCAACTTTACCAAAATTTTAAAAATTATCGAATACTATCGTATAAGTATCGATATTTTAACTTTCGAATGTAAGTTCAACCTTTTCAATATTCCAAAGTATCGATATTTAAAATTTTAACCTGGTTTTTTTTTGGGAGGACTTATTTTATTAATAAAAATACTAACATAACATATCATTTTCAGCTTTTAACTTATTTTCTTATCGTGGGAAAAATCTAAGACTGCATCAGCTTAAACTCCGATAACATTTTAAGCACAACCCATTTTGTTATGAAAAATATTAACATTCAAGATTGCAAACTACTTCCTTAGTGAAAGATGACATTCTTAGTAACAACCTATTTTATTAATAAAAAATATTAACATTACATATTGCAACCTATTTCTTATTGAATAATGACATTATTGGACGCAACCGTATTTCTTATATATATTTATAACATTTTTGGCTTTTAACTGAAATTTTTATTGTGGAAAAATCTAAGACTCCATCGACTTAAACTCCAATAACATTTTAGTCACAACACATTTTGTTATGAAAATATTAAGATTCAGGATTACAACATACTTTTTTATTGAACCATGACATTCTTGGTGGTAACCTATTTTATTAATAAAAATATTAACATTACAAATATCAATCTATTTCTTAGTAAACCATGATATTATTGGGCCAAATCATTTTTCTTATATATATTCATAACATTTTCGGTTTTTAACTCTATCAGCTTAAACTCTAATAATATTTTAGGCGCAACTTATTTTGTTATGAAAAATATTAACATTTAAGATTGAAACCTACTATATTATTGAACCATGACATTATTGGTGGCAACATATTTTATTAATAAAAAATTTAACATTACATATCGTAACCTTATTTCTTAGTGTACCGTAAAATTATTGGACGCAACCGTTTTTCTTATATATATTTATAACATTTTCAGTTTTTAACTTATTTTATTACCGTGAGAAAATATAAGCCTCCAACAACTTAACTCTGATAAATATTTTAGGATAACTTAAAATATTAATAGCATTCATAATATTTACCATATATAACTCATTTTCTTAATTTGTATAATATCTTAATACAACCTATTATATTTACTTAAATGGATAACTTTTCAGGTTCCTAGTTATAACAATTTATTTAAACACTTTTAACCTATAACTTTTTTTACCGTTCACACTTTCTATTACCCTTATTTTAGGTGCCTCGTTGCAAAACCAACACAGAAATTAAAGAGTGGTCAGAATCTGAAATTGTGAATCCAAAAATCCGGTTTGTTTTAACCGCACTTGCATACGAGCAATCCCAGCAGCCGTCCACTTCGACGCGTCAATAGATTGCGTGCGTCAGCCCTCTTACAGAGCAGAAGCCCAGAAAGAAAGAAATACACCATATTTAAAAGGAAGATTTCGGGAAAATAAATCAGACAGAACAACGGCAAAGCCCTGAAAATCCGTTGTAGGGTTACCGTGAACCTCTCCGTCTGGAAACATTAGGTAATTGGAGAATAGATATGCGAGGCTTCTGAATCGATTGCTTCTTTATATTTCTTACAATTAGGGCTTTCAAAACAGGTATGTTGATTTAATGGTTGAGGCTCTTTTCTTCTTTCTCCTCCTCTCTTTGGGAGTTTGGGTTTTAATTGACCCAACCCTAACCGTAGAATCAGGGCCGGAAAATGATCGTTTTAGGGCATCTCTCTCTCTTTGATATAATATATTGTATTTTTTGCGATCTGTAAATATGCGAGGACCGCACAAGACAAAAAGGGTTACTTGGGCCTCAGACGTTAACCTTTGTCAGGTAAAATTGTAATTTTCCTTTGGAAGTTCTCTAGTTTTGAGGTCCATTTCAGGCGAAATAGGGAAGTGGAACGATGTACATTTTAAGTTGAAGTGAACCAAAAAATTTGGAGAATAAAGCTATGCTAGCTCTTTTTTTGTTTTGTTTTTGGTGTGGTTTTTTCAATAATATTTTACCTATTACTCCCTCTTGAACTGCATTTGAACCTTTCTGGTTGACAATTTTAGTTCTTTTTTGTATCCCTGTAATGCATGATTTAGAATGAGTTTTTCATTTTGGTGATGACATTATTGTATTATGTCTAATTTAGTTTCACACCTTTCTGATTTATGAGAACAAACCTGTTAATATAGTTGGGAAGTTTCTCATGCTAGTTAGACATAGGAATGATGGTTTAGGTAAAATCTCCATGGAACTTGATTAAGTTGCATGTTAAGTTAATGAATTCTTCTTATATTGCTCTATTTCTGAAGTCTCGACATTATATAGGTGCTTTTGGTTATAAGAAAAGCCTCCAATATGTTTTTTTACATGTAGGATGGTTAACCGTTTTTCCAGTGTATGAAGAGAAGAAATTGACTTTTTTCCCGAGTCCTAAACAATTTGAAAGGACTGTTAGTTTCATTTGGAGAGTTCCAGTTTTAGAATCTTTAATTCTTAGGTCATGATGTCCTTTACAAATTGAAAGGGCATTCTCCTATATAGCTACCACAAGTCCATAAAGAGTCTTTGCTGCCTCATCCTAAGATCATTCGATACTCTAAACTAATTAGAATTGAATTTCTTACTGTTGTTAATACTTCATAAATGCCCTCTGCCAATGGTTTTGTGATCAGAAAAGGGAAATCCAATGCCGTCAAGCTATTATAGAGTAGGTCCAACTGTCTCTCTAACGAGTCAATTTGAGAGTGAAGAAATCAGTTTTCGCTCAATATTTTAGGCTGGGTTATTCTCACAAATGACAGATAGCTGATCTGACTGTCTTATCGCAGCCTTTCAGCAAAGAGATCAAGTTATCTGTTGATTGGTAACCTGTACCTAAATCTACTAGGCTCAATTAGATGATTGGTTTCATTGTATCTCATTCGTGACAAAAATGCATTGTTGCTGCCATCTTAATTCATCTAATTGTCTAGTGGCAAATATTTCTGTCTCATTTTACCAAGTTTATATGCTTTTTATACAATTGGACCCTAGCATTTACAACAAGAGGAGTTTACTAAACTAGAGTAGTAGATAATGCTAGATTTTATGCTGCTTCCAATTGTATCAGTATAGTTGAAGTTTTCTAAGATAAGCAATTGAAATTCACCGTGAGATTTAATTAGTCTGAGCTGATGCTTTGTGAGTGTTAAAAATTTGTAGCATTTCAGCGAGAAATGACAGATTCGCTGTGACATACGGCATTATAGATGTTGAAGTTAGTTCTGCGTGCATTTTGATTTTGTTGTTGGAAAAGAAGTTCTTATATATACATATATATTTTAAAACCATCTCTGTTTATGCCACCTCTACTCGGTTTAGTTGCCAGTTAGTACAATGAAATGATGTTTGAACATTTTACAATCCTATCTTATCGAAGATGACAAACAGAATACATAAATGTTTCTCTTAACAGATAAGGCTATTTCTGTTGGAGGATTCACCGTCCCAAATTGGGTCAGGTGGTCAAGATCACCTCCAAGCAAAAACCTCGTTGGTATCACATTCAAATGGAGCAGCTGGGGATGACTTTCTGCCTCCTGGATTTGAAGGGGCTCATTCTACAAATGATCTGCAGATTAACTTGTTGGAAATTCCTGTTATTAAATGGAGATGTCCTCTCAGAGTAACAGTTCTAAAGCTTAATCTGCATTTTAGGCTGATTTGTGATTATTGCTCCCAGACATTTACTTCCAAGCTTAATCTACATTTTCACAGTTTGTTTTGGACTTGAATTGGCAAGTTGTTGCCGGAGAGGAAAGTAAAGAGGTGGAGATTCAAAATCAGAGACAAGTGAGAGTGCTTGAAGCTGTTTATCCACGCCCATCTGCAATTCCTACAAAGTTTGATACTTTTCCTTTTTCTTTTTTGGACGGGTTGTGGGGTGGGTTTTCTAGAACCTGTTACTCTTGGTTTTACTTTTCGATGACACTAAATTTTCTTCTCGTTGTGCAGCCCTTCTGTTTCAGCAGACATAGGAAATTGCCACTGTAACGATCTGCTAACTCCTCAAATACCCGTTACTCCTATCGAAGACGAGGATGCAGCAATGGAAACTCTACTTAATTCACAGCCCCTTATGTTGCCTCCTGGTATTTTACAAACTCTTTATTGCAGTATGCCGAGTGTTTCAAGTTCTTCGGCTGATGAAAAACCAGCTGCTGGAACGGTTGTTAATGTTGAACCTGGTATAGCTGCAGCTGCCTTTGCAGCGATTAACCAAAGCAATAAACCCGGAAACATGTTTGATCCTGACTTGCTCGTTAAGATTCTCAGCAACCCGAGATTGATTGAGAAATTAGTTACTGATCATGGAGCTGCTTCAGGTACTCAAAGCTTAACTGAATCGCCATCCCCTTTGGTACCGTCTCCCGGCCCATCCCCACCTGTAAATCCTTCCAACCCATTTCCTGCCCACATCAATAGAACAGAAAATGGTATTGCACCCTTATCAGCTACATCTGGTGGAGCAATTTATTCTCAGCCAAATGGGGTTGGACTTGGACCCTCAAATAAACAAAGTCCCATACCCAGTGTCCATACAGTTACAGCTTCATCTGCTATTGGACCTCCCCGGAAGAAGGATGTAAACTATTATAAAAACTTGATTCTGCAGCATGGAGGAGAAAGACAAGAACCAGCTAAGTTCAACAACCGGTACAATCAGCCCGTAAGACCAAACCAAGAGCTAATAAACAATACCAAACTGAGAGATTCAAGACCAAAGGTTATGAAACCTTGCATGTACTTCAACAGTGCGAGGGGATGCCGGAACGGAGTCAATTGCACATATCAGCATGATATGTCAGCCCATCAGAACAGTGGCAATAGTGTTCAAGAGGCGCCGAATGCAAAGAGAACGAAAATGGATGGAGAAATAAGCAGTTAGAAATTGGTAGAGCATGAATGCGTTTTTTCACATGCAAAAAGCGGACTGCGGCTCTACGTTTATTCCTTCACTGGCTTTTTTTAGCATATATTCTTCCTTAACGACATGCTTAACTTCTTTTTGCAAATATTATAATTCTAGTACTCACTTTTTGTCTGTTATTCCTTTGCATCAAGCATTAAAGATTCGATGGGCTAGAGAGCCTTGGTTATCAAAATCAATTGCGGATATTCATACTTAATCGTCTGTACCTTTGCTTTGTATCGAGTGAAAATGTAGCGTACGTATATATTACAGTGTCACAACTGACAAGCAAGCAGGAATGAAAAAAAGGATTTTATTTTAGGAGTGAACGTAAATTTTTTTATTGTAGGGTTTTATTTTAGGATAGTAGCTTGAACATAAAAAATTAAAATATTTGCTGACAAGGATTCATTGCTATCAAAATTGATTAATAATAAAAGGAGAATATTTTATGCATTTTCTTTAAAAATCAAAAGCCTCTTGGCCAAAAATAAATAGATAAAGTTTTGACTAGGGTGAGCGTTCGGTCAAGTCGAGTTAAAAATTTTTGAGTTATTCGAGTTTAGTCTTATTTTACAATTGAATTTAACTTGATAAAAATTTTAGTCGTGTTATTCGAGTTTATATATATATTATATTATTTTTATATCATAACGTTATTTATTATATCAAGTACAATTTAAAATTATAAAATATATTCATAATATTATATTTTAAAGAAAGTATTTTGAAACTAAAATATTGATTAGAGTATAAAGGATTAAGGAATTGATAAGAAAAAAAATTTGCAAACAATTATAATCAAAAGAATAAATTGAGTAAAATGCAAAGTTAAGGAACTAAATAAAAAAAGAGTTTATTTTTAGTGAATTCATTTTTAGTGAAAAAGTAAGAATTGAAGTAACATATGTATTCTATTATGATATATGAGCATATGATTCAAATTTGATAAAGAATGAACTTAAAATAAAGCATGAATAGAAGAAATAAGGAAATTTTGAATAATTGAGGGTAAATTGAAAATAGAAAATTTGTTATCAAAAAAGAGGAATTGAAAATACAAATGTATTCTACGAAGGTTTAGGAGCATGTGATTCAAATTTGATAAAAATAACTTAAACTGAACGAGAAATTGAATGAACAATGATATTAAGATTAAATCGTAAAATTATCAAAATATTTAGTCAAACTTTTAGTTCTACGAGTAACTTGAAATTTCAAACTTTCAAGTCAACTAGAACTCGAAAATCAAATTGATAATTGAGTTGTCTTGAATAACTCAAACTGAGTCGACTCGAAGAACTCAAAATTAAAAAAAATCAATTTTTTAAATCAAGTCGAGTTTTGTTAGAAGGTAGGCATACCATCCGGACCATTGTCGAAAGATGGAGAAAAAACAAACACCTATGGGTTTTGGTTACAAAGCAGAGGATATAAAAAAAGTCTATTATTAGTAACAAATTGATTACAATATTTGGTGTCTTTCACGAAAACTACTCTCAACCTGACGTTGGGGACAACCTACTACCATACCTCTCCTTATCCCATTGCATATAAGAATTGTGTTTTATTGTTGTTATTGTATAATATATAGACACTCGTTTTTGTCTGGATTATAAATATTATATGATAATTATGATTATTATATTATTATTATTATATTATAATTACTATAATATAATAATAGTTATTAGTAATATTATTAACTTATGTTTTATTATTTCTTGCAGGCCTTACAACAAGCCCAACTAGGCCCAATCACAAAGGGTTATTAAACTCAAACCCGAAGACCAGATCACAAGACCCGACCCGTTTTGCAGTAACTCAGTTCCCACGTGCAGCCCGGCTCCCCGCGTGAACCACCCATACTCGTGCACCCCATGTGTAGCACAACTCCCCAACAGCAGGCTCCACGCCCGAGCACACCCACGCGATGCCCACACCCGACAGCACTCTGACCGAGCAGCTCGGTTCCCAGGCAGCGTACGATCACCAAGCCAGCACTCGGCACTCACCCATGCTGGTCGGCCACCCACCAAAACCGAGGCCACCACTGCCGATGCCCATGTCACTCTGCTCGAACCCATACACTGGCGGCAGAATTGTTTTTGTTCTCCGAGGATGCAAGAGGGATGGGGGGAAACAAAAAAATAAAAGAATCATCAGGAATAAGAATGGATCATCGAGTTATAAACAAAGAAAGAGCCATCAAAGAGAGGGGCCAGCAGCTATCGAGGAGAAAAACAGAAACCAAAATATCAACCAAAGAGATCATTAGTGGCCATCGATAGACCATCACCAGCAGTAAGGAAAATAAACCGAGAGCAAGAAAAAGGAATATCCATCGGAAGAACAAAAAAACCAGACCAGTAACAATTAGGAAGGAGCATCCAAAAGAAAGGAAAAATTACCTTCAGAACCCAGAGGCCTTCCCCCGCGTTGCTAGGAACCAAAACCCATTTAGGTTTAAGGTAAACCTCTCGTTCTCTGAGTGTTTCTAGGTACTGTAAAGGCGTGAGTTTTGTTTTACGGGTTTGTTGAAAAGAGGGCTTCGGGTTTGGGAGGTCTAGATAGGGTTTGGGTTCGGTTATGAGGACAGGGTCCTGAGGAGGGGAGAGTGAGCATTATCTGAGGTCTTGGTTCCACATCGGAGCCTTTGAGGGCCGAAACCCACGACGGTCGCGAAGTTTGACGGAGAGGGAGAGGGTTGACTGTTTTGAGAGGATTAGGGTTATGGTTCGGCGAAGGGATGAAGATTTGAGGTCTAGGTTCATCGAAGTTTGTGGGTTCTTCTTCGGGGCCATAAGATAACGGCGGAGGCGGCGGAGGCCAGGGTTACGTTTAGGGTTGAGGGAGAGGAAACGAAGAAGGTTAAGGTGAAGAGAGGGAGAACGACGGGCTTTGGCTTGTTTAGGGCTAAGGAGAAAATGAAGCTAAGACTCAAAATTTTACCCTAATATTATATATATTAAGACGCGAAAACGGCGTAGTTTCACAGTGGCGTGAAACGGCAGCGTCTTGATAGCTGGGTGAATCTGCGTTTTATGAAAATGGGGTAATATCTATTTAGGTCTTTTAGTTTCGTTTCATGTTATTACCCCATATGTAGAACTGTTTAATCCAGTATCATGTTATGGCTATTTTTGTTTTGATAGCTGGGGAAATAAAGCTTTATTGTAATGTTAATTTCTCCTCATAATTTTCAGCATTTTCAGTTTAATCCAGTATCATGTTATGGCTATTTTTGCACTATTTTCACTTTGGATTGTAATTTGGGAAATGTTCATTTTGATCCGAATGTTCATTTTGATCTATGTAGAACTGTGTTTGTATTATGTTTGTAGTACTTGAGAATGCAGTTTTACGAGGAAAAAACCTATTGTTTATTTTCTTTATGCTTTAGCCTTAAATTTTTTTCTTATATTTTAGCCCTTTGTTTAATATTTTATGCGTGATTGTAGGTTTAATTTAGATTTATTTTAAGTGTATATATGTATATAGTATTTCGAGTATGTTGTTTGTACGTACATGTTTAGGTGTGATTTTTTAAGCATGTTAGCTTCATTTGCATGACTTAGTCTAATCACATAATCGGATTAAGGGTAATACCCTTTTAATTTAAAACTGTCGGAATGGCTTCTCTTAACTTACTAGAGAGTCGTTTTGACGATTTTAAATTAAAAGTGTATCCCGTCAGTAACACTTAAATAAATTTTGATTCATCGCCTTAAAATTTGGAAATGAAAGAAAAATAAATGTTCGACTATTTAAATTTGTTGAGAAAATATCGTTAGAACTCACCTAAAGATCTAGTCTCAATATTTGTAAATAATCGAATATTTTTATCTTTCTAATGGCTTGGTGATTTTAATTTAACCTATTTTGTTGCTTTTAATATTATAAAAATCACAATTTTGTTGTTTTTAAGGGATCGTAAACCAAATTAAACTCGAACTTGTAAAATTCGTTGTAAAGACATTAAATAATCGACTAGGTGTCGATTTAGGGCGTTGTGGGGGTGCTAATCCTTCCCCACGCTTAATCGACTTCCAAACTCAGATTTTGATAACGCATACCTTAATTTATCGTTTTAATTAAAATTAATTTTTTATTTAAAATGACAAGAAGTTTTTGGGTGTCCAATCACACCCTAATCAAAGATTGGTGGCGACTCCTCAAACCGTATGTTTTTATCGTAAAGGAATTTCCAAAATTTTGAAACGAGAGGTTTTCTAAAATCACATTGTTTTTAATTAAAAATTCAATCGAAAATAGAATAATTAAAAATGGTATGGTTTCCAAAATCTCACTCGCTCCCCTTTAGAAAAAATCATTTCGACAGCTTAGCGACACAGTATACAACAGTGTCCTGATTTCTTAGAGTTGGTACAAGGGATGATGGACAATAAAGAAATCGAATTCTTTAAAGAATTGGTTGAAAAAGAAGAAGCAAAGATTTGTACTTCTGAAGGATCGTCCAAAGGGGTCTACAGTGTTGGTTGTCCCCTCATAATTACTCCCAAGAATCAAGTGACTAAGAAGGTGGCTCCAAAGGTGATTATTACACCTCCATCTCCGTTCCCATACAAAGATGATAAACAAGTGCCTTGGAGGTATACTTTTCAAATAGGAGAGGTGGCAAAGCAACAAGAAGAAGTAGACAAAGTTGAACACATGACCATGACTGGTAGGTGTTATTTCAAAGAGCTTGAGAAGAAGATTGCTGCTGAAAAAGGAAAAAGTATCGATGTGCAGATAAAAGAAGATGAGCCCGTTATCAATGAACTGGTAACAGAGAAGGAAGCAGTGGAATATTTAAATTTTTTGAAACATAAGTGAGTTTAGTATTGTTGAACAACTGCACCAGTTGCCAACCCGTATTTTTGTCCTGTCACTTCTTCTGAGATCAGAGGCTCATTGCAACGCCTTGTTAAAAGTTTTGAACCAAACCTTTGTCCCGAAGGAGTTACCCACAGAAAAGTTAGACCGACTAATTGCCAACATACAAGCCCATAACTTTTTATCTTTTTATGAGAATGAGAACCCTTCGGGGATGATTGACAATCATAAGGCTCTGTATATTACAATTAGGTGCAAATGACATGTTTTATCTAGAGTACTTATAAACAATGGTTCGGCGTTAAATGTAATGTCTGTGGTGACTCTGAAAAAGTTGCCAGTGGATAGTACCCTGATGAGGAATTGTCAAAGTGTGGTTTCGAACTTTTGATGGAACAAAAAGAGAAGTGTTAGGCAAGATTGATATTCCTTTGACTATTGGTCCAACAATATATGAAGTGGAGTTTCTTGTGATGGACATCATGCCTACATACAACTGCTTGTTGGGAAGGCACTGGATTCATCAGGCTGGGGCAGTTCCATCAACTTTGCACCAGAGGCTAAAGTTCGTAATTGATGGAAGGCTGGTATACATCCCTGCGGAAGAAGACATTATTGCTTCAGTTTCTACTACAGCTCCATACGTTAAAGTGGAAGAACAAGATGATGAATGTCCTTTCAGATCATTAGAGTTTGTCAATGCCACGTTTGTGGCCGAAGATAAGAAAATCCCAAAGCCTAGATTGTCGGACTGCACCAAAATGGGGCTCAAACTGACTCTTGGAAGAGGGACAAAAGTTGGCCAAGGGCTAGGACGTCAGTTGTAAGGACCTGTATGACCAAATTACCCTATTACTAAAAGAACAGGTTTGGTTTAGGGTATCAGCCAACTTTGAAGGAAAAACAGAGGGGCATCAAGAGGAGTCGGGAATTGAGAGAGGCAAGGTTGACTGGTGAGGACCCAAGTTGGGAACCAATTACCTTTCCGCCATTAAGTAGCATCTTCACATCAGCAGGGCATATGTTTCAAAGGACTTCGAGAAACGGTAAATTGATAGATGAGAATATCTTGGATGATTTTGGCATTAATGTTATAACCATTGAGGGGTTTGAAGAAATGAGGGCTACGAGCATTTACCCTGCACCATCAGGCTTTGTGTTGAATAATTGGATAACGGAGGAATTATTTGTAGTTTATAAATCTTTTACAGAGTAATACGCTAGAACTTTTCCCTATTGTTTATACCCTGGGACATTACGTGATCTGATGTAAAGGGTTAAGCTGTGTGTTTTTACTTGTTTTCAATAAAAGATGTGTTCTGTTAATTCCCAAATGGAAAACATTTTTCTCATGCATTTCTTTTTTGGTTAAATATATGTATATATTATTTCTTTCTATTTATTTATATAGGAATAAATTCTCCCATATGTATACATGTACATATATATATTCTCTTACGTTAATCCTTTCAGGAACTCTCAATGATACAAATGCTGACGACCCTGACCCAGAGATTGATTTCGAGATGCCCATATGTCAAGGGGAAATCGAAGGTTGTGATGATGATAAGGGATGTGAACTACCTTCTGAATTGTTAAAGATGGTGGAACAGGGAGATAAATAGATTCTGCCTCACGAAGAGCATACGGAGATCTTGAATTTGGGTACGGATGAGGATAGAAAAGAAGTAAAGATTGGTACCACCTTGTCTGCTGAAGGAAGATAGAGCTTGATAGAATTACTTCAAGAATTCAAAGATGTAATTGCTTGGTCGTATGAAGATATGCCAGGTCTTGATACAGAATTGGTCGTCCATAAACTGCCGATAGCCCGTACAACAGAGACTGAGAAGAATGAGACCTGAGATGTTGCTCAAAATTAAAGAAGAAATGAAGAAACAATTTGATGTTGGGTTTCTTACAGTGGCCAAATATCCTGAGTGGGTAGCAAATATTGTCCCGGTACCAAAGAATGATGGGAAAATTTGAATGTGTGTCGACTATAGAGATCTTAATAGAGCTAGTGGATGATGCTTTAGAAATTCTTTGTTCTCATTTATGGATGGTTTCTTTGGCTACAACCAAATTAAGATGAATCTTGAAGATATGGAGAAAACAACGTTTATCACTATGTGGGGAACGTTCTGTTAAAAGTCATGCTGTTTGGATTGAAGAATGCAAGGGCAACATGATCAAACTGAGAAGAGGGAGAGGGCTATCTATTATCTCAGTAATAAGTTCACTGAGTGCGAGGCCAGATACTCACCAATTGAAAATTTGTGTTGTGCTTTAGTATTGGCTACCAGAAGGCTTAGGCAATATATGTTGTATCATACTACATGGTTCATATCCAAGCTGGACCCTTTGAAGTATCTAATGGGTGTACCTGCATTATCTGGAAGATTAGCCCGTTGGAAAATCCTGTTGTCCGAATTTGATATCCAGTATGTAAGCCAGAAGGCGGTTAAAGGGAGCGCCATAGACGAATTCATTGTAAGTAGGGCTTCTGAAGAATATGAACCATTGAACTTTGATTTTCCAGATGAGGATTTAATGGCTATCTTGGAGGAAGAAACAATCGCATACATTAGGAAATACTGGAAGATGAACTTTGATGGTGCTTCAAACGCCTATGGGCATAGGATTGGGGCAATCTTGGTATAACCAGAGGAAGAGCATTATCCTTTTACTAGTCAGCTCAATTTTAATTGTACAAACAATGCGGCTAGTATGAGGCTTCTGTTATGGGTCTTAGAGTTGCTATTGAACTCAAAGCAAAAATGCTCAAGGTATATGGGGACTCAGCTTTGGTAATTTACCAACTCATATGAGAATGGGAAACAAAAGATCCCAAACTGGTGGAATACCGTAAATTAGTCCTGAAACTTATTGAAGAATTTGAATAAGTGACTTTCAATTACCTCCCCAGAGAAGAAAATCAAATGGCGGACGCCTTGGCTACTTTGGCAGTAGCCTTTAAGATGAACGAGCATTCAAGTATGATGTTTATTGAGATGAAGGCTTATGAGTATCCAGTCCACTGCTTTAACGTTGAAGAAGATGAAGATGGAAGACCTTGTACTATGATGTCTTGCAATATATATGGTATCAAAGTTACCCCGAACAGGCAACTGAGAATGACAAAAGGACTATTAGGAGAATGGCAGCAGGGTATGTGATCAATGGTGAGACCCTGTATAAGAAAAGCATGGATCATGTCTTATTAAGGTATGTTGACACTAAAGAAGCCAAAATGATTATTGAAGAAGTACATGAAGGAATATGTGGCAACCATGCTAATGGGCATGTAATGGTCAGACAAATTATACGATTTGGGTATTATTGGTCAACTATGGAAACTGATTGCATCAATTATGCCCAAAAGTGTCACATGTATCAGATTTATGGAGATAGAATGCACACCCCTCCTCATCCGTTGCATGTGATGACAGCTCCGTGGCCGTTTTCTATATAGGGCATGGAAGTTATTGGATAAATTTTGCTGAAAGCGTCAAATGGCCATGGTTTCATTCTAGTAGCAATAGATTACTTCACCAAGTGGGTAGAAGCTGCTTCCTATGCAAGTGTTACCTAGTCAACGGTATATAAGTTCTTGAAGAATGAGATCATTTGTAGATATGGCTTATCGGAAAGGATTATCTCTGATAATGCATTGAACTTAAACAACAAGAAAATAGACTCTGTCTGTGAGTAATTCAAGATAAAGCATCATAATTCCACTATTTATCGCCCAAAGATGAATGGGGCAGTGGAGGCAGCTAATAAGAACATTAAGATGCTTATAGAGAAAATGATAGAGACTTATAACGATTGGCATGAGAAGTTTCCATTTGCTTTGTTTGTCTATCGAACTTCAGTACGAAGTTAACTGGGGAAACTCCATTTTATTTAGTTTAGGGCATGCAATCTGTCCTCCCTATTGAAGTAGAAATTCCCTCACTTATGGTTTCGTCAGAGGTAAAGCTAAATGAGACAGAATGAGTACATACCAGATATGACCAATTGAATTTGATTGAAGAAAATAGATTGAAAGCTATTTGTCACGGTCAGATGTACCAGAAGCGGATGATACGAGCACACGACAAGAAAATTCGCCCTCGAGAAATCCACGAAGGAGATCTGGTGCTCAGGAGAATATTGCCCATTCAAAAAGATTTCTGAGAGAAATGGATGCCCAAGTGGGAGGGGCCCTATATTGTCAAGAAAGCCTTTTCTGGGGGAGCTTTGGTCTTAACTGAGATTGATGTGTCAGAATTACTCTATCCAGTGAACTTCGATGCAGTTAAGAGGTATTTTGCTTGAAGAAGAAAAGAGGAGAAAAAAATGAAAAAATGAAAAAAAATGAAAAGAAGAAGAAAAAATGAAAAAAGAAAAAAGAAAAAAGAAAGAAAAATAAAGAAAAATAAAATGGAGGTCTCCAGTTGAAAACCCACAAAGGGCGGCTTGAGTTTTGTTTAAATTTAGAATTCGTGCATGGGGGATGTTCTGAATTGATTTTGGAAGTGGAAAGAACTCCTGATGTGGATAACAACAATGGCAGTTGGTGATCAGGGTTGAGACCAAAGATTAATAAGTCTCGATGAAAATCAACCAGGAGAGAAATTGAATGCACGTGAGATTCAATACTGGTTTAGGGCGTCCAATAATATGAGATTTGGGAGTTCAGAAAGAGCTTCACACTCTTAGGCATCGTCACAATTTTGGGAGATCCTTTTGACAGATGCTACACTCTAGTCATTCTAACGGCGTGCCAGTTCAAAAGCATTTGTATTATTAATATTTGAAGACGCCTATCCTTTTGTTTTTTTCAATTAAAGTTTGCCATATAGTTGCCTAAATATTCTCTGCATTTGTGTAGATAAAGAGATATTTTTCCTTTTCAATTTCTCTTTTACAAGCATCTAATTTTGGAAAAGTTAAAACACATAGCTTAACTTGTGGTACATGAGATCGTTTTGTATTATTATGCAAAAGGTTTTGGAAAATGCAGGTATTTTGAAGTTGACAATGGTTTAACATGTAAGTTTGTATGGTTATGGGAAGCTGAAACCTTGGGATTCATAGAAAATCTCAGCCATTAATAGATGACCCAATGAGATTGTCATTTGTCAAGAAGTTGGTCATGGGTACTGGCGAGTTTCAAGAAAAAAAAGTCAAAGTCTCGTTGAGCCGAAAGGTATGGTTTTGAGATTATTAACTGAGGTGAATTGGTCAAATGTTATGTGCCTAAGACAAAACCGAGTTCCATAAAGATCAAATGAGATGATGTTCATTCAAAGAAGAAAGTACATTAAGTTGCATAATTGCATACATTTTAGCCATGAATATGATCATAGCATTGCATGATGACTTAAATATATACAGGTCTCCCAATGATATTGAAGCATGAAGATGAGGATAACTAGTTTTGCGATCTTGAAAAGAATGATGACGACGATCGAGCTAGAGTAGATTCATGTTCGACATTCGAAGCAAATCAAACTTAAGCCTTCACGAAAGAGTACTGAAGCAAATCATCTAGAAGCCTTTATAAAGAAGTAGTGAAGCAAAAGAATATTGTTCGAGTTCTACTCCCTGAAGAAAGAGAGAGCGAACCCGTAGGAAGAAGATTGTTCGAGTTCTATCCCTTAAGAAAGAGAGAGCGAACCCGTTAGCAGAAGATTGTTCGAGTTCTACTCCCTGAAGAAAGAGAGAGAAAACCCGTAGGCAGAAGATTGTTCGAGTTCTACTCCCTTAAAAAAGAGAAAGCAAACTCGTAGAAAGAAGATTGTTCGAGTTCTACTCCCTGAAGAAAGAGAGAGCGAGCCCGTAGGAAGAAGATTGTTCGAGTTCTACTCCCTGAAGAAAGAGAGAGCGAGCCTGTAGGAAGAAGATTGTTCGAGTTCTACTCCCTGAAGAAAGAGAGAGCGAACCCATAGGAAGAAAATTGTTCGAGTTCTACTCCTTGAAGAAAGAGAGAGTGAACCCGTAGGCAGAAGATTATTCGAGTTCTACTCCATAAAGAAAGATAGAGTAAACCCGTAGACAGAATATTGTTCGAAAGGTTTGACCTTTGAAGTAAATCAAACTTAAGCCTTCACGAAAGAGTAGTGAAGCAAATTATCTAGAAGCCTTCACAAGGAAGTAGTGAAGCAAAAGAAGATTGTTCGCGTTCTACTCCTTGAAGAAAGAGAGAACGAACCCATAGGCAGAAGAGTGTTCGAGTTCTTACTCCTTGAAGAAAGAGAGAGCGAACCCGTAGGCAGAAGATTGTTCGAGTTCTACTCCCTGAAGAAAAAGAGACTGAACCCGTAGACAGAAGATTGTTCGAATTCTACTCCCTGAAGAAAGAGAGAGCGAACCCGTATACAGAAAATTGTTCGAGTTCTACTCTTTGAAAAAAGAGAGAGCGAACCCGTAGGCAAAAGATCATTCGAGTTTCATTCCCTGAAACGATAGAGAGTGAACCCATTTTCAGAAGATTCTTTTCAAGTCCCACTTATCCTGAAGTTATAGTGAAACTGATTAATCTTTTGAATTTTTCATGACCAGACAAATTTGACCATCTATTGATCTTTGCTCTACTCTCGTTACACGACAATGAGCAAAAAAGACAGCTGTAGATGCTCGATTTGTTTGAGGTCTTATTCGAAGCTAATTCGAGTTTATTATTATTATTATTATAAGTGTGATGTTGTGTAATTATTAATTTATATATATATATAGATAAGTAATTAGACAATTAAAAAAACAAATAAACACTAATTAAATATTTTATTACAGGGCCCTAATTACAAAAAGATCATCTAATTCGGCCCAAATTGAAATTACAACAGGCTGAACCAAACAAGCCCAAGCTGAGGTAGCAAGCCAAGTATGCAGCAGCCCGGTTCTTCAGCCCAACTGGGAAGCCCTAAACCTGTTAGGGTTTACTGCCTCCATGTTGACCAGCCGCCGCACGCCCTGGACCGTTGGATCTGCTCACATCTAACGGTCCAGATCAATGGACCACTAGGGTTTTTGTCCAAGTTCCAACGCCGCCAGAATCTACCACAGTTGGATCGGACGAGATCCAACGGTTCCCAGTCCTCCATGAGCCCCGAGCCAGCGTGCACAAAGAACTCCGAGATAGTGCGCATCAGTCCATGCTTGTCGGCCATCCACTGTGACCGATGCTACCACCCTGCTCGTGACTGTGCCTTGCAACTTTTGTTTATGCTTTCCAAGGATGCAGTGGGAAGTGGATATAAGTGATCACCCATCGCCAAGAAAGAGAGGAGAAAAAGAAAATGCACAAGTACACAGAAAAGAGGAATGAACAAAAAGGGGTGGTCATCGTGAGAAAGACAGAACCATCAGACATCAACCAAAGAACCACGAAGCAAAAAAATGCAACCATTAGGAAAAAACAGGGATCCATCGATTATCAGATAACCAGTGAACACAAAAAGTCTACCACCCATTTAGGAACCAAAACAACAAAGGAAAAAAAGCATCGAGTCACCAAAAATCCCGAGAGCATCCAAGAGAAAAAAAAAGAAGGATTCTTACCCTTGACGGCTAGAAAACCTTTTCCATCGGAGCAAAATCGCCTCCTTTCACGAAGGTAAATAACCTACCACCGTAAATCTGGGTTTGTGGAAGCCTAAAGCCATGAAAAGTAAGGTTTTTTTTTAATTTTACCCTTAGGTTTTGGGTTTCTGTCGTGAGAGATTCTATGTTTTGGATTTAAGGTCGGGTTTAGAGTAAGGGTGAGATTCGTACATGTGTGGCTCCTTATCGGAGCGTTAGGGCCGCGGCAGTGGCCACGGCGTTGGCCGTGTTTGAAGGGAGAAGGGAAACCTGAGAGAGGGAGGGAGATGAGAGAAGCGACGGGTGTTTGGCTAGGGTTGAGATGAGGAAATGAAGTAGAGTAAAAAAAATTACCCTAAGATACCATATATGCGTACGCTAAAACGGCGTAGCTTTGGCCAACCTTGAAACGGCAACACTTTGGGCAGGGAGTTGAACCGGGTTTGGGAGTAATAGGCTAGCAGCTGATTAGGTGTTTCCATCATCGATTCATTCCATTTTGGTCCGTAAACCAAACTTTATTGTATTTTGATTTTGTCGCGTAATTTTTTAGCGTGTTTCATTTTTATCCAGAATCATGTTAGGGCTATTTTCATGTTGTTTATACATTGGATATGTAATTTGAGAAGCTTTCATTTTGGTCCTATGTAGTATTTTGGTCGTATTATGTTGGGAGTACCTAGAAATGAAAATTCTATGAAAAGAACATGCTATTTATTTTTCTTTATATTTTAGCTCATTTTTTAATATTTTATGCATGTTTGTAAGGTTAATTTAGATTTATTTTAAATGTATGCATGGATATATTATTTCGAGTATGTTGTTAGTACGTACTTGTTTAGGTGTAATTTTTTAAGCATGTTAGCCTCATTTGCATAACTTGACCTAATTACATAGTTTGATTAACGGTAATATCCTTTTAAGTTAAAATTGTTTTAAGTGGGTTGTCTTAACTGATTAGATATCCGCTTTTGACGATTTTAAACTAAAAGTGTATCCCATTAGTGACATCTAAAAATTGATCCATCACTTTAAAATTTGGGAACGAAAGAAAAAGAAATATTCGGCTATTTAAATTTATCGAGAAAATGTAGTTAGAACTTATCTAAGATCTTGTCTCGATATTTTTAAATAATCAAATATTCCTAAAGGTTGGGTAATTTTAATTTAATCTATTTTGGTGCTTTAGAATGTTGTAAAATTCGTATGTTGTTTTAAGGGATCATAAATCGAATTAAAATCGAATTTGTAAATTTCATTGCAAAGATATTAATTAATCGACCAGGTACCGATTTAGGGCGTTGTGTGGGTGTAATCCTTCCCCATGTATAATCGACTTCGGACTCATTTTTTGGCAACACATACCATAAATTATCGTTTTAATTAAAATTGATTTTTATTTAAAATGATAAAATGTTTTTGGGTGTCCAATCACACCCTAATCAATGATTGGCGGCGACTCTTTGAACCTGTGTTTTTATCATGAACGAACTCCCAAATTTTCGAAACGAGAGGTTTTCTAAAATTACATTATTTTTAATTAAAAATCAACCATAAAGAGAATAATTAAAGATGACATAGTTTTCAAAATCTCGCTCCTCGCCTTTAAGAAAAAAACCGTTTCCACATAATGCTTTACAATGGAGGGTTTATATAACCCAAATTAACATTAAACACTAACAAACTTTTGACTAACCTCTGAACTAAGTATTGTTATTTCTAGTTATATTCTAACAAATTTTGCTCACTCCTAATTTTGACCCTTTCATACTAAGGCTGACTAAAGGAATTAAGAAATTTGAAAATCGTAGTTTGTGATAAAATTGTAAGATGATACTTTGAGAAAAATGATTTTTCGTACTTCTTTTGTCTTATAAAAGATATTCATTATTGATTTTTTTGGATTATTTTTCTTAAATTGTCTAATTATTATTTAAAATTTATAATTAATAAAAATATGTAATTTTTTTAAAAACCTTAAATCAAGTAGTTTTTAAATATATTTTTTATAAAATTTTAATTAAAATAATTAAGGTCAAAGTTTAAAAATCTTGACTTCTTAAAAGTCGGTAGGGGATTGGGATGGAGGGAGTATTAAATTTTTGGTGATTATTTTCTCATCTAGTTTTTCCCCCATTAATCTCATGTATGTACAAAGCAACATCTGTTCAAAAATAACTCTCAACTATATAACATTTAACACTTACAATCCTAGAATTCCTGGGGTTGAATCGGAGACCACAAGGAATAACAACAATTCCTTTACTACCAATGTTACTTGGTTTGTGCTTCTCATCTAGGTGTAATGTTATAATCAGGGGCAGATGCACTAAGTACCTTTGAAGGCCAAGTGCATCCATTATTTTGAAAAAATAGTTAAATTTAGTTTAATTTAATAAGAAAAAAAATAAAAAAATAACATTATCGTTCTTAAATTTTTGGATCCACCGCTAGTTATAGTGCTTCATGAAATACGTTTAAAAGACTCAACGATTTTTGGAAGATGCCTTGAAGACTCAATGTCTTCTTCAAGTTTTGTGCATGTCCATAAAGCTACACCTTCCCTAAAAAATTGGACGTCTTTCAAAAGTCGTTGAATCCTCTAAAGTCTTTCGTTGAATACTGTAGTATTTACCCTATATGAAAAAATAATCACCCTAACACCTTATATAAAAAATCATTTTCCCCAAAATATTATGTGACCAAAATTGCCAGGTTTATGGTTTATAAATTACAACAAGAACAACAACAAAACCCAATTCCATATGCAATGGGGTAAGGGGGAGGTAGGGTAGTAGGCTGCCCTCAACGCCAGTGGAAGACCTCCGGCAGTCAGAAAATTAAAAATATAGATAAAATGCAATGCATGTATAAATAAATACAAAAATACATAGTTGAACATTAATTATATGCAGTTATTAATATCATTAATATCATATGCGCGTCTGTAATGGGCAGTAATCCCTGCAAAAAAAAAATCCCTGCGAAAAAATCTCTGTATATAGACAGAAACGTAAGACCCGACTAAAATTAAAAGTGGAGAGAATGATACACAGAAGTCAAACGATAGCAAGCCCAATTCTAAGCCTTCATAAATACCAATAACAGAAACGAATAAAAAGTAGGAGTCATGGAAATTACTACAAAGGCATTAAAAGAAGACAGAGATGATACACCCTAGAGATGTGACCCACACTACTCGACTATCCTAGTCTTAAGTCTCCATACTTTCCTATCAGAGGTCATGTCCTCGGTAAGGGCTAAATCCATCAAATCAGATCTCAAGCAGTCTTCCCACTTCCGCCTTGGTCGTCCTCTCCTTCTGGCACCGTCGACTGTAATCGACTCTACCCTCCTGACCGCATCTGACGGTAGTCGCCTAAGGACATGCCCAAACCACCGTAGTCTTCCTTCCCTCAATTTTTCGGAAACAGGCACCACCCCAAGGACATCCTAATAGCAGAGTTTGTTGTCATATCCCACAGAGTCCTACCGCATGTCCATCGAAGCATTCTCATTTCTGCGGCCTATATCCTCCTTACATGATCCTTCTTGGTTGCCCAACATTTTGATCCATACAACAGCGCTGGTCTTATTGCCATTCTATAAAATTTTCCCTTAAGTTTTAGAGGCACCTTCTTGTCACGCAAAACTCCAGTAGCGGCCCTCCACTTTAGCCATCCCGCCTTTATACGGTGTGTAACGTCATCATCTACGCCCCCATCTTTATGTATCATAGACCCTAGGTACTTGAAACAATTCTTTGAGGGGAGAACGTGTCCTTCTATGCATACTTCTACATCTTCTTCGTTTTGGTCCCTACTGAAGTTTGAACATAAATACTGTGTCTTATCAATATTGATCCTTAAACCTTTTTATTCCAAAGCAGTCTTCCAGGTAGCCAGTCTACTATTCAACTCAGATTTTGTTTCAGCAACTAGGACAATGTCGTCAGCGAAAAGCATACACCATGGTACACCGTCTGGTGTCGCACAATAGATGTCGTCCATAATCAAGGCGAAGATGTAAGGGCTAAGAGCCGACCCCTGGTGGAGTCCGATTTCCACCGAGAATGCCTCGGTGTCGCCAACTGTAGTCCTGACGTATGTAGTAGATCTACAATACATATCATGAATCGCCTGGATATAAATAGTTGGGATCCGTCTCGTTTCCAAAGTCTTCCAGATCGTATCGCGGGGAACGCTATCATAAGCCTTCTCAAGGTCAATGAACGCCATGTGAAGATCTCTAGACTTTTCCCTATATTTCTCCATAAGTCATCGAAGTAGATATGGTTTATAAATTGTTTGTAATTATTTTTATTTATTTAAAAATATATTTTTAAAATATATTTATGATTTTGTCATGGTCCCTTGAACCGCTTAAACTAAAACAAGGTCAGAGGAGAGAGAGCCCAAAAGACTACCTATATGTGAATGAGAGTAAACGACATAAGTACGGGTTCCCTTTCCCTTGGAAGTTGGAACTGGGTTAGTGCTTTCAAAAGGCAGAGGTAGCAAAACAATCCAGCTCTGGATTTTTTACTAGGAAAGACACAAGGAAGAAGATGTTGATTTTTCTATCAAACGTAGAGATCGAGTTCAATGCACTGGACCCGCGCATAGCTTCATGCATGGTGTTCTTAGCGCAGTGCAACGCCCGCCAAGACAAAGAGAACCCCCCTGCCAACTAGGGATAGACCGAGGGAAATTTTAAATTTTCTTGTATTTTATATATTTTGTTATATTTTGTAAGAATTATTTAATTTCGCACCTCTTTAAATTTTATAATCTCGCACTCTTAAGATTTTAATATAATCTTTATGTCCGCATCCCTTAACACGAATTCCTGCGGCTGTCGCTACTGCTAACTCCAGGTCAAACACCGTACGGACGATCACCCTCCCCAAATCACTGTTACTTTCGTTAACGGAGTGGAGGAAGTTTTCGATGCCACATCCACTCCTGCTCAAATCATAAGGAACATGATCCTCGAGAAAGACCAGCTCCTTGAGACCGAGCAAATGTTCCGTGAATCAGGCGAGAAGTGGCCCGTTATTATACCCGTGAAGGAGCTTCACCAGTCGTTTCCGGAACCAAGGTTTGGGCATTTTCTCTTCTGGGTTGGTTTCATTTGTTGGTTCTCTGTGTTTTGTTGGTGGAGGCATTTTGTCGAATAATTGGTATGTCCTGGTAGGATATGGAATTATCACATAACAAGGTTTGAGTTTGATCATCATTTACTCTATTAACATCCTGCTTGAATAAAATGATAAGCTTAAACATATCAAACATGCTTGATTAATAGTTTTTCCTAGTATTTGCCTTTTGTTTATATTTTTCTAACAAAAATGGTTGCTAATAGTTTTTCCTAGTATTTGCCTTCTGTTTATATTTTTCTAACAAAAATGGTTGCTAAAATGCTTTTTTTTTTAATCTCTCCTAATACATATACTACCGTTTCATATAAGCTTAATAGAAAAATAAGGTTATGAAATTTATCTCGAAAAATGTTTTAGTGTTTTTTTACTAAAATTAAGTGTCTAAAATTTACTCCGTTATAATAAGTAGGGGTGGAATTTCGGATATTGAATCCGATCTGATCTGAAAATTTCAAATACTTAAAATAGTTATCCGTTTGGATTCGATATCCGAATATCCAAATCCGAATTTAAAATTTAATTTGACAAAAAATTATTTTAAAATTTTAAATTTTTTGTGATTTAATGTAACTTATTCGATACTTTTACTATATTATATATATATATTTAATTACTCACACACAATAAATAATAAAATATCCTAATTATTTTTGGGTTAGAGCTTTAATGGGCTAGTGAGTTACTCATTTATTGGGCTAAAGGGTATCTAAAATCTATTTGATCCGATTATCCAAAATATTTTTTGGATATCCGATCCTAATTATCCGAAAATAAAAACTAGATCGGATATTTGAAGTTTCATATCGGATCACTAGATCAACGGATCGGATCGATCAAATCAGATCTTTTTGCACACCCCTAATTTTAAGTGCGCAATTCTAAATGTCGTTAAAAAAATCGGTATCCAATTAAAACACAAAATGTGTCGTTGTTTTTGGATAATTTCTTTAAATTCAAATATAAAATAAAACATAATTAAAAAATAACATTTAATATTTTTTAATTCTCATTTAGGATTAAAGAAAAACTTACCATCCATTGTTTTTTCCTTTCTTCCCATCATCGTTCTCTCTTCCCTCTTTCATTCTTTCTCTACTTTAACTTAGGTTTAGGGTTAGTGAATGAACTAAATTGAATTCATTCAGAGTTATCAAGTGAATTCTCAAAATTCTTTCACAATTCGAGGGTCGTGTATTGTTATTGCAAAATGAAAGCTTCCATTTGCAGTTCACGTATGCCTTGGAGCAATGGAAAAAGATTTTTTGGTGTTCCCAAGAGAAAGAGGTAATTTTTAAGATTACATAATTCCAAAAATATTTTAGGTTTAAGAGTTTAGGGTTGTTCGATTTAATGGGTGTTTCGAATAATTTTGAAAATCTTTTAAATAATTTTGAAAAACATTTTAAATTTAAGAGTTTAGTGTTGTATAAGGGTTTAGGATTATATTTCATATATTTTCAATGGATATTTTTATTGCTATGAATTTTTCTATTATTTTTTACTTGAATTTTCCCTAGAATCTTTTCAGTGGCTAGTTAAGGAAGAAAGCATTGGTTCTATAATTGAAGATTTGAGAGGTCAACTTGAAATCATGATGATAGAGGATAGAAAAATCAAGGCTAAAAACAACAAATTGAAGGAACTCGTCAAATATGATGAAGTCCAAAGGCTAAGGATAATGGTAGAAGATCAAAAAAAAAAAAAAGAGTTTGTAAAATGAAGGCAACAAACATGAGAAACAATTCATTATTCTAGTAGATAGTCTTTTTTACTTCATGGATAATGTATATTATGAAAAATTAGGGTTTAGATAACCTAAATTGTTAGTTGTGTTAAGACCAAGAAAAATGTTTGGCTGTGTATTTTGTGTTTAATATGTGAACTACTCATTATTCTATTAGACCATGTTTCATGTTTGATATGTATCTTTTTTTATAGTGTTTGTTCATGGTATGAGTGAAAACAAGTTACCAGATTAGAAACAATAATGGATAAAGGCACTGTAACACCCCAAATTTTGGGATAGTGGTTTCGGGTTTGCTCGAAGTAGACCTCGTGGAATTTATAATTAAAGTTGTTGGGTTAAGTGTGGGCTAATTGAGTTAGAATTGAGCCCAATTATCCATAAAAAGGAAGTTTTTTATTTGGAGAAAGATGAGGAAGGAGCTATAGTGCGATTATCCCATTTTAAAAGATGAAAGCTTTTTATCTCTTTCATCTCATTATTCTCTTCATTTATTCATTTATTCTCATTCTTCTCTCATTCTTCCTTTCCAAGTTCCATAAAAAAGGTAAGTTCTTGAGCCCCTTTCATGCTTCAAATTTATCTATAATCCCTATAGCATCGTTGTTTTAATGATTCAAAACATTTGTTCCTTTGTAGCTAAGAGAAAAGTAGGGGTTTTCATCCAAATCTTAGAGGAAAGAAGTATGGCTAAGCAAGGAGCTTCATTTCAAGTTCCTAACATCAAGGTAGTGTATTTCTAATCCTTTGGAGTGTTAAGGTTTTCATAAGCATGATGATTTGTTAAGATTTATGTATTTTAATATTTTAGGGTTTCATACTTAATTCATGCCATAGATGATGAATTTTATGTAAAATATGTATTTTTATAACTCTTTAAGACCCTAAGTAACTCCCTACAACTTTAAAACATGATTAGAAACCAAACTAAGACATCTGGGATGAATTTTGGGTGTTTCTCGAGCCTAAACAAGACATTTTTGGGTTCAAGTATCGATACTTGATGAACATTATCGATATTGGATGAATTGAGACAAAATTTGGGCATTTCAGGCATGGAGTATCATAGTGTTATGGAGAGTATCGATATTGCCCCAACAATATTGATACTCAAGGTAACAATATCGATATCGGGCCATATTTTCAGCAACATAACCCATTAGTGTTACCGATACTCATAGGGGTATCAATACTTGACCCTCGGATATTAATAGTATAAGTAGTGCATCGATACTACTCGCTTTGAATGGTTAAATTTAACTTTTTAAGGCCCGTAATAGCTAAGGATGATTCATAATAGGGGAATTTAGTTCGTAAGGGACACAAAGGACCAAGAGTGGCTATAAACACTCGTAGGAGTGGGTTACAACCGATGTAATCATACTAAATGTAATACGTCAAAGTATCTTCAGTTGAGCATTTACTAAATAGTTAAGAACGAGGATCGTTACAGAGGATGTACTGACAAACAACACGATAAGTAAGTCAGACTCAGTAACAGCGAGTAGCGTATACTTCAAGAACATTAGTGAATTGAGAACGTGTAAGCAATCCAATTCAGTTCAAGGGGAATTGAAATAAAGTATGATAAAAATAATAGAGTGTCGCTGCTCAGTAATAAAGCCAAGTCAAGTATCGAGCTAGCTAAAGTTTCAGCCAGTGAATAGTAAACAAAGAAATCGTTGTTAAGTCACGAATCGCTTAGAGACCTCTTCAGAGACAGATGTGACTAAAACACCTTTAAGTAACAAATAACCAGAATATAGAAGCTTAATAAGTAACAACAGTAGCAAAATAATAAACCTTCACATAAGATTTTAGATGAGAGAACGAGCGAGATAGCAGCTAGTGAGAGGATGACCTCACTTTAGTATGTCCAACTATATTAGGACGTAGCCATGCTACCTTAGTTGCCTTAGTGGGGCATTGCTAGTGCGCGAGGCACTTCAATGGCTAACTAGGGTGTGAGGCGTAAAACTTTATGAGGAGTGGGTTTGTAATACCCCATATTTTGGGTAGTAACCAAAATATAAGTTTTAAAGTTTATTGGCCAACGTATAAATTTTGTAAAAGTTTAGGGACAAAAAATTTAATTTTTAAAAGTTATACATTGTGGATCATAAATGGATAATTTGTCCTGAAATAAAAGTTTTTGTGGGAATCAAAATTTTGATTCGAGATCGTAGTAAAAACAATAAAGTAGTAAAGTCTAGTAATAAATCAGATAATCAGATCAAACAGGAATTTCATGAAAATTTGATGGATGCTAGATAAAGGTCGGAAATATTATTTCCAATTTTAGAACACTAAAATTTAGTATGGATCAGTTGAATTGAAGTTATTTTCCCCATTTAGCCAAAATTGGGAAAATTAAGTGACTAAATTACAATTTTTAAAAATTGCATGGCCAAAGTAGAAAGTCAACTTTATTTTAGTTCATCTTTGACTATGGGATATTTTAATGGAATATATTTCAATGGAAAGTGGTAATTATCATGATTCATTAATTGGAATTTTGGAATTTCTCATTAATTGAATTTTATATTCAATTAAATTAGT
The DNA here is from genome assembly GCF_006381635.1 of Hibiscus syriacus. Taxonomy (NCBI): domain Eukaryota; kingdom Viridiplantae; phylum Streptophyta; class Magnoliopsida; order Malvales; family Malvaceae; genus Hibiscus; species Hibiscus syriacus. The sequence goes on along the minus strand of NW_024062743.1, from coordinate 4,754,936 downwards.
TTAAAGCCATGTGTAATACATGAAAATTACTAGAAAAAAATCAAGAAAATTTCATTTTATCCTCCCCTTTTGATTGAAAAACCATAGCCACCCAAGGTAAGATTTTTTTTTTTGATTTTTGATGTTGCAAGGTTGATTTTTGGATTAAGATATTAGATAGAGATTTTGTCCTCTTGAAATTATCTATCATTTGATATAAAAATTACATGGAAATCATGTTTATATGTATAATTTCATGAATTGGGTGGTTGAAGAACATGTTTGATTTTGATGATTTGATGGAAGATTTGTATGTTATTAATGTTTTTGAATAATTCTAAAGCATAAGTGGTGATTAAAATTAATTGTAGAAGTTTATATCATGTTCGACCAAGGTTAGGGTTTATAAAGGTTGGTTGAATTTTAATTGAATTTGATTTTGTGATGATTGGAATAGCATGAATTTGATACAAGGAGGTTGAATTCATGCTTGAAATTGAAAGAAAAGTTCACCCTAACTACTTAAAGATATTCGGCCATAGGGAAGAAATTACGGGGAAAATGTTGAAGAATTTTATATGGTCTAGAATAGATATTAGATGAATTATATGTGCTTTGGAGATGGAATTGGATCAATTTGGAACCTTGAGATAGTAAAAGGGTTAGTTTGCAAGTTTTGAGAATTGTGATATATTGATGTATAATTGCTTAATTAAGGGTAATCAATGCTGAACTTTAATTATGGAATGTTGAATTTTGAGTTAGAATGTTGATTTGGGATTAAAGTGAAATTTTGCTTAAATTTCATAATGGAATCATAACAGTCATAGAAATTAGGACTTAATTTCAACTTTATTAAATGTGAGGATATTATTTGAGTATGATACTACAATTCTAGAAAGTTATTATTTGAATGTTGAATTTTAAGTTGAGAAATTATTTGAGACCCAATTTATAAGATTGGTAAAGTTGGTGGTTGAATTCGAATGATAATATGAATTAAGGATGAAATTGTAAGTTTTCAATTGTTAAAGTATTGGATTGGGTATATTATTTATGATGTAAGGCTATTCAAGCTTCTTCAATAATGGAGAAGTTGGCAGCCTTGTTGTTTCCCGATGAAGAAAGAAATTGAATGATAAGAAATGACATTGAAATGAAAGGAATTGAAAGTGATAGAAAATGTTATCAAAGATAGACTGCGAAAGTGTTGTAGAAATCTCCTTCAATTGCAATGTCTCTGCCTCCAATGGTAATAATGGACGTTGACTTTGAAGATAGATGAATGATGATTTAATGGTGAAGAAATAGTAATGGAAGGATGAAGATATAGGCGTGAATGGTGATGGAAGATGGTGATGGTTGAGATAGTATCTTATAGGACTAAGAATAAAAGATGAACAAAGACCGATTCTTATAAGTCGTTATAAGGGATGGTAGCAAGGACTTGAACCCACTAGTTATAGGAACTAGGAACTCGAAGTATCAATAGAAGGGGTTTGACGCCAAAAACTTAGAATAAGCTTGCTTAATCGATATAGTTCTAAAAAGAACTTGAAGATAGAATAATCTCACAAGAGTTTAATTTCTCAAAAGGGTTGAGTTTACAAATGAATGCCAAAGCCTATTATAGGCTTGCAAGGGGTTTGGCCAAATAGATACAAGACTTCTCGACAAAGTACATGACTTAAAATGAAAATAAATTATGATTGAATGAGGGAGGATGTCCTTGGCCGAATGGTTCCCTTGTTGGTTCATCTTGGCGCCAACTTGAAACAAGGTGATGCTTTGGCCAAATAGAGAGAAGCCTTTTCATTCTGGCACCCATTTCATCCACACACATGGAACATGGATGGCTGGTCATGAGGCACTCACATGGGTGTCATAGGATGCTTATGGTGTGGCTCCTCCATGGCGTGAAGATAAGCAGCAAGTTAGGCGTGACTTGACATCCAACATGTGTCTAAATGACATGTCATCAATGGGGCAACAACTTGTTATGAAACGTCACATTTGTGGAAGGTAACCTTTCAACATTTGGGCTACTTTCCATGCATTTGAGTGAAGATGAGCTGGCCATAGATGAAGGACATGTAGGTGAGTCTTAGGAAAACTCCTTGTGAAAAGGCACCTCTTGGAATGGCAATTCTTCGCGAAAAGGTACGAATTCAAAAAAATTAACCTAGACCATATTTAAAGTGCTATGTGTGGTGGTGATGATGGTGCAACTCTTCAGCTGAAATGAGGTCTCTATCTAGCTCAAAAGTCCATCTCAAGTCAGCTATGAGCTCGGGGGTCAGCTGGAAACTTTATCCCAAAATGATCTTGAGCTGTCCCGGAGTTGTCCTATTCAAGTTTCCTTAGCTCATGGACTCCAATGCTATCTTTAAGTTTGCTCCCATCATGTGGCCAAATATGCACCTACAAAAGAAAACATATTATAAGCTAAATAATATAACATATAAATGTATAAATATGTGGTTCATAATAGTAACTTCATATATTACATAATATTATCATCATAACTATAAATGTAATGTATGTAAACTATTATTATAACTATGGTATAAAGAAAGAATAAATTAGAGAAAATCCCCCTTTGATTATTGTGAAAGGTTAGAGATGCAAGTCCATTTATATTGCTAATTTGGATCACATCATCCCCCATTCTTTAAAGCAATTTTCCTCAAATTGAAAGGTGGTTTCTTTTCAACATTTCTCCATCCCATAGTTACTGTTTTGTCAAAAGTGGAGATCCCTTCAATAGGCACTTGCGTGAGATATGACCATGAAATTTTGCTTTGAATGTTTAGGTCCCTTGATATCCCAAAAGTGGTGTCCCATAATTCTCCAATAGGAACGATCATTGATTCCTCATAGGTCACGACCATTGGTCCTCCTAAGGACATGTCCTTTGAATGAAAAATTGTATCCTTTTGCTACTCAATAGAAACATCTTTTGGGTTCCTGAAAGTCACGTCTCCCACACCTTTATTTTGGCAAATCGTGCCTCTTGGTACATCCTGCAAGTTAAAAAAAATCTGCATTTTCAAAGTTAGAATAATCATCTTTAACCTTGCGTTCTGTCTTTAGGCATTCACGTATCAAGCACTTTGAAGAATAAGAACTTGTTTTTGGACCAGTTTCTTCCATGCTTGCTGTTGTTTTTCCTTTCCTCATAGCCTTAACACTCTGTTTCATTTTGACTTGATCATTCTGAACTTGTTTTGGCATCAAAGGAGTAAGGATAATTTTTTTCCCTCTATGGTTGAATGAGTATTGATTGGTAAAACAATAATGGATTGTCCTTTTATCGTACTGCCATGGCCTTCCAAGAAGTAGATGGATAGCGTGCATTGGGATAACATCACACATAACCTCATCCTTGTATTTTCCAATAGAAAAAAGGTACTATCACTTATTTGTTAACGTTGAGTTCCCCTCGTTCATTGAGCCACTGTAGCTTATAGGGATTTGGATGCTTCATTATTTTCCAGCCATGTTTTTCCACCATTATTGTACTAGCCATGTTAGTACAACTTCCACTATCTATAATAACAAAACATACCACTTCATTCACATGGCATCGGGTATAAAAAATGTTTTCTCACTGTGCGTTGTCCTCTGTGACTTGAATGTTCAAAATTCTTTTTATTACCAAAGCTTCTCCTCTATCAACGGGATTTGCAACGGTTATTTCTTCATTGTCTTCAATTGGTGCTTCTTCTTCTTCTTCAGATTCAGATTCGATTTTACCATTTCCAAGTAAGAGCATGGCGTTTCAGTTAGGACACTATGTAGATACGTGGCCCTTCCCAATACATTTAAAGCACCTAATGTCTCTTGAACGTTAGTGGTTTGCTTTCCTCGATTGGGGTCTTTACTTACTTGTCGAGTCTTTGAAGATTCGATTTGTTCTTTGAAAGGAGGAGGAGTAGGCTTTTTGATGTTGTTTGGACTCCATTTTGATGGTGTGGGCGCAACATTGCGAGATGTATGTCTCATCTTCAGTTTCCTTTCAATTTTCATCGCCATTTTCCCCATCTCATCTATTTCAATGTAATGGTACAACTCCAAGGTGATGGCAATTTCGGGATTAAGTCCGAAAAGGAATCTAGTCATAGTTGCTTCATGATCCTCCTCAATGTTGACTCGGATCATGGCCACTTCCATCTCTTTATAATAGTCCTCTATACTCCTTTGGCCTTACTTGAGATTTTGTAATTTTTGAAACAAATCTCAGTGATAATGAACGGGAATGAATTATTTCCGCATTATACCTTTCATTTCATGCCAAGTTGAGACATGTCTTTCTCCATTCCTCCTTCTGCTAAGGGTAAGTTGATCCCACCATATTAATGCATAGTCTATGAACTCTATGGTTACCAATCTCACTTTCTTCATCTCGGAATAGTTATGGCAACTAAAAACATGTTCCACCTTACTTTCCCATTAGATATAGGCTTCAGGATCAGTTTTTCCTTGGAATTGAGGAATTTTTATCTTGATATTACTCAGATTGTCATCAACAATAGCACGTCTAGGGCCTTGGAATGCTGCTTGTTCTCCATCGTCAATATTTTCTTAAACATCGTCTTCTGGAGGTGGTGGTTATTGTTTTCTCCTAGGGACTCCATTAGTCTGGGCTAGTGGTAGTTCATGACGTTGATCTATCTTTTCATGAAGGGCATCGAACTCTTCACGAAACATTGCATCATTTTGCCAATGAGTGTCTGTATTTGTGAGTTTGGTGTTCCTGTATTTTCTCTGGGGCTTTGAGACATGGTTAGTGCAATAAAATAAATTAAAACCTTACCAGCACACTCACAAAGCCTCACTTGATCACTCCAAAGAATGTTCAGATTGCACTCCACTCACACTCGTGTTCGTACTCAGGGATATGTTCTTGGCTTTTTCTTGATCCCCCTTATGATCTCACCCTCTCATTTTCCTTTTACCACTCGATTCTCTCTTGTGGGTCCTTTTAAATAACTAACTCAAGATTGAGCAAGTTTCTTAGTTTGTGCGTCAGCTTAAAAAGAAATGGTTATGGTATAGAAATTGTAAAGGTAGGATAGAATGGTTAAGAAATGATAAGGTAGTAAATAAGAAAAGATGAAAGAAAAAGGAAATGAAATAGTAAGAAATGAAGATAACTTACAACTCAAGTTGCAACACTTACTATCTTCCTTCACAAGAAACAACAAGGATACCTTCTTCAAGTTTGATGTTGGGGCAGATTGTAATGTGCTTCTCTTTGAGTGTATTTTGCAACTTGCTTCACTTTTCTTTTCGCTTTGAATTGTTTTCTTTTCTTTTCTTTTTGTAATCCAATTTTGATATAGGAGTCTTTTCTTTTCTTTTTTTGTTTTTCTTCTTTCTTTTGCTTTTTGTTGCAACACTTGATTGTCAATCCGACAAATCTCTAAATATCGCTTGATGTAAGGCTATTCAAGCTTCTTCAATAATGGAGAAGTTGGCAGCCTTGTTGTTTCCCGATCTAGGAGAGACACCAAATGCTACACTTTGAATTGATAAGTAATATGCACAATTAAAAAGAAGAAATGATTAATATGGAAATATGTAATAAGAAATGGAAGAAAGAAATTGAAGATAAGAAAGGAAATTTAAATGAAAGGAATTGAAAGTGATAGAAAATGTTATCAAAGATAGGTTGCGGAAGTGTTGTAGAAATCTCCTTCAATTGCAATGTCTTTTCCTCCAATGGTGATAATGACGTTGACTTTGAAGATAGATGAATGATGATTTAATGGTGAAGAGATGGTAATGGAAGGATGAAGATATAGGCGTGAATGGTGATGGAAGATGGTGATGGTTGAGATAATATCTTATAGGACTAAGAATGAACCAATGCTATAGATGATCAAAGACCCGATTCTTATAAGTCATTATAAGGGATGGTAGCAAGGACTTGAACCCACTAGTTACAGGAACTAGGAACTTGAAGTATTAATGGAAGGGGGGCAAACTTAGAATAATCTTGCTTAATCGATATAGTTCTAAAAAGAACTTAAAGAGAGAATAATCTCACAAGAGTTTAATTTCTCAAAAGGGTTGAGTTTACAAATGAATGCCAAAGCCTATTTATGGGCTTGCAAGGGGTTTGGCCGAATAGATATATAACTTCATATATTACATAATATCATCATCATAACTATAAATTTAATGTATATAAACTATTATTATAACTATGGTATAAAAAAAGAATTAGTTAGAGAAAACCCCTCTTTGATTATTGTGAAAGGTTGGAGATGCAAGTCCATTTATGTTGCTGATTTGGATCACATCAATTTATATGTTGGAATTTTTAATGTTTGGTTTAGAATGAGTAAAATGGTGAAGGACCATTTAAAATTAAATGGAAAAGTTGATTTGAATTCTCAAAAGAATTCATAAAAGGCGATGTAAATGCAAAAGTTTGTGAAAGTTGAAGGATTGATGATGGAAATGAATATTTATGGAATCGAATAGCTATTTTAGAAAGTTTGAGGTTATGATGAAATTATGATTTAATTTTTATATCCATTTAGTATCAATTAAGTTGATAAATTTATTTTATCGGATTTAGATTTTGTTGGTATAACTCTAACATATAGTTTGAATATTTTATTATGAATATGATGTCGTACAGACTATGAAAATCTTACGACCTTAGTGATCCGGAAGTGAAGGGAAAAGCAATTGAATAAAAGAAGAAGATATTCCAAAGATGACTTTAAAGACCCGATATGAGCATTATGAGTTCATAGTGATGCCATTTGGATTGACTAATGTCTTTGCATCATTTATGGATTTGTTGAATCGGGTGTTTTGGCCATACTTGGATCAAATTATGGTCATGTTCAATGATAATTTCGATTTATTCCAAGACTATAGAAGAACACGATGCATATCTCCGCATTGTATTTCAAACGTTGCGGGATAAAAATATTTATGCTAAGTTGTCAAATTGTGAATACTGATTGCCAAAAGTTGTTTTTCTTGGTCACGTGATTTTGGTAGAAGGAATCAGGGTTGATTCTAAGAAAGTACAAGCAATAGTGGAGTGGAAAACTCTGAAAAGTGTCTCTAAAGTTCAAAGTTTCTTGGGTTAGATGGTTATTATCAGAGGTTCATGAAGAATTTATCGATGATTGCATCTCCGCTCACCAAATTGCTCAGAAAGGATGTGCTATCTGTGTGGACTGAAATGTGCGACGAAAGCTTTGATATGCGTAAGAAGATTTTAGTAGAGGCACCAGTGTTAGTGCAACCAGAATCAAGTAAAAATTATGTGATCTACAATGATGCATCTCATAACGACTAGGGATGTGTACTTATGCGAGAAGGCAGGGTTATGGCTTATGATTCAAGATAGTTAAATATGCGCGAAAGGAATTATCCAACTCATGATTTGGAGTTACCAGCTGTGGTTTTTGCTTTGAAATTTTAACGCCATTATTTGTAGGGTGAAAGGTATTATATTTACATAAATCATGAAAGTCTGAAGTATCTGCTAACTCAGAAAGAATTGAATCTAAGACAAGGGAGATGGATTAAATTTTGAAAGATTATGATGTGATTATAGACTATCATTCTAGAAAAGATAATGTTGTGGCTAATGCACTTAGTCACAAGACATTTTCTGTTTTGAGTGCTTTGGATGCTCGATTATCTATGAAAAATGTTTAGGAAAGATTGAGCAAGTAAACAAAGGTGAAAACCAAGGGCTTTGAAGTGAAATATGATGGAAACTTATATTGCCAAGGTCAAGTTTGCATTACTGATGATAAACAATTGAATAAGGATCTTCTTTCTGAAGCTCATTGTAGTCCTTTGAGACCAAGTAAGAAAAACTCAATATGTGTGATTTCAAATAAATAAATTAAGATATTACACTTTATTCCAGTTCGAGTGGATTACTCGATGAATAAGTATGTTGAGTTATACATCAAAGAGATTGTATGACTTCATGGAGTACCTATCTCGGTAATTTCTAACAGAGACCCAAGGTTTACTTCGAGGTTTTGGAGGTCTCTACAAACAACCTTGAGAACCTGATTAAATTTCAGCACAACTTTTCATCTGCAAACTGATGGATAGTTTGACCGAGCTATTCATATACTTGAAGACATGCTATGAGCGTGTGTTACTAGTTTCAAAGGATCATGAAATAATTATTTGCCTTTAGTAGAGTTCACTTATAGTAACAGTTATCAGTTGAGTATAAGATGACTCATTTTGAAGCATTATATGGAAGGAAATATTGAACACCCCTGTGTTGGTATGAACTAAAGGATCAAAATATAATCGGTTCATATATGATCAAAGAAGTATAGGACAAAATAAAGCTTATACAAGATGTTATCAAGATAACTAGTGATCAATAGAAATCTTATTCAGATCTGAAGAGAAAAAAATAAATATCACGTTAATGATAAAGTATTTCTTCAAGTATCATTGTGGAAAAAAGGTTCTAAATTCAGATGTAAAGGAAAAGTAAGTTCAAAATTATTGCCCTTATGATGATATAAAAAGACTTGGTTCAGTAGCTTATCAATTAGCAATACTTTAGAGATGTATAAAATTCATAATGTGTTTCATGTATCGATGCTTTGGAAATATTGATCGGATCCTTTGCATGTGATTTCAATAGAGGAAATTGAAATCCAGTCGAACTTATCATAGGAAAAAGAACCAGTAAATATTTTACCTTATGGAGTCAAAGGACTGAGAAACAATACGATTATACTTGTGAATGTTATTGGGTGAAATTATAAAGTTAAGGAACTGACTTGGGAATGAGAGGAAAATATGAAAAAAGCCAGTTTCCTCATATTTTTACCTCATGTATGTAAATATGTATGGAAAATTCAATGAAGAATTTTCTTTAAGTAGAAATAATTGTAATACCCCAAATTTTGGATAGTAACCAAAATATAAGTTATAAAAGTTTAGTGGCTAAAGTATAAATTTTGTAAAAGTTTAGGACTAAACATATAATTTTTAAAAGTTATATACGTTGGCCCGTAACTGGATAGTTTGTCCTGAAATAAAAGTTTTAGTGGTATCAAAATTTTGATTCGAGATTTGTATTAAATGCTATAAAATAGTAAAGTAGTAAGAAATCAAATAATCGTATTGAACCATAATTTCATGAAAATTTGAAGGATTCTATAAAAAGGTTAGAAATATTATTTCCATAATTTAGAATAGTGAAATGTAGTATGGATCAGTAGAATTGACTCGGGGTCTAATTCAAGATCAATAAGCGGGGTGTTTGAGCCCTTAGTAACATTGGCTGTCAGGGAGACGACACGCCCAACTGCCTTCATCAGGCATCTTCTGCTCCTATGTGGTGAAGGTTGTCGTGACATTTCTCTCTGGTTGGGTATTTCACTAGAGGGTTCATCAGTAGTGTAAGGCTCCTTAGTTAGGTTGGGCTCGGATTGGGATTAGGGTTGGGGCTCAAATAATTGCTCGGGCACCGTGTTGTGGGGAACATCATCCTATGGCTCAGGCGTAGCGTCTTGTTGGGTGACATTTGGAATTGTCGAGGCATCCTTAAATGCTGGAAAGATTCTTTTTAGAAAGACTGGGAGATTTGGAGACAAATGTGGGAAAAATTCCTTCTAAATAAATGCCACAACCGCGTCTCTTTGCTTGACATAAGCAAAGAAAGTCTTTAGATCATCGCTTAGGGCCTCTAAATGTTCTCTTGTTTGTTGTGCTGAAGCTTCAAGAGCATCTAAATTTGGTGTGACATATTGGTTTGCTCTGAACTACAAAGCTTCATCATCATTGTCTTTAGCCTTTGTCTTAGTTAACCCAACAGAGTGGGATCTTTTATTTCGTGTTACCTTTCAGCGTGGGTAAGATGTCTTCAAATTGATCTTCCACAACCTTTCTCTTGCAGAAAAGATCCATGATGAGGTTAGGAGAAACTAGGGAACTAGTCGGCCATTTCAAACAAGCATGCACTTGTCTGACAATAATCTTACCCATATCAATCGATCCTCTCACAAGTATTGAGTGCAAGAGCATCATCTGGGGGGAGTGATACGGTAGTATTGTGGGCAGTTGGTAGTAGATTGTGCTTCATAAAGTGGTTCCACAACTTGGCCCTTGGTTGAATATTTTTTCTAAAAGCGTTGACTTACTTGCCTTTCATTTCATTTGGAGTTCGAAAAACACAAATCTTTTATCACGCCATGATAGGTTACATTGTCAGCTTCCGCTTCAAACTTAGTGTATTAGTCAACAATGCCTTGCAATTTAAAGTAATGATTAACCGCAGAGGGTGTAAAACGGATAGAAGTAAATCACACAAAAATCGCTTCTTGTTTAAGGTAAAATATATTGGCATAAAACTCTTTGATGAAGGTAACATTGACGTTCCCAAGATATCATGTGAACTTTTGTCAATGGTGTTGAGTGACGATCTCCATAACATCCAACCCAAGGTCCAAGGTCCTCAGAGAAAACAAATCCTTGCTCAAAGAAAACTCTCTTGTTCTTTATCTTTTTAAGTCGATCACTTTCCATATCATCTTGGAATTTTTTAGGGTCTTTGTTTGAAGTATGAGTGCACACCATTGTTACTTGTATGAGTGAAGAAAGGAGTAAAAAGCTTGAAGCTTTTAATGGCTATGGATTTTTCGGCGTTAAAGAGAAAAATAAAGAAAGGTGAAGTGGTGAGTGTAAATAAAGAAGAAAGGGAGAAAGAAAAATAAATAAATAAATGTGAGGGGTGGTTATCCTAAGTAACGTGTGGATAAGGTTTTGTAAAGGATAATGATGAAAAACAATTAATGTAAAGAAAAAAAGAAGGAAATAGAAAAACTAAAAATAAAATGTTTTAAAAAATTGAAATTTTGCAAAAAAAACTTTTCTCTCTTTTCTTGTCGTTTTACCGCCCATCCATGAAAATTTGGGTTGTCCTTCCCCTTTTTTCCCTTTCCACCCTCATGCATGTAAACCTTTATGTTCCCTAAAAAAGAACATAATTAAAATAACTAAAAAATAAATGAATAAATAATAAAATAAAATAAATCGAACTTGTTATTTATGCACAATAGTAAATCCAACACGACGTGGCATTTACGAAAAGCTTAATAGGTTAACTCAGGAATCTTGAAAATAGAGCGATGACTTGTCACACAAGGGTCCAAACCATATCGATTTAAGTTTATCGGGAAAGAGCCTCTACTTGAGTTGCAAAGGAGGACTTGTTGGCAAATATGAAAATGTCGTGGCAAAAGCATTAGGTCATACCACTTCTTGGTCTTCTCCTAGTATAGCTTAGCATTTTTATATGCTTGTCCTCTAAATTCTTCCATTTCATTGAGCTCTAGTAATATTTGCTCGCTAGCTAATTGTGCATCAAAATTGAGCTTTTTGATGGCCCAATAAGCTTTGTGTTATAACTCAACAAGGGGATGGCATGCTTTTCCATACACCAACTTAAACAGAGACATTCCTAGTGGAGTTTTAAATGTTGTGCGGTAAGCCCATAATGCTTCATTGAACTTTGGTGACTAGTCCTCCCTTTTGGGGTTCACCACTTTTTCCATAATCAGTTTGATCTCGTGATTAGACACTTTAGCTTGCCCATTAATCTGTGGGTGATATGCCATAGGAATTTTGTGTCGCACCCCATATTTTTGCAATACATTGACAATTAACTTGTTGTCAAAGTGGGTGTATTCATCACTAATAATGGCTCTTAATGCTCCAAATCGTGTAAACATATTCTTGTGAAGGGACTTAAGCACAGTCTTAGAGTCATTTCTCAGCGTGGCAATTGTTTCAACCTACTTGGACACATAGTCTACTGCCAAAAATATATATAAATCTCCAAATGAAGATGGTAAGGTTCCCATAAATTCTATGCCCCACAATAAAAAAGTTTTATCTCCAAGATATTTTGCAATGACATTTCATGTCGTGTGGAAATACTCCCAGTGCGTTGGAATTTATCACACACCTTGCAAAACTCATGGGCATCTTTGAATAGTTTAGGCCAATAAAAACCTGATTGAAAGACCTTTGCAGCATTCCTTGCTCCACCAAAGTGGCCACCACACAGACTCATATGATAATGGTGTAACATGTCCTTTTACTCCTCTTCAAGGACACACCTCCTAATAATCTGATCGACACAATATTTGAATAAAAATGGCTCATCCCCAAAATAAAATCTTGCATCGTGCATGAATTTCCTCTTTCTTGTTGTTAATGTCATAAGGCAAAATACCACTAACAATAAAATTAATTATGTCAACATACCATGAAATTGTCGTGGCATATAAAATTTCCTCGTTAGGGTTGTTTTTTAATTTATAAGTTTTCATGGTATTTTGAATTGTTCTCTACCCTAGAAAGATGGTTAGCAACTTGGTTCTCAATAATTTTCCTATCTACAACCTCTAAGTCAAATTTTTGCAGAAGTAGTATCCATATAATAAGTCTAGACTTGGCATCATTCTTGTTCACTTAGTATTTTATAGTTGAGTGATCAATGTGAACTATGACTTTGGTACCTATCAAGTATAGCCTAAACTTGTCAAATGCAAATACCATAACAAGTAATTATTTCTCAGTGGTAGTATCGTTAAGATGTGCATCGTTCAAGGTATGGCTAGCATGACATATAATATGAAAGAGTTTACCTCGGTGCACTTCTCCTACGGCATAATCGCTTGCATCACACATTAGCTCGAATGCCGATGTCTAATCACGGGGAACAATAATGGGAACTGAGATGAGGCTCTGCTTCAGCTCTGTAAATGTACTATGGAAAAATTTATCGAACACAAAAGGCTGATTTTGTTGCAACAATGTGCACAAGGACTTAGAAATCTTGGAGAAGTTCTTGATGAATCTCCTATAAAAACTTGCATGTCCAAGAAAACTTATAATGCCTTTGACAGAGGCTGGTGGACGAAACTTCTCAATCACTTTATTCTTAGCTATATCCACCTGTATACCCTTCTATGAAATCTTGCAGCCTAACACAATGCCTTCAATAACAATGAAGTGACACTTTTCCCAATTCAACACAATGTCAGGCTCTTTGCATCACTTGAGAACCTTCACCAGATTCCCAAGACATTTTTCAAAGTTATATCCAGATATGGAGAAATCATCCATGAATATTTCCAACAAATCCTCAACCATGTCAGAGAAAATGGCTTGTATACATCGTTGAAAAGTTGTCGGAGCATTGCATAGGCCAAAGGGCATCCTTCGAAAAGCATAAGTTTCGTAGAGGCATTTAAATGTTGTCTTCTCCTGGTCTTCTAATGCTATAGCAATTTGGTTCTACCCCGATATCCATCTAGAAATCAATAGTATGTCTTGCCCACTAATTGATCAAATATTTGATCGATGAAAGATAGAGGAAAATGATCATTCTTGGTATCTTTGTTGAGCTTGTGGTAGTCCATGCAAATTCTTCATCCAGTGACAATATGCGTGGGTAGGAGCTCATTTTCCTCATTGCTCACCATGGTTGTGCCTCCTTTCTTAGGGATGCATTGAACTTGGCTCACCCACGAACTATTGGATATAAGATAAATAAATCCAACATTAAGTCACTTGATAATCTCTATCATCACAACCTTCTTCATGACAGGGTTTAGCCTTCCATGTGGCTCTATGAAATTGCCATGACATTCTTCTAGTATAATATTGTGCATACAAATGGTAGGACTTATCCCCTTCAAGTCTGCCATTGTCCAACCTAAAATTTTCTTATGTTGTGAAAAAATAGTTAGCAAACTTCTTTCCTGGTAAGGTTTAAGATAAGAGGAGTTAATCGCAGACAATGTTTTATTACTACATAAGTAAGAATATTTAATATGTTGTGGTAAAGCTTTTAGCTCTAAGGTAGGTTCATTCTGTAATGAGGGTTTAGGAGGAATAAATTCATCGAAAATTAAGAATTTCAATGCAAGTACTTGGTCTAGCTAAGAGAAACTAGACCGTTGTACTTCTGGTGGAAATTCCTCAGCATCCTCTTTGTTGTCCTCATCAAAGAGCTTTTCATAATCGTCCATCTATATGAAGTTATTGCGGAAAAGTTTTTATATTTCTCATTCTATTATTGATTCCATTTCCAGAATGCTCTGGCATTCTTCATAATCATCTACATACTTAAGAGAACGAAAAATATTCACGGTCACACTTTGGTTGACTATTCACATAGTGAGTTCACCCTTCTCACAATCAATGAGGATGCGACCCGTGGCTGGGAAAAGTCTCCCCAAAAGTATGGGTGCATTGGCATCAACCTCACAATCAAGTATAAGAAAGTCAGTTGGGAACACAAATTTGCTACCCTCGCTATGAAATTTACAATCCTTCCTTTGGATGAATATGGGAATGATCGACTAATGGCAAAATAACGGAGGTGGGTTTTGCCTTTCCCATCCCAAGTTTCAAAAATATTGACTTAGGCATTAGATTCACACCTGATCCAAGGTCACATAGTGCCTTCCCAATATAATTGTCTCTAATAGAACATGGAATGATGAAGCTGCCCGGATTATTTTGCTTCGGTGGTAGCTCGTCAAAGCGGAGTAAAATTCCTTTACCATGATAATTGTCTAATACTTCTTGACTTTTCTCTTATTGGTGATAATTTTCTTGAGAAATTTAGCATATGTTGGCATTTTTTCAATGGCCTCTAAGATTGGAACATTGATGTATAGCTGGTCTAATATTTCTAAAAACTTCTTGAACTACACATCATCATTATGCTTTTTCAATCTTTGAGGGAATGGTTTTGGGGGTCTGACTTCTTCTACTGATGGTGTGGGAACCACTTTTGCTATAGAATTTCTGTCTGCTCCCTTAGTAGGCTTACTAGTTTAACCCTCATCATTATCCTTCTCCTCGAGTATCTCTTCTTGTAGTATCTTTACAACTAGTCTAATATTTATACAAACTTGTCTTGTTGATTGATTTGGGTGCCACTATTCAACCATTTCATACATGTCAAAACAAAGGTATATCATGCTTTATAACACAAGTCAACACATTAATCAAGGATTTGACACCAAAAGGTTAACAATTGCATAATAGTTCATTTCAAGCACAAGTCACCTAATTATTTTTGGCATTCAAGGTCATTTCATACCTAAGAGTCTAACATGTTTAGTTTACTATGTTACGCTTGCCTTTTCACTCCAAACAGTTCTTTAAGGCCTAAATTAACATTTGAGTATTCACATGCTTTGACTAAACAAGTTATCGCATAACATTTTGAAATCAACATATTATACCATTATCAATCTTCAAATATAAAGCAAGTGTTACAAGTCTATTCCATACATCAAAAGTCATCAATACAACATATATGCCTAAGTCCCAAACGTCACCCACATTGCCACACTTAGCTTTCTAAAAACATATACACTTCATTGAAGCTTTGCCTTACTTGATCACTCTCTATGTCAAGCCTCTCGCATCCGTTCGATTCCATTACTTTGAAAAGTATTAACAATGAGCGTGAGCTAATAAAGCCCAGTGAATGACAATCATTAGAACACAATGCATATAGTCAAGATGAAGCATGACCTTATATGCTCATGTTTAATATACCCTTACCTTAGCGTAAAAGTAACATCATGACATTCTTAAATGATCAATTACATATTCTAAATGCACATAATTTACATAATTTACCAATGGTACATAGTTACTTAAGTCATGGCATTCACAAGCACTAATTCACAACTACCTTCTTTACAAGGCACACATAAAACACACATACTTTCATTTTAAGATTATTGTCCTTTGTTCGAAACACAACTCTTTCATTGGATAAACATACTCTGTATAAGTCCCATTTTATTTACAGACTCACATAGGTCCAAAATCACGAATTATGAACCAAAGCACTACACCCAACCAAACCCTGTATCTTATCAAAGCAAAGCTCAACGTACTGGCCAAACCCCGTATAATCCTGAATCACACACACTTATACAAAACACATATAATACTCTTTCCTAGGCATGCCTTTTATATCCAAAGGTCTCATTAAGAACAAATAGCCAATTAATCCGATTCACCAAGAGAGGTAGTCAATGATGCATAGTTTTCACATATTGGTTCAATTACATTTTGAAACACACTTACTAATAGATGTCATGATCACCCAAATATACGGACAATGATAAAGTTTAGTTCATCCAATCACATATTCACTTTATACACTTTTGCTTTAAACACACACCGAAATTGGTGATCATGATCAACTCACATATTCATAATATATATAGATTTTCGAAAATCGCTTTCAAAATGACATGCATCATTTGCTGCACAACACATTCACATTTCTCCAATTCCAATATATGAGATATCGTTTATAATTCGACTTAACTCCTATTTCATATTCACCTGTCTGATATACATGCCATCACATACAAATCAAAATAACTCAAATCATCATCAACATCATTATCCAAATCACATAAACATATCAGAATTAATCAAATGCATCAACTAAACAAATCTAAACCTTGAATCATATCCATTTCTAAGAATGAGAGCCACTCACCTTGCTGTCTGAAAACTAAAAACGCTCCCAAACACTCACCAAACACCAAGCACAAAATCTCCCCAACAACTAACACAATAAAGAACATGAAAATAAAAGAAAAACAAATTACAACCTGTTCTAAAATATAGCAGAATTCCCTGTTTCTAAAACAGATCGAAAATGTTGAAATTACCAAAACTCATACTGAAACGACTCTTCGACACATCCGATCTGATTTGCACCACTTCTTATTTACAAGATCTGATAATCAACAACTAAAATCAACATCTAGTCCAATTAAAACTGCACATATTAACATCTACAAACCAAAATTCTTAGATTCCCAAAAATACCGAAAATCGACATTGGTTTAAATAAATCAATATCCATATAATTTGCAATCGAAAACTAATTTAATATGATTATAATCAATCCAAAAAAAACTAAATTTCCTTAAGAAAACCTTAAAATCAACTCAATAAATTAGCTCATTAATTAACTCCGAAAATCAATCTTTGAAATCTTTTTAATTAAATCAACAATTCCACAAAATCATTAACACAAAATTGATTGCCCTCGAAGCATGAAAGAAAACCAAGGAGAAAATCCTTACCTTTCTAAAAATGGATTGAAATTGAGATCAACAATGGAACTCCATTGTGAGCAAGCCTTAAAACAATGAAGAGAAGAAAAGAGAATCTTTGAGAATTGAAAACAAGATTAAGGAGAGTGAATTTAGAATCATGAAGAGAAAATGTAGGAAGTTACAGGAAGTTGCTAAAATGCAAAATGAGAAGGAAATGAAAAGCAAGTGAATGAAAACAACTAAATAAGGAAATATAATTCAAATTAAAATGAATCTAGATGGAATTGTGGTAAAAAGGAAAAGTTAAAATACTTTAAGTTTAAAAGGGAAAGCTCTAAACATAAGCCTTGGTAAAATTGCTTCATAGACTTTAGACATTGTGATAATTTACAAAATGGTCACTAAAATTACAAATTTCTAATTATTTCAATCTAGTCACCAGACCAATTAATTTAACTTGGAAAATTAAAATAAAATATATATAACCACTAAAACTTTTCAAAAACATTTATCAAACAATTTTTTTTAATATTTTTCTTTCTTTATTTCTTTTTATTAAAAATCTAAAAATTGACCCAAAACCTAATTGAACTACCAGACCCGATTTTGGGATGTTACAACTCTCTTCTCCTAAAAATGATTCTGTCCTCGAAATCAAACCAGAGAACAGATGCAATACTACAACCACCACACATGATCGGATTCACTAAGGTCTTACCCAAAGCTACGAAAACACCCTAACAACAGACCGAAGAACGTTCCAAAATCCTATTGATTCCCCCAAGCGAACTACACCACAACTACTTTCTAATAACAGAAATTTTGATACAACTTACTATCACATTCACAAAAATAACTACACAAGCAATCAAAACATTTTCCAATTAACATTTACTCATGGCAACATCACAAAAAACTTTAACTCAAAATATTGACACAACCGACAACCAACAAAACCAAAGTACGCCTTAACCACACACAAACCACTTACCATGAACCACATCTCAACTTTCCTCCTCAACAAAAATCCTCTCAAAAGAAACATAACCAATCCAAATAAATCCATGGTACCATAACTCTATCACACCAATGGCAACAGTCAACCACAACCTTAACTAAATCGTCGTACCTTCCACTTATCTTTACTCTCATGAACCCAAATCAGTACTAACATCACTTGACATAACACAACCCAAACCAAGAATGCACCTACATACAAAACCTCTCCAAAATAATACTCAACTGCTGATATTATGAAATTTTAAAATAAGAAACAATCAGAGGTGAACTACTAACGAAACTCAAACCTCAAGACACCAAACCTAACTCAGATCACCACGCTTCCACTACACCACTCTGAAAAATCTCACAAACTCCATAATACACATTAGCATACAATCATGAGTACTGTAGCTCAATCTCGCATCCCCAAAACTAAAATTACCCACACACAAAATCGACCATAAAAACACAACCCACCAACAACAAGTAATGCTCTCAAGGACCAATCACTCTAAAACCTCATACGAACCTATAAACCTCAAACTAGGTTTACACTTATGTCCAAAATGCAACACCTTCTTCCAAGGCAAAACATTCAAGAACAAAATATCGCCTACAGTAAACTTTACCTCACAACACTTCAAATATGTGTAAGACTTCTTTCGATCAAAAGCAACCTTCAAACGTTCTGTAACCAACTTAACCTTATATTCGGTCTCCCGAGCCAAATCCAAACCAATAATACCTCAAAATGAGCATTATAAATACTAGCATGATAATTGTTATAACACGCAAACTCCACCAGTGACAAATAACATTCCCAAGAACCAACAAAGTCTGTAACATAAGCCTAAATCATAACCTCCAAAATGTGAAGTATCCACCCGACTGACCATCCATCCGCGAACGATAAACAACACTAAAGCTAAACCTCAACTCTGACCCTTACGCAAACCCTTCCAAAATCTTAACACAACTCAAATATCATAACCCAAAATGATCAGCAAAGGAACACTACGCAATTTACTATCACCGCATAACACAACTCAACTACGAACCCAAGATGAACCCATCACACGCATATGTAGAAATGCACACTCTTAGAAAATGCTCACAAATACCCAAACAAAATTCTTTCCTAATGATAATAAGATAAATTTGTCACAAGGTCCAACATTACATGTTTCTACTTCTATTACTGAATATTAGCATACTAAAGCAAACCCGAAGAACAATGATACTCTAATTTTCACATGTTAACAAACCAACATTGACTAACAAACTCAATAACCACACATTTATATCCCAGCTAGAACAACAACTCTCTTTCCACTCCAAATATATCCTCGTAGCTCACAGATGCATCACAACAGTCCACCAAATGTCATTGCAAGAATCTCATGCCTCAACTCAAATCCTCAACCACATACACACCCTAGCTTGGAATAACGAAACACCTTGCCATCTAACATCATCATATATAAATTTGATTTTCAAATAGCATCTTGGTCACCAAGCTTTTTAAATCAAAACAACAAAAAAACTTCAATTACTTGAATCAAATATTCCAAGCTATACAAAACCACATCACCATAATTAAACCAAACATGTAACACCTACGACCCGTATACTTATACCAATATAGGTTATAGATGTCACATGAATTTCTTAAAACACTGCCCAACTCAAAAGTGATTTAAAAATTTAATTTCTTCAAATGATAACTGATAATATAAAAATATTAAATCAAGTAAAACTATTACATGATATTTTATATATATATATATATTTATGTCATAATCTAATACGACTATTTTTAATAATAATATTGATTCATATTATCCATATTAAAATAGCAAAAACAATTTAGTTTATACATTACAAACAAGTTCCAAAATAGTTCAACAGAGAAACTAGGACATTCATAAGTACATGCCACTAACTAAGTCAAAATTACATCAAAGAATGTCTTATTGATATTGTAATATATTCTTTGATGCTTGATGTCGCTCTGTACTCTTTAATCCTACTATTGGTTTTCACCTATGCGTGAAAATCATCACACGCTAAATATATACTTAGTGAGGAAATTAAAATAATAAACAGTGTAATACAACTCATGCATGAAATTTAACGTCATTTTTCAATGCCATAAGATCACCTTACCTGCATCGCCCAATATTTTACCATAAACAAAATGATATAATATAAATATGATCATTTTTACCAATAATTATAGCCCATGAGTAAACTTATGAAGACCCTGGGTATTCGAGTAATATATGCATCGAAGTGCTAATACACATAAGGTCATGCCCACCATAATACACTTAGTGCCCTTACACATTATAGTGCTAATATAAACCTGCAGCTGCTATACTCTATGGCATGCCAACTATACCCTATCCTTCAATGACTTACTTAGGCATATAGTATAATTTATTCATCCATGGCATCATATAACCATATAATTAACATTAGGCTAGTTCATACCCAAAATAACATCCATGCCAAAATATCATTTTTATTAGTGATCGATGCATTATAATTTCACACTTTGACAGATCAATATCATGTTGAAGTTATGAAAAATGACATAATATCATGCTGATATAACAAGGTAGACTTGTCATAAGTCTTCCTGATGATGTATAAAACATCTATGTACAATGTTATGCATGTATTGCACTCACCTTGACACTTTATATATCAAAAGATGTGCCTCACTATGCTCCACTCTAAATCCTTTTATACTTGATTTGCTTCGATCACAAAATCAATCACGACTTGTAGAAAATCACAAATTGACATCGATACATATGTTAGTATTGTACTAACATAAATACATTTCCAAAAAAAATTCATAATTATACTTGAAACTTATTCTCTACAAAAATACTTTAACACTTAATAATTCTTTTAATATTAACACCAACTTTTCCAGTTTACATAAAATGGTCCTTCACCATTTTATCAGTTATATTTTTAATACCGAAATTCCAGCATTGAAATTATTACCAACCAAGTACTTTTACAAAGGCACAATTACATTTAAGCACCCCTAACTATACAAATATTGTATGTAAATCACCAAACTTTTCAAACTTCCATAATGGTCATATTTCACATCTTAACACTCATTTCAATTACCAAACAATAATTTACAACATATTACATCAACTATTAAATAATTACACAACCATTCACAACTTTTCCAAAATTATCGATTTGGTTCCCAACTTTTCAAAAATTACATAATAGTCCCCAATTTTTTTAAGGTTTGTAGAATACTTCCTACATCATTTATAGCCTTACATAATTTTTCCATAATTTTTTCACCCAAACATGCCATGGCCGAATTCTTTAAACCTCTAAAATTAGGGGTTTCATGATTTTGCTCGATTTAAGCCTGAAATCCACTTCGATCCAACCTTACAACATCTATAAAATCAAAGGCCTAATCAAATTTCATCAAAACACAAAGTTATAAAACTCCATCATTTGAATGAAAAATCATAGATGTATTTATAGGAAGATTGAACATGTTTTAATCATCAAACAAGCTTGAAAATGAATCTACAACCTCTAAAACATCAAGACTCATCATCAATTTCATGAACCTTAGTGTGAAAACAAACCATAGGATTTGGGATCTTTGAAATCAAGCAAGATTAGCAAGCATAAATGGTACCAAAAGATAGCATTTCACGTGTAGAGCAATTTTCTATTTCACAACATAACTCGAAATCCAAAGAATATTTCTCAAAAATGGAAAACAATTTTTTTCTTACCTTAGGAGCCTTCACGACAATTGGATAAGAAGATTAATAAGTTTGCATGAAATTTTAGATTAATTTCATGCTAATTTACCTTTAATTTAAGCTTTAATGAAAATGAAATTCATTTAATTGGGAAAATAACAATTTACCCTTAATGAAACTTCATATTTACCATCAAACCAAGAAACTTCAACCTTATCATCTTCCAAAAGTCAAATATGAACAAAACAAATCACGCTTCATCGATTTGCCCTTGTATTTTCCCAAATATTACAATTTTGCCACTTTAATCCAACAGTCCAAATTAAACATGGATTAAATCCTCAAATCCAAAGATTTATATTATTTTCCAGCATTTTAAAATGTAGAAATAATATTTTTTTATGTCTAATTTATCATCCTTTAGATTTTCCTAAAATTTCTATTTGATCCGATTTATCGATTTTTTCTCAAACTTTATCGTTTTATAACTTTTATTATACAATTCGTCAGAAAATTCTGACTCCCACATAAATGTCATTCTTAAGGTAAACTATTTATTTATGAGGCCAAATTGCAAACTTTTTAAAATTACAAATTTTGGTCCCTAAACTTTTCTAAAGTTTATACTTTGGTCACTTAACTTTCAAAATTTTCATTTTGGTCATTATCCAAAATTTGGGGTATTACAAAACCACCACTACCGGTAAAATTGTAACCAAAAGAAAACCTTGGCAGTACTTATAAACAACCTTTAACCCACAATAGCTTATAACTCCTTAGACCCACATAACAACTTGAATTATAACACCATGACTTAGAATCAACACCTATAATTCAAAATTTTATTTCAAAGAACTTCCCAGTCAACCCCGAATAATAATCTTCAAAAAACACAACCCAAATGGACCTAAAAAAAGTACAAAATTCCATAAATCCTTGAACAAAATAAAGGATTATCGAGATGAACAACACCACATATAATGTCCCAAAACAATCATATGCGCCTTATAAACCTTTATCTGTCAACAACCCAACTACAAACTAGTTCTTCAATAACACCTCAGATTCTCAAACCAAATCAACTAATTATCCACAGTTTACCAATTCACAAACCTGACTTACTCCATTTACAACAATCAATACACCTGTGCATCACATTACTTCCTACCTTAACCCGTCACAAGATTACCTTATACTAAAACGAGATACAACCATAATCCTCCACGCATACCAACCTTAAACGACACTTAACCAAATTCATAACCCAACGAAACTTGTAATATGAACTCAAATCCTTCCAACTCAGTCTACATCTCATGTCAAACAACAACAGATACCAGAATCATTGCATTGCTCCTCAAACGAAATTAAACCCCTTGAGCTGAAGAAAACAAACAAAATCTTCTGGAACCATTTACTGAAATATCTCAACAATCTTAACGGCTTGTACGAAATTCTTATTAACAAATCTAGATCAATCAAAGACAAACGCACTTACACAATAACCCAAAATTCAAAAGTATCAAAAGATCACACCTCTGTCCATACACGAAACTATTCCATACCTCAGAAGATGATTCAAACAACCAATCAAAACTTAACAGTCAAGAGCGTCTATATACAAACCTTACACTCTTTAACAACTAAACACCAATACCAAGACACTAACAAAACCATAGTGATGTTACCAGACTCAATTGAACCATCAAAGAAAACAACTAACACTTTTATACCACTAATATGGATTAAACCAAACCAATCAATTAATCCACTTATACAACAAATTATATTAAATTACAATTGGCATACCCTATCAGAATCCATAAAGTAGAGAATAGTAGATTTCAATAGAAGTAATAAGGGTTTCACTCCTCATATCACAAATCCAATAACCCATCAATATTCAATTATAATCAAATTCAATTTGTAGAGTTTCAAATGTGATAATCAAATTATATACATAATCAAAATCTCGAATACGAGGAATCCAGGCACTTCATAGACTATAAAGGTATAAATTCAAGGAAATACCTTAATTAACTCTTTTGAACATGTTTACAAATGGATTCAAGGTACAATTTATCAAAATTAATAGTCTAAGTGTGCATATAACCAAACCTGGAGTGACAGGGCATCGAGTGATCAAGGCAAGACCCGTAGAAATATTTCAAAATATGTGGCAACGTGGTTCTCGTTTTCTACCCCAAACACATTCACATACATATCAATAATCAAAATAAAATTTTCATAATTTGGCTCTGATACTTAGGAGTATTTTGTCATTTCACACTGTATAATAAATCAACAAGTCAAATCACCTAATTAAGGTTATTACATGTTAAACATTGTCATAAGAAAGTATCATGCAAAATTTCATAGTAATCGGACATCAGACAACTACTCAATCAATCATACAAGATTAGAGACCTAAACATAAATATACAAATCTTATATACCAAATAGTAACATAGAATTGAGGGTTCCATTATATAATTAAGTTTGTTTAAGAAGTGATCACTCAAGTCTCATCATATTTTCCAAATTAAGAGTTTAAGTAATTAAATAAATCAATTTTTGGGTTAAATTGAACCCACAAAATCATTCACAGTCAATTTATAAATTAAGCATACTTCATACCTTTATTGAATGCAATTTCACCTTTTTACATCGAGCAAAATAAAGAAGGGATTGATCCTTTCTTGAAAGGATCAACCTTTTTTCACGGTGGATCGATCCTTTTGAAAAGGGATTGATCCTTTGCAAAACAGAAACTTTGGGATCGATCCCTTTCAAGAAAAACTGTAAATTTATTAAGAACATGCATATTTGGTCAACTAATCACCCATATAAAGTAATCATATACTAGGAACATGCTTAGACACTGTCCAACTACTTCATACATGTCAAAACAAAGGTATAACATGTTTTCTAACACAAGTGAAGACATTAATCAAGGATTTGACACCGAAAATCAACAATTGCATAGAAGTTCATTTCAAGCACAAGTCACTCAATCTTTTTTGGAATTTTAAGGTCATTTCATGCAACCTAAGAGTCTAACATGTTTAGCTTACAATGTTACACTTGCCTACGCACTCAAAACACTTCTTTAAGGCCTAACATAACATTTGAGCATTTACATGCTTTGGCTAAACAAGTTCTCGCATAACATTTTCAAACCAACACATTATATCATCATCAATCATCAAATATAAATCAAGTGTTACAAGTCTAGTTCATACATAAAAAGTCATCAATACCACATATATGCCTAAGTCCCAAACGTCACCCATATTACCACACTTAGCGTTCTGAAAACATATACACTTCTTTGAACCTTTGCCTTGCTTGATCACTCCTGATGTCAACCCTCTTGCCTCCGCTCGGCTACATTACTATGAAAAGTGTTAACAATGAGTGTGAGCTAATAAAGTCTGGTGAATGACAATCATTTGAAGATAATGCATATAGTCAAGATGAAGCATGGTCGTTTATGTTCATGTTTAATATGCCCTTACCTCAATGTACAAGTAACATCATGACATGCTTAAATGATCAATTACATATTCTAAATGTACATAATTTCTAGAATTTACCAGTGTTATATAGTTACTTAAGTCATGGCATTCACGAGCACTCATGCACAATTACATTCCTTTACAAGGCACACACAAAACACATACTTTCATTTTAAGATTATTGGCCTTTGTTCGAAACACAACTCACTCATTGGATAAACGTACTCCATACAACTCCCATTTTGTTTACAGACTCACATATATCCAAAACCATGAATTATAGAGCAAAGCTCTATGCCCAACCAAACCACGTATCTTATTAAAGCAAAGCTTAACGTACCAACCAAACCCCATATAATCCCAAATCACATACACTTATACAAAACACATAGAGTACTCTTTCATAGGAATGCCTTTCATATCCAAAGGTCCCATTAAAAACAAATAGCCAAATAATCCAATTCACCAACAGAGTTGTCAATGATGCATAGTTTTCATATATTGGTTCAATTACATTTTGAAAACACTTACGAATAATTGTCACGATCACCCACATATATAGACAGTGAGATAGTTCAGCTCGTCCAATCATATATTCTCATTATACACTTTCATTTTAAACACACATAAGAATTAGTGATCATGGTCAACTCATATATTTAGAATATATATAGATTTTAGGAAATCGCTTTTAAAATCCTATGCATCATTTGCAACATAAGACATTCATATTTCTGCAATTCTTATATATGAGATATCATACACAATTCGACATAACTCATACTGATATACGTGTCATCACATACAAATCAACATAACTCGATCATCGTCAACATCATTATCCAAATCACATAAACATATCAGAATTAATTAAATTCATCAACTAAACAAACCTCAACCTTGAATCATATTAATTTCAAAGAATGAGAGACACTTACCTTGCTGTTTAAAAACCGAAAATGCTACCAAATACTCACCAAACACCAAGAACAAAATATCCCCAACAACTAACATAATAAGGAACTTGAGAAGCAAAATAATACATTAGAATCTGTTCTAAAATAGAGCATAATTCTATGTTTTTAAAATAGAGCAAAATCGTCAAAATTACAAAAAAAAAACATACCAAAGCGTCTCTCTGACACCTCCAATATGATTTACACCAATTCTCCTTTACAAAAGTTGATAATAAACAACTAAAATCAACATATAGTCCAATTAAAACCGTAAAAATTAACATCTACAAACCTAAATTCCCGGATTCCCAAAATACTGAAAATCGACATTGTTTTCAAGAAATCAATATCCAAATCATTTGCAATCAAAAAACTGATTTAACATGACTATAATCACTCCAAAAAAACTCAATTTCATTAATAAAACCTTAAAATAAACTCAATAGATCAATACATTGATTAATTCCAAAAATCAATTGAAATCTTTAAAATATTTTCAATTAAATCAATAATTCCATAAAAGCATTAACACAAAATCACTTGTCTTCGAAGCATGAAAGAAAACCAAGGAGAAGATCCTTACCTTGCTAAAAATGGATTGAAATTGAGATCAACAATGGAACTTCGTTGTGATCAAGCCTTAAAACAATGAAGAGAAGAAAACTGAGAAAGTTACAGGAAGTTGGTAAAATGCAAAATGAGAAGGAAATGAAAAACACGTGAATGAAAACAATTAAATAAGGAAATATAATTTAAATTAAAATGAATCTAGATCGAATTGTGGTAAAAAGGAGTAGTTAAAATACTTTATGTTTAAGAGGGAAAACTCTAAACACAAGCCTTGGTAAAATTGCTTCATAGACTTTGGACATTGTGATAATTTACAAAATGGCCACTAAAAATTACAAATTTCCAATTCTTTCAATCTAGTTACCAAACCAATTAATTTAACTTCCAAAATTAAAATCAATTATATATAATCACTTAAAACCTTTCTAAAACATTTATTAAACAAAAATACAAATTTTATTATTTTTCTTTCTTTTCTTTTTTAACAAAAATCTGGAAATCGACCCGAAACCGACCAGAACTACCAAGCCTGGTTTTGGGATGTTACACCATGACTCCATCGAGCCAGAAGGAATTCTACTCAACCAATCCCTTTCTCAGTCAAACAATGAGTATGGAAATAATTTTAACTTCAACACATCTTCATGCACTCCTTCTTGCCTAAGTAATTCACAAACTTCCAAGAAGACATGAATGTATTACCTGGAATCTTAATGAGGCATGCCACCAAATTGTCCTATCGAGTTTAACATGTTGAATGTGACTGGTTTAAGCTCAAAGTGGGCTTCTTGAATCTCGGGAGTTACAATCCATTGATTGAGATCATCCTAGATAGGAGTTAAGTGATCTCAAATAACTTTGGGTTGAGGTACAAGTCCATAATTCTGATTTACCACATCATTCAAATCTATTGGATCTTACACTTTTGGAACTCCTTAGTTTTAATCGTTGTTCATGACTCTATTAGCATGTTGAGCATGATGTCTTTGATGGAATAAGTGTTTAATTTCAAATACTAGATTATAAAGAGGTTCCTCAACAAACCTTTTGGTCATGCAATGGCAAAGCATGAAAAAAAGAAAATAAAATAACAAGTAAAAATGTACTTAAAAATAAAGGAGTAAAATAAAAATGCTATAACAAAACTGTTAAATTTCCAATTGTTAATCCCTGAAACTATTCCAAAACTTATTACGTATTGTGAGTACTATAAATTGGATGCAATATATGTGCAAGTATACACAATCGCACTAGTAATAAAGAGCGAGTGAGTATCATTCCCACGATGATAAGAGGAAATTGTAATTTTAGTTAAAGAACAAAAACTAAAATATCTAAGTATAACTAATAGTATTCACAAATGAATATGTTGAGGGAAGTCGAAATGTATGTGAGTGGAATTGGTTTAGTGGTGTAAATGTGTAGTAAATGGAAATATCATACAATTTGAATAAAAAATGCTAAGGCAATGTGAAATGATAACTTGAGAATTAACTAAAATGACTTTATAATCATTCACAAACAAGTTATTATGGGAATGATTGATGGGGTCACTAAGGAATCCTAATTCTTATCTTTTAGAATGGTCTAAACTTTTATGGTTCACTAGCTCGACAAAGTTCACTACGAGTGCTCCTAAGTTATCTCTAGTAATGGAACCTGACAGACAAAAATGCCACAATAAATCCTCTCGGCCCGAGAAACATCATATAACCTATCAAATAAGCTCAACGCCTATTAGTCGTTGAAATCCTACCTTATTTTCTCTCGAACACTAATGTTGGATTAGGCTCTAGTTATTAGCTAAAACCCTTTATTCACATTGATCCTCTCTTAGTTTCTCTTGAACACTAAGTAATATACTTAAGAAATGGTCACTCTCATGCCTCATACAATCTTAAGTAATTCAAAATAATGAAAAAAACAAGTGATAAACATAAAATCATCAACCATTCATTAAAGAAAAACACACTTAATCATTCACCATAAACCCCACCAAATAAGGTTTACTTCATGATGAGGTTCGAATCATCCATAAAAACAATTCATTCCATACAACTAATTGAATAAAAAGAAATTAAGCAAAAAGGGGTGGAGGAAAACTCATAACGTCCATAGCACCTTTTTCTCCTCTCGAATGCCAAGCTCACCACTCCCTCAAGCTTGTTTAATGGAGGAAAACTACAAAGAAAATAAAAGAAAGAAAAAGAATAAGCTTTTCAATCACCTTTCTTAGCTTGAAAAAAGAAATTAGAAGATTCTCAAAAACCTCTCATACTTTGTGGCATTATAATCTATTTATACCGATTGAATATACTTAGGTTTTATGCCAAAATTTCAATAGTACCCTAAGTCAAATTTCCCACATATGAGGGGTAGTACAATAGCTGGTAGTGGGTGCTTATATGCGATTGGCAGTAAAGAACACATGGTAAAAAGATAGCGGGCCTTGTGTGAAAATATCTTCAACTTCTTTGTCCTTTTCTATGCCCATAATTTGCCATGACATTTTAATGTAGTTTTCCATGGAAACTTTACTTGCACACTCTTGCTCCTAAAATCTGCACATCAATATTCAAACCAGACCTCCCCATAAAATAGCACCATTCACAAAATAAAATGCCAAGGAAAAACACATCCACCAAATACAATTATATGTTCCTAAATGCATCTATATAAAACTATATCTTCTTTAAGATAGCCAATAGCTTAAGTTAAAAGGCCCTAAATATAGCCTTGTTATAAATGTGATGTTATACATACTAGGACAAATCATACGATATTAGTGATCAAGAAGAGAAGGCCAAAGCAATTGAATAAAATAATATCATATTAAAGATTTAGTTTAGTAATGAGCCAATGGTGAGTGGAATTTATTTATTTGGATTAAGGAAGACTTGTGATAAGTCAACCTCAGATGATTTATTTTTAAAGAAATTTTTGAATCAGAATCTGAAATATTTCTATAATGGTTATCGAAATGATTTATGATTTCTTTTGGATATGAAATTACACAATACATTTTTATATGATATTTTTTGAAAAGACATTTGAATGAATTCTCTAAAATGATTTGGGAAAAAACTGCTCAAAGTATTTTTTTAAGATATTTGTATTTTAAATTATGGATGATTTTAGGTATGAACTGCCCTAGATATAATTTTATATTGATGAGATGAAAATTATTATGATTTAAAATGTATGAATAATAAATGAATATGATATAATTGAGAGATCATTTTATGTTGCATTGAGAGTTGTAGGTACAGTTCGCATGCCATGAAGCTGAGTAAAGTAAAGTTTGATTCTGATATGATACATTCGTGTACATTATGAATGGCATTGTTGATGCAGATTTTATGAATGCACTTGGAGTGCATATTATGATGATAATGATGAGTCCGTTGGTGCTTAGTGTGCACATTATATTCGACTCACGTACCTTGTATTCTCTTATAAATACTTGGGCTATTAAATAAATGTGAAAGTTATGAGAAGTATCTGAAAAGAAAAGAATTTGAAATGAAATGTGAAAGTTCTGAAATATATCTGAATGAAAAAGTGTATGGGATAATTGTTAGATCTAATATTGGTTTACATGGTTTTGATAAAATTATGAGATGATGATTTTTAAGGTTTTGAAGAGGAAAATGCCTTGAATAGATCGGTTTGAAAGTTCAATGATTTTATTTGAATTAATTTATAATGTTTTGAAGTATTTATGATATTTTATGTTTTATCTCACCTTATTTGTGTTACTGCCTCACTATGTTTTACTTAGCGCGTGATGATTTTCATGTCTAGGTTTGGATAAAGAAAAGACCGTGAAGTGAGGAGCCTCTCAAGCATCTTTTAATAAAAATCGTACTTAATAATAGTATCAGTAAGACATCTTTAATGTTCCTTTTAGGCTTTAGTGGCATGTATATTACATCTATCTGTTTGCTTTATCGGATTTATTTAGAATGGTATGTAATAGTAAATGAGGATAATTCTATTTTGGCTAGTGTTAACTATATCTGAAAGTATGAATGAATAATGTGTGTGTGTGTGTGTGTATATATGTATATAATATTATGTTTTAAAAGGGTTTTAAAGGGTTTTTTAATTAATCAGTGTTTAGGCAATTTTATATAGTTTTTGAAACAACATTGGACTGCCAAATCGTTACCTAAAATCAATTTTGTTTTGAATGATAAACTATGATTTTGTAATTATACCCAATTAATTTAATTGGTTTTAAATCGTTAAATTGAGATTTTAGAAATAGTCCAAAATTTTAAGGTTTTTATGTAAAGAATGTGTTAATGCATAATGTGACATCCTTAACTTGTTTTTCGAGACATGTATGAGTTATGAGTGTTAGAGGGCTAGTGATGTTAGTGTTGTATGGAATTTGTGCTCTTAGATATGATTGTATAGTTACATCAGTCTAGTACATCAGATATCCTTAGAGCTTGGCTTGATGACTGTGTGAGACTAAGCCAATGCTTTAATTGAACGGGAATTGTACCGATGTTATGTGACACCGAGTTCCCCTTCATGATCTATCTGATGGATATGTGAGACTAGGAGATTATTTAGTAGATTAGTGGGAGTTTCACTGATGCTGTGTGACACCGGGTTCCCTCGGTTAACTATTGTATGATGGTTATATGAGACCAGATACTAGTCAGGTTTGCATTCAGATAATGCATAGCAGAGTTAGTGTTGCATTCAGATAATGCACAATAGTCAGTGTTGTATTTAGATAATGCACAAGGGTGTCAGTGTCATATTTAAAGAATACATAGCAGTTACAGTTAATGTGAGTTAAGATCCAATAGAGGTGTACTCATGCCAAGCCCTTAGTAAAGAATGAAGAGAAGCCTGAAACTCTTACGTCAGTGATAGAATAGTTAAACCTTAAATAGGTAACACTTGATCTAGATTATACATGTATCTACTGCTTAGTACCATGTCTTTAGAATGCTTATGTTTATGAGATTCATAATGCTGCTCTAGAGTAGAGATTATACTATTAGGCTTTGTAAGCTTAGCGTTTGTATTTTTTCATTCGCAAGTCTCTAGCTTGGGATGTTCGTGGAGCTATACTGCAACAGGATTTCCATCATCTCTTTCAGATTATTATACTGTAGCTTTAGTGGGCATATGTATTCATAGATTATTACCTATGTATTCATATTTTTAACTTTGAGTTTGTACTATTTTGGTTTTAAATAATGTGTCACAAAGCTCTGTTTTTTATAAAGTGTTTCTATAACTGTTATTTATGCCTATTATGATACCAGTCAATATGTTTGAAAAGAAAATGAACTGGTTTTGAAAATCAGTGGTTACAGTGACCAATGTGACGCGTTAGGACCATTCTTGTTTAGGGTGATATATTTAGTGATATCAAAGCATCAAGTTGAGTTGGTCCTATGACCCAGTGGTTAATTTTAGTAAGGTGTCAGTGAATACATGCCCTTGGTACTAAAAGCACTTATATAAGTATAGAATCTTGATGGTTCTTCTTTTCTTAATATGTGTTGTAGAGTTTTGAGATGGTCTATAGTTTCAAACATGGTCTTGAGGATAGGATGGAGAGCCAAGTTTCTCATCCTAATAGTGTCAGCAATGAGTTCTTACCTAGGGCAGGGGACTATAGGGTTTTTTTAGGCATAGGAGTCGTGGAGGTGACATTGTTTAGAGATTTGACTTTCACTCTTAAGGAGATAGTGGATGTTATTCCTATATCATAGGTTGTACAGTCATTCGACCAGAGTATGTTAGTACTGATAGAAACCCTAGTAGAGATATTAATAAGGTACAAGACAGTTGAATTCTATGATTCAGGAAATAATGATCTGATTTTGGTTGATTAGTGGTTGAGAGAGACCATGACGACATTGGGGAAACTTTATCTTACCCTTGAGGGCAAGTTAGAGTTTGTCACCACTTTTCTTAAAGATGATGTTATCAATTGATGGGAGACTATAAAGATGGCTCTATAACTAGAGGTACTAACGTGGGATCAGTTTTTAAACGAGTTTAGAGGCAAGTATATTAGCAAGGAACACATGGATGGTTTAAGGATGTAGTTCTCTCAGCTAGATCAGTGAGATCACTTAGTGTTTTAGTATGAGAGATATTTCATTTGATTGATTTATTATGCTCTAGAATTAGTTACAACTGACTCCTTGAGGTGTAAGAGGTTCCTCAAGTGACTTTATATTGATATCCGTGAACATTTTGTGGTAGGCTTACCTAGGGTGTTTTCAGAGTTGACACAACTTGCTAAGGTTGTGGAGAGGGTACAGACTATGAGAAATAGTTTGTTGGGTGAATCAGGCAGCCCAAGTATGAGGAAATTTGTGCTAGTAAATCTATCTTCGTTAATGGTAGAAAGGACCAAAGTTATGTTAGAGAAAATACGAGTGACGTCAATTTTTTCACTCTAGTTGAGTTAGAGGTCAGACATAGGGTCTCGTACGAGATCACCAGTTTCACCATCTGTGGAGAGCTTTGAAGGCTTTGATTGAGATTTAAGGTATCTGGGGTGCGAGCATTGTGGCAAAAATCATTGATGAAGGTTCTTTAACCTATCTAGAAAGTTCTATAGATGTGGATCCTTGGCACATATGGTAAAGGATTACCCTATTTCAGATGACGATATTTTAGCTCGATCGAGGTAGGTGATCCCAATAGCCCAACATGGTAGAGAGCCTACTCGGAGAGGTGTTCATTCTATTCTCAGGTAGGAGGAAAGAGGAGCGGATTGACCTATTCCTAATTTGATGGCGCGTAATTTCTCTTGTCAGGTCATAGAGAGGTAGGATCATGACGTTGCCAGGTTGTTTTGAGATGTCTTAGTTTTTCATGTTGTTTCAATAGGCGTAAATGCATGTATTCTTTCGTGGTGTAAATTGAACTAGGTAGGAAATGTATTTGTGTAAAGGATTTTAGCATGAGGATCCAAATGCTGTATTGGTGAACCTTGTCAGATATAGGTAATGTTTACCTTATATATTCTTTGAGGGTTATGAGTCTAGAAGTTTTAAAATAGATGATTAACCCTTTTTGAGCTAAAGGTCAGCTCTAAAAAGTTATTGAGCCATAAAATCGTCCACCCTTGTATGTTCCCTAGGGGAATATCCTTGTGGGCTATAAAAGTTAGATATAAGACTATAAGGACTTCTAATGTCCCCAATTGAGAGGGTTTATGTTATCGACCCGTAGAGATTTTGTAATCCCAAGTTCAGCCTTAGAGGTAAGGGTCTTCACGATAGTGTTAAGAATACCCAAGTTTTCATAGCCAGCATGTTGATTAGCTTGTTGTCAGAAACATTGTAATATATCTCAGCTAGTGCCAAGGAACTTTAGTTTCTAACTAGGAACATATGCCCCAAATACTCATGAGGAGTAAGTTAGCAAAGTGTATGTTTCGATGTAGCAGTTCCAGAATTCCACCCTAGGTACTAAGGGTACTATAGGTAAGGAATTGAGTTGTGAGTCTCGAGGTGTAGAGATCCCTCTGATTTCATCAGTATGCATTCTTACATGAATAATAAGTGATTTAGATAGGTGAGTGAAGCCTTGTTAGTGATTTCTTTGTGTTGGTATATGAGCACGAGTTATGTATAACACATAGTTGTATGCAACATTGTGTAATATTATAGGTTTGGTGCCTAAGATTAAAAGAAACCAAGTATGTTAAGCGTCACTTGACTATTGTTAGCCGTCAGCAGATACTGAGTACAAGAAGTGGAGTCTCAAAATCCTTAAGTCAGAGTGCGATTGAGTGAGATATCTGCTTTGTGGGGTGTGATATCCAGGAGAACCAAATGTTTCTAGTTTCGCTGGGTATGTGGTGTATTATTTTAGTTGTAAGTACCCTATATTCTCAATCAGATGAGTAAAGTGTACATAATTCGCAAGGCAAATGAGAAACAATCAAGTAGCGTGAATGAGTATTGAATAAGATCTGTAGGATGAATGCGTAGTGATCGATGTTAGGAACTCAAGAATTTTATCATATCTTCAATAGTCGGTATCGAGACCATGTTAGCAAGTGTTATAAGATCTTAACGTATAGCATGATAAGTTACCAATGTTCAACGAGTAAAAGAGGTTATTAGGTTATATAGTAAGTTAAATCGATTAAATAAGGTTAGCTAGAGAAGGATTTAGAGGTAGCAGTTTAGTCATGGAGTAGTGTTATCCTTGTGAAATATTTTAAGTATTCAAAACTAGGATGACATGAATAAGACTTGATGGTATTATGTTTCTCGAAAGTTATTACTTAAGGTTCGAAGCAGGTAGCGCCACTTAGAAAAAGGGGTCATAGATCACTTTGTACGTTTTTGAGTTGCAATACGAGGACTTCTTCCATGAGGATCAAATTAATATGGGTTTAGGTGCTTTGAGGTTTCTAAGTACTTGACCTGAGGATATGTCATTGTTCAGTCCAAGTAAATTTTAGGGATATAATTTCTTTGAAGGAGGGAAGAGTTATAACACCCCAAATTCTCAGTGAGTATTTTCAGGTTTACCTGAGAGGTAAGTGAACCCTGTGGAATTTATAATTAAAGTTATTGGGCTGAGTGTGAGATTAATTAGTTTAAAATTGAGCCTAATTAGCCATAAAAATGAGGTTTTTGATTTGCAAGAAGATGAGGAATGACCTATAGTGCTATTATCCCATTTTAAAAAGATAAAAGCATTTTATCTCTTTCATTTCCTTCTTTTCTTTATTTATTCTTCTTTCTAATTTTCCTCTCATTATTTATCTCCAAGATTCATAACACAAATGTAAGTTCTTAATCCCTTTTCATGCTTCAAATTCGTCCATAATCCCACTAACATCTTCATTTTAATGATTCAAAACATTGGGTCCATTGTAGCTAAGAGAAAAGTGAGGGGTTTAATCCAAATCTTATAGGAAGGAAGTGTGGCTAAGCAATGAGCTTTATTTCGAGTTCATAACATCAAGGTAGTGTATTTCTAATCATTTGTAGTTTTAAGGATTTTATAAGTATGATGATTTGTTAAGATTTGGGTATTTGAACATTTTAGGATTTTATAATTGATTCATGCCATATATGACGAATTTGATGTAAATAATGTGTTTTTATGACACTTCAAGACCCTAAGTAACTTCCTAAAGCTTTAACACATGATTAGGAACTAAACTAAGATATTTGGGATGAATTTTGGTTGTTTTCTTAGCCTAAATAAGACATTTCTAGGTTCGATTATCGACACTTGATGAATAGTATCGATACTAGATGATTTGGGAAAAATTTTGGGCACTTCATGCAGGGAGTATCGATATTGTTGGGAGAGTGTCGATATTACCCCTATAATATCGATGCTCACGGTAACATATAGCAAGCCACATTTTCAGCAATGTAACCTATTTTTTGTACCGATACTCATAAAGGTATTGATACTATAAGTAGAATATTGATGCTACTCGCTTTGGATTATTATATTTGACTTTTTAAGGCCTGTAAGAGATAAGGATGATCTGTAATAAAAGGAACTTAGTCTGTAAGGGACACAAAGGACCAAGGGGGCCTAGAAAATCTCGTATGAAAGGTTTACAACCGATGCAACCATATTGTGCATAATACGTCTAAGTATCTTCAGTTAAGCACATACTGAATAGTTAAAAATGAGGATCGTTATAAATGATGTATCAATAAGCAGTTCGATAAGAAAGTTAGACTCATTAATAGTAGAAAATGTGCACTTTGAGAACGTTAGTGAATCGAGAACATGTAAGCCATCCTTTTTAGTTCAAGAGGTATTGAAGGAAAGTAAGATAAAAATAACTAGAGTGTCGCTACTCACTAATGAACATTACTCATATATCAAGCTACCTAGAGTTTTAGTTAGTAAATAGTTAACACAAAAATCATCATTAAGTCATGAATCAAATAGAGACCTCTTTAGAGGCATAGGTGACTTAAATTCCCTTAAGTAACGAACGACCATAATAGAGTAGCTTAATAACTAACAATAATAACAGACTAATAAACCGTTTTATAACATTCTGGTTGAGAGAATGAGCGAGATAATAACTAGTGAGATGATGACCTCACTTTAGTATATCCAGCTATGTAATGGTGTAGCTAGGCTACCTTGGTTTCCTTAGTGAGGCATTGCAAGTGCGTAAGGCACTTCAGTGGCTAACTAGTGTAAGATGCCCAAATACTCATAGGGAGTGGGTTGGCGATGTTAATGTTGTATAGACTTTGAGTCCTTGGATATGCATGTCTATTTACATCACTCTAGTATAACAAATATCCTTAGAGCTTGGCTTGACAATTGTGTGGGACTGAGCCAATGCGACAATTGAACGAAAATTGCACTGATGCTATGTGACACCGGATTCCCCTTCATAATATACCTGATGGCTATGTGAGACTAAGAGATCATTCAACAACTTAGTGAAAATTTCACTGATGCAATTTGACACTGATTTCCCTTAGTTAACTAGTGTCTGATGGCTATGTGAGACCAGATACTAGTCTAGTTTGCATTCGCATAATGCATAGTAAAGTCAGTGTTGCATTCAGATAATTCCCAGTAGAGTTAGTGTTACATTGATATAATCCATAGCAATTTCATTATTGCATTTAAATAATGCATAAGAGTGCCAACGTCACATTTAGATAATGCATAATAGTTATAGTCAATGTGGGTAGAGACCCAATATAACACGTCGAATCCTGGGTCAGTAGTTCGGGTCAACCCGAGACCCATAAGTTGAGCCTATTAGATTTCCTAGACCAGTTTAGATCAGTTTATAAGGTTATTGGGCTTAAGTTTGGCCCAAGATTTCATGCTAAGTGGTAGAGGCAAAATTAGCAATTTACCCATAGCTTTTTAAATGAGGGAAACCCCTTTATATTTAGTGCTTTACGTGAAACCAAAGTATCTTCCTTTTCTCTCTTCCTTTCCTTCATAAGAGTAAGTTTAAAGGAGAAAGCTTT
Source organism: Hibiscus syriacus (assembly GCF_006381635.1). Lineage (NCBI taxonomy): Eukaryota > Viridiplantae > Streptophyta > Magnoliopsida > Malvales > Malvaceae > Hibiscus > Hibiscus syriacus. The sequence continues at coordinate 4,717,030 of NW_024062743.1, read as the reverse complement.
TCAAATTCCAAGCCTAGTTAGAAGTGATCAAGGTAAGAGTCTCAATCTTTACCCCAAATTTTAAGTTTTGGGTAAGGTTTCAGAAAATGGGTTTTTATGGAAGTTAATGAATTCAAAGGATTTAAATTTATTCTAGTAAAATATAGTTGGTTAGAGTATCCTTAACCTTGTTTTAAGCCTTAGATAAGTAGTAATCCCTTTTCTTACCTTTCTTTAGCTAAGAAGGTGGCAGAAAGTTCAAAAGCAAGGGGAAATAAAAAATCCTAGCTGAGTTAAGAGGGATTCTAGCAGCTAAGAAAGTCAGGTAACACACTCAAAACTTCCTCATACCATTTGTAGATCATTAGAAATGAGTTTTAGTTAGAAAGTTAAGATTTAAGCATGTTGAGAAGAATTTCATCATAGATTCTTTCATAAAGTGTTTTAGCTTGTTTGAAAGCCTTATTTATTCCCCTTAATATCACATAATACATTAATCACAATTGGAAACCTCATGGAAGTCAAAATAGAGAGTTTGAGTGGCATTTTCAAGCCTAAATAGGGTATTTTCGAGCAAGGGTATTGATAATGTATGAGTAAGTATCGATATTGTTCTTTAGCAGAGAAAGAATGTGCTTAAGTATCAAGAGAGTATTGATACTCATGTAAAGAGTATTGATACTACAGGGTTGGTATCGATACCCATGGGGTGGTATCAATACCGAGATCACATTTTAGATTCTAGTATACCATTTTCGTATTGGTACTCAAAAGAGTATTGATGCCTAGGGTAGAGTATTGATACTCCCCATAAGAGTATTGATATTACCTCCATTATTTTCTTCCTTACAAGCTAGCAATAAAGTATTGATACCCTAGTGGGAGTATCTACACTCAAAGAGCAGTATCGATACAGAATGCTTGGTATCGATACCAAGGGTTGTGTTTGGGAAAGAAATTCAAAGGACTTTAAATACAGTTCAGGTTTCCAAAATCTTATAATTACTCCCAAATAATACTACAAGTGAGAATAGTAATAATGTTTAATTCAAATATAGAAACGAGATAAAGTATGGTGAAACAAGACTATCCTTGTTTGTATGCTTAGGAAACAATCAAGACACACTAATTCCTTTAAGAAAAGCTAGTGGAGTCACAAATATAGGTCCAATCGAGATATATCCTTAAGGAGCATGCAAGGAACTTTAAGCTAACTAACTAAGGCCAAGGCGGGACACTCGTAAGGGGTAGGTTAGTTGAGGGTGTTGTGTATAAAGTAAAAATTTTGGGGGCCATCCTCAATAGACTAGAGGGGTATTTGAGCTCTGATATGTAGAACCCTCAGTCGCACCATGATATCTACCATAAACTAGAGAGTGAGTATAAAATTATATTCACTAAAGAAAAGTAATATACTTGATAGGTTGAGCCTTTCAGGATATACAATTAGTATGATTTAGTTGTTAGTGTGGCACTGAGCTAGTTAACTCAACATTTTCAATTAGTTTCCTTATGCATATTAGGTGGATATGTTGAGCAGCTTAGAGTGACCGAGGTCCAGACCCATAGCAGATTAGAGTACATCTCAAGTTTTGAAGGGCATGTATATTTATAAATCATATTGTAAAGTTGAGTCGAAAAGTTATTTAAAAGTGGTATGTATTATTTTATATGTAAATATTTATTCTGGGAGCTCCCACAATATAATGTTTCAATTATTTTATGATCGTTTTAAAGTAAGAAAAGTTTGGTCAGCCACTTCAATGGTTTCGTGTAGCATCCTAATCAATCGATTGTGTGCCATACTAGTTTAGGTGTTACACTCAATAGAGGTGTACTCATGGCAATGCCCTTAGAGAGGATTAAGGGAAGCATGAAACTCCTACTTTAATGATAGAACAATTGAACCATAACTAGGTAGCACTTAATCTAGATTATGCTTGTACCTATTGTTTAGTACCATGTCTTTAGCATGTTTGTGTTTCTGAGAGTCGTAATGATGCTCTAGACTAGTGATTATACTATTATGCTTTGTAAGTTTTGTGTTCGAATGTTTCCATTTATAGGTTTTTGATAGACTACGAAATATTCTCCAAATATTTTATATTTACTGTTGTATATTTAGTTGCCTAAATTATAGCCTAATTACTAAATTATAGCCTAATTGTTAGGATTGTATCTACTAATGACTGTGTATATATTGAACCCCTGTGGTAATGAGAAAGGCACGGAATTACATTCTTTCATGGTATTAGCTACGGTTGATCTATTCTAGCTTTCGCAACCATATTTTTTCCTCTTCTTCTCTGTCTTCTGTCCTTCCGGATCTTCCTCATCCTTTCACCCTGCTCTTACTGTTTCTAATATCAAGACACATGTTCCCATCACTCTTGAGATAGAGAACGTCCATTATACAAATTGGGTAGAGTTATTCAAGGTCCATTGTCGATCTCACAAGGTTCTTCATCTTATTATCCCACTAAAATCTAAGGACGGGAAGGCCACAGAGTCGGCCACCCTTAGTCAGGAATAACAAGAGCTGTGAGATACGTTGGATGATGCTGGGGTTCAGTGGATTTATTCCACGATTTTGATAGATCTCTTGAATACCGTTATTGAAGCCGATGTTTCTGCCATGACTATATGGAATTGTCTTCGCGATTTGTTTCAGGATAATGAGAACTCTCGTGCCGTTTCCTTGGAACACGATTTAACAACACTTACTTGAAGGATTTCTCCTCGGTTTCTACATATTGCCAGCACCTCAAAAAACTTTCCGACCAACTCAAGAATGTGGGTGCTACGGTTTCAAACAATCGTCTTGTTCTTCGTATGGTGGGTGGTCTCACACCGGCTTACAAGGGAGTTTCTTTGTTATTCACCACAAAAAGGTACTACCACTTTTTTATGAAGTTCGATCGATGTTGGCCTTAGAAGAAACCAGCATGAAGGAGGCGACGGCTGATGATGCGATGATGGTGACTAATCATGACACTGATGAGATTTCTAATCATCCTCCTCTAGGTCGCGCACTTGGGAAATAGAACAAGTATTGCAACAACAACAAAAATTGTAAACCTACTAGTAACGCCGGGTGCTGGACGTGGTGGCAACAGTGGAGGTGGTCTGAACTTGGGCGGTGGTCAGCAGGGTCTGATGCAACCACCATGGGCTACGCCATGCACAACACAAGGTAATCTCTCATCTTATGTTAATATGAGCAAATATAATGGTGTTACTATTGGTAGTGGTCAGTCAATTCCAATTCGTGGTTACGGTCATACCTTATTACCTTCTCCGAACCCACCTTTGTCTCTCAAACATGACTTGTATACTCTGAATCTTATTAAAAATTTAGTGTTTGTTCGGAAATTTACAACTGATAATAATATGTCAGTGGTGTTTGATCCTTGTGGGTTTTCCATGCATGATTTACAGACGGGGAGACGTCTAATGAGATGTGATAGTACCAGCTCTCTCTACCCAATCACTCCCACCAGGTCGCATTTAACCTCCTCTCCTATTGCCTTGCTTGCTTCAACGCTTTGGCATGACCGTTTATGTCACCCGAGCGACTCCATATTATCTATTCTTCAGTAAAATAAACTAATTACTTGTAATAGTCCATCTAAGTCTACTACTTGTCAATCTTGTGTACTGGGAAAACATATTCGGTTGCATTTCGTTCTTTCAACTTCTCAAACTATCATGCCTTTTGATATTATTCATAGTGATCTTTGGACCTCTCCGATTTTGAGTTCTTTGGGATATCGTTATTATGTGCTTTTTTAGATAATTATTCAAAATTCTTGTGGACTTTTCCCATTGCTAATAAATCACAAGTATTCTCTATTTTTACTAAATTCCAAGCTCATATTCGTACCCAGTTTGAACGAGATATCAAAACCATACAATGTGATAATGGGGGAGAGTTTGATAATGCCTCTTTTCGGCAATTCTGTGAGTCCCATGGCATTTCTTTTCGTTTCTCCTGCCCTTATACCTCCTCACAAAACGGGAAGGTCGAACGAAAAATAAGATTCATTAATAATATCATGCGCACACTACTTATTCATACCTCTTTGCCACAATGTTTTTAGCATCATGCGGTTCATATGGCAACCCATCTTTTGAATATTCTTCCCAGTACACTACTAGCCTCTACGTCTCCTCTACAAATTTTATACCACCGGGTTCCGTCTTATTCTTACATTCGGGTTTTCGGGTGCTTGTGTTATCCTCTTATTCCATCCATGACTATTCATAAATTACAAGCTTAATCCACTCCCTGTGTTTTCTTGGGTTATCCCGATAATCATCGAGGCTATAAGTGTTTTGATTTATCCAACAATAAAATCATAATCTGTCGGCATGTACAATTTGATGAAACTATCTTCCCTTTTGCCAAAGTCCATCAACCTAGTACAGTTGATTATGATTTTTTGAATGATGGTGTGTCGCCGTATCTTCTTCATCAAAGCCAACAACAGCCTCCACTATCTTCTCCTACGGCACAACCAGTCATGTCTTCTCCAGCCTCTCACTCATTGTGAGTAGACAGTTCGCAGTCTCATCTCCTCCAAAATCCTCACTAATTTGGCCCAAACCGCCCCCTGTTCTATTTGAACGCCCTGTCACCCGCAGCCAGCATGGTATCTTTAAGCCAAAAACTATATTTGACCCATCTGAGGCGCATACTATCACGGTTAAGAGATCTCCTCTCCCCCGTAACCCTGTGGCTGCACTTCGTGACCCGAATTGGAAGTTGGCTATGACTGACGAATATGACGCTCTTTTTAAAAATAAGATGTGAGATTTGGTACCCCGCCCTCCTGAGTTAATGTCATTCGTTCTATGTGGATTTTTACTCATAAAATAAAGTATGATGGTTCGTTTGAGAGGCATAAGGCCCGTCTTGTAGGTGATAGTAAAACTCAGCGTGTTGGTATTGATTATGAAGAGACTTTCAGTCCGGTAGTGAAGCCAGTAACAATTCATAATGTGCTTAGTCTTGCCCTGTCGAAACAATGGTTGATTCATCAGTTAGATGTAAGCAATGCTTTTTTGCATGATGACCTCAAGGAAACGGTTTATATGCATTAGCCTATGGGATTTCGAGATCAAGTGCATCCTGATTATGTCTGTTTACTGCGTAAATCTCTCTATGGACTCAAACAAGCCCCTCGGGCGTGGTACAAGAGGTTTGCTGATTTTGTTTCTTCTATTGGTTTCTCTAACAGTAAATCAGATATTTCCTTATTTCTTTACAAACACGGGTCGGATATGGCATACCTACTGCTTTACGTTGATGACATTATTTTGACGACGTCTTCTAAGCATCTCCGTAAGTCTATAATGGCTCATCTCAACTCTGAGTTTGCTATGAAGGATTTGAGTTTCTTAAACTATTTTCTCGGCATCAGTGTGACTCGACACAAAGGTGGGTTGTTTTTATCACAACAAAAATACGCCGAGGGCATCATTGATTGAGCATGCATGCATTCTTGTAAGCGCAGTCAGACTCCAGTTGATACCAAGCCGAAGGTGAGTGCCACCAGCGGTGCATGGTATACTGATCCAACGCAGTACCACAGCCTTGCGGGTGCCCTCCAATATGTCACTTTTACGCAATCGGATATTTCCTCTGCAGTTCAATAGATTTGTCTCCATATGCATGACCCTCAGGATGAACATATGAACGCTCTCAAGCGTATCATCCAGTATATCCAAGGTACTCTTTCTCTTGGTTTACATATTTCTTCTTCCTCCATTATCGATCTTGTCTCTTATACGAATGCGGATTGGGGAGGCTGTCCCGATACTCGACGATCCATCTCCTGGGTATTGTGTCTTTTTGGGTGACAATTTGATCTCATGTTCGTACAAACGTCAACCTACGCTTTCCCGATCAAGTGCCGAGGCAGAATACATGGGAGTTGCCAATATTGTCTCGGAATCTTGTTGGCTTCATAATCTTCTTCTCGAACTCAATTGTCCCATCCATAAATCAACAATGGTTTACTGCGACAATGTGAGTGTTATCTATCTTTCTGGAAATCCCATTCAACACCAGCATACGAAGCACATTGAAATGGATATTCATTTTGTTCGAGAAAAAGTTGTGCAGGGTGAGGTTCGTGTTCGTCATGTGCCGTCTAGGTACCAGATTGCATATATTTTCACTAAGGGGTTGCCCCTTATATTGTTTGACGATTTTCGGACCAGTCTTAACGTTCGAGATCCTCCCGTTTCGACTACGGGGGAGTGATAGACTTGGAAATATTCTCCAAATATTTTGTATTTACTGTTGTATATTTAGTTTCCTAAATTATAGCCTAATTACTAAATTATAGCCTAATTGTTAGGATTGTATCTACTAATGATGTGTATATATTGAACCCCTGTGGTAATGAGAAAGGCACAAAATTATATTCTTTCAGTTTTTAGCTTGGGTCGTTCGTAGAGCACCATCATAGCAGGAGTTTCAACAGCTCTTTAAGAGTATTTTACTGTAGATTTAGTGGGAATATGTATGTGTAGAACCTTCCTCAAGAATTTAGATTTATAACTTCAAGTTTGTATTGTTCTTTCAGTACCGATACTGAAAGACCATAATGTCCTATTTTGGGCACGAAAATGCCTCTAAATCTCACCCATACACTTTCCTAAGACTAGAAAAGCTTGTTAAAGTCTTATTTGAGGTCTTAAAGGTTAAAAGTTATCATCTTTCATGCTTACAACCAACAAAAATGGATCTTGCCATGGAATTACTCTAGCATTCTTACATGAACAAAACATACCAAAATACACAACAATGACCTACATACAGTATGGTCAACTTAGAATTGTGTTACCTTGAAACTAGGTGACTGAAACACAATCTCAAATCACCTATGGACTAATTTTTCATTTCCTCTAGGCTTTGAGCTCTCCTCTTGCTCTCATACTAATCAAAACAAGTTTAATGAGTTGTTAGTTAATTTTAAATCTTAGAAACAAGCCAAAAACATTTCCTTACAACTTAAATCTCCTAAAACAACCTAGAACTTAGGATTTCATAAACCCCCACTAAAACTCATTTTTGGCTAACTAAGTCAAATATTAAAAAAAATAGGTTTGAAAGAAAGCTTGAGGGATGAAGATTGTGAATCTTACCTTAAATTCACAATGGAGGCTTGAATTTCTTAAAGCTTCTCACTTTGATTGGTTCTTGAAGAGAGAGGAAGACAAAGAGAATAAAGGAAGAAGACGAGCATGAGATGAAAAATAAAAGGGTACAACAGAAGTAATATCATCAAATAATTAAAGGGTTTCAACCTTTGTTTGAATAATTAGGTTAATTACTCATTTAGTCCTCCCACTTTCATGCTAAGGTTAAAAACACCTATTTTAAAACTTATTGGGCTCATCTCAATACCAAATCTATCTCAATTGGGTCCAATGCTTTATAAACTAAGGAAAATTTATTCTATTGCCCAATCAAATAAACCCAAAACTCCTAACGTGTATTTTGGGCCATTACAACTTTCCTCTACTAAGAAGAAATTTCTTCCTCAAAATTTACATGGATAGAATAGGTGTGGATAATGAAGTTGCATATCCTCTTCAGGTTCCCATGTCGCCTCTTAAACGCCATAGTCCTCTGTAAAACTTTCACTAATGGTATCCTCTTGTTTTGTAAGTCCTTATCATCTTTGACAAGGATTCAAACCTATTCTTCCTCATAAGTAAGATCTTATCTTACTTCAACTTGTTTGAGGGGAATAACATAGGATGAATCAAATCGGTATATGTGAACCATAGAGACGTAGTACACGTTATTAATGCGCTTTAACTCATGAGGTAAAGCTAACCGATAAGCCACTAGCCCAACTCTCTCCAAAACCTTATGGTCCGATGAATCGTAGGGTCAACTTACCCTTACGTCAAAACCAGAGTGCCTTTTTCCATAGGGAAACCTTGAGAAATACCTTATCTCTTACTGCAAACTCTATGTCCTTACGTTTCAGATCGGCGTATGACCTTTGTTTCTTAGAAACCTCCTTCAGACGACTTTAAATCAACTAAACTTTCTCTTTGGTTTCTCAGATCAAGTCGGGGCCTACACTTGCACCCATATAAGGCTTCATACGGATCCATCTGAATACTTGGCTGAAAACTTTTGTTGTACGTGAACTCTACCAAGGGCAAGTGATCCTCAATTGCCCTCAAGATCCAAAACAGTGCATCTAAGCATATCATCTAAAATCTGAATAACTCTCTCAGACTGCTCGTCTATATGAGGATGAAAGGTTGTTCTATAAAGTAGTTTGGTACCTCAGGCTCCATGTAAATCTTTCCAGAATTGAGAAATAAACTGCATATCTCTTTCGAAATGATCAAGATAGGAACTCCATGCAATCTCACAATCTGGTGGATGTACAACTGAGTCACTCTCTCTAACGTGAAGTTGATTCGAACCAAAAAGAAATGAGTGGATTTGGTCAATCAATCCACTATAATCCAAATTGCATTATGTTAGAACCTTATTATCAGATGGTCAATTACAAAGTCCATCATCACTCTCTCTCATTTTCACTACGGAATATAAAACAGTTGCAGCAATCGTGAGAGAACCTGGTGTTATTCCCAAACACTTAGCAACAAACTCATACACTTCTCTCTTCATGCCTGACCACCAATACAATGGGAAGAGTTCTTGGTACATCTTGTTGCTACCCGGATAAATAGAGAGGGGCCTACAATATGCCTCATGAAGGATCCTATCACGAAGTTGTCTGTCAGCTGGCATGCACAAACAACCTCAGAAGTACAACACATATCCTTCACATAACTCAAACCTTGGAGCCTCACTTTGAAGGACTTACTATACTTGGGTCTTCAAACAGACTTCTGAACCTTGTAACTGCTTAACTTTTCCCAGTAACTTGAGCTCAACCCTCAACTCAACTAAAAGACAACCTGAATTAGTCAAACTCAAACGTACTAGCAAAGCTCATAACTCCACTACGGTCTTCCCACTCAATACATTTGAAACGATATTTGCTTTGCCCGGATGATAATCAATGACACAATCATAGTCTTTCAAAAGTTTTACCTATCTTCGATGCCTCAAGTTCAACTCCTTCTGAGTGAGCAGATACTTAAGGCTCTTGTGATCCACGAAGATGTGACATTTATCCCTGAAAAGGTACTACCTCCAAATCTTTAAAGCAAAACCATTGCTGCAAGCTGCAAATCATGGGTAGGATAGTTTCGTTCTTGATGCCTAAGTTTTTGGTATGCATAGGCTGCAACCTTTCCTTCTTTATTCAGAACACATCCCAAACCATTTTGTGATGCATCAATGAATACGGTAAAGTCTATACCCGATTTCAGTTGTATTAAAATGGGGGCTTGCGCGAGGATTTCTTTTAATTTATCAAATCTCTCTTGGTGCTTCTCGTTCCATATAAAAGGAACTCCTTTCTGAAGTAGTTTAGTTAATGGTGCTAAAATCATGGAGAACCCTTGACGAAAAAATGGTAGTACCCTGTAAGGCCTAAGAAACTACGTACCTCGGTGATATTATTAGGTGGTTGACACTCTAACACTGGATTGATCTTTTGGGGATCTACTTGGATGCCATTGGTTGCTACCACATGACCCAAAAATGCCATTTCAATTAACCATAACTCACACTTCCCAAACTTGGCATATAACTAACGTTCCCGAAGTGTCTGTAAAATGATGTGCAGGTGCTGATCAAGCTCTTCCTCACACAAGAGTACACAAGGATATCATCGATGAATACCACTACAAATCGATCCAAGTATGGGTGAAAAAATCATTTCATCAAATCCATAAATGTCGCCAGGGCATGGGTGAGTCTGAATGGTATCACGATAAACTCGAAATGGCCATGTCTTGTCTTGGAGGTGATCTTAGCTATATTTGTATACTTAACCTTCAACTGATAGTACCATGATCTCAAATCAATCTTAGAGAACACATATGCGCCCTTAAGTTGGTCGAACAGATCATCTATGTGAGGGAAAGAGTATCGATTCTTGATAGTTAACTTATTCAGTTATCGATGGCCGATGCACAACCTCATCGACCTATCCTTTTTCTTGACAAAGAGGACCAATACTCCCAAGGTGAAACGCTTGGTCGAATGAAGCCCTTATCCAACAACTATTAAATTTGGTTCTTAATTTCCTTCAACTCTGTCAGTTCCATGTAATAGAGTGCAATGGACACCGGACATGATCCTGGAAAAAATTCTATACTGAAATCACCTCATGGTCAGACAGTAGTCCCAGCAACTCATCTGGAAACACATCAAAGAACTTCTGCATGGTACAAATGTCCTCAAGCAACGAAATGAAAACTAATGTATCCACAACATGTGCCAAGAAGTCTTCACACGCCTGACTCGACAATCTCTAAGCCCTGATTACTGAAACAACCTTTGTAATGTAACCCAAACTCCCACTGGTCAATACTATCTTGGTCACATCATCCTTACGAAGCTTAAGTTATCTAGCCTTGCACTTCAAACTTGTGTAATGCTCAGAGAGCCAATACATGCCTAAATCACATCGAACTTCTGAAATAGTAATTTAATTAAGTCAGCTAAGAATACCTCACCCTGAAGTTCTATTGGACAACGACAGTGAACCTGTTCAACTAAAACGTCTAATCCTATAGGATTAGACACTCTGACCCTTCCAAATCCTGAGTTGGATATTCCTCTCTCAGAAAAGTTCATAGCATATATAGGAGTGATTGGAACCATGATCTACTAATACAGTACTTAGAATGGAAATAACTATAAATATACCTGAGATCACATCTGTAACATTGCACTCTTACTGGGCGCGTATGACATATTGGTGTGATATTACTCGGGGCTCATGGATGGAATTTGATCTGGCGGTGCCCCAGCTATAATGTCCTAAAGGCTCTGCTACTCGTAGAAGACCTTCGACCACACTGAACAAATGATAAAGACCTATAAGATGATACAAGGACTGAACTCTAAGCACGGAGGCAGGCTCTGATGAAAATGTCCAAGAACCCACAGTTAAATCAACCTCTAGTCACTCGATAACACTCTCTGGGGTGCCTCCTACCACAAGTCAGGCACACCAATAATTTGGTGTCTTCTATGATCTGTCGGCACTATATCTGGAAGCTGACAATAAGGCTCTCTTAAAGGAATCGAATCTACCTCCATTGTTCGATCTCTGAGTTGTCTTTCTAGACGGGCCTAATGGCAATCTCCTTAAACTCTAGGGGGCCCTGGCCTGCTTAGCTGATGACGAGATGGCCTACAGTTTCTAGAGCTCTACGGCTCTAACCCACTGAGTCACTCACCACCTGAGCTTTCTTTAGAAAATTCTCTCAACTAATTATTCCTGGTGAATTAGCTCCACAAAAATACAAGGGGTTTGGTTTCTAACTGAGTCTCAATATCCAAGTGGAGGCCCTCCAAGAAAATGGTACACCTCCATTTAAATGAGCTCATGCACATACTTGCTCATCCTAATAAACTCCTTCTCATACTCCAATACAATCCTAACTCCCTAAGTCAGATGCAGGAATTGGTCGCGGAGATTGTTAGTGTGTGCCTCATCGATGTACTTCTCACGAAACTCTACCCTGGTTCTATCGCTAATTTATTATCTCTCACCAGTCTATTATGTAATAATTCAGAAGGTAGTGATGCAGTCTAACTTGCCCTCAGATGTGAGGTACAACAGACGAAGAATATGGAGTTTCTCTCGGAGCCACTGGTCTGTAGAGATGGGATCTTTGTCTCAATATCCATAAAAATAGATGGTCCAGTACCTGCAGAGCCTGTCAACAGGGGACTCTTGATGCCTTACAGTGGGTTGGACGGTGGCACAAGAGGGGAGGTGGCATAGAGGATAGATTCAAAATGGCACGAACTATCTAACTAAGGGTTGAAGTCATATAGCGAAAAAAGTCACCTCGTCAACTATTGCATATATAGGTGCTTAATGATCAGAATCAGGGGTGTATTCTCACCAAAATCTCTAGCTACGGAGGTACGACTCTCCTCTAGGCCCTCATAACAAGGAAAGTCATCATCAGCCATATTCGAATCCTGAGATTAGAAAGGAAAGAGAGGTCACTATCGCCATTCCAGAATATTATGTATTCTTGATACTCTAAGGGCATGTACTCAGTTAGACACTTACTAAATCTGATCCATGGGGCATAGCAATGACTAAACCTAGTTGCTCTGATACCAAAAAATATAATACCCTAATTCAGTCTGGCTCAAAGATCTATGGATTACTATGCATACAGAACCATGAAATTAATAACCTAAAATTTTTCTTTCCAAAACGTTTATAACATTAAAACATTCATCATAACGTAACTAAAAGCATACTTCAAGTTTACAAAACTTACGGAAGTCTCCCAAATTACATACAAAATACATCAATTAAATTTGAACCAAAAGATTTATGACTTGAATAATACAAGGTCCATATACGATACATGCCTTCTAAATATACTTAATACATATTCTAATACTGTCTAGTCTGGAATGTACTGATATGATAGGCTCCTCAACAATCCCCTACTAACCTACGCACGAAAACACATTTCATACACTGAGCTCACAAGCTGAGTGCCACAAAATTAACAATACAATACTACATGCATTCATTTTATAAACATGCTTGTATGCAACTCTTAAACATGCAAAAACATATACCAAACATGGATGAGCCATGTGGTATAATTGGAGGAATTTACATGCATCTCGTACTACACACTAGCTTATCTAAATATGACATCTTAGGGGTAAGAACCAAAATTTACGTTTATCGAAAATTATATCCCTTAGTCTACCTCGGATCTTCAAAAAGTTGGGGTAAGTTCTGAAATTTATGTGCATTAGAGGCTTATATCTTGAACCTAGTCGAGTATAGGGTACAACTCCTGAATTTAAATGCATCAGAATTCATACTGGTACGACCTGGAATTTACGTGCATCAGATGTGTATCAAATAGATAATATTCAGATATTCACAAACAAAGGATGATCGTCATCATGCTAGAATAACTCGGGTGTCCTAGCCATTTCCCAAGCATCATACAGAGACAATTCTTATGTCATCATATCTTACTTGATTTCTAGGTGAGAATTGAGTTAACTTAATTGTTTTCACTTGCATTGAACAGTTAAGGATTATAAGAACCCAAAACACCTTAGCCCGAACACCCAAACAAACTAACCAAAATTGCCCAAAAATTATTGTGGCACAGTATTGATATCATACCCTTAAGTATCGATACCCCTATAGGGAGTATCAATACTTTGCCCTGGGTATCGATACTCCCATGAGTATCGATACCAAATTTGACTTTGATGTTTTCAAAAATATCTAACTATCGATATTTACCCTCTGAGTATCGATATTGGACCCCGAGTATCGATACTCCTTGAAGGGGTATCGATATTACCCTCATAACATGCTTGGTTTTTGCCTTCATAAAGAACAATATGGATATTATTCTTCCAGTACCGATATCGACAAACCAAAATACCCTGTTTTGGGCGCAAAAATGCCTCTAAATCTCACACATACACTCCCTTAAGATTAGAAAATCTTATTAAAGTATTACTTGAGGTCTTTGAGGTTAAAAGTTATCAACTTTCAAGCTTACATCCAACATAATGGATCATTCTATGGAATTACTCTAGCATGCTTACATGAACAAAACATACCAAAATGCACATAAAATGACCTAAATGTAGTATGGTCAACTTATAATCGTGTTACCTTGAAGCTAGGTGACTGAAACACGATCTCAAATCACCCAATGACTAATTTTTCCTTGCCTCTAGCCTTTGAGCTCTCCATTTTCTCTTGCACCAATCAAAACAAGTTTAATGAGTTCTTAGTTCATTTTAAACCTTAGGAATGAGTCAAAAATGTTTCCTTACAACTTAAATCTCATAAAACGACTAGAACTTAGGATTTCATAACCCTACTAAAATTCATTTTTGGCTAACTAAGCCAAATCTTACAAAAATAGGTTTGAAAGAAAGCTTGATGGATGAAGACTTTAAATCTTACCTTATAATTCACAATAAAGGCTTGCATTTCTTAAAGTTTCTCACTTTGCTTGGTTCTTGAAGATAAATGAAGACAAAGAGAATAGAGGAAGAAGACATGCATAGGATGAAAAAGAGGAGGGTGCAACAGACATGATATCATCAAACAATTAAGGGGTTTTAGCCTTTATTTGAACATTGGGTTAATTACTCATTTAGTCCTCCCACTTTCTAATTAAATTAGATCCAAGGCTTTGTAAACTAAGGAAAAATTATTCTAAGGCTCAATCTAATAAACCCAAAACTCCTAACCTGTATTTCGGGGCGTTACACCATATCTACCCACACTGAGAAAATTTTACCTTTAAATGGCCCTTTCAAGAAGCAACCATTGAATAAAATTATAGGTCTAAAAAACCTTTTAAACACTTCCTTTAGCATAAAAACACACATTATATTTAGGATTTTAGTTTCTATGGCCTTTCAACCATAAGATCAAATGTTCCACTTGGATCACTACTCCTCAAAGCAAAAACATAATCAAACAGTCTATTAAACTCGAGCACATCATTACCCTTGTTATTTTCTAAAGCCTATTTCCTAGCTTTTAAGCATGTGTTCTTAAGTAAGTCTCTACCAAGCCTTTGCATTTATACAATATTTAATTTGGGTACAATCCTAAACTTATAAAGAAAGTGTTTCCCTACCAACTTATAATTTGCTACTATGTTTTCAAAAGTCATAGAACACTTATGCTCAGTCACTCATGTTTGATCTTGTAATATCCATAAGATTAATCCTAATAATAATGTATAACAAAATGGCAACCAATTCCTTTACACGCAACCCTAATTTTCTCTTTTCTATTTGAAACAAACCTAAAATCAAAATTATTACCTACTACATAAGTATAAAGATCGTCCTTAAACTATTATTGAGATTCAAATATTATTCCCACATGGAAGCTAGGTTCAACAGTTGAAGCATAAAAAACACCTTACCACTCTTCTGAAAGCTACCAACATCTGAAGAGTCTTAAGTAATCAGCTTCCTCTCCACTATTTAAACCACCTAAGACTTCTTCATTTTCCTCAGAATAAACGTATATGTTAACCTCCGGTTCAACATCAACTCCTAAGTCTTCTAAACTGACAATTCTATTTTTTATTTTCCTTTTGACTACTCTTAATTACTTTTAATTGTAACTATCTTCATCATCATCATCAGATAATAAATTATCTCCATCTAGCTAATCTGACCCACTATAATTCCTATTTGTATCATTGAAGTCTTCATAAATGATCTCATCAACTACTACATTAGATCCACTAGCAACATTAAGACCACTGTCAGTATAAGACCCACTGGTAGTATTATGACCACTACCAGCATTAGGCTCACTGCTAGCATTTGACCCACTATCAGCATTCATTGCCTGAAATAAATACAAAACAGATAGTTTAACATATTATTAACATTAGTTAAAGTATATTACTTTATTAGTTTACTACTTTATTAGTTTAGTACTTGATTAGTTTACTACTTTATTAGTTTAGTACTTTATTAGTTTACTATTTTTCATGAAACAAAGTTAAAATGTATTACTTTATTACTTTACACTGTATTAGTTTACTACTTGATTAATTTAGTCTTATGCTATATTATTACTTTCAGACTTTATTGTTTTTCATTAAACATAGTTCAAGTTTTTATTGTATTACTAGTTTAATATTTTACTGTTAGTAGAATCTTAAAAACAACAATGTTAACAGAGCACTTATGTCCACAGAATCATTATGTTATCCAAGAGTAACAGTCTGATACTAAATTGGAATCTGAGAAAAAAGTAAAAGAAAGAATCAAATTCTTTAAAAATAAAAGAGAATTAAAGGAAATAAAATACTCTTTATATTTGATCCTGATATCAGAATTAATTGAGGCATGTCGCTAAACAGTTTTCTTAAGACAGATTTTTGGCCAGTCCTTAGTACTCAAGATCCTTTGGACGTCTATCTCCCAATATACAACAACTAGATGATCAGCTACAATAGCACAACAATAGAGATCACGAACTTTCCTTGCCTTCGACTATCACAAAAAATTAAGGAAAAATAATATTTTCTGAGAATGAGAAAAACTATTTTCAAGAGAAAAAGCTTGTTGAATTCTGAGTTGTGAAAAATTTGAGAGATTTGCTCAGTATTTATTGGGGAATCTCGAGAGAGTTTAACTCTAATTAAAACTCTTTTAACATCTAAATTTAAACAGCTAAAAATATCTTTTAAATTTAAAATATTAAACCATAGAGTTTTATTCCAACTGAATATCTTTTAATATCTATATTTAAACAAATAATAATATATTTTCAATTTAAAATATTAAACAAATATACTCTCATTATTATTATTTAAACTTAAATAAATATTAATTTAATTTGAAATATACAAAAGTATATAATTATCTTTAATATTCAAAATTAAAAAAATAACAAATACCTTTTTAAATTGACATATTCAAAGAGTAATTATCCTACAAATATTCAAATTAAATAATAACTTTTAATTTTCAATATTTAAAAAGGACTATGAATTTAAAAAAAAGTATTAAATCCATCAAAGTAATTAACCATTTTTTTTGAACAATCCCCCACATGAATGAAATTGATAATTTAATCAAAACTTTTTGATAAGATGAAGTGATAACCTCTACGATCGATAGTTGCATAAGATAGGTAGGTGTCCTCCTTTGAACCTTCCCTTGTGAAAATATATTAATTTTACTGATTAATCTGTAGATGCAATGTCCTTAAACTATTCTTCCGTTTGTGTAAACGATGACATACTTCACACAACTACCCCGTAGCAAGAACTTAGTTCTCATGGGTATGTCTTTAAAGCCATGGACATCACCTAGTTTTGCAAGAGTTTGAGAGAACTATGCCCCCAATAACATTCTTGAAGTGGCCCCACTTCGTTCTCACATAGGTGACTTATGTTGTTCGGCTCACCACAACACACAATGATCATTAAAAGCTTTTGGTTAAATTTGATCACTATTTACATCATAGTAATTTTCTTGGGATAAGAAACCCCCACAGTGACCACACGAGTTATGCAATCATGTTGTCCCTTTGAACCTTGATCTTGGGATCACCAGTCAACAAGGTAAGGTTTTCCTTTACATAACACCTTTAAATTTCATGGGTTTAAGTCTCATTCCTTTAGATGTTTTCTCAATTTGATCTTGATTTAACCCTTTTGTTTGTAGATCCACGATATTATCCTTTGATCTTATAAAATCAATAGAGATAACTCTATTTGAGATCAGTTGTGTAATGATATTATGTCAATGATGTATATGTTTAGATTTACCATTATACATGAAATTATGTGCTCTAGCAATTATTGCTTAGTTGTCACAGTATATACATACTATGGGCACAAGTTTCGGCCATTCTGGAATATCCTTAAGAAAGTTATGAAGCCATTATATTTCTTCTCCAAATTTGTCTAGAATTATTAACTCAAATTCCATTATGGATCTAGTATTTATCATTTGTCTTGAGGATTTACAAGACACAATTCCTCTTCTTAAAATGAATACATATCCGCTTGTTCCTTTGGTATCTTGAATATCAGATATCCAACTAGCATCGTAGTATCTTCTAAGACAGCGTGATCTCTGGAATAATGAAAACTATACTCACGAGTATGTATAAGATATCACAATATCCTTATTATAATTTTCCACTGATTTTGACTTTGATTACTCATAAATCTACTTAAACTACTCATAGTAAAAGTGATGTATGATCTCGTACAACTCATGAGATACATTAGGCTGCCTAAGACCCTTGCATATTCCATCTGGTGAATACTTTAACCTGAATTTTTAGGCAAATATGAACAAGAGTCTAATGGAGTTATGGTTATACCATTATCACTCTTGTTAATTTTTTTAAGGATCTTGTCCACATAGTGTGACTGTGTTAATGTCAGACCTTCATATGACATTTTAATTTGGATGCCAAGAATTGTATCGGTCAATCGCATACTTTCATGTCAAATCTTGAATTTAACATATCTTTTGTACATTTTACCATCTCATTGTTACTTTCAACAATGAGTATGTCATCAACATATAAGCATAGAATAACATATCATATGCTTGTTGTTTTGACATGTACTCACTTGTCACACTCATTTATCTTAAAGTCATTTTTCATCATGACACTATCGAACTTCTCATACCATTATTTTGGTGCTTTTTAAGTCCATACAAAGACTTCACCAGCCTACAAACTTTCTTCTCTTGACCTAGAACTACATCCCTTAGATTGTTTCATGTAAATTTATTCGTCAAGATCCCCATTTACGAAAAAAAAAATTAACACCCATTTGATGTAATTCTAGATTTTACAAAGTGGTAATTTTGAGTATCATTCTTATTGATGTTATTCTTGATGCAGGAGATTATGTATCAAAGTATCCAAGGCCCTCCGTTTGTTGGTATCCTTTTATTACCAATTTGGCCTTGTACTTAATTGTTTCACATGCTTTCATTTTTCATTTGAAAATTCATTTAGAACTTTGTGGTTTAATCCCCAGGGGAAGATCCACTAATTCCCGTATATGGTTCTACATAATGGAATATATTTCTCTCTTAATAGCTTCCTTTCATAAGGTACCTTCAGAGGATCGTATAGCTTCACTATACGTTTGAGGTTCAGCCTCCAACATAAAGGTTAGGAAGTTTGGTCAAAGGATTTTTCAACCCTTGCTCGTTTACTCCTTATTGGCACTATTTCAGTTTCAGCCTCATGTTGAACATCTAGACTATCATTATTTTTAGTCTTCAAAGTTTGTTTTAAATTTTGATCAACCTCCTTAGATTTATAAGGGAAAACATTTTTAAAGAATGATGCATTATTTGATTTCATTATTGTATTCTTGTGAATCTCAATATTATTTGATTCATACACAAGAAATTGATACGCATTGTTATGTTCTGCATAGCCAATGGAAATACAATATATAGTTTTAGGACCTATTTTTCATTTGCTTTGGTAATGGGGCCATTACCAAAGCAAGACACCCCACATTTTCAAATGTTTGTAGGAAGGTTTATAACATTTCCGAAATCCTTATGGTGTCTTTTTTCTTTTTGGGGTACCTTATTTAAAAGGTAATTAGCTGAAATTACAGGTTACCCCACATGTTCAGTGATAACCCAGAACTGCCTAACAAGGCATTCATAATTTCTTTTAGAGTCTGATTTTTCTGCTCGACTACTTCATTTGATTGAGGAGAATAAGGTGGTGCTACTTCATGAATAATACAATGTTGTGAGAAAAAAATCACCTGATGGTTTAACATATTCACCACTACGATCACTTCTTACCATCTTCATCTTTTTATTAATTTTGTTTTTGACTTCCTTCTTATAGAGTATAAATTTCTCTGTAGTTTCATCTTTGCTCTTAAGAAAATATACATAGAAATATTTTGTTCTATCGTCAATGAAGGTAATCAAATATTTATTCCCCCATCTCGTTTGGGAAAATTTAAAGTCATAAATGTTACTGTAAATTAAATCAAGTGGTTTGGTATTTTTTTCGATAGTTTGAAAAGATGAACTTGTTAATTTTACCTCAGTACGTGTTTCACATTTATGATTATAATTTATATAAAATGAAGGAATGAATTCCAAGTTAATTAATCTCTGTAGAGCATCATAATTAACATATCCAAGCCTACCATGCCATAAATTAAATGACTCAAGCATATAAAGGGACAAAGAAACTTTATTATTTTCATGTTTATGGCTTTTACAGAGATAGCATTGAGTTTCGACATGTCATTCAATACATATCATATACCCACAAACATTCCCCCATTGGAAAAAAAATCAACATTTGAGATTTAAACACCATTATAAAGTCGTGAACACTTAATAGTATTCAAGAAAGAAGGTTTTTTCTTATATCAACTATATACAACACACTCTGAAGCTTGAGGTCTTTACCAAAAGTCATCTTCAAGACTACAGTACCCTTCCCCTTTTTCAGAAATCGTGTCATTTCCCATGTAAAGCTTCATCCTATTGTTGCAATGTGTCAGTTTAGAGAAAGATTCCTTATTGCAACAAATATGACGT
This sequence comes from Hibiscus syriacus, assembly GCF_006381635.1. Lineage (NCBI taxonomy): Eukaryota > Viridiplantae > Streptophyta > Magnoliopsida > Malvales > Malvaceae > Hibiscus > Hibiscus syriacus. The sequence goes on along the minus strand of NW_024062743.1, from coordinate 4,696,812 downwards.
GTGGCTTCAGTATCGTTCCACCATTCTCTTAGATTAGAGTCAACCATGTTGAATTCAGAAATAACAGCACATAGATTTATATCCCCCACATCCTTATCCATTTTTTTCACAATATTAGGCTCGCGAGCTTTGGCTTTCTTTGGATGTCTGCACTCAGAAGATTTATGCCCCATCTTTTCACAGTTAAAGCACTTCCCTTTGAATTTTTCCTTCTTGGAAATTACACTTTTAGGTCTCATATTTGACTTATTTTGGGTTGTTTTCCATCCTTGAAGTCCATAACTTCCATCATGTTTTCCTTATCATCTTCTTCGTTGAGTTTTCTAACATTAATTTTGTTGTCTTCTTTTATTCGAAGCCTGACAACCAATTCTTCAATGGTTCTGACAACTAGTTCTTACATGGTCATTTCTTTCCTCTTGTACTTCAGATAGTTCTTGAAGTCACTTCATCCATGATGTATTTTCTCAATAATGGAAGCTACCTGAATGGATTCGCTTATGACCATTCTTTCGGCAAGAATTCTACTGATCAATAGTTGAAATTCCTTTACTTATTTTACTATTGATTTAGAGTCAACCATAGTAAAATTCAAGAACTTGGTAACTAAAAGCTTTTTAGTTTTAGCATCTTCATCTTTGTATTTGTGGTCTAATGCTTCCCACAATTCAGGCTTTAAAAAATATTTTTTATAATAAGCAGTAATTAGTTTATTAATAGATTAACTTGAATCAAATATTAAAAATTCAATTCTATTTTTTTTTACTTCTATTTTCTTTTACCATTCCAAGCTTTAAAAGGATAAATATAATTTGTTGTAAGTAATAAACCATTGGGAATGTTTGGTGTAGTGGTTGGGTATTGTGTATCCATCCACTTGGTCCCAAGTACAATTCCATCCCCTTTATTTTCTATCCTTATATATATTCTTTATTCATTTCATATTTAATATTCTATATTAAAAGGCCATGATTAATGCTTACGTATTTTGACGAGGTAACATTTTACCTCATCCTCTCTTATAGTAGGAGGATCATCTCACATTTTGTCAACTTCACCATGACCAAATAAATAATGTCTTATGTTATCACATCTTGAAATTTTATTTTTACAATTGTACAATTTTCTCATTGTGGCTTACAACCATCAATACCGTTTAATTTAAATTCAAAGTTTGAGTTGGAACCAACATTCCAAATCACAAATTAAGTGAATCACTGAGATTGCCTATTATTTCTTTTAATATGAATTAATTTTAACAATAAACCAAAATTAAATTTTGATTTATTCAATCAACAAAATTTAGTCATGAACTAAAATTCTAAAACAGACCAGTAACAGAGTTGTTACTTCCTCATGATTTCTTTTAATAGAAATCAAATAATTTTGTTGTGAGATAGAAATAAAATCCAAATTGACTTCAAAACGAAATCAAAGATTCAAATACACAAAAAATTAGTTCCTGTTTATTTTCGATTTTGTTATTGGAAATAATCGATATTCTAAAACAAAATCAGTAATTGTAGTTACTTTCACAACAATTTTTGCTATACAGATTTGTCCACTTTGAGATTTTAGTAAACCCGTTAAGAAACCAGGATAAATCCTTAAACAAATTTGTTTACTATCTCGTTTTCCCACAATTCTGAATTATCTCGGATCAAGAAAGCTAGAAGATGAATTTTACCTTAAGATTGTTATTCGATAACAACAATCCGAGACTAAATTAGAACTTGAGAAAAAGTAAAAGAAAGAATCAAATTCTTTTAAAAAAATAAAAGATAATTAAAAGGAAATAAATACTCTTTATATTTGACCTTGTGATTGGAATCAGTTGGGTCTGTCGCTACACAATTTTCTTAAGATATATTTTCGGCTCCTTGGATCTCAAGATCTTTTGGTCGTATGTCTCCCATAATACTACAACTAGATAATTAGCTACAGTAGCACAACAGTAGATATCACAAACTTTCCTTGTCTTCGACTATCACCGGAAAAACTAATGGAAATATTTTCTGAGAATGAGAGAAAATATTTTAAAGCGAAGAAAACTTTTTGAATTCTGAGATGTGAAAAAACTTAGAGATTTCTCAATATTTATAGGGAGATTTCGAGAGAGTTTAACTCCAATTAAAACTCGCTTAATATATAAATTTAAACAAATAATAATATCATTTAAATTTAAAATATTAAACATGAGAGTTTTACTCCAACTAAACATCTTTTAATATCTAAATTTAAACAGATAAATATCTTTTAAATTTAAAATATTAAACATATATACACTCATTTTATTATTCAAACTTAAACAAATATTATTTTAATTTGAAATATGCAAAAGTATATAATTATTTTTAATATTCAAATTTAAAAAGATAATAAATACCTTTTTTAAATTGATATATTCAAAGAGTAATTATCCTATTAATAATCAAATTAAATTATATCTCTTTATTTGCAATATTTAAAAGTACTCTGAAATTAATATAATATTTAAATCCATGAAAGTAATCCACCCATTTTTTTCCAACATGAACTCTGTTGGGATAACCAACCATATCCATACGCATCATCATCTTCTTCTAAGGCTTGAATGGTTTGGTTACATTGACCTATGCTTATGTGAGAGATTATATTTTTCTTGTATGATTCTGTACTTGTCTTGCAGTCTTACTACTAAGTCCCCAAACTTCCACTTCTGATATCAAATAACTTCGGATGGCTATGTTTGCATTCGCGAAAAAAATGTTATGATTCTTGGGATTGCTTGTCATGTATTGATGTTATGAATGTGATGTATCTTCTAAAGATCTTAGCTCATATTCATCAGCAATGCATGCATTAGGTTTTGGTAGTATTTGCTAAAAGTCTGTTTCCTGCTGAAGATTGTATTTTTGTTAAAAAAAAGCCCAACAAGAACATATATCTAGTTTCAGAAAATCAGAGACTGACATCTGCAACAAATATACAATGGATAGAGGAAATGGTAATTCAGATTTTTTTAATAGTCTGAGATGATTACTTTGCAATACTTTTCAGAATTGATTAACCATTGATAACGTACACTCAGCTTATAGATGCAATTGCTTAAATTTGAGTTCTCTAAGATAATAACATTTTCTTTAACTCCTAAAACCACTTAATAGGTCTTTATTATTTAAATATAGAGATATATTATTATTATTATTTAAATAGATCTTGGAATGACCAAATTTTATAACACACATAACTCATACATGTCTCGAGATACGAATTAAAAGATATTATATTAACATTATGAAATTTTCTTTATACATATTGCTTTTAAATTTCGTTACATTTAAAAACTTTCATTTATCAGTTTAAAACTATTTAATTTAATCGTATAAAAATATGAAATAATATTTTATCAATCATTTGAATCCGATTTTTAGGCAGTAATTAGGTAGTTCAATGTTGTTTCTCATCATATATAAAACTACCAAAATACTGCTTAATTTAAAAATATTAAATTACCCTTACGATTATATTTACTACATACCATTTTAAGTTAATCTATCAGAGTAATTTAAACAATTTATAATATACATGTCACAGTAAAAGATTTCTTACTAATACTTGTCATAACGACCTTTTTACGGGCAAATGACGAGTTTTGAAAAAAGTTTGTAAAAAATAGGATTCACCACCAATCATTCTTAAAAGTGAGATTGTGAGCCACATAAAATCAGGTAATTTTAAATTAAAATATTTTATTTTATAAAAAATACCTAGTTTTGGTCTGCGAAATTAGAAAACGGGTTCGGAAGTCAAGTATGTGCTAGAAAGGATTAGCACCCCACAACACCCAAAATTGATACCTAGTTGATTACCCATGGTTCTAATATTAAAAATTACAAGTTTGAGATTTCATTTAATTTTTGACTCGTTATGTATGCAGGTTTGAAAGAGTATATATGTAATTAGAAATTAATAATAATTACCCCGAGCAGGGTGGAGATTTACCATTAACACCATTACATAAATATTGCCTTAATTTTAAAATCATGATGAAAGAATTTGAAAATGATGTCAATTTATTATTAGAACCCAAATAAATCAATATTGTCTTTATTATTTTGAAACCAAATTATGCAATCAAACAACCAATTATTAACCTAATTATGCTAATGAGTTAATTAAGGCTTTATCTAACCTAAGAAAATTTTAACATTTTAATCTAATAACTAAATATGAATCCCAGGTATAAACGAAAACTACTTAAGAAACTTCTAATTACTAAATTCAAGTAACCAAAATTCAAGATTAAATTAAACAAATAAATGGAATCATATATGGGAAAGAACAAACCTGAAAATATATAAAAAGAAAGCACAAGTAAAAAAACATATATAAAATACCAAGATATAAAACTAATAAAAAGAAACAAAGTAAAAGAAAATACAAAAAGGTAAAATACATGGAAACAAAGAAACAAAGGGGTACACCTCACGCATGCTTAGGAAAAAAGTTAAATCAAAATTAAATAAGTTGCCAGAAAAGGTATCTAAATCAAAAAGGAAAACAAGATGAAAGGAACTGACCTGTCAGATTTACGGAATCGAGGAATATGATTTTCAAACAAAATAAATTGAAGTATACTTGGAAAAATTCATAAGCATTAAACTGCTAAAGTTAAACGAGAAAGGAAATAAGAAAAGTCTAATTCAATAAATAAATCCTAGATTAAAGTCGAAGGAGACCAAAAAAAATTAGGAAAATGAATAAATAAATTTTAAAGAATAAAAAATATAAGCAAAATTAATTAAAAAATGGATTTAAATGATTTTTCAAAAAAAACTTAGGGGCTGTAATGGTAATTAAACCATACCCATTAAAAACACGCATATATTGGGGGCCTCCAAATGGGTCTTCGGTTCGAGTATAAAGGACAAATTTCAGAAACATTATTCTATTTTTTCAACTTCACCCAAAACGAATCAAAATCAACCTTCAAAATTTCTCTCAAATGTTCTTCATGTTCTTCACTTGATGAAGAAATTCAACCGGAAATCAAACGAAACCCAGAATTCGGTGACGCTCCGCCTTGTCGGCCGCCATAGATAAGCGTCGACCACTATTCATCGACGGTGAAATCGAACCTTTTTACACCGTTCGAAAGCCCTTTCTACCCTCTTTAAAAATCTCCATGTTTTTCCCTAGAGAGCCTCAAGGAGAGCTAGATCTACGAAATATCTATTCAAAAAATTCCCTCCATTCATCGGCCATCCTCCATTCATGGGTTTCAAGATAATAAAAACAAAGAACAAGGAGCAAATGTACATGCAGGCAATGAAGATGAAAGGGAAAAAAATACATATTCTTTATTGCTTTTCCTTCTCGAAAGATTACAAGTTTTTGTATTTCCTCTTTCCAATCTAACATCTTTTTGTTTTGATTTTGCAGGGATTTATAGACTTAGATGTCCTGTTTTTGTTAGCTTAGAGTTTCACTTAGACTAAAATGCTATCTCTTTTTTCTATTTTTGGCTTGATTTTCTCGAAATCTCTAAAAGAGATTATCTTTTCCATGATGTATCGAAAAATCGGAAAATGAGTTTGTTGTTTGTTGCGACTGGAATGAGGACTCTCCAAGAGCCCTAAAATGCTCTCATCTAACTGTCAGATTACACTCTGATCTAACGAACAAGAACGTGCGGTGCTGATGCACAAGATGAAAAACCCTAGCTCCATAAGGTCTTAACATGTGGGTTTCTCATGTGCTAGCCTAGTAGGGATTGCTTTTGGATTTGATCTTGGATTAATTATATTGGCCCTAAAAAAATAATAAGATACCTAATGTAATAATAACCATATATAACATATTAATATATATAACTTAAGAAATATAATATATAAAATATAAATTGTAATTAAATCTGGATGAAAACATGTACCTATAATACTGTAGGTTGGCTTGAACTCCCAAGAAGAGATGCTCTCAATATGCCTTACTTCACATTTGTTTTTTCTCCGAAGAATGAAAATCATTTAAGTAAAATTCAGTGAAGCAGTAATATAACTAAGGTGAGATAGAATATAAATATCATAAAGTATTTTAAAATAAAAATCTATAATTTAAATAAAAACATTGAAACTTTCAAATTGAATTATTCAATCCATTTTTCTCTTTGAAAACCTAAAAATCATCATCTTATAATTTTATCAAAAATCATGTAAGTTAACATCATATATAACAAACATTTCATATTATTTTTATTTGTACATATTTCATAACTTTTATTTCATATTCTTTTCTTTTAGATACTTGTCATAACTTTCACATGTACTTTCATAGCCAAATACATATGTAAGAGAATGAAAGGTACGTGAGTCATGCATAGTGCACACTAAGCATTTCACGGTGCCAATCATCATCATCATAAGATGCACTCAAAGTGTAAATCATATCATATGCATCAACGGTGCCATAAGTAATTTAAACGAATGTAACATTACTTAACTTGAACTTTATTCAACTTCCTAACATGCCAAGTGTACCTACGACTCTCAATTTAACATACAATGGGCTTCTATATCATATTATATTCATATAATAATTGACATTTCCAAATCAAAATCAATTTCAATACATTATCATAAACATCATAACTTGGGTAGTTTATACCCAAAATAATTTGCCTCACTACTGAAACTTTAATACAATACTCTTTTACTCTAGAACTTTGCCTTTTACTTTTGAGTCACTAGAATCGCAAGATTTATCTTAATATGTACGACATAACTATCTAATACCATTTCAAATTGTATGTTGTATTCTACTAACATAATCTAATTCCGATAAAATGAATTCTATAAAACATAATCAATACTAAATTGATATAAAATTAAATCATTTTTCCATAATAATTTCAAACTTCCCAAAATACTCATTTAATTCCTTAAATATTTATTTTCATCATCAACCCTTCAACTTTTACCAAATTTGCATTCAAGTTACTAATTACGAATTTTTCTTATAATTAATATCAACATTTCCATTTAATCCATAATGATCCTTCACCATTATGATCATTTCACATAAATTACTAAAATTTCCATCACCTTAATAATATACTCAATTCAATACTTTAACATTCAAAAACTTGCAATTTCACCATCTATTTCCTTAGACTTTTCTATTTAACCACCCACTTTAATAGACTTGCAATTCGATCCTAAATCCAATATTTAAACTTAAAAATCAGCATACTAATATAAATCTCTAGCATTGAAATTTCATACTAAAATAATACCATCACATTTGAAAAATCACAATTAAGTCCTAACTTTTGAGACTATTCGAATTCCATCACCAAATTTGCACTTTGATCTCAAATCACTTATTTAACTTAAAATTCTAGCATTCTATAATTAAAATTCAACATGGAATACTCCAATTTACACATTTATGCATTGATTTCCCTCAATTATCAAAACTTGCAAAATAGCCCTTTCTTTCTCAGGGTTCCAAATTGATCTAAATCAATCTTCAAATCACGTAGAACACATTTAATATCAATTCTAAACCATAGGAAAAATTTCAATATTTTTCCCATATTTTTACATGGTTGAAAATCATAAAGTAGCAAAGGCTATTCTAATCTTCATAACATGAAATTCAATCAAAATTCAACCAATCTTCATAAACCCTAGCTATGGATAAAATTTATTCATGCACTTTTAGATGATTTAAATCATCACTCATGTTTCGAAATTAATCTACAACCTTAATAATATAAAAATCATCCATTAACTCTTTAAAATCTAACATGTTCTTCAATCACCCAAATCATGAAATTAACTCATCATCCAAACATGATTTCCATGAAATTATTATACCAAATGATAGATAATTAAATGTAGAACATTTTTCTATTTCACAACTTAATCCAAAATCATACTAAAATAGATCAAAAAATGAAAAAGAAATTTTTTTCTCAGCTTGGAGAAGTTCATGGCAGCAAGCTGATGGAGAAGAAGGGTTCTTGATTTTTCTCTAAAAAAATCTCACTATACTTGGCATTTAAATCAATTAAAATGAATTTTAAATTCATTTTAGTCAAAAAGTCCTTTTTACCCTTAATGAATCTTGAAAATTACCTCCATGCCATTGCAATATCTTCCAATAAAATATTTCATATCCAAAAATAAACCAACTTGACTTTAGGTTTCTACTTTGGCCATGCAATTTTTAAAATTGCAATTTAGTCACTTAATTTTCCCAATTTCGGCTAAATATAGAATATTAACTTCAATTCCATTGATCCATGCTAAATTCCACTTTTATAAAATATGAAAAATAATATTTCCAACATTTATCTAACATCCTTCAAATTTTCGTAAAATTCTGGTTCGATCCGATTATCCAATTTCTTACAGACTTTACTATTTTATAACTTTGAATACAAACCCTGAATCAAAATTCTTATTCTCACAAAAATTCTTATTTCGAGACAAACTATTCATTTACATACCAAAATATATAACTTTTAAAAATTACACTTTTGGTCCCTAAACTTTTCAAAGTTTATACTTTGGAACTAACCTTTAAAAACTTACTTTTGGTAACTACTCAAAAATTTGAGGTATTACAAATTATTTCAAAATATTATAATATTAAATATAATATACTAAGGTATAATATTTGGAATAAAAATAGGGGTCAATTTAGGATTAAATGATATTTTCAAGAACTAAACATGGAATAAGTAAAATATTAGACGAAATCGTTGTAAAGTTTAAATGTAACTTATTCTATGTTTAGTCCTTGAAAATTTCATTTAATCCTAAATTGACCCCTATTTGTATTACAAATATTATACCTTAGTGTATTATATTTAATTTTATAATATTTTGAAAGAATTTGATCATTAAAAGACCTATTTAAATAATAATAATAATAATAATAAATAATAATAATAATAATAATAATAATAATATATCTCTGTTTTTGTTTAACATCACATAATTTAGTCTAATAATTTTAACTTTATAATATTTGAGTTACATTTATCCCTTGAAAAACCTATTTAAATTGAAAATAATCCATATTTTTATTTAATATATCATAATTTAATGAATATTATAACATTTGAGTTACAATCAATCCACGAAAGACAAACTTAAATCAAAATTAACTCCTATAATTTAGTCTAATATTTTATTAATATTTAGATTGCATTTGACCCAAAAGACATCCATTATAACCTTGCAGACTCTATGGAACATGTTTCTACAATGTTGATAATTGAGAGTGGCCTTCTACAGAATAATTCATGGCTGCAAATGACTCCACGGGTGAGAACCTTAGGGTTCATAACATACACATACACATACACATATACATGTACATCTATATTTTTTTATTTCTAAATCTATTAAGTGGTCTTAGGGGCTAAAGAGAATGTTATTATCTCATAGGACTCGGGTTTAAGCAATTACGTCTGTAGGTTGTGTGTACGTTGTTAATGGCTAAAACATTCAGAAAAGTACTACATAATAATTACCACAGACTATTCAAAAAAATCTAAATTATCATTTCCGCTATCCATTGTATATTTGTTGAAGATGTTAGAGTCTCGGATTTTTTGAAACTAGATATATGTTCTTGTTGGGCATTTTTTTAACAAAAATACAATTTTCAGCAGGAAACAGACTTTTAGTAAATACTACCAGAACCTAGTGCATGCATTGCTGATGATGACAAGCTAAGATCTTTCCAAGATACATCACATTCATAACATCAATATAAGACAAGTTACGGAGCTCCGTGACACATTCTTTAAATCAAATAATACAACTCAATTTATAAATTCTGAATACAATAATAAGAGTTCTATGAATACTGTAACAACCCGAGAAAAAAAATTAAATCGGTGTAATTTGGTGAAATTTAGTGACTAAAATAAAATTTATGAAAATTTATAGGTTATTTTTGAAGTTGAAAGAAATTCAGGGACCAAGCCTTGAATTCCTCCAATAAGTGTCAGCAGGTTTGATTATAAACCAAACGTGTTTTCTGATTTCAAAATCAGAAAACACAAGCAAATTATAAAATTTCCTCCTCCCGTGCGCTTACTTTCAAAGCCCGATTCCGACGTCGTCCGACTTCCAATCGTCAAATTGAAACCACCATCGTGTTCATCGTCGACCCGTGATCAAAATCCAGTAAACCAATTATAGCGAAACGCTGCCAAACAACGTGAATTTCGAGTCAAAGTATCAACGTTTTTTTAGCACCATCGCCGGGAAAATCTTAAATTCATCTCCGATCGTTGATCGGTTTTCGACACCTCCCGCACCATCGTGTTCCTTGTGTCGTTCTGAGTCCGACGGTGTTGTCCTTGTCTCCTTAGGCGGCGGCGCGTGTGGGAGGTAGAACAGTCAAAGATTCGGCCGAGTTGAAATCGAGCTCTCCACCGTTCAAAAATTTGAACCGAGGTTGGTAAGTGTCTCAAAATCGCTTAAAAGAATTGTTGGAAATTTTTGCATGAATTTTTGGAGGCCAGAGGCGGTCTCACGCGCCCCCACGCGTCGCCCCTGCGCGTGGGGAAGATTCGAATTGCAGTTTAATTGGTGGACCGGCTTGACCAGTCCAAACTGGTTTGAACCGGTTTGACCGGTCTGACCGGTCTGAACCGGGTTGACCGGTCTGACCCGACCCGACCCGTTGACCCGACCCGACCCGATGACATTCTGGGAATTATTTTGAAAAAGGTGACATTTTGTGAAAAATGTGACATTCTGAATTTTTTTAAAAAAATAACATTTCGGGAATTTTTTTGAAAAAGGTGATATTCTAGGAATTATTTTGAAAAGGTGACATTTTGGTAATTTTCAAATGTGGACTATTGAACCCCTTTGACCATAACTTTGACCGGCTTTAAACGGCCATTAAACGACCTTTGATTTTGTTCGTATACCTATTCTGACATTTTTCGACGTGCCGAATCCGTTTCTGAAGTCCGTTTTGCCAAATTGGAACCCGAAGGCCTCCAAATCATCAGTCAAACCCGTTGACTTTGATTTTGACCAAGAATTTGAATTTTTGAAAAGTCATACTTTATGTTTTTCAACGTCTTGATTCCGATTACGCAATTCTTTTGGTCAAATTCAACTCGAAATCCTCCAAATTGATAGTCAAACCCGAAAAATGCTTATATACTTAAGAATTTAGCTTTGAACAGTAAGTAAGATTTGGGGCTGATAAATTATTATTGTTTAAAGGTACAAGAGACTCTTCGAATCGTTCGACAGCTTGACTCAGCTCTTCTAGATCAGTTAAACCACGTGTGCCAGTATTCACCCGTAAGATCCGTAAATTTTATGATTTTAGAGATTAATTATGTTACTCATTAGTAATATAGTGTTATTATAAATTAGGTTCGAAAACTGTAGCAGAACGTGGTAAGACCAGCAATCAGTAGATCTACTACTTGAACCTATTATCGAGGTGTGTTCCCTATTTATTACTGAACTGTTTTATTTGTTTTAATAAGTGGTACATTGAATTCTTTGGTTATTGTTTTATTGATGCACCGATTTAATGTGATGGTTTATGGATTATGACCGCTATCTGATTTTGTTTTGAAATGGTATATGATTACCATGTTTATGGATTTATGAAATTTATGTCACGGTGCAATTGAATTTTTGGAATACAAATTTATAAAGTACAGATCTGATCAAGCTGGAAAATTTTACGGACCTAATGTGACTCTTAGGTAGGCTCTGCGGCCCTGAGATCATTCTCGGGTAGGCCCTACGACCCTAGGATGTGTTCTTAGGTAGGCCCCACGGCCCCAAAATCTATCTTGGGTAGGCTCTCAGGCCGTAAGATGTTCCCTTAGGGTAACTCTTTTATGAGATTTACTGCAATACAATTTTTATGAGATTTACTGGACTATGATTTGTTTAGTGTACCTATCATGATTTTTATAGTAATGTTGGGACACACTGAGCCTAGCTCACTTTTCGAAAATGTTTTTCCCTTTCAGATACTGTTGGTTAGATACACCTGATCGAGCATTTGGAGGATCAACATATCTCTTGAAGTATATCGTATTGTAATGTTTTATCTTTTAAGTTGAATTTATTTTGGTAACATGGGCCTTATTTTAAAGTATTGGATTTTATAAAGACTACTCCTTTTCTACTTATATTTGGTTTATCGTAAATTTGGATTTTTAAGACATGTTTAAATTAATTTGTTTTTATTCATTATATTTATGATTTGTATTTTTTTAGCATATATTATTATAATTTCTTAAACGTCATTTATAATGAGATTTTACTATGATTGAATAATGGTTTTGGAAAAATATCTTTAAGAATCATGAATGTGATTCACTAGACTTAGTCGAAACGCATAGACCGGGTCTAGGGGGTTACATTTATTGGTATCAGAGCTTTTAGTTTTTAAACCTCAGACTGTGTATGAGTCTAAATTGAAATTACGGTTTTGAAATATTTTACAAAACCTGTTGCTAAGGACATGCCTCAAAGTTTTTACGATTTTAATTGTGTTCGAGACTCCAAGTGCTTATCTAACCCTAAGTTTTATCTTATATAGTAAACTAGAGATCTACAAAAATGAGTGCTAGACGTGGACGTCGAACTAGCCGAGGGCGAGGTCGAGTGGCTAGATTTGCAGACCCGATCGACGAGATTTGGGTAGATCCCCCACCTCCGATAGGTGATCCTGCTCCTGCGACCCCGACGAATTTGCCTCCTGCTGCTGGTATTGGCATGACTACACCGATCATAGGAGCGACTGATATTGAGCCTGATTCTACCAGAGTTGCACTTGATGAGAATTTTGGTGGACAATTTCTACAGTTGATCCAGGGAGCGGTCAGAGCTGCTGGTGCTGTATCTGAGGTGCCTATTTCTCAAACTCTGATCGCCAATGGGGTCAGGACTTTTGGAGGACAGCTTGGAGGAATTCCTACTGAAGTAGAAGATTGGCTTCAAGATACAGAAAGACCGGATATTTGGGGGCAATAGCGATGTCAGATGGCAATGCCCACACCTGGTGGGAGTCAGTGACCAGTAATGTTCCTACTAATCGTTTGACATGGGATTTCTTTAAGGAGCGCTTTCGGAGTTGATTCCTGGGGGAGCGTTACTTAGTCCAGAGACGACAGCAGTTTCAGGACTTGGTTCAGGGTGATATGACTGTTTCAGAGTATGAGATAGAGTTCTTAAAATTGTTAAAGTATGGACTCAGTCTGGTGCCTACCGAGAGAGATCGATGCCGTAAATTTACCCTCGGACTCAAATACGAGCTACGTAGGTAGGTGTTAACCCTTCAAGATGAGATTTTTGATGTGCTGGTGAGCAGATCCAAGGATGCTGAGGAGATGAAGGCTTTAGCTTCTGGTAAAGAGCGTGTTGATCAGGAGCGATCTAGGAAACCATTTGGCCCTACTGAATCATCCGCACAGTCCGGTAAGAGGACTCGTACTTCAGCCCCTCAGAGGAGCAATACACGCTTCAGGCCTGCAGCATCATCACCTTCAACTATTAGTAGAGGTGGTTCTTCAGTCCCGTTTCAAGTGCCTCATTGTGACTTTTGTGGTAAACGACACACGGGAGAGTGTTATAGGAAGACCGGAGCATGTTTTCATTGTGGATCTAGTGGTCATTTTTGAAGGGATTGTCCTCAGCTAGCTTCATCTGAACGGACCGCTACCCAGACTCCTGTACGTTCACAGACTACAGTACAGACTCCAATTAGAGATCTTAGCCAAGTAAAGGCTCGTGGTTCAGCGTCCAGGACAGACAGTAGAGCCCTACCTCAGCAGAATAGAGGGCCAACAGTTTTTGAGGCTAGATAGCCAGCTTTGGTTTACGCCACTAGACGTCGGGATGACAGAGATGAGCCTGAGGTTATTGCAGGTACATTTACTATTTATTCTATTCCATACTTTGCATTACTGGACAATGGATCCACCCACTCCTATGTATCGAGCTCAATATCTTGAAACATTCAGATTCTGATCGAGAACACTGATAATACTGTTACGGTTACGAGTCCAGTAGGACATGCATTATTAGTGAATAAAGTATTTCGGCGTTGTCCTTTGGAGGTTCAGGGAGAAATTTTTCTCACTGATCTTATGGAGCTTCCTTTAGAGGAGTTCGATCTAATTCTTGGGATGGATTGGTTGAATAAACACAAGGTAAATCTGGATTGCGAATACAAGTGAGCTACTCTGAAGACTTCAGATGGTCTGACTATTGTGTTAATTGGTGAACGGCGTGGCTATCTCTCCAATATTGTTTCAACTATGGAAATTGATCGTATGATCAGGAAGGGGTATGAGACTTTCATTGCATGTATTTTGAACACTAAAGGTTCCTTGTCCACGACCGAGGAGATTCGTACAATTAGTGAGTTTTCTGATGTTTTTCCGGAGGAGCTGCCTGGGTTACCTCCTGATAGAGAGGTAGAGTTCAAGATTGAGACTTATCCGGGATCTTCACCTATTTCTATGGCACCTTATCGCATGGCTCCAAAGGAACTTAAGGAATTGAAGGTCCAATTGAAAGAATTATTCGATCGAGGATTTATTCGGCATAGTACCTCACCCTGGGGAGCTCCAGTTTTGTTTGTGAAAAAGAAGGATGGGTCGCTAAGGCTATGTATTGACTATCGGAAGTTGAACAAGATGACGGTCAAGAATAAGTACCCATTACCCAGGATTGATGACTTACTTGATCAGTTACGAGGAGCTACTGTATTCTCTAAGATTGATCTTCGTTCGGGGTATTATCAATTGAAAATTAAGGGGTCCGATGTTGCAAAAATAGCCATTCGCACTAGATATGGTCATTATGAATTCTTAGTAATGCCTTTTGGTTTGACGAACGCTCTTCCAGCTTTTATGGATTTGATGAATCGTGTGTTCCGGCCATATTTGGATTAATTTGTGGTTGTCTTTATTGATGATATTCTAGTTTACTCTCGGACGGAAACAGAGCATGACGAGAATTTGAAGATTGTTCTGCGGACCTTGAAAGAGCATTGATTATATGCCAAACTAAGCAAGTGTGAGTTTTGGCTTCAATAAGTATCATTTTTGGGGCACATTATTTCTGCACGAGGTATTCAGGTCGATCCAAGCAAGATCGAGGCTATTTGAATTGGAAACGCCCAAGAATGTCTCTGAGATCCACAGTTTCTTGGGCTTGGCTGGATATTATCGATGTTTTGTTGAGGGTTTCTCTATCATTGCTGCTCCTTTGACAAAGCTGTTAAGGAAGAACGTGCCGTTTGATTGGGAAGAGGCACAACAGGAGAGCTTTGAGAAATTAAAGGCGGTTTTGACTCAAGCACCAATATTGATTCAACCAGAGTCCGAGAAGGATTTTACAGTGTATAGTGATGCTTCGCATTCAGGACTTGGATGTGTTCTAATGCAGGAAGGTAAGGTGGTGGCTTATGCGTCCCGTCAACTGCGACCACATGAATGTAATTATCCAACTCATGATTTGGAGTTAGCAGTAGTGATTTTTGCCTTGAAAATTTGGAGACACTATCTTTACGGAGAGATGTGTTATATTTTCACTGATCATAAGAGCTTAAAGTATCTTCTGACCCAGAAGGAGCTTAATTTGAGACAACGATGCTGGCTAGAGCTTCTAAAGGATTATGATTGCGTGATTGATTATCACCCTGGTAAAGCTAACATTGTGGCGGATGCTCTAAGTTGAAAGATGATAGCGGAGTTGAGGTCTTTAATGGCCAGGATGAATTTATATGACGATGGCACTTTGTTAGTAGAATTACAAATTAAGCTGACTTTGGTTGATGAAATTAAAGTTAAGCAGCCCCTTGATAGCTCCTTGCTATCTATCTTTGAGCAAGTAGAGCAGGGGACAAGAACAGATTACGCCCTTGATCAGGATGAAGTTTTATGCTTTAAGGGTCGATATTGTGTGCCTGATGATGTTGAGTTGAGGCAGATTATTCTTAATGAGGCTCACAGTAGTCCATATGCTATGCACCCTGATGGAGATAAGATGTACCAGAATTTGAGGGAGAGGTATCATTGGGTCGGTATGAAGAAGGACATCTCAGATTTTGTGGCAAGGTGTTTGACTTGTCAGCAAGTTAAAGCAGAGCATCAACATCCATCAGGTTTGTTAAAGCCTATCAAGATTCCTGAATAGAAATGGGAGCGTATTACTATGGATTTTGTTACTGGGTTACCAATGACTCCTTCGAAAAAGGATTCAGTTTGGGTGATTGTTGACAGACTTACAAAGTCAGCTCACTTCATTCCTGTGCGGGTAAATTATACTTTGGACAAGCTGGCGAGATTGTATATTTCAGAGATTGTCAGATTGCATGGTGTTCCATTGTCTATTATTTCTGATCGAGATCCGAGATTTACTTCGAGATTTTGGAAGGTGCTACATATGGCTTTGGGAACAAGATTGAATTATAGTAATTCCTTTCACCCACAAACTGATAGTCAATCTGGGAGAGTGATTCAGATTCTGGAGGATATGTTGCGGGGTTGTGTAATTGATTTTCATGGTAGCTGGGAGAACTTTTTACCGTTGGCTGAATTTGCTTACAATAACAGTTATCATACCAGCATTCTTATGGCACCCTACGAAGCACTCTATGGGAGTAAATGTCGCACTCCGATATGTTGGACTGAGTTGCGTGAAAGGAAGACTTTGGGACCTGAGTTAGTACGCGAGACGGATGACACAATCAAATTGATTCGTGACCGTCTGAAAGAGGCATTTGATAGACAGAATTCTTATGCAGATCAAAGGATGAAAGATATTCAGTTTGAAGTTGGAGATCAGGTCTTTTTAAAAGTATCACCTTGGAAGAAAGTATTGAGATTTGGGCGTAAGGGTAAATTAAGTCCAAGATTTATTGGACCTTTTCATATATTGAAGAGGATATGACCTGTCACATATCAGCTTGAGTTGCCTCCCCAGCTCAGTCGTATTCATGATGTCTTTCATGTATCAATGTTGAGGCAATATAGTCCAGATCTAGGTCACATCATTCAAGTTGAAGAGGTAGAGTTGAGACCTGATTTGTCATATGAGGAGGAGCCCATTCAGATCTTGGAAAGTGATGAGCGAGTTCTTCGGAATAGACGTATCTCGATGGTAAAAGTTCAATGGAGTAACCGAAGCCCCTCTAAAGCTACTTGGGAGACATTGGAGTCAATGGAGGCTCAGGTTTCCTCAACTATTCTCATAAGCTAAATTTCGAGGACGAAATTTCTTGTAGAGGGGGAGAATTGTAACAACTCGAGAAAAAAAATTAAATCGGTGTAATTTGGTTAAATTTAGTGACTAAAATAAAATTTATAAAAATTTATAGGTTATTTTTGAAGTTAAAGGAAATTCAGGGACCAAGCCCTGAATTCCACCAATAAGTGTCGGCAGGTTTGATTATAAACCAAACGTGTTTTCTGATTTCAAAATCAGAAAACACAAGCAATTATAAAATTTCCTCCTCCCGTGCGCTTACTTTCAAAGCCCGATTCCGACGTCGTCCGACTTCCAATCGTCAAATTGAAACCACCATCGTGTTCATCTTCGACCCGTGATCAAAACCCAGTAAACTAATTATAGCGAAACGCTGCCAAACGACGTGAAGTATCAACGTTTTTTTAGCACCACCGCCGGGAAAATCTTAAATTCATCTCCGATCGTTGATCGGTTTTCGACACCTCCCGCACCATCGTGTTCCTGGTGTCGTTCTGAGTCCGACGGTGTTATCCTTGTCTCCGTAGGCGGCGACGCGTGTGGGAGGTAGAACGGTCAAAGATTCGGCCGAGTTGAAATCGAGCTCTCCACCGTTCAAAAATTTGAACCGAGGTTGGTAAGTGTCTCAAAATCGCTTAAAAGAATTTTTGAAAAATTTTGCATGAATTTTTGGAGGCCAGAGGCGGTCTCACGCCCCCGCCCCACGCATCACTCTTGCGCGTGGGAAAGATTCGAACTGCAGTTTAATTGGTTGACCGGCTTGACATGTCCAAACTGGTCTGAACCGGTTTGACCGGTCTGACCGGTCCAAACCAGGTTGACCGGTCTGACCCGACCCGATCCGGTGATATTCTGGGAATTATTTTGAAAAAGGTGAGATTTTGGGAATTTTAGGAAAAAATGTGACATTCTGGAATTTTTTTTTGAAAAAATGACATTTCGGGAATTTTGTGAAAAAGGTGACATTCTGGGAATTATTTTGAAAAATGTGACATTTTGGTAATTTTCAAATGTGAACTATTAAACCCCTTTGACCATAACTTTGACCGGCTTTAAATGACATTTGATTTTGTTCGAGTATACCTATTTTGACATTTTTCGACATGCCGAATCCGTTTTCGAAGTCCGTTTTGCCAAATTCGAACCCGAAGGCCTCCAAATCATCAGTCAAACCCGTTGACTTTGATTTTGACCAAGAATTTGAATTTTCGAAAAGTCATACTTTATGTTTTTCGACGTCCTGATTTTGATTCCGTAATCCGTTTGGTCAAATTCAGACTTGAAATTCTCCAAATTGATAGTCAAACCCGGAAAATGCTTATATACTTAAGAATTTAGCTTTGAACAATTAAGTAAGACTTGGGGCTGATAAATTATTATTGTTTGAAGGTACAAGAGACTCTCCGGATCGTTCGACAGCTCGACCCAACTCTTCTAGATCAGTTAAACCACGTGTGCCAGTATTCACCCGTAAGATCCGTAAATTTTATGATTTTAGAGATTAATTATGTTATTCATTAGTAATATAGTGTTATTATAAATTAGGTTCGAAAACTGTAGCAGACGTAGTGAGACCAACAATCAGTAGATCTACTACTTGAACCTATTATCGAGGTGTGTTCCCTATTTATTACTGAAATGTTTTATTTGTTTTAATAAGTGGTACACTGAATTCTTTGGTTATTGTTTTATTGATGCACCGATTTAATGTGATGGTTTATGGATTATGACCGCTATCTGATTTTGTTTTGAAATGGTATATGATTACCATGTTTATGGATTTATGGAATTTATGTCACGGTGCAATTGAATTTTTGGAATACAAATTTATAAAGTATAGCTCTGATCAAGCTGGAAAATTTTACGGACCTAATGTGACTCTTAGGTAGGCTCTGCGGCCCTAAGATCATTCTCGGGTAGGCTATGCGGCCCTAAGATGTGTTCTTAGGTAGGCCCCATGGGCCCGAAATCTATCTTGGGTAGGCTCTCAGGCCCTAAGATGTTCCCTTAGGGTAACTCTTTTATGAGATTTACTGCAGTACAATTTTTATGAGATTTACTGGACTATGATTTGTTTAGTGTACCTATCATGATTTTATAGTAATGTTGGGACACACTGAGCCTAGCTCACTTTTCGAAAATGTTTTCCCCCTTTAGATACTGTTGGTTAGATACACCTGATCGAGCACTTGGAGGATCAACATATCTCTTGAAGTATATCGTATTGTAATGTTTTATCTTTTAAGTTGAATTTATTTTGGTAACATGGGCCTTATTTTAAAGTATTGGATTTTATAAAGACTACTCCTTTGCTACTTATATTTGGTTTATCGTAAATTTGGATTTTTAAGACATGTTTAAATTAATTTGTTTTTATTCATTATATTTACGATTTGTATTTTTTTAGCATATATTATTATAATTTCTTAAACGTCATTTATAATGTGATTTTACTATGATTGAATAATGGTTTCGGAATAATATCTTTAAGAATCATGAATGTGATTCACTAGACTTAGTCGAAACGCATAGACCGGGTCTAGGGGTTACAAATACACATGCCCACTAAGCTACGGTACAGTAATCTAAAAGCGATGCTAGAAGTCTTGCTATGATAGTGCTCCTCAAACGGCTCAAGCTAACAACCTGGGAATAGAATCATCTGAACGATGGGCTTACAAAGCCCATCAATATAATCGCTAATCTAGAGTAGTATTATGGGTCTCATAAACACAAGCATGCTAAAAACATGTTACTAAGTAATACGTACATGCATGAGCTATATAAAGTGTTATCTACTTAGGTTCGACAAATCTATCACTAAAGTGTAAGTTCATGCTTCTCTTAGTCTCTAATAAGGGCTTTGCCATGAGTAAGCATATACCAGGTCTTTAACCTTAGCATCATACTACAATGCATCATCATGCAATATACAATCATCAAACACACATACAAGGGTAGACATCATGGTGTAGTCGGATAGTCACTTAGCATATCTGGATTCACACGCCTTTATCTTACCCAAGCCACTTATCATCGAGATCTTCATCTGGAAAAGGCCCTCATTGCCCGATATCTAGGATACCTTTGGGGCACATAGCATCAGAGCCTACGTCATGCTAGTCTACTCCTTAAAGTACTTGGAAAGCCTCCAGGGTCACATAGCATCCGAGATTACGTCAAACTAGTATTTTAAGTTCCTTTGAACTGACTTGGATATATCCAGATATTCTATACACATAAGATAATTTTTATAATGCTAAAGTAACTTGGGTGTCCTTACTATTTCCCGAGCGTCACACAAAGGCTAGTTTTATGAAATCTTACCTCACAAGTTTCTCATGATTATTAAACAGATTCATTATCATTACATTATTATCTCATCTTTATTACCAAGCTCTTCTAAAGAGCTAAACATCTCAACACACACATGTCAACTAATTCCACGCAAGGGCAATCAAAGTAGCTCAGCTACTCGCTATCCAACTTATCAAAGCCAAATAAGGTCATCCCCTCACTTAACACTATCTCACTTTTTCTCTCATTTAGAACATTATATAGGGGTTTATTAGTCAATTACTTCTGTTTATTTATTAAGATGCTATGTTTTGGTCATTATCACTTAAGGGTGTTTTAGTTATTTTAGTCTCTAAAGAGGTCTCTATGTGTTTCATGATTTTACAATGTTTACTGTGTCTACTGTTCACTGGCTTTATTACTTACTAGCCAGATACCTAACACGGGTTCATTACGAGGTAGTGACGCTCTAATCTCTCTTATCACACTTCTCTCAATTCACCCTTGAATTGGAGGGACAACTTATAAATTCTCGATTCATCGACGTTTTCGTAGTATCTGATTTTTTTATTACGTGATCTGATTAGCATGTTGTACCGTTTATTAATACATCCTCTACAACGATCCCTCGTTCTTAATTACTTGTTACGTGCTCAACTGAAGATACTTGGATGTATTACGCTTAAGTATGCTTACTTCAATTGTAACCCACTCCTACAAGTGCTTTTTAGGCCCTCTTGGTACTTTGAATCCTTCATGGGCTAAGTTTCCCATTACAGATCATCCTTAGATCTTACGGGCCACAAAAAGGTCAAATCTAACCATCCAAAGTGAGTAGCATCGATACTCTACTTGCAATATCGATACCCTAGGGTTAAATATTGATACCACTGTGAGTATTTGTACCAAAAATGGCTTCTCTAAATGAAAATTTGGCCTAGTATCGATATTGTATACCCTAAGTATCGATACTATAGGGGAATTATTGATATTTTCCCCAACAATATCGATACTCCTAGCTTGAAATGCCCAAATTTCATCTCAACTCATCCAATATTGATGCTCGAACCCAGAAATGTCTTGTTTAAGCTCATGAAACACTAAAAAATGACCCCAAAGGTCTTAGTTTGGTTCCTAAAACACTCAAAAATCATCCAAAGTGCTTAAAGTGGCATAAAAACACATTTTTTACATCTAAAACATCATTTAATCATGAAATCAATTATAAACCCTAAAATGCTCAAATACACAAATCTTAGAATTTTTTTCATATTTATGAAAGTCTTAACACTTCAAAGGATTAGTAATACACTACCTTGGTTAAAGAATCTCGAAATGAGACTCTTTTCTCTAGCAATTACTCTCTACCTAGCCTTGGATGATAAAACCCCCAGTTTTCTTGTAAACAAAGAATGCAAGGTTTGAATCATTAAAACGTTGTTATTGGAGGGATTAGGAACAAAATTGAAGTATGAAAGATGCCCAAGAACTTACCTTTGAGCTACGGTGCTAGGGAGGAAGAATAAGCAAGAAATGATGGATAAAGGAACAATAAGAAATGAAGAGAAGAAAATATGAGAGAACCCACAAATCAAACCTAAGGTATCATCCTCTTTTCTTTAATGGTCTAATTATTCTCTTAGTCCTTCCTCTTTTGCCTTAAAAATAAAAATCCCTTTTTTATGCCTAATTAGGCCTAATTCCAACCCAATTAGGCCTAACTTTATCCAACAACCTTAAATTGGAACGTCCGCATAGTCAACTTACCTCTTGGATAAACCCAAAACTATTAACCCAAAATTTGGGGGTATTACAACTCTCATCTCCTTGAAATAAATTTAGTCATTGAAATTTACTTGGATCGATTAATGACCTATGTTTGGTCATACACTTATGAGCCTGGAAACATCTAAACTTTTATATTGTCAAATCTTCAAGGAAGAAGTCCCTAGAACATCATATGTTACTCATAAGCTCACAAAAAAATTTATTTCCCCTTTTCCTATAGGGTGCTACTGATATCAAACCTTAAGTAGAAACCTTTGAAAAGCACAAAGCTAAGGATTCATATTCATCATGTTTGATATTGTATACCCAGAACGTTTCACAAGGAAAATACTACTCTATGATTTAACTTGTTAGGAATAATAAAGCTCGATTTGATCAACCGAAAAAAGTTTCAAGAGAGGGTGAATTGGCCAAATAGTATGGAGAGAAAGGATAAACAATCTGCACAATGATTTAGAGTGGTTGACTTTTCAACCAAATCTACATTCACTATCTTAACTCCACACTAAGGATTTTCTTATAAATTCACTAATTTGTTCTTTCTTTTTCTAGGCTCAAGAGTAACCTTTTACAACTCTCTAGTTTTCAATGGCTAAACTAGAAGAAAAACCCTTTTACAAAAGGATACAAAAATTATAAACAAGAAACCTCTCAAATAAAGGTGTTTACACAATTAAGCTCACTAAAAACACTATGTACAAGAAAAAAGAAAGATAAAAAGTGAAAAAGCTTTTCTCTTGATGATCAAATCTTGGATAGGCGTTGTGTAGCCTTCTTCAAGTATCCTCAACTTGTTTTTATATGTTGTAATGAGTTTGTGGATGTTTCTAGCCGTTTGGGAAGTTTTGGAGCCGTTGGGGACAAACAAATATGCAAAACAAAACTGTCCAGACACAAGAGTATCGATACTCGTGTTGGGAGTATCGATACACTCTAATAAAAACTAGTTGTTATATTACTGTTGGACAGGGAGTATCGATACTGGTATCGATGCTTGCTTAGTATCAGTACCAAAATTGCATATTAGAGTTTAAACATATCTAAAATCAATAGCAGTATTGGTACTACCATGAGAGTACCAATACTTCCCTTACCTTGGGTATCAATACTACATAAACAATATCGATATTGTTCATGCTGTATCGATACTATAAGAATAGTATTGGTACTTCTTATCCTAAAAAAATGTTTTGTGTTCAAATTCAAGTTTTATGGACTTTGAATTATTTTTGAAAACTTTGAATAAATTCAATTTAGTCTAAAAATAGTTTTCCCTTAAGTTTGTTATATCAAAATAGTTTCAACAAGCTCCCCCTTTTTGATATAACAAAATATTTGAAAAATGTTTTTGGCAAAACTCTCACTTAATAAAACATTTAATGAAAAAGGATATATTTTAAAAAATATTAAAGCTTGCCCTTTTCGTTCTTGGAATTGATTTTTCAAACTCATACTTCTCCCATTTTTTGTTATATCAAAAATAATTCAAATTTTAAGGTTCAAGAATAATAATGGAGAGTAAGTGGATATTTTATCTTAAAATTCATTTGAAAAATCGAAAGCTCCCCTCCAACAAAAGCATTCCAAAAAATGACTTTTAAAGACTTTTCCCTTAAAAATATTGAATTTCAACAAAGATGAACAAACATGTTAGTAACAAGTGAAATTCAAAAAATCCAAGTTTAAACGACGTTATGCAATATTAACATAGGACATTATGGTTCATATGTATTAAGCTATCCAAAAATACTATGCATTTGAAAAATTAATATCAATTGTTCGAGAGATATCAATTGCCATAAATCACATGCATAAACATTAAATATTTAAGGTCAAAAATCAAATTTTGTAAAAACGAAACATTAAAACCAATTTTGACCAAAACTCATTATAATGAATAAACATTTATGAAAAATCATTAAAGCAAGAAAATTGTTCATCATAATACCTTTTAACATATATGAGATTGAAAAATACATATAATCATTTAAGCTTAAAACTCATGCATGCATTAAACAAATAGGCAACCAATTATGAAAAATCAAAAAAATTAAGTGTAGAGGTTATCCATTCTTTATCAAGTGTGGCTAGTGCATTTAAATATCTTCACTTTTGTCATCATTACTCCCACACACCTACAAGAGACATTTATTTGGATTTTGGTATCCAAATTTCTTTGGATCATTGATTGTTAGTGCTAATACCCTTTGATCCCTTTGAAGCCCATACTTCTTTAATTTTATAATGTTATCTAAGTTTTAAAGGACAAATATGTTCCATGTGACCCTGAAAATGGCAATGTGAACATTTTGTCATTTTTAAACATGATGAATTGTTTTGAAAAATTAATTTCTTTATTTGTTAAGCATTCAAGCTTAACGTTCAAATCAAAATTGTTTTTTCAAATCATAGATTTAGATTTTTAAAAGTTAAAATCATTTTTCAAAATTTCATTTTGCTTTTAGAAATCAAATTTTGCTTTCAAAATTAAATCATTTTCAATTTAAATTTTGAAATTAATTTTGTAACAATTAAATCCCACGAATTCGAATGTAACACGAAAATACCGAAGTGGTTAACCAAAAAAAATTCCTTGAAACCATACTCACTTCAAAATTTTTATACAAGGTATAAAATAATAATATTTTACAAAAATAGAACCCCAATTAAGAAACTCGATAAATAGATTAAATAATTAAAATATTATAAACTGACTCATTTCAAACCATGACCTCTACATGCCCACTATGTCATCATAATTGTACTCCGCTAAGACTTATTTGATGATGTCATTGTCCCATCGCACATCATAAAACCTGAAACCTACGAACAGAAACACATTTCGAGCCATGAGTTCGCAAGCCCCACATCACACAATACCTCTAACATACTACATGCATTCATTAAATGATCATCTGAAAAACGAAGACGTGTGTATACGAATACACTCAAAAATATGCTAAGGTAAGTCTAATGGTGTGGTTGGAGGAATTTACGTGCATCTCGGGATAACACCCTAGCTTACCACGTATATGCAAAAGTATATCAACAAATATGAGACAGGTCTAGTAATGTTGTAAGAGGAATTTACGTGCATATCAGACAACACACTAACCTATCTAGAACGTGATAGCTTCGAGTTAAGAACCAAAATTTACGTGCATTGAAACTTAAACCCTTATTCTGGAATTTACTCGCATCAAAATTCGTACATGTACGATCCAGAATTTACGTGCATCGAATGTGTACCTGGTCAAAAGATATTTGGATATCATAACATAACACATAAGACAAACATCATAATACTAAAGAAACGCAGGTGTCCTAACCGTTTCCCGAGCATCACACAATGGACAGTCTTATGTCATCATAACTTGCTTGATTTCTATGTGTAATTTCAGTTATCTTGATTGTTTTCACTTGTATGGAATACTTAAAGCTTATAAGTTTTCAAGTCACCCAAGCCCGAACACTCAAATCGATTGAACCAAAATGTCCAAAAATCAACGGTGGTATCGATATTGTGCTATCAGTATCATTACCCCTATGGGGTGTATCGATACTCTAACTTTGGTATCGATACTCCTTTGAGTATTGGTACAAAAAATAGCTACTAAAATCCTTAACTTATCATCGGTATCGATACCACCCCTTAAGTATTGAAATCGTGCCATGAGTATCGATACTCTTGATTGAGTATCGATATTACCTTCACAAATGCCCTTGTTTTTACACTTCTAAAAGTACAATATCAGTATTGTTCTTCCAGTACCGATACTCATGACCTAAAGTGCCCTACTTTGGGTACAAAAATATATCTTAAACTCACTGATTCATCCCACAAAAGGAGTTACTTTTCATGCTTAAGAACATCCAACATAGAATTTACCATGGATTACTTGTACATGCTTCATGAACCTAACTAAACTAATCATGCATATCAAAAGGGATACAAAGAGCTATATGTGGCATAGACAAACTATAATCGATACTACTATTCACTTGTTAGGTTATTTGTTAGTCTGACGTTCGACTCATATTAACTAATTAGTTTCGACACTATAGTCATTCTCATTATATTTTCCCTCGATTCACCCTTGAATTGGAGGGACGATTGATACATTCTCGTCATACATAAGTAACTCATATAGGCTATTTTATTCCCCAAGGCCCACAAGTATAAAATTGGTAATTTCGACCCCAAGTGAATTTTAGTAATATTCTACACTCGGGCTAGATACTCGATCTTAATCGATGTTATATTCCTCACTCTTGAGTCTATTTGACATCATGAAGTCACTCAACTACTTTAGGTATTGATATCAATCCTTTGGTATGGATACCAATCCTCCGGTATGGAGACCAGTCCTCTAATATGGAGACCTGTTTTTTGGTATGGAGACAAGTCCTCTGGTATGGAGACTAGTTTTTTCGTATGGAGACCCAACGATCTCGAGACTGAGCATTCGGTCTCAACACCGAGCATACAATATCGATACTATAACTCTCGGTATTGATACCAAAGGGTCGGTATCGATACCAATACTCTAGTATCGATAATGAAGCCCCAAAAACCATGTTTTCACATTGATCATGAACATTATCGATATTGTTCATCGATACTATCACTTAAAACTACACTGTTTTGCTCGAAAAACACCCCCAAACTTGTCCCAAACACTTATTCTAAGGTCTAAGTTGATTATTAAAGCTTATGGAAGATATAAAGGGGTAGTTATACGTCATTTTTACACTAGAATAACATCCAAAAAGTCCATAACCATAAATCAAAAACCCAAACCCCACATACTCTTCTTACCCCATACAAGCAAGCACACTCATTTAAATGACATACAAGTAGTGAGGAAGAGTTATAGTGTTACCTCAACTCCTAGCTACCCAAATACCTTTCATGATCCTCCAAAAACCAATCTTGTCAACTTCTTGCTTTACGGGGGGTTCTTGAACCATCCTTTCACTAACCAAGAGCCATAACTTGATTCCAACATGAAAAGAAAGGAGACTAGTTGTCAAATAACAACTATAACATAAGAAAATTGAAAGGAAACATTGAAAGAAGCTCTTAGAGCTTAAAACCTCGTTAGAACCTTTATGAAGCTTAAAACCACCATTGGAGAAAATGATGAGCTTTTCATAAAGCTTAAGAATCCTAGAATAATAATTTTACCTCTAAATTTCAGATTGAAGAAGAATATGAAGAAATTTGAAGCCTTTTTCTTTTGTTCTTGCTTGGTTGAAGAGAAATGAAGAATAAAGAAGGAGATGAGAGGAAGACAAGTGTTGGGAAAAGAAGAGGAAAAAGGGGTATTCATATTACCCAAAATATGCAACATGAAACACCAAAAATCTTCCTCAAATTAGTCATATTTTTAATGGTACAATTATACTCTAGGTCATCATGTATAATCTTTAAGCTTAAAAATCCCTTCTTTGTCTTCTACAAGGATAATTTCTTACCCGATTAAACTAAAATTCGAACCAATAGACCCTCATGTTATAATTAATATATTAAATAAATTATTGAGTCATCATGAAACTACTAGATTGATTTTTGGGGTTTTACAAATTTCTTATATTTGGAATTCATGGTCTCAAACTACAAATACAACTCATCATATACATCTTGTACCACTTTAAATGAATAAGAATTTAAATCACATGAGTTAGAAGTTACCATTGAATCTCCTTGAATGGCCATGAGCATAGATTGGCTACTTCATCATCAGAGTTGTCTTCATCGCTCAAAGCCACCACAAATGCCTTCTTTTTGGTTGATCCATTCTTCTTTAGGAGAGGACATTCATACTTGACAAGTCCCGTCCTTCGGCACTCAAAGCACACCGAGGGGACCTTTCTTCTTACTAGATTTATGTTTCACTTCTTTTTCTTTGAAAGATATGAATTTTGTGAATTATTTGAAGTACTTGGTCATATCTTCATCTTCAACTTCATCCACCTCTTCACTTGAGTCTTTATTACTCTCATTGATGGAATTGAGGGCGAATCCCACCATCTTATTTTTCTTATTCTTCTATTCTTCTTCTTCCTTATTTCTTTGGAGTTTCACCTCATGAGTGAGTAAAAAAACAATGATCTCATCAAGGGTGTATAACTCTAAGTTCTTTAAGTCATTGATGATCGTGTTAAATCGATCGAACATTGTCTTGATTTCATCATCGGGCTTTATCTTGAAGTTTTTATAGTTGAGTGTGAGAATGTTAATATTGGACTTCTCAACTTGGCTTGTTCCTTCGTGGGCCACCTCCAATTTGTCCCAAATTTCCTTAGCATTAAAGCATGAAGATACTTTTCTATACTAATCCGGGACAAGAGCACAAACGATGATGTACATGGCTTTGGCATTGATTTGGGCAAGCTTTATATCTTCACTTGTCCACTACTTTTGATTTCATGGAGGCACGAGAAAATCGTCAACAGTGGCATCTCAAACCACAAGTTCGATGGATTGGATGAACAACATCATCCTATTGATCAGATGTGGAAGTCATCTTCTCGTTTGCTTCATGAATTTGATAGGGAATTTCAAGGATCTTCAAAATGTTGTTAAACTGTCGATTTGTGACCTGCTCTAATACCAATTGTTATGAACAAAGAAGCTCGATTCGATCAACCGAAAAAGTGACAAGAGGGGGTGAATTAGCAAAACAAAAATTTTGAAAGTATGGAGAGAAAAGATAGACAATCTACACAATAATTTAGAGTGGTTCAACTTTTCAACCAAGTCTACATTGGCTCTACAGTTAGGATTTTCTAACAGATTCAATAATTTGTTCTTTCTTTTTCTAGGCTTAAGAGTAACATTTTATAACTCTCTAGTTTTCAATGGCTAAACTAGAACTAAACCCCTTTTACAAAAGAATATAAAGATTGTAACACAAGAAATCTCTCAAAGGAAGGTGTTTACACAATTAAGCTCACTAAAAACACTATGTACAAGAGAAAAGAAAGATAAAGAGTAAAAAAGTTTTTCTCTTAATAATCAATTATTGGATAAGTGTTGTGTAACATTCTTCAAGTGTCATCAATTTTTTTATATTTGGAATGAATTTGTGGACGTTTTTAGCTGTTAAAAATATTTTGGAGCCGTTGAGGATGAAAAATCTGCAAAACCAAATTGTCTAAACATAAGAGTATCTGTAGACACCCATTTTCATCTGGGATTGAGTTAAAATTTCTTTTCTTTTTAACTTTTTAATGTTTTTTTCTTATGTTAATATTAATGCTTAGTATTATATATTTTATCATTACATGTTATTATTTATTATTACTATATATTGTTGTTTCATTTAGTATTCATATCACTTGTAGTAGTATTCATATGTTACTATTGTTATATTTATATTATCATTTATATTAATGCTTACTATTATATTGATATTTATTTAAAAGGGTTTGTATCGGTCCAAATCAAGTCGAGGCCAACAATGTTAACAAATGAGGAAAATCTTAGGGTTTCCAAATTCTCCAACTCTTGCTGGCCTAGATAGATTTAGTGCCAGCTGAGCGCGTGTACACCACTCGCGGTAATATTCGAAATCCCACCACTCACGCGCCAATAATATTTCTTCACCTTGACACCGTTGACCATGCACTACAAGGCAATAAAATACATAGGAAACATCTTCACAAAGAATGAAAAAAGGGGATTTTGAATCCCTGAAGATTGAAGCAAATTGGAGAAGAAGATTTGAAAATAACCTCTAATTTTTTATACCAAAAATGTAGAAACTTTTCGGCTATAAAGTCATGTCTACAAAAAAAAAAGGGGGATCGGAGAGGCAACAAAGACATTTGTATTTCACATATTAGAATCAAACAAAAAAAATTTACTTCTCTTTTTTTTCCTTTGTTCGGATATTCTGTCGTTTTGAAAATATTCTGGAGAAGACACCAAGGAACCTGCAAAATTAAAAGTAGAGAGAGCAAGAAAAAGAAAAGTAAAACAAGAGAAAAAAAAGGAGGGGTACTATCCTCTCGACCGGAGCCCATTACCGTCAATCGGAGCATTAGTTTATAGATCGAACGGTGAAAATGTAGGGGGTAGACAGGGAACAATATATCTCAAAATCAAAATGATCAAACGGCGGACAACAACAGATTGAAGGAAAGAAAGTGGAGTGGTTTTCAACCTTTTCACGACAATTTGAGCACCTTTTAGAAAAGGAGTCACTGGATTTGGACTCAAGATGTTGAGACGCGTCACCTTTTTAGTCTTTTAATTTGGTATTAGCCTTCGTCCCCATTATTTTTTTACCAATACGCATTTTTTAATGTTTTAGATTTTTGTATAAGGTTTATTTAAGTTATCCTCAACCTTTTATTCTACTTTTTTAATTAATTTATTTAACTTGTTACTTTCACTAATATTTTTTTTCGTTTTGGATCTTTTAGGAGCTTCATGGTGGGTAAGTTCTCTCACTGTTTTATGTTATATAGTCAATGAATTTTATCTTCGGTCTAAATCATAAGTAAATATTTCTTTTATATTTAAAGGGGGCATTAACTAAATTATAGTTTGAATTCATTTTTAAGATAACACTATAACCGTCTAGGTACCGAAAGTGCGTTGTGGGGTGCTAATCCTTCAACATGCGTAATCGATTCCCGGGTTCATTTCTCTGGTAAACAGACAAACCTTTGTTATTTTAACTTTGTTAAACTAACAATTTTTTGGGTGATCCAGTCATATCCTAAAAAAGATTTGTGATGACTCCCTTGAATCACGATTCAATATATATTTCAAAGTGATACTTTAAAGTGGGGTCCACCTCCCTGGCCTTAATGATATTTCGACAGTATCGATATTGGGGTTGGGAATATTGGTACTGCTCTAATAAAAACAAGCCTTCATTTAACTTTTGGACTAGGAGTATCGATACTAGGGTTATCGGTACCAAAATTGTATACTGTAATTTGAACATATATAAAATCAATATGCAGTATCGGTACTACCATGAGAGTATCGATACTATAAGAACAATATCGATACTTCTTGTCCTGAAAATTTTTTTGTGTTCAAATTCAAGTTTCATGGACTTTGAATTATTTTAAAAACTTTGAATAAATTCAATTTAGTCCAAAAACATTTTGCTCAAAAACATTTTGCTCTTAAATTTTTCATATCAAAATAGGTTCACACACAACTACTATTCACTAAACCCTTCATTGATTAACTCTACTCAATCGAGTTAACATATTGCACAATCTTTTGTATCTTTGCTACTTGTTGAAATTAGGTAATTCATCATGCTACACACCAGAATATTACAGACTCTTTTTATGCATGATCTCGATGTCGTCCAATGATGATATGATAGCGAATTTCAGTTTCCCAAATGTCAATCTATATGCTTCTACTGTACAACTCTAATAAAATGTCCCAAATTTTGAACTAATGACCAAAATGTAAATTTTGAAAGTTTAGAGGCTATAATAGAAATTTTGTAAAAGTTTAGAGACCAAAGTGTAATTTTCAAAAGTTATATATTTTGGCCCTTAAATGAATAGTTCACCCCAATAATGGCATTTTTTTGGGTTTTAGATTTTTGTTTCGGGGCTTGTCTTAAAAGTTATAAAGTGATAAACTTCAATAAAATATTCGGATGATAGGATCGAATTGAAAATTTAGGAAAATTTGAAGGATTATATTATAAGGTTAATAATTTTATTTTCTTATTTTTAGTAAGTAGAATTTAATATGGATATTTGGATTTTATTTTATTTTCTGTGTTAAATCGGGATTGTTAGATTTAAAAAGGAAAAATTTTAATTTTTAGAATAGTGCAAGGGCAAAGTTCGAAGATGAGAAATTCTTTGTCTATGTTTGACTTTGATGATATAAGGGGTGATGGAATCATGAGGTACATGGTAATTTTGTATTTTTCATGATTTTTAAAGGGTAAATAGGTAATTTAGCATTAAATAAATTTTAAATTCATTTAATTAGCTTTAAGACATGTGTTAATAGATATTTTAGTAGAATAATCAAGAAAACTACTCATCTTCAACCTCTATTTGCCTTGAACCATAGCCAAAGGTAATAAGAAATTTCTTTCTCATTTTGTAGTAAATTCTTTGGTTTTTTGGATTAAAGTGTAAAATCGAGAATTTATTTACATCAAATTCTCTATCATTTGGTATGAATATTTCATCATTTTCTTGCTTGGATAATTGGTTTGGTTATTAGGGAGGATGAAGAGTAAGTTTAAATTCAATAATTTAAGGTTGAAATTTGATGATATTGATGTTGTAGATTCATTTTCATGCATGTGTGTTGATTAAAACTAATTGGAAATACATGTATAAGGTTTTAACTAATACTAGGGTTTATAGGAAAGTTTTATTTTGGATTGAATTTGATAAGGAAATGGTTGGAATATCATGGAAATGATGTTGAGAAGTTGAATTCAAGCTTGAATCAAGTTGGAAATTAAGCATGGGGAACCCTTGGATATTCGACCCTAACGAAAATATTAGGGAAAATTATACAAAAATTTCCTAAGGGCTAGAGTTGATATAATAATGATTCTACATGTTTTAAAATGAAAGTTTAGACCAATTTGGATTTTTTTAAGTGTAGGGACTTATTTGTATATTTTAGGAAATTTGGGGATTAAAGTACAATTGTTTAATGATTGATTTACTATATTGGAATTGAATGTTAGAATATTGATTTTGATGTTAGAAGGTTGATTGGATTGTTTTGAAAGTTTGTTAAAGTTTGGGGACCAAAATGTAAAATGTAAAATGTATGAAAGTTGGGCTTGAAATGGAAATTGGTATAAAATTGATGAATAATGTTTAAATACATTGTTAGAATGTTTGAAATTGGAGATTGGTATTGGATTTAAGGTGAAATGACAAGGGATTAGTTTGAAAGAATTTGAAATATTGTGATGAATTTTAAAGAAATGTGTTAGGATTTGATGAAGCTCAAATTGATCAACCGAATAATTTTCCAAGAGGGGGTGAATTGGTTTTTTTAGTCTAGGGAGTAAGGATTATAAAGATTAAACAATTTGCACAAGGATTTATAGTTGTTCAACTTCTCAACCAAGTCTACATCCACTACCTAAGCTCCTCACTTAGGATTTTCTATCAAATCCACTAATTTGTTCTCTTTTTTTCCAGGACAAAGAGATAATCTTTACAACTCCCTAGCTTTTCAAACGCTAAGCTAGAACCAATCCCCTTTACATAATGAATAAAAGATGTAAACGAGAAAACATCTTAAATGAAGGTGTTTACAAAAATTAAGCTCACTAAAACATTAATATTTACAAGAGAAAGGAAAATAAGAATGAAAAGTTATTCTCTTGTGTTTGACTGCTTAGATAGTGTTGAACTATATTTTGATATAACAATTTAAGGCAAATTGTTTTTGGACTTGAATTGATTTTATTCAAAGTTTTCAAAAATAATTCAAAGTACTTAAAAGTGGAATTGAGCACAAAATATGTTTCTCTGCAAGAAGTACAGATATTGTTCCTACAGTATCGATACCACTTGAACAGTATCGATATTATTCATATGGTATTGATGCCAAAGGTAAGGGAAGTAGCGATACTCACTTGGTAGTATCGATACTACCAGTATTGCTCAAATTCTAGAATGCAAAAATGGTATAGATACCCGAAGGGGTACCGATACTACTTTATGTAGTAGTATCGATACCATAGGCATAGTCTCGATACCATCAGGCCCCAACGGCTAGTTGATTTAAAAATAACAAAGGTAGTACCTATACTCCCTTTAGAAGTATCGATACACTCTATATTGGGCAATTTTATTTTGCAGAGATTTCATTCCCAAACGGCTCCAAATCATCCCCAATTGCTATAAACAACCACAACTTCATTCAAAAATATAAATAAAAAGTGAGGACACTTGAAGAAGGGTTAGAACACCTATCCATGCAATCAAACACAAGAGGAGTTTTCCAAACTTATTTTATCTCTCTTATAAATATTTTTGCTTTTACTGAGCTAAATTTGTAAATACCCTACCTTTGAGAGGTTTTATTGTTTACTTCTTTTTACCTTTTTGAAAAAGGGGATTGGTTTTATCTTAGTCAAGTGAAAAGATAGGGAGTGTATAGGTTATCTCTTTATCCTTGAAAAAGAAAGAACAAATTAGTGAATTTTTTAGAGAATCCTAAGTGAGGAGCTTAGGTAGTAGAGGTAGACTTAGTTGAGAAGTGGAACCACCATAAATCCTTGTGTCAAATTTTTATATCTTCTACTCTCCTTACTCCCTAAACAAATTATTGCCATTGTATCCCCTTTCAACTTTTTTGGTTGTTCAATTTGAGCCTCTTCAATCCTAATAGATAGGCGTTGTCGCACCTTCTTCAAGTGTCCTCAACTTGGTTTATATGTTGGAATGAGTTTGTGATCGTTTCTAGCCATTGGGGATGCTTTGGAGCTACTGGGGATTAATTTTCTGCAAAATAAAACTTCCCAAACATGGAGTATCGATACTCCTTTCATGAGTATCAGTACTACCTTTATAATATTTAAAAAAAACTAGCCATTGAAAATCGTTGGGCTTGACCAGTATCGATACTATGCTTCATGGTATCGATACCACTATGTAAAATAGTATCGGTACCCCTTGAGTATCGATACTTATTTTGCATTCTGGAATTTGAACAATTTGGAAAACATCCAGTAGTATCGATACTACCTAGACAATATTGATACTTCTCTTACCTTTGGTATTGGTACCACATGAACAGTATTGGTACTTATCAAATAGTATCGATACTGTAAAAACAGTATCAATACTACATACCCAGAAAACTGTTTTGTGCTCAAATTCTAGTTTAATGGACTTTGAATTATTTTTGAAAACTTTGAACAAATTCAATCATGTCCAAAAACATTTTTCCTTAATTTGTTATATCAAAATATTAGAAAACATGGTTCAACAAAAAGCTTATTAGTGGTTAAATGTATAATGTTGAAAAGTCTTGTGAATTATTGCTAAAGATGAATATTTCAGGGACTTGTAAGGTTATTAGAAAGAGTTAAAGTTAGCATTGATCATGTGAAAAGGAATTAGTATCAAATATGCATTAATTGCAGTTTTAACAATTTTATGATAATGTGTGCCTATCATGTTAGTAAAGGTACTAACATGTGCTTTGAAATAAGTATTTTGTGTAAATTGATTATTGTATAGATCGTGACGATAATCAAGATTAAAGTGAATCGAAAGCGAAAGAAAAAGTACGATAGTGAAAGTTATCGACTGTAAAGATTTGATAGTGAGGTTTTTGAGGTAAGTGCATTCTTGCTTATCTTATATATATGATATGAGGATGACTTGCGATGAGTCAACCATAAATGACTAAAAAGAAGGTTTGAATTATATTATGATATTTTCCATAATAGTATTTTTTTACTGTAATTGTTTGTAAATTCTTTTCTTCCTATCAATTTCATGACTTTTATACTCTCATCAATGTTTTAATCTCAAAATAAAGAAAGATATAATATTGTTAATATAGTTTATAATTTTATATTGTGTTTGATATATTAAATATCATTATAATGTGAAAATAATATAAATATATATATATATGTGTGTGTGGTTAGAGAAAGTCAAAAAATTGGAATCAATCCTTGTTATAATAATATAAATAATTATAATAAAATTAACATAGAAATTCGAATAACTCTACTCAAATTTATTAAAATCTATAAAATTTCAAGTTAAGTTCGAGTCATAAAATACAACCCGTCAACTCAAATAAATAAAAAATGTTTGAATAGAATCGGCTTGACCCGATCGAATGTTCACCCCTAGGGAGAGTGGATTAAGATGTAAACGGGAAAAAATAGGGAACCAAAACACAAAAAGGAAAAATGACCCTAGTTAAGCTCCCTCTAAGTTAGAGGACCACACGAAGGAATAACCCCAAAGTAAGCTGTACAAACTTCAAATGCCGAGGTTTTGTAGTAATAGTTGTCAGAGTTTTTCATGTTCAGGGTTTTATCTGTGCCTCCTTTGAAGTAAAACCCAGACGAATTCCTCAAGTTCCAGTTTTGTGCAGTTTGAAATGGAAGGATTAAGCGTAGCATTTGCTAATTTGGTGGCCTACGTACACCCTCACAGGTGTAGGAATGTTTCCCAGGCGATCCTCCGTGACCTTGGCTCTTGCCTCTTCAAGTTCGTTCTTTTACTACTTGAATACCTTGTTTTTTCTTTATTATTTTCCCATTCACCAAAAGCTGTTGATTTGTGTTGATATTGCTTGCGATTTATTTAGATTACACCCTTAGTTTGGTTAATGTAGAGCTCAGTATTCGATGATCCTAGCGGAAAATTTTAACTTCATAGGATGAAGCGTATAATTTAGAACATCTCAAGGGATCTAAAATCTAAATGATACTGTGGGTCTTTTTAAACAAATGGAGAAGCTTACTACTGTTAATTATAAGCTTGTGGACAGGGGAAATTTAAATGCTATTAACAGTAATAAGCTTTTCTCCATAGGTACATAGTTTTTGTCATAATGAACTTCGCTTGCAATGTTGATGATGATGATGGTAATTAAATGATGTTTGAATATTTGCTTCCTTGTCCTGTTACAAAGTGTTTCTTCTTTTTTCTTGCAGGTTCAATGAAACATTTGATGGTATTTTATTGGCTTATGATGTTCATATTCCTGATAAGTAGGCAAAAATTCTTTCGGTGTTCATCCGTATTTTGGTCTTAAAGTAAATCTCCTACTAATTTCACCAAAACCAGATTTGATCATAGGTAATTTATCATGATATTTCAAGTTATTTGTATGCATTTATGAATCTGCAGGGCCTATGGTATTGTCTAAATTCTAAACTTATTTTTCTTTTCCATGTTCCGAGGGGAAGGTAGTGAAGCTTTGTCGAGAATCTATTCATGTCATTGTTCTTGGTTTTTCATCCTATCATAACAGCTGAAAACATGCGTGGAAAATTTAAATATAGAAATGTAACGCTTTTCTACCTTGTTTGTTTTCTTTTTTGGGGTTGCATGTGTATATGGCAAGATACTTTGTTTATTACTCTAATAACTTAAGTTTCTTATTGTATCATAGAAAGATGGGAACTATTTGTCAGCAAATCTCACAAGCGGCATGTCATAAAGGTATGAACCATGATCCGTTTTTTAGTCAAGAGGTGACAATTTCCTTTCAAAAGAAAATTATCCTTTTAATTTTAAGAATGGTATGTGTTTTTCATATTTGTATTGTTCTGTTGACCATCAATGTTTTATTGTAAGCTGGAGATAAATAGTATACTGTACAGTAACTCGGC
The DNA here is from genome assembly GCF_006381635.1 of Hibiscus syriacus. Taxonomy (NCBI): domain Eukaryota; kingdom Viridiplantae; phylum Streptophyta; class Magnoliopsida; order Malvales; family Malvaceae; genus Hibiscus; species Hibiscus syriacus. Next base: position 4,659,116 of record NW_024062743.1, on the reverse strand, counting down.
TTATTTTCTTCTACTAAGATTGTAGTAGTAGCTTGTTTGTCCTGCTCATTTATCAAATACATATATTTGTAACTAAGGCCAAGTTTAAATAATAGGTATTTTAGATTTTCAGTATGTTTATTGATATCTTGCCTCCTTGCTTTTGTGATTTCGTACGTCATTCGTTCATTTTTTTTTTCATTAGAAGTCATTGGGTCTTATAGTCTTGTTTATTCTTTATGCCTCGATTCTACTTGCTTTTCTGCTCAATAACGTATCATTGTAGTTCACCAAGCTCATATATACTGGAGATTTACAACTACTTTGAAGTTCTTGTTTCTTGTATTTTTAGTTTCCCCTTGGAGAAAGGGAAGGCGTGGTGGTTAAAGACGCATTGTTTACATGAATTTAGGCGCTGATTCTTTGCAGTTTTGACGAGGAAATACTTCACATTACTGGATCTCTTATGCCAGCTCACATGGGAAGCATAAGTTGGTTAGACGGAAATTTGGAGGAAATTTCAGGAACTGATAGGTCTTTAAATAAACTCTAGAGTTCTTTTATGGAAACCTTTCTGCAAATCAACTCACAAAGGTTTCAATGTAAATGTTGTATAATTCTATAGGAGTGCCATGAAGAGTAGAGATAGACAATCGTTGGGGGACAACTGTTGATGAGCGACCAACTTCCTTGAGCTACAATAATCACATTCTTAGTTTTAAAAGGCCAAAGGCGCAGGGAGGCGCAAAGGGTCCTTGGAATCTAAATGCGGGTCGCAGGTCTTTCGTAGGCGAGGCACACTTATATGTTAAAAAATCTATAAATTAATTATATAATAGATTGTGTACAAAAAATAATATTATAATCATATTGTGGGCACTTAAAGATTAAAATATTCAATATCATACACTAAAATAAAAGAAAAATAAAAGAACAAAAAGAAAATACGATTGTTTCTGAATCTTTCAACTAAATGTTGTTTATTCGTTGTGCCTCTCCTTTAGTAACCTTTTCACAAAACTCACATGTAAAATTATTCTAATTTATAGGATTTAGTTTTCCATATTTTATTGCTGGATCTAAATTACCCGTTGATCCCGTAAAAGCTATCCTTGAGTCCATTTTTCAACAAACTGAAATTTAATAAAATATAAAAAAAATCAATAAATATAAATAACAATTTAACAAGTTATCCCGAATCCATTAATCAAAAAAGAAATCTAATACCATTAATATCTTGCGATGGAAATATGATGGCAATAATAATTGGATGCTGTGTGTGTGTTTTTATGAAGGAATAATATCCTTTTGATCAGTGGCTTGATATGTTACACACTAACTTTATTAGCACCGCCTGTTAATTAATAAACATCTAATTAAAATTCAATAACTTTTGATCAGCGGTTTTCCATACTTTATGAAGGCGGTGGTGCTGCATTAGTTAATAATTTTTTAAGTAAATACAAATAGCACCGCCTGTTAAGTAATAAAATATTAGCTAATAGTTTTTTAAGTAAATAAAAATAGCAGTGTGGCGGTAGGAAAAGGCGGTGGTGCTGGGAGGAAAAAAAAAGTAAACCATCGGTTGCTGCCTTGCTGGGAGAAGGCAGTGGTGTTGGGAGAAAAACAAAACCATCGGGTGTTGGGAGAGAAAGAAAACCAGGCGAGGGAGAGACATACCAGCCCCGGTGGTGGTGCGTCAGCCGTGGTGGACTGGTGCTAGGTTAGCCGTCGAGCAAAAAACAATTGTTTTATTTTGTTGTGCAAAAATAGGTTAAGAGCCCGTGTTTATCTAAAACTTTTAATAAATAATATCTTTATTTTTATTAATTTATTATTAAAATTATTTTTTTACAATTTCAATCCCCCACGAAAGGCATAGAACTGCATGTGCCTGCGCTTTTCATCAAAAGCCCGAAGGGCTCGCGCCTCTTATAACTCGCCTTGCCCGGGTTATTGAATGCAAATTTTCTGTCGTCCCTATGCACCCTGCGCCCCAAGCGTGTCTAGGCGCCCCTTTTAAAACTAACACATTAAAAGGTAAGAAAAACGTAGAATCGCAGAATGATAATGACAATGCTGCCGAGTTCTAATTGTATAAAGAAAAATATTGCTCTCAGGTAACACATTAACCCATTTATGTCCTCACTTTGAGCATTTTCTGATAAACCTTTATCAGTGCTGAATTATTCTCCTATAAGGTAATGTTTACATTCATCTATTTAGAGTAATCAAACCCGTGGACTATTAGTTGGATTGATGAGTTGCGTGTAAGCGCCAGTAAGGGGCGGATTCACATTTTGTTTTGCTTACACTGAAATCCGGAATTTATTTTATTAGTTATTCCCAAGTTGAGACAAAGATCGCAGAGAAATGGTTGATTTTTGTTTATTGATATTTTTGTACGTTGTACTAATATAGACTTGGAAACATTTTTTATTCATATAATGTAATATTTATCTATGATAATAGAATTATCGAAGTGTAATATCATTCTTATTTAATTTATTTGATAAGAATATAAGATTGAAGTATTTGGTTGGAAAATAAAAAATTACTTGAAAGTAAATTTTATTAATTGATGTTTATGATACATATTTTTAATAAGTTAAACTTTTAATATTAAATTGAAAAATATTTGTATTAAAATATATAAAATTATTTAAATCATATTATTTAAACTTTATAAAATATTATATTTAATATATTATTAATATAATCCACATTTTAAAAATAAATTTACATATAGTATTTACTTTTAAGGTAAATTACACGGGTGACCACCGAACTATGGTCATTAACCATTTGAGCAACGTTTAAAAGCGATAAAACATACCACCAAACTATTTAAAGCAATCAAACAGACCACTAGAAGTTAATTTTTAATAGAGGTGATTACGTGGTTGTTAATAAAATTGACGTAATTATATATTTGGTCTTTAATATTTACACATTGTATCGATTTAGTCACTATTTTAATTCAATTAATCAAAACTTAATCCTCTAATCTGGAGGTGATTACGTGGTTGTTAATAAAATTGAAGGGTGACTTTCATTAATTTTAATATGTTAATTAAATTTTTCCCACCAATCAGGTGGTGACACATATTGGAATGGAAGTGCATTTGGGCGGATTCTGTAACACCCTTAGATTGATGCGGTTGACTGGATTCGATTTGGGACGTCACATTAGGGCCACAGGAGCGACCTTCAGTAAAAATCCAGGGAAATTTTAAAATTTCTGTTAAAACGTGTAAATCGTAAAAAAAATATAAATAAAATACAAGTTTAGAAACCATTTATATATTACAAATAGAATTAAAATCATACAAGTTTTAGACTCGGAATAAAAATCAAATGTGACCTAAATGCCCCCTAATTTCACTTGTATCGTACCCTGCAACCCAAGCCAAAGGAACTCCCATTACAGATGTCGATAGTTGCACTGGATCAATTCTTTTAACCTGAAATAGAGAGTAAAAGAGTGAGCTTTGGGAAGCTTAGTAATACAAAACTACCAAATGATGCTGAAGGACATGGAGATAAATGGAAAAGCATAATTTTCCTTATTGATTTAGACGTCCATAATTTTTTGTGATGAGTTGAGGTTCCACTGATATTTTTTCAAGTAAAATACATGAAGCTTATAATTCAGAGGAGACGTTCAAGGATCATGTTCAAGAGATCGGAATAGGATCTCTAGTGTGTTCCAACTAAAACCAGTGTCCTTTTTTAAACTGTAACAATTTAAAACATATTTTTATAACCATAGTAAAACCCTCCAACCAAACATCGATATGAAGTTCCCCATAAATGCATCCATAAGGACTTGCCCTAGGCCCATTGGGTGTAGGTGCCAACCTAAGGTAGTACCTTGGGTCCATAAGGTCTTACCCTAGCCGAAGCGTAGGTCCCCACCTGAGAGGTGCGCCCTCAGGCCCATAAGCACTTACCTAATGCACACAGCAGATAAGCCACCCTGAGGGAGTACTTTAGGGTCTATAAGGTCTTACCACTAGGCCAATTGGGCCTAGGAGGCCACCTAAGGGTCGCCTTAGGTCCATAAGCAATACCAGTTAATCGGTGCTGAACCTATATAAGGAATTACCAGCTTGATCAGAACTGAACCTGAGACTTCATACCAGATCCTAGAGTACCTCGAAGAAAAACATTTTTTAGACAGTAACCAGTGGTAGTAGGAAATCAGAGTTCAAACATATTTATTTATCAGTAAAAACAATAACCAGAGAACACATATCATGTAGCCATAGTTCATAAGCAGTAAATCAATAAATTATAATTTAGATGAAATGTATTTCAAAACAGATAAAACAATCATGTAGTACATAGGGAACACACTAGAGGATCCAGTTATTTTTCAAAGGTACGTAGCAATTATCAAGTGGGGGAAACACGAAACTTCTACAAACTAATTAAATTTTAGAAATGAGATCCATATAAAAGGGGGTTTGATAGCTGACAGATTCATCAATCATTCAGGAAGTGATTTATCAAGATCATATAGTATTCATATATTTTTCGGAGGCAATTGATTGTTATTAGGAAGAAAAAACATATAACTTTTGTAGATTGGATGAAATTCAGAATTGAGGTACCTATAAAAGGGTTCATTCATTAACATATCGAATCAACCTTCAGAAATTGATGTTTCAAAAATCATTAAGATTCGAGTGTATTAAAAAGGTACTCAGTAACCTTTACATTAGATTTTTTGAAGATCTAGATATAACATTAGTGATTCCATTATTCAGGTAACTAGGGGTATTTTAGACATTTTAATTTCTTATGGCTTCTTAGTAACTTAATCCAATAAAACAGTAGTTTGCATTATTCTGAATTTATATCGTATTATCATGACTTTGAGTCAAATCGTACTAATCGATCTCCACTCTCAATAATCCGAATTGATATACTTTACAAATAATAACTTCTTAATATTGATTACACTGGTTGAACTGACCACTTTCAGAATCACCATTAAAAGGAACTAGTTGAGACGATTAGGAATTCGATGGTATTATATTTTTTTGTAATTTATCAGTATCAAGAATACCAGTATACTTAAGTTATGCTCTATAACCTTTACGAATGATACAACATAAGTTTATTGGTTTTTCTAGAATTTATCCAAAGACATCCACTTATTCCAAGTTGTTAGGATATTTAGGTCACTTTAACACTCGAGGTTACTCCAGTCATCTTGGAATTAAAGGTATTTCAATCCTTTGGGGTTTATGGTTATTTCTATCATTTGAATATCGGAGGTTATTTTAGTTATTTCGCAACTCGATGACATTTCAGTAATTTCTTTCAATCCAAACATATGCACTTTTTCTGATAACTGGTCAAGTATGTCCTTTCTGGGTTATTTTTCACCTTCATGGGAAAACTTGGTCTTTTTTTAGTGCTAGGGTATTTTGGTCAAATTACAATTCAAGAGTATTCTAGTCTATTCCTTCTGTCCAACATTTCCATTTAATTCAATTTTTTCCAAATAATTCAAACATGAATAGTGATTCCAATATTTTAGTCTTTAGCTGTTTGCTGATAAATCAACAATTATAGGTCTTGTACCTTCTCGAATGTCATGATCTGATTATTAGCGACTTCCTGAACATATCAGGAATTTAACAGGTGGATCAGTAGTTTGTCAAAGTAAATACAAATTCTCAAGGTATTTTTGCTCTCAGGGCCAACCTAGGCTATTTTTACCTCATAGGGGAAATTTTATAATTTTATAATAACGTAATTTCAATATTAAAGTTTTTAACAATGATAAATAGAATCTAGAGATTCTGAGGTTATTTTCTTTTTAGAATAATCGTTGTACTTGAAATCATTTCTCATCACTCTTCTTGTGTCTATACATGTAGTTTGAGCCTTATTCAGTTTAAATTTACTTTATTTCGCATTCGAATCAAGTTTAAAAATTTTAACTACACACATGTAACCATATTCAACTATGCATTTACCAATACCAACATGTTCCATACAACATGCATAAGGTAGTAATGTATTACCTTAATTTTTGTGCTCTATCGATCGAACATTTAAAATCCATTCGATCACTCTCAATCTTGAATCCAATGTCCAATAATATCTCAGGTACATATAAATACAAATTACATCAGAAACGAGGTGTCATTCCAAAAAAAATGGATCGAAACAGAAGGTAAAATGTTGAAAAATAGCTTACCGAGTTTGAATATGGGGAAACGGACTTCGGATTTGGACTCAAGATGTCGAAAAACATAAAATATGACTTTTTGAAATTTTTTATTTTTTGTCGAAGTCAACGGTTAACGGTCAGACCGACCAACGATCAATGGTCAGACCACTCAACGGTTGAGCATACCCGATTCAGACTGGGTTAGGTCGATTCGATCCACCCGAATCGGTTATAGAATATTTCCTTGGCTGGGGAAGAGCCCCACGCGCGTACAGCGGCGAGTAACAATGACGACGAGTCGGGGGACGGTAGTTGACTACTCCACGGTCAACCAAACATCATTTACAACGCCAACAACACAAAAATAGCCAAAAACCACAACCAGTAACCGAAATAAAACATTTGAGAACCTACCCACAGCGGAGTGCGAGAACGTCGACGGTGGATGGCAAACCTGGTCAGGTTTTGGGCATATGGCTTCGAGAAATTCAATGGTAGCGACGGTGAGACAAATTAGTTGCCAATTTGGTCGGAGTCGATGAAAAACCAGTGATGGTCGATTGGTTTTCACGATGAAATTAACGGCGAATGACGTCGTCCCATAGCAGAATGGTGGTCAGGATTTAGTCGTCGATCGATGGTGAGCATGTGGTGGTAGTGGCGGGCTTAACGGTAATCGAATGACGGGTATTCGACGAGGCCATTGGGGAAAATTAGGGATTGGGTTTTCTAATTTAGGGATTTGGGGGGTTAATCGTGTTTTAATTAACTAGGAAAAATTGGGAAAATCCAGGGTTAAGTCCCTAAACTTCCTACAGGTTCCAAAATTAAGCTGCAAACTTTTGAAAATTAGTAGTTTGGTTCTCAACTTTCTTTTAATTAAATTTTGGGGTGCTATAATTCTCCCCTCCTTAAAAAACATTTCGTCCTCGAAATTTACTCAAGTCATAGAAATGTAGAAACTGACCTTCTATCCAGTCTTCATTCTCTCAGATATCCTTTACATGTATATGATTCTTCTACTAGGCCTTAACCAGTTGAATAAGAGTTCTAGGCAAAACTTTTCCTCATCAAAATTCCAGAATTTGAACAGAATTCTCCTCATAGAACCAAACTTACCTTAATTACCAATCCTTAATTAGAATAACACTTGCTTACTTTCAGTACAACATGCAGACATAACTGTTTTCTTTTATACAAGTAGTATCACCTCGAGATTTACACTTTTACCAAGTATTCGAACATTTACTTTAATCTCATACATGTCAAATTATTGAGGTACATGGCTCAGCACATATTGGGTTTCAATCTCGAAAAATTGGAACAAAAACGATTTAAAAAATTCATCAATTTAGTATATCAGCGTAGAACTTTAGGGGGAGAACACCTTATCATAGATTGGACCAAAATCATGTTCTTCAACCCACTTGGGTAGCAGTTCTTAATATCGAAACATTAGTTATAAAGTTTGGCTACCAGTTTATCATCACATAACGTTTGGGGAGTAACAAAACTCAAATTCACGTCAAAAGTCAGGTCAAAACTCTTTAACGAATAATCTCCCACGTTACCGTGGGGAAAAATTCATCAATTTAGTATATCAGCGTAGAACTTTAGGGGGAGAACACCTTATCATAGATTGGACCAAATCATGTTCTTCAACCCACTTGGGTAGCAGTTCTTATATCGAAACATTAGTTATAAAGTTTGGCTACCAGTTTATCATCACATAACGTTTGGGGAGTAACAAAACTCAAATTCACGTCAAAAGTCAGGTCAAAACTCTTTAACGAATAATCTCCCACGTTACCCGTGGGGTAACTTCCAAGATTGGGACGAATACTGACATTATTCCCTTTTTCACAGATTGAATCATAACAGATAAGATACTTTGGTATACTTATTACAGAATGATTTCTTAAAATCAGAGTTTCGGCTCAGGGAGTACGGTCATAATCTAGGGGAATGTACAGACCAGACATCCTATGATAGTCAATCGGACGATCTACCCAGAAGACTCGACTTAACCTAAGCTCTAATACCACTAAATGTAAGACCCTCATACCGATGCAATTGACCCCATCTGATTTGGGATGTCACATTAGGGTAACCTGAATAACCCACAGTAAAAATCTAGGGAAAATTTAAAATTTCTGTTAAAACGTGTAAAATCATAAAACAATTTATAAATAAATACAAGTTCACAAAACATTCATATATTACAAATAGAATTAAAATCATACAAGTTTCAAACTCGGTATAAAAACCAAATGTTACCTATATGTCCCCTAATATCACTTGTACCCTACAACCTAAGCCAAGGAACTCCCATTACAGATGTCGATAGTTGCACTAAATCAATTCTTTTAACCTGAAATAGATAGTAAAAGAGTGAGCTTTGGGAAACTTAGTAATACAAAACTACCAAGTGATGCTGAAGGACATGCAGATAAATGAAAAAAGCATAATTTTCCTTATTGATTCAGATATCTACAGGTTTTTGATGATATGAGGTTCCGCTATTATTTCTTCAAGTAAAAGACATTAAACTTAAAATTCAGAGGAAACGATCAGAGGACCAGGTTTAGGAGATCGGAATAAGATGTCTAGTGTGTTCCAACCAAAACTAGTGAAAAGGTACAAATCTTTTTAAAACAGTAACAGTTTAAAACATATTTTTATAACTATAGTAAAACCCTCCAACCGAACATCGGTATGCAGTTCCCAGAACTGCATCCATAAGAACTTACCCTACCTCCATTGGGCGTAGGTGTCAACCTAAAGGAGTACATTGGGTTCATAAGGTCTTTCCCTAGCCGAAGCTTAGGTTCCCACCTGAGGGGAGTGCCCTCAGGCCCATAAGGACTTACCCAATGCACACAACATATGAGCCACACTAAGAGAATACTTTAGGGTCCATAAGGTCTTACCACTAAGCCCATTTTCCCCAGGAACCCACCCAAGGGTCACTTAGGTCCATAAGAAATAAGCAGCTGATCGGTGTTGAACCTATATAAGGAATTACCAGCTTGATCAAAACTGAACATGCAGAGACTTCATACCATATCCTAGAGTACCTGAAGAAAAAAAATTCAGACAGTAACCAGTGGTAGCATGAAATCAGAGTTCAGACATATTTATTTATCAGTAAAAATAGTAACCAGAGAACACATATCATGTAACCAGAGAACACATATCATGTAGCCATAGTTCATAAGCCTGTAAATCAGTAAATTATAAATTTCGGTGAAACATATTTCAAGACAGATAAAACAATCATGTAGTACACAGGGAACACACTAGATAATACAATTATTTTTCGGATGTACTTAGCAATTATCAAGTGGGGGAAACACGAAACTTTTGAAAACTAATTAAATTTCATAAATAAGATCCCTATAAAAATGGGGTTTGATAGCAGACAGATTCATCAGCCATTCGGGAAGTGATTTATTAAGATCATATAGTATTCTGATTTTTTCGAAGGCAAATAATCATTATCATGAATGAAAAAAATATAACTTTTGTAGATTGGATGGAATTCAGAATCGAGGTCTCTATAAACAAGCTTCGTTCATTAACAGATCGAATCAACCTTCAAAAATTGATGTTTCAAAAATCATTTAAGATTCGAGTGTATTAAAAAGGTACTTAGGAACCTTTACATTAGAATTTTTGAAGATCTAGATATAACATGAGTGTTTCCATTATTCAGGCAATTAGGGGCATTTCGAACATTTTAATTTCCGATGGCTTCTTAGTAACTTAATCCAATAAAGGTAAAACGGTAGTTTGCATTATTATGAATTTATATCTCATTATCATGACTTCGAGTCAAATCATACTAATCGATCTCCACCCTGTAAAACTTGTCAATAATTCAGACTGATATACTTTTTGAATAATCACTTTTTAATATTGATTATACTAGTTGAACTGGTCACTTTCAGAATCACCACTAAACAAAACTAGAGGAGACGATCCGGAATTCGATGGTATTATATTTTTCTGTGATGTATCATGTAACACACATAACCAGTATAATTATACCTATACAGATTATAGATGTCACACGAATTTCAAAAACCATTTCCATTTCAAAAGTTGATTTAAAATTTATTTTCTTAAAATGGTAAATCATATTATAAAATAACATATCATATAATTTATATTTCGTTATAACAAACTTAATTCAAAAGATTTTTTTAATGAATAGTATCGTGAATAGTGAATAGTGAACAGTGGGGGAATCGGTTCCTGTAGCAGGGGAATCGGTACCCCTGTAGCATTCTGGAAAATTTTAACGCTGGTACTGTTCAACCTTTCATCATATAAAGTTACCATTTTGTTTCCAAATTTATTCAGCAAAACAATTTGAACATTATTAATTACATGCCACTACTAAGTCAAATTTCATCATAGGATGTCTTACTGATATTGAAATATACTCCTCGATGCTTGATGTTCCTTTGAACTCTTTATTCTATTACTGGTTTTTTACCTAAGCGTGAAAATCATCACATGCTAAGTATAAACTTAGTGAGGCAATTAACACAATCAACAGTGCAATACAATTCATGCATGATTTTCAAAGTAAAAAACAAATGTCATTAGATCATGTTCCAAACATATCTAATATTTTTCCATGATCAAAATAAGATAAAATCTTTTAGCATTTATCCCATAAGCTCGTAAGCTTATTTTACCAATATACTTACCATTTAATACCATAAGCTCGTAATCTTATTTTACCAATATACTTACCATTTAATATCATAAGCTCGTAAGCTTATTTTACCAATATACTTGCCATTATTCCATAAGCTCGTAAGCTTATTTGCCACTTTATCAATTATTAACCAATAAACCATAAATCATAGCCCATAGTATAATTGTATGAGAAACCCTATATAGGAGTCAAATATTGCACCGAAGTGCTGAGGTCGAGCTTTGCTCACCTAATAATGCACCGTAGTGCTGAGGTTGGGATTTACCCACCTAGTACACCGTAGTGTTTTGTAACGTGTCTTCACTAGACACTTTGAGGCATGCACTATGTGCCTTCTCTAGACACTCTAGTGCTACCTAATATGCAACTCCTATACTCTATGGCATTCCATTAATACCACTGAACCTCAATAACATACTTGGGCATATAGTCAATTTTATTTGATCCATCCATGGCAAATATCCATACCTTTTTAACATTGGGCAGTTTATACCCGTAATATCAGTCATGATAAAAATTATATATGTTCATGATAACATCATATGCAAAAATCAATGATCAATGCATTTTATATTCAACCTTTGACATATTTAAAATATGTAAAATATATGATAAATGACATAATATCATGCTGCTATAAACAAGGTTGACTTATCGCAAATCTTCCTGATGATGTATAAAACATCCATGTCTAATTTCATGCATGTATTGCACTCACCTTGACACTTTATAATTTCCAACATATGTGCCTCACTATTGTCCATAATAACCCTTTCCTTTTATACTCGAATTGCTTTGAACACCGAGTAAATCACGATTTGTACAAAATATAGATTCATACTTATATATATGTTAGTATTGTACTAACATAAACATATTTCCAAAATAAATTCCATAATCATACTTCAAACTATTCACCACCAACTACTTTAACTCTTATTAATTCTTTTTAATATTAGAACCAACTTTTCCAATTTACTCAAAATGGTCCTTCACCATTTTACCTCTTAAATTCTTACTACCAATAATTCCAGCATTGAAATTATTACCTTTCAAATGCTTTTACAAAAGCATAATTACATTTAAGTACCCCAACTATGCAATTGTTGTACTTAAATCACAAATCTTTTCAAACTTCCAAAATAGTCATATTTCACATCTAACACTCATTTTAATTCCCAAACAACAATTTCCGGCATAGTACATCAATTATATAACACATACACAACAACTCATCAATTTTCCATGTTCAGACAACTCGCACTACCTTTAAAGAATCAGTATTCTGTATTGATATACACACTGGAATTTAATTCCGTTTCTTCCTTATAAAACTAGACTTGAATAAGAATATATCCATATAAAGAACTTCTTCTAGTTCATTCTGTACAATTTATGGTGAATTTTTAAAGTTGACCAATAGAATATGTTTTGCAGAGTCTGTTATCCGATTTTTCTGACCTTTCCTCGGTTAAAAACTCATATCTTTTTTTACACACCTTGAAATTGATTCCTGTTTATTTTAAACAAAACTAGATCGATATATGAACACAATATATAAAAATAACCTCCAATTTATTTTTATCTAAATTCTGGTGAATTTTCAAACCCACTGTCAATCTCAAAATCTAAACTGTTTTCTTAAACCTCATCCTTAGGTTCTTCATCAAATCTTACAACCAATTCTTTAAAATCACTTAACTCTTCAAAACCCATAAAACACAAGAATCAACATCCCCTTCATCAACTCAAGATGAACTTGAACATGAACCCTAGTAATATTCATGTCAAAATGTAGAGAATTGAAAGTATAATATTTTCCTATCTACACCGAAGTCTAATTCTCAACAAGATTGCTTCAAAATTCAAAAAAAAAATACTTACCTTGCAAGCTGGGAGGTGCCGGCCCTTGGATGAAGAAGAAGCTAAAATGTTCCCCCATTATTGCTATTCTAATGTTGATTAGATCTAGCACATGCTTAATATAATATTATAATGGAATTTTTTTATTCCATTCAATAAGAAATTCCATTTTTGCCCTTAATGAATCTTCCTATTCACCATAAAACTAAGCCACCTGATACATATCATATTACAAAGTCAAATATGAATTAATTTGACTTTCATTTTCGAAATTCCCCTTGAATTTTTCAAATCTTGCATTTTAGTCACTAAATTCCAATGTTTCAGTTAAATCTGAAAAATTGCACAATTCCAAACCAAATTTCTCTGATCTAAAATATTAAAATAATATTTCCAACCATTTTATGACATCCTTCAATTTTTTGTAAAATTCCAATTCGATCTGAAATTACCGATTCCTTACTAGCTTTGACCCTTTTTAATTTTTCTTTACCAAAATTCCAAATCTAAAAATATGATTTCTATAAAACCCCACTCTCAAGAGTAAACTATCTATTTATGGAATAAAAATTATTTTTAGGAAATTTATCACTTAATTTCCTCAATCTTTTCCCAATTTACTACTTTAACCATCAAACTTTCAAAATTTTTATTTTGGTCATTATCTAAATTTTTGGGGTATTACATATCAGTATTAATAATACCCATTATACTTGAGTTATGCTCCATAACCTTTAGGGATGATACAACATAAGTTTATTGGTATTTCTAGAATTTATCCAAAAACATTCACTTATTCCAAATCATTAGGATATTTAGGTCACTTTAGCACTCGATATTACTCCATTCATCTTGGAGTTCAAGGTATTTTAATCCTTTGGGGTTCAGGGGTATTTCAGTCATTTGAATATCGGGGGTTATTTTAGTTATTTCGCAGCTCGATGACATTTTGGTAATTCCTTTCAATCCAAACATATGCATTTTTTCTGATAAATGGTCAAGTATGTCCTTTCTGGGTTATTTTTCATCTTCAAGAGGAAATCTTGGTCTTTTTGTAGTGCAAGGGTATTTTGTCAAATTACAATTTAAGGGTATTCCAGTTATTCCCTTCCATCCAGTCTTTTCATTTAATTCATTTTTTTGAATAATTCAAACATGAATAGTACTTACAATATTTTAGTCTTTAGGTGATTGCTGATAAATCAACAATTATAGGTCTTGTACTTTCTCGAATATCATAATATGATTATCAACGACTTTTTGAACATATTAGGAATTTAAAAGGTGGATCAGTAGTTTGTTAAGTTAAATACAAATTCTCAAGGTACTTTCACTCTCAGAGTCAGTCTGGGCCCTTTACCTCATAGGGGCAATTTCAGAATTTTATAATCACATAATTTTAGTATTAAAGTTTTAAACGATGATAAGTAGAATTTAGAAATTCTGATGTTATTTTCTTTTTAGAATACTCATTGTACTTGAAATCATTTCTTATCAGTCTTCTTGTGTCTATACATTTAGTTTTAGCCTTATTTGGTTTAAATTTAATTTATTTTGCATTCGAATCGAGTTTAATTTTTTTAACTAAACACATGTAACCATATTCAACCATGCATTTACCAATACCAACATGTTCCATAGAGTATGCATAAGGTAGTAATATATTAGCTCAATTTTTGTGCTCCACCGATCAAACATTTAAACTCCATTCGATCACTCTCGATCTTGAATCCAATGTCCAATAATATCTTGGATGCATATAAAAAAGAAATTACATCAGAAACAAGGCTTAATTGCGGAAAACAAATCAAATCATAAGGTAAAATACTGAAAATAGTTTATCGAGTTTGAATTTGGGGAAACAGACTTCGAATTCAAACTCAAAACGTCAAAAAACGTAAAATATGACTTTTAAGAAATTTTGACTTTTTTGTCAAAGTCAACAGTCAATGGTCAAACCGGTCAACGATAAAAGATCAGACCGATTTGGGTCAATCATACCCGATTCAGACCAGTCCAAGCCGGTTCGATCTACTCGAACCGGTTCCAGAATGTTTCCTTAACTATGGAAGCACCCCATGCGCACAACGATGCGTGGTGGTGCTTGACGATGGCGACGGGTCTGGGGACAGCAGCCGACTACTCCACGATCAACCAAACATAGTTTACAACACCAACAACACAAAAATTAGCCAAAAGCTGCAACCAATAACTGAAATAAAACGTTTGAGAACCTACCAATGGCGGACGGTGAGAACATCGACGGTGAACGACGAACCCAATTGGGTTTTGGGCGCATAGCGTCGAGAAATTCAATGGCAACAGTAGTGAGGCAAAGTGGTCGCCGATATGATCGGAATCGACGGAAAACCAGCGATGTCTGGTTGGTTTTCGCGATGAGACTTCGTGATGAAATTAACGACGATCAACATCATCTCATGGTGGTCGAATTTAGTCGCCGATCGACGACGAGCATGATGATGGTTGTTGCGGGCTAAACGACGATCGGATGGCGGGGATTCGGTGAGGCCGGTGAGGAAAAATTAGGGATTGAGTTTTCTAATTTGGGGATTTTGGGGGGTTTAATCGGGTTTTACTAACCATGAAAAATTGGAAAAATTGGAAATATTCATGGCTAAGTCCCTAAACTTCCTATAGGTTCCAAAACCGAGCTATAAACTTTTAAAAATTTGTAATTTGGTCTTCAACTTTATTTTAAGTAAATTTTTGGGTGCTACAGATTCGAACAAGGTCACTGGTGGTTCTAAAATGGACAATCTTGTATATATTGTGTTTGAGATTATTTCACACACACACATATATATATTAAAAACTCTAATAAATAAATTATATTTCACATATAGATATTAAATTATAGTCAATGCAAGACTTAAAAATAAAAATATTTTTATTTTTAATTTAAATTATTTTTATTTTGTGATTTGGATTCTCTAAATAATTTTAATATAATTTAATTTTTAATATAATTTATATATTACTATTTAAAAATAATTGTAAAAAATAATTTAAATAAAAATATTAAATTTATTTCTATTTTGTGATTTGGATTCTCTAAATAATTTTAATAAAATTTTATTTTTAATATAATTTATATATTGTTATTTAAAAATAATTGTAAAAAAATATTAAACTCTTTTTTTATTATTAAATCTTACATTCACTATAATTTAATATATATGTGAAATATAATTTATTTATTAGATTTTTAATATATAATATATATATATATGTTTGTGTGGAATAATCCCAAATACAATATATAAAAGATTGTGCACTTTAGAACCAAATACATGGCTTTGGCCCAGTGGCAAAAGCATGCCTTGGGGTCCCTGGTTTTAATCCACCAAAATGCATTTCTATTCAAATATGTTTTTCCTCTGATTGGTGAAAAAATTATTTAATTAACAAATGAAAATTAATTAAATTTATCCTCCAATTATATAGTGACACGTGGCATCTCCGGATTGGATGACTAAATTTAATTAATTTAATTAAAATAATGAAAAATTGATACAATATGTAAATATTAAAGACCAAATATATAATTATGCCAATTTTTTAACAGTTATGTCATCGCCTATGTTAAAAATTAACGGCAAGTGGTATGTTTGATCGCTTTAAATAGTTTGGTGGTCTATTTGTTCGCTTTTAAACATTGGTGGTCAAAATGGTTGTTGACCATAGCTCGATGGTCACCCGTATAGTTTACCCTTACTTTTATATGTTTTTATCATGGTTTGTAATAGGATTTTAAATTGGTTTTTAGTAATTAAAATTAAATATTTAAATTATATTGAATAATATTTTAGTTAGATTTGTATAACTTGTAACAGTTCATTGTCGTAAGTTTGTAAGTCAAATTATAGTATAAAAATAAAGTTTAAATTCAAATTAATTATAACCAATAATCAGTTGATCTAGTGGGATGAGACATTAGGTGCCTTAAGCAAGGTCAGAGTTTCGAATCCTGACGTTTGCAAATTGAGCAAACTGCGTTAGGAGAGTCACCCTCGCCTTTACAGTACCCGATCTGGATTAATCTGTCAATAAATCGAATACAAATGATTAATTAACAAAAACAAATTAATTATATACTATCTTAATCAAATTTATATTATAAGTCTTAAGCTTTCTGCTGAAAGCGTTTTAACGGATGTCACCTCGAAAAAGTACATTCCAAAAAAATTACTTTCTTATTTCGTAGTAGAATTGAATATTAGATCCTAAATTAATAGTATTAATTAGTGATAGTTTGATAACTATTTTTTTAGAGTAAACTACATG
The DNA here is from genome assembly GCF_006381635.1 of Hibiscus syriacus. Lineage (NCBI taxonomy): Eukaryota > Viridiplantae > Streptophyta > Magnoliopsida > Malvales > Malvaceae > Hibiscus > Hibiscus syriacus. Next base: position 4,642,050 of record NW_024062743.1, on the reverse strand, counting down.
GATGACCACTAAACTATGATCATTAATCATTTTGACCACCAACGTTTAGAAGCGATCAAACTAACCACCAACTATTTAAATGGTTTAATCTAATCACTGGCCGTTAATTTTTAGCAGTTATGGTGACATGGCCATTAATAAAATTGATATAATTATATATTTATTCTTTAATATTTATGCATTCTATAAATTTAGTTACTATTTTAATTCATTCAAAAAAATTTAATCCTCCAATCTGGAGGTGCCACATGTCACTATATGATTGGAGGATGAATTTAATTAATTTTAATATTTTAATTAAATAAAATTTTTAACCAATCAGGTGATGACATGTGTCACCACCTATTTTAGAATTGAAAGTGAACTTAAGGGGTATCAAACCAATAACCTCTTGGCTCAATGGAACTTGGTTAGGCCATTCAATTGATGTTTAGTTACACAATGTTGTATATGTTGTGTTTAATATGAATATATATATCAATTTATTAAAACAAACACACACACACACACACACACACACACATATATATATATATAGATATATATATATATATAATATATATATATATATATATATATATATATATATATATATATATATAATTATAGTTAATTAATGTAAGATTTAAAAATAAAATAGAGTTTAATGTTTTATTTAATGTTTTATGATTATTTTAAAATAATAATATATAAATTATATTGAAAAATATAAAATTATATTAAAATTATTTAGACAATCCAAATAAAATAAAAGTAAAAATAATTTAAATTAAATATTAAAAACATTTTAAATTAAATATTAAAAACATTTTAAATTAAATTATTTACATAAAACGAGTTTCATATTTTAATTTTAAAATTATTTTAAAATTATATATATGAAATAATATTAAACACATACAACACTGTGTAACTAAAAGCTAATTGAATGGCCTAGCCCAGTGACAAAGCCATTTTATTGAGTTAAGGGGTCACTGGTTTAAAACCTATTAAGCTCACTTTTTATTCTAAAATCTTTTCCCCTTATATGTCACCCGGGGTGACATGTGGCACCTCCATATTAGATGATTAATTTTTTTTGAATGAATTAAAATAGTGATTAAATTGATAAAATGTGTAAATATTAAGAATTAAATATAAAATTATGTCAATTTATTAACGTCATCACCTCTGTTAAAAATAAAAGGTCAGTGATTGAATTTAATCATTTAAATAGTTGGATAGTCTGTTTGATCTTTTTTAAAATTGGTAGTCAAAATGATTAATTATCATAGTTTGGTGATCACTCGTGTGGTTTACCCTTTTTTTATTGGAGCATATTTAAATAAACAAAAAAACATTGCCATAGTCCACACAAATGGAACATCTGGTCTTATTGGCAGCCCAACCCATAGAGGGGTAGAATCGTCAGTAAATAAACACTGAAAACCCTAACTCGCTCCTTAAATAGCCCTTCGGTTTGTCCTTCAAAATCACGCCGAAGTCATTCACGGCGTCTGTGATTTCCGAACAAATGATTCATGCTCCTTTGTTCTTTTTATTAGCCTTTTTTTTATTATTTTTCTCTGCAGTTTTGATTGATTAGAAAAATGGCGTGAAGTAAAGTGAAAATCAGATGATGAGATTGGATCAAATTTCTCACGACGGTCGTCTGAGACACCTCTAAGTGCGGTGTCTTTCTGATGCATTCATCCAATGTTTCTGATGATTTTTTTTATTTAACTTAATTTTTTTGATTCATTCCCCCAAAATCCGATAGATTTCGCTGTTTTATCATTTTTATTGGCTTTATTTATCTTTATTTTGCACGAGGACGAATTTTTTGAATAATATAGAGATTGAGATCGGAAGATCTTTGAAATTTTAAAACTATAAGGGTGCGTTCGGTTCAGGAATGTAAAATTATCAGTGAGAATGTAAGATTATAAGGGAATAAGATTACTGGGAATGTTGTATTTTGTGTTTAGTTGGTTTAGCAGGAATATAAGATTACCGTGTTTGGTTAAAGGAATAAAAGATTATTGAAATATATATTTAATCAAATTGTATTATTATATATTTATTTTTTAACAAGTTAGAAAATATTTATATATTTTATTTAAAAAATTTAAATTAATAAAATTTATATAATTTTTTTATAAAATTGAAAATATAAAAAAAGTTTAATGAAATGGTAAAATTTTATTTTAACCTTAAAATTTTATATAAAATTTTAATTATAGATTTTTTTTATAAATCTAAAATAGTTTAAGGATAAATTTGTAATTTAACTTTCGTAGATTTTTTATTATTTAATGACAGAAAAATAATATTTTTGAAAAAAAAAATTTTAAAAGCATTTTAGTCCAAAACGCCGGTAATCCAACAATACCTAAGGAAAGGGAGGTAATGACATTCTCCGTAATATACCCAAAAAAATCCACTATTGGTAATCTTACATTACCGAGAATGAAATTCCCATGCTAACTAAACGGGGGAATGTTCATTCCATTCTCATAAAAATCACACATTCTCCCAACCAAACACCCACTAAAGTCCTTTTCATTCTGAGTGCTTTATTTCAAATTTTAATTTCAAGTTTTAAATAATATTGTCCCTTTGTTTAGTTCAATCATTGTTTTCAGATAATTCTAATTTCTTTTAGTTATACCGTTTGTTACCCCCTTGTCACTTAAAAGTAAAGAAGAGATACAAAATATGACTTGACCTAGTACACGGTGACTTAAACCAATCCGAATTTGACCTTCCCTTTTTATATAAAATCTAACCCGATTCAATCCAAAACAAATAATATTACAAAAATATTGATTTTATTTAATAAAAATAAGGATATAATTAAAATAATAATATAAAAAATATAACAATCGGTTCGAAACATATAAATTAGAAATACATTTTTTTTGGGTCGAATATCTTTTACACTAAATTTGAACCCGATCTGATTCACTCAATTCTTTTTTTCAAAAACACAAGCTAATAAGGTCAAGTCGAAATCCCTTAAGTTTGGATCCCCATGCCCATCCCTAAACTCACCACATTCTCCGTGAAACTCGATTAATAACTTGTTAAGAGTGGGATTTGAACCTATGCCCTGGGGAGGGTCTTGTGCCCATCCCTAAACTCACCAAATTCTCCTTGAATGTAATACCCCAAATTTGGGCTAGTATCCAAAATGTATGTTTTGAAAGTATAATAGCCAAAGTATAAACTTTGTAAAAGTTTAGATATCAAAAATATAAAATTTTAAAAGTTATATATTTTAACCAGCGAATGAATAGTTTATTAAGAAATTTACATTTTCGTGAGAATTAAAATTTTGACTCGGAATTTGTATTAAAAACTATAAAAATTGCATGAATTTTTTAAGGATGATGGAAAAAGGTTAGAAATATTATTTCCATAATTTAAAACAGTGAAATCTCATATAGATAAGTAGAATTAAAATTGATTTTCCATGTTAAGTTAAAATTGTAAACTTTGGTAACTAAATTGCAATTTTCAAAAGTTGCATGGGCAAAGTGGAAAGTCAAATTTTTTGGTTCATGTTTGACTTTGGAATATTAAAATGAAAGATATTTCAATGGCAAGTTGCAATTATCATATTTGATTAAGGGCAAAATGATAATTTCACATTAATTTAATTTTAAATTCAATTATATTAGATGAAAGCCAAATGTATTGTGAGATATTTGTGAAAAATAAAGAAAATTTCAATTTCTTCCCCCTCAACCATCAGTGAACTCCATTGTAGGCAAGGGAGAGTTTTAAATTTGAATTTTAAGCTTCCATGGTTGATTTTTGGATTAAGTTATTAGATACAGAATTAATCTACTTGTAATTCTCTATCATTTGGCATAATTAGTTCATGGAAAACATGTTGGATGATGAAATTCATGATTAGGGTTCATGAAGGATGTTGAATTTTGAAGAATTAAAGGATGATCTTTTACGTTATTGGTGTTGTAGATTCATTTCTAAGCATGTGAAATGATAAAAATCAAATAGAAATGTAATACCCAAAAATTTAGATAGTGACCAAAATATAAATTTTGAAAGTTTAGTAATCAAAGTATAAATTTGGAAAAAATTAGGGACCAATCTAGTAATTTTAAAAAGTTACATTTTGACCTCGTAAATAAATAGTTTATCTCAAGAATAACATTTCTGTGGGAATCATAATTTTAATATGGGTTTTGTATTAAAAGTTATAAAGAAATAAAGTTGAGGAAAAATTCGGTAAATTGGATCAAATAGAAAATTCAAGAAGATCTTAAGGATGATAAATCAAACCTAAAAATATTATTTCCACATTTTAAAATACTGAAATATAATATAAATCTTTGGATTTTAGGATGTAATTCCATGTTTAATATGGACTGTTGGATTAAAGTGGCAAAATTGTAATTTTTGGAAAAAGACAAGGGCAAATTGGTAAAATAAGATATTATTTGTTCATTTTTGAGTTTAAGAAGATGATAAGGTTGAGGTGTCTTGGTTGGATAGTAAATATGAAGTTTCATTAAAGGTAAAATCATATTTTCTCAACTTAATGAATTTAATATTCATTAAAGTTAAATTAAAGATAAAATTAGCATGAAATTATCTAAAATTTATGCCAAATTGTTATCATCTTCTCCAAGCTTGCCGTGAGTTCTCCTAAGGTAAGAAAAAAAAATTGGTTTCCATTTTTGAGCAATTTCATTAGGATTTCAAGTTATGTCGTGAAATAGAAAAAATGATATATTCGAAAAATGCTATCCTTTGGTACCAATTATGCTTGCTCAACTAGCTTGATTTCAAAGATCTCAAATTTTAGGGTTTGTGTTTTCACTAGGGTTCATGAAATTGATGATGAATCTTGATGTTTTTGAAGTTGTAGATTCATTTTCAAGCTTGATTTATAATTAAAACATGTTCAAACTTCCTAGACATTATTTTATAATTTTCGGTCAAAAGAGAAAATTGTAGAACTTTGTGTTTTGATAAGATTTGCTTAGGGCTTTGATTATAGAGATGTTGTAAAGTTGTTTGAAAGTTGATTTCATGCTTGAATCGAATCAAAATCATGAAAACCTAGTTTTAAAGGTTAAAACATTCAACCATGGTATATTTGAGTGAGAAAACCTATGGAAAAATTATTTAAGGGCTGGAAATGATGTAGGAAGTATGTTACAAACCTTAGAAAAATTTGGGGACCATTTTGTACTTTTTGGAAAATTGGGGGATTAATTCAGCAATTTTGGAAAAAGTTGTGAATGGTTGTGAAATTTGTTAATAATTGATGTACACTATTGGAAATTTCTGTTTGAGGGCTGAAATTAAAGTTAGAATGTTAAATTAAGCCATTTTGGAAAATTAGTAAAGTTTAAGTACAAAATGGTGAATATTGAGAAAGTTAAAGGCTTAAGTGGTAATTTTAGTATTGATGAGATATTGGGCTGTAAGTTTAATCCTGGAAAATTATTTGCCTTATTTAGGCTTTAATTGAAGAATTTATGAAAATGACTCATTATGAATAAAAAGGAAAAGTTATAATGAATTTTAAAAGAATTCAAAAATAATAGTACTTTTGAGTATAATTCTTTTTTATAAATGTTAGCAAGTATACTAACATTATATTTTATATTTGTATGTTTGATTATGAATGCTTGTGTAGATCGTAATCAAATTCCTAAGACAAACAAACAAAAAGGCAAGGATAAAGTAACAGAATAGTCAAACTACATTAAGGCATAATATTGAGGCACACCAGGTGAGTGCATTTATTATATATTTATATGACGTGAGGACGACTTGCGATGAGTCAATCTCGAATATTTTTATAAAGCATGTTTTACAGTATTTTGAAATATTTTCATAAAGTTTATGAAAATGATTTTAAGAATAATTTTAGAGTATGAACTGCTCTAAAATAGATGGATGAACTTTTATATTGTTTTAATAGCTATCGATGTTTTAGAATAAATGTTTAATCTGCGAATTTGAGGCCTATTGTATGTGCATTGAGAGTCATAGGTGCATTTCGACATACTTTATGTATGATGGTTATCGATCGATTTTGTTTAATGCATAGTTTGCATTTTCGTATCAGTACTTTGTGTACTTTCGGCACTATGTGTACACCCATGATATTCATAATGAGTCTGTGAATTACCATTACGTTACCTTAGTATAGTGTTGTTGTCACCACAGAATCTATGCTTTCGATTAGCACTTAGGTGCAGCTCATGTACCTTGCATTCTTATTCGACATACATTGGGAAAATAAATGGATACTTTCGAAAAATACTGATTAATAGGTGTGATGGGCATACTAAATATTGTTTCGCAGGTTATGTGAAAGAAATTTGGTTTACCAAGTCAGTTTTATGCATTACTATTATTTATATGATTAAATTCATATTTTGATATTTTATGATAAACTTATGTTTCGGTTACGCCTCATTTATATTATTATGCCTCACTAAGTGAATACTTAACGTGTGATGATTTCACACGTAGGTAATAGCATACGAGCGAAGTAAGGAGTGCAGTTAACATCGTAAATCAAAGGATTGCCTCATCAGTAACTGTATGACATTTATGTCTGCTTTTGATATTACTAGTTGGCATGTAATAGATTTATGATAATGCTCTGGAATGTATTTGACTTATGATGTTGTAGTATTTACTATGTTAGAAATTTAATGATATTTTACATAATAATAGTTAATGAATTTTTTATTATTATTATATTAAAATATTTTATTTATAGAAACAAAATTTTACTGGTTTTCAATTACAAATATTTTAAAACTCATGTTATATATGTGACTCGTGTACGGGGACGTATACGGGAAATAGGTGTTACAAGAAAGGCATATATCAAATTCGCCTAAACTAGAGTTTATGAAAATTTATTTCATTTGGATTGAATTTGAAGTTATAATGATTGGAATTGCATGAATTTGATCACAGAAGCTTGAACTCATGCTTGAAATCAAATGGAAACTATGTCGTATTTCCTAATTAGGTTCGGCCAAGGGGGTTAGAATTAGGGGAAAATATACAAAATTTGCTATGCTCTATATTTGATATTAGAATGATTGTACATGTCTTAGAAGTTGATTTGGATCAATTTGGAGCTTTTTGAAAGTAAATGGACCATTTTACAAGTTTTGGTAATTATTGTACATTGATTTATAAATGTAAATGTTCAATTATGAGTGTTCAATGATAGAATTTAATATTTGGATGCTGAATTTTAAGTTAGAATGTTGAAATAGGACCAAATTAAAAATTTGGGGATGCTTGGTGGCTAGTTTGAATAAGTTAGGATGTCGGGGACTTAAATACAAGTTTGGAATTGTGAAGGTACTAGATTGAGTATATTATTACAATGTTGGAAATTTTGAGTATTTGTTTTCAATTAAGAAAAAAGGTAAAGGACCATTATGAATTAATTGGAAAGGTTGGTATGAATTCTTTTAGAATTCATACATTGTGACAAAAATGCAAAGTTTATGTAAGTTGAGTGGTTGGCAATGAATATGAATATTTATGGAATTGAAGAGTTATTTTGCAAATGTTTAAGTTGTTATAGAATAAATGAAGGGATTTTTATATCAACTAAGTATGATTTTATTTTATTGAATTTTATTATTAGATTTGGATTATGTTAGTATAATACTAAAATATACTTTGAATATTGTGTTGCATATTTGATGTTGTCTATACTGTGATAAACCTCGTGATCAAAGTGAATCAAAGGCGAAGAATCAAGCACTGATTAAAAAGAATATTGTGTAAAAAGGTTTGATAATGAGCCAATAAAGTGAGTGCATTTTAGTCATTTAATTATACTGATTGAGGAATACTTATGATAAGTCAACTTCAGATAATTTTGAAAGAAAGATTTGAATCAAATTATAGAATATTTCCATAATATTTACTGAAATGATTTACAAATTATTTTAGGGTATGAACCGCTAGTATACTGATTTTGGATAAATGATATTTGGGTATGTTACTGATTGAAAATGTTGAATATATAAATGACATGATTTCATCTTAAAGCCCATTGTATGTTGTTTTGAGAGTCTTAGCCCATTGCATGTTGCTTTCAGAGTCTTAGCCCATTGCATGTTGTTTTGAGAGTCTTAGGTACAACTGGCTTGCCATGAGGTGGAGTGATCATTGTTTACTGATACTGATATAGTACATTCGTGTACATTGCATGTGGCACTATTGATGCAAGTTATCTGAGACTCTTTTGAGTTCATATTATTGTTTATTGATGATGCACTTTTGAGTTCATATTATTGTTAATTGATGATGCACCTGTAGTGCATATTGTGCACACTCGTCTGACTTACGTATCTTACATTCTCTTTAGATATATATTAGGTTATGTATCTAAAATGTGAAACTATCCAATAAGTGATTGAATGGGAAATGATTATATTACTTTTTATTGAGATGGGATATTGGTTTTATAGGTTTATTGATGAGGAAATGGATCGGTTAAGTCGATTTGGAAATTCAAACCTTTTATTTGATAAATCATATTATTTTGATTTTTATATTATTTTATACATATATCACTTTGTTTTATTTTATAATGTCTCATTAAGTTATACTTAACATGTGATGATTTTTACACGTAGGTTCTGAAAATGATAAGGACTTGCAATGAGGAGCGGATTAGGTATCACTTTTTGGAAAATCGTACCGACCGATAGTATCAGTAAGACATATATGATGTTATTTTGGCTTGTTAGTGGCATGTATATTTTAACTGTTTGGTTGCTTTGATAAATTAGTTAAAATGATTTATAATAATAAATTAGAACTGCTTTAATTATATTTAGGATAAATGAGTAGTAGTTTATTAAAATATATTTTAAATGCTATTGAAATGAGTTTTAAATTAGACATTTTACTTTATGATATGAAACAATATTAAACTTTTAAATTACTGCCTAAAATCGATATCGATTTAGATGTTTAACTATTTTATTATGATTTTAGAAAAAAATTAAAGGAATAAATTTGTACTAATTTTTAACTGTAGAATGATAGTAAATGTTATGTGACATATTTAACTCAAATTCGAGATATATACAAGTTAAGAGTATTACATTGAAACTCGATAAATAAATTGTTAAGAGTGGGATTTGAACACATGCCCTTTCGGACTAGAACCATAATCAGGCGCCTTAGACTAATTCGGCCATCTCAACTTAATGTCTGACTGGCTCTCCCCTCTTTTCTTTTATTAAGACCCTCCAAGTTTCGAAAAAAAAAGGACCCTCCAATTGGGCAAAAGTTTTAAAATCTCCAGCAACATCACTTCAGTTGTTTGCCCCGTCCAAAAATCCGTGTATTGTACTTGAAATTTAAGTCCACATTCCAAGTGGTGAGCTTGCTATTCAATACAATTGCTGTTTTTTTTAAGAAATATAATTTGGATAAAAAAACGCAATTCTTCATTATTAATATTAATTAAATATAATTTTCTATTTAATATAATGATAAGAAAATTAAACATATGAAGTCCAAAGTTCCGGAATAAAAATTTCAAAAGACAATTTGATAAAATAAATATAATTTAGGGATGAATAATTCGTTAAGTCTTAAAAAATAAGAAACATAATTTAGATAAAAATATAATTTTCATTACAAATACTTGTTGGATGTATTGATAAGACATGTTGCACCTCTTAAAGAGAGGGCATAGATCAAATTTTAGAGATGATATTATAAGAAGAATAACCATAATCCTCGACAATAAAAAATTATAAATATTTTTCAGTTCTTAGAAACCCTGTAAGTATACGAGTATGCTTTTTTATCATCCATGATTGGAAGGTGACATTTTTGCTTTACTGTGGAAAAAATATGTTCTTAAAAGAATAAAAATGTCCGCTATTTATATTTTAATTATAATTTTCTTATATTTTAAAAATGTATTTTATAAAAATACTTTATTCTTATTTTTTAATATAAAATATTCAATTAGTAAAATAATATTTTATATAAAAATATTTTTGACATGTATATATACGGTCCAGAGATTCAAGTCTAAAGGTTATTCCAACTATTTTCTTGATATATTGTCTAAAGATTTTTAGGGTTTATCGTATAAAAAGAAGTTTTTTTTAGTAATTTGGAGTTATTACAAAATAATTTAGGGATGAATAATTCGTTAAGTCTTAAAAATAAGAAACATAATTTAGATAAAATATAATTTCATTACAAATACTTGTTGGATGTATTGATAAGACATGTTGCACCTCTTAAAGAGAGGGCATAGATCAAATTTTAGAGATGATATTATAAGAAGAATAATAAAATAATTCGTTAAGTCTTAAAAATAAGAAACATAATTTAGATAAAATATAATTTCATTACAAATACTTGTTGGATGTTTGATAAGACATGTTGCCCTCTTAAAGAGAGGGCATAGATCAAATTTTAGAGATGATATTATAAGAAGAATAACCATAATCCTCGACAATAAAAAATTATAAATATTTTTCAGTTCTTAGAAACCCTGTAAGTATACGAGTATGCTTTTTTATCATCCATGATTGGAAGGTGACATTTTTGCTTTACTGTGGAAAAAATATGTTCTTAAAAGAATAAAAATGTCCGCTATTTATATTTTAATTATAATTTTCTTATATTTTAAAAATGTTTTTTTATAAAAATACTTTATTCTTATTTTTAATATAAAATATTCAATAGTAAATATATTTTATATAAAAATATTTTTGACATGTATATATACGGTCCAGAGATTCAAGTCTAAAGGTTATTCCAACTATTTTCTTGATATATTGTCTAAAGATTTTTAGGGTTTATCGTATAAAAAGAAGTTTTTTTTAGTAATTTGGAGTTATTACAAAATAGTATTTATTTAGAATATGTTTTAGTCATTAACAATATATACATATTATGTAGTCCTAATTACCAGAATTCAGAACATAACTTTTAAACATTGAAATCAATCAATAAATTCGGCATAAAAAGGAACTTGAGTTTGAAAGTAGGGTACTTTCTGATAAAACTCTAGTCTCTATTACGTCTGTAAGAATATTAGTACTGTTCTGATATTATCCAGGGAGCAAGACGTAGAAAAACACAGATAAAGGGTGGCGGAAATGGAATAGAATCAAAGGATATATAACATTAGTACACCAAATAAACAATGATCTTTAGTAGTCTAGTTGGTTAGGATACTTAGCTTTCACTTGATAGACCCGGGTTCAAGTCTACACAACGTAATTATTCTTTCCGTAGAGTTGCTCACTTCTTCCCCCCCCCACCCTCATTAGATGCAAAGCATTGATGGCAAAATGATACGATTTGTATCTTAATGGATCATACGTGGCCTGCAAAGAAATGCAGTACGAGATTTTATAATCTTTTTGCTCAACAGTAACATGAGAAGTTCTAACGCATATATTAATAAGAGAAAAAATGGTTATGGATTTCTTATTGATCAGTTGAAAAGTTGAAATTTGCCTTGTGTTATACATGTTATTTCTGGCTTATTTGCCCTGTCAACAATACAACTTTGCTTCCAAATAATCAATAAACCGGACAACTATGTCTAAATAAAACAGCAAACCCTGATGCAAAACTATAAGTTCCCTTCAAAGGGTTGATACTAAATGGTTCATCATCTTCCTTCAGCACCTTGCCTTGTCTACAACCAAATTTAGACATCATGATTCGTATCTCACATCAGTCCCCTGGAGGATAATCACAACATATTAGTGCATATCATAGATACTCGGTATCAACAATATGTACCATAGTACTAAAGTGTGGCCGCAACATAGCGTAACGCCCGCGTCGTAACGTTTTTGAAGGTTACTGCTACGCAATATTGGTGCAACGTGATAAGGGAAATGCATCACGATTGTTGCGGTCAAAAACCGTTACGTAATAGCGCAACACGCTATAAATTGCTCCGCAACAAACTTTAAATTATCTGAAATATAAAATTACATAGATAAATTATTCTAATTTAATTCTTAAAATTGGATTATAAATATCTATAATTAATAATATTATAATAGTTATGTTTAAAATTAGTTACTTAAATTTAAATTAATTAAATTATTTATTAACATTATTTTAAAATTAAATTAATTTAAATTTAAATTGAATTTTTCTCATATCTAAAATTGGTGTGATTAATTTTAAATTATTTTTTTATATTAACATTAAGTATCATAATTATATGTTTATTTATTATTATATTGGGAAATAATTGATAGACGATGGAGTTAACAAATTCATAATGATTTACATTCTGTTGGTACGTTATTAAACTTTTAAATTTAAATTGTGATATTTTGTTTAGATATTTATTATGCTATTTTTATGTAGGATATTTTCTAGATCCACAATTTTTATACGGAGGCAATTCCATAAGTGAAGTGATTTATGAAGCTATGATTGGAGTTAGAAATATCATACAGAGGATAGAACCCAACTTGAATGATCAAATTTTTGCAATAAACCAGGTATGTATTTTATATACTTAAATTGTTTGAAAAAACTCATAAATTATCATGTTTAAACTATTAAACTATTAAACCAACACTAGGAGGCTCGTTAGGGAACGATTAACGAGATCATCAACATCATGTAAGACATCATCAGCCTGAGGAGCTGGAGCCAGATTCGCTTGAGATGAACTATCACCAGGCGTCTCTTTCAGTTTTCTTTCCCAATTTGCTCCAACTTTATTCCATCCTGACTTACGGAGAGAGGTAAGATCGGTTGGGGTACCCAAGGGGGTAGCAGCATCGTGTTCGACTTTAAGACCGACTTTTATAAAGAAATTACTAAGAAGACAACCATAAACCAAATACTCAACCCTCTTAAAAGGAATATGGTTCATGGTGTCCACTAGCTTACCAAAGATGATTTGAGCTAGATTCATTCTTTTATTTCATTGAAAACAGTGGAGCCACCATATGTCAATGCTTCAGAAAGAGGAGTACTTGCCTCCGGATGGTCAGAAACACAAAGAGATAATCAAGTGAAGAAACCTATCATAAAAGTCAAGGATACTTGCGTTCTTCCCTACTTCTAAGGAGGAAGGGACAATGTCTCGCTCGTTATCAATCCTCATATTTTCTAGACCAAAAGCACGGGCAGTTAAGTCAGAATCAATGGTAATCTATTCGCTCAAGAGATGGGAACAAATACTTTTAGTGTGAGTACGAGCTTCGTTTTCAACACAAACTGTATTATAATAAAAAATATGGATGAGTTGGTGATAGACAACAAGTTTGACTTTGAACGTGTTGTCAAATTTTCAAGCTTTGAGAACGGGTAGGTATTTAAAGTTCATTTAATTCATTTCCGAAATAGAAGGCAGACGCTCACCCCTAATAGCATTAGAGATTGCGACCATTCAATTCATTAAAACATGAATTCACGATGTTCATTTCAGTTGGATTAGGAGAAGGATTTGGCGGAGGGTTAGGAGGTGGATTAGCACGAGAGGAAGATGATAGAGGACATTTGTGAGACACGGTAAAGAAAATCGGAATAAAAGAAAAACCTGCAAAGAAAGACAATACATATGTATGCAATCAATTAATCTTAAAACTCAATATGAATCCACAATTCAAGGTATTCTATAACTAAATTAATTTTAAAAAATATGTATAATGGGCCAAAAAATGGTGTTATAAAAAATGTATATATATATGGATGTATGTATGTATAAACAAACATATAAAACTGTTTTTTTATGGAATTTCGAATTTGAATATGTTTGTTTAAAAAAATTGTAGATTTTAGTGTAGAAATACAAAATAAGTAAAACCTATTCACTAATTTAAGCAAAAACTAACTAAAATTAGCCCTCAATTCGAAAAGAAAAAAGTTAGAGTTTTAAGAAAAATTACCTTGAAATAGTAGGATTGAGATGGAATTTGATGATGAATGCACAATTTTGATGATGCTAGCAGGTTGGAAAGATGAAAAACAACACAAATCCAACACCAAAATGATGAAATGAAGCAATTTTGAGAGAGGGTTTAGAAGTGTGTGGCTAAGTGTTTAGAGAATGGGAAGAAAAATATAATATTTTAGGGTTTTATAAGTTAAACCCGACATGAAGTATCAGAACTCCAATGGGAGTATCGATACTTCAAAGTAAAAATTAGATGGTATCGATACCGAGTATCGGCACCCTATCAAGGCTACAAGAATAGTATGGGTATTGGATGAACAATATTGATACTGAACAAGAACAGTATGGGTACTGGATGAACAATATTGATACTGAACAAGAACAATATCGGTATTGGATGAACAATATCATTACTAAGTGCACAGAATGGTTCAAAAATTCCAACAAAACCAAATAGGATGAAAATTTCAAAGCATAAATAGTGGTATAGGCAACTCTAATTGGGAAAAGAAAATATGTTCAAGCAAACAAATGTTCAAGCAAATAATATAAATTTAAGTATAATTTGAACATATTGATAATTTTCATGAAAAATCATAAGCTCCCCCTAATTAATAGCATAGAAGGCATTAAAGAGGTCATTTTGTATGAGTTGTTCATAAAATCATAAAAGTGCAGAAGTTATTTTAAACACAAAATCAAGGTAGGTTGGTTAGACCTAATTCTCTCCTAAGTGCCCAAAATCTTTCTTTGTCTAAAGGTTTTGTAAAAATATCAACTACTTGATGCAAAGTATCTACATACTCTAGAACTATATATTCTTTTGAGACATTATCTCTAATGAAATGATGTCTAATTTCTATGTGCTTAGTTCTAGAATGTTGGATGAGAGTTTTAGTGAGACATATAACACTAGTATTATTTTACTTGATTGGAATGGTACCCACATCAATTTCATAGTCTAAAAGTTGTTATTTCATCCATAAAACTTGTGCACAACAACTACCGACTGAAATATATTATGCTTCGGTGGTAGATAGTGCAACACTATTTTGTTTCTTTGAAAACCAAGAAATTAACACATTTCCTAGGAATTGACATGTATTGGAGGTACTTTTCCTATCTAATTTGCAACCTCCATAATCCACATCCGAGAAAGCTAGAGTCTCTAAGATACCAAAGTCCTATCCTTAAGGTATCTAAAGATTCTCTTAATGGCTTGTAAGTGAGACTCCTTAGGACATGATTAGAATCTAGCACATAAGCAAATACTAAACATAATGTCTGGTCTACTTGCAGTAAGATAAAGCAAAGATCCAATCACAGTCCTATAAATTTTAACATATACACACTTACCTTCTTCATCTTTGTCAAGCTTTGTAGATAAGCTCATAAGAGTGGCTTGGGGTTTTACATTTACCAATCCAAACTTCTTGAGAATATCTTTGATGTATTTTGCTTGATTGATGAAGACGCCATCTTTTCTTTGCTTGATTTGGAGCCCTAAGAAAAATGAAAGCTCCCCCATCATGCTCATCTCAAATTCACCCTACGTTAGCTTAGCAAATTCTTGGCAAAGAACATCATTAGTAGAACCAAAAATTATATCATCAACATAAATTTGAACTACTAAAAAATCTTTACCTTTACATTTTATAAACAAGGCAGTGTCAACCTTCCCTTTTGAATAACCTTTTTCAATAAGAAAATTTGACAATATTTCATACCAAGCTCTATGAGCTTGTTTTAAACCATACAAAACTTTTGTCAATTTGAAACCATGATTTGGAAATTTTGAATCCTCAAAACCAGGAGGTTGTTCCACATACACTTCTTCTTTTATAAAACCATTTAAAAATGCACCTTTAATATCCATTTGAAACAATGTAAATCCATGATAACATGCAAATGCTAATAACATTCTAATATCTTCCATCCTAGCTACGAGAGCATAAGTTTAATCAAAATCTATTCCCTCTTCTTGAGTGTATACCACTTTGATCTAATTTATTCCTAAACAACTATTTAATACCTATAGTAGACTTATTACTAGGCATTTCAACTAATGTCCATACTTGACTTCTCTCAAATTGATTTAACTCATCTTGCATAGCCATAATCCAATGTTCACCATTTAATGCTTCTTTGATATTCTTAGGCTCTATGCACGAGATAAATGCAACATAATTACAAATATTTTTAAGATAAGATCTAGTGGTTACCCCTTTGGATGAATCACCCAAAATCTCACCATCTTTGACATAGTTGTACTCCATTGTATATGTGACTTCCCTTTCCTCTAGAGTTAGATTCTTGAAGACATCTTGAGTTTCCTTATTCTTCATTTCTTTCGATGATGATTCACCAACTTCATTTGGATTTAAGATATTACATCATCAACACAAGAATCCTTCCTCGGAAGGGGATTATCATCGAAAACAATATGTATTGACTCTTTTACCAGTAAATTTATTTTATTAAAGACTCGATAAGTTTTAGAATTTAAAGAGTAACCAAGAAAAATCCCTTCATCACTTTTTGCATCAAATTTGCCAAGATTGTCTTTTCCATTTTTAAAACAAAACACTTACATCCAAAAGGATAAAAATAACTAACGCTAGGCTTTTTATTTTTGAAAAGTTCATATGGAGTTTTCTTTAAAATAGACCTAATCATTACTCTATTAATCAAATAACAAGCGGTATTTGTGGCTTTCGCCCAAAAAATATTTTGGCAAATTGTTTTCACAAAGCATGGTCTAAGCCATTTCTTCTAAAGTTCTATTTTTCCTCTCAACAACTCCATATTGTTGAGGGGTTCTAGGGGCTGAAAATTATGGCTAATTCCATTTGAATTACAAAAATCATCAAACCCAAGATTTTCAAATTCGGTTCCATGGTCACTCCTAACACTTGAAATAGAATAACCCTTTTCATTTTGAATTATTTTAGAGAAAGTGATGAAATTTTCTAAAGCTTCATCTTTTGTACTTAAGAAAAGAACCCAAGTAAACCTATAGTAGTCATCAACCAATACAAATGCATATTGTTTTCTGCCCAAGCTAATTGTTCTAATAGACCCAAAAAGATCTATATGAATCAATTGTAATACTCTACTAGATGATACATTGTTCATAGGTTTAAAGGAAATTCTTTTGTGTTTGCCATTAGCACATGCATCACAAATTTTATCTAGATCAAATTTTATCTTTGGCAAGCCTCTTACAATATTGCTTTGAACAAGTTTTTGTAAAAAAAAATCATGCTAGCATGTCCAAGTTACCATGAATTTGAACTTTTGAACTTTTGAATTTGACTTGGTAACAATGCTCCTCCACCTATAAACATAGATTATGTTTTAATTTTTGGTACCTAAATTCTTTTGGGTCCATAGACATTAGTTCCCAATAATCTAGTCCCCTTAGGTATACATTTTTCTAGGATATCCATGTCTTTAGTAGTAATGAGTCCTTTAGGGACCCATATTCTTCTAATAAATTTCCTATTTGAGGTTCTTTTAAGACCTCTATGATTGTATGGTCTGAATCTATTTCTAATATAGTTGGATTTAAAATTTTGTCCCTTTTCAAAATGATTTGTTTCAACTTTGTTAAAAGTAGCTTTAAGATCATCAAGTTTCTTTTAATGATCATCATAAACCTTTGAACAAGTCATGTTTTTTCTTTTCAAACTCCTATAGTTTTTACTTGCAAATCCTTGACCTTACTTTCAAGTTCATTATTGGTCTTGGATAAGAGATCATTTTCAATTTTCTATTTTTGAATATTTTTCTTATGTTTTGAAATCATGATCTCAAATTCTGAGGCTAACTCATCATAGGCCTCTTGCAACTCATCAAAACAATATTCATTTAATGTAGACGAGTTAGAGGTTACCTTAGATTATCCCTCACTGGCCATGAGACACAAGTTGACTACCTTTTCTTCCTCTTAATTGGATGACTCATCATCACCCCATGTAGCTACATGTGCCTTGTGTTTTTTCTTGGAGGATCTCTTCTTCTTTAATTGTGGGTAGTCAAATTTAACATGCCCTGACTTTTTACACTCATAAAAAATTATGGGGTCATTTTCCTTTGATTCATTATTAAAGCATTCTTTTCTTTGAAATCTTCTTCCTTTGTTGGACTTCATGAATCTTTTGAATCTTTTGGCAAACATTGCCATTTCTTCATCCTCATCTTCATCATTTGAGTCACTCTCTTCTTTGGTGGATTTGAGAGCAACACCAATCTTGTTCTTCTTTTCCTTTCATTCTTTTCTTCATCTTTATGTTCTTGATATTCTTCTTCCTTCACCATCATTTTATGGGTGAGCAAGGATCCAATGAGCTCATCGAAGGTGAGAGTCTTTAGATTCTTTGCTTCAACTATGGCGGTTTTCTTGGATTGCCATGACTTGGGAAGGATATAGATCATCTTTCTAACTAGCTTCTCATTTGGAATATCTTCTCCAAAGTTAACAATTCGTGTATTTAACTGGAGAAAATTAACCACCTAATATGAGGTATAATGATATCCCTCTCATTTCTAACTAAAATGTTGAATTATCAATTTTCCTTCTCAAAACTTTTGAGTTAAATTGTTAACATTTCAATATTTCAAACCAAAGAGAAACACCACTTAATATAAGGTAGAGCGATGATTTTATTATTTGTAAAGAAATAGGAAATATTAAAAATCAATCATTGTATTTATTTTCCTAAGGTTATGCAACAAACAATTTTTTTTGAAAAATTATCAGGCCTTTAAGATAGATAGAGAAAGTTTGAATATTTATAAATACCAAAACTAAACCTCTGAATAGTGTCGAGAGGCTCATTTTTGATAAATCTAAATATGATAACATTTCTCTTTCTATTCTCACGATGAATTTTAAAATGTTATTATTTTTTATGGTTTCACTAGAGGGTACTTGATCATTTTAAAGTATCAAATTAAACTACCTGGTGGATTAGGGTAACTCATTTCGATAATTTATAATAGACAAATATTATCTTTTAATTTATTATTGAAAATTTTGAGTGATTTATTATTGTCTTTTAATTTAAAATAAACGTTGTAGGTATAGATATTGTTCCTGAGTTGTGAAGAATCAGTTTTTGATGTAGGCTCGTTCTCACCATTTACAAGCATTGTTTTCTTAATCTTCAAGGGAGTACTCTTAAGAATTATACTATCTTTCTTTCTTTGCATCATTCTGATCATTTATGAACTAATAACATATGATGATATCATGCTTAGGTTGCTAGTTATGTATTTTATCAATTAAGTAACTTGCATAATTAATCCACATCTTTATTGTTTGTTGCATATTCCTTATTAAGCATATTAGTGATATGTATTAGTCTTACATTCATTTAGATAACTTTCATTTCATTCATGAATTGGCAGCATGTTCATCCTTCATTTTTTAGCTCATTTCTATTCAATTCAGCTCACAAGTAATATATATTAGCTCCTTCATATATAAACATCTTATACTTAGCTCATGATAGCAATCCATAGCTCATAAGCATGTATTATCACATGGAAGCATGCATTTACATTCATTCCATCTCATTTACATCCATTTACCTTGTTTTGTTTGCACATATAGGTACATGGAGGCATGAGACACATTAAGGCAGCTTTTGGAATATTTAGCAATCTATGGTAGCTCACAATCAACTCATATTCTCCATGGTAGCTCGTACAAGGTAATGGGAAGCTCAATTAAACTGGAGAAGCTAAAGGCTAGCTAAACTCCGCTCGGTGGACTAAATGAAGCTAAGTTGCTGAAAGTGACCAAATGAGCAGCTGAAGGTAGCTAGGAGAGTTGTTAAGGAGCCAAGGAGGTCTCGACTATGAAGCTCATTCACAACCAACCCCTTGCTTGCTAGCTAGCTACACACTCAAGCAAGCTTAGAAGAGGACCCATGCACGCCCAAGATGATGCACATGACCAGCCTTCATCATATGCACAAAGCTTCACCACAAGCCTCCCTATGCGTGCTCATGTGATCAGCAATGCGTGTGACTTCCTTAGGCGCGCCAAGCATCCAACTAACATCACCATTCGACCAAAGACCATGATGCTTCATTTAGGCGCCAAATTGAGAAGGCACAAGAACTATTCGGCCAAGCATTATACCTTCTCCATTCCAACCGAAACATCATCTATGCTTCTAGATAATTTTTCAAACAATTATGTATTTTTAAAGGGATACAAGGGCTAGACGAATCACAATGTATCCATTCGGTCATATCTCTTCATTTCTATAACTAGGCTAGTCCTATTTCTTTGTAAATACACCTTTAATATATTTTATTCAAGTAAGATTAATCTCTTTTCTCAAGTCCTTGGTGACTTTTATCGACTTATCAAGTATTTCTATACTTGTGGCATCCATCCTTTTCATTTGATACTTGTGGTTCCTAGATTACTATCTAGTGGGTCCAAGTCCTTTCTACCACCCCTTAATTAGACTTGTAAGGCTAGGGTTTGCTCTCTTATAGCACTGGTTCTTCCTTAGTCTATTTAAGATACTATCCTACCATTTTCCCTTGTTTCTTAAGCCTAATCCATTGTTATTTCAACAACACTTCCGCATCCATTCATACATCAGAAAATATCGTTCCATATTCACCTACATCAACTACCAAGCCACTCTGTTCGAGCCATTCACATACTTGCTAGTTGTTTTGCTTCCTTCCTAGATCCATAATCAATTGAGGGTACAAGTACCTTACATCAGTTTTGCAACTATTGTCGTATATACATTCTCAAAGAATCATGTGAAAAATATGTACTAATTCTTTTTGGCTGACCAAATAGCCCTTAAAAACATTTCTTGTTCTTCCAAGCTATGCTTGACCAAATATTAATCACAAGCTAATTAGTTCCAATGGCTGGAGTCAGGGACGGAGCCACATTAGGTCTAGCCCCCCAAATTTTTTATTGTTAAAAAATGAATGGGAAAATATGAAATTAGAGCTCCAAATTTCAGTTTATTTTGATTTTAAACCCCATTTTCTATGGTTAATTGTACTTTGCCTCCCTCATTTTCTATGATTAATTATACTTTCCCCTTAAGTTGGAATCGTGGCTCACTTCTGGCCGGAGTAGAAACAATAATATAACATGATGGAAAATCTTGTGTTATCCATTACTTCAAAAAACATAATATAACCAAACTCAATGTTTTCTAGTTCATCTTCCAGGATCCCAGTCTTACATCAAAGGCAATGCAGATGCAAGTTATAATTTACAAGAGGAAAAATCATGTACGTGGGTTATTATTGCCTCTGTTTTTTTTCTTGACCGAAACATATTCTATCTTGCAGGGACTTCAATTCACATTGGATATCGATTTTAGATGGGTGATAATCGAAAGTGATGCAAAGTCGATCATTACCAAGCTCAACAATGGAGAAACTGACCATTCGACTGTAGCTCCATTCATCCTCAAATACGCAAGGCAACTGGCTAGACAATTTCTATCTTGTAAATTCAGCTTCATTGGACGAAATGAGAATAAAGCTGCACATGCAATGAAAATGGAGAGCCTCTCCGACACTCATGATCGTTTCTGGATTGAAGAAGCACCAACCAAAGCTCTTGAAATTGCAGATGAAGATCGACGATTAATTGACCCTCCTTCAACTCTTTCCGAAGCTACTTTTTTTTTTTTTTTGGGGGGGGGGGTGTTCTTCAAATTTTTGCAATGGTAACCCCCTCCTCTCGATTCGGTCTTCGTTCCTTAGTGCCTTCCTCTTTTTGACCATAGTTTGTGTCGACTGATCTCTTTTCCAAGGTCGATGACCTTGTTTTTCTTTCTCATTCCTTTTTTTAACCTTTCATCTCTGCCATTCTTTAGCTTTTTAGTTTTTGTGTGGACATGAGTGCTCTTTAGCTTTTGTGGGCCAAGTTCTCGATTGTTTTAATTTATTAATAACAGTCACACATTTATTAAAAAAAAGGTCGTGTAATAACACTGTTATGAGTTTAGCTGTTGAGTGGTAAAAAAATTCAATATCTAAAATTTAGTTATTAAATTTAAAATTTTAAAGTCTAGTGAATGAAATAGGAAAGAGAATAAATTTTAGTGAGTAAATTTATAATTTACCCAAAAAATATTAACCACATATTATGAAAACCAACAATCAAGTTAATCTTACTTTGAATGAAAAAAGAGAATGATTTAATCGTTTAGGTATCATATTTATAAAGAGAAATGACCATGCTAATATTTGTCGCTCAATTGAGCATTAGAGAATGTTCAAGAATTATTGTTTATTATTAAAAACTTGTCACGGCCTTCTTTCGGTTAAGTCCGGAATTGACTTCGAATTGAATAATTGGGTTAGAGTCGTCACCGATTATTTTAAAACGATATTAAGGTAGATCGGACACCATCTTACCTGATATGCGTTTTACCATAAATGTGTCGGGTTCGGGAGTCGGTTACGGTCAAGGAAGGATTAGCACCCTTGAACCGCCCTTTCAGTACCAATTAATTTGTCGGTTGTCTTAAATTGCAAAAATTAAAATTAAAATTTAAAATATTCGATTAGAATTACTTACCTTTAATCTATTGGGATTATTACTGAAAAAGGAAAAAAAGAATGTTAGATAGAAAAATAATTAAAAAAATAAAAAGGCAAAAAAAAAGATATAATAATAATATAAAAAATGAATTAAAAGAACAAAGAAATAAAAACTAAAAATAATAATAAAATAAATATAAAATAAGAGTAAGAATAATATATATATATATATATATATATATATATATGTAAAGCATTAACAAAAAAATAATAATAAAAACTAGAAAGAAATAAAAATGCAAAAAAAATACATATAATAATAATAATGGGTCAAATTGAAATAAAATCAAAATTAATGGCGAAATCCGGGAGAAAATCGAAAGATAAATTGAGATTGGGTTACAATAAGAGTTTTTAAAATGGGGGGACCAAAAACAAATTCCCCCCTTTTAGATGCAAAAACACGCGAACCCATTATTCGGGTAGGGTCGAAAAACGGGTCGGGTCAGCGGGTATTATAAAAGCTAAAAAAATCCAACTTACCCTCATTTTACTCATTCTGTCAAATTAAACAAATCTCTCATCCTCTCAACTCTCTCAAGCTCTCCCCTCCCCGGTCGAATGCCGGCCACCACCCGGTGGCCACTCAGTCGCACCGTCACCGCTCTGGCCGCCTCTCGTGGCGGCCGGAAAAATCCACCTTACCTCAAAACACCCCTTCGATCCTGTGAACACGAATTGGTGGTCCGATTCTCTTGAATCGAGTCGAGTTTTCGTAGATCTAAAGAAAAAGGCTTCGGCTTTTCCTTTTTTCCGATGAATCTTCTCGGCTTCCCCGTGCCTTTATTCGATGATGTTCCTCTTTCTGCTTGGTTTTTGGTTGTTCTTTGTATTTTGTGTGTGTTTTTTACGGGTTTTGTTTTCGGTATTTGGTTGTTGGGGTTTTGGTTTTTCTGTGTTGATGTTTAGTTTACTGTGTACTGTTGATGCATATTCTGGTACTGTTTTTGTGGGTTCTGTTTCGTTCCCGATTGATGTTTTTTGGTACCCCGTCCCGATGATGTTTTGTGTATTTATATAGTCCCGATAAGGGCTGTTTTCGGTTATTCTGGGGTCGATCTCGTATATTCTGGGGGCATTCTGTTCATGGTTAACCGGCCATCCCGGGATGGGTCTGTCCCGAGATTTCAGTCGGCCGTTTCGCCCTTTGACTGTTGGTTTCTCTACTGCGCAGTGCTTGACTCAGATGTGTGTGTGAAACCCTAATGCACTTGTGCTGGTTCAGGCCCATTAGCCTATGCTGGACTTGAAAAAAATAAAATAAATAAAAAACGAATAAAAAATAAAATAAAAACAAATAATAAAAAAAATATATATTATATATATTTTCAGACTATATATTATACATATTTAAAAATGTTTTGAAAAATATTTTCTAAAAATATTTTAAAAAACTATATAATTTGTCAAAATGATTTTAAAAACTATATATGTTTTTAAAATATTTTTAAAACTATATATTATATATGTTTTTAAAACTATATATTATATAAGTTTTTAAAATGATTATAAAAATTATATATTATATATTTGTTTTTAAAATGTTTTTAAAACTATATATTATATATATTTCCAAAATGTTTTAAAACTATATATTATATATGTATTTTCAAAAACCCTTTGCAAACTATAATATATATACATATACATATACATATACATATACATATACATATACATATACATATACATATACATATACATATACATATACATATACATATACATATACATACATATACATACATACAATACATATACATATATATACATATACATAACATATACATATACATATACATATACATATACATATACATATACATATATACATATACATACATATACATATACATATACATATACATATACAATACATATACATATACATATACATACATATACATACTATACATATACATATACATATACATATACATATACATATACTATACATATACATATACATATACATTACATATACATACATATACATATACATATACTATACATATACATATACATATACATTACATATACATATACATTACATATACATATATATACATACATTACATATACATATACTATACATATATATACATATACATATACATATACATATATATACATATACATATACATATACATATACATATACATATACATACATATACATATACATATACATTACATATACATATACATATACATATACATACAATACATATACATATACATATACTATACATATACATATACTATACATATACATACATATACATATACATATACATATACATATACATACTATACATATACATATACATACATATACATATACATATACATATACATATAATACATATACATATACATATACATATACATATACATATACATATACATATACATATACATATACATATACATACATATACATATACATACATATACATATACATATACATATACATACATATACATATATATACATATACATATACATCATATACATATACATATACATATACATATACATATACATATACATATACATATACATATACATATACATATACATATACATATACATATACATATATATGTATATATATATGTATAAAATAAAATAAAATATATGGACGAAAATGAGTGTCTACAGCTGCCCCTCTTTGCCCTTTTTTGTGGAACGAAAAATAGGAAAAAAATGAAAAGACACAAATTTTCGTTCGGTGGAGTTGAAAATTGATTTCAATTAAGAATCACTCCCTGTCAAATTGAGTTGTGGGTGACTCCTCCAGCGCGAAGTCGAGTCCATCTTGAAACGATTTTGAAGCCGTAATTCTGGATCTGAATCAGAATGTCTAACCCAGGTCATCTTCTCGACTTGAAAACCTCGGCTACCAACGGAAAGTAGTGCGATTGATGTGTCATCGAGCTGAATGGAATCGAACTCGAAAATTTTGTTGGCAGATAGCCCTTCTTGCCTTGAGCTATGCAGTAAATGATGTGCCTTTGAGCTGAGTGTAATCGAACTCGCAGGTCTTTTGTTGGCAGATAACCCTTTTAGCCTTGAGTTATGCTGCAAATGATATGCCTTTGAGCTGAATGTAATCGAACTCGAAGGTCTTTGGTGACAGATAGCTTTTCTCGACTTAAGTTACGCTATAAAAGATGTTTCTTTGAGCTGAGTGTAATCGAACTTGAAGGTCTTTGTTGACAGGTAACCCTTCTAGCCTTGAGTTATGCTGTAAATGATGTGCCTTGGAGCTGAGCGTAGTCGAACTCGAAGGTCTTTTGTTGGCTAGATACCTTCTAGCCTTGAGTTATGCTGTAAATGATATGCCTTGGAGCTGAACATAGTCGAACTCGAAGGTCTTTTGTTGGCAGATACCTTCTAGCCTTGAGTTATGTTGCAAATGATGTGCCTTGGAGTTGAACATAGTTAAACTCGAAGGTCTTTTGTTGGTAGATAACCCTTCTAGCCTTGAGTTATGCTGCAAATGATGTGCCTTGGAGCTGAGCGTAGTCGAACTCGAAGGTCTTTTGTTGGCAAATAGCCCTTCTAGCCTTGAGCTATGTTGCAAATGATGTGCCTTGGAGCTGAGCGTAGTAGAACTCGAAGGTCTTTTGTTGGGAGATAACCCTTCTAGCCTTAAGTTATGCTGCAAATGATGTGCCTTGAAGCTGAGTGTAGTCAAACTCGAAGGTCTTTTCTTAATAGATAACCCTTCTAGCCTTGAGTTATACTGCAAATGATGTGCCTTGGAGCTGAGCATAGTCGAACTCGAAGGTCTTTTATTGGCAGATAACCCTTTTCGCCTTGAGCTATACTGTAAATGTTGTGCCTTTGAGTTGAGTGTAATCGAACTCGGAGGTCTTTTGTTCGCAGGTAACCCTTTTAGCCTTGAGTTATGCTGCAAATAATGTGCCTTGGAGCTGAGTGTAGTCGAACTTGAAGGTCTTTTGTTGGCAAATAACGCTTATTGCCTTGAGCTATGTTGCAAATTATGTGCCTTAGAGCTGAGCGTAGTCGAACTCGAAGGTCTTTTGTTGGCAGATAACCTTTTTAGCCTTGAGTTATGCTGCAAATGATGTGCCTTGGAGTTGAGCGTAGTCAAACTCGAAGGTCTTTTTTTGGAAAATAGCACTTATTGCCTTGAGCTATGTTGCAAATGATGTGCCTTGGAACTGAGCGTAGTCGAACTCGAAGGTCTTTTTTTGGTAGATATCTCTTCTAGCCTTGAGTTATGCTGCAAATAATGTGCCTTGGAGCTGAGTGTAGTCGAACTTGAAGGTCTTTTGTTGGGAATGAAAACTATTAATGACTACAAATAAATAAAAAAAATCCTAAATTTGATGAGAACGATGCTAATATAAAATAATAAAGAAATTTAACTTCTATGCCAATACCAAAGTGCACATCATCCAAATGTTATTTAAGAGCTAAATGTCTTAATTGAAATATAATAACTTTTAATGTTAAAATTGAAACGTACTAAAATTCAATGCTAAAATACGTCCCCAATCTAAAGTATAATGACTAATAGTGTAGTTTACCCTTGAAAAAAATAAAAGAAAAAAATATGGAAATATATAAATAATAATAAAGTACAGCGAGACGAGTGAGAGACATAGAGAGATAAAGGGTGGTGTCAAAATTTATTAAGTCAGTGGCAAAAATAAAATAATAAAAAGTAAAGTGCCTAATTCATAAATAAATAAAACTGGAATTAAAGCCTATTAGTGACTAAAGTAGAAAATAACGAAACTGAGATACTAAAAATGAAATAAAGAAAAAGGTAGGGATTCGAGGACTTGAATGTAAACTTTACAAAACACAACACTGAAATGTAAACTTTACCAAACATAAACCTCTTTTTTGTAATAACACCACACGCTGAACCCTAACACCTAAAATGGTGTCATTTCAAGCCAAACATGTAATCCAAAACAAAGTTGAACCGGGCCCCAAAATTTCATTTCACTTTTCTAAAACCTTAAGCTCTCTCATTTTCCTCTATACTTCCTTCCCGCCGCAGAGAATGGTGAGACTTATAAGTCTCTCATGCCACCACGAATTGGTGGCTTCGGTTGTGACTTTTAAGGCTCCGGTAAAGCTACCAAAGGTCGGATCTTCTCTAAAAGGTATGTTTTTTTGGTTTCCTTTGTTTCCCCCGTATTTCGTATGTAATCTCTCTTATTTTCTCGTGTATTTTCCTCGCCTTTTTTGTTCAGTGTCTTCGAAAAACTCAACTTTATGGTTGCATGTGGGTATCTTCCAAATGATCTCCCCTTTTCACTGGTATATACACGCTTATATAGTCTAAAATAGTCATATTTTTAGAGAGTCCCCTTTGCACTAAACTCGTGTTTGTTGGGTGTTTTCGTTCCACACGTTGCTACTATTTGCTATTGCGCCGAGAAAATCGGCCGTTGGTTGCGACTGGGATGAGGGTTCTTTTCGTTGACCGGTTGGAGCGGCGCTGGAGTGGGCTAGGGTGAAAGGAGTGAAACCCTAACTCTCCTAGGGCTACACACTGATGGACCGGTTTGGGTTGCTCTAAAAACTCGGGTCTCGGTCGAGTCTCTTATTGGGCTTCTAGGCCACTATTGTAATGGGTTACCCATTGTTTGGGCCTGTAACTGTTGGACTTGGAAAATAAAATAACAAAATAAATATATATTAATATATTGACATAATATATATATATTTATGCTATATGAAATATGTATGAATTAACGTATAATTGTAAAGCCAGACGAAAATGCATGTCAACAACTGCCCCTTTTTGTCCTTTTTCGTTGAACGAAAAATAGGGCAAAGATAAAAGGAAACAAATATTCGTTCGGTAGATTTGAAGAATAACTCCCTATCAAATTGAGTTACAGATAGTTCCTCCATTGCGAAGTGGAGTCCATCTCGAAATATTATGGAATTAAAGCCGCATTTTAGAATTTGGATCAGAGTGTGGCTCCTTATTGCCAAATTGTAGTCCAGTTTGGTCTTCTTCTCGATTTAAAGACCTTGGTTTGAAAATTCGACCAGAAAGTGGTTCATTGACTTAACATATAGTGGATGTGTCATTGAGTTGAATGTAATCGAACTTGACAGTTTTTTGTTGATAGATAGCTTTTCTCGACTTAAGCTATGATGTAAATCTAACATGCCCTTGAGCTGAATGGAATTGAACTCGAAGGTATTTGATGATAGATAGACCTTCTCGCCTTGAGATAAGCTATAAATTTGATATAACTTTGAGCTGAATGTAACCGAACTTGAAGGTCTTTGTTGACAGATAACCCTTCTCGCCTTGAGCTATGCTGCAAATGATGTGCCTTGGAGCTGAGTGTAATCAAACTCGAAGGTCTTTTGTTGGCAGATGACCCTTCTATCCTCGAGTTATAATACAAATGATGTGCCTTGGAGCTGAGTGTAATCGAACTTGAAGGTCTTTCGTTGGCAAATAACCCTTCCTTCCCTGAGCTAAGTTGCAAATGATGTGTCTTGGAGCTGAGTGTAGTCGAACTCGAAGGTCTTTTATTGGCAGATAACCCTTTTAGCCTTGAGTTATGCTACAAATGATGTGCCTTGGAGCTGAGCGTAGTCGAACTCGATGGTCTTTTGTTGGCAGATAACCCTTTTCTCCTTGAGCTATGATACAAATGTTGTGTCTTTGAGCTGAGTTTAATCGAACTCGAAGGTCTTTTATTGGCAGATAACCCTTCTAGCCTTGAGTTATACTGCAAATGATGTGCCTTGGTGCTGAGCGTAGTCGAACTCGAAGGTCTTTTGTTGGCAAATAGCCCTTCTTGCCTTGAGCTATGTTGCAAATGATGTGCCTTGGAGCTGAGCATAGTCAAACTCGAAGGTATTTTGTTGGCAGATAACCCTTCTAGCCTTGAGTTATGCTGCAAATCATGTGCCTTGGAGCTGAGCATAGTCAAACTCGAAGGTCTTTTGTTGGCAAATAGCCCTTCTTGCCTTGAGCTATGTTGGAAATGATGTGCCTTGGAGCAGAGCGTAGTCGAACTCGAAGGTCTTTTGTTGGCAGATAACCCTTCTAGCCTTGAGTTATGCTACAAATGATGTTCCTTGGAGCTGAACATAGTCGAACTTGAAAATCTTTTGTTGGCATATAACCCTTATCACCTTGAGTTATGCTGCAAATGTTGTGCCTTAGAGCAGAGCGCAGTCGAACTCAAAGGTCTTTTGTTGGCATATACCCCTTCTAGCCTTGAGTTATGCTACAAATGAATGTGCCTTGGAGCTGAGCGTAGTTGAACTCGAAGGTCTTTTGTTGGCAAATAACCCTTCTTGCCTTGAGCTATGTTGTAAATGATGTGTCTTGGAGCTGAGCGCAGTCGAACTCGAAGGTATTTTGTTGGCAAATAGCCTTTCTTGCCTTGAGCTATGTTGCAAATGATGTGCCTTGGAGCTGAGCGTAGTCAAACTCGAAGGTCTTTTGTTGGCAGATAACCCTTCTAGCCTTGAGTTATGCTGCAAATAATGTGCCTTGGAGCTGAGCGTAGTCGAACTCGAAGGTATTTTGTTGGCATATAACCCTTCTAGCCTTGAGTTATGCTATAAATGATGTGCCTTGGAGCTGAGCGTAGTCGAACTCGAAGTTCTTTTGTTGTCAAATAGCCCTTCTTGCGTTGAGCTATGTTGCAAATGATGTGCCTTGGAGCTGAGTGTAGTCGAACTCGAAGGTCTTTTGCTGGCAGATAACCCTTCTAGCCTTGAGTTATGCTGCAAATGATGTGCCTTGGAGTTGAGCGTAGTCGAACTCGGAGGTCTTTTGTTGGCAAATAACCCTTCTTGCCTTGAGCTATGTTGCAAATGATATGCCTTTGAGCTCAGTGTAATCAAACTCGATGGTCTTGGTTGATAGATAACCCTTATCGGCTTGAGTTATTCTGTACTAGATTCATTCTGAATTGGATCTTGAACCCTTTATAGTTGATTCTGAGTTCTGTTGATCTTTCAAGATGTAGAGTTAGTTGAGGTATAGCTTCTCACTGTTGAGTTAAGCAACAACCAGTGATCTTTGAAGGTGTTTTTGAATCGAGTATCCTTCGTCATGAAGTCGAAACTGGACTCTAAAAGCTGTAAAAAATATGTATGCGAAAAATGATAGATATTATGCTCTTAAGTATGTCTAAGATGCATGTAGTATGAATTGGTTCTGTTTTATGTTCTGGATGGAGCCTCATTCTGTCTGTCGATCTGATCCTTAGAATCGATCATGTCACATTTTCTTCTCGGGTTGTAGCCTTTCACATTTGAGACTGTCCTGTTTGAAAATGTTTTTTCCTTTCTCTGATTGTAAGAGGGAAAAATCGTGTAAAACATTGCTCCTTAATTCAGGCTAGCAATCGAATCAAATCATAGACATGAGTTCAAAGAATATCAAAGGAATCAATAGCTCTTTCATGCTTTCAGAGTTATAGCTCTTTGACAAATGTTCAAATGGATGAGTTGGCTTTAGGTTGGCCTCCTATTTTCAAAGGTTTCAGCCATAAAAAATGTCATTTTTGGGTAATTGCAACATGCCTTTTTCTTGGCTTGGTATTTTAATTGGATGCAGACAAAATGACGCAACTAGCATAATCAATTACTAGACCTTTTATTTTGGTCGTCTGAAACCTTCCATTTGTTCAAGCTTCGTAGGCTCTTCTAATAAATGCAACGCAGTAATATCGGTCTAAAAAAGAAATTCCTGAGTACTCGTGTGAAATTGACTATAATAGGTGTTCCTTAACTCCCTTAGTCTATCTTTACCAAAACTTCTTATTTAATTTGCCATTGTAAGGCTAGCTGAATCAATAAAGCCGGGGCATTTAACCAATTACTCTAGAAGGACAACTCTATATCGTTGTAGATATTATAATCATCCTTATCAGGCTAGCTGAATATTATCCATAAAGTTGGGGTGTTTAACCAATTGCTCTAGAGGGACAACTCAAGCTTTATTGTATATTATAATCACCTTTATCGGGCTAGCTGAACCTTATCAATAAAGTCAGGGTGTTTAACCAATTGCTTTAGAGGGACAACTTAAGCTTTATTGTATATATATAATATTATAATATGGGTATACGGATCTAATTTCTTAAGTTTGTCAAGAAGAACCTGTTATAATCTAGGTGTTTTTGAAAGTCAAGAAATATCATCCTTAGAGTTTAATTTCCAAG
Source organism: Hibiscus syriacus (assembly GCF_006381635.1). Classification (NCBI taxonomy): domain Eukaryota; kingdom Viridiplantae; phylum Streptophyta; class Magnoliopsida; order Malvales; family Malvaceae; genus Hibiscus; species Hibiscus syriacus. The sequence goes on along the minus strand of NW_024062743.1, from coordinate 4,610,318 downwards.
CAACTGACCTGAACTAGATTCACCTACTCGACTATTCCATCTATAAAGATCATGATCATCATCGAACGTCTTAAACAAAAAGTACAGTAATGTCATATGTAAAAGATGCCCCATGTTGTCAGCACATATGCACATCTAAATACAAAGCCTTTTTTCTATCCTCTTATGAAAGGAGAAGGCTATATTGGTTATTTGCAAGAGAAGGGTATGGTGTTTGAGCGTATTTTTTGGGGTAAGGTCAAAGTCCTTGTTTTACCACTTTTTAATCGTGTTAATTTGTCAAAGATCTATAAATCCAATCATTCACAGAGTTTTTAATTCAATTATATTCAAAGAATTTCAAGTCTGCAAATTTGATTCATTGCTCGTCGTCTTTAAAGTAACATAAATTTATATAAATGTCCTTACAAGAACTTGAGAAAAGATGGAAAAAACAAATTCAAACAAAATTCCTCAAATGATGAAATGATATTCCTCACTTGGATGTCCCCAAGTTGTTGAAATCGATCCAGTTCTTGTTATGTATCTTCTGCACGATTCTCTTGAATGCGTAACAGTTCTCAATAGTGTGTCCAGGGACACCGCCATGATATTCGCAATAGGCATTCTCATCATACCACTTGGGCTATTGGGGTTTCATGGGTTCCACCGGATATGGTGACACTACGTAAGTGTCGAAAAGTTGTTTGTAAAGCTCTATATATGTCATCAAAATAGGGTCCAAATGTTCCCATTTTTTATGAGACATGTGAAGATAATGAAAAAGAGAAAAATAATGTGAAATATGCAGGAATGCATGATGCATGAAATGTTTGAGGCATTGATCCAAAAATAAGTCTGTTATTATAAATAATCCTTATTAGGGACAAAAGTGTTACGTCTTAAGAGACAAAAAACATTTTAAAGGTATAGACCCCGAACAGCTCCGGAGTTAAATACCCTATCGAACCGTTTTGGCTTCTCTGGCTAAACCATGCAGGTGATAAGTTTCTTTTTGTACTTGTCCCAAGAAGTCTCGAATGGCTGCATCTCCGGTTTTCACTCTCTGTTGAGACTGTTCCATAACGGAAACACCATTGAAACCATCCATCGTTAAGAGCTATCTGAAGTTCATTTTCTTTTCATCAATGGCATCCAACTCAGCTAGGGTTTCGCCATCTTGTTCTCGTAGTCTTCGAAATGACTCTCTGGGTCTGTAACCTTATTGTCTTGCCCCTGCAACTTTCGCTATCCCATTTTGGAAAAATTGACTTTTGATGTGCTTGGTGTAATCCCGGTCCATTCCGAGTCTTTTCTGACAATAGTTGGACTTCTGAGCATAGCTGGACTTCTGAGCATAGCTGGACTTCTGAGCTTTTCATCTCTTGTATTATAACCCCTTTGTCCATTAATGTAGATTATTTACATTTAACAAACATGTTTTTGGTGGATCTACACCTCTTTTGAATGATGCAAATGATGAAAATGAAATATAACAAAAACAAAAAGAGTTAGTGAGGTAAATCAAAAAAATAATGAAAATGAAAAGTCCTACCCCACATGATATCTACCCGAACATGCTTAGTATTCCTACCCGGACATGATCTCTATCCTGCAAGTTGATTTTGAACATGTCCTAACCGCATAAATTTCTAGTTCACATGCTTTGAACATGGAATAGAGCAGGAAATAATATCAAAGCAACCTAGGGTTTGAAATGACGTTTTGGGGTAGGCTCTAATTCCCTGTAGTCTCCCAGTTTAGGTTCTAAAAATGGTACCCTGAGTTCTCCTTGCTGGTGCCCCCATTGGGCTTGCCAGACCCTTAGTCCTAAGCCTATTACAAGTTTATATGGACCAAGTTATAGTCGAGAGGATACATTCCCTTATGCCCATACGGAGAATAAATTCACATGAAAGCATAAGGTATATGAATTCCCGAAGGTTACTTGCTAGGCTCATACGGAAAATAAATTCTCACGAGAGTGTCGCTTTCACCCAAACTTAAAAAGGGGTTTAGAGCTCGGGTTTAGAGCCTTAGATGGACAAAACTTTAACGGCTGAAATCATTGAAAAAACTGTCAGTACAACTATTTATTTGAAAAATAATCAAAGATAAATAATTAGAATTGAATAAATAAATTAAAATTTAAACTTGAAATTTTCGCTAAAAAAGACAACCGAAAATTAATTTCAGCCTGACTCACTTACCTGTCCCCAGCGGAGTCGCCAAACTATCGCGACCTTCTTTCGGTTAGGCCCGAAATTGGCTTCGACTTGAATAATTAGGTTAGAGTCACCACCTATCGCTTTAAAACGATATTTAGGTAGATCAGACATCATCTTACCTGATCTGTGTTTTACCAGAAATGTGTCGGGTTCGGGAGTCGGTTACGGTCAAGGAAGGATTAGCACCCTTGAACCGCCCTTTTGGTACCAATTAATTTGTCGGATGTCTTTAATTGTGAAAATTGAAATTGAAATTGAAATTTAAAACATTCTATTCGAATTACTTACCTTTGATCGATTCCGATTATTACTGAAAAAGGTAAAAAGAATGTTAGATAGAAAAATAAAAAAAAAATAAAAAGGCAAAAAACAAAAATAAAAAAAAAAAAATATAATAATAATATCAAAAATGAATTAAAAGAAAAAAGAAATAAAAACTAAAAAAATAATAAAATAAATAAAATAAAAATAAAATAAGTGTAAGGATAATATATATATATATACATACATATGTAAAGCATTAACAAAAAATAATAATAAAAACTAGAAAGAAATAAAAATATATATATATATATATATATATATATATATATATATATATATATAATAATGGGTCAAATTGAAATAAAATCAAAATTAATCGTGAAATCCGGGAGAAAATCGAAAGATAAATTGAGATTGGGGGTACAATAAGAGTTTTTAAAATGGATGACCAAAAACGGAATTCCCCCTTTTAGGTGCAAAAACACGAGGACCCATTATTCGGGTCGAGTCGAAAAACGGGTCGGGTCTGCGGATAGTATAAAAAGCCAAAAAAACCCAACTTACCCTCATTTTACCCATTCTCTCAAATTAAACAAATCTCTCATCATCTCAACTCTCTCAAGCTCTCCCCTCCCCGGTCGAATGTCGACCACCGCCCGGTGGCTACTCAGCCGCACCGTCGCCGCTCGACGATCGAAAAAATTCACCTTACCTCAAAACACCCCCTCAGTCCCTTGAACACGAATCGGTGGTTTGTTTCTCTTGAATCGAGCCGAGTTGTCGTAGATCTAAAGGAAAAGGCTTAAGTTTTTACCCTTTTCCGATGAATCTTCTCGGCTTCCCAGTGACTTTCTTCGACGATGTTCCTCGTTCTTCTCGACTTTCAATTGTTCATTGTATTTTTACGTGTGTTTTTACGGGTTTTGTTTTTGGTATTTGGCTGTTGGGGTTTTGTTTTTTATGTGTTGATGTTTGGTTTACTGTGTACTGTTGATGCGTATTCTGTTACTATTTTTATGGGTTCTGTTTGGTTCTCGATCGATGGTTTTTTGGTATCCCGTCTCGATGATGTTCTTTGTATTTATATAGCCCCGATGAGGGCTGTTTTCGGTTATTCTGGGGTCAATCCCGGATATTCCGGGGGCATTGTGTTCATGGTTGAGCGACTATCCCGTGATGGGTTAGTCCTGGGATTTCAGCCGGCCGTTTCGCCCTTTGACTATTGGTTTCCTTGCTGCGCGACGCTTGACTGAGATGTGTGTGTGAAACCCTAATGCACTTGGGCTGGTTCAGGCCCATTAGCCTATGCTGGACCCAAACATACTTTAGACCTGGAAAAAACAAAAGAATAAAATAAATATAAAATAAAATAAAAACAAATATATTTTATATATATTCTAAAATTGTTTCCAAAATTTCAAAAACATTTTCAGACTATATATTATACATATTTAAAAATGTTTCCAAAAATATTTTCTAAAAATATTTTTAAAAACTATATAAGTTTTCAAAATGATTTTAAAAACTATATATTATATATATGTTTTAAAATTTTTTTTAAAACTATATATTATATAAGTTTTCAAAAAAATGATTTTAAAAACTATCTATTATATATATTTCCAAAATGTTTTAAAAACTATATATTGTATATATTTTCAAAATGTTTTAAAACTATATATTATATACGTATTTTCTAAAACCCTTTACAAACTATAATATATATATATATATATAAAAAAAAAATATTTAGACGAAAATGAGTGTCTACAAAACTATTCTAAGACTTCTCAAAAGTCATTAGTCAGCATCATAACTACGAGGTTCATATCAGTAATGCTCATTACCGTGAAAAATATAGGTGATCACATCACCAATATAGAAGATTTAAAAACCCATCTAAAAGCATTTCTGGTAAAAATGTATGAATCTTCTGTGGTGCACTTTATATTAAACTCTTCCACCTTAGTGTAGATCATTTAAGATCACTTAAAACACATAAAGATAAATGTTCTATCGATGAACTTCTGACTATGTATGATTAAGAAAGCCTAGACTCATATTGAAGACATGAAAAAATACGTTGACAATTGCTCAAGGAAAGAAGACAATCCAAGCTGAACATTCATAGGATGACATAAGAAAGTTTAAAATTTCGAGAATCGGTCAAAAAAAAATTCTGACGCTCGATGATTAAAAAATAAAATTTTGAAAGTTTATTTGACTATTTTATGTCTTTGAATGTATGTTTGTTGAAAGGGAAATAATTCAGTAAGTTATGTTGAACCTATATGTGAGTTGTCTTTTTGAATAAAAAAGGTTGTTAGATTTGTTATATGAGCTGAAAGGTTGTTATGATGTCACCTATACAGTTGTCCTACTTTCTAGAACCTTTATACCTGCTATAAATATAATCCCTGGGAAAAACCTAATAGAGCATCGAAGAATATCTTCTCTCTTCTGAATTTTTATTGTATTTTCTTTTAAATAGTTCAACATGGTATCTGTCGCTTCTTAACCGGGCCTTTGTCAGCAAATTCTTTAATTCGTTGCTTCGCTTCTACTCTATTATTCTCATGGTTAGTCGCGGTGTTCCTTCTCCAGACTCTATCACTGGATCAGCAGAGTCATTTTCCTCCACTGGGAAAGTGTTCACCAACAAAAAAATCAGCGTAGTCCTTGATGAGTTCAATTTCCTCATTTGGAAAGAACAGGTCTTACTTACTGTTCGAAGTCACTGGCTTGAGAAATTCTTAACTGGCGATGTTTAGCCTCCTCCAGCTGCGATGGAAGGAAATGGTGGTTTTCTTGTGGAGAGTGACGATTTTGAGGTCTTTACGGCTCAAGATAATGCCTTGGCTCGTGGTTGCTCTCTACAATCAGTCCCTATTTGCTTTCTCAACTTGTCAATGTTGAAACTGCCTTCAAAACTTGGAAGACAGTCACAACATTTTTTGTTAGCAAATCTACAACCACTTACGAATCTACACTATAAGTTGAAAAACAGTTAAAAATGTGACCTTGGCATGCGAGCGTATATTTCCCATGTCAAAGCAATTTGTGACCAAATTGCAACCATCCTGAACGGCTTACATGCCGTGTAATACTCCAAAATTTTGGTCAGTGACCAAATTGTAAATTTTGAAAGTTTAGTGATCAAAGTATAAAATTAGAAAACGTTTATGGACCTAAGTGGTAATTCTCCCAAAAAAAATTTATTTCATAAATGAATAGTTTACCCATGAGACGTTTTATTGAAATTAAATTCATGATCCGGAATTGGTGTTAAAAAAATAGAAAGTGTTAAAGTTCAGTAAAAATTCGGTAAATTGGATCGAATAGAAATTTCAAGAAAATTTGAAGGTTATTAAATTAATATTAGAAACATTATTTCCACATGTTAAAATGATGAAAAATAATATGGACCATTGAATTTGAGAATTTATTTTCATGTTCAATTTGGACCGTTGGATGAAAAATAGTAAGATTAAAATTTTGGAAAGATTGCATGGGCAAAGTTGTAAAGGGTGAATTATTTTGTTCATCTTTAACTTTGGAAAGATGATAAGGGGTATGTGACTTAGTATGGATGTAATTATAAGGATTCATTAATGGTAAATTAGTCATTTCTCAATTAAATGAATTTAAAATTCTTTCAGCTTAAATAAATGATAAATTATCATGAAATTAACTAAAATTTCATGAGACCAAGCCATTTTCAACTCCATTTCGTGATCCCCATGACCTAGGTAAGAGAAATTTTATTTTCCATTGTTGAGCAATTTTCTTTGGGTTTTGGATTAAGTTGTGAAATAGAAAATTGTTCTATTCGAAAAACGCTATCATTTGGTATCATTATTGCATGCTAATCTTGCTTGTGTTCAAAGATCTCAAATTCTAGGGTTTATGTTCATATTAGGATTTATCGAATTGATTATGGATTTTGAGGTTTTGAGGTCATAGAATCGTTTCCAAGCTTGTAGGATGATCAAAACTTCCTAGAAATGCTTCTATGATGTTTCGACCTAAACCTTAATTTAAGAATGTTTGTGTTTTGATGAAAATTGATTAGGGGTTTTATTGTAGAGTTTTTAAAATGTTGAATCGAGGTTGAATTCATGCTCGAATTGAATTGAAACTGAATAAAAACCGTGAAAACCCTAGTCTTGGATTTTCAAAGCATTCGGCCTAAGAGTTTTAAATTAGGAAAATTTGTGCAAAATGTCCTATGTTTTAGAAATGATACATGGAAGGTTTTACAAGATTTAGAAAATTATTTGGGCCCAATTTATAATTTTGTGAAAGTTGAGGGACATATTTGGTAAATATGGAAAAACTGTGGGTTAATGTAAATGTGTAATAATTGATTTAATATGTTGGAAATTAATGTTTGAGTGTTGAAATTGATGTTAGAAAGTGAAATTGGATTATTTTGGAAAGTTAGTAAAAGTTGAGGTTTAAATCACAAATATGGAAAAGTTGGGAGCCTAAGTGAAAATATTATGCGAAATTTGGATAAAATGGAATTTTAATGGTTAATTAGAAGTGTTATGGTCAACATTTATGTTGTGACATGGAATTAGTATCGAATGAGCATCGTAATATTTTTAGGAATTTATTTTTTAATGTGTGCCTATGTTAGTAAGATTCTAACATGTGGTTTAAAATTTTATATGTCTTCTAATGATGCTCATTTAGATTGTCTGATTCAAATCAAGATTAAACATTATTAAAGCTAAGGAGAAGCTTAAGGATGAAATATGAATCTCTTAGGAAGTTTTGCAAGCTAAGGACACCAGGTGAGTGCAAATTTAATTTCTACTTATGTTATCGAACAAACATTGACTTGCAATGAGCCAGTAACAGAGTTACTATGGTAAGGAGTGACTCCTAAAATGTTATGTGATTTGTGATGCATGAATATATGCGCATTTGGTAAGCTAACAGAATTAGTGACAAGCTTAAAATGCAAATTGGTGAAGTCTGCTTAGAAATTTAGTTATGGAAGGTAAGTTTAGAAAAATCACCATAAATTCTAAAAACATGATTAGAGGATGATTTTGTTACTGTTGGATTTTTATATCAGTATAGTTTTGTTTAGAACAAATGCTAACTTATTTAGAGGTATATACAAAAAGATATGAATTTTAACCAATTATAGGTCAAAACAAGGCAGCAGATTATGCTAAAAAAGCTTCTGTAAGTCAACTATGAAAATTTGCTATAAATTGTACAAATTAAACTAGAAGAATTTCCTTATAATTTTATATTTTTATTTGAGTCTAGTTTCCATATGCGTAAATGAAATAATTTTTGAAGGTGTAGATTAATACAAAATAATACTTCTTTGAAGATAGTGCAATAGCCAGAACATGAAATTGTGAAAAAAAAATTGGGAATATAATCAAATTGAAAGAAAATGATCAAGCTAAAGCTTAATGAGGCTTATATTTTGACTTTTATATAATTTCAAAGTGAGTTCAATGCACGTATAATATTATACATAGATGTTCTATACATCGTCGGGTAGGACTTGTCGTAAGTCTACCTTATGTATGTTGGCATGATATTTATGTCATTTATCATATAATTGACATATTCTAAATATGTCAAAGGCTGCATATAGAATGCATTGATCACTGTTTATTATGTATGATTTTTATCATGAATATGTTACATGATGTTTATTATGAATGTTATTTCAAGTATGAACTGTCAATGTTAATTATATGAATATACCACGCTATGGATGTAGTAAAATAGATTGTATGCCCAAGTAAGTCATTGAAGAACAGGGATTGGCATGCCATAGAGTCTATCAGTTGTATAATCGAATTAGCACTATATTGTGTAAGGACACTTAGTGCGTATGGCACTATAGTATGTAAGGAAACTTAGTACAGTACTATAGTGTGTAGGACACTTAGTACACCATTGTAGTGTGTAAGGACGCTCAGTGCAACATTATGGTGTGTAAGGACACTTAGTGTATATGGTAAGCACTTTAGTGCATCTTTGACTCAAATACCCATGGTCTTTATAGGTTTACATTTGGGATATGGTTTTTTGGTGAATAAATAATAAATAAATGAATAATCTTTTGAGCTTATGGAAATGATGGAAAGTATACTAATAAGAAATTTATATGTGATCCATATCATGTTAATATTAGTAGCATGATGAAATTATAGGGAAAGTGATCATAATGCATTTAATATCATTACTCATTTATATTTATGTGTTGCATTGCCTTGAATATTTCTATGATTGCCTCACTAAGTGTATACTTAGCGAGTGATGATTTTCACATGTGGGTAAAAGAAAGCAAGAGGAGTAAGGAGCTAAGCTTGGATAATTATAGGTAATAATGATGACATCTTACGATATTCTAAAGTTTCTAAATGACATGTATACGAATAAGGAACACCTACAAACTATTAATATCATAAAGGGGATACTTACAAGTACAGTGATGACATCCTATAGTGTTATAAAGTTTCTAGCTGACATGTATACAAATAAGGAACGCATGCAGGTTATTAATATAATCAATATCAAATATAATTTAATATGTAAAAATATTATGATACTAAACTATGCTTTAATTATTACTTTAAACGAGAATTAAACGATATAACTTTATTTATTATATGGAATAGAGTAAAAAACCCCGTTTACTGCCTGAAATCGAATTTGAAACAGAAGATGAAATGTTATATTTTTATTTTCCCTATTTACTTATTTTATATTGAATGTAGAAATATGGAATTTCTGAAAGAAACCAGATTTTACCTATTTTAGGTTAAGAAATGTTTTGATTATTTGATGTGACATCTGTGACTTGTGTAAGGGGAAATATATGGGAAATGGGCGTTACATTTATTGGTATAGAGTTGCAGGTTTAACCGATTCTAAGACTAAACCAAACTTTATTTGAGTCAAAAAGTGTATACATGCCACTATGATGTCATTATTACTGATATGGTATTTGTAAGGTTCGATTGATGCCACTCCTTACTCATTAAGGTGAATAGATATATTGTATGTATAAGATGTGTATAATCGATGGTTTAAAGTACGTGACTAAGCAAGAGGTTAAAAAATAAGCTAATAATGATAGTAAAACACTAGCTACAATTATACTATTTACTCTAATAAGATGATGAATCAACACAATAAGAAGTGCTAATGTAAGTTTAAGAAAACCCTTATTCATGCATAAGAACAATATTTATTTTCTAATAGAATTGATACTAAGTGATATGTGTGCGACTAACCCTTTAGGCCAGAGTGCGAGGGTAAATCGTATTTGTAGACAGTTATAGTTTAGTAAGGATTCGACGTGTTTATTTATAATAGACTTGATAGAATTACCTTTCAAAGGTAATTTTTGGAACAGATTGATTACCCCTTACTATGTTGCAATGAATTACCTCTTAGAGCGATTGAATTTTATAGAGTTCGAAAAGTTTCAAGATATTCGTGGAAGGGAAAAAGAGTAAATTTGTTTTCTAATGTGATTTTAGCATCAACTGCTATAAAGTTATTGCTAGTAGTTTATCAAACCTTCTTAGTAAATAAGGTGGATACTCAAACTTTCTTAGTTAAGTTTGAAGATATTCCAACTATTTGAGGGTATCCAAATGTGTATCCGCAAAAGTTACATGGATTACCTCTAGATTAAGATGTAGAAATTGAAATATAGATGTTATCAGGTATTGCATTTATCTCTATATCCCCGTATCGAATGGCTCCGACTAAGCTTAAAGAATTAAAGGCATAGTTAGTAGAATTGTTAAGACCGGTGATTTACATGACTAAGCGTGTCATATGGGATGCACCATTGTTATTGTGAAAAAGATAGACGAGTCTATGCAATTTGCATGGATTATCATCTGTTAAATAAGGTAACAAAGAAGAATAAGTATCCTCTTCCGAGGATTGATAATCTTGTTATCAGTTAAAAGGGTGCATTGGTATCTCCCAAGTCGGATCTCCTATCGGGATATTATTAGTTAAAGATGAGAAAGAATATATTCCTAAGACAATTTTCAGAATTCGATATGAACACTACGAGTTTGTGATAATGTCGTTTGGTTTAACGAATGTTCCTGTGACACTTATGGGTTGGATAAACTGAGTATTTCAGTTATAATTGGATTAATTGGTGGTAGTGTTCATTGATGTTATTGTGATTTGTTGTAAGACCAGGGAAGAACACGATGCATGTCTTTATACTGCGCTTCCAACTATTCGGGATAAAAATTGCATGCTAAGTTGATCGAGTGTAAATGTTGGATGTCTAAGGTTGTATTCCTTGGCCATGTGATCTCAACTGAGGGGATAAGAATAAACCTCAAGAAAGTACAAGCCATAGTCGAATGATAAAGTCCAAAGAGTGTTTTTGAAATTCAAAGTTTCTTGGGATTTACTAGTTACTATTGAAGGTTCATAAAGAACTTTTCGATGGTTTTCTTCCTTTGACCAAGATATTGAGAAAAGGAACACTATTCGTTTGGCTGATAAGTGCCAATAAAACTTCAAGATGTTAAAAAGCAAATTGACATAAGCTCCAACGTCAGTGCATTCAGAATATGGAAAATATTATGTGGTTTATAGTAATGTGTCTCATAATGGTATGAGATGCGTACTTGTGCAAGAGGAAAAGTTAAGGTTTATGCTTCAAAGAAACTAGAGAATCATGAAAGAAATTATCCAACTCATGATTTCTAGTTGGCAATAGTTGTATAACACCACTATCTACATGGTGAGTGACGTTATATCTATATGGATATCAAAAGTAAAAAGTATGTGTTAAAGAAGTGAAAATAGAGGAAATGGATTAAATTCCTTGAAAAATGATTATATGTTTTCGATTACTATTAGGAAAGGTTAATGTGATGGCCGATACGAATAAGTTGAAAGATAATTCTATTATGGGAACTTTGAATACGTAATTATCTCTAAGGAAAGATGGTGCTCTGATTGTAGAACTAAAGTTAAAGCCTGTGTTACTAAATCAAGTAAAGAATCTTCAAAGAAAAGATGAAAATTGTTGTGTTTTTCAAAGATAGAACGAGTGGGAAAAAGTAAAACCAAAGGCATAGAAGTTAAGTTTGATGGATACTTATATTATCAATGACAAGTCGATATTAGAACAGATATGAAAAGAGCTATTACCGAGTTTGTTTCTAAATGCATGATATGACAACAAGTTAAACTAAAACATCAAGTGCCTTCTAAATTGTGGTAACCAATTTCCATCCCTCAGTGGGAATAGGAACGAGTTACAATGGAATTTGTCACAGGTAAAGATTATTGAAAATAATCTCAAGATAGGTGTCGATCAACAAAAGTCTTAAAAAGAGACAAAATATTTTATTAAAGTAATGATAAGTGTTTCTTAAAGTATCGATCAGATCCTTCTCATGTTATCATACATGAAGATATTAAGATGCAGTTAGAATTTGACTTATGGGTCTAGTACTTTTTAAAGTTGTTAGAAAAATCAAAGGTGAAAAAAGAGCTAATAGCAAAAGAGAGCATGATATGAAAAAATAGTAAATTCATTTGTCTACCTGATGTGCATATTGAAAATTCAAGGATGAATTTTCTTAATGGGGGAAGAATTATAATACTTCAAAATTTTGGTTTGAGACTAAAATGTAAATTTTGAAAGTTTAGTGGAAAAAGTATAAAATTAAGAAAAGTTTAGGGATCTAAGTGGTAATTTTTTCAAAAAGAAATTTTAGTCTATAAATGGATAGTTTACCCTTGATACTGAGTTTTATTGAAATCAGATTATTGATCGGAATTGGTGTTAAAAAATTAGAAAGTGTTAAAGTCCGGTAAAAATTCGGTAAATCGGATCGAATAGAAATTTCAGAAAATTTTGAAGGTTATTAAATTAAGCTTAGAAACATTATTTACATATTTTAAAATAATGGAAAATAATATGGACCATTGGATTTGAGAATTTATGTCCATGTTCAATTTGGACCGTTGATTGAAAAATGACAAGATTGAAATTTTGGAAAGATTGCATGGGAAAAGTTGTAAAGGGTGCATTATTTTGTTCATATTTTTTAAAAGTTTAGTGGAAAAAGTATAAAATTAGGAAAATTTTAGGGACCTAAGTGGTAATTTTTCCAAAATGAATTTTTATTCCATAAATGGATAGTTTACCCTTAAGACTGGGGTTTTATTGAAATCATATTCTTGATCTGGAATTGGTGTTAAAAAATAGAAAGTGTTAAAGTCCAGTAAAAATTTGGTAAATCGGATCGAATAGAAATTTCGGGAAAACTTGAAGGTTATTAAATTAAGCTTAGAAACATTATTTCCACATGTTGAAATGATGGAAAATAACATGGACCATTGGATTTGAGAATTTATTCCCATGTTCAATTTGGACAGTTGGATAAAAAAATGGCAAGATTGAAAATTTGGAAAGATTGCATGGGAAAAGTTGTAAAGGATGAATTGTTTTGTTCATCTTTGACTTTGGAAAGATGATAAGGGTTATGTGGCTTGGTATGGATGTAATTATAATGATTCATTAATGGTAAATTAGTCATTTCTCAATTAAATAAATTTTAAATTTAATTAATCTTAAATAAAGGATAAATTAACATGAAATTAACTAAAATTTCATGAGACCAAGACATTTTTAGCTCCATTTCATGCTCCTTATGACCTAGGTAAGAGAACTTTTATTTTTCATTTTTAGCAATTTTCTTTGGATTTTGGATTAAGCCGTGAAATATAAAATTGTTTTATTCGAAAAACGCTATCATTTGGTACCATTATTGCATGCTAATATTGTTTGTGTTCAAATATCCCAAATTCTAGGGTTTATGTTTATATTAGGGTTTATAGAATTGATTATGGATTTTGAAGTTTTGAGGTCGTAGAATCGTTTCCAAGCTTGTATGATGATAAAAAAACTTCCTAGAAATGCTTCCATGATTTTCGGCCTAAACCCTAATTTAGGGAAGTTTTTGTTTTGATGAAATTTGATTAGGGGTTTTATTGTAGAGGTGTTAAAATATTGAAAGGAGGTTGAATTCATGCTCGAGTCAAATTGAAATTGAATAAAAATCATGAATACCCTAGTCTTGGATTTTCAAAGCATTCGTCCTTAGGGTTTTAAATTAGGAAAAATTGTGAAAAAATTACCATGGTCTAGAAACGATATATGGAAAGTTATACAATCTTTAGAAAATTATTTGGGGTAATTTATAATTTTGTGAAAGTTAGATGATATATTCGGTCATTATATTATATGTTATAGAATTATCAAAGATGTCAATATCTCAACATATCCAACTTTTTATATCATAACATGATGGGAAGTTCATACCCTAAATCATTCATAAAACTTTATATAAATATCATGGAAATAATCCACAATGAAAATAAAAACATACTTTAAAATAATATGAGGTTAACTTACCACAAGTCGTCCATGATCAGAATAATTAAATAAATAATTGCACTTATTATTACTTTATCTTTTAAACATATAAATATTGTATTTCTTTGTATAATAAATATCATAGTTTATCATTTCAATTTAATAACATTGACTCATTTCAAACATTCTAAGATAACATATATCATAAGAGTATCATAACATACATAGTTTACCACATTATAAATTTTATTTCATATTCTGGCAGTTTGCACTACATTCAAATAAATATTATTCCATATTAATTTACACACTTAAAAATAATTATGTTTATACTAATGTAAACAATACTCGAATACGAATCTAACCATATAATTAACCCATTCTAGTTCTTCTTGTACAATTTATAGTGAATTTTCAAAGTTGACTACTTACAAAAGCTGTTTTGAGCAAAATCTGTTGTCCTATTTTATGACCTATCCTCAATTAAAAACTCATATATTTTTTATACTTCTTGAAATCAGTATAAGTTTGTTCTCAACAAAACTTTACTGATATACGAATCCAACGGCATAAAAATCATCCCCTAATCATTTCTATAGAATTTATGGTGATTTTCTAAACATAATCTTTAAAACACAAATTTGGGAACATTTCACTAACTTATATTTTCAGCTTATTTACTAATTCTATTAGCATACCAAATGAATATACAAGCATGAATCACAAAATTTCATAACTTCTAAGAGTCACTTCTTACCATAGTTACTCTGTCACTGGCTCATCACATGCCAATGTTTACACGATATCATAAATACAAATTAAATATGCACTCACCTGGTCACCTTAACTTGTAAACCTTCCTTAGTAATTCACTTTTCATCCTCAAGCTTCTCCTTAGCTTTAATGTTGCTTGATCTTGAATTCAAGCACACAATCTAAATGATCATCATTTACCCAACATACATAATTCAAGTCACGTATTAGAATCTTACTAACATGAGTACATACTGGAAAATAAATTTCTAAAAATCATTCGATGCTCATTCAATACTAGTTTCATGTCACGAAATCTATGTTGACGTTAACACATCAAATTGACCATTCAAGTCCCCTTCCTAATTTCATCAAAACTTCACATGTAACACTCATTTCTCGTATATGTCCTCGTACATGAGTCACGGATGTCACATGACTTTCAAAACATTTTTGTACTTGAAAACCAGTAAAATTTTTGTTTCTTAAATAAACATTTTAATATAATAATAAAAATAAAAATGTTCATTAACTATTAGTATGTAAAATAACCTTAAAGTTCGAGCATAGTAAAAACTATAACTCATATGTCAAATACATACCATATCATTATCATATATCTAGTACATGTCATCTAGTGATATCAAAAGTAGACATAGATGTCATACAGTTACTGATGAGGTAACCTTTTGATTTACGATGTCAGATGCACTCCTTACTCCGATGGTACGCTATTACCTACGATTGAAAATCATCACATGCTAAGTATTCACTTAATGAGGCATAATAAAGTAAGTAAGGTATTAAAAACATAGATATATCGATAAAGAACAAATATGATTTGAAACCGTATAATATATAAACACTCAAAACTGACTTGATAAACCAAGTTTCCATCAAATAACCTGCTAAACAGTACTTCGTATGCCTAGCATACATATAAATCAGTATATTCCAAAATATCCATTCACAACCCAATGTATGAAAAATGAGAATGCAAG
Organism: Hibiscus syriacus; assembly: GCF_006381635.1. NCBI lineage: Eukaryota > Viridiplantae > Streptophyta > Magnoliopsida > Malvales > Malvaceae > Hibiscus > Hibiscus syriacus. Next base: position 4,594,677 of record NW_024062743.1, on the reverse strand, counting down.
GTACACTGTAACATGGAACTAACCATTTTCAGAATAATAATCTCGTAAAACTACCATCATTGCATATAAAGTGCTATAGTACACAAAGTACTACTACAAGTACACAAAGTACTACTTCAAGTACACAAAGTACTCTTACGAAAATGCAATAATGCATTTTCTAAAATCGATAGATATCCATCTCACACCAAGTATGCCAATTACATACATAGTGCTATAGTACACAAAGTATTATTACAATACCACCGTATTTATGATATTATTATTGCACCTATAACTCTCCATGTACATACAATAGGCTTTAAAATCCGAATCGTAGGTTAAACATTGATTCCAAACCATCAATAAATAATAATTTGTATGAAACATATACATTCGTTTTAGGGCAGTCCATACCCTAAAATTATTCGTAAAATCATTTTCATAAACTTTATGAAAAATATTTCAAAATACAGTAAAACGTGTTTTTTATAAAACATTCGAGGTTGACTCATCACAAGTCATCCTCATATCATATAAGTACATAATAAATGAATTCACATGATATGCCTCAATATTATGTCTTACTGTTGTCCGACTATTTCATAACTGTGTCTTTGCCTTTTTGTTTGCTTGTCTCAAGAATTTGATTACGATCTACACAAGCATCCATATTCACACATACAAACATAAAATACAATGTTAGTATCCTTACTAACATTTATAAAAAATTAATAATACTTAATAGTACTATTATTTTCAATTCTTTTAAAAATCATCCTAACTTTTTCTTTTTATTCATAATAGGCCCTTGTCATAAATTCTCCAAATTCAAGCCCAAATAAACCCAATAAATTCCATCATTTAATTTACAACCCAATATCTCAACAATATCATAATTACCACTTAAGCCACTAACTTTCTTAATATTTACCATTTTGTACTTAAACTTTGCCAACTTTCCAAAATAGGTTAATTTCACATTCTAAATTCAAATTCATCCCTCAAACAATAATTTCTAGTATTGTACATCAATTATTGAGTAAATAAACAATCAACCCATAATTTTTCAAGATTGTTGAATAGGTTCCTAACTTCCTCATGGTTGAATGCTTAAGTTGTGTAACTTATTCAACAATTATTCCTACATCATTCAACATGATTACATATTCATAGCTTATTTTCAAGTTCATAACCCAGTGTATATTAATGAGAATGCAAGGTATGTGAGTCAGACGAGTGTACGCAATAAACACTTCATTTCTATCATCAAAATCAGACTATGCACTTCAAGTGCAATCATATACCTTGCACCTACAGTGCTATACATAATGTACACAAATGTACCAGATCATAATCATAATCACTCCACCTCGTGGCATTCCAATTGTACCTACGACTCTCAATGCAACATATAATGGGCCTTTTCATTAATTATTATACATTATAGAATTAACAAAGATATCAATATCTCAATATATCCAACTTTTCATATCATAACATGATGGATAGTTCATACCCTAAATTATTCATAAAACTTTATAGAAATATCACGGAAATAATCCATAATGAAAATAAAAACATGCTTTAAAATACTATGAGGTTGACTTATCACAAGTCATTCGTGATCAAAATAATTAAATAAATAACTGCACTTACTTATTATTACTTTCTCTTTTAAACATATAAATATTGTATTTCCTTGTATAATAAATACAATAGTTTATCATGCCAATGTAATAACATTGACTCATTTCAAACGTTCTAAGATAACATATATAATAAGAGTATCATAACATATTTTACCACATTTTAAATTTTATTTCATATTCTGGCAGTTTGTACTACCTTCAAAGAAATATTATTATGTATTAATTTCACACTTAAAAATTATTCCGTTTATACCAATGGAAACTAGAATTGAATACGAATCTAATCATATATGTCACTCTTTCTAGTTCATATTGTACAATTTATATACAAAAGCTATTTTGAACAGAATCTGCTGCCCTGTTTTATGATATGTCCTATGATCTGTCCTCTATTAAAAAAATTCATATCTTTTTGTATAGTTCTTGAAATCAGTATATGTTTGTTGTAAACAAAACTAGACTGATATACTAATACAACGGCATAAAAATCATCCCCTAATCATTTCTATAGAATTTATGGTGATTTTATGAACTTACTGTTCAAAACATAAATATGGGAAGATTTCATTAACTTATATTTTCAGCTTATTCACTAATTATATTAGCATACCAAATGATCATATATGCATGAATCACAAAATTTCATTACATCTATGAGTCACTTCTTACAATAGTAACTCTGTAACTGACTCATCACAAGTCAATGTTTACACGATATCATAAATACAAATTAAATATGCACTCACTTGGTCTCCTTAGCTTGTAAACCTTCCTTAGTAATTCATGTTTCATCCTTAAAATTATCCTTAGATTTAATGTTGCTTGATCTTGAATTCAAACACACAATCTAAATGAAAATCATTTACACAACATAAACAATTCGAGTCACATGTTAGAATCTTACTAACATGAGCACATACTAGAAAATAAATTTCTAAAAACCTTCCCATGCTCATTCGATGTTAATTTCATGTCACGAAATCTATGTTGACCTTAACACTTCAAATTGACCATTCAAGTCCCCTTACTAATTTCATTAAAACTTCACATAGCATTTTCAACATTTCATTTTTAACTACTAATTATGAATTCTTTTAGAATTCATCTCAACATTTCCATTTTATTCTAAATAGTCCTTTTTCCTTTTACTTTAATTCAAGTCTTAAACAACTTAATTAAAATTTCCAGAACAATACCTAAAAAATTCCATTATTACCACTTAAGCCACTAACTTTCTCAATATTTGCCAACTATTACTCAAACTTTGAAAACTTCCCAAAATAGTCAAATTTCACTTTTTAACATCAAATTCAGCGCTCTAACATTAATTTCCAGCATAGTAATTAATTTATTGAATATTTACACATCAACCCCATAAATTTTTTAAAATGTTCGAATATGTCCCCTAACTTTTAAAAAATTACAAAAAGGTCCCACATTTTTCTAAGGCTTGTAGAATCCTTCCTACATCATTTCCAACCCATACATAATTTTTCCATAATTTTTCTCACTACCAAATGCTTAGGACGAATATTAAGGGGGTGGATTTCCATGATTTTCACTTGATTTCAATTGATTCAAGCATGAAATCAACCTCTAATAATTATTTCAAAACCTCTACAGTCAAACATCTAACTCAATTTCGTCAAATTAAAAATTTTCCTAAATTAGGTTTAGGCCGAAAATCACTAATAGCCTTTCTAGGTGGTTTTGATCATCACACAAGCTTCGAAATAATTCTACAACATCAATAACCTCTAAATCCATCATTAATTCATGAAACCCTAACATGAACATAACCCTAACTTAACATTCAAGCAAGATTAGTATGCAATAATGGTACCAAATGATAGTATTTTTTGAATATAACAATTTTCTATTTCACGGTTCGATCCAAAATTTAAAGGAAATTGCTCAAAATGAAAAATAAAATTTTCCTCCATACCTTGTGAAGTTCTCATTCATGGTTGATTTTGAGGATGAATTTTTCATGAATTTTCTTGTTAATTTTATGTACATTTGCCATTTGTTAAGCTTAAATGAATTTAAAATTCATTTAATGAGAAATGACAATTTTACCATTAATGAAACTTTCCACATGTTGGTTATCATCTTCCAGAGTCAAAGATGAACAAAATATTATACCCTTGACAACTTTATCCAAGCAACTTTCCAAAAAATTTCAATCTTGTCATTTTCATCCAATGATTCAAATTGAACATGGAAATAAATTCTCAAATCCAATGCTCCATATTATTTTCCATCATTTTAAAATGTGAAAATGATATTTCTAAGCTCAATTTATCATCCTTCAAAATTTCTCAAAAATTTCTATTTGATTCGATTTACTGAATTTTTACCGGACTTTAACACTTTATAACTTTTAACATAAATTTATATTAACACTTTATAGCTTTTAACATAAATTTCGGATCAAAAATCTGGTTCCCACCAAAAAGACATTCTTGGGGTTGAGTTATTCATTTATGGGGTCAAAACACCTAATTTTTAAAAATTATACTTTTGGTCCTTAAACTTTTGGAAAATTACATTTTTTCTAAATTTTTCCAAACTTTATACTTTAGCCACTAAACTTTAAAATTTTATATTTTGGTCATTAACCAAATTTTGGGGTATTACATTGTTGGTGAACTTCTTTACCTCTCTCACACTGATATAACATTAGTGTTCATACGGTTGCTTAGTACATGCAGAGTCTATGTGAAGGTCATTGGATGGCGGATAAAAGAATTCTACGTTACTTGAGAGGAACTCTTCGCCATGGTCTTCTGTTCTGAGCTAGTTCTTCACCTTGTAAGGTTTTTGCCTTTGCTAATGCTAACTAGGCAAGCAATATGGATGATCGTCGATCAGTATCAGGATCCTTTGTAATTATTGGCAGTAACCTCATATCGTGAAGCTCCAAGAAGCAAAAAATGATTGCTCGTTCAACTACAGAAGTAAAATTTTATAATGTTACCGATGTTGTTTTTGATATTGTATGGCTCAAAAACCTTGCTTTTTGATATGGGAGAACAGTCTGTTAATGTTCTGGTTGTTAGAGTATGACCAAAGACCAATCATATGATGATTGTAATAATATATTTATTTACCGATTTTATTGAATAAAGGCATTGTCACTATTATTTTCAGTTATGTGCTTGTGTTTAACATAAACTGAAAGATAATAAAGTCCATATAATAACATTATTAAAAGATCTATAGTCAAGTGTTATTATGGGCATGGACAATAATAATACGCTTAAGACTAACATGTTATTGATTGATGACAAGGAGTTGTCATTGACATAGAGATGTCAGAATTGATACATGATTATATTGTTAGAGAACAATGTATTGGATTAACCCATCATGAGCATATGTCTTGGATTATTATGTAACGGTCATAACATTGCTCATGGTGGTGACTATATGTATGATCCTCAGACTTGAGATCAATGTCATCCCAACATATATTGTTGTATGTTTTGATATAGTTAAACATGCCCCATAAATGGTTGCACTATAAAGACTGTTATTAAATGTATTTTGATATATGTAGTGGGGCGTATATGGTTAAGATAGGATTTGTCCTTCCTACATAATAGGAAATATATCAGATGCCACTTGATTGAGAGAGACTAGAAATGCATGGCCATGCTCGAATAAGTTGATATGTGATATCATAAATTATTCGTTAATTATAGTCTACTCTAGATATCAAGAAACAATATATGGGCTATACAAGTGTGACTATTCTAAGACTTGTGCCTATTCTAAGACTTGTGCCTATTCTAGATATAAAGGACAAAAGGATGTAATACATAAAAGAGTTAATCACGAAGATGATATGTCGAATTATAATTTCTTGTAACTTAGGTTACAATGATATATTGCTAGATGTCACTCATTGTATGTGATATTAGAATTGTTCTAATAATTACTACTAACGTTACAAGAATCTACAGGGTCACACCCTAGGATTGGAATAAGCAAAAATGAACAATTTGTTGTATGTTACTAAAATATATCTAGAGTTAAGATATGTATATTTGATATACATATGATTTTAATTATCCCGAATATAGTAAGTAAGCATTAAAAGAATGTAATTTAGATTACAACTCTTTTAATTGGTATATATAATTCAGAATAATTAAATAAGTTATTTTTAAAATAAACATTAAAGATTATAATTCAGATTATAAGTCTTTAATGTATATTTAATTGAATTAATTAAATAATAGTTTATTTATTAATTCAAAATAACTTCAAAAACCCTAAGATGTTAGGGTAATGGATATAAAAGGGTGTGTTAGGTCTAGCAATCATTTTTTTAACACACACATATAAACCTTCAGCCGTTTTCTCTCAAAACAATTTTAGGGAAAACAAATATTGCTCTAAATCGGGTGAACTGAGTAGAGGCCGAGACTTGATTTTGTGGAGGCTTACGATTCGAACCGATCTACACCACCAGCATTCACTGTTGTCCTTGCTATTTTTCAAGGAACCCGCTATAAGTATTCGCGTTCCTTCCTCCCGATTTCAGTTTTACGTACTTGGATCGCTGGTGAGACCGTCGAGTTTTATTTCCGTTACGCCATGGGGTGCACCGACGGTCCCTACAGTGGTGTTAGAGCCACTTGTACGATATGAATTCGAGTTATATTCTTGGATGATGCGATATGTATGAGATACATGTTATAGTTTTATCGTTTTCGGCAAATATGCATGATATCATTGTTCGAATCGATAATCGCGACGATTAATATGTTAATTTTATTAATCTGTTTTTTGATCTATTTATTACTGTAAGGATTTTACGAAATCCATATGTCAATTTTTGACATGATGATCCGTGGGAGTGCGATAGCAGATCGCGTTTGGCAATGGAACAAAGGTTGTTCCTATGTAGAAAAACCTTCGAGATTGAAAATCCCAAAAGCATGATTCAGTTGATAACTGTTATCAAATCGTGAGATTTTTCTATAGAAGCGGAAGTACTATTTTTCAAAACAAATCCCACCGGCCGTCCCTAGACCCCGCAAGGGGCTTCTCCCCTTGACCCCTCATAAGTAGTACAAATTGAAGGCCTGTATTAAAAAAAATTACCAAAGGCGTAAGAACGTGTATATATATATATATGATATGTTTGTTTTGCACGGTGTTTGACATGCATGGTTATAACCCTTGTTCACTTTATAATGGTTTAATTTGAAATACGGTCTGCGAGCCGTTCCTTTCTATATCTCTGTTGTATTTCTTTTCTCATCTTATTCCCTCGTATGTAAAACGAGTTTCTTTTAAAATTGTAAGCCTATGAAGATTCACAAGGAGCAGAAGAATGACGAGAAGATACCTAGAGAGCAGTCTTAGGCTTTAGGGTTCTCGATTCTCCCATTGGTGTGGGATGGGCCACCTTAGTCATTATTTTGGGCTATAACCATTGCATCTTATTTATTACTATATTTGTTATGTAAGCAATGCATCAAATGATAAAATAAGAATGAATATTGATGAGATCAATAAGGGTCTAACATTAAAACGAACAATGATGAGATAATTACGCAAATCCCTCTTTATAATCTAAGTTAACTTAATCGTCCAATATTTACCCTCGTTAAGGCTTCGATCGATATTGTGTGGGCTTTGCCAAAGCATTGACACATAAATATATCTTGGTTAAATGCGAAGAATAAGCAAGTGATATCCACCGGTTGAAATATTGGTAATAACTTAGCTAGGTTATTCTAATAGGATTAACCTAGAGGTTAAATATTTTGATAAGTCATGAGATGACTTCAACAAAAGTTGTTCACAAAAATGAGGAGTTACATGAGATGTAACTAGTAAAGTGTTACTTACCTAAATAATCACTATCCTAAAAGAAAAGCCAAAGCTGATTTAGGAAATTGATGTATTATGGATCCTCACCAACTAGAAAAAATTTCGTTGAATTTTTTGAAATTAAAACAAAGAGGGTTTTTAATTTTGAATAAAATAGTGGGAGTAATTTGTAAATAAAGTCATGTTTATAAATTTTAATTCGGTAAATTTACTTACTTTAATATTTCCAATGTTGTAGATATAATGGAAAACAACACTTTATCACTGCGATCACTCGTTGAGAAGGATAAACTTAATGGCATAAACTTCCTTGACTGGTTTCGTAATTTGAGAATTGTTCTCAAACAGGAAAGGAATGAATATGTCATTGAGGAACCTATTCCTGATGAACCGGCAGCTAATGCTTCAAGAGCTAACAAAGACAAATTCAAGAAACATATGGATGATATGTTAGATGTTGGAGGTCTAATGCTTGCCACCATGACTCCTGAGCTTCAGAAGCAACATGAGGACATAGTTGCATATGAGATGATTCAAAATCTCAAAGAAATATATGAAGGGCAAGCACGTCAAGAGAGATATGAGACCTCTAAATCTCTATTTCAATGTAAAATGGCAGAGGGAACTCCTGTAGGAGCTCATGTCATCAAGATGATGGGCTACATCCAAACGTTGGAAAAGCTGGGATTTCCTCTCAAAGATGAATTGGCTACCGATGTTATCCTGCAATCGTTGCCAGATAGCTTTAGCCAATTTGTCCTTAATTTCAACATGAATGAAATTAACAAGACTTTACCACAGTTACTTGGCATGTTACGAACTGCTGAAAGTAACATGAAAAAGGTTGGACCTAAGCCCATTCTGATGGTCCACAAGGACAAATGATAGGGAAAGAAAAAGGTAGTGGCAAAGTCTAAGGGCAATGGTAAGACCAAACCAAAAGGGAAAATGCATTGAAACCCAAAGGGGGAGTTATCAAGGAAGGAAAATGTTTCCATTGCGATAAGACCGGACACTGGAAGAGAAACTGCCCTGTTTACCTTGAAGAGGTCAAGAAGGAAAAAGCAAACAGAACGTTTGTTTCAGGTATTTAAGTTATTGATGTTAATTTGTCAACATCTACTTCTTGGGTATTATATATCGGTTATGGTTCTCATATTTTACTTCTGTACAGGGACTGCAAAAGAGAAGAAATCTGGCTAAAGGAGACGTGGACCTACGAGTGGGAAATGGAGCAAGAGTTGTTGCATTAGCTATAGGGACATATGTTTTATCTTTGCCTAGTGGACTTGATTTAAATTTAAAGGATTGTTATTATGTGCCTAGTTTGACTAAGAACATTATTTCTATTTCTTGTTTGGACAAGATTGGTTTTAAGATTAATATTAAGAATAATTGTTGTTCTTTTTATCTCGATAGTCTTTTTATGGTTCGACACAATTGGTTAATGGTATCTATATTTTGGATCAAGAAAACACCATTTATAACATAAATACTAAGAGATAAAAAACAAATGACTCGAATCAAACTTATCTTTGGCATTGTCGTTTAGGCCATATAAGTGAGAAACGCATATCAAACTCCATAAAGATGGATTCTTAGATTCATTTGTTTTCGAACAATATGATGTATGTGAATTTTGCTTGTTGAGAAAAATGACTAAAGCTCCTTTTAATAGTAAAGGTGAGCGAGCAAGTGATTTATTGGGGTTAATACATAGTGATGTATGTGGACCAATAAATACACAAGCCAGAGGTGGATTCCATTACTTCATTACTTTCACCGATGACTTCAGTCGGTATGGGTATATTTATCTTATGCGCCAGAAATCTGAAGCCCTTGAAAAGTTTAAGGAATTTAAAAATGAAGTACAAAATCAATTAGGCAAGAGTATTAAGGCACTTCGATCAGATCGAGGTGGAGAATAATTAAGCATAGATTTTGATGAACTCCTAAAAGAATGTGGGATTGTCTCACAGCTTACACCACCTGGTACAACACAGTGGAATAGAGTTTCTGAAAGAAGGAATCGAACACTGTTAGACATGGTTCGATTGATGATGAGTCATAGTGATCTTCCAACTTCTTTTTGGGGACATACACTTGAAACAACCACTTTCACACTAAATCGTGTTCCATCTAAATCGGTTCAAAAGACACCATACGAGATATGGACTGGGAAACGTCCTAGTATGTCTTTTATGAAGATTTGGAATTGTAAAGCTTATGTAAAACATCATATGTCTAAAAAGCTCAAACCTAAATCTCATAAGTTTATATTTGTTGGATATCCTAAAGAAACTAAGGGATACTATTTTCTTCAACCCTAACGAGAACAAAGTGTTTGTTGCTCGAACAGGAGTTTTTCTAGAAAGAGAATTTCTCTCAAAGAAAGGGAAGCATAGAAATATTGAACTTGGAGAAGTTCAAGAACAACAGATAAATGAACCTGAAGTTGAGCATGTTTCACAAGTTATTGAGGAGCATTCAACAGATTTAGAAACACAACCACTGCGTAGATCCACAAGAGAACACCGTGCACCTAAGAGATTTGGATTTCTTGTTACGACACATGGAGATGCTCTTCTTATGGATAAAGATGAGCCCAGGACTTATCAAGAGGAAGTGTCTAGCCCAGACTCTGAGAAATGGCTTGAAGCCATGAGATTTGAGATGGATTCCATGTCAGTAAACCAAGTATGGACTTTGGTTGAACCACCTGAAGGGGTCAAACCTATATGGTGTAAATGGGTTTTCAAGAAGAAAACTGGCATGGATGGTAATGTACAAACATACAAGGGGTGATTAGTCGCTAAAGGTTTTCGACAAGTTCATGGCGTAGACTATGACGAAACATTCTCCCTTGTAGCTATGTTTAAGTCCATCCGGATCTTGCTCGCAATAGTTGCATTCCATGATTATGAAATCTGGAAAATGGACGTCAAAACCGCTTTCCTTAATGGAAAACTTGAAGAGGATGTGTATATGACACAACCAGAAGGTTTTGTCATTCCAGGAAATGTTGGAAAGATTTGTAAGCTACAGAGGTCTATTTATAGACTAAAGCAAGCTTCTCGAAGCTGGAATCTTCGTTTCAATGATGCAATCAAAGAGTTTGGTTTTATCAGAAATGAAGATGAGCCTTGTGTTTATAAGAAGGCTAGTGGGAGCATTGTTTCTTTCCTAATCTTGTATGTAGACGACATAGGAAATAATATACCTACTTTACAGTCTGTTAAGACTTGGTTAGGTAGTTGTTTTTCTATGAAAGATTTGGGCGAGGCAGTGTATATCTTAGGAGTTAAGATATATAGAGATAGATCAAGACAACTTCTAGGTCTGAGTCAAAGTACATATATAGACAAAGTGCTGAAAATGTTCAGTATGGAAGAATCCAAGAAAGGATTTTTGCCTATGAGACATGGCATTTCTCTTTCGAAGGAAATGTATCCTTCAACTCAACAAGAAAGAGAACGAATGAATAAGATTCCATATGCTTCGGCTATTGGTTCTATCATGTATGCCATGATATGTACTCGACCAGATGTATCGTATGCTTTAAGCATAACGAGTCAGTATCAAGCAAACCCTGGTGAAAATCATTGGTTGCGGTTAAAAATATCCTTAAGTACTTAAGAAGAACTAAGGATAAATTTCTTGTCTATGGAGGGGAGGAAGAGCTTTGTATAAAAGGTTATACTGATGCCAGCTTCCAAACTGACAAGGATGACTCACGATCGCAATCAGGTTTTGTGTTTTGTCTTAATGGAGGTGCTGTGAGCTAGAAAAGTTCGAAGCAAGACACAGTAGCTGATTCTACAACAGAGGCCGAAGCCAGTGAAGCAACAAAAGAGGTTGTTTGGATCAAGAAGTTTATATTGGAATTAGGGGTTGTTCCCAGCATATCAGATGCTGTAGAACTCCATTGTGACAATAATGGAGTCATTGCACAAGCAAAGGAACCCAGATCTCATCAACGATCCAAACATATTCTTAGGCGTTTTCATCTCATTCGAGAGATCATAGATTGAGGAGATGTGGAAATATGCAGAGTACATATGGATGACAACATTGCTAATCCCTTGACGAAGCCTCTTACACAGCAGAGGCATGATCGTCACACTGAGTCACTCGGTATTAGATATGAGTGATTGATCTTAGTGCTAGTGGGAGATTGTTAGAGTATGCCCAAAGACCAATCATATGATGATTGTAATAATATATTTATTTACCGATTTTATTGAATAAATGCATTGCCACTATTATTTTCAGTTATGTGCTTGTGTTTAACATAAACTGAAAGATAATAAAGTCCATATAATAACATTATTAAAAGATCCATAGTCAAGTATTAATATGGGCATGGACAATAATAATACGCTTAAGACTAACATGTTATTGATTGATGACAAGGAGTTGTCATTGACATAGAGATGTCAGAATTGATACATGATTATATTGTTAGAGAACAATGTATTGGATTGACCCATCATGGGCATATGTCTTGGATTATTATGTAACGGTCATAACATTGCTCATGGTGATGACTATATGTATGATCCTCATACTTGAGATCAATGTCATCCCAACATATATTGTTGTATGTTTTGATACATTTAAACATGCCTCGTAACTGGTTGCACTATAAAGACTGTTATTGAATGTATTTCGATATATGTAGTGGGGCGTATATGGTTAAGATAGGATTTGTCCTTCCTACATAATAGGAAATATATCACAGGCCATTTGATTGAGAAAGACTAGAAATGCATGGCCATGCTCGAATAAGTTGATATGTGTGGGTTATACAAGTGTGACTATTCTAAGACTTGTGCCTATTCTAGATATAAAGGACAAAAGGATGTAATACATAAAAGAGTTAATCACGAAGATGATATGTCGAATCATATTTTTTTGTAACTTAGGTTACAATGATATATTGCTAGATGTCACTCATTGTATGTAATATTAGAATTGTTCTAATAATTACTACTAACGTTACAAGAACCTACAGGGTCACACCCTAGGATTGGAATGAGCAAAAATGAACAATTTGTCGTATGTTACTAAAATATATCTAGAGTTAAGATATGTATATTTGATATACATATGATTTTAATTATCACGAATATAGTAAGTAAGCATTAAAAGAATGTAATTTAGATTACAACCCTTTTAATTGGTATATATAATTCGGAATAATTAAATAAGTTATTTTTAAAATAAACATTAAAGATTATAATTCAGATTATAAGTCTTTAATGTATATTTAATTGAATTAATTAAATAATAGTTTATTTATTAATTCGAAATAACTTCAAAAACCCTAAGATATTAGGGTAATGGATATAAAAGGGTGTGTTAGGCCTAGCAGCCGTTTTTTAACACACATATAAACCTTCAGCAGTTTTCTCTCAAAACAGTTTTAGAAAAAACAAATATTGCTCTCAATCGGGTGAACTGAGTAGAGGCCGAGACGTGATTTCGTGGAAGCTTACGATTCGAACCGATCTACACCACCAGTATTCACTGCTGTCCTTGTTGTTTTTCAAGGAACACGCTGTAAGTATTCATGTCCCTTCCTCCCGATTTCGGTTTTACGTACTTGGATCGCTGGTGAGACCGTTGAGTTTTGTTTCCGCTGCGCCGACAGTCCCAACAGACTGGGCAAGCAATACGGATGATCGTCGATCAGTATCAGGATCCTTTGTAATTCTTGGCAGTAACCTCATATCGTGAAGCTCCAAGAAGCAAAAAACGATTGCTCGTTCAACTACAGAAGCAAAATTTTATAGTGTTACCGATGTTGTTTTTGATATTGTATGGCTCAAAAACCTTGCTTTTTGATATGGGAGAACAGTCTGTTGATGTTCTGGTTGTTTGGTGTGATAACCTTAGTGCATGAGTGCCAACCCCGTGTTTCACGAAAAAACGAAGCATGTTGAATTGGATATGTGCTTTGTTAGGGTGAAGGTGGTAAGCAAGGAAGTGTGTAAACTACGTGCCTGTTGATCATCAAATTGATGATGCTTTGACTAAACCTTTAACCAAACCATCCTTTGCAAACTTTCGACAAAGATTTCGGGTCACAAATGGTGAAGAACCAGAGGAGTAGAGAGCTGTTATTTTGCATAATGAAGGTTGTTAGATTTGTTATATGAGCTGGAAGGTTGTTATGACGTCACCTATATAGTTATCCTACATTCTAGAACCTTTATACCTCCTATAAATGTAATTACGGTGAAAAACCTAATAGAGCATCGAATAATATATTTTATCTTCTGAAAATGTTTATTGTATTTTCTTTTAAATAGTTCAACAAGTTATGATTTGATTCAGTTTCTAATTGAGAACTAAATTATAAACGTTGAAAGTTAAAAGGATAAAGTGTAAACTTTGGAATTTACTATGTTTAAGTAGAAACAATGGTAAAATGAAAGGATTTATTGTTTGATTATACACTTGAAGCTAATTGGTGGAAATTGATGGCAATGATAGCTAAGTGTCACATTTTTGTATTTTTTCCCCTAATTATACATGTTTCGTCTTAATATGTATTATTATCAAAGGAGTTTATAGCATTGTTCTAATATGATTTTACCTCTAAATTATACGCTATGTTAGAGGAATGAGAGATGTAATACCATTTCATCATTAGCTTTATCACCACTGTCAACCCTAAGAGCTCTAAAGAGAGGCATCTAATAACCCTGGTTAGTGGTCTAAACCTTAAATTCATATTTTGATAGTATTTATTTCATCATCAAGTACAAGTTAAACTCTAAATTCTAAACTCATTTATGGATTCATTGTAATTTAGAATTTTGTGTAAGATTTCGATGATGAATGTTTCTTTGAATTTGTGTATTGTTTTTGCTAGAGAAAGAGAATTTTGTGCAAACCCTTAATTCAAAAGAAAAAAAAAACCATTGATTAATATATTGATCTGAGGCGTTTTGAACGTTTAGGATAGGTATGTTTAGTCATGATCGAGTCTATGTGCTTGTGGATGCATGTTCAGTTTTGATTGTGTAAGTTATCATATGTAAATGTAATAACTACGTGTCTTGGCTCTGCTAGAACACTTTAGATGACAATTATGATGACTCAGTAGTCTTCGATAAGCTATTATGATGTTGTATGATAATTCTTATTTTTTTTTTCTTTTTCTCTGATTCTGATATATGCTCATATTTTATGTGGATTTGGAGTTTGATATATAAAATTATACTAAATCGATATATAAGATATTATTTTCTAATACGATCATTGTTAAAACATAATATAAATTGGTTACAAAATATATTTTGAAATATGGTGATCAAGTCATTTGTTTGGTAATTTAATCAAGTCTCAAATACAATTGACATTTCATAGAGTACATAACAAATGTGAATGAATATTGTATACACTCCGGTCTTTAGTAAGGAAAACTCGAATGATTTAACAGTGGTGGAAAAAGTTCATATTGATCAACAACTTACAATTCTCTTCACAACTAGAGAAACCACAATCACTACAACAAAAACCGTGGCACTTTATTATTATTGTCAGTTTTTTTATGTGAATTTTATTCATGAACTATATTTGATTAAACAGCTGAAAAACTATAGCAATTTTCTGATAATTCAAACAGAAAAACCTACTGCCTTGAAGAAATTGAATCCAAATGAGATTCTTGTATATACAGCCATGAAGAGTTTAAATCCAGTTCAGATTCTTGGTATATATGATAAATGGCAGAAGATAATTCTAATATGAACATTATGGGCTAGAATCAAGGCCCGTGAACTTGATTGATCAGCCATTGAGCATCAAAAGGTGAGGAGGCTCGGCCTCGACATTGGGGCAGATTGTGGCGGATTGGTGAGCATTTGAACAACTTCTCTCATGGCTGGCCTTGTAGAAGTCTCGTCCTCGACGCACATCATGGCTACCTTGAACAGATGGGTGACCGCCACTAGTGGATATTCACTTAGCCTGGGATCAACAATCGCCAACACCGAAGCAGGATCCGATGGTTCGGGTTGTTCTGATGTGATCTTCCTCACCCACCTCACAATGTCCACACCATCTCCAAATTCCCCTACAGGTTTTCTCCCTGCAATCAGCTCCAACAGCACGACACCAAAACTGTACACGTCGCTTTTCTCGTCGACCTTCAGTGTGTAGGCGTACTCTGTTGTATAATACATCACAATAACCAGGCCAATGTCAGTTAGTTATCCTATACTTCATATTACAATACTCTTTTTCATCTTAATTATTAGTCTGGATTATAATACAAACCTGGGGCGATGTAACCATATGAACCGGCAATGGAGGACATGCACTCAGAAGCACCAGTATTTTGCAAGAACTTAGCCAACCCAAAATCGGCAACATGAGCCTCGTAGTCTTCATCAAGCAATATGTTGTTTGACTTCACATCCCTGTGTACAATCAATGGCGAGCAGTCATGGTGAAGATAACAAAGTCCCTTGGCGGCTTCCACGGCAATCGTATACCTTCTTTCCCATTGCAAATGTGCACCCTTTGCCCCATGCAACATTTCTCCTAAGCTCCCGTTAGGCATGTACTCATACAACAACAGATTCGTGTCTTTGTTCGAAACATAACCCAACAGTCTCACTATGTTTCGGTGCCTGATTCGACCCAGGGTTTGAATCTCCGCCAAGAACCCATGATCGTTTCTTCCAGCTCCACCACCCACCAATCTTTTAATCGCCACATCGAGACCATCAGGCATGGAACCACGGTAGACAATCCCAGCTCCGCCTTTCCCTATAACATTCTCGTTCTTCAGGCACTCAAGGACATCCTCGGCTCCAAAATCGAGCCTTTGGAATGCAGTGAGCTTCCACGCTCGTGATTTTTGGAGCCTCTTCGTTCTAATTCTGTAAACCGTGACAAATATCAACAACAAACCAGTGACTAACGTGATGATTGTGATTATGAGCTTTGACGCAGTGAAGTAAACTGCATGACCATGACTTGAACCTCCAGCTTTATTTATCAATGCCGGACAAGAAAGGTGGCCCGGTGGACAGAGGTCGGGGTTACTGGCAAACGAGCTATCGTTGAACACTAAAAATTGGCCACCAACGGGGATTCTGCCGACGAAATCGTTGTACGAGAGATCAAGAGTTGTAAGGCTTATCATGTTACGGATTTCACCAGGTATTTCACCAGTCAGCTGGTTTCTCGAGAAATTGAGAATGCTTAAATCTTTAAGCTTCTCAATCCCGTTTGGGATTTCACCGGTGAGACTGTTTCGACTGAAATCAATTGACGTAAGCGAAGTACATCGAGAGACCGATGATGGGATTTCACCAGTAAGATTGTTGTCACTGATGTTGATCTTCGAAAGCAACTCGGTATTAAAGATCTCTTCAGGGATTTCACCTGAAAACTTGTTCATTTCAAGAGACAAAACCTGCAAACTACTCAAATTGCCGATCGACACAGGAATTTTACCAGTGATCCAATTGTTTGAAACTTTCAACTGACCAAGTGAAGCACCGGACATATGCGACGGAAGCTCACCGGAGAAAAAATTGTCACCTAACTCGATCATACTCAACGATGGCAAGTTCAAAATCCCAGCTGGAATAGTTCCATTGAGAAGATTTTTCATAATACGAATCTTTGTAAGGGAATTACAGGCGCCGAGTTCTTCAGGTAGTGGGCCAAAGAAGAAATTTTCCATCATAATCAAAGTCTCCAACTTTCCTCCTTTACATAAATCCCTTGGAATCAACCCAGTTAGATGATTCGAAGCAACGTCAAGCTTATAAAGCTTCCCATTGCGGCCTAGATTCTCCGGTAATTCAAAGGTGAAGTTGTTTCCCCACACTTGAAACACTTCAAGATGAGGATAATCACCTACAAATGATGGAATTGAACCGTAGAGATTGTTCTTGAACAGATTTATAAGTGTAATGTTCTGCAAATCAGAGAAAGTGTCTGGTATCTCGCCTGTAAGTCCATTCATGGAAAGATCAAGCGATTTCAAGCCGACTAAACCAGATAGTTGAGAAGGGATACGGCCATTGAGTCGGTTGAGTTGAAGAAACAATGAGTGTAAGCGTTTCAAATTTCCCAGACTCGACGGAATCTCACCGGTTAGATTACAGCTTGCCATGTCGAGAAGCTCGAGTTGACTCAATGAACCAAACTCAGATGGAATCCCCCCATCATAGGCGTTGAAGTATCCAATTGCCAAGTATTTCAGATTCGTTAAACGAGACAAAAAAGCTGGGCTTTTCCCTGTTAAACCGATGCCATCAAGACCCAAATACTCCAAGCTCTGAATCTCGGAGTATTTCTCCGGTATCTCGCCGCTGAAAAAGTTGCCGCCGAAAGATAAATGCTTGAGAATCTTGAGATTGACGACCTCCATGGGAAGAACACCGGTGAAGTTATTATTGTAAGCGTCGAGAATCTCAAGCTGAGTCATCCCTGTAAGTATTTCACCAGGGAAACTGCCTTGGAAGACATTGTTGGAGATGTTGAGTGTCTTAAGAGAAGTTAAATTCGCCATCTCCATCGGAATCTTCCCGGTAAGACTATCGGACGAAATAGTGAGGTTGACGAGCTTGTAAAGAAGCCCAATTTCAGAAGGAATGATGCCAAAGAGAGGAGCAAATGACACATTCAAAGCAACAACACTGAACTCCTCGTCGCATTCAACACCGTAGAAAAAACAATGCGCTGAGGGAGACGAAGAGAATTCCCAGTCGTCAAGTCCCGAACCTTTGGGTCCAATCATCGAAGACTTGAGCTTCAACAGAACTTCAACATCTGTGTAGCCATTGCCGGTGACCGAGAACAGTACATGAATCGAGAAAACAAAAAGAAGATAACTGCAAAAGCTTCTCATTTCTGGGTTTCTTCGATTGTTCAGAACAAAGGTTGAAGATTCAGATGCAGTTGAAGTGGCTACGTCAAGTAGAGTTGTTCTGTATACAGTGGCTTGCGAAAGAGAATCGTAGTTCCCAAAGCATCAAGCTTTGGATATGAAATTGAACAAATACGAAATCTGAAAAGTCAGTGGCCCCATGGTTCCCACAGTACATTACATGCAATTGAAAATGGAAGATGACTCAGAGATTTAACGTTGAATTTACTATATAGTTTTCAATGCTTGTCAGCTCTCGTATTTTCTGCGAGTCAAAAGTGAGGGGTCCGCCATGGCAGAGACTGAAACGTTAACTCTGAACGGAGGATTAAAAACTGTTAACTGGTAAGGGATTCGTCAGATGAGCGTGGTTTGACGGCGTGATATGCCGGTTCTATAAACTTTGGCCCCGTAATAAATGCAGACTGCGATGGTGTCAGGGATGGAAGCCAGTTGTTAATAATATTCTGTTTAAAAAATGTAAAAACAACCAGAGATTGAGGGTTGTGTTAATAAGAGGATTAAGGGCTGTGAATGTCCTTTCCCGAAGAAAGGACCTTTTGGGCTCTGACTCCGGTTTGGATGTGAGCTAAAAAGTCCACTCTTTTTGTTCTTTTCTCCGATCAGAACCGTCCAGAAAATTAGGGGACCATTGCTCGCATTGCACAAACTTTCTCCTTTTGCTTACCTTTTTTTATTGGATAAAATAAACAAATAGATCTTTACATTATATTTTCTTTTTTCGTCATTAAAAGTTTAAAATATTTATTAGTTTATAGAATTATTATAAAATAATCAATATATTATTATTAATATATATAACCTCAAAAAATTATCGATTCTAAGTCAAATGATGTTTTTAGATAGATTATTTTATTTATATTATTTTTTAATATATATATATATATATATATATATATATATATATATATATATATGAGTGTCATAGTCTTTGACTGGTTATACAAAATTTTCTATAAGTCTATATAATTTACTAGAGTAAAATTTAAGATTTGATCATCATATTTATTTAGCTTGAGGACATACAAATAATAGTCACAATTATACTATATTGGTAAAGCTAGCAAGAATTATTATAAATATTTCTTAGTCACAACATACAGATCTTTTCTACCATCATCTTCATATAAACTCGCATCTTCTCCTTACTTCTTCATTTCACTCATAAAAAAATATAGGTTAACGGTCATGTCTTCACTGATCATGACTCTTTGCCCAAACCATAATGGGTAAATTGTTAATGGTCTACGAGAAAACTTATTCCGGTTAATAATTGGTGATGTGAACATAAACAAGTCGAGAGAATCAGTTAAGATTTATCCAAAAATCAAAAGAGTCATCCTCACGCCCCATCTTCTTCTCAAAATCTACCGAAATGCAAGCGGCTTCTCTAGCTAGTCCGTTGTAAAGGATGAGAGAAACATATAACAAGAAACTTTGTTCTGAGCTTTAATTTTACAAAACGAACTATTCAAATTGTTCCAGCTCAGACCTTACACACATATGTCTGCCCACTGCCCATAGGTATAAGCATATGAATAAAGAGATCGTGCTGCTATAAAGCGCTTTAGTCAAGAAACGGTGCATTTCACGTATCTAAGGATCAATATAGTGTCGAGAGAATGCCCTCAGAATTACAATGAGTCACACCTTGAATGACGACTTTCAATTGAATGGAGTATGAAAATATGAAAAGCTTATACAACAGCCCTCAATGTCACCTCATGGACATCAACGAGAATCATCTTACAGGCATGTATTAATAATAGTTATTGACTAACTTGTTCTGGCAAGAATACCCTTTGCCAGAAACTTTCTAAGTACTCATTGCTAAAGTGCTTAGAAAAACCTCTTCTTATGATAACACGTAATGTTTGAACAACTAATACATATATGTATTGGAATTTAGATACCTCAACTTAAGCTTCGATTTTCCTAGTTATGTTTCTATTATCCTTTGTTTTGTTGTCACGGCGTCAGATGCCTTTATTGTGCTAAACTAGTTGGGATGCCTCTACTTTTGGATTAGAGCATTGAGCTCTCTCCGCTCTGACTATTAAGACGCCTCTGCTCACAGGCTAAAAGAGTTGAGATGTCTCTGAACGTGAAGAACCCTCCTCTCGTTAACTGTTGATAAATCGGGTAAAATAAATGAAAGAACACAAGAATTTTAACGAGGTTCAACAATGTGTTTACGTCCTCGGTGCCTAGGCGGCGTAGAAAATTTTATTCAATTCTCATAGGTTTAGGATATATCTCTATTTATAATAGAAAATCCTGGTACATAATTACAAAATTAATCTTGTACCGTACCGCGAGTGGTATATTTATGAGCCATACCTTACATTAACTGTATAATCATTGAGTGACCTCTGCACCTATAAAATAATGAGTTGACTTCGAGGGCATCGATTTGCCTTTACCCCATCTTACGACTACGACTTTACCTGAGAGGTTTAGATATCTCCGTTTTGGTGTCGAGATTCTTTTTCCCTGCTTTTACCACAACAAAGATACCTCAGTTCTACCTATCGTAAATGGTACGCGTTGAGATGCCTTTACACCAATCGTAGTGCATTGTTAAAAAGCAGTAGCCTCATCCACCTGTCGAGAAATCTTTAAGATGTCTCAGACTATAGGATTATGCGCTAAAACTAACCAAAAGATTTGATAGCCTTTAACAAGTTTCAAGATGCCTCCACTTTGAAACTATTGCGATACTTTTGAAAACCTAGTTGACAAAGAAATGAAAAAGTTGGCCTTTCACCTTTTTTTTCATGACGACAAAAATACCCCATCCCTACAATTAAATCTCTTTAAGGGTAATGAGATGCCTCCCCTCCATCTATTGTTGTTAACGATCTAATAGAAAAAGTAAAAAAGTCTCCACTGCCCTCTTTAGTGTCAATCTATTAAGATGTCATCCTAAATACTTCGTATGAGACATCACCTTTTACGAGAAACATTACAAGGAGCATTAAGAAAACGGAATAGAAAAAACTCCACCTTCTTTTATGGCATCCTTCCCACCACAAGATTAAAACTTTCATATCTAGTGTTGAGAGCCTTTACGCAAAGATGTATACACTCAACGTCGAGGTCCTATGCTAAATAACACAACATAGAAAGGCCTCTGCTAAATAACACAACATAGAAAGGCCTCTGCTAAATAACACGGCATAGAAAGACCCTTTCTATATTCATACTAAAGAATCAAAGCACATCCGATTACATCTCCACCTCAAGCGTTATGACTCATTACCTTAAAATTTTTTCACAATAAAATCATTCTTTCGAGAATGAATAGCTTCTACCAATAACATAACAGATATTTATAGAATATACTGTGAAACATAAAAGATAGCTCCACGTTAAGCAATGAGATCTTTCCCTGTCAATAGACAAAAAATAGTCTTCAAACAATACTTTATGAAGCGCTAAATCTTTATGTTAAGCGATTAAAACAAATCCACTTAGCAAGTTCTTGATGACTGAAAATTCCTCTGCAATTAATAATCACTGATTCCAAGAAGATACATTTACTTCACTAAACAATAAAATAAGACCATTTTTTATTATATCAATTTAAGCCTTGAGAATCCTCCAGGAGATATAATGGGAGTGGAGATATCTTTGTCCATATCTAAAATTCAAAATATTAACAAAAGTGTATAAGGATGTATAGATCCTCCGCAACATAAGTGTTGACATATCTCCATTCACTTAATAGATTAAACGTTCTACTACAAGCGTCGAAATTCTTAATTTAATACCCTAATCTCAAATAAATAATAAACATAGTGTAGAGAAATAGAGCTCAACCCACAGAGACTAAGAAAGTCTGAATAATTTGTTTGTTTTGATAGTTAGCTTTTAATTGCAAAAGTAAAAATAAGGGTTTAAAAATAATGAAAGTAATAAAATAATAAAATAAATAAAAATAAAAAATTGATGAGAAAATAAATAAAGTAAATAAAGTAGAAGAATTCAATTGAGATGATATAGCCTTAGGTTTTTCTTAGCCTCAATTTCGATCGATCACCAAAATAGAATTCCCTTCATGACATGCATTGATTACAGTCAACAATGTTCAACCCCTACAACTAACTCTTCTCTCTAGTTAACTAAAATTTTCAAATATATATCCGAATCCAGTCCTAATTGGTCTAACAATGTCTATCGCCATTAGATTCAGAATAGCTTTTTTTTTTGGAAAAGCCTGACTTGGGTTATAATGTCTCACGAGAATCAAACTCGGTCTTGATTCCCCTTAGGAATCAATCCGATTTTTAAACTTCAACCAAAAACATTTTTCAAATCAATGTGCACTTTTTGAGTTTAAGATGTGGTAACTTTTAAGAGAATGGTCAATTGTCACTCTTAGTTTCCAACTAATCAAAGAATACAATCTGAAGGAATAAAGATCAAGACACTTAATTCTCACGATTAGAGTAGAGCATCGCAAAAGCATTTAACTAAATAGAAGTTTAGCTAAATATGGATTGAATTATGCTTAGTATTGTGAAAAGAAAATAATGAAATTAAAGTGGAGATGAAATAAAAGCAAAACATCAATAATTAACCAAGGTAAAATAAATTATAATTTGTCTTTCAACTATTGAATCTATTGGGTATTTCTAATCCGAGAGTTCTAAGTAAATAAATAACTAATTTCTAAATAAAATATAATAATAAAGATAAAATAATCAAACTAAAAATCTTATTAAGAATTCTTAATAAATAAAATAACTAATTCCTAAATAAAATATAATAATTAAATTAAAAATCATAAATTAAAAAGGTTTATCACAAAAGATAAAAATAAATATTTAAGTATAGTAGTTCTGGTTGAATTTTGATTCATCTTCTAGATAAACTTATCTTTGGTAAATTTCAAATTAAATATTCAAGATAATTTCGGTCGTCTTCTAAAAGAGACTGAATGGACTGTCGAAATCTACTGAAATTTTAGATAATTAATCCAATGAAACTTATGTCCAAAATAAACTCAAAAGGAAACAAATCAGTAATATTGAAGCAACAAATAAGGAGTAAATAATTGTAAAAATATGCAATATTCAACCCTAATCAAATTCCCCCCACTTATTCAATGTTTGGCCTCAAACATACTTCAATTCAACATACTAAGTTTTTCATTTACCTTTCATCGCCTCGCTTCACATCTCAGAATACCAATGAAATAAAGTTCACATCAAATATTCGAACCAAAATAACAATTAAGTAGAAGAGCATGAATAGGATAAATTTATGGCAGAATTTGAACATCCCATTAATCATTTAATTTCAAATGTAACAAGACTTAACACCCTCGCTTAGATTCACTCAATACTCTCAAAGTGTTTAAGGTGTAATCAACACTTAAAGTCGGGACATAACAAAATATTACCATATTGTAAGTGAATCAAATCTCCATTACTGTATATATGAATATAATGTTAAAATCAAATGGTCTTTAATCAAAGGTTGTAACGAGGCTTAGGTAAGGATATGAAAAAAGACAAAAATATAGACTTCACAATAGTTAAGGCAAGAGATGAGCATAAGATCATATCCAAAAAAAATCATATCAAATAAAACTCAACCAATCAAAAGAATTTCAACTTTCAATCAACAAACTTCAACATTTTTTCATTTTTCTTCACATTTCTTCTTCTTTTTTTTTAACACAGATTTTTCATGGAACAACTTGTTCTCTTGTCTCAAAAAAGGTAGAAAAAAAGGATACAATCAAAGGTTTTGAGTTTAAAATATGGCAAAGAAAATGTAAACGACTCAAAATAGCTAAGTAAGGGAAAACAAATGGGTAGGCATTTTTCGAAGGTATGAAAAATGCCTCTATCTTTCCAAAGCATCAAATCCAAATTGTATTCTCAACATGTATTCATAAGCAAGTTTTAGAATATAAATGCTAAGTTCGACACACTCAATAAAAGAAAAATGAGAAAGAATATAAGGAATTGTTGTAACAACCTAATCTATTCTGATCCAAAGATCGAACGGTTAAATAATTACACGGATCACTAAAATGAATAAACCAAAATTTTCTTTTGAATTTGTTCATAAGACATCAAATAAAACCATCCATAGTAACGTAAAATAAAACATCATAAATAAGAGTTTATAAAATATGAGGAGCTCCAAATACGTACAAATACAATCATTGGGTTTAAAATCAAAATAGAGTTATAACTCGAATAATAAAAGGTTCACACTCTAAAAAACTCAAGACATACTCTGAAGAGCTACTAATCTAGAATGTATCTGCGCGATAGGCTCCTAGTCGATCCTCTACTAACTTGCGTATGGAAACAAATTTCGAACGTTGAGCTCACAATCTCAGTTTCACTATAATAACTATGCAATATTGTAACATCCTCAATACCGGGTTAGTGATTAAAGTGTAAGATTTTAAAATTACAGTGATCAAATTAAATAAATTAAAAAGTGAAGGAATTAATTAAAATATGTTGGTGTAGGATGAATTAATAAGTGAATGAGAATTAAAAGGGTAAAAGGGTCATTAAGCAAAGGTAATAATTAAATATTAGATATTGGGTATTATAATACCCAAGGGAAAGAAACAAGAGTTTCCAGATAACTCTTGATTCTTCTTTCTTCTTCATTTTCGTCTTCAACGTGAAGCACCCAAACCTAAGGTAAGTTTGATTTCTTTTGGTTAATCCTTCAAATAAAAGTATGGGTTTGATTTATGAAGCTTTAGGAAAGATTATGGAGATGAAAAATATTATAGAAACTCAAAGATTGGTGAGTTATGAAGGATTAAAGATAATAAGTGGATAAGTGAAATCTTGAATAAGGATGAATAAATGGATTTAGAAGTTAAATTTGACTTGTCATGAGTGGAAGTAAATGATATGAAGTGTTAGAACTAGATTTAGAACATGTTAAAATTTGAGTAAGATTCTTGAATTCGATATTAATGATTGGATTTGTAAGGTTAAGAGGTATTAAATGGGAATTAATCAGTTTAAGTAGGTGTATAAGAGTTAGAAATATTAAAGGAGGCGAAAGATGAAGAGTTGAGATGAAAAGAGTGAATTTCGTGCTTGCAATGGGATTTCTGGTCTGTGTGCATTGATGCATCTTCAATGTGCATCGATGCACTCTCAAATAAACAAACATCGAATGCAATTAATGCATCGATGCATAAGGAGTGCATCGATGCATCACCTTAAAACGCAAACATCGAATGTCATTTATGCACCGATACACAGGTAGTGCATCGATGCACCGATAGGGAATGCATCGATTCACTTAGGGGTCGGAATAGGCCAGGCCAGGTCAGGCTTTAATAGGCATGGGCCTAGCCTACAATGATTTTTTGTACGCCTGAGACTGGCCTGTAGCCTGTCAAAGGCTTTTATTTAGGCCTGGCCTGGCCTGTTTAAAAGCTTGGCCTGTTTAAAAGCCTGTTTAACAATAAACATTTAATATTTTCAGTTTAGTCATTAATTTTAGAGTAAAATCCCTATTAAGTCACTTTAACTTAGTGCATTTTACAAAGTAGTCACACTAAATAGGCCGACCTATCAGGCATATAAGGCTTTTTAATAGGCCTAAGCCTGGCCTGTTTAATTAAATAAGCTTTTAAAAAGGCCTGACCTGGCCTTTTTATTAAATAGGTCAGGCCAGGCCAGGCTTTATACAGGCCAGGTCGTAGGCCCCTGTAGGCCGGCTTGGCCTATTCCGACCCCTAGATACATTGAATAGTGCATCGATGCATACCTTCATTAAAAGATGGAAATAACTTTTCTTTTAGCCTAAGAAATGATAGTTTAGAATATATTAATTAGTATACTAATAAGTATCAACGAATTACTATGTAGATATAGAGCTTAATCAAGTTCACGAACAATTGCCCAGTAAGATCGATCGAGGAAAAAACAAGGAAATATAGGTGAGTGCATATGTATAGTATGATTATAGAAATATACTCAATTCTAGACTTGTGATAAGTCTAGATTTTATATCTTGATACATGATCATATTTGTATTATGAGACATGACATGAATTCATATAAAATGCATTATGTGACATGAATGTGCAGGAAAAGTTATATGAGCTATGTGAAAAGGTAAGAATTTACATGTCTACGCGATATAAACTACGTGAAATGTAAAAGCCCATGTTATGTAGATGAGAACTATAGGTATAGTTGGCATGCCAAGGGTAGAGGGTCTACGCGATCCTTCGGGATAAAATTCTACGCAGTCCTTCGGGATCTATATATATTCTTTGGAACATGTGTGAAGTCTTGGGAGACACATACTTGATCCCTAATATATGCATATGATTCTTAAGGAATTCTATATGGTCCTTATGGACATTATTATATGGCACTACGGTGCAATTCTACGCGGCACTTCGGTGCATTTATACGAGCTGTGGTGACAATATAGTGCACAACCTCACAATACTCACATACCTTATGTTCTCAATATGATATCATGGGCCAATAAATTTATTAATACAAATTCATGAATGTTAAAGTTATATGCTTACATGTAAGGATAATGGTGATGTAAACTACATGGATTAAGTATACGCTTTCATCCCATTTCATATCATTATAAAATTTTCATTACATTTCCTTGTTATTATTATTACATTGCCTTACAAAGTCGATGACTTAGCCTGTGAGTGTTTCACACGTAAGATCCGAGAAAGTATACGAGATAGGTTAAGCAGCTGGACAACATTACTCCTACAACAATCAGATCAGAAGCAACTTAATCAGTAGGTCATTTTGTTATGTAAATGGAAGTTGGCATGTAATTAAAGGGTTAAGTTGTGTATGCTCTGAATATTTTGGTAAACTTATATTACCATATGTATATGATCGTATTTTTTAATATAAGTTCAAGTATTTTGCTATTATTTGTTAAGAGTTGTGTTTTAAAAGTCAATGTAATATCTCTGACTCGTATCTGGGTCGGGTACGGGTTGGGGGTGTTACATTTAATGGTATCAGAGCTATGGTTTAGCCGATTCTAGGCATAAACCAGAGTCTATAGAGTCTTTAGGTGGAATACATGCCAACATATAGTGAGAAATTTTGATTTGGTATAGTATGAGTATGCTGTTTTGCTAATAGAATAATATGTTTATTTTATTAGATGTCCGGACATAATAGCTCCCGAAGTTAAACGGGAGAAGATAGGCCTGTTGAAAGTAGTAATTCACCTGCCCTGGCCAGGCAAGGTGAAGAACAGGCATCTCAAGGAGTGCCTGTGCAAGATCAGGATACGTTCTTCAGAACGTTAGACGCTATTCTGACGCGTCTTCAACCTTCTGCTCCACTAACTCAAAGAATGAATGTAGAAAAAGAGTTGAGAGGTTTAGGAGCTCCCGAATTTAAGGGAGAAGCTGAGGAAGGTCCAATGTCAGCGAATCTTTGGTTGAATGATTTGAAAATCATGCTAGATGGTATCCATTGTTCCGAAGTGGAGAAGTTAGATAGAGCTGTATCTTTATTGAGGGGTCAGGCGAGGATATGGTGGACGAATGTCACCATGAGGATGTCAAACGACCAGTTGACTTGGTCTTTGTTTATAGAAGAATTTAAAAACAAGTATATTGGAGATCAGTTTATTCGGCAAATAAAGCAGGAGTTTATGAATTTGAAGCAGATGAGCTGCTCTGTATATGAGTACAAATCTGAGTTCAATAAGCTGAGCAGGTTTGCAGCTGAGCTTGTGCCTACTGAAAAAGATGCTTGTGAATGGTTCGTGGAGGGCTTGCGCCCTAGACTTAAAGAAATGTTGATAGTATTAAACTTGTCCTCATTTCAAGAGGTGATCAATCGTGCAAAAGCTCTTGAAAGAGCTCAGAATGAAAGATTTGGGGACTCAAGGGTTCAGACATCAAAGAGGACGGGTACTTCTTCTAGCTCAGTACCACCAAAAAGAGGAAGAGATTCAGGATTTCGATCACAAGCTAGATCAGAATCATTTGCATCCCTTGCTAGAGGAGCAAGTCAAGTGAGACCTAGACAGACACAGTCAGTGGGATCGGGTACTGGGAGAGCCACTCAAGGTCAAGTGAGACAATGTCAGCATTGTGAGAAGAACCATTTTGGTGCATGTCGTATGGCTTCATGAACTTGTTTCCGATGCGGAGAGGCTAGACATTTTATCCGGGACTGCCCGTTATTAGTTGGTGAGCCTGTATCATTTGAAAGAGTTGGTTCTGCCTCACAAAGAAGACGAGGAAGAGGTAGAGGAAGGAATCAGTCTGAATCCTCTATGCAACCGAAAGTTCGATCCACTGCTCGGGTATACAATTTAAAGACAAGTGATGACCGTGATGATCCCGATATTATAGCAGGTACTTTTCAGTTGTATGATAAATTAGTGATTGTGCTTATTGATCCGGGTTCTAATTATTCTTATATTAGCAGTAAATTAGTAAAAGAATTGAGAATTCCCTTAGAAGCTAGGAGTAATGTAATGATAGTAACTAATCCGTTAGGGCATAGTGCTCGGGTGGACAAGGTCTGTAAGGGGTGTCCCATAAAGATTCAGGGAATTGAATTCCCTGCTAATCTGATGGAATTACCCTTTGACGAGTTTGAAGTGATTTTGGGAATGGATTGGTTGTTTCATTACTATGGAATGTTGACTGTAGATTGAAAAAGGTAAACCTGAAGAGTCTAGAAGGAATAGAAGTAAATGTGATCAGTGAAATGTGTAATCCCTTAGTAAATGTAATATCAGTGATGTCTGCCAAGAAATTACTGCTACAAGGATGTCAGGGTTTTCTTGCAAATGTGATAGATTCAAGAGCTCAAGAGAAAAGGTTAGAGGAGATTCCAATAGTTCGAGAGTTCCCTGATGTTTTCCCTGCTGAGTTGTCAGAATTACCTCCAAGTAAAGAGGTAGAGTTCCAAATTGAAATAATGTCGGGAACAGCTCCGATTGCAATGGCACCTTATCGAATGTCTCCAAAAGAACTGCAAGAGTTAAAGAATCAATTACAAGAGTTGCTAGAGAAGGGATTTATCCGACCAAGTGTATTACCTTGGGGAGCTCCGGTGTTATTTGTTAAAAAGAAAGATGGATCAATGCGTCTCTGCATTGACTATCGACAGCTCAATAAGGTGACAATCAAGAATAAGTATCCTCTCCCACGCATTGACGATTTGTTTGATCAGTTAAAAGGAGCTTCGGTATTCTCAAAGATTGACTTACATTCCGGTTATCACCAATTGAAGATTCAGGAGAAAGACATTCCGAAGATAGCTTTTAGAACGAGATATGGTCACTATGAATTCATTGTAATGCCATTTGGAGTAACGAATGCACCTGTTGCTTTCATGAATCTTATGAACAGGATTTTTCAGCCCTACTTGAACCAGTTTGTTGTTGTCTTTATTGATGACATATTGGTGTACTCGAAATCCTATGAAGAGTATAGCGCACATCTGAGGATCATCTTGCAAATTTTAAGAGATAAGAAGTTGTATGCTAAATTGTCCAAATGTGAGTTTTGGTTAAATAAAGTAATTTTCTTGGGGTATGTGATCTCCGCAGATGGGATTAGGGTAGACCCTCAAAATATTAAAGCTATAATGGACTGGGAGGTTCCTAAGAATGTGTCTGAAGTTCGAAGTTTCCTTGGACTTATCGGTTATTATCGAAGATTCGTTATGAATTTTTCGATGATTGTGCTGCCTCTAACAAAGCTAATGAGAAAGAACGTACTGTTTAGTTGGACTCCTGAATGTCAAGAAAGTTTTGAAGTTTTAAAGGAAATTTTGACAGAAGCTCCTGTTTTAGTTCAACCTGAAACTGGCAAGAATTTTATAATGTTCAGTGACGCGTCCTATAATGGGTTAGGGTGTGTGTTAATGTAAGAAGGGAAAGTGGTAGCGTATGCATCGAGGTAGTTGAAACCACATGAAAAGAATTACCCCACCCATGATTTAGAAATGGCTGCTGTAGTGTTCGCTCTCAAGATTTGGCGTCATTATCTGTATGGAGAACGATGTTATTTGTATAAGGATCATAAGAGCTTGAAATACCTGATGACTCAGAAAGAACTTAATTTGAGGCAAAGGAGATGGGTTGAATTCTTAAAATATTATGATGTGATAATTGATTATCACCCCGGGAAGGCTAACGTGGTAGCTGATGCCTTGAGAAGGAAAACGTTTGCAGCCTTACGAGCTATGGACGCAAGATTATCTTTAACTGGAGACGGTGGTCTATGTGCGAAACTAAAGTTTAAACCGGAATGGTTGGAACAAATTGGAGAATTACAAAGTAAAGATGAAATGTGTTTGAAAAGAATAGAGCAAGTAAAGAATAAAGAGATTAAGGATTTTGAGGTTAAGTCGGATGGAAATTTGTTTTATAAAGGAAAATTTGTGATACCGGACAATGAGGATTTGAAGAAAGAAATATTGACAGAGACTCATTGTAGTCCATTGAAGATGCATCCGGGTGGACCCAAGATGTACATAGATTTGAAGGATAGGTATTGGTGGTCAGGAATGAAAAGAGGTATCACTGAATTTGTGTCAAAGTGCTTGGTATGTCAACAAGTTAAAGCTGAGCACCAAGTTTCGTCTGGATTATTACAACCCTTTTCTATTCCTCAATGGAAGTGGGATAATGTGATGATGGATTTTGTTTTGGGGTTACCCTTGACTCCGAACAAAAGAGATTCAATTTGGGTCATCGTTGATCGTTTGACCAAATCAGCGCATTTCATTCCCGTCAGAACTAATTTCTCTATGGAAAAAAATGCGGAGTTGTACATTAGAGAAATTATTAGATTGCATGGTGTGCCTCTTTCTATAGTTTCTGATCGAGACCCTCGATTTACTTCGAGATTTTGGAAATCCCTACATGGAGCGTTGGGAACTCGCCTTAACTTTAGTACGGCCTTTCACCCTCAGACAGATGGGCAATCAGAGAGAACTATTCAAATATTGGAAGATATGTTGTGAGCATGTGTTATTGAGTTTAAAGGGTTGTGGGAGAAATATTTACCACTGGCGGGGTTCGCTTACAATAATAGTTATCAATCCAGTATTAAAATGGCACCTTATGAGGCGTTATATGGGAGGAAATGTCGTACTCCATTAAACTGGTATGAGCTCAAAGATCGAAGTGTACTTGGTCCAGATTTAATTCAAGATATAGAGGAGAAAGTGCGTGAAGTTCAGCATAACCTCAAAGTGGCATCTGATCGAAAAAAGTCATATTCTGATCTTAAAAGAAAAGAGATTGAATTTGAAGTTATAGATAAAGTGTTTCTGAAAGTATCTCCCTGGAAGAAAGTCTTACGATTTGGTCAGAAAGGAAAGTTAAGTCCTAGATTCATCGGGCCATATGAAGTTGTTAAGAGGATAGGACCAGTGGCATATTAGTTATCTTTGCCACCGGAGATGGAGAAAATTCATAATATCTTTCATGTATCCATGTTGTGAAGGTATAGGTCTGATCCCTCTCATATAGTTGCACCAGAACAAGTAGAGGTTCAATCAAATCTGACCTATTAAGAAGATCCAGTAAGAATATTGACTTATGAAGTTAAAAAGTTGAGGAATAAATCAGTTCCATTGGTCAAAGTTCTCTGGAGGAATCACAAAGTAGAGGAAGCAACGTGGGAGCGTGAAGAGGATATGCGTTATCAATACCCCCATCTGTTCGTGCAATGAAAATTCAAGGACAATTTTCTTAAGGAGGGGAGATTTGTAACATCCTCAATACCGGGTTAGTGATTAAAGTGTAAGATTTTAAAATTTCAGTGATAAAATTAAATAAATTGAAAAGTGAAGTAATTAATTAAAAGATGATGGTGTAGGATGAATTAATAAGTGAATGAGAATTAAAAGGGTAAAAGGGTCATTGAGCAAAGGTAATAATTAAATATTAGATATTGGGTATTATAATACCCAAGAGAAAGAAACAAGAGTTTCCAGATAACTCTTGATTCTTCTTTCTTCTTCATTTTCTTCTTCAACGTGAAGCACCCAAACCTAAGGTAAGTTTGATTTCTTTTGGTTAATTCTTCAAATCAAAGTATGGGTTTGATTTATGAAGCTTTAGGAAAGATTATGGAGATGAAAAATATTATAGAAACTCAAAGATTGGTGAGTTATGAAGGATTAAAGATAAGAAGTGGATAAGTGAAATCATGAATAAGGATGTATAAATGGATTTAGAAGTTAAATTTGACTTGTCATGAGTGGAAGTAAATGATATGAAGTGTTAGAACTAGATTTAGAACATGTTAAAATTTGAGTAAGATTCTTGAATTCGGTATTAATGATTGGATTTGTAAGGTTAAGAGGTATTAAATGGGTATTAATCAGTTTAAGTAGGTGTATAAGAGTTAGAAATATTAAAGGAGGTGAAAGATGAAGAGTTGAGATGAAAAGAGTGAATTTCGTGCTTGCAATGGGATTTTTGGGTTGTGTGCATCGATGCATCTTCAATGTGCTTCGATGCACTCTCAAATAAACAAACATCGAATGCAATTAATGCATCGATGCATAAGGAGTGCATCGATGCATCCCCTTAAAATGCAAACATCGAATGTCATTTATGCACCGATGCACAGGTAGTGCATCGATGCACCGATAGGGAATGCATCGATGCACTGTATAGTGCATCGATGCATACCTTCATTAAAAGATGGAAATAGCTTTTCTTTTAGCCTAAGAAATGATAGTTTAGAATATATTAATTAGTATACTAATAAATATCAACGAATTACTATGTAGATACAAAGCTTAATCAAGTTCACGAACAATTGCCCAGTAAGATCGATCGAGGAAAAAGCAAGGAAATATAAGTGAGTGCATATGCATAGTATGATTATAGAAATATACTCAATTCTAGACTTGTGATAAGTCTAGATTTTATATCTTGATACATGATCATATTTGTATTATGAGACAAGACATGAATTCATATAAAATGCATTATGTGACATGAATGTGCATGAAAAGTTATATGTGCTATGTGAAAAGGTAAGAATTTACATGTCTACGCGATATACACTACGTGAAATGTAAAAGCCCATGTTATGTAGATGAGAACTATAGGTATAGTTGGCATGCCAAGGGTAGAGGGTCTATGCGGTCCTTCGGGACAAAATTCTACGCAGTCCTTCGGGATATATATATATTCTTTAGAACATGTGTGAAGTCTTGGGAGACACATACTTGATCCCTAGTATATGTATATGATTCTTAAGGAATTCTATGTGGTCTTTATGGACATTATTATATGGCACTACGGTGTAATTCGACGCGGCACTTCGACGCATTTATACGAGCTGTGGTGATAACATAGTGCACAACCTCACAATACTCACATACCTTAGGTTCTCAATATGATATCATGGGCCAATAAATTTATTAATATAAATTCATGAATGTTAAAGTTATATGCTTACAGGTAAGGATAATGGTGATGTAAACTACATGGATTAAGTATACACTTTCATCTCATTTCACATCATTATGACATTTTCATTACATTTCCTTGTTATTATTATTACATTGCCTCACTAAGTCGATGACTTAGCGTGTGAGTGTTTCACACGTAGGATCCGAGAAAGTAGACGAGACAGGTTAAGCAGCTGGACAGCATTACTCTTGTAACCATCAAATCAGAAGCAACTTAATCAGTAGGTCATTTTGTTATGTAAATGGAAGTTGGCATGTAATTAAAGGGTTAAGTTGTGTATGCTCTGAATATTTTGGTAAACTTAGATTACCATATGTATATTATCGTATTTTTTTAATATAAGTTCAAGTATTTTGCTATTATTTGTTAAGAGTTATGTTTTAAAAGTCAATATAATATCTCTGACACATATCCGGGTCGGGTACGGGTTGGGGGTGTTACAAATATTATATGCATTCATTACATTATTATGCCGGTGTGTAAAGTCATGGGTATGCAAAGTATAGAAATAAACAAGAGATAAGTCTAGTGCTGCAGTCGGAGGATTTTTCTGTATCTCGGGACAACATTGTAGCCTACCTTGAATACTCAAGGGTCTTAAGGTAAGAACCGTAATTTTACCTGCATCAAAAGCTTACATACCTAGCCTATATGTAGGCTCTCGAGCATTGGGCGTGATCAAGAATTTTTCGTGCAATAGATACATGCCAAGCCAACTTACTCTATCGAGTTTTGAGGCATATGTGCCTAGCTGGAAACTGAAGTAAGGAACACTACTAGACTATATCTGGATATTACATCATGAAAAGAATCTACATACTGGTAAAAGGACTAGGGTGTCCTGATTGTTTCTCGAGCGTCACACAAGGTTGGTCTTATACCATCCTAACTTATTATGTTTCTAGTTGTAATTATCATTACTTTAGTTGTTCTCACTTGTAGTCTTTTATACAAGGCTTTGATAGCCCTAAAACCCCCTTATTCGAGCACTTGAATCAATTGGCTTAATTGCCCAACTCATGACGATGGTACCGGTACTGTGCTATCAATATTGATATTGACCTTTAGGTATTGATACCCACCCTGGGTAACGATACCGAAAATGGCTTCGAAGTTTTGGGAAAACATTCGATATCGATTCTCTTATTAGAGAATTGATACTCCTATGGGAGGGTATTGATACTACCCGAATATTGATACTAAAAATGGCTTCGATGTTTTAAAAAATGCCTCAGTATCGATACCCCTATTGGGAGTATCAATACTCTACCCCTAGTATAACACTCCAACCCGTACCCTAGCCGGATACGAATATAAGGTGTCACATTGACTTTTCAAACATTTTGACTTTTTAAAATACGACCAAAACTTGACAATGAAAGTAAAACTTAATAAGACATAGTTAAAATACATATCAGAGCATCTATAATTTATACATTTTAGAACATGCCAATAATTTACAAACAATCAAATCACATACTATTTAATTCACTCTGATCTGCTGTTTTCAGAGATATGTTGTCTTTCCATTGCTTACACTACTGACGTCTCTGAACCAACGTGTGAAAACAATCACACGCTAAGTCTTTGACTTAGTGAGGCATAAATAAGTATAATAAAACATATAAAAATACTTAATACTAAAATCAATTTATGTTTCATATTATAATCAATTTACATTTCATATAACTACATCTACACTTACACACTTTTCAATCCATATCAATTTGTTTAATTTATATCCATTTATTTAATTAGCCCAGCGTATATCACTGAGAACTCAATGTATGTGAGTACAATGAGGTTGTGCACTATAATGCAGTTACCAATGCTCATATAATTTGTACCAAAGTGCCAAATAGATTTGTCCCGAATAACCGTGTAAAATTTGTCTCGAATGACCACATAGAATTTATCCTGAAGAACCGCGTAGAACCCTCGACTCTTGGCATGCCAACTATACCTCTAATCCTCATAACATATACTTTGGGCTTATTACATATAATTATTTCACATTTATTATTCAAGTATCTTTTATTCACATAGACTAAGGTCACTTAGCTCATATTCACATAGTATTATGCAAATTTATCATTTATTCACATAGAACTTATTCTCATAGTATTTCATTTCACATAGCATATATTCGCTTAGAACCCTTTTACATAAAACATATACTCATTTCATTTCACATAGCCTTTTATTTATTCAAATTATCATTTCTTCCCATAGAACATGTTCACATAATTTGTATATTTATAGTATTTATATATATATATATATATATATATATATATATATACTCATAGAAATCAAATTTAAAACATTACTTTTAAAATATGATTTAGCTAAAAACATACTTAATACAAATCATTTGGTTTAAAAACATTTGAGGTTGGCTCCTCGCAAGCCGTCCTCTAATCATATATATAATACGTAAGTAACACTCACATTTGTCTCTCTTAAGCCCTAAGAAACTCCTTTTCACTTACACTCTGCCATTATACGTCAATTCGTTCAGCACTGGCTTTCGATCAAATCTACACGATAACATGATCACGATGAATATCAGAGCTTACTTAACTGTTAACCATTTAGCATTAACATAACTAAATAAAACACCTCATTCTCAATTTCATACTGGACAATATCGATACTCTACACTAGTACCGATACTTCCCTTCTATGGTACTGATACCTACTTCAATATTGATACCTAACATGCATTCAAGATTTCATTTTCAATTACAGTATCGATACCTAACTATTGGTATCGATACCGTTACCAGTATCAATACTACTACCATTCAATATCGATATTGTTCATATGATTCCTGTAATTCATTCCATTTAACATAATAGTATCGGTAATGTTCTTCCAGTACCTATACCCTTACCGTATTTCACTTATTTCATTTCAAAATTTACCCAAAACTCACTTAAATCTCTCTTATCCTTAACTTTATTCATGCCTTCAAACTCATTTACACTTAATCCCATTAACTTATATCCATTAAAAACCCCTTTAACATCTAAAATCTTCCATAGAACTCTTGAAACTTAAAATCATACAAATTCTTAAAAAATGTTCTCAATCCTTTCTAACACTTCTAACATCTGATTCAAACCCTTGACAAGTCAAATATCTAAATATTAATCATTTTTTAACAATTCCCTTAAAAATCTATTTTACTAATTCACCATCAAATCCTTAATCTCTTATCTCAAAGAACCAAAACCAAATCAAACATAAACGAATTAACCAACTTCAATTTACTTACCTTAACAAAGGAAGCTTACGGTGTAGAGGAAGAAGAGAAGAGTTTCTAGACTTTTCTTTTCCTTTTCTCCTAATATCCAACATTTTATATAACCCTTAAAATAAATTTTAAATTCATTTCTTGTCAAAAGACCACTTTACCCTTCAATCATTCAATCTTTTATAATAAGTCCTAGAAAAATTTTAAAAATTTTAGTCCTTGAACTTTTTAATTTATCAAATTTAACCGCTAAAATTTAAATCCTTATATTTTAGTCATTGACCCCGATGTTTGGGGTATTACAATTTTCCCCTTAAGAAAATTCGTCCTCGATTTTTTCATTACACAAAGAGATGAGGAACTTGTCTCCTTATGACCTCTTTACGCTTTTATGTCACCTCTTCCACTTCGAGATTTTGTTCAAAGAACTTGAACAATCCAATCATCTGATTTATATGTATTATGAATATCAAAATATGAAAAACATTATGAATTTTGAATAGTACTCACTATATTTACGACTTAATAGATTAAATATGGCCCAATGAAGTCTCGGTCTTTCACTTCAAACCAATTTACTAGTATCTAATACTTTATTCTAGGAAGAACTTTATATGAAGCTATCTTGTACCTTTCCCAATCATTTTGACATGCCACTCACTTAAAAATAAACTTGATGATAACTCTTTCTATGGCATATAAAAATTCATCAGACTTTATGTCTTTAGTTCTCATTTTGTCATACTTATTCTATATTTAACAAGCATGAAAATTTTCATATTTCTCTTAAGATCCTTTAATCGATCCAATAACAAATGCTTTAATTTAATTATACAATCAAAACAATATCTATCTAAAATGGCAATTACGTATTCAGATTCTTAAAATAAAAGTGTCTTTCATCTCTATCATACTACTACCATATTAACCTTTCATGTTGTAGTTGATAAACACGTCTTCATTCTTCAATGAATTCAATTCATTTCCTTTCTTTTCACTCCTTCGATTCAATACATACTCTTGACTTTTGATATCCGTATAGATGTAATGTCATTCCCAAGTAAATAGTGATGTTCAATCAACAAAGTAATCATAATCATTGCCAACTCGAGATCGTGAGTCAATTGATTTCTTCCATAATTCTCTAACTGCTTATCAGCATAACTAAAACTTTTCTTCTTGTGCAAGCACACATCTTATAATTATAATACACATTACTATGATTCACATAATCTTTTCCAAATTCTAATTACTGACCTTGAAGCTTATGTCCATATTCTTTCTAACCTCTAAAAATTTCTTGGTACTTAAAAGTTCAATTAAGTAACATGCCCATCCTCAACAACTTGGTCAGAGGGAATATAATTGTCTACTATATCTTTATCATCTTAGAATAGTCTACATGGCCGAGGAATACAACCTTAGAAAAAAATCCACATTTACTGTTAGACAACTTAGCATACCATGTTTCTCCTGATCCTTAAACTTGATCATAAACACCTTAACATAACTTTTAAAATCCGAATAACCTGATCGGACCAACCATTTAACTGCGGATGGAAAACAGTGCCAAAATTACATCGAGTTCCGAAGTCCTTGCTCAAATAATTCCAAAACCTTGAAGTAAACCTTAGATCCCCATCAGATACAATTGAGATATATATATCATGCAGTTAAACAATCTCTTTTATATACCACTTATCTTAATTATCCATAGAATAATCAATTCTAACTATAATAATTTGTGTTGACTTAGTCAATCTATCTATTACACAAATTAAATCCTTTTTTACTGAATCTCTAAAGCAAACCTGATACAAAATTCATAATAACTCTTTATAATTTCTACTGGAACTGAAAATTGTTTACTTTCATTCCAAATTTTTTTAATACCTTATTTTCATCATGTCAAGCTTATAAGCTACACCTATTTAAATTCATTTTCATGCTTGGTTCTCTAAACCGTTCACTTTAATTCCTTATGTCTTTATTACCTTAACATATCCTATGCACTTCAATTTTCCTCGATTTTTCTCTACTGTCATTAACGTGTACTTATTTATTCTTCCTTTACACTAACAAAATTAACTTGAACTTTACCTCTGCATTCATTGTGTTATCTTTTTCTTCCAACAAACAATCAACGTATCAATTCCCATAACTTTCTTATAGTCCTTAGAAAGTCCTAACCTTGTTCTTTGTTTTACTCTTACTCATAACTCAGAAAATTTTCCTTCTTAATTCAAAACTTCCTTGTAATGTAGATCATCTCTTTTTCTTCGTACACCAATATCCTTCTTATAATGGTATGAAAAGTATCATCATACTACTTGTAATCCTTATTGATTGCAGAATTTATTGTACCTTTCTAACTTTGGTAATCTATACTACTTTGTAAAGAATTCTATTCTTTATTATTCCTTATACTTAGAATTTCTACACTCGATCCATCAGAACTAAATTCAAATACGTATCTAATCATTTAAAATACTTCTTCTACTTCAATTAGTAAAATTTCGGACGGATTTTCTAATCCATTTTACAAAGTTTACATTTAAACTTAACTTCTTATAAACTAACAATTCCTAACTCCTTATCTTTCTTCGAACAAAACCCACTTGCTTTATTTCTATTCTTTATCATAGTAGAAACATTTTCAAATATCCTCTATAACATTGCAATTACTTCTCCAACAAATCTTATTATTAATTACCTTGCATTTCCTTATTTCTTACTAATCAAAATATTTGTTTCCTCATTTACTAATAACTTACTTAATAGGGAGGGGTCTTGGAGAGTTTCTTTATGAATATTTTGAATAATCATAAAATTTCAAATTTAAAATAACTTTTCAAACTTCTACTCAGTTATAACTCGAACATATATTATACTTTCTACCATTTCACCATTATCTTCTTTCTAAAAATTTAAATCATTAATCAAAATTCTACTTCATGTCATTGTTTGATCTTAATAAATCTATTAGGGCTTAACAATGAAAATATATAATCTGCAACTAAAATTATTATAAATCATTGATAACGTCTTATATACTATTTATCCTTGCCTTTTTGGCCTTAAAACCTTTAACCATCACTGTATATAGATATCCTTATTTTTTACAATTGAGTGAACTATAATCTCGTTTAAATTTACTCTTTACCCGATGACAGAACATTCTTTTTCTACTTAAAATTTTTTCATACAACACTAACTCCGTTAACTAATCAAAAGATTATCAATCCTCGGAAAAGGATACCCGTTCTTCTTTGTTACCTTACCTAATAGACGATAATCTATCCATAATTTCATAACTCATCTTTCTTTCTACATATCAATCTAGAGATAATTTAGCTAACCCTTACATATACTCAATTGGATACTCTCAAACAGTAAAAATATATTTTAACTTAACTATGAAATTTTGAGTATCCTCCTCATCCATTAAGAAGGCTTAACAACCCTATAACAATATCTTCATAATAGTTACTTCAAAAAATCCCAATAGAGAACTTATTTACTCTCTTTATCACGTATAATCTATCATACACGTGCCTGACCTCTTAGCAGTGAAACTATAATATCCCACTTCTCACTTTCAGAACAATGTAGACCATCAAACAAAATTTTCTCATCATTCAGCCAAAGATCCGTTGATACATGACCTTTCTCAGCTTTTTCCTTAAACTCAGGTGCTCCTAAAATTTTTAACTCTTTAATAACATTCCTTCTAATAATCGGGGAAGTACACTACAAGAAAATATAGCTTTAATGACACACGCTAATTTATGACTTACAAAAAATGTGTGTCATAAAAAAATGTCATGTTTTTTAAAATCTGAACGATTTATGACTTACAATAATGTGTGTCATATTTAATAGTCATAATCCAAAAAAATTACAAAAACACGGAGTACACTTTTAATTGTGTGTCATCTATAAAAGTCATATTTTAATTTCCCCCCCCCATTATTTTCATATTTTCCCGCTTCTTCCCCCTCGATAACAAGTTCACGCCGCATGCTTCCCCCTTTTTCTCTTTTTTCATTTTTCTCTTTACAACAGTCTACTGGTTTGACCATTCACCACAATGCATGCTTCACCCCTTTTTCTCTTGTTCCTTGTTTCTGAATAGGACTTTTGGTGTTTCTAAACAATGGTGCTATTCAGGGCGGACTTGAAACATATTTTTTCATTGAATATGGAGAGGGAAGCCGATATCAAATTCATGAGATCATTAGAAAAGGAAGTTATGGGGTTGTTGCTTCTGTGATTGACAACCACATGGGTGAAAAGGTCAGTGCTTTTCAGAATGCTTCCCTAACCTCACCTCTTAGTTGTATTTGCTGAGTTGTTTTCTTTCCTATGCTGCAGCAAATGTATTCCATCGAGATTTAAAACCAAAGAACATCTGTGCTAATGATGACTGTAAGTTGAAGATATGTGATTTTGGGCTTACCCGAGTGTCATTTAATGATGCCCTATCAGTGATTTTTGGACTGTATGTTGTTCTTTCATTAAATCTTGAAGCTTTGCTTTCATGCTTCCTTAGTATTTCTCAAATGGCTTAATTTGCTTTTAAACGCTTCCCTCATTACATTGGGCAAGCCTCCAAAAAGGTTGTGCTAACTAATCTAACTTATTTAATCCATCTAGGACTATGCCGCAACCCGTTGGTATCGTGCTCCTGAGCTCTGTGGATCCTTTTTCTCCAAAGTAAGTTATTTTTAGTCTTCTATATATTAGGCTTTTCATCTTGATATTCTTATTTCCAGTTGTTGAGATCACTAAAAAAGTAGGAGAAATATTTTTTGTTTCAGTAACCTAGTCATTATATGTGTATACATATATTACTTTAATTTCTCAAAATATTTTTACTCCCCTGGTATTCCCCTTATACTTTCTATGGAACAGTTAGTTGTTTGTATTTATCCAGAGTAGTACTTTTTGGACTGCTGCTCATTTACTTAGCAGTAAAACCATAGTAGGCATTTTTGTTTACTTTTTGATGGATGTGAATTTCCTTTAACATCCTTTGTACACATAACCAATTCTTCACCGTGTAATTTGATGTTGTCAGTTGCACGTTTAAGTAAGTTCTTGGAATGGTTTAAAATGAACTTTTCATCTTTGAAGTAGTCCATACTGGATTGCTTTGCACATGTCAGTTAATAGTTTTCCTTATGTAGAATTTAAGTTTGTTGTATTTATGTAACTTGGTTGTCTGCCATTTCTGTAATCACCATATAATATTTCTTTTCTACATCATTTTCTAGAGGAAATTCTTGAAGCTTATCTTGCAGCTTTAAGAATGTGTATTGTTGTTACTGTAATTTGGAATAAGGAAGTTAATACCTGGAAATTGTTAAAGTCATTAATCATTTTGATCAATAGGTTTATTCTCTGTGTGCTCAAATCAAATCTCTTCTAATTAAGCTCATGGAATTGATCGTATTAGCAAAGTCTAGGTGCTAAAGAAAAATATTATGCGCTTTTCATTAGTTTCATCTGTATTCAGATATGGTTTTATATCATGATTTGTTATCATGAATATTTAGCCACTTTTAATGTTATTGGTGCACCTATCATTATTTCCATGTGCCTTATTGTTAATCACTTATTTTTATATATCTTTTGAACATGAGAAGTGTAACATCTGAACTTTC
This sequence comes from Hibiscus syriacus, assembly GCF_006381635.1. Lineage (NCBI taxonomy): Eukaryota > Viridiplantae > Streptophyta > Magnoliopsida > Malvales > Malvaceae > Hibiscus > Hibiscus syriacus. The sequence continues at coordinate 4,551,881 of NW_024062743.1, read as the reverse complement.
ATTTGTGTTTTGATATATAATAATTATATTAAGTATGTTTTATTAGACTATAATTACAATTTCTGAGTTTTTAATCCTTTTGTAGTACACTCCTGCAATTGATATGTGGAGTATAGGATGCGTATTTGCTGAGATACTTACAGGAAAACCACTTTTTCCTGGAAAAAATATGGTGCACCAATTGGATCTCATGACCGATATGCTTGGCACTCCCCATCCTCAATCTATCAAGGGTTAGTTATTTTGTTTCTTATATTTCACTTGATTTATTTTCACTTCAACATGACGCTGATTTCAAGCTTTGTTACTGAGATTCTAATTGAGAGATTAGATAATGATCACTCACTGCTTAATTTATCATTACCTGGCAGATTAGAAATGAAAAGGCAAGGAGGTACCTTAGTAGCAAAGCCACCCGGTTTCTTTCTCACAGAAGTTCCTTAATGTTGATCCCGGGGCTCTTCGCCTACTTGAGCGCTTACTTGTATTTGATCCAAAAGATCATCCCACAGCTGAAGAAGTAAGATTGAGAATTCCTAGTATTTAAATTTTTCTTTCAAAAGCACTAAAAAGGAAACAATGTATGCATACAATAGATAACCCTGAAATTTACAGAAAAATGGGGTTTCTTGATAACATTTTTTATATTCAGAAAACATAAATGATATCTTCCTATAGAATTGAAATCCATGAATGGGTGATCTTGAATGCTACAAATTTTGATTTGATGTTTTGTCAGCATCATTTCATCAAGATATGATAATTCTTCTCATCATTGGCATTAAATCAACTACAAATGATAAATCTGACAGTTAGATCATGACTTACAAGCTTCTGATATTCCTAATGGTGTTGTTCTAAGCTAGCAGGCATTAGTTGATCCATACTTTTATGGTTTAGAAAATATGGATTGTGAATCATCCACTCAACCTATTTCAAAATTAGAATTTGAGTTTGAGAGAAGTTAATTGGCAAATGATGATGTTAGAGAGCTGATTTATAGAGAGGTACTCCACATTTGTTGCTTAATGTCCTTTAAAAAAATGCTCTTGTTTCTTAATATGATGTCCAAGATTGTCCTTATATAGTTTAGATACAACTTAGTAAAGTAATACTTTTTGAGTGGTTTTGTAGATCAAATCCTCATTTCAAGTTATGTAGTACTTAAGCGAAATATAGGGAGCGGGGTCTGGAAATTCTAAATTCCAGTTGATAATATTTGCTTCTAGCATTGCAAATAATGATATTCTTTTTCTTTTTTCAATTAAGTAGTGGCGTTGAGCGATTCAAACGACAATTTTCACATTTGGAGGAGTATTATGGTAATGGTGAAAGAAGTACTCCACTTCTAAGACATCATGCTTCTTTACCTAGGTATGCTTCATAAAATTTTAGGAATCATGTTAGTTCCATAATTTCTCCCCCAAACTTAGTATGTCTTGTTCATGTGTCATATTTCAATTTGCCTGAATATCGTCTTTATAGAGAGCGAGTTCCTACTCCCAATGATGAGAATGATCAAGTTAATGGTGAGAATAATGCAACTTTAATGACACAATATGGTTCAGAAAGTGCTAGTGCTTCAATAACACAATATGGTTCTGAAATACAAGTTGCAGAAGCACTGGAAGCTTGGATATTGGTATCTGGCTACTGTTTAATCATTACCACACTCCATTAGATCAGATATGCAGAAGGTATGAATTGAAACTTGGGAGAATTGTATTGCACTTATTAGTTCTCTAACTTATCAAAGTTCTGCAAAATCTTAACTAGTTAACAGACTTAATAGTATGCAATGAATCTTCCAAGTTGTGTCCTTTTTGCTAGACAAGGTGTGAATTTGTCTGTTGTCGGCTTCACACCACATAAGATGTACAAGTATGGAGCAAATGGTGAAACTGATGATATGTTGGAATACCATGCTACTTTTGATTTTCACAAGACTCCCCTTTAGTAGAACTTGATGATGATTTCTTGTGTATACGCACGGATGGCGAGGGCATATTAGTAGAACTTTATTATGCCGTGATATTTTGTATCGACATATGATTACAATATTTTTGATAACTTAATGTGAATATATTGTATGCAAATGGATTGCTTATATATAATATGATATATATATTTAGTATTATGAGGCATTAAATGTGATTTAGTTTGATTATTTGTCAATCTACAATATATATATATATCTAATTTACGAAATACAATCACGACACACGAATGTGTGTCATCTTTTGTAATGACGAGTGCTTCAATGACATGCAATGTAAGTCATACATGCTTGTCATAAATTTATGACACACAAATGTGTGTCATCTTAATTTATGACGGGGGCTTCAATGACGCTCAATGCGCGTCATAAATGTGAGTCATAAATCCGCGTCATAGATTTATGACACACAATTTTGCGTCATCTAATATTTATGTCAGTGACTTCAATGACGCGAATTTGTGTGTCATCTGCACCCATAGATGACGCACAATACGCGTCATTTAAGGGGGTTTTTCTAGTAGTGTAAACAATTGGAAATGTTTCAGGATCATGTCCATTTTTCGGAAAATACTCCCTGATGCATCTGTTATTCACTTTGCCTAATTACTACTTCTTACATTTACTCTATATTTTTGTTTCACTTTGGGAAACCTCTTAGTCTAACATCTATTAGGATATAATCGCTTAACTATACTAAAAAGGACATCATACTCATTATACTATCATATAAGAGATTCTTGTTATTTCATTGGTATATATAAACCAAACATCTTTTACAGTCGACTGGTCTGTCTATTTCAAAAACTTAACTCAACCTAAGCTCTGATATCAATAAATGTAAGACCCCGACCCATACCCAACTCGGATTCGAATATGTAGTGTCACATTGACTTTTCAAACGTTTTGACTCTTTAAAATACAACTAAAACTTAACAATGAAAGCAAAACTTAATAAATCATAGTTAAAATACATATCAGAACATCTATAATTTACACATTTTAGTACATGCCAACAATTTGCAAACAATCAAATCATATACTATTTAATGCACTCTGATCTAATATCCTTCAGAGATATATTGTCCTGCCCTAGCTTACACTGCAGACGTCTCTGAACCTAAGTGTAAAAATAATCACACGCTATTTCTTTGATTTAGTGAGGCATAAATGAGTATAATAAAATATAAAAATACTTAATACTAAAATCAATTTACGTTTCATATTGTTAACATATATACTTTTAGACACTGTACAATTTATAATCAATTTACATTTCATATAACTACATCTACACTTATACACTTTTCAATCCATATCAATTTGTTTAATTTATATCCATTTATTTAGTTAGCCCAACGTATATTACTGAGAACTCAAGGTATGTTAGTACAATGAGGTTATGCACTATAATGCAGTCACCACTGCTCATATAATTTGCACCAAAGTGCCACGTAAAATATGCACTGAAGTGCCACATAGATTTGTTCCAAAGGGCTGCTTAGAATTTATCCCGAATGACCACATAGAATTTGTCCCGATGGACCGCATAGAACCCTCGACTCTTGGCATGCCAAATATACCTCTAATTCTCATAACATATACTTTGGGCTTATTCCATATAAGTTTTTCACATTTATTATTCAAGTATCTTTTATTCACATAGACTAAGGTCACTTAGAAGATATTCACATAGTATTATCCAAATTTATCATTTATTCACATAGAACTTATTCTTATAGTATTTCATTTCATGTAGCATATATTCACTTAGAATCTTTTTACATAAAACATATACTTATTTCATTTCACATAGCCTTTCATTTATTCAAATTATCATTTCTTTCCATACAACATGTTCACATAATTCGTATACTTATAGTATTTCACATATAATATATAAATATATACTCATAGTAATCAAATTTGAAACATTACTTTTAAAATATGATTTAGCTAAAACCATACTTAATACAAATCATTTGGTTTAAAAACATTTGAGGTTGGCTCCTGGCAAGCCGTCCTCTAATCATATATATAATAAGTAAATAACACTTACATTTGCCTCACTTAAGCCATAAGCAACTCCTTTTCACTTATATTATGTCTCTATACGTCAATTCGTTCAGCACTGACTTTCGATCGAATATACACGATAACATGAATATGTTGAATATAGGAGCTTATTTAAATGTTAACCATTTAGCATTAACATAACTAAATAAAACACCTCATTCTCAATTTCATACTGGACAGTATCGATACTCTACACTACTACCGATACTTCCCTTCTATGGTACTGATACCTACTTTAGTATTGATACCTAACATGCATTCAAGATTTCATTTTCAATTACAGTATCGATACTACTACCATTCAATATCGATATTGTTCATCTGATTCCTGTAATTCATCCCATTTAACATAATAGTATCGGTAATGTTCTTCCAGTACCTATACCCTTACCCATATTTCACTTATTTCATTTCAAAATTTACCCAAAACTCACTTAAATCTCTTACCCTTAACTATGTTCATGCCTTCAAAATCATTTACACTTAATCCCACTAATTTATATCCATTAAAAATCCCTTTAACACCTAAAATCTTCCATAGAACTCTTGAAACTAAAAAGCATACCAATTCTTCAAACATGTTCTCAATCCTTTCTAACACTTCTAACATCTTATTCAAACCCTTGAAAAGTCAAATATTCCTTTAGAATTCAAATATTAATCATTTTTTAACAATTTCCTTAAAAAACCCATTCTACTAATTCACCATCAAATCCTTAATCTCTTAATTTCAGCTCATCTTTAAGCTTTATTAAGCTTCTATATCACCCAAAGAACCAAAACCAAATAAGACTTTTCTTTTCCTTTTTCTAATATCCCACATGTTATATAATCCTTAAAGTAAATTTTAAATTCATTTATTGTCAAAAGACCACTTGTCCCATCAATCCTTCAATTTGTGATAATAAGCCCTAGAAAAATTTTAAAAAATTTAGTCCATAATTTTTTAAATTTATCAATTTTAATCGCTAAATTTGAAGTACTTACATTTTAGTCACTGACCCAATATTTGGGGTACTACACCTAGTATCAGTACTTTCATGAGTACCGATACCAAAAATGCATTCTAGAATCCATTTAATGCCCTCGGTATCGATACCACTAGGGGTGAGCGTTCGATCGAGTCGAGTCAAAAAATTTTGAGTTATTCGAATTGAGGATTCTTATTTTATGAAGTTGACTTGAAGTTATTTCGAGTCAAGTGAAGTTTATAAAGCTCGAGTCGAGTCGAGTCAAATTTTGAGATTCTGTTTAAATTTAATTATAATTATTTATGATATTATAATATTATTTGATTCCGATTTAAATAGTTTTCTGTAACCATGTAAAATACATTTATATTTTCCATATTTTTTCATAAATGATATACATATATCATAAAAATTCGAGATGCTTGACTTAAACTTAAAAATAAATCCAATAATTACTAAAAATATTTACAAATTTTCTTGAACTTAAAAAAATTCGAGTTGAGTCGAGTTTATGAAATTACAACTCGAAGTCAAATCAAGTTGAGTTTTACTCACCCCTAGGTACCACCATATTTGTATCGAGACTGAATCAACAATACCGATACTCTTTGAGCGAATATCAACACTCCCTTCCCAATTGTTGATGACAATATCGGTACTATTATTCTAATACCGATACTTGTGCCCATAAATACCTAGTTTTGGGCACAACAATGTGGTCTAATTCTATCCACTTGCCCTACCAAAGCCATTAAGCGTTACTTAAGTCTTATTTGAGGTATTAGGGGTCAAAATGAGTCGTATTTCATGCTCAAAAACATCATATGTGGAATTTACCATGAACTAATAATGCATGCTTCATGAAATTAACTAACCATCTATGCACATTTAATGAACTACATGTGATGTGAACAAGTTAGAAACATGTTACCTTGGTGCTAATCTTCTAGAAAATGTCCTTAAATTCACCAAGGACTAACTTCTTCTTACCTCTTGCCTTAGAGCTTTCTCCTTTCTCCTTCACTAATAAAGACAAGGGAAATGAGTTATAAACTCATTTTGGGTCTTAGGATAATGCTAAAAATGATTCATACAACTCAAACCTCTAAAAAAATGAGTTGAAAATGTAAGGTTCCATAAGCCGTACTAAAACCCACTTAAGTGATCATAGACCAAAATGTGCAAATAGGAGCTTGAATGAAAGCTTAGGGAAAGGAGATTAAGGTTCTTACCTTAGAAACTTCAAAGAGTGCTTGCAATTCTTAAAGATCCAAACTTTGTTAATTCTTTGTGGGATGAAGAAGATAAAGAGGTAAAGGGAAAGAGACAAAGTGTGGGATGAAAAAGAGAGAGATGTTTCAGATGTGATATCATCCCAATTAATGGAATTTCAGCCTTGTTTTGAAAAAATGGGTTATTTACTCGTTTAGTCTTTACTTTTTGATCTATGATTAAAAACATCATTTTTATTCCTTATTAAGCTCATACTAAGCACAAACTAAATTTCACAAGCTAAGGAAATTTTATTCTAATATCCTATGGAAAGCCAAGACTCTTATCCCGATATTTGGGGCATTACAACTATCCTCTCCTAAGAAAAAAAATTAGTCCTTGAAATTTACCTGAATAGAAAAGATAAAGGTGCTAAAGTTGCATATCTTCTTCGACCTCCTATGTTGCTTCCTCTGCACCATGGTTACTGCATATAACATTCACATGTATAATTCTCTTTTTCATCAATTCCTTGACATCTCTGGCTAAGATTCTAATCAGTTCTTCTTCATAGGTAATGTTCTGACTTACTTCAATCTACTCCAAGGGTATAATGTAGGATGGCTCAGATTGGTATTTCCTAAGCATGGACACGTGAAACACGTTATGGATGCATTCTAATTTTAGGTTAAGGATAACTGATATGCCACTAGTCCAACACCTCATAGGGTCATACGAAATATGGGGTCAACTTTCCCTTGCGTCCAAGCAGAAACACCTTCTTTCATGGGGAAACTTTGAAAAACACGTTGTCCCTTACTACAAACTCTATAACCTTGCACTTCAGGTTTCCATACAATCTTTGTCTGTCAGAAGTCTCCTTCAAACAACCTTCAATCAACTAAACCTCTCTTTGGTTTCACATATTAAGTCATGACCCATAATCTTGCCCTCACTAAGCTCCATCCAACACAATGGAGTTTTACACTTACGCCCATATAGGTCTTCAAACATGCCATTTGGATGCTAGCCTGATAATTGTTGTTTTATGTGAACTCTATCAAAGGCAAATGGTCTTCCCAACTACCCTCAAGGTCTACGATGGTGCACCTAAGCATGTCCTCTAAAATCTAATTAACGAGCTTAGATTGTTCGTCTGTCTGAGGATGGAAAGTGATGCTAAAGTGTAGCTTGGTACTCAAGGCTTCATATAGCGCTTTCCAAAATTGAGAGGTGAAACATGAATCTTTGTTAGATATGATCAAGGTTAAAACCTTATGAAACCTCATTATCTCAGAATATACAACTATCCCAATCTCTCTAACATATAATCCATTCGAATTGAAAGAAAATGAGCTAATTTCGTCGATCGATCTACTACAACCCATAAAGCATCGTGCCTCGATCTAGTTATCGATAAACCGGTCACGAAGTCCATAGCCACTCTTTCCTACTTCTATTTCGGTATCTAAATCGGTTGTAGTAAACCTGAGAGAACCTGGTGTTCTGCCTTAACTTGTTGGCACACTAAGCATTTATCAACGAATTCGGATATTTCTCTCTTCATGTTTGGCTACCAGTACAATGGTCAGAGCTCTTGGAACATTTTGTTGCTACCAGGATGGACTACAAGCAGATTACAATATGTTTCATTTAAGATCTTATCATGTAGTTGCTTATTTGCAGACACACACAATCCTCATATAAACTAAAGTATATTCTCTTTACGTATTCATAACTTGGAGCCTCACCTCGGAGGACTCGATCTCTTCAAGCCTTTAGACAGTCATCTAAACTCTACAACCTTTTGACTTCACCCACTAACTCAGGTTCAACCTGCAACTTGGCTAACAAACTCCTTGTATTAGTCAAACTCAAGTGCGTTAGCAATGCTCTCAATTCCAGCAGTGGTTTCCTTCTCAACGCATCCACAATAACATTCGCTTTACCCGAGTGGTAGTCATCACACAATCATAGTCCTTCAGCAGTTCTACCCATCTACGATGGCTCAAGTTCAATTCTTCTGAGTGAGTAGGTACTTAAGGCTCTTGAGGTCTGTAAAGATGTGACACTTCTCCTCAAACAAGTAGTACCTCTAAATCTTCAACGCAAATAATATTGTTGCAAGTTCCAAATCATGCATAGGATAGTTACGTTCATGAGGTTTGATCTGGCAAGACGCATAGGTCACTACCTTCCCTTCTTGCATCAAGACACATATTAGCCCATTTAGTGACGCATCACTAAACACTATAAACTCTTTACTTTATTCACCAGAGTCAAAACGGGATCTTGAGTGAGGATTTCCTTTAACCGATCAAAACTCTTTTGATGCTTCTCATTCCATACGAAAGGAAATCTTTTCTACAACAACTTATTTAACGATTCTCTATCATCGAGAAACCCTTGACAAAGCGATGATAGTAACTTGTGAGTCCTAACATGATTCGTATCTCGGATACATTATTAGGTTGTTCCCACTCTGACACTGCTTGAATTTTCTTAGTGTCTACTGAAAAACCATCTACTGCAAAACCATCTACTGCTACCGAATGGCCTAGGAATAAAACTTTTTTCAACCAAAATTTGTACTTACCAAACTTATCATATAATTGACACTCCCGAAGTGTTTGTAGAATAAAACGGAGGTACTGGTCGTATTCTTCTTTAGACCGAGAGTACACAACTATGTAATCTATGATTACTACCACGAACTAATCCAGATATGGGTGAAAAACTCGATTCATCAAATCCATAAATGCCACCATGACATTGATGAGTCTGAACAACATTACAAGAAACTCATGAGGACTTTACCTCATCTTGAATATTGTCTTGGTTATATAGGCATACTTAACCTTCAACTAATAATACCCTGATCTCAAATATATAAGAGAAAACACACAGGCTCCTTTAAATTGGTCAAAGAGATTATTTATCCTTATTCTTGAAGAAAATAACTGGCACTCTCCAAGGTGAAATGCTAGGTCGGATGAAACCCCTCTCCAACAACTAATAAATCTGATTCTTTATCTCTTCTAGTTCTATCGGTGCCTGATAACTCCGTAAAAAGACTATATTTTAGGTCTTTTTACTTAAGTTATTGATTGTATAAAAGCCATTGACATAGCATTTTTGTAACATCCTCAATCCGATGTTAGTAACTAGATTGAAAAATTTTCAGAAATTGGTGATTAAAGTAGGATAAATGAATAGTTCAATGACTTATTTGAAATATATGCTGAAGGTGTTTAGTAATTATTGAATGAATTAAAGGGTAAAATGGTCATTTAACAAGTAAGAATTTTATTATTTTTTTCCTTTATAAGATAAGGGAACCACGTGGAAGAGGAGAGATTTCTCCAGAGTTATCTTCATCTCCTTGCTTCTTCTTCTTCATGTGAAGCCATAAGAAAAGGTAAGATCTCTTGTTGGTTGATATTTAGCTGAATTTAAGATTGAGTTTTGATCATTAGATGATAATTAAGCTTAAGGAAAGTGTAATTTATCTTAAAACCATAAGATAAAGGAGTCAAGAGAGATTAAAGATTAGAAGTTTTTAAAGGAAATCTTGAATGAAAGTTGATAAGTTAAATTGGAAGTTAAATTTGACTTGTCAATGGTCTAATTAACAAGTTAAAAGCCATAGAATTAGAATTAAAGCGTGTTGCAAAGTTGGTATAATTCTTGAGTTACATATGAGGGATAGAATTTTGAGGTTAAAGATGGTTTATATGGATATAAATTGGTTTAAGCATGTGTATATGAGTTAAGAACATGAAAGGGGATGAAAGATGAAGTATTTGAGTGGATTTTCATGCACGAAATGGAATTTTGGGCTAGTGTGCATCGGTACACATTCAACTTGTACTGATGCATCAAGTGAAAATTTCCATAAATTGTTAAGTGTGCACAGGAAGTGCGATGCAACCCTTAAAAATGGAAACATTGAATGCAATTAGTGCATCGATGCATAAGGAGTGCATCGATACACCCCTTAAGATTAAAACATCGAAGGTGATTTGTGTATCGATGCATGAGTAGTGCATCAATGCACATGTTAAGGGATACATTGATACACTGTAGAATGTACCGATACACTGTAGAATGTACCGATGCACTTTAATGGGAAATGGAATAAATCATTATTTCAGTTTATGAAATGATAGATTAAATTATATCAAATGGGATACTGATAGTATAAATACATGATTGTGTTGATATCAATCGAGAGCAAGTTCCGTAATGATTGAAAGGTTAGAATTGATCAAGAAGAGAAAGCAAGCCATATGAGTAATTGATAGCAAGTGAGGCACAGGTGAGTGCATATTAGTGATGTATGATGAATGGAAACAAGACTCGCGATGAGTCTATTTCCTATGGTAGTATGCATAAAATCGTGAGCATGATCATGGGTATAAGATGAGTATATGTGATATTTGTGATTATATGTAATACATGATTTATATGTGTGCATGACTATATAATGGTGATACGAACCTATAAGATAAGCACTATAGAAACTATGATATATGAGTTATAAAATGAAGAACTATAAAATCCCTACGAGAAGGATTATAGGTGTTATATGAAACTGAATTAAGTAAATAGAGTAAACTAGGATTTAAGTATGGTGAGATAAGTGATATAAGTCATACGTTATTGTAAAAGGTTAGTGTAATAAATCATGTAAACTGGTAAAAGGGAAATGAGACAAGAGAAGTAGCAATTACCTATAAGATTCAAATAAGATTATATGAATAGGTAGCGTAAACTATATAAGGGAGACTTAGATATTATACGATTTAAGCCTGAAATGAACATAAGATATAGTCAGGTGAAATTATTATGTGATATGAATTATAGTATCAAATTACTTGAAATCATATGAGGATGTTATAAGAATTAGAAATATAAAGTATATGACATTAATGTATCAATTATAGGAAAATGAGTGCATGATGTTGTATAAATTATAGAAATTGGTGTAATGAAATTATATGAATAAGTGAAAGAGTAAAATAAGTTAAGCGATATTGACCTAAATTATATTATAAATTAGTGGTATAAGAATATGATATAAAATATGCAATAAGAATCTATGTGTTAAATGATAAATATGAACCTATTAGAACAAGAGATAATATATGTGACTACGAGCATTGAATACGTATCTATGTGCTATGACCTATGAGATCATATGAAATATTATATGACTATGTGATTATACGAAAAAGAATACAATTATATTTGATAAGCTCTATGATATGTGAATCATATAAAATGTTCTACGTGTAAGTGAACCATGTATCCTTGTGTATTTGTGAATGTGTATATATGATTCAAGGTATGTGACATATGCTACGTGGTATGTAACAGTGAACAACGTGTTTATATGAATATGTGAATGTGTTATGTAATATGAGAGCTAGTGGTATAGTTGGCATGCCAAGAGTCAAGGGTTTACCTATGTTCTACGGAACATATGGATAGAATTACCTATGTCTTTTGAGACATATGGATAGTATACCTATGTTCTAATAAGCATATGGACAGTTTACCTAGGTTCTTCGGGACCTATGGACAATTGCCGAGGTTCTTTATGACCTCTGGATAGGTCCTTCGAGACAATTATACGAGATGTGGTGACAACATAGTGCACAACCTCAATAGACTCACATATCTATAGTTCTCAAAAGTGTACATGGGCTAACAAAGAGATAACAATAAATATATCTTACATGTAAAGTATATGCTTTTGTGATATGAATTGTATTATATGATATATGAGATGATGTGTATATTGCTTGATTAAATGAATCATATGTGGCGTAAATGAATGAATATAGGAGTATATGATTATAAGACATAAATAATAGGAATAAGGATAGTGGAATAAGGTTAGTGATAGAAATAGTGTGAGATTTGTATATGTGTATATTACATTGTATGTAATGTTATATTGTTTTGGTGTGACATCATGAGATAATATGCTTATGCATGTTTAAATAGTTAGAGTTCTTTTATAAATTTAATATCTCACTAAGTCATAGACTTAGCGTGTGATTATTTCACACGTAGGTTACAGAAGTGAGAAGAGAAGCTAAGAGACGCAAGACAAGTCAGCATCTCACAAAGTTTCAGATCAAAAAATAGATGAATTAAATGTATTTGATTATTTTTTTTTAATATAGTTGGCATGTACTAATTGATTGAGTTGAATATGCTCTAATTGGTTTGTAAAATAATTTGATTATATTTATTACTGTAAAGTATTCATTTTCTCAATTGATGAAATTAAGTTTTTAGTGAATTTGTAAAGAACAGAGTTTTGAAAAGTCAATGTAACACCTCAGACTCGGATCCGGGTTGGATACGGGTTGGGGGGGTTACAATTTTAGCAGCATATAGTTGCATTTAGGACATATTTTCATGTGGTGGATAAGTTTTGCCGAGGAAAAGTTTATTTGGATAAACTAAAGTTGTTGAGGAGAAAGATTGTTTGTTGGTTCTGATGATGTAAGAAATGACAAAGGTTGAATTCATTTTTTGAGATAAATTAATTTACTAGGGTTAGTGGAACATAAGATGATGACAGTGAGGAACAAATTCTCTTTCCAATGCGAGTTTTATCTTACAAGTCTGACGAAACTGCCGAAGTCACTTAGCTAGTTGTCTTATTCACCTCACGTACAATCATGCCCTCATTAAGGAATTTGACCACCACTAGCTGCTATGTTTGTCACAAAAAGGGTTTAACTTTAAGGGTATTTAGGGAATTTCCAATGGCACTAAACCCTAGAAATTTCCACTATAAATACCCGATTATAACTCTTCATAAAGTATTCAGAATCATGTAGAGAAAATACCCTAGGCTTGGAAAAAGGCGACCGTAACATACTCATTTCCACTATTCCCCACACGTTCGTCCTTGGTGTCCTCCATAGCCAGGCTTTGTTAGAGTAGCGGCCAAGCCCTCAAGAGAGGTTGGTGGGCTAGAGCAGTCTTGGTGGTGGTCTAATGTCACGGCAAAGCTCTGATCTAGGATGCTTTGATGATACTTTATTCAATTGTTAAAGAATGATTAAGTTTGTTTATGCTAAGTGTTCTTTTGTTCACTGTATTGATATTTTTCCTTTGCACTGTAAGAGCTTTTGAAAGATTGTATAGTGCCACGGTAAAATATTCCTAGTCTTGTAAGAGCTTTTGAAAGATTTTCATTTTTCTAGGAGTTAATACCTAATATCGAGAGACTTCGGTTAGATCTACATGAACAAGGGAAATAATCTAGGATGGGGAGGTTTTAATATGCCTTAGAGATAAGGTGAGGGTTTTATTCGACTAAAAGGGGTATACATATAAGTAAGATAGGCGAAAAGCTACAGTTTATGATGAGAGGTATTTTCGTAGCAATAGTTTGACAAACCAAGGGTTGTAGTTCACGCCGAGTAGTGTTGTCATAGCAAAAGTCCTAGAATACTTTAGTTAACCCTGTCGGGCACCATGGGCATAGCATACTAGATCATCCTAGACATAGAATAATTTCTCGTCATAGCAAATCCAACCCGAGTGCTCCATGAGAAGTCTGATTGTGTGAGGTTGCGAATCTATTTACAGAGTTTTGACAACTTTAGCCTTGACAACTTTTATTTTTTACCTTTACATTATTTTGTTGCCGCGACAAAACTTTTCTGCTCACTTCACTTTACAATTTTTTGCCTCAACCAAACTTTTTCTATATGTTCATACCATTTGCCACTGCATATTTTTCCTTGTATATATCATTAGACTTAGATACTTATGATTAATTAGTGACACATATTCCTAGCTGTAACATTCTTTTAAAAGAACTCAAATCCATGTGGAGACGATACTCACTCACTACTAATTTACTTGCATCGATTGTGTATACTTGCACAGATTTGTGTGCCATAACACACACATTTACACGCGATCATGTTTTTGGTGCCATTACTGGGGATTGGATGTAACACCCATTTCCCGTATATGTTTTCGTATATAAGTCACATGTGACACATTACTTTTAAAAAAACATTTCCTTATATGCAAACCAATAAAGTTTTGTTTCTAAAAAATAAAAATATTTTTAATATAATAATAATAAAAACGTTCATTAACTATTAGTAAGTAAAATAACTTTAAAGTTCTAACATTGTAATTACTACACCTTATAAGTCAAATACATTCCCAGAGCATTTTCATAAGTCCATTACATGCCATATAATAATATCAAAAGTAGACATATTTGTCATACATTTACTGACGAGGCATCCTTTGAATGATGATATCAGCTGCACACTTTACTCTGCTCGTATTAATACCTATGCATGAAACCAACACACACTAAGTATTTACGTAGTGAGACATAATAATATAAATGAAGTGTAATCCATACACAAGTATATCATGATTATCAAAATACGAATTAAATCATGCAATTCATAAGAATAATTAAAATGGCTTAGTAAACCAAGTGTCTTTCAAATAAACAGTGAAACTATATTTAGTATGCCCAGCATGCCTATCTATCAATATTTTTCCAAATTATCCTTTTATTTGCCTAATGAATGTTGAATGAGAATACAAGGTACATGGGTTGCACCTAAGTACCGAAATAGAAATCCATAAACTCATTATGAATTCCATGAATGCAGATATAGTGCAGAAATGGTCATTCATAAACTCATTATGAATACCATAGGTTGTACACATAGTGTTGATACGGTAATTCACAAACTCATTATGAATTATGTGTGCTTCACACATAGTGTCGAAAGTACACATAGTACTGACACGAAAATGCAACATAGGCACTAAACAAAATCGATCGATAATCATTATACGAAAATGCAACATATGCATTAAAAAAATTGATCGATAACCATCATACACAAAATATGTCGAAATGTACATATGAATCTCAATGCACATATAATGGGCCTTTAAGTCAATTTCACAGGTTAAACATTTATTTTTGAAACATCGATAACTGTTAAAACAATTATAAAAGTTCATACATTCCTTTTTGAGCATTTAATACTCTAAAATTATTCGTAATATCAGTTCCAAAACCATTTTGAAGATATATCGAAATAATGTAAAAAATACTTTTATCAAATCATTCGAGGTTTACTTATCGCAAGTCATCCTCGTCTCATATAAGTACATAATAATGCACTCACCTGGTATGACTCAATATTATGCCTTAATGATGCCCGACTATTCGGTAACTTTATCTTTGCCCTTTTGCTTGCTTGACTTAGGAGCTTGATTACGATCTACACAAGCATCCATAATTACACATGTGATACAAATGTTAGTATACATTCTAACATTTATACATATAATAATACTAAAAAATACTATTATTTTTTAACTTTAACTCTATTAAAATTCTTCCTAACTTAAAATTTCAGACGGAATAGTATCAGTACCCCTCATATGGTATCAATACTTCTCTACTATGGTATCAATACTCACTTCAGTATCGATACCATTTTTGTATTTTTTGAATCTATTTTTCAATTATAGTATCGATACCTTCCTCTTGGTATCAATACCTCTACATCAGTATCGATACTACTTGCACAAGTAGCGATACTATTCATCAGGTTCATCATCTTTCCTCTAATTTAATCCTATATTATCGGTATTATTCTTCCAATATTGATACCTTTACGCATATTTTACATATTTCATTACCAAATTTTCACCCAAATCTCTTACTCTTATCTCCAATCATACCATTAAACTCTTATCACTTATCCCAACTAACTTACACCCATATATCTCCTTATATCATCCAAAATCTCCAAAGAACACTCAAAACTAAGAATCATACCAAATTTTCAAACATGTTTTTAATCACTTATAAGGCTTCAAATCTCTTATTTACTTCTTTGACAAGTCAAAAATGATTTTAAACTCCAATATCTGATCATATTTTATCAAATCACTCAAAAATCCATTTTCTTAAATCTTAAATAAATCACTATTCTCTAAGTTTTAATCATCCTTGAACTTTCCTTAAGCCTATATATCACTTAAGGCTTCAAAACAAACCCATAAAAGAAAGGAAAAACCAACTTGAAGAAACTTTACCTTTTTTATGAGGAGTACGGGGACGAGAAGAAGAAGAAGAGTAGATAACCTAGCTTTCAGCTTTTTCCCTTTTCCCCGTTTTTAACTCTTAATAAATATCCTTAGAAATGAATATTAAATTATTTTCCTTCTAAAGGACCATAATGCCCCTCCATTCTTAAAAATAAGTCTTAAACACAATTCCTAAATAAATCCTTGTACATTTCAATTTATTCAAATTAACCCATCCAATCTTAAATCCTTTTACTATAATCACTGACCCGATATTTGGGGTATTACATTGGAAATTGGTGTTTTTAAAAGTTTTGTTATAGCATTATCTCGTTTCTTTGTTATTTTTTCTTTATGGATTTATTCGCTATTTTTGTTTACCCTTTTCAGGTGTTGTGCGGTTGCATGACTTGTAGAAGTCCCAAGGAACCATTATCTCATTTTAAACTTGAGATCAAAAAATTTTTTTTTCAAAGAAGATGTGTTGAAGGAGATCAAAGAACTATATATGAAGTTCAAAATGAAGTGGAGGAACCCAACAAATTAAATGTCACGGAAAATAAAAATGCAAAGACTATTGTGAGACCACAAATTATTAGAGATCACTTAGCTCACACCTTAAACAACCTCAAACCTACTATTATAGGTCCCAAGATTCATGCAGCCCATTTCGAGCTCAAACCGGATATGTTGGATATGTTGGACTTGATTTGACAGTTTGATGGTGCTCCTAATGAAGATGCAAGGCAACATGTTCGAGCATTGTTTGAGGTCTGTGACTCATTTCGACAACAAGGTATGGATGAAGATGTGCTGAAATTGAAGTTATTTTCATATTCTTTGAAAGATCACGCCAGAGCATGGCTTAATGGACTACCTTCCGGCTCGATAAAGTCATGGGTAGATTTGTGCAAACAATTTTTGCTATGGCATAATCCACCCAATATGAACAACCATCTTAGGAATTACATAACATCTTTTTTCCAAGGCGATGAAGAGTCTATGTATGAGTGTTGGGATCGATACAAAGTTTGATTCGCAAGTGCACCATTCATGGATTCCACGACTGGACTCAAGTTTTGATGTTCTACAATGGAGTCAACGGATCCACTCGTATAATGTTGGAGTCCTCGATGAACGGTACTCTGTTTGAAAAATAACCCAAAGAAGCCTTTGATATCCTTGATAAGATAGCCAACAATTATTATCAATTCCCGTCTACAATTATTAACAACAACCCCTACTCTAATACCTATAACCCTGGATGGCATCATCATCCAAAATTTTCTTGGGGTGATCAAGGGACCAACAACAATTATGCATGCAATATTAACAGGCCAAATCAAAATATTTTTGAACCTACAAATTTTTAGCATCAACAGATGCCCTATTAAAATATTAACAAGGGTTCAACATCTTCTTCACAGTATAATTCACTCGAAGCTTCATTGCAAGATTTTATGGCCTCGACAAAAAGATTTCATGGCTTCAACAAAGGCCTTAATGCATGAACACTCATTAACAATCAAGAACCAGGGCACTCTGTTGCAAAGCCAAATAGCTTTATTACAAAGTCATAGCTCATCTTTGAGAGCATTGGAGAATAAAGTGGGCCAAATTGCCACGGTATTATATTCTCGCCCGTAAGAAAGCCTCCCTAGTGATACTGAGGTCACTAAACCTCATGAAAATGAGCAATGCAGTGCGTTTACAATGAGGAGTGGTACCCATCTCAATAAAAAAGACAAGTTTGGGGTGGAAAAGTAAGAAATTTTTCATCGTGGCATTGTACCAGAAGAATTTGAAGGTCAAGATGAACTTACTATACAAGAATAATTGCCTATGAAGAAAGACAAGGGCGAGGGTTCAACCAGTCTCTTTACTGATTGAGGAAATTTTTTTGCAATGAAAAAATTTTCACCCCCACCACTTTTCCATTAAAGATTAAAGAAGCATAACGAAGAGATACTATTCTACAATGATTCAGCTTTATACGGAGAGAACTTTAAAGGAGAGGACTACTACAAAAGTCCTATAATTCATATGTAAAAGAAACGAACTACCATGGAAAAATATTTTGAAGGTGGAACTGTTATATTTTTGGGGGATTTTGGTCTATACTGGCGCTCTGATCGAACGCGACAAAACTACCATATCAATTCAGGATGTTTAGAGTTTGCATCCCTTCCACCTTCTTTATTTTTTTTCATAGCAAAATTATTTTTTTGTGTATTTATGTGTTTGTTTTGTCTTTTCTTTATTTCTTTATTTACTTTTAATATTAGATTTTAGAATAACAGGCTCCCAAGCATGTAGATAAAAGTAAAGCCCCTATAGAAGCTGCACCTATTTAGAAAGAAGACTCAATTGGTGTTAGCACAAATGATGACATTGTTGATTATGTCCATCCATCTGCACAAATGTCACGACGAATTGTAACACCTTTGATCAAGCATCACCTAAAGAGGATAAACAATCACTTTTGGACTTCTCCACCTGAGGAATCTGTGCAAACCAACCCCACCACCATCAAATTAGATGTTATCAATGTAAATTGCATTACATTTCATCTTTAGTTTTGGTCTTAATGCATTGAGGACAATGCATCTCTCAAGTTTATGGGAGTTACTGTTCACACTTAGTCATTTACATTGATAATGTTTAGTAGAATTATTTTTTTTGTTATGTCATTCGTTAGGATCATGTTAGTAACTTGGAATAAGTTGATGATGCCTAATGATGGAAAATATATATTTCCTAGGCCAGAATTATTGTACATGACTGTTGAGGAGGATATAACCAACCTTAGGACTTGATTCTTTGTTATTCTTTTAACATAACTATATGTTTTCTATGCTTAATGTACTTAGAAAATTTTTGGGATAGTACTTTTGTGAGTCGTGGCATCAAATGATTGAAAATATTAAGTTGAACTTCTTAGTGTTATGAATTGCAAATAAATACCTTGGCATAACTGTAGAGGGACACTCCTCTGTGCATCGGTATTACCTGAAACTCTTACTTAAATAAATGGTATCCTTGGCACATGAGTGAATGAAAGCAGCCACGGGATGACTCTACCTGACTAGCTCGGGGGTGGAAGGCTCTCTTTCAGCTAGAGTGTGGGATGGTAGGTGTGATGTGTTGACTCCCCTCGAAGCAGTGTTAAAAAAGAAGAAAATCTGAAGCTACATTTTGAATAAAAAGGAGTGAAGATGTACTTAATGAATAATTTTATACCTTGGCAAAACAAAATAACTTACTTAGGAGTTTTCTAAATTCGTTAAGCATAGACTAGATACAATCATCACACACTGACAAAGGATCTGACCTAGGGAAAGGTACTTGACTTCTTAGTTAGTCTATCATGTTAAGGCCAAACTTGTTGCTTAGGGCTAAAATTTTAAACCATTTGATTGTCCTGATTTAGACTTTTCCATAGCATTTCATTTTTCTATTGTTCATTATCCATTGCTTGAGGATAAGCAATAGCTTAAGTTTGGGGTGTGATAATTCCGTAAAAAACTATATTTTAGGTCTTTTTAATTAAGTTATTGATTGTTTGAAAGCCATTGAAATAGTATTTTAACTGCATATAGTTGCATTTAGGACATATTTTCATGTGGTGGATAAGTTTTGTTGAGGTAAAGTTTATTTGGCTAAACTGATGATGCTGAGGAGAAAGGTTGTTTGTTGGTTGTGATGATGCAAGAAATGACTAAGGAAGAATTCACTTGCTGAGACAAATAAATTTTCCAGGGTCTGTGGAATAGAAGACAATAACAGTGAGGAACAAATTTCTTGCCAAGGCGAGTTTTATCATGCAAGTCTGAAGAAACTGCTGACGTCACTTGGCCAGTTATCCTATTCACCTCACTTCCAATCATGCCCTCATCAAGGAATTTGACCACACCAACTGCTATGTTATTCACAAAAAGGGTTTAACTTTAAAGGTATTTAGGGAATTTCCAAGGGCACTAAACCCTAGAAATTCCCACTATAAATACCCTATTATAACTCTTAATAAAGTGTTCAAAATCATATAGAGAAAATACCCTGAGCTTGGAAAACATAGGACGCGGTGTACTCTTTTCCACCTTTCCCCACTCTTCATAAACTCTTTTATTTGGTGTTGGATGATGCTTTGATGATACTTTATCCAATTGTTAAATAATGATTAAGTCTGTTTATGCTAAGTGTTATTTTGTTCACTGTTTTAATATTTTTCCTTGGCACTGTAAGAGCTTTTGAGAGATTGCCTGGTGCCACAGCAAAACATTCCTAGTCTTTATAAGATATTTTGAGAGATTTCCATTTTTCTAGGAGTTGATACCTAATATAGAGAGAGCTTGATTAGATCTACGTGAATAAGTGAACTAATCTAGGATGGGGAGGTTTTAATCTTCTTTAGAAATAAGGATATGGTTTTATTTCGACTAAAAAGGGTAAATACTTGAGTAAGATAGGTAAAAGGCGATAGTTTACGCTGAGGGGTATTGTCGTAGTAATAATTTGACAAACCAAGGGTTGTAGTTCACGCCGAGTAATATTGTCGTAGAAAAAGTCCTAAAATACTTTAGTAAATCCTATCGGGTAGCATAGACATATCATACTAGATAATCCTAGACATAGAATAATTTCTCGTCGTAGCAAATCCAACACAAGTGCTCCGTTAGAAGTCTGATTGTGTTAGGTTGCCACTCTATTTATAGAGTTTTGAAAACTTTAGCCTTGACAACTTTTATTTGTTTACCTTTGCATATTTTTGTTGCCATGGCAAAAATTTTCTGCTCACTTTACTTTACAATTTTTCTTGCCTCTGTAACACCCCCAACCCATATCCAACCCCGATCCAAGTCCGAGGTTTCACATCAAATTTCAAAACCTTTACTTGTTCAAAATAATGAAAATTTCCCGTTATAACAAAACTTTATATTATTTCAAAATAATAGTTTACAAACTTATCATAGCATATACAGTTCAAATCATTTATCTTACATGCCAACTACAATTCAGATAACAAAATACATATTAATAAAAGACTTTTATGATATGATAATCGGGAAGGAGAAGTTGACATGTCTTGCATTGCCTACCCTTGCTTTCCTCCTCTTCTTGCTTCTCAAGGCATACGTGTGAAACACTCATACGCTAAGTCGATGACTTAGTGAGGCATATAAACATATAATGGAAACTCTAACTCATAACAATGCATGAACACTTAATATGCTTATATTATGCACAAACATATAATCTTTCATATAACAAATACACATATGCACATGTATGTCATTATCTTCACACTTAACACTATTATCAATCCTTCTTATTATATGATATTTATTCACTAAATGTGTACATCATATCACTTAGAGCAATTCACAAAGAATCAAACATATCATCATAAGGTTTCTATAATTCATCTCTTATCCTAATCATATACATCATATACATATGTGTTTGTTATTATCTATGTCTTAGCCCATGTATACATATGAGAACTAAAGATATGTGAGTACATTGAGGTTGTGCTCATATATGTTTTCACCACAGCTCGTATAAAGGTTCACTGAGTGGCATGTGAAATCTGTGTCCCGAAGAACATAGGTAACCCTCGACTCTTGGCATGCCAACTATACCTCTAGCTCTTAGGACACATAACATGGGCATTATCTTTTATCATTTCACATATTCATATACACACGTAGATCACTTGCACGTAGAACATTTTCATATAAATCACATATCACATGGCTTATAACTTGTTCTTATATCTTCTCATAAACATATGATCTTATATACATATATTCACATACTTTATAATTACATAGTTTACTCCATTTCACACATAGTCACATAGTTACGTAATTCACTTACCCATAGATCATTTCCATACCTAAATCATATAACACCTAAGTCTTCCTCATAAAGTTATACTATATGTTCATATAATCTCATATTATCCTACAAGTAAATACTTATCTTATAATTTGGTATCATCATTTATATTTATACACCCTAATTTACATACTATTCTCATAAAGTCTGATAACTTTTCTTGTATAATCTCTTATACCATATAATATAACTTATACTTGATTATCTTATGTTCACATATATATATATATTAAATAATTCTTTAGCTTATAGCTTATGTCATATGTTCATTTCATTCCTTATGTCTTTATCTCATAGCTTATTTCATAATCTTATATGATCATATAGATCATTTGTAATGTTTCACATGACTTATCACACTAACATATACTTATACAAATCATGTAACATACATAGCAACATGTTATCAAATATACTTATGCACACATATAAATCATAACAAACATATACTTCTATCTATGAATTCATGCATTTTACTATTGGAAATAGACTTATCGCAAGTCTTATTTCCCATTAAACATCATATACGAAATAATGTGCACTAACCTGGCCTAACTAGTCAATTTCGAACCATTATCTCTTCTCGATGACTATTACTTATAACTTGTCTGGACTTTTCCCTCTATCAATATCTATACAATCATGTATACATATTAGCATTCTAAATACTATGATTTGATTCTTGATTTCTTAAGCTATAATAAAGAGTAAATCCCAACTTTCTCTTGCAAGGGTATCGGTACCTCTATATGGTATCGATATATCTCTTCACTGAGGTATCGATACACTGCCTAGGTATCGATACCCAAATTACATTCGATAATTTTTTGTTTCAAGGTGGTATCGATACCATCCTTAAGGTATCGGTACCCTTTGAATGTCTTCCTGAATTTTTACTCTTAAGGTATCGTACCTGATGAGTAGGTACCGATACCCTCTTGCTTAGAAATCACTTTTAAGCTCAAAAATCACTCCAAATCCACTTAAACACTTCATGTTTCATCCCCTATCATATTATTAACCCACATACACATGATTAAACCCATTAATACCCATTTATCACATCTTAACCCTCAAAATCCTATCATCCATATAGAATTCAAGAATCATACCAAATTTTCCACTTGTTCTAAATTGAATTCTATCACTTTATATCTCTTAATTCAACTATTGACAAGTCAAATTTAGTTTCAAATTTAACTTATCAACTCATCTTCAAGATTTCACTTAAAAACTCATTAACTTTAATCTCTCCTAACTTCTTCATTCCTTGATTTTAAGATGACTTAAGCTTTCCTTAAGCTTAATTATTATCCAAAGAACATAAATTAAGCTTAAATTTAAGAAATAATCAACTAGTAAACCAACTCACCTTTTGCTATGAACCCACGGTGGAGAGGAAGAAGAAAACTCTAGATACTTTCTCACATTTTCCACGTTTTTATATTACTCAAAAAGGAAAGATAAAATATTTCCTATGAAAAGGCCATTTTATCCCTTTAATTCATCCATCTTTACTATTTAATCCAACATTAAAATTCTTTACTTAAGTCCCTAAACTTTTAACTTATTTCAAAATCGAGCACATAATTTTCAAAATTTGCATTTTAGTCATTATCCTTATTTTGAGATGGTACAAATCTCCCCTCTTTTTTAAGAAATTTCATCCTTGAATTTTCACTGCACACCGAATAAGAACATATATTCTAATGTTCTCATGTTGCTTTCTCTACCTTATTCCTCCGCAATTGTACTCAATGATTTGCCTTCAATTTCCAAAGAACCTAATCTATTTCTATCTTTTCTCTTCTTCTATTGTACACTTACTTTTAACCGTTGAAAATCCATGTCATGTCACTTATTATATAGACAGTATCATCAGTTCTTATCACTCAAAATCATAAATCAATCAAATTCCTCATAATTCTTTAATTGCCTTGCAATCATAACCAAACTTTTATTCCATCCTTACTTGATTGCCTCTAAAACTTCCTTAATACATATAAATCATTCTTTATTTCTCTGACTACATCTACTCGACCAAGAAATATAACCTTAAATATTCATCATAGATGATTAAGACATACACTTTGCATAATCAAATAATCTCTCATATCACCCGACGTATCTTTCTTACTTCTAGTCAAACTTATAATATATACCTCAACATAACCTTTATCACATCTAATTCTTTAAACTTCATCCTCTCATTTCCTTATTCCATTATTTTCCATAAATCGAGATCTCATTGTAGCATAACTAAACCATAACTTTCAACCATGTTCTCATACTCTTCTCATATCGCTTATACTTATTTCTTTGCCTACATCATATCTATATAATCAGAATACACAACCACATCTAGATCCACATCATACTTAATTAGCTTACCCTGACATCATCTTATAATCCTTTAACTTTAATACACTACTATCTCATAACTATGTTAATCAACACCGGTTCTTCT
Organism: Hibiscus syriacus; assembly: GCF_006381635.1. Lineage (NCBI taxonomy): Eukaryota > Viridiplantae > Streptophyta > Magnoliopsida > Malvales > Malvaceae > Hibiscus > Hibiscus syriacus. The sequence continues at coordinate 4,527,148 of NW_024062743.1, read as the reverse complement.
AATCTAAAACGTAAATCTTCATCGAACTATTATATACATTCTTTCCAGTCGGAATTAACCTATCCATAATTTACTTAACTTATCAAATTCAAAATCCTTTTTCATACACCATGAAATTTTCTTTGTTCACACTCAACATTCCAACTTCCTCTGTCATATAAACTAATCACTGATGTACCCATTCTTAAACTCCTCTGAACCATATCTACATCATTTTCCTTTAAATTAGCTGAACACTATTCATTGAACTTATCAAACTGCACTCTTATCCATACACATTACGATTGTCCTTTTTCAAATTCATAAACTATGTCTTCATATTTCTGATAAACTTATCACCGATATACTTATTATCGAATTTTTCTAAACTAATAACCCCATCACTGAATCTTCTATCATTCTCATGATAACATCTGTTCACTATACTTCAACTCATATGTATAGTAGCTAAACTACTTCATCTAAATTCTACGCTTCAGAACAGTAGAGACCCTATAACATTATTCTAACATGTTTTCAACTTCTTGAAAACAACCTTTGCTATTTCAAAGCATTTCCTGAGGTGTCCGCTCTTCATCATGCCTGGCCAGGACAGGTGAATTACTACCACTATCAGGTTTATCAGCTATCGATTCACTTCGAAAATTCTTAAATCAATTTCTACTATATCATACAAATCTTATTACATTAGCAAGACAACATACTCCTTACACTATCAGATCAGATATTTTTACTTTGAGTTGGCATGTACACATTTTTAAAACTCATTTGACTTCGGTTTAAGCCTAGAAAAGGCTAAACCTTAGCTCTGATACCATTAAATATAACACCCCCAACCCGTATCCGACCCATATCCGAGTCCGAGGTGTCACATCAAATTTCAAAATCTTTACTTATTCAAAATAATAAAAAATTTCCCGTTATAACAAAACTTCATATTATTTCAAAATAAGAGTTTACAAACTTATCAGAGCATATACAATTCAAATCATTTATCTTACATGCCAACTAAAATTTCAGATAACAAAATACATATTAATAAAAGACTTTTCTGATCTAATAATCGGGAATGAGAAGATGACATGTCTTGCATTGCCTACCCTTGCTTTAATCCTCTTCTTGCTTCTCAAGACCTACGTGTGGAAAATTCACACGCTGAGTCGATGACTTAGTGAGGCATATAAACATATAATGAAAATTCTAACTCATAACAATGCATGAGCACTTAATATGCTTATATTATACACAAACATATAATCTTTCATATAACAAATACACAAATGCACATGTATATCATTATCTTCACACTTAGCACTATTGTCAATCCTTCTTATTATATGATCTTTATTCACTATATGTATACATCATATATCACTTAGAGCAATTCACAAAGAATCAAACATATCATCATAAGGTTTATATAATTCATCTCTTATCACCTAATCATATACATCACATATATAAGGTGTTTGTTGTTATCTCTGTCTTAGCCTAGGTACACATATGAGAACTAAAGATATGCGAGTAAATTGAGGTTGTGCACACATATGCTGTCACCACAACTCGTATAAAGGTTCACTGAGTGGCATGTGAAATATGTGTCCCGAAGGACCTATCCATATGTTCCGAAGGACATAGGTAATCCTGTCTATATGTCCCAAAGGACATAGGTAATCCTGTCTATATATCCCGAAAGACATAGGTAATCATGTCCATATGTCCTTAAGGACCTAGGTAACCCTCGACTCTTGGCATGCCAACTATACCTCTAGCTCTTAGGGCACATAACATGGGAATTATCTTTTATCATTTCACATATTCACATACATACGTAGATCACTTTCACGTTGAACATTTTCATATAAATCATATATCACATGGCTTATAACTTGTTCTTATATCTTCTCATAAACATATGCTCTTATAACTTCTTGTTATCATTCTCATCACTTAATTTCACCTAGCTCATAGTCATGTTGCTTATCTTATATACATATATTCACATACTTTATAATTACATAGTTTACTCCATTTCACATATAGTCACATAGTTACGTAATTCACTTACCTATTATCATTTCCATACCTAAATCATATAACAGCTAAGTCTTCCTCATAAAGTTATACTATATGTTCATATAATCTCATATTTTCCTACAAGTAAATACTTATCTTATAAATTGGTATCATCATTTATATTTATGCACCCTAATTTACATATTATTCTCATAAAGTCTTATAACCTTTCTTCTATAATCTCTTATACCATATAATATAACTTCTACTTGATTATCTTATGTTCACACACACACACACATATATATATCAAATAATTCTTTAGCTTATAGCCTATGTCACATGTTCATTTCATTCCTTATATCTTTATCACATAGTTTATTTCATATTCTTATATGATCATATAGATCATTTGTATTGTTTCAAATGACTTATCACACTAACATATACTTATATAAATCATGTAACATACATAGTAACATGTTATCACATATACTCATGCACACATATAAATCATAACAAACACATATTCTATCTATGAATTCGTGCATTTTACTATTGGAAATAGACTTATTGCAAGTCTTATTTCCCATTAAACATCATATACTAAATAATGTGCACTCACCTGGCCTCACTAGTCAATACCGAACCCTTATCTCTTCTCGATGACTATTACTTATAACTTATCTGGACTTTGCCCTCGTTCAATATCTACACAATCATGTATACATATTAGCATTCTAAATATTATGATTCGATTCTTGATTTCTTAAGCTATAAGAAAGAGTAAATCCTAAATTTCTCCTGCAAGGGTGTCAGTACCTCTATAGGGTATCGATACATCTCTTCACTGAGGTATTGGTACACTGCCTAGGTATTGATACCCAAATTACATTCGATAATTTTTCATTTCAAGGGGGTATTGATACCATCCTTAAGGTATACCCTTTGAATGTCTTCCTGAATTTTTACTCTTGAGGTATCGATACCTGATGAGTAGGTACTGATACCCCCTTGGCTAGAAATCACTTTTAAGCCCGAAAATCACTCCAAATCCACTTAAACACTTCATGTTTCATCCCCTATCATATTCTTAACTCACATACACGTGCTTAAACCCATTAATACCCATTTAGCACATCTTAAACCTCAAAATCCTATCCTCCATATAAAATTCAAGAATCATACCAAATTTTTTACTTGTTCTAAATTCAATTCTATCACTTTATATCTCTTAATTCAACTATTGACAAGTCAAATTTAGTTTCAAATTTAACTTATCAACTCATCTTCAAGATTTCACTTAAAAACTCCTTAACTTTAATCTCTCCTAACTTCTTCATCATTGATTTTAAGATGACTTAAGATTTCCTTATACTTAATTATTATCCAAAGAAAATAAATTAAGCTTAAATTCAAGAAATAATCAACTAGTAAACCAACTTACCTTTTGCTATGAACCCACGGTGGAGAGGAAGAAGAAAGATGAAGAAGAAAACTCTAGATATTTTCTCACATTTTCCATGTTTTTATGTTACTCAAAAAGGAAGATAAAATCTTTCCTATGAAAAGACTATTTTACCCCTTTAATTCATCCATCTTTGCTATTTAATCCAACATTAAAATTCTTTACTTAAGTCCCTAAACTTTTAACTTATTTCAAAATCGAGCACATAGTTTTCAAAATTTGTATTTTAGTCAATATCCCTGTTTTGGGATGTTACAGCCTCGGCCAAATTTTTCCATCAGTTCATACCATTTCCACTACATATTTTTTCCTTGTTTATATCATTAGACATAGATACTTAGGATTAGTTAGTGACACTTATTCCTAGTTGTATCAATTTTTTTAAAAGCCCTCCAATCCCTATGGAGACGATACTCACTTACTATTATATTACTTGCATTGATTATATATACTTGCATAGATTTACGTTCCACAAAACACACATTTAAACGTGATCAATGCCATAAGAAAGAGAGTAATGAACACTAGAGCTGGGTTGTGCAACACATAAATACTAAACTCAACTTCCTGATCAGGTGGCAACCTCGATAATTCCTTTACGAACTTATCAGGGATTTTTGCACTGTGCGGATATCTTTGAGTGTCATAATTGAAACCCTAGTGTCCACAAATGAGCCAAAAAAGTTTTGCACCCTTGACTCATCAATCTATAAGCTACAATGGCATACACAACTTTGGTAACAAAAACCTTCCTCTCATTATTCATCATTATCTTGGTCTCATCATTCTTCCAAAGTTAAGTTATCTCACCTTGCACTTCAAACTAGAGTCATGCTCTGAAAGTCAATCTATGTCTAAGATCACGTCAAATTCTAGAAATTATAACTCTATTAGGTCAACTAGGAATATCTAACCTTAAATCTTTACGGGGCATCTGTGATGAACCTTATTAACTAGGACGTCTAACTTAGGGGACTAGACACTATGATCTCTATCTCTAAATTCTCGGTTGGGATGTTTCTCTCTCCAACTAGATCATAGCATATATAGGAGTTGGTGGAAACCAGATCTACAAATACAGTAACTAGAATGGAAAACACTATAAATATACCTGAGATCACATCTACGACATTGCACTCCTCTTGAACTTTCACAATATACTGGTGAGGCCACTTTAGGCTCTGGACCAGTTGTTGATTTGGCGATACCCCTGTTGAACTACCCTGAAATAGATCTTTCACCCATTGAGGACTATCAACCTCACTAAATAGATAGTGTTGACCTCTATGTCGATATCGAGGTTGTGCTCTGAGCCCTGGGACAGTCTATAACAAAGTGCTCTAACGAGCCAAAGATGAAGAAACTTCCGGACACTCGATAGCACTCTCTGAGGTGTCTCATGCCACAAGTAGAGCACACTGGCTAGGGCTGGAGTTCACTCGACCCTACTGATACATGGCCTAGAAGTTGAAGAAAGGGTATCATACGAGGGTCAAACCTACATAAACTCTGTGACATCCGCAAACCGAGAAGACCCTTGGCCTTCTTCACTGATGATTGAGATAGTATAGATGTCTCTAGAGCTCATCGAATATAACCTATAGAATCGTTCACCACTCAAGTTTTCCTACTCAAGACTCTCCCTACTGCTTTCTCCTATCGTGTCAACTCTACAAAGATGCAGGAAAGGTCAGCTGCCATATGAGTGATAATATCTAGGTGGAGGCCCTCTCTAAACCTCTTACAATGGTGAGCCTCTATCGCTACTAGTTTTTGTATGTATATGCTTACTCTGAGAAACTCTCTTATACTCAAGTTCGGTCTTATCACCCTGAGTTAGATGTAGAAACTGGTCCCTCAACTCATTCGTATGGGTCTCTCCAATGCCATGTGGGAGTTTCTAACTCCATCGTCATCTCTACTATCTCCTACTAATATATTGCATCACTCTTCAGGAGAGCGGTAATGCACTCTAACTTACCTTATGGAGTGAGTTGTAGTTAATGCAATGTACAGAGGGTCTCCCTTAGTGATCCACTAAGATGGGGTCGTTGTCCCCTGATCCATAGAAGTTGGTAGTATTGTATCTACGAAGCCTTTCTAACAGGGACTCATGAGGCACTACAACGGGAAACACTGGAGATACGGGTGAGGGAAGTGGCATAGTTGAAGCACTTGGTATGGTAGGGGTTATATGTCTAAGGATCGAGGTCAAGTCTCAGAAAAAGTTCACCTCGTCGACTCATATGTCTCCCGATCTCTCATACTCATAATTCGGGACGAACTCGTCATTAGTATTGCCAGTGTGGGAGGAACGAATTTCCTCTCTATCCTCGTGACTAGGAGCGATGTTATCGACCACAACTTAAGTCTATACTTAAATAGAAAAGAGAGATTATTCCAGAGACTTAAGTATTGTTGACACTCTGGGGGCATGTACTCGCACTGACGCTTATTAACTCTGAATCATGGGCATTAGGAATGACTAAACCTTACACTCTGATACAACTAAATATAACACCTTAATCTAGTTCGACCCAAAGATCGACCGGCTAAAGTGTTACATGAACTATCGAAATGGCTAACCCAAAATTTTCTTTTGAATTTGTTTGTAAAACATCAAATAAAATATCCATAGTAACTTGAAATAAAACATCATAAATAAGAGGTTACAAAATATGAGGAACTCCAAATACGTAAAAAATAAAATCACAGGGTTTAAAATAAAAATAGAGTTATGACTCGAATAATACAAGGTCCACATGATACATGCCCTCTAAAAGACTCAAGACATACTCTAAACAACTGCTGATCTGGAATGTATCAACGCTATAGGCTCCTTGCCGATCATCTACTTACCTGCATACAGAAATAAATTATGAACGATTAGCTCACAAGTTCAATGCCACGCTGATAACTATGTGATACAACATGCATTCATTACATAAACATGTTGGTGCATAAAGTCATAGGTATGCAAAGTATAGCAAAAAAAACATGAGATAGGTCTAACGGTGCAGTTAGAGGAATTTTCTACATCTTTGGACAGTACATTAGCCTAACTTGAATACTCGAGGGTCTCAGGGTAAAAAAAATTTTTACGTGCATCAGAATCTTACATCCCTAGCGCACATGTAGGCTCTCGAGCATTAGGTATGATCCAAAATTTTACGTGCATCGAATACTTGCTAGGCCAACTTACTTCGTCGAATCTTGAGGCATATGCACCTAGCTTGAAACCAAAGTGCCTAACGTACTAGCAGACTATATCTGGATATTACATCATGAAAAGAATCATCATATTACTAAAGGGACTAGGATGTCATGACTATTTCGTGAGTGTCACACAAGACGAGTCTTATGTCATCCTAACTTTTTCTATTTCTAGTTTTAATTATCATTACTTTAGTGGTTATCACTTGTAGTCTTTTCTAAAAAGCTTTGATAACCCAAAACCCCCTTATCCGAGCATTTGAATAAATTAGGTTAACTGCCCAATTCATGATAATAGTACTGATATTGTGCCGTCATTATCGATTTAGGTATCCATACTCACCCTGGGTATCGATACCGAAAATGGCTTTGATGTTTTGGTAAAACATTCGGTATAGATACTCTTATCGGAGTATCGATACTCCTATGGGAGGGTATCTATACAACCCGAATATCGATACTAAAAATGGCTTCGTGTTTTAAAAAATTACCTCAGTATCGATAGGAGAATCGATACTCTACACCTGGTATCGATACTTCCTTGAGTATTGAAGCCAAAAATTCATTTTGGAATCCATTTAGTGCCCCCGGTATTGATATCATCATATGAGTATCGAGACTGGACCAATAGTATCGATACTTCCTTATCAAAACTCTCTTATTTTACACTTGTTTATGAATAGTATCGGTATTGTTCTTCCAATACCGATACTCGTACCCAAAAATGCCCTATTTTGGGCACGAAAAATGTGGTCTAAGTCTACCCACTTTCCCTAATAAAGCCAATAAGTGTTATTTAAGTCTTATTTAAGGTATTAGAGGTCAAAAAGAGTCATATTTCATGTTCAAAAACATCATACGTAGAATTTACCATGAATTAATCATGCATGCTATATGAACTTAACTAACCATCCATTAATATTCAATAAACTAAATGTGGTATGGACAAGTTAAAAATGTGTTACCTTGGTGCTAAGCTTCTGGAAAGCATCCTCAAATCACTCAAGGACTAAATTCTCCTTGCCTCTTGCCTTAGAGTTTTCTCCTTTCTTCTTCACTAATGAAGACAAGGGAAATGAGTTATTAACTCATTTTGGGTCTTAGGATAATGCTAAAAAATATTCCTACAACTCAAACCTCTCAAAATCGAGCTGGAAACCTAAGGTTCCATAAACCATACTAAAACCCACTTAGGTGACCATAGACCAAAAACTTACAAATAAAAGCTTGAATAAAGCTTAAGGATATGAGATTAAGGTTATTACCTTGGAAACTTAAGAAAGTTATTGTAATTCTTAAAGTTCTAAACTTTGTTAATTCTTTGTGGGAGAAAAAAGATGAAAATGTGAAGGGAAAGATACAAAGTGTGGGATGAAAAAGAGAGAGACATTTCAAACGTGATATCATATCAATTAATGGGATTTAAGACTTGTTGTGAAAAAGAATTATTTACTCGTTTAGTCATTCCTCTTTTGATATATGATTAAAAATATCCTTTTTATCGACTATCATGCTCCTACTAAGCCTAAACCAAAATACACTAGGGTCAAGTCTCTTATAAGCTAAGGAAAATTTATTTTAACGTCCGATAGAAAGTCTAAGACTCCTAACCTATGATTTTGGGCGTTAAAATTGCTCTACATACTCAAATATGGAAAAAATGAAATTTGCATCAAGTCAAGTGCACTTTCAACCAATGAACTATGAGATGTCATCATAATATTTTCAAGAAGAACACTAGTCACACCATACACTTTTATGTATCTCAATCCAAAAAAAATGTATCTAAGACTTTCATGGAATTTGAAGACGTTTAATAAAACTCAAGATAATCAATGGAAAACACAACATATATTAACTAAAGCATACCAGAATTCAAACATATGAACAATAAGGGAAATTTTGGTTCGATTCCACCCTTACTTAAAGAGTATTGTCTCAATATAAAATAAATAAAGTAAAGGAGAATAGATAATAAAAACTCCCCATGTCTAACGCCAGTGAGTTATTCAAAAGAGAAGCCATCAGATGATGTACCAACGTTAAAAATCCATGTTAAATTAAAAAAAAAGCCAATTCTGTAATTTCGAGCTCGATCAAAAAATACCTAGTATACCTAGTAATAGAAAGAAAAACAAATAACCAAAAATAAAAATAAAATAAAGAAAAAATAACAAAAAATAGGTTACCTTCCGTTAAAGCACTTTTGTTTAACGTTGTTAGATCGACGACATGGTTTAAAGTATAAGTTCTGCGAGAGATACACTTGCCCCACTTCATACATTTTTTTAACTAAGAAATTCCTTATGAGAAATTCTACGATCATAAAGTTACTTCATTGTATCCTTGTAGATTCGAACATTCTCATAAAGCATTTATTCAAATCTTTTTCAATTTTAAAATCTTGTCTGAAATAATGGCTAGGAAGGTATCTCTCTCTCCCAAAATCATGTACTTCAAATATTTTGATAATGGTTTCAACTCTAATTTTGGTGCCTGAAAAATGGATGAAAAAAGTTTAGATTGATATAAGAGCAAATCTAAATCAATATCAGAAATATTTTTCAATTTTATTAACATATCAACTTCATTCAAGTCCCTACACAATTTATTAGAAGAATTGTATTCATCAACAAATAGTTCAATTACATCAATAAAACTGAAATTTGCCATATAATTAGGATTTTTCATAGCTTTTTAAACATTAAACTTCACCATCAAACTCCATGGTAAGTATTTCGCTTCGAACATCGATCTTAATTTATGTTCTATTCAAAAATAGTCTTTTAAGTATAATTTTAGAAAAACTATTTAATCGATCATTCTCCATATCAATGACATAGAATTAGGCTAGAAATACCAATTCTTTTAGTTTTACGAGAATAATTTCCAACACTCCTTCTGGATATAAGACCGACCTGTCAGCAAGTTGAATCATCACCCTTGTCTAATTCAAAGGACGTGTTAAAGAACTTAAAAATAAATAAAAGTATCATGTTAATTGAAGCTCTTAAATCACACATGAACCTTTTAATATCAACTTTATCAATTTTGCAAGGGATTGTAAACATATCTTGGTCCTTGTATTTAGGCATAATTTTTCATTATAAAACAGGAGAAATATTCTCACCTAAATTTACATTTTCGTTTTCAGTGAGCTTCCTTTTGTTAAGATAAAGATTTTTCGGGAATCTTTCATACCTTGAAACCTTTTTTATTTCATCAAGGAATGGAATGTTGATTTTGAATTTTTGAAAAACTTCAATAATCATTTTTTCTTCAGCATTCTTATCATGATTGACAAGCTTTCTTAGGAGTGAGGGAGGTACGTCATATGGCGATGGACCTTGTTTACGCTTTCAGTTCTTCCTTTTTATTCCTTAGATTTGCGCCAACTTTTTTCAATGAACCAAATTTAATAATAGCTCCGTTTTGTAGGATCATGGCACATGCACTTTGTCTTGGATTTAATTTTCTTTAAGAAAGAATTTTTCCTTTAGATTTCAGACGCCTCACGGCTAACGTAATTAACTCATATGTTTATCGATTTCTTAAAAATGTGCCTCGATCTTTTATTGGATTTTCTCCAGAAAAAAGAGCAATGTCTATCCACTATTGACTCGAAAGATGAATTCTTCAATTGATACTGTTGAGGCATAGGTGGTCGTGATTGATAAAGTTGATTGAATATGGGATTTTAACCATAGCTAATATTCATATAGTCCTTTAAATAGACATTGTCTGTATTTAAGTGAGGGTTATAATGCCTTTGGGAAGGTTCTAAAAACTTTTCTACAACATCTACATGTGCTATATTATCCTCTTATAGTATCGAACAACAATATGTTGGATGATCTAGCATAGTACATATTCCATATAAGCAAGTCGGACTTGTTTTACCTACAAACAAGGTTTGAACAATATTAGTAAGTTTACTGATTTTATCTTTAATGAAAGATGTACTTATCTCATGAACTCATCGAGCTGGTTTATTAAAGGGAAATAATTGCTGAGAGTTTGTGGCTATATTCGAAATAAAATCCTTGGTCGCATGAGGGATCATGTTTACAAGGACTCCTCCACTTGCTACATCAATCATTTTCATCTCCATAGGAAGTAATCCTTCGTATAAATGTTGTAGGAGAGTTTTACTAACAAATCATGTTTTGGACAACTTGCACACAATTTTTGAAATGTTCCCACTAATCATATAACGATTCACTGTCTTTTGGTCGAATCTCTACATTGTTCCTCCTTAGTTCACTCACTTTCGTTGCAAGGTAAAACCTGTCAAGAAATAAATGAGATATGTCAGTCCATGTATCAATGGAACTAAGAGGTAAATAAAATAACCAATTCTTCTTCGATACAACTAAAGAGAATATAAAAGCACGAAGTTTAATTTGATATTCAGAAAATGATTGTGGTTTTATACTCAGGCAGACCATATGAAACTCTTTTAGATGCTTATGCAAGTTTTTGTTTTGCTAATTATGAAAGGTTAGAAGAAGATGGATCAAACCCTTTTTAACTCGAATGATATTTCACCATTCGGGAACGTGATACAAAGCGACTGCTATTCATTAGGCGTCACAGCTAGCTCTCGGGTGTTTTGAGCAACCATATGTACTGAATATTTTTCGTCGAATGTGAATAAAGCTTTGGTGGAAAAGATTTCTTCAAAGTTTTGACGGGTTTCAGTTGACTTTGTTGTTGTTGTCTCCTTCGCTGAAGAGTTTTCTAGGTAATCTCCAGGCAAGTGCTTCAATTTCAGGTTCGTAGTTTATTAATTCCCCATAAAGCGACTTGGTCATATATCAAAATAAGAAATGATTAGTAACTTTACCGAAGTCCCCGACAACAATGTCAATTTGACAAGCGCCGAAATTGTCAAATAAATTAATACTCAAATCTCAAATCAATAATAAATGTAGTATAGAGAAGTAGAGGTCAATCCAAGTAACTAAGGAAGTCTGAATAATTTTCTTATTTTGATCCTTGAGTTTTAACTATAAAGTAAAAATGGGGAGTTTAAAATTAATGAAAATAATAAAATAATAAAAATAAATGAAAAATGATGAGAAAATAAATAAAGTACATAAAGTAGAAGAACTCAATCGATATAATATAGCATTATGTTTTGTTTAACCTCAATTTCGATCGATCACCGAAATAAAATTTTTCCTTCGTGAAATACATCGATTACAATGAACAGAGCCCAACCCCTATAGCTAACTCTTCTATCTTATTAACCGAAATTTCCAAGTTTATCTCTAAAATCCAGTCCTTGTGTGTCTAACCACATTTATCACTGTTAAATCCAAGATAGCTTCAAGTTTTGGAAAAGTTCGACTTGAGTTATAATGTCTCATCGAGAATTGAACTCGGTCTTTATTCCCCTTAGCAGACACAATAAGACGAATTATGACCAACCGATTCGACTTCCAAACTTCAAACAAAATCAATTTTCAAATCAACATTCACTTTTTGGGTTTAAGATGTATTAATTTTTAGAGAAATGACCGATTGTCACTCCCAATTTCTAGAGAATTAAAGAATACAATATAAAGGTATTAAGATCAATACTCAATTATCACGATTAGAATTGATCTTTGCAAAAGCCTTTAGGTAAGTGGAGGTTTAGCTAAGCATCGATTGAATCATGCTTAGCATTGTGGTAAGAAAATAATAAAAGAAAATAATGAAAAAAGTGGAGATGAAAAAAAAACAAAATTTCAATAATTAACTAAGGAAAAATAAATTTTAATATGTCTTTCAACTGTTGAACCTAAGTGTAATTATAACCCGAGAGTTTTAAGTAAATAAAATAACTAATTCCTAAAGAAAATAAAATAATAAAGAGAAAATAATCAAACTAAAAATCTTATTAAGAGTTCTTAGTAAATAAAATAATCAATTCTTAAGTAAAATATAATAATCAAATTAAAATTCTAAATTAAAAAGGTTTATCATAAAAATTAAAAATAAGTATTTAAGTCTTGCAGTTTTGGTTGAATTCTATTTCATCTTTTAGTTAATCTTATCCCAGATAAATTCAAAATTTAAATATTTAAGATAATTTAGCTCGTTTTCCAGAAGATGCTATCTAGACAGTCAAAATCTACTACTTTTTGGACTAATTAATCTAATGAAGCTTCTACCTAAAATAAACCAAAATGAAACAAATCAGTAATATCAAAGTAAAAAATGATGAGTAAATAATAGTAAAAATTTGTAATATTCAATGTTTATTAAATTTATGAATAAAGATAAAACTTAGAGACTCGTCCAAAAAAACAAAAGCTTGAAAATAACAACTAGACAAATTTAGCCATCGAACTCGAAAAAAAAATTTATCTCATTTACCACGTCATCTGCCATCGTGGACCGTCACATAAACATCATAGACCACCACGTTAACATTCGTTGAATGTTATATCAACATTGTGAACTACCATGTCAATATTATAATGTTCAATGATGAAAATTATTGGTCAAAGGGACACGTTGAAATTTTTCTCAGTTTAAGGGTTACATTAGTTTTTAATTTTTTTTTTGGCATGACTCATATACAATTAAACCTATTTTTATCTATGAAATTTATTGAAAATGTCATTTAAGAAATCAATAGATTTTGTTGGTCAAATAATTCATTTGGATTTAAAAAAATATAGGTGTTTGTGAATTATTTTGAGATTTAAGTCATTTATTATAATACGTGTTAAACTTGTTATGAGAAAATGACAAGATTAATTAAAATATAAAAAATAATTAGAATTTAACATGAAAATATGATAAATTCTATACAATTTTCTTTCCATTCATATGTCACATTTTATTTTTAATATATTTTATACATTTGTCATTCTCTTATGATGAATTCCAAGTGGACAACAAATTACTTATATCACAAAGTAATTCTTAAACACGTGTAATTTTCATTTTTTTGGCCTGGATTATTTCCAAACTTTTGACAACATCAATCTTCTTTCTACTTGACGCTATGGTTCTGCACTATTAAAAAAAGACTGGTTCCGTTCATTAGCTAAGTGAAAATTTATCAATTTTTTAACTAAAATCACGATTATAAGATCTAAAGATACATTTTATACATGTATAATGTTGCAGAGAGAATAATTTGTCTTTTATGGAGCCCAAACTATTGTGTTTTATAGTGAATGTGCTTTAAAAGTTACAAGGTCATAAACACCATTTTATTGTCCTATAATGTTGCATGTCTCAAAGTCTCAAATAGTGCAGCCTTTCACTATCGAGCTTTTCAAACGAAATAGTGTTCTCCCACAGCCATGGATGGCATGGTTACATAAAATGGTAACAAAATCGACAAGCCATTGGGCGGTGTCGATCCAACTGGCTCAATAATGATGCGACAATGAAAAAAAATCATACGAATAATCTTTGAGCAAAGCCAACTCGGGCTACTGATAAGGGTGAGAGGAAAGCTAGGGGTGAAAGGCTAAAAAGATGCGTCATTATTCCTACTTTTACTAGTTTTAGCAAAGGGTAATAATGGCTTTGACAAGTTTGGGCGATTGATAGACTAGACGATATCAATGCATCAGGGAGTCATTTCAAGAGGGTACAATTCTAACCAAGGGAGCAATGATGATGTGAAGAATATTTTAGCGGCAGCGTTTCATCAATCAAAGATTGTGTGCAGTACTGGGGAAAGGTCACATCTACAGAGTTTAAATTGTTTTGAATATAACTTAAGTACTACTAAATACACAAAATTTGGTGGGATATACTCGATTCGATTCATCTTATTTATTTATAATAGGTATTTCGAAAGATATTTTACTGCTTATTTTTTTAAAATTATATATTTAACGTTTTTATGGGAGATTTTAAGTGTATATACTGTATCAATAGTTACATTTAATTGTTAAGTGTCGAAATTTGATAATTTTAAAAGAAATTATAAAATTTAAAAAATAAAAATATATTTTATCAAATAGTGTGCCCCACGTGCACAAGGGCCTCCTCTTCTTCTCCCCTCCCCCTATCTTGAGTTCTCCCTTCCCCGTTCTCCCTTCTATGGGAGCGGTTGACCGGTTGGTCGTGGCCGTCATCACCACCGTAGTTAATATTAATGTATACTCTCATTTAAATTTCTATTGTTATTTCGTCGTAAATTGTCATCGTTTATCGTGGAGAAGCTTTCAAAGATTCATCGAATTTTAAATACTGTCACTTTTTTACGTTGATTTTGGATGATCCCGATGTTCATATGCTATGCAGTCACCACCATTCGAACCACCGTCTAATTCCAATCAAAACCAATCGTCGTTGTCGCTTCATCAGTGCTCCTCTAGCGTTCCACCATAGTAACGGGTTGAAATGAGCTTTTTTATTTTTTTGAGTTTTTTTAATAATTTCATTAAAAAGGGTTCTTTTATAAATAAATTAAGATTTTTTTTTACTTTTTTTCATTTTCATTAAAAATAATATTTTTATTATTCAAAATAATAAAAATAAAAATATAACGGTTGACACTTAAAAGTGTAATTGAGAAAACGTTAGACACCAAATCGTTTTTTTAGGTAAAGCTTAGACACTTATTTTTATAATAAGCCTTTATATTATATATTATTGATTTTTTACACAATTTTAAAAAAGTTTATGTAAGAGATATGTTATAAAAAATTAAAATGATAACTATAACTGAAAAAATAATAAATTTTATTTCGTTAGGAAACTAAAATATGATAAAAAAAATACACACTTAGTAAAAATTGTTGATTTTTTAAAGGAAACAATTTAAATAGATACAATTTTAAAATACAAAAAAATCATTTTATCGGGGTAGAAAGAGTAAATGTTAGATTATTCAAAAAAATAATTATTTTTAATCAATTATTTAATATATTTTTAATCATATTCCTAATCTAAACGTTAGGTTTCTATCATTTATTATCTCTTTTGGTTACTAAATTATTTTGGGTAAATTATAACAATGACCACTCAATTATAATCCATTTTCATTTTGATAATTATTTTTGAATCATTGTCAATTAAGTCGTTCAACTATTTAAATGTATTCAATAAAACCACTAATCATTAACATTTAACAGAAGTATTGATGTGACAGTTAATAAAATTGATATAATTACATATTCGATTCTCAGTATTTATATCTTCTATTAATTTGGTCATATTTTTAATTTAAATTAATAAAATTAATTTTAAATTAGATGATGACACGTGTCACGGTTAAATTAAAAGATATTTTATTAATTTTATTTATTCAATTTATTTTATTTTATGTCCAATCAAGTGATGACACAATTACCACTTTTTTAATGAAAAAACATTGTAAAATGCTTATTTGCACTCGAGGGAATCAAATCATTGCCCTTTGGATCCCTTGGGCGCGCCTAAAGCCATTGGACTAAGCAGTCCAATTGGTGTGCTTTTACAACATTCTTTATATAATATGTTCTTACTAAAACTAACATAAAGGGAATTAAATTATTTTTTAAAATATAATTAATAATTTTGATTTAATTTAATGATTATATATATAAATAAATAAATATATAAAGATTATTAATTAAATAAAAAATTAAAATTATACTTTGATTCTATAAAAATAAATATAGTTTAAAAATTGAATTCAAACATTGATGAAATTAATTTTAAACCATTAAATTTATTTTTATTTTAAATATTATATTAAATATATTTTAAAATATATGAAATGTACATATTTATAAATCATCAATTAAATTTGTTTAAATAGTTTTGGGGCTTACATGTTTTCTAAAAAAACAATTAAACAATGATAGATTTATTTAATTGTTTTTTATAATATAAAATAAATATAATATGTTCTTGGATTAACTATTAGTGTTGATTCAGTGGTAGAGGCATGAACAATTCTTTTGCAGATCCAAGTTCGAGCCTCTATAGAAGCATTATTTCCTATCAAATTTTCCTTCTGATTTCCTATGTATAAAATGCTGTAAAATTATACCGATAAAATAAATAATTAAAATTAATAAAATATCTTTTAATCTAGTTGTGACATGTGTCAACATTTAATTATAAAATTAAATTAAAATTATGATCAAATTAATAGAAGATATAAATATTAAGGATTGAATGTGTAATTATACTAATTTTATTAACTGTCACATAAGCACTACATAAGCACTTCCGTTAAATGTTAATTGCTAGTGATCTAATTGAATGTATTTAAATAATTAAGTGACATGATTGACAAAAATTCAAAAATGGTGGTAAATATGAAAATTTGCTATAGTTGGATGGTCACAGGTCACTGGTATAGTTTACCCAATTATTTTAGGTGACATTTTCTTATTTATTGTCTGAAAGAAAATTACATTTACTGTGGAGATAGCAAGATTCAAACTTTGGCCCCATTGAAAGGGGATTATACGTCTAGTCACTAAACTAATTATATATAAGATAGAATACACAAACAATCATCGATTATAAGATATTGTTTTATTAAGTTTTTCAATTATTAAAAGTTATAAAAGGATCAATTGCTTATAGGACATTGTTTTGTTGAGTCATTCGACTATTAAAAGTTACAAAATGATGAATTTAATATCCCAAATAGTGAATTAGGGACTTTATTAAAAGGATTTAAGATTTGAGAATTTATTTGATTAATTTATAAAAGATAAGAATGAATTGGAAAGAAAAGTTTAAACTAAATTGTAGTAATGGAGGATTAAAAAGACATTTTAGTCAATTGGAATTAGATGAATTTAAAATTCATTTCTTTTAAGGTATTAAAGTATAGAGTAAAAGGAAAAGGGGAGTAAGATTTGGTCAACTCCTTTCCTTCTTCATTCCCGTGCATATTCTCCGCCATAGCTCAAAGGTGAGTTTTCAATTTATTAGTTTATTCCATTGTTTTTGGTTGGGTTTTGAAGTATTGAGTATACTAGAAGCTTATGGAAGGATAAAAGGGGATCAAAACTAAGTTATAGATGAAATATTAGAGATTGAACAAAATGGGTTTTTGAGTGATATGTTTAAATATGAGTGTTTATGGATGTTTATTGGTAGATTTGACTTGTCAAGAGGTAAATGATAGATTAGAAGTATTGGATAGGATTAAGAACACATTAGGAAAAGTGGTGTGATTCTTAAAATTGATTGTTCTTGAAAGATTTTAGATGTTTTAAAAGGTTAAATGAATGAATATAAGTATGGATAGTTAAAGAAGAGTTTAATAGCATTGTATGGTATTTATATAACGAAATGTAAAACGATTTGGGTGATAATTGGGTTAAAAACTGGAAAACTTGGGCAAGGGTATCAGTACTGATAGAATAGTATCGATACTATAGGCTAAAATGGGATAAAGTAACTAAGTAGTATCAATATTGATTCAATCAGTTTTGATATCAACAAGGTAGTATCGATACCATGGTAAAGGTATCGATATTGAGAAACATCAAATCTAAAATCGGTATAGATACCAGAAGGAGGTATTTGTACCATAGTATGGTAGTATCAATACCATGGTAAGAGTATCGATACTACGCAACATTGAACCTAAATTCCGTATCGATATCGGAAGGGGGTATCGATACCATAATATAGAAGTATCGGTACTAGGGTAGTAGTATCGATACTATAGAGCCAGAAATGTTAAAAATAGGTTGATATTGTTATAAAAAGTTAATGATATGTCATTTTGAGTATTGTTTAAGTATAATGGTTAGAAAATATACTAACATTTGGTATGGTACATGTTTTAATTGATGAATGAGTATATTAGAACCAAGCTCTCGAGACAAGCAAAACTAAGGGCAAAGGAAAAGTATCGGAGTAATCGGTCTTACGTTTTGGATACATAGCGAGGAAGCCATGTGAGTGCATTTATCCTGTTCATTAGTAATTATATATAAATTTTTTTAAAACATATGTTGCAATGACATATCAGTACTAAGTGTAATACATGCACTATGTGTGCAATTCCACGGAATTCATCATGAGTTGATGAATAACCATACATACACTCTGTGTGTAATTTCACGGAATTGATCATGAGTTGATGAATAACCATATAGGAACTATGTGTGCAATTCCACGGAATTCATCATGAGTTGATGAATAACCGTACATGCACTATGTGTGCAAAACCACGAAATTCATCATGAGTTGATAAATGACCGTATATGCACTAATTATTCTTTTAATAAATGAACATGAATAGAAAGTGGGTAAATGACCATATTAGCACTAATGTTGCAAAGTTATAAGGATTATGTTGAAGTGTAAAAAGTTGCTCGATAATAGAACTGTTACCTTATGTTTATGTTTATAAATTGCTTATTAATAAGTATGCCTCACTAAGTAATACTTAACATGTGTTTATTTCATGCGTAGGTTGAATACAAGATGAGTAAGGAGATCATAAGATATCAAGACAGAGTTGCCTTATCAGTAACAGTATGACATACCTTTTTAGTCGACATGTAATAGGTTTAGTAGAAACGCTCTGAAAAGCTTTTGAATTAAACTACTGTAAAACGGTGATATGTGAAATATCTCTTTTAATTTGTTTATTTAATCTTAATGCATGTTTTCATTATAAGTGAATTATAATGGGTTGTAAAATTTAAACAAATTGTACGGATTTTTAATTGGGAAACTTTTTAAAAGTGATGTGACATCTGTAGCCTGTATACATAAAGGTATACAGGAGATGAGTGTTATATTTATTGGTATCAGAGCTACATGTTTAGCTAATTCTCGGCCTAATCGAGTGTAAATTTAAGGTAAAAAGAGTTAAATGCCACTAAAATGTCAAGGTTACTGATAGGGTATAGAATAAATGATAAGATGTATCTCCATACTAACTTAAGTATTATCTTTATGAATGTTATAATAGATGTCGAATTCTACGAATTTGAGAAGAGTGGTTGGTCGAGAGAGTAGAGACGAATCGGGTAGTGAAAGTTATGAAGAGAATAGTGAACATCCGATTCCGTCTGAGAATGCCAACGCACCGGCACCTCAAAGTATGCCCGTTCAAGAGTTTAAAGCTTTTATACAAGCTCTTGATACTATTTTGACAAGGTTCCAACCTTCTCCGCCTACCCTTGCCCCTCTAGTACCGAAAGTTTAATTCCGAAGGAGTTGAGAAGTTTGGGAGCTCCTGAGTTTAGGGGAGAAGAGAGTGAAGGTCCTATGGACGCAAACTTATGGTTGAATAATGTTATGATGATGTTGGAAAGCCTTCAGTGCTCCGATCATAAGAAGTTGAGCACAATTGTATCGTTACTCTGAGGTTCAGCTTGGGTGTGGTGGACCAACACGACGTATGCATCACCTGAGTAAGTGAAGTGGTAGTTCTTCCAAGAGAAGTTCAAGAACAAGTATATAGGGGAGCAGTTTATGAGATCAATGCTGTTGAAGTTTTTCAACTTAAAACAAGGCGACCAAGCGGTACATGAATATGAGACCGAATACAACAAGCTTAGCCGTTATGCTACTGAGGTGGTCTCTAATGACAAAGCTCAAGAGAAGACTTTGGCAGCCGAGCAGAGTGTACAGACAGGAAAAAGGATTGGGATGTCTTCATTTACATCTCATGCTAAGAGAGGCAAGGGCTCAGGTTCCCGATATACTGATAAAGCGGATGCAGCTGCACAGAAGTCTAAGCAATCCTAATCTATTGCTACTAGCTCAGGTAGAGCTTTTAGAGAAAGAAATAATCAATGTCAGATATGTGGCAGATTTCACCGGGGAACATGTAGAGTGCTTTCTGGCACTTGTTTTTTTTATGGAGAAACGAGTCACTATGCTCGGAACTATCCGCAAAAGTCTGTGGATAGATCAACATAAACCGAGATATCGGTAGCCACACTGAGTAGAAGCAGAGAAAGAGAAAGATCAGGGGGTCAATATGGGTCTAGTCAGAGATAAGAGACTCAGGGAGTGGCTCGAGTTTATAATATAAAGACTAATGAAGATAGAGATGATTTGGAAATCAAAACAGATACATTTCACCTTTTAATGAGCCCGTTTTTGTTCTAGTTGACCCTGGTTCTTCAAATTCATATATTAGTACCAAGCTAATTGGAAATAGAGGAATTCATTTAGAACTCATTACTAGTGAAATGATAGAGATAAATCATATGGGTCAAAGTGTAAGGGTGACTAGGGTGTGTAGAAAATATCCAATTAAAATTCAAGGGGTAGTATTCTTAGCAAACTTGATGGAGTTACCCTTTGATGAGTTCAAAATCATTTTGGGAATAGATTGGTTTTCTCTACATTCTGGATGGGTAGATTTTTGTTAGAGAAGATTATTCTTAAAAGATGCGGAAGGCTCCGAAATTTTGGTGATAGGTGAAAAGACGAGATCCCGGTCTAATGTGATATCAACCATGACTGCAAAGAAAATGATGTCAAAAGGATGCATTGTTTTTCTAGATAATGTGATAGAAACTCAAGTCCCAGGAGCGAGATTGCAGGATATCCCCACAGTTAGGGAGTTTCCAGAGGTTTTTCCTGAAGAGTTACCGGGTTTACCTCTAGATCGAGAAGTAGAATTTAGAATTGAGGCTTACCCGGGTACCGAACCTATTTCTATGGCTCTGTATAGAATGACTCCAATGAAGTTAGAGAACTAAAAGCATAGTTGCAGTAGCTGCTTGATAAAGGATTCATCCGACCCAATGTTTTTTCTTGAGGAGCATATGTGTTATTCATGAAAAAGAAGGACGGGCCTATGCGGTTATGTATTGACTATCATCAATTAAACAAGGTAACAATAAAGAACAAGTATCCTCTTCTGAGGATTGATGACTTATTTGATCAGTTAAAAGGAGAAGCAGTGTTCTCTAAGATAGATCTGAGGTTGGGGTACCATCAATTAAGGATAGAAAATGAGGATATTTCCAAGATGTCTTTTCGAACTAGGTGCAGACACTATGAATTCGTAGTAATGCCATTTGGATTAAAAATGCTCCTGTATCATTTATGGACTTAATAAACAGAGTATTCCAACCATACTTGGATCAGTTCATAGTAGTGTTTATAGATGATATCTTGGTATATTCCAAATCAAGGGAGGAACATGATACTCATCTTTGAGTGGTTCTTCATATACTTCACAATAAGAAGTTGTACGCGAAGCTGTCCAAATGCAAATTTTGGTTAGCTGAGATTGCTTTCCTTGGTCATATAGTATCTACAAAAGGAATAAGAGTGGATCCTAAAAAGATTCAAGCTATAGTGGATTGACAACCCCCAAAGAATATTTTTGAAGTTTAGAGTTTCTTGGGGCTCGCTGGTTATTTTAGGGTTTTATGAAGAATTTTTTGATGTTAGCTCTGTCACTAACTCAATTGTTGCGGAAATATAAGCCTTTTGTTTGGAAATAAAGATGCCAGAAAAGTTTTGATATGCTTAAGAGAATAGTAACGGAGGTTCCCGTTCTTGTGCAACCTGAGTCAGGTAAGGATTATGTCATTTTCAGTTATGCATCCCATAACGGATTGGGATGTGTGCTGATGCAAGGGGAGAAAGTTATGGCTTATACCTCAAGATAGCTGAAGAATCATGAGAGAAATTACCCAACACATGATTTGGAATTGGCAATCGTAGTGTTTGCTTTGAAAATCTGGCATCATTATCTGTATAGTGAGCGTTGCCATGTTTACACGGACCATAAAAATATAAAGTATTTGTTAACTCAGAAAGAGTTGAACCTAAGATAGAGAAGATGGATTGAGCTTCTAAAGGATTATGATTTGGTTATTGACTATCATCTGGGAAAGGCTAATGTGGTAGTAGATGCACTCAATCGAAAGACTTTTGTAGCTTTAAGGGCTATAGATGCACATATGTCATTAAAGGAGGATAGTGCTTTGATTATTGAATTAAAGTTAAAGCCAATGTTTTTGGATCAGGTTAAAGAGCTACAAGGCCAAGATAAGAAATGGTTGATGAGATTGGCACAAGTCGAAAAAGGAGAAGCCAAAGATTTTGAATTAAGGGATAATGGATGTTTATATTACCGTGGAAGACTTTGTATTTCTGATGATGAAAAATTGAGGAGAGATATTCTTGGTGAGGCACATTATAGCCCATTGAAGATGCACCCAGGTGGAAATAAGATGTATCAGGATTTGAAAAGACGTTACTGGTGGCCTGGCATGAAAAGAGCTGTCACAGAGTTTGTTGCTAAATGTTTGACATGAAAGCAAGTGAAAGCTGAACATCAAGTGCCATCTAGGTTACTACAGCCAATATCCATTCTTGAGTGGAAGTGAGAGTGAGTCACAATGGATTTTATTTCAGGGCTACCATTGTCACCGGGTAAAAAGGATTCGATCTGGGTAATAGTAGATAGATTAATCAAGAGGGCTCATTTTATTCCAGTTCGAGTAGATTACTCAATGAATAAGTATGTTGAGTTGTATATAAAAGAGATAGTTAGACTGCATGAAGTACCGATATCGATAGTGTTCGATCGAGACCCTAGGTTTACTTCAAGATTTTGGAAGTCTTTGTATGAGGCATGGGGTACTCAATTGAACTTTAGTACAGTTTTTCATCCGCAGACAGATGGGCAGTTAGAGCGAGCTATTCAGCGAGCTATTCAAATTCTGGAGGATATGCTTAGGGCATGTGCGATTGAATTTAAGGGATCATGGGAAAGGTATTTGCCTTTAGCAAAATTTACGTATAATAATAGTTATCAATCAAGTATTAAGATTGCCCCGTATGAAGTTATATATGGGAGAAAATGCAGAACACCATTAAATTGATTTGAATTGAAAGATCGGGATTTGATTGACCCAGATTTGATGAAACTGATGGAGGATAAGGTAAAGATTATCTAGATCAATCTAAAGATAGCTTTAGATAGACATAAGTCATATACATATTTAAAAATAAAAGAAATAGAATACCAAGTGGGAGAGAAAGTGCTTTTGAAAGTATCTCCTTGGAAGAAGGTGTTACGTTTTGGGCGAAAAGGAAAACTGAGTAAGGTTTATTGGACCGTATGAGATATTAATAAGGGTTGGACCCGTAGCTTATCAGTTAGCTTTGCCTCCGGATATGGACAAGATCCATAATGTTTTTCATGTATCGATGCTTATGAGGTACATATCAGATCCCTCGCATATTATCACTCCTGAAGAAATAGAAATCCGACCAGATTTGACTTATGAGGAACAACCAGTACAGATCTTGGCTAAGGAAATCAAGGAATTGCGTAATAAAAGGATTCCATTGGTTAAAGTTCTTTGGTGGAATCATAGGTTAGAATAGACGACCTGGGAGAAAGAGGAGGATTTGAAAAAATAGTTTCCACATCTCTTCGGTTCAGGTGCTTATTTAAATTTGAGTACGAATTTTATTAAGGGGAGATTTGTAATACCCCAAATAGTTAACTAGGGACTTTATTGAAAGGATTTGAGAATTTATTTGATTAATTTATAAAAGATGAGAATGAATTGGAAAGAATAGTTTAAAACTAAATTATAGTAATGGAGGATTAAAAGGACATTTTAGTCAATTGAAATTAGATGAATTTAAAATTCATTTTTAAGGTATTAAAGTATAGAGTAAAGGCAAAAGGGGAGTAAGATTTGGTCAACTCCTTTCCTTCTTCTTCTTTCTCGTGCATATTCTCCTCCATAGCTCAAAGGTGAGTTTTAAATTTATTAGTTTATTCATTTGTTTTTGGTTGGCTTTTGAAGCATTGAGTATACTAGAAGCTTATGGAAGGATAAAAGGGGATCAAAACTAAGTTATGGATGGAATATTAGAGATTAACAAAATGGTTTTTGAGTGATATGTTTAAATAGGAGTGTTTATGGATATTTATTGGTAGATTTGACTTTTCAAGAGGTAAATGAGAGATTAAAAGCATTGGATAGGATTAAGAACACATTAGGAAAAGTGGTGTGATTTTTAGAATTGATTGTTCTTGAAGATTTCAGATGTTTTAAGAGGTTAAATGAAGGAATATAAGTATGTATAGTTAAAGAAGAGTTTAATAGCATTGTATGGTGTTTATATAACGAAATTTAACCTGATTTGGGTGATAATCAGGTTAAAAACTGGAAAATTTGGGCAAGGGTATCGGTACTGATCGAACAATACCGATACTATAAGTTAAAATGGGATAAAGTAACTAAGTAGTATCGATAATGATTCAATCAGTTTCGATATCAACAAGGTAGTATCGATACCATGGTAAGGGTATCGATACTGAGAAACGCCGAATCTAAAATTGGCATCGATACCGGAATGAGGTATCAATACCATAGTATGTAGTATCGATACCATGGTAAGGGTATCGATACTAGGCAACATCGAACCTAAAATCAGTACCGATGCCGGAAGGGGGTATCGATACCATAGTATAGAAGCATCGGTACTAGGGTAGTAGTATCGATACTATAGATCCAGAAATGTTAAAAATAGGCTGATATTGTTATAAAAAGTTAATGATTTGTTCTTTTGAGTATTGTTTAAGTATAATGGTTAGAAAATATACTAACATTGGGTATGGTACATGTTTTAATTGATGATTGAGTAGATCGGAAGCAAGCTCCCGAGACAAGCAAAAGTAAGGGCAAAGGCAAAGTACCGGAGTAATCGGTCTAAAATTTTGGATACATAGCGGGGAAGCCAAGTGAGTGCATTTATCATGTTCATTAGGAATTATATATAAATTTTGTTAAAACATATGTTGCAATGACATATCAATACTAAGTGTACTACAGGCGCTATGGTGCAATTCCATGAAATTCATCAATAGTTGATAAATAACTGTACAGGAACTATGTGAGCAATTCTACAGAATTCATTATGAGTTGATGAATAACCATACAAGCACTATGTGTGCAATTCCACGAAATTGATCATGAGTTGATGAATAACTGTACATGCACTATGTGTGCAATTCCATGGAATTCATCATGAGTTGATGAATAGTCGTACATGCACTATATATGCACTTCCACAGAATTGATCATGAGTTGATGAATAACCGTATAGGCACTATGTTGCAATTCCACAGAATTCATCATGAGTTGGTGAATAGTCGTACATGCACTATGTGTGCAAAACCACGTAATTCATTATGAGTTGATGAATTATTGTATATACTCTAATTGTGCATTCTAATAAATGAACATGAATAGAAAGTGGGTAAATGACCATATTATCACTAATGGTGCAAAGTTATAAGGATTATGTTGAAGTATAAAGAGTTGCTTGATAATAGAACTATTACATTATGTTTATGTTTATAAATTGCTTATGATTAAGTATGCTTCACTAAGTAATACTTAACGTGTGTTTATTTCACGCGTAGGTTGAATACAAGCTGAGAAGGAGATCATCGGACATCAAGTCAGAGTTGCCTCATCAGTAACAGTATGACATACCTGTCTACTTTTGATATATTTTAGTCGGCATGTAATAGGTTTAGTAGAAACGCTCTGAAAAACTTTTGAATTAATATGTAAAACATCTCTTTTAATTTGTTTATTTAATCTTAATGCATGTTTTAATTATAAGTAAATTATAATGGGTTGTAAAATTTAAACAAATAGTACAGATTTTCAATTGGAAAATTGTTTTAAAAGTGATGTGATATTTGTAGTCTGTATACATAAAGGTATACAAGAGATGGGTGTTACAATGACAGTTTAAGTTAAACATTAATCTGTTAATTGAGATAATCGTTTGAGATTTTAAAATCAAATTTTATCATATCACAATTAGTGGGTTAACATTTAGCTCAAACTGTCATCAATCATTTTACAGAAAATGACAAGTTTGGAACATATGAATAGTCAGATAACTATTTTAAAACTTTTAATAATCAGGAGATTCAACAAAGTAATGTCCTATATTCATTGTCCTATGTTTAAAATTATGACCAAAGTAATAGAAGATATAAGTATAGAGGATTGAATGTGTAACGTCAGCACTTCCGTTAAATGTTAACGACTAGTGGTCTGATTGAATGTATTTAAATAGTTGGATGACCTTATTGATAAGAATTTAAAAAATGGTGATCAAAATGAGAATGGTCTATAGTTGGGTGGTCACTTGTATAATTTATCCAATTATTTTAGGTGACATTTTCTTATTTATCGTCTAAAAGAAAATTGCATATATTGTGGAGATAGCAAGATTCAAACTTTGCCCCTTGAAAGGGGATCATAAGTCTACTCACTAAACTAAGTATATTTAAGATAAAGTACATAAACGATCATCGATTATAAGATTTTTTTATTAAGTTTTTCAATTATTAAAAGTTATAAAATGATCCATTGATTATAGGATGTTGTTTTGTTGAGTCATTCGATTATTAAAAGTTACAAAATGATCATTCAACTATTTATATATTCATAACTCGTCTTATTTCGTGAAAAAATGATGACAATTTGAGTTAAACATTAATCTATTAATTGAGATAGTCATTTGAGATTTTAAGATCAAATTTTATCATATCACAGTCAGTGGGTTAACATTTAGCTCAAACTGTCATCAATCATTTTACAGAAAATAACAAGTTTGTAACATATAAATAGTCAGATGACTATTTCATAATCAGGAGATCCAATAAAGTAATATCCTATATTCAGTGGAATATTTCATAATGTTTAATAGTTGATGGACTCAACAAAACAACATTTTATAATCGAAGGGCCATTTATGTATTTTACATATAAATTTATCAATGATTCAAATTTTAACATTATAAATGAAATAAATTAAGTTCGGATGATCAATCAGATAATAAGTCTTTACAATTCGTAATCCAAATTAATCAACTAATAAATGAGATACATATGGTTATGTCATATATATATATATATATATATATATATATATATTAAATAAATAAATAAATTTAAATTATACTAAATTATCATCACAAAAGAAATTACTTTTGTAATATTTGAGATTTGATTCTAGGACATTTCACAAACAATTCAAATGTTCAGCCACAAGCCAAAATAGGAATTTGTCTTTGTTTTACCAAAGTTATTATATAACTCATATAACTATTAAATTATAGAATAAATAATTTTTTACTGAATTTAAAAAAATATATTAATATTTAAAATATAAAATTTTAATTTTAATCTCATATTGTTAAATAATTATTAAAATTATTTAATTATTATTTATTTATTTTTACAAAATATATAATTTTTAAATAATGAAATAAATATTAATTTTTTATGGTATAATATTGTTTTTATAATATTTATTTATTTTTAATATTATTTATATTGTATCATAAATAAATATTTTGTTTAACATCCGTAAACATGTTCATTTAATGTTCGACAACTAACACTCTTTTTATCCTTTCATTTGCAAGTTAAAGAAAATTGGTAAAATTAAGCCAGTAGTATTTAAGTTCCTTAGGCTTCAGAGTTTAAATTTCAAAGTTCACCTTAAGTTCAATTTAGTCATATCTTCACCAATATTTAAAATGTAAAAAAAGAAAAAAAAATGAGGACCGAGTAAACAAGCTTATAAACGAGTCGATAGACGATAAACAATCTTATTCATGAACATAAATAAACCGAACACACCTCTGTTCGTGTTTGTTCATTTATAAAATGAACATAAATTTTTTGTCTATACTTGTTTATTTAACTTAATAAATGAATATGAATCTATCAAGTGGCCTCAGTGGTAAAGAAGAGTGTTGTTCTCCCTAGATAATGAAGTTCAACCTTGCCTCAGTTGGATGGATGATGAAGACAATGATTGTACCTTTGATTGTTTCGATCTAGGAAGACAAGAAGAATCCTGCACAAGCAAGAAAGCTCAAATAGAATAGTTAGATGGAAGTAATGAAATAGAAAGATAAGTACGGCAACGAAACATATAAATAAGTTGGTGATATGTTTAAAGGATATGGAGAAGTATGGTAATGGAAGTAGAATGAAGGTGATAGTGATGAATATGAAAGGTAATATCTTAAAGAAGACTCAAAGAAGAACCAATATTAAAGAACAAAGACCCATACTTTATATTGCTTCTTTAAGGGGTGGTAAACAAAGACTTTGACTCACTATCTATAAAGAGATAGAAACCAGAAGTATCATGGTGAAATAGATAGGGGTGACACCACAAGCATAAGCTTGATAAGTCGATAAAGTTCACTAAGAACTAAAGAGAGAAACTCTATCAATTATTTGATTAAACAAATTCAATTGGTTGAATTTACAAATGAAATGCTAGCTATTTATAAGCCTAAGGATGCCTAGGATTCATTGTACACGTGGTGTGAATACATGGCCTTTAATGAATGACCATTCATGCATGAATGTTCATCCTTTAATTAGATGTATAGCGCGCCTAATGAACATGAATAATGCATTGTATGAATGCATAGTCATTCTTAAATGATTTGAATCTCCCTTGGCCGAATTCATCCCCCTTGGTAGGAACATGTTGTTTTGTCTCCTTGCATGAACTTGGTGAGTGAATCCATGTAGGTTCGGCCCTCCTTGAATTGCAATGATCCAGCTCCCTTAATGGCTTGTATTCACATGTATTTGGATTGGATGAATACATTGATGAATGAACTTGAATCATGTTCATCCTTCAAGTGTGAACGTGACCCTTGGCTTCTTGTATGAACAATATAAATGAATGTACTTGAAAGCTTTGAACGAAAACATTGCAACTTGTTATAAAGGTGATAAATCATTTGAATAATCATTTTTGATCCATTCATGTCTCCATTAATGTCTCCCATGCAAAAATTCTTTGAAGGAGATGAATGGTTGTGAATCCCTTATGAGTTTCCAGCCTGCATTGTCTTCAGTAATTTGGACATATCTAGAGCTCTCAATGTCAGATTGATGCGATTCAAAGTGCGTTGGAAAGCTAAGAGACATGGGAGTAAAAGTCAAGAGACTTAATTACCAAATGATTCTTGGAACCAGATAAAAATGGCTCATAATCTGACTGATGTGAACTGTCTTCTAGATTTAATGTGTCACATTGTGCACCTTGAATGTGTTCAGCTCATTTTTAGTCTTCTAGCTATTCTCCGGCTAAGTTCAGCTCCCCTTCAGCTCATTCAACTAAACTTTGAGCTCCATTAAGCTCCACTGAGCGAAGTGAGCTAGCATGACATCTTTATGAGCTAACATGAGTTGTCAAAGCTTGTATTTTCAATCTATGAGCTGCCACAAGTTGCCTTAGCTTCCAATGTACCTATGCAAAACATGGAAACAAGTAATTAGATAAGATTTGAGCTAGAACAATGATGAATGCATGTTGCCGCCCATGTTTGAATGCAAATTAGCTAACTATAAATACATATACATAGAATGAACTAAAGAATGATGCATATATAAACATGGTATAAGCATAAAATGAGTTAAATATAGAATGTGTATGCATGAAGTGATCTAGAATGAATGCATGAACTAACATATCCATGACATATGCTTAAGTAAAGGTGTAATAAGCATGAATATCATTAAATATGTATGTATTCAAGCATGATCTAAATGCCAAAGAACAAGTAATACATATACAAGTAAATAAGTTATAAAATAAGGAAAAACGCCCTCCGAATCATCATTGAAAAAACTCCATGTGTAAGCATGTGTTGAAGAAATTTAACCCTAGGCAGGATCACATCACTAGGGGTCTCCATGTTCAAGTAATTTTGCGTTCAAATAATTTTGTTTGTAGGATTCTTACGTTGTTAATGACAAAGAAAGATAATAGATACTACCTTATAATTATATTTTCAAATAAGCAAAGATTATATGAATAATTCACAAACAATTTATCGAACACTTACACCCTTAATTGATACATTATATCATATTTTTTTTAATTATTATTCAAATAATCAATGCTCCAAAATAGATACTTTTTGTCCTAAAATGATACGTTAAGACCAAAACACTCAAAAAAAGTATAAGAGCTAAACTCTATTTATTTATTCCTCAAAATGAATTGTCATGATCAAAATGTTTAAAAAAAATGAACCAAACAATTATTTAATCTAACATTTTTTTGACATTATCCCTCCTTTTTCTTAATTAAGATATTTCATGCATGCCTATATATGTGTATTACAGGACACGAGGAATTTTTTTTTCTTTGGTTCAAACAGGAAGGCCAGATTTGCTAGGAAATTGATAGTTATTGACATTAAAAACATATTGAAACATCTGTACTAATCTTTACAAACATTCCCAAAGCCAAAATAGCTGTATAACTAAGAAGTTCTCCGCTGCATGTCGATTTGAATCCGACCGTTCCTGGAGTCGATGAGATGATATTTTTCATTGATTCTTCTGTTTTTCACAAAATCAGCTAGGCTTATAGTAACATAACCCAAAGATTCCTGGTAAAACATGTGAAGCATTATTATACATAAAGATCTAGGGAATCATATTCATCCATTTGGTCAAAAGGAAGATTTAAACTCATCATAATGCTTGTTGTAATGAGATGAGAGACGACGAAAACGAAAGCAAAGGAAATGCAATGTGCACCTTGGGATGCAGCAGCCCTATCCTGGACGACGTACTGAATACTTCTAAGTGAATTTTATCGTTTATGGGAGGCTCATCCACCATAAACTGAAATTCCTCTTCCCATCTTGGATCTCTTCTTTTCTTTATGCGCTGCATTGACAAATTCCAGACGAGGAACATAATGTATGGTAACTAACAAGAAACCAACGCTCAGACAAAAAAACACAATAGGAACTGATCATGCAGGCAAAAATAATAGATCTAATAGCATTGTCTATTCATATTCAATAATACATCCTGAAAACTTCAGACTTATGCTGATCTATCAACTGTGAATTATTGGTTCCAACTTGTGCATCAAATATGGAATGCAATCCAAAGGAAAGATGCACTGGAAGTTCGGAACCAAATTTTCACACCACTGCCTTTTAGCGAAACCATTCTTGAGGGAAAAGAATGAATGAAAGAAACAATGCACGAAAAAAGTAAATTTTATGGCATACCTTAGTTTTTTTTCTCCTCCCCCCTGGATAGAAGTTGCACGTGGGTTTGTATGGTTCTTTCCTTCTATATCTTCAGCTTCATGTACAATAACTACAAGTAAGCCTCCACCTTCAGGTGTTCCTTCTGGAGCATTTTGTACCGTAGTTGAATCGTCAATTTCATCTGGTGTCCCATCCTCTTTGAAAGGTTTGTACAAGGCTTCCAAGACAATCTGCCCACGTGACTTCTCGTTATGTTGATCGTTCGGGTCCATATTTTTCAGCAGATCTAGAGTCAAAACATTTGGCTCGTCCGGTGTAAGATCTTTCAAAGGAACAACATTCATGTCCATCTTCTTGTATTTGCCAACCTGAATTGAAGTTAACATACAGCTTGAGGAATACATGTGGAATATACAGGGGCATGCACATACATGATAATGCAAAACATAGAGTAATCTAGCATTGGTTTAAAGAAAGTCTTCCAACGAGGATACACAGAACAGTGACCAATACTATCATGTATCTAACTACAAAATACATCAAAAGTTTCATACCTGCTCCCAGTCATACATAATTATCTCCAATGCTCGAGTGTTTGGATCTTTAACAACAAAATTAAATTCCTCGTTCCACTCGGGGTTCAAGTTGCTTAGTTTCACAGTAGTCTTCTTGCGGTCAGCTTTTCTTCTGTTAATTTTAGTTTCACGTAAGGATCAGATTTTCCCAGGAGGTCTTTCTTTTTAAGCTTCATTGCCCTCACAACTTCCACATCAAGAATTCCAACAAGTTTCTTCATGGCTCTGTCAATTTGAGGATATTTTAGAAGATAAAACATAAAGTCTCATCTGTAATTTGCAGAAAGCTAGAATATGCACACTTACTGTGTAGGATCCATTACGACACTTGTAAGGCTTTAGGCCATAGGTACATATTATGAGCTCCTGGAGAAATAGAATATCCTTATTAAGCACAAAGAAGAAAAGTTATGCGGAATACGATGACCATTGGCTATGAGATTAATAATATCGTTCTCCATCACAAAATTTGATCGATTAGAAGAAGACATAATAAATAGTGGTATTACCTGGACTAACCTGTATAATCCAGGAATGGCCATAACATCTGCCCCCAGTAACTTAATCCCAAAGTCGACGTGTGGCTGCAAATTAAAATGGAAGATTAGAAAAAAGGGAATAGAAAGAATGAGGCTAGAAACTGAGATCTCTATAGATAATATTACTACGAATGGCCTGGATGAATCTTTATCCTAAACATATTATGCTGAAACTAAATCATGAAGCAGCAAAGCAGTCGGAAAATAAACATATTAGAAAAAGCTTTCCAAGAGAGAATGATGTTTATAGAAGTATCATGCACAAAATTTATAACGCGACCCGTAAGGACTTGAAATGAAGAATTTTTTTTATCAGAGCAAAATAACCGTGTTCGCCTTGTAATGTAACGTTATTATAATGTAAACTAAATGTGTTTACGTTGTTAAATAACAACACACCTTGTCCATTAGGGAGACATATATGTTGGCAAAACAAGGAAAGACGCTGATCAACGGCTTCAGAGTGATTCGAGGAACAGCAAAAACTTGCAAATCAACAACCTGAAAGATTAAGAAGAAAATATAAAGTCAATGCTCCTCACTTGAAGCATTGATTTCCATCTAGATCTCGCTGAGCCATTTTCTTATTGGTGCACATCTGTTTATTAATGAGAGAGAGGGACAGAAAGTATACACATTCTCTCCTGTTTTGACATGCATATTTCTTTATTTTAATTAACCAGTACACTAGAAAATACCTGAACAGTGGCTTTCAATCCAAAAGCTTTAACTGTAATAATGATGTTCGGATTCCCCGCTCACTTTAATGATGGCTCCATAATAATTTCCTTCTCATCAGTGACGTAGACTTTCATTCCTGGCATATGATAAAATCAACAATGAGTATAACTCCATCAAATTTGTGCTGGAATTACGCTTGGGGGGGTGTTGAAACAAACAAATAAAACACAATGCGTGCAAATAAGCTAAAAACCCATAACCACCACATGCTTGCAAGTATGTTAAATTAAATGTTCTCAAATGGATTACTTTCCAATACTTTTCTTGAATAATTGCGCAACATAATTATATGCCTCAAGGCCATTTTTTCTAACTCGTTTGCTAGTCTAAAGCATAATCAAGACATCTAGCATGCACTCTTTTCAGTACAATCAAGTTTCACAGTAATAACAAAAAGATTTGTTTTTTTAGAATTGCAATGCCTTACATCATGAATGCGGTGGCACTCGGATTCTCCTTGGAATGCAAAGAAGAATTTAGATCAATCAATGATACAATGTGAACACATTTCATATGTCATGAGCAGCTGTGATTATGTGTGTAGAATGTATTTGAGAAAGAGAAGTCAACCTAGGAATGTCGGTGGTAGGGTTCCTAAAGTAAGAGTTTCAAATTCAACTGACTGAATTTTGTATTTTGGAATCTGCTCGGCAATGATAGGCTTTGCTATATTCTTGGCAGTTGCACAAATTGCCTTGAAAAACGAGTATTAAGGTGTTCAATAAAACATGGCCAAACAAATATATAAGAGGCCATAATAGGTCAAAGATCACTGCAGTTACACGTACTGCGTCTAGATAAGGCCACACGTTCTCGATAAATTTGTTAAAGCCAATCAACCTTGAGAGAAATAGGCAGTTATTACCTTGGTGCATAAATTAAGACCAGACATACAGAAATGAGAGCATAGAAGAACATTCACGGTCGAAATCCGGATTCTTGACCCACAAGGGGATCTCTGGAAGCATCCGCTGCAAAGTTTTCGAGTCTTCCTCAACCAAAGGACGGATTTTAGGATCCTGAACACAGGGAATGTTAATAAGGAAAAGAAACAACATGACCAACTTATCAATGGTTCAAAGGCTGAATTAAGACAATGGAGACAATTCGTGTTGTTCAGCCATTTACAGACATCAAAACAGCCCAAATTGTTTGGTAAATGCCGATATACTACAATAAGCAAAATCCCAGAAAAACAGGGTTGGGACAGGAGCAACAAGAACAGAAATAACTCTGGTGAATGTTAGAAAAGTTTCTCAATCCTAAAACTTAACACTTTCTTAGAAAAACATAAGCTATCAATTTGATCACTTCAAAACCATGGATATACATCTTTCAAAGCACGAACACTACAAAATACAAATCTTAGCGCACTAAAACTCGAACTGTGTTAAGAAGACAGATTGAGTTAACCATAAATACAAGTAAAAACGAAATATTTGATCAGCTTAAAGTTATCATTTTTATAGTACATATTTATTCTTTAAACTAATAAATCTTCTAGCGAAAGTAATCAAAAGAAGAAAAAAAGAAGCAAAACATAAGGAAAATTCAACGGAGAGAGAAAAAAACCTTAAAATCAGTGGGAAGGAAGTAGATGAACAGGTAATACCCAATGACGATCCCAACAGAAGTTCCAATTCCGAAGCCAAAAACACCCAATATAGAGCTCAATATATCCATCCTTCTACTGGGAAGATATTTCAGGAAGTTAAATCGAATATGCATAAAAATATTTTTTTCTGTTCAGTTCAAGGAGAAGAAAAAAAGCCCAGAGATGGAATCTTAATAAGATTCTTGTCTGAAGCAAAATTGAAAGAAATGAAGAAAGAAAGAAATACAAAGAGATATTAGAGTTCTAAAAATCTTCATAAAGGAGCATTTACTTCTTGTGGTCAGTCTTTTAGGTTCAGAGGAGCCAGACTCGTTTGTCGGTAACGTTCAATTGGCTGGTCATGGATTAGATATCCCCCCCCCCTTTGAACTTACCGTCTTAAAGATGACAATATTACATATTATTAAGGGAAAAATCTACTTTTAGTACTTTAGTTAGCAATTTTTTTTAATTTGATCCCTTAATTATATTTGACATATTAGTCCTTAAATATGTATATTTTTATTATACGAACTTTTTAGTGTAAAAGATGTTAGTTTATACTTGAAAATGGTGATAATAGTTGTTGTTTCAGTTGACTAATTAATAAAATCAATCAGATTTGAGGAGTATGGAAGGAGGTAGATAGTTGACAATTAATGGGGACCAGATCACTATAACTGATACATGGGCTTTAACTTCGTCTTTTTTAATAGGGGAACTGAAAAGCACGATAAGAGAATGAATTCTATTGGTATTTCATTTGTGTTTTTATCTTTGAAGTTATTGTTAGTTTTGATTGACTACAATATATTCATAAATTTTTCTTAATTATTGGTGATATAAACCTTATAAATGCAGTTGTTTAAATTTGAGATTTAAAAAAAATAATATTTTTTTAATCATTAAAAGGTGAACAAAACTCAACTTGATATAACAAAATTTAAATTTTTCGATTTGACGTTAAAAAAGTTGAGTCAGATTGACTTAATTCATAATTTTATAAATTCGATTCGACTCGAACATAAAAGTTAAATAACTTTAGTTTTTTAGTAATTAGTAGATTGGTTATAGAAAATCATAATTGGAATCAATTAGCACCATGACACTATAAATATTTACAACTAAATTTAAACATAAACTCGAAAAATTTGACACAAATTTTATAAACTTGACTCAAAATTTTAAAATAAAGTTTGAATTATAAAATAAGATTTGTTGACTAGAATAACTCGAAACCTTTTTACTTTATTCAATCAAATATTCATTCCTAAATCAGTGAAGTTTAATGAATTATCTTTTAATTTTAATAACATATTATAATAATTAATATTTCTCAATGGTTGCTTACAAAATTATTTAAACTTATTATATATAATAATACACTGATCCATATTAAAAATGATAAAATATATTAGCCTGCCCAATAATAATAATAATAATAATAATAATAATAATAATAATAATAATAATAATAATAATAATGTACTTGTTTTAGTTATTATTATTATAATTGTAGTATATTATTATCAGATTCAATGTTTTTTTATTTTGTAAAAAAGAATTCTTTTGTTTTACAATAAACTTTAAAGTTATTAGTGTAGTCACCAGTCATGAGAAAACTACGAAGAAAAAAATTCGAAATGTGATAGGAAAAAAAAATTCTGACCAATCGACGGTGACGATTAGTAGAGCTTACCACTCTTCCTTTGATACGGTGATGGGTTTTGAGTCACCTTCTGAAACACCTATTAGGCTATTGCACTAAGAACATGCTCATGGGTGATAGTAATCACGTAGGGATGAATGGAGCGGAGATTCTTAAATAATGAGGATAAATGTAGCATTGAATTTATACAATTTTAAAAGATGAAAATAAATTATTAATAAAAAATATAAATTTTTATTAAAATATACCAGAAATTGAAATTTTCAAAGAGTACCCACACGACCTCTCTATCATATCCCAATAAGGTAACTACATGGATTTACTTTCGCATTTACATGTTATTCTTTATATATACATAAAAAAAACTTCACTATAAAGATTGGTGAATGCATTGAACCAATTATCAAAATTGACTATGAAATACATAGTAATTGAAAGAGACACTTTACTCTAATGACGATAAATCTAGATCTAAACAAACCTCTAGTCTCGAAGCCGGTAATAATAAAAACTGTTTAAATCATCAAGTATGAATCGCTTTGTAACATCCACAGACCGATACGAGTGACTCGATCCGATACGATGTGTCACATTAGGGTTACCAGAGCGACTACTATAAAAATTTTAGAAATTTTAAATTTTTTTGTTAAAACGTGTAAAATCATAAAAATAATTTATAAACACAAACGTAAAATTTAACAATATTCAGAAATAAAACAGATTTCAGACTCGGATATAAAAACAAAATACCACCTACATGCCCCTAATTACATGGACTGTACTTCGCAAGAAACGCCGGTGGAACTCCTAACTAATGTCAATAGTTGCACTGAATCAATCATTTTAACCTGAAAAAGGTGAGTAACAGAGTGAGATTTGGGAAGCTCGGTAATACAATACTACCAGATGACACTGAAGAACATGCAAATGACAAATAAGTACATATTTCCTTATTGATTCAGACATCTACAGACTTTTATGCTGAGCTGAGGTCCAACTGATATATCAAATAGTAAAAGACTACAAGTTTTCAGTTAAGAGGAAATGTTTCAGATGATTGGGTTCAAGAGATCAGAATAGGGTGTCTAGTGTATTTCCACAAAA
Source organism: Hibiscus syriacus (assembly GCF_006381635.1). Lineage (NCBI taxonomy): Eukaryota > Viridiplantae > Streptophyta > Magnoliopsida > Malvales > Malvaceae > Hibiscus > Hibiscus syriacus. Next base: position 4,489,226 of record NW_024062743.1, on the reverse strand, counting down.
CCAGTGAAAAGGAACATATCTTTTTAAAAATAGTAGTAGTTTAAAACATATTTTTCAAAAACCATAGTAATCCTTCCAACCGAACGCCATATGCAACTCCCCAAAACTGCGTAACCTAAGGGAGCACATTGGGGGCCTGAGAGCCTACCCAAGAAAGATTCTCGGGGCCGCAGAGCCTATCCAAGGGTCACCTTAGGTCCATAAGAAATTACCAATTGGTGATGAATCTATTCAAGGAATTACCAGCAACGACTGAACCTACCAGAGATAAGGAATTACCAATCGGTGATGAACCTAAACAAGGAATTACTAGCAGCGACTGAACCTGCCAGAGTCTTCATACCGGATCCCAGAGTACCCTATATTAAAAATAATTTCTGTCAGTAAACAAAGATATCAAAAATCAGAGTAGAGATCAAAACAAAAATAGAGAAAACATCCGTGTGGTTAGGGAACACACTAGAGGTTCCAGATATTATTCAGAAGTACATGATAATCTTATCGGGCAGGGAAACACGGATCTTCAATATACCGATAGAATGCCGGAAGTTAGATTCACTATTAGAAGAGTTCATTAGCTGACGAGATCATAAATTATTCAGGATCATATGGTATTCAGATATATTTCGGAGGCACTATGAAATCAGAAAGGTATTATGAATCCTTTGTATTTTAGTAATTGTGTTTTCAGATATGACCTAAGTGATTCCATTATTTAGGAAATCAGAGGCATTTTGGGCATTAGGTTCTTGGAGATTTCTTAGTGGTTTGAGCTGATAAGGGAGAAACGAAGATTCAGGGCATTACAATTTGTGTCAATTTATCAAAATATCGAGTTAAATCGAACTGTACAAGTCTCATCAATGATACCAGCCAACCGGTCAAATCGTTGCACTTCCAGAGTATTCACTTTTAATATAGATAATTCTTGTCGAGTTGATTATCTTCAAAATCATCGCGGAATGGATCTTAGGGAGACGAACATGTATTCCAATGGTCTTTATTCCAATTCGACATTATAACATTATTAGGAAATGTCGATGTGCTTGATCTGGGGTTCAAAACCCTTATAGACGGTACAATATACAAGATCATCAGTGTTTCCAGACTTATCCAAGTTATTCACTAAATTCAAGGTCACCGGGGTACTTTATTCAATTAGTATCCAAGTTTATCCCGGTCGCTTAGGAGTTTCCTGAGTAATTCAGTCTTTTCCAAAATTCGAATACATATTGTACTTTAATTTCGTTCAACGTGGTCATAATATATAGTAATTTTCTATAAGGTTGATTGGTTCATTTCAGAGCTAAGGGTATTAGTTATTCTAGGGCTTGGATATGATTCGAATCATATTATACTTCAGGGACATTCCAACTAAATTAGGAGTTTAATTGGTGATTCCAAGATTCCAATGGATCATGATATAAGTTCTTAGGTTGTCTCCATTATCATAGTTATCCTTATTATTTTTTACACTTTAAAGGTATTATCATCATTTCATTCAATTCTGTCAGGGGCATTACTTCGGATAACTTAGGCTCGAAAGTATTCTAGTTCCTTTGATCAATGAAGGTTATTATAGTTATTACGAATCTCGAGGACATTTCAGTAATTCCTTTCAATTCAATCATATGCAGTTTTTCTGATAATTAATCAAGTATGTCATTTCAGAGTTATTTTTCACCATCAGGGGAAGCCTTGACAAATGCCTTGGCAATTTGGCAAAGTTATTAAAGAAATGAGAAGAGGCCAACCTAATGTTGAACTGAGAGAAGTGTCACTTCATGGTGAGTGAAGGAATTATGCTAGGGCATAAAATTTCACACAAGTTAATAGAGGTGGAAAAGGCCAACATTGAATTGATCAAGAAATTACCTCTACCTACCACCGTTAAGGGATAAGAAGTTTCTTGGGGCTTGCAAGGTTATAAAGAATGTTCATCAAATATTTCTAAAAATTTTCAAAGCCTCTATGTCTTTTGCTACAGTAAAATTAGTCCTTTATGTTTTGTCAAGGATTACTACAACGTATTAATAGAGCTGAAGGAAATATTTGTTACAACGCCTATAGTTTTTCTACCTGATGGGCTGCTCCATTTGAATTGATGTGCGATGCGAGTGACTATGCCAAGGGAGTAGTGTTAAGGAAAAGATGAGGTAAAATTTTCCATTTCATTTATTATGCTAGCCATACATTGAATGAAGAACATATTAATCACACAACCACTGAGAAAGAATTACTTGTCGTGGTATTGGCATTCGATAAGTTTATGGAATATTAATAGGAATTAAGGTCATTGTGCACACCAATCACTCGACCATTAAATACTTAGTGAGCAAGAAAGATGCCAAGCCTAAATTTATTAGATTGATTTTGCTGTTGTAAGAATTTTACTTAGAGGTTTAGGATAGGAAATGAATTGAAAATCAGGTTGTTGATCGTCTATCTAGGCCATACAACATAAATGAATGTCATGACAATCTATAAATCAAGGAGGAATTCCTTGACACAAATTTTATTTTCCGTGGCAGTCTCGTGGTATGCTGACATAGTTAATTTTCTTGTTAGTGGTGTTTCGCCTCCTGATTTAAATAGCCAAGCAGAAGAAAGTTCAGACATGATGTGCGACACTACCAATGGGACAAGACTTATTTATTCAAGCAATCTGATGATAAAGTGATTAGAAGGTGCACCCCTAAAAAAGAGAAAAAGGAGATTCTATTGCATTTCCACAGTGCCCTGTGTGGAAGCCATTTTGGAGGTGTTAGGACTGTTGCAAAAGTCCTACAATCTGGATTCTATTGGCCCACACTTTTTCAAGATATACACGAGTTCTAAAAGGTGTGTGATCAATTCCAATACACTGGTAACATTTCGAGGAGACATGAAATGGCAGTGCAAAACATTTTGGAGATAGGGCTCTTTGATATGTGGGGAATAGATTTCATGGGACTTTTTCCATCATCTTTTAGTCATCTTTACATACTTATAACAGTGGACTATATGTCCAAATGGGTTGAAGCACTGGAAACACCAAGAAATGACTCCAAGGCCGTGCTCAAATTCCTTTACAAGAACATCTTCACAATATTTGGAGCACCTAGAGCCATTATAAGCGATGAAGGCACCCATTTCAACAATAAATTACTTGTTAAGGCGTTAGAAAGGTATGAGGTACCCAAACCAATGGGAAAGATAAAGTCTCTAACTAATAAATCAAGAAGATCTTGGAAATCATGGTGAAAAAAAGAGGAAATATTGGTCCCCGAAGCTCAATGAGAACTCTGGGCCTATCACAAAACTTTCAAAACTCCGTTGGGGATGTCACCCTTCAAATTGGTATATAGAAAGGTGTGCCATCTTCTTTTGGAGATAGAACATAAGGTTTACTGAGAGATTAAGAAGCTCAATATGGATGCACAGATAGCTGCTGAAAGAAGATTGCTAGAGCTAATGAAATGGAAGAATTTTGTGCCCAAGCTTATAAGAATGCTCGCATGAACAAAGAGAATACCAAACTTAGTATGAAAAAAATATTTTTTCATGACATTTTCTTAAAGGGTAACAAGTTCTCATGTGAAACTCTAGGCTAAAGCTTTTCCCGTACAAACTCAAGTTCCGATGGTCTTGACCCTTCCAAGTACATCATATGTACCCCTATGGAGTCGTGGACATCAAGAACCTAGACAATGTATCAATATTTAAGGTGAATAGCCAATGCCTTAAGGTGTATACTGGAACCCCAATCTTATGAGAGAACTTCTCCTTTACAACATTTCAAAGTTTTCACCATCTATCTTTTAAATTTTTTTACTACATCATTTTATTTTACTAGTTTGTATATAAATAATTTCTTTTAACTTAACTGATTTCTTTTTCACTTTTCTAGTTTGATTCTAATTGCATTTGTCTTTTAGTTCATCCTTGGACATGCGGAAACTTGGGGAGAAGTTTGAAAGTTGAAACAAAACATACCCCAATAACTTTTTGGGTTTAAGCAACAAAAAGGGGGAAACACATCACTTTTTATTTTTATTTCTTTTTAATTTTTAAACACGCCAATCAAATTCTTTCATTTTATTTCTTTCATTTTTTCTCTCCCATTTTTCATCAACTCCTCCATCAAGTCATCCCAACCCCTTGTGTACTTAATTGAATAATCTCTCTTCTTATTCTTTACTTCACTTTTATTTATTTAGTTTTATCTAAACTTCTTATTCTTCACCCGATTTTTGCCATAACCACATAATCCAAGTTTTTCTTTCATTTTTTTGCTTTTTTTGTTATAGCAGTGATGGAAAGATGCAAGAACATTTTGACATTGGGTCCTCCTCTCAATGGCCTCTGTAAACCCCCATCGAGAAGTTCAAAGATGACACGACAAGAGAGAGATTCTAGCACATCAAGGGTTGGACGATATATTTGGAGTAGGGCTTTGTTTTACCGGCTAAATATGAAGAGAATTTTGGCCCTAAGGTGATGAGTGTTATATCAAAACACAAGTGAGAAGTTTTATGCTCACCTCACTGATCCTTCCAAGCATGCCATCTAGGTAAGAGGTAAGAAAATTCTTTTCACTTCGATAGCCATCAACCAATTCTTCGAGTTAGAGAATGTTCCCAACCAGCACGTAAAATTTGTTGCTAAAGCAGATGACGAAACCTAAAATAGAGTCTTGGAAGATCTTTTCTTCCAAGGAACGTAATGGAAATGCTACACCCCTAGTAAACTGAGCGTGGAACGATGTTGTTTAAAACCCCAAGCAAAGATATGTAATAATTCCTAAAACTAGACTAATGGCCACCTCACACCACACCACTATTTCACTGTAGATGATTCTTCTTCTGCACTCCATAATCTTTCCATACTTGATCACTGCCTTATGTCAAAAGAAGAAGGAAGTGGAGGAAATGTTCGAAAAAATAATACCAACAAAAGCTGGCAAAACTAAGAAGAAGATTCCAGACCTGATTGGCTTCAATGAACATGGCCCCAAAAAGACCATTGAGAAGGGTGCAAAAACTATTTTCGTGATAAGAATGGCGGCTGTAGTGGCATCTCCTCAAGAAATGAAGGAGCGAGTGGAGAAGCTGGAGGGCAAGATGCATACCTTCTTTGCCTATGTGCAGTAGAGAGACGAGGTCTTATCATTTTTCTTTGAGGAGATGTTTCTCATAACCACCGACAACTTACCTTCTTTCCCCGATGAAATTTTGAAGGAGAGAATTGTTACAACAATATTTGTTGAATGGTACTCTTGCGCCACAACACAAATGCCCAGAAATATGGAGACCGTGCTTATTGAAGAAAAACATCTCGATGAAGATGACCAGTCTGTTGCCACAGAGCCCATGGAGCCCTTCGATACTAAGCCGATCAACACTCACCCTTCATTCGATGTTGAGGATGAAAAAAATATTTTATCGGAGAAACAAAGTCCTACCGTCAATATCAAGCTGACCAGATTGATGAGGAATAAGTGCCAGAATCTATTGATGAAGCTGAGGAAAACCCCTCACATATTTTATCATAGCCTATAGACATGTCCATGACTTGACATCACTTGAAGAGGTCATCTGAGTGTGCATGTGATTCATCTGTCGTGACATCTGAAGTCATAACACCACTAAAGACTATCGAGGAGATCGAAGCAGTAGAACCCACCTCGAAAAAGAGATGCACCAGTCATACTAGGGACAAGACACCACCACCACAATGAGGTACCTCTCTTTGTACTTACATTCATGTATTTTAGTTTAGTGAATTTAGTTTTCATGCATTGAGGACAATGCAACCTTCAAGTTTGGGGGAGGTATTGCCTATAGTTAAGCATTTGCATTGATAATGTTAGTAGAATTTTGTTATGGCATAAGTTAGGTTTAGTTAGGTTTTTATGGAATAAATTACGGATGGCCAATGATGATAATTTTTTTATATGGTTGAGATTGAATGTACATGACTGTTAGGATTGATATGACCAACTTTAGAGCTTGATTCTTTGAGAGCCTTTGATTCACGATTGTATGCTTTCTATTCTTAAGGAACTTAGAATTTTTTTTATGAATGAACTCTTGTATACTGCAACATAACTTGATTAATAACAACATTAATGTTTAAAAGCATAATGAAATTCCCTTATGTTTATGAAATGTATTCAATTGAGAATAAATGCTTTGGTATAACTATATAGGGACACTCCTCATTGCTATTGCAATGCTTGGAAACCCATTTGAATAAATGGTAGCTGTAACATATGTGTGAATGAAAGTAGTCACGAGATGACTCTGCTGACTCGCTCGGGGATGGAATGATTGCTCTAATTCATATAGAATATGGGATGATAGTTGTGATAGGCTGAATCCCCTTGTAGCAGTGCTAAAAATGCTTAATGGAAATTGGAGTACAATTGTGCTTTTGGGTAAAGAAATGCTAAAGCAGAATTGGGAACTTGGCTAGAAATTTTCTAACTTCGTTAAGCTTAGCCTGGATGCAATCACGCACACACACATACAAAGGGTCTTGCTCTAGGGAAACATTCTTAATATCCTGACTTGTCTAGCATGTTGCAGCCAATTGTTTCTGAGGGATGCAATTTTATCCCTTCATTACTACCTTGACTCAACTTTTGCCATAAAATTATTTTCTACTGATCATTTTCCATTGCTTAAGGGAAAGTAATAGCTTAAGTTTCGGGGCGTGATAACCCCGTAAAAAGCTTGTATTATGTGTCTTTTTACTTAGGTTATTGTTTGTTTAAAAGTTTACGTCATAGCATTTAGATTGCATTTAGGCCGTGTAGTTGTATTTGGTGGTAATGTCTTTCTACAATATTTATTTATTTGCAATTGGTGGTACTTAGGGAAAGGTTTTGCTCTTGTGGTGTTGTGCAGGTGAGGAAAACTTAAGGAAAAGATATGGTCATTGTAGCAATTTAGAGAATTAGAGTTGAAAGAAATGTCACACTAATTGCTGGATGGTTTCTATAGCATTGACCAGAAAGAAATGCCGTAACAAATATTGGACAGTAGAATCTGGAGCAGAAAAGACAAAATACGAAAAATCTCAATTCCAAGCTATCGAGCCACACATGACTAACTGCCCTTGCTTCTATTTTTGGGACCACTTTCCATCCTAACCACCCATTCATGTGAGGATGATGACACCTAGGGTACAAAGAGAAATTAGGACCCAAAACCCTAAAAAAATTCCCATCTATAAATACCAAACGTACCCTACATTTTAAAGGATCTTTGGAAGGTGACCTAAGAGAACAAGGTGGCTACAACCAACCTCCACTTTCATTCCTTTTTATCCATTTTTCGTTGTGTGCTACATAGTCGTGATTTAAAGGGGTAGCATCTAGGACCTTGAGAGAGGCTAACTTGCTAAGGTGGTGCATGGCGGTAGAGCTAAGTGTAATGGTAGCAGCTCATTAGGGGTGTCATTCTCCTTCTGCTTCTATTTTCTTATCTTATTTGGGCTTGTACTAAACTTGAATGATCTTGGATGAACTTAGCCATGCCATGACTAAATTATTTGGTGTTGGATTTGTTTTGGTTTATTATATTTTTACGTGAATGAATGGTTAGATATCATTTATATTTAAATGTTGTCTAGCTCATTATTTTTATATTATACGCTTAGCATTGTAAGAGCTTTTGAGAGATTATCGTATGATATAGCATAAACACCTAGTATCGAGAGAGTTAGGTTATATCTATATAAGTAAAGGAGCCAAACCAGGATGGTTAAATTTTAACCCACCTTAGAGACAAGGAGAGGGTTTCAAGCGACTAAAAGGGATGAAACTTACTCCATAGGCTAGTGTTACAGTTTACGCTGAGAGGTATTGTCGTAACATTAGTTTTATCTTGTTCCTTGCTAGAGATAGTTTAGGAGCATTTTCAGCAAATCATGTTGGACAACATACTCATAGAAGTATAAACCATTATAGACATAGAATATTAGTTGCCATAGAAAATCCAGTCAATTACCAATGGAGAAGCTTGATTGTGTTAGGATGTCAGTCTTATCTCATTTTCCAGAGTTCAATTTACTTTTGCTTCAGCATACTTTTTCAATTTACTTAAACTTTTGTCTCAACATACTTTTACAATTTTATCAAACTTTCACCATAATAATTTTATATTACTTCACTCCACTACTTGCCATATAATTTCCATACACCTTATACATACCATCTGCCACATCATTTTATTCTCTTGTTTATATCATTATAGACATACTTAGATTTAGTTCGTGACACCTTTTTGCTACAACTTACTTAAAAATTCCTTCCAATCCATGTAGAGACGATATTCACTCAATACTATATTACTTGCATTGATTGTGTATACTTGTACAAAATTATGTGCCATACCATATGCATCACATACACGATAAATATTCATATACGATGGTGGAGATTTTATTCACTTACAAGCCTATGGTAATATTATGTTATGTTTTGACTTTGAGAGTTGATTACACCCTAAACACTTTGAGAGTATTGAGTGAATCCATGCAAGAGCATTTAGTCTTGTTGCATTTGGAATTAATGAATTAATGAGATGTTCTGATTTCGCCATAGATTTATCATATTCATGCTCTTGTACTTGATTTTTATTTTAGTTCAAATATTTTATGTGGACTTGATTTTGTTGGTATTCTGAGATGTAAAATGAGATCATGAAAGGTAAATTGTAATACCCCAAATAATAGGTCAATGACTATATTGAAAGGATTTAAGAATTTGGAGGATTAAATTGAATAAATGATAAAGTATAAGAAAATGATTTAAAAATTGTGTTTAAGACCAATTAGTAAGAGTTGAAGAATGAAAGGGGTATTTTGGTCCTTTAAAGGGAAATAAATTTAAAATTTATTTTTTATTTGGGTATTAAAGTAAGGGGAAAAGGGGAAAGTGAAAATTACACTAAACTATTTTTTCTTCTTCTTTCCCGTGACAGTGCACTCCTCCACAACCAAAGGTAAGGTTTCATCTAGCTAGCTTTTCCTTTCGTTTATGGTTTGTTCTTGAAACATTGATTGTTATAGAGGCTTAAGAAAGGGTTAAATAGGATTAAAGCTAAGAGATGGATTCTTTATTTGAGATAGAAGAAAATGGGTGTTTGAATGTTATGTTGAAATATGAGTTTTTATTGAGGTTTACAAGTATGTTTGACTTGTCAAATAAGTAAATAAGAGATTAGAATCATTGGATGTGATTAAAAACAAGTATGAAAAAGTAATATGATTCTTGGTTTGGAATTTCTTTGGAGAAATTAGATGTTATGAGAAGCTAAATGGAGGAAAATTAGTTGGGTTAAGTGATGTTAAGTTTAAGGCTATTGTTTAAGGTAAAAGTAAGGGAATTTGATGAAATTTAGATAAAAATTGAGTTAAAAAATGGAAAATTTGGGTTAGGGTATCCGTACTGGAAGAACAGTACCGGTACTATAGGTTTAAATTTGATGAATTACGATAAATTGTATCGATACTGATGCAATTAGTATCGATACTAATGTGAGTATTGATACTAATGTGAGTATCGATACTAAGATAAAGGTATCTATACCATGGATTCCAAAACACAGAAATGTTATTGATGCTGAAAGGGAGTAGTGGTACCATCGTATAGAAGTATCAATACCATGGTAGGGCTACGTATAAAATTGAGCCTGAAATTGTAACATAGGTTGAAATTATAATAGAAATTGAAATATAGTACTTTTGAGTATTATTAAAGTATAAATATTAGGGAATATACTAACATTGGTATGGTATGTGTCTTTAATAGATGTTTGTGCAGATTATAACCAAGCTCCTAAGTCTAGCAAGAAAAAGGGAAAAGATAAAGTTGTCGAATAGCCGGACATCGTTACATCTTATTGGCTAGGCTTATCAGGTGAGTACATTTATTGTATTTATATGAGATGAAGAAGACTCACAATGAGTTAACTAGAATGCTTTGATTTTAATATATGTTTTACTGTATTTAATATACTTTCATTATGTGTATGGAAAGGATATTATGATTAAGTTTTAGAGTATAAACTGCTCTAAAATGAATGAATAAATGAAAATGCATAACAGTGCATTAAAGGCATGAAAGGTTTCCATAAATGAAAATGCAAAACAGTGAATTATAGGCATGAAAGGATACCATAAATGAAAATGCATAGTAGTGCATTAAAGGAATTAAAGGATGCCATAATTGAAAATGCATAACGGTGCATTATAGGCATGAAAGGTTTCCATAAATGAGAATGCATAACGGTGCATAGGCATGAAACGATGCTATAAATGAAAATGCATAACGGTGCATTATTGGTATGAAAGGATGCCATAAATGAAAATGCATAATGGTGCATTAAAGGCTTGAAAGAATCCCATAAATAAAAATGCATAATGATGCATTATAGGCATGAAATAATTCTATAAATGAAAATGCATAATGGTGCATTATAGGCATAAAAGAATGCCAAAAATGAAAATGCATAAGGGTGAATTATAAGCATGAAAAGATGTCATAAATGAAAATGCATAACGGGGCATTAAAGACATGAAAGGATGGCATAAATGAAAATGTTTAAAAATGTATGAAAGAAATTTGGTTTAACTGAGACATATTTATCTGATCCTCATGGAGTATGTGATTTAGTTCGTAATTAAATAGCCATGATATACTTATGTATACATTGAAGTTTCTTTACAATATTATATCTCACTAAGTAAATACTTAACGTTGGTTGATTTCACACGTAGGTAAAAGCGAAGGGTAGCCGAGTAAGGGGTACAGTAGCAGCTGCCATCAATATAAGGTTGACTCTCATCAGTAACAATAGGACAATCATAATTATTTTGAAAAATTGCTAGCATAATCGAATTTAATAAAAATGCCATGTAATGTATTTGAAGTGATATTTTTTAGTAATATGTTTTAACGAATGTTTTATTATTGTACTAAAATTTTTTGTTTTATTTTCGAAACAAAATTTTATGGGTTGAAAAATGAGTGAATGTTTATAAATGTCATGTGATAGCCATGACTTATGTACGGAACGTATACGGGAAATGAGTGTTACATTTATTGGTATCAGAGCTACAGGTTTAGTCGATTCTCGTTCGAAACTGGCTTTAATTAAAATTAGATTTTTTTTACATGCCATTAAGATTGTCAAGGTTACTGATATGGTGTCATTAGAGTGTGATTGATGACACTCCTTACTAACTATAGTGTTAATATTATGTATATCCTAACAGATGTTGGAACCTTCGAACTCGTGAAAAGGCGGGGAACAAGAAATTAGAGAAGAAACTGGTAGCGAAAGTTACGAGACTAATAGTGATTAGCCGATTCCATATGAAAATGCTAGTTTCCTGAACATCAGAGGATACTGGTGCCCGAGTTTGGAGCTTTTATACAAGCTCTCAATGCTATATTGACCCGATTTCAACCTCCCATTGCTCCTTTAGCATCGAGGATGTTGATCTCAAAAGAGCTGAAGAGTATGGGAGCTCCAGAGTTCCAGGGAGAATAGGATGAGGGTCTTATGGAGGCTAACTTATGGCTAAATGATGTTATGGTAATGCTTGAAAGTCTTCACTGCTCAGATTCAAAAAAGCTAGGTGGAGTTGTATCTTTAATTAGAGGATCAACTTGAGTATGGTGGTCAAATACTACGACGTATGCACTACCGGAGCAAGTGACCAGACAATTCTTCCAGGAGGAATTCAAGAACAAGTATGTGGGTGAGCAGTTTATACGGGCAGTGCTGTTAAAGTTCCTTAACTTGAAACAAGGTGATTGAGCAGTACATGAGTTCGAGGCTGAGTACAATAAGCTGAACCGTTTTATACTGAAGTAGTTCCAAATGACAAGGCTCGACGTGATTGGTTCATATAAGGTTTAAGGACAAATTTAAAAGAGATGATGTTGGCTTTGAACTTTCCTAGTTTGCAAAAAGTCATAAACCGAGCCAAGGCTATTGAAAGAGCTCAAGAGGAGATCCTAGCAGTGGAGTAGAGTTTCTAGACGGGAAAAATAGTTGGAATGCCTTCAACTCCCATCATGCTAAGAGAGGCAAGGGTTGGAATTCCAGATATACTAATAGAGATAGTTCTGCTGTAGCTTCACAGAAAATTAAACAATCACAGTCTTTTGCTACTAGTTCGGGTAGAGCATCTGGGGAAAGGAATCCATGTCAAACATGTGGTAAATTGCACCGTGGAGTATACACACTTCTCAGTGGAGCTTGTTTCCAATGTGGCGAGACTGGTCACTTTGCCCGAAACTGTCCTAAGAAATATGGGGACAATTTGGTGTAATCTGAAAGATCGGTGGCATCCTCTAATAGAAGAAGAGGAAAGGGTAGATCCAGGGGACAATCTGAATCAATGCAGCGACAAAAGACTCGAGGAGTTGCCAGAATTTACAACAATAAGACTAATGAGGATCGAGATGACCCCGAAATCATAACAGGTACATTCCATCTTTTTATGAGCATGTATTTGTTTTAGTTGACCTTGGTTCTACACACTCATACATTAGTACAAAGTTGGTTAGAGCTAGAGGAATTCCTTTAGAACCAATTGTTAGTGAGATGATAGCAATAAACCCTATGGGTCACAGTGCGAGAGTAACTTGAGTATGTAGAAAATGCCTTATAAATATTCAAGGGATTGTGTTTTTGGCAAACTTAATGGAGTTGCCTTTCGATGAGTTTGAAATCATTTTAGGCATGGATTGGTTGTCTCCACATCATGGATGGGTCGATTGTCGCATGAAACAGTTATTTATAAAAGATACAAAAATCTCAGAAATCGTAGTGGTCGGCGAAAAAGCAAAATCACCATCCAATATGATATCAACCATGACTGTAAGGAAAATGATGTCAAAAGGTGTATAACTTTCCTAGATAATGTGATAGAAACTCGAGCATCAGAAATGAGAGTAGATGATATCCCTATGGTTAGGGAATTTCCAGATGTTTTTCTCTAGGAGTTACCAGGATTACCTTTAGATCGCGAGGTGGATTTCAAGATTGAGGTTTACACGAATACCAAACCTATTTCTATGGCTCCATATCGGATGGCTCCAATGGAGTTAATAGAATTAAAAGCCCAACTGTAAGAGCTACTATATAAGGGATTTGTCAGACCTAATATTTCTCATTGGGGAGCACCTCTGTTGTTTGTGAAAAAGAAGGATGAGTCTATGCTATTATGCATCGACTATCGTCAGTTAAATAAAGTAACGATAAAGAATAAGTATCTTCTTATGAGGATTGATGATCTGTTCAATCAATTGAAAGGCGCAATAGTGTTTTCTAAAATAAACCTGAGGTCGGGGTACCACTAATTAAAGATAAAAGAGGATGATATTTCAAAGACAACTTTTCGGACTCGGTATGGACAATATGAAATTCTGGTGATAACATTTGGTTTGACTAATGCTCTTGAAACATTTATGGACTACGAATTGAGTATTCCAACCTTACTTGGATCAATTCATGGTGGTATTTATAGACAATATTTTGGTGTATTCCAAGTCAAGAGAGGAGCATAATGCTCAAATTTGAGTGGTTCTTCAGACACTTCATGAGAAGATGATGTATGCCAAATTGTCCAAGTGCGAGTTTTGGTTAGCTGAGATTGTTTTCCTTGGTAATATAATCTCTGCAGAAGGCATAAGAGTAGATCCTAAAATGATCCAACCTATAGTGGATTGGCAACCCCCAAAGAATATTTCTGAAGTTTAAAGTTTCTTGGGGCTTGCTGGTTATTATAGACGGTTCGTGAAGAACTTCTCAATGTTAGCTTTGTCGCTAACAAAGTTGTTACGGAAAGCTGTGCCTTTTTTTGGACAGAGAAATGACAATAAAGTTTTGAAATGTTAAAGAAAATAGTAACAGAGGCCCCAGTGCTCATACAACCTGAGTAGGGCAGAGACTATGTAGTTTATAGTGATGCATCTCATAATGGGTTGGGATGTGTACTCATGCAAGATGGAAAAGTTTGTTTTACCATATTGAATTTAGTTCTTTTAAATCTTCTTCTTAATCTGGCTATTTTCTTGTTTTTATTTTATTTTACTTTCTTTATCTACAAACCCCCATCATTACTAAAAAATTACTCCATCCACTTATTGGCTCAAAGATTAAATCAAGCATAAATCAGACAGTTTCCTTAGACACTGTGGGATCGACCCTTACATCTTTCCTTATTCTCTGTGGGATCGACCCTTACTTCTCCTTTACTAAATTTAATTTCCTTTAAATATTATTTGAGAAGAAATATATTATTTTGATGCAAAAATTGACGCATGTCAAGGGGACAATTGTTTTTTCTAAAGATTTCAAGATCTAGCAATTGTATCTACAGGATATGTATTGTTAATGGCTAAAAATCTGAATAAATACTACCTTGTAATAAACCCACTTCTTGAAACAATCTAAAAAATTAGATTTAAAAGCTCGCCTCGACTAATTTGGGATTTTATTTAAAATAAAAAACCATGAGGTTTGAGGACTTGCGACCAATCCTTATTAAGGTGTAATTAGCCAGCCTAAAATGTTTGTCATTTTAATAAAATTTAAAGTTAATTTAACTAAAACCACATATTTAGGTCTGTGTGCCAAAAGATTGAGTTCTAGAGTCAATTAAATATGAGGAATAATTAGCACCCCGCATTGTCTTTAATCAAAGATCCTTTTTTAAGCACATAAAATATTAATGCTTGAATTTAGGAAAGAAAAAACATTATTTAATTACTTTCAATAGAGAAGAAAATACCTCTCACACGTTAAAGTAATTAATTCATTTTCCAATCAAAATAAAAAAAAATCCCTATTCCTTAGTTGTCCATATTTCGAATAATACATGGAAGAAAATAAAAAAGAACAAATTAATTTTAAATTATTAATCATTTTAGAAAGAAGAATAACGTTTGATTATTTAAAGGCATTGGAGTCAATTATGTGTTCTAACCCATTTTCTCAGTGAATTTAAATAGAAAAACATTTTTTTCTCTCATTCCCAAAATTTAGGTTCAATCTACTTTTAGGGTTGACATACCCTTTCATTTTAAAATCATCGGAAAAGCCTTTCTTATACCGTAAGACATTTGTTTCATAAGAATCGTAAAAGACTTTTGTCCAATGGAATTATGCTTACAAAGACATCATACATGTTACATAAAAAGAACATCATAGAGCTAAATCTATATGCAAACAAATATGAATATATAGGTACGAAGCCAAGATTCCAATTTGGGGGGGGGGAAGAGGGCAAAGTATACAAAATTATAGAATCTAACAAAAATAAAATAACATTCATTTCTAGAATCATTTCAAAATACTAAGCTGACCTTTTCCCTTTTGAGTGTACATAATAATTAAATAAGTTGATATGGATTCCAAGATTTTACAACACACTGCCATGGAACCAAACATGCAAAAATCATTCACAAAATCATGTTAAAGATGATATTTATATATCTATTAATTAAGTACTATGCATTAAATTAGTTTTTTTTAATTTTGCTAGGGAGCAATAAAATATATCTAAAATATGGGGCAATCTCATTTAGTACAATACATTTATTATAAATTTTAGGAAAAAACATAATTTATTAAATTTGGAGAACAACCACCAATCAATAGAGTAGTTACATCCTTGTGAATATATAATAAAATATTTAAAAACGTACTGAGGTATTAAAAATTTAATTTTAACCAAAAAATCTAAATATATAAATTCAAAGAAAATAAGTATTGCATTATATTTAACATAAAATATTTATATTAAGGTTAGGATATATTTATATATGTTATAACATAGACAAAATAAAACCTGTTTACTATATATATACATATATTACTGACTGTTTTAAAACTATAGCGCGCACGCTCACGCGCGCACACACATATTTATGTATATTATATTATAACACACACGCACGTGCACACACGTATGAGTTATGATTCACTTACACTGTGTAAAACACTTTTATTTTTACACTATTTTAGGATCATCGAATTGAGAGAAATCGAACGATAATATTAACTATTAACTTTTTTCAGTGAGCATCTTCTCATTTCTACCGTTAATCTCATCCTTTAATTTCTCTCATCCAATGGTCCTAAAGGTGTAAAAATAAAAGATTTTTACACTATATGTATGTGTGTGTTTGTGTGTGTAACATGGGCTTAAATGCAAATATTTAAATGCGGCATGCGACAATACAAACATTAAAAACTAAACATGCTTAGTAAAAACAACAACTTTAGTGGCATAACAACAAACAAGGCAAATTAGATAGCATAAAATGAAAATATCATACACCACAAGCACTAGAATATCAAATAAACCAGAAACATCATGCAGGACTAGAATATAAATTATTGAAATGAAATGCATAATATAAAACAATGAAATCAGAGGCAAAATCTGCATAGTTGACAAAAATGTAGAGCGAGAAAGTAAAAGGGAAAAAATGAAATAAGTAGAAAGTAAGATGCATAAATTTAAGGGTTGAAATTAAAATGCTAAAAATTAAAGTACTAAAATTAAAGAAATGGAATTTATTCAGAAAAATAAAATTGCACTAAAGTAAAGTTAGATGGTTAATTTTTGGAATTTTACTTGGACCATAAATAACACGGATCATATCCACTGACGAGCTACCCTGAGATTCGTTGGATTTATTTGTAATAAATTAAAATGTAGTGTTAACAATTAGCACAAATGAAAAGTAAAGGAAAAAAAAATAAAAGAACACAAGAGGCAAAGGGGCTAAGCTCATAATTAACCCCTAAATAAAACTTAGGTGTTTAACTTAAACTTTGTCTATTTTTGGCATTTTAAACTTAAAACCCTAAAAAAATTACTCATTTTTTGTTTTTCCCCCCAACTCTGTCTCTTTTCCTTACGATCGAGAACCCATAGCCCACATGACATCCACCTTGCAGCCATACATCAACGTCAATCCTTAAGTTTGACTACCGCCAAGTACGACTAAGAAAGCTCAAAGAACCTCAAACTAACCTAAACTCCTCATTTTCTCTCTTAACACCTAGATCTAAAGCTAAAAGCCCTAATAAATCCCCAAAACCCCTCCAACCAAACTTGACTTTTCATCTCCCTTAAATCCAGTGACGTCTAAAGACTCAATTTCCTCTCAAATATAAGACCTCGACAACCATGAAAATTAGTCAAAGAGACTCTAACAATGGAAGCTGAACCTTTTAGGTAAATGTAACTAACCCCTTATTTTTTACTGAAATTTGCTTTTATAATCGAAACTATGGCTGCTTGAAATGCAAAAAAAAAAAAAAAAAAAAACTTTTTTTCTGTAGTTTTTATGTTTTTAAGTTTTGGAGACCAACGTCTTTACATTTGTTTCTCGGTGTTTACAAAAAATCCTTAAGGTTACAAATGGAAAGGGAAATTTTTTTTTTTGAAAGATCAAGGATCGATGATCTCTTTAATCGGTTTAAAAACATAACGATATTTTCTATGATAGATTATCGATAAGGATATCATCAATTAAAGATCAAGGAAGAAGATATTCCTAAGACTACTTCTAGGACCCAATATAAAAATTATAAGTTTATAATGATATTGTTTGCTTTGACTGATTTTTTATGACCTTCGAAGATTTAATGAATCGATTATTTTCAATTATACTTTGATCAATTTTTGGAAGTGTTTAATAATGATATTTTGGTTTCTTCTAAGTTAAAATAAGAACGTGATGCATATTTTTGCATAGTTCTTCAGATTATACGAGAGAAAAAGTTATACGCTAAGCTGATAAACTGCAAATTTTGGTTGTCTAAAGCGACATTTCTTTGTCATGTGGTTTCAACATAGGGGATTTAAGTTGATTTTGTTGAATTATGTTTCGATATAACAAATCCAAGGCAAAATGTTTTTGGACTTGAATTGAATTTATTCAATGTTTTAAAAAGGTTACAAAAATAATTCAAAGTTCATTAAATTCAGATTTGAGCCAAAAAAATGCTAAAGGGTGTCAAAGGGTATCCATAAACCATGCAGTGTATCCGTACACCTTATAGTGTATCCGTACACCCTGTAGTGTATCCATACACTGGTGTATCGGTACACCCTGTAGGTGTATCCATACACCTATGACAACTCAAACACCAAATGAAAATAGTGTATTGATTTGCCTATGAGTCTATCCATACACTAGTGTATAGATACACCCTGTAGTGTATCTATACACCATGGCTGCAACAGCTAGAAATGACTAGTTTATTTGAATTTAATGAAGGGGTACCGATACACTACGATAGTTTACTGATATACCCTATTATGGCAGCCTATTTTTGCAGAAAAATAATCCCCAAACGGCTCCAAAACATCCCCAACAGCTAGTTATGACTTCAAACACATTCCAAGCTATAAATACAAGCTGAGGACACTTGAAGAAATAAGAGAATAACTATCCAAGCAATCAAACACAAGAGAAGAGTTTTTCATTCTTATTTCATCTTTTTCTTGTAAATATTTTTATTCTTGTGAGCTTAATTCTTGAAAAAACCTACCTTAGAGAGGTTTTCTTGTTTTCATTTCCTTTCATTGTAAAGGGGTTTTGCTTCTAGCTTAGCCTACTAAAAGATAGGGAAATGTTCTAGTTTAGCCCGTGAAAAACTAGGGAGTTTGTAAAGGTTATCTCTTTTTCCTTGAAAAAGAAAGAATAAATTAGTGAATTTGTTGGAAAATCCTTGGTGAGGAGCTAAGGTAGTGGATGCAAAATTGGTTGAGAAGTCGAACCACTATAAATCACTGTGCAATTTTTATCTTTCAATCTCCTTACTCCCTAAACACAAAAACCGTTTAGACCCCTCTTTGCAAACATTTCGGTTATCGATTCGAGCTTCTAAAAATCCAACATTTGGTATCAGAGCCTAACTCGTTAGAAGGCTTAACATCCTTGAGACGATCCTCAAAGAAGCTCTACTGATTCTCGACGCAACCGAAAAAAAAGATGGCTTCAACCTCCTGTGCCTATTACATTGAGGATTCACCTATTATGGATTCACAACCGGTTAACAAGCTACCCTTCTTCAATGGAGCAAATTTTGCACATTTGAAGAATAAGATGATGTACTTTATTCGAGCATACGATCTAAGAGTTTGGAACTCAATCATGAGGGGTTACTCTACTCCACCCGGTGAATACGACGATTGGAGTAATGAAGAGAAGAAAAAGTACCAGCTTAATTCTAAGGCTATACATATTCTCTTGTGTGTTTTAGACCCAAATGAATATGGAAGAATCTCATCTTGTTCCAGTTGCAAAGAGATTTGGGATAAGCTCCAAATGAATAATGAAGTTCTTTGCTTATTGACGTGGAACGAGAATGAAACAAAGACAAAAAGTACCAATTTTATCCGGCTTACTACCAACCATGAGCTCCAAATCCTTCTGACATGAACCCTTTACCCTCTGATAAAAGTCAACTCTGAAATCTGAGCAAGCTTTCCTATATGAGCTCCTCACTTTCAAAATGCCTTAGATAGTACATATGTGATCTCCTATATAAATTCTCCATTCTACCATAATTAATCAGTCTATGTCGAACAAGCTCTCCTATATAAACTCATTTTTATGCAGCAATGTTGATTCACCTCCTTCTGTGAAGAACAAAGCAAAGTGACAAAGCTGGCCAGCCTCTTTCTGTTATAGAGCCGAGCAAAATGGTGATGTTGTTTTAACTCATTCTGTAAAGAAACAAGCACCGAATTGACACTGATTCAACTTATTATGTGAAAAACTGAGCATAAAATTTTCACTAATCCAACTTATTCTGTGAATGATCAAGTATCATGGAAATGTTGATCCAACTCTTTCTGTGAAGAAACAAAGCAATTTGCCAATACAGATCTACCTTATTTTATGATAGAATCATACAAAATAAGATTACGTTGATTCAACTCCTTTTATGAAGAATCGAGTATAATAACACTATCTATCTAACTCATTCAGTGAAGAATCAAACAAAATGTCGATGCTGATCTATCTCATTCTGTGATAGAATTGAGCAAAATAAGGTTATGTTGATCCAACTCCTACTGCGAAGGATTGATCAAAAGATTAGTACTGATACATCTTATTCTGTGATGAAATCAATCACCGAAATAGATGTCAGAATCGAGCAATTCATTCTTTATAAACTTCTCTAACTTCAACGAGTTTCTGTAAAATGTAACGATGCAAATGTGTTGAGTTCTTCATCAACTCCAGTTCCTGCTGGGGAATGTCTCCTTTAAAAATCATCGCCCCTGTCAAAATTTTAGAATGTTTGAAATGAATGAATGAACATGCATGCTCCTATTTATATGCCTAAACATGAATACATGATGTCAATTATATTAGTACCACAATTTCCACTGACTCTTGGTCCTCTTCTCTTCTTCTTTGCTCAGTCTTCATCCTCATGATCCTAGCAAAAGTTTAACTCATGGTTTTGTCTCATGCTCGGAATAAAGCCTTTCCCATGTCTTTCTTTCTGGTTCTTTCCTCATATGTCCTCTAAAGCGCCTTTTCAAGTTTTCACTTCAGATTCACTTTTCTCAAAGCCCTCTTTTGGGTTTACACTTTTATTCTTTCTTTTTCTTTTTTCTTTTCTCATTTCTCATTTCTGTTTTCTTTCTTTTTCTTTTCTTATTTTTCTTTAATTCTTCATTGGTAGAAGTATTTCTTATATGCCCAGATAGCATTAATTTGATAAAAATGTACTCCAACGATAACTGAAATGTCAAACTTGAAATTTTAGGTTCACAAATCTCCTCATTTAATAGGCTCATACACACTATTCTTCACAAAACACGAGTGTCGAGATCTCGAACTACTTTGGATTTTATGCGCTCTGAAGATTAACTAAAAGTAATATGAAGAAATCTTATGTTTTTTATATATTCAACATGTTGACTCACTCGAAAGATTCTTAAAAAAAGAAAGAAATGCTAGAAACTAAAGCTTGGATTAAAAGAAATGTAATTTATTGATGAAAATTCAGAAATTTTCAAAGTCATGACAATCTTATAAAGGAAATAAAATCAATAAACAAAGTGATAACACCGTAAAATGTCGCATTTTGGGACATTTTCACTTAGGTTATTGAATGTTTAAGAGCTCATTTAGGACCATGTAGATACATTTAGAAGCATTTAGTTGCATGTCGTGGAATTCAGTTTGCTGTGACATTTTATTTTTATAGCGGTGTTGCCTTATGGGAAATGTGCTTGTCTAATGATGTGCAGGAACTGAGAGCAATGAAAAGAGGAAAGGAAATGTCGTGACATCAGGAGATTGTTGAACATAATGAAAAAGCCAAGTTCGGCTGGCATTCCGAAAACGAGCAAAGTGTGAGAAGATATTTTTAAGCCAACTGTCTCCTACTCTCCAAGATCTGCCTGGAGGGATCGACACTGCAACTGCCGGTTCTACTGATGACGCCGCCTGCCCCTACATATCCTGTCTGTCCTTGGGCGTCTGCAACGGGATTATGCCGGTCACTCAGCCAGCTACCCAGGTTGTATCATAGCCTGATCTGCCCGACTCCCAAGCAACTTAACCATGGTTTTGGGGTTTCCTAGGAAAGTTAAGACCAAGTCCTAGGATTAATTTTACCCTATAAATAGAGGATAAAACTACAATGTTAGAGACTTTTAGTTCCACCAAAATTTGAGCTTAAAAATTTAGAGAGAGAAGGTCTCACTTTTTTCAGTCAATCCTACTTGCTGTGGCATTTCGCCTTGAAAAGCCTGAGGGAGTGGCGTTCTAGGCATCTGAGAGGAGCTAGAGCGCTGGGGGAAGTTCTTGGTGGCCGAGGAAAGCATTTGGCAGTGCACGTCGAATGCTTTCTCTCCTCCCCTTAGTTCTTTGCTTTCATATTTTGTTATTGGGTTATAAGGAACGAATGAAACTTGCTTTGTGCTTGTTTATTTCGAACCCCACCATGAACTAATCCTATTTGGTGGGAGTTCGCATGGATGTTTAAGTTTTTATTTCATTGAATGGTTGCTTTTCTATGCTTTAATCTGTTTTGTTTATGAAACTTAATGCCTTAAGGTTGTAGGAGCTACAAGAGTAGTCTTTCTTAGGATGTTTTTAGGGTTCAAGAGAATACCTTGGAAAAATATCCTTAGTTTTCGAGAGAAACTAGGGATAAATTACATAAACTAGAGGTTCTAGGTAGTAACTAGGCCTAATCCACCTTAAAGATAAGGTTAGGATTTCATTCGACTAAAAGGAGTAGTGCAAGAACGACATGTTAGATGTTAATGCTACCGCAAAAAGGTATTGCCAAGACATATCCTGTTATCTGGACTAATAGGATCACTACAGGGGCTTACGCCAATCGGTTTTGTCATGGCATCTTCAATCTATCGAGTCCCTTACTAGAGATAGCATAGGGCACTGTAGGAGACTCTGTCGAGAAGGAGAGGCATAGAGATTAGACCATTCAGAGAAACAGCCTTAGATTTTCCCAGTGACTCCCATCACTCATTCCCATAGCAACTTGTCGTGTGAGAAAGCTAAAGTCCTACATATTAATCAATTGTATATTTACATTTCATTTTGCCATGACATTTCCATTTGTTTGCACTCATCACAATTACCACGACATATCCATTTGCTACCACATCACCAGTATTCTATTTCCACATCAGTCATTCCATTTTGCCACATCATTCTCATTTGTACATACCATCACTAACTTTACTTAAGTGACAAAGTAAAGTGCCTTGACAAACCTATTTGATTTCCCCAATTCCCTGTGGAGACGATACTCACTTATCACTGTATTACTTGTTATATTATGTATACTTGCACATATATCTGCACTCATTTATAGTACTCATACCGAGCGGACAAGTTTTTGGGGCCATTGCCGAGGAATTGACAACTGGAAGTTAAATAGTTTTGTCATAGCATTTTTATTTTACTTGTTTATATTTATTTTATATAGTTTTACCTTTTATTTTCTTCTTTTTCAGGTTTTCTTGGAGTATGACCAGAGGACAACCGAACGAGCCATTAGAACCAGTTGAATCTTAGATCGAGAGGCTTTTTTGGAGACGAAGTCGTGCTCAACGTGTAAATATGTACCAAATTGGAAATCGAGGCAATGGTCATGAGGATGATCAGAATGCCGAGGAAAATCCATTTTCTGGGAATGCACCCCGACCTCGTGCCATTCGTGATCACTTATACCCAATTTTAGATGATTTAAATCTGGAATTGTGGCACCAGAGATTCAGGAAGGCCACTTCGAGCTCAAACCTGTCATGTTCAATATGTTGAATTCCATAGGGAAGTTTAGGGGAATGCCAAATGAAGATGCCAGGCAGCATATTCGTAACTTCTTGGAGGTATACGATTCCTTTCGCCAACAAAAAGTGCATGAAGATATTTTGAAGTTAAAACTTTTTTCATATTCTCTGTGTGACTGAGCAAGGGCTTGGTTTAGTGGCGTTCCAACGGGTTCAATGGAGTCGTGGACGATCTGTGCAAAAAGTTTTTGCTGCGGTATAATCCTCCGAACATGAACACCCAACTAGGAACGTCATTGCTTCTTTTCATCAAGCTGGTGACGAGTCGATGTATGAATGTTGGGATCGATATAAGGGATTGCTTCACAAATGCTCAAATCATGGTTTACAAGATTGAACACAAGTGGTGATGTTATATAATGGAGTAAATGCACCCACGAGGATGATGCTAGATGCCTCGGTAAATGGGACGTTAGTTGAAAAATCACCAGCAGAGCATTTGACATTCTAGATAGGATTGCCACCAACGATTATCAGTTTTTATCCACAAGGCTTGGACTTGGGGGCAAGTCACATGGAGCTTTCGAGCTAGATTATAAAGATTCAGTGTCAGCCCAACTTGCTACTATCACCGATATGTTGAAGAATTTGCAAAGGCAAAGTGAGGTGAAAGAAGTAAAGACAACCAATTCAGCATGTTTATTATGCCACGACAATCACAATGAGAGTGACTGCCCAACCAATCAAGAATCCATCAACTTTGTAGGCAACTTCAATCGAGGCAACAACAACCCCTACTCCAACACATATACTCCTGGATGGCATCAACATCCAAACTTTTCTTAGGGAAATCAAGGAAACAACAATGCTCATCAACCAGTTCGGCAACAGAATTTAATGACTCCAAAATTTTCAATCGCATATGCCATGGCATAATTCTAACAAGGAAGGACCATCTTCATCAAACACCAGTTCTTTGGAGGCCACAATGCACGCATTCATAGCAACAACGAAGACAATGTTGCAAGATCATGCGACTTCAATAAAAAATCAAGGGGCCCTGCTCTAGAGCCATAGTTCGTCGTTAAGGGCGTTGGAGAGTCAGGTTTGTCAAATTACTGTGACATTACAAGAATGCAAACCAGGACATTTTCCGAGTGAAACTGTAGTCACGAAACCTCATGGCAAAGTGCAATACAGTGTGCTAACACTCCGAAGTGGTACATAGATAAATGTCGAAGATAAGTTTGGGGGAAGACCGAATGATGATTCACCCCATGTAACCATGCAAGCTGAGCAAGACGTGTTGGAAGAAGCACCAGAGGAAGAGGACAAAGCTGAGGGTAAATCTAGTAAAGCGTCTGAGGGGGCAAACAAAAATTCCAAGGCAACTTCTATTCGTACCCTGTCAGTATAGGAAGCCAGACCCCTACCTCCTTTTCCGTAAAGACTGAAGAAGCATAACAAAGATATTCAATTCAGAAAGTTTGTTGACATTTGAGTCAACTACAAATCAATGTTCATTTTCTAGAGGCTATGGAAAAAATGCCTACATATACTAAATTCCTCAAGGAACTTGTTACCAAGAAGAGAAAGGATGGGCAGTACGAGAAAAAGTTATACGCTAAGCTGATAAAGTGCAAATTTTGGTTGTCTAATGGGACATTTCTTTGTCATGTAGTTTCAACATAGGGGATTTAAGTTGATTTTGTTGAATTATGTTTCGATATAACAAATCTAAGGCAAAATGTTTTTGGACTTGAATTGAATTTATTCAAAGTTTTAAAAAGGTTTCAAAAATATTCAAAGTCCATTAAATTCAGATTTGAGCCAAAAAAATGTTAAAGGGTGTCAAAGGGTATCCATACACCCTGCAGTGTATCCATACACTGCTGTATCGGTACACCCTGTAGGTGTATCCATACACCTATGACTGCTCAAACACCAAATGAAAATAGTGTACTAATTCGCCTTTGAGTGTATCCATACACTAGTGTATAGATACACCATGCAGTGTATCTAAACACCCTGGTTGCAATAGCTAGTAACGACTAGTTTATTTGAATTTAATGAAGGGGTACAGATACACCATGATAGTTTACCGATACACCCTATTATGGGCAGCCTATTTTTGCAGAAAAATAATCCCCAAACGGCTCTAAAACATCCCCAACGACTAGTTATGACTTCAAACACATTCCAAGCTATAAATACAAGCTGAGGACACTTGAAGAAATAAGAGAATAACTATCCAAGCAATCAAACACAAGAGAAGAGTTTTTCATTCTTATTTCATCTTTCTCTTGTAAATTTTTTTTTTCTTGTGAGCTTAATTCTTGAAAACACCTACCTTAGAGAGGTTTTCTTGTTTGCATTTCCTTTCATTGTAAAGGGGTTTTGCTTTTAGATTAGCCTACTAAAAGATAGGGAAATGTTCTAGTTTAGCCCGTGAAAAACTAGGGAGTTTGTAAAGGTTATCTCTTTGTCCTTGAAAAAGAAAGAACAAATTAGTGAATTTGTTAGAAAATCCTTGGTGAGGAGCTAAAGTAGTGGATGTAGAATTGGTTGAGAAGTTGAACCACTATAAATCGCTGTGCAATTTTCTATCTTTCAATCTCTTACTACCTAAACACAAAAATCGTTCATACCCCTCTTTGCAAACCGTTTCGGTTATCAATTCGAGCTTCTACAAATCCCAACAATTGGTATCAGAGCCTAACTCGTTAGAAGGCTTAACATCCTTGAGACGTTCCTCAAAGAAGCTCTACCGATTCCCATCGCAATCGAAAGAAATATAGCTTCAACCTCCGGTGCCTATTACACTATGGATTCACAACCGGTCAACAAGCCACCCTTCTTCAATGGAGAAAATTATGCACATTGGAAGAATAAGACGATGTACTTTATTCGAGCATACTATCTAAGAGCTTGGAACTCAATCATGAGGGGTTACTCTACTCCACCCGATGAATACGACGATTGGAGTAATGAAGAGAAGAAAAAGTTCCAGCTTAATTCAAGGCTATACATATTCTTTTGTGAGCTTTAGGCCCAAATGAATATGGAAGAATCTTATCTTGTTCCAGTGCCAAAGAGATTTGGGATAAGCTCCAATTCATTCATAAAGGAACCGACGAAGTGAGGGAATCAAAGAAAAGTCTTTTCAACCATAGCTACGAGAATTTCAAGATGAAACCCGATGAAGACATCAAAGCTATGACGGATAGATTTTCCGTGATTGTCAACGGTCTCAACGGATTTAGAGAAGTAATCCCTAATGAGAAGCTTATAAGAAAGATGATATACTCTCTTCCAAGTTCATGGTAATCGAAGAAGACCGCCATTATCAAACTAGAGACCTAAAGTCTCTCACTCTCGATGAATTGATTGGTTCTCTTCTAACTCATGAGATGACGTTTAAGGAAGAGGAAGAAAATGAAGAGAAGAAAAATGAGAAAAAGAAGGAGGTAGGCATTACCTTTAAATCCACCAATGAAAGATATCAAGATTCAAGTGATGAGGTGGATGAAGATGACGACGAACAAGAAGATGAGATGGTCAAGCTCTTAAAAGAGTTAAAGAGATTCATGACTTCCAAGGAAGTAAAGCATGAATCAACCAAGAAGAAGAGTCCCCCGGTGTGCTTCAATTGTCAAAGAATAGGGCATGTCAAGTATGGTTGTCCCCTTCTAAGAAAGAAGGGATCTTCCAAGAAGAAGCAATATGTGACAGCTTGGAGTGATGAAGATGACTCAAATGATGATGAAGTAGTCAACCTATGCCTAATGGCCACTCATGGAGAATTCGAGGTATCTTCTAACTCAAATGAATTTAATTCATTTACTTTTAATGAGTTACAAGATGCTTATAATAGGTTGTATTTGGGATTTGAGACCATGAATTCCAAATATACTAAATTAATTTCAAAATTCAAAATTGAAAACAAATCGATTTAGAAAGCTAGAGTTGAGTTTGAAAATCAAAATGAAATTTTGAAAAATGATTTAGAGCTTTAAAAAATCAAAATAAATGATTTAGAAAAGAAAAATTTTGAGTTAGAAGTTAAGCTTGAAAGCTTAACAAAAGAAAAAGAATTAATTTCTAAAAACAACCTATTATGTTTAAAAATGGCAAAATGGTCATTTTCATTATCATGGTCATTTTGAATATACTTGTCCTTTGAAGAAAGGAAAACGTTTTAAAATTAGACAAATATGGGTTCCGAAAGTAACAAGGGGCATTGAAACTAACGTTCAAGGATCCAAAGCAATTTGGATACGAAAATCTACTTAAATATCTCTTGTAGGTTTGCGGGAGCAATGATGATGAAGATGGAAAATTAAGATGCTCTAGCCACACATGAGAAAGGAATGGGTAACCTCTAAGCTTAATGCTTTTTTGGTTGCTCATTTTGGTTTAAGCATGCACGAGTTTTTGATTTTAAATAATTATTTATTGTTTTTAATCTCATGTATGTTGAAAACAATTGGTATGATGAACATTTTAAAAGCTTTAATGATTTTTCATAATTTGTTTTCATCATAATAAATTTTTGGTCAAAAATGCTTTTAAATGCAAATGATATCTCTCTAACAATTGATATCAAATTTTCAAATGCTTTGATTTTACATATTTTAAAATTTTTGACCTAAATTTTAATGTTTATGCATGTGGTTTAAATGAAAATGATATCTCTCTAACAATTGATATCAATTTTTTTCAAATGCATAACATTTTTAAAAGCTTTATGCATATGCACTTAATTTCAACAATTGATATTGCATAAAGTATTTTAGACTTGGATATATTGAATTTCATGAGCTACTAACATGTTTGTTATTCTATGTTGAAATTCAACTTTGTTTAAGTGTCAAACTCTAAAAGCTTAATTTTGTTTGGAATACATTTATTGAGGGGGAACTTTGATTTTTCTAATGATTTTTAAATGTCAAATTTACTACTTACTCTCCAAAGTTATTTTGAACTTCAAAGATTGAATTATTTTTGATATAACAAAAAGGGGGAGAAGTTTGGTTTGAAAAATTCAATTTCTTAATGAGAAAGGGGGAGTTTAATATTTTCATATATTTTCCAACAATTGGTAACAATTGGTATCTTTTTTCACAATTGATATCCTTTTGTTAACAATTTGTATCTTTTTCATTAAACATTTTATTAAGGGGGAGTTTTTCCAAAAACAATTTTTCAAATGTTTTGTTATATTAAAAAGGGGGAGATTGTTGAATTATGTTTCAATATAACAAATCTAAGGCAAAATGTTTTTGGACTTGAATTGAATTTATTCAAAGTTTTAAAAAGGTTTAAAAAATAATTCAAAGTCCATTAAATTTGGATTTGAGCAAAAAAATGCTAAAGGGTGTCAAAGGGTATCCATACACCCTGCATTGTATCCATATACTAGTGTATCGATATACCCTATAGGTATATCCATACACCTATGACTGCTCAAACATCGAATGCAAATAAAGTACTGATACACCTATGAGTGTATCCATACACTAGTGTATTGATACACCCTGTAGTGTATCCATACACATTGGTTTCAATGGCTAGTAACAACTAGTTTATTTGAATTTAATAAAGGGGTACCGATACACCTTGATAGTGTACCGATACACCCTGTTATGGGCAGCCTATTTTTGCAGAAAAACAATCCCCAAACAGCTCCAAAACATCCCCAACGACTAGATATGACTTCAAACACATTCCAAGCTATAAATACAAGTTGAGGACACTTGAAGAAATAAGAGAATAACTATCCAAACAATCAAACACAAGAGAAGAGTTTTTCGTTCTTATTTCATATTTCTCTTGTAAATATTTATGTTCTTGTGAGCTTAATTATTGTAAACACCTACCTTAGAGAGGTTTTCTTGTTTGCATTTCCTTTCATTGTAAAGGGGTTTTGCTTATAGCTTAGCCTACTAAAAGCTAGGTAAAGGTTATAGTTTAGCACTTGAAAAACTAGGGAGTTTGTAAAGGTTATCTTTTTGTCCTTGAAAAAGAAAGAACAAATTAGTGAATTTGTTGGAAAATCCTTGGTGAGGAGCTAAGGTAGTGGATGTAGACTTGGTTGAGAAGTCGACCACTATAAATCGCTGTGCAATTTTCTATCTTTCAATCTTCTTACTCCCTAAACACAAATACCATTCCGACCCCTCTTTGCAAATCGTTTCAGTTGTTGATTCGAGCTTCCGCAAATCCCAACAGATTTCAAGAAAGTGCAAGCTATAGTTAAGTGAAAATTTTCGAAGAATATTTCTAAGGCTCGAAGTTTCTTGAGATTTTTTGTTATTATCAAAGGTTTGTTAAGAACTTTTTGATGATTGTCTCCCCATTCACTAAGTTATTAAAAAAGGATAATATGTTTATTTTATATAGATTAAGAATAACTTAGAAAACTTTGTTACTCAAGAGAATATTAATAAAAACTTTAGTGTTAATGCAATCACAATAAGGAAAAGACTACGTGATTTATAGTAACGTGTCTCATAATGGTTTGGGATGCGTACTAAGGTAAGAAGGAAAGGTTGTTACCTATGTTCTAATACATCTTCATACAAATTAAAGAACTATCCTACTCATGATTTAGAATATGAGGTAGTGATATGTTGCTTTAAAAATATAAGACTCAATATCTGTATAGTGAAAGATATTACATCTATCCTGATCATAAAAGTCTGAATTATATGATAACTCAAAAAGATCTAAATCTAAGGAAAAGAAGGTAGATCAAGTTCTTAAATATTATGATGTGATCATTGACTACCACCAGGAAAAAGCTAACATGATAGCTGACGTATTTAGTCGAAAGACATTTTTCACTTTTGAAGCCTAAGATACGTGATTATCTTGAAAGGAAATTGGTGATTTAATTATTGAATTGCGATTAAAGTCTACCCTACTAAATCAAATTGCGGATGTTCAAAAAAGGAATGAAAAGTGTATGTCAAGAATTGAACAAGTTGGAAAAGTGAAACCAAGGACTTTGAAGTTAAATTTGATGAATGATTGTACTATCGAGGAAGAGTTTGTATTTCAATGATGAGGAATTGAAGAAAGATCTTCTCTCTAAGGTGCATTGAAATCATTTGGCTAAGTATCTAGGTGGAGACGAGATTTATCATGATTTAAAGAGTCAATATTAGTGATCAAACATAAAAAAGGTTATAACTCAGTGTCATGACGACTTTTTCGAGGTGGCAAAAATTAAAATAAATGTGAAAAATTGAAATTTGTTTAAAAGACTTGAAAAGTTTTGGAGTCACCATCAACCTTTGGGATTAGGTAGGTTGAAAACCCAGGATACGCCTTTTAAATTAAAAATTTAAAAATACGGGATTTGGTATGTTATTCAGAGATTTTGGGTTCAGGAGTCGATTACGCTTGGGGGAAGGACTACCACCCCACAACGCCCAAATTTGGTAACTCCAATTATTAATTTGTCCCTATATAAAAATTAAAAAATTCTAATATTTATTTAATTAATGATCCTTTTATTCCTAAAAATATTTTAAATTTTAGAGATACACACAATATTTATATATTTCTAATTAAGTAAAAAACTAACCCCCTAATCGAAATTAAGGCGGTTATTTCTTATGTTTAATCGAAATAATGAAATATTGTAATCCTTAAAAAAATTAAAGAATTAATCAATTATTAAACCCTAAAATAAAATTAAAGGAGAGAAAAATCAGTCAAATTATTATTTAAAAGAATAAGGATGTTCATTGTTTAAAATAACAAAGGCCAAGCCTTTGACGTTAATCAAACAACTTGTCCTTAGAAATTTAAACGTAGGAACAAACCTTTACCCTTTTATTTAAAATTAATGAACCTATTTAATTTTTGCAGTGACCACTTTATAGAATATTTATTTATTCAAAAAATATTGAACATGAATGTCTAGTTATTTTAAGACAACCCATTTAAATATTTAGAAATAAAAGAATATTCCTTTTAATTAATTATGAATTTATATTTATGTATTTCTAATTAATTTTATTAAAGAAAATAAACCTAAAAAGACATTACTAAACTTATTAATTACTAATTAAAGAACCTAAACTAAGGTTTTAACTAGTAATTAAAACTAAAGAGCTTAAAGTCTAAGGCTTGATTCCAAAGTTAGTGATACATTAAAGCATTGAAAAATATAAAGGTTTTATTCTATGTTTAAACGTATGACCATTTTAAAAGATTCACAAATTAATAATTGATATTAAGATCTAAAAATACATTTAATAAAAGATTCAAGGCAATTGAAAAGAAATTAATGACTAAATTGAATTCAATTAAAATTCGGAATACAAATTATAATGATTTGGTGACCAAAATAAAATAAATGAAAATCCACGACCAAGAACAAAAATACGCTAATAATGGAGTTCTTTAATGAAGCAATTAGACCCAAAATTATACACTATAAGACCCAAAGTTTTAAAAGCAATCTCATTTTTAACATTCTAAAAAATTCCTTCATACTCTCTACTTTACCCTAGCCAAAATTCCTCCATAAAAGTTCCCAACTCTTTCAATGTTCATCCCACATTCATTTATGTTCTTACCTAAACCCCAAGCTAGATCTGAAAAATCACCTAAACCCACTCAAAAAAATGTTTTTTTAAGATCAAACAACATCTTTTCTTCCCATGTTCATCTAAAGTTCATCCCAAAAATTAACTTTAATCCTGAAAAACACCCAAACTCAAACCCGAACACAATTTTATAGATCAAAACACCCAAGATCTCAAAATCTTCAACCTCTTTTTTATTCTTCCCCAAAAATCTTCAAGAAAAAAACCTAAGCTAAACCAAAGATCCAACTTCACCCAACCTAAACTACCAATACCCTAAATCCAAACCCATCAACCACTATATGATCCTCCATCCAAACACCTCTAACACCAAACCTAACATTGGTCGAACCCTGACCACAGATTCCTACATCGGCCACCACCGAGCGATCACCAAACTCTTTCAACCACCATAACTCTTGGTCACCCACCTTATTTGAGCTAATGATGGATGCAATATAAAGCAACACACACCTTGAATATGAGATTGACGATGAGCGGTGGAAGAGAACTCTGAAGGTAAAAACCTCTTATTTATTAACTCCATTGCTACGAAATCTTTGGATTAATGCCTTGGTTCTTGCTCTTGATGATAGTATATGCTTGTTGTTCATGATTAATTGTTCTTGCTATAGTGATGGAAGCTTGTTAACCCATGATTATTATAGCATGATTAATGCTTATTTATACTAACAAATGACCTTGACTTGTTAATAATCCTGCTTAAAGTTTGTTACAACCATTTCTTCTAATAAACATAATTCTTGAGGTGCTAGAAGTTTTCTTTTTTTCTTTAACAATTTTTTTATGATTGTTGATGACCTTTTCGGTTAAAATGACAAAATCTGGAGCATGAAGGACGAAGACGGTGATGCTGTGATAACTCGATGGAGAATATGATCAAACTAGAGCGTGTGACTCACGTA
Organism: Hibiscus syriacus; assembly: GCF_006381635.1. NCBI lineage: Eukaryota > Viridiplantae > Streptophyta > Magnoliopsida > Malvales > Malvaceae > Hibiscus > Hibiscus syriacus. The sequence continues at coordinate 4,456,387 of NW_024062743.1, read as the reverse complement.
CCGGCGAGCACTCTGACCGGTGATAACACCAGTGAGTCTCTAGTTCTGTTGGAGAAGACAAAGTTTTAGACATTGGATCTATCTTTAATCCAATGGTTGAGATTGGTCCTTGAAGGTGCACTTGGATTGATGACATGGCTTCATGGGAGCAATTAGATTAAATCTCCCATCCAAGGGTCCATATACATTTGTGCTTCTTTCACATTGATCTAAGAAATGGCTACCCTTGGATGAAAGCTAATAACTGGTGGCGATTTATTTGTGTCTCTTAACTTGGATGAGTGATTTCACCACCTAAATAGTTGGGCCACATTAAAGGTTTTGACTTTTTCAACTTCCAAGGCAAAACATTCCCCCAAGGCACCAAAACTGATGACAACTTGTAGATTTAGGGATTTTTTTTTATATTTTTTAATGCATATATGTAAACACGTGTGAGCTAATTTGGGACCAAGTAAAAACTATGTAAGTGGACTCCTTTTAATGCAAATTGAATATTTTTTTGGGTTTTATTTATTTAAAATAGAAATGAAAATGGGCTAATATTCTATCATGAAAACTATATAGTCTATACTAACTATAATATGAACTATGTAATAAACTAATTAGTTAATATATAATATAACATGCGATATTATTTAAAATATGTAATTATTATTTAATATACAACCACCTAGCTAAAATTATATACTATACAATATATGATATGTGATTATCTAATATGCATATTATACTATATATACACACTATATTATAATATGAAATGTGTCCCCACCCGGATAAAATGGGTGATGAGAGCTGCCCCTCTTTGCTCATTGACATGGAACGAGAATGAAACAAAGACAAAAAGTACCAATTTTATCCGGCTTACTACCAACCATGAGCTCCAAATCCTTCTGACATGAACCCTTCACCCTCTGATAAAGTCAACTCTGAAATCTGAGCAAGCTTTCCTATATGAGCTCCTCATTTTCAAAATGTCTCAGATAGTACATATGAGATCTCCTATATAAATTCTCCATTCTACTATAATAACTCAGTCTATGTCGAACAAGCTCTCCTATATAAACTTATTTTTATACAGAAATGCAGATTCACTCCTTCTGTGAAGAACAAAGCAAAGTGATGAAGCTGGCCCACCTCTTTCTGTTATAGTGCCGAGCAAAATGGTGATGCTATTTTAACTCATTCCGTGAAGAAACAAGCACCGAATTGACGCTGATTCAACTTATTATGTGAAAAGCTGAGCATAAGATTTTCACTAATCCAACTTATTCTGTGAAGGATCAAGTGAATGGTTATCACTGATTCAACACCATTTGCGAAGGATCAAGTAACATGGTAAATGTTGATCCAACTCTTTCTGTGAAGAAACAAAGCAATTTTCCAATGCAGATCTACCTCATTTTGTGATAGAATCATACAAAATAAGATTACGTTGATTCAACTCCTTTTGTGAAGAATCGAGTGAAATAACACTATCTATCTAACTCCTTCTATAAAGAATCAAACAAAATATAGATGCTGATCTATCTCCTTCTATGATAAAATTGAGCAAAATAAGGTTATGTTGATCCAACTCCTATTGTGAAGGATTGATCAAAAGATCAGTACTGATACACCTTATTCTGTGATGAAATCAATCACCGAAATAGATGTCAGAATCAAGCAAGTCATTCTTTATAAACTTCTCTAACTTCAACGAGTTTCTGTAAAATGTAACGATGCAAATGTGTTGAGTTCTTCATCAAACTCCAGTTCCTACTGGGGAATGTCTCCTTTAAAAATCATCGCCCATGTCAAAATTTTAGAATGTTTGAAATGAATGAATGAACATTCATGCTCCTATTTATATGCCTAAACATGAATACATGATGTCAATTATATTAGGACCACAATTTCCACTGACTCTTGGTCCTCTTCTCTTATTCTTTGCTCAGTCTTCATCCTCGTGATCCTAGAAAAAGTTTAACTCATACTCAGAATAAAGCCTTTCCCATGTCTTTCTTTCTGGTTTTTTCCTCATATATGCTCTAAAGCACCTTTTCATGTTTTCACCTCAGATTCACTTTTCTCAAAGCCCTCTTTTAGGTTTACACTTTTATTTTCTTTCTTTTTCTTTTCTTATTTTTCTTTTATTCTTCATTGGCAGAAGTATTTCTTACATGCCCAGATTGCATCGATTTGATGAAAATGTAGTCCAACGAGAACTAAAATGTCAAACTTGAAATTTTAGGTTCACAAAGCTCCTCATTTAATAGGCTCAATGCACACTGTTCATCACAAAACACGAGTGTCGATATCTCGAACTACTTTGGATTCCATGCGCTCTGAAGATTAGCTAAAAGTAATATGAAGAAATCTTATGTTTTTATATATTCAACATGTTGACTTACTCGAAAGATTCTTAAAAATAAAAGAAATGCTAGAAACAAAAGCTTGGATTAAAAGAAATGTAATTTATTGATGAAAATTTAGAAATTTTCAAAGTCATGATAATCTTATAAAGGAAATAAAATCAATAAACAAAGCGATAACTTCGTAAAAGATCGCATTTTGGGACCTTTTCACTTAAGTTATTGAATGTTTAAGAGCTCATTTAGGACCATGTAGATGCATTTAGTTACATGTGGTGGAATTCAGTTTGCTGCGACATTTTATTTTTATAGCGGTGCTTCCTTATGGCACATCAGCCAGCTACCCAGGTTGTATCATAGCCTGATCTGCCTGACTCTCAAGTAACTTAACCATGGTTTTGGGGTTTTTTAGGAAAGTTAAGACCAAGTCCTAGGATTAATTTTCCCCTATAAATAGAGGATGAAGCCACAATGTTAGAGACTTTTAGTTCCACCCAAATTTGAGCATAAAAAGTTAGAGAGAGAAGGTCTCACTTTTCTCAGTGAATCCTACTTGCTGTGGCATTTTGCCTTGACAAGCCTGAGGGAGTGGCGTTCTAGGCATCTGAGAGGAGCTAGAGCGCTAGTGGCAGTTCTTGGTGGCTGAGGGAAGCATTTGGCAGTGCACGTCGAAGGCTTTCTCCCCTCCCCTAACTTCTTTGCTTTTATATTTTGTTATTGGGTTGTAAGTAACGAATGAAACTTGCTTTGTGCTTGTTTATTTCGAACCCCACCATGACCTAATCCTATTTGGTGGGATTTCGCATGGATGTTTAAGTTTTTATTTCAATGAATGGTTGCTTTTCTATGCTTTAATCTGTTTTGTTTATGAAACTTAATTCCTTAAGGTTGTAGGAGCTACGAGAGTAGCCTTTTTTAGGAGGTTTTTAGGGTTCGAGAGAATACCTTGGAAAAATATCCTTAGTATTCGAGAGAAGCTAGGGATAAATTACATAAACAAGGGGTTCTAGGTAGTAACTAGGCCTAATCCACCTTAGAGATAAGGTTAGGATTTCATTCGAATAAAAGAAGTAGTGCAAGAACGATAGGTTAGATGTTAATGCTACCACAAAAAGGTATTGCCGAGACATATCCTGTTATCGGGACAAATAAGATCACTACAGGGGCTTACGCCAATCGGTTTTGCCATGGCATCTTCAATCTATCGAGTCCCTTACTAGAGCTAGCATAGGGAACTGTAGGAGACTCTGTCGGGAAGGAGAGGCATAGATATTAGACCATTCGGAGAAATAGACTTAGATTTTCCCAGTGACTCCCATAACTCATTCCCATAGCAGCTTGTCATGTGAGAAAGCTAAAGTCCTGCATATTAATTAATTCGTATATTTACCTTTCATTTTGCCTTGACATTTCCATTTTTTTGCATTCATCACAATTAAATTTACCACAACATATCCTTTTTCTACCACACTACCACCATTCTATTTCCACATCAGTCATTCCATTTTGCCACATCATTCTCATTTGTACATACCATCACTAACTTTACTTAGGTGACAAAGTAAAGTTCCTTGACAAACCAATTTGATTTCCCCAATTCCCTGTGGAGATGATACTCACTTATCACTGTATTAGTTGTTCGATTGTGTATACTTGCACATGTATCCACACTCATTTATAGTATTCATATCGAGCGGACAGGTTTTTGGCGACATTGCCGGGGAAATGACAACTGGAAGTTAAATAGTTTTGTCATAGCATTTTTATTTTAATTGTTTATATTTATTTTATATAGTTTTACCTTTTATTTTCTTCTTTTTTCAGGTTTTCTTGGTGTATGACCAGAGGACAACCGAACGAGCCATTAGAACTAGTTGAACATTAGATCGAGAGGCTTTTTAGGAGAAGAATACGTGCTCAACGTGTAAATATGTACCAAATCGGAAATCGAGGCAATGGTCATGAGGATGATCAGAATGCCGAGGAAAATCCATTTACTGAGAATACCCAGACTTCGTGCCATTCGTGATCACTTAAACTCAATTTTAGATGATTTAAATCCTGGAATTGTGGCACCAGAGATTCAGGCAGCCCACTTCGAGCTCAAACCTGTCATGTTCAATATGTTGAATTCTATAGGGTAGTTTAGGGGCATGCCAAATGAAGATGCCAGGCAACATATTCGTAACTTCTTGGAGGTATGTGATTCCTTTCGCCAACAAGAAGTGCACAAAGATATTTTGAAGTTAAAGCTTTTTCCATATTCTCTGCGTGACCAAGCAAGGGCTTGGTTGAGTGGCGTTCCAGCGGGTTCAATGGAGTCGTGGACTGATCTGTGTAAAAACTTTTGCTACGGTATAATCCTCCGAACATGAACACCTAACTGAGGAACGACATTGCATCTTTTCGTTAAGCTGATGATGATTCAATGTATGAATGCTAGGATCGATATAAGGGATTGCTTCACAAATGCTCAAAACATGGTTTTCAAGATTGGACATAAGTGGTGATGTTATATAATGGATTAAATGCACCCATGAGGATGATGCTAGATGCCTCGGCAAATGGGACATTACTTGACAAATCACCAGCAGAGGCATTTGACATTCTGGATAGGATTGCCACCAACGATTATCAGTTTTCATTCACAAGGCTTGGACTTGGGGGCAAGTCACATGAAGCTTTCGAGCTAGATTTAAAGATTCGATGTCCACCCAACTTGCTACTATCACCAATATATTGATGAATTTGCAAAGGCCAAGTGAGGTGAGAGAAGTAAAAGCAGCCAATTCAGCATGTTTATTATGACACGACAATCACAATGAGAGTGACTGCCCAACCAATCAAGAATCCATCAACTTTGTAGGCAACTTCAATCGAGACAACAACAACCCCTACTCCAACACATATAATCCTGGATGGCGTCAACATCCAAATTTTTCTTGGGGAAATTAAGGAAACAACAATGCTCATCAACCAGTTTGACAACATAATTTAATGACTCCCAGAATTTTCAATCGCATATGCCATGGCATAATTATAACAAGGGAGGACCATCTTCATCAAACACCAGTTCTTTGGAGGCCACAATGCAAGAATTCATAGCAACAACGAAGACAATGTTGCAAGACCATGTGACCTCCATAAAAAATCAAGGGGCCCTGCTCCAGAGCTATAGTTCGTCGTTAAGGGCGTTGGAGAGTCAGGTTGGTCAAATTGTCGTGGCATTACAAGAATGCAAACCAGGACATTTTTCGAGTGACACTGAAGTCAAGAAACCTCATGGAAAAGTGCAATGCATTGTGCTAACACTCCGAAGTGGTACACATATAAATGTCGAAGACAAGTTTGGGGGAATATCGAAGGATGATTCACCCCCTGTAACCATGCAAACTGAGTAAGACATGCTGGAAGAAGCACCAGAGGAAGAGGACAAAGCTGAGGGTCCATTGAGTAAAGCGTCTGAGGGGGAAACAAAAATTCCAAGGCAACTTTATTCGTACCCCTTCAATATAGGAAGCCAGACCCCTACCTCCTTTTCCACAAAGACTGAAGAAGAATAACAAAGATATTCAATTCAGAAAGTTGTTGACATTCTAAGTCAACTACAAATCAATGTTCATTTTCTGGAGGCTATGGAAAAATGCCTACATATGCTAAATTCCTCAAGGAAATTGTTACCATGAAGAGAAAGGTTGAGCAGTACGAGACAATTGCCACGGTAAAAGAATTTTGCTATTCCTTAAGCAAGCTGCCACCAAAGAGACATGATCTGGGCAGTTTTATCATCACATGTTCGATAGGAGACAAGTTTGTTGGGAAGGCACTATGTGACCCTGGCTCAAGTGTGAACTTGATGCCTAAGTCAATTTTTGTAAGCTTGGGATAGGAAATGCGAGACCCACATATGTCATCTTGTAATTATTCGATCGTTCACATGTGCGTCTTGAAGGGCGAATTGAAGATGTCATAGTGTGGGTTGACAAATTCATTTTTCCTGTCAATTTTTTGATTCTAGACTGTGAGGTCGATGCCACAGTACCAATCATCTTGGGAAGACCCTTCCTAGCTACCGGTCGTATTCTCATTGACTGTGAGAGGGGCGAGCTAACCATGAGAGTGGCCGATCAACATGTCACTATGAATGTCTTCCGATCTCTTAGGTACATGGATAATTATGAAGAATGTCAGAGCATTTTAGAAGTGAATACAGTAATTACAGAAGAAGCATATTAATTTTGTCAGTACAATTTCATTCAGCTGGATGCTGAAGAGGGGATACTAGAAGACTTAAAGGCTGGAGAGTCTACTGATTTTTCCATCGAGGAACAACAGGCTAGCTTCCTCAAAGCTCTTTTGAACCTTTGAATTTTGAAGAGTTTGTTCCTCCCAAGCCCTAATTACAACATGCTCCTACCCTAGAAATTTAGAATTCGCCACAACATCTTAAATATGCTTATATTGGTAGTAATGAAACTTTTCCTGTAATTATTTCCTCTGCCCTTACTCTAACCAAGAATATAGTTTGTTAAGTATTTTGTCACAACATAAGAGAGCGTTAGGATGGACGATGACAGATCTAAAGGGAATAAGTCCAACAATCTGCATGCACAAAATCCTACTAGAAGAATGCCATGAAAATCCATAAAGCCACAGTGAAGATTAAACCAAATCATAAAGCAAGTTGTGATGAAAGAAATTCTCAAATGGCTTGACGGTGGAGTGATTTACCCCATTTCGAATAGTTCTTGGGTAAGTCCCATCCAATGTGTGTCGAACAAGGGAGGCACGACCTTAGTGGCGAGTGAAGATAACGAGTTGTTACCTACACGCACAGTCACCGGGTGGCGAATCTGTATGGACTACCGCAAGCTTAACAAGGTCACCAAGAAGGATCATTTCCCTTTTCTGTTCATCGATCAAATGCTAGATCGACTTGCTGGCAGGGTATTTTATTGTTTATTGGATGGGTACTCAGGGTATAATAATTTCCATCGCACCAAAGGACCAAGAGAAGACGACATTCACGTGCCCCTATGGCACTTATGCCTTTCGAGAATGCCTTTTGGACTCTGTAATTCCTCGATAACTTTTCAGCGCTGCCTGCAAGCCATATTTTATGACATGGTTGAGGACTTTATGGAATTTTTCATGGATTATTTTTTTGTTTCTGGAGACGACTTTAAAAACTGCCTCGATAATTTGGCGAAGGTAGTTAAGCGATGCGAGAGGCTAATCTCGTGCTGAACTGAGAAAAATGCCACTTCATGGTGACTGAAGGCATTGTTCTAGGCCATAAGATTTCTACAAAGGGCATTGAGATAGACAAAGCCAAGATCGAGGTGATCGAGAAGCTACCCCCACTAAATTCTGTCAAGGGCATTCGAAGTTTTCTTGGACATGCTGAATTTTATAGACGATTCATCAAGGACTTCTCCACAATATCCAAGCCGTTATGCACCTTGCTGCAATAGAACCAACCATTCGTGTTTGATCAGAAATGCCATGTCGCATTCAAAGAGCTGAAGCAAAGACTTATCTCTACACCAATAGTAATTCCCCTAGATTGGACGACACCATTCGAATTAATGTGTGATGCAAGTGTTTTTTCCGTGGGAGCTGTGCTTTGGCAACGTAAAGGTAAAATCTTTCATGTTATATATTATGCTAGCATACCTTAAATGAGGCACAATTAAACTATACCACCACTGAGAAAGAATTACTTGCCGTGGTATTTGCAATTGATAAGTTTAGGCCATACTTGATAGGAACCAAAGTCATAGTTCACACCGATCACTCAGCTATAAAATACTTAGTGAAGAAAAAAGATGCCAAGCCTAGACTTATTAGGTGGATATTACTACTGCAAGAATTTGACGTAGAGGTAATCGATAGGAAATGTACTGAGAACCAGGTTGCATATCATTTATCTAGGCTAGAAAACATTTCAGAATGCCATGACATTTTTTATATTAAGGAAGAATTTCCTGATGAGAAATTTTATATGCCACGGTAATTCTGTGGTATGCTGACCTTGTTAATTTTCTTGTTAGTGGTGTTTTTATATTGACGTTGCCAAGTTCTATTTTTGGGATGAGCCGTACTTGGTCAAGCAATGTGCTGATCAAATGATTCAACAGTGTGTCCCCGAAGAGGAGCAACGAGATATCTTACACCATTGCCACACAGAACCCTGTGGAGGGCATTTTGGAGGTGCGAGGACTACTGCAAAGGTTCTCCAACCAGGCTTCTATTGGCCATCACTGTTTAAGGATGCCCACGAATTTTGCAAAGCGTGCGACATATGCCAGTGCACTGGAACATTTCCAGACGACACGAAATGCTGCTGTAAAATATTTTGGAGATAGAGCTTTTTGATGTTTGGGGCATTGATTTCATGGGGCCGTTCCCATCTTCCTTTGGAGATTTATACATCTTGATCGCGGTGGACTATGTGTCTAAGGGGTTGAAGCGATTGCCACACCGAGGAATGATGCGAAGTCGGTGCTCAAGTTCTTCACAAGAACATCTTCACTTGATTCGGAATACCAAGGGCCATTATCAGTGATGAAGGCACCTACTTTGATAACAAGTTAATTGCCAAGGCACTACAGAATACGGAGTGCGCAATAAAATTTCCACGACATATCACCCACAAACAAATGAGCAAGCTGAAGTATCTAATCGTGAAATCAAGCAAATCCTCGAGAAGGTGGTGAACCCTAGAAGGAAAGACTGGTCCACAAAACTCGATGAAGCACTCTGGGCCTACAGGACGACATTCAAAACCCCTCTGGGGATATTACCCTTCAAGATGATATATGGAAAAGCTTGCCACATGCCAGTTGAGCTAGAATATAAGGCATATTGGGCAATCAAGAAACTGAACTTTGACGTGCAACAAGATGGGGAGAAACGATTGCTCGATGTGAACGAGATGGAAGAGTTTCAAGCTCAAGCATATGAAAATGCCAAACTCTACAAAGAAAAAAATTAAAAAGTGGCACGATAAAATGCTTTTGTCATGGCATTTTCATGTGGGCTAGAAAGTTTTGCTGTTTAACTCTAGGCTCAAACTCTTCCCTGGAAAATTAAAGTCACGATGGTCGGGACCGATCGAAGTCCACCATGTTTACCCGTATGGTGCTGTTGATATCAAGAACATGGACGATAGATCCATCTTTAAAGTCAATGGCCAGCGCCTGAAGGTTTACCAAGGAGTCCCACCATTGCGTGTTAAGTCTGCGCTTCTCTTGCATGACGTAGATCCTGGGCCAACATCTTGAGGATGCTGAGACATTTTTAATTTACTCATGTGCATAAATAACTTTTACTTTGCTATTATTTTAGTCTTTCTTCATTTTAATTAATTGCTTTTATTTTGTTTTTGTTGCAAGGGATATTCCACATGGCTAGCACGAGGTGTATGGTGGAAGCTTGTGAAAATTTGGGCGGCAAACTTGAATAGTAAAAGGAGGGAAACTTTTTCACTTTTCACTCTTACTTATGATTAAAATTTTTTACTCTTTCTTTTTTTCTTCTTCCCACCCAGACCACACATTCCTATTTAATCTTTCCCCAAACAAAATCTTTCTTTTATTCTTATCTTCTTTTCACTTTTACTTTACCTTTTCACTTTTACTTTCTTTCATCTCTTCGTCCCTCCGGTTTGACCAAACCTCTATAGCAGACCAAGCTACACGCTCTCTACCACTTTCCTTACTTTGTGTTTTTACCATGGTCCGATCACGTCCATCTTCTTCTGTACAACCACGTTTTATGGATGATGCCGCCCGAGACCGGTTCCAAACCATAAAACATTGATGGGTTTTTTTTGAGTTGGGGTTTATCTTCTCCGAGGAGGAGGATATTGCCTTAGGAAGTGAGGTGCTTGACGTGGTTAACAAGCATAAGTGGAAAATATTTGCCAAGCATCCCGCCATTATCAACGTATTGATAGTGAAGGAGTTTTACTCAACAATCACTGAGCTAAACCAATATGTCATCGTAGTTGCGGTATTTTTATTCGATTTACTCCTACTACTATTAATTGTTACTTTAAATTGTAGGCTGTGGAAGACCGCCATACCACCTTCACGCAAGACGCAGACAACGAAACATACCAAGGCATTCTAGAAGACCTCTTTCTTCCCAATACCGAATAAACGACCAACAACTGAGTCGCAGGACCGTGGACCGGGAGAAGCTGCTCCTGCAAGTGAAGTTGTGGAACCATTTTATGAAGCATAAGCTTCTGTCCACTTTCCACAACACCACCGTGTCTTGCCAGCGGATTCGTTTACTACACTCAATCATATTTGGGCACTCCATTGATGTACGGAAAATCATTGTAGAGCAAGCCCATTTATGCCTGAAGTGACCTACAAGTGCCCTGGTATTTTCGAATCTTATCACTGCCTTATGCCGTAAAAAGAAGGTTCTTGAAGAACAATTTGACGAGATTTTACCGGGTGCTGCTGGAATTACCAAGAAAAACATCCCTATGTTGTTGGGTCTGAAGGAAGCAGAAGGAAAAGAAAAGGAGGCGACTACATCTTGTGTTTCACCATCTCTACAAGCCAAAGCAAACTCAGATACCTTGGAGCAGGCAATCCAGCGCACTCAAGTGCACGTCGGGCAGCTGTCCGATAAACTGATGACATATTTTGCCTACGCTAAGCGTCGAGATGAGTTTTACACCAACGTCTTCTTAGAGTTTCTCCTTCATACGAACTTCACCGTCCCAGACTTCCCTGAAACACTACTACCACCAAATAAGGATGCCGAGGCATTTGTAGAAGTACCTCATCCTACCACTACCGACACTCATCAATCCCCAGTGAAGAAAGTCCCAAGCCCGCTGACCCTGATCCCATCCATGCTGTGTCACCCGATGCAAATTGAGAAGCCAACCTCCAACTCACTCAACGCCTGGAATCCCCACAAATTGTTGAAGCTCTGGTGGCAGAACATCCTAATATGCCGCAACCTGCCTCACCAATAGAAGAAGAGCACCCCAAAGTACAGCAGCCCACCGAGTCAACAGAGTATTCTCAATCCGTGATGCCACAGTAAGCTCCTTTGCGTAGGAGCCGACGCCACCTGAAGAAGATACCTAAGCGTGAGGAGCCCCAGCTCTCAGTTGTCCCAGAAGGTCTTAATACTCCTCCAGCCGTACCCACTTCTAACTCTGAATACTCCAGCCCCGCCAAACTGAGAAAGCGCCCTCGGCGCGCAACCACTGCATCACCACCCGCCTAAAGCCAATGTACCTTGCATTGTATTCATAACATGTAGTTTCATTTTCTTTTGTAAGAATTGGGGAGAATGCTTCTCTCAAGTTTGGGGGAAATATGGTTCTCACATCATTACATGACTGGTTGAGGATGATAGAACCAACTCTAGGACTTGCTTCTTTGAAATCCTTGAATACACGATTGTATGTTTTCCATGCTTGAGAAACTTAGAAATTTTTTATAAGAGAATTCTTAAAATATCATGGCATAAAACTTTAAATGATGAAAACCCACCATTAAAAAAATGATATGGATGAAGTTATGAATAAATGCCTCGACATATCTGTAGAGAGACACTCTGCTATGCCATGCCATATGAGTGAATGAAAGATGTCATGGGATGACTCTACCTGACTAGCTTGGGGTGGAAGGTATGCTCCCTTTCACCTAGAGTGTGGGGTGGTAGAATGATAGGTTGACTCCCCTCGTAGTAGAAGTAATAAAAGAAAAGAAACCAAGGTGGGAGTGGATTTTGTGAATGCCATGGAAAATTAAGAAAGCTTGTTTAGAAAATTTTTAAGTTTGTTAATCATGAATGAGATACAAACACGCACACACCCACACAAAGAATCTTGTTCTAGGGGGCAGTATTTGAATTCTCAAACCTAGTCTAGCATGTTGAAGCCATATGTGTTGAGGGCTGAAATTTTATCCCATAAACTATTCTGCTTCTGAACTTGTCATGGTATTTTGTTTTGCTTATTACTATCCATTGCTTGAGGACAAGTAATAGCTTAAGTTTGGGGGTGTGATAACTTCGTAAAATGTCGTATTTGGGGATCTTTTCACTTAAGTTATTGAATGTTTAAGAGCTCATTTAGGACCATGTACATGTATTTAGAAGCATTTAGTTGCATGTGGTGGAATTCTGTTTGCCGCGACATTTTATTTTTATAGTGGTGCTGCCTTATGGGAAATGTGCTTGTCTGATGATGTGAAGAAACTGAGAGCAAGGAAAAGAGGAAAGGAAATTCCGTGACATAACTAGATTGCTGAGCAGAATGAAAATGCCAAGTTCGGCTGGCATTTCGAAAATGAGCAAAGTGCGAGAAGATATTTTAAAGCCAGATGTCTCTTACTCTCCAAGAGCTTGCCCGAGAAATCTACCTCTAAGATCTGCCTGGAGGGATCGGCATTACAACCGCCGGTTCTGCTGATGACGCTGCCTGCCCCTGCAGATCCTATCTGTTCTTGGGCGCCTGTAACGGGATTATGCCGATCACTCAGCTAGCTACCGAGGCTATATAATAGCCTGTCCTGCTCGACTCTTAAGTAACTTAACCATGATTTTGGGGTTTCCTAGAAAAGTCAACACCAAGTCCTAGGATTAATTTTCCCTATAAATAGAGGATGAAGCCACAATGTTAGAGACTTTTAGTTCCACCCAGATTTTAGCTTAAAAAGTTAGAGAGAGAAGGTCTCACTTTTCTCAGTAAATCTTACTTGCCGTGGCATTTCTTATTGACAAGCCTGAGGGAGTGGCGTTCTAGGCGTCCGAGAGGAGCTAGATTGCTGGGGGCAGTTCTTGGTGGTCGAGGGAAGCATTTGGCAGTGCACGTCGAAGGCTTTCTCTCCTCCCCTTAGTTCTTTGCTTTCATATTTTATTATTGGGTTGTAAGGAATGAATGAAACTTGCTTTGTGCTTGTTTATTTCGAACCCCACAATGAACTAATCCTATTTGGTGGGAGTTCGCTTGGATGTTTAAGTTTTTATTTCAATAAATGGTTGTTTTTCTATGCTTTAATCTATTTTGTTTATGAAACTTAATGCCTTAAGGTTGTAGGAGCTACGAGAGTAGAATTTTCTTAGGAGGTTTTTAGGGTTCGAGAGAATACCTTGGTAAATATCCTTAGTATTCGAGAGAAACTAGGGAGGAATTATATAAACAAGGGTTCTAGGTAGTAACTAGGCCTAGTCCACCTTAGAGATAAGGTTAGGATTTCATTCGACTAAAAGGAGTAGTGCAAGAACGATAGGTTAGATGTTAATGATGCCGCAAAAAGGTATTGCCGAGACATATCAGTTATCTGGACCAATAGGATCACTGCAGGGGCATACTCCAATCGATTTTGCCAGGGCATCTTTAATCTATCGAGTCCCTTACTAGAGATAGAATAGGGCACTGTAGGAGACTCTGTCGGGAATGAGAAGCATAGAGATTAGACCATTTGGAGAAATAGACTTAGATTTTACCAGTGACTCCCATCACTCATTCCCATAGCAGTCTGTCGTGTGAGAAAGCTAAAGTTCTACATATTAATCAATTCGTATATTTACATTTCATTTTGCCTTGACATTTCTATTTGTTTGCACTCATAACAATTAAATTTGCCACGACATATCCATTTGCTACCACACTACCACCATTCTATTTCCATATCATTCATTCCATTTTGCCACAACAGTTTCATTTGTACATACCATCACTAACTTTACTTAGGTGACAAAGTAAAGTGCCTTGACAAACCTATTTGATTTCCCCAATTCCCTGTGGAGACGATACTCACTTATCACTGTATTACTTATTTGATTGTGTATACTTGCACATATATCCACACTCATTTATGGTACTCATACCGAGCGGACACAAAGTACAAATGATTCCAACCACTATTAGCAAGAAAGTTAATGTACTAATCAACTCTGAAGCACTGATGTAAGCCTTTGTTTAGAAGACTTCAAATGTTGTCAAAATGCTTGCAGACGTGAAGCTTCTCCCAAAATTATCAGACTCTCAAGAGGGTATAAATTACTGGATGCCTAATATCAACATGCATTTGAGCCATCCTTTCGGGTTTCCAACCCAAATCCTTCATTTGGTTTCAAGATGCCATTTGTAGATTTTCATCTTGAACCCCCCTTTTATTTTTTCTTTTATTTTTCTTTATTTTTCCTTCGTTTTTCTTTTATTTTCTTTAAGCATAATATTTATTGATATAAAATGAGTTTATTGGATTTCTTAGCAATTCTCCATCTATTTGTGCCAAAATCAATGTTCATCCGGAGAAGGTCTTTTTGACTGCATATGGCCCTTCCTAATTTGGAATCCACTTCTCATAGAAGTCTCTATGAATTGGAAAGATCTTTTTAAGCATTAGACCACCCTCTAGAAATTTCTTTGGACGAATTTTCTTGTTATGAGCTCACATCATATGCTTCAGGTACATCTGACCATGATATATAGTTTTCAATCTCTTCTCCTCATAAGATTAAATTGATCATATAGAGCCTAAGCCCACTCAGCCTCATCCAACTCCATTTGTTTCAAGATCTGAAGTGATGGAATTTTAACTTTAATAGGAAATAATGGTTTCATTCCATAAACCAAATAAAATGACGTTGCCCCAGTTAAAGTTCGTTGTGTAATATGATATATAAACAAAGCGAAAGGTAACTTCTCATACCAATCTTTATAAGTATCAATAGTTTTTAAGATAATCTTCTTTATATTATTGTTTGTTGTCTTTACTGCCCCATTCATCATCGGACGGTAGGTAACTGAATTTTGGTGCTTTATTTTGAACTATGCACACAACTTCATCATCATCTCATTATTCATATTAGTGGCAAGAAGCAACCTCTACCAACTTAGTGAAATAACCGATAGCCACTAGAATAAAGCGATGGCCATTTGAAGCCTTTGGAGAAATTACCCTAATGACATTTATGCCCCATATTGAGAATGGCCATAATGCAGTCATTACGTTTAATGGCAAATGAGGCGATGAATTTTTTTGTATAGATCTGACACTTATGACATCTTTGACATATTCTACACAATCTGTCTCAATAGTGGACCAATAATATCCATATCTCATAATTTTTCGGGCCATAAAAAGACCAATTGTATATGTTCCACATATTTCGCTCTGCATTTATTCAACGATAATCTTTGCAACTCTAGCATCAACATATCTCAGCAAAACTTGATATCTAACTCTTTTATAGAGAATTTATCCATCAAGAATATA
The DNA here is from genome assembly GCF_006381635.1 of Hibiscus syriacus. NCBI lineage: Eukaryota > Viridiplantae > Streptophyta > Magnoliopsida > Malvales > Malvaceae > Hibiscus > Hibiscus syriacus. Next base: position 4,440,762 of record NW_024062743.1, on the reverse strand, counting down.
TCCGGTAGCCATCCATCTAATTGTTCTTTTTTTCTACCTTAGATGCTCCCTCTGGGTATGCATGATACCAGATGTATTGAAAAATATAATGGTACCATGGACGACCATTTGCCTAATCTTTCAGGCTATAACAGGTGTCAGGATCTTATATACTTTCATAAATATTGGCATCATATCCGTCATTTTACTTGCCTAAAATATTACAACCAAGGTGGCCAAATCATATGCTATCTGATTCTCTTCTCTAAGGAGATAAGTGAACTTTACCTCTTCAAACTCTTTGATTAATTCAAGGATCAAATTTTGATATTCAACTTATTTTGAATCCTCTTTCTCCCACTCATCTCACAAATGATAAACTACCAGCGTGAAATCCCCGTATACTTTGAGCACTTTTATTCCCCTTCCCAAATCTGCTCTCAAACCCATGAGACAATCTTCATATTCTGCATATTATTTGTGCAAAAGAATTCTAGTCTTCAGGTGAAAGGATAATATACATTTTTTGGAGAAATTAGAACTGACCCAATTCCTCGTCCTAGAGCATTAGATACTCTGTGAAAATAGAGCTTCCAAGATTCATCCTCTTCATTATTTTCTTCGACTGTGATGTACATCAAATCCTCATCCTGAAAATTAAATTTTAGGGGCTCATAATCATCAATGGAACGACTTGCAAAGAAATATGCTATGACACTTTGTTTTATTGCCTTTTGGCTCACATACACAATGTAAAACTCTGGAAATAACATTTTCCACCAATCCATCCTCCCAGTCAAGGCTGGAGATTCCATTAAAAATGTCAATGGGTTAAGTTTAGAAATCAACCATGTAGTATGGTACAAATTATATTGTCGGAATCTTCGGGTTGTTCAAACCAAAGCACAATATAGCTTCTGAATCGGAGGATATCTTGATTCAAAATAAGTGATTTTTTTGCTCAGGTAATAGATCACTCTTTTAATTTTCCAAACTCATCATGTTGCCCCAAAACAAAACCCATTGAATTCTCGAACATTGTTAATGAGGGAATTAACTATTTGCCAAGAACAGGTGCTACCAAGATTGAAGCATTGGATATATACTTCTTGACTAGCTCTAGAACCTCTTGACATTTGTCATTGCAATGCTCATGATTATTATTTTGGAGCAATTTGAAATTGGATCACACTTATCAGTCAATTGAGAAATGAATCTAGAAATGTAATTAAACCTTCCTAAGAACCCTTGAACTTCTTTTTGTGTACGAGGAGTGGCATATTTTGAATTGCTTTTACTTTGTCTGGATCAATTTCAATTCCTCTTCGACTAACCACGAAGCCTAGGAGTTTCCCTGAAGTTACTCTGAAAGTGCACTTTGCAGGATTGAGTTTTAACTGGTATTTCCTCAACCTTTGGAATAATTTTCTCAAATTTTCCATATGCTCTTCCTCAGTATAGGATTTAGCAATCATATCATGCATATACACTTCAATCTCATTATGCATCATGTCATGAAAAAGAGTCACCTTAGCCCTCTGATACGTTACCCTTGTATTTTTTTCAACCAGAATGGCATCCCCTATAGAAAACTATGCCCTACATAGTCACGAACATCGTTTTCTCCATTTTTTGTATTTATATTTATCTATTTTTACCCTGAGAAATCATCCATGAAGGAGAACCATGAATGTCCTACGGTGTTATCCACTAACGTATCAATATTAAGCAGAGGAAAATTATTCTTTACGCTTGCCTTATGTAGGTCTATATAGTCCACACGCATGTTCACTTTTTCATCCTTCTTCGGCACAGGGACTATATTAGCTACCCATTCAGGATATTTGGCCACTTGAAGAAAACCTGCATCAATTTGTTTTCGCTTCTTCATTGATTTTCAATAACATCTCTGGTCTCATTCTCATGAGCTTTTTCTGTATTGGTTTGCATTCAGGCTTTATTGGAAGCTTGTGCACCAGTATGTCAATATTCAATCCCAGAATATCTTGATAGGACCAAGAAAATATATCTTTAAATTGTTGTAGCAAGTTTATGAAACTCTGTCGTGCCTCAAGCGATAAGGTTGTGCCAATCTTCACTTCTCTTTTTTCTTCATCAGATCGTAGATTTACAATCTCGACTTCTCCTTTATGAGGCAATATTTGTTTATCTTCTTTTTCCACCAGTCTCAATAAATCATTCAGAAATTCACATTCCACCTCATTTTGACACTCATTAATGTCTTCTAAACATAAAAGACACTCAAGATCAATCTCATGATTAATTATAGAAACACTCATGCTATTAATATTGGGACACTTGCGAAGAAAAATATGGAATGAATATATACTTTGAAGAGAAATGCGAAACTTGAGAAATGAATGAAAACATCTTTCTATTAGAAACAAAATGAGTAATATCAACATGACTGTCCAATACAAAAGTTCCCTTGATTCTCACGGGAATAAGCACAAGAGTTGGTTCCAAGTATTACTCTGAATTAAGCCTAGAAACTACATGAAGATCCTCTGCAGTCCAATTGTTGAGCTTTTCTCCTAGGAAACATGGGCGAATACCAGCTAGATATATCCCCGGCTTGCTACATTCTCCAATCATGTTGATACTTAAACTCTCCATGGCATCATCAATCACTTATTCGTCCTGCATCAACTCTTCCTCTCTAATCAAAATAACTAACTATTGCTCAGTGTCATATGTTCCTCCAGATCTGAAAATGTACATATATGGGAGAGACATGGGTTCCTAAGAAATATCTTCTCCCTTCAATCGAGCCCTTCTTGCCTCTTCTTTTCTCTTCATTTCATTTTGGCGTTGTTGGCTTTTAGGCTTGAATCCTGGCCCAAAATGATCTCTTTTCAAGACCAAATGTTTTGGACGTAAGATCCCTTGCAAGTGTTTTCCAAAGCTTCTTCCAATCCTTGTTCCTATTCCCATAGTTTCTCACACAACCATTTTTGTATACTTTGATAAGTGAGGGAGAGGTAATTTAGCCACATCAGCGATGAAAATGGCATTTACAAGTTCTAAAGCACGAAAGGAGCTTTCCAAAGCATTCTCTTTTGGGTTAATGTAAGGAGCGCCCGTAGTTACTGAAGCAATTATATCTTGCTTAGCCTCGAGACTAATCAGTACTCCATTAACAACAAACTTCAATTTCTGGCGTAGGTATGAAGTCACCACTGTAGTAAAGTGAATCCATGGTCTTCCCTGCAAACAATTGTAAGTTGGATTGATATCCATTACCATGAACTCAACATTGTAGACAACTAGACCTATTAACAACGGGACATCAATCTTCCCTATAACATCCCTCTGAGTACCATCGAAAGCTCGAACAATATTCTTACACACTTTCATGTGGGATCCATCTACAGGCAACCTCTAAAGAGTACCCATCGACATCACATTGATTGCAGTCCTATTGTCAATTAAACATCCAGGCAACACTTGGCCATTACAATGGATAGTAATGTTTAGAGCCTTGATAGATCCCCTGCCTCCTTTCAGAATCTCATTATCAGTGAAAGTAATATAATTGTCTGCAACTATATGATTCACTATTCGATCCAGTTTGTTCACGAATATTTCCTCCGGTAGAATGGTTTGATTCAATACTTTTAATAAAGTGTTACGGTGCATCTTTAAATTCATTAGCAAATCCAACAATAAAATATGTGCCTATATTTTTGTGCAGTTGATCCACTAAACTATATTCATAGTGTCTCAAAAATTTATGAACTCATGGGCCTGTGCTTCAATAACATGCTTATTAACCTTCGCAGGGGCTTTTTGTCAAATATCTTCTGAGGTAATGGAGCTTTTTCCTTGCCTTTTATCTTCTCGGCCTCTTTTGATATCTCAACAGGAGAATAACATCTACCACTCCTTCTGAAGTTCCCTACTTCACTAATCACCTCGATAGGTGCCTTCATTTTCTCATCATCACTTACTTCATGTAGCACTTTCAGTCCTTCCACAGTCTTCACCTCTCCTGATATGGAGATATTGGTTTGTAGTTCCAAGGTTCCCTGGGTGAATTTTTGAACGAGAATGGAGACGGAGAAAAAATCACTATTTTAGGAAAGATAGGGGTAAGATTTGCCACCTTGGGCTTCACAGTGATAACAATCAGTTTTCTAACCCCTTATGTAGGTTTAATGTACTCTAACGTGCACACCTCATCCATTTTCCTTTCTTCAACATTTTGAAAGAATTCAATCTCTTTATATTCCATCATGGATTGAATTAATGCTCTGAAGTTATGACAATGTTGAATTTCATTCCTTTCATCATTGAAAAACTTGCAAAATAATCCACTTTCATCCTGATCAGAAATCGAATTTTGGTTAATATAATCAGTTCCTGTAAGTTGCTTAAATACCCATTTGATTGGGAATTTGATCTAAGACACGTGCTTCTTTCTTTTTTTCCTACCTCCTCTTGAATGACATTTATTCCTTGCCTACCATGATTGGGTAATGGGTTCTTTGCAACATCAGGGGAGTTAAATTCCAACATCCCCCGTATCAATCAAGTTATGCACCAACTTTTTTAAAAGTCACACAATTTTTGATTGAGTGTCCTACAATATTAGCGTGATATTCATAACGAGCATTCACATCATCCATTTTGGATAAGGCGGTTGCAATGATTTGAGGTGGTATGGACGAACTATGTTTGACTTGAAGAAAGACGCATACAATCCAACATAAGTCACTGGGATAAGTGTGAATGCTAATTTCTTGGCTTCCCTTCTTTGACCCTGATACTTGCCTCTATTTATGTTAGACTCTGCACCAACAACCCTCGGTTGAGAAATCGTGACATTAATTAAATAGCCCGTATTGTAAGTGGTAGCAGTATTTACTTCATTGTCTATTTTTTTAAAATTCTTACTTTTCTCCAATCTTAATTTTTCCATTTTTATAGTCGTTTCTATGAATTTCCCTGAGATTACCAGATCTGAAAAGTTATTTGAAGCACTCCCAACATACGATCTAAGAACAAACCTTTCAAACTATTAAGGAAAAGGACTGTGGTCTCATTCTCTAAGAGCGGCAGTTGAACTTGTGCAACCAAATCCCTCTATATTTTGGGCATATTTTTGGAAACTTTCATTTGGATTCTTCTCCATATTCATCAGGGCTACACAATCAGGTATCATGTTAGTGATATATTTATACCATTCCAGAAATGTTCTGGATAAGTCCTTCCATGATCTGACATTCACACGACTCAACTGTGTGTACCACCGGGTTGTAGAATCATTGAGCATGTCTTGAAAATAATGAATTAGCAACTTCTAGTCATGCAGAAACCCAACCATATTTCTACAGTACGTTGTAAGATGGGCAGATGGACATCTGGTGCCACTATACTTCTCAAATTCAGGAGTTTTGAATTTATACAGGAGAACCAGATTGGGTACCAAATTGAGTTCCCTGGTATCCATACCATATTCATATATTGACTATATCGCTTTGACCTTATCCTCTAGCTTTTTGTGGTGATCTTGAAATTCTTTGGCTAATTCAGAGTTAGCCTTTTCCACCTCGCTAATCAAGTTGAAATCATGAGTTTCATCGTCATGGTACTCAACATTGTCATTAAGGTGAACGAGGTGCATTGTAGATACTCCAGCAGTATTAATTCAGATACCCCTCCAGGTAACACATTTTTGGGCTGATCCCACACATGAGCTGACGAACCATGATCAATTATGTTAGAACCTTTTCACTTAGGGTTAACTCCAAGTAATGCAAAAATTTGATCTACCACATCTCTTTCAGACTGGGCCACTTGGTCCCTCAAGTCACTTTGGATATTCTCCAATCAATGTTCTAGGCGCTTTTAGGCCTCTTCCAATTCTTTCAATTTATCCTCCATATTTTCCTTGGCTCTACTCAAGTATTATAGGATTGAGAAGTACTTTTACTAGGAACCAAAATATCATACAACGAAAATCTTCAATTTATATATATATAAAAGTTTTAATGAATGAATATGAATATAAATGTGAATGAATATTAACAATGAAATGAAAATGCAAAAATGGAAAAATACATGAATGAAAGAGGTATCGATCTCGAAAACCCAGCTATCATAAAACAACTTTCAAAATGAAAAGAATGTCTTGTGCATGATGGTTTCTCTCTACAAGTATGAACTAGCATTTCTACTCAACTCTACAACCTTGGCTATAAAAAATAGGACTCTGTTACTTCTCTCTGAAACTAGGTGCCCCACTATCCTAGCCCGAGCAACCAACTCTCCCAAGTATCGAGCAATCTCACTCATCTGAATTAGTGTCTCAATGATGACGCACTCCCTAACAACATTTTGATCCTCGTAGGTGTCAATAACCTCTTTTTATTTATCATGGCCATCATTAACAGCGTTCTTTAAGTCAGAAACCTACTTTTGACAATGTTGCAATTCTTTCTCAAGGCCTTGAATCTAATGGCATAATGCAATACTCTAACGATATATTAACGATAGAGTTTGATGGTGATATCGTTGGATTTTACATCTATAAGGAATAAAATTCCTAGATCAAGTTGAAATAATTAATTATGTCGATATTTTTGATTCTTTAATTGATGAGTTCATTAAAACTAATTTTCTTATAATTTTTACAGGGATCATGAATTTTGCCACAAAAAGTAAGAAAAGGAGTTTGAAAATATTTTTTCCATCAATTCTAATTTATTTTTACCCTCCTCTAAAAGTAAGTTATTACCTTTTGTTTTACAAGCACTTGGGATAGAATTAAAACAATTATCGGAGCTCTTGAAATATGTCTTTATAGGCGAGAATGGGAAATTATCGGTAATCATCTCAAATAAGTTATCTGAAGAAGAGGAAGAAACATTGGTGAAGGTGTTGCATGCACACATGGAAGACATAGAATGGACTATTATTGATATTAAGGTACTTAGTCCCTCAAATTGCATGCACAAGATCAAGATTGAAGAAGGAGGAAAGCCATCATGAGACAACTATAAATAAAAGTTTAAATAATCATTTTTTATATTTTCAACATATTTTAGGGTTTTTATAAGACTATAAATACCCTCTTGGGGTAAGCCTAATTCATTGATCTTTCGATTGATCGAATTATCAAATCAACTCTTCTTTGTTTTTTCTTTCTTTGCTTTTATAAAATTCTCTTTTAGTTTTTACTTTGTTTTTCTTTTAAAGTTTTCTTAGTCACCATGGGATCGACCCTTACTTCTTTCCTTAGTCTCTGTGGGATCGACCCTTACTTCTCCTTTACTACATTTAATTTTCTTTAAATATTTTTTAAGAAGAAAAGAATTATTTTGACGTAAAAAACGATGCATGTCAAGGGTACAAATGTTTTCTCTAAAGATTTCGGAATCTAGCAATTGTATCTGCAGGATATATATTGTTAATGGCTAAAACAATTATGAATAAATACTACCTTGTAATAAACTCCCTTCTTGAAACAATCTAAAAATTAGATTTAAAAGCTCACCTCGACTAATTTGGGATTTTATTTAAAATCAAAAATCATGAGGTTTGAGGACTTGCCACCAATCCTTGATTAAGGTGTAATTAGACACCCAAAAAGGTTTGTCATTTTAATAAAATTTAAAGTTAACTTAACTAAAACCACATATTTAGGTTTATGTGCCAAAAGATTGAGTGCTAGAGTCAATTAAATATGAGGAATAATTAGCACCCTGCGATGTCCTTAATCAAAGATCCCTTTTTTAAGCACATAAAATATTAATGCTTGAATTTAGGAAAGAAAAAAATAATATTTAATTATTTTCAATCGAAAAGAAAATACCTCTCACACGTTAAACTAATTAATTCATTTTCCAATGAAAATAAAAATAGCCCTATTCTTTAGTTGACCATATTTCGAATGCATACATGGAAGAAAATAAAAAAGAAAAAATTAATTATAAATTATTAATTCTTTTAGAAAGAAGAAGAACATTCGATTATTTAAAGGCATTAGAGTCATGTATGTGTTCTAACCCCTTTTCTCGGTGAATTTAAATATAAAACAATTTTTCTCTCATTCTCAAAATTTAGGTTAAATCTACTTTTAGGGTCGACATATCCTTTCATTTTAAAATTATATACCTTAAGACAGTCGTTTCATAAGAATCGTAAAAGACTTTTTGTCCAATGGAATTATGCTTACAAAGATATCATACATGTTACATAAAAAGAACATCATAGAGCTAAATCTATATGCAAACAAATATGAATATATAGGTACGAAGCCAAGATTAAAGTTTGGGGGAGGGCGATGGCAAATTATACAAAATTATAGAATCTATCAAAAAAAAAATATTCATTTCTAGAATACTTTCAAAATACTAAGCTGACCTTTTCCCTTTTGAATGTACATAAGAATTAAATAAGTTGATATGGATTCCAAGATTTTGCAACACACTGCCATTGAATCAAACCTGGAAAAAGCATTCACAAAATCATGCTAATGATGATATTTATATATCTATTAATTAAGTACTATGCATTAAATTAGTTTTTTTTTTTAAATTTTGCTAGAGAGCAATAAATTATATCTAAAATATGGGGCAATCTCATTTATTACAATACATCTATTATAAATTTTGGGAAAAAACATAATTTATTAAATTTGTTGAATAACCACCAATCAATAGAGTAGTTCCATCCTTGTGAATATATAATAAAATATTTAAAAACGTACTGAGGTATTAAAAATTTAATTTTGACCAAATATATATATATATATATATATATATATATATATATATATATATATATATATATATATATATATATATATGTATAAATTCAAAGAAAATAAGTACTTCATTATATTTAACATAAAATATTTATATTAAGGTTAAGATATATATATAACATACACAAAATAAAACCTGTTTACTATATATACATATATTACTTACTATTTTAAAACAATAGAGCGCACACGCACGCCACACGCACGAGCACACACATATATATGTATATGTATATTATATTATATTATAACACACAAGAACATGCACACACATATGAGTTAGGATTCACTTACACTGTGTAAAATTGTTTTAGTTTTGTACCATTTTAGGATCATCGGATTAAGGGAAATCAAAGGTTAGGATTAACTGTTAACTTTTTTTACAGTGAACATCTTCTCATTTCTACTGTTAATCTCATCCTTTAATTTCTCTCATCCAATGGTCCTAAAAAGGTGTAAAAATAAAAGATTTTTACACAATATATATATATTTGTGTGTACATGGGCTTAAATACAAATATTTAAATGTGGCAGGCCAAAATACAAACATTAAAAACTTAACATGCTTAGTAAAAACAACAACTTTAGTGGCATAACAACAAACATGGAAAATTTGATAGCATAAAATGAAAATATCATACCCCACAAGCACTAGAATCTCAAATAAACCAGAAACATCGTTAAGGACTAGAACAAAAATTATTGAAATGAAATGCAGAATATAAAAGAATTAAATCAGAGGCAAAATCTGCATAGTGGACAAAATATAAAGCGAGAAAGTAAAAGGGAAAAAATGAAATAAGCAGAAAGTAAGATGCATAAATTTAAGGGTTGAAATTAAAATGCTGAAAATTAAAGGACAAAAATTAAAGTATGAAATTTATTCATAAAAATAAACTTGCGCTAAAGTAAAGTTAGAGGGTTAATTTTTAGAATTTTACTTGGACCATAAATAACACGGATCATATCCATTGACGGGTTACAGTTAGATCGTAGGATTTATTTGTAATAAATTAAAATTTAGTGTTAAAAATTAACACAAATGAAAAGTAAAGGAAAAAAATAAAAGAACAAAAGAGGCAATGGGGCTAAGCTCATAATTAACCCCTAAATAAAAAAACTTAGGTGTTTAATTTAAACTTTTGCTATTTATGCATTTTCAGCTTACAACCCTAAGAAAAATTACTCATTTTTGTTTTTTTTCTCCCAACTCTCTCTCTTTCCTCACGGTCAGCCATACATCAACGTCAATCCTCAAGTTCGACTACCACCAACTACGACTAAGAAAGCTCAAAGAACCTCAAACTAACCCAAACTCCTCAGTTTCTCTCTTAACACCTAGATCTATAGCTAAAAGCCCCAATAAAGCCCCAAAACCCCTCCAACTAAACTCGACCTTTCATCTCCCTTAAATTCGGTGAAGTCTAAAGACTCAGTTTCTTCTCGAATATGAGACCTCGATGACCATGGAAATTATTCAAAGATACCCCAACAATGGAAGCTGAACATTTCATGAAAACGTAACTAACCCCTTATTTTTTTTACTGAAATTTGCTTTGATAATCAAAATTATGGCTATTTGTAATCTAAAAAATACCTTTAATTTTTTTTTTTTTTTGTATTTCTTATGTTTTTAAGATTTGGAGACCAACCCCTTTACATTTTTTCTTGGTGTTTACACAAAACCCTTAAGATTACAAATGGAAAGTGAAAAGCATTATTTTTTGTAAGATCAAGGATCGTTGATCTCTTTAACCATTTTAAAAACACAACGATATTTTCTAAGATCTATTATTGATAAGGATGTCATCAATTAAAGATCAAGGAAGAAGATATTGTTAAGACTACTTCTAGGACTCTATATAAAAATTATAAGTTTGTAATGATAATGTTTGCTTTGATTGGTGTTTTTACGACCTTCGTAGATTTATTGAATCGATTATTTTCAGTTATACTTTGATCAATTTGTGGAAGTGTTTACTAATGATATTTTCGTTTATTCTAATTTAAAAGAAGAACTTGATCTATATTTTCGCATAATTTTTTAGATTATGAGAGAGAAAAAGTTATACGCTAAGCTGATAAAGTGCAAATTTTGATTGTTTAAAGCAACATTTCTTTGTCATGTGGTTTTAACAGAGGGGATTTGAGAGGAATTAAAGAAAGTACAAGCTATAGCTAAGTGGAAAATTTCGAAGAATATTTCTAAGGCTCGGAGTTTCTTGAGATTTGTTGGTTATTATCGAAGGTTTGTTAAGAACTTATCGATGATTGTCCCCCCATTCACTAAGTTATTAAGAAAAGATAATATGTTCATTTTATATAGAATGATAATATCTAAGAAAACTTTTCTACTCAAGAGAATATTAACATAAGCTTTAGTGTTAGTGCAACCAGAATCAGGAAATGATTATGTGATTTATAGTAATGCGTCTCATAATGGTTTGAGATGCGTACTAAGGTAAGAAGGAAAGGTTCTAATCTATGTTTTAATACATCTTAAGAAAAATTAAAGAACTAACGTACTCGTGATTTAGAATTTGTGATAGTGATATGCTGCTTTAAAAATATAAGCGTCAATATCTGTATAGTGAGAGATATCACATCTACATTAATCATAAAAGTTTGAAGTATTTGATAACTCAAAAAGAGCTGAATCTAAGGCAAATAATGTAGATCAAGTTCTTAAATATTATGATGAAATCATTGCCTACCACCCGAGAAAAAACTAACGTGGTAGTTGACGCATTCAATCGAAAGGCATTTTCCACTTTGAAAGGCTAAGATACGAGATTATCTTTAAAGGAAATTAGTGCTTTAATCATTAAATTGAGATTAAAGTCTACCCTATTAAATCAAATTGAGGATGTTCACAGAAGGGATGAAAAGTGTATTTCAAGAATTGAACAAGTGGAAAGAGTGAAACCAAGGGCTTCAAAGTTAAATTTGATGAATGGTTGTACTATTGAGGAAAAGTTTGTATTTCAATGATGAGGAATTGAAGAAAGATCTTCTCTCTAAGGTGCATTGAATCCTTTGGGAGTATCTAGGTGGAGACGTGATGTATCATGATTTAAGGAGTCAATATTAGTGATCAAACATGAAAAAGGTTATAACTCAGTGTCGCGACGACTTTTTCGAGTTGGCGAAAATTGGAATAAATGTAAAAAATTGAAATTTGTATAAAAGACTTGAAAAGTTTGGAGCCACCATCAACCTTTGGGGTTAGGTAGGTTGAAAACCCGGGATGCGCCCTTTTAAATAAAAAATTTAAAAAAATATGGGATTTGGTCTGCAATTAAGAGATTTTGGGTTAAGGAGTCAATTACGATTGGGGAAGAATTAGCACCCCACAATGCCCAAAATTAGTACCTCCAATTATTAATTTGTCCTTATATCGAAAATTTAAAAATTACAATATTTATTTAATTAATGATCATTTTATTCCTAAAAATATTTTTAAATTTTAGAGATACACACAATATATGTATATTTCCAATTAAGGAAGAAACTAACCCCTAATCAGAATTAAGACAATTATTTCTTATGTTTAATCGAAATAATGTAATATTGTCATCCATAAAATATTAAAGAATTAATCAATTATTAAACCCTAAAAGAAAATTAAAGGTGACAAAAATCAATCAAATTATTATTTAAAAGAATAAGGATGTTCTTTGATTTGAAGAACGAAGGCCAAGCCTTTGACGTTAATCAAACAACTTGTCCTTAGCAATTTAAAATGTATGAACAAACCTCTACCCTTTTATTTAAAATTAATGAACTTATTTAATTTTGGGTTACCACTTCATAGAATATTTATTTATTCGAAAAATATTGAACAAGAATGTATAGTTATTTTAGGACCACCCCTTTTAATATTTAGAATAAAAGAATATTCCTTTTAATTAGTTATGAATTTATATTTATGTATTTTTAATTAATTTATTAAAGAAACGAAACCTAAAAAGGCATGACTAAACTTATTAATTACAAATTAAAGAACCTAAACTAAGGTTTTAACTAATAATTAAAACTAAAGAGCTTAAAGTCTAAAGCTTGATTCCAAAGTTAGTGATCAAATTAAAACATTAAAAAATATAAAGGTTTTATTCTATGTTTAAATGTATTCCCATTTTAAAAGATTCACAAATTAATAATTGATACACATTTAATAAAAGATTCAAGGCAATTGAAAAAATTAATGACTAAATTGAATTCAATTAAAAATCGGAATACAAATTAAAATGATTTGGTGACCAAAATAAAATAAATGAAAGGCCACGACCAAGAACAAAAATCCACTAATAATGGAGTGCTTTAATAAAGTAATTACACTCGAAATTATACAGTATAAGACCCGAACGTTTAAAGCAAAACTCATTTTTAACATTCCAAAAAATTCCTTCATACTCTATACTCTCCCTTAGTCGAAAATCTTCCAAAAAATATTCCCAACTCTTTCAATGTTCATCCCACATTTATCCATATTCTTACCCAAACCGCAAGCTAGATCCGAAAAAACACCTAAACCCACTCAAAAAATGTTTTTTTCCAGATCAAACAACATATTTTTCCCCAAGTTCATCTAAAGTTCTTCCCAAAAATTAACTTTAATCCTTAAAATCACCCAATCTCAAATTCGAACACATTTTTATAGATCAAAACACCCAAGATCTCAAAATCTTCAACCTCTTTCTTATTCTTCCCCAAAAATATTCAAGGAAAAAAAACGTACGCTAAACCCAAGATCCTAACTTCACCCAACCTAAACTACCAATACCCTAAATTAAAACCTATCAACCACAATATCATTTTTTGGCTGAACCACCTTTAACATCGAAACCGACGTTGGTCAAACCTTGACCAATGATTCCTATGTCAACCACCGTCAGCCGGTCACCAAATTTCTCGACGACTATAGCTCTCGGCCACCCACCTTATTTGAGCTAATGATGAAAGCAACATAAAGCAACGATCACCTTGAACATGAGATTAACGATGAGCGACGACAGACAAACTCTAAAAGTAAAAACATATTCTTTTTTAACTCCATTGCTTTAAAATATTTGGATTAATGCCTTGGTTCTTGATCTTGATGATTGTATATCCTTGTTGTTGATGATTAATCATCCTTATTGGAGTGATGTAAGATCGTTAACCCATGATGATTGTAGCATGATTAGTGCTTATTTATACTAACAAATGACCTTGATTTGTTAATAATCCAACTTAAAGTTTGTCACAACCGTTTCTTGCAACAAACTTCATTCTTGAGGCTCTAGAAGCTTATTTTTTTCTTTAACAATTTTTTTGTGAATTTGATATTTTTGCGGTTTAAAATGATGAAATCCAGAGCATGAAAGACGCCGATGTATGGCGGCAGTGATGCGGTGACAATGCGGTGGTGACTCGACAGAGAAGATGATCGAACCGGGGTGTATGACTCACGTGCCGGCGAGATCTCTGATAGGTGATGACGCCAGTGATGCTCTAGTCCCTTTGAAGAAGATAAAGTTTTAGCCATTAGATTAATTTTTGATCCAATGGTTGAGATTGGTCCTTGATGGTGCACTTGGATTGATGACATAGCTTCATTAGAGCCATTAGATTAAATCTCCCATCCAAGGGTCCATATAAATTTGTGCTTCTTTCACTTGGATCCAAGAAATGGCTACCCTTGGATGAAAGAATATCAATGGTGGTGATTTATTTGTGATTCTTCACTTGGATGAGTGATTTCACCACCTAAAAAGTTGGGCCCTCTGGCTTTTCAACTTACAAGGCAAAACTTTCCCCCAATGAACTAAAACTGGTGACAACTTATAGATTTCGGGATTTTTTTTTTTATTTTTTAATGCATATATGTAAACATGTGTGGGATAATATGGGACCAAGTAAAAACTATGTAAATGGAGTCTTTTTACTGCAAATGAACACTTTTTTGGGATTTATTTATTTAAAATATAAATAAAAATAGGCTAATATTATAACATGCAAACTATATAGTTTATACTATCTATAATATGATATATGTAATATAATAATTATTTAATATGTAATATAACATGCAATACTATTTAAAATACGCAAATGTTATTTAATATGCAAGAACCTAACTAAAATTATATACTATACGTTATATGATATGTGATTATCTAATATAAATATTATACTCTATATACACATTATATTATAATATGAAATGTTTCACCACTCGAATAAAATGGGTGATGAAAATTATCTCTCTTTGCTCATTGACGTGGAACGAGAATGAAGCAAAGGCAAGATGCACCATTTTATCCGACTTACTACCAACCACGAGTTCCAGATCTTCTGACATGAACCCTTCACCCTCTGATAAAAGTCAACTCTGGAATCTGAGCAAGCTTTCCTATATGAACTTCTCATTTTCAAAATGCCTCAGATAGAATAAATGAGATCTCCTATATAAACTCTCCATTCTAACATAACAACTCAATATAGTACAAACGAGCTCTCCTATATAAACTCATTTTTCCTGCAGAAATGTTGATTCACCTCATTCTATGAAGAACAAAAAAAAGTGATGAAGCTAGCCCACCTCTTTCTGTGATATTGCCGAGGAAAATGGTGATGTTGTTTTGACTCTTTATGTGAAGAAACGAGCATTGAATTGGTGCTGATTCAACTCCTTTTGTGAAGAACTGAGTGTAATATTTTCACTGATCCAACTTATTCTGTGAATGATCAAGTGAAAGGTTGTCACTAATCCAAATCCTTATGAAAATATCAAGTAACATAGTAAATGTTGATCCACCTCTTTCTGTGAATAAACAAATCAATTTTCCAATGCCAATCTACCTCCTTTTGTTATTCAATCAAACAAAATAAGATTACACTAATTCAACTCCTTTTATGGAGAATCGAGCGAAACAACATTGTTTATTCAAATCATTCTGTGAAGAATTAAACAAAATGTCGATGCTGATCTACCTCATTCTGCTATAGAATAGAGCAAAAATAAGGTTATGCTAATAAAACTCCTTCTAAAAAGGATCGAGTAAAAGATCAGTATTGATCCATATCATTATGTGATGAAATCAATCATTGAAATAAATGTCAGAATCGAGCAAGTCCTTCTCTGTAAACTTCTCTAACTTCCAATGAGATTTTGTAAAATGAAATGATGCATATGTGTTGAGTTCTTCATCGAACTCCAGTTCCTTCTGGGGAATGTCTCCTTTAAAAATCATCGTCCCTGTCAAAATGTTAGAATGTTTGAAATGAATGATTGAACATGTCTACTCCTATTTGTATGCCTAAACATGAATACATGATGTTAATTAATTAGGACCACAATTTCTACTGACTCGTGGGCCTCTTTTCTTCTTATTTGTTCAATCTTCATCTTTATAATCCTAGCAAAAGTCTAACTCATGGTTTCATCTCATGATCTCATGTTTTATCTCATGCTCAGAATCAAACCCTTCCCATGTATTTCTTTCAGGTTCTTTCCTTATATATGCTCTAAAGCGCCTTTTCAAGTTTTCACTTCAAATTCACTTTTCTCAAAGTGCCATTTTGGGTTTACACTTTTGTTTTCTTTCTTTTTCTTTCATTCTTCATTGGAATCGGTCTTTCTTATATGACCAGATAGCATCAATTTTATGAAAATGTATTCCAACGAAGAACTGAAATACAAACTTGAAATTTTAGGCTCACAAAGCTCCTCATTTAATTTTCTCAATGCATACTCTTCATGACAAAACACGAGTGTCGAGATCTCAAACTACTTTGGATTCCCTATGCTTCGAAGATTAGCTCAAAGTAATAAAAAGAAATCTTATGTTTTTATATATTCACCATGTTGACTCACTCGAAAGATGCTTAAAAATGAAAGAAAACTAGAAACTAAAGCTTGGATTAGAAGAAATGTAATTTATTGATAAAACTTAAAAAATTTTCAAAGTAATGGCATTCTTAAAAAGGAAATAAAATCATGAAACAAATAACAAATGCTTTCAACCACTATTTGCAAGAAAGTTAATATACTAATCACCTTTGGAGCACTGATGTAAGCCTTTGTTTAGAAGACTCAAATGTTGTCAAAATGCTTGCAGACATGAAGCTTCTTTCAAAATTATCATACTCTCGAGAGGGTATAAATTACTAGATGCGTAATATCAACATGTATTTGGGCCGCCCTTTCGGGTTTCCAACCCAAATCCTTCATTTGGTTTCAAGACATCCTTTGAAAAATATAAAGGTTTTATTCTATGAATGAACATGCAACCAAGGTGGCCAAAGCATCTGCCATCTAATTCTCTTCTCTGGGAAGATAAGTGAATGTGACCTCTTCCAACTCTTTGATTAATTCAAGGATGAAATTTTGATATTCATCTAATTTTGAATCATCTTCCTATCAATCACCTCGCAGTTGATAAACCACCAGTGCGGAATCCCCATATACTTTCAGTACTTTTATTCCCTTTCCCAAATTTGTTCTCAAACCCATGACACAAGCTTCATATTCTGTCATATTATTTTTACAAAAGAATTTTATTCTACAGGTGAGCGAATAATATACATTTTATAGAGAAATTAGCACTGCCCTAATTCCTCGTCCCAGAGTATTAGACACTCTGTCGCAATAGAGCTTTCAATATTCATCCTCTTCATTGTTTTCTTCGATTGTGATGCACATCAAATCATTATCCTGAAAATTAAAGTTTAGGGGCTCATTATCATCAAAGGAATAACTTGCAAAGAAATATGCTATTGCACTTCTTTTTATGGCCTTTTGGCTCACATACACAATGTCAAACTCTGACAATAACATTTACCACTGGGCCATCCTCCCAATCAAGGCTAGAGATTCCATCAAAAACTTCAATGGGTCAAGTTTAGAAATCACCATGTAGTATGATACAACATATACTGTCGGAGTCTTCGGGTTGCCTAAACCAAAGCACAACATAGCTTTTGAATTAGAGGATATCTTGATTCACAATTAATGAATTTTTTGCTCAGGTAATAGATAACTCTTTCTTTTTTCCCAGACTCATCATGTTTCCCTAGCACAAAACCCATTGAATTCTCGAACACTATTAACGAGAGAATCAACGGTCTGCTAGGAACAGGTGCTACCAAGATTGAAGCATAGGACATATACTTCTTGACTTGCTCCAGAACCTCTTGACATTCTTCATTGCAATGCTGGAGGATTATTCTTTTGGAGAAATTGTAACATTGGATCACACTTATCAACCAATTGATAAATAAATCTAGAAATGTAATTCAACGTTCCCATGAACCCTTGAACTTCTTTTTGTGTACGAGGAGGTGGAAAATTCTGAATTAATTTTACTTTGTCTGGATCAATTTCAATTTCTCTTCGCCTAACCAGGAAGCCTAGGAGCTTCCCTGAAGTTACTCCGAAAGTTCACTTTACAGGATTAATTTTTAACTGATATTTACTCAACCTTTGGAATAAGTTTCTCAAATTTTCCATATGATCTTCCTCAGTATGGAATTTAGCAATCATATCATGCACACACACTTCAATCTCTTTGTGTGTCATGTCATGATAAAGAGTCACCATAGCCCTCTGATACATTTCCCTTGTATTTTCAACCTGAATGACATCCCCTTATAGAAAAATATGCCCACATAGTCAAGAACGTCATTTTCTCCATATCTTCCGTATTCATCAATATCTGGTTATACCCTATGAAATCATCCATGAAAGAGAACCATGAATATCGTAAGGTGTTGTTGAAAACATTTTGATGTTTTGATATAAAAAAGAAAGCTTTAATGAATTTTAAGATTTTATATTGAATTTTAATTTATATATTCAATTAAATTATTCAAATATTACTCCAAGATTTCAAATGTCAATTTAAATCCTTACTTAAGTGTAAAATTGTGTTTCATACTTCAAATGTTTTTGAAGCAATTTTTACAAAGTATTTCAAACCTTAATCGAGCCAAAAATAAGTTTTAAATAAGGAGGTATCGATACCTAAGTCATAGGTACCGATACCCTTATGTTGATTTTGGCTCCGAGAAAAACAAAATGCCAAACGGGTACCGATACCCCCATAGGTACCGATACCCTTGTGTTAATTTTTGATCCGAGAAAAACAGAATGCCCAATGGGTACCGATACCCCCTAGAGGTATCGATACCCTTAGTCATTTAACGGTCGAAATATTTGAATTTTACACTGTAGGTACCGATACCCATTGAGGGTGTACCGATACCTCACGCTCCCAATAGCCTTTTTCAATAGGGTTTTCACACTACAACGGCTCTAACATCACCCAAATGATTCCCAACGGCTAGAATCAAACCCAGGTGTATTTAAACAAGTTGTAAAGCCATTGATCAACAAGAATTGATAGAATTAAAGATAAAGCCTTAAACATCAAGTTTGAGCAATTCAAGCCTATTTTTCATTCAATATTAATTTTACTTTCAAGAACACCATTTCTACTCAATTATATTCATTCTTGAGTGTTCTTTCTTTGTTCTATAATTGTAAAAAAATCTTGCCTTGTGAGGTTTTTCTGTAAGTTTGCAAAATTTGTAATCTTCTCTCTGGGAGAGAGTGTTCTCAAGAATTTGGGGTATAATTCTTGAGGGAGTTGTAAGGTTACTCTTTGTCCTCAAAAGAAAGAACAAATTAGTGAATTTGTTGGAAAATCCTTAGTGTGGATAGCTATGGTAGTTGACATATACTTTAGTTGAGAAAGTCGAACCACTCTAAATCGCTGTGCAAATATTTTCTGCAAAAATTCCACCAAAATTTTAATTGCCAATTCACCCGTCTTGGTTATTTCGTTGATCGATTAACTCAACAATTAGTATCAGAGCTACACTCATTTGAAGATTTAACCACCTCTTGAGTCAATTTGGGAAGAGTTATATCAATATTCAAGTCATAAATGGCCTCCACTTCAAACAACGCTTTCGGTCTTGATTCAATGCCCGTCAATAAGCCTCATTTCTTCAATAGAGCTAATTATGCTTATTGGAAGAATATAATGAGATATTTCATTCAAGAAAGTGACATGGTAGCATGGAATATTGTGGAAGACGGATACACCATACCATCCACGCATTCAAGATTGTGGAGTGAAGAAGAGACAAGAATATTCCAGCTCAACTCAAAGGCTATCTATATTATTTTTTGTGCTCTTGGACCAGATGAATACGGAAGAGTTTCATCTTGTAAAACCGCCAAGGAAATATGGGATAAACTACAAGTCTCTCATGAAGGCACAGACGAGGTAAAAGAATCTAAAATTAGTCTTCTACTTGCATAGAATTGCTTGCCTTAGCATATACATTTACAAGCAATCAAGTTTTTGGTGCCGTTGCTGGGGATTGACAACTGATAAAATTTTTATTCTCCATAACAAGTTTTCCTTATCACCTTATATTTTTCTAGTCTAACGTATTTTATTTCCCTTTATAGGTTTTTATTATTGTATGACCCTGAGATCTGTTGGTAAACCATTGGAACCATTCGACCTTGAAGTTAAACAATCGTTCAGACAGAGGTGACGTGACCAACGAACCAGAGAATATTTAAATCAACTACAATTACAAGACAACAACAAGAGATCACAATGATCCCGATGTAGCAATTAATCTTCAAGTTGAAAGACCAAGAGCTATATGAGATCATTTGAACCAAATTCTTGATTATCTCAATCCAGGCATCGTGGCACCTAAAATAAAAGCAACTCATTTTGAGCTGAAACAGGTGATGTTTAATATGCTAAATTCTATTGGCCAATTTGGTGGTTCACCTAATGAGGATGCTAGATAGCATATTCGTGCTTTTATTGAAGTATGTGACTCGTTTCAATAATAAGGAGTGTATAAAGATGTGCATAAACTAAAACTTTTCCCTAATTCCCTACACGATAGAGCGAGAGCTTGGCTTAGTGGAGTTCCTTCAGGCTCAATAGAGTTATGGGCAAATTTATGCAAGAGTTTCCTACTTCGATATAATCCGTCCAATATGAATACACAGCTTCGCAATGACATTACAAGTTTTCACCAAGGGAAAGATGAATCAATGTTCGAATGTTGGGATAGGTATAAAAGTCTACTTTGTAAATGTGTTAACCATGGGTTTCATGACTAGACTCAAGTAGTGATGTTTTACAACAGAGTTAATGCACCCACTCGAATGATGTTAGATGCCTTAGTAAACGGCACCTTACTTGACAAATCACCCGAGGAAGCCTTTGATATCCTTGACAGGATAGCAATTAATGATTATCAATTCCCAAATATAAGATTCGGAACCGATAGAAAAAAATCCGGAACCGGCAAAAACACTCTTGGGTTATCGACAAGGAAGGTCAAGGAACATAAAGAATCGTGGTGGTGGAACGACAAAGTCCAAACTAAGGTGAAGACAAAGCAAACTTTCTTCCAGGAGTTTTTACAATGCAATGATGACGAAGAAAGATCGAGAGCTAAACAAAGATACAAGGAGGTAAAGCGGGAAGCCAAGAAAATAGTGGCTAAAGCAAAGAATAAGGCATACGAGGAAATGTACAAGAGATTACACACTAAGGAAGGACAAAACAGCATCTTCAGGCTTGCAAAATCTAGGGAAAATAAGAAAAAGGATCTAGGTAGCATTAGGTTTGTTAAGGACAATAATGATGTTCTTTTAATGAAAGATCATGATATTAAGAGGGTTTGGGGTAGTTACTTCTTTGGCTTATTTAATGACGGTGCATCTCCTTGTAGAGATAGTACCGTTGATGGGTTAGCCGACCATCATCCTGCGGCCAATGGATGCCCTGCAAGTAGGATTGGGTTTGAGAAAGTCAAAATAGCTATTAGAAAGATGGGGAGGGACAAAGCTGTAGGTCCAGATCAAATTCATATCACTGTGTGGTTGGCCCTAGGAGAAGAGGGAGTAAATTGGCTGACCAACATATTTAATATTATTTTATTGACTGCCAAGATGCCAGAGGAGTGGAGAGAGTCTACGGTGATACCAATCTATAAGAATAAAGGAGATCCCCAACGTTGTGGCAACTACAGAGATATTAAACTACTCAGCCATACCATGAAGCTATGGGAAAGGGTGATAGAGGCTAGGTTGAGACAAGTTACTAGGGTTTCGAAAAACCAATTTGGCTTTATGCCAGGCAGGTCTACTACGGAGACGATTCATCTACTTCGACGCCTTATGGAGAAATATAGGGAAAAAATAAAGATCTTCATATGGCGTTCATTGACCTTGAGAAGGCGTATGATAGCGTTCCCCGTGATACGATCTGGAAGACCTTGGAAACGAGACGGATCCCAACTGCTTATATCAGGGTGATTCATGATATGTACTGTAGATCTACTACTTACGTCAGGACTACAGTTGGCGACACCGAGGCATTCTCGGTGGAAATCAAACTCCACCAAGGGTCAGCTCTTAGCCCTTACATCTTCGCCTTGATTATGGACGACGTCTATTGTGCGACACCAGACAGTGTTCCAAGGTGTATGCTTTTCGCTGACGACATTGTCCTAGTTGCCGAAACAAAAACGGAGCTGAATATATGACTATCTGCCTGAAAGACTGCTTTGGAAGTAAAAGGTATGAGGATCAATATTGAAAAGACAGAGTATTTATGTTCAAACTTCAGTGAAAATAAAAACAATGAAGATGTAGAAGTATGCATAGAGGGACACGTTATCCCCTCAAAAGAATGTTTCAAGTACCTAGGGTCTATGATACATAAAGATGGAGGTGTAGATGATGACGTTACACATCATATAAAGGCGGGATGGCTAAATTGGAGGGTTGCTACTAGAGTTTTGTGTGACAAGAGGGTGCCTCTAAAACTTAAGGAAAAATTTTATAGAATGGCAATAAGACTAGCGTTGTTGTATGGATCAGAATATTGGGCAATCAAGAAGGATCACGTAAGGAGGATGGAGGCCGCAGAAATGAGAATGCTACGATGGGTATGTGGTAGAACTCTGTGGGACATGACACCAAACTCTACTATTAGGATGTCCTTAGGGGTGGTGTATGTATCCGAAAAATTAAGGGAGGGAAGACTAGGGTGGTTTGGGCATGCCCTTAGGTGACAACCGTCGGATGCGGTCAGGAGGGTATAGTCGATTACAGTCGACGGTGCCAGAAGGAGAGGAATACCAAGGCAGAAGTGGGAAGACTGCTTAAGAGCTGATTTGAAGGATTTAGCCATTACCGAGGACATGACCTCTGATAGGAAAGTATGGAGACTTAAGACCAGGGTAGTTGAGTAGTGCGGGTCACAGACATAGGGTATAACATCTTTGTCTTCTTTTTAATGCCTTTGTAATAATTTCCATGACTTATACTTTATATACGTTTCTGTCATTAGAATTTATAAAGGCTTAGAACTAGTGTAACAGAGTAGTGTTGCCTTAGTTTAGGTTTTTAACCCATTAGACTTTATTCCTTCTCGTAGCTTGCTATCGTTGACTATTGTGTATGCTTCTCTTCAGGTTCCCTCTTTTTAAATTTAGTCGGGTCTTACGTTTATGTCTATATGCAGATATTTTAATGCAGGGATTTATTTACAGGGATTACTTCCCATTACAGACGTGCATATGAAGATTGTTCAACTATGCATATATTTATTTATTTATACATGCATTGCATTTTACCTTTATCTTTAATTTGTTGAATTCCGGAGGTCTTCCACGGAAGCTGCTCTCAACCCTGGCGTTGGGGGAAGCCTACTACCCTACCTCCCCTTACCCCATTACACATGGGAATAGGGTTTTATTATTGTTGTTGTTGATTCAGTAGTTGCTCAGCTTTCTTCCTTAACTAATATGTTGAAAAAATTGCAACGTCCTAATGAGGTAAGAGAAGTCAAGGTGACCAATAATGAATGCATATTTTGTCACCGCAACCATCATGAGAGTGAATTTCCAGAAAACCATGAGTCTACCAATTTTGTGGGCAATTAGAACTAGAGCAATAATAACCCCCTATTCAAACACATACAATCCTGGTTGGAGATAACATCCGAACTTTTCATTGAGTAATCAAGGGAATAGTAACAATCAAGTTGCAAATTACATACCACAACAGAATAATTCAGACCATCAACATTTTCAGAATCAACATGATTAGCTGCCCTGGCGAAACAATAAAGGTACAACTTCTTCCTCTAATACTAATTCCCACACTAACTCTTTGGGCGACGTTTGGTTGGATGGAATCCCTTGGAATTGGGGGAAATTGGAATCCAATTCCACCACTTTCCCATGTTTGGTTCAAGTTTTCCAAGTGAATTGGAATCCCTCATGGCTTCAACTTTCCATCAAATGAGGGAAAGTGAATTCCATCCAATTTCCTTGTTGGAGGGAATTGAAATTTGACCATACTACCCTCATCAATCTTTCGGTAACTTATTCATATATTGAATAAAAATAGTTTTTTTATTTCGGGTCGGGTTGGGTGAAACTTTATTTTGGTCGGGTCGGGTCGGTTTTTTTAAGTGTGATATTCGGGTCGAGTTCGGTTTAGGGTGAAAAATACCCAACCCGAAAATATATATAATTTTACCTTATACATTTAGGAATAAATACAATAATACCCCTATATATTTTTTTTCAATTAAGTCACTGTTTTTATTGAATAAAAATAATTTTTTATTATTTCGGGTCGGGTCGGGTCGAATTTCTAATTCATATATTCGGGTCGGGTCAGGTGAAACTTTATTTTGTTCGGGTCGGGTTTTTTAAGTGTGATATTCGGGTCGAGTCGGGTCGGGTTTTTTTAAGTGTGATATTCAGGTCGGGTCGGGTTATTTTAAGTGTGATATTCGGGTCGGGTCAGGTCGGGTTCGAGTTTGGGTTTAGGGTGAAAAAACCGAGCCGACCCAAAACAAATATATAATTTTACCTTATATATTTAGGAATAATTACAATAATACCCCTCTATATACTCTCATAAATATTAGTGCCAATGCCATCTTTACCCGAGGACTACCCTGAGGAAGAAGTCTCACCTCTTTCGCCTCCCATCTATCTTCTAATTGCAGTAAGAAAGGGCACTAGAAGCTGCACTCAACATCCCATTTCTCGGTTTGTATCCTATGGGAACTTGTCTAAATCCTACAATGCCTTTATTTCTAATATTGACTATGTAGAAACTACAAATAACATAGAAGAGGCTCTTAAGTCAACCAAATGGAAGCAAGCCGTGTTGGAAGAAATAAATGCTTTTGAAGACAATGGAACGTGGGAAATATCTAAACTACCTACTGGGAAGAAGACCATGGGTTGTAAGTGGATTTTCACTACGAAATTTAAACCAGATGAGAGCATTGATCGATATAAAGCTAGACTTGTGGCTAGGGTTTTCACTCAAACATATGGGTTGGACTACGAGGAAACATTTGCACCAGTGGCCAAACTAAATACTATTCGAGTGCTCTTCTCAATTGTTGTCAACTTAGATTGGCCTTTAATCCAATTGGATGTAAAGAATGCTTTTCTCAATGGAGAATTAATCAAATAAGTCTACATGGATTTTCCGCCCGGATTCGAAGGAAGCAAGGGCCAAGTATGAAAGCTGAAGAAGTCTTTGTATGGACTAAAGCAATCCCCCAGGGCTTGGTTTAATCATTTTGCTAAAGCCATGATGAGTAGACATTATATTCAAGGTCAAGTTGATCACACCTTATTCTACAAACACTCGGATAATGGTAAGTGTTGTATTCTCATTGTACACGTAGATGACATAATATTGACAAGAGATGATTCTATTGAAATTGAAAGACTAAAAGAATTATTAAGTCTTGAGTTTCAACTTAAAGACTTTGGGAATCTTAGATATTTTCTTGGAATGGAGATAGCAAGGTCAAAGGCAGGTATTTCAATCACTCAAAGAAAGTATGTTCTTGACCTACTTTATGAAGTCGGACAGTTAGGTTGCAAACCAGCCTAGACTACCATGGAACCCAACTTTAAATTAGGAATTGATAAGGATGGAGAAGAAGTAGATAGGGGGAGATATCAACGATTAGTGGGAAAACTTATCTTTCTCACACTCGTCCAGGCATAGCTTTTGGAGTAAGTGTTATTAGTCAATTTATGCATGCTCCTAGGGAGAAACATTTGGAAGCTGCCTACAGGATATTGAGATACTTAAAAGGGACTCCTGGTAAGGGGTTGCATTTCAAGAAAAATGTAAATTGAAGCATAGAAGTCTACACTGATGCAGACTTGGCAGGTGCTGTTAATGAAAGGCGCTCCACAAGTGGTTTCTGCAACTGTGTTTGGGGTAATCTCGAGACATGGAGGAGTAAAAAGCAATCGGTTGTGGCACGCAGCAATGCTGAAGCTGAGTATCGAGCTCTGTCCCAAGGTATATGTGAAGGAATGTGGCTACAATGACTAATGGGAGAACTAAAATTATCCTATACAACACCTATTATACTGAACTGTGACAACTAGGCAGCAGTTAGTATAGCTCACAACCCTGTATACCATTACCGCACCAAGCAGGTGGAAATCGATTGCCACTTTATAATTTTTATAATTTAAGAGTATAATTTTAGGATAGTATTTCTTTTCCTTCTTGGAAGCCATTGGGATTGAAGTTCCGATTTCTTTCAATTGGCATATTAGAAAGACTAACAGAAGAATATTAAAGTTTGGACCGTTTGCAAATTTTTCCTTTGCATTTGTGAAGATTAATATGAGTCACCTTGCTGCATGGTTTATCTTTTGTAATCTGCTCACTGGGCTGTAGGTTGTTTCCTCTTTTTGGTACCCTTCTGAGTGAACTTGCTATGATTGCGTCAAGTTTGTGTTTATTTTATTGGTCAACTTGAGTCATCTCCATTTCAATTTATTATAGTTAAAGTTAGCTATAGTTTAATGTTAGTGACTCAGAATTTTTTTTGCATTTATCATTCTTAGTTTGTTGGGTGAAATGACTCCTAAACTAAGAAATCCAATAAATATCATGAAGATAGCCGCTAGTGGTTCGTAATTCCAACAAAAATATGAGCTTACTCGTGAAATTACACAATCCTTGGATCACGCGGATAATTTTTTTAAGTTGTTTTATGTATTTGTTGGTTAAGAATATCTATTTTATCTTTGAGGATCTTCCTATGTTGGATATTTACGTGTGTGAACAGAGTAATTTGTGTGAACAGAATATTCCTTGTAAATTAGGACAAATTACAGAAAATAAGGGATTGCATTCCCAATTAGTGGATGCTGACTTTTAGGGATTTGACTGTTGATTTTATAACTTTCCTAGATTAGGCTTCTGCTGTAAACTATAAATAGATTCTAACTTTGTCAATAAAAATCAAAAAATTACAGAGAAATCTTCTCTGCACATAACACCATTTTACATGGTATCAGCTTAAGCCTTTTTTTAACCGATCCTTATTTTTTCCCCCTTTCTTTGCCAACCCTTATCATCAATCCTTCAACATATTGACAACCACCGATTTTGAAAATATCTCTGCACCGGTTGCTCAAGCTTCCTCAACAACAAAGCAGCGAAGAGACAAGCCATGGTGTGATTATTACAAAAAGATGGGTCACACTCGAGACCAATGTTGGAAGCTCCGTGGATAGCCAGCAGATTGGAAGCCTTCTCAATCCAAAGGGCAGAGGGAATCACAATCACACTTGGTAAAAACTGCAAGGTCAAGCAGTTTCACCAAACAATAGATGGAAGATCTTCAAAAGATGTTTGGCTTTGGCCACAAGAAAGCTCCTAATCTAGCATGCAATCTTCTTTTTGTTAGCAAATTCTCTCGGGATCTTAAATATGTTACTAAGTTTGGTTCTAAATCTTGTGAATTGCAGGCAATGGACTCGGGGAAGGTGATTGGCAATGCTAGGCTGTATGGTGGGCTCTATATTCTTCATGGTCAACACCAATTCCAACAACTCTTCAACATCCATTTCTTCTTATACCTCTGATACATCTTGTGATGTTATGCTTTTGCACCTTCGATTAGGCCATCCTAATTTCTATTTCCTTGAAAATTTGTTCCCCAGCTTATTTGTTCATAAAAAGCCAAAGCAGTTTCATTGTGAAAGTTGTCAACTTACCAAACATACAAAGAGTTCCTATTTACCTGTTTCTAATAAACCTTCACAACCTTTTTCTCTTGTCCACAATGATAGTTGAGCCCCTTCTATAGTGAAGAACGTTGATGGCATCCAATGTTTCATATCTTTTATTGATAACCACACTAGAACCACCTGGACCTATTTGATGAAAGATAAGCCTGATGCTGAAAATATCTTTAGAAGGTTTCATACTATGGTCGAAACTCAATTCAAAAACAAAATTCAGATACTACAGTCCAATAATAGGGGAGAGTATTTCACTAAAACCTTGGGAACCTATCTTAGAGATAAAGGTATTTTTCACATCACTTCTTGTGTTGACACACCACAACATATTGGGATAACAGAGAGAAAAAATGACATTTATTAGAGGTAACTAGATCCTCATTATTTTCATATAATGTTCCTAACTATTTTTTGGGTGAGGCTTTGTTAATAGCTACCTACCTCATCAATTGAATGCCCAACAAAATATTAGCCTTCAAAACACCTAGGTCGGTCTTTCTTGAGAGCTTTCCTTTCTTCAAACCAATGTCCTCGAGTCTGCCCTTGAAAATCTTTGGTTGCACCGCCTTTGTTCATAACAATAGTCCTTCATGGTCTAATCTAGATCCTAGGGCCATAAAATGCATTTTTGTGGGTTATTTTTCACTAAAGAAGGGCTACAGTGTCTCTTCATTCACTAAAAGAATCTACATTTCCATGGACATTACCTTTCTTGAACATGTACCTTTTTCCCCAAAACTGGAATTCAGGGGGAGATATTAATAGAATTCCGGCAACCATTATCTGAACCACAACAAACGTCGTTACAACACTTGCTCGAACTACAGCAGACTCCCTTATCCATATCAGCAGAATCCTATAACATAATACCTCTAAACCCTTACCAGCAGCAGAAACAGAAACCTCCATGGCCTCCAAAATCATCTCAGAAAATATTACTTCAACAACGCCTAAAACTCCTCATACCGAAGGAAAGGAGCTGCATGGTTATAAAATAAGACAGAAAAAAATGTTCCAAAGACTATTATACAACCTATCCCTTGATAAGAGCTATCACCAAGTCCAATTGCTTCTGCAAATGAAGAATGTATCGGAGGTAATTTTCACACTTTGAATATTGATTTTTTTTTATAAATAGCGAGACCTCATTAAAAAAACCCTTCATAACCATTATTGTACAAAAGTACATCAATGGACATTGGAATGAGGAAAAAAGTGTGTTAAATTTCATTCCATAAAATAATACATTACACACAACAGCCGACTATTACAACCACCTCCCCACATTCAAAACTCACCTCTGAAACTCCCCTGTCCAGTAAAAACTACCCTATCCTTGCCTTAGCCAAGCTATCAACCTCACAATTCACAAACCTTTTAACCAATCTAAGGATGACACTATTCTTAATAACAGCATTAGCTATATCCTTTACAAGAAATGAAAACAATGAAGGACACAATTCTGGATTCTTAATCCAATTAACTGCATTCGCTGAATCAGACTCAACAATTAGCTTGCCCTTTCCACGCCACTCTAAAGCCTCAAACAAAGCTAATCCAGCTTGGATGGCCTTCAATTCTGCTAAAACTGGGGGGCCATACAATGCACAAACCTATTGCAAAGAGAAAAGGTGTAAGACAATGCACAAACCATCCTATACAAAGGTTTGTAGTATATAGAAAACTAATGCCTTTGAATACTGATGATTTACCTATTGCAAAGAGAATAGGTGTACGACAATGCACAAACCATTCTATACAAAGGTTTGTAGCATTTGTAAAACTAATGCCTTCATTTAGAGCTTTTACAGGTAATATTGATGAAGTAAAAGTTCCAACAACAATAAAGGAGGCACTTGATGATCCCAAGTGGAGAAAAGAAGTGGAATAAGAGGTTGAAGCCCTTGAAAAGAATGGAACCTGGTTTGTTACTAAACTGCCACAAAGGCAGAAGAATTTAGGCTGCAAATAGATATTCACTGTCAAGTATAATTCGGACGGTAGCATTGAAATGTATAAAGCAAGGCTTGTGGCTAAAGGGTTTACACAAACCTATGGAATTGATTACAATGAAACATTTGCTCCAGTTGTCAAACTCAACACAGTGAGGGTTCTTTTAAGTCTTGTTGTTAATGAGGATTGGGGTCTACACCAATTAGATATACAAAAATGTCTTTCTAAACGACAACCTAAAAGAAGAAGTTTACATGAAGATTCCTCCAAGTATGAAAGGACAGTTGAAAAAGGATTAAATGTGAAAACTAGAAAAGTCTCTTTATGGGCTAAAATAATCACCAAGGGCTTAGTTTGAAAGGTTTACTACAGTTGTTCTGAAGAATAGGTTCAAGCAATGTCAAGCAGAACATACACTATTTATTAAGGTAACAACAAACTACAAACAAGTATCTTAATTGTGTATGTAGATGATATCATTATAATTGGAGATGTTTATGAAATTAAAGAGTTAAAATGACTGCTAAGCATATGTAGACCCCAGATTTTGTCCTCATCCCAGCATTACACCAAGCTTTCACTAATGCATGTTTCTTGCCAACTCACAAGGATAAAAATGCATGTTAGATCTGATCTAAAGCATGGTCACACCAAGTTGCTATTTTTTTATGTAAAGCTATGTAAAATAAGGGCTATAAATAGCCGAATGAAAATGTAAGAAAAGGAGGAGGTTCTTATCATTTTTTTTCAGAAATAATAAGCAATTTTACATGTATATTTGTTGTGCTATTTTTGTGGGTATTTGAAATACAAGTTTTTTTTTTATTTCGAAAATAAGCAAAAAAATAAAAAAAATAAATAATATTTTTATGCATGTTAAAAATTATTAGAAGAGGAAGAAGAGAGTAAGGATTTTACCTAGATAATGTAGTTTTATTTTCCACAGTGGCCGGAGTAAGGAGCAGAATAGTCAAGGTGTATTTGGGGTAATTTTCGAGTGTTTTTCTTGATTTTTTATCTTCAAAATCATTCCTAAGGGGTAGATATAGGCTAGATAAAGGTTTTGGAAAATTTTGGGACTATTTGGGAATTTCCGGCCACCATACACGGCAGCCGGTACGGTGGCCGACGGATCCGGCTGCTGAGCAAGGCTGGCCGGCCGAAGAATACTTGAGAGAGCTCAAGCTCTCTCCCCCTCTCTCTAAATTTTTTAAGTGTTTGGGTTCAAATGAAAGAAAAAAAATGAAATGTTAGTATATATATGGAAATTTAGTGTTAAAATCGCGTCTTAAATCCCTCTATTTTTACCCGTGTTTTGTATTTTGGTCCCTAAAAGGATCATAATTGATATCATACATTTCTATCATATATGCTTTAATTATTTGGTAAAATCACTATTTAAATCCTTATAACTTAGCTACGTATGAATTTTAATTTCTTACGTTTCGATCTATATTTATTTTTATTTAGTTACCATCTTTTATTTTATTGCACTTTAATCTACATAATTAGATTTTATTACAATTTAGGCCCATGTATTTATTTTAAATTGATTGTTGAGGATCTTATTTGTTCATATTTATTTATTAGGTCATTCTACTTTAATCTTTTAATTTGCTGTTTGTGCTATTTTAGTACTTTTTTTCTTTTGCTATTTAATCTATTAAGTTTATGTTTTTCTCTTGCAGCTCATTCCTATAATTAATTCGATCCGTGAATTTTAATTATTTCTAATTTTTTTATTTTTTTTATAAATTCTCTTTCACTCCCTTTTATTTATTTATTTATTTACCTTTTTTATATTTTATCTTTTAATACTAATTCTTTGTCTTTGTTGGTTTTATTTTTTTACTTTATTTTTATTTTTTAGGGATAATTTTAATTAATCAAAAGGTAAATAAATATGATCGAATTTTTAAATTTTAATTTTAATTTTTACAATTAAGACAACCGATAAATTAAATGGTACCGAAAGGGCAGTTCGAGGGTGCTAATTCTTCTTTGACTGTAACCGACTCCCGAATCCAATATATTTCTGGTAAAATACAGATCAGGTAAGATGGTATACGATCAACCAATTTTTTTACGAAAAATAAATGATCGGTGGCGACTCCAATATTTTATTTCAAGTCGAAGCCGAAATTTGGGCCCACCCGAAAGGCGATTGCGATAGCTTGGCGACTCCACTGGGGACAGGTAAGTGAGTCAGGCCTAAATTAATTTTCGGTTGTCTTTTTCAGCGAAAATGGTAAATTTTAATTTTAATTTATTTATTCGATTCTAATTATTTACCTTTGATTATTTTTTTCAAGTAAATAGTTATACTGACTTTTTTTCAATGATTTCAGATTTTTTGAAAAAAGTTTTCATCTTTGGCTCTATACCCGAGCTCCGAACCCTTTTTAAGTGGGGGTAAAAGCAACGTATTCGTGAGAATTTATTCTCCGCATAGGCCTAGCAAGTAACCTTCGGGATTCATATACCTTATGTCTTCGTGTGAATTTATTCACCGTATAGGCATAAGGGAATGTGTCCACTCAAGTTTAACTTAGTCCATACAAGCCTGTGATGGGTTTAGAACTAAGGGACTGGTAAGCCCAAGGGGGCACCGGCAAGGAGAACTCGAGTACTTTTTTTAGAACCTAAACCGGGAGACTATAGAGAATTAGAGCGTACCCCAAAACCTCATTCCAAACCCTAGGCTACTTTTTTTCCTGCTTTACTTTCTGTTCAAAGCATGCGAACTAGACAAATATACGGTTAGGATTTGTTTGAAATTAACATACGAGATAGAGATTATGTCCGGGTAGGAATAATAAGCATGTGGGGTATGACTTTTATTTTCATGATTGTTTTGATTATTATCTTTACCTCACTAAATCTTTTCATTTTTGTTCTCTTTTATTTTATTTATTTTCATCACTTGCATCATTTAAAAGAGGTGTTGATCCACAAAAACGTGTTCGTTAAATGTAAATAATTTGCATTAATGGACTAAGGGGTTGTAATACAAGAGATGAAAATGCAGAGGACAGTCTACAAGGCAACTATGTGCCACATTCAATCCAGAAGACGTGATGCCCACAATTGAAAAGTATATCACTCTGCTACATTATAAAGGACTCAGAATGAAACGGGTCTACATCAAGCACAATGAAAGTCTATATTTGAATAACTGACTGGCAGAAGTTACAGGGGCAAGATGAAGGTTATTGATATTGGGAGTAATTTCAAAGACAACAAGGGCAAAATGATAGCTGAAATTGGAGACCATTGATGACGAATTCAAGAAACAGACAAATGAACTTCACATAAGTCCTATCAATTGAGGGCTCCAATGACATATTCGTTGGGAATAGGTTCAAAAAAAGACAAATGCTAGAGATGTAGTCATTCGAGACTTCTTGGACCAGTACAAAAAGCAACTCAACATTTGCACGGTTCATCCAGAGAAGCCGGAGTGGTTCGACAGATTATTCAACCGGTGACAGAAGAATGAAGAAGACTAGTCATCATGTCAGAAGTTGTCAGGATATTTTTGACTCTTAAAAGATAAAGTATTTTTGTCCCCAATAAGGATTGTTTATAATAACAATCATGTTTTCAGATCAATGCCTCGAGCATTTCATGCATTTTTGCATCTACATTTCATTTTTAAGCATTTTCAATTCGACAGGGAGTTATTGAAACATCAGAGTCAGTTTTCAACTCCACCGAACGAAAAGTGTGTCTTTTAATCTTTACCCTATCCCCATTACACGATTATGGGCAAAGAGGGGTAGCTGTCAACACACCTTTTCGTCTGGGTACAACAATCTCAACAACCCTAATTTAGTGGGATTCAAAAAACAAACATAGCGTTAGAGTTTTACTAGGATTCAAACTCCTAAAAATAGGATAGAGTTTTACTAGGATTCAAACTCCTAAAAATAGAATAGAGTTATACTATGATTCAAACTCCTAAAAATAGGATCCATAAACATTATAAATAGCCATTGTAACTCACTATTGTAACACACGATTTACATACAAAATACAGAGGAAAGCACGAAAAAATACAAAGGCAAAGCTATTGTAAACGATTCGAAAAGGAAATAAAAGGTAGCATCTTTTATACCTTGATTCATTCATTTCTCGCATGTGCATGTTATTTTTCTTGAGATTTGGTTCGAATAACCCAAAACGTGGGTTGCGTCGATGACCAAAAAGGGGTGGGGTCTCGAAGTTTCGAACCTAGATCTAACCCCGAGGCATGTTCCTATTTTTAAATATTCAATTCTCCCCTAAATCCATTTTAATTCGGCCTATAATTTTTTATTTTTCCTTTTAATTTGAGCCCCTAACCTTTTTTCATTCAATTCAGTCCCTTCATTTTATTATTAATGTTTTTTATTTCTTATATTTTAATTCCAATAGTATATTTATTATTATATATATTTAATTATATATTTTTATTATCTATTATTTTTATTATTATATTTTTTACTTTATTTTATTATTTATTCTTTCGTCATTTTAATATATATATATATATATATATTATCACTATAATATATTTTATATATTACTATATTTTATCACTAAGTATATATACTTTTGATATTTGTATTACTATATATTTCGGTTATTTGTTATTTGATTATATTGCATATATGTATATTTTTCTTTTCTTTTTTTCATTTTCTACTTTATTTCCATTTTTATTTATTTTATATTTTCTTGATGTTCATTTTATTAATTTCTTTCTTATTCTTATTTTTAAATTGTATATAGATTTTTACTATTCTATCTATTTTTTTATTTATTATTTTCTTCATTTTTTTATCTTCATGTTGAATCCCTAATTCCTTTTTTTTCCTCTCTCAATTGTATTTGTTTTCATTTTTTTCTCTCTCTAACATATTTCTTGACTTTTGTAAGGGTACACTTTTAAAACTGTCAACGGTAAGTAATTTGGATCGTTATTTTACCTTTTATATTAGACTTATAATTTTCTTTATTTAAGACAACTGGAAATTACACACTACTGAAAGGGCAGTTCAAGGGTGCTAACCCTTCCTTGACTATAACCGACTATCGAATCCAACACATCACTGGTAAAATAATAAAAATAATAGATAATCAAATTACTTACCGCTGACATTTTAAAAGTGTACCCTGACAAAAGTCAAGAAATATGTTAGAGAGAGAAAAAATGAAAACAAATACAATTGAGAGAGAAAAAAGGAAATAGGGATTCAACATGAAGATAAAAAATGAAGAAAATAATAAACAAAAAAATAGATAAAATAGTAAAAATCTATATACAATTAACAAATAAGAATAAGAAAGAAAGTAATAAAATGAACATCAAGAAAATATAAAATAAATAAAAATGGAAATAAAGTAGAAAAGGAAAAAAGAAAAGAAAAATATACGTATATGCAATATAATCAAATAAAAAATAACCAAAATATATAGTAATACAAATATCAAAAGTATATGTACATAGTGATAAAATATAGTAATATATAAAATATATAATAGTGATTGTATATATATATATATAGATTAAAATGACGAAAGAATAAATAATAATAAAAAAAGTAAAAAAATAATAAAAATAATATATAATAAAAATATATGATTAAATATATATAATAATAAATATACTGTTGGAATTAAAATATGAAATAAAAAACATTAATAATAAAATGAAAGGACTGAATTGAATGAAAGAAAAGGTTAGGGGCTCAAATTAAAATAAAAAATAAAAAATTATAGGCCGAATTAAAATGGATTTAGGGGGAGAATTGAATATTTAAAAATAGGAACACTCCTCGGGGGTAGATCTAGGTTCGAAACCTCGAAACCCCACCCCTTTTTGGTCATCGACGCAACCCACATTTTGGGTTATTCGAACCAAATCTCAAGAAAAATAATATGCACATGCAAGAAATGAACGAATCAATGTATAAAAGATGCTACCTTTTATTTCCTTTTCGAATTGTGTACAATAGCTTTGCCTTTTTATTTTTTCGTGCTTTCCTCTATATTTTGTATGTAAATCGTGTGTTTACAATAGTGAGTTACAATGGCTATTTATAATGCTTCTGGATCCTATTTTTAGGAGTTTGAATCATAATAGAACTCTATCATATTTTTAGGAGTTTGAATCCTAGTAAAACTCTATCCTATTTTTAGGAGTTTGAATCCTAGTAAAACTCTAACGCTATGTTTATTTTCTGAATCCCACTAAATCAGGGTTGTTGAGAGTGTTGTACCCAGACAAAAAGGTGTGTTGACAGCTGCCCCTCTTTGCCCATAGTCGTGTAATGGTGATATGGAAAAGATTAAAAGACACACTTCTCTTTCGGTGGAGTTGAAAACTGACTCTGATGTTTCAATAACTCCCTGTCGAATTGAGTTGCAGATGAAGTCGAGTTCATGATATGGAATTGAAGTTGTAGTTCAGAATTTGAATCGGCACGTGGCTTCTCGTTACCCTTCGGTCTTCTTCTTGGATCGGAATTGAACTCAGAAATCTTTGTTGACAGATAGTTTTTCTTGACTTAAGCTATGTTGTTTGAAAATGGTTGCTTGTCACTAAGGCAAGGCTAACCCAGGTCTTCTTCTCGACTTGGAAACTTCGACTGCAACCGGAAAGTAGTGTGATTGATTTGTTATCGTGCTAAATGGAATCAAACTCGACAATTTTGTTGGCAGATAGCCCTTCTTTCCTTGAGCTATGCTGCAAATTTGATTTTCCTCTGAGTTTAATATAATCGAACTCGAAGGTCTTTGATGACTGATAACCCTTCTTGCCTTGAGTTATGCTGCAAATGATGTGCCTTGGAGCTGAGCGTAGTCAAACTCAAAGGTCTTTGTTGACAGATAACCCTTCTAGCCTTGAGTTATGCTGCAAATGATGTGCCCTCGAAGCTGAGTGTAATCGAACTCGAAGGCTTTGTGTTTTAAGAGAAACATTTTCAAAGTTTTTTTTTCAAGAGAAACAATTTCGAGGTTTTTTTTTGTGTTTCAAGAGAAACTGTCTCAAGAGGGGAAAATTTTGTTTCAAGGAAAAGATATTCAAAGATTTTGTTTCAAAGGAAACTGTCCCAAGAGAGACAAAATTTGTTTCAAGGGAAACTGTCTCAAGAGAGACAAGATTTTGTTTCAAGGGAAACTGTCTCAAGAGAGACAAAACTTGGAAACTGTCTCAAGAGAGACAAAACATGGAAACTATCTCAAGAGAGACAATGGTTAGCACGATTCCCTTCGTCGTGAAGTTGAAACCGTGGATGGCCACTTCATTGTGAAGTTGAGCCTTGGAATTGGATATCATTCGCAGTGAAGTTGAAATCCATTATGCTATTTCGAGGCCAATATCCTTCGTTGTGAAGTTGAAATTGACTTCGAAACTGGAAAGTTTATTGACAGACACTCCTTCTCTGAGTTGGATATCCTCCGTCGTGAAGTTGAAATCCAATATGGGGATGGATGTTGCTTGTGTGTACGATTCCCTTCGTCATTAAGTTGAAACCGTGGGTAGCCCCTTCGTCGTGAAGTTGAGTTAGGAATTGGATATCCTTCGTCGTGAAGTTGAAATCCAAGTAAGTTGTATTGTTCTGAGTCCAATATCCTCCACCGTGAAGTTAAAATTGGCTATGAAACTGGGAAATTGTTTGTTGACAACCAGTCGTCCCTTCGTTGTGAAGTTGAACTTGTGTTGTCTTGAGTCCAATATCCTTCGCTGTGAAGTTGAAATTGGCTCTGAAACTGGGAAGCCCCTTCATCATGAAGTTGAACCTCAAAATGTCACGATATCCTCCATCGTGGAGTTGAAATCGTGGATGTGTGGGTACGATATCCTCCGTCGTGGAGTTGAAATCGAGGATGGCCCCTTCGTTGTGAAGTTGAGCCTTGACTTGGATATCCTTCTTCGTGAAGTTGAAATCCAAGTATTGTATGTTGCAGGTGGACACGGTTCCCTTCGCCGTGAAATTGAAACTGTGGATGACAATTTATTGTGAAGTTTTGCTTCGAGGTAGATATCCTTCGTCGTGAAGTTGAAATCTACTCTCGAGCAAATTGTGTCACTTTGAGTCCAATATTCTTCACTGTGAAGTTGAAATTGACTCTAAATGAAATTGGAAAGTTATTTGTCGACATACAGTTTCCCCTTCGCTGTGAAGTTGAGCAACCACCATCAATTTCTGAATGTGCTTTAAATCGAGTATCTTTCATCTTGAAGTTGAAACTTGACTTTAAAGCTGCAAAAATTATACATGTGAAAAAAATGATGCTATACAATGCATGCATAATGAATTAGTTCTTTTTTTATTCATCAGACAAAATCTTATTTTTTGCTTGCTGGTTCCTGCACGTGGAGGAAAGACCTTCGGAAGATCCGATAATTCACATCAGGATATTGAATTCCTAAAGATGCCCCAATATTCGATGTTAATCTCAAAAAATGCCCCAACATTTGTTGTTAAATCTCAAAAAATGCCCTACATTTGATGTTGAATCTTTTAATATGCCCTCATTGTTCCTCATTTCTTGCTTCAACATTGATTCTAAGCATGAGCTTTGTGTTTGAGAGCCACATGTCATTTACCAAGATCCACTCTAGAGAGATTGTCTTGTTTTGAAAAAAATGTTTTTCTTTCTCATTTATTTTCAAAGTTATGAAAATATCAAAAAAGAGTTTCGAAAAATGTTTAATCAAAAGTTTTGAAAATATTGCCTCTTTCACGGTTTTACAATTAAGACAAATCATAAAACTAGTGTTCATTGTATATCAAAGAATTAATTACATTGTTAATCCTTCAATAAATTATAGATATTTGACACGTGCCAAGATCAAATCTATTTTTGGGAAATGGTTAAATAAGGAAATGATAAAAAAGTCTCAGGTTATTGTGTTTGGTCAAAGGTTTGGCATTTTTTTTTATTTGATGCTCAAAGGTTTGATGGGGTAGCTTGTATACTCCTCTATTGGAAGTGTTCTCCGATTCCCATCTTTCATGGTCACGCTCGGATTGTGCAATGCCTTATCAAGGAATTTGTGCGATCGCCTCAGTTGTCCAATTTTTGTATTCGAGCCGCCTTTTCAGGTTTTCAACTCGAATCCTCCTTTGGTTTCAAGACGTCATTCGTAATTTACGTCTTGAACCCCCTTTTGTTATTTTTCTCTATCATACATTAATTACACTTTTTTTGCAAATAAAGATTAATCATGATGGGTGGGATGAAATCTGAAGATAGTCTCTTCTGTTTAGAAATCCATGTATGATTAGAAGGGACTTTTAAGGCACGTAACGTAGGTCATGGTTTATGGTTATGAAAAAAGGGGATAAAAGGCTCAAACAAGTGTTTAAGGGAGATTGAACCAAGGATAAATTCATTTTGATGTCTTCAATCATATCTTGCTCAATTTGAATCTACTCGTATGTGTCTCTCTCTTGATGCTCTATGATCTTCAAGTGGAGTGATTTAGAAATGATTGTGCTTGAACAATCTCATAGTTTGAATCTCGATGCGTCGTTTTAATAGAGAGAATCTTTGCATATGCATCTTGTCTTCTTTTTTCTTCAATTTTCCTTTTTTTTTCTCTTTGTTCTAATTTTGTTCTTGATTAAATCTTCGCACTTGGCATTTGGTTCACTTTCGGTATCTCATCTGAATCAATGTCTTCACTCATGCGAGCATATTTTCTCCACCTTGCCCCTTAGTGTGGAGGGTGATCCTTGGTTAGGGTTGAATCAGAAGAAAAATACTATAGGATCAAAAGGGGAGACAAGGGATATATATTTTCTCATGTTGTGAAGGGGTAAAGAAAGAAAGTCGTTCATCATTTCATACATGGAAGCTTTCACAGAAGAGGTATCCCCAGGGGGATAGATTTTCAGGATTAATTTTATTCACATGAAAACAGTGTAATTAATTCATGATAGAATTATTTCGAGTGAATTCTTCTTTCTGCTTCTTGCCCCCAACATGTCTAAATGTTTAGGCTCCCTGCGAGATGCCCCAAGTTGTGTCTTAGAAGAATGCTCATGTTTAAATGAACAACTCAATGCATTGGGTTTTAATGGTATAAAAATGTCAATTTTGAGTCTAAAAAGACAATGGTGTGACTTTATTGACTCAAAGAAAGATATGGGTGTATCAAAAAAACCCAAGGCATTGAGTGATATACTCTTTAATTGTGGGCATCACGTCTTATGGATTGAATGTGGCACATAGTCGCCTTGTAGACTGTCTCTGCATTTTGATCTCTTGTATTTCAACCCCTTTTTCCATTAATGCAAATTATTTACATTTAACGAATACATTTTTGTGGATCAACATCTCTTTTAAATGATGTAAATGATGAAAATAAAATAAAAGAGAACAAAAATGAAAAGATTTAGTGAGGTAAAGATAATAATCAAAACAATCATGAAAATAAAAGTCCTACCCCACATGCTTATTATTCCTACCCGGACATGATCTCTATCCCGCATGCTAATTTCAAACAAATCCTAACCGCAATTTGTCTAGTTCCCATGCTTTGAACAGAAAGTAAAGAAGGAAATAAAGTAGCCTAGGGTTTGGAATGAGATTTTGGGGGTAGGCTCTAATTCTCCATAATCTCTCGGTTTAGGTTCTAAAAAAGGTACACGAGTTCTCCTTGTCGGTGCCCCCTTGGGCTTACCAATCCCTTAGTTCTAAACCCATCACAGGCTTGTGTGGACTAAGTTAAACTTGAGAGGACACATTCCCTTATGCCTATACGGTGAATAAATTCACACGAAGACATAAGGTATATGAATCCCGAAGGTTACTTGCTAGACCTGTACGGAGAATAAATTCTCACAAATGCGTCTCTTTTACCCTCACTTAAAAAGGCTTTGGAGCTCGGGTATAGAGCCAAAGATGAAAACTTTTTTCAAAAAATCTGAAATCATTGAAAAAACGTCAGTAAAACTATTTACTTGAAAAAAATAATCAAAGGTAAATAATTAGAATCGAATAAATAAATTAAAATTAAAATTTACCATTTCGATTAAAAAGACAACCGAAAATTAATTTAGGCCTGACTCACTTACCTGTCCCCAGCGGAGTCGCCAAGCTGTCGCAACCGCCTTTCGGGTGGGCCCGAAATTCGGCTTCGACTTGAAATAAAATATTGGAGTCGCCACCGATCATTTATTTTTCGTAAAATTTTTTTTTGATCGGATATCATCATACTTGATCTACGTTTTACCAGAAATATGTCAGATTTGGGAGTCGGTTACAGTCAAAGAAGGATTAGCACCCTCGAACTGCCCTTTCGGAACCATTTAATTTATTGGTTGTCTTAATTGTAAAAATTAAAATTAAAATTTAAAAATTCGATCATAATTATTTACCTTTTGATTAATTAAAATTATCCCTAAAAAATAAAAATAAAGTAAAAAAATAAAACCAACAAAGACAAAGAATTAGTATTAAAAGATAAAATATAAAAAAGGTAAATAAATAAATAAATAAAAGGGAGTCAAAGAGAATTTATAAAAATAAAATAAAAAAGAAATTAGAAATAATGAAAATTCATGGATCGAATTAATTCTAGGAATGTTTTGCAAGAGAAAAACAGAAACTTAATAAATTAAATAGCAAAAGAAAAAAAGTACTAAAATAACACAAACAGAAAATTAAAAGATTAAAGTAGAATTGACCTAAAAAATAAATATGAACAAATAAGATCCTCAACAATCAATTTAAAATAAATAAATGGGCCTAAATTGTAATAAAATCTAATTATGTAGATTAAAGTGCAATAAAATAAAATATGGTAACTAAATAAAAATAAATATAGATCGAAATGTAAGAAATTAAAATTCATACGTATCTAAGTTATAAGGATTTAAATAGTGATTTTACCAAATAATTAAAGCATATATGATAGAAATGTATAATATTAGTTATGATCCTTTTAGATACCAAAATAAAAACACGGGTAAAAATAGAGGGATTTAAGACGCGATTTTACCACTAAATTTCCCTATATATACTAACATTTCATTTTTTCTTTCATTTGAACCCAAACACTTAAAACATTTTAGAGAGAGGGGGAGAGAGCTCTCAAGCTCTCTCAAGTATTCTTCGGCCGGCCAACCTTGCTCAGCAGCCGGATCCGTCTGGCCACCGTACCGCCCGCCGTGTATGGTGGTCAGAAATTCCCAAATAATCCCAAAATTTTCTAAAACCTTTATCTAGCCTAGATATACCCCTTAGGAACGATTTTGAAGCTAGAAAATCAAGAAAAACACTCGAAAATTACCTCAAATACACCTTGACTATTCGACTACTCCTTACTCCGGCCACTGTGGAAAATAAAACTATATTATCTAGGTAAAATCCTTATTATCTTCTTCCTCTTCTAATAATTTTTAACATGCATAAAAACATTATTTTTTTCCGATTTTTTTGCTTATTTTCGAAATAAAAAAACTTGTATTTCAAATACCCACAAAAATAGCACAACAAATATACCTATAAAATTGCTTATTATTTCTGGAAAAAAAACGAGAAGAACCCCCTCCTTTTCTTACATTTTCATTCGGCTATTTATAGCCCTTATTTTACATAGCTTTACATAAAAAATAGCAACTTGGTGTGACCATGCTTTAGATCAGATCTCACATGCATTTTTATCCTTTTGAGTTGGCAAGAAACATGCATTAGTGGAAGCTTGGTGTAATGCTGGGATGAAGACAAAATATGGGGTCTATAGCTGCCCCTCTTTGCACATTCTTGTGTTGACAAGAATAGGGCAAAGACAAAAAAGACAACCAGTTTTTTTCTGGTCCTTTTTTTGTTTTGAGACTGGATACATTTGTTAGGGAGTAACTGTAATTGGGCTTCAGGCTGAGCCTGGAATTGGGCCTTGGTCTTCTTCTCGATTAAAGTCCTCTGCTTGAAAATTCTTCCAGAAGGTAGTTCCTCGCTGCTACCATGCGGTTGATATACCTATGAGCTAAATGAAATCGAACTCGAAGATCTTTGATGACAGATAACCCTTCTCGCCTTGAGCTATACTGTAAATTTGATATGCCTTTTAGCTGAGTGTAATCGAACTCGAAGGTCTTTGTTGACAGAAAACCCTTCTAGCCTTGAGTTATGCTGCAATTGATATGCCTTTGAGCTGAGTGTAGTCGAACTCAAAGGTCTTTTGTCGACAGATAGCCCTTATTGCCTAAAGCTATGCTGCAAATGATGTGCCTTGGAGTTGAGCGCAGTCAAACTTGAAGGTCTTTTGTCTGAAGATAACCCTTCTAGCCTTAAGTTATGCTGCAAATGATATACATTGGAGCTGAGCATAATTGAACTCGAAGGTCTTGGTTGGCAAATAATCCTTATTGATGAGGTGCCTTGGAGGTGAATGTAATCAAACTCGAAGGTCTTTGGCAGATAGTCCTTCTTGCCTTGAGCTATACTACAAATGATGTGTCTTTTAGCTGAATGTAATCGAACTCAAAGGTCTTTTATTAGTAGATAACCCTTCTAGCCTTGAGTTATTCTGTAAATGATATGCCTTAGAGCTGAGTGTAATAGAACCCGAAGGTCTTTTGTTGGAAAATAACCTTTTTTTTCCTTGAGCTATATTGCAAATGATATGCCTTAGAGCTAAGCGTAGTCAAACTCGAAGGTCTTTTGTTGACAGATAACCCTTCTAACCTTGAGTTATGCTGTAAATGATGTACCTTTGAGCTGAGTGTAATCGAGCTTGAAGGTCTTTGGCAGATAACCCTTCTCGCCTTGAGTTATGCTGCAAATGATAGTTCCTTTAAGCTGGGTGTAATCGAACTCGAAGGTCTTTGGTTGGCAGATAACCCTTCTCAACTTAAGTTATGCTGTAAATGATTTGCCTTGGAGTTGAGCGTAATTGAACTCGAAGGTCTTGGTTGGCAAATAACCCTTATTGATGATGTGCCTTGGAGCTGAATGTAATCGAACTCGAAGGTATTTGGTAGATAGCCCTTCTTGCCTTGAGCTATACTACAAATGATGTGTCTTTGAGCTGAATGTAATCGAACTCAGAGGTATTTTTTGGCATATAACCCTTCTAGCCTTGAGTTATGTTACAAATGATATGCCTTAGAGCTGAGTG
Source organism: Hibiscus syriacus (assembly GCF_006381635.1). Lineage (NCBI taxonomy): Eukaryota > Viridiplantae > Streptophyta > Magnoliopsida > Malvales > Malvaceae > Hibiscus > Hibiscus syriacus. Next base: position 4,396,789 of record NW_024062743.1, on the reverse strand, counting down.
TAATCGAACCCGAAGGTCTATTGTTGGCAAATAGCCTTTCTTGTCTTGAGCTATGATGCAAATGATATGTCTTCGAGCTGAGCGTAGTCGAACTCGAAGGTCTTTTATTGACAGATAACACTTGTAGCCTTGAGTTATGTTGTAAATGATGTGCTTTTGAGCTGAGTGTAATCGAGCTCGAAGGTCTTTGGCAGATAACCCTTCTTGCCTTGAGTTATGCTGCAAATGATAGTGCATTTAAGCTGGGTGTAATCTAACTCGAAGGTCTTTGGTTGGCAGATAACCCTTCTCGACTTATGTTATGCTGCAAATGATGTGCCTTTGAGATGACTGTAATCGAACTCGAAGGTCTTTTGTTGACAGATACTCCTTCTTTGAGTTAGATATCCTTCGTCAACGAAGGATATCAAATTAAAGCTCAACTTCAGAACGAAAGAACCATCCACGATTTCAACTTCATGACGAAGGATATCATGTTCACCAGCAGCAATGCAACCCTTGGATTTCAACTTCACGGCGAAGGATATCCAATTCGAGGCTCAACTTCAAAACGAATGGGTCATCCACGATTTCAACTTCACGATGAAGGATATCGTGTCCACCAGTAACACCTATCTTTAGATTGTATTTCAACTTCACGACGAAGGATATCTAACTCAAAGATGGAGTATCTATCAAAAAAAGACCTTCGAGTTCGATTACACTCACCTCAAAGGTACATCATTTGTAGCATAACTTAAGTCGAGAAGGGTTATCTATCAATCAAATACCTTCGAGTTCGATTACACCCAGCTTAAAGGAACCATCATTTGTAGCATAACTCATGGCAAGAAGGGTTATTGCCAAAGACCTTCGAGCTCGATTACACTCAGCTCAAAGGCACATCATTTACAGCATAACTCAAGCCTAGAAGGGTTATCTGTCAACAAAAGACGTTCGATTTTGACTACGCTCAGCTCAAAGGCATATCATTTGCAACATAGCTCAAGGCAAGAAAGGTTATTTGCCAACAAAAGACCTTCGGGCTCGATTACACTCAGCTCTAAGGCATATCATTTGCAGCATAACTCAAGGCTAGAAGGGTTATCTGCCAACAAAAGACCTTTGAGTTCGATTACATTTAGCTCAAAGACACATCATTTGTAGTATAACTCAAGGCAAGAAGGGATATCTGCCAAAGACCTTCGAGTTCGATTACATTCAGCTCCAAGGCACATTATCAATAAGGGTTATTTTCCAACCAAGACCTTCGAGTTTAATTACGCTCAACTCCAAGGCACATCATTTGCAGCATAACTTAAGTCGAGAAGGGTTATCTGCCAACCAAAGACCTTCGAGTTTGATTATACCAAGCTTAAAGGCACTGTCATTTGCAGTATAACTCAAGGCAAGAAGGTTTATCTGCCAAAGACCTTCGAGCTCGATTACACTCAGCTCAAAGGCATATAATTTACAGCATAACTCAAGGTTAGAAGGGTTATCTGTCAACGAAAGACCTTCGAGTTTGACTACGCTCAGCTCTAAGGCATATCATTTGTAACATAGCTCAAGGCAAGAAAGGATATTTTCCAACAAAAGACCTTCGGGTTCGATTACACTCAGCTCTAAGGCATATCATTTGCAGCATAACTCAAGGCTAGAAGGTTATCTGCCAACAAAATACCTTTGAGTTCGATTACATTCAGCTCAAAGACACATCATTTTAGTATAACTCAAGCCAAGAATGGCTATCTGCCAAAGACCTTCGAGTTCGATTACATTCAGCTCCAAGGCAGATCATCAATAAGGATTATTTGCCAACCAAGACCTTCGATTTCAATACGCTCAGCTCCAATATACATCATTTACAGCATAACTTAAGGCTAGAAGGGTTATCTTCAGACAAAAGACCTTCGAGTTCGACAACGCTCAGCTCCAAGACACATAATTTGCAGATAGCTTTAGGCAATAAGGGCTATATGTCGAAAAAAAACCTTTGAGTTCGATTACACTCAGCTCAAAGGCATATCAATTGTAGCATAACTCAAGGCTAGAAGGGTTATCTGTCAACAAAGACCTTCGAGTTTGATTACACTCAACTCAAAGGCATATCAAATTTACAGTATAGCTCAAGGCGAGAAGGGCTATCTGTCATCAAAGACCTTCGAGTTCGATTTCATTTAGTTCATAGGCATATCAACCGCATGGTAGCAACGAGGAACTACCTTCTGGAAGAATTTTCAAGCCGAGGTCTTTAATCGAGAAGAATACCAAGGCCCAATTCCAAGCTCAGCCTGAAGCCCAATTATAGTTACTCCCTAACAAATGTATGAAGTCTGAAAACAAGAAAAGGACCGGACAAAAACTGGTTGTCTTGTTCGTCTTTGCCCTATTATTGTTAACACAAGAATGTGCAAAAAGGGGCAGCTGTAGACCCCAGATTTCTTGCCAACTCAAAAGGATAAAAATACATGTGTGATCTGATCTAAAGCATGGTCACACCAAGTTACTATTTTTTTATGTAAAGCTATGTAAAATAAGGGCTATAAATAGCCGAATGAAAATGTAAGAAAAGGAGAGGGCTCTTCTATTTTTTTCAGAAATAATAAGCAATTTTACAAGAATATTTGTTGTGTATTTTTGTGGGTATTTGAAATACAAGTTTTTTTATTTCGAAAATAAGCAAAAAATCGAAAAAATAAATAAATAATGTTTTTATGCATGTTAAAAATTATTAGAAGAGAAAGAAGAGAGTAAGGATTTTACCTAGATAATGTAGTTTTATTTTCCATGGTGGCCAGAGTAAGGAGGAGTTGAATAGTCAAGGTGTATTTGGGGTAATTTGCGAGTGTTTTTCTTGATTTTCTAGCTTCAAAATCGTTCCTAAGGGGTAGATCTAGGCTAGATAAAGGTTTTGGAAAAATTTGGGACTATTTGGGAATTTCCGGCCACCATACACGGCGGCCGAACGGATCCGGCTGCTGAGCAAGGGTGGCATGTCGAATAATACTTAACAGAGCTTGAGAGCTCTCTCCCCCTCTCTTTAAATTGTTTTAAGTGTTTGGGTTCAAATGAAAGAAAAAAAATGAAATGTTAGTATATATAGGGAAATTTAGTGGTAAATTCGTGTCTTAAATCCCTCTATTTTTACCCCTGTTTTGCATTTTGGTCCCTAAAAGGACCATAACTGATATTATACATTTCTATAATATATGCTTTAATTATTTGGTAAAATTACTATTTACATCCTTATAACTTTGCTACGTATTTACATCTTGGTCACTAATCCTTTCGTTTTTAATTTATTTTTATTTTATTACACAATTTTATTTTATTTCAATTCAGTACTTATTAAATCTTAATTTAGCTACTGAATTTTAATTTCTTACGTTTAGATCTATATTTATTTTTATTTAGTTACCATCTTTTATTTTATTTCACTTTAATCTACATAATTAGATTTTATTACAATTTAGGCCCATGTATTTATTTTAAATTGATTGTTGAGGATCTTATTTGTTCATATTTATTTATTAGGTCATTCTACTTTAATCTTTTAATTTTCTGTTTGTGCTATTTTAGTACTTTTTTTTTTTGCTATTTAATCTTTTAAGTTTCTATTTTCTCTTGCAGCTCATTCCTAGAATTAATTTGATCTGTGAATTTTAATTATTTCTAATTATTTTTTATTTATTTTATAAATTCTCTTTCACTCCCTTTTATTTATTTATTTATTTACCTTTTTTATAATTTATCTTTTAATACTAACTCTTTGTCTTTGTTGGTTTTATTTTTTTACTTTATTTTTATTTTTTAGGGATAATTTTAATTGATCAAAAGGTAAATAATTATGATCGAATTTTTAAATTTTAATTTTAATTTTTGCAATTAAGACAACCATTAAATTAAATAGTACCGAAAGGGCAGTTCGAGGGTGCTAATCCTTCCTTGACTGTAACCGACTCCTGAATCCGACATATTTATGGTAAAACGCATCATGTAAGATGGTATCCGATCAACCAATTTTTTTACAAAAAATAAATGATCGGTGGCGACTCCAATATTTTATTTCAAGTCAATGCCGAATTTCGGGCCCACCCGAAAGGCGGTTGCGACAGCATGGAATTTGAAACTAAAGGCTTGGGAAACCTAAGGTATTTTTTAGGCATGGAAGTGGCGAGGTGTGCTAGATTTATTGTCTGAGACGTGAATGTTGGGATGCAACCACCTAAAAACACCAATAGAGGCAAATTTGCAATTTGCGAGAGAACCGGGAGCTCAGATGAACAAAGAACAATATCAAATGCTAGTTGGTAAATTAATTTACTTGTCTCTTTCAAGACCTGATATAGCTTTTCTTGTTGGCATAATTATTCAACATATGGCAAACCCAAGAGAATAACACCTCGAGGCAACAAATCAAATACTAAGGTACTTGAAGTGCACACCTGATCATGGTTTAATTTTTAGAAAAACTAAAAATCAAAAAGTTCAGGTTTTTTCCAATGCAAGTTGGGCAGGAGAATTGATGAACAGAAGGTCAACTAGTGGTTATTGTCATTTGTGTGGGGTAATCTTGTGACTTGGAGAAGCAAAAAAACAAACTGTTGTGGCTAGAAGTAGTTCTGAGGGAGAATATAGAGCTCTAGCTCTTGGAATTTGCAAAGGAATCTGACTTCAAAGGCTACTAAAAGAGTTGCAGCTAAACAAAGCAAAAACATTTGAAATTCTAAGTGATAGCCAACCTTCCATAAGAATCGCCAAGAATCCAGTACACCATGATAGGACCAAACATGTTGAAATTGATAGACACTTCATCTCAAAGAAGGTAAATGGAGGAATGGCAGAACTGTCCTTTGTCCCTTCAAAAGGACAGCTTGCTGACGTGTTCACCAAGGCACTACCGAAGGTTACCTTTGATGCAATCACATCCAAGCTGGGACCATACAATATATACATGCCAACTTGAGGGGGAGTGTAGGATATTTACGTTTGTGAACAGAATAATTTGTGTGAACAAAATATTCCTTGTAAATTAGGACAGATTGCGGAAATTAAGGGATTGCATTCCCAATTAGAGGATGCTGACTTTTAGGGATTTGACTACTGATTTTATAACTTTCCTGGATTAGGCTTCTGTTGTAAACTATAAATAGATTCTACCTTTGTCAATAAAAAACAAGATATGAAAGAGTAATCTTCTCTGCACATAACACCATTCTACATCCTATACTGTAATGTGATTGAATTCTCTACTCTAGAGTGAGCAATTTATGATTTTTCTCAGGCGATCCTTTTTTTCATTTTAAACTAATTTCATTTCTAGCAGAATTCTTTTTTTTTCAGTTGCTTCTCACTAAATCTTGAACCACTATGAATGCAAAGGTCTTTAGTGAGTTTACAATTATATTTTGTGGACGTTTTTATGTTTTAATTTCTATGGTTGCTGACTATCAGTTATTCACCTGCCTAGAAAAAAATAGGAATATATTCACATATCACATGGAATTTTTTCCAGTTCTTCACTGAGGCAACTTGTCGTTGTTACTCGTGGAGCTTTTGTATTTAAATGTGCAGCTAACATCATTTTTTTCTCCGGTGGCTTCCTAGGTATCTATGACGTTGAGCATTTTATCCAGACATTGAGGTATGATGTACGAATTGTGGAAAGCATACCTCTGAAATCCGAAAAAATGTAAAACCAACAAGATAAAGGGCATCAGGTGAGATATTGGTGCCAGTGATTATAATATTCAATTATGAAAAAGTCTTTTTAGAAGTTGTTGAAACTTGTGTGTTTTCTCTGTTCTTGCTTCTTTCTCTATTCGTTTGGGTTCGCCCCCCAAGGGATGCTCCTATCGAATGGTATACAATGGTTGCTCTCAAGAAAATGCAGGAACATGGTGCTATTTATCTAACTCCCTTTTCACATCGTCTTGCTGAAGAAATTGACAATCCTGGGTATCAACGCTTGAGGTGTAGATTTAACTATCATGCTTTGAGGTTCAAGTCAAAACATTATGAAGTTAAGTGAGTCAATAGTTGATAAACTCCGGGCACAAGGTAATTTCATGTCGATACATCTTCTTTTTGAGATGGATATGCTGGCATTCGCTGGGTATGTTCCTTATCTTATTATATCTAAATTATTTCATTCACAGGTGCCATAGGTTGTGTGGGTTACACATTCATTTTGCTTGGGATTTGTGTCTGCTTGGATTTACCTGTAGGATGAAGAAATGTAGGACCTTTTATTTCCTTCTAAAGCGCATACAAGGACAGTGCACACCTACATTTCATCTATTTCATGAATCATGCTTTATTGACTAAAAAACACGGGTTGATGTAATATATGTCATGATATGCATAAAGACTTTGACTGGTTGATAGGCTTTGAATGGTTTTATAGGTGCTGTGATATTTTTAACGCAGAAGAGCAAAGTACATTGAAGAAGTATAGGAAGGAAAATTTTGCAGAGAAAAGACTCGTGTACAAAGAAAGAAGGGCCATTTGGAAATGCCCACTAACTCCAGAAGAGGTAGCATTTCTTGTTAATCATTACTCTCGTAGAGGGAGTGGCAATATATATAATGACTGTTTGAACTGCAGGTTGGTCTTATCTTACTTGCTATGGGATTTGTTTGTTTTTATAATTCATTGAATTATGTTTCTAGTTTCATAATTTATTTTTTTGATAAAAATATAAACATACTTCTACATATGTAATCAAAATATATTTTACTAAATATTTGAAATTAATCTAATTTTATTAAAAACTAGAAACTAAAGTGTGTATATATATAATAGTTATTTTTATTAATATCCAAGATTGAAGATTTGACATGGCATTATGGTTTTTAAAAGGAATGAATTTAATATTCATTTTTAAAGGATATAAAAACATGTTGGAAAAAGGGAAGAGAAAAAAAAGAAATATCTGGAACCATTGGTTATCTTCTTCTTCCTCTTTGCTCGTGAAAACCATTTCAAAGGTAAGTGAATTTAAGTTTATGGTTTCTTATATTTTTGGTTTGATTTTAATCCTTGGGTGATATAAAAGTTTACGAAAGCTTAAAGATGAATAGAACTAAGTGATTAAGGAATTAAGAGTGAATTAGTAAAATGGATTTTTAATGGATTTAATGAGATTGAGTAGTATTTGAATTTCTAATGACATATTTGACTTGTCAGTGTTCTAATTAAGGTGTTTAAAGAGTTAAAGATTAAGAACATGTTTGACTGATAGGTATGATCTTTAGCTTAAAGTATTTTATGGAGAATTTAAGAGGTTAAAAGAGGAATTAATGGACATAAGTTGTGTGGGATAAATGTTATTGAGTTTAACGACTTGATTAGGGTTAAGGGTAAGAGATTTAAGGGAGTTGTGAGTAAAATTCAAAATAGAATAAATGAAATCTGGGTAAAGGTATTGGTACTGGAAGAACAGTACTGACACTAAAATGCTAATATTGAATGATGGTATATGATTATGATGAACAATATCGGTACTGATTGAAGAAGTATTGATACTGATGTAGAGGTATCGATAACAAGAGGAAGGTATCGATACCGTAATCGAAAATGAAATTCCAGAATGCTAAAATAGTATCGATGCTGAAGTGGGTATCGGTACCATGGAAGAGAAGTATCGGTACTATAGGAAGAGTATCGATACTACTAAGTCTGAAAATTTAAATTAGTTGTTGTTCAGTTTATGTAAATGTTAATTAGTTACCCCATTGGTGGAAATTCGTTATCGATATTGAACATATCTATGTGTAGATTGGGATCAATAGTGTACCAAACAAAGAGAAATAGCAAAAAGATTTAATTAAAGCAAAAAAGATTCGTTTAGGACTTCAGTGAGGCAAAGGTGAGTGCAACTCATTTTTTTTATATTAGATTTGAGGACTGCTTGCGATAAGCCAACCTCAAAATTTTCGATCGAAAATTGTTATTTATTTTCTGCAATATTTTATTATGTTTAATATAAAGTGCGTTTTCAAAGTAATGTTTTGATTTTTCATGTATATGATTATGCTTTATATGAAAATGTTCTATGTTAAAAAGTGCTAAGCGAAATGTTCTACGTGAAAGTGGTCTATGAATAAGAAACACTTTGAATAATGAAATGAGAAATAATTATAAGGTTAAAGCCCAAGGTATATGTATGAAAATTAGAGCTATAGTTGGCATGCCAAGAGTTGAGGGTTCTATGGGTCATTCGACACAAATCTATATGGTCCTTAGGGACAACTCTACGTGGTCCTTCAGGATAAATTTTATGCGGTCCTTCAGGACAAATTCTACGTGGTACTCGGTGCAAATTATATGAGCAGTGGTGACTGCATTAGTGCACAACATCAATGTACTCAAATACCTAGAGTTCTGTGTAAGATGCATTGGACTATTTAAACAAAATGATATAACCCGAACAATGTGTATAAGTATACCTTCTTTTCATAAAATGTAAATGGAGTTCACTATGAAATTTTTTATATGAGATGAAATCAAAAAATATTTTACAAAGTTTATTTATACTCGTATTTGCCTCACTAAGTCAACGACTTAGTGTGTGATTGTTTCACAGGTAGGTTCAAAGAGATCATAAGACTAAAGCTAGAAAGGGATAACATATGGTTGAAGAAGATCAGATCAAAACAATTTAAAATGTAGGTTTCTTGTTATTTTGTAATTGTTGACATGTACTACACAATTTTAAATTGTAATGCTCTGATCCATTTGTAATCCTACACATTTATATTTATGTAAATTATTGAATGTTTATTTTTATTATGAATTTTCAATAGAAATTTATTATAAGGGTTTCATCACTTAAATACAATTAAGAGTTTGAATTTTTCTATGAACTTTTAAAAAGTAAAAGTTTTGAAAGGTTAATGTGACACCTTGGATTCGTATCCGGATCGGGTACAGGTTAGGGGTTTTACTTTTATTAGTATCAGATCTAGGTTTAACTGGTTTTAAGTTTGAAATAAAGCAGTTTTAAAAAAATGTACATGTCAACTAAATGTTAAAAATATTTGATCTAATAAGGTAATTAGCATGTTGTTCTTACTTATAGAATAATGATCTTATCTTAATAGATGTCTGACTATGAGGACTTCCGAAGTGAAGGGGGGATGGTCAAAAGGGAAGTAGTAATTCACCTGCCCTAATTAGGCAAAGTGAAGAACACACGCCTTAATGAGTATCTGTACAAGATTAGGGAGTATTTTTAGGACGTTGGACGCGATTATGACGTGTTTCCAACCATCTGCTCCCTCAGCTCCTAGAATAAATGTGGTGAAGGAGCTTAAGAGTCTAGGAGCACCAAAAATTAGAGGAGAAATTGAGGAAGGTCCCGTTGTTGCGGATCTTTGGGTAAATAATGTGAAGATAATGCTAGATGGTCTCCATTGTTTTGAAATGGAGAAACTGGATGGAGTAATCTCATTGATACAAGGACAAGCAAGGATATAATGGACTAACGCGACGATAAGAGCTACTAGAGACTAGGTGACATGATCGTTCTTTCTGGAAGAGTTCCAGAATAAATATATCGGTGATAAGTTCATTAGGAAGATGAAGCAAGAATTTATGAACATGAAACAAGGGAATCACACCGTGTATGAGTACGAGTGTGAGGTCAAAATATTGAGTAGATTTGTAGCTAAATTTGTTTCGACGAAAAAAGATTCATGTGATTGGTTTGTGGAGAGTTTGTGCCCTAGATTGAAGGAGCTGTTGTTAGCGTTGAACCTTTCTACCTTTAAAGAGGTGGTAAATCGAACTAAATCTTTGGAGTGAGCTCAGAATAAAAGATTTGGGGAGCAAAAGACCCAGTGGAACAAGAGAGATAGTGCCTCGTCGAGTGTGTCAGAATCAAAGAAAAGTCGAGTTAGGTTTTCAACATCAGGCTAGATCGGAGTCAGCTGCATCTTCAGGTAGAGGATCCAATCCTGTGAGAGCTAAGCAGACTCAGTCAATTGAATTAGGAGTGGGAAAGTCAACTCGATGTCAGCATTGTGGAAAAAATCATAGTGGTATATGTCAGATGGTCTTCGAAGCATGTTTCTGATATGGGGACGCTGGACATTTTATTCGAGATTGCCCATTAATGACCAGAGAGCTTGCAAAAACAAAGAGAACTGCTACTGTACCTCAGAGAGGTAGAGGAAATGGCTGAGGAAGGAATCAGTCTGAATCGACCACTCAACTTGAAATGCGCTCAACTACTCAAGTGTACAACCTTAATACTAATGAAGATCGCGATGATCCAGAGATCATTTTAGGTACTTTCCAGTTGTTTGATAAATCTATTTTGGTTTTGATTGAGCCGAGATCAACTTATTTTTATATTAGTAGCAAATTGGTGAAAATTTTGATATTTTAGCTAGAAGCTATTTGTAATGAGGTAATTGTGACTAATCCGCTAGGGCATAGTGCTCGGGCAAATCAAATTTATTGAGGGTTTCCTATAAGGAGTCAAGGAATTTAATTCCTGCTAATCTGATGGAACTACCATGTGATGAGTTTGAGGTTATTCTAGGAATGGATTGGTTATATTGTTATCATGCCAATGTTGATTGTTGATTGAAGCGAGTCATTTTGAGAAGTTCTTATGGATTAGAAGTAATTGTAGCCAATGAGAGATTCAATCTTTTAGCTAATATAATATTTGTAATTTTGGCCAAGAAGTTAATGCTACAAGTATGTCAAGCTTTCATTACCAATGTGATCGATACAAGAGCCAAGGAGAGAAGATTGGAAGGCATTCCGATCATCCAAGAGTTCCCATAAGTATTTCCTGAGCAATTATCAGGATTACCTCTAGATAGAGAGGTGGAGTTTCAAATTGAGGTTATGTTGGGAACAACACCTATTTCGATGGCTCCTTACCGAATGGTGTTGGGACCATCGGAGAACCCCACGGCACAGCGGAAATAAAAACTCGACGGTCTCACCAGTGATCCAAGTACGTAAAATTGAAATCGGGAGGAAAGGATGCGAATACTTACAATGGGTTCCTTGAAAAAACAGCAAAGACAGCAGTGACAAGTGGTGATCATGAACAATTTGAATCGTAAGCCTCCACGAAAACACATCTTGACCTATACTTAGTTCACCCAATTGATAGCAAAATTTTATTTTCCCAAAATCAATTTTGAGAAAAATGACTGAAGTAAAAGGCTGCCAGACATTACCTCATTTAAATATATCAGTTACCCTAACAAATTAGGGATTTTAAGTTATTTCGAATTAATAAAAACTTATTTAATTAATTTAAATTAGATATACATTAAAGACTTATAATCTAAACTAAAATCTTTAATGTTTATTTAAAATCTTATTTAATTACTCTGAATTAAATATCAATTAAAAAAGTTGTAATCAAAATTACATTCTTTTAATGTTTACTTACTATATTCGGGATAATTAAAATCATATGTATATCAAATATGTATATATTAACTCTAGATATATTTTAGTAACATACAACAAATTGTACATCTTTGCTCATTTCAATCTTAGGGTGTGACCTTATAGGTTCTTGTAACGTTAGTAGTAATTATTAGAACAATTATAATATTACATACAATGAGTGGCATCTAGCAATATATCATTGTCACCTAAGTTACAGGAAATTATGATTTGACATATCATCTTCATGATTAACTCTTTTATGTATTATATCCTTTTGTCCTTTATATCAAGTCTTGGAATAGTCACACTTGTATAACCCATCTATTGTTTCTTGATATCTAGAGTATACTTTAATTAACGAATAGTTTGTGATATCTCATATCAACTTATTCGAGCATGGTCATGCATTTCTAGTCTCACTCAATCAAGTGACCTGTGATATATTTCCTATTATGTATGAAGGATAAATCCTATCACAATCATACACACCCACTACATATATCGAGATATATTCAATAACAGTCTTTATAGAGCAACTAGTTACGGAGCTTGTTTAACTACATCAAAACATACAACAATATATGTTGGGATAATATTGATCTCAAGTATGAGGATCATACATATAATCATCACCATGAGCAATGTTATAACTGTCACATAATAATCCAAGACATATGCTCATAGTGGGTCAATCCAATACATTGTTCTCTAACAATATAATCATGTATCAATTCTGACATCTCTATGTCAATGACAACTCATTGTCATCAATCAATAACATGTTAGTCTTAAGCGTATTATTATTGTCCATGGCCATAATATTACTTGACTAAGGATATTTTAATAATAACAATTATGTTATTATATAGACTTTATTATCTTCTAGTTTATGTTAAACACATATGTATGACTAAAAATAATAGTGACAATGCCTTTATTCAATAAAATTGATAAATAAATGTATTATTACAATCATACGATTGGTCTTTGGGCATACTCTAACAAATGGCCCCAAAGGAATTGAGTGAGTTAAAGGCTCAGCTGCAAGAGCTTTTGGATAAAGTATTCATCAGACCCAGTGTATCACATTGGGGTGCACCAGTATTATTTGTAAAGAAAAGAGATGTTTCAATGCATTTATGCATTGATTATCGATATCTCAACAAGGTGACAATAAAGAACAAGTATCATCTCCCCAAAATTATTGATTTATTTGATCAACTCAATGGAGCTTCAGTATTTTCCAAGATTGATTTGTGTTCTGGCTATCAACAGTTAAGGATTCAAGAAAAAAAGTTCCAAAAAATGACTTTCAGGACTCGGTATGGCCATTTCGAATTCGTAGTAATGTCACTTGGGTTAACTAAAGCGTTAGCTGCATTTATGGATATCATGAATATAATGTTTCAACCCTATCTTGATCAGTTTGTGGTCGTCTTCATTGACGATATTTTGGTTTATTCAAAGAAAAATAAAGATCATGAAACCCATCTTCGGGCAATTCTTCAAACACTAAGAGATAAGAAGTTGTATGCTAAGTTTACTAAGTGGGAGTTTTGGTTGATCGAAGTGGCATTTGTTGGACACGTGGTTTATAAAGAAGTGATTCGGGTAGATCATCAGAAGATAAAATCTATATTAGATTGGGAAGTTCCAAGAAATGTTTCTGAATTATAGAATTTCTTAAGACCGGCGGGATATTATCGAAGGTTCGTAAAGGACTTTCATATGATTTCCTCCCCTTTTACCAAACTGTTAAAGAAATATATGCATTTTATATGGGCAGATAAATGTCTAGAGAGTTTTGAATCTTTAAAGAAGGTACTAACGAAAGCTCCAATTCTAGTGCAACCAGAATTGGGAAAAGATTATATAATTTATATTGACACTTCCCATAATGGTCTGGGATGTGTCCTGATGCAAGATGGAAAAGTAGTAGCTTATGCTTTGGGACAACTTAAGTCACATGAGAATAACTATCAGACGCATGATCTTGAATTAGCAGTGGTGGTGTTTGCACTAAAGATATGACGCCATTATTTATATGATGAGTGTTGTTACATTTTTATGGACCATAAAAATTTGAAGTATTTGCTAACTCAAAAAGAACTAAACCTAAGAAAAAGGAGATAGATCGAGCTACTTAAAGACTACGATGGAATAATAGACTATTATCCCGGGAAGGCTAATGTGGTAATTGATGCTCTTAGCCGAAATAATTTTACAGCTCTACGCATATTAGATGCCCGACTTGCATTAAAGAACAATGGTGATTTGATGGTTGAATTAAAGTTAAAACTGCTATTGTTGAGCGAATAAAGGATTCACAGAAGAGGGATGATAAGTGTTTAGCAAGGATAGAACAAGTGGAAAAGGTGAAATCCCAAACTTTAAAGTAAAGTCAAATGGATGCTTATACTATAGAGATAAAGTTTGTGTTCCAAATGATGAAGGATTGAAAAGAGATATACTTTCTAAAGCGCATTGTAGTCCATTGACTATGAATCCAAGAGAGAACAAAATGTATCAAGATTTAAAAGTAAGATATTGGTGGAATAACATGAAAAGAGCTATTACAGAGTTTGTTTCAAAGTGTCTAACCTGTCAACAAGTGAAAGTTGAACATCAAGTGCCTTCAGGACTTTTACAACTAATTTCCATTCCTCGGTGGAAATGAGAAAGAATTACGATGGATTTTGTAACGGGATTACCATTGACACCAAATAAAAAGGATTCTATTTGGGTAATTGTGGATAGATTGACAAAGACAACCCACTTCATTCCTGTTCAAACTGATTATTCAATGGATAAGTATGTGGATCTATACATCAAGGAGATCATTCGATTACATGGAGTATCAGCTTCTATATTTTCTGACATATATCAAATATTCACTTCGAGGTTTTAGAAATCTTTACATGGAGCAGTTGGTACCTGATTGAACTTTAGAATGACTTTCCATCAACATACCGATGGTTAATCAGAGTGGATGATTCGGGTTTTGAAAGATATGTTTAGAGCATGAATGATTGATTTCCATGGATCGTGGGAGAAGTATCTGCCACTTGCAGAATTTGTGTACAATAACAGTTATCAATCGAGAAAAAATGGAACTGTATAAAGCATTCTATGGAAGGAACGTTCATGGTCCCGATTTGATTAAAGAAGTAGAAGAAAAGGTTCAGGTGATCCGACATAACCTTAAAGTGGCAACAGACAGACAAAATTCCTATATGGATTTAAAAAAAGGAAATTGAATTCTAAGTAGGTGACAAAGTGTTTCTCAAAGTATCACCTTGGAAAAAGATTCTCCGATTTGGATGTAAAGGAAAGCTCAGTCATAGGTTAATTGGACCCTATGAGATATTCAAAAGAATTAGACCAGTCGCATATCAGTAAGAATTGCCACCAGAAATGGAAAAGATCCACAATGTATTTTATGTGTCAATGCTCATAAGATATTGATAAGATCCTTCACACATCATAGCACCGGAAGAAATAGAAGTTCAACCTGACCTGACCTACTAGGAAGAACCAGTGAAGATTTTCGCATATGAAGTTAAACAACTAAGGAACAAGACAATTCCATTACCTAAAGTTCTCTGGAGAAATCAAAAAGTATAAGAAGCAACATGGGAATGTAAAGAGGATATGAAAAGACATTTTCCTCATCTTTTTGTTTACGAATTTTCTTAAGGGAGAGAATTGTAATACCCCAAACATTGAATCAGTGACTAAAGTGTAAGAATTTAATACTTGTTGGTTTAATCTGAATAAATTGAAAAGTTCAAAGATTGATTATGGAAATTGTGTATAGGACTTAATATCCAAGATTGAAGATTTGAAAGGGCATTATGGTCTTTTAAAAGGATTGAATTTAATATTCCTTTTTAAAGGATATAAAATATGTGGGAAAAAGGGAAGAGAATGAAAAAGAAATATCTGGAACCATTGGTTATCTTCTTCTTTCTCTTTGCACGTGAAAACCATTTCAAAGGTAAATGAATTTAAATTGATGGTTTCTTGTATTTTTTGTTCGGTTTTAATCCTTGGGTGATATAAAAGTTTAAAGAAAGCTTAAAGATGAATAAAACTAAGTGATTAAGGAATTAAGAGTGAATTAGTAAAATATATTGTTAATGGTTTTGAAGAGATTGAGTAGTATTTGGAATTCTAATGACATATTTGACTTGTCAATGGTCTAATTAAGGTATTTAAAGAGTTAGAAAGGATTGAGAACATGTTTTATTGATGGGTATCATCTTTAGCTTAAAGTATTTTATGGAGAATTTAGGAGGTTAAAAGAGGAATTAATGGACATAAGTTGTGTGGGATAAATGCTATTGAGTTTAAGGATTTGATTAGGGTTAAGGGTAAGAGATATAAGAGAGTTGTGAGTAAATTTCAAAATGGAATAAATAAATTATGGGTAAGGGTATCGGTACTGGAAGAATATTATCGATACTAAAAGGCTAAAATTGAAGGATGGTATATGACTCCGATGAACATTATCGGTACTGATTGAAGAAGTATCGATATTGATGTGGAGTTATCGATACCAAGAGGAAGATATCAATACCGTAATCGAAAATGGAATTCCTGAATGCTAAAATGGTATCAATACTGAAGTGGGTATCGGTACCATAAAAGAGAAGTATCTGTACTATAAGAGTGGTACCGATAGTACTTAGTCTGAAAATTTAAATTAGGAGTTGTTGTTTCATTTATGTAAGTGCTAATTAGTTACCCCTTTAATGGAAATTCGTTACTGATATTGGACATATCTATGTGTAGATTGGGATCGGTAGCGTACCAAACAAAGCGATATAGCAAAGAGATTTAACAAAAGCAAAAAGGATTCGTTTTGGACTTCAGTGAGGAAAAGATGACTGCAACTCATTTGTTTTCTATTAAATTTGAGGATGACTTGCGATAAGCCAACCTCAAAGTTTTTTTTATCGAAAATTTGTTATTTATTTTCTGCAATATTTTATTATATTTTATATAAAGTGTGTTTTCAAAGTATTGTTTTGATTTTTCATGTATATGATTATGTTTTATATGAAAATATTCTATGTTAAAAGGTGCTAAGCGAATTGTTCTACGTGAAAGTGGCCTATGTGAATAAGACACACTTTGAATAATGAAATGAGAAATAATTATATGGTTAAAGCCTACGTATATGTATGAGAAATAGAGGTATAGCTGGCATGCCAAGAGTCGAGGGTTTTACGCAATCCTTCGGGACAAATCTATGTGGTCATTCGGGACAATTCTATGTGGTCCTTCGGGACAATTCTATGTGGTCATTCGGGACAAATTCTACGCGGTCTTTCAGGATAAATTCTAAGTGGCACTTCGGTGCAAATTATATGAGCAGTGGTGATTGAATTAGTGCACAACCTCAATGTACTCAAATACCTATAGTTCTTTGTAATTTGCATTGGGTTATTTAATCAAAATGATATAATCCGAACAATATGTATAAGTATACTTCTTTTCGTAAAATGTAAACGGAGTTCATTATGAAATGTTTTCTGTGAGATGAAATCATCAAATATTTTACAACGTTAATTTATACTCATATTTGCCTCAATAAGTCGACGAATTAGCGTGTGATTGTTTCATAGGTAGGTTCAAAGAGATCCGAAGACTAAAGCTAGGAAGGGACAACATACGGTTGAAGAAGATCATATCAAAACAAATTAAAATGTAGTTTTCTTGTTATTTTGTAAATTGTTGGCATGTACTACATAGTTTTAATTGTAATGCTCTGATCCGTTTTGTAATCATACACATTTATATTTATGTAAATTATCGAATGTTTATTTTTATTATGAATTTTCAATAGAAATTTTGTTATAAGAGTTTCACCACTTAAATACAATTTAGAGTTTCAATTTTTCTACAAACTTTTAAAACGTAAAAGTTTTTGAAAGGTTAATGTGACACCTCAGATTCATATACAGGTCGGGTACGGGTTAGAGGTGTTACACCTCACTGCACCATGATGTCTACCATTAGAATAGAGAATGAATATCTCGAGGATATTCACCAATGATTGATTTTCTTGATGTAGTTCTATGATGTATTATTAGTATGATCTTGTTGTTGGTGTGGCACTGAGCTAGTTAGCTCAGCCTTCGGATGTTTACGTTGGCAAGTTAGTAGATCAGCTAGTTTGAGAAGATTTAGAGTGACCGAGGTCCAGATCCAGTGCAGAGCAGAGTACATCATCCAGTTTCTTAAAGTGCATGTATATTCATAAACCCAGTTGTAAAGTCAGTTTAAGAGTCGGTTTGCAATATTTTAAATGTCAAAATGTTTTATTTGGAGAGCTCTACAATGTTAAAGTTTCAATTATGTTTTTGTAATATTTTTTTTTTATTTCAAAACAATTGATTTTTACTATTACAATAGTTGTTATAAAGTCAGAGAAAGTGAGAGAAAAAGTTGGTCAGCCACTTTGGTGGTTCCGTGTGGCACCTGAATCAGTCAATTGTGTGTAGAGCTGGTATAGGGTGTCGCAAATACAATATAAAGAAACTCAAGTATATGTAATAAACATGGGTATCAACTTTGGGAAGTTAATCAGTAACGAGTCAAAAAGAAATTCATGTATATGTAATCAAGAAAATCGTGCATGATACTTATAAACATGAAAGTTTTAACAAATTTTTTTGACTAATTTCTAACTGCCTACACTGACAGAAAACATCCTTGTGAGAACTTTTCGTATCTAAGTAAATAGAAAAATCCCAAGCATTGCCTTGGCTTACGAATAAGTGTAAAATATTTACCTCAACATGTTGTAGTTTTTTGCTTTGTTTCGTACCTGTCAACAATGGCAGACAACCAATTTGCCAAAACCTGAAACAAATGTAATGGCCACATCGTCATCCATTGAATTCTCTTTTACCAACTAGCAAATATGAATTAAAAATCAATCACATTAGTGACTTCTCCTTTTTCCCTTTTCCTTGACTAGAAAAAGGAAGTTAAGACATGATTTAAGCTTCAAGCCATTTAAAGTTCACATAGACCAAATTTTCAACCAGCCTATAAGTTTCAACAACAGAAGGATCAAGATAAGTGTCAGCCAATTTCAACAACCATATAATCCATTCCAAATAGAAATATAAAAACAGAGCTTGAAAAAATGCAATAATTCTTCATTGATGATCAAGTAGACGTCACCAAGGGCTAAAAGGAGTATAATAGACACAGCCATATGTAAATTCGTACATTCGAAAGCAGCAAGCTCTCTTTTCTCCCATATGTTTTACCATATATAATCTTGATGTTTTAAGAGGTTTTATAAAATTCAAATTGCCATACTAAGCAAACAAAATAATTGAGTTTCAATAGCTGGTTATGAAATTAGGAGATCCATGTTAAAACACTTCAATTAACATGGCTAAGTAATACTTCACTACATGTGTTCAAGATAAGGTAAGCAACACTACATTGGATTTTATTCAGGTAGGGGTAGGGGAATCAGAGAGTGACATTACAATTCGATAATCTACTTGCGATGAGCCTTCTGAGCCTGAAACAGGATCCTCCGGGCATAACCAAAGATAACCATGAAGATAAGAGAATAATTAGGATCAGTCAAGAGATTAAGGCTTTAAACGGGAAAATCTCCAGGGTAGTACGCTTAGATAGAGGGAGACACTTTTAATATGTAGAAATATGGACCAAACTGTACGGAAATATGATAAATGCTCAGAGCAAAACCTTGGCTGCATTTTCCTTGGTTCCAACACATAGAGTGGTCCATACTGAACGCTACAATAATTCCCAACTTGAAAGTCCAACAATTGTTAAGTTTGGCATCTGATTTGGTCATTTACAATCTACAAAAATTAAATCCAAATATACCCAAGAAATTATCTCTTGTATGTACAAGATTGGTATCATATCATTGAACATTAGCCCAAGGCATTTACAAAGACACACACAAGGACAACAACACATAATGCTCACTTTGTCTTAGGTAGGCATGCTATCTAAGGGTTGATAGTGGTAATTGATTTTAGGGAAAACATTTTCCTCATTCTCAGTGTTTGATTGGTGTAAAACGTTTTCCTCAATGTAAATCAGTTTCCTAATTCCTTCATATTTTCTGTAAAATGTTTTACGCTCTGAATTTCCGTTAAACATTTTTCCGTAGCTTGGTTTTGGTCTGGGTAGTGGTCTTTACTCCATTTGTTCCTATTTGGTTCCAGGGGTTTAGTATTAGGCATTAGCATTGAACTATATAGGAACTGCTAACTCCAAGTCTATTCGTCAGTTGATGCGCTTTGCAGTTTGCAGTATCAGATGTGAGTGATGATGTTGGGAGAACTGTTCAAGTGCTGGGGTTTCTCCTTCACTTAGAACCAAAACATGTAGCTGCTGTTCTTTTTATCCAAAAGTTGGATGTGATCATTTTTTCTGTTGCACCATTCATTTTATTAGAACTACAACGTACCATCTGGGTTGGCCAGTGGGTTCTGAGTCTATAAAATCTCATTATTTTGTCTGGTAAAAACTGCAGACTCCTCGAATTGTCTCTTTACTATCCGACTCTTACAACCCACATGTTCCATATGGTGTGGCACTTGCAGTTGGCATTTCATGCGCTGAAAAGTGACTAAGTGAGGCCATATCAATTCTAGAACCCTTGACATCAGATGTTGTTGGTTTCGTACATCAAGGTGCCCTCATTGCGATGGATATGGTCATGATCCAGGTCAATGAAGCCAGTGAGACACGTATTGGATCATTCAGGTAATGTTGTTACTGTAGCTTGTATATTCTCCTCTTTTTCCCTGGATGAGAACAATTCCTACATATATATTTATTTCTTTAGCTAATTGTTTTAACCTAGGCAAAAATCGTATAACATGATCCAAGATAAGCAATAAGATGCAGTGAGCAAGATAAGAGCAAAGTTGGCCTCTGGGATCATTGATGCTGGTGGGATGAATGTGACTATAAGATTGCTTACCAGTGCAGAGAAGCACAGAGTCGCTGCCATTGTTGGTCTTGTTGTTTTTACCCAATTTTGGTATTGGCATCCCCTCATCTATTTTCTAAGCTTGTCGTTCTCACTCACAGCTTTTATTGGACTGAACTACGACCTGAAGGTTTCGATATTTCAAGGGTTGTTAGTCATTGAAGGCAAAACGTTCTCTTTCCCAGTATCTCAAGCCAACGACTGCATCCAAGACTACATCACCTGTTGTCCTGTCAACTTCATCCAAGGCTAAAGCTAGGGAAATGATTTGGTAGAAGAAAAGGCAAATGTAGTCTTTTCAAGTGCATCATGTTGCCTGTTTGTGTGGATGTTTTTACTAACCTTTTAGTTAAACATCCATTTTATTGGACAGGTTGATATCCCTCCAGAGAAGAAACTCGGGCCTGGAGAAGTTCATCATCGTGTCAGAAACCTGTCGATGTGAGCCTGTGCCGTTGGCACCACTGGGTCTGTTCTTCTTAGAGATGAGAAACCAGATGAACTGGGATTCTCTGGAACAGAAATGCACCAGGCACATCCTGCCGCTGGTGGATCAGCAGTAGCACAACAGAGTTCTTCATCACCTACAGCTGCTGTGGATCAGCAACAGCACAACAGGGTTTTTCATTACCTACAGCCGCGGTGCATCAGCAGCAGCACAGCAGGGTTTTACATTACCTACAGCCGCTGGTGGATCAGCAGCAGCACAGCAGGGTTCATCTATGATACTTACACATCCTAATTTTGCCAAACTCTGCAAAGATTGTTGTGTTGAAATTGAAAATGTTTGGAAATTGTTGCATAAGTCAACGAGAGGTGTGTATGGAAGTACTCAGGTTGACTTGCCAGAAATCAAGATTTGGTCTTTTAGGCCACCACTCCTTGCATTTTTCCATCCCGTCCCTCTCTCTCTTTTTCCCTTTTGGAAAGGTGAATTAAAGGGAAAAATCATCATAAGATAATTTTTTAATTTTAGAAAAGTTGAAACCTAATTGTCATGATCATGAGAGATACAGAAATCAGATAAGACGGGGGAGAATTAAGGAAATTGGAAACAGAGTTAGGGATTTCAATTGAACAGATTGGTACTGCCAGCAGTGAATGGAGTCACGCCAACAACACCTGCAAGGGAATCAAAATGTTAGATACAGTTGTATTGCCAGTTGGAAAATGGGATAGGGTTGGTACAATGTAAAACTATAAAATAATGTATTGGGTAGGGCTTACCTATTATTTGAATGAATATATTTTTGGATTTCTCTTGAACATCTATTGATGAGTGTTTAGAATCGTTAATATTTGCTCGTTATTTCATCGATCTTGTGGATTTATTGCTGCTGATTGGTTGTGTTATGCTTATTTTCGTGCAGGTCCTTACTTTCAAAATTAGTGATAAAAGTGCATTCTGCATTTTTTTATTATTTGGTCACGGCTGGAGACATAGACACGACTCTGGGCACGACACGATCTGACGTGACAGTTTCTAGAAGGTCCAATCAGCGGTGGTTTCTAGAAGATCTACTCAGCGCACCTTTTGGAAGATAGACGAGCAGAGTTGCATTAGGAGACTTGTTTAGAGTTTGAATTTAGAAAAAAAAATTATCTTTAGGATTATTTTATTTTAATTTCTTTATTTATCCTTAGAATTTGAGAGGCTATAAATACCCTCTTGGGGTAAGCCTAAATAGACATCTTAGATTACAATTCTCTTCTTCTTTCTAGTTTTAATAAAGCTTTCTTTTTTATTTTACTTTTTAAGTTTTTCATTTTTCTTTTATTTTCAAGCTTTGTTTTTAAATATGCTAAGTATGACTTTTTTCATGCTTAGCTAAATTTTTCATATGCCGAGAGATGAAGCGATGACTCAATTCCAATGGGAGAATTGAAACAAGCCCTTAATATCTTCGAAATATCTCTCTCAATCTATGCGCTTATTTTTCAAAATCAAAACGGTTTTTCAAAATCAAAGATAGACTTTGGTCTAGATTGTTGTTGCGATTAAACGTGTGGGAGGAAGATTCGACTTATAGAAAGAACATTCGACTTCCTGGGAACTCACTTGGCGAGATAGATTTGCTAAGAGGGAATTAAGATCGGAATTGACGGTTATAGAAGCAACAATCCGAGTCGGTCACCATGAACTTAAACGGTGATTGATCTACAACAATTGATGTTGATTAGATCAATTTCCGAAGCCAGAATCAAATATTGTCTTGGTAATTCGGTATACAAGATAAAGTCACGGGGATTGCCCTTGTAGACAAAGTAACCGACGTGAATCCCGAAGGGAAAATCCAATTCGATGATCAGAAATAAATTGAGTTAAAGTGAAGCTTGAGGCTGTTTTAACCATATCTATTTTTCGACTTAAAATCTTTCTTTATTTTTAC
Source organism: Hibiscus syriacus (assembly GCF_006381635.1). Classification (NCBI taxonomy): domain Eukaryota; kingdom Viridiplantae; phylum Streptophyta; class Magnoliopsida; order Malvales; family Malvaceae; genus Hibiscus; species Hibiscus syriacus. The sequence goes on along the minus strand of NW_024062743.1, from coordinate 4,373,988 downwards.
TTCAATTCGCTTTTATTATTATTTTTACCAAAACCCCCCATTTACTACTTTCACGCCTGGTTTAAACAATTCAGACAAAAATTTGGAATTTTCTAAGTCCAGGTAGAATCGACCCTTATTTCTCTTTACTACATATTTCCGTATTTATTGATTGAGAAAAAAGAATTTATTTTGACATCGAAACGACAGTTTTTAAATTGGCTCCATTGTAGGGAACTTCGCCAAAGTAACTAATTTTTTTTTTGCTTTTGATTTATGATCATGACTAATTCGGGTGCATTAGTGGAGTACGACCTGAAAATCGAAGCTAGGGCTAGGAGACTTCACGCACAACGCTTCGGGAAAGAAGGAGACAACAATCAAATCCAGAAGAAGAATCAAATTCAGGTGAATCCGTTAATACAATTCCGATGGCCGATCATACTATCCGGGAGTTAGCCGCGATACCTACTGAACAAGAGCAATTGTGCATTGATTTTCCCCAAGGCAAAACTCCGTGCCAGTTAAAAATCGGCCTTATTCATCTCCTCCCTACATTCCACGATTGCCGAACGAGAATCCACACAAACATCTCACGAAATTTCACATGGTCTGCTCCAGTATGAAACCACAGGGAGTAACCGAGGACCAAATCAAACTTAGAGCTTTTCTTTTTTTCCTTAGCCGATTCAGCGAAGGAGTGATTATTTTATCTTCCCCCTAATTATATTACTACATGAGCTCAAATGTCTCGTCTTTTTCTTGATAGGTTTTTCCCTGCGGTAAAAGTAAATGAACTACGAAGGATAATACTTGGAATCAAGCAACTTCATGGAAAGTCTCTCTATGATTACTGGGAGCGGTTTAAAAAGTTATGTTCTAGTTGCCCACAATATGGGTTAACTGAACAAACACTCCTTCAATACTTTTATGAAGGATTATCTCCCTTGGAAATGAAGATGATCGATGCTACCAGTGGCGGAGCCTTGGTGAATATGACTCCTACTGAGGCTAGAGACTTGATTTCCACGATGGCTGCAAATTCCCAACAATTCTGCACGAATAATGAACCTCCTCAAAAGGTTCATGAGATAAGTTCATCTTCCTTAGAAAATAAGATAGATAAGTTAACTGAAGTCGTCAACTCTCTTGTTGTAGGAAAAATAGGATCAAACAAATCGTGTGGAATATGTGCATTACCTGATCATCCGACAGACGGTTGTCCACTGATTCAAGATGATACAACAGCCCAAGTCAATGCAGTCGAAACTTTCCAGGACCTCCCCAAAGATCTTACAATCCCTACGACAATACATAAAACCCAGTATAGAGGGATCATCCGAACTTTAGTTATGCTCAGAACTCAAGACTGAATCAAGTTTATCAAGCAAGACCACCTCCACCACCATAACAGCCGCAGAAGACATCATTAGAGTCAATTGTCGAAATGTTAGCACTCTCCCAGTAAAAATTCCAGACTCGTACTGAAGCCCACTTCCAAGAGATGGACAAACAGATAAGCCAACTAGCTCAAACCGTAGGTCGCTTGGAATCACAAGGTAAGCTTCCGTCTCAAATCGAGGTGAACCCAAGGGAGAATGTCAGCGCTATCACTCTTCGAAGTGGTACAGTAGTGGTGCCACCTATTCCGTCAGGCGAAGTAATCCAAAAAGAGAAGAAGACTAATGATTTAGAATCCCAGAAAGAGACTGACGAAGAAAAAATGGACGAGCCAATGCCACCTCCCTATGATGTGCCACTACCTTTTCCATCAAGGTTAGTTAAAAATGATAAAAACGCTGAGGAAAAGGTAATATTAGACGTACTTTGGAAGGTGGAAGTTAACATACCTCTCCTTGAGGTTATCCGAAAGGTTCCAAGGTATGTCCGGTTTTTAAAGAATCTTTGTACAACAAAAAGAAAGCTTACCGGGGTCGCGAAAGTGAACTTGGGAGAACACGCCTCAGTCGTTTTCCAATGAAAGTTACCACCTAAACTAAATGACCAAGGTATGTTCGCAATACTCTGTAAAATTGGTAAGGTTGAGATAAAATGAGTCATGTGCGATCTTGGCGCATCTATTAATGTAATGTCTCTATCTATTTACAAAATGATTACTAACGAGCCTTTGAAGGACACCAATATCTCAATACAACTTTCCGACAGATCGGTGATCTATCCTGAAGGACTCTTAAAGAATGTACTGGTAGAGGTAAATAACTTGATGTTTCCCGCCGATGTTTACATGATCGATATGGAAAATGATCTCACAAGCACATCCTCTGATATCTTGCTGGGGCGCCCTTTCCTAAGTACTGCACACAGGAAAATTGACGTAAAAAGTGGAATTTTGAATATGGAATTTGATGGTGAGATCTTTAAATTTGACGTGCATAAGGCAATGAGATATCCTGATAAAGTGGAAAGTCTAAATTCTGTCGATATAATTGATCCTTTGGCCGATGAATATTTAAGGACTAATTTTTCCTTTGATCTATGCAGAGAGCTATAAGATCATGATGAGGACATGTGTTTTGATTATGCCTAATTGAATTTGATTTCTTCTAAGCCTAAAGTCTTACCCTCTATTTTGCAGGCACCCGAAGTTGAACTAAAATTGTTGTCAGATCACTTGAAATACGCCTTCCTTGGAGCAAATAATATTATGCCAGTAATCATATCAAAAGAATTATCCGAGGAGGAGGAAAAGAACTTAATCACAGTTTTGCGCCAACACAAGGAGGCTATAGGATGGACCATCGCCGACATAAAAGGATTGAGTCTGTTAACTTGTATGAATAAAATTAAAATTGAAGAAGGTGGAAAAATGACACGTGAAGGACAATGCCGGCTAAATCCTCCAATGATGGAAGTGGTAAAAAATGAGATACAAAAACTCCTTGATACATATATCATATACCCAATTTCGGATAATAAATAGGTAAGTCTGGTACATGTAGCTCCTAAAAAAATATGGGTTACTGTGATAAAAAATTATGAGGGAGAATTTGTACCAACACGAGTTTAGAATGGATGGAGAGTCTCTCTTTCATTCATAGATCAAATGATAGAATGATTAGCCGGTAAATCTCACTATTGTTATCTTGATGGTTTTCAGGTTTCTTCCAAATTCCAGTGGCACTTGAAGATTAAGAAAAGACAATATTCACATGCCCCTTCGGCACCTTCGCTTATCGACGTATGTCTTTTGAACTTTGCAATGCATCTGCCACATTCCAAAGGTGTATGATTAGTATTTTTTTTCTAATTTTATTGAGAAAGGTTTTAAAGTCTTCATGGATGACTTCATTGTTTATGATAATTCATTTAATGAGTGTCTACTAAACTTGAAAAATGTGATTTGTCGGTTCCTAGAATTTAACCTTGTTTTAATTATAAAAAGTGTCATTTTATGGTTGATAAAGGTTTAATTCTAGGCCAAATTTTTTCTTCTAAAAGAATTACGGTAGACAAGGCAAAAACCGATATAATACGTTCACTTCCTTACCCCACTACGGTGAGGGAAATTTGTTCTTTCCTTTGTCATTCAGGTTTTTACTGTAGATTCATTAAGGATTTCTTTAAGGTGGCACAGCCATTATGCGATCTATTACAGAAGGATAAAGCCTTCAATTTCGACCAAAAATGTTGAGAATCATTTAACGTTTTAAAGCATAAGTTGGTTTCGGCACCCATAGTCCAACCGCCAAATTAGGACTTTCCCTTCGAGGTAATGTGTGATGCTTTGGATGGAAGTGTTGGAGTCGTGCTTGGACAAAAGATCGGGAAAGAGCCTCACGTTATCTCCTATGCGTCATGTACCTTAGATTCGTACAACGGAGTTATTCAATATCTGAAAAAGAATTATTCGCTATTATTTTTGCATTAGATAAATTTATATCATATTTTCTTGGCACTAAAGTTACTATTTTTTCTGATCATACAGCCTTGAAGTATTTGCTCAGCAAAAAAGAGGCGAAACCGCGACTAATCCGTTGGATCTTACTCCTCCAAGAATTGGACTTGGAAATCAAGGATAAGAGAGGATGTGAGAACTTGGTGGCCGATCACTTAAGCCGGCTTCTAATCTCTACAGTTGATCCTCCCGTTCGTGAGGAATTCTCAGAGGAAAGCTTGATGATTGAGCAGAAGTCAATGCCATGGTTCGCAGATATAGTTAATTACTTAGCTGCATGTAAATTACCATATGATTTGACAAGAGCCAAAGTAAACCGCATTTAAAGAGAATCTCGTTTCTTCATTTGGGATGATTCGTATCTTTGGAAGCATTGTTCAGACCAGGTAATTCGACGATGTGTTCCTAAGCGAGGTAAGCTCAATTTTAATTTTTTGTCATTCTTATTCATGTGGTGAACATATGGGACTGAAGTGGGCTGCTCATGAAATTTTGGAATGGGATTCTTTTGGCCTCATATTTTTCGTGATGCTTACTTATTTTGCAAGTCTTGAGATAATTGTCAACGTACAGGTAGTTTGACTCGAAGAAACGAAATGCCTCTTAATCCTATTCATATATGCGAAATATTTGATATTTGGGGACTTGAATATATGGGTACTTTTGTTTCTTCTTTTGGAATTTTATATAATTCTTGCGTTTGACTATGTTTCAAAGTAGGTAGGCTAAAGCCACTCGAAACAACGATGACAAAACTACTATTTAATTTCTAAAGAATTGTATTTTTTCCAGGTTTGGTACACCAAGAGCGATAATAAGTGACCGCGACACACACTTTATTAATCAGGTAATTGATGCACTTATGAAAAAACATGGCGTAAATCACAGAATTGCCACGACTTATCATCCGCAAATTAATGGACAAGCAAAATTTCAAACCGTGAAATAAAGACGGTTCTTGAGAAAATGGTCAAGCCAAATCGCAAGGATTGGAGCTTGAAATTGATTGACGCTTTGTGGGCTTATCGAACCGCATATAAACGACTTATCGGCATGTCGCCATATCGCTTTGTATTCGGTAAGCCATGTCATTTACTTGTCGAGCTGGAACACAAGGCATATTGGGTTGTAAAGTAATGCAATATGGAGTTAGAAGCTGTTGGCGAAATACGAAAATTACATATACAAGAGCTTGAGGAAATCCGAAGAGATGCTTACGACAACGCCATAATATATAAGGACAAAACAAAAGAATTCCATGACCGAAAAATTGCTTTTAAATCTTTTATATTGGACAAAAAGTTCTTCTATTGGACAAAAAGTTCTTCTATTTAATTCAAAATTAAAACTTTTTACAGGTAAACTTCGATCGAAATGGAGCGGACCTTACACGGTGACTGGAATTATTTCTCATGGCGTAGTCAAACTTGAAGATGGTTCGGGTACCTAATTTAAAGTCAATGGACATAGGATTAAACCGTGTTATATGAATAGTCAAGCTTGCCTAGTTGAAGATCTCGACTTAGAAGACATGTAGTATGAATCAGGTCGTCGAGCTAACGACGTTAAATAAAAGCGCTTCATGGGAGGCAACCCATTGTTTTTAATTTAGTTACATTTTCATTTTCAACTTTAATTTTTATTTTTATTTTTATTAAGCATATTTCATTTAATTTTTATTATTATTTTATAGGAACCGAATGTTTTTCAAACTTAAACAATGAAGAATTGAGAGATCATCATCCGAACAGTGCCAAATTCTGAAATCGAGAGCAGTGTAATGGCGTGCGAGCAGTGAGATATCGATACCCCTGACGGTATCAGTACAATGTGAAATAGAATCGAAATAGGGTATTGATACCCTCATATGGTATCGATACCCCTCTATATAGTGGTATCGATACCCCTCTTATGGTAGCGATACCGTTGACTCCTACGACGCACGTTAGCACACTTTTAAGGGGACCGACGTATGTTAGCAAAACCTAAAAAAAATTCCTCTTTTTGTTATCTTTCTGCCGCCCCCACTCCCCAATTTATTATTCACTTCCTTTTTTACTTTGATCGTGGACCCCACCCCTATCACTACACTTTTTTAATTTTCAACACCCATTATCATAAAAAACAAAACCCCATTTTGACTCAAATTCAAACACCCCCATGCACGTCAATACCAAACTTAACCCAAACTCCCCCTTCATCTTCTCAAACCCGATATTCCCTTCCTCAAAAACACGAAATCGTCGTCCCTTCTTCTCCTCACCACCGACGACATCACAGAAAACTCTGCTCGATCTAACGTGTTCACACTATCCCTTCCTCTCTAATCCATGATGGTGCGCACATGAAACCGACCCGACAATACCAACGCTCCTCTGCCCACCGTCATTGGAGGACGTCATCACTCTAATACGCTGGTGTTTGTTGAGTTGCCCAGTGACTCCGATTCAATTCCACCCCCACCTTCTATTCAACCGAAGCAAGGCTGTGGCCAAGCTTCAACGTCATTGTATCATTTGGCTTTTGTGCCGACCGTCTCGTTTCACCTCGGACCGAGCACCTCTCGCCGTCTGTCACCACCACACTCTCCATCTCTGTCGTTTCACTCAATACCGATAGCAGTAACATCATCATCCCGTTCACGACCGATGGTATTCCCGTCGTATTTGATGTATTCATCGACATCGAACAACGCTCCCAAGGTAAACTCTAGTCCTATTTTGTTTCAACCTTTGCTAATGTACCATCCTATTTATGGTTTTACAAAGAACTTTACTATCGGTTTTCTACCCTCGGATCAATCACTTACGAAATCAAGCTCTCGACAGCAACCCGGGCGTAATGCTTCGCTGAACCATTCCCCTAGCCCGGGTGATGCCCCTGACAGCCCACCACCTATCCATGAAAATCCAGAGTGCAACCGAAGGGGTCGGTCATACGTTGTCCATCCTGAAGAGACGATGCATAGGTATTTATAATTTTTTGATTACAAATTGGTACATTTTGATTCGGTAAGACATCATCCTTTCTAAGTACATTCCGACTCGCACTTTAAAAACATTGCATATACATGAGTCTGTTGGTTGACATTGTATCCAATGATTAACTATGGAACGTTTTATGAACTTGTGTTTGAATTCTATGCCACTTTTAATTTTTTGCCGCAACGTATTCTCAATGTTAATTCGCCTGATGTCGTTACATTCCAGCTATGTGGAAGTTATTTTTCTATGTCTATATCAGAATTTAATCTTGCATGGGGGTTTATGATAGATGACACGAATCATGTGTATTTAACTGCTTTACTTGAGATTCCATAGGATTTCGGCGCCGATATGGCCTATGAGACTCTTATTGGTTTGGTTGGCCACACGTTTAACACTCGCTTGACTCGAGCTCATCTTATCCACAACCCGGCTTTGCGCTACATCCACCGCTTTCTCGCCTACAATTTCTCCGGTCAGAATGAATCGTCCTCCTCCTTGAGCCGAGTTGAACTATTCTTTTTAAGGTGCATGACAGCCAGCTAGCAAGTGAACTTGGGATTTTGGTTTGCTCGGGCCTTTGAGATCGTTATTCGATCCAATCACCCACTTATCCTTGGCTCTTACATTACTCATTTAGCTTCTCGCATCGTTAATTTTGACGTTACACGCTTTACTTATGCTTTTTCTACAGATGCTTTGGATGAGCGATGCTTGGATTCGATGTACCTTCTTGCTGGAACCCGAGCGCACCATACTTTATTCCACCAGGTGTCATCACTCCTTACCGCGAGTAAGTCTTCGTTCGCTGTATTACGCCACAACCGTCAGCTACAGCACCTCGCCCGAATATGTAGTCTCAAATGGATGAAGTCTACAACCGCCTTCATTCCAATGAGATGAAAAATACCGAGATCCTTTCCTATCTACGTCCTAGAGCCTCCCACCGCGGCCGAGGCCATGGTCGTGGTCTACATTAAGTTCGGGGAGTACTCTATTCCTTCTCTTGTACTTTAATTTTACGTTTTAAGGCAAAACACTTTAAGTGAGGGGGAGTAGAGTTTAGGTTGAATTTCCCTTTTACTTATCTTTATGTTTTGATATTAGTATGTGTTGATTGAATTTACGGAAATTTTATTAAATTTCTTTATCTTGTTGAATATTTGTGGAATGCTATATGATAACTCCGTAAAAAGACTCAATTTCTAGTCTTTTTACTTAAGTTATTGTTCGTCTAAACAAAATATACACATCATTTTAGTTGCATTTAGTTGCATATAGGTTATGTTAGCTTGTGGTGGATAAGTTTTACTTAGGCAAGATTTATTTGGTTTGACTGATGCTGCTGAGGAGAAAGGGTTGTGTGGATTATGTTTGTGCATGAAATTTATAGAGGAAGAACATTTCAGTCATGTCAACATAAATTGCAAGAGCTAGTGGAACAAAAAAGAACATGAGGAGAAGATTTATCTTGCCTAGGCAAGGTTTATCTGAGAAGTCTAAAGCGGGTATGACGAAATTGCCTATGTCATACGCCAGCTGGATGACCTACTTCACATGCAAGCAAGTCTTAAACATTCTGCCAGCCGCCTTTCCTTTTTAATCCTGGGAATATAACAACGATTATTTAAGGAATTTCCAAATTACGCAAAGCCGCAGGAGATCCTTCCTTATAAATAATCAACCGTAGATGCCAAAAAAAGAGGCAATGAAGAAGAGATAAGAGCTTTACCTAATGTTCCTTGGTGTCCTCTATAGCCAGCTGTAGCAAAGCGGTGATCAGGTCTCGAGAGAGGCTGATCACTAAGGCAGGCGCGGTGCTGATCATAATTGTCGCGACAAAGCCTCCAATTTTTTGGAGTCATTCCTCCTTTGTTCTTAATCTCTTTATATGTTTGGGGTTGTATTAAATGTTGAACTTGGATATTTTTGATAGCACCATGACTGTCTTACTGGTGTTAAACTTTGTTTTGCCTAAACAATTACTTTATGTTTTATGAAAGATGAATTATGTTTTTGCTAATGACTATTTTGTTCATTGTTTGAATATTTTACCTTGACACTATAAGAGCATCAAGAGATCGCCTGGGGTTTGGTAAAACATGTCTTGGCAATGTAAGAGCATCGAGAGATCACTTTTTTTCTAGATAGTGATTCTTAGATTCGAGAGAATTAAGATAGACCCACGTGAGCAATAGAATGAATCTGGGATGGTGAAGTTCTAACTTGTTTACCTTAGAGATAAGGAGCGAGTTTCAATAGACTAAAAGGGATAGATGCTAGAGTAGGATAGATAACGCCTATAGTTCACGCTGAGAGGTATTGCTACAATAACAGTCTGACAAACCAAGAGTTGTAGTTAACGCTGAGGAGTATTTCCATAGCAACCGTCTAAGAATACCTAGTAATCCTGTCGGGCAGCTTAAGCAAGTCATAATAATTCTTTCTAGACTTAGAATAATTGTTGTCAATACAAAAGTTTAGCATAAGTGCTATGTGATAAGTCTGAATATGTGAGGTTGTTTGTACTATATTTAAATCAACACTTGTTTTATTTTATTCCAGCATTCTGCATATTTATTTTTCCTCGACCAAACTTTTCTGCAATCATTATATCACTTCTTTATTTTATTACTAGTAAATTTTGAGTTGACAACCTAGTAGGAATTACTTTGTGACTCTAGTTCTAGTTGTGGTGAAATTAAATTTCTAAACCAATCCTTGAGGAGATGATACTCACTTACCCTATATTAATTGAATCGATTGCGTATACTTGCACAGAATTGCTTGCCTTAGTATATACATTTACAAGCGATCAAGTTTTTGGCGCTGTTGTCTGGGATTGGCAACTAAAGAAATTTTTATTCGCCATAACAAGTTTTTCTTGTCACCTTATATCTAGTCTAACGTAGTTTATTTTTTTCTTTTGTAGATTTTTATTATTGCATGGCCTTGAGATCTACTGGTAAGCCTGAAGTTGAGCAATCATTCAGATAAAGGTTATATGCCCAAAGAACAAGAGAACATTTAAACCAACTTCAAAATCAAGACAACATGGGAGATCTAGGACCTGATGCAGCTATTAATCTTCAAGTTGCAAGGCCAAGAACGATACGAGATCATTTGAACCCAATTCTCGATGACCTCAATCCAGGCATAGTGGCACCTAAATTACAAGCAACTCACTTCGAACTTAAACCAGTGATGTTTAATATGCTAAACTCTATTGGCCAATTTGGTGGTTCACCTAATGAGGATGCTCAACAGTTTGAAAATTTATTAGTATGCTGAATTTTGAATTAAACATTGAGTTAAGGTTGAATTACAAATTTATTAAGTTTGGAAGTTGAAAATCGAAAGTTAGGAAAGTTTGAGTTGAAATTATAAATGTTTGAAATGTTGAGGTATTGATTTGAGCATTTTATTAAAGTGTTGTAATTTTTATATTTAATGTGCAATAATTTTAATTGTGAAGGACCATTATGAACTAAATGGAAAGGTTGGGGTGAATTCTAAAAAGAATTCACAACTTATATCTTATATTAGTATGATACTAATATGTAGTTCAAACACTTTGTGTTATTTTTGGTATTGCCAGACCACGAAAAATCTAGCAATCGAGACGATTCAAAAGGAAAAGAAAAAGCACGTGATTAGAAATATCACTTAAAGGAATCTATAGTGAGGTAAAGGTGAGTGCAGTTATTTATTTAATTATTTTGATCGAGGATGACTTGCAATAAGTCAACCTCATTTCAATTTACAGTATGATTTTTAAAGTTTATAAAGAATATTTTTATAATATTCTATATCAGTTTTATGAATGGTTTAGGGTATGAAATACCCAAGTATGATATTTTATGATGGATTTATTATGATATATCAGCCCATTGTGTGTTATAATGAGAATTGTTGGTACACTTGGCATGCCATTAGTTGAGTATTTATCCATTATCAGCTTTGATACATTCGTGTATCAATGTTATCATATCAGCTTTGATGCATTCGTGTATCAATGTTATCATATAGCTTTGGTACATTCATGTACCAATGTTCAGCACCGTTGGTGCTCATTCAGGTTATGATGCCACTAAAGTGCATCATATCTCAGTATCAGTTAAGATTTACAATATGTTGTGCATAGAGTGCACCTTACTCACGTATCTTATGTTATCATAAATTTGAATTGGGCTATGAAAATGAATATGCAAGTTGCGAATGAGTTCCAATTGACAGAAAGCATGATATTCTTATTTTATCATATATGATTTATCAGAATTTTTATGAGTTAATGATTTAAAAAGAAATTTTAGGTCTTAGTGAAGAAATCAACTTGGAAAAGTTGGTTTATCAGTTTAATTTTTTAATTCGAATTATTTTATTTATGTTTATGATATTTTCATATTTTTTATCGCCTTAGATTATTACTACCTCACTAAGTTATACTTAGCGCATGATGATTTTATTGCGTAGGTTCTAATAAGGATATGTACGATCAGTAAGGAGCTATCGAAGCATCTTTTGGAAAGACAAACATATCATCAGTATCAGTAAGACATCTATGATGTTTCTTTTGACTTATAGTGGCATGTATAATTATGTCAGTAGTTTCTATTTATAGTATTTATTTTAAATAGTTTGTAATAGTAAACTATAAATATTTTAGTTATTTTACTTAGTTTAGTTTTATCAGTATCTATGCCTGAAAAGAATATATTACGTTATTATGTTTTTAAAAGATTTCACGAAAATAAATGGTTTAGTAAAATTATTGATTAACAAATAAATTTATTTTCTTGTGATAAAGAAATAAATTATAGTTGAGATATACTTTAAAATAGATTTTTAAAGTTTGAATAAATTTTTTCAAATGAAACAAATTTTTAGGCAATTTCATTTCAGTAAATATTTTTAAGTCGATGTAACATCTTTGACTCGTATATCGAGACATATACGGGTTAAAGGTGTTATATTTATTGGTATCAGAGCTACAGGTTTAGCCGATTCTCAGCCTAAAACGAGCCTATAATATGTAGGAAATATGTACATTCCACTAGGATGTCAAAAATTACCAATCTGGTATGGTCTGATGATTTTATTTATGATGATGCTCTTTACTAACGTAAATTTGTGATTGTATTTATTTGTCGGGTTCGGAAGACATAATACAATCCACCGAACAAGAGGGACTAGTAACGAGGTAGAGTATATACCTCAACAATAGGGAGCACAGACACATCAGAAAGTGTCAGCTCCAAATTTGGGAACGTTTTACAAGCTCTAGGGGCTATCATGTCTCGATATTAGCTAGCTGCAACACCTTCCTTTTCTCTTCATTCACATCCTACTTCAGTTCCAAGAATATCAGTTTTGAAAGAATCAAAAAGTTTAGGAGCTGTAGAATTTAAAGAAAAAGCAAACGAAGGCCCAGTAGTGGCATATATGAGGTTGAATGATGTAGAAATATTGTTGGACAGTCTTCACTGTTTTGATGATGAAAGATTTGATGTAATAATTTCATTGTTGCAAGGTTAGGCTCGTATATGGTGGACGAACATGATGACACATGTTCTTACAGATCAGATCACTTGGTGATTTTTCCTAGAAGTATGTTAGAAGAAATATATCAGTGAGTTGTTTATTACCCAGATGAAGCATGATTTCTTTAATTTGATTCAGGGTGGTAATACGAGTATAAATGTGAGTTTAATAAACTTGCTTTATATGCCTCAGAGATGGTTCTCACTGAAATAGACATATGTCAGAAATTTATTTGAGGCCTCCACCCTAGACTCAGGAAATTGCTATTGACTGTAAATTTGACCACTTTTTAGGAAATGGTGAATAAAGCAAAAGATTTGAAAATGACACAAAATGAGAGGTATATTATAGAGTAGAGATGACAAGCTAAAATATCAGGAGTGTTATCCTCATTTCAGTCTAAAAGAGGTTGAGGTATTCGGTTATCGGTGCCAAAATAGATCTGAAAGTGGTATTTTCTATCTTTATGATGAGGCTATATTTGTTTTTATTGATACATGTTCTACGTATTCCTATGTTAGTTCGGAATTAGTTAAAAATAAGAATATTCCTTTCGAACCCATCAATAGTGATATGATAGTTGTAAATCCACTGGGTCATAGTTCTAGAGTTACACGGAGTAGTAGAAATTTTTCGATAAAGATTCAAGAGGTTATATTCTGGTGAATCTTTCGGAGTTACCGTTTGACGAGTTTGAGATTATATTGGGCATTGATTGGTTATCTTGCATTATAGTTGGGTAGATTGTCGTATGAAGCGATTATTTATAAAGGATGTAGAGGGTACCGAGATAATAGTAATTGGAGAAAAAGAGAGATCTTTTCCAAATGAATATCAGCATTGATGGCAATGAAAATGATGGAAAAGGTTGTAAAGCTTTCTTAACAAATGTGATCGATACTCGGACATTTGAAATTCAATTGGAGGATATTCCAATAGTTCAAGAATTTTCAGATGTATTTCCTGATGAATACCCGGATTACCTCCTGATCGAGAAGTAGAGTTTAAAATTGATATTTTCCCGGGCAATGCACCTATTTCAATGGCTCCATACAAGATGGCTCCAACAAAACTCGAAGAATTAAAGGCGCAATCATAGGAGCTACTTGATCGAGGTTTTATTAGACCGAGTGTATCTCCATGGGGTGCACCAGTACTTTTTGTTAAAAAGAAAGATGGATCGTTGTGATTATGTATTGATTATCGTAAACTGAATAAAGTGACAGTAAAGAACAAATACCCTCTCCCAAGGATCGATGACCTGTTTGATCATCTTAAAGGTGTTTTAGTATTTTTGAAAATTGATATTCGATCAGTGTACCATCATCTTAAGATAAAGGAGGAATATATTCCAAAGACGGATTTCAGAACCTGATATGTCATTATGAGTTTATTGTGATTCCGTTTGCATTGACAAATGCTCCAGCAACATTTATGGATTTGATGAATCGGGTATTTTAGTCGTATTTGGATCAATTTGTGGTAGTGTACATTGATGATATTTTGGTATATTCTAAGACTAAGGAGAAGCATAACACACATCTTCGTATCATACTACAGACGTTGCGAGATAAAAAGTTATATGCTAAATTGTCAAAATGTGAATTTTGGTTGTCAGAAGTCGCCTTTCTTGGCCACGTGATTTTAGCAGAAGGAATTAGAGTAGATCCCAATAAGGTGCAAGCGTTAGTGGAGTGGAAACCTCCACAAAATGTTTCAGAAGTTTGAAGTTTCTTGGGATTACCTAGATATTACCAGAGATTTGTGAAGAATTTTTCAATAATTGCATCTCCACTTACCAAGTTACTCCGAAAGGATGTACCAATTGTCTGGTACGAAAAGTGTCAAGAAAACTTTGATATGCTTAAAAAGATTCTGACAGAGGCCCCAGTATTAGTACAACCAGAGTCAGGAAAGGATTATGTAATCTACAGTGATGCGTCCTAAAATGGTTTGGGATGTGTTTTAATACAAGAAGGTAAAGTGGTAGCATATACTTCAAGGAAGTTAAAGGCACACAAACATAATTATCTGACACATTATTTGAAGCTAGCATTTGTAGTGTTTACTTTGAAGATTTGGTGCCACTATCTATAAGGTGAGCAATGCTACATTTATACAGATCATAAGAGTTTAAAATATTTGCTCACTAAAAAAGAGTTAAATCTAAGGCAAAGGAGATGGATTGAGCTTCTCAAAGACTATGATGTGATTATTGATTATCATCTTGGAAAGGCTAATGTGGTAGCCAACGCACTTAGCTAAAAAACCTTTGCTGCTATGAGAGCGTTAGATGCACGACTATCAATGGAAGAAGATGGTGCATTAATCGTAGAATTAAGATTAAGACCTTCCCTTTTAGATTTAATCAAGGATCTTCAAAATAAAGATAAGAGGTGTCTAGATATAATGGATCAAGAAAAGAAAGGAAATATGCCAGATTTTAAAATTAAGTCTAATGGATGTTTGTATTATCATAATCGGATTTGCGTACCAGATCACGAAGAACTGAAGAAAGATCTTTTTACATATTATAGTCCTTTGACTATGCATCCAGGAGGAAATAAAATGTATCAAGATTTAAAAAGTCGGTATTAGTGGGCAGTTATGAAAAGAGATATCTTTGAGTTTGTTTATAAATGTGTAACATACCAACAGGTTAAAAAAAACATCAAATACCTTCGAGGTTGTTGCAACCTATCTCCATTCCTTAGTGGAAATGAGAACGAGTTACAATGGATTTTGTAACAGGTTTATCTTTGACATTTAGTAATAAATATTCAATTTGGGTGATTTTGGATAGATTGACGAAAATAGCACACTTTATCCCAGTTCGAGAAGATTATTCTATGAACAAATATATTGAATTATATGTCAGAGAAATTGTACGACTTCATGGAGTACCTATTTTGATAGTTTCAAATAGAGACCAAGATTTAATTAGAGAATTTGGAAGTCTTTACATTAATCCATGCCCAATATAATCTCAAACTCGTCAAACGGTAACTCCAAAAGATTCGCCAGGAATACAACCTCTTGAATCTTTGCCTAATGAAGCGATTATTTATAAAGGATGTAGAGGGTACCGAGATAATAGTAATTAGAGAAAAAGTAAGATATTTACCTAATGTAATATCAGTATTGATGGCAATGAAAATGATGGAAAAATGTTGTAAAGCTTTCTTAGCAAATGTGATCGATACCCGGACATTTGAAATTCGATTGGAGGATATTCCAAAAGTTTGAGAATTTCCTGATGAATTACTCGGATTACCTCCTGATTGAGAAGTAGAGTTTAAAATTGATATTTTCCCGGGCACTACACCTATTTCAATGGCTCCATACAGGATGACTCCAACGGAACTCAAGAATTAAAGGTGCAATTACAAGAGCTACTTGATCGAGATTTTATTAGACCGAGTGTATCTCCGTGGGGTGCACCGGTACTTTTTATTAAAAAGAAAGATAGATCGATGTGATTATGTATTGATTATCGTAAACTGAATAAATTGACAGTAAAGAACAAATACCCTTTCCCGAGGATTGATGGCATGTTTGATCATCTTAAAGGTGTTTTAGTATTTTCAAAAATTTATATTCGAACAGGGTATCATCATCTTAAGATAAAGGAGGAATATATTTCAAAGACGGCTTTCAGAACCTGATATGTCATTATAAGTTTGTTATAATGTCATTTGGATTGACCAATGCTCCAGTAGAATTTATGGATTTGATGAATCGGGTATTTCAGCCGTATTTGGATTAATTTGTGGTTGTGTTCATTGATGATATTTTGGTATATTCTAAGACTAAAGATAAGCATAACACACATCTTTGTATCATACTACGGACGTTGCGAGATAAAAAGTAATATGCTAAATTGTCAAAATGTGAATTTTGTCTTTTAGAAGTCGGCTTTCTTGGTAACATGATTTGTGAAATTTTTTTCAATAATTACATCTCCACTTACCAAGTTACTCCAAAATGATATATAATTTATCTAGAATGAAAAGTCTCAAGAAAGCTTTGATATGCTTAAAAAGATTTTGATAGAGGCACCAGAGTCAAGAAAGGATTACGTAATCTATAATGATGCGTCCCATAATGGTTTGGGATGTGTTTTAATACAAGAAGATAAAGAGGTAGCCTATGCTTCATGGAAGTTAAAGGAACACGAACGGAATTATCCAACACATTATTTGAAGCTAGAATTTGTAGTGTTTGCTTTGAAGATATGGTGCCACTATTTATATGGTGAGCAATGCTACATTTATATAGATCATAAGAGTTTAAAATGTTTGTTCACTCAAAAAGAGTTAAATCTAAGGCAAAGGAGATGGATTGAGCTTCTCAAAGACTATGATGTGATTATTGATTATCATACTGGAAAGGCTAATGTGGTAGCCGACGCACTTAGCCGAAAAACCTTTACTGCTATGAGAGCGTTAGATGCACGACTATCAACGGAAGAAGAAGGTGCATTAATTGCGGAATTAAGATTAAGACCTTCCCTATTAGATTTAATCAAGGATCTTCAGAATAAAGATAAGATGTGTCTAGATATAATGGATCAAGAAAAAAAAGGAAATATGACAGATTTTAAAATTATGTCTAATGGATGTTTGTATTATCAGAATCAGATTTGCGTACCAGATCACAAAGAACTAAAGAAAGATCTTTTTACCGAAGCTCATTATAGTCCTTTGACTATGCATCCAGGAGGAAATAAAATGTATCATGATTTAAAAAGTCGATATTGGTGAGCAGTTATGAAAAGATATATCTTTGAGTTTGTTTCTAAATGTTTAACATCAACAGGTAAAAATAAAACATCAAGTACCTTCGAGGTTGTTGCAACTTATCTCCATTCCTTAGTGGAAATGGGAACGAGTTACCATGGATTTCGTAACAGGTTTATCTTTGAAATTTAGTAATAAAGATTCAATTTGGTGATTATGGATAGATTGACGAAAATAGCACACTTTATCCCAGTTCGAGAAGATTACTCTATGAACAAATATGTTAAATTATATGTTAAAGAAATTATATTACTTCATGGAGTACCTATTTCGATAGTTTCAGATAGGGACCAAGATTTACTTAGAGAATTTCAAAGTCTTTACATCAATTCATGCCCAATATAATCTCGAACTCGTCAAACGGTAACTCCAAAAGATTTGCCAGGAATATAACCTCTTGAATCTTTTCTTAATGGAGCGTTTATTTAAAAAAATGTAAAGGTACCGAGATAATTATAATTAGAGTAAAAACGAAATCTTTACCTAATGTAATATCAGCATTGATGGCAATGAAAATGATGGAAAAGGTTATAAAGCTTTCTTAGCAAATGTGATCGATACCCGGACATCTGTTATTTGATTGGAGGATTTTCCAACAGTTCGAGAATTTCCAGATGTATTTCCTGATGAATTACCCGGATTACCTCCTGATTGGGAAAAAGTTTAAAATTGATATTTTCCCAGGCAATGCACCTATTTCAATGGCTCCATACTGGATGGCTCCAACGAAATTCAAAGAATTAAAGGCGCAATTACAGGAGCTACTTGATTGAGGTTTTCTTAGACCGAGTGTATCTCCATGGGGTACACTGGTACTTTTTGTTAAAAAAGAAAGATGGATCGTTGTGATTATGTATTGATTATCGTAAACTGAATAAAGTGGCAGTAAAGAACAAATACCCTCTCATGAGGATCGATGACCTCTTTGATCATCTTAAAGGTGTTTTAGTATTTTTAAAAATTGATATTCGATCAGTGTATCATCATCTTAAGATAAAGGAGGAATATATTCCAAAGTCGGATTTCAGAACATGATATGTCATTATGAGTTTATTTTGATGTCGTTTGGATTGACCAATGCTCCTGTAGTATTTATGGATTTGATGAATCGGGTATTTCAGTCGTATTTGGATCAATTTATGGTTGTGTTCATTGATGATATTTTGGTATATTCTAAGACTAAGGAGAAGCATAACACACATCTTCGTATCATACTACAGATGTTACGAGATAAAAAGTTATATGCTAAATTGTCAAAATGTGAATTTTGACTGTTAGAAGTCACCTTTCTTGGCCATGTGATTTAAGCAGAAGGAATTAGAGTAGATCCCAAGAAGGTACAAATGATAGTGGAGTGGAAACCTCCGCAAAATGCTTCGGAAGTTCGAAGTTTCTTGGGATTAGCTGGAGATTTGTGAAGAATGTTTCAATAATTGCATCTCCACTTACCAAGTTACTCCGAAAAGATGTACCATTTATCTGGAACAAAAAATGAGAAGAAAGCTTTGATATGCTTAAAAAGATCCTGACAGAGGCACCAATATTAGTACAACCAGAGTCAGGAAATGATTATGTAATCTACAGTGATGCGTCCCATAATGGTTTGGGATGTGTTTTAATGTAAGAAGGTAAAGTGGTAGGCTATGCTTCAAGGCAGTTAAAGGCACACGAACGAAATTATCTGACACATTATTTGAAGCTAGCATTTGTAGTGTTTTCTTTGAAGATATTGTGACACTATTTATATGGTGAGCAATGCTACATTTATACAGATCATAAGAGTTTAAAATGTTTGCTCACTCAAAAAGAGTTAAATATAAGGTAAAGGAGATGGATTGAGCTTCTCAAAGACTATGATGTGATTATTGATTATCATCCTGAAAAGCTAATGTGGTAGCCGACGCACTTAGCCAAAAATCCTTTGTTGCTATGAGAGCGTTAGATGCACGACTATCAATGGAAGAAGATTGTGTGTTAATCACAGAATTAAGATTAAGACCTTCCCTGTTAGATTTAATCAAAGATCTTCATAATAAAGATAAGAGTTGTCTAGATATAATGGATCAAGAAAAGATAGGAAATATGACAGATTTTAAAATTAAGTCTAATAGATGTTTGTATTATCATAATTGGATTTGCGTACCAGATCACGAAGAACTGAAGAAAGATCTTTTTACCGAAGCTCATTATAGTTTTTTAACTATGCATCCAAGAGGGAATAAAATGTTTCAAGATTTAAAAAGTCTGTATTGGTGAGCAGTTATGAAAAGAGATATCTCTGAGTTTGTTTCTAAATACCTAACATGTCAACAGGTAAAAGCAGAACATCAAGTACCTTCGAGGTTGTTGCAACCTATCTCCATTCCTTAGTGCAATGGGAACGAGTTACCATGGATTTTGTAACAGGTTTATCTTTGACATTTAGTAATAAAGATTTAATTTGGGTGATTATGGATAGATTGACGAAAATAGCACACTTTATCCAGTTTGAGAAGATTATTCTATAACCAAATTTGTTAATTATATATCAGAGAAATTGTACGACTTCATGGAGTACCTATTTCGATGGTTTCAGATAGAGACCGAGATTCACTTCAAGAATTTGGAAGTCTTTACATCAATACATGCCCAATATAATCTCAAACTCATCAAACGGTAACTCCAAAAGATTCGCCAGGAATACAACCTCTTGAATCTTTGCCTAATGAAGCGATTATTTGTAAAGGATGTAAAGGGTACCGAGATAATAGTAACTGGAGAAAAATCGAGATCTTTACCTAATGTAATATCAGCATTGACGGCAATGAAAATGATAGAAAAAGTTTGTTAACCTTTCTTAGCAAATGTGATTGATACCCGTACATCTGAAATTCGATTGGAGGATATTCCAACAGTTCAAGAATTTCCAGATGTATTTATTAATGAATTACCCGGATTACCTCCGGATCGAGATGTATTTCAATAGTTTCTTGGGATTAGCTAGATATTGCCGGAGATTTGTGATGAATTTTTCAATAATTGCATCTCCACTTACCAAGTTACTCCGAAAGGATGTACCATTTGTCTAGAACAAAAAGTGTCAAGAAAGCTTTGACATGCTTAAAAAGATTCAGAGAGAGGCACCAGTATTAGCACAACCAGAGTCAGGAAAGGATTATGTAATCTACAGTGATGCGTCCTATAATGGTTTGGGATGTGTTTTAATGCGAGAAGGTAAAGTAGTAGCCTATGCTTCAAGGCAGTTAAAGGCACATGAACGAAATTATCCGACACATTATTTGAAACTAGCATTTGTAGTATTTGCTTTGAAGATATGGTGCCACTATTTATAAGGTGAGCAATGCTACATTTATACAGATCATAAGAGTTTAAAATATTTGCTCACTCAAAAAGAGTTAAATCTAAGGCAAAGAAGATGGATTGAGCTTCTCAAAGACTATGATGTGATTATTGATTATCATCCTGGAAAGGCTAATGTGGTAGCCGATGCATTTAGCCGAAAAACCTTTGTTGCTATGAGAGCGTTAGATGCACGATTATCAATGAAAAAAGATGGTGCATTAATCACATAATTAAGCTTAATACCTTCCCTATTAGATTTAATTAAGGATATTCAGAATAAAGATAAGAGTGTTAGAGTATGCGCAAAGACCAATCATATGATGGTTGTAATAATACATTTATTTACCTATTTTATTGAATAAAGGTATTACCAATATTATTTTTAATTATATGTATGTATTTAACATAAACTGAAAGATAATAAAGTCCATATAATAACATTATTAAAAGATCCATAGTCAAGTATTAAAAGATAATAAAGTATTATATGACAGTAATAAAGGCATTGCCAATATTATTTTTAGTTATATGTTTGTGTTTTCTCAAAACAGATTTTTGGAAAAAGAAAACTTTGCTCTCAATTGGGTGAACTAAGTAGAGGTCGAGACATGTTTTCGTGGAGGCTTTCGATTCGAACAGTTCGTGATCAGCACTTCTCGTTATTATCCTCTCTGTGTTTTTCAAGGAACCCATTGCAAGTATTCATATCCCTTCCTCCCGATTTCGGTTTTACGTACTTGGATCGCTGGTGAGACTGTCAATTTTTGTTTCCGTTGTGTCGTGGGGTGCACTGACAGTCCCAATAGTGGTATCAGAGCCACTTGTATGATCCGAATTTGAGTTAAATTCTTGGTTGATGCGATATGTATGAGATGCATGTTCTAGTTTTATCGTTTTCGGTAAATATGAATGATATCATTGTTCGAATCGATAACCACAACGATTAATATGTTAATTTGTTATCTATTTTTCAATCGATTTGTTGCTGCAAGGATTTTATGAAATCCATATGTCAATCGTTGACATGATGATCCGTAGGAGTGCGATAGTAGATCACGTTTGGCAGTGGAACAATGGTTGTTCCGATGCAGAAAATCTTCGGGATTGAAAATCCCAAAAGCACGATTATGTTGATATGTGTTATCAAATCGTGGAGTTTCCCATAGAAACAGAAGTACGTTTTTTCAAAAAATCCCACCAACTGTCGCAAGGGGCTTCGCCCCTTGACCCCTCATCAGCAGTACAAATTGAAGGCCCATATTAATATTTTTTAACAAAGGCATAAGAACGTATATATATATATGATATGTTTGTTTTTCATGGTGTTTGACATGCATGGTTATAGCCCTTGTTCAATTTACAATGGTTTAATTTCAAATATGGTCTGCGAGCCATACCTTTTTATATCTCTGTTGTATTTCTCTTCTCATCATACTCCCTTGTATGTAAAACAAGTTTCTTTTAAAATTTTAAACCTGTAAAGATTCACAAGGAGCAGAAGAATGGCGAGAAGATACCTAGAGAGAAGTCTTAGGCTTTAGGGTTTTTGGTTCTCCCATTGGCTTGGGATTGGCCACTTCAGTCATTGTTTTGGGCTATAACCACTGCATCTTATTTATTGTTATATTTGTTATGTATGCAATGCATCAAATGATAAAATAAGAATAAATATTTATGAGATCAATAAGGGCCTAATATTAAAGCGAACAATGATGAGATAATTATGCAAATCCCTCTTTATAATCTAAGTTAACTTAACCATACAATATATACCCTCGTTAAGGCTTCGATCGATATTGTGTGGGCTTTGCCAAAGTATTGGAACATAAATCTATCTTGGTTAAACGCAAAGAATAAGCAAGTTATATTCACCGGTTGAGATATTGGTAATAACTCAGCTAGGTTATTCTAATAGGATTAGAAACCTAGAGGTTAAATATTTGGATAAGTCATGAGATTACTTAAACAAAAGTTGTTCACCAAAATGAGGAGTTACATGAGATGTAACTAGTAAAGTGTTACTTACATAAATATTCATTATCCTAAAAGAAAAGCCAAAGCTGATATAGGAAATTGATGTATTATGGATCCTCACCTACTAGAAAAATTTTCGTTGAATTTTTTTGAAATTAAAACAGAGAGGGTTTTTAATTTTGAATAAAATAGTGGGAGTAATTTGTAAATAAAGTCCTATTTATAAATTTTAATTTGCTAAATTTACTTAATTTAATATTTCCATTATTGTAGATTTAATGGAAAACAACACTTTATCACTGCGATCACTCCTTGAGAAGTATAAACTTAATGGCATAAACTTCCTTGACTGGTTTCGTAATTTGAGAATTGTTCTCAAACAGGAAATGAAGGAATATGTCATTTTGGAACATGTTCCTGATAAACCGACAACTAATGTTTCAAGAGCTGACAAAGACAAATTCAAGAAACATATGGATGATATGTTAGATGTTGGATGTCTAATGCTTGCCACCATGACTCCTGAGCTTCAGAAGCAATATAAGGACATGGTTGAATATGAGATGATTCAAAATCTCAAATAAATATATGAAGGGAAAGCACGTCAAGAGAGATATGAGACCTCTAAAGCTCTATTTCAATGCAAAATGGCAGAGGGAACTCCTGTAAGAGTTCATGTCATCAAGATGATGGGCTACATCTAAACATTTGAAAACCTGGGATTTCCTCTCAAAAATGAATTGGCTACCGATGTTATCCTACAATCGTTGCCATATAGCTTTAGCCAATTTGTCCTCATTTTCAACATGAATGAAATTAACAAGATTTTTTCACAGTTACTTGGCATGTTACAAACTATTGAAAGTAACATGTAAAAGGTTGGACCTAAGCCCATTCTGATGGTCCACAATGACAAAGGAATGGGAAAGAAAAAGGCAGTGGAAAAGTCTAAGGGCAATGGTAAGGCCAAACCAAAAGGTAAAATGCATTGAAACCCAAAGGGGGAGTTAGCAAGGAAGGAAAATGTTTCATTGCGATAAGACCAGACACTGAAAGATAAATTGCCCTGTTTAACTTGAAGAGGTCAAGAAGGCAAAAGAAAATAGAACGTTTGTTTCAGGTGTTTATGTTATTGATGTTAATTTGTCAACATCTACTTCTTAGGTATTAGATACCGGTTGTGGTTCTCATATTTATACTTTTGTACAGGTACTGCAAAAGAGAAGGAATCTGGCTAAAGGAGGCGTAGACCTACGAGTGGGAAATGAAGCAAGACTTGTTGCATTAGCTATAGGGACATATGTTTTATATTTGCCTAGTGGACTTGATTTAAATTTAGAGGATTGTTATTTTGTTCCTAGTTTGACTAAGAACATTATTTTTATTACTTGTTTGGACAATATTGGTTTTGAGATTATTATTAAGAATAATTGTTTTTTCTTTTTATCTCTATAATGTTTTTTATGGTTCGGCACAATTGGTTAATGGTATCTATATTTTGGATCAAGAAAACACCATTTATTATATAAATACTAAGAGATCAAAAACAAATGACTCGAATCAAACTTATCTTTGGCATTGTCGTTTAGGCCATATAAGTGAAAACGCATATTAAAACTCCATAAAGATTGATTATTAGATTCATTTGTTTTCGAACAATATGATGTATGCGAATCATACTTGTTGGGAAAAATGACTAAAACTTCTTTTAATAGTAAAGGTGAGCGAGCAAGTTATTTTTTGGGGTTAATACATAGTGATATATGTAGACCGATGAATACACAAGCCAGAGGTGGATTCCATACTTCATTACTTTCATCGATGACTTCAGTCGGTATTGGTATATTTATCTTATGCGCCATAAATCTGAAGCCCTTGAAAAGTTTAAGGAATTTAAAAATGAAGTACAAAATCAACTAGGCAAGAGTATTAAGGCATTTCAATCAGATCGAGGTAGAGAATACTTAAGCATAGATTTTGATGAACTCCTGAAAAAATGTGGGATTATCTCATAACTTACACCACCTGGTACACTACAGTGGAATGGAGTTTCTGAAAGAAGGAATCGAACACTGTTAGACATGGTTTGATCGATGATGAGTCATAGTGATCTTCTGACTTCTTTTTGGGGGCATGCACTTGAAATAGTCACTTTCACACTAAATCATGTTCCATCTAAATTGGTTCAAACGACACCATACGAGATATTGACTGGGTAGCGTCCTAATATATCTTTTATGAAGATTTGGGGTTGTGAAGCTTATATAAAACATCAGATGTCTACAAAGCTCGAACCTAAATCTCATAAGTGTATATTTGTTGGATATCCTAAAGAAACTAAGGGATACTATTTCTTAAACCCTAATGAGAACAAAGTTTTTGTTACTCGAACATCAGTTTTTCTCGAAAGAGAATTTCTCTCAAAGAAATGGAAGGGTAAAAATATTAAACTTGGAGAAGTTCAAGAACAACATATCAATAAACCTAAAGTTGAACATGTTTCACAAGTTGTTGAGGAACAATTAACAGATTTAGAAACACAACCACTCGCAGATCCACAAGAGAACGTCGTGCACCTAAGAGATTTGGATTTCTCGTTACTGCACATTGAGATGTTCTTCTTATGGATCAAGATGAGCTAGGACTTATCAAGAGGTAGTGTCTACCCCAAACTATGAGAAATGGCTTGAAGCCATGAGATCTGAGATGGAATCTATATCAGTAAACCAAGTGTGGACTTTGGTTGAACCACCAGAAGGGGTCAAACCTATAGGGTGTAAATTGGTTTTCAAGAAGAAAACTGACATGGATGGTAATGTACAAACATACAAGGGGCAATTAGTCACTAAAGGTTTTCGAAAAGTTCATGGTGTAGACTATGATGAAACATTCTAACATGTAGCTATGTTTAAGTCCATCCGGATCTTGCTTGCAATAGCTATATTCCATGATTATGAAATCTGGAAAATGGATGTCAAAACCACTTTTCTTAATGAAAAACTTGAAGAGGATATGTATATGACACAACCAGAAGGTTTTGTCATTCTAGGAAATGTTGGAAAGGTTTGTAAGTTATAGAGGTCTATTTATGGACTAAAGCAAGCTTCTCGAAGCTGGAATCTTCGTTTCAATGATGCAATCAAAGAGTTTGGTTTTATCAAAAATGAAGATGAGCCTTGTGTTTATAAGAAGGGTAGTGGGAGCATTGTTTCTTTCCTAATCTTGTATGTAGACAACATACTAATCATAGGAAATGATATACCTACTTTACAGTCTGTTAAGACTTGGTTAGGTAGTTGTTTTTCTATAAAAGATTTGGGTAAGGAAACGTATATCTTAGGAGTTAAGATCTATAGAGATAGATCAAAACGACTTCTAGGTCTGAGTCAAAGTATGTATATAGACAAAGTGCTGAAAAGGTTCAGTATGGAAGAATTCAATAAAGGATTTTTGCCTATAAGACATGGCATTTTTCTTTCGAAGAAAATGTGTCCTTTAACTCCACAAGAAAGAGAACGGATGAATAAGATTCCATATGCTTCAGTAATTGGTTCTATCATGTATGCCATGATATGTACTCGACCAGATGTATCGTATGCTTTAAGCATGACGAGTTGGTATCAAGCAAACCCTGGTGAAAATCATTGGGTTACGGTTAAAAATATCCTTAAGTACTTAAGAAGAACTAAGGATAAGTTTCTTGTCTATGGAGAGGAGGAAGAGCTTAGTGTAAAAGATTATATTGATGCCAGCTTCCAAACTGACAAGGATGACTCACGATCGTAATCGGGTTTTTTGATTTGTCTTAATGGGGTGATGTGAGATGAAAAAGTTCGAAGCAAGACAAAGTAGCTGATTCTACAACAGATGTTGAATACATTGCAGCCAGTGAAGAAACAAAAGAGGTTATTTGGATCAAGAAGTTCATATTGGAATTAGGGGTTGTTCCCAACATATCAGATGTTGTAGAACTTCGTTGTGACAATAATAGAGCCATTGCATAAGCAAAGAAACCCAGATTTCATCAACGATCCAAACATATTCTTAGGCTCTTTCATCTCATTCGAGAGATCATAGATCGAGATGTGGAAATATGCAGAGTACACACTGATGACAACATTGTTGATCCCTTGATGAAGCCTCTTACACAGCAGAGCCATGATCGTCACACTGAGTCACTCAATATTAGATATGTGAGTGATTGGTCTTAGTGCTAGTGGGAGATTGTTAGAGTATGCCCAAAGACCAATCATATGATGATTGTAATAATATATTTATTTACCGATTTTATTGAATAAAGGTAATGCCAATATTATTTTTAGTTATATGTTTGTGTTTAACATAAACTGAAAGATAATAAAGTTCATATAATAACATTATTAAAAGATCCATAGTCAAGTATTATTATGGGCATGGATAATAATAATACGATTAAGACTAACATGTTATTGATTGATGACAAGGAGTTGTCATGGACATAGAGATGTCAGAACTGATACATAATTATATTGTTAGAGAATAATGTATTGAATTGACCAATTATGAGCATATGTCTTGGATTATTATATAACAGTCATAACATTGCTCATGGTGATGACTATATGTATGATCCTCAGACTTGAGATCAATATCATTCCAACATTTATTGTTGTATGTTTTGATACAATTAAACATGGTCCGTAACTCGTTGCACTATAAAGATTGTTATTGAATATATCACAGGCCACTTGATTGAGTGAGACTAGAAATGCATGGCCATGCTCGAATAAGTTGATATGTGATATCACAAATTATTTGTTAATTATAGTCTACTCTAGATATCAAGAAACAATAGATGGGCTATACAAGTGTGATTATTCTAAGACTTGTGCCTATTCTAGATAAAAAGGACAAAAGGATGTAATACATAAAAGAGTTAATTACGAAGATGATATGTCAAATCATAATTTCTTGTAACTTAGGTAACAATGATATATTGCTAGATGTCACTCATTATATGTAATATTAGAATTATTCTAATAATTACTACTAACGTTACAAGAACCTACAGGATCACACCCTAGGATTGAAATGAGCAAAGATGTACAATTTGTTGTATGTTACTAAAATATATCTATAGTTAAGATATGTATATTTGATATACATATGATTTTAATTATCCTGAGTATAGTAAGTAAGCATTAAAAGAATGTAATTTAGATTACAACTCTTTTAATTGATAAATATAATTTGGAATAATTAAATAAGTTTTTAAATAAACATTAAATATTGTAATTTAGATTATAAGTCTTTAATGTATATTTAATTTCAATTAATTAAATAATATTTTATTTATTAATTTGAAATAACTTTAAAAACCCTAAGATGCTAGGGTAATTGATATATTTAGAAGGAGGCAAGGTATATCAGCTATTTTTTCACTTCAACCATTTTCTCAAAACAGATTTTGGGAAAAAGAAAACTTTTCTCTCAATCGGGTGAACTAAGTAGAGGTCGAGACGTATATTCGTGGAGTCTTTCGATTCAAACAGTTCGTGATCACCACTTCTCGTTGATGTCCTTGTTGTTTTTTCAAGGAACCCGCTGTAAGTATTCATATCCCTTCCTCTCGATTTTGATTTTACGTACTTGGATCGCTGGTGAGACCGTCGAGTTTTGTTTTCGCTACATCGTGGGGTGCGCCGACGGTCCCAACAAAGAGGTGTCTAGATATAATGGATCAAGAAAATAAAGGAAATATGACAGATTTTAAAATTAAGTCTAATGGATGTTTGTATTATCATAATCAGTTTTGTGTACCAGATGACGAAGAACTAAAGAAAGATCTTTTTACCGAAGCTCATTATAGCCCATTGACTATACATCCAGGAGGAAATAAAATGTATCAAGATTTAAAAAGTCAGTATTGGTGGGCAGTTATGAAAAGAGATATCTCTGAGTTTGTTTCTAAATGTCTAACCTGTCAACAGGTAAAAGCATAACATCAAGTACATTTGAGGTTATTGTAACCTATCTCCATTCCTTAGTGGAAATGGGAACAAGTTACCATGGATTTCATAACAGGTTTATCTTTGACATTTAGTAATAAAGATTCAATTTGAGTGATTGTGGATAGATTAATGAAAATAGCACACTTTATCCTAGTTTGTGAATATTATTCTATGAACAAATATGTCGAATTATATGTCAAAGAAATTGTACGACTTCATGGAGTATCTATTTCGATAGTTTCATATAGAAACTGGGATTTACTTCGAGAATTTGGAAGTCTTTACACAAAGTATTAGGAACAAGATTAAATTTCAGCACGACTTATCATCCTCAAACATATGGTCAATCTGAACAAACTATTCAGATACTTGAAAACATGCTAAGGGCGTGTGTTATTGATTTCAAAAGGATCATGGGAAAAATATTTGCCTTTATCAGAGTCTGATTATAACAACAGCTATCAATCAAGTATTAAAATAACTCCTTTTAAAGAAATATATGGAAGAAAATGTCGAACGCCACTGAATTAGTATAAACTAAAAGATTGGGATGTAATTGGTCCAAATCTTATTAAAGAGGTTGAAGAACGTAAAAGTAGTTCAAGATAATTTTAAGATAGCTACTAATAGGCATAAATCTTATGTTGATTTAAAGAGAAAAGAGAATATCAAGAGGTGATAAAGTATTTCTTAAAATGTCACATTGGAAAAAGATTCTAAGATTTGGACAAAAAGGGAATTGAGATTCAACAGACTTATCATACAAAGAGGACCAGTAATGATTCTAGTACATGGAGTCAAAGAACTAAGAAATAAGATGATATCACTGGTAAAAGTTCTATGGTGGAACCATAAAGTTGAGGAAACAACTTGGGAAAGAGAATAAGACATGAAGAAAAAGCTTCCTCAGCTATATAATTCAGGTATGTAGATACGTAGAGAAAATTCGAGGACGAATTTTCTTTAAGGGGCAGGAATTGTAATACCCAAAATTTTGACCAGTGACTAAAATGTAAGTTTTGAAAGTTTAGTGGCTAAAGTATAAACTTTGAAAAGTTTAGGGATCAAAATTGTAATTTTTAAAAGTTATATATTTTAGCTTGTAAATGAACAGTTTGGATTAAAACAGAGATTTTAGTGGGAATCAGATTTTTGGTACGGGAATTGATTGTGTTAAAATCTATAAAGCAGTAAAGTTCGGTATTGAAGTCGAATATTCGGATCGAATTGGAATTTTACGAAAATATGAAAGATAATATAAAATGGTTGGAAATACTATTTATATATTTTAGAAAAGTGAAATTTAACATGGATCAATGGAATTAAGGTCGATTTTCCATGTCAAGCCAAAATTTTTGGAATTAGGTGACTAAATTGCAACTTTTAGAAATTTCAAGGATAGAAGTATAAAATAAAAATTAAGATATTTTCTTTATCGATATGATGAGGCAAGGGATGATGTCATAGAGTGGAAAAGTTGTATTTATGAAGTTTTATTAATGGCAAAAATGGAATTTCCTATTAAATTGAATAAAAAATCAATTTTATTATATTTATGTCATGTGTGATTAGATTTTATTATTTGGTATTATGAAGAGTTTAGTGATTTTTAAAGAATTGGTTGTAAGAATTGATGAAGAACCTAAGGATGCAAATTAATGAAAATAGTTTAGATTTTTGAATATGGCAGTCAGTTTGAAAATTCACCAAAAATTATATAAAAATTATTTGGAGGTGATTTTTATATTTTTGTGTTCTTAAATCAATCCATTTTTTAAAAAAATAAACGGAGATCAATTTCAAGGTATATACAAAAAGATATGAATTTTTAACCGCGGAAAGGTCAGAAAAACGAGGTAGCAGATTCTGCACAAAACATATTATGTCGGTCAAATTTGAAAATTTACCATAAATTGTACAAAATGAAATAGAAGGATTTCTTTATATGGATAGATTCTTATTCAAGTCTAGCTTTTAACGGAAGAAACAAAATTAAATTCTAGTGTGTAAATCAATACAAAATATTGATTCTTTAAAGGTAGTGCGAGTTGTCTGAATATGGAAATTTTAGAATTTGAGTGGAAATGGATTAGAAGTTGAAGAGTAATGTTTAAATGTTTGAGTATATTTTTGGATGCTTGGAATTGAAGTTAAATGGAAAGAGACCATTTTGAGTAAATTGGAAATGTTGAGAAGAAATCTAAAAGAATTCATTTTAATGGTTAGATGGTGGAATTCGAAAGGTCCCAAAACTTTGGGGACTTGTTTGTAAGTTCTTGAATGAAGAAGTATTATTTGAGTAAATTATTGAATGCTAGAAAATTTATTAGTATGCTGAATTTTGAATTAAATATTGAGTTGAGGTTGAATTACAAATTTATTAAGTTTGGCGGTTGAAAATCAAAAGTTATGAAAGTTTGAGTTGAAATTATAAATGTTTGAAATGTTGAGGTATTGATTTGAGAATTTTTTAAAAGTGCTGGAATTTTTATATTTAATGTGCAATGATTTTAATGGTGAAGGACCATTATGAACTAAATGGAAAGGTTGAGGTGAATTTTAAAAATAATTCACAACTTATAGCTTATATTAGTATGATACTAATATGTAGTTCGAACACTTTGTGTTATTCTTTGGTATTGCTAGACCACGACAAATCTAGCAATCATGACGATTTCAAAGGAAAAGAAAAAGCACGTGATTAGAAATATCGCTTAAAGGAATCTATAGTGAGGCAAAGGTGAGTGCAGTTATTTATTTAACTATCTTGATCGAGGACGAATTGAAATAAGTCAACCACATTTCAATTTACAATATGATTTTTAAAGTTTATAAAGAATATTTTTATAATATTCTATATCAGTTTTATGAATGATTTAGGGTATGAACTACCCAAGTATGATATTTTTATGATGGATTTATTATGATACATCAGTCGATTGTGTGTTACAGTGAGAATTGTTGGTACACTTGGCAAGTCATTAGTTGAGTATTTATCCATTATTAGCTTTGATACATTTGTGTGTCAATGTTATCATATCAGCTTTGATACATTAGTGTATAAATGTTATCATATCAGCTTTGGTACATTCGTGTACCAATGTTCAGCACCATTGGTTCTCATTCAGGTTATGATGGCACTGAAGTGCATCATATCTCAGTATCAGTTACGATTTGCACCGTGTTGTGCATAGTGCGCACCTTACTCACGTATCTTATTTTCTCATAAATATGCATTGGGCTATGAAAATGAATATGCAAGTTGTGAATGATTTCCAGTTGATAGAAAGCATGATATTCTTATTTTATCAGATATGATTTATCAGAATTTTTATAAGTTCCTTATTTATAAAGAAATTTCAGGTCTCAATGAAGAAATTGACTTGTAAAAGTTAGTTTGTCAGTTTAATTTTTTATTTAGAATTATTTTATTTATGTTTATGATATTTTTAGATTTTTTTCGCACCTTAGATTATTATTGCCTCACTAAGTTGTACTTAGCGCGTGATGATTTTCATGCGTAGGTTCTAATAAGGATAAGTACGATCAGTAAGGAACTATTGGAGCATCTTTTGAAAAGACATACATATCATCAGTATCAATAAGACATCTATGATGTTTCTTTTGACTTATAGTGACATGTATAATTATGTCAGTAGTTTCTGTTTATAATATTTATTTTAAATAATTTGTAATAGTAAACTAGAACTATTTTAGTTTATTTTATTTAGTTAAGTTTTATCAGTATCTATCCATGAAAAGAATATATTACGTTATTATGTTTTTAAAAGATTTCATGAAAAGACATGGTTTAGAAAAATTATTGATTAACAAATAATTTATTTTCCTGTGACAAAGAAATAAATTATAGTTGAGATATACTTTAAAATAGATTTTTAAAGTTTGAATAAAAGTGTTTTCAAATGAAACAAATTTTTAGGCAATTTCAGCTCAGTAAATATTTTTAAGTTTATGTGATATCTTTGACTCGTATATCGAGACATATACGGGTTAAGGGTGTTAAAGGGAATGTCATAACAAGAGGGAAGCTAACACTAAAAGAAGCAAAGATCAAGTAAGAGTCCAAGAGCATGTGGAGATTAAATTTCTTGGAGCAATTACAACACATGGGATCAAAGCTTACCTCAAATTCCAATTCTACTATCAAACTTCACTTGCTCTTCGAAAAAGTTTAAAGCTTGCAGCAAAGTTCTATAGTACCTACATTGTTTTACATTGCATGGGGTTAGTAGCATATAACTTGTTATATGAGTCCTCGAAAGTGGAAATAGTGAATTATGATAGTTTGTTTAAAAAGGAATCTGGAGATCAATGTATTACCTCATTGGAGCCTTTCAAATTTGGACATAAATGACAGTTGAAGGTCCAATATGCTATGAAGTTTGACAAATATAGGGAGAAGAAGTGCAATCAACTATAGTGGATTAACTTAAGGTTGAAAAATGTCATTAGGGTAAATTATATTGTGCTTAAGGCACAATTATTAGATTTTGATCCTTGGGGACAAGGATCCTTTCATGAAGGGGGTATTGTCATGATCATGAGAGATACATAAATAGAAGAAGATGAGGGGAAATTGGAAATAGATTTAGGGATTTCAATTGAGGAGATTAGTACTGTCAGTAGTGAAGGGAGTCACGTCAGCATCACCCAATAGCACCTACAAGGGAATCAAAATGTTAGATACAACTGTATTGCCAACTAGTAAATGGGTTAAGGTTAGTATAATGTAAAGATATAAAACAATGTACTAGGTAGGGCTTACCTCATGATTTGAATGAAAGCATTTATGGATTTCTCTTGAACCTCTCTTCTTTTCTTTATCTCTGTTCTTCTATTCTCCTTTGCTAATCTCTCTTTTCCGACAGAAACATAACAATAGATTTTCAAATACATTAGAACTCCAAAAGTCTAATTGAAGCTAAAATCTAATTTTTAACAAAGTCATAAAAAACAAAAAATAGTAAAACTTATCAGCTGTTTTAGGTTGAAAATTGAAACCAGTCTTGAATATCTAAAGGTTTTTCAATTGGTTAGAGTGATTGAATTGGATCGTAACAATAATCCAATTTTTTCTCTATTTGTTTAGGGTAAACTATATTTTTAGTACGTACTCTAGTACTTTTGTTCCATTTTGCTATCTAACATTTATTTTTTTTCTTAAAATCATAACTTTTAGATTAAGTTTCAATTTACTATATATCGTTAAAAAATTAAAAGAACTGCTGACATGAATATTTTTAAATTTTTTCAATGATAACATGGTAATACCTTATGGTGACACGTCAGCATCACCATTAAGTTTTTAACGACGGGTTATAATAAAATAAAACATAAACTAAACGTAATAGTTTGGGTACCGAAACCGAATAAAAGTAATAGTTTATAAACTAAATGTTTAGTTTACCCTTTTGTTTATTATTTATTAACACAGATCCAACCCTAAAAGGGAGCTAGACAGTTAAAAAACCCTAGAGTCTGGAACGAAATCATTTTGTTGGTAGGGTGGTGTAATCACCATTTTTGTTTTTACCTTAGAATTCCAGCAGCTTCCACTCCACGCCGACAGCAACCCATGGTTACCCTTTTTCCACGTTTCAACAGCTTCCGGTAAGAACAGTTGCCCCCTCCACGTTTTAACAAACACCAGCAGCTCCTAAACCAGTTGTTCCCCCTCCATCCAGTAACTTCCAGCAAGCAACCCAGATGTCCCTTCACATTCCAGTAATTTATGGCAGCTCCACCCGTGGACTCTTGAGCACCGTCCACGTCCTAGCATCCTCATCAACAAATCAGAAAACAACAACAACTAATTTAGATTTTTATTTTCATAATTGTAAAGGGTTAAAAAACCCCAATCACAATGTAAGAAAGGGCTCTGCTTCTCTCGGCCACCATTTTTCGAAGAGAACAAATATGTAACAGAGGGATCCTCCTTTTTTTTCCTTTTTGAAGCAATACACCAAATATAACAGTGAGCATTTTTTTACTTTCTATATACTTATTTTTAGCAATTTTTGAATAAAACAATATAAGAAAAGAGAATAATATGCTTACCTTAGCTCGAGTCATATCTTCGCTGGAGTTGGTGTCGTAGAGATCTATATGGATTCGGGTTAGTGGTTACGAGGTTTTTTATGTGGATTAGAGGTCTTGTTTTTGAGTTTAGAGTTGAAAGAGAGAAAGTTCGAGGGTCATAAGGGGTTTATCTAAATAGTCCGACCATCGGTGAAGGTGGTCGGAGAGCGTTTGCTGCCGATGTTAGTGGGCTGTGTTGGGAGCGGCTGCTACGTGAGGAAGATCCAGGAATTTTTTAGGTGGGTTTGAAAGTAAAACAGAATGGAAATGGGGGGTTTAATATAAATTTTGGGGAAACTCGCAAGTTAGTCTTCCTTATTTAATCTCCTTTTGTGTTCTAATAACTACTTTTGGTCTAACTATCACTTAGGTCCCCGTACTTTAGCCATGAACTTCCATTTTGGTCACTCTTGCACTTTATTTTATTTTAATTTTGGACATGCAGATTTATTTGTTTACATTCTAGTCATATTTGCATTTTGTTATATTTTAATTTTACATGTTTTTTTTGTTGATTATAATTTGGTCATTCATGTTTTTGTTATTTATTTCCAATACAATTTGGTGCTATTTTTATTTATTTCTTTCAATTTAGTCCTTAACTGAATGCTTTAATTTTAACTTTGTATTTTTTATTTATTTTAATTTAGCCTTTTTATATTCAATAATTATTTTTAATTTTTGTCTTTATTTTTAATTTCTTTAAAGTTAGTCCTTTGATTATTGCACTTTATTTTTTATTCATTTCATCTTAGTCACATAAATATATATTTGTTTAAATAATAATATTTATCTATTTTTAATATCAAAAGAAAAGGGCAGTCTTACAGCAACTAGATGTCTTATTCCGGTATACTATAAATAAATAAATAAATGTCCTACTTATAAAAATCAGAAAACACATATTGTTTTATTTAAATTATTTTCTTAGGAAAAAATTATTAATTTTAATTTTTTTAATATTAAGAAATGGGTTGTCTTAAAGCACCTAGAAGTCATTTCTGTTATTTCTAAGTAAATAAATATCATATAAAAATTATAAAAAATAATATATTTTTTCTTAAAATTATAGTAATGAACTTGAAATAACAAGATTATGAATTAAATATATCTTTGAATTCATAAATTTCTAAATAATAGAGACAATTTATAATTAATAAGTACCAATTTTGGGCGTTATAGGGGTGCTAATCCTTCCCTAAACGTAATTGACCACGAATCCTTTTTTACTAAAACTTTTTGTTATACGCATATCAGTTTTATCTTTTAAATTATGTTTTATTCAAAACTATTTTAAAAGATTGTTTTTAGGTATTTGACATACCTAACCAAAAAAGGTCAATGGAGACTCCCAAAATATATTTTTAATAAAAATCATTTATTTATTCATTTTAAAATTTCCCTCCAAGTAAAAATTCATGCCCGGGTAAAAACCGGTTATGACAGCTTGACGACTCCACTGGGGACTTTCCTGGTCAATCTTTTAAAATAAATTATAAATTGTCTCTATTTATTAGAAATTAATAATTCATATATTTAATTTATAATTCTTTCTTTTCAAAATTTTTATATATGCTTATTATTTTCATAATATTTATATGTATATTATTTTTTAATATTTTATTTCATTTTCAAGTATTAAATTTTTTAATATTTATATGTATATTATTTTTTAATAATTCATATATTATTTTATTTTCATAAAGTTTTCCCTTACATGTAAAAGTTTTATTTGATGCACGAAAACTTTTGTGTTCAATGAAATCTGTTCTAAGGCGATCACTCTTGAGTAACACCTTTTCATACATGCATTTGCATTTTGCATCTTTGCATTTTCATTTTGCATTTGTTGTTTGCTTTTGTATTGTACAATTTGTATTTTTTCTATATTCACATCTTTGTATTTACATTTGCATTTGCATCTTTACATTTTTATTTACATTTACATTTTTTGCATTTGTGTATTTGCATAATTACATCTATAGTTTCAAACTTACATCATGCATTAAAACATTCATACATTAAAATAAGGATTTCAACCAAAGTGATCTTGGTTCTTCCTTGTAGAACGCTTAGCACGACACAAAACAATGTCTAAAGAAACTGAGGATAGGCTAGCCAAATTTGAAAAAAAACAAAAAGAGATGCAGGAAGAATTGAGGAGCAAGTTGGCACAAATTGAAGCTATATCGTAAATTCTCGTATCGATCTACTGAACAATATGAAACAAATGATTGGAAGCACCTGACTACTGGAAAAAGTCTTGTTGAAAACCCACAAATCCTTTGGGTGTTATACCTGTTCACATTCCTGAGTACACCTCTATACACCAGGAAATTCAATTACCAGTTTACTTCACTGTTAAAAACCCACAATATCAGGCTGGAGCAACATTCCCCACTGATTGTCCTACTACTTCTAGATTGAAGCTAGATGAATTTTGTACTTATAATAAGGTCCCTGACTCCAAAAAACTCATCCAACAACTGAAAAATGTAGAAAAAGGTTATAAAATCTTGAGAGACGATTGAGTCATTTTATGGGTTTGACGCAAAAGAGCTAAGTTTGGTCCCCGACTTAGTTCTCCCACCAAAGTTCAAAGTTCCAGATTTTGAGAAGTATAATGGGACCACATGCCCTTCATATCATATCACCATGTACTGTCCTCATATGACTGGCTATGTGGAGAATGAAAAGTTGTTGATCCACTGTTTCTAAGACAGTTTATCTTGGTCTGTATCCAAATGGTATAATCTGCTAAAACGTACTCAAATATGTTCTTGGAAAGACTTAGCTCAAGCTTTTTTGGGCCAATACAAGCACGTGGCTGATATGGCCCCTAATCGAACAATGTTGTAAAACATGAATATGAAATACAATGAAAGCTTTCGACAATATTCACAACGATGGAGGGACGTTGCTTCTCAAGTGTATCCACCATTAACTGAAAGTGAGTTCACTACTTCTTTCATCAGTACATTAAAATTTCCCTATATTAATCACATGATAGGGGTTGCCCCTAATAATTTATCTGATAGAATCATGAGTGGAGAAATGATCGAAATAGCTATCAAGAATGGAAAGATAAGAGGCCCTTACAATACTAACGTCGAGAAAGAAACTGAGGTTAATACAGTGAGGTCTTATTCAGTTAAACATGGTGCCAAACCTTATCAGAAGAAGAATGTGTAGGGTTTTCAATTTCATCCCTTTCACTGTTTGAGTGAAAAATTGCATCAAAAAATGCTCTCAGCCAGATTAACTACTCCACGACTTGTTCAACCACAGTGGCCTCCAAATGAGAATTGGACCTATAAGGAGGTTCCTTGGATAAACCAGATCGGAATTCCAAATTGTTCAGCTAAGGTTCTTGGTAACCTTGAGGGAAATTTCCAAGATCCTTTAGACATAGCAATTCAAAAATGCAAGGTAAAAGAAGGGGTTAAGGTTCAATGCTCAGAAATCATTGCTTCAACAGAGACTAATGTGACCAAATCCTACGAAAAATATCGGGCGCAAGAAAATGGCAAAAGAAATAAAAAGGCCCCATGGATGTAATTCCAGATTGGCCCATAGGTCTAAGAAAGAATGGAGCAGATATAACCCAGAAGACACCTCAGATACCTATATCAGATTTTTTCGAAAACCAATAAGGCAATGGACAACTTAAAGAGTTGGTTAATACTACCCCAGTTGTAGATGAGATGAGCATCCAGAACCCCCTCGATCACAGGAAAGCATTTAGTCATTAAGAACGATCAAGGAAAGTGAAAATTTCTCGAACGAGAAAAACTCTGAAAGTGTTTCAAGAATCTATCTCAAATTTGTACCCTCATTTGGTTAAAGGCCAATACATTACACCAAGATTGGTGAAAGTGTCACCAAAGCCTGTTGTCCATTGCTATGATCAAAATATTTTATGTAATTTTCACTTGGGAGTATCTGGGCATTCAACAGGGAATTGTTGGTCAGTATTAAAAGAAATAGAGATGCTCATTGACAAGGGAATCTGGACACAAGAAATGATCAAGAAATGGGGGGCAAATAAAGATGAAAATTATGGGCCAAGTACACACTCAACATTCGAGGAATGATAGAGCAAGATAAAATAAACAAGTGGAAGTTGTTATCTACCACTGTAGTACTTTCTATTTTCAACATCTTGTTTGAACTTGTCTTTTGTTCCTTTCTCTGTCTTGTTAAAATAAATAAACTTGTGTTGCTTCTATGGTTATGAGCAAGAAATCAAATTGTAATCTTGAATTTTTTAGTATCAAGTAGATTAAATATTCTTTTTCAAGAATTATAGATCTTTGACAAGTGATAAAATTATACCTTTCATATCCCATCCAATGCCAATTACTTATTTTCACCAAATCAAATCTTGACCATACATTTATCTGAGACTTAGAATAATGCCTCTACCTGTTTTTGAGACACCAAATCCAGATATTTACCTTCTCGGGTAGAGTTAATTGGTTCATTACCTCCCTACATACATGACTTCAAAAGTCACACATTTTCCTTCCAAGTACAAAACCATCATGAACCAAAGACCTCAAAATAACCAAACTTTCAAATTATCCGTGAATCTTCCTGGAAGAAGAGACGAGATGAGGCATCATAGATCAATTTATCGAAGATAATTTCGAGTGATTAGGGCATACTCAAAGAAGTAGAAAGAGATTGAATATATATCATGCATTAATTACATTGTTTTCATGTAAATAAAGATTAGTCTTGAATATTCATCCCCCTAGGGATACCTCTTTTTACAAAGGCTTCTGTGTATGAGATGACAAACGGCATTGTTTCATTTATCCCTTCGCAAAATGAGGAAATATATCCCTTGTTGTCCCCATTTGAGCCTATAATATTTTATCTGATTCAACCTTAACCAAGGATCACCCTCCACATTGGATGACAAGAAGAAGAATATCTGCTCACAGGAATAAAGATTGTCAATTACGAAAGCAATCTTCATGAAATGAAGAGTTTTGATACCACAAGGTACATCAAATACAAAGTGATTGAAGATAAATCCATTCAAATAACGAAAGAATTTTTGAAATACAAGAAGGAAAGAAGGTTCTCAAGTAATAGGAGTCATACTCATTCATCAGGAAAAAACAAAAAAAAAAAGAAAAAAAAGAAAAAGAACAAGAAAAAAAGAAAAAGGGGGGAAATTGAATCAAGATGGGTGACTCATTGAGCCCCAAGTTACAAGGTTGATCAAGTGCAATAAGTTCAAAGATTCACATTCAACAAGAAGCACAAGAAAGCTGGAGATGAATGAATATTGGGAAAATCCCCAGCAAAGCAGATCCAAGTCAGCAAGGTAAGATTAAATGCATCAGAATGAATTGATCATTGGTTCAATTACACTTAAACACTTGTTTGGGCCTTTTTATCCCTTTTTTTTCATAGCCCTGAGCCTTGGCCTATGTTACTACCTGAAAAGTCCATTCTAATCATACATGGATTTCTATGTGAAAGAGACTATCTTCATATTTCATTCTACCTCTCAGGATTGATTTTATTTGCAAAAATTGGTTTTTTTAAAAAAAAAATATTTAATGCATGATATGAAAAATGATAAAAGGGGGTTTAAGATGTAAATTTTTAAATAGCGTCTTGAAACCAAACGAGGATTCGAGTTGAAAACCTGAAAAGGTGGCTCGAATATTGAATGGTGCAACAATGACATAAGAGACGGTCTTAAGCTCTTGATGAAGCACCGCACATCCCAAAGACGTTCCTGAGATTCTGGAACCAAGAAGTATCTCTATGAGATGAGCATAACAACCATCCCTTCAAGACAGTGAAAGCTCAAAGAGACATATATGCTGGACCAACCTGAAGAGACCTTACTTACCAGAATCAACCTACACCTTAAATCAGTCAATAATTTTGACACTTTCCATAGGACTATGATTTTTTGATTTAAAAGGGTAGTTGATTTATTTGATATTCATTAAACTCATGTTTATGATTTGATTCTATTGTGAACCTGTAATAGGCAATATTTTACAAAACAAAAATCATTCTTCGATAAAGAAAGGAGGAAAAACATTTTCAAATAGGACAGTCTCAAATGAGGAAGGTCCTTGAAGCTAGTTGTTGCCTATTCTACCTCTATTGAAAAAAGAATGAACGAGGCCAGAATGATGAAATATTTCACTTTCTTGAAAGTAAGTGGTCCAAGAAGCCAAAATGTCTGGAGAATTGAACTTGTAACGCTCTCCTATGACATCATTAGCAATCCATCAGAAAGATTTTACTTATCTCATGCTAAGGGCGATAAGCATCACCAGAATTATTTTCCCCAACCATCAATCCATGTCTCTAGCAGATTCTCTAATCACAAGTAAAAGTCCCATTAAGGTGTATTATGGGAATAACAAGTCCATCACTTGCACTCAGAAGATTACTGAACTTGAATTTAAAACTTATGGCACAGAATAGGACATTAGAAGAGATTCTACACTTATATTCTTTCATATGGGGTAATATTGGTTACAAGATTCCAAAGTAGAGATAACCAGTTTTATCATCAACCAAACCTTTCATGGTTCAAGAATAGTGGGATATGGCAGTACGTTCTTGAAGCAACATAAGAGGCAGTCACTGTAAGAATTGTTGCAAGAAAATGCACCAACAAAAATCTTCTAGTTCATTCCGATGATGTTTATTTTCTTCCAGTAAGGTTGTTACACTGGATGCCACCAACAACAAGGTCAAATTCGCCAAATCTACTCATTAATTGCTCCAACCGATCACCATTCAGTTCTTGCACATCTGTTTTGAAAGGTATGCCAAGACAGTATAAGGCAACCTATGCATCACTTATCTCAGAGAAAAGAGACAAACATTAATACCACCGAGGAACACGTCTCTAGCAGATCCTCCTCCTCGTGTATGGTTTTTAGGGAAACCTAGAAGTATTTCCACCTCATCAGGTTCAAGTGGAACAACTTTGCTCTTTCCAACCCATACCAGATACCATTTTCGGCACTCATCAAGAACATACTTCTAGACACTCGAAGGTGGCTCATCGTCATAAGCTTCAAGAGCCTTACGGATCCTTTCTATCAATTTGGCACTTCCTGTACATGTTTGTAAACAGTTCAACTTTGTTCTTGGATCCCAAGAAGGCCATCATTTTCTTATCAATGGAAAGTATCATGTATGGTGCGTGGAGGAAACGGAATAAGAGGAATATGTTCTCAATTGGCAGATTATGAATATCGCCCCTTTTCCGTGTAACAGCATAAAAATACTTTGAATCTACAAATTCTAGCTCTACATCGTATAAGTACTATGACATTTCGGTGTAAACACCAACTGGAGCAAGTGACATGTTCTCGTAGTAGAAATAAGGAGGCCTAATAGCAACTTTTGGAAGTGTTCTTTGAGTTATCTGATCTGGTTCGGTAAGAACCCCAAAATAAATCATTAGATTTGAAAGATAAACTGCATGATCGTCTTCATTAAGAAGCTTCTTTTCAAGCTTCCTCTGCTTCTTCCTTTTCCAAAATTCATAACTCGTGTTTCACCTTTTTTTTATAATTGGGGTTATTATATAATGGCTTCCCATCTTCTACCGGAAGAATGCGTTAGCAGCCTTAGCCATTGAGCAGCACATAAAATCTGTCAACTCTGCAATTGATGAATCTGACCACATCTCTCCATAGATAGTAAAGCCTCAGCCTCTGAGTACCCCATTTTTGTCAAGTATA
Source organism: Hibiscus syriacus (assembly GCF_006381635.1). NCBI lineage: Eukaryota > Viridiplantae > Streptophyta > Magnoliopsida > Malvales > Malvaceae > Hibiscus > Hibiscus syriacus. The sequence continues at coordinate 4,331,625 of NW_024062743.1, read as the reverse complement.
ACAGTTTATTCTCCTCATCAGAATCAGAATTCAGGATTTCCTCAGTATCAGAAGAACTATCAATATATGTGAAATCATCCTGAAAGATCGCTTCATAATCAGAGAAAAGTATATTCCAGAAATAACCTTCACTGAAAACAAGGTTCACTATGTCAGACTGGAATGGATTACCAAGTGATTTATACCACTCTATCCGACTAGATCCTCCAGATTCAAAAAAATGGGCACCTCATTCAGAAGAGACATATCTTAGACATTTCCGTCAAAATGATTGATAACTTCTTAAGTTTGTGACAACTTGAAGAGAATTCCTCAAGTTACTTAACCACTGTTCGGTGACACCAGAATGAGAGTATTCAAGATAAACAGATTTGGGCAAATAAAGCCACAAGTACCCACAACAGTACATTTTCAAATTGGACCTCGTGGGGATATGATTCAAATCAAACAAACATTGAGAGAAGCCTTACAATTTACTGTTAGGGCATTTTGAAGGCCCAATTTAGACAGATCCATGTGGGACATCTTGAAGGCCCATTTCAAATAGAAAAAGAATGTTGGGGCATCCGTGTGAGGAATTTTTGAAGGCCCACGTTAGTATGAATATTTGGGCATTTTGAAAGCTCACATTAAAAAAAAAAAGTAAATGATGGGTATGCTGAAACTCAATTCATTCATAATCAGGAATATTGACGCATTTTGAATGTTTGTATCAGCAAATGTTGGGACATGCTGAAAGCCAATTTCAAACAGAATCAGGAATATTGATGTATTTTGAACGTTCATATCAGTAATGCTTGGGCATACTGAAGGCCCACATCATCACATGTTAAAGATCATTGATTTGAGCAAATATTTCCAATAAGACAAAAATGAATGAAGAATGAAAATGGTGAAACAGTGACAGTAGAGCTGACTATACATAATTGCTTCGTTCATCAGGAAGTTACATTAGGATCATGTTATTGAACAAATGTCTACTCAGCAAGTATGGTTCAATACCCAATCTTTAATCATGTGTCACATGATAGTTTGTTCTATGTTAAGCTACATCACGATTGCATGGATAAAGATGGTCCTCATAAAGACCATTCGATTTAGGGTTCAATTCCTCAAGATCTCACTTTGAATTTTGTCTTTTGTGTGTCAATGATGATTAAACATATTTCTTTGAGGTTCCTGGCAGTTAGTTTTAATCATACTGTTGGGCTACGAAGTTTTTCACAACAATTTTTCTTACTTGATGACATTGAATAAAGGCTCAACTTACGTATATGCTCTTTCCCATTGATACTGGGGTTATCATTGCCAGTCAGGGTGAACTGAGTTTCATTTATTTGTTTTATCATGTGCATTTCATCTACAGCAGCAAGAATTCCATGAACCTCTTTCTGTACTAATTCCTATAGCGAATGTGTTTCTACTTCCTATAATGCTCATTATAGAAGAAAAACGTGGTTGATATCACATTGGCCCTTGCCGAGATGATATCAAGATCAGTTGTATCTATTATTCATCATCACTAGCATATCTCGTAAATTTGACCAACTTTTTTGTTATACCAGTATCTTATTTGTATTCCCACTGAGTTTTGTTCTCAAATGGTCTTGTGACATCATACAAAAGCTTTGAACACTATGAAAAAGCTTCCCTACCAAACATTTGTGCAGAAATCGCAAGAAATGATGAATATGTTGTCAAATGTTTTACGAACTAGTTATTCTGGTGCTGAACTAATGTTGCTATCATATGGTGTTTTCATTTATTGATCTGAGATAAAGTTTAACTTCTTCAACCCCAAGGTCAGAAGTTAGATATGATAAAGATTTCTTTCCATAGAAGGGAAGCAGAAATTTTAACAACAACAAAACTAGTGGATCTAACTAAGGTTGAACGACAGGTTGTTGTTAAGCATCTCGACATGATATGGTCCAAATTACATTGTTCGAGATTCAATTAGATGTGCAGACATGAAAGGAATTGGGATAAATCCTCCTTGTGGTGTGTTTTCAAGAGTCAATCAGAACAGACATTGCTCTCCTAATTAATCTCTACTGAGTTTAGCATATCATATCTACATATTTCAAAGATGATATATTCTATCTTCAAAGATGATAGATCTCTCTTCAAAAATGATATATTCTCTTTTCAAAGATAAAAACTTTATTGGATTTCTACACAAATTCAGATGAAGAAAACCGGTGTTATCAAGACAAAAGTGGGGCATCAAGGTCATAATTCTGATTACGGCAAGAGTTCCATAAATGAAACATTTCTTCTGAGACTTTAATAAAACAAACAAAACACAAAGATGCAAGTGGATCATATGGTTCATCAGAGATGCCAGCTTGACTGACATTTTGACTAGTGAAGGAAGACGATTCGCCACTTTGAAATCAAATGAAGATTGCATCAACATTCATGCATTCAGAAGAACATCATTTGCATAAATAGAAAATGCATTACATTGATACATTTGATTGCATTCAAACAAAATAACAATTTTCATATGAAAAGAAGATTCATGATGAAAAAATGCCTTATAAGAAGAAGGTATAATTCAAACCTCGACTGCAGGAATCACGCAAACATCTGAAGAATAGATGGACGTAATCCACAGAAGAAGTATTATTTTGAAATATTGGGCATGTTACCCAATCAACAAGTTATTTTGAAAAATGAGAAAACGATTTCCAAAGTTCTCATTCAATATTTTCTGAAAACGAAATTGTTGAATAGTAAGAAAAAATTCCCAAAGTTTCTTACTTAGTAAACTATTTCCCAAATTATAAGTCCTACGGGCCATCCTAAGACCTCAGTGCAAGATATTTTCAAATAGCAATTTATCTCACTTGAGATTGTTTTTCTTAAAGCAAATTGTTTCTCGCTTAAGAAGTTTCAATTGAATCTTAAAACAAACTATTCTCTCTAGAGAAAGTTTCACTTGAAATATCCATTTATCTCACTTGAGATTGTTTTTCTTAAAACAACTATTCTCTCTAGAGAAAGTTTCACTTGAAATATCCATTTATCTCATTTGAGATTATTTTCTTAAAGCATTGCCAGAAAGAGTTCATAATGAGAAGAACTCTCTGAAGAATGAAGAATAAGTTCATAATGAGAAGAACTTGTTCAACCTTTTGCGCGAATCCATCACCCGATGGATCAGCATTGCCAGTAGAGTTCATAATGAAGAACTCATCTGAGAAGGAGAAGAAGTTCATAATGAGAAGAACTCGTCTGCAGAATGAGAAGAGTTCATAATAGAAGAACTTGTTCAACCTTTTGCTCGACGCTATCACTAAGGAGATAGATCAGCATCAACATTTTCAGAAGTGTTCATAATGAGAAGAACTCTCTGAATAGAAGAACTTGTTCAACTTTTTGCTAGACGCTATCACACAAGAAGATAGATCAGCATTAACATTTCCAGAAGAGTTCATAATGAGAAGAACTTATCTGAAGAGAAGCACTTGTTCAACCTTTTGCGTGATTCTATCACAAGGAGATAGATCAGCATCAACATTTCCAGAAGTGTTCATAATGAGAATAACTCATCTGAAGAGAAGAACTTGTTCAACCTTTTGCGTGATTCTATCACAGAAAGAGATAGATCATCATCAACATTTCCAGAAAGAGTTAATGAGAAAACTCATCTGAGAGGAGAGGAGGTTCATAATGAGAAGAACTTGTTCAACCTTGCCTTAATTCATCACATATGAAGTTGAATCAACGATACCTCTTTTGAGGATCAATTTCCAGAAGGAGTTCGTAATAAGAGAACAGAACTTGTAGCTCAGAAGTTTGAATAGTTCAAACAAAAAATGGTACTTTATGTCTTTGCTCCATTCCTGTTCCACAACAACGAGAAAAGAGGGGCAGTTGTAATCACCATTTTTGTTTTTACCTTAGAATTCCAGCAGCTTCCACTCCACGCCGACAACGACCCATGGTTACCCTTTTTCCAAGTTTCAGCAGCTTCCGGTAAGAACAATTTCCCCCTCCACATTTTAACAAACACCAGCAGCTCCTAAACCAGTTGTTCCCCCTCCATCCAGTAACTTCCAGCAAGCAACCCAGCTGTCCCTTCACATTCCAGTAATTTTCGGCAGCTCCACCCGTGGACTCTTGAGCACCGTCCACGTCCTAGCATCCTCATCAAAAAATCAGAAAACAACAACAACTAATTTAGATTTTTATTTTCATAATTGTAAAGGGTTATAAAATCCCCAATCACAATGTAAGAAAGGGCTCTGCTTCTCTCGGCCACCATTTTTCGAAGAGAACAAATATGTAACAGAGGGATCCTCCTCCTTTTTTTCCTTTTCGAAGCAATAAACCAAATATAACAGTGAGCATTATTTTACTTTCTATATACTTATTTCAGCAATTTTTGAATAAAAAATATAAGAAAAGAGAATAATACGTTTACCTTAGCTCGAGACATATCTTCGCCGGAGTTGGTGTTATATAGATCTATATAGATTCGGGTTAGCGGTTATGAGGTTTTGCATGTGGATTAGAGGCCTTGTTTTTGAGTTTAGAGTTGAAAGAGAGAAAGTTCGAGGATCAAAGGGGGTTTGTCTAAGTAGTCCGACCACCGGTGATGGTGGTCGGAGAGCGTTTTCTACCGACGTTGGTGGGCTGTGTTGGGAGCGGTGCGTGAGGAAGATCCAGGAATTTTTTAGGTGGGTTTGAAAGTGAAACAGAATGGATATGGGGGGTTTAATATAAATTTTGGGGAAATTCACAAGTTAGTCCTCCTTGTTTAATCTTCTTTTGCGTTTTGATAACTACTTTTGGTCTAACTATCACTTATGACCCCGTACTTTAGCCATGAACTTCCATTTTGGTCACTCTTGCACTTTATTTTATTTTAATTTTGGACATGCAGATTTATTTGTTTACATTCTAGTCATATTTGCATTTTGTTATATTTTAATTTTACATGTTGTTTTTTGTTGATTATATTTTGGTCATTCATATTTTTGTTATTTATTTCCAATACAATTTGGTGCTATTTTTATTTATTTCTTTCAATTTAGTCCTTTACTGAATGCTTTAATTTTAACTTTGTATTTTTTATTTATTTTAATTTAGCCTTTTATATTCAATAATTATTTTTAATTTTTGTCTTTAATTTTTAATTTCTTTAAAGTTAGTCCTTTGATTATGCACTTTATTTTTATTCATTTCATCTAGTCACATAAATATATATTTGTTTAAATATAATATTTATTTTTTAATATCAAAAGAAAAGGGCAGTCTTAAAGCAACTAGATGTCCTATTCTGGTATATTAAAAATAAATAAATTCCTACTTAAAAAATCAGAAAACACATATTGTTTTATTTAAATTATTTTCTTAGGAAAAATTATTATTTTTAATTTTTTTTAATATTAAGAAATGAGCTGTCTTAAAGCACCTAGAAGTCCTTTTCTGATATTTCTAAGTAAATAAATATCTTATAAAATTATAAAAAATAATATATTTTTTCTTAAAATTATACTAATGAACTTGAAATAATAGGATTATGAATTAAATATATCTTTTAATTCTTAAATTTCTAAATAATAGAGACAATTTATAATTAATAAGTACCAATTTTGGGCGTTATAGGGGTTCTAATCCTTCCCTAAACGTAATCGACCACGAATCTTTTTTTACTAAAATTTTTTGTTATACACAGATCAGTTTTATCTTTTAAATTATCTTTTATTCAAAACTATTTTAAAATATTGTTTTTAGGTATTTGTCCTACCTAATCTAAAAAGGTCAATGGCGACTCCCAAAATATTTTTTAATAAAAATCATTTATTTATTCATTTTAAAATTTCCCGCCAAGTAAAAATTCGTGCCGGGCAAAAACCGGTTACGACAGGTGACAGCGGAGTGGCTGGGCCTAACTTGTCAAGCAGCAGAGAGATGGTTTCGGGTCAGGGATTTGCACAAAACGGATAGTTGTGGATGCGAGGCACATGCTAGGCAGGCTGGCATCGATAAGGACATTTTAGTCCAAAATGCCTGTAATCTAACAATACTAAGGGAAGGGGGATAATCACATTCCCGATAATATACCCCAAAAAATCTACTATTGGTAATAAAAGATTACCGGAGGCTGGGAATGCTGGCCAACCAAACGGGAGAATGAGGATTCCATTTCCCCGGTAATCCCATATGCCTGTGAACCAAATAGCCCCTAAAGGTTCTTGAGGAAGCGTATGAACATTAAGCCTTCTCATGGTCCATCCACTTTCGTGCTCCTTTTAAGATCCTTTGGCGTACCGTTTGTGGGTATGGTTTTTATTTCATTTTTTGGGTTTTATGATGCTTGGTAATCGTTATGTTGTGGGCTTTCGGATTGGGTTGGGTTTATTTATTTGACATTTTAATATTTGTTGTTGGAAAACTTTGTAAATAATGGAAGTAAAGTTGTGTGTTTATGTTTGATAATAGAATTGTTGGGTATAGTCCAAAGGTTTTAGATGTATTTTCTGATTCCTCATTCTTGGCTAGGGTAAAAAATGTGAAAAAAAATGAAAACAATATAAGAATCTTATTTTTTTTTTTCTAAGTTTAGAGAATTTTGTTGAGAACATCTATGAATCTTATGGGTAAAGGAATGGTGTTTTGATCCTCTATATTAAGTTTACACTTGCTTCATTTTGAATTGTCATGTAGTTTTTGCTTATGATCAGTGTTGTCAATGGTGCGATATGCATTTATTTTTACGTTTTACCGTTTTAGAAACTTTATATTGCGCCAGACTAAAAAAAAAGCGCTTACCCGAATGAAGTAAACACATCAACTGTTTTGGTATTGATGTATGATAACAATTATGGTAATGAACTTCAAAGAATAAGAGTTGTCTGGTTTTCCTATAATGCTTTCAAAGTACTGTTTTCCTTTGCTGTCAATATCCATGAATTCCTTATGGTTCACATCTGTTGTTGATACTCAAATATTGATGTGTAGATAGTTCTCTCCTTTCATACTAGTATAAGTATTGTTAATGAAAAATTAAATATAAAGAAATTAGAGTGGACTTCAATCAGGTGAGTTTTTGTGTCTTTTTTCTGCTTTTCATATTATGACAAAGCATGTTTAGGTACACCAGGTAGATGACTGATCACATTCACCTGAGTTAAAAGTGCTTGAGTTGCTTTTATAGTCTATAGCACTAAGGCACACACGCTGACAACATTATTTATGATTATTGGTATTTGTACTGATTGCAGGATGATTCCTCACAAGACTAAACGTGGGGCAGCTGCTCTTGCTCGATTGAAGGTTTATGAGGAGTTCTGGCTCCTTATGATAAGATTAAGTGGATGGTTATTCCTGACGCTCTCAAGTGAGTTTTGTTGGTGGTCAATTTCTTATCCAAAATTTAGAATTTGGTTAACTTGCATTTATGACTAGCACGTTTGATGATTTGAAATTGTTTTTGTTTATAAATTAGGGTTTTGAGGCTTCAGAAAGGACACAAGTATTGCTTGTTAGGCAAGCTCTCATCTGATGTTGGATGGAATCACTATGACACTGTCAAGGTGAACATTGAATTCGGCTTTTCCTCTTTTAAAATTTATCAAGTAAAAGTCTGTTCTGTCCGATAATGTAGTTTATTTCATTGTAATAAGCTTAAAGCTCATTTGCTGAACAGTTTAATCTGTAGTTTAACTTCATATCTTTTCCTGCAGTGAAAATATAGAATAATTATTTTTAGTGCCTTGTAAAACTCCAGAAGGTTTTTAATTTTTATGGAAAAATGATCTTCGACTCAAGTAAGAACATCATGTTATGTTTTATACTCGTTCTATACTGGTCAGGCTCTGATCATATTATGTCTGACTCTGACTTGATTGCGTGATAGATAAGCATTGTTCAATTTTTCCAATGATTTTTCCTCATATATTGCATTCCTGCCATTCTTTAATTGAATTTTAGTTGCTTGGATGAAATAGTCTTAGTTTCTATTCAGTTTTGAACAGTCTCTTTTTTTTGGTTCTATAAATGCAATCCTCAGAGTTGATAACATTTTCTTGTTTGTTCCCTCCAGGAGCTTGAGAGGAAGAGGAAGGAGAGCTCAAGTGGCATACGAGAGATGGAAGAAACTCGATAAGCTTAGGGTTAAAGCTGAGAAGGTTGCTGAGGAGATGCTTGGTGCCCAGTTGGAAGTTACTGCTCCCATCAAATATTGATTCATCAACCAATCGCTGAAACATTCAGGCTAAGTTTAATGCATATGATAGTGTCTATTTTGAGTGGCTCATGATTTTTTGTCTTTTGAGGTAGATGTTATGCTCTATACATTTTGTATGGTACTTTTTTTGTGCTTGAAAAATATTATCCTATACTCTTTATTAGATTGCTTATTTTATATATGTGATGGTGTCTATTTGATTTGTATTGAAAGTGTCTTGTTAGTGTGTTTAAATATGTGATTATGTTCTATGAATAACAGAGAATGGAAACTATGAGCCTTAACAGCTAACACAAAGTTTACTGAAGTGGTTAATTTGGTGATTATGTTTTTCCGCGTTTAATGCTAAGCTCCTCATTTACATGTAAATGACAAGTGAAAATTTGAAGTGTAGAAAAGTTACATTTGAGTTTTACTCAACATGTTTTTTTAGTTTTATAATATAATTTATTTTATATATATTAAAAGTTAGATGTATGATAGAATAATACAGATGGTAAAAGAATGTAGAATGTGTACTTATCAATATGCAATATTCATTTTAGAAAAATATTTAAAGTTTAATGCTCATATTATTAACTTTTATTTTCACATAGTTTACTGTTTTACCCCCACAAAATTAGTGGTGGATATCGATGTGGCATTTATTCTAGAAATTTTCTTTTTTTAAACTATCTAGGCCTCAAACTCTAAACGGAGGAATAACACCCAAGGCTTTTTAGATGCTACAATGAAAAACAATATCAATCGACATAAAATTTAATTTTACATGATTTAAGTTGTATAATATTAAAACATAATAATAAATGCTATGGACAGAAATCATATTTAGCTACCGAGACCGGAGCCTTGAAGGTTGTTTAAATTTGACTAATATTTTATTCTAAACCCTCTTAAATTTTAGATAAACCTTGAAACTTATTATTGGTTCATTCTGAAGAAAATAAAAACATGGACATAATAGAAGTTCAACGAAGTTTCCTGGAAAAGGTGTCATTATGGATGATGTTGACTGCATTTACTTATTTTTTTTGTAAAGACCAAATGTTGTTATGGTTTTTTCCTCAAATTTTTAAATTATAATTCTGTTATTACATGTATTTAGAATCTTTACTGTGTTCGTCATGTATTCTTTTATTTTTATCAGATTTTAATTGTTTTTTCTACTGAAGAGAAGTCTTTTTGAGGGGAATTGAAAATAAAAAACATATTGTAAGCTTTGATTTGGTCAAGCTAAACGTTGTCGTGACCTATGACAAAATGTTAGGTAAACCCGTTCAACATATCCTGTAATTTTCCTTTCCTTTTCTTTGACAATAACATATATTTAGAATCTTTACTGTGTTCGTCATGCATTCTTTATTTTTATCAGATTTTAATTCTGAGGAGAAGTCTTTTTTGGGGGAAGTGAAAATAAAAAACATATTGTAAGCTTTGATTTGGTCAAGGTAAACGTTTTCGTGACCTATGACAAAATGTTATGGTAAATCCGTTCACATATGTCCCACTCCTGTAATTTTCCCTTTCCTTTCCTTTGACAATAACATACACGCTTTCTATGGCAAACGAATCTAGTACGTAATTATCTACCCATTATTGTAAACAAAGTAGAAATAAAATAGTTTTAATTCTTGAATTTAATAATTTCCTTTAATTCGAACAATTAAGTTCATACACGTAATTTTCTTTCCAATCGATTTTGATCACTAAAGTTTAAATTTTTTTAAAGCATTCATTAGACTTTTGATTTGTTCTTATCTTAGTCACTCGAGTGTTAGCTCATAAATTGAAGGGTGACATGGCATCCACTTGTGCTGATGTGGACCATTTTTATTGAAATGGGATCCATGTATCATCCACGACGTTTTCAATTTTTTTTTCTTGTTTTATTTTTTCTTCTTTCTTCAAAGATAAAAATTTTATAATTTCATCTATGTGTCATGTAGAATTATCATTCTCTTATGTATTCTATGACCACTCAAGATATCAACGAACTCGTCTCATTATCTCCTACCACTCTATGAGTTTATATTTTACCTAAATCTCTTTAAAACCCATAAAACTTAATCCTAAATCTGAATTTCAATAATAATAATAATAATCAAACCACTCTTATATACAGCATCTATAATTCGATCAGAGTATAATCAAGATATACAACTTGTTTCCTTCTTCTCCACCTCGCTGTTGTTAGGATCCAGAAGAAAATGCTTTATCATTGAGAAATCATGGGAAATTCAATCATTTAAAAGAAGAAGAATAATAATAAGAAGAAGAAGAAGAGAGTTTTGGGGTCATTTGATAATTTTCAAAATAAAATATCTAGTTATAAAGCTGTTAAATATTTAACAACAGAGTGATCAAAATAAGAATAAATGGAAAGTTCAATGAGTAAATTGAAATTTTTAAATTTTTAGTGACTAAAGTAGGAGTAAGAAGAAAGTTGAATGATTAAATTTATCCTAAAATAAAGACTTGATTATAAAACGTGCAAGTTCAAGGACTATAAAATAGTTTATCCCAACAAAATATGACAAGTTTGTTTACGGAGACTCTAGTTCATTTAAGTCAATTTGAATAGATTGTTGTATTTCATATTCATATTTCCTATTTTTAAATTTAGTCGGGTCTTACGTTTCTGTCTATAGGCAGAGATTTTTACGCAGGGATTTATTTGCAGGGATTACTTCCCATTACAGACGAGCATATGAATACTGCATATGAATATTGTTCAACTATGTATCTATTTATTTATTTATACATGCATTGCATTTTATCTTTATTTTTAATTTTTTGACTGCCGGAGGACTTCTACATAAGCTGCTCTCAACCTGACGTTGGGGGCAACCTACTACCCTACCTCCTCTTATCCCATTGCATATGGGAATATAATTTTATTGTTGTTGTTGTATTTCGTATCTTATTTTTAATTAATTATTTATTTTTTTAATAAACTCTTAAGAGATATTTTTTTATCTATATATAACAATTTGTTCCCTACGCAATACTCGTATTCAATTTTATCAGAAAAAACAGTGGTGGAAAGAGCTCCAATATGAGGGGGAACCCTACCATGCGCATTAAATTCAATTTATTAATCACTCTATCTCTTCATCAATGGTTGGTCGCCGGAAGAAGTGGTGGATCAGTCTCGAGACACCACCGGGCGGCCGACACCGTCCCCGTTAATGTAGGCGTGGTTCTTGACATGGATTCCTTGGTGGGGAAGATAGGGATGAGCTGCATCAACATGGCCCTCTCTGACTTTTACGCCGCTCATCCTCACTACAAAACCAGGCTCCTCCTCAACATCAAGAACTCCATGGACGACGTTGTTGTCGCCGCCGCAGCCGGTTCGTCCTCTCATCTCCGTTCTTCGTTTCTTCATTTATTTATATTTTATATTACCTGTGCAAACGTAGTAAGTTTATTAAAAGTTTTAAGTATAAGATTTAAAAAATATGAAATGAAATTATTAATAAAAAATATAAAGAAAATAACAATTAAAATATAAAAAAATGAAAATTTATAACAGATACAAATATGGCTAAACCCCCCCCCTCGATAGAGATAACTTCTTGTTTAATAAAGAAGTTCGTGTGTTTCCATCATGGAAATATATACAAATATTACAAATTATTTAACATAACACTGATATTTTATAGCATAGCTAGCTAGTAAGTGAACAAATGACAGCTGTATTTACGTACTCGTACTATATCCATGCACTTATCATTTTTTACCACAAACATATTAGGAATACAATAATATAAATAAATATAGGACTTTACAAGGGCAAGTTTTTTTAAGTAATTTTTGATATTACAATAAATTAATCTCTTTATCAACCCAACTTGAATTTTATATATTTGACTTGGTTCGAAAAAAAAATTAATTATTAATTGAATGATAATCACATTTGTCAATTCAATTAACTAAATTTAACTCGACTAACTAGAATATTCATCCTTAATATCTCAGTCATTTTTTTATCAATTTTCAATCACGCACTCTTCTATCACTATAAAATATCCATATATCTTCAATTCTTATTTCTAACAATAATTTTTTTTTTATAATTTAGTCCCTCAACTTTGTATTTTATCTATTAAATTTTTTCTACAATTTTTTTTTACAATTTTTTTCTTTTAATCAATTCCTTGATTCCTTTGTACTCTCATCAATATTTTTTCACAAAATATCTTCTTTTAAAAGGAAAATTATAAATATATTTTAAAATTTTAGATGACATTTAATTTATTAAATAAAATTACAATGTGAAAAATATGAAGAATATACATGTATGCCTTACATGATTAGATAAAATAGTTAAATTAGTTCACACCATAATATAAATATTTACAGTTATATTTAAACAAAAATTAAAACTCGACTGGAATAAAATTTGTATCATAAAATATAACTCAAAAATTTGATTGACTTATTTTTTTTAATTCGAATCGATCAAATATTGATTCCTACTAACAAAATAGATTTCATCACATTGTATTAACGAGAAGAAACATTTGAAAAGTAATAATTTTTATATTTTATTTTACAATTTTGACTGAATCAGAGTGAAACTTAATTGACTTTTACTACGTAGATGATAACATGCATCAATCACTGATCCGGTATTGACTTTTCTACGTGGATGATAATACGCCAATCACCGTGCCTTCCAACTTGTAGCAGCACACAATGTTTGATTATTAGAATTTAGAAAACGCATCTCTCTCTACAATATTTGACTTGAAAGATCATCAAACTCTGTTAATTTCTTCTTCAACTTTAATTGTTTGTGGACAAACAGCTCTGGACTTGATAAGAAATGCAGAAGTACAAGCGATCTTAGGGCCAAGGAGTTCAATGCAGGCCAACTTTGTAATCAGTCTGGGCAATAAATCTCAGGTTCCCATCATCTCGTTTTCTGCAACAAGTCCTTCCCTCACTTCCCTTCAAACTCCATACTTTTTCCGTGCTGCTACAAGTGGCTCATTTCAAGTGAAAGCCATAAGTGCCATTGTCAACTCTTTTGGGTGGCGAGAAGCAGTGCCCATCTATGTCGACAACCAGTTCGGGGAGACCCTTATACCTTACTTGACAGCTGCTTTACAAGAGAACAACACCCGGGTCCCTTATATGACCGTACTTCCGGCGTCGGCTACCGATGACCGAATCGCCAAAGAACTTTACAAGTTAAAGAACATGCAAACGAGGGTGTTCATTGTGCATGCGGCGGTGCGTCTTGGCCTTCGGATTTTTGCCAAAGCAGAAGAGATTGGAATGAGTGAAGGTATGTTTGGATCATGACCGAATCGATAACTACTTTGTGGAGTTTAATTGATCCCTCGGATATTAATTCAGTCCAAGGGGTTTTGGGTGTGAGGAGTTTTGTTCCAAAATCGGAAGAACTCGATCAGTTTAATGTTCGATGGAAAAGGAAATTCCAGAGAGACAATCCCGATATTACCAATGCTGAAAACAGTTTTGGACTATGGGCTTATGATGCAACTTTTGCACTTGCCATGGCAATCGAGAAAGCTGGCACTGCAAACCTAAGCTTCAACAAGCCAAACATTCCCGGGACAGACCTTGAAACATTGGGTGTATCCCAAAATGGTCCTCGGCTTATCCAAGATTATCAAACATTCAATTCAGAGGCTTTTCAGGAGATTTTCACTTTGTTAACGGCAATTAGAATCGTCTGTGTTCGAGATAGTTAACATAAATGGAAATGGCGAAAGAAGGGTCGGGTTTTGGACGCCCCAAAGTGGACTCTTACGAGATTTGTATCTGAAAAACACAAGCGCCAATTCTAACTCTAAGCCAAAACTTGGTCCCGTTATATGGCCAGGGGACACTAACTTGGTCCCCAAAGGTTGGGAGATCCCAACAGATGGGAAGAATTGAAATCGGGGGTCCAGTGAAAGATGGTTTTACAGAATTCTGGAGATAATCTGGGATTCTAACTCTAATACAGCAAAATCAGTTCAAGGGTACTGCATTGATGTTTTCAATGCAGTAATGGCTAAAATGCCTTATCCTGTTGCTTACGAGTATATTCCGTTTGCAACGCCTGAAGGAAAAGCTGCCGGTTCTTACAATGACTTGGTTGATCAAGTGTACTATGGGGTAAGTCTCCTCTTTTAATTACACCATTATATATCTATTCGCATGGTCTTTAATCAGCTGCTATGAACACAGAAATATGATGCTGTGGTCGGAGATGTAACTATTGTGGCCACAGGTCATTGTATGTGGACTTCACATCGCCCTACACAGAATCTGGTGTCGATGCTGGTACCAATGAAAGATAACAAGAAGAAGGACGCATGGGTTTTCTTACAGCCCTTGACATCGGATCTCTGGATAACCAGCGGTTGCTTCTTCGTATTCATCGGGTTTGTGGTTTGGGTTCTCGAGCACAGAATCAACGAAGATTTCCGTGGACCACCTGCACATCAAGTCGGCACCAGCTTCTGGTTCTCCTTCTCAACCATGGTGTTTGCTCATCGTAAGAATTAAACTCCTTCACCTTTTCAATTTACATATAATTCATACTCTGCTAAAAGCATTTGATCATTGCAGGAGAAAGTGGTGAGCAATTTGGCTAGGTTTGTGGTGATCATATGGTGCTTCGTGGTTCTCATTCTCATCCAAAGTTACACTGCCAGCTTAACGTCGCTTTTGACAGTGGAGAAACTCCAGCCCCTGTAACCGATCTAAATGTGCTGTTGAAGAGAAGGGAGAGTGTTGGCTTTCTATACGGATCGTTTGTAGAGGGATGTTGTTGGGGTTGAAATTCGATAAATCCCAGCTCAAGACATATAGAACCCCTGAAGAACTCCATAATCTGTTCGTCAGGGGCAGTTCCAGTGGCGGTATTTCGGCTGCTATCGATGAAATCCCTTACATCAAACTATTCATCGCCAAATACTGCGGCAAATATACTACCGTCGAACCGACATTTAAAACCGGCGGCTTCGGCTTCGTGAGTTCTCTTTCTCGGCCTTCCTCGATTCATATGATACGCTCTATGATTCTTTACTGTTCTTCTGCAGGTCTTCCCGAAAGGATCACCACTTGTAGAAGATACTTCAAGGGAAATCTTGAATGTTACACAAGGTGACCAAATGGAAAAATTTCAGAAGAAATGGTTAGAGAACGATGAAGTTATTTGTCCTGGTTTCGACCCCGGTGTTTCATCGAACAGTCTGGGTCTCGAAAGCTTCTGGGGCCTTTTCCTGATAGCAGGGCTCGCATCGATCTCGGCCCTCATCATTTTTGCAGCAATGTTTCTTATACGAGCAAAGGCATGTGTTGTTTCAGCTGCCTTCTGAAACTTCAATATGGAGAAGAGTTCGGTTCATGTCGAGAATCTTTGACGAGAAGACATGAGCTCTCATACTTTCAGAAAAACTGAACCCAGAGATGCAAGCTCGTCGAACACTAACTGCCCGCCGAGTCCATCGAGCTTGTCGAACCAGACAGATGCTTCAGATTTTGTTTTCATTGTAGAATTAGGATCAAATGCAAGTTCCCCCGATATCTCCGTCTCCGGGAAGATCTTCTACTTAACTTGCTGATTACTACTATGGCAGATGAGTAGATTTGGTGACTTCACTTGGTTATTCTCAATTTTGTTGAAAGCTAATGAATGTATATATGGTATATGTATAAGTAGGATCATAATCTAGCAAAAAAATACTTATGGTTTGAAAGACATGACGATTCCAATTTAAATATCATCTTTAAATGTTAAACTAAATGTTGCATTGATAAATATATTTACTAAAGTTTAATCTAAATTTGATCTATTGGAGAAATCAAGAAATGTAATTGAATTGAAAGTAGAAAGTTTATTTTCTTTTATGTTGATTAATGGCACTTTGATTAGGTTATTATTATTTTGATTTGTATTAAACGTTCACGGAGCTCCATTTTCCTTTGTAAAACATAAAATAAATAAAGGTGAAATTCCATATAACACGTTTCAGACCCCAGCAGTTCGCACGTATAAATTCCAAAATTTGTCTTTCATTTGAAATAGATTTATTTCAAGTAATTAGCTAAAGAATGATTCTAATATTAAGAAGATTCAACTTCTTACGGGGAATGAACGATCCAATTCCACACTGATGACCCGTTTGAGTGAATGTCTAAGAAGTTGCGGCTGAGGTTATACCAACCAATTCTATTCTATTCGACTAAATATCAAAATTTCAACAAGCCAACCGGTTCCATTAAAAATCAACTCTAATTCCCATTTCTCTGTTCAATTTTTAATTTAATATATGAATCAATTAAACTGAGTTATATTATAAATATTTATTATAATGGTGACATATTTTCTATGTCATAAGTTCTAGCAGGGTCGGTCCTGACATTTTAAGGGCCCTAGGCAAAATAAGAGATAAGGGCCCTTAAAAAAAAACTTAAAATTCAAGAATAAATTTCGGCTAATAATAAGTAAACAATGCCTTAAGTTTTAGAAAACAATGCAATCAAACAAATTTTATTTAATCCTAATTATTCTAAAATAAATTAAGGCTTTTTCTAGCTTACGGTGTCAAATTATGAAAATTAAAGAACCTAGGAGCTCAAACCTAAAAATGTAGGCTCTAATATTAATCTTTTTTTATTTTAATTAATTATTGAATCGAATAACCGAAGTGGTTCCTCAAGCGTTTACGCGAGGGCCAACTCGAATTATCCCCTAAATTTAAAGACTAGTTTGAAATCTAAGCTAAAATGGAAGCTCTATTTAACCTATTTAATTATATCAATATCAAAAATCGAATCGAAGTTCGGGGACCTAATTGCATAAATTTTAAATTACTAAGCTAAAATTAAACATGAAAATGGTTAAATTAAAATAAATAAAAAATTAAAGCTTAATTCGAAATAAATTGAAGCGAATAGACTATTGACTAAAATACAAACACGCACAACCTAAGGGCCTAAACGAAATTCCCAAAAAAATAAAATCAAGCATAAAAAATGGAAAAATTACAAAACGGTCTACAGGACTAACATGTAAAAATATAGAATCCTAATGTCTAAACAACGAAAATTAAAGAAATTAACACTAGGACTAAAATTAAATGCACTTAAAATAAATAGACATAATTATAAACATGTGTTACTTGCATTTCAATTTCATACACACACAAAACATTTAAAAGTAAAGAATATGCGTAATACCGAAAATTGCTTCTTTCGCATTGCTCCTTAGAAAAAATTGTGAGGAAAAGCTCCCTTGATTACATTGACTGTGTAAAAGAAATGAAATGGGGAACCCCTGTTTTTCTCCACACTTACAATATGGTTTTTTTGGTTCTCTCCTCTTCCCTACCCCTGATTTTGGTTACATTTATATCTCCGGTTTTTTCTCTCGTTTTTTGCTTTCTGACCTTGTTGATGAACCTCCTTTTCTTTTTGTGTTTTCTGTTTTTTGGTCGAGAGCCCCCATTTAATATTTTTCTCCTTTGTTGTCCATAATATGTGCCCCACCTTAATTGTTTACTGATGGAATCTCTTTTATTTTGCATGGCATGGGTGTAGCATGGCGTGGGTAATTAGTGGAGCATGGGGATATTAAACAAATGGGCAAGCGGTGGTGCTGGATACGGGCCCCTTTTTAAAAAAAATATATTGGTTCTTACAGGAAACAAGATAGAAAGTTGAGAAGAATGAACCCCTCCAAGATAGATTGAGAGTCATGTTTTTCCTGGATATTTATTTTGAAGTGATTTTGTGTTTTGCGAGGTTAAATATATTTGGGAAGAATGGCCCCCTCCAAACCTGGGCCCAAGGCGATCGCCCACCCCGCCTAGGCTCAGGGCCGGCACTGAGTTCTAGACCGGATAAGAATACTCATATTTCATCTCCTAGAGTCCTCTTTTCTTCGTTTCTAAATAATATTAGAATTGAATTTAGAATTCATAAAAAGAGAAACTAAAGTTGATTTGTTAAATTTTTAATTAAATGTTAACTTTCTATGGTCTTAAAGTTTTAGCCCAAATGATAATTTATATATTATTTATCTTATATATTAGATCATTTGTTAATTCAAATGTTACAAGTATATTTAGTTCACTATTTTTCTTAGTTGTAAATCTAAAATACAAAATTTTATTCGTATATAATTTTGAGGGTAAATTACATATCTAGTCACTCACCTATTCGTGTAATTTCATTCTGATCATTCAATTATCTCTTTTTTTCAAAATCAAATATAACTTTATGTTTTTATTTCGTTTTTGTCATTCACCAATAAAAAAATTAAAACTGCTGACATGATTTTTTTATTTTTTTTAATGATGACAGAATTAACTTATAGCGAGACGTCGACATTTTTTTTATTTTTTTAACGGCAGAGGATCAATACATAATATAATGTATATATTTTTAAAAAAAATAGTTGAGTAACCGAAACAGGATCACAAGAATATGTTAGTTTACTCTAATTTTTAATACATGGATAAACGCAAACTTTTATATTCTAATATCATAAGACCATAATTAAATAAATACAAAAAAAAACTAATACTTAAAATTAGATATATAAAACAGGTAGAGCTGAACAGTGGCTTTTGTTTTCTTTGATTTTTGAAATAGATTTATTTCAAGTAAATAAGGAATGGTCCAGCTATTCTCGGGGGAAAGTGAATGCAGTCAACACGGGTGTCTTGGAAAGGCGAACTAATATACGACGTATTAGAAATATTTAATAAAGTCGGTTTAGTATTACCGGAAATATTAAGTAATAATAATGTTGTAGGTAGAAAATATGAATAAATATTTAAAAATTTGACAACCGATAAACTTAGCTTAGCGATAGGTATCGATATCTTGCATAGAAGTATCGATACAAAATATAAACATGTTAAAGTTTGACAAAACATGTTTCAGTTTGACAAGTCATGTTTTAGTTTGATTAAAACCGACAAAGATACTGAAATTATTGAAATTTGTATCGATACTTTTCTAGTTATACACCAAAGTATCTATATTTTAAGAATTTAAAAGATTGTAATAATAGCACTTAAAAGTATCGATACCTTAGAAACATTATCGATACATGAAATATACATGTTAAAATTTGACAAAATCGGTTTCAATATGACAAAACCGGTAAAGCACTACCGGATATACTGAGGTAAACTTAGCTTATCGGTAGGCATCGATACTTACACACATGTATCGATACATAACATATAACAGGTTGAAGTTTGACAAAAACCGGTTTGAGTTTGACAAAATCGGTTTCAGTTTGACAAAACCGGTAGAGATATCGAAATTGTTGAAATTGTATCGAAACTTATCTAAGTATATGCACCAAAGTATCGGTATTAGGAATTTAAAATAATTGGCAATAATAGCGCCTTGAAAGTATCGATACCTTTAAACATGTATCGATACATGACAATATAAAATGTTAAAATTGACAAAACAGTTTCAACATGACAAAACGGTAAAGCGATACGTATGTTGAAGGGTATCGATACTTTTATAAGTACATAATAGTCGGTACTTTAGGAATTGAAAGAAAAGACAAATGAAACGTATCGAAAGTATCGATACCTTAAACAAAAGTATTGAGACTAAGTAATTGTATTGATTAATATAAATACTTTATTGGGTTAAAATATCAAAGGCAAACTGCATTTCCTCTGAAAATATCGAGACTTGGGTAATTGATCTAATGGTCAACAAAACCGAATTGTGTGATGATTTTTTCCCCAGTTTATGGGTTTTACTGAGAGAGAGGGAAGGAAAATGGAAAAATTTTGAAAAATTTTAAAATAAAGAATAAAGCAAGAAAATATAAAAATGAGGGTGAAATTGTTATTATACTAATTTTATGAATTACTCTGTCATACTTATTCTTTTTTTAATGAATAATTATTAGCTTATAATTTTTGTTAATTCGATTATCATTCAATAAACTTTCATAGTTGAGGAAACAACTAAAAATACTCTAGAGTTGGAGCCTTAGCTGGACATTTACCCTTTTTCCTTATACTTGTTGAATTCCTTGAATTCAAAATCAACTTTAATTTCCAGTTCTATGTTTAGGGATGTAAAAAGTTGTTTAGATCGTAAAATTGATTGAAATTGACTCGAGTCAAAATATTTGTGACTTGAGTGGTAGTGATCTGAAACTAATAGAGTCCGAATGATATTAACCTAAACTCGAGTTGGACATGAAAATTGTGGATTGAACTGACATGAACCCTATCTAAGAATGACCTGAACCCAAATTAAACTGATTTTTTGATAACCGAACCCGACATGCATCGATTGATATGAACCTAAACCGAGATTAACCTGGAAATAACTAGTATTACTCGATTGTTATCAATCTGATCTGTAATTGACTAAACTATAAATAATTCGACTTATTATTAACATGATTTGATATTTACCTGACTTATAAGTTATAATTTTGAAGTTGTGAGATTTGAATTTATATAAATTATAATAATTAATATGATTACTTTTAAAAGTTAAAACAATTATTAGTTATGATAATTAAATAATAAATTTATTTCTATATTAATAATCTTTATATTATAAATCTTAATTATAATCATTAAATTAATTTTATTAAATAATTTATTATGAACATTATTTTATTAGATATAAATTAATTTAAATTATAAGTTTAATTATTTTATTAATAATTAATTATAATTTAACATAAATTTTAAATATACATATAAGATGATTTATTGAGATTATATATAATATATATATAGATATATATATATATAAAGTGAGTGGCGAGAGAGTTTTTTATATATGGAAAATTTGAGAATTTGAAAATAGAGGAAAATTGGAAATTTTTGGGAATATATGATAATTGGGAAGTTGGCGTCAAAGTGGGATGGGACAAGTGTCCAATAAGATTTGTTTGATTAATTATGGCCGCACTCCTCCAAAATTATCATTTTTTACTTTGAAAATTGACTGTTTATTATTTATTTTAGTCATAGTTTAATTGTAAATCTATTCTTGAATTTTCATTTCTATGCAATTTATTTTGTATATATTCTAATTATTTTTTAATTTTTCCTTCTTTCTTTAACGTGCATAATTATTAAATGTAAATGTAAATGTTAATTTTAGAATCTTTTATTTTAATCACTTATGTTTAATTATAGACTTATATAGTATATATATATATATATATATATATATGATGTATGCACTTAAGTATATATATGTGATGTATGTACTCATATATATATAGAGTTTATATACTTCTACTTTACTTTATAGTTTATATATTTTACACATTATATAATATTATATATATATATATATATATATATATCTATATATATATATATATATATATATTCTTAAATATATACTTACATAAATATATACAAATATTATAAGTAATGTAGACCTATGTTATACTTATAAGTATATATATTGTATGCATAAGTATAATGTACATTTAATATATATATATACATGAATTATATTATCATAACATTCATCATACATATTATATTATATATAATATATACATTAATATATTATAATTGTTTCAATTTTCCTCAATTTTAAAATGAATATAATTCAGCCTATTTTAAATTCTTCACATTTTATACTTATTTTGATTTTACCCTCTTGTGTTGTTTAATTTATTTCAATTTAATTTGTCATTTCACATATGTTCAATTTAGTCCTTAAATTTATATTTGTATATGAAATTGGCCCATACTTATTTATTTTTGTAATTTACTTCATACCCTATAAATCACATAATAAACTTTATTTCAAATTTCTAAATTATATTATAATCTCCAAACCCTATAAACTTTTGTTCACCAACTTTTTAAATGGATACAATTTAGTCTAATTTTATATTAATTTCAAATTCATATTTTAAAAATATTTCGAATTGATCTCTCATCAATGCGTGTTATTTAATTTATTTAAATTTTTGTCTGTAATTTTATGTTTGATCAATTTAGTCCTTCAAATCATATTTTTATCAAAATTGGTCCATAATTAGTTATATATTTTTTAATTTACTCTCTAAATCATATACAATTACAAATTGCAATTCAATGTTCATGAAAGTCGAAAAATAATTAATTCAAAAAAAATGACATGACCTGAAGTCAATCCATATGTGATAAGATCCGACATGAATTTTGTCTATCAATGATGTAACCCGATCTGAACGAGATTCGACTGAAGTCCATCAGAACCTGAATTAACTTGATATTTAACTGTTTCGGACATGAACAATTTTTACCAGAACTGACATCGATTCAAACTGAAATTAACCCGACCTGAATTTGATGTCATATCAACCTGAAAATGACCCGAATTGATTTGACTGGACCCGATCCAATCCGAATCGAACCATCAAATTGACTTGACACGATCATAATCAAATTTACCTGACCTGAAAGATTCGACTGAAACCCAAATGATTACCTGATTTTACATCCTATCTATTTCAATGTTCAATGTTCAATTAAGCAAGTCTGGTTATATCATCATCGACTACGATCAAAACACAAAAATGATAAATATTATCTTTATAATTATAATTATCTAATTTATTAAATAACAAATTTAAATTAAATAATGCATAGATTTAAAAGATAAGATATAAATGTTGTATACAAAAAAATATATTTGATATTAAAATTTTTAAAATTATATATTTTAATTAATTTTTGTTTTTAATCATATTCTGGCTTTTGAATTGCCCGTCTAGCTCAGTTGGTAGAGCGCAAGGCTCTTAACCTTGTGGTCGTGGGATCGAGTCCCACAGTGGGCAATTCATAATTGCCAGAGGTCTTCCACTAAAGTTGCTCTCAACCTTGTATTGGGGCAGCCTACTACCCTACCTCCTCCTTATCCCATTATATATGAGAATAGGGTTAGCTAATTTTATTTTGACACGAGACAAAAAATGTTGTACCAATACTAGTCATTTGATACTATTATTGTATTATGTACCACTCCTGTAATATTCATGACCTAGTCTTTATGCCTATCTTTACAAATATTTTTTAAGTGAGAATAAGAAATAATTCTTTTTTTTAATATGAAGCCTTTCGAAGGTTCTTTTTTATTAATTCTATGCTTCTAGAAAGTAAAAGTTTAGGAAGTTTGATGGACAAATGTAAGTCTTTATGTACAAGTCTATGCTTTCCATGTGAAAGAACTGAATGACGTATTTCGTGTGTGTATATATATAAATATATATAGATATTAGTGTTTGTCTACAGGAGGAATGAGATGATTTTCTCGAAAAATCATTTTTTTAATTATTTACGTGTCAGAGATCGTTATAGAAAATATTATAGATCTATCACCCTTTGTAGAAAGGCGTGATCCATACACCATATCTTACGCCACTTGTTGAAAGGCGCGGCCCATGCATCGTGTAAAGACCGGGTGCTAATTTGTTAAATATTTTTAAAATAATGTCTAATATGTAATTAAATTATGTTAGGGTGATTTTTGTGTAAAAAGTCAACTTTATTTATTTTTTGTAGGTGAAAAAAAACTTTATGCATTAAAATCTTTAAATATTCTTCTATAAATTATTTTATAACTCGACAAATTTTGATTTTGCATGAAATTACACAATACGTATAATCTAGTATAAAAAATTTTTGAGGGTAAATAATTTAAAATATATAATTTTATAAAAATTTTATAACTAGTATTTCTTTTTCAAAATGATGATGATGATGGTGATAAGAAATATTTTATAATTTAAAAAATTATAAATTTTAATGATTATAATAAATATTTTATAATTTAAAAAATTATAAATTTCAATGATGATAATGATTATAAGAAATATTTTATAATTTAAAAAATTAAGAATTAGGGTTCCAGCGAACATTGTTTATACAGAATTTCTGGAAGTAATCTGGGATTCTAACTCTAATACAGAAAAATCAGTTCGACGCTACTGCATTGATATTTTTGATGCTGTAATGGCTAAAATGCCTTATCCTAGTTGCTTACGAGTATGTTCCATTTGCAACGCCTGAAGGAAAAACTGTCGGTTCTTACAATGATTTGGTCGATCAAGTGTACTATGGGGTAAGTCTCCTCTCTTAACTCTTCTCTATATTATACTATCATATGGTTTTATTCAATGGTTTCATTAGGCTTCCATGAACACAGAATTATGATGCTGTGGTCGGAGATGTAACGATTGTGGCCAACAGGTCATTGTATGTGGATTTCACGTTGCCGTACACAGAATCTGGTGTGTCGATGCTGGTGCCAATCAGGGATAACAAGAAGAAGAATGCGATGGTTTTCTTACACCCTTTGACACCGACTCTCTGGGCAACCAGCGCTTGCTTCTTTGTGTTGATTGGTTTTTTGGTTTGGGTTCTGGAGCATAGAATCAACGAAGATTTTAGTGGACCACCCGGCTCATCGAATCGGCACCAGCTTCTGGTTCTCCTTCTCAACCATGGTGTTTGCTCATCGTAAGAATTAAACTCCTTCACCATTTCAATTTACAGATAATTCGTAGTCCGCTAAAATTTTTGGTCATTGCAGGGGAGAAAGTGGTGAACAATTTTCTAGGTTCTTGGTGATCATATGGTGCTTTGTGGTTCTCATTCTCACCTAAAGTTACACTGCAAGCTTAACGTTGCTCTTAACAGTGGAGCAACTCCAACCTACTGTAACTTATGTAAATGAGCTCTTGAAGAGAAGGGAGAGTGTTGGTCTTCTAAATGGCTCGTTTTTCGAGGGGATCTTGTTGGGGGTTGTAGTTCGATAAATCAATGTTCAAGTATTATGGATCTCCTGAAGAACTGCATGAACTTTTTGTCAAGGGTAATGCCAATGGCGGGATTTCAGCCGTTTTCGAAGAAATACCTTATATTCAGCTATTTATTTCCAAATATTGCGGCAAATATACTACTGTCAAACCCACATTTAGAACCAATGGATTTGGCTTAGTGAGCTATCTTCCTGATAACTCCATAAAAATATTATATTTTAGGTCTTCTTACTTAAATTATTGTTTGTCTAAAAGTTTGTCATCGCATTTTAGTTAGATTTAGTTGCATTTAGGACATTTCATGCATACGGTGGAAAAGGTTTTGCCTCGGCTAGTTTTTCTTTATAAAACTGATGCTGCTGATGAGAAGGGATGTGTGTTGGCTGTGATGATGCATGTGATAGGAAATAATCGAGGAGGAAATTATTTGTTGAGACAAATTTAATACGAGGGACAAAGGAATTGAAGATGATGAACGTGAGGAATTTTTTCACCACGACAAGTTTTATCTTGCAAGTCTGACGTAGTCCTGTCATAACCGTTTTTAGGTTGGAACAATTATTTATTGTTTCAAAAACAGTGACGACTTTAATTTGAAAATTTGGGTGATTTTGGATTTAATTTGTATAAATTAGATAGAGTCGCCATCAACCTTTGGGTTAGGTAGGTCGAATACCTAAAAACGTCTTTTAAAAACAATTTTAAGAAAAATCGTTTTTAAGACAAAAAGTTTATCTGCGTTTACCAAAGATTCGATTAAAACAGGTTCGAGAGTCGGTTACGCGTGGGGAAGGATTAACACCCCCACAGCGCCCAAAATTGGTACTGTGTCGCTCACAAGTTGTCGTAGTGATAGAAATCCTGAATCAAATATCAAGTTAAAATATGATCCATTTACTGAATATTAATTAATTTGCTTCAAATCAATAACTTAAATGAGGAAATTCAAATGACTGAAATAAAAACAAATAAATATTACAAACCTAAATACAAAATAGAAACAATATGTATTTAAATTTATAAAGACCAAAATATATAAAAACAAAAATTTTAAGGATCAAAATAGCAAAAACAAAAACTTAAGTGACTAAAATAAAAGTTACAAATAAACGAAAGTCTAAATAGAAAATATTAAATAATAAGTACTAAAAATGAGAATAGCCCAAAAATAAAAATAAGAACTAAAATAAAATAAATAGAAACATAAATGGGCCCAACAGTAATTAAAACAGATGCAAACTAGTGACTAAAATGTAATAATTACACATATCATAGCCAAATTGGAATATTAACAAAAATACAAAACAACTTGAAATTAATGACTAAAATAAAATACTTGTAAACATGGTGAACAAATTCGAAAAACAACAGAGAACACACCACACACTAACTTAGTGACCAAAATGAAATAATAACAAATATTACTACCAAAGTCAAATAATAATCAAAATAGCATAACAGATAATAACAGGATTAAAACACAAATATTGAAACATTAAAGCTTGAAATAAAATTAAACATAACTTTATTTAATAGCTAAAAGGTAAGGTTACAAAGTAGCAGGGACCAAAAACATGATTATACCATAAGCAAAAACACGCATACTCTCCCCTTGTGAAACAACGTTGTACGGCTAATGGGATATAATTCCTTTTAGGAGTTATTTTGAAACCCTACTACATTTGTTTCATTTGCCCAATTTAGTCGTGCTCTCTCACTCTCCATTTTCCTCTCCCTTTTGTTTTCTCATCGTCGAAAATGAACACCAACAAAAGGCCATCGTAGATCGGTGGCCAAGGGGCTAATAAACTCGACGAGCCTCTCAAACACAACCCCTAAAATCGAGTCTTAACTCTCTTCCCCATATGTACCCAAATTTAGAAGTTAAAACCCCAAACCCACAAAGGTAAAAACTTACATTCGATGGCTCATGCTACCACTCCGCTGAAGTAGAGATAGCTCAGTCTTCCAACCAAGGTGAGTTTTTGTTTTTCCTTTTGAAAGTATTTTTTTTATTATTTCGAAAACCCCCTCCGAATCCCCTCCTTGCTGTTGAAATTGGTTCTCTCCTTTATTTCCTTTCTAAGCGTGATTGGTGGATGTTAATGGTTTAGGTGGGATATGTTTTGGTCGTAATAGGTGGGTGATTTTTCTCTTGGTTTGGTGAAATATGATTGGAGTAGTTAAGGATTAGGTTGGGGTTTGTCTTTGACTTTGGTGAGATTTTTGGTGACTTGATAATGGAGTGGGGTATGGGAAATGGCCAAAAACTGGTGTTTGCAAGTACGTGATAAAATTGCTGACATCGCGTGGCAAGCTGTCCAATACACCTCACGTGAACCCTACCCCTGCTAATGATTTGGGACCACTGCCAGTTTCCATATTATTCACGAAATGGGCATGGATTCAAGGGTAGTTGGGGAAATTTCAAGGGAATTAAACCCTAGAAATTCCCCACTATAAATAGCACATTATGCCATACATTTAAAAGATCCCACTCTCACCAACCTTACAAATTTTGCAAAAGGCAACTGCACCACCTTTTTCTCCACCGTTCACCTCTCTTCCTTCCTTGGTGTCCTCCATAGATGGGCTTCATCGGAGTAGCAACTAGGCACTCGAGAGAGGATACTACGCTAGAGCAGTCTTGGTGGTGGTATGATGTCATGGCAACAACTCTGTTTTTGAGAGTTTTCTTCTCCTTGTTCTTAATGTCTTATCTTTTAAAGGCTTGTACTTAATGAGTATTTTAGGATGATGTTAGCCACACCAAGAACTGTTTTATTTGGTGTTGGAGATGTTTGGATGATATTTTATTTTGTATTTAATGGATGATTAAGTATATTTATGTTTATTGTTGTTTTGTTCATTATTTTAATCTTCTTCCTTAGCACCGTAAGAGCTTTTGAGAGAATGCATTGGCATAATATTCATAGTCTTTGTAAGAGCTGTTGAGAGATAACCATTTTTCTATGAGTTAATACATAATATCGAGAGAGTTAGGCTTGATCTACGTGAACAAGATAACTAATCTGGGATGGTTAGGTTCTAATCCACCTTAGAGATAAGGAGAGAGTTTCAAGAAACTAAAAGGGATAGTACTCAATCGATTGGCTAGAGTCACTGTTTTTGTTGAGAGGTATTGTGGTGGCAATAGTTGTATCAGGTTCCTTACTAGAGATAGCTTAGGAACACTTTAGTAAATCATGTGGAGTAACATAGGCATGACATACTTAGTTCATCCTACGTATAGAAAAATTTCTTGCCATAGCAAATCCAACCCAAGTGCTCCGTTAGAAGTCAGATTGTGTGAGGTTGTTAGTCTATATTCAGAACTCAAACATTTTTCGCCTTAACAACTTTTATTTACTTACTCTTGCAATTATTTTTTGCCTTAGCAAATTTATTTGTTTACTCTTGCATATTTTTTTTGCCATGACAAAAATTATCTGCTCACTTCACTTAATTCTTGCCTCAGCAAACTTATTCCATATGGTCATACTATTTGCCAAACTCTTTCCTAATTCATTTATATCATTAGATTTAGGCGTTTAGGATTAGTTAGTGACACATATTCCTAGCAATCTTTAAAGAATTCCCCCAATTCCTGTGGAGACGATACTCACTCACTACTGTATTACTTGTATCGATTGTGTATACTTGCACATATTTATGTGCCATATCACACACATTTACACGCGATCAAGGGATTGACGACTACAGGAATTTTTAAAGTTGTGTCATAGCAAGTTTTTCTTTACAATTTCTCGTTTTAGTTTTACTTGTTTGTTTTTTTGTAGATTTTTTCGTTCCATGACCATAAGAACTGTCGGAGAACCACTATATCTGTTAAACATGAAATCGATCAATTTTTCAGGCAAAAGTGACGTACTCAGCGTGCCAGACGAAACATGTATCGATTACCAGATCAAGCTGGTGACCAAGTGGATGATTAGGCAGATCCAAATATTGCTACAAATAATATTCTCAGAAATGTTGCAAGACCACGAGTTATACGAGATCACTTAACCCCTATCCTTGATGATCTCAATCTTGGAATCGTGGCACCGAAAATTCAGGTAGCCCATTTTTGAGCTCAAACCGGTGATGTTCAACATACTAAATTTCATCGGTCAATTTGGTAGCTCACTTAATGAAGATGCTAGGCAATATGTTCGTGATTTCCTTGAAGTGTGCGACGCGTTTAGATAACAAGGAGTGCACAAAGATGTGCTGAAGCTAAAATTATTCCCATACTCTTTCCGTGATCGAGCAAGAGCTTGGCATAGTGAAGTCTCATCTGGCTCGATTGAGTCTTGGGTTGACTTGTGTAAATTGTTTTTTACTAAGGTATAATCCACCCAACATGCATATGCAACTTCGCGATGAAATCGCAAGTTTTCAATAGTGCAATAAAGAATATATGTATGAGTGCTTGACCAATACAATTGTTTACTTAAAAAATGCACCAACCACATATTCCACGATTGGATACAAGTCGTGATGTTCTATAATGGAGTCAAGGAACCCACTTACATGATTCTGGAAACCTCGACAAATGGTACTTTGCTTGATAAGTCACCTGAGAAAGCCTTTGATATCCTTGATAGGATAGCCAAAAATGATTATCAATTTCTGTCTACAAGGCTTGGAATTGAAAAGAAGGTGTATGGGGCATTTGAACTAGACACCAAAGATTCTATGTCCCCCCAACTTTATTCCATAACAAATATGTAGAAAATTTTGCAATGTTCCAATGAGGTAAAAGAAGTCAAAGCAATCAGCTCGATGTGTATATTTTTTTGAGCGTCAATCACCATGAGAGTGAATGCCCTAACAATTAGGAGTCTATCAATTTAATGGGAAATTTCAATAGAAGCACCAACAACCTTTATTCTAACACCTACAATCCAGGATGACGTCAGCATCCTAATTTTTCTTGGGCTAATCAAGTGACTCACTACAACCATGCTGGCAACTTAATTAGGCCACAACAAAATATTTTTAACCTTCAAATTTTCAGCATCAACAGATGCCGTGGAAAAATATTAACAAATGCTCAACATATTTCTCAAATGCTAACTCCCTTGCAGCTTCTATGTAAGAATTTATGACTTCGATAAAAGATTTTATGGATTCAACTAAGGCTTAAATGCATGAAAATTCATCAACAATTAAAAGTAAAGACACACTTTTGCAAAGTCAAACAACTTTATTGCCAAATCATAGCTCATCTTTGAGAGCATTGGAGAACCAAGTGGGCCAAATTGCCACAACATTACATGCTCTCCCACAAGGAAGCCTCCCTAGTGATACTGAGGCCACTAATCCTCATAAAAAAAGAGCAATGCAATGTGGTTACATTGAGGAGTGGTACCCAGATTAATAGAGAAGACAAGTTTGGTGGGAAGAATCAAGAAATTTCTCGCCACGACGTTGTACAAAAAAATCTGAAAGGTCAAGTTGAACATGTTGAACAAAAAGAATTGCCTATGGAGAATGAGAAGAAAAAGGGTTCAACCAGTCATCATATTGATGGAGGAAAATTTAATGCCACAGTAAAAGTTTCACCTCCACCTGCAGTAGCTGAAGTTAGACCCCCACCACCCTTCCCTCAAAGTTTAAAAAAGTACAACGATGAGATACAATTCAGAAAGTTTGTTGATGTCCTTGATAAGTTGTATATCAATGAAACACTACTCGAGGCCATTTGATCAGACGCATACCTATGCCAAATTTCTGAAAGAATAGTCACAAAAAAGAGAAAGGTGAAAAGACTATAAAATATTACCATGAGAAAAAAATATTGTTATATACTGAGCAAACTTTCGCCGAAGCAAAAAGATCCTGAAAGTTTTGTTTTACCTTGATATATCTGTTAAACCTATGTTGGAAGAACCCTATGTGACTTGGGATCAAGTGTGAGTTTGATGCCCAAGTTTATATTTTTGAAGCTTGAATAGGTAATGCTCGACCAACCACCGTGATCTTATAACTAACTGATTGATCACACGTTTATCTTGAGGGCAGGATTAAAGATGTCATCGTGAAAGTGGACAAATTTTTCTTTCCAGTAGACTTCCTCATTTTAGATTGTGAGACTGATGATAATGCACCTATTATTCTGGGGCGTCCCTTCTTAGCCACGAGGTGTATCTTAATAGATTGCAAGAAGGGAGAGTTCACGATGAGGGTGGCCGATCAGAGTGTCACAATCAATGTCTTCAACACTATGAAATATACTAATGATTTTGAAGAAGGACAATGTATTGAAGACATGGATTCAATGGAGGAAGTCGAAGTAGACATTTTTGGCCATGGTAAGTTTTTAAAACCTGAGGAGCACGACAATTTTTGCCAAGGCAATTTTTTTCAGAATGAGACGAACAACAAAATTTACCGAGACAAATATTTTTTGAGTGACGTAAAAGACAAACTTATTGAATATCAAGAAAATGCGGAGTTCGAGGAGTATTCATCAAAGGTGGAACAGTCTAGCTTTCTTCAAGCTATACCAGGTATGAGATTCGAACACCTTGACTTTGATGAATCCATTCCTCCAAAACATTCGCTGCAACATGCACCTACCTTGGAACTTAAACCCTTGCCATCACATTTAAAATATGCTTATCTAGGTAGTGATGATACTTTGTCGGTTATTATATCTGCTAGTCTAATACTAGAGAAAGTGTGTAGTTTGTTGAATGTTTTATCATAGTATGAAAAAGCTCTAGGGTAGAATATGACATACTTGAAGGGAATTAACCCTACCATATGCATGCACAAGATCCAGTTAGATGTATTCCACGACAATTTTGTTGAACCCCAAAAGAGGCTTAACCCAATAATAAAAAAAGTGATAATGAAGGAAATCATCAAATGGCTAGATCTTGGGGTGATCTATCCCATATCCGATAGCTCTTAGGTTATCCCGGTTCAATGCATGCTGAAGATAGGTTTCGTAACTGTGGTGAAAATTGAGGACGATGAGCTCTTATCAACAAGGATCATAATGGGTTGGAAGATTTGCATGGACTACGGAAAAGCTCAACAGGGGGATGAAGAACGCCCATTCCCCCTCCCATTCATAGATCAAATGCTTGATCATTTGGCGGGTAAGGCATTTTATTGCTTCATTGATGGATATTTTGGGTGTAATCAGATTTCCATAGCACCAGAAGATGAGGAAAATACCACTTTTACCTACCCATATGTCACCTATGCCTTTAGGACGATGCCGTTTGGATAATGTAATGCCTCGACAATTTGTCAGAGGTGTGTGATAGCAATAATTTTCAGACATGGTGGATGACTTCATAGAAATTTTCATGGTTGATTTTTTCATATCAGTCGATGACTTTTTTTTTTGGGATAAATTTATCTCTTATATTATCCAAGAAGCAGTAGAAACTCACTACTACAGCAAAAAACAGACATCCAAACCAGAAACAGCCTCCTAGGTAGTGCTAATTCCCCAAGCTAGACAAAGATTACAGTTAACAACATTATTCTTAATAGCTATTCTAGCAGCTTTTATCCTAATTACATCCTTAATGCAATTGATCACAACATCAGTTCCCCTATGTATGCTCCTAAACTGCCTATGATTCCTCTCTTCCCATATACAATATATATATGCACACCAGGCTAATCTAGGAATAAACGAATAAAGAGTCTTACCTCTGAACTGAGATATCGCCCAGTCCAGCTCCTCCTCCCAATTTCCCACAGGTCTATCAATGCTACATAGCCGCATAACCCCTTCCCAAACAGCCTTCGAAAAAGGGCATTCAAAAAATATATGGATGCAAGTCTCACATACAACATCACACAATCTGCATTTATCATTCACCTCAATCCTCAAATGAATCAACCTATCAACAGTAGGCAACCTATCAAGAACAACCATCCAAGCAATGAGGGAGTGCTTGGGTATATGCACGGGGAACCATACAATCTTCTGCCACCCAACCTTCTTCTTCCTCCCCCAAAGACCCTGCCACAGCCATCGAGCATTGACCTTGCCCCAATCCGTGATTCCTACAAACAGAGGATACACTTTCTCCTTAGCTTTCAAAATTTTCCTCAAGCTCCAGATGAACGAGGCTTTGCACTCTATAGACCAAAAATCAGCCCCTTTAAGAACATATGTCCTCACCCAAGCAACCCAAAGAGAGCCCTCAGCAACAAGAATCTCCTTAACCAACAACATTATACAAGCCTTGTTCCAACATTTCAAATTCTTAAGGCCCAGCCCCCCTCTGATTTGGGGGTGCAAATTACCTCCCAACTCACTCAAGCCCCCTTAGCTGGAACATCACCTCCCTTCCAAAAGAACCTAGCACAAAGGTGGTCCACTCTTTTAACCACTGCAGCAAGAAGAATAATCAATTACAATTTATCAGTCGATGACTTTGATAGATGACTCGATAATTTATCTAAAATGCTAAAGCAATGTGAGAAGTCCCATAACACCCTAAACTAGTACAACACGCAGCCGACCAATCAGAGAGCCACATTGAACCACCGGAGTGGCTAACCAATATTTTTCTTTTAAAATGACCATTTGTAACCACTCATGCTAAAATAATCAATTACAATTTAAATAAAATATTTTACATCAGGAGCTCCCAAGATAATGTTTAAATCATGCAGACCATAGTTTAAAATGAGTTACAACTCATACAAAAATATACAAATCGGGGTTTACAAATATACATGCCCTCTAAAGATGAACTCGAGACGCACTCTGCACTAGCTAGGTCTGGATCATTGCTGTCAAAAATTCTTCGGACTGCTCATTGACTAACCTAATTAAGGAAACAAATTCCAAATGCTGAGCTAACTAGCCTAGTTCCACACTAACAACTGAGCCATACTAAAAGTGCTCATGACATGCTCAAGCTATCATGTCTAATACTATCTATTTTGTTCTATTAGCCCACTCCTTGAGTGTTGGACCTTGCGCCCAAGCTAGTATGCTTTAAAACTAATTTAGTGAGTATTATCTAACACTCACTCTCTATGCTATGGTAGAAATCATGTTGCAACTGAGGGTTCTGCATCTCAGAGCTCACACACCCTTTTAGTCTACCCTGGATATGGCCCATAGAATTCTCTGCATCGGAAACCATACCCCTGAGTAACCCATCCTTTTTTCTAAAGAGTGTTAAGGCCTTGATAAACATAGTTAGTCAGAAGGTCCTTAGCCCTACCTAAGGATATATTCGGACTGAAACTATACTTTCGATAATGCTAGCATTTTCTAAAGGAACTCATGTGTCCTGGTCGTTTCCTAAGCATCATCCAAGTTTATTTTTATGTCATCCTAATAAATCTTGTTTCTAAGTGTAACTAATATCATTAATATTCTCAATTGTAGTCTTATTTTATTATAAAAATAAGTGTTGGGGTACCTCGAGTCTGATTTCCTTAAAAACTGACATTTTTGCCCAAAACAGACTGAAAGTATTGATACTAACCCAAGAGTATCGATACTACTACAAAAGTTTTGATACTTTCAAACATTCTATTATGCCTAGTTTTGAAACTTTATGGGAGTTTCGAAACTATGATCCAAAGTTTCGATACTCTTGAAAGAGTATCAATACTTTTTCCCAGAAACTTACGAAATTCCCCAAAACGAAGAACTAGTAACGATAACGATACTATCCCAATAGTATCAATACTTTACCTGCAGAAATCATATAACACAAACTAAAATGCTATAATTCAATCCCAAAGACCTTAGTGAGGTCTCCAAATGCACTTAAAGTTTTATTTGATCAACAAGGGTTATAATAGAGACTTTAAACACAATTATAACTTTAAAACAAAAATTTCATCATGAAAATACTTACATGCTCAACTCAACCATTTAAACTATTTTGAATTTATAATGACTCACGAAGAGTATGGAAGATTTTTAAAGGTGTTACCTCACTTCTTGGATGGCTAGAAACTTTCTCAACTCACTCAAGATTCAAATTTTCTTTTCCTTAGCTCTTGAGCTTTCTCATATATTCTTCACTAAACAAAATGAGAAAATGAATTACCAATCCATATAGGGGTTGAATAACATATAAACAAACTCCCTATAACTCAAAACTAAGCTACAATCTATAGATTCCCACAAATCTCTCTCAAGACCCATTTTTGGTTTTATGGATAAAAACTAATGAAAGGGACCTCAAAATGAAGTTAGAATGTGAGTATTAATAATCTTACCTTGGATGGATCCAACTAGGCAAGTATTTCGTTGAGATTCTTACTTAAAGAAATATATAAGAATAGTGAAATATGAGAAGATAGGAAGAGTGTTTGGTGAGTTATGTAAGGGGGTTGTTCACGGTGAAAACATATTATAAGGAGGGATTTTTAGCTTCCAAAATAACTATGGGTAAACTACACTTTTAGTCCATTTACTTTTATTATCATGAATTACTCATCTCCCTTCATTAACTCCCATAGACCCTAACTCAAGTCCACTAATAACAACTTGGTCTAACTAATATAATAAGATCCAATGGCTCAATTTGGGATTTGGATGCCCTGAACTACTACCCCAAGATTCAGGGAGTTACAAGGTTAACATTGTTCTTAACTGGGAAAAGTGTCACTTTATGGTGACAGAGAAATTGTGTTGGGCCACAAATTGGAAATAATTGAGAAACTACCTCCACCTACCACTATGGAGAGCATAAGGAGTTTCTTGGGACATGTGGGATTCTATAGACGTTTCATCAAAGATTTTTCAAAGATTTCTAAGCCTCTGTCTTTTGTTGTAGCAAAATTAGTCGTTTGTGTTCAATGATGACTACTTCAGTGCATGAAATAAAAACTTTTTATGACACTAATTGTTATTCCACCTGACTGGGATGCCATTTTCGAGCTGATGTGTGATGCCAGTGACTACGTAGTAGGGATGGTGCTAGGGCAAAGGAAAGGTAAAATTTTTCATGTAATTTATTATGCTAATCGTACCCTAAATGATGCACAACTTAACTATACCACCACTGAAAAATGAATTGCTTATTGTGGTATTCGCTTTTGATAAGTTTAGGGCATACCTTATATGCACTAAGGTCATTATGCACACCGATCACTCGACCATTAAATACTTAGTGAATAAAAAGGATGGAAAGCCTAGGCTTATTAGATGGATACTCTTGTTGCAAGAAGTTGGTTTAGAAGTGAAGGATATGAACAATACTGAGAATCAAGTAACATATCACTTGTCTAGGCTAGAGAACAAAAAAATTTGCCATGACATGAAAGAAATTCAAGAGGAATTCACATATGAGAAAATATTATTTGCCATGGCAATGCAGTGGTATACTGATATAGTTAATTTTCTTGTTAGTGGTATTATGTCTCCATATTTATCTTGTCATGACAGAAAAAAGTTTGGACATGATGTACGCCATTACTATTGGGAAAAACCATTCTTATTCAAGCAGTGTGCAGATCAACTAATATGGAGGTGCATCCCTGAAGAAGAACACCTGGATATCCTATTTCATTGCCATACATCCCCGTGTAGAGGGCACTTTGGTGGGGCGAGGAATACTGCAAAGGTCATAAAATCCGGTTTTTATTGGTTCACCTTGTTCAAAGATGCACATGACTTCTATAAGTCATGTGATCGTTGCCAACACATCAGGAATATGTCGAAGAGAAATGAGATGCCATGGCAAAATATTTTGGAAGTTGAACTCTTTGATGTATGTGGGATCAATTTTATGGGACCATTCTCATCATCATTTGGCAATTTATACATACTTTTGGCTGTGAACTACGTGTCCAAATGGGCCAAGGATGTGGCAACACTTAGAAATGACTCCAAGACAATCCTAAAATTCTTGTACAAAAATACTTTCAGTGTTTTGGAGCACTAAGAGAAATTATCAGTGATGAGGGTACCCACTTTGACAACAAATTAATTGCCAAGACGTTGCAAGGATATGGGGTGTTCTAAAAAATTGCCACGGCATACCACCCCCTGACCAATGAGAAAACTAAAGTCTTCAACAACGAGAACAAGAAAATACTTCAGAAGATGGTCAACCCAAGGAGAAACGTTTGGTCGTTGTAGCTAGATGAGGCACTATGGGCTTATCGTACAACTTTCAAGATGCCACTAGGGATGTCTCAATTCAAGTTGGTTTATGGTAAGGCATGCCACTTTCTTGTGGAACTGGAGCACAAGACTTTTTGGGCCATCAAGAAACTTACTTGTTAGGGAAAAGAGGTTGCTGGAGCTAAATAAGATGAAGGAATTTAGAGCTTGGGTTATGAAAATTCACATCTCTACAAAGAAAAAAACAAATAAGTGATATGATAGAAAAATTTTGCGAAGACAATTGTTTCCTAGCCAACAAGTGCTCATCTACAACTCTAGACTGAATTTGTTTCCGGGCAAGCTGAAGTCAAGATGGTCAGGGCCTTTCCTATTGCATCAAGTGCATAGCCATGGTACAATAGAAATCAAGAATTTGGATGATGGGAGAACATTTAAATTAAATGGCCAAAGGTTGAAGGCATACAACAGAGCACCCACCTTGCGTAACAAGTCGTCGCTACTGCTATATGATGCCTGAGAGTTTGTTTATATGCTTTGAAAATTTTTACCTTGGTAAAATATTTTTGCTTTCTATACAAAAAGAAATTAACTTCCTTTAATTTGCACTTGTTTTATTTGCAATTATTAGCTTTATTTTATTCTCTAACTTTGTCCCGTAGTTTTCTCTTGACAGGTGGCAGCCTAGGGAGAGGTCTCATGCATTGGCGAAGCAAAACCCTAATTTATTAGGTTTGAGTGGTAAGTTTGGGGGGGAATTCAATCCCCTTTTAATTTTAATTTTTAACTTATCCAATCAAATCTTTTCATTTATTAATCTATCTCCACTTTTTACTTTTCATTTATTACTCCTCTAAAAACCACTCAATCGCCCACATTTTTACTCTAAAACCACTATTTTTTTCTCTTTCTCTTTCTTTGTCGCTTACTCTCTCTTTGCTCTCTGACTTTTTTTCTCTTCTTCAGTTTTTTTGTTTGTTTTGCCCTAAAAAGCCATAGCCACCGCTCTAAAGCTTCAAACTTTCTTGATTTTCCATTCAACTCCTACTGCCGCAATAACATGGTTCACTTGAGATCCAACCCTGGTGCATCAGCCTCCTTTGTCGAGGCCAAGAACTTCCAATATTTTCAAAACAAAGACGCCGAGAAGAGATTTCAAGCATTGCAACAACAACTACTTTACATGAAGGATGGTTTTGTGTTTCTCGGCGAGGATGAGGACCTATTCGGACCTGAGGTAATAAATATTGTTAAAAAAACAAATGAGAGAAGTTCACGAGATAACCAAAGGTCGTGCCATCAATGATGATCAAAGAGTTCTACGCCCACCTAGGAGACCAGGCCCAACACTCAGTGTACGTCCAAGGTATGCTAATCCGGATTACCCCCTCAGCCATCAACCACTACTTCAAGCTCAGGAAGGTTGAAGATGGACACAAGAAATAAATAGTCGAGGTAGATTTTAAAACATACGACGGGGTACTCGAAGACTTGTGCTTTGGTTGGGCTAAATTTGAATGAAATAATCCAAACCACAAGCGATTCGATCATCGTACACTCAAGCCTGTATAGGAAAAAGAAAGTCCCCGAGGAACTCCTCGAGGAATTTATCAAGCCAAAAGAGGGCATTACAAAGAAGAAAGTACCCGAGTTGATGAGCTTTGATGATGATACCCTGGGCAAAGTGTTGGAGCAATGTGCGAAAACAGTTGTTGTGGTGAGGATGGCAGCTATGGTAACTTCCACTCAAGAAACCAAGGAAATGCTGGAGTGTATTAAGGGCCAAATGGAGATCTTCTTTACA
Source organism: Hibiscus syriacus (assembly GCF_006381635.1). Taxonomy (NCBI): domain Eukaryota; kingdom Viridiplantae; phylum Streptophyta; class Magnoliopsida; order Malvales; family Malvaceae; genus Hibiscus; species Hibiscus syriacus. The sequence continues at coordinate 4,292,738 of NW_024062743.1, read as the reverse complement.
TATGTCAAGAAAAGGATGCTCAACTCAAAGCATTATTCAAGGAGCTGCTACTAATCTCCAATGAAGACCTGCCACCTTTCCCCGATGAGATTTTTCCTAAGCCAAAACCATCAGCACCAGAAGGCGAACAAATATTTTGTGCCTCGATAAAAAATATTCGGTCCAACTCTCTAATTGATTGCTACACACATTTCCCAAGTTGTTGAAGAATGAGAATATGAGAATGACGAGCTTAGTAGCCCAATTTCCTCGGAGAATACTTAGGTGTTTCAACAAGAATTGTTTAAGGAAGAAACTGCTCAACCTGAAGATGTTGTTGAAGATGCTTCCCCTGAACCAGCCACCGACCGAACCACCAAACTTTTTACCGAGGCAGAAATAAGACAGCCTTTAGAAGACCCAATTGATAACCCACCAACAGAGAAATTGACACGGCAAGTTAGTCCTCCCATGACCAAGCGGCACCTTAAGCGTTCATCTATTGCTATCCCATCACCGTGCACGCTCGACGATACAGACTCTGATAGCCCACCCCCACTCAAGAGACACAACACCCAAGCATCCGGCAAAGTTGCCCCACCACAATGAGGTACCTTACTACCTTTGCATTGCATTTAGATTAATTTATTTTAATTATTTTTCATGCATTGAGGAATGTTACCTGAATTTTGGGGGAGGTATTGTGCTCGTAGTTAGTCATTTGCATTAATAATGTTAGCAGTAAAAATTTTGTTATGACATTAGTCAGGATTAGGTTTGTTACTTGGAATAAGTTGATGATGCCCGATGATGATAAAATATTTTTTCCATGGCTAGAACTTAATGTACGTGACTGTTGAGGAGGATAGAACTGACCCTAGGACTTGATTTTTTGTGACTCTTTGAACACGATTATATGTTTTTTTATGCTTGAGGAACTTAGAATTTTTTTATAAAAGAACTTTTGCGCGTCGTGGCATAAAATTATGGTAACGAACTTAACTTCTATATTAATGCATAAAAAGGCTAAGTTAAACTCCTTATTGTTAGAGTTTGAATTGTGTTGCAAATAAATTCCTCGACATAATTGTAGAGGGACACTCCTCTGTGTGTCGGTATTACATGTAAACCCCCTTGAATAAATGGCAGCCTTAGCAAATGAGTGAATGAAAGAAATCACGAGATGACTCTGCCTGACTAGCTCAGGGATGAAAGGTATGCTCCCATTCATGTAGAGTGTGGGATAGTAGTTGTGATAGGCTGACTTCCCTTATGCAGCAGTGTTAATATATACATCTTGAAAAATTGAAAATTTAAAAAGTTTAAATGTTGAATAAACGGGAGTGATTTTGTGATTAATGAATAATTTTATGCCTTGGAAAAATAAAAGAACTTGCTTAGAGATTTTCTAATTTTGTTAAGCATAGACTAGATACAATCATGCACACATGCTTGCAAAGGATCTTGGCCTAGGGAAAAGTACTTGACTTTTCAATTAGTCTAGCATGTTGAAACCAAACTTTTTGTTGAGGGCTAAAATTTTAGATCACTTGATTGTCCTAATTATAACTTTTCCATAGCATTTTATTTTCTATTGTTCATTATTCATTGCTTGTATATTCATTGTTTGAGGACAAACAATAGCTTAAGTTTGGGGGTGTGATAACTCCATAAAAATACTATATATTTTAAGTATTTTTACTTAAGTTATTATTTGTCTAAAAGTCGTAATCGTATTTTAGTTGCATTTAGGACATTTCATGCACGTGGTGGAAAAGTTTGCCTCAACTAGTTTTTCTTTACAAAGCTGATGCTGCTGATGAGAAGGGTTGTGTGTTGGCTGTGATGATGCATGTGATATGAAATGAACAAGGATGAAATTATTTGCTTAGACAAATTTATGCGAGCGATAAAGGAACTGAAGATGATGAACGTGAGAAATTTTTTTCCACGACAAGTTTATCTTGCAAGTCTGACGTTGTACGAGACAAAATTACTGACGTCGCATGGCTAGTTGTCCAATGCACCTCACGTAAACCCTTGCCCCTACTAATGATTTGGGACCACTGCCATCTGCCATATTATTCACGAAATGGGAATTAATTCAAGGGTAGTTGGGGAAATTTCAAGGGCAATAAACCCTAGAAATTCCCCACTATAAATAGAACATTATGCCCTCTATTTAAAAGATCTCACTCTCACCTATCCTAAAAGTTTTGGAAAAGACGGCTGAAGCACATTCTTCTCCACCGTTCCCCTCTCGTCCTTCCTTGGTGTCCTCTATATATGGGTTTCATCGGAGTAGTGGCTAGGCCCTCAGAGAGGCTAGCACGTTTGAACAGTCTTGGTGGCGGTCTGATGTCACACCAACAACTCTATTTTTTGGAGTTTTCTTCTCTCTTTGTTCTTCATTTCTTATCTTTTAAGGGCTTGTACTTAATGAATATTTTGGGATGATGTTGGCCGTACCATGAACTATTTTATTTGGTGTTGAAGATGTTTGGATATTATTTTATTTTATGTTTAATGGATGATTAAGTATATTTATTTTTATTGTTGTTTTGTTCACTATTTTAATCTCATGCCTTAGCATTATAAGAGCTCTTGAGAGATTGTCTGGTGCCTTGGTATAATATTCCTAGTCTTTGTAAGAGCTGTTGAGAGATAGTCATTTTTCTAGGGGCTGATACCTAATATCGAGAGAGCTAGGTTAGATCTACGTGAACAATGAAACTAAACTAGGATGGTGAGGCTTTAATCCGCTTTAGAGAAAGGGGAGAGTTTCAAGCGATTAAAAGAGATAGTACTCAATCGATAGGCTAGAGTCATTTTTTACGTTGAGAGGTATTGCAGTGGCAATAGGTGTATCAGGTTCCTTACTAGAGATAACTTAGGAACACTGTAGTAAATCCTGTCGGGAAACATATGCACAACATACTTAGTTCATCCTACACATAGAAAAGTTTTTAGCCATAGCAAATCCAACCCAAGTGCTTCATTAGAAGTCTGATTGTGTGAGGTTGTTAGTCTATATTCATAACTCAAACATTTTTCACCTTAGCAACTTTTATTTACTTATTCTTGCAATTAATTTTTTCCTTAGCAATTTTTATTTGTTTACTCTTTCATATTTTTCTTGCCACAAAAAAAAAATTTCTGCTCACTTCGCACAATTCTTGCCTCAACAAACTTATTCCATTTGTTCATACCATCTGTCATAGCTCTTTTCTCATTTGTTTATATCATTTGATTTAGGCGTTTGGGATTAGTTAGCGACACCTATTTCTAGTTGTAGTAATCTTTAAAGAATTCCACCCAATCTTTGTGAAGACGATACTCACTCACTACTGTATTACTTACATCACTTGTGTATACTTACGCAGATTTGCATGCCATATCACACACATTTACAGGCGATCACTTCTTTAGCAATCAATCTCTCCCTCTATGTGAATCAGGAGTTGGACCTTCCTCGATTCAATTATGATGTGTTTAGCTTTTCATGTTTGTAGGTTTTCCCGAAAGGATCTCTCATGTCAGATGTTTCAAGTGCAGTCTTGAATGTTACTCAAGGAGATGATATGGAACGAATTCGAAACAAATGGTTCAAGAGCGGTGCTACTTGTCCTGACATCGACCCCATTGTATCATAAAAGATTCTTGGTCTCAAGAGATTTTGGGGCCTTTTCCTCATTGCTGGTGTCGCATCGATATTGGCGCTTGTCGTTTTCGCAACAATGTTCTTTTATGAACAGAGGCATGTCTTGTTTCAGTTCCATCCCGAGACTCGGGCATGGCAAAAAGTTCGAATCATGTCGAGAATCTTTTACCAGAAAGACCTGAGTTCCCATACTTAAAAAAAAAAACGAACCCAAAGGTGCAAGCAGCCATTGCAGGGTCCATAGTATAGGTGTTGATGAAAGTTCATCAAACACTAATTGCCCCACAAGTCCATCAAGCTTGTCGAACCGGACATATTCTTCGGACTTCGTTTCATTGTAAAACAAGGATCAAGTACAAATTCTCCCGATCCATAGAGTATAGGAATATGGTGGAAGATAACTTAGAGTAATAGTCGGGTATTGCCAAGGATATAATGGAGGACTTAGTAAAACAATCAGAAAGCTGTGGAGGGTATAGTGGCAAGACTTTAGAGAAGATATTAAAATTCAACAAACATTATTTGTTTATTAAGCAGAAAAAATGACTGACTACACTGTAAACTAATTACACATTTATGTATAACTTTCTAATTAATTGGCTACCTACCGCCGGAGAGCTTTTAGAATCAAAGCGTGTCGACAGCGAAATCCGATGTTTTCAGCTTTGCTATAGTTGTTTTGGAGGTGGTTACGGGGCAGTGAAGAGGTGGATCATACGTTTCCCGATGAACAAATCAATTTTTTTTTTACTTTGCACGCAATAAAAAATACGACCATAATCGTAATTTAATTTCCTGGTAGACGATAAACGTTTATAATTTTGGCAGAATCGCCAAGCGTGGCAGAGCTTGATTTCGGAACTGCTTACCAATGTTATCTTGACAGCCGTCATCACATTCTTCTGAATAGGCTTTGCATGACTAAATGCCCTGCTAAGGTTTTCAAGTGAACTCCAAAACCTAGCAAAGCTCCGCCACCGTAATCTGGTTCAACTCCGTGGATGGTGCAATGAACAAGGAGAGATGCTTCTCATATATGATTACTCGGCCAATCGACTGTTGAGTCACCTCCTTTTCAACCATAGCAATACAAGGGGCAGCTCTGTTTGGCGATGGCAACACCGATACCGCATTATCAAATCCTTTGCTTCTGTTTTTCATAATCTTCTTGAGGAATGGAATGAAACATTACCTCTTGAGCCATCATTCTTGATCCCGACATGAGTTTCATGTCGCGGCCATCATGCAGCTATCAACAAAAACAATTCAGTTCATGGAATTTTCAGTTACATGTCACCAGAATACATGGAATCTGGAGAAGCAACCCCAATGGCTGATGTTTATAGCTTTGGAGTGGTGGTCCTGGAAGTGGTCAGTGGGCATATGGAAACTGACTTCAGGCGGCCTGAGGTATTGTTGGTGAAATGAGTACACGACTTCGAGACATGGAAAAGGCCGCTTGAAGATCTGATTCATATCAGGCTGAATGAGGAAACTGTGTATATGAGTAGCTGTGGTTACAGAGTTTCTATGTTCATAATCTAAGCCAGTTTTGATTGATTTTGAGTCCAATTTGCAAAAGCTCCGACTGTTTCTTTCCATATCCACTGCCATGAACTCCTCATACATGATGATTACAAGATGAATCAGATGTATAGATAGACTGAACCGAAAACCAGTACTAAATTATTTCTTCAATACGGTCATTTCGAGTTTGCGTCATTTGAAAGAAAATTGTGATGATAAATATGACATGATACAGCAAAAACAGTTTAACGGCCAAGTGCTTAGGATGTCATATTTATATGGACAAATCTTAATCTGACATCATACAGATTATCATGCAGCGCCTTCGAGTGTCCTTAGCTTATTGAGTCCGGTATTTCTTCTTCATCATCGCTTTCGATCCCAACCCAGTCAATAAAAGCAAAGAGGAACTCTCTGAAGCTGAATTTTCCATTCTTATCCCAGTCCATTTCTTCTGCAAGTTCCAATTGGGAATTACCAAAAGAATGATTAATATAACTGAATATAGAAGAAACTGCTGAGAAATTAAAAGTATATTGAGTTGAATATTTGATACTGAATCTAGTCCGAGTAATACGTGCAAGGGATCGTTCCCATGGAGAAGTTTCATTTAATGCCTTCATCATGTCTTTTTTGTTCATTTTTCCATCACCATTCTTATCAAGAAACAGGAATGCCTCAATAATAGTAGCGAAAGTGGTCTCAAGCTGTTGAGAATTCATCTTCAATGTCTTAAACATTCCGAATTCACCATTAAAGATGCTTATAAATACCTTCTAACACAACATGCTACCTGTTCTCAAACAAGGACAAGAAACAAACATAAGGTCACTGCGGGTACATTATCAGGAGAGGAGGAAGGTTTCATTAGGAGATAGATGAGACATAGAAGCACAATAAACTCGCTAAATTGTATCCCTTGGCTCCCGTTGATATCACATGAACGAAACAAATCCTCAACCTCCTCTTTTGTCAATCGAAGTTGCAATTTATCCAAGCATTTGTTCAGTTCCTCGCAATCAATGGTTCCACTGGAATCTTCATCTAAAGAAGGAGAAAAGAGAGTGAGAGTTAATTTGTGGCAAAAACTCCAAGATAAAAGCTTACAGGGAGCTTCAAGATTGAACTCGTTGCAACCAACCATACTGCTCGAACACGCCTTTGTGGTTTCTGAATCCATCCCGGCACTGAGGGAACCTCGAGTTAATGCTGTCAATTGATTTGACATTAGATTTTCCTGATGAACGTCTCTTCATCTCAATCATTTTCCTTTCAAGCTTTGAATCCAGCTTATTGTACTTGTTTGATGAACCACAATTACAAAGCATGCTTCCGATTCTACCCGACAAAGACTTCAGGGGAGGGAAAGGATGAAATTTGCCTTAAGATAAGAAGAGAAATCTAGATGTCAAATGCAGGCTCAGTGTCGACAATGAAGATAATACTCCACATTTTTCGACTAAAGTGTTTCGTAGTGAAACTAATTGTACATATAACAGTTAAAGATTCTACGAACCGTCCATTTTCATCTCAGCAGTATAATCTAAGAAGAAAGGTTGTTTCCTTTTCAGTTTACAGAAATGTAGTGTAAACCAGTTGGTGCTATTTGCATCCATCACCAATCAGTACTAATGGAGAAGGTATATACAATAGCACATTGCTCGATTTCAAAACCACATTCGACCTTTGGCTGGGAAACAGAGTTGTTCTGCTGAACTCAAGGTGGTTATAAATGGTGACAGCGGTGACAATCTTTTCCGCTTTGAAGGCTAGTTTTAATCATACAACTCCAATTCCATGGTAGTTTTAAATATCAAGTTAACAAACCTTAAAAAAGAAGTGAGTTTTGTAAGATTACATTAACTTCCATGTACTGATAATTGAAAAATATTATACACTGAAAAATTGCAGACTAGACTCAAGTGTCCAGATATATAGAACCCTAATCAGCAATGAACAACCAAAACAAAAACTAAAAAACTTACATAAGTAAATATGGCTGATATGAAAAATAAAACATAAAGGTGTGGAATAACTCAACCCTTGAGCTTCAAGCATATAAATCATCAGGACTTGAAAAAGAATGGGAAATTTATAACCCAGCACTTCAATAACATTAAACTATACAAGTACACAAAATATATAGATGAAGCCGATAAATGGAGAGAACGTAACGTACCCATTGAAGCTTAAGTTGAAGATGATGAAATGAAAGCGGTGGTTCTAGGAAGAGATAATGAAAAAGTAAAGTTCTCAAGTGGACAAGGAGTGATGAAGGGAAAGCTGTAGTTTGTCCCACAAACTGAAAAGGAGTAAGTGGTGAAGGAAGGGGATGGGTAAAGAATAAGAAGATAATAACGAGAGCTCACAAAGGGGAGGGTGCCAGCATAAATCACGGTCATTGACAATCAGTACACTTTCTATTGGAAAATCCTAACTGTACAAATTATAGACCATACATATAGGAAGGGAGAGGGAGTGAGCATAAATTCTGTTTCACCATGGACGGTTGTCTCTCGTTGGAATGAAACAGAAACATGCCATGTCAGAATCATTATTTCACTTTCAATTTTAGGTAAACTACAAGTTTAGAATCCAACTATCACTTCTGTTCCGTTTTAGTCACTAAACTATTTTATTTTTCGAAACCACACCTAACATTTAGTTTTAGTTTTGTTTTGGTCATCCGCCGTCAAAAAATTAATGGTAATGTTGATATGTCACCATAAGAATATATCACACCATCTTTGAAAAAATTAAAAAAATATCACATCAGAAGTTCTTTAATTTTTTAACGATGGGTGACTAAAATAAAACCAAAACGTAACATTATGTGTGATTTAAAAAAAGTTTGATTAACAAAGAAAACAAAAATGATAGTTGAGATACTAAATGTGTAATTTATCTTATCAATTACAAAATCATTGGTACAAAATTTCATTTAAATCACATCACAAGACTTAGGGTTATTTTCGATTTTTTATAATTTTATATGAAAAAAAGGCCAACCATTGAAATAAATTTACCAGATTAAAATTAAACAATAAATCATACAATATGCAAAATTTCAGATCACTCGAACATCAAATCAATTAAATACAATCCCTCTCTACCTCGATTGATTTTGAACATGTGTTACCATTCGTCCTACTATTTCTTGGACATGATACAAAGAATAATTCTAAAGCTACAGCAAGAACCTTGCGCTGTTTATTAGCCTACACGTTATTGGTTTACATATTTGGGTTTAGGCTCACGTTATACGATTTGGCTTATATAGATTTAGTTTTAATGATTATCAGCTCATTTGATTTGATGGATTTAAAATTTTTAAATAAAAATTTAATTGAAAAAAATCAAATATATTCACCAAACATAGAAAATGACTATGTATTGCTAATTTGATTCAATTAATTTGGTTCATTTGAGGGAGTGAAATTAATTAAGATGCAATATGTGTGGGTTAGTCTTAACAACAAAATCAATATATGGAACTAAATGTAATAATAAATGATTCTCTACTGGTGTTTCCATAAAAGGGGATTTATAAAAAAAAAAGGTAATTTGAGTACAGATGTACAAATTAATGGGATTTTCCAGTGTTATAGACTATATAAACAGAGCCTAGTGAATAATTTAGAGCATACACTAATTTCTAAACCATAGACAAAGAAATATATAAAATATTAGGATGGCTAGACTGTCATTGCTTCCCTTGGCATGCTTTCTAGTCCTTATTGTTTTCACTTTTGCCATTCAAACAGCAAAGGTATTGCTCCTCTTTTTAATCTCTTCCTTTTTTATTCAAACATGCCTCTTTCTAATAGTATTTGCTTATTATCAACAGGCTGGCAAGGAAGGATCGCTTCGGCCCCAAGGTATATTTAATCTGCTCTTAATTTCTTATGTTTGGTGAAATAAAATCTTTATCATGTGTAAAATTTTGTTTGTGTGCATAAATTGTCCAAATGCATGTGGCATTTTCAAAAACTCATCATAAGAAGCCATGTATGTTCTTTTGCAACTATTGTTGTCAGAGGTGTTTGTGTGTTCCTTCAGATTTTTATGGGCATACCGGAGAATGTCCATGTTACGATAGCATTCTCACTAAAGAAGGCAAATATAAACGTCCCTATTTTTTTTTAGTTTTGATATAATAACATTAATTTCCTTTCAAAGATGTTATAATAAATATATATTATTGGTGGATTAAACTTGAAAACTTTAGTTCATATTTGAATAATTATATGAATGAAAAGGAAATCTTTCATAATTTTATTTTCATTATTGGGAGATTTCAAAATGGATGTCACAATAAGTTGAGTGATTATTTATTTTTTATTAAAGTTAAGATCATTACAAAGTTGTTCATGTTCTAAATACTCTCAACCATCTGACAATAAACACTCAATCATTCTACTGCAGTCGTTGGTACTCGAACTTGTGACCTCTAGGAATAACAACGATTCCTTTAACCACTGAGATAAGTCGAGTGATTAAGTTTATTTTAAAAAGGGGTAATTTTATAATATTTTAATTTTAATATTATTAACAAAAATATAAAAAATCCATGTGAGAATGATAACCATAAAACATTAATAAGTAACGATAAAAAAATGCTCAAATGGCTTAATTGATGTATTTTTTTAATTTATTGATGGCTTAATTGATTTAAATTCTTAACACATGAATTTAATTGGGTGTAAAAGGATTAAGAGTTGAATTTCTTTGCGTAAAGTACACAAATGGTCCCTTGATTATAGGGTACTGCTTTATTAAGTCATTTGACTATTAAAAGTTACAAAATAATCCTCCAATTTCATAATGTTGCTTTATTAAGTTCATTGACTATTAAAAGTAACAAAATGGACACATGACTATTCATTATGTTCTAAAGTCATAATTTTTTGTAAAAAATTAGTGGTTGCTTAAGTTGTACGTTAGCATGATAACTAAGATATGATAGTTGTTTGAGACTCCGAAATCAAATTTTATCATATCACAATCAATAGGTTAACGTTCAGCTCCTAATACCGTCAAATTTTTAATGAAAAATGACGAGTTTGGAACATAATGAATAGTCAGGTGACCATTTTATAACTTTTAATAGTCGAGAAACTTAATAAAGTAACATTCTATAGTTAGAGGACCATTTTGTAACTTTTAATAGTCGAATGACTTAATAAAGCAATACCCTATAGTCGAGGAACCATTTGTGTACTTTACTCAATTTCTTTTTAAAGTTTAATGGCTTTTTGCATCTTTAATCTAAATAATAATAATGAAAGAAGAAAACTAACGTTGTCTATCAACAAACTCGAATAAAACTACATTTATTGTATTTCAAAAATTAAAAGACTATGAGTTGGATGTTGAAGTCAATCATCTCCTTACATCAATGTTAGGTTCCTTATTACGATGTTCGAGAGTAGGTATGGCAAGTGATAGAAACATTGATGGATACAAATATTTTTTAGGTTCCTTATTACTATGAGTTTGGATTTTGAAATATTATTTTAGGATAGACACATATATTAATAATATAAAATATTTGTATTTATGAATGCAAAATAAAATTTTAGAACAAACGTAATTAATAAAATAGATAATTATTCAAAGAAAATTTAAATTTCAAAATGAGCATTTGTAAACCCTCGTCAAAGAGTAAATTTGCATTTGAATGAAAATAAAAAAACTAAAGTAACAACAACAACAATTATTATTATTATTATTATTCTTATTATTGTAACACCCCCAAGTTTTGGGCTAGTAGTTTCCAGTTTACTCGAGAGGTAAGTGAACCCCGTTAATTTTATAATTTAATCGAGTTAAGTTTAATTGGGCCGGTTCGGAGCCTAATTAGCCAAAAATGATTTTTAAATGTTGGAATATTAAAGAATGACCAAAGGTGCAATTATTCATTTTTCAAATTTTGAAGCCTTTATATACTCTTTCAATTTCTTTTTCTCCTCATTATTTCCATTTTCCTTATTCTTCATCTTCTCTCAGAGAGTCTAGCCAAAGGTAAGGGTTTAAGCCTTTTTCATGCTTCACTTTCGTTCCTAATTCCTCCAGCAACGTCGTATTGTTAAATCAAGCCTTGGATTTTTATAGTTAAAGAGAAAAGTGGGAGTTTTCATCAAAATCATCAAGGAAAGAAGTTTGTCTAAGTAAAGGGATTCAATTGAGGTTTCTAACCCCAATGTAGTGTATTTTTAATCCTTTGAAGTATTAAGTTTTCATAAATTTAGGATTTTGCTAATATTTGAGTATTTAAGCATTTTAGGGTTTATATTTGATAGCAAGATCAAATCAAGTTTTATAGGTTAAAAAGACGCTTTTATGCTAGTTAACTCCCTAAAGCTTTAGCAAACGATTAGAAACCAAACTATGGCCTTTAGGATGAATTTTGGATGATTTCCTGATCCTAAATAACTATTTCATGGTTTGAGTATTGATACTAGGATGAACAGTATCAATACTGAATGAATTGGGGCAAAAAATAGGCTAGGGGTATCGATACTGCTCCCCCAGTATCGATACTCAGGGTGACAGTATCGATACTGAGCCTCAGTTTTTTAAACCAGAATGTATTTTTGGTACTGTTACTCATAGGGGTATCGATACTTGACCTAGGTTATCAATACTAGAAGTAGAGTATCAATATACTCACCTTCGATGATCAATTTTGACCCATTTAAGGCCCGTAAGAGCTAAGAATGACCCGTAATAGTAAGAATAAGTCCATGAAGGACTTGAACACCTAAACATACCTAAAAACACTCATGGAAGAGAGTTACAACAGAGGTAACAATTATAAGAAGTATACATCAAAGTATCGTAAGTCAAGCACATATGTAGATAGTGAAAAAAGAGGATCATTATAGGGGATGTTTTGAACATCGAAATAACGAGCAAGTCAAAATCAGAAATAATAGAGAGTGTAGGCTTCGAGAACGTTAATAAACCTAGGAGGTGTAATCCATCTTTTTAATTCGAGGGGTATTGAAAGAAAGTTCAATGAGGGTGATCAGAGTATCGCTACCCAGTGTTGAACCTTAGTCAAGCATCGGGCTAACAGATAGTACAGTCAGTGAACAATAACCTCAGAAATAGTCAAAAACCTTGAGATCACATAGATACTTCGCTAGGGGCAGAGAATAAGTAAATTACACATTAGTAACGAGTGGTCATAGTGGAATAGCATAGTAACTAACAACAATATCAAACCGTTAAGCTTTTATGTAACGTTCTAGATGGAGAACGAACGAGATAACATATAGTGAGAGGATGACCTCTCAGCTTAGTGAGTCTATATATACTAGGGTTTATCCAGGTTACCTTGGTTTCCCAGTAGGACATTGTAAGTGCACAAGGCACTTCAGTAGTTAGCAAGAGAGCGAGGCTCGAGCATTCACGAGAAGTCAGTATCGTGTGACCTCTGGGCCTTAGGTATGCATGTATAGTTGCATTAGTCTAGTTCAGACAGTGACGATCGTCTAGTGGTATAGGATATCCGAGAACATCTGAAGTAAGTGCACGGGAAACTTTTACTACTTAATTAATAAGCAAGAGGCATAACACTCGCGAGGAGTGGGTTGGAAGGTGTAATGTCCTTACCCGGATACACCACAGTAAGTGGGCGATAAACTTCGACAGGTAATTTGGGCTCGAGGCCTAACACTCGCGAGGGGTAGGTTAGTCAGATGTGATATCTACAATCGCTAGTGTCTGAATGCTTTGTGAGACCAGATGGTAGTCAGAATTGCATATAGATAGTATATAGTCAAGTTAGAGTTTCATTTAGATAATGCAAAGCAGTTACAGTCCAAGTAGAGGCCAGATAGAGGCGTGCTCATGGCGAGGCCCTTGTCTAAGGACTAAGAGAAGTGTGAGAGCCCATTTTAGTGGCAGATAGTAAAACCTTAAGTAGGTAGCACTTGATCAAGATCATATATTCGCATACTACTTAGTATCATATCTTACCACACTTATGCTTATGAAATTCTTATACTGCTCTAGTTTAGCGATTATACTGATGAGCTTTGTAAGCCCAGCCTTCAGATGTTTTCCGTTGGCATGTTGGAAGCTTGAGGAGCACCGTCACAGCAGGACTTCCATCATTTATTTCCGAGTATTGTTTTATAGCTTTAATGGGCATGCGCATTCAAATAACCTTACTTGTGTATTTATTTTACCAATTAGTGAAAATATTATTTTGATTTTAAATTATGTGTCACGTAACTCTTATTTGTAAAATATTTTAATAAATGTTTTATATGTTATATGATACCATTAGGTATGTTTTAAAAGAAAATGAGCAGGTTTTGAAAATCAGGGGTTGCTTCGGTAGCCCAATGTTGTACTTTAGGCCCTTTCGAGTTTAGAGTATTATTATTATTATTATTATTATTATTATTATTATTATTATTATAACAGAAAAACACAATAAAAATAACAAGACAAGCAATATTAATAATAAATTATTACGCATGCACAAATTTTGTGAATGGTTAAGACAAGAATCGCTATATGCCATCATAATTGGCTTCCTAGTGTTGGTCCATGTACGGTATAAACAAATTTACACGTATCTTCCATCAATTTGGTTGTGGATCTCATTAATAAGAAGCCTAGAACATGAAACAAAGATTTGATTAGATCAATGTTTGTCATAGAGGAGTGTAACATCCCAAATTTTGGGTTAGTAGTTTCAGGTTTACTCGAGAGATAAGTGGACTTTGTGAATTTAATAATTTAAGTTGTTGTGCTTAATTGGTGTCGTAACCGTCTTTCGGTTGGGCCCCGAATTGGGCTTCAACTTGAAATAATTGGGTCGGGAGTCACCTCCGACCACTTTAAAACGAATTTAGGTGGGTCGGACACCATCTTACCTGATCTGCGTTTTTACCAGAAATGTGTCAGGTTCGGGAGTCGGTTACGATCAAGGAAGGATTAGCACCCTTGAACCGCCCTTTCGGTACCAATTAATTTGTCGGTTGTCTTAAATTAAGAAAATTTTAATTTAAAATTAAAAGGTAAAAATACGATCACAATTACTTACCTTAGATAATTTTAAAGGTGTGGCCTTAAGAAAGTCAAAAAACCATGTTAGATAAAAAGGTAAGAAATAAATAAATAAATTAAATTAAAATGAAGAAAAAAAACAAATTAAATAAAAGATAAGATAAATAAAACAAAGATAAAATAGTAAGTAAAATAAATAAAAAAAATAAAAAAAATAAAGAAAACAAATATATAAATAAAACAAATAAATAAAATAATAATAAAAAAGTAAAAATAATATATATATATAATAAAAAATAAAAAATCTTAAATATATATATATATATAAATTAATAAAACTGATAATAAAAAAAATAATATATATATATATAATCTAAAAAAATAAAAATATATACTAAAGTAAAAAAGAAAATGCATAAAATGTAAAAAATATTACATGAAAAAAAGAAAGAAAACAAAATAAATAAAATGAGTAACAAGGGAAATGTGCGTATAAATAAAGTTAAACAAATAAAATAATAATAATTAAAACGTAAATGTAAGAGATCGAATCAAAAGTAAAAAAGATGCTATATTTTATTTCCTTTTCGAATCGTTTACAATAGCTTTTCTTTTGTATTTTCCGTGCTTTCCTCTGTATTTTGTATGTAAATCGTGTGTTACAAATGGGGATGATTACATGTTTTTATAGTGAAAAAAAAACTAACTACTTTTAGAATCCTATTAACAATAGAATCCTAATGCAACTAGACTCCTTGCTCGGTTGTTGCACGTTTGTTGGTGTGGTTGTTGCTTTAAAAGATATGGTGGTGGAATAGTCCTCCTAGGAGAGAAACTCTTGCTAGTTCTATCTTTTAAGAAAATGGGTGTCTACAGCTGCCCCTCTTTGTCTTTTTTCGTGGAACGAAAAATAGAACAAAGATAAAAAGACACAAATTTTCGTTCAATGGAGTTGAAGAATAACTCCTTGTCAAATTGAATTGCGGATGGCTCCTCCGTCGCGAAGTCGAGTCCATCTTGAAATGATTTGAATCATAATGCGGCTTCTCGTTGTAGTCCACTTTGGTCTTCTTCTCGGTTTAAAGACCTTGGCTAAAAATTCGACTGGAAAGTGATCTCTTGACTCCACAATGTGGTTGATATGCCCTCGAGTTGAATGAAACTGAACTCGAAAAGTCTTCATTGATAGATAGCTTTTCTCGACTTAAGCTATGCTGACGGAAAAAATGCTTATTGTTACTAAGGCACGGCTAACCCAGACCTTCTTCTCGGCTTGAAAAACCTGGATTGCAGCCGGACAATAGTGTGATTGAGGTGTCATCGAGCTGAATGGAATCGAACTCAACAATTTTATTGACAGATAGCCCTTCTTACCTTGAGTTATGCTGTAAATGATGTGCCTTAGAGCTGAGCATAGTCGAACTTGAAGGTCTTTTGGTGACAGATAACCCTTCTAGCCTTGAGTTATGTTGTAAATGATGTGCCCTCGAAGCTTAGTGTAATCAAACTTGAGACTTTGGTGTTTCAAGAGAAACATTTTCAAAGGTTTTTTGTGTGTGTGTTTCAAGAGAAACAATTTCGAGGTTTTTTTTGTGTTTTAAGAGAAACTGTCTCAAGAGGGACAAAATTTGTTTCAAAAGAAACTGTCTCAAGAGAGACAAAACTTAGTTCTAAAAGAAATTGTCTCAAGAGAGACGAAATTTGTTTCAAGGAAAAGATATTCAAAGATTTTGTTTCAAGGCAAACTGTCTCAAGAGAGACAAAATTTGTTTCAAGGGAAACTGTTTCAAGAGAGACAATATTTTGTTTCAAGGGAAACTGTCTCAAAACTCGTTTTAAGGGGAATTGATTTAAATATTTTGTGTTTCAAGGGAAACGTTTTCAAGGTTTCTATTTCAAGAGAAACTATCTCAACGGAGACTTCAAGGGAAACTATCTCAAGAGAGACAAAATTAATTTCAAAGGAAATGTTTTCAATGTTTATGTTTAAAGAGAAACTGTCTCAAGGGAGACAAAATTTTGTTTCAAGGGAAACTACCCCAAGCGAGATAAAATTTATTTCAAGGGAAATGTTTTTAATGTTTATGTTTCAAGGGAGACAAAATTTCGTTTCAAGGGAAACTATCTCAATCGAGATAAAATTCATTTCAAGGGGAATGTTTTCAATGTTTATGTTTCAAGAGAAACTGTCTCAAGGGAGACAAAATTTAGTTCCAAAAGAAAATGTCTCAAGGGAGACGAAATTAGTTTCAATGAAAACAGATTCAAATATTTTGTTTCAAGGGAAACTTGGAAACTGTCTCAAGAGAGACAATGGTGAGCACGGTTCCCTTTGTCGTGAAGTTGAAACCGTAGATGACCCCTTCGTTGTGAAGTTGAGCCTTGGAATTGGATATCATTCGTCGTGAAGTTGAAATCCAAGTAAGTTGTATTGTTTCGAGTCCAATATCCTCCGTCGTGAAGTTAAAATTGGCTCTAGAACTAAGAAATTGTTAGTTGACAGCTAGCAGCCCCTTCGCTGTTAAGTTGAGCTTGTGTTGTCTCGAGTCCAATATCCTTCGCTGTGAAGTTGAAATTAGCTCTGAAATTGGGAAATTTTTTGTTGACAACCAGCCGTCTTTTCGTTGTGAAGTTGAACTTGTGTTGTCTCGAGTCCAATATCCTTCGTTGTGAAGTTGAAATTGGCTCTGAAATTGGGAAATTGTTTGTTGACAACCAGTCGTCCCTTCGTTGTGGAGTTGAACTTTTGTTGTCTAGAGTGGCACAACATCCTCTGTCGTGGAGTTAAAATCGCAGGTGGCCCTTTCGTCATGAAGTTGACCCTTGACTTGGATATCCTTCGTTGTGAAGTTGAAATTCAAGTATTGTATGTTGCGGGTGGACACGATTCCCTTCGCCGTAAAGTCGAAACCATGGATGACCCCTTTATTGTGAAGTTTGGCTTCAAGCTAGATATCTTTCGTCATGAATTTGAAATTTACTCTCTAGCGAATTGTGTCGCTTTGAGTTCAATATCCTTCGCCGTGAAGTTGAAATTGACTCTGACTGAAACTGGAAAGTTGTTTTGTTGTCAGACAGTCGCCCCTTCGTTGTGAGGTAGAGCAACCACCATGTGCTTTTGAATCAAGTATCCTTCATCTTGAAGTTGAAACTTGACTCTAAAAGCTGCAAAAACTTATGTATACAAAAAATGCTAAATGTGATGCTCTTAAGTATGTCTAAGATGCATGTAACATGAATTAGTTCTGTTTTATCCCCTGGATGGAGTCTCGTACTTTGTGTGCTTGTTCCTGCATATAGAGGAAATGCCTTCAAAAGGTCTGATAATTTGCATCAGAATGTTGAATTCCCAAAGATGCCCCAATATTCGATGTTGAATATAAAAAAATGCCACAACATTTGATGTTAAATCTAAAAAAAGCCCCAACATTTGATGTTGAATCTTCAAAGATGCTCTCATTGTTCCTGATTTCTTGCTTCAATATTGATTTTAAGCCTGAGTTTTGTGTTTGAGAGCCACATGTCATTTACCAAGATCCACTCTAGAGAGATTGTCTTGTTTTGAAAAAAATGTTTTTATTTTTTTTTTAAAGTTCTGAAAATATCAAAAACAGTTTCGAAAAATATTTAACCAAAAGTTTTAAAAATATTGCCCCTTTCACGGTTTTACAATTAAGACAAATCATAAAACTAGAGTTCATTGGATATCAAAGAATTAATTACATTGTTAATCCTTTAATAAATTATAGCCGTTTGACACGTGCCAAGATCAAATCTATTTTTGGGAAATAGTTAAGTAAGGAAAGGATAAAAATGTCTCAGGTTATTGTGTTTGGTCAAAGGTTTGGCATTTTTGTTTATTTGATGCTCAAAGGTTTGATGGGGTATCTTGCATGCTCCTCTATTGGAAGTGTTCTCCGATTCCCAGCTTTCATGGTCAAGCTCGAATTGTGTGATGCCTTATCAAGGAATTCGTGCGATCGCCTTAGTTGCCCAATTTTTGTATTCGAGCCACCTTTTCAGGTTTTCAACTCGAATCCTCCTTTGGTTTCAAGACGTCATTCGTAATTTATGTCTTGAGCCCCCTTTTGTTATTTTTCACTATCATGCATTAATTACACTATTTTTTGCAAATAAAGATTAATCCTGATGGGCGGGATGAAATCTGAAGATAGTCTCTTCTGTTCATAACTTCATGTATGATTAGAAGGGACTTTTAAGGATCGTAATGCAGGCCATGGTTCATGGTTATGAAAGAAAAGGATAAATAGGCCCAAACAAATGTTTCAGGGTAATTGAACCAAGGATCAAATCATATCTTGCTCAATTTGAATCTGCTCGTATGCGTCTCTCTCTTGATGCTCTATGATCATCGAGTGGAGTGATTCAGTCATTCAGAAATGATTGTGCTTGATCAATCTCATAGTTTGAATCTCGATGTTCATTTGAATCGAGAGAATCTTTGCATATGCATCTTGTCTTCTTTTTTCTTCAATTTTCCTTTGTTTTTTCTCTTTGCTTTATTTTCTCTTATTTTCTCTTTTTGTTCTGATTGAATCTTTGCACTTAGCATTTGGTTCACCTTTCGGTATCTCATCTGAATCAATGTCTTCACTCATACGAGCAGATTTTCTCCACCTTGCTCCCTAGTGTGGAGGGTGATCCTTGGTTAGGGATGAATCAGAAGAAAAATACTATATGCTCAAAAGGGGACACAAGGGATATATATTTTCTCATGTTGTGAAGGGGTAAAGAAAGAAAGCCGTTCATCATTTCATACATGGAAGATTTCACAGAAGAAGTATCCACAGGGGGATAAATTTTCAGGATTATTTTTATTCACATGAAAACATTGTAATTAATGCATGGTAGAATTATTTCGAGTGAATTCTTCTTTTTGCTTCTTGCCCCCAACATGTCTCAATGTTTATGCTCCCTACGAGATGCCCCAAGTTGTTTCTTAGAAGAAGGCTCATGAAAAAACTCAATGCCTTGGGTTTTAATGGCATAAAAATGTTAATTTTGTGTCTAAAAAGAAAATAGTGTGACTTTATTTGACTCAAAGAAAGGTATGGGTGTATCAAAAGATAAAGGCAATGTTCAAAAGTTTCAAAGGGAGGTAATGTCAAAATTTGGTCTTTTTGGTAATGACCATGAGTTATTTTGGGTAAAGAATTAAGGTATTTTATTTTGGGGTTTGAGATAGGATAAGAAAGGTCTAATCTAGCCATATGTCAAAAATCTATAATTCTTGAAGAATTAAAAGAATCCTTAATTCATTTAATATTCGAAGAACTAAAGATTAAAATTTGTTCAATTGCTCCACCTTATAAAGTAGCATAAATTCAATTGTTTAAAAGATTAAGCAAACATGAAAGATCAAAGTCGTGTTCAAACAAAACAATCCTCTAAGTGCAAATGATATATGGAATATCCCCTTCTTCGGCTGTCCATGCCCCTGAAGCCATCAGGTTTTGGATCTTGCACTTCAGTGCCTTACAGTTCTTAGAGGAATGTTTGGGGGTTCCTATGTGGTAACCGCAAACAGCTTCAACATCGTAGCCCTTAGGAGACGGAGACTCTTTTCTCAGATCATCCTGACAGGCTTAGTCCTACAATCAACTGATCAAGCTCCCATTGTACTGATTTCAGTTTTTTCTTTGTTGTTAAAATCTTGCTTCCATGTGGTGTTATGTGGTTAAGACTACTTCATCTAATCATCCAT
Source organism: Hibiscus syriacus (assembly GCF_006381635.1). Classification (NCBI taxonomy): domain Eukaryota; kingdom Viridiplantae; phylum Streptophyta; class Magnoliopsida; order Malvales; family Malvaceae; genus Hibiscus; species Hibiscus syriacus. The sequence goes on along the minus strand of NW_024062743.1, from coordinate 4,272,819 downwards.
GAAGAAATTTCATGTTTATTAAAATTTTTAAAAATGAAATGTAGATGGAAAATGCAAAAATGCATGAAATGTTTGAGGCATTGATCCAAAAACATGTATGTTATTATAAATAATCTTTATTGGGACAAAAGTGTTTTATCTTTTAAGAGACAATAAACATATTTAAAGGTACATCTGGACTAAATCCTCTAGACCCAGAACAAGTTGACTAGTCATTTGTCTTCGTCTTTCACCGGTTGAATAACCTGTTGAACCGCTTCGACCTCTCTAGATGAACAGTGAAAATGTTGAGTTATTTTTTGTACTGGTTCCTAAAAGTATCGAATGATTGCATCTTTGGCTTTCATCCTTTGCTGAATCGAAAACTCCATTGAAATCCTCCATCAAAGGGATTATCCGAAGTTCATTTGCTTGTTTCTTGAATTTGTCGACAATGACTTGTTATTTTGTTCTTGTTATCTTTGAATGGATTCTCGAGGTTAGTAATCTTTTTCTCGTCTTGCCCCTACCACCTTTGTCAACCCATTTTTGAAAAGTTAACTTTTGATGTATTTGATTGTGGGCACCATGTCTTCTTGATCGAATATGACACATAGTTGCCTTGCAGACTATCCTCATTTTCTTTCTGAGTCTTTTCTGACCATATTCGGACCCCTGCGTTCTTCATCTCTTGTATTACAACCCTTTGTCCATTAATGCAGATTATTCATGTTTAACAAACACTTTTTTAGTGGATCAACACCTCTTTTAAATGATGTGAATGATGAGAACAAAATAAAAGAGAACAAAAAATAAAAAGAGTTAGTGAGGTAAACAAAACAATAATAAAAATGAAAAATCCTACCCCACATGCTTTAATTCCTACTCGGACATGATCTTTTTCCCGCATGCTAATTTTAAACAAATCATAACCGCATATTTGTCTAGTTCGCATGCTTTGAACAGAAAATAAAGCATGAAACAAAGCAGCCTAGGGTTTGCAATGAGCTTTTGGGGTGGGCTCTAATTCTCCATGGTCTCCCAGTTTTGGTTCTATAGAAAGCTACCCGAGTTCTCCTTGCTGGTGCCCCCTTGGGCTTGCCAGACCCTTGTGGACTAAGTTAAACTCGAGAGGATACATTCCCTTATGTCCATACGGAGAATAAATTTACACGAAGACATAAGGTATATGAATCCTGAAGGTTACTTGCTAGGCCCATACTGAGAATAAATTCCCATGAAGGCGTCGCTTTCACCCCTACTTAAAAGGGTTTGGAGCTCGGGTATAGAGCTTGAGATGAACACTTTTGAAAAATCTGAAATCATTAAAAAACGTCAGTACAACTATTTATTTGAAAAATGTAATCAAAAGTAAGTAATAAAGATCGAAAAATTACCTTAAAATTTAAACTTACCATTTTCATTAAAAAGAAAACTGGAAATTGCCTTAGCCTGACTCTCTTACCTGTCCCCAGTGGAGTCGCCAAACTGTCGTAACCGTATTTCGGTTGGGCCCCGAATTGGGCTTCGACTTGAAATAATTAGGTTGGGAGTCGCCACCGACCACTTTAAAACGAATTTAGGTGGGTCAGACACCATCTTACCTGATCTGCGTTTTTACCAGAAATGTGTCAGGTTCGGGAGTCGGTTACGGTCAAGGAAGGATTAACACCCTTGAACCTCCCTTTCGGTACCAATTAATTTGTCGGTTGTCTTAAATTAAGAAAGTTGTAATTTAAAATTAAAAGGTAAAAATACGATCATAATTACTTATCTTAGATAGTTTTAAAGGTGTGGCCTTAAGAAAGTCAAAAAACCATGTTAGATAAAAAGGTAAGAAATAAATAAATAAATTAAATTAAAATGAAGAAAAAATAAATTAAATAAAAGATAAGATAAAGAAAACAAAGATAAAATAGTAAGTAAAATAAATATAAAAAAAAATAATAAAGAAAAAGAAAAACAAAAAATATATATAAATAAAACAAATAAATAAAATAATAATAAAAAAGTAAAAATAATATATATATATATATAATAAATAAAAAACATAAAATAATAGTAAATATATATATGTATAAATTAATAAAACTGATAATAAAAAAATAATATATATATATATATAATCTAAAAAAATAAAAAATATATACTAAAGTAAAAAAGAAAATGCATAAAATGTAAAAAATATTACATGAAAAAAATAACAAATAAATAAAATGAGTAACAAGGGAAATGTGCGTATAAATAAAGTTAAATAAATAAAATAATAATAATTCAAACGTAAATGTAAGAGACCGAATCAAAAGTAAAAAAGATGCTACCTTTTATTTCCTTTTCGAATCGTTTACAATAGCTTTGCTTTTGTATTTTTCGTGCTTTACTCTGTATTTTGTATGTAAATCGTGTGTTACAAATGGGGAGGATTACATGTATTTATAGTGAAAAAAACTAACTATTTTTAGAATCCTATTAACAATAGAATCCTAATGCAACTAGACTCCTTGCTCGGTTGTTGCACGTTTGTTGGTGTGGTTGTTGCTTTAAAAGATATGGTGGTGGAAGAGTCCTCCTAGCAGAGAAACTCTTGCTAGTTCTATCTTTTAAGAAAATGGGTGTCTACAATTGGTAAGGATCTGACCCCAACTAGTTATCAAAAAGAGATTTTTAATTAGTAAAAAAATGAGGAATGACCAAAAAGTGTTATTTCCCCATTTTTTTAAAAATGAGACTATTTATTTCTTTTATATAACTTCTCCATTCCATTTCTTCATATCTCCTTCTTCTTCTTTGTCTCCAAGTGTTAAAGATAAAGGTAAGAATTTAAGCCTTTTTCATGCTTCATTTTCGTTCGTAATTCCTCCAACAACGTCGTTTTAGTGAATAAAGCCTTGGATTTTTATAATTAAATAGAAAAGTGGGACTCTTTACCAAAATCACCAGGGAAAAAAATTTGGCTAAGCAAGGGGCTTCGTTTCGGGTTTCTAACACCAAGATATGGCATTTCTAATCATTTGGAGTGTTAAGATTATCATAAGTTTGAAGTTTTGCTATTATTATCGTAAGTATGAAGTTTTGCTATGATTTGTGTATTTAAGCATTTTAAGGTTTATATTTAATTTTATGATCAAATGAAGTTTTAGAGATTAAAAAGATATTTTTATGCTACTTTAATACCCTAGTTAACTCTCTAAAGCTTTAACACTTGATTGAAACCAAACTATGGCCCTTATGATACTTTTTGGGTCATTTTTTGAGCCTAAATAACTATTTTAGGGTTCGAGTATCGATATTAGGATGAACAGTATCAATACTGGATGCATTAGGGCTAGCGGATAGTACAGTCAGTGAACACTAATCTCAAAAATCGTCATAAAACCCCGAGATTGCATATAGACTTTGTTAGAGGCAGAGAATAAGTAAATTACACGTTAGTAACAAGCGACCAGAGTGGTGTAGTATAGTAAATGGCAACAGTAACATGCCATTAAGACTTTGATTAACGTTCTAGATAGAGAACAAATGAGATAGCATTTAGCGAGAGGACGACCTCACCTTAGGAGTCCAGTTATGCTAGGTTATACCTAGGTTACCTTAGTTTCCCTAATGGGGCATTAGCAGTTCATAGATCGCGAGGTACTTCAAGAGCTAGTGAGGACGTGAGGCCTGAACACTCATGAGGATTCATTTAGCGGTGTCAGTGTCGTGTGGCCTCTGGGTGTTACGTATATATGTATAGTCGCATCAGTCTAATTCAGACGGTGAGATCGTCTAGTGGTATAGGATATCCAAGAACACCTGAAGCAAGTGCGCGAAGCACTTCTGTGACTAACTATGTGCCGAGGCCTTAACACTTGCGAGAGGTGGGTTGGCAGGTGTGATATCCTTACACAGATATACCACAAAAAGTGCACGAGGCACTTCGACAGCTAATTTGGGCACGAGGCCTAACACTCGCGAGGGGTGGGTTAGTCGGATGTGATATCCGCAATTGCTAGTGCGTGATGGCTTTGTGAGATGAGATACTAATCAACATTGCATATAGATAGTGTACAGTAGAGTCAGAGTTGCATTTAGATAGTGTAATGCACCCGCAGTCAGTCATTAAGGTTAGACACCCTTGAGAAGGCGTACTCATGGCTAGGCCCTTGTCTGAGGACTAAGGGAAGTGTGAGACCCCTATTTTAGTGACCAAACAATTGCGCCTTAAGTAGGTAGCACTTGATCAAGATCATGTTTATGTCTACTGCTTAGTACCCTATCTTTAGCACATTTATGTTTATGAAACTCTTAATACTGCTCTAGATTAGCGATTATACTGTTAGGCTTTGTAAGCTCAGCCTTCAGATGTTTTCCGTTGGTAGGTCAATAGCTTAGGCAGTTCGTGGAGCACCGTTGCATCAGAACTTCCAGCATCTCCTTCAGAGTATTGTATTGTAGCTTTAGTGGGCATGTGTATTCAAAGAACCTTACTTATGTAATTGTGTAATTAAACATCAAGATGTAATATTTTGGTTTTAAATTATGTGTCATGGAGTTCCAGCTTGTAAAATATTTAGGGTGTTACAAGGAGTGTTAAGTGTATTCTTTAGAAATCAGGGGTTACCTTGGTAGCCCAATGTGGCACTTCAGGCCTATTCAAGTTTAGGGTGTTACAAGGAGTGTTAAGTGTATTCTTTAGATTCCTGTTTCTCAAAGTTCCAGTGGAGTATACTCTTTGCCCAGTGGAAACAAATTTCTGATGATGAATTTACAAACAAACAAAGCTGATCATATTACCCTATCTAGGGATGTATTGAAGAGGGGCGGCGGGAAGCAATCCACTTCTAAAATTTCATAAATTTTCAAAAATATATATTTTTTTGATTATATGTTTTCGACGCTCCTAAAATTTTAGTTGTCCCTGACTCTATCGCATTTAATATCACCTAAAATGCCATAGAAAATAAAAATTGTAACCTCCTAAACTCAATTCATATGCTACGGACAGATTTAGTTAGTCACATATCATATCCCAGAAAACTTCAAAACTTCATCCTTAGTTAATTACAGCTATTTATAAAATATTTATAATTCACCGAGTAAACTCTGTATATATAATAATACAAAAAATCATGTTAATACCGAGTATATGAAGTTTCAACCATAGCCTGGATCAGCAAAAATGTAGATGGAGCAAAAATGTAATTCACAGCATAATATAGATATCTATACGATACATTAATCCAGTTATTGAAAATGGAAGTACACTGTAACAAATATGGTACTCTATTTAAATACGATTACAATTGTTATGATTAACTCATATAATAAGGTTTCAATATACACACAGAAATAGAACAGAAAAATGCATTAAAAGAAAAATTGCAGTCCCATTCCTATTTTTTAATTATTTATTGGAGTTGCTTAAATTGGTGGAAGTCATGATGATCGTGACGAGAAGAAAAATACATGGATAACTACCAACTTAGTTTCCAAATGACAAAGACAAGGTTTTCTATTGTATCTTCTTCTAAAGCCTTTGCTGGCTGTTTACGTATAGGTCAAATTATGATGTACATGGGCGAAGGTTTTCCATGCTTTTAGGCTTAAAAGTGATTTTTTTTAAATGTAAACGAAAAGGTTAAGGGATTACGTTATTCAAATTTTCATTTTCTTAAGATGTGTTTATTTAGGATTTTTATTAATTATTGACAACGTATACACATTCTGATGCAATTAGTTGAACATGGATCCCAAAAAGAACAATGTTCCCTTCTACCATTAAGATCACTCGATTATTTTAACGTATAATTACATTTAACATTCATTCTCGAGTTTAGATGACATAGATGAAATTTATATTTTGTATATATAAGGAAAGATTGTTATGTAAAAGAAATATTCTCTTTCCTACCGAGACAAGGTGCAGGTGTTATTTGAGCTATAAAGATCATAAAGAAGAACGGGTAAGTTGAGTGAAAAAAAAAAACGAAAGAGAGAATCATTTGTACAAGAAGGATTCCATTTTGTATGGTTTTATTATCAACACTTGTGTGGATACCATGGAAAGCAGATCATTTATCCGTGGGCTGTTTCAACAGGATTTAAAGCACAATATTTTAGGGGGAAAAAAGTAACAACACCCTAGAAATAAAGAAAAATTACAACAATTATAAGAATTTAAATTTGATATATCGACTATTCAAAAAATTGATATATTGACTGTTTTTTTATATAATTATTTATTCTGCTCAAGCCTCCGAAAATAGCAAATAGTTATTGGTAATGTCATCATACTTCAACTAAAAGGTAACGAGGGTAGTTGTGAAGGTTGAGATGCCAACATCCCGCAAACTGTTAACAAAGGACAAAATTCCATCTCTCTCATACATCACAGCACAGGTGGAGAAAATAATATTCACCAAATTAATAAAAAAAATAATACATTAAAGAACAACATCCGTTCTTATGCATTGCACTCCCAGCTTTACATATATAGATAAAGTATTCTATTATATGAGTTCAAGCTATAATAATCTTTAAGAGTTCGATTAACATGTATTACAAGTCTCAAAATTTTCAAAATTTTCTGTTTTATCCCATTAGCATCCTATATGCTTGACTCAATATTATATTAATTTATAATATTTATTTTGAATAATTTAAGATGACAAGATAATATATGTTCAGAGTTTTTTTTTAACTTATTGATAACGCAACTGCGCCTCGAAGACGTGATTGTTCAAACTTGAGTACTCTAGAGAGAACAATACTATTTTTTTTGTCACTGAGGTCATTCGGTGAAAAAAAGGGGAGGGAGGCATACACAGAGGCATGAGATTGATTGAATTAGAAGCAGCAAGGCAAAAATCCTTCATCTTCCAGGTTGGGAAACATGAACCTGCAGGTTTTAGAAGAAAATAGAGATGATTAGAAACAGAGATTGTCATTCAATTCTTTAAACATGTCATCAGTTTTCACATGCCCTACAAATTAGTGTGTGCTGACGATGAATTTTTCATATTCTATGTGATCCAAAACACCGGAGGGAATAAAGAAAACATGAAATCAAAAGTAAAAGCGACATCGAAGAAACATGGGGCTCATGTTTCCATGTTTGCTTCTTATTAATCAAGTAAACTAATAATCTATGCTTATCATTACGCCAAGCCCATGTGCTTCCCCTATTAAATAAAGTTTGAAAAATAGTTTAATTAATTCTGCTCAAAAGTGAATGAATATAACTCTTGGGAATCTCTCTCTTTTTTCCCTTCCACAGAAATGGTTATCCAAAATGGTATTGATTTGAACCTCAAAGCTTAAGAACCGAGATGGATGGAAGAGGGTTGGTCGCCCTTAAAATTTCAATTTCTCATATATTTTAGATTTTTTTAAGTTTCTTATTGGTAATCTATCTCTAAAATTCTCTCTAACATAAATTTTTCAATCCGTGATTAAGGATAATGATAGAAATCTTAAGATTTATGGAAATGTTCACGTGCGACAGTTTTAATATACGGCTAAAAAAAGGTGCTACCGGTTTTGTTATTATTTAAATAATAAAACGATAAAAAATGACCGGAAACATTATTATTTCTACCGATTTTGTTATTATTGGGCGCTTTACCGGATTTGGTAAAGCGCTACCGGTTTCGTTATTTTTTTGTACCGATTTTGTTATTGTTGGGCAATTTTACCGAAAATGTTAAAAAATTGATATTTTAAATAAAAATAATAATGTTTTATGTCGATTTTATTATTTAAATAATAATAAAACCGAACTTCCTTAATATTTATGACGGGACTGGAGGGGTCCAAATTATATGAGCTGCTTAAGTGGCCCCAAATTGTTCTCAAAAGACAGCTTCAAGAAATGCCAAATAAGATATTCCTTTTGTTGACGTATTTTGCCTTTTATTTATTATTTATATTAAATTAATGGGTTGGATTTATAAAGAGGGCAGCCATGAATCATGATTTCCTCATTCGATAACATAATTAACTTCAATTCTGGAACAAGTATTGTTTCAATTAAAAGTTTATTATTATGTTGATGAAAATGTTGTTAATAAACCATTGGTAATGACTAATTAATAACATAGCCTTGGATTTCTCTCCTGATTATCTTTAATACACGCACATGTAAAAAAAACCAATTATGAATTCGGTTGACCCACTAAATTATAAAAATATTAAATTAAGGATCAAAATATATGTAAATGGTACAGGCAGTCCCACACAGAGGAAAACAAAATTAAAATTTATCATTATTTAGATTTTCATTTATGCGGAAGTTATTATAGAATAATTTTAATGAAATATATATATTTATAATTATATAGTCTTTAAAAATTTTATTTTCCTCGACTTTGATCAATCAAAATAATTGAAGGATTTAAAAAAATTAAATATACATTTCAAACGAGTAAAAATAAGTAAAATTTACCAAAATAGTCTAAGATTAAATCAAAATAGATAAAAAAAATGCGGGTTTGCAAATATTTGAATCCAAACAGAGATATTTATTTTCTAAAAATCAATACACAAAACTAAAACTACATGAATATTTGTAAAATATTTGTTATTATTTTATAAGGTTTTGAGTTTGAGCACCAAGAATGTCAGGTGTATGAGTATTCAGTGTCAAATAATAAAGAGTTATCTATGAACAAATATTGCGTTATACTCATCCTAGACTAGACTGATAAAAAAATACTGATTTGATAGAAAAATCAAAGAAAGATAATTGCTTGCACGTCGCAAACAACCGTTTCAATTGAAAGAGAAAGAAGTCTTTAGGTTGAAGGGTTAAATTTTTAATATAACAGTGTGTATATACATATATATAAAGTAGCTTCCCATAAATTATTATTATAGCAAGTCTTTAGCAGAAGCCTTGAGATTAAGGCTTAATATATATTGTACTTCGAATTGCATTTTTTATATATATATCTTCTAATTGTTCTGTTTTCGGACGAAAATTATGAGTGTGGAAGATCAATTTCCTAAAACGGGAACTTTGATGAACAAGGAGTGGCTATCATATATTCATGGCATGCCAACATCTTCAAAGTTTAATTTCAACGATCCAATCATTTGTGGTACTTTAACTTGTACTTCCCATGGAAGTTGCAGTGGAAGAACCAAGTCACCATCATCATCTCCTTCACCTGATCGGCTTGTTTCGAGCTCCAATTCTAGTTCTTCTCCTGGACACAATTTGTTGAAAACATCCCTGGAATTATTGGACAGGATGTTTTGAATGAGCATCATCCGGGCTTGTTCGGTTCAGGGCTAGGTTCTGTTCCCTCACATGGTGGTCTTTTTTCTGATGTCAAGAATGGTTTTATGCCATTGAACTTCCTCGAGTCTTTTCCGAAACTGAACCGATCTCGTGTTTCTGAACCGCCCTCGCCATCGAAATTCCCCAACTTAACTTTGTTTTTGCAGGGACCTGGCATGTTAGATCCAACCACACGAGCCATTTGTTCCAATGTGGAAAAGGGTGAGCCTGGACCGAACCATTCATTTGAATTGCCTCAACTTGGTCAGGTTCAGTCTCGAATGGCCGATGAATGGCTTAGAATGAACCAGAGTTTGACAAGTTTCCAATTCAAAGGTTTTAGCGACTATTGGCTTGGAACTACCAAGACTCAAACTATGAAGTACACTGGAGCAGATTGAAGAATCAACATCAAAAGGGTCCGTTGTCATCAGCTTCGACGTCATCCGGAAAGCTTTTCCGAGGGGTAAGGCAACGGCATTGGGGAAAATGGGTTGCCGAGATACGGCTCCCTAGAAATCGAACTCGGTTTTGGCTAGGGACTTTCGACACGGCAGAAGAAGCCGCTACGGAATACGATACAGAGGCATACATGTTGCGTGGAGAATATGCGCATTTGAACTTTCCGGATCTTAAGCATCAACTCAAGGCCAATTCTTTGAATGGGAACACTGCTGCACTCCTTGAAGCCAAGTTGCAAGCAATTTCACCAGGCATTGCCGGTAACAAGAAGTCGAACAATCCACCGTCGATGCAGGTAAATGTCGAAGATTTAAACCAGAACACAACGAAAAGGGAGTGGGAATTCGATGTGAGGAGAAAGGCAGAATCTGAAGTGAATGAGGAGGAGAGTATATCATCAGATGTGGATGCTGTACAGTTAAGTAGAATGCCTTCGTTGGACAAGGATATTATCTGGGATGCTGTTTTAGTCTCAGATTCCTGACATTTTCATACATTTGAACGAAAAGAATAGATGTGACTCATATTTTGCAGTCTTGATTCATCTTTGTGGGTATATTTGTATCAGCTATTACTATCAGTCTAAATCAAAAGTTCGCATGGAACAGAACAGACCATTCTTTTGGTCCATTTCCTGTCTCTTCTTTCATTTTATTTCTTTCAGGTTTTGTCATTATTTTGAGGGTAGTTTTTTCTCTTTATGCTATTAATGTTGTTAATTGGATTGCACAACTTTTATGTTCCTCAGTTTTATCATCTTTGGAATCACTTCCACGGAGCCTGTTCCATGTTCCTGAGTTTGAGGAGAATCAACTCCTTCAGTTTCGTCGAGCGAGCATCATATCTGCTTCCGTCACATCCATATCTGGTACCGGAAGTGGTTTCTGTAGGGGCACTGCATCACTGATAACTTGACCTGTCCTTAATCTTTCCTTATAATCCTCCATCTCAATTCTATATCGTTCTTTATCTTTGATAGACCTGAACAATGACAAAAGTCCAAGCAAGCACAATTGAGCATGTTCAGTTCATACAGCATGTACACCGTACACATACTCAATTGTGTATGAACAAAAACACATTACTCGAATTGACTGAATCATAAAACCCTAGAAATATAAACTCAGTTATAAGGGGAATGACCAACACAACACACACACACGGACAAACACAGAAAGAAGATAATTGTAGAACAGAGTATCTACCACTAGACCACAGGTTCTTCGTTGTTTATGTGATTTAAAAGATTCATACTTAGGGACCCCAAAACATACACTTCCCAAATAACAGCTTTAATCTGTGTCAATTTTTTGTGGGAATTAAGATATTCATGTCTCCATGTAGAATTATGGGATTCTTCAAATCCATTGAGGAATTATGGGGCTCATTTGAAGGATTGCAAAAGGCTTGGAATATGCAAATTCCATCGATTGTGGTGGAATTGGACAGTAGAGAGGCCCTCGCCATAATCGAGTGGGATGATAATACTTGGGGTTGCTCATCGATGGTGGGACTCTCCAAAAGGATGCTGGACCGCACAGACCTCATGATGTTTAGCTCCTCCTAAATTTTATTTATTCTTCTTATTAAACAAAACAATTTATTGTAATTTACTCGTGACCTTAAATACCTTTTGAACGTTCAAATTTTGGAAGAAAAAAAATACACCACGAATTCCCTCAGTTAATTGAAATATAAAGAACACTGTTGGGAGAGAAAATCATGGGGAATAAAGAGAGAAAATATTGTAAACTATTATTCGAATTTTTCACTTTCATTATTAAAATTTAAATATCCAGTGGATTTCTCGAAGAGAAAACTCTCTTGCTGATACAATAGCCAAGTCTGCTATCTCTCAAAGCTTTGGTACTCGTCGAAGAGCCACTAACAGACCTACAGCAACTTCTGCTTAATGATACTTTGACTACATTTCAGTTGTAAACTTTGAGTTTCTGCTTTCATCTCTACAATTTAAAAAAAATAAATATTATTTTAAAACTCGGTACACATAATCTAAAGAGACAATAACCTCAGTGATCAAAAATGCCTTATAATATATGATTTTAACCAACTTTTTTTGGATTTGCCAAAATGACCAACTAAATCGCAATGCGATCGATAATTCGCAACGCGATCTCCGGTATGGCAAATCAATTTCCAGATTCACAACGCGATTCTGACTATCGCATTGCGATTTCCCAAATTCGCGTTGCGATTTTCCTAATTCGCAATGCGAATACGTAAAACGCGAATTTTGAAAATCGTAATGCGAATACGTAAATCGTAATGCGAATATGACTATCGCAATGGATTTACATAGCGCCATTCGTATTAACGAGTATTTTTTTTTTCAAATTCCAAACACGAATATATTAATATATCGGAACACTGAACAGTTCACAATGTATCCCGTAATCGCAACTCATAACCTAAAACCCTAAATCACAACTCAGTCTCATCTCCATCTCTCACTCTCTAAGGCGACATCCGTCCCCATCTCCGACGAAATCAGTCCCCACGACGATAACAGTCTCCATCTCCGGCGAAATCATTCACGGTCAGAAATGGAAAATCAACCAAATCAACCACCGAGGGTTAGTTTTTTTAATTATTTTTATTTTGAAATTTTTGCATTATTATTAGATTTTTCATATTGAAATTGATGATAAGTTTACTGGTGTTTTCAATAATAGATTAACCATTTCACTTAGATTGCTTATTATATTCATTCGATTGCTGCCAATACTGCTAAACTATTTAGTCTTTAACCTTGTGAAGTTAGTATTTGTCTTTGTTTTGTCTTTTGGTTGAAGTAATGCAATCCATTCAAGTTTCTTTCAATTTTAGTATTTGAAACCGAGAATGACTATCGCAACGAGTGAATCGCAACGCGAAAATGACTATCGCAATGCGAATTTGACTATCGCAAGGAGAGAATCGCAATGCGATTTTCATTTCGCGTTGCGATTCTTGCGTTGCGATAGTCAAATTCGCGTTGCGATAGTCATTTTCGTGTTGCGCTTTTCATTTTCGTGTTGCGATTTAAAGTTTCAGAAACTATTCTTCTTCTGCAAATTGAAACTTGAATGAATTGCATTACTTCAACCAAAAACAAATACTAAATTCACAGTGTTGCAAATTTAAGTTTGAAGAATAAACTACTACTCTTTATGTTTATTGTTCATATCTTCACAGTGTAGTTTTTGGTATATCTAAATTGGTATGTTTATTATTTTTGCAGAACTTTTATTCGGCTCAATTGACCTTAAGAAATAAAGTAAGCCTGGTCAAAACAATTGCGTCGAAGCTTTCACCTGCACAAAGAAAAATATTTGAGGATACTTGCTTCGGGCCATGGCTGAAAGTACAACATCCGGGTGGAGATGCTATGTTGACCTATCTGTTTCTTCAAACCATGACTAGCGATCTACCAGAGACTATACAACGTCGTGATGAAGAGATATGGTTTGATTTTCCACCGGCATATACGTGTTTTGGGCGGGAGGAGTTTTGCTTAATCACCGGTCTACGCTTCGGACACGATGATGTAGATCGGTACACTAGACATATTACCCGCCTATCATGGTTTTCCCGGGTTTTTCCTGAGCAGTCAACGGAGAAGTCGAATTTACACGTGGAAGACTTGACGAGATTATTGAATAAGAAAGATGGTTTTACTCGGATGGATGACGTCGATGTTGTCCGAGTATGCCTTCTAATACTTTTGCAAGCCGACTTTTTAGGCAGAGAGGCCCGACAACCTATTCCTAATGATCTAATTAAATTGGTAGAGGACCTAAATGCATGGAACCTGTTTCCGTGGGGTTCGTATCTATGGAGAGCTACATGGAATAAGTTGTCGTCTACCTTTAATGATCGGAAAAGTTTGCGTGGCGATGGTTCCAAATACACTTTGTCCGGCTTTATTTGGGCCTTTAAGGTAATAATTTTTATATAATGTTTCCAAAATTATAATTAATTCTTTAACAATTACTAATGTTTGTTATTATATTGTTTGTAGATTTGGATATTTGAGGCTTTTCCCGCCATGCAGACATACGCATTAAAAACTTCTAATGATATTCCTAGGGCTATTTCCTAGAAGAGGAAACGATCCTTGCAGCAATAGGAAGATTTACTACCGTATACTACAATAAATAATGTAAGTTAACACAAATACTACCATATGTTTATAAACAAGTTATTACTAGTACACGTTTAACTTTGTTTGAGCTTTTATATTGTTAGGAGGCCAACACTCCATTACAGAGGCTGACACCCACGGAAGTTGAGCTTGCCACTGATTGGTGGCAAGCTAGTAAGCTTTTTTTTGATGGCATGGATGATGAGCAGCCACCACTTCGAGAGCTATCACCTCACCCAGAGCCATCACCTGATCGACCCGAATATACACCTCCACAACGAGAGTCATCACCTATTCTGTCACATCATCGAGCCTCTTCTTTACCATCACCTCATGATAGGCGACCGGAAAAGATGCCACGACGTTTATCTCCCTATTCTCCACCTCCACCTCCACCTCCACCTCCACGGGATGAGTTAGGGGAGTTACGTAATGAGGTCAATGCCTTGCGTGAGGAGGTCGGTACTTTACGCGATGACAATGGTGCATGGCGTGTTGAGGTGTCTACTTTACGTGGTGAGGTAGCAGCTCTACGTGAGATTGTAGCATCGTTGCAGAACGAGGTTCATACTCTACGCAACGAGGTAAGTTTAATATTTTTAATATTTAACTTGATGATAAATTTACTCGTAATTTCACTTAGATTGCTTAGTAAATTCATTCGGTTGCTGCCAATACTATTTAACTGTTTATTCTTTAACCCTGTGAAGTTAGTATTTGTTTTTGGTTGTCTTTTGGTTGAAGTAATGCAATCCATTCAAGTTTCAATTTGCAGAAGAAGAATAGTTTACTATCGCAATGCGAAAATGACTATCGCAACACAAAAATGACTATCGCAACGAGAGAATTGCAATGTGAAAATGACTATCACAATGCGAAAATGACTATCGCAATGCGAAAATGACTATCGCAATGCGAATTTGACTATCGCAACGAAAGAATCGCAATGCGAAATGAAAATCGCATTGCGATTCTCTCATTGCATTGCGATAGTCATTTTCGCGTTACGATTTTGTTGTTGCGATTTTCATTTCGCATAGTCATTTTCGCGTTGCGATAGTCATTTTCGCGTTGCGATTTTAAGTTTCAGATTCTATTCTTCTTCTGTAAATTGAAACTTGAATGAATTGCATTACTTCAACCAAAAGACAAATACTAACTTCACAGTGTTGAAAATTTAAGTTTCAAGAATAAACTACTACTCTTTATGTTGTCATTGAACCTGCACTAAACCTATATGTTGTCCTTTTAAATGTTTATATAAGTGCTTACTTCTGGAATGTTATCTAATGCATTTTGTGAACAATGATATAATAATGACTTGGGTGAATACCGTGCAAGTTTGAAATATATTTGTCTTTGTTCTCACTGTTTAATATCATGTCTGTTTATTTACTGATTTATGTATTAATTTATTTTTAGCGGCCCGCTAAGGTGGATGCTCTACGTCGGGTTTTTCTTGCAAGACGGAGTTCACGCATTAGATGGTGTGCACGTGCCATTACGTCTCCGTTCACCCCAATAGCATGAAGAATCCGTAAGAAAAAGCCTGACTCACCTGTCATCGTTCAAGAGGCCTCCCCTATCATTCAAGAGGCCCCTATCATCCCTCAAGAGTCCCCTCCCACCATTCAAGAGGCCACTGTCATCGTTGAAGAGGTCCCTCCCAACATTCTAGAGCCCGATTCACACGGCGTAATATATCGAATTATTGAGAAGCCCCCTCACGTGCCGGACATGATGGATGACTGTTGCTTTCGTATAAGTTACCGGCCAGTACCATTCCGGCAGATGAAGTGGAGAGGAAACAACTACCAGAAACAATTCTGGATAATACCATTTGGGCTAAGACCGCAGTTGATTTTTATCTACATGAGCGGAGCCAAGGGTGTTACGCTGACATATACAAACTCAATGATGATATGCATTTGTTGATTGAACGGTCTTGGTGGGGTGTATTATTAGGGGTTGAAGACAACGGCTATTTCGATGGGGGGGGTAAGTCTTATATTTCTTATATTTCAGTTTGATTAATATTTTTTAAAATTTATGTAATTCACTAATATATGTCTTTTTTGTAAAACAACATATTGATGCATGGGTGACACGTCTTCTAATTGTAAGAAAATTGAAGAAAAATATTAAAAAAACGTGATATACAATTATGCCAATGTCTTTTCACGTAGTTCACTTGAAGAATCAATGACAGGAATCATATGTGTTGGCTAATGGACAAGCTAAACTTTATCCTGCATGGTGGGAGGTCAATAGGTTAGTATATTTGTTGAAATATTTTAAAGGTGTTCATAAATAAGTGTGCAATTTGAATTATTACATTTTGATGCAGGTGTTTATCCCTGTTTTGGACCGTACTCATTGGCTTCTCGTCGAGCTTCAGCTCCCATCCCTAAAGACAATAGTGTATGACAACATGATAAATTACATATCATTGTCTGATTTGAGAGATATGATTAAGGGATGGAGCTCTCATTTGGCTAAATTCTTGGATGTAATTGATTATTGGACTAAGTCTGGAAACAAGAAGCCAAAGAAGTTCAATGTTACAGTTATCAGAGACGAGATCGCGCCACAACAAACGAAGGAAGCCAGAGGGGATTGTGGTCCTCTCGTATGCATGTGCTTGGAGCGTTTGACGACAGGAAGTAACATTTTCTACCTCCCACCGATAGAGATAGAGGTGCAGTAGGCTTGTGGTTTTGGCATTTTATGGCTAGAACGATATATGCGAGACGCTGCCTACCTGCATCCGCGTTATGAAAGTGTTCATAAACAATTTGTAAGTCAAATGCAAGTGTTGTTAAACATATTTACTCTTTTTGGTTTGAAAATGTTTGGTTAAGTAGCTAGAATTCAATAATTTGCTGTTTGTAAGTTTTAGATGTGTAGAAAGTGTTGTTGATTCAATGTTTGGTTTCTGCAGGTTAATCCTGAAGTGAGCTGCGTGAAATGGATGTATGGGTGCAAAAGTTGATTTTATTATTATTTTTTGATTGTTTAATTGATTTGTAAAAGATGATTTGTAAATGTTGATTTGTTTAATTGATGTGTACATAATATTTGTGCTTGTTTAATTGATTGAAATGTAATAGTTGATTTCAATCTGTATTATGTTGAATGCAAAACAGACTATCGCAACGCGGAAATGACTATTGCAATGCGGAAATGACTATCGCAACGAGAGAATCGCAATGCGAAATAAAAATCGCAACGAGTGAATCGCAATGCGAAAATGAAAATCGCAACGCGAAACTAATTTCGCGTTGTGATTTTCATTTTCGCATTGCGATTCACTCGTTGCGATTTTCATTTCGCATTGCGATTTTCATTTTGCATTGCGATTCTCTCGTTGCAATAGTCATTTCCGCGTTGCGATAGTCAATTCCGCATTGTGATAGTTATTTCCGTGTTGCGATAGTCATATTCGCGTTGCGATTTCCGCGTTGTGATAGTCAAATGAATGTCTAATAAGTGATAACAACTGAACATATCATAGCAATGTTCAAACTCAAGTTACTAATACATGCCTAACTGAAAATGTTAAAAGTTCACACATAATATACACATAATACAACGTTTGCATTTAAATATCACCTAAGTTAACAGTCTTAAAAGGTGAAGCCGGTTGTGATTGGGATTTTGATGAGGATCTATATTTTGGTAGAGGAAAAGATGATTGTGATGGCATTGGTGATCCACATGTCAACCTTGTATGACCACTTTCCTTGCACCGACTACATGTCGATCTCTTCTTCTCTTCACCCTTAGACGGTATACGATTGTGACTTTTTGGTCAGCCAGGTAGCCTTCTGTCCATGGCTGGTGGCAAAACTGTTTGTAAGTCATCTGGTATGTCCCACTCAGAAGGATGTGGAATAGGGTAGATAATCTCGCCATAAGTCTGTCGATATACTTCTGTAGTGTAGCAATCCATAGCGTATGCGCTTGAATCATCTTGGTTTAGATGAAGAGAAACTTTTATAACATGGCCACACGGATAACCATATGTTTTCCATTTCATACAACTACACGTCTTTGCATTTAGATCGACAAGCCCATTTAAGTTATTATCCAGTACTTCAAACAAAGTGTTTGAACATGGTTCAACTCTCCATGACGTTGACTTCACAACACGTTTCGTTATCTTTTTTTTTGTCCATGCTGTAACACTATGTTCCAATGTTCCTGTAAATTTAAATAAATAATACTTAGTAAAATATATGATAAGTTACGAATTTAAAGAAATAATACCTGAATGGTTTCTTTTCTTGTAGTACCACTGTTGAATAGAGGCTCGAAAAAACTCCATTAACATAGTAATGGGTAATTTCCGGGAATGACGACTTAGAGCGTTGATTGATTCTGCACTATTAGACGTCATGAAACCATATCTTGCTCCAAGTTGATGTACTCTTGACCATCTTTCAAACCCGAAATCTTCTAGTGTTTGAGCACACTGAGGCAAAACACGTCTTAAACTGTTTATATGCTTATTAAAATCCACTTCTCGATAAGCTTTTACAGCCTTCCAGTATGTCCATTTGTGATTTTTTATACCAGCAGACCTTGATTTTAGATTTCTATACAAATAAACACCACAAAGTCCATGAAAAGCATCTGGGAAACACCTTCTAACAGCATTGTCAATTGAGTTTGCCCTATCAGATATGATTGTCAGATTGCTAATAGGACCTATGCAATCCCTAAGATACCCCATAAACCATGTCCATGAATCAGAGGTTTCAGATTTGCCAACCCCGTAAGCTATTGGCAGTATCCCATTGTTAGCATCCATGGCTACTGCTAATAAGTTTACTCCAAGGTATCGACCTTTTAAATGTGCTCCGTCAACTATAATAACTGGGCGCATGCAATTAATAAACGAACGAATCTAGAAAATCATATACACAAGAAATATAATCATTTAAATGTGAAATGCATGTAACTAACAAAAACGAGTCAACAAAATTATATTGATTTACTAACCGCAGCACCAATGGCGAAAAACAGCAACTCAAAGCGTCTATCTCTATCTGTTTTGATATGAGTTATCGACCCAGGATTTTTCAGCTTTAAATTATGACAATAAGCCGGCAGTTGGGCAAACGATGCTTCTGGCGACCCCCTCAACAATTCCAAGGCATAACATTTGGCTCTCCAAGCTTGAGAATATGAGATACTAATCTTGAACCGAGCATTCATGTCAGTCATAATTTCATGTCCCCGATATACCCTACCATTCAAAAACATTAACTTAGCCAGAAAACTACCCAACACCTTTTTGTTTGCCTGTCTATGGTGAGGAAAAACTTGGGTTCTTGAACATGTATGTTTATCAATAAAAGTCCTAACTTGAAAAATTTTGCAATATTTTATCCTCTTTGCAATCATACGCCACATACAGTTTTTGTCAATCATATACCTTGTTTCGAAACGATCTTTGCTTGATTTGTTAACTTTTAGTTGATAGCCATCTTCCACACATTTCGTATACAAAGTTATCTTCAAGTCTTCCTTTGTATCAAAACAATTATCTTTCTTGATACGAATAATTTTTGTGTAACAATCAACTGTTATCTTTACCAACTCTTCTTCCGGTATCTGAAGTAATTCTGGCATATTCCAGTTATACTCCCGTGGCATTTTCTTCGGGGACTTTTCTTTAGGGATTTCTTCTTCTTCTTTTTCTTCTTCAGTGTTATATGAATTACAGAATGGATGTTCAACATGTTCATTTACAGTCGTAACTTCCTCCTCATTATCATCAACAACATCTTCCTCGACAACGGCTGTTTCATCATCAAAATTCGGGTATTGACCAATATCAAAATCATTACACTCAGGGTCTGTTTCTTCTTCTGAAAAATCATCAAAATCTGAGTATTGACCAAGATCAAAGTCCGGGTATTGACCAAGATCAAATTTTGAATACTGACTAGTACTCACAATTTTTTCTGTTGGCTCATCATCGTTTAACTGGTCAATACGAAAATCGGAATTTGGTGCTGAAAGTTGATTGAGATTTTGATTAGGGAAAGGTTGTGGGTTTTGAGATTGTGTTTGGTATTGGAAATATGGTGAAACAATATTTGCTTGGTGATGAAATTGTGGTGGAACCATTAAATTTTGAGCACCATAAACTGGGGTTGAAAAACTTAGTTGATTACTACCCGCTACTGACCCAACTTCACTACTTCTAGGTTCAACAACATACAATGTAACATCATCACTTGAAACACTAATGTAAGCAATGAATCGTTCAACATCTTCATTGTCGGTTAACAAATAAACTTTACCATTTCTCTGATAAGATAGCCTAAATCCACTTAGGGGCTCTAAATTCAATTTATTTGCAACACGTAACATTAGAGTTTCATAAGTTAACTTTTTTAATGACAATTTTAGTTGAAGATTCATGGGTAAAGGCATATATTGTAAAACACCATAAACATTCTCCCATGACCCTCCAAAACACAAATCTATCCAAACATGATCAACATTAGATGATTTCATTATTGTAAATTAATTTACTAAACAAACGAGCTGCGAAACTAAAACCTGTTGCCGGATGGGGAAGGATGTCGTTGGATATAGGAACGGATGTCGCCGGAGAGAGTGATAGATGGAGATGGAATGAGTTGTGATTTAGGGATTTAGGTTATGAGTTGCTGCTGCTGCATAGTTATATACCCAAAACATTTGTGTTGCAAAATTAAAACCTGTTGCGAATTCAGAAATCGAGTTGCGAATTTGAAATTCAGTATTGCGATAGTCAGAATCTCGTTGCGATTTACAGATTCGCATTGCGATTTACGTATTCGCATTGTGATTTATGTGGGATTTAGGTTATGAGTTGCTGCTGCTGCGTAGTTATATACCCAAAACATTTGTGTTGCAAAATTAAAACCTGTTGCGAATTCAGAAATCGAGTTGCGAATTTGAAATTCAGTATTGCGATAGTCAGAATCTCGTTGCGATTTACAGATTCGCATTGCGATTTACGTATTCGCATTGTGATTTATGTAATCACATCGCGATTTACGTAATCGCATCGCGATTTACGTAATCGCATCGCGATTTACGTAATCGCATCGCGATTTACGTATTCGCATCGCGATTTACGTATTCGCATCGCGATTTACGTATTCGCATCGCGATTTACGTATTCGCATCGCGATTTACGTAATCGCATTGCGATTTTCCAAATTCGCGTTGCGATTTACGTATTCGCTTTACGAATTAGGAAAATCGCAACGCGAATTTGGGAAATCGCAATGCGATAGTCAGAATCGCGTTGCGAATATGGAAACTGATTTGCGATACCGGAGATCGCGTTGCGAATTATCGATCGCATTGCGATTTAGTTGGTCATTTTGGCAAATCCAAAAAAAGTTGGTTAAAATCGTATATTATAAGGCATTTTTGGTCACTGAGGTTATTTTCTCTAATCTAAAACCAATCCAAACTAATATTCTAGAATATTTTTTCCTAAGCCCAAAACAAAACCTATTGACAAGCTCAAACCTAATCAATAAACTCAAAGAACTCATTATATTTATATCTTAAATCTAAGGGATAAATATCTAAAGATGATTAATCCATAGCTGCAGAGCTATATGTTTGTTTACACTTATCATATATACTCCACGAAACATACAACAACAACGTTTCAATATAGAATTGAATCATAAAAAGCTAAAAAGGTTGGATTCTAATAGAGATGTCTTGATAAGTAAATAGAACTAAGTACTCCGAGATCATGTGTTCCTTCCATAAAGCCAGAAACAGGGTATCAAATAGCGTTTCGAAAACTCTATAGCGGCCGCGATATTACGATCGTGCCACCGTCTGAAACCGTTATTCGTGGTTTTTGTGGTAGGTCATGGATTCACACTGATTGCGGTCGATTGCACCCGCAATTTAATGGTAAACAGACGATTGCGCCGATAACAGGACGCAATCGCCGTTATTTCAACCGTTACTGCAAAAACAAAAATTAAGGTAAGATAGATTTTTTGTGTTCATCGTCACCAAAGCTGTATATTTTTTCTTTCTTTTCAAATTCACGTTTTTTATACATGCATGTTGAGATTCAAAAGGGAAAAAAATGGAAAAGTAAAATTGAAGAACGAACATGTTTTATGGGTCTCGCCGGAGTGGAGTTCACTGTAATCGGAGAAAGGAATCTTCATCGAAACTTAAGATTGTTGAAGAAAAAAAATCATTCACGCTTTGGATTTAGGGTAGAACATGTTATGGTTTTGGAGTTTTTTTTGCTTGATTTTGATATTGAGTGTTGAGAGAAGAGAGCAGAAAGAAATGAGGAAGAAATGAGAGACTGGAGAAGGAGAACGTGCGGGGTTGGTGGGGGAGGGATATAGTTTAGGATTAAAATATTTTAGGGTTATTAGGTTTAAAACAAAACATTTTGGGCCCATGTTTTTAAAGTAAATTATAAAATATATCTTTAAGGAATATATTAATTGTTCATCCTTTCACTTTTTAAAATTTATAATTTAATAGATAATTTAGAATGTAAACTTTAATTTTTGTTTAATTTAATCCTAATTTCAGTAATTTAAATAATAATGTGTTCACAATGTTATCATGAATTAATTATCTTATCCTATTACTAGAATTTTAAAGTTTTTTATACGGTTTAAACTATATATATGTCATTTTAGCTTAGAAAACATTCTAAAAATCATTAAAAATGACTCCTTATAATTATAATTATAATTATAATTATAATCATAATTATTATGTTTTATAATAAGTTGTGCAGAATTTAAAATAATTCACGACCGTGGCACCCGCAGTGACCGCGATAGCATCCGTTATGTCCGCAACCGCGATAAACACGACGCGACCGAAAATGCGGTCGAAAACGCTATTTAAATCCCTGGCCAGAAAGAAGGCCCCAATTTCTATCAGAATCGCCTCTTCATCGTCCATTGTCATGCATCTAAGTTTAAAGGTTCCGTATCGGGTGCAAAATTAATGATAGAACGAGCAAGAGCATGATGAATGTAGAGCTCGTGCAGACTATACAATCGAATGAGGCTCAAGAGTCGTTTGTCGTGGGAAATGGAGGGGTCAGGCTAGGGTTATTTAGTCTGGTACTGCCATCACGACTGGTGAGTGGCGAACTAGTCATAGTTTATGGATTCCGGACGTTTGTCACCGTTGGTTGTGTTTGTTGGTTTTTGGTAAATATCCCACATTGGTTTTGTATAAGGAGGAGGGGAAATTCTTTTGTTATAAATAGAGCCATCCTCCTCCTTAGTTTAGCATCCCACAAATATAAGCCTTCTTCTATATTAAAGGCTATTTGTATTCTTTCTTTCTCTTTGTAATATTTCCTCTACTAGTGAAATATTATTTTAGTAGTGTTCGAGGAGGTAGGCAAAATTTTGGCCTAACCTTGTTAAATTTTGGTGTTCTCTTTATGTCTATTTAATAGCTATTGTCGGGTATAGTTGTTAATTATTGTCCTATTAAAATTACTTGTCTTGGTAGTTCTGTCTAAGGAAAGTGGGTTTTAAGAGGGACCATTGTGACCCCTCCTCTTTCCTGGAAATCTACCTTGGTGTGATTTTTAGTACAATTGTTTTCACACTAGTCACCTAGATAATAGCTTTCAAGGTGAATTTGTTATTATTGGTGGAAATTAACCCGAATTCCACAACAATTGGTATCAGCGCTCTTGGTTTATTTAAGTATGCTCTGTGGTTGCGGCTTAGGCTGATCTTCCACATCAAAAAAAATTTCCTTGGGATAATTGGCATTCCGCATTGACAGCTATTAAATAGAATTTGTAGCAAAAATGGCAGACACAATAAAAACATCCACATCATCGTCAACAGCTGTGACAAATGTTAGATTTGCAGTGGAGATTTTTTATGGCACGGGTCATTTCGGCATGTGGCAAAGTGAGGTTCTAGATGCCCTATTTCAGCAGGGTCTAGACATTGCTATTGAAGGAGAGAAACCAGATGATGTTGAGGAGAAAGAATAGAAGAGGATCAATAGATTGGCATGTGGTACTATTCGATCGTGTCTTTCTAGAGAGCAGAAGTATGCATTTTCTAAGGAAACTTCTGCAAGTAAATTGTGGAAGGCACTGGAGGAGAAATTTTTGAAGAAAAGCGGTCAGAACAAGCTCTACATGAAAAAGAGATTGTTCAGCTTCAACTATGTACCAGGTACCACTATGAATGATCACATTACTAGCTTTAATCAGCTGGTAACTGATCTGATGAATATGGACGTGACTTTTAAAGATGAAGATCTGGCTCTGATGTTGATGGGATCACTTCCTGATGAGTTTGAGTATCTTGAAACTACTCTACTTCATGGGAAAGTTGATGTGTCTCTCAGTGAAATAACTGTTGCATTGTATAGTTATGAATTGAGAAAGAAAGACAAACAAGAAAACACTTGGCCCTATCACACAAGGCCGTTCAAAGAGTCAGAATAAAGGAAGGAGAGGGAGATCAAAGTCAAAGTCCAGATTGAGCAAAGATGAATGTGTCTTTTGTCGAGAAAAAGGGCACTAGAAGAAAGAATGTCCCAGGCTAAAGAACAAGGCAAACCTGAAAGGGGAAAGTGATACATGCACCACACGCCCTAAAGCTAAGGATGATGAATTTACTATACCACTTGGCCCTATCACACGAGGCCGGACAAAACTTCTTAAAGAAAAGCTTCAAATCGCAGTTCAAGCATTCATCCGTACGGGTCTAATAGCAGCAGATTTGCAACAACTTTTTGAAGGGTATCCAGTTGTTATCCAGTCGATATGTCTTATGGAGATACAACCGTCTATCTCTTATCTTTACAACAGTTCTTGAATCGCATCAATCCGATATCGGAAACTCAAGATATGACCATTTTACTGAAGACGGTGCATGCAGGAAATCCTATACGGGATTAATACGTTATTTTGTAAATATTACGAATTTTCAATATTTATATTGATTATTTGTAATATAATTTAATATAGGATGATTAATTATCTTTTAGGATCAGAATTATTATTTTATTAGGAATTAAGGTTGGGTTAAAACAATATTTTTATTATTATTTTATTAGGAATTAGAGTTAAAACATGTTTAGTTATTAATTTTATTCTTTAGTTATTTAGGACCTTTAGAATTCAGCCCCTATATAAAGGAGACTTCATTCAACTTTGTAAATCAGATTTCTTTGATTAATAATACAACGAGAGTTCGTTTTTGCAAGTACTGATAGCCTTGTGCCTTCGAAGCTTCTTCTCCTGAAGTTCTTTCAAGTTCTTGTGAAGGAGATTAATCTTCACACTCCAATTTGCCTTTTCATCGCAACTATGAGGGTTGGTTAGAGCCATTTATTGAGTTTGCCTTTTCATTGCGACTAGGAGGGTTCGATAGGACATTTATCCAACTATTTTTCCACAAATCCATCTGTACCATCAATCATCTTTACCGTCCACCTTCGTAAGGGAGATCTTTTGATTTCTTTATTATCTTATCTTATTTTATTTTCAATTTCTTTATCTTTTGTTTATTTTGTTCTAGTCTTATTGCCTTGAAGAAACCCTAAAGAATCCTAGTTACTGCTGCCACCTTCCCCTATTTATCCCCTTTGTTCTTAATCGAGTCTAGAGCTTTCTAGGTTTGATTCTTCAACAAGAGCAACGTTCATTAACCCGCCACCGCTTCCCTATCAATTGGTATCAGATTTGGGCCGATTCTTGGAAAGAAGCAAGCAATCTTGTTTGTTCTTGCACACAACACCGTCAAGGTACCTCAACGGTGCTAGTTCAGAGAAGATTCATCGTTTCAGGTTATTTTTATTTAATTTTAATTTAGATTCAAATCCTTCTTGTTAGTTTGCTACTTTTTTTAAAAAAATAAAAACAAAAACAAAAAAACCAAAAAAAAAAACAAAAAAGCCAAAATTTCAAACAAAATTTCAAACAAAGGTATTTAGGGCTGATTTTCTCCAGATATCATATTCGCCTTAAGTTTAATCTCCAGTCCAAAATTCACTTCGATCAGAGTTCATTAGATCCTTCAAATACATCATTCAAGTTTTATCGGCAGATTCGGTCTAGAATATTGTCGAATTTCTTGAAAATTCTACACGAGGAATTTTGTGGTGAAATTTCCAGATTGAAACTCCATATAGTGGAGATCATTTACACAAAAAATCATAATTTTTGGAGATCAAGAACAACTTCGAACAAAGCGATAAAAAAAAAACAGATTGTTTGAGGACTCACCGTTCAACAGAGTCTACTGGATACTACTGAAGGTATTTGATTCTGAAATTTTACAGGTAGTTCCTTGACGCATCGAAAGACATTCAAGAAGTTTTCCAGAATATTTGGATAACAGTAACCCCCTCAAAAACGTTGCTCAAGTTGATCCAGCGTTTTCTAGGTTTTCTGGTTTGGTCCTTTTTTTCTTTAACTCTTAGTGCTTTAGGTTCTTTTGTTTTTCCCTGTTATTGTTCTTTTGCATTATCTAACACATTATCTTCCTTGTGTTAGTAGGACTAAATAGTTTGCATACTTCTTCCTTCTTTGCATTCTTGTTCTCTTGGAGTCTAACCTTTGTTTGGCCTCTTAGAGCTTTTAGGTTTTTCTTATCGCCTTTGCTAGTAATCAAACTCCGATACGAACTGTGAAAGACTACTTGGTAAAGTGAGTTTCAAAGAGTACAAGATCGGCTTACTTGCCTCTCGTTGTGTTACTTTCTTGGAGTGACTTGTGAGGTTTCTTGCTTTGTTAAATTTATTTTCTTTTATTTTTATTCTACTTTAAAATCTTCTTTTGAGTGTTATAATTGCAGGATGGACGACAATAACAATGAGACACTTACGGCCATCTTAGCCGCACTTGAACGACTCACAACTCAATTTGATCAACTTAACAATGCCTTGAGAGAACGACAAGAACTACAACTTGATCTACCAAACCAAAATCCAAGGCCAAACAATGCTGAACTTTTGGCCCCCAGGTGAGAACAACCACGTTTTCAAACACCCGAACTCTTTGCAAAACCAAAGTTCACGATCCCGTCTTTTAAAGGAGACTACGATCCAGACAAGTACATCGATTGGGAAGAAAAAGATGATCTCTTGTTCGCATACCATGACTGCCCCCAAGCTGAACAAGTTCCCCTCATCACCTTGGAATTCGAAGGATATGCTCACACTTGGTGGATGCAAACAAGGAAAAAGATCGACAGCTACAAAATTCAACCAATCACTTCTTGGACCGAACTCAAATATGCCATGAGGAACCGATTCCTACCGACACATTATACACGAGAAGTTAAAAAACGACTACACCAACTTCGACAAGGTAGAAGTTCAGTTGAAGATTACTACAAGGAGATGCAGTCCTTACTCAATAGGGCTAACATAACTGAAGAAGAAGAGGACACCATGTCAAGATTCGTCGTCGGCTTGAACTCAAACATCACTGATCTTCTTGACCTCCATGGGTACGAAAACCTCGAAGATACACTGAAGAAAGCAATGACAATCAAAGCACAAATACAAAGGAGATTCCGATTCAGAGAACATTACCAAGGTACTTCATTCTCTTACCAAGGTAATCCTTCAAATCCTTCCTCATCTTCTACTCCATCTTCTCAAAAAAAATCGAGAGATGACAAACTTGACAAAGAGAAACAACGACCAGCAAAGAATGAGACACTTCCATCCCCTAAAGATGACACCCGAGCAAGAGACATCAAGTGTTTTAAATGCTTAGGAAGAGGCCATATCAGCCGCAATTGTCCAAACACGAGGACCTTAACCATACTAGGTGATAGATCTTACAATTATGACTCCGATGATGACATCGCCGACATTCCAATACATGTCGAAGCTAAAGAAGATAGTGATGACTATGGCAGCGACGAGTACAATGGAACAATCTTGGTGATCCATCATACATTGAACATCCAAGCATCCGACGAGTCTGACATACAACGTTCCAACATCTTCCACACACGCTGCCTAATCAAGGAACAACCATTCTCCATCATCATTGACAATGGTAGTTGTGTCAACGTCATTAGCTCCAACGTTGTTGAATCACTCAAACTTCCTTGCCAACGACATCCAAAACCTTATTGCTTACAATGGATTAATGAGAGTGCCGAGATGAAGGTGGTTAAACAATGCCTCATTAATATCAAGATGGGAAAGTATTGTGACGACGTATAGTGTGATGTAATTCCGATGCAAACATCCCACATTCTCCTAGGACGGCCTTGGCAATACGACAACGACGTCACATATTATGGTTGAAAGAACACTTACACAATTCCAATAAAAGGTAAACCATTCCGACTTAACCCCCTACCCCCCAAAGAGATTCTCATAGATCAACAACAAATTCTCAAGGAAACAGGGAATTTGAAACAAAAGGCAAAAGAGGTCACAACCGATAAAAGCAAAACAAATGACCCACGGGTGGTGAGTGAACCTCAATGTGAAAATAAAAGAGTGTCTCAAAACATTTATGCGAGTGCAAAAGATATGAGAGAGACCCTTTTTCAAAATAGGCCGTGCATTCTAGTCCGTTTCAAGGACTCCATTTTATCAACTATCACTAACATCACAGATTTTCCTAATGTGTTTTCTTCTCTATTACAGGAGTTTCAAGATGTCTTAAGCAACCCACCAGATGGTTTACCACCTAAAAGAGGAATCAAACATCAAATCGACTTTATCCCTGGATCAACCATACCAAACCGCCCCGCTTACCGATGCAATCCTGAGGAAATGAAGAAATTAGAACGACAAATAGATTCATTATTACAAGAAGGACACATCCGTGAGAGTCTTAGTCCTTGTGCAGTTCCCGTCATTCTAGTTCCAAAAAAAGATGGCACATTCCGAATGTGTGTAGATTGTCGACCTATCAATCGGATAACAATCAAGTATAGGCATCATATTCCACGCCTAGATGATATGTTGGATGAACTACATGGTGCAAGTATCTTCACCAAAATTGACTTGAAGAGTGGTTACCATCAAATTCGAATGAAAGAAGGAGACGAATGCAAAACAGCATTCAAGACAAAGTTCGGCTTGTATGAATGGCTTGTTATGCCCTTTGGACTCACAAACACTCCAAGCACCTTCATGAGATTAATGAATCACGTTCTTAAGGAGTTTATAGGTAAATTTGTTGTCCTTTACTTTGATGACATTCTTATATACTCATCTTCTCTTAATTCTCATGTCATTCATGTTCGAATGGTTCTCGAAGTTCTTCGACGAGAACATTTATATGCTAACATGGATAAGTGTGTGTTTTGCAGTGATAAGCTTATGTTTTTAGGCTTTATAGTTAGTGTACAGGGTATTCATTTAGATAAAGAGAAGGTCAAGGCAATTCAAGAATGGCCCACGCCTACTTCCATCACCGAGTCAGTTAAATTCAAATGGGGACCACTACAACAAAAAGCTTTTGAACTTCTTAAAGATAAGTTATATTCTGCCCCTATTCTTTGTCTTCCCAATTTTTCTAACACCTTTGAGCTAGAATGTGATGCTTCAGGCATAGGCATTGGTGCCGTCCTTATGCAAGAAAGATAACTTATCGCTTACTTTAGTGAAAAGTTAAAAGGTGCACAATTGAACTACTCTACCTACGACAAGGAACTTCTTGCACTCGTCCGAGCACTCGAAGTGTGGAAACATTATCTTCTCCCTAAAGAGTTTGTCATTCACACGGACCATGAATCACTCAAATGGTTAAATGGACAAGGTAAGTTAAACAAACGACATACTCGATGGGTTGAGTTCATTGAATCTTTTCCTTACATCATCAAATACAAACAAGGGAAAGATAACATTGTAGATGATGCATTATCTCGACGATACACACTTATCACTCGAATGCATGCTACTGTTCTGGGTTTTGCACATATCAAAGAACTTTATCCTAACGATCCATATTTTTCTGAGATTTATAAACAATGTGTAAAAGGTGCTTTTAACAAGTTTTATCTTGTATATGGCTTTCTTTTTCGCATGAACATGTTGTGTATACCACAAGGCTCTTTGCGAGAGTTCTTGGTTCACGAGTTACATGCCGGAGGACTTATGGGACACTTCGGTATTCACAAAACACTTGATATGGCCATGGAACACTTCTTTTGGCCGCATATGCGTAAAACAGTGGAAAAGATTTGTGCATCATGCATCACGTGCAAACAAGCAAAGTCAATGGTAAATCCTAATGGTTTGTACACGCCTTTACCAATTTCTTCTTCTCCTTGGATCGATTTATCGATGGATTTTATACTTGGCTTACCCCGCACTAAGAAAGGACGAGATAGTATTTTTGTGGTTGTGGACAGATTCTCAAAGATGGCACACTTCATTCCTTGCCATAAAACGGACGATGCCACACATATTGCTGATTTATTCTTTCGAGAAATAGTCCGCCTTCATGGCATTCCTCGCACCATTGTGTCCGATCGTGACTCTAAGTTTATAAGCCACTTTTGGAAGGTATTATGGGGTAAGATTGGCACAAAACTTCTCTATTCCACTTCTTGTCATCCTCAAACCGATGGACAAACTGAAGTAATAAATCGGATTCTAGGATCTTTGCTAAGAACTGTGGTAGGTAAGAATACCCGTAATTGGGAAGAATGTTTACCTTTTGTTGAGTTTGCTTATAATCGATCCATTCACTCCACAACAGGTTATTCTCCATTCGAAATAGTTTATGGTTTTAACCCATTAACTACTTTGGATCTTATTCCCTTACCTTTAGATCAGGTTGTTAGTTTAGATGGTAAAAAGAAGGCTGCCCTTGTCAAAGACATTCACGCCAAAGCCAAACTCAAGATGGAGAAAACCTACGAGGCAATCGCAAACCGAGTTAACAAGGGCCGACGACATGTCACCTTTGAACCAGGATATTAGGTATGGGTTCACATGAGAAAAGAAAGGTTCCCGACACAAAGGAAATCCAAGCTAGACCCACGAGGCGATGGCCCATTCCAAGTCCTTGAACGAATCAATGACAATGCCTACCGCATTGATCTTCCCGGTGAGTATAACGTGAGTGCATCCTTTAATGTTTATGAATTATCTCCTTTTGATATTTCAGATTCGTGGACGAATCCTTTTAAGGAAGGGGGAGATGATACATGCACCACACGCCCTAAAGCTAAGGATGATGAATTTACTATACCACTTGGCCCTATCATACGAGGCCACACAAAACTTCTTAAAGACAAGCTTCAAATCGCAGTTCAAGCATTCATCCGTAAGGGTCTAATAGCAGCATATTTGCAACAACGTTTTGAAGGGGATCTAGTTGTTATCCGGTCGACATGTCTTCTGGAGATACAACCTTATATCTCTTATCTTTACAACGGTTCTTGAATCGCATCAATCCGATATCGAGAACTCAAGATATGACCATTTTACTGAAGATGGTGCATGCAAGAAATCCTATACGGGATTAATACGTTATTTTGTAAATATTACGAATTTTCAATATTTATATTGATTATTTGTAATATAATTTAATATAGGATGATTAATTATCTTTTAGGATCAGAATTATTATTTATTAGGAATTAAGGTTGGGGAATTAAGGTTGGGTTTAAAACAATATTTTTGTTATTATTATTTTATTAGGAATTAGAATTAAAACATGTTTATTTATATTTTATTCTTTAGTTATTTAGGACCTTTAGAATTCAGCCCCTATAAAGGAGGCTTCATTCAACTTTGTAATCAGATTTATTTGATTAATAATACAACGAGAGTTCGTTTTGCAAGTGCTGATAGCCTTGTGCCTTCGAAGCTTCTTCTCTGGAGTTCTTTCAAGTTCTTATGGGAGATTAATCTTCACACTCCAATTTGCCTTTTCATCGTGACTAGGAGGGTTGGTTAGAGCCATTTATCGAGTTTGCCTTTTCATTGCGACTAGGAGGGTTCGATAGGACACTTATCCATTATTTTTCCACAATCCATCTGCACCATCAATCTTTACCGTCCACCTTCGTAAGGGAGATCTTTTGATTTCTTTATTATCTTATCTTATTTTATTTTCAATTTCTTTATCTTTTGTTTATGTTCTAGTCTTATTGCCTCGAAGAAACCCTAAAAAATCCTAGTTACTGCTGCCACCTTCCCCTATTCATCCCCTTTGTTCTTAATCGAGTCTAGAGCTTTCTAGGTTTGATTCTTCAACAAGAGCAACGTTCATTAACCCGCCACCGCTTCCCTATCAGAAAGGCTGTCTCAGAATCAAATGTGGTCCAGTATGATGATGCAGATTCAGATTTCACATTCGTGCTACGCCATCAACCAGTTCCAGTTCATGGCTATTAGATTCAGCTTGTAGCCACCATATGACCCCAATAGAGAATGATTATTTGATTTAAAGAACTAAAAGGTGGAATGTCTACACAGCAAATAATTCCCCTCTTGACACACTTGGGATTGGTTTAATTCACTTGAGGAATCAGGATGGATCAATCAGAACCTTAACATGTGTCCATTATGTACCAGATTTAATTAGAAATCTCATCTCTGTGGGAACCTTAGAGTCAAAAGGTTTAGAAGTGAGGACAAAAGATGGGATTATGAGGATTCTCGGTGCATGGTGATAATGAAGGGAATCCGGAAAGAAACAATGTGTATACTTTCTGGGTAGTACAATTGTTGGGACGCAGCAGTGGCATCTTCTACTGATGAACAGGAGTCAGAAGCAACCAGGTTATGGCATATGCGCTTGGGGCATGTTGGTGAAAAATCCTTGAAGTTGCTGATAGATCAAGGATTATTGAATGGTGCTCGGGCTTACAAATTAGCTTTTTTTGAGCATTGCATCAAAGGGAAGACGAGGGTGAAATTTGGAATAGCAATCCATAATACTAAAGGTATTTTGGATTATGTTCATTCAGATGTATGGGGGCATTCCAAGACAACTTCATTGGGAGGAACACACAATTATGTCATCTTTGTTGATGATTTTTCCCGGAGAGTTTGGGTGTACAATGAAGACAAAGGATGAGGTGCTAGGATTTTTCCTTAAATGGAAAAAGATGGTGGAGACTCAAACAGGCAGAAAAATCAAACGTCTCCGTACAGACAAGGTGGAGAGTACAAAAATGATCCATTTCTAAAAGTCTGTGAAGAAGAAGGTATTGTCAGGCATTCACTGTCAGATCTACACCACAAGAATGGGGTAGCAGAGCTTATAAACGGACATTAGTGGAGAAGGTTCGGTGTATGTGTCTTATGCTGGGTTAGGCAAAGAATTTTGGGCTGAGGCTTTGGTCTATGCTTGTCACCTTGCAACCGCTTACCATCGACTGCTATGGTGGTAAACACCATTAGAGAAATGGTTTGGAGAACCTGCTACAGATTATGATTCCTTACATGTGTTTGGTTCCACTGCATACTACCATGTTAAGGAGTCAAAGCTGGATCCAAGAGCAAAGAAGGCGATCTTTATGGGGATCACCTCTGGTGTGAAAGGCTATCGTCTTTGGTGTCCAGAAACAAAGAAAATAATCTTCAGCAGGGATGTTACCTTTGATGAATCTACTATGTTGAAAATGGTGACTTCAGAAAAATTGGAGCAGACAGATGGAACTCCCAAGCAGGTGGAGTTTGAAGGAAGTAGAATTGACCCAGCCAGTAAAGAAACTGATGTTGACTCTCCTATGGTAGAAGAAAAGTCAGATGAAGAAGAATTTCAGACCCAAGAACCTCCACAGCAACATGAATCAATTGCACTCAGAAAGGGAAAGAGGACCATTAGACAACCTGCTCGTTATGCTGATATGGTCTCTTTTGCATCACCAATTGCAATTGATGGCGTTCCTGCCACTTTTAATGAAGCAGTCCAAAGTTCAGAACATAAAAAGTGGAAGATCGCCATGAATGAAGAAATGAAATCCCTTCAAAAGAATCAGACTTGGAAACTAGCTAGTCTTCCGAAGGGAAAGAAGGCAATTGGATACAAGTGGGTATATGCAAAGAAAGATGGATTTCCTGACAAGAATAACATCCGCTACAAAGCAAGATTGGTGGCTAAAGGCTACGCTCAAATGGAGGGAGTTGATTATAATGAAGTATTTTCTCATGTTGTAAAACATTCCTCCATCAGAATTTTGTTAGCTTTGGTAGCACAATTGGATTTGGAATTAGTCCAGATGGATGTAAAAACTGCATTTTTACATGAAGGCTTGGATGAGGAAATCTACATGACTCAGCCAGATGGATTCAAAGTTGCTGAAAAAGAAGAGATGGTGTGCAAATTAGAAAAATCGCTATACGGATTGAAGCAATCTCCAAGGTAGTGGTACAAGTGATTTGACAAGTTTATGATAGGGCAGAAGTACACAAGAATCAAATATGATCATTGTGTGTATTTACGCAAGCTACAAGACGGGTCCTATATCTTCTTCTTTATGTTGATGATATGCTGATAGCTTCCAAGAGTCAGACAGAAATTGTGACACTAAAAACTCAATTGAACAGGGAGTTTGAGATGAAGGATCTTGGTGAAGCAAAGAAGATTCTAGGCATGGAGATATCAAGAGATAAGAAATTGGGGAGGCTTTGTTTGTCTCAGAAAGAATATCTGAGGAAGGTACTAAAACGTTTTGGCATGAATGAGAAGTCAAAACCAGTTAGTACACCTCTTGCTCCTCATTTCAAGCTCGGTGCATCCATGTCACCTAAGGATGATGCAGAATGAGAATACATGTCAAAGGTTCCGTATGCAAGTGCTGTTGGTAGCTTAATGTATGCAATGGTGTGTACGAGACCCGATATTTCATAGGCAGTTGGGGTTGTGAGCAGGTATATGCATGATCCTGGAAAGGAGAATTGGGAAGCTGTGAAATAGATTCTGCGGTATATTCTGAACACCGTAGATATTGGTTTGGTCTTTCAGCAGGACAAACAAGATGGTCAGTGTGTAGTTGGGTATTGTGATTCAGACTATGCAGGTGATTTGGACAAGCGTCGATCAACTACTGGTTATGTTTTTACATTTACAAAAGCACCAATCAGTTGGAAGTCCACCTTACAGTCAACAGTGTCTTTGTCTACTACAGAGGTAGAGAATATGGCAGTTACAGAGGCTGTGAAGGAGGCAATTTGGCTTCAAGGGTTGTTTGGTGAATTGGGAATGGAACAAAAGCACATCAAAGTGCACTGTGACACTCAGAGTGCTATTCATTTAGCAAAGAACCAAGTTTACCATGCAAGGACGAAACACATCGATGTTCGATATCACTTTGTACGAGAGATTCTAGAAGAAGGTGGAGTCATAATCCAGAAGATTCGGACCACTGAGAATCCTGCTGATATGTTGACAAAAGTGGTAACTGCGGTCAAGTTTAAACATTGTTTAGACTTGGTCAATATTGTTACAAATTGAAAGATTAATTTGCAAACACTACTGAAGATTGGATTTTTTGAGAGACGTGTGTGGAATTTGTCAAGGTGGAGATTTGTTGGTTTTTGGCAAATATCCGACATTGGTTTTGTACAAGGAGGAGGGGAAATTCTTTTGTTATAAATAGAGCCCTCATCCTCCTTAGTTTAGCATCCCACAAATATAAGTCTTCTTCTATATTAAAGGCTATTTGTATTATTTCTTTCTCTTTGTAATATTTCCTCTACTAGTGAAATATTATTTTAGTAGTGTTCGAGGAGGTAGGCAAAATTTTGGCCTAACCTCGTTAAATTTTGGTGTTCTCTTTATGTCTATTTAATAGCTATTGTCGGGTATAGTTGTTGTTAATTATTGTCCTATTAAAATTACTTGTCTTGGTAGTTCTGCCTAAGGAAAGTGAGTTTTAAGAGGGACCATTGTGACTCCCCCTCTTTCCTGGGAATCTACCTTAGTATGATTTTTAGTACAATCGTTTTCACACTAGTCACCTAGATAATAGTTTTCAAGGTGAATTTGTTATTATTGATGGAAATTAACTCGAATTCCACAACAGTGTTGTCGGGGTAGCTATCCCTCCCGCCATGCTGAAAATTCCGAAACAGAAGCTGTTAAATCACATGAAATGCAGAGACAAAAACTGCAAATAATGATAGCGCAACATGCAGTTTCTAACACCTACAAGACTATTCAGCTACAATCCAGTCAAGCAAGATGGAAAACATTAACATGTTGGACACATGCTCGTATCCAACAGCACTCACCAGTGTGAATAACATACGAGAATTCACCTAAATTGTTTTGATTATTACAATGTTTAATATATATTTCCTTTAAATTCCATGCGACAATTTATCAATCATTCTCTTCGTAAAGATGTTCTATTTCATGCCACTTGTGTAAAGAATGAACTATTTAGCTACTAAAATATGTAAAATTTAAGTTTTAGGCCAACAAGACAGAGTATCTTGACCGTTGGATGTCCTTGACTCACTGGACAAGAGATTACCATCCAACGGCTAAAAAGATAGAGCTGGTCTCATAAAACCATGACGGGTAAATCAGAACAGGCAAAGCGAGGAACCCAAGCCAGTGAAAGAAGTGACCATTAACAAGAAGACATCAAAACGACCGCTGTCGTCGGGGAAAAAAATCCAACAGTCGGAGATCAAGATGAATTGCATAAAAACACGTGTTATATATAAGATTGGTCATTATAAAAATTTAAAATTACCATATATTTTAATTTTTTATATATTTTTTATTAAAAAAATTATTTTTCGTTTCTTTAAAATTTTAAAAGTGTAAACTCATCTCTTAAAATTTTAAAATTTAAATACGCCCTCAATTTAAAATCATGCGTCGGACTACATCTATCAAATTGCAGAATCACCAGGAAAA
Source organism: Hibiscus syriacus (assembly GCF_006381635.1). Classification (NCBI taxonomy): domain Eukaryota; kingdom Viridiplantae; phylum Streptophyta; class Magnoliopsida; order Malvales; family Malvaceae; genus Hibiscus; species Hibiscus syriacus. Next base: position 4,236,105 of record NW_024062743.1, on the reverse strand, counting down.
CAAAGCTGACTGTACTAGAAATTAACAGGACACAACCATTGCTCATTCAAATACAAAGATGATAATTTATTCAACCCATACGATTACTATTTGTTAACTTAAGCAAGAGTAAAAACGAAGGGAAAATTATGCATACCTTTGAGATGATGGGTACTTACAAGATCCATAAACTACAAAAAAAATGAGAAACCAGAAAGCAAAGCTAAGCAAAAAACCCAGTTTGAACAAGCTCAAAAAATGCAGGAAATGAAATCAATGAAGAGCAAACTGGGATCAGTTTTGGAAACAGTGGCAGTGCCAGCAAAGTCACCAGAACTAGGAGCCATTGCTCTACGTTGGTAGTAGCTGTTGAAAGCGTAGGAAGCATGAGCCTGTATGGTGTTGGGAAGGAAACAAGACCCATCTGACTGCAGAGGCGTGCAGTCAGCTCCGGAGGTGCATGCATAATCGAGTGCGGTTTGAAGAGCTTTGTAGCTTGCATCACTCCTCGCAACGCACCAGCTTGCTTCTTCAACAACTGGGATTGTTGTTAAGTGCAAAGAGAGGAAGAACAGCCAAAGGGCTTCAGACTGGCAGTGTCATAGTGGAGAGAGAGAGAGAGGAAGTGCGCTTTGTTTTCTTTTCTGCCTTTCTTTTCCTTTTACTATACTTTTATTTATAAACATATATTAACGTTTACATAGTGTATACACCTATTTTCGTCCGGAGTTTTTTTATATATAACATAATTTACATAATAATTTTTAAAAATATATAATATATAGTTTTTGGAAACTTATTTTTGAAAATATATAATATATAATTTTTTTAAAAAATAATTTTGAAAACGTATAATATATAGTTTTAAAAAAATAGTCTCATAAACGTATAATATATAGTTAAAAAAATAATTTTAAAAACATATAATATATGGTTTTGAAAACGAAAACGTATAATATAGTTTTAAAAACAAATTTTGAAAACATATATTATAGTTTTGCTTTTTTGAAGACATATATTATATAATTTTTAAAATACGTTTTTAAAAACGTATAATATATAGTTTAAAAAATAATATTTGAAATATATTATATAGTTTTGAAAAATAATTTTTGAAAACATATATATACTATATAGTTTCGAAAACATTTTTCGAAAGCATATATAATATATAGTTTTAAACCTATATAATATATAATTTTTTTTTCTTTTTGAAAACATATTATTAGTTTTTATTATGTATTATTTATTTTTCATTTATTTTTTTTATTATTATAATTAATTCTTTTTATTTGATTTTTGTTTTTCAGGTCTAAGGGTTCATTGAATTTAGAGTGCAGCCTAATTGAGCAAGCAGTTTTGATCCAACAAGCAAGCTGGGTTGGGGGTAGGCCTGACCCAACCCAATAAGCCCAGTAATGGGTTAGGGTTACGCACGGAGGGACCAAGCGGCTAGTGGCAGCGCGCTTGGAGGCCACGCTCTAGCACAGTTCGAAAATCGACCGGGATTTTCGCAAGGTCAGTGTAACAGCTTGCACAAACAACACTCGATCGAACGTCCAGCGAAAGAATCGGACGAAGATCTCGCCTCTTTTAGAGCTACAAAGTCGGGTTCCAGGCTATAAAAAGCCTCCGACCAAGCCATCAAAGAGGACATCGAACCACAATATAGAAACACAGAAATAGGTAGCAAGATACCAAAAAACCATCGAACACAACACTACAAAAATACCAAGGCATCCACAAGCAATACAACAAGGAAATCACGAAAAAAACATAAAATAAAATCGAGTTTATCGATCTAGCATCAGAAGAGGAACAACTGCCAAGGAAAACAAAAAAGTTAATCGTCAGAAAAGGTAAAAGTCTTGACCTTTGCACTTAGATCTACGCCGGTGTAAGGGTTGTTAGGGGATTTAAGTATCGGTTTCGGGCTCACGACAAGGAAAGGGATATTTTGGGTGAGTTTAGTTTTTTTAGCCACCGGTGGTGGTGGCCGGAGTGCTGGAACGCCGGTCGGTGCGGCGGGGTTTAATCGATGGGTGGTCGATCGTAGGCCGGTTTGGTAAGAAAATTGAGAGTTTGAGGGAGTTTGGTTTTAGGAAAGGGATGAAAATGAGATGAAAAGGGTATTTTAAGGTATATATATAAATGGAGGACCTTTATGCAATTACCAAATATTTAAATTATTTTCGCAGTCCTTATACTTTTGATGCGTAATTCATTTTGGTCACCTGTTGTAAAATTGCCCTTGAATTTTGCATTTATTCAATTTAATCCATGTTTAATTTTTTTATATTTTACAAATTAACCCCACCTAACTTTTTATTTTTCTTGCAGCTTTTAAATAATATCAATTTGATTTTCAATTTTAAATTTTTTGCAGTAAAATCCTTTTAGTTTTTTATTTTTTTTGTTTTTTTATATATTTCTTAATTTAATTTTGTTTTAAAACTGATTCAAATTTTGTTTCTAGGTCAATTTTAAATTATTCAATGGTAAGTAATTCGGATTGAACTTTTAAATTTTAATTTAACTTTTAATTTTCGTAATTAAGACAACAAAAAAATTAAATTAGTACCGAAATGGAAGTACAAGAGTGCTAATCCTTCATTGACTGTAACTGACTCCCGAACCCAACATGTTTCTGGTAAAACGCAGATCATGTAAGATGATAAATTGAGGTGTCCGATGAACCTAATTTAAAAAAAATAAATGATCGGTAGCGGGTCTAGCATTTCTATTTAAGTCGAAGCCCAATTCCGGGCCTACCCGAAAGACAGTTACGATAACTTGGCAACTCTGCTGGGGACAGGTAAGTGAGTCATGCTAAAATTTCCGGTTGTCTTCTTAAGTAAAAATATTAAGTTTAAATTTTAATTTAGCTTTTCGATCCTTATTATTTACCTTTGGTTATTATTTTATTCAAATAAATAGTCGTACTGATGTTTTCTAATGATTTCAGCTTTTTAAAAATTCATCTCAGGCTCTATACCCGAGCTCCAAAACCTTTAGTAAGTGGAGGTAAAAGCGACGCCTTCGTGGGAATTTATTCTCCGTATAGGCCTAGTAAGTAACCTTTGGGATTCATATACCTTATGTCTTCATGTGAATTTATTCTCCGTACAGAAATAAGGGAATGTGTCCTCTCGAGTTTAACTCGGTCCACATAAGCTTGTAATGGGCTTAGGAACGAGGGTCTGGCAAGCGCAAGGGGGCACCAGCAAGAAGAACTCGGATACCTTTTTAGAACCTAAACCGGAAGAATACAAGGAATTAAAGCCAACCCCGAAACTCCATTTCAAAACCTAGGATGCTTGAGTTATTTCCTATTTTAATTTTCTGTTCAAAGCATGCAAACTAGAAAAATATGCGGTTAGGACTTGCTTAAAAATTAACATGCGGGATAGAAATCATGTCCGAGTAAGAATAAAAGCATGTGGGGTAGGAATTGTTACTTTCATTATTATTTTGATTGCTATTTTCATCTTACTAACTTGTTTTCCTTTCATTTTTTGTTTTCTCTTATTTTTTCATTCGCATCATTTTAAAAAGAGATGATTTATCCATAAAAAATGTGTTCGTTAAATACAAATAATTTGCATTAATGGACAAAGGGGTTGTAATGCAAGAGGTGAAAAACGCAGAGGTGTGGCTATGGTAAAAAAAGGCTCATTAGGAAAATAGAGACAGTCTGCAAGACACTATGTGTCAGATCTGGTTGGTTATGCTTCTGTCGACCTTAAGTAGAAAGATGTTCAATAATTGCTAAGCAATTGGGACAGCTGGAAAAATGACCATAAACGGAAATTCTGCCAGCGATATGGTGATATCACACTTCTACTCTATGTTAATATAGATGAGCCCCTAATTTGAGCCTTAGTTCAATTCTAGAATCTAGAGTACAACTGTTTTACATTTAATCAAGAAGTCATGGTACCCACAATCGAAGAGTATACTACTTTACTACATTGTGAAAGAATCAGAATGGACCGACTCTACACCAAGCACATAAAAGGTCAACATTTCAAGAATGGGTTGGCAAAGGTTGCAGGGGTAGATGAAAAATGGGTAACTGACCGGATTCAGCATAAGGGTAAATGAGAGGGAATTGCTTGAACCCATATCAAGCAAATAATGAAGAATCATCCAGATGAATGAAACATGATAGACCTTTTTCGCACTAGGTCTCTACGACTTGGTTATCTTCCCAAAAACTTTGGGATACATCGAGGCGGTTGTGGTGGAACTGTTCAAACAACTTCCAAAATGAGTGAACCCTACACCAACAATATTAGCTGAAACTTTTCGTTCACTCAACCATTGCAAAAAGACTAGGGGAGGAATATTTACAGGGTGCACACAACTTCTTCAGGTCTGAATCCATAGTCACTTCTGAAAGACTGATGGGATTTCTTACCGCCGATTCAACACCAATTACTCTCCTTTGATGGAATTCCTTATACTAAAGTGGCAAGAAGGCATCTTGAGGAATCGGATGGATCAATCAGAACAACATGTGTCCATTATGTCCAGATTAATTAGAAATCTCATCTCTGTGGGAACCTTAGAGTCAAAAGGTTAGAAGTGAGGGCAAAAGATGGGATTATGAGGATTATCTTGGTGCACTGGTGATAATGAAGGGAATCCGGAAAAGAAACAATGTTATTACTTTCTGGGTAGTACAATGTGGGACACAGCAGTGGGCATCTTATACGGATGAACAGGAGTCAGAAGCAACCAGGTTATGGCATATGCGCTTGGGGCATGTTGGTGAAAATCCTTGAAGTTGCTGATAGATCAAGGATTATTGAATGGTGCTCGGGCTTACAAATTAGCTTTTTTTGAGCATGCATCAAAGGGAAGAAGACGAGGGTGAAATTTGGAATAGCAATCCATAATACTAAAGGTATTTTGGATTATGTTCATTCAGATGTATGGGGGCATTCCAAGACAACTTCATTGGGAGGAACACACAATTATGTCATCTTTGTTGATGATTTTTCCGGAGAGTTTGGGTGTATACAATGAGACAAAGGATGAGTGCTAGGATTTTCCTTAATTGAAAAGATGGTGGAGACTCAAACAGGCAGAAAAATCAAAGTCTACGTACAGACAATGGTGGAGAGTACAAAAGATCCATTTCTAAAAGTCTGTGAAGAAGAAGGTATTGTCAGGCATTTCACTGTCAGAATCGACACCACAACAGAATGGGTAGCAGAGCTTATAAACCGGACATTAGTGGAGAAGGTTCGGTGTATGTTGTCTTATGTTGGTTAGGCAAAGAATTTTGGGATGAGGCATTGGTCTATGCTTGTCACCTTGTCAACCGCTACCATCGACTGCTATTGGTGGTAAAAACCATTAGAGAAATGGTTGGAGAACCTGCTACAGATTATGATTCCTTACATGTGTTTGGTTCCACTGCATACTACCATGTTAAGGAGTCAAGTGGATCCAAGAGCAAAGAAGGCGATCTTTATGGGATCACCTGGTGTGAAAGGCTATCGTCTTTGGTGTCCAAAAACAAAGAAAATAATCTTCAGCAGGGATGTTACCTTTGATGAATCTACTATGTTGAAAAGGTGACTTCAGAAAAATTGGAGCAGACAGATGGAACTCCCAAGCAGGTGGAGTTTGAAAGGAAGTAGAATTGACCCAGCCAGTAAAGAAACTGATGTGACTCTCCTATGGTAGAAGAAGGTCAGTGAAGAAGAATTTCAGACCCAAGAACCTCCACAGCAACATGAATCAATTGCACTCAGAAAGGGAAAGGACCATTATACAACCTGCTCGTTATGCTGATATGGTCTCTTTTGCATCACCAATTGCAATTGATGGCGTTCCTGCCACTTTTAATGAAGCAGTCCAAAGTTCAGAACATAAAAGTGGAAGATCGCCATGATGAAGAAATGAAAATCACATATGGAAATTTTCTAACTTGTTATGGCTGGGGAGATGATAAATGACCATAAAACAAGACAAGATCGAATGAGGGAAGTCAAGTAAGAAACCTCCTTTGAAGAAGAATGATGAAAAGATCAACACATCAACACTACAACGCCAAAAAAGGTGTTACAATCTCTAACCCAAAATCAACTGCAACTGTACCATCAGGTTCTTCTAGGCAAAATATAAGGGAACCCATGAAAGAAAGAGAAAATGAACATTCAATCCTATTCCCATGACTTACAAAGAAATTTATCATCAACTCTTTGACACTCATATAGTGTCACCATATCCGGTGGAACCTATGAAGCCCCCATACCCTAGGTGGTATGATGGAACGCACATTGCAATATCATGGCGATGTTCCAGGGCACACTATTGAAGACTGCCTCGCATTCAAGAGGATCGTACAGAGAATGCAAACAAAATTTTGGATCCACTTCAACAACTCAGGCACCAATGTTGCACAAAATCCTTTACTAAGCATCAAGAGGCCGAGATTATGTAGTCACTAAAGAGAAAGGTAAAAAGTTAAAACTATGGTTTAGAAGTAAAGTCTCCTTTGGCTTGGGTGTGGAGACAATGATGAAGGTATTCTTGCACCATATCCCGGTGCATATATGATACAAATAGAAGTTATTACTGCTATCACAATGAAGAGGGACATGATGTGCATAAATGTCTGGAATTTAGAGCCTTGATCCAACTAATGATGGGACAGAAAAGAGCTGGAATGTTATGAAGAGAATCTGATCAAGGATATGTACAAAACGCCCTTTTGACAATCACCCCTAAAGTGCAGTCAATAGAAACGACACCGGACAAAGGTAGTGATTGTAACCCCAGACCTTTTCCCTATAAAACAATCAACAAGTGCCTTGGAAATACGATTGCCAAGTGAGCACTATGAAAGAATGTGCTCATGAAGTGGGGCATGCCGCTGGAAGCGGGTTTTATTCCTAGAAAGTTCATCATCCCCAGAGACCACTTGAGCCATTCAGGGAGATGAATAAGTAGTAATAAACCTATTAAAAAGGAGGAAACAATGGAGTTTCTAAAATTCCTAAAGCATAGTGACTACAGTGTTATGGAGCAACTACACAGTTGTATGCACGTTTTCAATGTTGACACTGTTATTGAATTCGGAGGCACATAGAGATGCACTGCTGAAAGTCTTGAATCATACCTTTATACAACAAGACATACTAGTCAATAAGCTAGATAGACTGGTCAACAACATTCATGCTGACAATTTTATCTCATTTTCTGATGATGAGATCCCATCGGCTGATGAGGCCGGGCTAAAGCATTACACATTACAACTCGCTGCAAGGGACATACCTTGCCAAGTATGTAATCGACACGGTCTGCTCTGAATGTGATGCCTCTGGTCACTTTGAAAAGACTACCAATGGATACCTCCCACATGCGAGCATGGCAGAGTATGGTTTCAAGCATTTGACGGGATAAAGATGAAGGTAATCGACAAGATTGAAGTACCCCTAACCATTGGACCTGCCTTACAACATCGAATTCCTGATGGACATTATGCCATCCTACAAATGCCTTTTAGGAAGACCTGGACACCAACTGGGGCAGTGCCATCAACACTTCACCAGAAAGTGAAATTTGTAATTGATGGAACCCTTGTCATCATCAACGCTGAAGAAGATATAGTGGTAATGGTGACCACTGATGCCCCAACATTGAGATGGAAGACTCTTTAGAATGTCATTCCGATCATGTCATTCGTAAATGCCACTTCGTGGTTGAAGGTGGAAAGATTTCCAAACCTAGGTTCTTAGAATGCACCAAGATGGAGCTAAAACAAACCCTGAGAAAAGGTACTGAGATAGGAAAATGATTGGAAGTCTTTTGCAGGGTAGATTGATCCTTTATTCTTGTCACAAAGCTAGATCAATTTGTGCTTGGGTTTCATCCCAATCACAATAGAAAAGAAGAAATTCAGAAGTGCGAGAAAAAAATTGGCCAGATTGACTGGGGTGAAATTCAGTGGGAACCAATGGTATTCCTCATCTTCAAGATACATTAGATCTGGTGGCTATATGTTTGAATGACCTTACCAGACTTGGAGGTTACTTTGAAAGACTTGAGCATCAATGCATAACAACGAACACACTGAAGTCATTGATAGATCCAGAATCCGTCTATTACCTCCAGGGTTCGTGCTTAACAAATGGACGATTGAAGAACTACATGTGGTTTTCAAATTTCTTAAGAGCAACACTCAAACTTTCCTTATTTTCCTATATCCGGGGCAATAGGTGATCTTTTTTAAGGGTTAGTAAATTGTTTTTTTATTTCAATAAATGCAGTTTATTTTGTATTTAATTTTTCTTCATTCTGTGTGGGATACCTTCCTCTCATGTATACACATTTCTCTTCTCCTTTCCCTTTCAGGCCCCCAAATTTTAATGATACAGACAATGGTGATTCTGACCCGGAGGTGGATTTGAACAACTCAGTTGTCTTGGGAAATTGATGAATGTGACAATGAATAAGGGTGCAACTTACCTTCTGAATTATTAAGGATAGTGGAAAGAGAAGAAAACAAATATTGCCACATGAAGAGAAAATCTAAGTTTTGATTTTAGGCACAGAAGAGGAAAATAAGGAAGTTAAAATTGGCACAACACTTTCTTCTGAAGTATGGAAAAACCTGATTGACTTACTTCAGGAGTACAATGATGTGTTTGCATGGTCCTATCAAGACACCTGGACTAGATACAGATATAGTAGTCCACAAACTACCATCAAGCCAGATTGTAAACCGTCCAACAAAACAAAGGCGGATGAGATTTGAAATGCTCTTTAAACAAAAGAAGAGTCAAAAGAAGTTCGATGCTGGCTTCTTCAAGGGCGAAGTATCCGGAATGGGTGGGTAACATAGTGCCTGTGCCAAAGAAAAAAATTAAAAAGTGCGCATGTACGTTGATTACCGAGACATCAATAAGGCAAGTCCTAAAGACAACTTCCCTATGCCGCACATAGATACTCTGGTGGACAACACTATAGGAAATGCTTTTTTTCATACATGGATGGATTCTCAGAATACAACCAGATTAAAATACATCCAGATGACATGAAAAAAACACATTCGTCATAATTTGGGGAACTTTCTGCTACAAGGTGATGCCTTTCGGATTAAAGAATACCCGGGCAACGTACCAAAGAGCTATAGTGACATTATTTCATGACATGATGCACAAGGAAATTGAAGTTTATGTTGATGACATGATTGTCAAAGCACAAAAAAAGAAGAACATGTCGAGAATCTGAGAAAACTTTTCCAAAGGTGAGAAAGTTCCAATTGAGACGAATCCCAACAAGTGTCCCTTCGAAGTAACATCTGAAAAGTTGTTAGGCTTCGTGGTTAGCAGAAAAGACATCGATTTGATCTAGATAAAGTTAAAGCCATCCAAAATTTACCTCCCCCACGAACACAAAAGAATTTTGGGTTATCTTGGTAGATTGAATTATTGCGCGGTTCATATCTCAACTGACTGACAAGTGCGACCCAAGTTTTCACATTCTTCGAAAGAAAACTCTGGAACATGGGATGAGGATGCCAGACTACATTCGAGAAAAAAAAAGAATATGTATCGCACTCCAATCTTAATGCTCTCATCTGGGTAAACCATTATTCTTGTATTTGTTCATCTTTGAGAATTCAATGGGATCTGTCATGGGCCAACATTATGAGTCCGAAAGGAAAAGAGGGTCATTTACTACCTGAGCAAGATGTTCACTGATTGCAAGGTTAGATATTCACCTATTGAAAAGTTTGTTGCACTTTAGTCTGGGCTACACGAAGACTCAGATAATACATGAAGTACCACACTACTTGGTTGATTTCTAAGTTAGATCTGCTAAAGTACATGATGGGTGAGTCTTCTCTCTCTAGAAGGTTGCCCAATGACATGTTATTATCTGAATTTGATATTGAAGATGTGAGCCAAAATCTTATCCATTCACTAGCATATTGAAATTTGATTGCACTAACAACATGCAGAGTATGAAGCTTGTGTTTTAGGGATTTGAGCTGCTATTGGACAGAAAATAAAGACCATACGAGTATATGGAGATTCTGCCTAATAATCTATCAACTTCGAGGAGAGAAGAGACAAAAGATGTAAGTTGGTGGAATATAGAAAGCTCATATTGGGTCTACTCAAAGAGTTTGATGAAGTCACTTTCCATTACATGCCTAGAGAAGAAAATCAAATGGTCGATGCTAGCTACCTTGGCAGCAGCATTCAAGGCTGGCGAGGAGTCTGACATGATGCCGATTGACATGCAGTCGTATGAGTACCTGACTCTTGTTACCAAATCGAATAGAAAAGACACCAAGTCTTGGTATCACGCATTCTGCAGTACATTAAAAACTAAAGTTATCCAGAAGAAGCCACCAAAACTGATAAAAGAACAATCAGAAGGATGACGGCCGGATATGTGCTTGATAGGGAAGTCTTATACAAGAAAATCCATGATCAAGTCTTATTAAGATGTGTAGATGCATAAGAGGAACATATGATATTGGAAGAGATACATAACTGAGTTTATGGAACTCATACAAATGGATATGATGTCAAGACAAATTATGAGATGCATATACTTTTGGTCCATTGGAGGGTGACTGCATCAACTATACTGGAAGATGTCATAAATGCCAAATCTATGGGGATAAAATAAAATTTCTGCCTCACCCTCTTCATGTGATGATGGCACCATAGCCCTTTTCTATGTGAGGGCTTGAATGTCATTGTACAAATCCATGCAAAAGCTTCAAATGGTCATCGGTTCATTGTAGCGATTAACTATTTTACCAAATGGGTGAAAGCTGCATCATATGCCATTATCACTAAATCCACTATTTACAAGTTCTTGAAAAAGGAGATCATATGTCGGTATGGTTCCCGAAAGAATCACTACCGATAATGCAACAAACTAAACAACAAGATGATAGATGCTGCTTGTGAACAATTTAACATAAATCATCACAACTCTACTACTTATAGATCAAAGATGAATGGAGTATAGAAGCATAACACAAAAATATCAAGAAAAGTGGAGAAAATGGCTGAGGCATACAGGATTGGCACGAGAAATTGCCTTTTGCTTTGTTGCTTACCGAACTTTGGAATGAACTTTGACTGGGGTAACCTATTTTTCTTCGCATATGGGATGAAGGTAGTATTCCCATTGAGGTGGAGATCCCATCGCTCTGGGTTTTGTCAAAAATTAAACTAGATGATGCAGAATAGGTGCAAACTCGATATGATCAACTAAACCTAATAGAAGAAAAGAGGTTGAAGGTCATTCACCATGGTCGACTCTACCCAAAGCGAATGATGCGAGCACATAATAAGGAGGTGTGCCCAAGAGTATTATATGAAGGAGATCTTGTACTAAAGACGATTTAGCCAATTCAAAAAAACTTCAGAGGGAAATGGATGCCATATTGGGATGGGCTTTATGTCATTAAAAGGCCTTCTCCGGAGGAGGACTAATCTTAACTGAAATAGAAGGGTCGGAACTACCTAATCCCGTTAATTCTAATGTAGTCAATAAATATTTCGCTTAGGGTGAACCCAAAAGGGCACCCTAAGTTGAAAAAATTTAGAGTGAAAACCCAAAAGGGCTCTCTACATGAAAAAGAAAAAAGAGAAAAACAAGAACACAAATAAGGTGGGTCCAAGATGAAAACCCGCAAAGGATGTCTTGAAACCAAGGATGGACCAAGTTGAAAACCCAAAAGGGTGGTTTGGATAATGATCTAGGATTCGCGCATGGGAAAGGTCCCAGATCTAGGCAGTAAAACATTACGACATCCAAGTCTTCTGTAGACTTAACAGTTTGGACAAACTTTGCACTATCCCAAACTTTGTCACATCTTCAAAGTCCCCTTGACAAAAGCTGTACTCAAAAGTCATCTAAAAGTGTGTCAGTTCAAAGGCTTCCGTATTGTCGAGATCTAGGGCATCTACTTGTATTCTTTTATATTGGCTTTTCATAATGTTTGCCATGTGCTTTTCCTTTTCCTCATAAATAAATATGATCATTTCTTTTAAAAATCAATTTCTTGGTAGCATCTCAGATTGAATTTAATAGGAAGATTTATTCACTTTGGAAAAGATAATCGCGTATTACGTATAAATATTCCTGAAATAAGGTTCGGAAGCTAATAAAGGTTCTTGCACCATACTCAAAAAAATTACTTGAATGCCAATAAAAAAGCATTGATTAAATCAAGACTAGAAGAGTTTTTTGCAAGTTCCCAGAGTGCATATCAGATTAAAATTTGTGGAAGAGTCCAAAATCAAGGGTCAATATTCAAGATTGGCAAGAATCAAGAGTCATCCATAATGGCAGTAAGAGATGAGATTTCTCTTTAAACCCTAAAATAACATATATTGCTTATGCATTTTAGGCATACATAAGAACATTGCACCCATAGAATCCTATATACGCATAATTTTGCAGATTTTTTTCGGAGTTAATTTTAAGAATATTGAACTCAAAAGAAGCTCAAGATTAAAAAAACGCAGCCTATCCAAATTAGATTTCAACTTCACAATGAAGGATATCTGACTCAAGGCAAATTTATTTAATATGGACTCAACTTCACGAAGAAAGAGTCACTCACGATTCCAACTTCACAACGAAGGATATTGTGCCCAATAGATCGACTTAACTTCACAGCAAGTGAGTAATCTGTAACAACAAGAAACTATTTGCCAGCCTAATTTATAGTATAGCTCAAGGCAAGAAGGGTTATCTGTCAATGGAACTTTCAAGTTCGATTCCATTCAGCTCGAGGATATATCAACCGCATGGTAGCAGCTAGGACTACTTTTCAATCAAATTTTCAAACCGATGTCTTTAGGCAACAAGAAGACCAATGTCGACTATGATTTGGCAACAAGAAGCCATTTTCCAGTTCAGATTTCAAACTAGATTTTAACTTCACAGCGAATGATATCATGTTCGAAGCATCCAAGATAGACTCAACTTCATGACGAATGAGTCGCTCGTAGTTCAGCCAAACAACAGGGAGCCATGATCTATTTTCAAGTTAAATTTCAACTTTGCGTCGGAAGATATTTGATAAGAGTCAACAGACATCAAGTCAAATTTCAATTACAGAGAAAGATATCAGACTCACAGGAGCAAATTTGCTTTTGGATACTTTTTTACCGAATGAAATTGTTTTATCTTTGCCCTATTTTCGTTGCACGATAAATGGGAAAAGAGGGGTAGCTGTAGACACTATTTTCGTCTGGTTTTTTATATAGCAAAGTTACATAATAATTTCAATATAGTTTTTGGAACTTATTTTTTGAACACATATATATATAGGTTTTTAAAAGCGGTTTTGAAATGTATTATATAATTTTTTAAAAAAATGTGAAAATGAATAATATATGGTTTAAAAAAACATTTTAAAAACGTATATATATTTTTTTTGAAATGTTATGAAAACGTATAATATAGTTTTAAAAAAAATTGAAAACATATATTATAGTTTTGAAAACAAATTTTGAAGACATATATATTATATAGTGTTGAAAATTTATTTTTAAAAACGTATAATATATAATTTCAAAAACAATTTTTGAAATATATTATATAGATTTGAAAAACAATTTTTGAAAATATATATATTATATAGTTTCGAAAACATTTTTTTAAAGCATGTATAATATAGTTTTAAACATATAATATATATTTTTCTTTTTGAAAACATATTATTAGTTTTATATTTATTTATTTTCATTTATTATTTTATCATTATTATTAATTCTTTTTTATTCGATTTTGTTTTTTAGGTCCAATGGTTTATTTAATTCAGAGTGCAACCCAACCGAGCAAGCAGGCCTGATCCAGCAAGCAAGCTCAGTTGGGGTAGGCTTGACCCAATCCAATAAGCCCAATAGTGTGTTAGGTTGTATAAACCCTAAAATGTCAAGGACACTACACGGAGGGACCAAGTGGCTGGTGACAGCACGCTTAGAGGACATGCGCTAGCACGGTTCGAAACCGCCAAGTTTTTCGCAAGATCAGTCTAACAACTTGAACAATGCACTCGACGAACGTTCAGCGAAAGAATTGACAGAGATCATGCCCTTTCGGAGCTACAACATCAGATTCCAGGCTATAAAAACCTTTGCACTTAGATATACATCAGTGTAAAGGTTTTTAGGGGATTTAATTCTCGGTTTTCGGCTCACGGCAAGGAAAGGGACATTATGGGTGAGTTCAGTTTTTTTGGCCACCGGTGTGTGGCCGGAACTCCGCGACGGTTGGTGCGGCGGGGTTTCATTGGTGATTACCGTCGTAGCTATTTTGGTGAGAGAGTTGAGAGAGTTTGGGGTGTTTGGTTTTAGGAAATGGTGAAATTGAGATGAAAATGGTGTTTTAAGGTATTATATATGGAAGACATTTATGTAATTACCAAATATTAAATTATTTCCGCAATCCTTGTACTTTAAATGAGTAATTCATTTGGCCAACTGTTGTAATATATGGTATTCATGAAATTACCGCTATCAATTGTTCTATAGTGTCAGTGTGCACTACATACCTATACGTCATTATAGCACTTAGGTGCTAATTGTGTACCTTGGATTATCATATGTCGTACATTAGGATGTGAATGGATTTTCTAATATACCGATTGATAAGTATGCTACACATATGAAAATAATATTTCATAGTTTATGTGACGAAACTTGGCTTATCAAATCAGTTTATGCATTTATATATTTTACAATTAAATCGTATTTTATCTTATGATTAGTTATGTTTTAAATGCCTTACTTAATATGCATCACTAAGTGTATCTTAGTGTGATTGTTTCAAGAATGTTATAGTGCACTTTCAGAGGAGTGCAACTGATATCATCTGTCAAGGGTTTGCTTTATCAGTAACAGTAAGACTCTTTAGATGTTGTTTTGTTTTACTAGTTGGCATGTATTTTGTTATGTTATGATGCTCTGGTAGGAATGGTTGAAATATACTTTTGTAGTAAAATATTTATCAACAAACTTTAACTATTATATGATGCATAAATTCTATTACATATTCGTAATAAATGTCATTTAATTGTTTTATTATTAGATCGTATTATTTAAAGAAACAAAACTTTACTATTTTTCAAATATGGAAACATTTTTAGAAGCTTGTGATATCTCTGACTCGTGTTCGGGAACATATACGGGAAAGAGGTGTTACACAACCGGTCTCAAGACGAGCAGCCGATCTCGATACCAAGCATCTCACATCGATACCAAGGGGTCAATATTGATACTCCTTCCCCTAGTATCAATACTGCATGCTTGAAATCCCTAATGTTTACCTCAATTCATCCAGTATCGATACGTTCATCCCAGTATCGATACTCAAACCCTAAAATGGTTATTTAGGCTTAGGAAAACACCCAAAGGCCATATTTTGGTTCTTAATCATGTGCTGAACCTTTAAAAAGTTAACTAGGGTATTAAAGTGGCATAAAAATGTCTTCTAAACCTTTAAAACATCATTTCATCATAAAACAATAAAACCCTTAAATACTTAAATACTCAAATCTTAGAAAATATTTAAATTTATGAAAGCTTAACACTATAAGGATTAGAATACACTACCTTGATTTTAGAAACCCGAAATAAACCTCTTTTAGCTAGAATTTCACCAAATTCCCAGTTTAGTCGCAACTCAACATTTTAATTCAAAATTTAGCATTCCATAATTAAATTTTAGCATTGAATACCATTAGTTACAAATTATACATCAATGTGTCAAAATTCTTAAAACATGCAAAATGGTATTTTACTATTTTATTCTAAATTGATCCAATTTGATCTCCAAATCATGTAGAACTCATCTAACATAAATTCTAAACTTGGGGATTTTTTAAATAATTTTCCCTAATTAATACCCTTTGACCAAACCTAATTATTCAATTAAGCCTTGATTTTCAATTAAATTCAAGCATGAATTCAAGATCCTATGATTATATTCATGCGATTTAAATAAATGTAACATCAAATTCAATCCAAAATAAATCAATTCTCACAAACCCTAGGTTGGTTGAATTGGGTATATGAATTTCTATTTGATTTTAATCATCACAAAGGCTTGGAAGTTAATCTAAAACACTAATAACATAGAAATCACCTTTAATTCTTCAAAATTCAACATGTTCTTCATGATCCCTAATCATGGATTTCATCATCCAAACATTTTTTCTATGAAATATTTATACCAATTGATAGAGAATTTCAAGAGGATTAATTCTCTATCTAATAGCTTAATCAAAAAATCAATCATGTAAGCTTAAAAATAAATTAAAAAGCTTTCACTTACCTGCAATGGAACCAATGTCTAATCTTGAAGAAGATGAACAAAATACTTGACTTTTCTTTCCAATAATTAACCATACACATGGGTTTATAAAACTAAATGAATTTGAACTTCATTTAATTCTTATTTATCATTTTTCTTTTAATGAATCTTGATAATTTCAACTATGCCATTGAAATATCATCCAATTTAATATTCCAAAGTAAAAAATGAACCAACTTGAAGATGACTTCCTACTTTAGCCATGCAATTTTTGAAAATTACAATTTAATCACTTAATTTTTCCTAACTTCAGCTAAATAGGGACAATTAACTTCAATTCCACTTATCCACCCTAAATTTCACTTTTCTGAAATATGGAAATAATATTTCTAACTTTTATGTAGCATCCTTCAAATTTTCGTGAAATTTTGGTTCAATCTTATTATCCGATTTCTTACTAGACTTTACTACTTTATAATTTTTAATACAAATCCCAAATAAAAATTTTGAATCTCATGAAAACATTTATTTCAAGATAAAATATTCATTTACGGGCTAATATATAACTTTTAAAAATTATAGTTTTAGTCCATGAACTTTACAAATTTATACTTTTCTACTAAACTTTCAAAACTTATATTTTAGTCACTACCTAAAAATTTAGAGTATTACAATTCTTCCCCTTAAAGAAAATTCATCCTCAAATTTTCCATACGTATTTACATAAATGATGTAAAAGAAGAAGAATTTTTTCTTCTTCATATTTCGCTCTAATTCCCATATCACTTCAACTGTATGATTCCGCTAAAGATATTTTATAAACAGAATTATCTTATTTCTCAGTTCTTTGAATCTATAAGCTAAAATCCTTATTAGTTCTTATTTATACGATAAGTTTGGTTGAACCTCAATTTCCTCTTGTGTAATCATATGCGAATAATCTGATTGATACTTCCGAAATATTGATACATGAAACACATTATATATTTTGTTCCTCTTTGGTAGTAATGCTAGCTTATAAGCTACTGGACCAACTCTTTTATACTCTTATAAGGGCAATAATTTCGAACTTACTTTTCCTTTATATCTAAATTTCTAAACCTTTTTCAACAATGATACTTTAAGAAATACATTATCACTAAATTGATTTTCAATTTCCTTTCTCTTCAGATATGAATAAGATTTCTATCAGTCAGTAGCTATCTTGAAATTGTCATGTATAACTTTTACTTTGTCTTCCACTTCTTTAACTAAATATGGATCGATCACATCTCAATCTTTCAGCTCATACAAGTTAAGGGGTGTTCAACATTTCCTTCCATATAATGCTTCAAAAGGAGAGAATGTCTTTCGGTTAAATGAATCACCTACCACATTATCCTTTCCATAATAGAAATAAATAATCACATCATAGTCCTTCAAAACCTCTATCAATCTCTTTGGCTTCAGATTCGATTCATATGAATTAGCAAATACTTTAAACATTTATGATCTGTGTAAATATAACACTGCTCACCATATAAGTAGTGGCGCCAAATATTTAGAGCAAATACCTTAATTACTTACTCCTATTCAAGAGTCGGATAATTCCTATCATGTTTCTTTAATTGTCTCAAAGCATAGGCCACAACCTTTCCGTCTTACATGAGTACACATCTCAAGCCATTATAACATGTATCATTGTAAATCACATAATCTTTACCTGCTTTTGGTTGCATTAAAACTTGCGCCAATGTCATAATCTTTTTAAGCATATCAAAGTTTTCTTGGTACTTTTTGATACATACAAATGGTACATTCTTTCTCAAAAACATGGTGATGTGATCCAATTCAGCATCATGGATATTCCACCCTTACAAGGGAAGAGACTTTCTAACTATACATATATATATGCTTATTTCAAATATTTTAATATAGTTATTTTCATCTATATATATTATATCTATAGTTATTATGAAGATAACTTATCCATTAATATGTGAAATATAAGTTATCATAATATACTATATTTCACATTCTTATATACATTATATAAGTTCATTTACTTAGTTTATTCTTTATGTTATGCATGTACGCATATTCGGCTAACACTTGGGAGCTACATTGGAGCTAAATGGAGCATGCAAAAGCAAGGATACTTACATGGGAAAGATTAGGAGAGCATAAGGAGCAAATTGGTGAAAAGTTGTTTTGAGGCCGTGAGCTCATAGCTGGATTGAGCTGAAGATTTGAGCTACAAGATGACCTCATTTCAGCTGGGGAGCTGCACCATCATCATCACCACTTAGGACACTTCAAATATGTCCTAAGTCAAAATTTGTGAAATCGTACCTTTTCGCGAATAGTTGCCACCTCAAGAGGTACCTTTTCACAAGGAGCTGCCATATCGTTAACCATGCTACAAGTCACCTATAGCCAGCTCACCTTTAACTCATTCACACCATAAGAAGCTCAAACATGAAGGGACACTTTTCTCAAACATTGTGACCTTTCATGAATGATGCTGCCCATGAAGATGCCTTTACATGAAAGAGCATGCTAGTGAAGACATTGTAAACATTGGAGGCTTAAATCACTAAGGAATATGATATAAATTTCCATGCCTATTCGGCCACCTACATGAGAGTTTTTGGCGCCAAGATGAGAAGACACAACACCATTTGACCAAGGGAGATGTTCCCTCATCATTTTCGAATCATTAAGCCCGTTCATGAAGGGTTAGCCAACCATCACAAAACCAAAGGACTTAATCATTCATTTTAAGCATTATGTACTTTCATCAAAAGCCATGTATCAACCGAACAACCATGTAACCATTCGGCCAAGCCCTCTCATTTCCTATAAATAGAGTGGCTTACCATCATTTGTACTCATCTAATCTCTTATATAAAATATACTCTTGTGAGTTATTTCTCTTCAAAGTTCTTTGTGAACTTTATCGATTAAACAAGTATAGTTCCTACACTTGTGGCATCATTCCTTCCATCTTGATTCCTAAATTCCTAGATTAATATCTAGTGGGATGAAGACACTATCACCACCCCTCAAGCAAGTTTGTGAAGATCGGGATTGTGCTTCATAGCATAGTTTCCTCTTTGGCGTGTTTGAGATACAACATCACCACCATTGCCATTTCATCATCAACCATCATCAACATCCTTCATCAAGACCATCATCAATTCCATAATTCCGTAGCCATCTCTATTCTTATTATTTCATTTCATTAGTTATATTTTTATTCCCTTTATTAAGTCCATCATTAATCATATTTCCTTTCTTATTTTGTGCAGCCCAAGCTTATAAATTCAAGGACATCAGTACTTGTCAATCCTAGATCGGGACACAATAAGGCTATCTACATCTCTCCATCAAAGCGTGTAGATCACCTTACATCAAGTGGTATCAGATCATAGTTGGATTGACAAAAAAGTGTCATTGGCGTGCAAAGCAAAAGAAACACAAGAAAATACTCCTTCAACAAAATTGGAGTGCAAAAGAAAAGAATAAGACAAAAAGAAGAATTAGAAAAAAAGAAATTCAAAAGAGAAGCAAGCCAAGGAAAAGTGATCTACCATTACAAGAACATCAAAGAGGCCATCTACACTAAGATAAGATAACCTTATTGTTTCTTGAGAAAGGTTGCAGTAAGTGTTGTTTCTTGAATTGTAAGTCACCTCTTCCTTTCTATCCTTTCATTTTCCTTGTCTTCAACCATTTCTTTCTTTAATACCTTTAAATCCTTTCTCTACCTTTCCATTTCTTCTATTCTTTCTACCCTAACCTATTTGCAGCTGACACACACAAGGAAGGAATTAACTTGTTATAATCTTGAGTAAGTTCCTCAAAGGAATTTGCAAGAGAAATTTGAGTGGAAAAAGGCTATTGAGAGAGTGAGATCATAAGGGGAATTGTTAAAAGCCATAATTATATTCCCGAGAGTAAACACGAGTGTTGAGTGGAGTGATCTTTTCTTTTCTTTGAGTGAACTTGTGAGACTTTGTGAGTGTGCTGGCAAGGTTTATTTTATTTTATTTACTAAGCATGTCTCAAAGTCAAAGGAAATGCAAGTCAACCCAATTTGCAAATAAGCACGGATTGGAGAAATGATGAGAATGTTTCAAACAGAATTTGATGTTCTCCATGAGAAACTAGACCAAAGACAAGATCAACCACAAACTAGAAACAATAATACTCCTCGCACAACCTCTTCCAGAAGATGATATCCCAAATCCTTATGAAAGAAGAACCAAAATGATACAAGGACCCAGGCGTGCCAATGTTGATGATAACATGAGCAACATAAAAATCAAGATTTCTCAATTTCAAGGAAAAACTAATCCAGAAGCATATCTTGAATGGGAAAGCAAGGTGGAACATGTTTTCAGTTGCCATAACTATTCCGAACTCAAGAAAGTAAGATTGGCAGCCATGTAGTTTGTCGATTATGCTTTGATATGGTGGGATAAACTTACTATTACTCGGAGGAAGAATGGAGAGAGACCAATTTCAACATGGCTCGAAATGAAAGGTATCATGTGTAAACGTTTCATTCCTACTCATTATCACGGGATGTTTCAGAAATTATAGAACCTAAAGCAAGGCCAAATGAGTGTAGAGGATTATAAGGAATGGAAGTGGCAATGATCCGAGTCAATATTGAGGAGGAGCGTGAAGCAACCATGGCTAGATTCCTTACCGACTCATCCCGAGATTTCCAACACACTAGAATTATACCATTACATAGAATTGATGAATGGTGCAATGGCTATGCAATAGAGTGGCACTACGGAGAATATCTATATCTCGCACTACCATGCCTTCGAGATGGATTCCTAACAATTTGAAGAAGTCTACTCCTACTCCTATCAGGAAAGGTCAAATCCTCAAATGCTTCCCAACTCAGCAAGATAATCGAGGAAAAAGATTCCTGAATGATCAATAGACATCCGTTGCTTTAAATGTCTTAGGAGGGGCATGTATCGACACAATGTCCCAACCGAAACACCATGCTACTACTTGAAATGGTGATATTGAATCTGACCATGAAGAAGAAGAAGCGCCACAATCAGCAACAAAAGTTGAGGAAGAAGCCGAAATTGGTGCTCCGGTGGAAGGTGAAGCCCTAGTGGTCAAAAGAAATCTAAGTGCTCAAGTGGTAGAGGACAATGCATAACGGGAAAACATCTTTCATACACGCTGCCATGTGAATGAAAGGTGTGTTTCATGATTATAGACGGTGGAAGTTGTACCAACGTGGCATGTACCTTATGTGGAGAAATTGGGATTAAAACGTTGAAGATCTAAGTCCCTACAATTACAATGGTTAAATGAACGAGGAGAACTTAATGTCAACAAAAAGGTGATGGTTCCTTTCTCCATTGGTAAGTACAAGGATGAGGTTAGTGTGATGTTGTTCCTATGCATGCTAGCCATTTACATTGGAAGACCATGGCAATATGTAGGAGGACCATTCATGATTGTTTTCCAATCAGTATCATTCAACCATGGAGGGAAGAAGATCATCCTAACACCCTTGACGCCTAACAATCCAATTGATCAATCAAGATGAAACAAATTGTTGAGGCCATGAGGAAAGGAAACCGAAGTTAATAGAGGAGGAAACCAGTCCAAAACAAGTGCTTGTACATCTAAGTGCTTGTTACAAAGATGTTTATTGACAAGATGCAAAGTTGATGATGATTTTTCTAACCTTAACAATAAAGAGTTTCCTTTGATTTGCATGATGAACCAGCAACACAATCCATCAATTTGGTAACTAAAGGATATGACTTTTCAAGAGCCAAAAGGTGCGACTATTGAAGAGCAAAGAATGGTAACTATACATCCAAAGGACGTGATCCATCAAAAATCAAGAGTCATGCCTATTGAAAACCAAAGGGAAATGATATTTCATCCAAAGGGCGTGACTTATGAGGACATCACCATTCCAAGAGTCATCAGCTTTCATGAATCAATGCATCTATCTATAGAAAGGGGCTTGATTTTTGGAATACAAAAGGGCACCAACGTTCAAAGCCAAATGTCTTCAATAGACATGAACTTTCAACCTATATTTTTCAGGAAGTATTTCTTAACTTTAATTTTGTTTGATCACATTGATACTAATGAAAGTTTTCTTTCTTTTCAGATCAAGAACTTACAAGGCATTCTTTCAAAAGATACGAACCTTTTCATAAGGGTACTTATCGAATGGAATGACTCAAGGAAAAGAAGACCTTTAGATTTGAGGATAAATCGATTAAAAGAAGGGGATGATGATTTGATCCAATTCAGCATCATAGATATTCCACCCATACAAGGGAAGAGACTTTCTAACTATACACATATATATGCTTATTTCAAATATTTTAATATATATATTTTCATCTACATATATTATATCTATAGTTATTATGAAGATAACTTATCCATTAATATGTGAAATATAAGTTATCATAATATACTATTGTTCACATTCTTATATAATACATTATATAAGTTCATTTACTTAGTTTATTTCTTTATGTTATGCATGTACGCACATTCAGCCAACACTTGGGAGCTACATTGGAGCTAAATGGAGCATGCAAAAGCAAAGATACTTACATGGGAAAGATTAGGAGAGGATAAGGAGCAAATTGGTGAAAAGTTGTTTTAAGGTCGTGAGCTTAGTTTATTTCATAGCTGGGTTGAGCTGAAGATTTGAGCTACAAGATGACCTCATTTCAGCTGGGGAGCTGCACCATCATCATTACCACTTAGGACACTTCAAATATGTCCTAAGTCAAAATTTGTGAAATCGTACCTTTTCACGAATAGTTGCCACCTCAAGAGGTACCTTTTCACAAGGAGCTGCCATATTGTTCACCATACTGCAAGTCACCTATGGCTAGCTCACCTTTAGCTCATTCACACCATAAGAAGCTCAAACATGAAAGGACACCTTTCTTAAACATTGTGACCATTTATGAATGATGTTTCCCATGAAGATGCCTTTACATCCAAGAGCATGCTGGTGAAGACATTGTAAATATTAGAGGCTTAAATCACTAAGGAACATGATATAAAGTTCCATGCCTATTCGGCCACCCACATGCCATTCACATGAGAGTTTTTGGCTCCAAGATGAGAAGACACAACACCATTCGGCTAAGGGAGACATCATTGCCGAATCATTAAGCCCCTTCATGAAGAGTTAGCCGAACCATCACAAGGCCAAAGGACTTAATCATTCATTTTAAGCATTATGTACTTTCATCAAAAGCTATGTATCAACCGAACAACCATGTAACCATTCAGCCAAGCCCTCTCATTTCCTATAAATAGAGTGGCTTGCCATCATTTGTACTCATCTCATCTCTTATATAAAATATACTCTTGTGATTTATTTCTCTTCAAAGTTCTTTGTGAACTTTATCGAAACAAGTATAGTTCCTATACTTGTGGCGTCATTCCTTCCATCTTGATTCCTAAATTCCTATTAATATCTAGTGGGTTGAAGACACTATCACCACCCCTCAAGAAAGTTTGTGAAGACTGGGATTGTTCTTCATAGCATAGTTTCCTCTTTGGCGTGTTTGAGATACAACATCACCACCATTGCCATTTCATCATCAACCATCATCAACATCCTTCATCAAGACCATCATCACTTCCATAATTCCGCAACCATCTCTATTCTTATTCTTTCATTTCATTACTTATATTATTATTCCCTTTATTAAGTCCATCATTAATCATATTTCCTTTCTTATTTTGTGCAGCCCAAGCTTATAAATTCAAGGACATCAGTACTTGTCAATCCTAGATCGGGACACAATAAGGCTATCTACATCTCTCCATCAAAGCGTGTAGATCACCTTACATCACTTGGTGAGTGAAGAAGCAATCATTGAGAAATTATTCACAAACCTCCGATAATATCCAACTAACCACAAGAAACATCTATCTTCAATGATATTTTTAGAGTTTTTTTTACTTTACTATTACTTATACTTTCTTGAAATCAACCCTGATTCATTTTGCCGAAATCGCGTGGCCAATGAAAACAACTTCCGGGAACCAGTATTCACACTTTGATAACTTAGCATAAAGCTTTTTATCCCACAATGTCAGAATTATAATGCGGATATGTACATCAGATTCTACTTTAGTAATGGAATAAACCAAAATATCATCAATAAACACAACCACAATTAATCAAATATGGCTTAAACACCTGATTCATTAAATCCATAAATGTTGCAAGAGCATTAGTCATTTCAAAATGGCATCACTATAACTCATATTGATCATATTATGTTCTGAAACTTGTCCTTAGATCATCTTATTCTTTAATATTTATTGATAACACCCAGATCGAGGATCAATCTTCAAAAATATTGAAGCGCCTTTAAGATGGTCAAACAAATTATCGATCCTCGAAAAAGAGTATTTATTCTTCAATGTTATTTTGTTGAGTTGCCAAGAAGCTATACATAACTACATATATATGTCATTTTTTTTACAAACAATACCTATGTACCTCACGGAACATACCTGGTATAAAACCTCGAAGTAGCTCCTAAATTGTGCCTTTAGCTCTCTGAGATCCGTCGGAGCTATTCGATACATAACCATCAATATAGCATAGTACCAGAAAATATCAATCTTGAATTCACCCAACATCAGAGGTAATTCAGGTAATTATCAAGAAATACATCTAAACTTTTTTGAACCATCGGAATATCCTTCAATCTAATCTCAGTCGCTTGAATATATATTACATTAACCAAATAAACTAAACAAGCTTTTTGACATCAATTTCTCTCTAGTTACTGCTAATTTCACATTGTTCAATGATTTATTTTTTTATTACTATTATTTCAGAACCTTTCATATATCTTAAACTAGTCGCTTCATGCGATAATCTACCAAACCATAATGTGAAGATAACCAAACCATACCCAAAATGATCTCAAACTCATCAAACAATAATTTCATAAGATTTGCCAATAACACAATCTCTTGAGTCTTTATCGGACAATTTCTATTTATCTGCTTTACTCTAACACTATGACCCAACGGATTTGTATATATCATATCGCTCTCAATGGGTTCTAACGTAATGTCTTTTTCTATGACTAGTTTCATACTAACTTAAGTACATAGAACCTAAATCAATCCAAATTAATACAAACTCATCTTTTATTATCATTTCACTTAACTGATGATAATTTATATATGACCACATGAAATCATCTTTCTTTAAAATTTTAGGGGGTAACTTACTTTCTGCTTACCCTTGCCCTTTGACTTTAAGGATTTAGTCTTTTATCTATCGTTAAAAAATTAGCTCAAATCATACATTTCTTTAAGCAACTTAATACTTAACTTATATACTTCCAAAATTTTAAACATACCAGTAGAAATTCCAGAATCGTTAGTAAATTCAATAATCTTTGGAACCTCTTCAGTTTCAAATTCTCTCGCATACCTTCTAAACATTCTGATAGATTCCTATAATTTACTAACCTCATTAAGAGCTAGAGCATTTCCTCCACAAAATGGAGTCTATATGGATCAATTATCATCTTGGTCTTTTTTTATCCTTATCAGGTTTCTTACCCTAACTTTTAGCTTCATCTCGAAGTTTATAATTGATCGTTCAAGACAATCCTTCTTCTTTCGACATCTAACACTATCACATTACCAAATTATATTAGTAAGGATCAACATCATTAATAAAATCACCTAACCATACCAGATCAGTAATTTCAACATTATAGCAGTACATACACATTTTCAATATTAAAAAAAACTCAGTTTAGGCCGAGAATCGACTAAACCTATAGCTCAAATACTAATAAATGTAACACCCTTAACCCAAATATGTACTTAATTATGAGTTAAAGATGTTACATTGACTTTTTATAACATTCCATACTATAAAATCATAAAAAAATTTGTTTTAAATTTCATTTATCTATTACAATCATTAATCAATTGCTTTAAACATAAATAAATTTTATCATCCAATATAAAACCAATTTTAGGTAGCAACTAGATATTTCAATGTTGTTTCTCAACATATAAAAAACTGCCAAAATACTGCCTAATGTAAAAATTATTCAATTACCCTTTAAATTATATCTACTACCAACCATTTTAAGTTAATCTATGAGTGCAATTCAAAACATTTGTAATATAGATGCCACTAAAGAGTAAAATATGTCTTATTGATGTTGTAGGTTGGTTTGATTTCCCAAGAAGAGACGCTCTCAGTGCTCCTTACTTCACATCTTTTTCTTTATTCGAACCTAGGCATGAAAAAACATCACACGCTAAGTAAAACTGAGTGAGGCAGTAATACAACTAAGGTGAGATAAAAATATCATAAATACTTTAAAACATTAAATTGAAATTTAAATAAAATCATTGAACTTTCAAACCGAACTATTCAAAATCATCATCTCATTATTTATCAAATTCATGTAAATCATATCAGATATAACAATTACTCATATATTCATTCGTACACATTTTAGAACTTTTATTTTCATTTTCATATTCTTTTCTTTCATATACTTTTCATAACTTTAACATTTATTTTCATAGCTCAATGTATTAGAAAATTCAAGGTGTGTGAGTCGAACATCATGTGCGCACTAAGCACCAAGGGTGCCAATCATCATCATCATTATATGATGCACTCCAAGTGCAAACATATCATATGCACTAATGTGCCATTCATAATGTATAATGTACCATAACTTTACTTTACTTTACTGAATTTCATTGCCTGCCAAGTGTACCTAGACTCTCAATGCAATATACAATGGGGTTCCAAATCATAATATATTCATTTAAATTGAACATTTACAAAATAGATTCATTTTCAAGTCATTATGAAAATCACTATTTAGGTAGTTCATACCCTAAATGATCCATAATCTAGAATACATATACCATATAAAATATTTTGAGTCGTTCTTATCTAAATCAATTTAGAAATTTCTTTCAAATATATTTCCATAAAATATCATATAAAAATGTATTGGGTAATTTCATACCCAAAATAATTCATAAATCATTTCTTAACCTTTATGGAAGTATCCCATAATCTAATTCAAACTTTTCATTTAAAAAATAAATCCTCCGAGGTTGCCTTATCACAAGTCTTCCCCAATCAAAATAACTAAATAAATAAATTGCACTCACCTTTGCCTCACTATTGAACCTATAATACAATATTCTTTTATGCAGGTGTTTTTCTTTTTGCTTTCGAGTCACTTAGATCACAATATTTGTCGTAATTTGTATGACATCACATACATAACACCATTTTCAATTATATGTTAATATTATACTAACATAATCTAATTTCCACAAAATAAATTCTATAAAACATAATCGATGCTAAATCGATATAAAACTAAATCATGATTCCACCATAACTTTAAACTTTCCAAAATAGCTATTTGGTTTAATAAATGTTCATTTCTATCATAAATCCTTCAACTTTTAGAACTTTCGCATTAAAATCAGTATTTATGAATTCATTTTTGAATTGATATCAACTTTTCAATTTAATTCATAATGGTCATTCACCATTATGCTAACTTCAAATTAATTACTAAAATTTCCAGCATATAATTAATACACTCAATCCAATACTTAAATATTTGAAAACTTTCATTTTCATCCTCCATTTTCCTAGCCTTTTCGAATGGAAGCCTTAAATTTAGCAAAATTACATTTTGATTCCAAACATAAACTTAAACTTGAAAATCAACATTCATGTAGTAAATTCTAGCATTGTGGTATCATACTCAAATGATTCCTTCACATTTACAACTTTTCCATCAAATCTCTAAATTTCATAACCATTAGAATTCTAAAATGGAATTTCACCAAATTTGCACTTTAGTCCTAACTCAACATTTTAACTCAAAATTCAACATTCCATAATTAAATTTAAGCATTGAATACCCTTAACTACACAATTATGCATCAATGTCTCAAAATTCTCAAAAATTGCAAAATGGTCCTTTTACGATTTTAATATTCTAAATTGATCTAATGTGATCTTTAAAGCATGTAGAACTAATCTAACATCAATTTTAAACATTAATAAACTTTATGAATAATTTTCCCTAATTAATAAGACCTTGGCCAAACCTAATTATGCAATTAGGGCTTGGTTTTCAATCAAATTCAAGTATGAATACAAACTCTTATGATTTAATTCATGCAATTCCAATCATCCTAACATCAAATTCAATCCAAAATAAATACATTCTCATAAACCCTAGCTTGGCCAAATTGGGTATATGCATTTCTACTTGATTTCAATCATCGCAAAGGCTTGGAAATTAATCAACAACACTAATAACATAAAAATCGTCCTTTAATTATTCAAAATTCAACACGTTCTTCATGAACCCTAATCATGAATTTCATCATCCAAACATGTTTTCCATGAAATATTTACACCAATTGATGGATAATTTCAAGAGGATTAATTCACTATCTAATAGCTTAATCCAAAAATCAATCATGTAAGCTTAAAAATCAAATGAAAATGTTTTTTCTTACCTACAATGGAACCCACGTCTAATCTAGAAGCATATGAAAAAAATCTTGATTTTTCTTTCCAATAATTAACCATACACATGGATGTATAAACTAAATGAATTTAAAATCCATTTAATTCTAATTTACAATTTTGCTATTAATGAACCTAGATAATTTCAACTATTCCATTGCAACTTCTTCAAATTTAATATTCCAAAGTCAAAGATAAACCACTTTAAAGTTGACTTTCTACTTTAGCCATGTAATTTTTGAAAATTGTAATTTAGTCACTTAATTTTCCCAATATCTTCTAAATAGGGAAAATTAACTTCAGTTATGATGATCCACACTAATTTCACTGTTCTAAAATATGGAAATATTATTTCCAAATTCTATATAACATCCTTCAAATTTTTGTGAAATTTCAGTTCGATCTGATTATCCTATTTCTTACCGGACTTTACTACTTTATACCTTTTAATTCAAATCCCAAATCAAAATTCTGATTCCCATGAAAGCATTTATTTCGAGATGAACTATTGGTTTACAAGCCAATATATATATAACTTTTAAAAACTATATTTTTTATCCCTAAACTTTTTCAAATTTATACTTTGGCCACTAAACCTTTAAAACTTACATTTTAGCCATAACCCAAAATTTTGGGGTATTATAGTGACACTTGTATAAACACAACAACCACTTCCTTAAGTCATATTCTAACATTTGCCAAATTTCTATATTCAAAGCGACCAAGAACATACAATTAACTATTTCAATTCACAATCCAACTCATTTAACCAACCATCATCACCACAAATCAAGTTCCACATCACAAAGTATCCTTATTATATCATATGAAAAATCAAATGCCTAGGTTCCAATGGATCCCGTATTTTCATCTCTAAGGAAAACACACATACATTTTATTTCTTATTAACACCTTGATTGATCACATCAAGTGCATGCTCCTTGCCTCCGACTCAGCGACCAATCCTCTGAAAAAGTGTTAAACAACTAGTTTGAACTGAAAAGCCTAGTGAATAACCAACATTATAAGAAATACACAATTCAAAGCTAAATGGAAACCCTATATATAATTACTCCTCACTTGTTTTTACCTCAACATTTATATAAATATGACATGTTAACGTTACACTATGGTTAGACATAAAATTCAGATGGTACACATGTCATCACTTCTCAAATTCCCAATAGCAAACACATGCATAATTACCTCTTCGGTAAGTCACACGTAATACACGCTTTGTTTCTATTAAAGACCAATGGCCTTTATTTGGAATACAACTAACTCGTTGGATAAACGGAATCCATATATCTCCTATTTTATTTGTGGAATCACATAGGTACAAAACCCAAGACTTTTAGAGCAATATCAACGAACCAACCTTACCCCGTAATCTTCTCAGAGCAAACCTCAACGCACCAACCTTACCCCGTAATCTTCTTGGAGCAAAACTCAACGCATAGTTCATCAAGGGTAGTTGTCAAAGTTGCATAGTTTTCACTTATACACTTTCAAACACATTTTGAAACACTATCACTTCTAGTCATCATGATCAACAACACTTATCTGGACAGCAAGAAGGTTAACTTGTCCACTTTCACTTTCACTATTATATACATTCACTTTCAAATACAATTTAAAAAAAACAATATGCAATATCTGCAACACTAATAGCTTCACATCTTATCACTTATTTCACATCATTTAAGTGCATCAGAAAACATTTATTGTTACTAGAATTCATGCCATAGAAATTCTTTAAACAAGTACATTCACAAAGAATGAAAGTCACACACCTTTATTGTCCGCTAAGTAAAACGACCTCCACACACTTAGGAAATGACCTCCAACACACTAAGAACCATTTTTCCTCAACAATAAATTTATCAAACACCATGAAAAGCACGACAATGCATCAATAAGACACTTAAAACAGAGCATAAAATTCTGCTACCCAAGCAGTGAGAAATTCACATAAACAACCAAATAACTTATCGATCTTGCAACCAAAACCTCCTAACGCATTAACACAACTTTATCTCACCAAAAAGTAATCAAGAAAAACTAAAATTAACTCCTAAACATCACATAAATGGTCCAAATTAGCATCGCTAAAATAAATTCTTGGATTCTCAAAAAACACTGAAATCTCATTTATTTTCAAGAAATCAATATCCAAGTCATTATTAAATGAAAAACTGATTTAGTATAATTATAATCATTCCAAAATCATCTCAATTATGTCAAGAAGAACTCAAAATCAACTAAGAAAAATAGCTCTTTAATTAATTATGAAAAATCATCTTTGAATCCAAATTTCATTTTTAGAAAAGATATATTAATTGAAAGCATTAATCACATAAATTGTTAATCGTTGAAGCAAAAAAAAAAAGAAAGGAAGAACCATTACCTTGATGGAAAAACAAATCTTTGCTTAGAAATGATTAAGGGAAAACATGAAAAGATGAAACAATCTTTTCTTAGAAAAGAAATCAAGGTGAAAGATATAAACATAACAACAAAGGAATTGAAAAGGAATGAGAAAGGTTTCAACATGAGAGAAAGCTTGAGATAATTTTGGGAACAAATATATGATATAATTTTGTGAAAAGAAATAATAGACAATTAATCACAAAACTAGATTGAAAATGAGAAAAATATTAGAAAATGAATCTAAAAGGAATTTTTGTGAAAAAGAGAGATTAAGATACAATTAATTTAGGAGGAAAAAGACTTAATACAAGACTTGGTGAAATAAGCATCATATAACTTAGATTTGTGATCTTTATAATTTAGTCACTAAAAACACTATTTTAAAATCATTCAATTTGGTCACTTGTAAAATCAAATAATAAATTTTAAAAAATACAAATACCTGATTTAACATTATTTAAACTAATTTAATAATTATTTAACCACTAAAAATACCAAAATGAATAGTTTACTGAAAATCTGAAAATTGATCCAACTACCAACCTGAAACTACTAACCCAAATTTTGAGACGTTACAACTCTCTCCCCCTAAAAAGAATTTCATCCTCGAAATTACCTTAATCGAAAAATTGTGGAAACTAAGTTCGCATTGACTCTACTGTCTCCCACATCGCCTCCTGAGTATTGCAGTTGCGCCACAATACATTCACTAACGGAACAAACTTATTACGAAACACCTTCACATCACTGGCTAAGATCCTAACTGGCTCTACTTCGTAAGAAAGATCGGTATGAACCTCAACCTCATCCTTCGAAGTGACATATGAGGGATCCGATCGATACCTACACAACATTGGCACGTGAAACACATCGTGAATATACCCCATCTCATGTAGAAACCTAAGATACACAACTGGACAAACGTGCCCTAACACCTCATATGATCCTATAAACCTCGAACTAAGCTTACCCTTACATCCAAATCGCAACACCTTATTCCAAGCCGAAACCTTCAGGAACGCAAAGTCATCTACAACATGCTCATTCTCACGAAGCTTCAAATTAGCATAAGACTTCTTCCGATCAAAAGTAGCCTTCAAATGCTCCCTAATCAACTTAACCTTATATGCTGTCTCCTTAACTATAATTCGGACCAACAACACACGTCTCACTCAACTCAGACCAACACAAAGGAGTACAACACTTACGACCATATAACGCTTCAAACTGTGCCATCTGAATACTCGTATGATAATTATTATTATAAGCAAACTCCACAAATGGAAAATAATGCTCCCAAAAACCAATAAAATATATAATGCAAGCATGAACCATATCTTCCAAAACTTAAATTACACACTATGAATGACTATCTGTCTGCGGATTATAAGATATACTAATACTAAGCCTCAAACCTAACAATTCATAGAAACTCTTCTAAAACTTTAACGTAAAACATGGATCACGATCCAAAATGATCGACAAAGGAACACCACACAACCGCACTATCTATGCTATATACAATTCCACTAACCACTACTATAAAAATATTGTATGCACCAACAGAAAATGCGCATTCTTAGAAAAAATATCGATAACCACACAAATAAAGTCCTCCTATGATGGCGTTAACGCTGTGACAAAATCCACACTCCCACTTCCACTCAGGAATATTAATCTGCTGCAACAAACCTGAAGGAAACTGATGTTCGACTTTCATACGATGACAAACTAAACATTGACCAACAAATTCCACCAGTGTACATTTTAACCCAAGCCACCAATATAATTCTCACAACTCTCGATACATATTTGTACTACCTTGATGCATCACAAACGACACACTATGTGCCTCCAAAAGAATCTCACTCCTTAAACTTGAATCCTCAGGCACACACAACCTACCTCAAACACATAAAACACCCTTAGAATTCAACAAGAACACCACCTAAACCAGTTTATTAAGTTGCAACTTCTCTTCCAACTTTTTTCACTCGATTTCAAATCATGAATACGTTGGGAAAATGTATAACTAATTTGTAATTCGATGAACAATGCTCAACCCTCAGAAAAACTCAAATTTACGAACAAAGCCTGCAACTCACCCATCGATTTACGACTTAAAGCATCGGGAACCACATTTACTTTATCCTGATGATACTTAATTGAACAATCATAATCCTTTAAGAACTCAACCCAATGCCTTTGCCTCAAATTCAACTCCTTTGGTGTAAGGAGATAATTGATACTTTTATGATCGGTGTAGATGATACACCTCTCACTATACAAGTAGTGACGCCAAATCTTTGGCGCAGACACTAGTTTAGACAACTCAAAATCATGTGTGCGATAGTTACGCTCATTCGTCTTTAACTGTCTCAAAGCATAAGAAACCACCCTACCGTCTTGTGCATCGAAGATTGGTAATAGACCCAACACTAAATACCACGAAATCCTTTCCTAACACTGGATGTATTAAAACATGAGCCTCCGTCAATACCAACTGTAATCTTTTAAAAACTATTATGCCTCTCCTCAGTCCACTCAAACTTAACATTCTTTTGCAACAACTTCGTCAGAGGGGCAACAATAATCCAGAAACCTTCCATGAAGCGACGATAATAACTGACTAACCCAAAGAAAATACGAACCTCGGTAACACTCTTAGGCAGCTTCCTCTCAACTATCTTCTTAATCTTATTTGGATCAACACGAATACCCTCAGCTGAAACAACATGACCAAGGAACTCCATCTTACTCAACCAAAACTCACACTTAGAAAACTTCTCATGCAACTGTTTCTCTCTTAACACTTGCAAAACAATCCTAAGATGTTAATCATGCTCCTCCTTCGAACATGAATACACCAAGATATCATTAATGAACAACACCACAAAATGATGGAGATACAGATGACAAACAACAATCATCAAATCCATAAAAACAGTAGGCACATTCATTAACCCAAATGTCATCACCAAGAACTCATAATGACCATTTGTCTTCATTACGTCTGACTTATAAATCTTCAACTGATAATACCCTGAATAAAATTCGATCTTAGAAAACACCCTAGTGCTTCAAAACTAGTCAAAAAGTCATTGATTCTCGGTAAATGGTATCGATTCTTAGTCGTCAACTTGTTCAATGAATTGTAATCGATACACATGGGCATTGTACCATCATTCTTCTTAACAAAAAAAATAAGACCACCATATAGAGAGATATTCGGATGAATGAACTCTCGATCCAACATCTCTTAAAATTTTTCCTTCAACTCTTTCAACTCTTTAGGTGCCATGTGATAAGGGGTAATAGACACTGAAGAAGTATAAGTTTAAATATGAAACTCTACCTCACGATCCGATGATAAACATGAAAGCTCTTTAAGACACATCTGGAAAATCCTTAACCACTTAAATATCTTGCCCATACAACTCATTACCACTCGAATTAAGAACATAATGCAAGAATGCCTTACAACCCTTATCTAATGTCTTACTTTCATCCAATACCGACACCATATTGGAAAGGAATTCTGGACTTTCGCCAATAACAACAAGCTCTACTATATTAGACATCTTCAAGATCGCATGACAACTCAGAGTCTAAGTGAACACGACGCTCAAAGAGCTAATCCGTACCAAAGATAACATCAAACCCATGAAATGGTAACTCCATCAAATCTATTGGAAACATCTCACCTTGAATAACCAAAAGACACCTCGGTACACTCAATTCATGAGTGCACTCTCCCTTAATGCCATATTCACTACCAAACCCACATCCGTAATACTAACATGAACACTCAACAGACTCGCCAAATGACCAAGGATATAATAATGTATAGAACCAGAATCTATCAAGGTGAGCAAAGAAAAAGATTCTAACAAAAAAGTACATGTGATCACATCCGTTGGGGAACGATCCCGAGGCTTACGAATAGTGTATACTCTACCAAGACCACCAATCTCAGATACACTAGCACATCCACAGCCTCTACCCCCAGCACAAACACGACTGTCTCTCTTAACAGGAACATGAGCACTATTACGCAACTCAGCCCTTGATAACTATCGCTTAGATGTCAAAATAAATTCCTTCTTCCTAATAGAATATAAAAAATACGTAGTAAAGAGAAGTAAGGGTCGATCCTCAGGGACTTAGAAAATTCCCAAATTTCTATTTGAATTACTTAAACCAAGCGATAAATAGTAGATAAAAGGGGGTTTGGTAAAAATGATTAAATAATAAAAAGCGATTTAAAGTAAAAATAAAAAAATAAAGAATGTAAAGTTGAAAATGAATATGGTAAAAACAGCCTCAAGCCTCCCTTTAACTCAATTTCTTTCGGATCATAAAAATAGATTTTCTCTTCGGGATTCATGTCAGTTACTTTGTTTACAAGGACAATCCTCTTGACTTAACTTTGTATACAGAATACCCAAGGCAGTCTTTGATTCCGGCTTTAGAAATTTATATGAGCAACATCAATTGTCATAGATCAATAACCGTTTAAGATATTGAAGACTGACTCGGATTGTTGTTTCAATGACTACTAATTTCGATCTCAATTCCCTCCCGACAATGAAATCTTGCCAAATGTATTCCCAGGAAGTCGAATGTGCTTTCATTAAGCTGATCCTTCCTCCCACACATTTAATTGCAACAACATCTTGACCAAAGTCAATCTTTGATTTTGAAAAATGTTTTGATTTTGAAAATAAGCGCATAGATTAAGAGAGATATTCCAAAGTTATTCAAGTGCTTTTCAATTTTCATGTTGGAATTGAGTAATCGCTTAAGCTCTCGGCTTGTGAGAAAATTAGCTAAGAATGAAAAAAGCCATACTTAGCATGTTTAAAAATAAAACTTAAAATAAAATAAAAATAAAACTTGAAAAGAAAAGAAAAGAAAAGAAAGAACTTTATAAAACTAGAAATAAGAAGAAGAGTAAATATTGAGTTATATGTTTAGGCTTACCCAAAGAGCGTATTTATAGCCTTTAAAACCCTATAGATAATCATAGAAATTAAAATTAAAATAATCGTAAAGGTAATTCTAAATGTTTTCCAAATTCAAACTTTAAAATTAAAAATAAATCTCTTAATATATCTGCATGTCTACCTTCCAAAAGGCGCTGACTAGATCTTCTAGAAAACTTCTACTAACTGGACCTTCTAGAAACTGCAACGTTAGACCGTGTCATTCCCAGAGTCGTGCCCATGTCTCTAGCCGTGACCAAATAATAAAAAAATGCAGAATATGCCCTGTTTACTGCTAATTCTGGAAAGTAAGATCCTCACAAAAATAAGCATAACACAACCAAATCAGCAACAATAAATCCATAAGATCGAAGATTTAACAAGCAAATATTATCGATTTAGAACACTCATTAGCCTTATTCGAACAATCTCGCAACTGATGACCAACATCTCTACCAAGAAAACAACCACCAATGAGTCTTTAAAACTCAATACTTGCCTCTGGTTATAAGTCGAACAAAGAAGAGATTGTTGCCAATCACCCGCAAAAGTAGTCATCCTACTGAACTGCCTATATCAATCTCCCTGTCTCTTCCCAGAAAACTCAGAAACTAAACCACAACTAAGAGTACTCTCAATGTGTCTATCCTAATCCACTAAAATATTGAACACCTCTGAAGAACCAGTAACCAAGTAAGAATAAATATCCCTCTTGAGACCATCCTTGAACCTCTTACAACTTTCCAGCTCTATTGGAACTATCTCCCTAGCATATTCGGTCAAACGAACAAACTTCGCCTTATACTCATATATCGACATACGTCTCTAAACCAAATCAAGAAATTTCTTCTTCCTTGCATCAGTATATTGCAATCCCATAAACTTTCACCTAAACACCTCCATAAAATATGGCCAGGTACACCTATTTACAATGACACTCCACTTGATCATCATCAACCAACGATTTGCATCACCTTGAAGCAATGATACAACACATCCCAACTTCTCACCATCAGGACAATCCATCTGATCCAAGATGCACACAACACTCTTGAGTCAATCTTCAACAACTATCGACTCAGTCTAATGAAAACCACAAAGCTTAGCACCCAAAACTCTAAGATACTCTAGCAGTAAACCTCTACCCTCTAGTACTAGCGTAGGAGCAGGTGCATCCTCAGGGACAACTCGACGAAGGGCATAGATGATTGCTTCGGTTAACATATCAAAAAGAGGGTTGGATTATGGAGTCACTGGTAGGGGTCCATTGGTACCACTTTTGATATCGATTTTATTAGATATGGTGGTAGGCTAGTTACTTTCAGGGGCACCAAAATTAGCACGATGCGGCAACATCATAACTATAATAAACAACTACATAATTAAATAAACAAGCTAAGAAGCACACCTGTGATCAAGGAAGAATCTGCAATAATTTTTAAAACATTTATAAAAATGTGGTTCCCATTTCCAAACCCAACACATAATACATACAACACCATCAACTTTCAAAACCTGGCTCTGATACCAACAAATGTAACATCTCATACCTAGTCTAGAAGAAAAACTCGGATACTTGAGCATACATTAGATTTCGATCTTGTTAGACAAAATAGAATCCTAAAACATGTGCACTATATGGAAGCATACAACTAAAATTCAATCATAATGCAACACATGGTAGTGGTTAACAAAAAAGATTTGAAATCTTAAAACAATCAGAGCAATGCATGATAATCGCAATAGATAGACAATGATACAACAGTCATTTAGGAAGTCTAAAAATTTCATGATCAAACTATCAAATTAAGTTTACCACTATTCATTAATGATGCTAGATTAATGTCATTCAAATTTTTAGATCAATCGGACATCAAACAGGGACCTAATTGAGCATACATTATGACTAAAACGTAAATAATTCAAAAGTTGCACATGACCAACAAACATGAAATTAATTCTTCCATTATGCAATTAATTTTGTTTAAGGGTGACAAAGCAAATCTCATGAAATCCCAAGTTACGGTTTATTCTCAATTAACATTTCATATTCTGGACCATATTGAACTCATACAAACATTCTGGGGTCATACTAAGACTGTGGAACACTTTAGACTCTTAATGAATATAATTCCACCTTTTTTATCAATCTCAACAACAAAAGGACCTATCCTTTTTTGAAAGGAATTGGTCTTTTTTCATAAGGGATCGATCCTTTGCAAAATAATGAGTTTGGGATCGATCTTTCATGGCAGGGGATCGATCCTTTTTATGATAAAGTACAAAATTCTCTAGAACATGCATGTTAATCAAACTAAACTTCCATACAATCAATCCTAGAGACTATATGCATGCTTGTACACTATTAAACCACATCATACGTGTAAAAATACTCTTGTAGCATGCTTTATTACATAAGTCACAATATCACACGAGCATTTGGCATCAAAAAGTAAAACATTGCCTAAAAGTTCATCTTTAACACAAGTCACCTAGTCTAATTATGCATTTTGGGTCATTTCAAGCATTCTAAGAGCCCAATATGTTTGGTTCACTTAGTGACACTTGTATAAACACACCAACCACTTCCTATAGGCATATTTCAATATTTGTCAAATTTTTATATTCAAAGCAACCAAGAACATACACTTAACTATTTCAATTCACAATCCAACCCATTTAACCATCATCACCACAAATCAAGTTCCACATCACAAAGTATCCTTATTACATCATATGCAAATAAAATGTCTACGTCCCCAGTGGATGCCACTTTGTCATCTTTAAGGAAAATACACATAAATTTTGTTTTTTATTAATGCCTTGCTTGATCACACCAAGTACCCACTCCTTGCCTCCAAATGAGCAACTAATCCTCTAATAAAGTCTTAAACAACAAGTATGAGCTGAAAAGCCAGTGAATAACTAACATTCTAAGAAATGCACAATATAAAGCTAAATGGAATCCTTATATGCAATTACTCCTCACTTGTTTTTACCTCAACATTTATATCAATATGACATGCCAACGTTACACAATTGTTAGAAATAAAATTCAGATTATTCATATGTCATCACTCTCATATTCCCAATAGCAAACACATGCACTCATGCACTATTAACTCTTCAAAAAGTCATACGTAATACACAATTTCTTTCAATTAAAGATCAATGGCTTTTGTTCGAAATACAACTCACTCGTTGGATAAACGGACTCCATACATGTCCCATTTTTTTTGTGGACTCATATAGGTCTGAAAACCACGACTTTCAGAGAAAGCTCGATAAACCAACCTTACCCCGTAATCTTCTCGGAGCAAAGCTCAACGCACTAAATATACCCCTATAAACCCGATATCACTTACACTTAAACAATACGTGTAACACCATATCCCGTATACCTTTCCATACACGAGATACAAATGTCACATCATTTTTAAAATAGTTCTTCATTTGAAAACCAGTAATTTGTTTTCTTTTTATAAACATTTTAATTTACAAAAAGAGTAAAACATGCATTAAACTTAAATAGATAAACAAAAAAAATATTGTTCAACATTTCATCATCTTACATCATGGTAAATCAAATGTTTTTCAGAGCATTTTTACTAAATATATTACATGCCAACTAAATACATCAAAAGTACACATGGATGTCATACTGTTATTGATGAGTCAGAACTAGCTTTGATATCCGATGATCTCCTTACTCCCCTTGTATTAAAACCTACGCTTGAAAATAAGACATGCTAAGAAATTTCTTAGTGAGACATAAATAATCATAAGCAAAATTCTAAACACAAGTATATCATGAAATTTTAATGTCCATTAACTCATTCCATTCTTTAAACACTCCATAGTTCACACCTGTAGTGCCAATACATTCATTTCTTAAAAATTACTATAATTTACGTGGTTTGCACACATACTACCAATATAGAAATTCATATAATTTCTTGGTTTTTGCACACAAAGTGCCCATACGGAAATTCATAAACTCATTATGAATTTCTTAGTTTTTGCACACAAGGTGCTCATACGGAAATTCATAAACTTATTATGAATTTCTTAGTTTTTGCACACAAAGTGCCCGTACGAAAATTCATAAACTCATTAAGAATTTCTTAGTTTTTGCACACAAAGTACCCATACAGAAATCACCATACATATATTAATCATTCATACATTTATGACTATAATAACATATAATATACACTCACCTGGCTTGCGTCACTATTATATCCAATATGCCAATCTGATTAATCAGCTATGTTGCCTTTGGCATTAGTTTTGCTTGACTCGGGAGTTTGATTTCGATCTATTCAAGCATTCATTAAAGACACATACAATATCAATTCTTAGTATGTTTACTAACATTTATACTTAAACAATACTCAAAAGTACTATTATTATATTTTCTATAACGATCTTAGCCTATCTTCACATTTCTGGTTCAATGGTATCGATACCCCTACCATGGTATCGATACTACTACACTTTGGTATCGATACTCTATTACGGTATCGATACCATTTTAGCATTTTGTTATCAATGGTATCAATACCTTCCTTATAGTATCGATACCCCCTTTCGATATCGATACTGCTTGCATCAGTATCGATACTACACATCTGATTTTTTTCAAATTTTAAGCATATAGTATCGGTACTGTTCTAATCTCCTTTTTTTCAAATTTGGTCAAATTTCCTTTTGTTTACATCCTACAATGCTATTAAACTATTCTTTACTTATCCTTACTAACTTTTCTTCATTTTGCTTCTTAAAACATCTAACATCTCCCAAGAACATTTCAATCTAAGAATCATACCACTTTTTCTAACTTGTTTTTAAACCCATCCAATTCTTCTAATCTCTCATTTACCTATTTGACAAGTCAAATCTACAAGTAAACATCAATAAACACTCATATCTTAATATCATTTCAAAACCCATTTTCTTATATCTCCAATATTTCCTCTATCTCATAGTTTTAATCTTATATAACCTTTCCTTAAGCTTACATATCACTTAAGTTTACGAGAACTAACCATAATCGAAAGGAAACACTAACCAAATAAAACTTTACCTTTTCTTTGGAGGAGAGCTTTTTCCATGGGAGAGAGATGGATTTTTGGTAACTTATTTTCCCCTTTCCTCCTTTACTTATATACCTTATTAAAAATAAATTTAAATTCATTTTCCCTTTAAAGGACCAAAATGTCCACTTAATCATCCATTGCTACAATTTAGTCTAAACCACTAATCCAAATCATTCTCAAATTTTATCATTTAATCAAATAAATCCTCAAATTTTTAAATCTTTTCAATTAAGTCTCTAATTCTATATTTGGGACATTACAATACACTTATATTGTTATTTCTTAAGCATGCCTTTCGTATAAAGGTCACATTAAGAACAAATTGTCAACCAATCCAAGTTCATCAAGAGTGGTTGTCAAAGATTCATAGTTTTCACTTATACACCTTTAAACACATTGTCAAACACTATAACTTTTGGTTGTCATGATCAACCACAGCTATACGGATAGCGAGAAGGTCAACTTATCTAATTTGACTTTCACTTTCACTATTATATATATTCACTTTCAAGTGCACTTTTAAAAAAATACTATGCATCATTTGCAACACTAACACAATTCATATAACACATTCACATTTCATCACTGATTTCACATCATTTAAGTGCATCGGAAAGCATTCATTGTTACTAAAATTCAAGCCATAGAAATTTTCTAAATTATACTTTCGTTTACCTATGAACAAGTCCATTCACAAAGAATGAAAATCACTCACCTTTGTCGTCTGAGCAAAACAACCTCTACATACTTACGAAAAAACCTCCAACACACTAAGCACCATTTTCCCTGAACAACCAATATTTAAAACACCTAGAAAATCAAGACAACACATCAAAAAGACACTCCAAACAAAGTAGAAAATTATACTACTCAAACAGAGTGAAAATCACTAAAATAACTGAATAACTTAGTGATATTGTAACCGAAACCTCCTAAAAATTAACACCACTTTGCCTCACCTAAATATAATAAATAAAAACTAAAATTAACTCCTGAATATCACTTAAATAGTCCAAATCAGTAGCACTAAAATGAATTCTCAGATTCGCGAAAAACACCAAAATCTCACTTGTTTTTAAAAAAATCGATATCCAAATCATTATCAAATGAAAAATTGATTTCGTATAATTATAATCATTCCAAAATCTTCTCAATTATTTCAATAATAACTCAAAATCAACTAAGGACAAATATATCTTTAATTAATTCCGAAAATCATCTTTGAATCCAAAATTCCTCTTTCAAAAAGATAGATTAATCAAAAGCATTAATCACATAGATCATTAATCGTTGAAGGAATAAAATAACCAAGGAATAACTATTACCTTGCTGGAAAAGAGAAGAGAGGAAAGAGATTATCATTAATGGCATTCTCCAAAAAGGATTAAGGGAAAACAAGAAGGAATGAAGATGAAATAGTATTTACTTAGAAAAGAAAATCAAGGTGAAAGAGATAAAAATCAACAACAATGGAATTAAAAAGGGATGAGAAAAGTTTCAACCATTAGAGAAACCTTAAGAGAATTTTGGAAGAAAATATACGATAAAAGTTTGTGAAAAAAAGAATAAACAGTTAATCACAAAACTAGAATAAAAAATGAGAAAAAGATTAAAAAATCAATCTAGATAGAATTTTGGTAAAAATGAGAGTTTAAGATACAGTTAATTTAGGAGGAAAAACACTTAATACAAGCCTTGGTGAAATAAGCTTTATAGATCTTTACAATTTAGTCACTAAAAATATTATTTCAATTTGATGAAATAATTTCTCATCAATAAATATTTACCTTGATATACTCATATATGCATTCTTGACATCACAAGTGAAAATATGCTAAACGATTAATTCATCATGGAATAAATATACAAGTTGGATTTCTACTAGTACTATCACTCCATTTGATGTTTTTCTCTCACACAATCCTCAGTTTCTCACACAAAACCCATGTGGGGTTTTCTAGAGTTTTAGCCACAATCTTTAAACAAGCACAATACTATGCGCATCTTAAAGGAAACACCATGGGGGACATTTTTGTATTGCACATGTAATCCCAAAATCAACTCATTGAAGAGAAAACATGAAGAAAAGATAAAAACCCTTACCTTGTCTAAAATGGAGTTTGAGAGAAGAACAAGATGAACACCCTTTTTGTTCATCTTTTCCTCTTTCAAACCTATAATATAACCCCTTTTTATTTCCCTAAAAATAATAATAATATCTTTAATCTAATGGCTTAGATTGAAGATGGAGTTTTCCAACAAAATCCAATAGCTGAAATCATTTGTTTGTGCTATTATCCATAATTCCCTTGGGAATATTATTCCATAAAGAGTTCAACTCTTCCCTTGTTTTCACTTTAGAAATGTGTAATCCCTTTTTATGCAGTTTAGTCCTTATTCTTCTACTGAGTCAATTTTTACCATTAACTCAGTTAGCCAAGACTCATATTTAATTATACCATTATCGAAAATCACTAAATTAGTCCTCAATAATAAAAAAATTATTGATTTACTCCTCGAAGAAAATTTAAAGGGATTTCAATTCTCCTCTTTATAAGAAAAATTCATCCCTAAATTTTCCTACTATAACAAAACATATGAGGATGGTATTTTTACATGGCTTCCTCAGTTTCCCATGTTGGTTCCTCGACCTTATGGTTCTTCCATTGACCTTTCACAAACAAAATTGACTTACTCCTTAAATATTTGATCCCGTGCCCAAGGATTCTTACAGGTTCCTCTTCGTAAGTCAAGTTTGGTTGAGTCTCGATGGCCTCTGAAGTATTTTACACATGGAAAACATTGTGAATTCCTTCCAGATCTAGGGATAACACTAAATGATATGCTATTGAGTCAATCCTTTTCATGATTTCATAAAGACCGATAAAGCAAGGGCTAAGCTTCCCCTTCCTTCAAAATCAAAGTATTTT
This sequence comes from Hibiscus syriacus, assembly GCF_006381635.1. Lineage (NCBI taxonomy): Eukaryota > Viridiplantae > Streptophyta > Magnoliopsida > Malvales > Malvaceae > Hibiscus > Hibiscus syriacus. Next base: position 4,191,782 of record NW_024062743.1, on the reverse strand, counting down.
ATTCCACAGTGAGACATTAAGAAATACTTTCTCAATATATTTCTCTTTAAATCAACATAAGACTTGTGTCTATCTAAAGATATCCTGATTTTTTCTTGAATAACCTTCATATTGTCCTCGACATCCCTAACTAGATTGGGACCAATTACTTGGTTATCGTGATGTTCAAATCGATTTAGTAGAGTTCAAAACCTCCTACCATACAAAGCCTCGTATGAGGCCATCTTGATACTTGATTGGTAGCTATTTTTGTATCAAACTCTGCCAAAGGCATGTACCATGAATTCTCAAACATTATCACACAAGCACATAACATGTCCTTGAAATTTTGGATAACTCTCTCAGATTGGCCATTTGTCTCAGGGTGAAATGCAGTGCTGAAGTTTAATCGCGTCCCTAAGGATCTACGAAGAGAACCTCAAAATCTTGAGCTAAATCTCATATTACAATCTAAAATGATAGAAATCAATACACCATGAAGTCTCACAGTAACCCATATGTATAGCCCTGTCTACATTTCCTTGGAGTAGTTTGTCCTAACATAAATAAAATGGGATAACTTGGTGAGTCGATCCACCATTACTCATATAGAATCCTTCTTGCTCTAGCATAATGAAAATCTTGCCACAAAATCCTTCGTAACCTTTTCCCAATTCCACTATGGAAAATTTATCGGTTGTAACAACGCATAAGGCTTTTGATGCTCAACTTTCACTTGTTGGCACGTCTATCACTTGGTAATACATTCTGTCATGAATTTTTTTCATTTCCCTATCACCAAAAATGACCTTTAAAATCTTGGTACATTTTGTTACCTCCCTGATACATTGTGAGCGGGCTACAATGATCTTGATGCAAAATTTATTGTCTCAATACCTCATTATTGGGGATATATATTCTTTCTCGGTAGTATAAGCACCCATTTAACTTGATTTCAAAAATCTTTGGTATCATTGTTTTTTACTTGCATTCTCTACATCACCCACCTTTCATCTGTTATTTAATTTTTATTTATGATTAAAGGGACCATAAAATTGTCTTTTTACATGTTGAAACATCAAAATATGCAAGCTATCATGAGCATGCTTCGTAAATCATGCAACCTACCAAAACTTATCTAATGATCTACATGTGGTAGAGTTGAGTTAGAAGTGTGTAACCTGATGTTCCAAGCTGTTGAGAACTCCCAAAGGCTCAACCAAGAGTGAGCTTCTCTTTTCCCCTAGCTTGAAGTTTTCTCCAACTTCTCTCACTTCACTATAATGATTTAGGTTTGTTTGGCTACCAAGTTTTTACCTTTGTTCTTAAAAGAGGGAAAATGAATGAGCTGAACAAGATGAGAAGAAGAAAAATATTTAAGAGGAAAAAGAGATATCAGACGTGATATTATCCTTCATAATGGAAAAGCAGCCTTTCAAAGAAAAATTAGGTAAATTACTCCCTTGGTCCTTGCACTTTTGGTAAACTCTCAGAAATCTCCATTTTATCAACTATTAGGCTCAAACAAGCCTAATTCCTCTCTAATTTGGTTCAAGGCTTCTTATAAGCTAAGGAATTTATTCAAAGCACATCTCGAGTTAGCTCAAAACTTATTACTCAGAATTTGGGGTGTTACAAGTGGAATGTATACTTTAAGACTCAATTTAGTCCTAGGATCGGCTAAACTCTAGTTCTAATACCACTAAATGTAACACCCCTTACCCAATCCAAATGTATAACCTAGTAAGAGATAACACATCAAACATAGAGACAATATTTAGTCTAACATAAATTACTATTAATCATCTCATTTGTATATTTCAAAAAATAGATTTTCTCTAGTAAAAGTAATACATAATTACACTGATAAAATTTAACATATGATTCAAAACATTAAGCTTGTAACAGACTAGAACTAGTTAAATATATCATACAATTCAATTATTGAACTCGTAACATACTTACACCAGTCAAATATAGCATATAATTCAAATATTGATCTCATTACAGACTTACACAATCAAATATAGCATACAATTCCATTAAATTCATAACAAACTTACACAAGTCAAATATAACATATAGTTCCAATATTGAACTCATAATAGACTTACACCAGTCAAATATAAGAAATAGTTCTAGTATTAGACTCATAATAGACTTACACTAGTCAAATATAGTATATTGTTCCAATATTGAACTCATAACAGACTTACACCAGTAAAATATAGCATATAATTTCAATATTGAACTCATAAAGAACTTACAACAGTCAAATATAACATATAAGTCCAATATTGAACTTATAACAGACTTACACCAGTCAAATATAGTATATTGTTCCTGTATTGAACTTTTAATAGACTTACACTAGTAAAATATATCATATAATTTCATAATTGAACTCATAACATACTTACACCAGTCAAATATAACATATAAGTCCAATATTGAACTTATAACAGACTTACACCCGTGAAGTTAACACTTAATTTCAACGGTGGAAGTTAACATAGACTTACACCGGTGAAATTAACACTTGATATTTTCATGAAACACATTATAAGGTAAACTAAGCAAACTCATAATGGTTCTACTTAATCTATGTATCAAAAAAATAAGGCTCTTAAGAACCATTACAATTCTTTATAAGAGCCATCTGTATCGGGTATCTAGAATTCACCATATACATGCCACTACTAGGATATCAAAATAAAAAAATAGTAAGTCCATTATTATAGTGATTACTTGTGGTGGCCCTTCTCAGTGATGTAATACTTGGCTAACAACGATTGTTTCGAAGAGCCTACGCATGGAGATAACACATACTAAGAAATCATCTTAGTGAGGCAATAAGAAATCAAAATACAATAATAAACAAGTGAGACATTTTATGGAAACTGATAACCCAACAAGTATAATACCTATGGAATTCATACTCAGACATTAGAATTCGTTAATAATGGGCCCAAAGTAATATTATAAGAGGTGTAGCTAGGTGACACGACTAATACGATTGGTATATAATACCAACCACAACACCAACACAAGATTCGACTCGCAAGGATGAACAAGCCCAAAGGTCCAAACGCACTGAAGTGTCAACACCAATGTGGAATTGATCCACTATGGTAAAAGAACCCAAAGCTCCAATGACATAGTTGTTCGACCCTAGGCATGTCATTGTACCCTAAGACCACTATCTAGGCTACTTGGGTAATTCATTCAAACAACAAATTTCCGTACTACTATACATTCACCCGTACATACGATATTTTTAATGAGACTTACCACAAGTCTCCATGAATCATAAAGTAAGTTAAAACAATTATTATAACACTCATCTCTACTTACCTTAACAAAATACCTACTTGTTCTCTAAGAAAGTTTGATTATCAATTTTCTTATTAACACGAGAATTTCCAATCTTTGAGTCTTCTTGAGTAACATTGAAAATTATTCCATACATGCACTAGTAATAATTTCTCATCAATAAAATTTACCATACTATACGCATATATGTATTCTTGACAAGTTTATATATGTTCAACAATTAATTTTCACAAGGAATAAATATACTAGTTTAATTTATGCTAGTACTATCACTACATTTGATGTTTTTCTATCACATAATCCTTAGTTTCTCACACAAAACCTATGTGGGGTTTTCTAGAGTTTTAGCCATACTCCTTAAACTAGCACAATTTTATACCCATCTTAGGGGAAATTCCATGTGGGACATTTTTACATTTCACGGGTGTAATCACCATTTTTACCTCAATACAACTAGTTCCCCACTCCAATTAGTACCCGCCAGCAGCTCCACGTTCCAGCAGCATCCAACAATAACAACTGGTTCCCTACTCCACACAGTAGTTGCCAGCAGCCCAGCTCCACCCGTGGCCTCTAGCAGCTCCACTTCACCGGTAAACAAGCCATGGTCTCCCTTGCTCCACATTCCAGTAAGCAACCCATCTGTCCCTCCACGTTCCTGTTATAGCTCAACACCAAATAGAAAAAAATCATCATTTTTGTTTTAAGCGTGTAAATCGGTTAATATATAACCCATAAAACTCATTGTAAATAGACCAGAGCCTTTCAAATATAAGAAAAAAACAATAAGTTTATTGTATCTTTTTTTGTATCATTTTGGTTTCAAGGTATTATGCTTTCTTTCTTTCTTTAGCATTCGAACAAAAATAGTAAAGAGGAGAAAGTAGAGTCTTACCTAGTTAGTCGGTTCTCTCTGGAGGAGGGGTTGTAGTCGTCATTATCGGGTTGTGTTTGTCTGAGAGTCTTTAACATTTAGGGCCTCATGGAGTATCGATTTTTGGTTTCTAGAGGAGGATGCAAGTTAGTTTAGAGTTTTGGGTTTGTTTTTAGTGAACCGACCACCATGGGTGGTGGTCAGAGGATTGAGGAGTGACTTTGAGCGGCGGTATATGCAATTTGTTGGTTTCAGTCGAGAAAAGTTTGGGAGGAAGAAGATGCTTGGTTTGTTGTTTAGCTTTCCACCGGTTGACGTCGACGCTGTTCAGAGTTAGTGATCACCAAGACTGTGGTCAGCGGTGTTGGTGAGGAGCTTTGAAGCTCTCGGTCGCACGGTGAGTTGGAGAGGGAGAGTGTGAGAGAAACAGATGATAAAGAGGGGAAGATTTTTTGTTTTCACAGCTCTGGAAGAGAAAAAAAAAGGGGTTTTTAATTTTAATTTCTTTGGGTAAATCAAACATCAAGTTCGCGATTTTTGGGTGTTTCTTTCTTTGTTCACCTATTTTATGGGTTAATATCTAAATGCTCCCCGTAAATTTAGTGCCTTTTTTGTTTTAGTCACTAGTTTAGGGGTTAATTATCCTTAAGTCGTCAAATTTTGGGCGTCTATTTACATTATAGTCAATAATCTATGGTCGAATTGCATAGAGCCCCCTAAACATTTACCTTGTCTTTATATTTAGTCACTTAAAATAGGGAAAATCACGAAATAATCCCTCTAATTTAGGTGCATATTTACACTTTAGTCACATGATTTCTCTATTTTTTTATTTCGAAATTAGCTGATATATTTCTATTTTATTTTATTTTGATCTCTATGCTTTACTTTATTATATTTTAGTCATTTTAATTCTATATTTTAATCTTCTGATCTATTTCATTTTAGGCCTTATATTTTGATATATCTTATTTTAGTCCTTTATGTTTTAACTTTAATTTTACATTTTTTATTTATTTTAATTTAGCCCTTTTATATTCAGTGATTGTTTTCTAATATTTTCCTTTATATTTCAATACTTTAAAAGTACTTTAACTATTGAACTTTATTTTTTTGTTCATTTCATTTTAGTCAGATGAATATATATGAAAGACTCAAAAGCATAACTTGACCGATTTCATAATTGTATTAAAGGGTAGTATTTATTTATTTTTAAATATTAAGAAAGGATCGTCTTAAAGTAACTAGATGTCCTATTCCGATATTTTAAAATAAATAAATACCCTACTAAGAAAACCTAAAACTTGAGTATACTTAAAATTAATTAATTAAATGGAAAAATAAATGGAAAAATAAATGTTCCTTTATTTAAAATTTGTCAAGATAATTCGTCTAATTTTTATTAGGGATTTGGTCTCGATCTTTTTAAATAATTGAACATCCCTTATATTTTCTAATTAATTATAATTGGCTTATTTTCTTTACTTTTTGGTCGAATCAAATTATTTTAATATTGAGTTCTTGGGGAAAATTATATTCTTTCCATTTCAATTGGAAAGAGAAATATTTCTCCTAAAGTATTTTAGGGATTATTTTCTCTTCAGTTGGAAATATTGAAATATTTTCAATTTATCTTTAGAATTTCTCGTTACATAAAATTATGCGATTAAATTTGGAATAATAGGATCGTAACTTAAATTTATATTTGAATTCTTAGATTTTTCACTATTACAGATAATTTATAATCGATGGGGTACCAATTTTGGGCATTGTGAGTGTGCTAATCCTTCCCCATGCGTAATCTACCCCAAATCCCTTTGTATTACTAAAAAGAATGAATTTCTTGTTATACGTAGACTGATTTATCTTTCAAATGATGTATTCTTAAAAACTATTTTAAAAGGTGATTTTTAGGTATTCAACCTACCTAACCCAAAAGGTCAACTCCATTCTCTTCATTAAAAACCATTTATATACTTACCTTTCTCAAGAAACATCGTATCGGGCAAAAATCGGTTATGATAGCTTGGCGATTCCACTGGGGATTAAGCTGGTCAAGCCCTAAATCTATTATATATTATCCCTATAGTTGGAAATTGATAATTCAATTTTATTTAATTTACGATTCTTTTAATTTCTTTCAATGTTTTATATTATATCCTTGTATATTAATGTTTGTATTTGATTGCTTTTCAGATATTAAAATTTTGGATTCACTTTAGTTCGATTTTTATGTGGTTGTTTGTGAAAGGTTTGAGAATTTCTCCTCACACACAACACGTGCATTGCATAAACATAAGCTCTATACTTGAGCTCTTTCCCTTTTAACTGGGTTTGAAAGCGACGCCTTTGTGATTATTTATTCTCCGTGTCAGACCTAGCAAGTAGCTTCCAGGGTTCATATGCTCTATGTATTTGTGAGGATTTATTCTCTGTATCAGGCATAGGGAAATGTGCACTCTCAAATTGTACTCGATCCTCTTAAGCCTATAATGGGTGAGGATTGAGGGCCTCTCTCACCCAAGGGGACATCGACAAGGACAATTCAAGTACCTTTACTTCTAGAACCAAACTTCATATAGAGAATGTAGCAATCCTACCCCTCTAGAGCCACGCGAATACCTTAATAGAACTATAAATTATGCGATTAGGGTTTTAATTACCTCTATATATTTTATTCATTGTATTTTAATGTTCATTTACTAGTTGAATTTAATCTTTTCATATTTCACTAACACACATTTCCTGTATTTGATTATTATTTTTTGCTAACATCTTTTCGTTCTCTTGTTGCTTTATTTTATGCATAAACATGTTGTTAATACCCAAGTTATTTATCAAAATTAGAAGGTTTTTAAAACGACAACGTCACATGAAGGGGTAGATATTTTTTATCTACTTTGACATATTGGGACGTTGTGAGTTCTTTGAAAGTTGTTCTAGGATAATTACCTTGGAATTAACACATGTTTCATACATGTCATGTCATAGAAAGTATTGATTCCTGAGTTAATAGCCCTATTAGAAGGCTTTCAATACGACAATGTCACTCGAAGAGGTATAATAGAACTGCAAAAATGAATCATTGGTCCAGAGGGGTGCTCCAAGAAGCAGCTGAAGAGGTACATCAAGTTAGAAATATATAAAGCTCAAATAATGCAGTGAAATGAGCTTTTAAATGGTGCTAAGATGATGTTGATACAACTAACCGAAAAGATATAATATGTTTGAGGCCATCAAGAAACAAGGATAACCAACATGAGACAGTGGATGATGTTAGTCGTATATGGTCTCTCAACAAATGCATTTTTGTAAAAGAAGTCGAAGCGTTGGAATTTTCCATCAAGCCAAGGATAAAAGAATATTGTTTCCTTGCACATTCGATTAAAATTGAAGAATTTGAGAAGTTACGTGATTTATAGTTTCCATTTCCCTCAGTGTATTGAGACATTGTGTAATTTTTTGAAGTTATTTTATGACAATTAATTTGGAATCAACACCTTCGTTGTATTTGCATTCACATTCGCATATTTACATCGTTACATTCTCAGTTTCATTATTACATTATGCATTTTCATTTTGTTTGTTTCAAATTTTTCTACAAGTATTTGATCATGAAAATTTAGGAGTAATTCGTGGAGTATCACATTCTAAAAAATTGGAGCCAACTTGGTCTTCCAAGAGAAGGATAAGAGCCACGAATGAGATTTTAGCTCGTGTTACTAGAATTGAGAAACTCCAAGAGTAGCTTATCAAAAGTCCACGAGAAATTATTGATCAAGCAAGGAAATTCCAAGATGAGTTAAAAGAACAAATGTCTAAGTTGATGCGTTTGATGACTGTTATGATTCATGGGGAGAAGCCAATAGAGGATCCTGCTCTAAAGACTGTGAATGAGATTCTGATTGACCATAGTAAGATTGAAATGACAACAATAGATGATCAAGAACTTGCTAAAGAGCAATGTATCTCCATCCATCTCCTGAAATTTGATGTGGCCCTAGAACGCAACTCTGAATTGATAGTAAATAACGAAAGACAAAGGTTCTCATATGAGAGATAGACCTCACTCAAGGAAGAAAGGTAGAGAATAAGCTCGAATGTAGGACAAGAAAGCTAAAAAAAGTCAAACTCTCATGATTTAATGCTTTAATCCCTCGAAACCATCAAGTTGGGGTAATCAAACTCAACCTCCCAAGATAACACCATGATACCTAAAGATGATGAGGTTAGAGAATTTAATCTGGCATCAGACAAAGTTTCCCTGAAGAAGAATTGAACAAGTGGACTACAGATGATATCCTTGTAGTTTTAAAATGAAATTTAGAGTAATACTCATAATTAACCCTATACTTTTGCTCGCGAGCATTGTGGAATCTTTTGTGAGGGATGCTATGTTGATTCTACTTTTTCTGCAATTGAAGATGTTTTCCTTTATTTCTCAAGTGGCAATCATTTTATACATTTTCATATTATTTATCATTCTTTACATTCTTTTATTTTATTTTTGAAATTTTTTATTATTCAATTCATTCCATACATATTTCTATTATTTTCTAAATGTATATTCGTTCCAAATTTTCTTTGCAGGTGCCCTAATCTTTAATAGCATGAATGTTTATGAACTTTAATCATGAGATAAATTTTGAGCAGCCTATGTTTAGGAGAAATCTATGAGTGCAAAAATGAGGTAGAATGTGATGTTTTTGACAAACTATGAGGCTGGTGAAAAAGGATGATGGTGGTATCATGAGGGAAGCTCTGTTAGATTTCTACTTGAGGAAGAACAAGCCTTATTATATGATTGTATTTAGAGATAGAGTTAGCAAGTATCAATTCAATCGGGTTTTTAGCAAAGAATTGGATCAAGACATTGAGGCTCGTAAATTTCTTGATGAGAGTTGGAACCCCAAGTTTACAGTTATCGTTGTATAGAAAAGCCGTCATACAAAGTTCTTCCAATAAGGATCTCCTAACAATGTCTCACATATCACTGTTATAGACAACAAAATCTATCATCAACAATGACTTCTATTCTTGTGCTCATGCGGGAATGATTGGAACTATGAGGCCTACCCGTTATCATGTTTTCTTAGATCAGATTGGGCTTTCGACTGATGATCTTCAGGAACATGTTCATTCTCTGTCATATGTGTACAAAAAGAGCATCACCTCCATCTCTGTAATTGATCCAATTTGTTAATCCCACTTAGCGGCTTCACATTTGGGACAATTAATGAAGTCTGAGGATGCTTTCGAGACATCGTTGAGTCATGGTAGTGTTACTGATCCCGGAGCCATTTTCGTACCTCAACTTCCTAGATTAAAGGAAATTGTCAGCAACTCTATGTTCTTCTTCTAAGAAAGAACCATCGTTGAATCATCATTTTGTGTATGCTTTTGCAAGTCGTCTTCAAAATGGACATGTTTCGGACCTTTTTGGGGTTATGCTAATAAACAAACATGGTTGTTGACTATCCATAACCCTCTTCTTCAATTACTTGATTTTGGTTTTGTTTATTAGTTGAAATGGTTATCCTTTGGCTCTTTTAAAGGAAAAAAGAAGAAAAATAAATAAATAAGAAAAAAATAAAATTAAAATAGGGTTGAAGATAAAAATCCGCAAATGGCATCCTGAAACCAAAGGAAGGATTTGAGTTGAAAATCTGAAAAGGTGGCTTAAATGCATTTTGATAATAGTCATCTGGCAAATAAAATCCTCTCAAGATTTTGGTAATTTGGGATAAGCTTTACAGCTGCAACATTTTGGCAGTATCTGAGGTCTTTTACACAAAAGCTCGCATCTACGATTCGAGAACGTATCCAGTTGATTGATTTAAAGAGTCTGATACTTTGAAAAGAGCTTCATATATACAAACATTTTGGCAACATTTGAGATCTTTTGGACAGAGGCTTACCTCAATGATCTAAATCATATCAAGTTGATTAATTCAGGAACATTCATGCTAATAATGATATAGACATCTTACTTTAATTCTAGGTTTTTACCCTTTCTATGATTGCCATGACTTTGTAAAAAAATCCAATTTTCTCATTTCAATCCCAATTTTGTTCATTTACAAGCATCTTATAAGTAGATTAACATAGTTCAAAAGAAAGCAAAAGATTTCTTGGTATTAATTTGAACTAATTTTTAAATGCAAGGAATCCAAAGTAGCCCAAAACCCTAACATTTGTGTTCATTTGTAAAAGAGTGTATGTCAAGAAAAGATATATGAGATGAATTCATGTACGTGAGTATGTGAGGATAGCTATTCAATCCCAAGTTGTTTCAAACAGGGGCAAATAAACAAGACGATTTCTCAAGAATGATAGAGATCCTTGAAGTTAATGAGGCTTATTATGCCTTGAATAAAAATGCAAGGGTAAGGGAGACATTCTCTGATCCTTGGAACCATGAAGTCTGACAGATCAGAACATTCAATAATAAATATTTTCACTTCTTAGTAACATCATCAATAATTGACCAAGAAGCAAACGACTGCCTTAATAAGAAGGGGCATATATTGTTTTCAGGTTCTCTGGTATTTCAAGTCATAACAAATATTCAAGGCACTCATGTATTAGGCATATTGATCAACCTTCTGAATTGCCTTAAAAATAAGAAATCTTTTCCACAATTGAAGTTGACATTGGCATTCAAAAGCTTCATATGAAATCAAGGACAATGTTTATCTGGATGATAAGACGTAATTTTTTGTGAATGATGCAAGAGTGAGACCATTCAAATTTGAATTTTTGGTACTCAAATAAAGATGAGACATGGATGTATCCACATTGAGGCATGACCAAAAACCCATATAATGTTGGGATAAAGAGATCCAAATCAATAATTTATTGATAATAAACCTCGTTGCTTAGAGTATCAGGGACAAAATAGAGACAAGGAGAGCTTACTTTAAAAAGCAAATCGTTCATGCTCCAGTTGACAGAAGAGTCTTGAAGAAGCATCTCAGATAGAACCATTGGGTCAGAGACAAAAGGAGTCTAGATCATATATTTGTCTGTAATAAGAATTAAAGAGAGAGCATTTCTTCTGACATTTTAATAAAGAGAAAAAAACAAGAGGAGAGAGAAGACATGATGATATGAGCTGATCATATTGCTCTTCCAAAAAAGAGAATGTTGGCTTTAACTGACAAGTTACTTCGCTAATGTTGGAGTATGCTCTACCCTAGATTGGTTAAGTGAAGGAAGATTAAGTTCTCTACTTTAAAATCAAAAAGAAATTGAATCAATATTTTGTACCCATGAGAACATCATTGGCATAAGAAAATGCATTATATTTAGAAACATTTAATTGCATTCATATCTTCATAGATAGATGTGTAATTCTTTACAGATCTTCCAAGGAATGAAAATATTTATGATCTCAAGACCTCAAGAAGTGAAAATTAGAATTCAAACCTCAAATAGAGGAAATCATATTTAGAGTGGCATAGTCTCAAAAGCAGAGGTTCCCAATACACAAAGAAATCATTACTTGGAAGTGGGGTATGTTACCCAACCACTAACATAATTATATATAATTTGTGAAAAATGAGAAAACGATTTTCAAAACTCCTCTTTTAATCTTTCCTAAAATTGAAAATTTTGAAAAGTAAGAAAGCGGTTCCTAAAGTTTCTTACTTAGTAAATTATTTCCAAAAAAATCTGTAAGACCTTCGGGCACAATATTTTTATTTGATATTTTTGGAAAAATGAAAAATATATTTTCAAAGTTTATCATTTGATACAAGAAATTTTATCTCACTCGAGATGGTTTTTCTTAAAACAAACTTCATCTCACTTGAGACAGTTTCACTCAAAAGAGAAATTTATCTCACTCGAGATAGTTCTTTTAAAAACAAACTTCGTCTCGCTTGAGACAGTTTCCCTCGAAATAGAAATTTATCTCACTCGAGATAGTTTTTCTTAAAACAAACTTCGTCTCGCTTGAGACAATTTTCTTTCAATTGGTTCTTCATAGAAGGAGTTGAATCAGCGTCAATCTGGTGTTCGATTTTGTCATAGAAGAAGATAGATCAGCATTGACATTTTGTTTAATCCCTCTCATAATGAGTTGGATCGACATTTGTCATGTTGCTCGATCGTTCACAGAAGGAATTGGATCAGTAACAACCTTTCAATTAATTATTCACAGAAGTAGTTGGATCAGTGAAAATATTTCGCATGGTTCTTCACAAAATGAGTTGAATCAGTGTCAATTTGGTGCTCATTTCTTCACAGAAGAAGTCAAAAAATCATCATCATCTTACTCAAATCCATCACAAAAGGAGGTGGATCATCATTCCCAGTAAAACAGATCATAATGAGAATAACTTATAGCTCTGAAATTTGAACAATTTAAGCTAAAAATGGTGTTTTATGTCTTTTCTCCATTCATGTTCCACAGCAACAAGCAAAGAAGGGAAGCTATAATCACCATTTTTACCTCAATCCAGTTGGTTCCCCACTCCAATTAGCATCCACCAATAGTTCCACGTTCCAATAGCTTCCAACAACAACTGGTTCCTCGCTCCACACAGCAACTGCCAGTAGCCCATCTTCATCCGTGGCCTCTAGCAACTCCATGTTGCCAGTAACCAAGCCATGGTCTCCCTTAATCCACGTTCCAGAAAGCAACCCAGTTGTCCCTCCACGTCCTGGTTACAGCTCACCACCAAACAAGAAAAAATAATCATTTTTGTTTTATGCATGTAAATGGGTTAATATATAACCCATAAAACACATTGTAAATTGACCAGATCCTTTCAAATATAAGAAAAATAGTGAGTTTATTGGATCATTGTTTTGTATCATTTTGGTTTCTAGGTTTTACTCTTTCTTTCTTTTTTTGTCATTCGAACAAAAAGAATAAATGTAACACCTATCTCCCGTATACCTTTTCATACACGGGATATATATGTCACATCACTTTTAAAACATTTTCTCATTTAAAAACCTGTAAATTTTTTGTTTCAAAATTTAAAACCATATTATTTAACACAATGATAAAACATTCATTGAAACATATTACAAAAACTATCACTTTAATTACATTACAAAATATTTTCTTAAATTAATTTACATGCCAGCTAAGTTTCAAAATGATTATGATTATCCCAATGTTATTGACGAATCAACCTTTAATTGATGATGATTACTGTTGTTTCACTCCTTACTCTGTAACCCTTTGATTTTTACCTACGCGTGAAATCAACACACGTTAAGTACTTACTTAGTAATGTAGAATATTGTAACGGAAGCACAATTTTATTCATAAGCATGTCCTGACTATAACACCATGATAATTAATCTACTTTGTAAGTGTTCTCTACAATCTTTTAATTCAATCAACAACTTCCACCATTTACATCAAAATACATTGTTAAGCAATCAGTCTTTTACTCAAAGGCATTTAGCCTTTCATCTAACTGGTAATATTGGCAACTTTCTGCCAAATGCACAGCTAGGCCGTTAATCTTTTACTCAAAGGAATTTAGCCTTTCATCTAACTGGCAATATTGACACCTTTCTTCCAAATGCACGGCTAGGCCATTAATATTTTACTCAAAGGCATTTAGCCTTTCATCTAACTGGAAATATTGACATTTTTCTGCCAAATGCATAGCAAGGCCATTAATATTTTACTCAAAGCCATTTAACCTTTCATCTAACTGGCAATATTGACACCTTTCTGTCAAATGCACAGCTAGGTCATTAATCTTTTATTTTAAGAACAGTTCTTACTCTAAAAAATATTCATAATATAAATTCCACACACATTATAATCATATAACATATAAGGTAAAACATACTTTAATTTAAACATTTGAGGTGAACTTATTGTGAGTCTCCCTCAACCCATATAATTAAAAAATACGCACTCACATGATATGATTCACTACTATGCTGTGGTGATGTCCAACTACTCGACAACTTTGTCCTTGCCTTTCTTCTTGCTTGACTCGGGAGCTTGGTTATGATCTACACAAGCACCCATTTACTACACATTCCACACAAATGTTAGTGTATTATCTAACATTTATACTTTAAAAATACTCAAAAGTACTATTATTTTAAATTTCTATAACAATTTCAGCCTATCTTATCATTTATGTCTCAACGGTATCGGTACCCTACCATGGTATCGATACTTCTATATTGTGATACCGATACTACCTTTCAGTATCGATACCATTTCTACATTCTGGATTCAATGGTATCGATACCTTCCTCATAGTATTGATACCCACATCAGTATCAATAATAATTGCATCAGTATCAATATTGTTCAGATGATTTCTTCTAGATTTAAGCCTATAGTATCGGTAATGTTCTTCCAGTACCGATACCCTTATCCAAATCTTTCATTTTCAGCTCAATTTTTACCCATATTTGGTCCAATTCCCATACTTTAACCACCAACAATAATATTAAACTCTTTCTTACTTATCCCTACTAAATTTTCTTCATTTATCTTCTTAAAACATCTAAAATCCCCAAAGTACATCTAAAACCAAGAATCATGCCACTTTTTCTAACATGTTTTTAAACCTATATAAGGCTTATAATCTCTTATTCACTTCATTGACAAGTCAAATATACCAATAAACCTCAATAAAAACTCATATTTCAACATATCATTCAAAAACCTATTTTCTTCAATCTCAAATAAAACATCTATCTCTTAGTTTTAATCTTCCTTAACCATTCCTTAAGCCTCTATAACACTCAAGGTTTCAAGAACAAGCCAAAAATGAAAGAAAACACTAGTTAAATGAAACCTTACTTTTGGCTATGGAGGAGAGTACTTTCACGTGAAGAAAAAGAGAAATAGCTTAGTTTTATATATCTTTCCCCTTTTTCTTTCTCTTCTTAAATACCTAATAGAAATGAATTTTAAATTCATTTCCCCCTAAATGAACAAAATGCCCTCTTAATTCATCCATTGCTACAATTTAGTCTAAACCATTATTCCAAATCATTTCCCATCTTTTGTTATTTATTCAAATAAATCATCAAATTTAAATTTTTTCTATAAAGTCACTGACCTGATATTTAGGGTATTATAATTCCTCCCCCTTAAGAAAATTTTTCCTCGAAATTAAAGAAATACCTGAAACGAAGAGGTGTGAAAATTGCTTCCTCATGTTATCCTCTCTTTCTCAAGTAGCTTTTTCCATCTTATGATCATGCCATAGCAATTTAACTAACAAAATCTTTTTGTTACCAATTCCTTTTTTTCCTTAGCCAACATATGTACTAGTTCTTCCTCATAAGTTAAATTTTGTTAGATTTCTATCTCTTCAGGCGTGATGACATGGGATGGATCTTATATGTACCTTCTAAGAATTGATACGTGGAAAACATTATGGATCTTGTCCATATCTGGAGGTAAAGCTAATAGATAAGCTACGGGTCTGACCCTTTTCAAGATCTCATAAGGTCTAATGAATCTTGGACTTAGCTTTCCTTTTCTCCCAAATTGCAATACCTTTTTCTAAGGCGATACCTTCAGAAATACTTTGTCTCCCACTTGAAATTTGATTTCTTTTCTTTTCAAATCAGCATAAGATTTCTTTCTATCGGATGCTATCTGCAAATTATCCTGAATAGTTTTTACTTTCTCCTCCATTTATTTCATCAAATACGAGCCGATTAGATTTTGATCTTTAAGTTCAAACCAATTTAATGGTGTTCGGCATTTCCTCCCATACAAAGGTTCATAAGGGGCCATCTTAATACTTAATTGATAACTATTGTTATAAGCAAATTCCGCTAAAGGTAAATACCTTTCCCATGATCTTGTAAATTCCATTACATAGTTCCTTAGCATATTCTCTAATATCTGAATGGTTCGTTCTGACTGCCCATCTGTCTGTGGATAAAAAGCTGTGCTGAAGTTCAATTGAGTACCCAATGCCTCATGTAAGGACTTCTAGAATCTTGAAGTAAATATGGGGTCTTCATCGGTCACTATCGATATAGGCACTCAATACAGTCTAACTATCTCTTTTATATATGATTTCGCAAACTTATCCATCAAGTAATCTACTCGAACCGAGATAAAGTGAGTCATCTTGGTCAATCTATCCATAGTTACCCAAATCGAATCTTTTTACCTGGTGACAATGGTAGTCCTGAAACAAAATCCATTGTAACTCGTTCCCACTTCCACTCAGGAATGGATATCGGTTTTAGGACCCAATAAGACTACTACGAGTTTATGATGATGTTGTTTGGATTAATGAATGCTCCAGCATTATTTATGGATCTAATTAATTGATTTTTTCACCCGTACCTGGATTAGTTCATGGTTGTATTTATTGATGATATTCTGGTCTATTCTAAGAGAAACGAAGCTCATGATGTGCATCTTCGCATTATAACTAAGACTTTTCGAGAGAAAAAGTTGTATGTTAAGTTGTCAAAATACGAGTTTTCATTGTCGGAAGTCACTTTTCTTGGCCATGTGATTTCGATAGAGAGGATAAGAGTAGATCCCAATAAAGTACATGATATCATCGAATGGAAAATTCCAAAGAATGTTTTTAAAGTTTAGAGTTTCTTGGGACCTGCTCTTTATTATCAAAGTTTCGTGCAATACTTCTCGATGATCGCCTCCCCACTCGTCAACTTATTGATGAAAGGTGTGTCATTTATTTGGACTAACAACTGCCAAAAAAGTTTTGATATTATAAAGTAGATTTTGATAGAAGCTCCAGTGCTAGTACAACCAGAATCGGGAAATGAATATATGGTCTATAGTGATGCATCTTATAATGTTTTGGAATGCATACTGATGCAGGAAGGAAAAGTAGTAGCTTATGCTTCGAGGCATCTTAAAACACATTAAAGGAATTATCCTACTCATGATTTAGAATTGGTAGTAGAAGTGTTTGCTTTAAAGATATAGAGACATTATCTTTATGGTGAGCAATGTTACACATACATTGATCATAAAATTTTGACGTATTTTGTAACTCAAAAGAAGTTGACACTTGAGACATAGAATATGGATTGAACTTCTTAAAGATTATGATATGGTTATTGATTATTATATGGGAAAGGCTAACCTTATAGCTGATGCGTTAAGCCAAAAGATATTTTCTACTTTAAGTGCCTTGGATACGTGATTCTCAATGAAGGATGCTGACACATTAATTGCATAATTAAATTTAAAGCCTACTTTTTTGGATCAAAATAAGTAAAGAAATGATGAAAAGTACATGTCAAGAATTGAACCATTGGAAAAAGGTGAAACTAAATACTTTGAAGTTAAATCTGATGGGTGTTTGTACTATCAAGGAAAGTTTGTATTCTAAATGATGAGGAATTAAAGAAAGAACTTTCAGAGGCACATTACAGTTCATTGAAAATACATCCTGGAGAAATCAAGATGTATCATGACTTAAATAGCCGATATTGGTGGACAAACATGAAAAAAGTTATAATTTAGTTTGTTTCCAAATGCCTGACATGTCAGCAAGTGAATGTAGAGCATCACGTGTCATCTTGATTGTTGCAACCTATTTTCATTCCTTAGTGGAAAAGAGAAAGAGTTACACTAGATTTCGTGATGGGATTACCTTTGAGACCCAATAAAAAGGATTCAATATGGGTGATTGTAGATAAATTGACTAAGTTAACACACTTTATCCCAGATTGAGTTGATTAATCTATGGATAAGAATGTTGTGTTGTATATCAAGGAAATTATTTGATTACATGGAGTACCTATATCGATCATTTCTGACAGAGATCCAAGGTTAACTTTGAGATTTTGGAAGTCTTTGCATAAGGACTTGGGAACTAGACTTAATTTCAGCACAACTTTTCATCCTCAGACATATGGTCAATCTGAGAAAATATGAAGATTCTGGAATATATGTTGAGTATGTGTATAGTTTAATTCAAAGGATCATGGGAAAGATACTCGCCTTTAGCAGAGTTTGCTTATAACAATAAGTATCAATCAAGAATCAAGATGGTTCTTACGAAGCCTTACATGGAAGAAAATGTCGAATGTCTTTAAACTAGTATAAGCTCAAGCATCGAGACATAGTTGGCCCTGATCTGTTTAAAGAAGTGGAAGAAAAATATAAGATTACAGAAGAAAATCTTAAGATTATAGTTGATTGACAAAAATCTTATTTATATTTAAATAGAAAAGAGATTGAATATCAGGTTGGTGATAAAGTATTTCTCAAAGTATCACCAAGGAAAAAGGTCTTGTGATTTGGACGAAAAACAAAA
Organism: Hibiscus syriacus; assembly: GCF_006381635.1. Classification (NCBI taxonomy): domain Eukaryota; kingdom Viridiplantae; phylum Streptophyta; class Magnoliopsida; order Malvales; family Malvaceae; genus Hibiscus; species Hibiscus syriacus. The sequence continues at coordinate 4,173,335 of NW_024062743.1, read as the reverse complement.
AATGATCCCAATATTTATTGGGCCATGTGAGATAGTCAAAAAGGTAGGTCCGGTTTCTTATCAGTTGGCATCACCTCCGGAAATGGATAAGATTCATAATGTTTTTCATGTATCGATGCATCGAAGGATAGTTCAGATCATTCCCTTATTATAACACCAGAGGAGATTGAGATTCATCCGGACTTAACATGCAAGGAAGAACCAATAGAGATCCTAGCTCATGGAGTTAAAGAATTAATGAACAAGACATTCCCACTTGTAAATTTATGTGGCAAAATAATAAAGTTGATGAAGCAACCTGGGAAAGAGAAGAAGATATGATAAAGAATTTTCCTCAACCTTTTGTATCACGTACGTATAGAAAAAGTTTAATATCCCAAATATTTTCTAGTGGTCAAAATGTAAATTTTGAAAGTTTAGTGTCCAAAGTATACATTTGGAAAAAGTCACATTCCAAGTTGTCATTTTCAAATTTTATGTATTTTACCATGTAATGTATAGTTCATCCCCCTAATAATGTAATTTTTGTGTTACTCGTATTTTTTAGATGGAGTTTGTATAAAAGGCTATAAAGCGTTAAATTTGAGAAAATATTTGGATAATTGGATCGAATCAAATTTTTGTGAAATTTTGAAGGGTGATAAAAAAGGTTAATAATGTCATTTCCATATTTCAAATTAGTATAGTTTAATATGAACCATTAGATTTAAGCTGATTATCCATGTTAAATCGGGATCGTTGGATTAAAATGGTAAGATTGTAATTTTGGGAAAACTACAAGGGAAAAGTTGGAAATACAAATATATTTGTTTATGTTTTACTTCATGATGTAAGGTTGATTATATGAACATGTGGCTTTGTAATTTTCAAGAGATTTTAAGGGTAGAAGGTCTTTAGACAATAAAATAAATTTTAAATTCATTTTAATTAGTTATAAGCCAAGTGTTAATAGATATTTATTAAGAAAAATCAAGAAACTCTCCATATTCTTCCTCAATAGCCGTGACCTCCATAATAAGGTGAGAAAAAATTTCTTTTTGACTTTTAAGCCAATTATTACGTTTTTTGATGAAAGCATGAAATAAAAAATTAACCTACATTAAATTATCTATCATTTGGTACAATTTGTTCATGATTTCCATGCTTGAAATCATAAGTTCATAAATTGGATTGATGAAATGGATTTTAGGTTTTTATGATTTAAAGTTAGATTTTGATGTAGTTGATGATGTAGAATCATTATCATGCTTGTAGGATGATTGAAAACAATTTGAAAGGATTAAATTAAACTTTGGTTACTTAGGCTTTTTATGGAAAGTTGAAGATGAATTGAAATTGTTATGGAATTATTTGAGATTTCATGGAAATGATGTTTAAAGGTTGAATTCATGCTTGAATCAAGTTGGAAATCATGCTTAAGTTGTCCTATAGAATTATGCCATGAAGAAACATTATGGGAAAATATGGAAAAAAATTCCATAAGGCTAGAAATGATGTGTGAATGGTTTTACATGCTTTAGAATGTTGATTGGAACAATGTGGAGGTTTGGGGACTAAATCGCATAATGCATGAAAGTTGTGTTAAAAATGGAAATCGGTATGAAGTTGAAGTGTAATGTTTAAATGCATTGTTGGGATGATTAATTATGTCAATTGATTCTTGAATTTGAAGTTAAATGGCAAGGGATCATTTTAAATAAATTAAAATATTGGGATGAATTCTAAAAGAATTCATTTAAATGGTTAGATTATGGAATTTGAAATGAGAACACAAGTTATTAGCTGATATGAATATTATGAGGATTGAAGTTGCATTTTAAAGTGTTGTGAATAGTATTAACGTTATGAAATGGATTTAGTATCGAACAAGTATCAAAAGAATTTTTATGAATTTTATTACTAGTATGCGACTATGTTAGTATGATACTAACATATGCTTTGAAATGTATGTGTTGTGTAAATGACTTTTGCGTATATCGTGACAAAAAGCGAGGTTAAAGCCAGCCAAAAGAAAAGGAAAAAGAACAAGAGTAAAAGGGTATCGATGATAAGAGTAAATTATTGAGGCATCATGTGATTTCAGGTATGAATTGCGATAAGTCAACCTCAAATGTTTTGGAATGAAAAAGGTTTAAATCGTATTATGGTATATTTTCCTTAATGATATTTGGAAATGATTTAAGAATGATTTTGGGTATGAATTACCCAATATATTTTTATATGATATTTTATTAAATGATTTATGGATGATTTTGAGTATGAATACCCAATGCACTGAATTATGATAATCGTTATGTATGAATACTATGGATATTTCTAATAAATGGTTGATATATGATTTCGGATAAAAAGGCCCATTATATGTTCATTGAGAGTTATTGTTACAATTGGCATGCCATGAGGTGGAGCGATAATAGATTCTATATTGGTATATTTGTGTACATCTGTCTGGCAGTATATGTGCATTATGGGATTCATGATGTTTTAACGTTGTGAATTACCATATCTAATTTCTTATTTTAGTATAGTGATATCGTGTTCTACAATACTTATAGTTATGTTTGGCACTAAGAGTACAATTTATTTCTGTCATTTGTGACTGTATATTACGCACACTCTTTTGACTCGTGTACCTTGATTCTCATTTGTATACATTGGTCTATAATTTAAATGGATTGAAAAGTGCAGGTTTGACTGGTTCATTAAAAGTAATCTGATATGAGATTATGTGTTTATTTAACAACTGTTAATTTTTAGGTTTCTAATGAAAGAAAGACTTTATTAAGTCTGTTTATATGTTCTTATAATATTTTAAGGCATTTTCTGTATAATGGTTTATATAATATTTTCTAATTGATATACTTTATTATTTATTTATAGTGTCTCGCTAAGTGTATACTTAGCGTGTGATTGTTTCATGCATAGATAAGAAAAAAGCAAAGTGAGCGAAGTAAGGAGTATAGTTGGCTTCACTTTTTGAGGATCAGATATGCTCCCCAGTATCAATATGGCATATCTTATGATGTTTTTTATTTTTAGTGGGCATATATATTATATGTGTTATGTTTTCTCTGATATACTAGTTAGAAACTGGTTTGTAGAATATAAAATATAATGACTAAATATGGATACTATTAGGCCAAGTTAGTAGTTTTCATGAATAATGTTTTTACTAAATTATATTTTAAATTCTATCGGAATGAATTTTAAAGTAAGAAAATTTTAGGCAGCTTTACTCTTTATATGGAACAATGTTGAACTATCAAGTTGTTGCCTGAAATTAAACTTGACTTGTATGTTAAATTATTATATTTTGATTTTACGCGATTAAAGAAATTTTGCTAAAAAGGTTAAATTGAATAAATTTTTAAATAAACAAAATTTTACTGATATTTAAATAAGAAATGTTTTACAAGTATTGTGTGACATCTTTGACTCGTATTCGAGAACTGATACGGAAAAAGGGTGTTACAAAAGTAGTTTTAACTATTTTTAAAATTAGTTAGTTAAAAGTATTTGTAACACTCTACATCTGATCTAGACATTACGATCAAATATGAGATGCTAACAATTTTAAATCAAATTATTTTTTCAAAATAAAACTAATAAGTTCAATAACATAATTACAAACACAAACTTAAAAGAAACTAAAATACTTACAAATAAAATAGTTTAAACATTTAATGTTGAGCTAGAGATTAAGGAGTAATGTCAATCCAAAAGGTCAAGAAAATAGAGAATAAGCTATGAAACTTAATATGGTATCTATGTACAAAAAGTAATCAGAGGTCATGCTTGTTGCATTAGCTTCGCGCAATATGTTCCCGGGCCAACTATGGACTTGGACAAAATGCACGAAGTTGATAGATGTTAATCAAGCACGGATTAGGCCTTAAAGCATGCATAATTGTTAGCGATGTGGGACAGACAAGATACCCTTATACCTAATATACAACTAATCCGAAGGCCTAATATGATAGTTTCCAAAAAAATTATATCGTAGTTTATAAGGAATGGAAGGGATACCTATTGTCCGAGATTTCCGAGTTTGAGACATTCGTTAACAAAAGGGAAAAGTGTCTGCCAACATAATACCATCGACCCCCAATTAATCAGGGAAGAGAGAATTAGAGAAGAGATAACCCTTCTGACTTTGTCCTCATCAACACCGTTTGAATCCCTATAGTCTACACAGTCACTGTCATTGATCACATTCATGTAAAATGTTCCAGTCTTGTCAAGTCGAATGCAAAAGTTTTATACAATAGTATTATCAAACTCGACATATGCTGGATGTGCTCGATATTGATTAAAAATGCTCCATCACATCCATTTCAGTTATCGACGTCCTTTTCACTGATGTCATCCTTTGAATGACAATTAAACCTTAAAGTGGCACAGAAATAAAACATTAACACTTATTTTAATAAAAAAATATTAATTCTTTAAAGAAAAATGAAGTATAATTTATTTATTTATTTTTAATTACGACTAGAAAGATTAAATATTTTATTTAAGTATTGTATCAAACAAAAATAATCTGTGATTTGTATTAAATACATGTTTGAGGAGAATAACGTTCTTATAATTTGTGAACTAGGGTTTGCGCATGCATGAACAAACCTTTGCTATCGACTGAAGGGCAAGCTGGTACTGGGGCAAAGCCGGGGATAGAAGAATCGGGACCGCCATTGACGGGGGACCGCCAGAGCATTCCCAGCGAGAAACGGTTGAAGAATGAGGATCGAACAACTGTAACCATGGAGTTAGAAACAAGTCTGCATGAGAAGTCGGCCTTAAAGGATAAAACTATTATCCCTCAAATCCCAACACAGGCTATAGGAGCAACTTAGGAAACACAAAAAAAATCATATGCTACCATGGTGATGGGGGGAGAGGTTAGCATGTTGTCGGATTTTCCAAGCTTTGGAGAAGAAGATGTTCAATATCAAGAGGGAGATTTTGTAGTCGACAAAAGTGGTGCATATCGTATCATTAAATTCTCCAACACGGTTCACGATTCAATTGACTATAACATGCGGAAAACTATGATCATGCGTCTGTTCCGTAAATCCATAGGTTACAAAGCACCATAGAATAAGATAAACACGTTATGGCAGACCCCAGGCCGCTTCCAATTGGTAGACTTGTATAATAAATATTTTCTAGTGGGGTTTGAAGTAGAAAGTGACTGAAAGCATTGACTGAAGGTTCATGGATGATTTTTGGGAGTTACCTTACAGTACAACCCTAGAGTCGTAATTTCTATACAACGAAAAATCACCCTTCGCAAATTATAGTTTGGATAAGATTACCTGGAATACCTTACCGGTACTATACGAAATTATTATTTAAATTGCTAGCTACAGAGATAGGCCATGTGATTAAGATCGATTACAATACTAACGCGAGAGATGGGTAAGTTCGCCAGATTGGCGGTGGCAGTTGACCTAAATAAACCACTTCTATCGTGCATTGGTACCGATAATTTTGTTCAAAAGCTGGAATACGAAGGCCTCCAAAATATATGCTTCAAGTGTGGCATTTATGGACGTTTACAAACAAGTTGTGGTTTGAATGGTGCGCCAAAAGAACCGATTAAGGACAAGCAAATAGGAACATCTCATGAGGCTACATTGGGTGAGTCAAGAAAACAGGAAGAATTATATGGACCGTGGATGGTGGTCACTGACAGACGATGAAGCCAAATGAGGCCTACTAGAGAGGAAAAAGGAACTAATCCTAGTCCTCCATAAGGAAATAAATCAAGATCCGAAGCCCTTGCATCCATCATGGATAATAACATGATGACAACAGTGGAAAGGAATGAAACCATAAATGTGAAAAGTATGAACAATACCAAACCAAGAGTTGCACAAAGTAAGGGCAAAGAAGTGATGCACAAGGAGAGCAACCCTTGGGCACCCACTGTGCAACGTGCACCAAAGAAAATAATGGTAATGTATAAAGAGAAGGAAAGGACAGGATCAAACACAAAACTGATGCTAGAAACAACAATCGATGGAGACCATGATAGTGTGGCAACACCTGAGCAGATTGTGAAAGGAAATATAATGGTGAATCAATGGTTCATGGGGAACAAACTCATGTTGAGATTCGTAACTCAGAGGTGAATGGTGGACAGCATACGACTGTTAGAATCATAGAAAACAATACTAGCCAACTTGCAAGAACCAAAGGGACCGGGAAAAACACGAAACTAGGCCAACGATCGAACCTAAAGGAGGAGAATGCCCAGGGACTTAAAGTTAAGAAATAGGTTAATTATAGAACACCAAGCAAATCGGTATTAGGCGAATGAGTGAAATCCACTATCTTTATGATTGATAAAGTGGTTCACGACACCACGATTAAACAAGTAGACCTCTCTCTTCTGAATTCAAGAAGCAAAGAGAATACTTTGGGTGGTGAAGCTGACCCCAAGATAGTGAATATCCAAATTGCTTTAGACTCAATACAAGCTGAGTGTGGTGGAAATAAGGACGAGGAACGCCAAAGAATCTCTTAATCTATATTAATGGTTGACAACCTTATCTAGAACACCTAAGGGGTAATCAAACCTTCTTTTCAGCGTATCTTCAAGCAAATCTTGTGTGAGTACAGACCCTCATTGGTGACCTTGCTAGAATCGAGAGTGAATGGATCAAAAGCAGACTCAATCATTCAGAAAATGGGTTTTGAGAACTCCTTCCGTGTTGAAGCTCGGGGATTTAGTAGAGGAATATGGCTAATGTGGAAGGCACCATTTCAAGTTCAAATCCTACTTATTTCCAATCAGTACATACATATGTCAATATACGGGAAGAACTACAAAAGGAAATCTTCATAACAGCAGTGTGTGGCCACCCTAATATATGCGTCCGCAATCATCTATGGGACTTTTAGCTAGGTTGGACCCAGGTAGTGATAAACCGTGGCTCCTCGGAGGATACTTCAATGCAATTTTGAGCCATGAGATAAGAGTAGGGGACTCTGGGCAGAATCAGAACGAGCACGGTATTTTCGAACATTGTCTTTGACAATGCGTTGTTTGATTTAGGATTCCAAGGAAGTCCCTTCATGTGGGCTCGTGGAAACCACTTTCAACGGTTGGACCGATGTATAGTTGATAATTGTTGGATGAATGTCTTTCCGGAAGCAAAGGTGTTCCATCTAGATCGAGAGGATCCTATCACCGACAACTTTTAACAAAACCAGTCAAGATAATGCCAAGAACTAGACCCTTTCGATTCTTTTTCGCTTGGCAACAACACCCTAGTTTCAATCAGACGCTGGAATCAAATTGGAATGAGATGGAGGATGCATGGAGTAATTTGGGGAAACTCTAATTTACACTGGAAGCTTGGAATAAAGATACTTTCGACTTTATTGGAAAAAGAAAACAGACACTTCTCACTAGATTAAGGTGAATAGATTGTGCACTAACACACTCGAATTCAGAATACCTATCAACTCTAGAAAAACAATTAAAAGCCGAACTTGAACTGGTGCTAGAACAAGAAGAAAGTATTTGGATGCAAAAAGAAAGATGCCAATGGATCCTACAAGGGGATCGCAATACAAAATATTTTCATGCGAAGCAAAAGCCAAACGAAGGAACAATACAATCACAACCTTGAAACGAGAAGATGGCACTTGGTGTATCGTCCAAAACGAATTGAGAGCTATGGAAACCAAATTCTTTGCTAATTTGTTCAAAAGTGATGGCAAGGTTGCCTACTCATACAATGTAAGGGGAAAATTCCCTACATTACCACCAGCGATGCTAGAATCTCCGTCAACCCCGGTGTCCAATGAAGATATTTGGCAAACGGTATTAGTGGAGTACGACCCGAAAATCGAAGCCAGAGCTAGGAGACTTCACACACAAACGCTTCGGGAAAAAAAGAGATAATAATCAAATCCAAAATTAGAATTCAGGTGAATCCATTAATACATAACCAATTTCGATGTCCGATCTCACTATCAGAGAGTTAGTCGCGGCACCTACTGAACAATAGCCTTTATGCATTGATTTTCCCTTAGGTGAAACTCCATACCAATTAAAAATTGGCCTTATTCATCTCCTCCCTACATTCCATGGATTACCCAACGAGAATCCACACAAACATCTCACGGAATTTCACATGGTCTGCTCCAGCATGACACCACATGGAGTAACCGAGGATCAAATCAAACTTAGAGCTTTTCCTTTTTCCTTAGTCGATTTGGCTAAGGAGTGGTTATTTTATCTACCCCTAATTCTATTACTACATAGGCTTAAATTACTCATCTTTTTATTGACAGGTTTTTCCCTGTGGTAAAAGTAAGTGAACTATGAAGGCGAATACTTGGAATCAAGCAACTTGATTGAGAGTCACTCTATGACTACTGGGAGAGGTTTAAAATGTTATGTGCCAGTTTCCCACAACATGGGTTAACAGAGTAAACACTCCTTCAATACTTTTATGAAGGATTAACTCCCCTGGAAATGAAGATGATCGATGCTGCCAACGATGGAGCCTTGGTGAACATGACTCCTACTGAGGCTAGGGATTTAATTTCCACAATGGCTGCAAATTCGCAACAATTCTGCACAAATAATGAACATCCTCGAAGGGTTCATGAGATCAGTTCATTTTCTTTAGAAAGTAAGATAGATAAATTAACTGAAGTGGTCAACTCTCTTGTTGTAGGAAAGATAGAACCAAACAGATTGTGTGGAATATATGCATTACTTGATCATCCAACAGACGAATGTCCACTGATCCAAGATGACACAACGGCTTAAGTCAATGAAGTCGGGAACTTTCCAGGACCTCCCCAAAGAGTTTATAATCCCTATGGTAATACTTACAACCCATGATGGAGGGATCATCCAAATTTTAGTTACATTCAAAACTCAAGGCCGAATCAAGGTTATCAAGCGAAACCTCCTCCACCAGTACAACAACCGCAAAAGACATCATTAGAGTCAATTATCGAGAGGTTAGCACTTTTCCATGAAAATTATAGACTCGTACTGAAGCCTACTTCCAAGAGATAGACAAACAGATAAGCCAACTGGCTCAAACCGTAGGACGGTTTGAGCCACAAGGTAAGATTCTGTCTTAAACCGAGGTAAACCCATGGGAAAATATCAGTGCCATCACTCTTCGGAGTAGTAAAGTAGTGCCGCCACCTGTTCCAAAAGATAAAGCAGTCCAAAAATGGAAGAAGATTGATAATTCAGGATCCCGAAATAAGAGTGATGAAGAACAAACGGATCCAACACCATCTCCTTATGACATGCCACCACATTTTCCATCGAGGTTAGTTAAAAGGGATAAATAAGTTGAGGTAAAGGAAATACTAGACGTACTTCAGAAGGTGGAAGTTAACGTACCTCTTATCCAAAAAGTTATAAGGTATGCCCGGTTTTTTAAGGATCTTTGTACGACAAAGAGGAAGCTTACTAGGGTCGAGAAAGTGAATTTGGGAGAACACGTCTCAACTGTCTTCCAACGAAAATTACCACTGAAAGTAAAAGACCAAGGTATGTTCGCAATGCCCTATAAAATAGGTCAAGTTGGGATAAAACGAGCCATGTGTGATCTTGTCGCCTCTATTAATGTAATGCCTCTATCTATTTATAAAATGATTACTAACGATCTTTTGAAGGATACAAAGATCTCAATTTAGCTTGCCGACAGATCGGTGATATATTCGGAAGGACTCTTAGAGAATGTACTGGTGGAGGTAAATGACTTAATATTTCTCACTAATTTTTATATAATCGACATGGAGAATGATCGCACAAGCACATCCTCTCATATCCTGTTAGGGCGTCCTTTACTAAGTACTGCACACACAAAGATTGACCTAAGAAGTGGAATTTTAACCATGGAATTTGACGGTGATATCGTTAAGTTTGACGTGTATAAGGCAATGAGATATACTGACAAAGTGGAAAGTATAAATTCTGTTGATATAATTGATCCTTTGGATATTGAATTTTTAAGGACTAATTTTTCCTTTGATCTATGTAGGGAGTTAGAAGATCATGATGAGAATATATATTCTGATTATGCCGAATTGAAGTTGATTTCTTCTAAGCCTAAAGTTTTACCCTCTATTTTGCAAGCGCCTAAAGTTGATCTGAAACAGTTGCCGGATCACTTGAAATATGCCTTCCTCGGAGAAAACAACACTTTGCCAGTGATCATATCGAAAAGATTGTCCGAGGAGAAAGAAAAATATTTAATAACAATTTTGCGTGCACACAAGGAGGATATAGGATGGACCATCGCCGACATAAAAAGGTTGAGTCCATCCACTTGTATGCACAAAATTAAAACCGAAGAAGGCACAAAACCGACACGTGAAGGCCAACGTCAGCTTAATCCTCCAATGATGGAAGTGGTAAAAAAGGAGATACAAAAACTCCTTGATGCAGATATTATATATCCAATTTCAGATAGTAAATGGGTAAGTCCGATACAAGTAGTTCCTAAAAAAAGGAGTTATTGTGATCGAAAATTCTAAGGGAGAATTTATACCAATAGGAGTTCAGAATGGATGGAGAGTCTGCATCGATTATAGGAAGTTGATTTCATTAACCCGAAAAGACCATTTTCCTCTTCCATTCATAGATCAAATGATAGAAAGGTTAGACGGTAAAACTCACTGTTGTTATCTTGATGGATTTTCAGGTTTCTTCCAAATTCCAGTAGCACCTGAAGATCAAGAAAAGAAGACATTCGCATGCCCCTTGGGTACCTTCCCTTACTAACGAATGTCTTTCAAACTTTGAAATGCATCTACCACGTTCCAAAGGTGTATGATTGGTATTTTTTTATTATATTGAGAAATGTATTAAAGTCTTCATGGATGACTTCATTGTTTACGATGATTCATTCAATGAGTGTTTATTGAACTTGACAAATGTGTTGCGTCGATACCTAGAATTTAACCTTGTTTTGAATTATGAAAAGTGTCATTTCATGGTTGATAAGGTTTAATTCTAGGCCATATTGTTTCTTCTAAGGGAATTACAATAGACAAGGTAAAAATCGATATAATACTTCACTTCCTTACCCCACTACAGTGAGGGAAATTCATTCTTTCCTTGGTCATACAGGTTTTTACCGTAGGTTCATTAAATATTTTTCCAAGGTGGTGCAACCATTGTGCAAGTTGTTACAGAAGGATAAAATCTTCAATTTCGACCAACAATGTCGACAATCATTTGACGTTTTAAAGGAAAAGTTGGTTTCGACACTTATAGTCCAACCGCCGAATTGAGATTTTCCTTTCGAAGTCATGTGTGATGCTTTGGATGGAAGTGTCAGAGCCGTGCTCGGACAAAGGATCGGGAAAGAGTCTCACGTTATCGCCTATGTGTCACGTACCTTATATTCCATACAATGGAATTATTCAACAACCGAAAAAGAATTATTCTCTTTTATTTTTGCATTAGATAAATTTAGATCATATCTTCTTGGTTGTTTTCTCTGATCATGCAGCCTTGAAGTACTTGCTTAGTAAAAAAGAGACGAAACCACGGCTAATCCGTTGGATCTTACTCCTCTAAGAATTTGATTTGGAAATCAAGTATAAGAAAAGATGTGACAACTTGGTGGCCGATCACTTAAGTCGACTTCCAATAACTATAGTTGATCCTCCCGTTCGTGAGGAATTCCCAGAGGAAAGCTTGATGATGGAGCAGAAGTCGATGCCTTGGTTCGTAGATATAGTTAATTACTTAGCCACAGGTAAATTACCATCTGATCTAAAGAAAGCCGAAGAAACTGTATTAAAAGAGAATCTCGTTTTTTTCATTTGGGATGATCCATATCTTTGAAAGCATTGTTCAGACCAGGTAATTTGACGATGTGTTGCTGAAAGCTATGTAAGCTCAATTTTAAATTTTTGTCATTCTTACTCGTGTGGTGGACATTTCAAACCAAAGAAGATTGCTCATAAAATTTTGGAATGCGGATTCTTTTGACCTCATATTTTTCGTGATGCTTACTTGTTTTGCAAATCCTGTGATAAATGCCAACATGCAGATAATTTATCTCGAATAAATAAAATGCCTCTTAATTCTATTCATATTTGTGAAATATTTGATTTTTGGGGACTCGACTATATGGGTCCTTTTGTCTCTTCCTTTGGCAATTGTTATATAATTCTTGTAGTTGACTATTTTTCAAAGTGGGTAGAAGCTAAAGCCACTCGAAAAAATGATGCCAAAACTACTGTTCAATTTCTAAAAAATTGTATATTTTCCAGGTTTGGCACACCCAGAGCGATAATAAGCGACCATGGCACACACTGCATTAATCAGGTAATTGATGGCTTATGAAAAAACATGGAGTAAATCACAGGATTGCCACGGCTTATCATTCGTAAACGAATGGACAAGAAGAAATTTCAAACCGTGAAGTAAAGGTAATTCTTGAGAAAATAGTCAAGCCAAATCGCAAGGATTAGAGCTTGAAATTGATTGATGCTTTGTGGGCTTATCGAACTACATTTAAAGGACCTATCGGCATGTTGTCATATCGCCTTGTATTTGGTAAGCCATGTCATTTACCAGTCGAGCTGGAACACAAGGCATATTGGGTTGTAAAGCAATGCAATATGGAATTAGAAGCGGTTGGCAAAACACGAAAGTTACATGTACAAGAACTTGAGGAAATCTGGAGAGATGCTTATGAAAACGACGGGATATATAAAGACAAAACAAAAGAATTCCATGATCGAAAAATTATTTTTAAATCTTTTTCTATCTGACAAAAATTCTTTTTAATTCAAAGTTAAAACTTTTTGCAGGTAAACTTCAATCGAAGTGGAGCAAACTTCATACGGTAACTGAAATTTTTTCTCATGGCGCAGTCGAACTTGAAAATGATTCGGGTACTCGATTTAAGTTAATGGACACAAAATAAAACAGTATTATGTGAATAGCCAGGCTTGCTTAATTGAAGATCTCGACTTAGAAGAACATGTAGTCTGAATCAGGTCATCGAGCTAACGACGTTAAATAAAAGCGTTTCATGGGAGACAACCCATTGCTTTTAATTTCATTACATTTTTTTATTGAGCATGTTTTATTTAATTTTTGTTATTATTTTGCAGGAACCGAATATTTTTAATCAAACTTAAATGATGAAGATTTGTGAAATTATCATTCGAACAGTGCCAATTTCAGAACCTACAGAGCAGTGTACAGTCGCGTAAAGTAGTGCAACAATTGCCTTAGCCCGTGCACACCGTTTTATTAAACGGCGCATGTTAGCAATTCCCATAAGGAGATCGACACATGTTAGCAAAACCAACATGAAAAATTTCCCCCTTTTTATTATCTTTCTGCCGCCTGTCTCACCCCATCCCCTCTTCTTTTTATTTTGACCGTAGACCCTACCCCCATCCTTATCTCTATCACTTCCTATTTTTAACATCCCTTTCTATTTTTAACTTCCCTTTATTTTAATCAAAAAATAATTTCACCCATACACACGACGGAAAATAAATTTAAACTAACCCCCTTTCATCCTCTCCAAACCGATTGCCTCTCCCCAACAATACGCTTCCCTTGTTTCTTCCTCTCCTCACTGTCACCGACCTTACTGAACCACTACACCCTTGCTAACGTGCTCACTTCATGATGGTACGCATAAGGAGCCAGCTGGACAATGCCAACGCTCCTCCGTCTGTCATCCTTGGTGTACGCCATCGCCTCAATGCACCGGCGTTTGTCGCCATACCAAGTGACTCTGACTCTATTCCACCGCCACCCCATATTCGCCCAATGCGAGGCCGTGGCCACCCTCCAACCACTGCATCTTCACCATATCATTCGACATTTGCGTCGACCGCCTCGCTACGCCTTGGGCAGAGCACTTCTCCCCATTCATCACCACCGCGCTCCCCATCTCCATCGTCCCACTCAATGCCGACAGTAGTAACGTCATCATCTCATCTGCAACCGACAGGCTTCCCGTCGTATTCGATGTATTCGGTGGTATCAGACGACCCTCCAGAGGTAAACTTCTAATCCTATTTCGATTTAACCTTTACTGATATAACATCTGATTTATGGTTTTATAGAGGATTTCAACGCTGGTTTTCTTCCCCAGCCCGAATCACTCTCTTACGATGTCGAGCTCTCAACAGTAGCCTAGGCGGCATGCTTCGTCGAACCGTTCCCCTAGCCCAGGTGATACCCCTGGTCCTGACAGTCCACCGCCTGCCCACGAAAATCCTGAGCGTAACCGAAGGGGTCGGTCATACGCTGTCCCTACCGAAGAACTCTACACGATTACTTGTAATTCTCGAACGACAAATTACGTTTTTAGTCGGTAAGACATCGTCTTTTCATTGTAAGTAAATATATTCCGACTCGAACTTTAGAAACCTTGCTTTTACGTGAGTCTGTCCATACGTATTTTGTTGTCATTGGTTAGACTTTATATCATATGATTAATTGTGGCACGTTTTATGAAATTGTCTTTGAATTTTACGCCACTTTTAATTTTTCACCGAATAGTCTTATTAATGTTAATTCTCCCGATATCGTTACATTCTGACTATGTGAAAATTATTTTTCAATGTCTATTTTAGAATTTAATCTTGCTATGGGGTTCGTGACGGATGTCACAAATCATGTGTATTTGACTGCTTTGCTTGAGATCTCGCAGGACTTCGATGTCGATATAGCCTATGAGACACTTATCGGCTTGGCAGGCCATACGTTCAACGCTCGCTCGACTCGAACTCATCTTATCCATGACCCGACTTTGCGGCCATTTTTCCACCTATACAATTATTCCGGCTGAAATGACTCGTCTTCTTCCTTAAACCGAGTTGAACTTTTCTTTTTATGGTACATGTCAGCCGGCCAGCGGGTGAACTTGGGATTTTAGTTTGCTTGGGCCTTTGAGATCATTATTCGATCCAATCGCCCACTTATCATTGGCTCTTACATTACTCATTTAGCCTTTCGCATCTCTAATTTTGACGTTACAAGGTTTACATATACTTTTTCTGCAGATGCTTTGTATGAGCGATGCTTGAATTCGATGGGCTTACTTACTGGAACCTCGAGCGCACCATACTTCATTCCACCGGGTGTCCTCACTTCTCGCTGCGAGCAAGTTTTCATTCGCCGTAATGCACCATAACCGCCACCTATAGCACCTTGCCTGGATCTGCATTCTCAAGTGGATGAAGTCCACAACTGCCTTCATTCCATTGAGACGAACATTACTGAGATTCTTTCTTATCTCCATCCCAATTCCTCTCTCCATGGCCGAGGCCGTGGCTGTGGTTGACATTAAATCTGGGGAGTACTTTATTCCTTCTCTAGTACTTTAATTTTCCGTTTTGAGACAAAAAGCTTTAAGTGAGGGGAGTAGAGTCTAGGTTGAATTCCCTTTCTTATTTTTTATGTTTTGATGCTAGTATGTGTTGATCGGATTTGCTGAAAATTTCATTGAATTTCTTTGTTGAATATTTTTGGTATGCTATGCTTGTTTGGGAACACATGATTGTTTAGGTTAGGATGTTCTTGATAGCAAACAACATGAATTGTGATCAAGATGGTGTTTTTGTGATATTCCATGATTTTGTTGGTTGAAATTTGTTTAGCTCAATGCATGAAAACAATTTGGTGAGATTTGAGCCTTTACGAGCATATCATCTTGCTCTCATTTTGTTGGATTGAGTGTGTCAAATTTGACATTGGTATTCTAAAACCTGTATTTTAAATACTGTCGAGATCACACATGAATATGATGCTTAAAAATGATTTGGGCACTTTAGGATTAACCATTCCGTTTTCCCCACTAAAATTGCCTACTTATTTTTTCCCCTATTTAACCACTCTTGAGCCTATTCTCACTTTTTTTTCACCACATTTATAAACCCGAGCCTTTTTATTTTTCCCTCTTTTCTACCTTTTTCAGGGTAAGTGAATAGCTTAAGCTGATGTATGCTCCATAAAAAAAAGAAAACAATAGAAGTTCGAATGAAAAAAAAAAGTTGGTCGAAAGAAAAAAAAAAGACATGAAAAAAATGGAAAACGAAACAACAAAGAGAAAAAATCAAATGCATTTCGAAAAGAAATTTGTTGTTTGATAGTTTGTCTTTTTGTGCTTAATTTTTTGATGGAGTTGAACTTCTTAATTCATTGCCTTGAATTTTTTGCCATATATTTAGCCTTTTCCCCACCTTTACCTAAGCCCCATTATAACCAATAAAAGACCCTTTGATTTATGCATCGTGTTCTCATTAGTAGTGGAGATTTGATTTACTTGCAGGCCTATGGTAATATCGTGTCGATTCTGACATTGAGCGTTTCTATACCCCAAACATATTGAGTGATTTGAGTGAATCCCGATAAGGTGTTGAGGTATAAGCATTGAGATAGATGAATGAATGGATGTTACAATCACATTTAACTTTTTCCAATTGGTGGTGCTCAATTGATTGATTTCTTGACTTAAATAATTATTGGGTCTCTACCATGCTTCCATGAATGTGAAACTTGACAAAGAAATGTAAATGAAATTTTTGATTTATTTGATTATATCATACTTGAGGACAAGCATAAGATAAGTGAGGGGGAATTTGATGAGTGTTTAGAATCAGTAGTATTTGTCGTTAATTCTTCGATCTTATGGAATTATTGTTGCTGATTTGGTTGTGTTATGCTTGTTTTTGTGCATGGACTTACTTTCCAGAATTAGTGGTAAAATGGACTCATTCTGCATTTTTTTATTATTTGGTCACGGTTGGAGACATGTGCATGACTCTGGGCATGACACGGTCTGACGTGGCAGTTTCTAGAATGTCCAGTCAACGGAAGTTTCTAGAAGATCTAGTCAGCGCGCCTTCTGGAAGATGGACGAGCAGAGTTGCATTAGGAGACTTGTTTAAAGTTTGAATTTAGGAAAAACAATTATCTTTAGGATTATTTTATTTTAATTCCTTTCTTTATCTCTAGGTTTTTAGAGGCTATAAATATCCTCTTAGGGTAAGCCTAATTAAATAACTCAGATTACAATCTTCTTTTCTTTCTAGTTTTATAAAAGTTCTCTCCCTTATTTTACTTTTCAAGTTTTCGGTTTTTACTTTATTTTAAGCTTTGTTTTTAAATATGCTAAGTATGACTTTTGTCATGCTTAGTTAATTTTCTCATAAGTCGAGAGCTGAAGCGAGACTCAATTCTAAAGGGATAATTTTAAAAAACCCTTAATAACTTCAGAATATCTCTCTCAACCTCTAAGTTTATTTTTCAACATCAAAACAGTTTTCAAAATCAAAGATTGACTTTGGTCAAGATGTTGTTACGATTAAACGTGTGGGAGGAAGGATCGGCTTATTGAAAGCACATTCGACTTCCTAGGAACACACTTGGAGAGATAGCATGGCCAAGAGGGAATTGAGATCAGAATTAATGGTTATTGAAACAACAATCCGAGTCGGTCGCCATGAACTTAAACGGTAATTGATCTACGACAATTGATGTTGATTAGATCAGTTTTCGAAGCCGGAATCAAAGATTGTCTTGGGTATTCGGTATACAAAATAGAGTCACAATGATTGCCCTTGTAGACAAAGTAACCGACGTGAATCCCGAAGGGAAAATCTAATTCGTTGATCTAAAGGAAATTGAGTCAAAGCGAGGCTTGAGGGTATTTTTACCGTATTCATTTACAATCTTTATTCTCTTATTTTTACTTTAATTGCTTTTATTTATTTATTTAATCTCTTTTTACTACTTAAATATCATTTTACCAAAATCCCACATTTTACTGATTCACGCTTGGTTTAAACAATTCAGACAGAAAGTTAGAATTTTCTAAGTCTCTGTGGAATCGACCCTTACTTCTCTTTACTACGTATTTCCTTTATTTATTAATTAAGAAGAAGTAATTTATTTTGACATCAAAACGACAGTTGTCACCGACTATATGATTTCTATACTTACCTTTATCATTATATACTTTTAACACAAATCACGTACCGAAATTATGATTGCCAAAAAAAATTATTTTCTTAGGCCAAACTATTCATTTACGTGATAACATATATAACTTTCCAAAATTATATTATTTGGTACGTAAATTTTTATAAAGTAGTCACAATACTTTTCAAAACTTACATTTTAGTCACCAATCAAAATTTTGGTATTGGGTAGGTAGCACGTATCGAATGACTATTTCTGCAACCTTTTTGGTGATGAAGCAGAAACGATGTCGTACGTCTTCAGAGGGTGTACAGCCGCAAAACCAGCATGGGACGAAATGATCAAACCTAAAAAGATAGATGAGTTCCTTGCAATGAACATGAAGGATTCGATCCAAACAAATTTGCAACGTCAGGACTACTTCCCAAAGATCAAAGACGATTGGGTCATTATGTTCGGATATGTAATATGGTGCATTTGGATTCCACGGAATAAAAACATCTTTGAACCGGAAGAATTTGTAATGGGAAGTATAGTTCAAGGGAGCCAGCGCATTAAGAAGGAAGCTGTAAATGCTCACACAACGCAAGTAGTTAGAAGGAGAACCATAACTGTAAACAACGATCGTCAAGTAGCTTGGAATCCCCCCACCAGGATGGACAAAACTAAACACTGAAGTTTAAGATAAAGCATGACGGGAATGACAGCCTGTGCGAATCCAATGGAGCTTGGATTTTCGGTTTCGCTAAAATTATTGGCAGCTGCTCGCAGTGCCGTATCGGGGACTATGCAGGAGAGACACCTGCCCACCCAGGGTTCATAATTTTTTATAATGTATTATATGGCCCAATTATTTGAAATATTCATTATTGTTGTTTTAATTTTTTCTTAATATTTATTATTATGGCTTTATGTTTTAATATTTATCATCATGGGTTTATTTTATAATTTATTTTTTCTAATATTTGTATAAGTATCTAATTTTTTGCCAATATTTTTTCTAACATTTATTATTAACGGCCTAATTTTTTAATTATTTATTATCAGGGGTCCAATTTTTTCAATATTTGTTATTAGGGGCATACTTTTAAAGTTTAATTTTTTCTAATATTTTTTGTGTGATGAATCTAATTTTTTAAGTGATTTTTATTGGAGGTTTAATTTTTTAATATTTGTTATAATGAGCATACTCTTCAATTTTTTTTAATATTTGTTATCAATGACTCATTTTTTTCAATACTTATTATTATATTATGAAGTTACCCTTAAAATTTATTTTTTCAACCCTTATTATAATGAACAATTACTTAAATAACGGTATGTAACCACAATAGTGACTGTTATACAGTAATAACGACATTGTCCAAAACTGTGATAATAACAATCATTATGATCACAATAGTATATGTTGTTAAAAAGCGTAAAATGTAAGTTTAGACCTAAATTATCACTTTTGTTCCATTTAGTATCTAAACTTTTAATTTTTTCAAAACTATACCTAAAGTTTACTTTTTGTTTCATTTTAGTACCATGCCTTTAAAAATCTAGGTACTAAAACAAAAAGTTAACAATGGGGTACTAAAATGAAACAAAAAGTATATGGCGGGTACTAAAATGAAATAAAAAGTAAACATTATGTATGATTTTGAAAAATTTAAAGTTTAAGTGCTAAAACAGAAAAAAGTGATACTTTAGGTACTGAACATGTAGTTTACCCTATTAAAAATCCACAACGATACTTGCAAGATTACAATATCATTTGTTATGTTCACAATAATAACAAAAACAACATGGTCGAAGATACAAATACAAATTGTAATGTAAATATCTGATTAGGGCCTAATTTTTTAGTTCATCCGCACCAAAATCTAAGAAATAGGCCTGGTTGCTCGATATTGGAAGCATAACTATGGGGATCTTGTCGGTACTTGAATTGGCACGAGATATCGAACTTCAAAACATAGTGGTAGAAACAGATAACAAAGATGCTTTAAAGCTGCTCCTCCAAGGAGGAGAAATGGAAAGAGTAAAGTCGTTGGTTCCGCATATAGTGCAATTGACGCAAATGATATCTTATATTTATGTGGGTACCAAGAGAACACAATATGGTGACAGATGGACTGGCTAAAATGGCATGGGCACTACCAGCAAGCCTTCAAGTTTTTACCACACCGCCGGAGGAAATCCAGGCAGCTTTCAACGCCGAATGCTCTGTGGAGCAATGGGAAGACTGGCTGAATACAAAGATAAAATTTAAAAAGTAAAATGAATTGATGGCTGAATATCTTTCGGTGTCGTTCGACTTGAATTTGTCCCTTATAAAAAATATCACAAGTCTTTATCAGCATTTTCGTGAAAAATCAAACGGTGAGCAAATATCCCATCCTCATACTAGGCTTTTTGCCCATTTTAATTATAGTGCAGATTAAGTATATATGTTTTCTTTTTGTTTATTAATAATTGCTTAGTCCTCCTCATTCGGCTGCCACATTAAATATGTTGATCCCCTTCCTTATTGTTCGGTTCAATAGTTTTTTTATTAATTCAGTTCAATAATTAGATTGGCACCATTTTTAAAGTTTTGGTTTAAATGGCTATGAAGTCTTTCAATTTTCTTAAAAAGTATTAATTTTTTTATTTTCAATTAAAATTTAAGTAAAAAATAAATGAATCAAATATTTTGACCAATTTTATCGCAAAATCTTAATGTTTTTTCATGTAATACTATTACATGAAACATTGTGATTCAATCACGGTGAAATTTATAACTTTAAAAAAATAGATAAATTTTAAAATAAAATTATTTTTTTAAATAAAAGAATTATAAATATATCACTTAAAAAGTATGATATAATAAATAATTTTAATTAATTAAAAATTTATTAAAACTGTCCATCAAGAATGTTTTTTACACTCTAAAATTAAAAGTTTTTAATCATTATTATATAATAATCATAATATATAACTTTCACTACCGAATAAAAAATATATTACATCAAATGGACAGAAACCTTTTTATAATTTAGGAAGCTTGGAAGAAAATCATGGCGTTTTTACATAAATGTCACCTTAGACTCATTAATTATATGTCAGGTTCCCTCTCTCCTAATATTACAAATCTAGCACTACTTCTAACAAAGCTCATATCACCATATGTGCCTTCGCGGGGTTATGTCGGAGGTGGCTCCACGTAAGGACGATCCGCGCCTTCACTGAACCTCTGATATATACGGAAGGCTCATGTAATATCCCAAATCAGGGTCAGTGACTAAATTGCAAATTTTGAAAACTATGTGCTTGATTTCGAAACAAGTTAAAAGTTCAATTACTTAAATAGGAATAATTCCTTATTGGATTAGATGATAATTATGGAAATTTTAAAGGGTATAATAGTAATTTCACAAGAAAGATTTTATTTCCTCCTTTATATAGGATGTAACACGTGGAAATGAAGAGAGACAAGGTTCTAGTTTCCAGAGTTCTTTTCTTCTCCTTTCTTCTTCACGTGTGGAAGCCAAGAACAAAGGTAAGATTTCTTGTTGGTTGATATGTAGCTGAATTTAAGATTGAGCTATGATCATTAGATGATAGAAAAGCTTAAGGAAGGCTTAAGTTAGCTTTTAAGCAAAGAATGAAATAATTATGGGAGATTAAAGATTTGGAGTTTTTGAATGAAATTTTGGAAAAAGTTGATAAGTAGAATTTGAAGTTAAATTTGACTTATCAATAGTTGAATTAAGAGATTTGGAGTAATAGAATTGGATTTAGAACATATAGAAAATTTGGTATGATTCTTGAATGCTATGTGGAGGAGTGGATTTTTAAGTTAAAGATGTATTGAATGAAAATAAATTGGTTTAAGTGTATGTAAGTTAATGATACAAAAAGGGTTGAAATATGAAGTGTTTGAGATGAAATGATGTAATTTTCGTGCACAAAAATGTGATTTCTAGGCTAGGGGTATCGGTACCCATTCAACAGGTACCGATACCCTCTCAAACGAAAAGAATCACAAAATATTATGAGAGTACCGATACCCCAGTTAGGTACCAATACCCTCTTGAACGAAAACTAACAGAATGCAGTAAGGGTATCGATACCTCAAGGGGTGTATCGATACCCCCTAAAGAAAAAAAAGTGAATTATAGTTCAATAAATTAGTTTAAGTTATTAGCTTCAAATTATAAGGTTTAGGCTTCTAATAATCGTCTTGGAAATTATATTTATGTAGATATTGAGCATAAACAAGTTCCAGAACATTTGGAAAGTACGATCGATCAAGGGAAAGATGAGAGATCGGTATTAACTTAGTGAGGCCAAGGTGAGTGCATCTTATTTTATAGGACTATAAGGAAATTGGACTTGTGATAAGTCTATTTCCGATAGTTATTTTATTATGCATGAAGTATTGATTATAAGCATGTGAATGACATGAAATGTATGTATGGTTGATTATATGAGCTGATATGTTCTTTTATGTGCTATATAATTTATGTGAGTATAAAGGATAAGTTATATGATAAGATCTACGTGATATAGAGAAATGAAAAGATATGTCTATGAAAGAGTCATAAGAGAACAAACATAAATCATATGATAATGGGAATATATGATTATGAGATAAAATACGTAAAAATAAGAGAATATGATGAAAGTGAATCTATGAGAAACGATAGAAATTAGGTAATTATGTGGAAAAGTTATACGAATAATAGAAATATGAGTTGGACAAGTACATAGTGGTATAATTAATTATGAGAATTAGTAAAATAGAGTTACATGATTTAATGTGAATTGAATGAAACTAAATAAGATTGAGTTATAGAATGAAATGGGAATAGTGTATCAATTAGGAAACTTGAATATAAAGTGATGACATGAACAAATAAGATAAGTTAAATAGTAAAGACCTATAGGACAATATGAGAATAGTATACAAATTAGGAGACATTGATAGAAGTGACTATATGAACATGTAAGATAAATTATGTGGGAAAGATTTATAGGTTTAAATGAACTTAAAATAAATAAGGTATATGGTAAAGTTCTATAAAGTCATAGGAAGATGTTATAGGAGCTTTTGATGATAATTTATTAGAAGACTTGCATAGGTGATAAGTTATGTGAAACTGAACTAAGTAAATATATGAAATCAGTATATAAATGATATGAGATAAGTTATTATATGTACCTGGTGTATGTTATAAGATGTGATCTATGTGATTACCGGAGAAAGGATAATAGCTATATAAGTATATGTACATGTGAATTATATGGAAATAAACTACGTGACTAAGTGTGATCTTATGAAATGTGATAATGAGCTATGTGAAAGAATTATGAGATATGTGATGTATGGGAAACATATGAAAACAAGAGATGACAATGATTTACATGTCATATGAACATAAGAGAAATTATATAAGTTATATGATAGATGATATGTGAACGTATTCAAATGACATATGTTATATGATATGAAATGGATTATCATATGCACATGTGATATGTGATAGAATAAATGATATGAGTACATGAATATATGAAGTATAAGAAAAATGCCCATGTTATATGATACGAGAGCTATAGGTATAGTTGGCATGCCAAGAGTCGAGGGTCTATGCGGTCCTTCGGGACATATACAGTACAAAGAGGTCCTTCGGGATAAATTTCATCTGCCACTCAGTGGGAATTATACGAGCTGTGGTGACAGCATATGTGCACAACCTCAATGTACTCTCATATCTTTAGTTCTCACAAGTGTACATGGGCTATCTAAAAGATATTACATGAGTAAATTCTATGTGGTGTTGTGTGTTTGTTTGGTGATATGATATGATATGATGTGTATGAATGATAAGTATAGGATTATACGATAAAAAGAAATTAATGATAATAATATGATAATAATAGGAATGAAGATAATTATACGCATGTGTGGATTTGATGTATGAAAGGATATATGTTTGTGTATGATATGATAGTAGTAATTGTTCATGCATGATTATAAGTTAGAGTTTACATTATATGTTAATTCGCATCACTAAGTCATAGACTTAGCGTGTGAATGTTTCACACGTAGGTTCCGGAAAGCGAGTAGAGAAGTTAAGAGGAGCAAGACATGTTAGCACCTTCCTTACAAAGTTCAGATCAGAAAATCAAAGAGATAATTTAATTGTATTTATTTTATTTTGAATTTAGTTGGCATGTACTAATTGATTGAGTTGAATATGCTCTGATATGTTTTGTAAACCAATTGATTTGATTAATGTAAAATATTCATTTTCTTGAAATGTAAATTTAGAATTTTAATCAGTTTGTAAAGAAAAATACTTTGAAAAGTTAATGTGACACCTCAGACTCGGATCCTAGTCGGAGACGGGTTGGGGGTGTTACAGCTCATATCATGAAACGTGCATTCCATGGGAAATGTTGACATGGCGCCACATGAGAATGCACGTTTCAAAGGGCATGCCTTCTAAGGTCCACGTCGTCCCTCAAAGCATTTAAAAAATAATGTTATCAAAACCGGATCGGACCAGTCGGTTCGACCGGTTGAACCGGGAACCAGTTGCCTGTCCGGTCAGCCTCCAAAACCAGTTTTGTAATGAACCGCTAAAGAACCACTTGGGAACTGGCAAAACCGGTATGAACCGATTGGGAACCGAAAAAATTGGATTTGAACTGACGGTTATGGTTTTTTAAAAAAAAAATAAACCAAACGACTTCGTTTGTTATGATTTTTTCAGCCCCAATTTTATTTTAGTTATATAATTATCATCAAAAAACAATGAATGTTAATATTTGCTTGTTTATTTTAGTTATATAATTATATATTATTTAATATGTTTTACAGTTTTACTTTTAATTGTTAAGTATTGTTTGGGAATTTAAATTTAACTTTGTATTTATTTATCATATTGCTAGGTGATGAAGATCTTAATGTTGTGGAGTTTCAAGTTCAAAGTGATGCTATGGAGTTTCAAGTTCAAAATGGTGATGGCAGTGGTAGTTCAACTAATGAAGAAGCTTTTCCCAATATTTTGGAATTTGAGTGAATCAATTTCAATGAATATTATGATGATTGATACTTGTATTAATTATGTACTTTTTTATTTAGTTGTTGATGAATTTCATTAGGTATTGACCTTAAATATTATGTTGTAGTTGATTTGAATCATTTTGTTTCACTTGATATTATGATATTTAACATATATATGCTATGACTTGTGATATTTTTATACATTTTAATATTGTGAACTTAAAAAGAGTGTTATATATATTGCTTTGAATATTATGTAAAATTAAAAAAAAATATTTTATATAAACCGGTTCAACCGCGGTTTAACCCAGTTGAACCAGTACCTTCACTGATTTAAGGTCCGATCCGATTTTAAAAACATTGAAAAAATAATCTTTTAAAAAAGTTAAAAATAAAACTATATAGGCTAACATCGTAATTTAATACATATTAGTTCCATTGGTTGAAGAGTTTAATGGGGTTAGCTTATATAGGTATATTAGAGTATTTAGGTTATGTTTCTTGATAATGTGAGATAAAAGTTAAAAGGTGTATTCGTTAACTTTTTTATCTCTATATCTATCTACTTATACACTATTGTTAATTCATTCGGGATCTCCCCTTTAAAATTGTTGAACCTCATATACCTACTCAATTTTTTGGTTAGTAGAAAACAACAATCTTGATTATCATAACGTGAAAAAATACTTCCATGTGCTTCTTACAGATGTATTAGACTTTTAAACTCGCCAATTTCAAAAGTAAGAACATCTTATAGCTTATTTCATCTCAAATTACTGCAACAAAAACATATATTAAATAAATTACATGAAAATTACCCATTATCTCATAATTTATATTTAAAACAAAAGAATATACATTATTTGAAGGCGTTTGAGTCGCCCAAATATAATTAATCTTATATTAGATCTTACATGAGTATAATGTTTCCCCTTTAATATATATATCAACTTCAAAATTTAATTTAGTATAAACCTTAATAATAAATCTTAATAATAAATATTAACCTAATGTAATTATTTAAATATGTTAACATATAAAAAATATCTAATCTTAATTAATATAAACCTTAATAATAAATATTAACCTAATGTAATTTAGTAATAGTGTATAAGTAGATTCATTGATAAAAAAAAGTTAAACAATACACTTTTTAGCTTTTATCTCACATTGTCAAGAAATATAACTTAAACACTCCAATATGTTTATATAAGTTAATCCTATTAAGCTCTTCAACTCATGAAACTAATATGTATTAAATTACGATGTTTGTCCCTATAGTTTTATTTTTAAAATTTTTTAAAGTATATTTTTATAAAATGTTTTGAGGTATGATGTGGACTTTAGAAGGCATGCACCTTGAAATGTACCTTATCACGTGATGTTATGTTAACATTTCACATGGAATGTGCGCTTCATGATTCACTCCTTTCGTATATGTCAGAGATTCAACGAAAGTTTGGATGAAGATTTACGCCTTCATATTAAAAGAGAGATGCCTTAAAGGTAATTAATTGATCACATGTGATATTTAGATAAAAACGCCGAAAATCACGTGTATGGTACTGACCAATAAGAAAGAAATTCTCAACAAGGAATAGTCAAGAGTTGCTGGTATACTGCCACGTGTAACAACATTAATTCTTGTACTGTATAATTGCGGGTGCATTTGCCCAATTTGCCCAAATATATAAAAATAAAAAAAACATTTAATATTCCTTTGTTACTATTTATCATTTTATAAAGTGAGGTTTCATAAAATAATCGTGGTCCCCACTAGTTGGAATACGTGTATGGCTAGGATTTCTTTCCAGTCCCTTTCAAATCAAGATCCCGAGGGAGTGATCAGCGGCTAGTATCGTCTCAACGGCAATATCAAATTATTGGATACAACGGTGGAAATGGAATTGGCGGCTGCCGCCCAGGAACGTTTCCCCAGTCTTTCAACTCTCGGTAAATTTGGGAATATGGTTGACAATTTGTTTGGTATAACATAAACAATGTTATTAAAATCGGATCAGATCGATCGGTTCGACTGGTTGAACCGTAAATCGATGGCATGTCCGATCCGATTAACTTCCAAAATCGGATGAACACAGAACCGGTAAAGAATCGGAAGAATTGGCTGAAAATCGGTAAAACCGGGGTGAACCGACTGAAAACCGGTAAAATCGGTTTGAACTGCCGGTTTACTTTTTTTTATTTAAAAAAATTAAACCAAACGACGTCGTTTATTCAACGAGCCGAGTCAAATTCGAGTATTGCTAAGCTCGACTCGAACTCGAAAACTTTAAAAGTAAGCTCAACTCGACTCAAAAACTCACGAGCTAAAAATTATCAAGTTCAACTCGAACTCGAAATATAATATTAAAACTTGAAATCGAAAAGGCTCGAACTCAAAAAAAAATTTAGAAGTTCGATTGAAGCCTAAAATTTAAGCTCAATTGAAGCGAAAGAATAGTTTGCTTTGTGCTCACCAAAAGGCTCCATGATTTTGAATGTCAAATTACCTCTATTATTTATAGAAGTAAGTTGAGATGCTCTTCTATGTTTCTTAGTCATTGAGATTGTTTTGTTCTCATATTTTTACTCTTTAAACTTTTGGGATGCTCTTCTATGTTTCTTAGACATGTGAGATTGTTTTTTTCAAAACAATTAAACCAAATGACATAATTTATTATGATTTTTTTAAGCCCCAATTTTTTTTTTTGATTATAGTTATATAATTATATTTATTATTTAATATGTTTTACCTTAAATATTAGTTGTAGTTGATTTGAATCATTTTGTTTCACTTGATTTTATGATTTTTAATTTATATATGTTATGACTTGTGATATTTTTATACCTTTTAATATTGTAAACTTAAAAAAAGTATTACATATATATTAATATTGCTTTGAATATTATGTAAAATTAAAAAAATATATTATTTTATATAAAATCCGGTTCAACCGCGATTGAACCCGATTAAACCAGTGAACCAATACATTCACCGATTTAATGTCCGATCCGATTTTAAAAATATTGACAGAAACTTTTAGCCTTTGTTTGGGAAAATTCTAGAATACATGCTATTTATTCTAATTTATTATTAATTTTATAAGATAAAATTTATAAATAATCATTAAACTATATCAAAATTATCTTTTTGAACATTTAAATTTTAAAAGTTACATAATGAATATTAAATTATAATTTTGTTACAAAATGAGCACAAAACCATTAAAAAAATATCTCACTTGACCCTTCAAATATAACTAATTTAATTTTATTCTTAATTTTAATTGAAATAATTTTTAGTAGGTTCGTTGAATTGAAAACAAAATAGATATAGATAAAATAAATATCATATTTTAATTATAAATATTAAATTTGTACGATTTTTAAATTACATTTAAATTTTTAAATAAAAGTTAAATGTTTAAATCACATCATTTATAAAAAAAATTAATTATTTGATAATATAAATTTCTGGACTTCGAAAATTATAAATTTTTGTTTTACAAATAAAAAACAATTAAATAAATAATTAGTTTTTAAATAATTTATGCTTAATAAAAAATTAATTTCATTGTTTGATAACTAATTTTTTTAAATATATTTTTAAATTTTACAAATATTTTATTTTCATATATTTTAAAATATATGAATTTTCTATTTTTTTATAATTATTACTTAAAAGCGTTGGAAATATGAAAATGGAATTTTAGTTATAAATGAGGTGTTAAATAAGATATTTTTAATTTAGTATGTTATGTTACCCCTTCATAACATTTAATGATTGTTATATATTTATTTTTAACAAAATTCAAAGTTTAATGCATATTTTTTAACTTTTTAAAATTCAATGATAAATAAAATCAATTTAAAAAATTTTGTGAGTATTTATGAATTTTACACTTTTTATATCGGTGTATTTCAATACATATTAGTAGTGTATTTTAATAAATGTCACTCATTGAAGACTCATCCTTTAGCTAGAAACAGTTAAATCTTCATGCAGTGTTGCCAGAATTTGTGTCGAGGGTTCCAAAAACTCAAGCATCCAATGGGTGATCTATGACTCAAAGCATCCAATCTATTAGGAGCAACATTTTGATTTTGACGAACATGTACAAATTTTAACTCCCAATCACGATCTCGAATAACCGATATAGCAGCAACCAAGGAATTTGAGTTGAGATCGACTTAACACAAAGCAACCAAATACATGGTATTTCGACTTACCATTTCTAAAAGGGTAAATTATTTTCCAATCGGCCCTTGCTCCACACAGAGGACACGAAAATTGATTTCTCCCGTCCCTTGCTCCACACCGGTGACTGTTTAGAATCCTTCTCACCAGCGAGGCGGGCGGTAAGATTTCTCAGGTATGTCTCGTTTCTTCTTCTCCCTTTTCTTTTTCCTTATTTCACTTCAATTTTTGATTTTGTTTATAGTTTCAGTGAAATTCAATCTAGGTTTGCTTTATTTATAGGGGTTATTATGTTAGCTATTCCCATTTCCATTAATTTTTCAGTTCCTT
The DNA here is from genome assembly GCF_006381635.1 of Hibiscus syriacus. Taxonomy (NCBI): domain Eukaryota; kingdom Viridiplantae; phylum Streptophyta; class Magnoliopsida; order Malvales; family Malvaceae; genus Hibiscus; species Hibiscus syriacus. The sequence continues at coordinate 4,143,809 of NW_024062743.1, read as the reverse complement.
TTATACTCTTTGTATTGTTTATTCATGAATTTCCTAATCTTTGTAGTTTCCCTCTGTTCTGAACTTGCACCAGCTTGTTTGAAGAAATCATCTTTCTAAACATTATGGGTTATCATAAATTACATCTTTCCTGTCCAGCTCAGTTGGTAGAGCACAAGGCTCTTAACCTTGAGGTCCTGGGATCGAGTCCCACGGTGGGCAATTCATAATTCGGAGGTCTTCTACGGAAGCTACTCTCAACCTGGTGTTGGGGGCAGCCTACTATCCTACCTCCCCCTTACCCCATTATATATGGGAATAAGGGTCAGCTAATTTTATAAATTACATCATACCATAGCAGAAAGAGTAAATTTTTTGCCTGCTTTCCTTACTGTTATGATAGCTAGTTGAATAAGCTTTCCAGGGTTTTTTCTTTCTTGGGTTTTTAGATGAAAATGTTGATTGAGGGAAAGAGTTCTTCATACCATAATAGGTAATTATGAGCTAAAGGCCTAAACCCTTACGTAACCTAGAGCGTAATGTTTGAAAGCTTAGCACAATGTGACTAGTATAAAGTACCCTAAGATTCTAAAAGCCCAAACCTATATGAAAATTATGATTAAGCTTAATCTCAACTGTATATTTAGAAATCATCATTTACCTTTACTTTTTGGTACTTAGAGGCTCTTTGATTACCAAAGACTAAATTTTGTGATAAAAAAATTGGGTGGTTGTGATTTATAGTATGAAACATGTTTTAGTTGGATGAGGAAATTGTAACTAAATAGAAGTGCTCAATCTGCTTATTGGAAGCTATGAAACTGTAATCTTACATTGTTGATGTGATTCAAGAATCTTGTTGGGTGGTTGTATATTTATATTAGAGCTTTATTGATGTTTTAAAGTTTTTTTCTATCTCCATCTTACATTGTTGATGTGATTCAAGAATCTTAGTTGCTGGTTTTCTAGCTAAGAGGTTGAGATTTTATAGATAATGCAGTGTAATAAAACATACTTTATAAGCTCTGAAAGCTGAAAACATGAGTATAAGGTTTTATGATAGGGATAAGTAATCCTCTGCTGTCGAGTTTTGTGATAACTTCTTGTAGTGTTCATACCATGCATATAATCAACTGTAATTTTCGTTTTCTAAATGCATAAGTAAGAATTTTCTTACCAACCTAACACAACATATTTTTTTTTTCGTATTTTGACATTTTCTACCTTTTTTGTGTCCATGCATTGATGTCCCTTTTTAGGTATTTTTACTCGACTGCTATCTTGTTTTTAGCTTCTCCTTAATGTTCGAATATCCTCCCTATTGTTTACGTACCCCAACCCCATTTCTTTACTTCATTTCTAATTCCTTCATCTCTTTGATGTCTCCTACCCTCTTTATAGAAGACTTTCATCTACTCTGCTGGGAAACTTGTTTTGTCCATGTTTTTTCGACCTTTATATCACTGGCCCCTTTTAGGGTATTACTTTTTAGCTTAGTCTGTCCTCACTATTTCGTTTCCATATACTCATTATAATGTTGATGATGTCGCAACAACATTTCTCATTCCCTATATATCTTGCATATAGATGAAGAAGTTTTAATCTTCCCTATATGTTTGAGATATTCACATAAGTGACTATTCAAGTCACTTATCTAATTCTGAACTAATTCAATCCACATAAAGTTTAGATTTTACATAGGACAAGCCACATTATTATTCGTATTCAATCCATATAAACTTTATGATCCCTTAGCTAGCAACTTCAGATTCTGTCTAAGGGCTTACTTCATTGTCATGGAACACACATTAACTGGAAACATTTCATTTCATGTTCAATATTATCGGTACTCCCAGAAGAGTACCGATACTTTCCTTCTATGGTATCGATACCCCCTTCGGTACCGATACCATTTTGACATTCTATAAATGTATTCAATGAAAATGGTATCGATACCATACTCTTGGTATCGATACTACCAATTTAGTATCGGTATTATCCTCAACCAATACCGATACCACTCTTCTAATTCAACTATTTTGGCCTTGAAGTATCGGTACTGTTCTTCCACTACCGATACTCCATGACCAAAATTGCCATTTCCATTTCGAAATTTTACCAAAAACTTATCTTCTACTTTTACCTCATTCTTTATCTTACATTTTGGTCACTGACCTGATGATTTGGATGTTACAATGAATGTAGATTTTGAATAATTTACTGATTAGTATTCATTTTACAGTTCAAGTATTCATAAATTATTACGATTATTTCTTTATAGATGGAACATAATTCTATTCATAAAACAATAGTGTGAGTTGTTGCTTCGACATTGACTTTTGAAGCTCTTTGGATTCACATAATAAAATCTAGAAAGCAAATAAGTCGTCAATGTCATGTGAATCAAGATACTAAAAGAGAAAATTATATCAATAATATTTTATATACAGGTGATCAGAATTGTATCGACATAATACGAATGTGACTACTTGCGTTCTTTAATTTGTGTGACATCCTTACTAGGAACAGTTTTTTTACAGTGACAAGATCGGTGAATGTTAAGGAGCAAGTTATCATATTTTTACATATAATTGGTCATAATGTAAGATTTCGAGTGATTGTATCAAGATATTATAGATCAATTGAGACAATTCATCGTTACTTTAGGATTGTGTTGAGGGCTATTCTGAAGCTATATAAATTAGCTATTAGGTTACCCGATGAGTCAACTCCTCTGAAATAATAAACAATTCAAGGTTTTACCTATATTTTAAAGATTGTGTGGGAGCATTAGATGGAACTCATATTCGTGCATCCATTCCACCTAACATTCAAGGAAGATTTCATAGTCATAAAGGGGGAACGACACAGAATGTATTAGATACCATTAAGTTTGACCTGAAATTTTCGTATGTTCTAGCTGGTTGGGAAGGCAGTGCACATGATTCTCTTATTTTAACTGATGCACTTACATGCCCAAGAGGATTTAGTATTCCAGAAGGTAATAATTAGCTTTAATAATATAAAAATTAATTAATTTCAACTCATAATATATTAAGTAATAATAACATTTTGTTAAATTATAGGTAAATATTATCTTGCTGATGCTGGATATGGCATCCGAAATGGAATTATCTCTCCATATCGTGGTGTTTGATATCATTTAAAACAGTTCAGTAATCATCATCCACAAAATGCAAAGGAACTTTTTAATATTCGTCATTCATCATTGCGAACAACTGTTGAGCAAGTGTTTGGAATTTTAAAGAAACGTTTTTGTGTGTTAGATGTTGAACCATTTTGGGATTTTCAAACACAAATAGACATAGTATTGACTTGTACTATCATTCATAACCATATAATGGGAGTTGATCCTAATGATATAATTAATGAAGGATCGTAAGAGGAACCTGAGCCTTATTCGATAACATCAACGCTTACACAACAAGAAGAGAGAGAAGAAGCTAGAGAATGGGTTATTAAAAGAGATGAAATTACAGAAGCTGTGTGGAGTGATTATATAAATAGAAATATATAATTTAGTTGAAATTTTTTGAGTGTTTGTATGTTACGTATGATGGATATTGTTTTTTTAGTTTGTTGGAAATTGAACTTCCTACTGTTTTAAGTTCGTATAACATTGAAGTTAAATTTTATGGACGTTGACAATTTTATTTATAGGTTGTTGGTATTATAAATGTTATGTTTTAAGTTTGTTGGACTATGAAATAGATAATGTTATGTTTCCAGTTATGTTTGAAATTAATCATTATTATTGTAAGTTTTAAAATTTTGTGTTTCATCATCTAATTGCTTTCTATTTATATGATTATTAACAATGAGCACATCAAAAAATTTTAGGTGGACAAAACCAATGGAACGTCATTTCCTCGAAATATTTACAGAAGAGGCACAAAAAGGTAATAAGCCATATAATACCTTTATAAATAGAGTTGCAAAAGCTATTTTCGAAAAATTTGGAGTCCAATGTGACGCTAAACACGTGGAAAATCATTTGTGGACTATCAAAAACATATGGAAAACTATATGTACAATTCGTGAAGAAAGTGGATTAGGATGGAACGACAACATGAAAATGATAACCTGTGACGAAGTGACACATGACGCTATAGTGAAGGTAATTTCTATATACTATTTTTTCTTGAAAGTTAAATTTTACTTGTTATTCTAATTGTGTATAATATTTAACACGCACGCCCAAAATATGGTCAAATTTTGAACAAAAAAATTGATTCTTATGATGAGATTGCTCTTGTTGTCGGTCAAGATATGGCAACAGGGAGTTTTGCTAGAACTTTTGCCGATATAGACTTGGATGATGTTAATGAAGGATCAATGTCCGACACTCGACATGTCGATGAGGAAAGAACAAACGCATCTTCATCTAGTACATCAAAACGTAAAAGGAAAAATGTCTAAGAAAACGTCGAGGATGATCATATTCAAATTGTAGGTGAGAAACTTGGTGAGATTGCTGAAGCACTCAAAATATTTACCGAGGATAGGACACCTTTACGAAGAAGTTATATCAATGGAGAAAGAAGGATTTGGTGACGACTTTCTTTGTGAGGTCTTTGATTTTCTAGCCAAGAATGAGCTTGAGGCCAAAGCTTTCTTGGCTAAAAAAACAAAGCATAGGAAAATTTGGCTTCAAAAGTTTACCCAAGGTTAAGATGTGAACTTTTAATGTGGTGTATTATTATTTATGGCTTAGACAATATTTTAGCTCTAATGTGTTTTAGTATAGACTTCAGTATTTGTATTGTTGGATTGATGTGTTGTAGCACTAATTATGAATTAAACTATATATTATTACGGTTGGATATTATTGTTGTTTTAATGTGATAAACCCTTTAATTATATATTTTGACAATATTATTATTAGTACAATGTTATGTACTATTGTTGTTTTAATTTGGTGTACTATTAATTAAACATTCTCAGGATTTATAAACTTTTATAATACATTTTTAATCAATTATTAATATTATCTAAAATACATATTTTTATAAAATATAATTATATATAGAAAATGAACCTTTAAAAAATAATAAATAATAAAACATATTCAATATGTACAACTTCTTCATTAAAAACAGATTCTGAAAATAATTTTCAGGAAAATTACCCAAACAGTGTAAACCATTTTACAATGTACCATCCAAACACTGTAAAATGTTTTATGGAAAATGATTTACATTTCTGTAAAATATTTTCCAGATTTCATTTTCCGTAAACTGTTTTCAGTGAAACAAACAGACCCTAACTGTATGTAGAGTATCTTAAATGTAACTCTATTCAAAGTGATCATAAACTTTCTTGAGATCCACTTTAATCACCATTCATCCATTAAAATAATTAAAAATATAGAATATTAAAATTAGTTCTTAATATTTCTTAAAATAATATTTTTAATTTTCTAGAGTAATTGAATTTTTATGTTTAATTTTAAGATAAAAAGACTCATTTGTGGATGAAAGTTATTAATTAATAAACGATTAACGCCTTGAAATACAAGTCTTTTATCCTAAAATAAAAATGTTGAGTCAAAATGTTTCAGAAAAATAAGAGTCAAAGTATTCAACCAAACAATAGGAACCAAATTACACTAAAATAAAATGTTAGAGATCAAAGTTCATAAAAAGTAAGGGCCAAATGAATAATATGATAAACATTGGAGGCTAATCTTGATATTATACCAATTAAAAATAAAGATACCAATTAAAAAAATAAAGTAGCCGTTGGAGACTGTGGAGGTGATTACTCCTATAAAACGAGACACAGATATCGACACACAAGAAAGTTTGGAAGAAAAATAGTGTTTTCTTTTTTCTTCTTTGCTTTTTGTCTTCCATTGAGGAAATCTGTTCCTGTAGATTTTGGAAGTTTTGGTTCCAGGCTTTTGATCATATCATTTCAAGGATCGTAAAAGCTTGTTTTTTTATTTTCCGGGAATCTTTGATATTATGGATGCGATTTTCATGCCACCATCTTCAGCTGAGGATTCCGTTTCTCCAAACAAACATCTCAAGAATAATATTCTGAGGAGATATAATAGTGGAGCTGATTTCGTTTCAAAACAAAATGAAAATCTAGTTTACACCACTAGCATCATCCATGGAGGCGGCGGAGGACGAGGAAGTCTTTTGTTTGCTCCTCCACCGTCTCCTTCCTTCTCTTATAATCCTTCAGCTCCTTTTCTCCATCCATTATTCCGTCAAAATTATCAGCAGCCGCCACTCCTTCCTCTTCCTGTCCCTAATAAGCCTCTTCATAGTTCTCTCCCTTCTAACGTGAAAAACAACAGAAACAGAGACCCAAAGAGATCAAAATCGAAACAACTCACTCCTAAACCAGTAGAAGATCCAAAGAAAAACTCCAACTGAAGCCACCCGCAGAGGCGACAAAAACACAAGCTGTTAACAAGCCCTTTCTGATGGCATCATCAGCTAAAGATATGGAACGGGTTTCAAGCTCTATATTTAAGCTCTCTCCACCACCTAGCAGCTTGCCTTTGCCTAGCTTTTCGCTTATTAGACCAAAGCTTAGTTGCAACGCTGAAGCTGCTTCGACGGATGATGGTGGAGCCACTGACAATCTCCGACGAATCCTTAGTCTCCCTTGAGAGTCCGGCTTGGTTTTTGGTTCGCTGGTGTGGCAAAGAGAATATGAGAAGTTTGCTTTATTCTAAGGTTTGTTGAGCTTTCTTCTTTTCCTTTCTTCCTTCCGATCATAGAATTGTAATGTAGATCCGTATGCTGATCATATTGTGATCACCGCCTTGTTTTTTTTTGAATTGGGGTGAACATATATATGTAAGGCTTTGCCATTTCCGTTCGTTCGTTTGGAACGGAAGATAAATCTATATAAACTGTTCTGTTTCACCGTCCACACAAGGATGAAGGAGACATTTTCATCGCTACGCAAAGTAACAAGAGAACAAAAAAACAGGAAACATACATATGATGTTTAATTTAAAATGATATTTTCATTTTTTATAATTAAGTTTAATATATGATATTTTTTATTTTTAAAATGATATCTATAAATAACTCATATCTTATATATATTTTTTTACATACATAATATGCTATTTAATTTAGATCATAAAGAATTAAGGGTAAACTGCATAAATCCTGTTGAATTTTGAGTAAATTTCTTTTCTCTCTATTTTAAAAATAACGATTTCATCATTGATATTATTAATTTATAATAAATTAGCCACTTAACCATTAATAACCATTACTAGAGTTTCAGAATACTGATATTGTGTATTAAACCGACTGATATGACACCATTTGGCCACGTGTGATTGCAATTTTGACAGGCATTTAACCCCTATTTAAATAGTTACCTTAACAAGAAGAAGCATAGCAGAAGATATACGAGCGTGGAGTTACTCTTTCTCCGTCTTGCCTCTTGGCTTTTCTTTGGAGAACCTGCAAGCAAATTATTTCCCAAACAGCAAAGCAGTTGTTAACACTCATCTGCTATGAGAAAGAAGGAAACTATGAATACCAGTTTGTAGCGATGGTAAAGCATGCAGCTGATGCAATTCATGCTCATTTCTCTGGCCCTCTTCCCATAACTGATTGTGCATGTGTATAATATTAACCTAGTTAAGTACATAAATCAAAGTTCAAACAATAGATGCTTCATTTGGTAGACTCTTGAAAGAAAAGAAGCGAGGAATCTGCAACAGTTGCTTTTCTTGAGAGGCTTTCCACTCCGACGATGCAACTGAATCTACAATCACATACTCCTCCTTCTCACTAAAATTGTCCCTTATTGACTTTTAAAAAGTTAAATTTGTCACCCTTCAATTTAGGAGTAAATTTTTTAATAATTTTAAGTACCGAATTAAGTAGTATCAAGAAAGAAATTGAGGATCAAATTGTAAAATTTTCAAAGTTGCAGTTTGATTTCAAAACTTAAGGGAAATTCAGAGACTTGAACCCTAATTTACTCATTTTTATTATTCAACAAAAATTTAGCCCCCCGATGGAGCAACATTTCCCCTCAAAATTAAACCCAAAAAATCCCCAAATTATTTACCCTAACCCGCCGGTCTTCACTGCCTCAAATCTTTGTCGTCCGGCCACCCCAGCTCGCACTGCCACCACCGTTTGGAGCGCCATTGTAACATCCCAATCTCCGGGTCAGTGACCAAAATGTAAGAATTTTAAACTCAATGGTTGAATTAGAATAAATTGATAAATCTAATGATTTATGGTGGAATTTTGTGTGTAGGGCTATTAGCAAATTTGGATTATTGGAGATGGCAATATGGTCTTTTCTTCTTAAATGATATTATTTCCTTTACTTAAGGGCTAAACACGTGGGGTTTGGAGTTATCTGGAAAGTCATTTCTTGTTCTCTTCTTCTTCGTGTTGTGAGCTTCTCCATCAAAGGTAAGAATCTGAAATCTGTGGATTTTCTTTAATTTTTGGTTTGGTAATGAAAGTTTGAATGTTATATAATCTTAAGGAAAGCTTATATAGGATTAAAACAACAAGAGGAGTAGATTAAAAGTGAATTTATAAAATGGGTGTTAAGATGAATTATTGATATAATATAGTTTTTGAAGTTTTATTTGGATATTTGACTTGTCAATGATCAATTTTAGAAGGTAGGATTAATAGAAATGATTAAGAACATGTTTGAAATTTTGGTATGATTTTGATTTTAAAGTGTTTAGGCAAGATTTTGGACCATTAAGAGTAGTAAATGAGTACAAGTCGGTTTGGACGTATAAGAGATTTAGAAAGATTTAAGTTGATTTTCGAAGTGAAAATAGCCATTATGGGCATGGAGTATCGGTACCGTTAGAACAATACTGATACTTCAAGGGTTAAATATGTGGTTTTCTAAGGAAGGCATCGATACCGGTTGAGAGAGGTATCGATACTAAGTTGTTAGTATCGATACATTGGGGATAGTATCGATACCATTTTTAAGATACAATTCCAGAACCTCGGAATGGTATCGGTACCGTAAGGAGATATCGGTATCGTAAGGAGGTATCGATACCCCTGAAGGGAAGTACCTGTACTGTAGTGGTAGTACCCATACTTTTAGGCCTGAATTGAAAAATTTGTATTTCTTTCATCATAAGTTATTATGATTGGATATAAGTTATTCAAAGTACGATATTGATTTTGATTGTTTTGTGTAGTTGTTGAATATATTCAACTTCTAGTCAACTCGACATATTAAGTACTGAATCAAAGTGTTAAGGATTTCACTTAGGAATTCAGTGAGGCAAAGGTGAGAGCAACTTCTCGGTTTTGTAACAGAATTGAGGAAGGCTTGCGATAAGCCAACCCAAGTGTTTTCGATCGAAAACTTTATAATTTCTTTCATGTTATATTGCAATGTTTTATTCAATTTATATTATATAAGTTATGTTTCATGATTATATGATTATGGAAATGTGACCTTTGAACAAGTTTATGTAAAAAGACTCTATGTGAAAGAGCCTATGTGAATAAGAGACACTTTGAATAACAAGTGAAAATAATTATGTGATTAATAGCTCAAGGTATATGTATGAGGATTAGAGGTATAGTTGACATGCCAAGAGTCATGAGTTTTATGTGGTCCTCTGGGACAATTATGTGGTCCTCCGGGATAATTATGTGGTCTTCGGGACAAACATGTGGCACTTCGGTGCAAACTTATGTGGCACTTAAGTACAAACCTATGTGGTCCTTCGGGAAAATTATGTTGCACTTCGGTGCAAATTACGAGATGTGGTGACAACATTAGTGCACAACCTCAATGGACTCAAATACATAGAGTTCTCAGTAGTATACATTGGGAATTTGAAACAAAGATATACAAAGAGAATAATATATAAGTATACCTTCTTGATATGGAAAATAATGAGAATTATGTATAAAAGGTTTTGATAAAAACTAATAAAATTTCGTTTATTAAGTTAGTACGCTAGTATTTGCCTCATTAAGTTATCGACTTAGCGTGTGATTTCCACACGTAGGTTTGAAGAAAGCGAAAGACTGATTGGCTGAGGAAAGCACACCACTTGAAGATCAGACCAGGATAAATTAAAAGTAGGTTTTTGTTAATTTTGTAAACTGTTGGCATATATTATACGTTTAATTTGAAATGCTCTGATCTATTTTGTAAACTCATATATTTGGTATCTATGTAAATTATGAAATCTTTTATGTAAATATAAATGTGAAATTGTTATCTTATTTAAGTTAAGGTTTATACCTTTTTTATATTAATAAAAAATTTGGAAATTGTTCTTATTTGTTAACTATATTTGTTTTGAAAAGTCAATGTGACACCTCGGATTTGTATCCGAGTCGAGTACGGGTTAGGAGTGGTTACATTTAATGGTATCAGAGCTATGGTTTAATTGGTTTTAAGTTCGAAATAAAATCATTTTTTTTAAAAAGTGTACATGCCAACTTTTAATTAAGTCTTTCTGATCTGATAAGGTGTTGAGTATGCTATCTTTGCTAATACGTTAGTAAATTGATTATAGATGTCGGACTTTGAGGGCCTCGAAGTGAAGCGGGAGATATGGAAGAGAGTAGTAACTCACCTGCCCCGAGTAGGCAGGGTGAAGAGCAGGCACAATAGGGAGTGCCTGTGAAGAATCAGGGGACCTTCTTCCAGACGTTGGACACGATTCTGACGCGTTTCCAATCGTCTGCTCCCTCAGTCCCTAAGATGAATGTCCCTAAGGAGCTAAAAGCCTTGGAGCACCAGAATTTAGGGGAGAAGCTGAAGAAGGTCCAGTTGCTTCATATATGTGGCTGAATGACCTGAAGATTATGCTAGAAAATATCCATTGTTCTGAAATGGAGAAATTGGATGGTGTAGTTTATTTATTGCGGGGTCAAGCTAAAATTTGGTGGTCTAATGTGATGATGCAAGATTCAAGGGATCAGGTGACTTGGCCCTTCTTTCTAGAAGAGTTTAAGAACAAATATATAGAGGATCATGTAACATCCCAAAAATCAGGGCTAGTGACTAAAATGGAAGTTTTGAAACTTTGAGGTCAGATTTTAAAAAAATAAAAAGTTTAGGGATTTAATTGGGAATATTTTGTTAGGAATTTTTAGTAAATATTAAGAGAAGTAAGGGGTAAAATGGTCTTTTCAAAGGAAGGATTTTATTTTTCCCTTTATATAAGATAACAACACGTGGAGATAGGGAGAAATGAAAAAGAAAGCTCTGAGTCTTGGTTGGTTTTCTTCTTCTTCTCTTCTTCTCATGGCTCCATTGGTAAGTAAAATGATCTCAAGTGAATGTTTCCTTTCATTTTTAAGTTGGGTTTAATTCTTGAGATGATAAGAAAGATTAAGTGGAGCTTAAGGTAGCTTAAAACTCTAAGATGATTGAGTTAGAAAGGATTAAAGATGAGAGTTTTATAAGTGAAATATTGGAAAAGAGTTAGTAATTGAGGTTGAAAGTTAAATTTGACTTGTCATAAGTCAGAATAAGAAATTCAAAGTGTTAGAAACAAATTTAGAACATGTTGATTTATTGGCTTGATTATTGAATTCAAGTATGTATGTGGGATATTGGATATTAGGATGAGTTAAAGTGATCTAAGTTAATTAGAATAGGTGTAGTTAAGCTTAAAGAACTTAAAAGAGGTTCTAGTATAAGATACAAGTAAGTTTGGGTGGATTTTTGAGCTAAAAAGATGAATTATGGGCATGAGGTATCAATATTGTTCATCCAGTATCGATACTTCCAATAGAAAAGGGTTAAAATTTGAGTGAGGGTATCGATATCATATAAATGAGTATCGATACCATAAAGTAGAAATTTATAAATTGTTCATGGGGTATCGATACCTGGGAAGGTAGTATCGATACCTGGGAAGGTAGTATCGATACCAAGGGTACCGATACCATAAGATCAGTATCGTAATAGTTTTGAAATAAGGATTTCGAATGCAAAATGTGTATCGATACCTAGACTTGGTATTGATACCACAACTAGGAAAGTATCGATACACTACAGGGGGTACCGATACTTCTCTAAGTAAAAAAGAGAATTAAGACTTTCTTTTGGTCTAAGAAATTAAGGATCAAAATATGATAATTGGAATACTGACATGTATATAATATGTATGATTGTGTAGATATCAATAGAGAGCAAAGTCCGAACAAGTCGACAAGTATTAGGCATCGAGAAAAAGATAAGAGAACGATATTGAACAGTGAGGCCAATGAATGCTTATTATTAGGTATATTGATATATGGAAAACATACTTGTGATAAGTCTATTTTCACAATTTTGAATATAGGAATGTATGAATTAAATTATAGTTATGACTAGGTAATTATATGAATGTGCATGATATGTATTATATGTGATGTGATATGTATATGTTATATATATGTTATATGATGATGATCTATGTATCTATATGAATATATGATATAAGTCATGTGACAATGAGATATGAAAATATATTAAAAGATTATATGAGCTATGTGAAAATAAGTGATGAGAATGATATGACAAGAAGTTATAAGAGCATATGTCTATGAGAAGACATAAGAACAAGTTATAAGCCATATGATATACGAATTATATGAAAATGTTCTACGTGTAAGTGATCTACGTGTCTATGTGAATATGTGAAATGATATAAAAGATAATGCCCATGTTATGTGATATGAGAGCTAGAGGTATAGTTGGCATGCCAAGAGTCAAGGGTTCTACGTGGTCCTTCGGGACATATATGTAATCCTTTGGAACATATATGCAGTACTTTGGTACACTTATTTGGTCCAATGGAATATGTATACGGTTCTTAAGAGTGGTCATTCGAGACATAGTGGTCATTCGAGACATAGTGGTCATTCGGGACAAACCCTACGCGCCCCTAGTGGGAATTATATGAGCTTTGGTGACAACTTATGTGCACAACCTCTATGTACTCACATATCTTTAGTTCTCATAGCTGTACATGGGCTCATAAAAGATATAACATGAGAAACCCTATGTAATAATATTTGTTTGGCTTATGGAATGTATGATATGATATGCATAAGTGTTAAGGATAAGATCATAAGACTAAAAGAATGAATGCAAATGATACAGATCAGTTCATCAGGCAGATGAAGCAAGAATTTATGAGTTTAAAATAAGGGAATCGTACGGTGTATGAGTTAAAGTGTGAATTCAACAAGTTGAGTCGATTTGCTGCAAAGTTGGTCCCTACAGAGAAGGACTCTTGTGATTGGTTTGTGGTGGGTTTATGCCCTAGACTGATAGATTTATTGTTGGCATTTAACCTCTCTTCCTTTCAAGAGGTTATGAATATAGCTAAAGCCTTGGAGCGAGCTCAAAACGAGAGGTTTGTGGAGCAAAGATCATAGTGGAATAAGAGAGCTAGTGCTTCCCAATCAAAGAAGAGTAGAGGTTTGAGTTCTCGACTTCAAACTAGAGAAGAATCCGCAACATCCTCAGGTAGAGGATCAAATCCTATAATAGCAAGACAAAATTATTTGGTGGAATCCAGAGCGGACAAACCGAAACAATATCAGTACTATGGGAAAACCATAGTGGAGTTTGTCGAAGGGTCTCTAGAGCTTGTTTTAAATGTGGAGAGACAGGATAATTTATTCAAGACTGTGCATTGTTGTTGGGAGAGTCTGCCCAAACAGAAAGATCCACTGCTGTAGCTATAAGAGGAAGAGGTCGAGGTAGAGGAAGGAATCAATCTGAGTCAACCATTCAACCCAAAGTACGCTCTACCGCTCGGGTACAATATGAAGACCAGTGATGATTATGATGATCCTGAAATCATTGCAGGTACTTTTTAGATAGCTGGTAAATCTATTTTAGTTTTGATTGATCCAGGATCGAATTATTCTTATATTAGTAATAAACTAGTAAAAGACTTGAGAATTCTATTAGAACATGTTCGTAGTGAGGTGATTGTTACTAATCCATTAGGACATAGTGCTTGGGTAAGAAGATCTATCGAGGGTGTCCCATATGGATCCAGGGAATTAAATTCCCTGCTAATCTAATGGAATTACCCTTTGACGAGTTCGATGTTATCCTTGGTATGGATTGGCTTTATCATTATCATGCCAACATGGATTGTCGACTTAAGCGAGTTATGTTAACAAGTCTGGATTGATTGGAGGTTAGTGTGGTCAGCGAAAGAATAAATCCCTTAGTTAATGTGATATCATTGATGTCGGCTCGGAAGCTAGTGCTGCAAGGATGTCAAGCATATATATTGCTAATGTAATTGCTACGGGAGTCAAAGAAAAGAAGCTTAAAGATATTCCGACAGTCAGTGAGTTTCCAGAGGCATTTCTGGAAGAATTTCCTTCTTTACCTCCAGATAGGAAGTTGAGTTTCAGATTGAAGTGATGTGAGAAACAACACCGATTTCAATGGCTCCTTAAAGGATGGCTCCAAAGGAATTGAAAGAATTAAAGTTTCAGTTGCAGGAGCTTTTACATAAAGGATTTATAAGACCTAGTGTGTCACCTTAGGGTGCTCCTGTGTTATTCATAAAGAAGAAAGATGGTTCGATGCGCATTTGTATTGATTATCATCAGCTTAACAAGGTAACAAGAAAATATGTTCTAAAAATGATGTTTAGGACTTGGTATGGTCATTACGAATTTTTAGTAATGCCATTCAGGTTAACTAACGCACCTGCAACGTTTATGGACTTGTTGAATAGAGTTTTTCAACCGTATCTTGACCAGTTCGTGGTAGTATTTATTGATGAAATCTTGGAGTATTCCAAGTCAAAGGAGGAACATGATGTCCATCTTCGTGTGGTTGTTCAAACGTTGCAAGATAAGAAGCTTTATGCAAAGTTCTCTATGTGTGAGTTTTGGTTATCTGAAGGGGCATTCCTTGGACATGTGATTTTTGTGGAGGGAATTCGGGTAGACCCTCTGAAAGTACAAGCTGTATTAGAGTGGGAAATTCCAAAGAATATGTCAGAAGTTAGAAGTTTCTTGGGTCTTGCAGGTTATTATCGAAGGTTTGTCAAAAACTTTTCGATGATCTCTTTGCCTTTAACCAAAATGTTAAGAAAAGATGTACAGTTTGAGTGGACTCTTGATAGTCAGAAAATTTTGAAGCATTGAAGAAAATTTTGACGAAATCTTTGGTGTTGGTACAACCGGAATCAAACAAGGATTTCACGATTTTTAGCGACGTTTCCCATAATGGTTTGGGTTGTGTTTAATGCAAGATGGAAAATTAGTTGCTTATGCTTCAAGACAGCTTAAGCCACATGAGAAGAATTAGCCGACTCATGATCTTGAGTTAGTAGCTGTGGTCTTTGCATTGAAAATTTGGCGGCATTATTTATATGGTGAATGTTGATACATATTCACCGATCATAAGAGTTTGAAGTATTTGTTGACGTAGAAAGAGTTAAGTTTGAGGCAAAGAAGATGGATGGAGTTTCTAAAAGACTATGATGCAATTATCGATTATTATCTCGAGAAAGCCAACGTAGTAGCGGGCGCTCTTAGTCGGAAGACTTTTATCGTTTTACGTAGTTTGGATGCTCAAATTATGTTAAAGGGAAATGGTGCATTGATGGCTAAGTTAATGTTGAAACCATTATTATTAGAGCGGATTAAAGAATTACAAAGGAGGGATAATAAGTGTTTAGCTTGGTTCGATCAAGTAGGGAAGGGTGAACTCAAGGACTATGAAGTAAAGTTGGATGGTTGTTTATATTTCAAAAATCGAGTTTGTGTTCCTAATGATTGGGAGCTGAAATGAGATATTTTATATGAAGCACATTGTAGTCCCTTAATGATGCACATAGGAGAAAACAAGATATATCAAGATTTGAAAGAGCATTTTTGGTGGCCAGGCATGAAGAGAGACATTATGGAATTTGTAGCAAAGTACTTTAATTTCTAACAAGTAAAAGCTGAACATCAAGTGCCTTCGGGATTATTTCAACCGATTTTAATTCCTTAGTGTTAATGGGAAAACATTACGATGGATTTCATAACAGGTTTGCCCTTATAGTTGAGCAAAAAGGATTCGATTTGGGTAATTGTGGATCGGCTTACAAAGACTGCACATTTCATTCCTATGCGAACGGATTTCTCTATGGAAAAACATGCTGAATTGTATATCAAGGACATAGTGCGACTTCATGGTATTCCAATTTCAATAGTTTGTGATAGAGATCCTAGATTCACTTCGAGATTTTGGAAGTCTTTGCAAGGAGCTTTGGGTACCCGATTGAGTTTTAGCACTGTTTTTCATCCTCAAACTGATGGTCAATCAGAGCGAACAATTTAAATTCTAGAAGATATGTTTAGAGCTTGTGTGATTGATTTTGTTGGATCATGGGAAAAGTATTTGCCGCTTATGAAATTTGCCTATAATAACATCTATCAATCCAACATCAAGATGACACCATATGAAGTATTATATGGAAGGAAGTGCAGAACGCCACTCAATTGGTATGAATTATGGGATCGGGAAGTTCATGGCCCATATTTGATTAAAGAAGTGGAAGAAAAGGTTCAGGTGATTAAAGTGGCATCAGAAAGACAAAACTCATACGCCGATTTGAAAAAAAAATCAATTTCAAGTAAGTGATAATGTATTCCTAAAAGTATCACCTTGGAAGAAAGTACTTTGTTTTAGGCATAAAGGAAAACTGATAGGTTTATTGGACTTTATGAAGTTCTGAAAAAAGTTGGACCAATAGCCTATCAATTAGCGTTTCCACCAGAGATGGAAAAGATCCACAATATCTTCCATGTATCTATGATTCGGTGGTATCGATCAAATCCTGCATACATCATAACTCAAAATGTAAGAATTTTAAACTCAATGGTTGAATTAGAATAAATTGATAAATCTAATGATTTATGGTGGAATTTTCTGTGTAGGGCTATTAGCAAATTTGGATTATTGGAGATGGCAATATGGTATTTTTTTGTTAAAAGATAATTATTTCCTTTACTTAAGGGCTAAACACGTGGGGTTTGGACTTATCTGGAAAGTCATTTCTTGTTCTCTTCTTCTTCGTGTTGTGAGTTCTCCATCAAAGGTAAGAATCCGAAATATGTGGATTTTCTTTAATTTTTGGTTTGGTAATGAAATTTTGAATGTTATATAAGCTTAAGGAAAGCTTATATAGTATTAAAACAACAAGAGGAGTAGATTAGAAGTGAATTTATAAAATGGGTGTTAAGATGAATTATTGATATAATATAGTTTTTGAAGTTTTATTTGGATATTTGACTTGTCAATGATCAATTTTAGAAGGTAGGAGTAATAGAAATGATTAAGAAAATGTTTGAAATTTTGGTATGATTTTGATATTCAAGTGTTTAGGCAAGATTTTGGACCATTAAGAGTAGTAAATGAGTACAAGTTGGTTTGGACGTATAAGGGTGAGCTTATAGGCTTAATGTGTGATAAATATAAGTGATTTAGGAAGATTTAAGTTGATTTTCGAAGTGAAAATAGCCATTATGGGCATGGAGTATCGGTACCGTTAGAACAATACTGATACTTCAAGGGTTAAATATGTAGTTTCTAAGGAAGGTATCGATACTGGTTGAAGGAGGTATTGATGCTGAGTTAGTAGTATCGATACCCTGGGGATGGCATCGATACCATTTTTAAGATATAATCCCATAACCTCGGAATGGTATAGGTACCATAAGGAGGTATCGATACCCCTGAAGGGAAGCATCGGTACTGTAGTGGAAGTACCTACTTCTAGGCCTGAATCAAAAAATTTGTGTTTCTTTCATCATAAGTTATTATGATTAGATATAAGTGATTCGAAGTACGATATTGATTTTTGATTGTTTTGTGTAGTTGTTGAATATATTCAACTTCCAGTCAGCTCGACATATTAAGTACCGAATCAAAGTGTTCAGGATTTCGCTTAGGAATTTAGTGAGGCAAAGGTGAGTGCAACTTCTCAGTTTTGTAATAGAATTGAGGAAGACTTGTGATAAGCCAACCTCAATTTTTTCAATCGAAAATTTTATAATTTATTTTATATTATATTGCAATGTTTTATTCAATTTATATTATATAAGTTATGTTTTATGATTATATGATTATAAAAATGTGACCTTTGAACAAGTGTATGTGAAAAGACTCTATGTGAAAGGACCTATGTCAATAAGAGACACTTTGAATAATAAGTGAAAATAATTATGTGATTAATAGGTCAAGGTATATGTATGAGGATTAGAGGTATAGTTGGCATGCCAAGAGTCGAGGGTTTTATGTGGTCTTCTGGGACAATTATGTGGCACTTCGGTGCAAACTTATGTGGCACTTCGGTGCAAACCTATGTGGTCATTCAGAACAATTATGTGGCACTTCGGTGCAAATTACGAGTTGTGGTGATAGCATTAGTGCACAACCTCAGTGTACTCAAATACCTAGAGTTCTCAGTAGTATATATTGGGCATTTGAAACAAAGCTATACAAAGAGAATAATATATAAGTATACCTTCTTGATATGGAAAATAATGAGAATTCTATATTAAAGGTTTTGATAAAAACTAATAAAATTTCATTTATTAAGTTAGTAATTTAGTATTTGCCTCACTAAGTCATCGACTTAGCGTGTATTTCCTCACGCATAGGTTTGAAGAAAGAGGAAGACTGATTGGTTGAGGATAACTTACCACTTGAAGATCAGACCAAGACAAATTAAATATAGATTTTTGTTAATTTTGTAAACTATTGGCATATTATACGTTTAATTTGAAATACTCTGATCTTTTTTGTAAACTCATATATTTGGTATCTATGTAAATTATCAAAGCTTTTATGTAAATATAAATGTGAAATTATTATCTTATTTAAGTTAAGGTTTATACTTTTTTATCTTAATCAAAAATTTGGAAATTGTTCTTATTTGTTAACTATATCTATTTTGAAATGTCAATGTGACACCTCGAATTTGTATCCAGGTCGGGTACAGGTTAGGGGTGTTACAACCATCAACCAATGATCAAAACCCCTATTATTGATCAAAACCTCTATTATCGATCGTCATTAACCGTAACCATTAGCCGTGGAGAATCATTTGAAATTTCGTCGAAATCCCTTCCCATCGTTCTTATTTCAACGATTTTGTTTGATCCGATGGTCGTTTCACCTCAAAGCCTCCAACAGCATGTTCCCCAGGTGTTTTCGACCAAAACACGACCGAGAGTTTCATCAAGGTTACTGGTTTCGTCCGATCGCCAGCGTGGGTAAGTGTTTTGGCCATTTTCTTGATTTCCAATGGATTTTGGGATGATGTTAGCTAATTTATTGATTACAATTGGGTATTTGGAGCTGTAGAAGAAATTGACTGCCCAGAACTGCCTGTGTCGCCGTCGCATACTCCGCCAAGCACTGGCGGTGCGCGTGGGGCTTTTTCTGGTCTCGAAAAAATTCCAGAACCGAGTCTGGTTGACTGGACATGTCTTATCCGACCCTACCCGACCTGCTTGCCTGACCCATTCAATGAGTCAACTCATCTGAGTCAACTCGTGACTTTGACCGAGTCAACCCATTGACCGCTAACTTTGATTGGTCATACCGTTGACCATCGACTTTGACCGAAAAAGTCAAATTTTCCAAAAAGCCATATTTTATGTTTTTCGACGCCTAAGTTGAATCCGAAGTTTGTTTTGCCAAATTCGCACCGATAAACCGTAAGATAACCAAAATACCCCTTAAGAGTAAAAAAATCCAAAATATCTCTAAGCCCTAGAATGACTAAATTATATGACTTAGTTGAACTGAATGGAGAACTGTATGTATCCAAGGGTCCGTTTGTTTCACGTAAAACATTTTTTGGAAAATGTTTTCTGCATTTTTCAGTGTTTGGTCGGAGGAAAACTGGTTAGTCAACGTAAAACATTTTTCTGTCAACAGAATTTCCTTTGTGTTTTTGAAAAATTACTTATTGTATGATTTTCCGTAAGTCATTTTCCAAACTTTTCACTTCAAATAATAAATACTCAAAATAATTTTATTTTATGAATTTAATATTAATAAAATATTTTAATATCATTTAATCAAAATATTAATTATTAAAATATTTAAAATAAATTTATTAATATTTCTAATAATATTAATATTATAATAAATATATATTATAATAATATACGATATTATATTTTTATTTTAATAATATATAATAAATTATTAATAAAATTTATATTATTTATTAATTTCAGAGAAATAATTTTATTAAATTATTAATAATGAAAAATATTATTTATTTAATATTAATATAAAAATCTAATAATATTTTAATAAATATTTAAAATATACTAATTAATATTTTAAAATATAATATAACACTATTACTCTAATAAATAATTAATATAATTTATAATATTCTTACTTCAATAAAATATACAAATATTAATATTTTTATTAATAAAATTATAAAAATAATATTTTAATAATAAATAAATTATTTTAATATTCTAAAAAAAATAATATTAAGTTTTATGATAAATAATATTATTTATTGTATTTTTAATATTTGTAATAAATAATTTTTAAAAAATTCATCAACGAGTGGAAAAAGGGTTTAAATAATATCTTCCAAATATCGTAAAACGTTTTCCAAAAAATGTTTTTTCAGAAAATGTAATTCATTTTACGGAAAACATTTTTCGGAAAATGTTTTCATTGAAACAAACGGACCCCAAATTTCAGAAATGATCTAATTACTTTGGAAATCCGAAGTGACCGTGATAAACTTGACTACTAAATGACTTAAGTAACCTCAATGACTTACGATTACGTGGGTGACTTGGATAAGTGTGGAAATGCTGTTGAACTTACATGAATCAAGTATGTCAACATTTTCTGACATCATTGCAATGTAGATATGAAATAAAGACCATTGAAATACATGTTCGACTTCTTAAAATATATTTAATGATGATTAGTTCAATAAGTGTTGACAGTATTTAGAGTGTGAATACCTTTGAAGTGCAACGAATTGACCGGTTGACATGCATTAGTGCTAGGAGTTTTCAGTTTGAGTTAACTTGATATTTCGATAGATCGACACAAATTGTAAATGCTCAGAATCTTTATTTCTCCCTGATCAGCTAAAATTACTAAGAATTCTCTAAGAACTTAATGCTCAAAATGCCTCTGATTTCCTGAATAATGGAATCACTCATGTCATATTTGAAAACACAAGTAACTCAGATGGAAAGGATTCTGAATACGTTTCTGATTTCATAGTGCCTCCGAAAAATATCTGAATACTATATGATCCTGATAAATCACGTTATGAATAACTGATGATCCTATCAGCTAATGAACTCTTTCGATAGTGATTCTAACTCCTGACATTCTATCGGTATACTAAAGATCCGTGTTTCCCCTGTCCGATAAGATTATCATGTACATCTGAATAATATCTAGAATTTCTAGTGTGTTCTCTGACCACACAGATGTTTTCTTTTATTTATGTTCTGATCTCTAATCACTGCTCTAATTTATGATATCTCTATTTACTGATTAAAATTATTTTTATACGGGGTACCCTGGGAATTTAGTATGACTGAAGACTCTAGCAGGTTCAGTCGCTATTGGTAATTCCTTGTATAAGTTCAGCACCGATTGGTAATTCCTATCTCTGGTGGTAATTCCTTGAATAGGTTTAGCACCGACTGGTAATTCCATATGGACCTAAGGACCCTTGTATACACTATGTGGCCCTGAGAATCTTTTTTGGGTCACCTCTCAGACCCCAATATGGTCCCTTAGGTTATACAGTTATGCGGAACTGCATATGGCGTTTAGTTTGAGGGATTACTATTATTTTTGAAAAATACATTTTAAACTACTACTATTTTAAAAGTATATGTACATTTTCACTGGTTTTCTGGGAACACACTAGACACCTTATTCTGATCTCCTAAACTTAGTCATCTGAAACATTTACTTTAAATTGAATGTTTATTATCTTTCACTATCTAAGATATCAGTGAGACCTCAGCTCAGACTAAAAGTCTGTAGATGCTTGAATCAATAAGGAAATATATGTTTATCTATTATCTGCATGCATTTCAACATCATCTGGTAGTTCTGTATTATTGAGTTTTTCAAAGCTCATTCTGTTACTCAAATTTTCAGGTTGAAAGGATTGAACCAGTGCAACTATCGACTTCAGTAAAGGAGTTCCACCGGCGTTGCTTGCAGAGTACGATGCATGTGATTAGAGGGCATGTAGGTTTTATTTTGTTTTTATATCCGAGTCTGAAATCTATTTTATTTCTAAATATTGTTAAATTTTACTATTGTGTTTATAAATTTTTTATGATTTTACATGTTTTAACAAAAATTTTAAAATTTATGGAATTTTACGGTGGGTCGCTCCGCTGGCCTTAATGTGACACCACAGATCGGATCCGACCACCCGTATCAGTTGGAGGGGGTTACATTTAGTGGTATTAGAGCATAGGTTGAGTCAATTTTTTCTAGATAGATCGGCCGATTGAATGTCAAAAGATGTCTGATTAGTACATGCCCCTAGACTATAACCTACTTCACTAAGCAGGAACTCCAAGGACGAGTCCCTCTCTGTAATGAGCTAACCTACTTTTTCTATCCGTTAGGACTTGACCTATACATAAAGGAATGCAATAATGTTTATCCAAATTCTGTAAAGTACCTAATAATTAATGTGAGAGTTACTTATCCGAGAAATTCTAACCTGACTCCAGAAATGAAATTGGGAGATGTTATCGCTCTATTAACCTAACCTCGTAACCAAAGTTGAATTGATTCCACAAGGATAATATCATTCTCATTTTTTATTAGAATGGGGAGAGTTCTGAAGAGAATGTGTACTCAGTTGGGTAGGGATTAGTAGAGGACCCGTACTTCTGTAAAAGATACTTCAAGATATAGAAGAACTGATGGAAGCTTCATTTCTGCATTACTGCGACTTGAGTGAATTTCAAGGATGAAATTCTTTTAAATAGGGGAGAATTGTTACTCCCCAATTTAGGGGTAAAATATTTAATAATTTTAAGTATAAAATTAAGTAGTATCAAGGGAGAAATTGAGGAATAAATTGTAAAATTTTCAAAGTTGAAATTCTATTTCATAACTTGTCAGATATTTAGTGACTTGAACCTGAATTTTCCCATTTTTACTATTCAGTGAAAATTTAATCCCCCGATTGAGCAACATTTCCCCCCAAAATTAAACCCAAAACCCCCAAATTATTTACCATAACCCGTCGATCTTCACCGCCTCAAATCTTTACCGTCCGACCCACACATGATGTGATCACAACAATACAAATGAATCTTGAAGTCATGCCTAAAGGACCTATTACTCGTGCAAGGGCAAAACAATTCAGGGAAGTACTTTCTCATAAGTGTATTCATGCTTTTAAATCTTTTAATGAGAAAGAACCATTAGATAATAGGTTGTTTAATATGTTACATATTGAATATTAAATAACCTATAGTACACATCTTTATCTTATACACATTATATAAGTTCAAATACTTAACTTATGTCTATATGTTATGTGTGTAGCTACATTCAACCATAACTTGGGAGCTATATTGGAGCTAAATGGAGCATGCAACAATAAGGAAACTTATATGGGGACGTTTAGGAGAGCATAAAGAACAGTTGGTGAGAAGTTGTCCAGAGACCCATGAGCTCATAACTGGATTGAGCTGAAGATTTGAGCTACAAGATGACTTCAATTCAGCTGGAGAGCTATACCATCATCATGACCACTTAGGATACTTCAAATATGTCTAAAGTTAATATTTATGAAATCGTACCATTTCGCGAATAGTTGCCACCTCAAGAGGTATCTTTTCACAAGGAGCTGCCATAATGTTCACCATACTACAACTCACCTATGACCATCTCACCTCCAGCTTATTCACCTCCGAACTAGCTCAAACATGAAAGGTTACCTTTCCACACATTGTGACCTTTCATGAATGATGTTGTCCATGAAAATGCCCTTTCACCAAGGAGCACGTTGGTGAAGAGATCACACCCATTGGAGGCCTAACACATCAAAGGACATGATACAAAGCTCCATGACTATTCGGCCACACCACATGCATTGCACATGAGAGTTTTGTCGCCAAGCATGAGGAGACACATCATCATTCGGCCAAGGAGATGACTTTGGCGCCAAGTTGAACCAACATGCACATTCGGCCAAGATAAATGTCTCCCCACCTTTTGTCGAAACTTCAAGGCCCTTCATGAAGGGTTAACCGAACCATCACCAAGCCAAGGGACTTCTCCTTTTATTTTGAAGCATTATGTACTTTCCTAAAGTCATGTATCTAGCCGAATCATTAGGAGACTATTCGACCAAGCCATCTCATTTCTTATAAATTGAGAGGCTTGCCTTCATTTGTAATCATCTCATCTCATATATTAAACAAACTCTTGTGAGTTAATTTCTCTTCAATGTTCTTTGTGAACTTTATCGATTAAGCAAGTATAATTCATATACTTGTAGTGTCATACATTCTATCTTAATTCCTAAATTCCTAGATTTATATCTAGCGGGTTGAAGACACTTTCAACACCCCTCAAGCAAGTTTGTGAAGGTTGGGATTATGCTTCATAACATAGTTTCTTCTTTGGCGTGCTTGAGATACAATATCACCACCATCTCTATTTCAACATCAACGCCATCAACATCATCCATCAAGACCATCAACATCATCCATCTAGAACATCAACACCTTCCTAATTCTGTAACCATCTCTTTCATTTCTTTCTATTTTAGTACTTTTATTATATCACTATTTCTTAAATCCATTATTAATCTTATTTCTTTCTTAATTTTATTGCAGCTAAACTTATAATTTAAGGACATCAGTACTTTTCAATCCTAGATCGGGACACGATAAGGCTATCTACTCACTTCCATCAAAGTGTGTAGATTCAACCTACAACAAGTGGTATCAGAGCATAGTTGGATTGACAACAAAAGTTTTATTATCGTGCAAACAATAGAAGCAAAACATAAAAAGAAATTCAAAAAGAAAATAAAGGCTCCTACAACAATCAAGGGAGTTCAGAGAAAGGAGAAAAAAAATAGAAAAAAGAAGAAAAAGAGAATTTCAAAGAAAAACAAAAGCCAAGGAAAGTGCTCTACTATTGCAAGTACATCAAAGAGGCCTATCTACACTAAGAGAAAATAACCTTATTGTTTCTTGAGAAAGGTTGCAGTAAGTGTTGTTTCTTGAATTGTAATTCACCTCTTCTTTTCTTTATTTTTATGTTCCTTGTATTCAACATTTTCCTTCTTTCATTACATTTTTAATCATTTCTTCTACCTTTCAATTTCTATTTTTATTTCTACCCTTACCTATTTGCAGTCGACGCACACAAGAAAAGAATTAACTTGTTCTAATCTTGAGTAAGTTCTTCAAAGGACTTAGCAAGAGAAATTGAGTGGAAAAAGGCTAATTGAGAGAGTGATATCAGAAGAGGAATTGTTAAAAGCCAATATATATTCCCGAGAGTAAACACAAGTGTTGAGTTGAGTGATCCTATCATTTCTTTGGAGTGAACTTGAGAGGCTTTGTGAGTGTGCTAGTAAGGTTTATTTTTGTTTTATTTATCTACTAACAATGTCTCAAGTTTCAAGACAAGTTTTTTAGTGAAAAGGTCCTTGAATATTCAGACCATGGAGGATAACTAAAGAGAGAACATTTTCATACTCGTTGTCATGTAAACAACAAAGTTTGTTTCATGATTATCGATGGGGGAAGTTGTACCAATGTAGCAAGCACTTTAATGGTGGCTAAACTCGGACTCAAGATGATTAAACATCCTACACCATACAAACTACAATGGCTAAATGATGGAGGAGAAGTTAAAGTCACCAAACAAGTCAACATTTCCTTTTCAATTGGAAAATACCAAGACCAAGTTCTTTGTGATATTGTTCCAATGATTGTGTGCCATATACTCCTAAGGAGGCCTTGGCAATTTGATAAGAAAGTTGTCCATGATGGTTACACAAACCAGTATTCTTTCTATCACAATGAAAAGAAATTCATCTTGACTCCACTTTTACCAAACCAAGTGTCTGAAGATCAAGACGCTTTGAAGAAGAGCATTGAAGCTTTAAAATCCATTAAGAAGGAGGAACCAACAAAGATGAATATATATATGCTAGAGGAAAAGACATTAGGAAACATTTGTTATCCTATAAAGCTCTGATTTTACTTAGGTACAAGGAAGCTTTCTTTTGACTAACATTCCAGAAGGCTTGCCTTCTTCTATTTTATCTTTATTGCAGAAATTCAAAGAGTTATTCTCAGAATATATTCCTAGTAGATTGCCACCTATTAGAGGGATCAAGCATCAAATTGACTTCATACCCGGTGCATCCATTCCAAACCAACCAGCATATAGAAGCAACCCTGAAGAAACTAAGGAACTTTAAAAATAAGTTGAAGAATTGATGAGCAAGGCATACATATGAGAGAGTTTAAGACCATGTGATGTTCTGGTGTTAGTTGTGCCTAAAAAGGATGGTTCATGGAGAATATGTGTAGATTGTCGTGCTATCAATCAAATAACCATCAAGTACCGACATCTTATTCCAAGACTTGATGATATGTTGGATGAATTGAGTAGAGCCATTATGTTCTCCAAAATTGATTTAAAGAGTGGATATCATTAAATCAGAATACGAGAATGAGCTGAGTGGAACTCTTTGAACCACATGTTCAACACTTGAGGTATGTTCTTGAAACTCTTGAAAAGGAAAAACTATATGCTAATATGAAGAAATGTGTCTTTTACACTAACAGTTTATCCTTCGTAGGCTTATTGTAAGTTCACAGGGACTTGAGGTCGATCCTGAAAAGATTAAAGCCATTCAAGAGTGGCCAACGCCCACTTCAATCAGTCAAGTTAGAATTTTTCATGGTCTTGCAAGTTTTTACAGAAGGTTTATGCCTAATTTCAGTTATATTGCCGCCCCCTTAACAGGGGTCATTAAAAAGAATTCTATCTTTTCATGGGGCAAAGAGCAAGAAGATGCCTTCAAGAAAATGAAGGGATGCTTAACCAAGGCACCTTTACTAGCACTACCTAACTTTGATAAGACTTTTGAAGTGGAATGTGATGCTTCTGGAATCTGAATTGGGACTGTTTTGACTCAAGAAGGACGACCAATTGCATATTTTAGTGAAAATTTGAATGGTGCTTTGCTAAGCTATCCAACTTATGACAAAGAGATGTATTCTCTCATAAGGGCACTTGAAGTTTGGCAGCATTATCTCATACCAAAGGAATTCGGCATACATACCGACCATGAAGCCTTAAAGCATATCAAAGGCCAACACAAGTTGAACAAGCGTCGTGCCAAATGGGTGGAGTTTTTGGAGTCATTTCCCTACGTTATTCATTACAAGAAAGGTAATGATAACATTGTAGTCAATGCTCTCTCCATAAGGTATGTACTCCTTAACACTCTTGATTCAAAGTTAATTGGTTTTTCATATATTAAAGATTGCTATGCTACTGACCATGACTTTGAAGAGAAGTATAAAGTTTGTAAGAAAGGTGCACATGAAAAGTTTTATAGGCACGAGGGGTATCTATTAAAAGAAGGACAGCTATCCATTCCACAAGAATCTCTTTGAGAAGTACTTGTTCGAGAAGCACATGAAGGAGGTCTCATGAGTCATTTTGGAGTAAGCAAAGAGAGACGTTGAAAGGGTATGTGAAAGATGTGTCACTTGCAAAAAGGCAAAATCAAAAGTTATGCCTCATGGACTATACATGCCTTTACCTATTCCTCAAGCGCCATGGGTTGACATATCAATGGACTTTGATGGGACTACCAAGAACAAAGAATGGGCGAGATTCAATATTTGTTGTAGTGGATCATTTTTCCAAAATGGCACATTTCATACCATGCCATAAGACCGACGATGCAACACATGTGGCTAACTTGTTCTTCAAGGAAATTGTGAGCTTACATGGCGTTCCAAGAACCATCGTCTCCGATAGAGATGCCAAATTTCGTAGCCATTTCTGGAGGACATTATGGAACAAGATTGGGAAAAAATTGTTGTTCTCCACAACATGTCACCCTCCAACAAATGGGCAAACTGAAGTGGTGAATCGAGTATTATCAACCTTGTTGAGATCTATCACAAAAAAGAACATCAAAACATGGGAGGAATGCTTACCACACATTGAGTTTGCATACATTGGACTGTCCATTCAACGACCAAGAAATCACCATTTGAGGTAGTGTATGGATTTAATCCCTTAACACCTTTTGATCTTCTTCCTTTGCTTCAGGTGCACATAGTTAATAAAGATGGCAAGATCAAGGCTGATTTCGTTAGGACTTCATCAGCAAGTTTGAGACAATATAGAAAAACGAAGAAGTTAATATGAACAACAAGCAAACAAGGGACGCAAGCAACTAAAATTGGAGGAAGGAGATTGGGTATGGGTGCATTTAAGGAAAAATCATTTTTCTTCCCAAAAGAAATCCAAGTTGTTACCAAGAGGAGATGGACCGTTCCAAATCATCAAAAAGATCAATGATAATGCATATAAATTGGACCTCCCTGGTAAATACAATGTAAGTGCAACTTTTAATATTTTAGATCTTTCTCCATCTGAAGACAACGACGATTTGAGGATAAATCGCTCAAAAGAAGGGGAGGATGATGTGATCACAACTACACAAATGGATCCTGAAGTCATACCTAAAGGACCTATTACTCGTGCAAGGGCAAAATAATTCAGGGAAGTACTTTCTCAGAAGTGCATTCATGTTTTTAAATATTGTAATGAGAAAGAACCATTAGATAATAGGTTGTTTAATATGTTACATATTGAATATTAAATAACCTATATACACATCTTTATCTTATACACATTATATAAGTTCAAATACTTAACTTATGTTTATATGTTATATGTGTAGGTACATTCGGCCACAACTTGGGAGCTATATTGGAGCTAAATGGAGCATGCAACAACAAGGAAACTTATATGGAGAAGTTTAAGAGAGCATAAGGAACAATTGGTGAGAAGTTGTCCGGAGACCCATGAGCTCATAGCTGGATTGAGCTGAAGATTTGAGCTACAAGATGACTTCAATTCAACTGGAGAACTGCACCATCATCATGACCACTTATGACACTTCAAATATGTCCTAAGTCAAAATTTGTGAAATCGTATCTTTTCGTGGATAGTTGCCACCTCAAGAGGTACCTTTTCACAAGGAGCTTCCATAATGTTCACCATGCTACAACTCACCTATGGCCAGCTCACCTCCAGCTCATTCACCTCTGAACTAGCTCAAACATAAAAGGTCATCTTTCCACACATTGTGACCTTTCATGAATGATGTTGTCCATGAAGATGCCTTTTCACCAAGGAGCACGTTGGTGAAGAGATCACACCCATTGGAGGCCTAAACATCAAAGGACATGATACAAAGCTCGATGACTATTAGACCACACCACATGCCTTTCACATGAGAGTTTTGGCGTCAAGCATGAGGAGGCACATCATCATTCGGCCAAGGAGATGACTTTGGCACCAAGTTGAACCAACATGCACATTCGGCCAATGGAGATGTCTCCCCACCTTTTGCCGAAACATCAAGGCCCTTCATGAAGGGTTAGCCAAACTATCACCAAGCCAAGGGACTTCTCATTTCATTTTGAAGCATTATGTACTTTCCTAAAGTCATATATCTAGACGAATCATTAGGAGACTATTCGGCCAAGCCCTCTCATTTCCTATAAATTGAAAGGCTTGCCTTCATTTGTAATCATCTCATATATTAAACAAACTCTTGTGAGTTAATTTCTCTTCAAAGTTCTTTGTGAACTTTATCGATTAAGCAAGTATAATTCATATACTTGTGGTGTCATACCTTCCATCTTGATTCCTAAATTCCTAGATTTATATCTAGTGGGTTGAAGATACTTTCACCACCCCTCAAGCAAGTTTGTGAAGATCAGGATTGTGCTTCCTAGCATAGTTTCTTCTTTGGCGTGCTTGAGATACAACATCACCACCATCTCCATTTCAACATCAACGCCATCAACATCAACCATCAAGACCATCAACACATTCCTAATTCCGCAGCCATCTGTTTCATTTATTTCCATTTCAGTACTTTATTATATCACTATTTCTTAAATCCATTATTTATCTTATTTTTTTCTTAATTTTGTTGCAGCCAAACTTATAATTCAAGGACATCAGCACTTGTCAATCCTAGATCAAGACACAATAAGGCTATCTACTCACTTCCATCAAAGCGTGTAGATTCAACCTACATCAACCCAGCTCACGCCGGCACCATTGTTTGGAGCGCCATCGACCAACGATCAAAACTCCCATCACCATCATCGTTAACAGTCATCGTTAGTTGTGGAGAATCATTTGAAATTCTATCGAAATCCCTTCCCATCGTTCCGATTTTCAACGATTTTGGCCGATCCGATAGTCGTTCCACCTCACCACCTCCAGCACGGTGTTCCCCAGGTGTTCCTGACCAAAACCCGATCGAGACCTTCGTCAACGTCACCAGTTGCGTCTGTTCGCCAGCTTGGGTAAGTGTTTTGTTCCTTTTCTTTATTTTCGATGGATTTTGGGATAATGTTGTCTAATTTATTGATTGCAATTGGGTATTTAGACATGTAGGAAAAAATCGCCCGCCTGGAACTGCGTCCATCGCCATTGAACGTGCCGACACACACCGACAGTGCACGTGGGGCTTATTTTGGTATAGGGAAATTTCCAGAACCGGGTCTGGTTGACCCAACTCGACCAGACCCATCTACCCAACCTAATCAATGAGTCAACTAGGCTGAATCAACTCGTTCACTTTGACTGAGTTAACCTATTGACTATTGACTGTTGATCGATCTGACCGTTGACTTTGAATTTGACCAAAAATGTCAAATTTTCTGAAAAGCCCTATTTTATGTTTTTCGACGTCCTAAGTCCGAATCCGAATTCTGTTTTGTCAAATTTTCTAAAAATGTTTTATTTTATTATTCAAGTTTGTTTCTCATTTAAGTTTAGTTTTTGATGTAAATTCGTTTGTAATGTATCAGAGGAATTATAGGACGTGGAATTCAAGTTCAAGGACGATTGAATGAAGTTTAAATGGTCGATCGATATTCGACGGAAATTGAGGTAATACTTTACTACCTTTTGTATGCTTTTCGGGACTCATTGATAAGTGGTAAATGCATGAATGGAAATAATTGGTCTATTAGGGTAGTTAACTATCTTTGGATTTATATAGAAATTGGATTAAGGATGGAACACTGTATAAGACTCTAACGACTCAAAAAAGAAATTGGTAGACTGATCGGAAGCAAATCTCAATTCAATGAATAAATCAACAAATCAATCAATCTCAAAACGCATAAACTCTAATTAATATCGTTAAAAATTAAATGATGGAATTATTTGGATAAGAAATTACCAATAATAGCACTATGGGGTAAAATTACAAAAAAGCCCTTATACTGAAAAAAGACCCAGATATCCCCTAATGGTGAAAATAACCTCCAATGATCAAATGAACAAAGTACTCTGAACTATAAAGAAACTAGAATACTTTTAAGCCTAAGTTATCCGAAATAATGCCACTTACATAATTGAATGAAATGATAATAATACCCTTAATGAGTAGAAAATACTATGGATGGATATGATAATAGAGACAACTTGAGAACTTAAATTATGATCTAATTAAATCTTGGAATCACCTATTAAATTCCTGATTTAGTTGGAAAGACATGAATAAAAGAAATGAGTGAAATACCCTTAAACATTAAGATAACCAAAATACCCCTGAAGAGTAAAATAATGAAAAATATCTCTAAGCCCTGGAATGACTAAATTATATGACTTAGCTGAACTGAATGGAAGAGATGTATGTATCCAAATTTCAAAAATGACTGAATTACCCTAAAAACTTGAAGTGACCGAAATAGACATGACTACTAAATGACCTAACCTCAATGAGTTAGGATTAAGTGGGTAACTTGAATAAGTCTGGAAACACTGATAACCTTACATGATGTACTGTCCCTAAGGGTTTTGAACCATGAATCAAGTATGTCGACATTTCCTGATGTCGTTGCAATGTAGATATGAAATATAGACCATTAGAATACATGTTTGTCTCCCTAAGATCTATTTAATGATTATTTTAAAGATGATTAGTTCAACAAGAGTTGTCATTATTTAGAGTGTGAATACCTTTGAAGTGAAATGAATTGACCAATTGACATGCATTAGTGCTAAGAGTTGTTTAGCTCGAGTTGACTCGATATTCCGATAGATCGACACAAATCATAAATGCTCTGAATCTTCGTTTCTCCTTTATCAGCTCAAATTACTAAGAATTCTCTAATAACTTAATGCCCAAAATGCCTTTGATTTATTGAATAATGGAATCACTCATGTCATATCTGAAAACACAAGTAACTCAGATGAAAAAGATTATGAATACCTTTATGATTTCATAGTGCCTCCGAAAAATATTCGAATACTACATGATCCTGATAAATCACGTTCTGAATAACTGATGATCCTGTCAGCTAATGAACTCTTTCGATAGTGATTCTAATTACTGACATTCTATCAGTATATTGAAGATTCGTGTTTCCCATGTCCGATAAGATTATCATGTACCTTCGAATAATATCTGGAATCTCTAGTGTATTCCCTGACCACACAAATGTTTTCTCTTATTTCTATTCTGATCTATGATCACTGCTTTGATTTATCATATATTGGTTTACTGACTGAAATTACTTTTTTACGGGGTACTCTTGGACTCTGGTATGACTGAAGACTCTGGCAGGTTCAGTCGTTGCTAGTAATTCCTTGTATAAGTTCAACACCGATTGGTAATTACTATCTCTGGTAGGTTTAGTTGTTGTTGGTAATTCCTCAAATAGGTTCAGCACCGACTAGTAATTCCTTATGGACCTAAGGC
Source organism: Hibiscus syriacus (assembly GCF_006381635.1). Taxonomy (NCBI): domain Eukaryota; kingdom Viridiplantae; phylum Streptophyta; class Magnoliopsida; order Malvales; family Malvaceae; genus Hibiscus; species Hibiscus syriacus. Next base: position 4,110,784 of record NW_024062743.1, on the reverse strand, counting down.
GACCCTAGGTAGGCTTTGTGGCCCCGAGAATCTTTCTTGGGTAGGCTTTCAGGCCCCAAGGTGCTCCCTTAGGTTATGCAGTTTCTGGGGAAGTGCATATGGCGTTCAGTTGGAGGGATTACTATGGTTTTTGAAAAATACCTTTTAAATTGCTACTGTTTTAAAAAGATCTGTACATTTTCCCTAGTTTTGTTGGAACACACTAGACACCCTATTATGATCTCCTGAACTTAGTCATTCGAAACATTTCCTCTAAACTGAAAGCTTACTGTCTTTTACTATATGAGATATCAGTGGGACCTCATATCAACATAAAAGTCTGTAGATGTCTGAATCAATAAGGAAATATATGCTTATCTGTTATCTGCATACATTTCAGCATCATCTAGTAGTTCTGTATTACTGAGCTTTTCAAAGCTCACTCTAATACTCATCTTCTCAGGTTGAAAGGATTGAACCAGTGCAACTATCGACTTTAGTAAAGGAGTTCCACTGGCGTTGCTTGCAGAGTACGTGCATGTGATTAGGGGGCATGTAGGTTTTATTTTGTTTTTATATCCGAGTATGGAATCTATTTTATTTCTGAATATTGTTAAATTTTACTATTGTGTTTATAAATTGTTTTATGATTTTACATGTTTTAACAACAATTTTAAATTTTCTGGAATTTTAAGATGGGTCGCTCAGGTGGCCCTAATGTGACATTCTAGATCGGATCGGGTCACCAAATTGGTCTGAGGGGGTTACAAATTTTTTAAACTCTGACCACAATTATTTTAAATATTTAAAAAAATAAATTATATAAAATACATATTTTAAAACTATTTGATTGAAAGTTTTGAAAATATTTTTTTATATTTTTATCAATAATAAATGTAACCCCCTAGACCCGACCTATGCATTTCGACTAAGTCTAGTGTATCACATTATGATTATTAAAGACATTTTCCGAAACCGTTATTCCATCAATATAAAATCACATTATAAATAACATGAAATTATAAACAAATTATACTATCAAAATCCAACTCGTAAATATAGTACCAATAAATAATAATTTAATTTAAAACATGTCTTCAAATTCAAAATCACAATAACCGAGCAGTAATAGCAAAAGTGTCATCATTATAAAATCCGATATTTTAAAATAAGGTCCATGTCACCAAAATAAAGTCAACTTGCAAGATAAAAACATTACAATCTGATTTACTTCAAAGAGATATGTTGATCCTCCAAGTGCTCGAACCGAAGTATCTAACCAACAGTATCTGAAAGGGGGAAAACATTTTCAAAAGGTGAGCTAGGCTCAGTGTGTCCCAACATTTCCATAAAATCACAATAGGTACAAATCATAGTCCAGTAATATCACAAATTCGTAAAAGAGTTTAACTTTTGAAAATCATAGTTTAAACCCTTTTCTGGTACACCATCAGTAGTTCCCAAAATTATTTTCCATATAGCTTACATTATGCACATAGCAAAAAGAAAGTCGACTTAAGGATAGGCTCTGAAGTTTGTATCCTTAAGCCCAAGTCAATAAGTCCATATAGCTTACCCTAAGCACACAACAAAGGAAAGCCGACCTAATGAAACATCTTGGGGCCCTCAAGAGTCATATTAGGCCCATTTAGCTTGATCAGAGCTATTCCATCATAATTCAATTCCAAAATTCAATTGCACCGTGACATAAATTCCATAAATCCAAAAACATGGTAATCATATACCATTTCAAAACAAAAATTAGATATCAGCCATATTCCATAAATTGTCACATAAAATTGGAGCATCCATAAAACAATAACCAATGAATTTGGTGTACCACATATTAAAACCAATAAAATAGTTCAGTAATAAGTAGGGAACACACCTCGACAATAGGTTCAAATAGCAAATCTACTGATTGCTAGTTTCACCACGCTCTGCTACAGTTTTCGAATGCGTGAATAATGGCACACGTGGTTTAACTGATCTAGAAGAGCTGGGTCGAGCTGTCGAACGATCCGGAGAGTCTCTTGTACCTTCAAACAATAATAATCTATCAGTCCCAAATCCTATTTAATTGTTCAAAACTAGACTTCTTAAGTATATAAGCATTTTTCAGGTTTGACTATCAATTTGGGGTATTTCGAGTCTGAATTTGGCCAAACGGATTGAGGAATCAGAATCAGGACGTCGAAAAACATAAAGTATGACTTTTCAAAAATTCAGATTCTTGGTCAAAGTCAAAGTCAACCACTTTGACCATCGATTTGGAGGCCTTCGGGTTCGAATTTGATGAAACGGACAGCAGAAACGGATTCGGCACGTCGAAAACTATCAGGATAGGTATACTCAGAAAAGTTTAACGGTCGTTTAATGCTTGGTCAAAGCCATTTTAAGTTTTGGTCAAAGAAAGTCAACGGTCAACGGTCAACGATCGAGTCGGGTCGGGTCAACGGTCGGGTCGGGTCGGTCGGGTCAGACCGTTCAAACCGGTTCAGACCAGTCAAACCGGTTCGAACCGGTCGAAACCAGTCAAACGGGTCAGAACCGGTTAAACCGGTTTCCAGCAGCCACTCTCCCTGCGGCGGCGCGTGTGGCGCGTGAGGCGTCCTCTGGGCCCTAAAAATCCCGGAAAAATTTCTAAAAGTTATTTCAAGCAATTTCGAGATACTTACAATGATCGGTTCAAATTTTTGAACGGCGGAGAGCTCGATTTCAAACCGGTCGAATCTTTGACTGCACCACCTCCTCACGCGCCGCCATCAACGGCGGACAAGGTTGACACCGGTGGACTCGAAACGACACAAGGAACACGATGGTGTAGGAGGTGTCGTAAACTGAGCAACGATCGGCGGTGAATTTGAGATTTTCTCGGCGATAGAGCTAAAAAAACGTCGATGCTTTGACTTGAAATTTTCTGACGTTTAACAGCGTTTCACTTCAATTAATTTAAGGGGATTGTTCCTGACTCGATAACGAACACGATGGTGGTTTCAATTTGACGATCGGATGTCGAACGGCGTAGGAATCAGACTTGAAAGTCGAGGTGCGGGAGGAGTGAAAGTTTAAGAAAAGCTTTTGTGTTTTCTGATTGAAATCAGAAAACACGTTAAGTTATAACCAAACCTGCCGACACTTTTAGGGGAAATTCAGGGCTTGGTCCCTGAATTTCCTTTACTTCAAAAATGGCATACAAGTTTTCATAAATTATACTTTAGTCACTTAATTTCACCCATTTTCACAATTTACCTCCAATTTCAATTAATATTATTTTGTAAATAGTCGGGTTGTTACAATTCTTCCCCTCTACAAGAAATTTCGTCCTTGAAATTTACCTTATGAGAATAGTTAAGGAAACTGAGCCTCCATTGACTCCAATGTCTCCCAAGTAGCTTCTGAGGGGCCTCGATTACTCCACTGAACTTTGACCATTGGAATTTGCCTATTCCGAAGAACTCGTTCATCTCTCTCTAAGATCTGAATGGGCTCCTCTTCATATGACAAATCAGGTCTCAGCTCTACTTCTTCAACCTGAATAATGTGACCTGGATCTGGACGCTATCTCCTCAACATTGATACATGAAAGACATCATGAATACGATTTAGCTCAGAAGGGCAACTCAAGCTGATATGCAACAGGTCCTACCCTCTTCAAGATACGAAATGGTCCAATAAATCTTGGACTCAATTTACCCTTACGCCCGAATCTCAATACTTTCTTTCAGGGTGAAACTTTCAAAAAGACATGATCTCCCACCTCAAACTGTATATCCTTCCTTCTTTGATCTGCATAAGATTTCTGCCTATCAAATGCCTCTTTCAGACGGTCACAGATTAATCTGACTGTGTCCTCCGTCTCTCGCACTAACTCAGGTCCCAACGTTTTCCTATCACGCAACTCAGTCCAACATATCGGAGTGCGACATTTACGCCCATAGAGTGCTTCATAGGGTGCCATACGAATGCTGGTCTGATAACTGTTATTGTAAGCAAATTCAGCCAACGGCAAAAAGTTCTCCCAACTACCATGAAAATCGATTACGCAACCCCGCAACATATCCTCCAGAATTTGAATTACTCTCTCAGATTGACCATCAGTTTGTGGATGAAAGGATGTACTATAATCCAATCTTGTTCCCAAAGCCGTATGTAACGCCTTCCAAAATCTCGAAGTAAATCTTGGATCTCGATCAGAAATAATAGACATAGACAATGGAACACCATGCAATCTGATAATCTCTGAAATATACAATCTTGCCAGCTTATCCAAAGTATAATTTACTCGCACAGGAATGAAGTGAGCTGACTTTGTAAGTCTGTCAACAATCACCCAAACTGAATCTTTTTTCGAAGGAGTCATAGGCAAGCCAGTAACAAAATCCATAGCAATACGCTCCCATTTCCATTCAGGAATCTTGATAGGCTGTAACAAACCTGATGGATGTTGATGTTCTGCCTTAACTTACTGACAAGTCAAACACCTAGCCACAAAGTCAGATATGTCTTTCTTCATCCCAATCCAATGATACCTCTCTATCAAATTCTGGTACATCTTATCTCCTCCGGGGTGCATAGCATATGGACTACTATGAGCCTCAGTAAGGATAGTCTGCCTCAACTCAGCATCATCAGGCTCAAAATATCTACCTTTAAAGCTTAAAACTTCATCCTGATCAATTGCGTAATCTGAGTTTGTCCCCTGCTCTACTTGCTCAAAGATGGAAAGCAAGGAGCTATCAAGGGGCTGCTTAGCTTTGATCTCATCAACCAAGGTCGGCTTAACTTGCAATTCTGCTAACAAAGTGCCATCGTCATATAAATTCATCTTGGCCATTAAAGACCTCAACTCCGATACCGTCTTTTGACTCAAAGCATCCGCTACAATGTTAGCTTTACCAGGGTGGTAATCAATCACGCAATCATAATCCTTTAGAAGCTCTAACCAGAGACGCTGTCTCAAATTAAGTTCCTTCTGGGTCAGAAGATACTTTAAGCTCTTATGATCCGTGAAAATGTAACACTTCTCTCCATAAAGATAGTGTCTCCAAATCTTCAAGGCAAAAATTACTGCTGCCAACTCTAAATCGTGAGTAGGATAGTTACTCTCATGCGGTCGCAGCTGACGGGATGCATAAGCCACCACCTTACTTTCCTGCATTAAAACACAACCAAGTCCTGAATGTGAAGCATCACTATACACTGTAAAATCCTTCCCGGACTCTGGTTGAATCAACACCGGTGCTTGAGTCAAAACCGCCTTTAATTTCTCAAAGCTCTCCTGTTGTGCCTCGCCCCAGTCAAACGGCACATTCTTCATTAACAACTTTATCAAAGGAGAAGCAATGATCGAGAAGCCCTCAACAAAACGTCGATAATAACCAGCCAAGCCCAAGAAACTACGGATCTCAGATACGTTCTTAGGTCGTTTCCAATTCATAATAGCCTCTATCTTACTGGGATCGACCTGAACACCTCGCGCAGAAATAATATGCCCCAGAAACGACACTTATTGAAGCCAAAACTCACACTTGCTTTGTTTGGCATATAGACGATGCTCTCTCAAAGTCCGCAGAACGATCTTCAAATGCTCGCCATGCTCTGCCTCAGTACGAGAATAGATCAGAATATCGTCAATGAAGACCACCACAAATTGATCCAAATATGGTCGGAACACCCGATTCATCAAATCCATGAAAGCTGCAGGAGCGTTCGTCAAACCAAAATGCATCACTAAAAATTCATAATGACCATATCTAGTGCGAATGGCCGTTTTTGCAACATCAGATCCTTTAACTTTCAATTGATAATACCCCGAACGAAGATCAATCTTAGAGAATACAGTAGCTCCTCGCAATTGATCAAATAAGTCATCAATCCTGGGTAATGGGTATTTATTCTTGACCGCCATCTTGTTCAATTTCCGATAGTCAATACATAATCTTAGCGACCCATCCTTCTTTTTCACGAATAGAACTGGAGCTCCCCATGGTGAAGTACTATGTCGGATAAATCCTCGATCGAATAATTCTTGCAATTTGACTTTCAACTCCTTAAGTTCCTTTGGAGCCATACGATAAGGTGCCATAGAAATAGGTGAAGATCCCAGATAAGTCTCAATCTCGAACTCTACCTCTCTGTCAGGAGGTAACCCAGGCAACTCCTCCAGAAAAACATCAGGAAACTCGCTAACTGTACGAATCTCCTCGATCGTGGACAATGCACCTTTGGTGTTCAAAATACAAGCAATGAAGGTCTCATATCCCTTCCGGATCATACGATCAATTTCCATCGCTGAAACTATATTGGAGAGATAACCACGTCGTTCACCAATTAACACAACAGTCCGACCATCTGAAGTCTTCAGAGTAGCCCGCTTGTATTCGCAATCCAGCTTTACCTTGTGTTTATTCAACCAATCCATTCCAAGAATTAGATCGAACTCCCCTAAAGGAAGTTCCATAAGATCAGCGAGAAAAATTTCTCCCTGAACCTCGAGAGGATAACGCCAAAATACTTTATTCACTAATACCGCTTGTCCTACTGGACTTGTAACTGTAACAGTATTTTCAGTGTTCTCGATCGGAATCTGAAGGTTTCAAGATACTGAGCTCGATACATAGGAGTGAGTGGAGCCATTTTCCAATAATGCAAAGTATGGGGTAGAATAAATAGTAAATGTACCTGCAATAACCTCAGGCTCATCTCTGTCATCACAACGTCTAGTTGCATAAACCAAAGTTGGCTGTCTAGCCTCAGAAGCTATTGGCCCTGTATTTTGCTGAGGTCGGGCTCTACTGTCTGTCCTGGACGCTGATCCTTGAGTCTTTCCTTGACTATGATCTTTAATTGGGGTCTGTACTATAGTCTGCGAATGCACAGGAGTTTGGGTAGTGGTCTGCTCAGACGAAACTAGCTGAGGACAATCCCTCCGATAATAACCACTAGATCCACACTGATAGCAAAGACCCATCTTCTTACGACACTCTCCTGAGTGGTGTTTACCACAATACTCATAAAGGGGCCCATTATAATACGACGAGTAACCGCCTCGACTGCCAACTAACGGTGAGGATGCAGGCCTGAAACGTGTATTGCTTCTCTGAGGGGCTGAAGTACGAGTCCTCTTCCCGGACTGTGCTGATGACTCCATCGGGCCTAAAATTTTTTTAGATCGTTCCTGATCAACACGCTCTCTACCAGAAGCTAAAACCTCCACCTCTTCAGCATCTTTGGCTCTGCCCACCAGCACATCAAATATTTCATCCTGATGGGTTACAACTTGCCTACTCAGCTCGTATCTGAGTCCAAGGGCAAATTTACGACATCGATCTCTCTCAGTAGGTACCATACTGAATCCATACTTCAGCAACTTCAAGAACTCGATCTCATACTCAGAAACAGTCATGTCTCCCTGAACCAAGTCTTAAAACTGTTGTTGTCTCTGAGCTAAGTAGCGCTCTCCCAGAAAACGACTCCGAAAGCGATCCTTAAAGAAATTCTAGGTCAAACGATCGGTAGGAACACTACTGATCACTGACTCCCACCAAGTGTAGGCATTACCATCTAACATTGCTACATCACCCAGATATCTCTTAGTTGAGTCCAAACCCAACTGATCCATGCGTCTCTCTGTATCCTGGAGCCAATCCTCAGCTTCAGTAGGAGCTCCACCAATCTGTCCCCCAAAAGTTCTAACTCCATTGGCAATCAACGTCTGTGAAATAGGAACCTCAGATACAACACCAGTAGCTCTAATTGCTCCCTGTATTAACTGCAGAAACTGTCTACTAAAATTCTCATCCAATGCAACTCCAGTAGACTCTGACTCAATATCGGTCGCTCCTATGATCGGTGTAGTCATGCCAATACCATCGGTAGGTGGCATATTCGTTGGGGTCGTAGGAGCAGGATCACCTATCGGAGGTGGGGGATCTACTCGTATCTCATCAATCGGATCTACAAATCTAGCCACTCGACCTCGTCCACGACTAGTTCGACGACCACGTCTAGCACTCATTTTGGTAGATCTCGAGATTACTACAGAAGATAAACTTAAGGTTAGATAAACACTTGGAGTCTCGAACATAGTTAAAATCTTAATAACTTTGTGACATGGCCTTAGTAACTCGTTTTGTAAAATATTTCAAAACTGTATTTTCAATGTGGACTCATACACAGTCCGAGGGTTAAAAACCAAAAGCTCTGATACCAATAAATGTAACCCCCTAAACCCGGCCTATGCATTTCGACTAAGTCTAGTGGATCACATTATGATTATTAAAGACATTTTCCGAAACCGTTATTCCATCAATATAAAATCACATTATAAATAACATGAAATTATAAACAAATTATACTATCAAAATCAAACTCGTAAATATAGTACCAATAAATAATAATTTAATTTAAAACATGTCTTCAAATTCAAAATCACAATAAACCGAGCAGTAATAGCAAAAGAGTCATCATTATAAAATCCGATATTTTAAAATAAGGTCAATGTCACCAAAATAAAGTCAACTTGCAAGATAAAAACATTACAATCTGATTTACTTCAAGAGATATGTTGATCCTCCAAGTGCTCGAACCGAGGTATCTAACCAACATTATCTGAAAGGGGAAAAACATTTTCAAAAGGTGAGCTAGGCTCAGTGTGTCCCAACATTTCCATAAAATCACAATAGGTACAAATCATAGTCCAGTAATCTCACAAATTCGTAAAGAGTTTAACTTTTGAAAATCATAGTTTAAACCCTTTTCTGGTACACCATCAGTAGTTCCCAAAATTATTTTCCATATAGCTTACTTTTTCACATAGCAAAAGAAAGCCGACTTAAGGATAGGCTCTGAAGCTTGTATCCTTAAGCCCAAGTCAATAAGTCCATATAGCTTACCCTAAGCACACAGCAAAGGAAAGCCGACCTAATGAAACATCTTGGGGCCCTAAGAGTCACATTAGGCCATTTAGCTTGATCAGAGCTATTCCATCGTAATTCAATTCCAAAATTCAATTGCACCGTGACATAAATTCCATAAATCCAAAAACATGGTAATCATATACCATTTCAAAACAAAAATTAGATAGCAGCCATATTCCATAAATTGTCACATAAAATTGGTGCATCCATAAAACAATAACCAATGAATTCGGTGTACCACATATTAAAACCAATAAAACAGTTCAGTAATAAGTAGGGAACACACCTCGACAATAGGTTCAAATAGCAAATCTACTGATTGCTGGTTTCACCACGCTCTGCTATAGTTTTCGAACGCGTGAATAATGGCACACGTGGTTTAACTGATCTAGAAGAGCTAGGTCGAGCTGTCGAATGATCCGGAGAGTCTCTTGTACATTCAAACAATAATAATCTATCAGTCCCAAATCCTATTTAATTGTTCAAAACTAGACTTCTTAAGTATATAAGCATTTTTCGGGTTTGACTATCAATTTGGGGTATTTCGAGTCTGAATTTGGCCAAACGGATTGCGGAATCGGAATCAGGACGTCGAAAAACATAAAGTATGACTTTTCAAAAATTTAGATTCTTGGTCAAAGTCAAAGTCAACCACTTTGACCGTCGATTTGGAGGCCTTCGGGTTCGAATTTGACGAAACGGACAGCGAAAATGGATTCGGCACGTCGAAAACTATCAGGATAGGTATACTCATAAAAGTTTAACGGTCGTTTAATGCTCGGTCAAAGCCATTTTAAGTTTTGGTCAAAGAAAGTCAACGGTCGAGTCGGGTCGGGTCAACGGTAGGGTCAGGTCGGGTCGGTCGGGTCAGACCGGTCAAACCGGTTCGAACCGGTCGAAATTGGTCAAACCGGTCAGAACCGGTTGAAAACCGATTAAACCGGTTTCCAGCAGCCAGTCTCCCTGCGGCGGCGCATGTGGCGTCCTCCGGGGCCTTAAAAATCCCGGAAAAATTTCTAAAAATTATTTTGAGCGATTTCGAGATACTTACAACGATCGGTTCAAATTTTTGAACGGCGGAGAGCTCGATTTCAAATCGGCCGAATCTTTGACTGCACCACCTCCTCACGCGCCGCCGTCGACGGCGGACAAGGTTGACACCGGTGGACTCGAAACGACACAAGGAACACGATGGTGCAGGAGGTGTCGTAAACTGAGCAACGATCAGCGGTGAATTTGAGATTTTCTCGGCGATAGAGCTAAAAAAAACATCGATGCTTTGACTTGAAATTCCCGACGTTTAGCAGCGTTTCGCTTCAATTAATTTAAGGGGATTGTTCCTGCCTCGATAACGAACACGATGGTGGTTTCAATTTGACGATCGGATGTCGAACGGCGTCGGAATCGGACTTGAAAGTCGAGGTGCGGGATGAGTGAAAGTTTAAGAAAAGCTTTTGTGTTTTCTGATTGAAATCAGAAAACACGTTAAGTTATAACCAAACCTGCCGACACTTTTAGGGGAAATTCAAGGTTTGGTCCCTGAATTTCCTTTACTTCGAAAATGACATACAAATTTTTATAAATTATACTTTAGTCACTTAATTTCACCCATTTTCACAATTTACCTCCAATTTCAATTAATATTATTTTGTAAATAGTCGGGTTGTTACAATAAATTTGAAATAAAAAAGAATTGAAATAAAAAAATTGACAAAAAATAATTAATAATGGACAATTTTACTGAGATGAAGGCAGTAATAAGCGAGGGAAGGTTTAGTGCTGGAAAGTAAAGATGGAAAATAAGAGTCAACCCTTTGCACCTTTATGAATTGGTTTCATGTTCTAGTCGTTTCACCGCTTCCTCTCTATATCTCTCCTGATGCTTTTTTAAAAGTTAAACCTGATTCTCTCGTTTCTTCTTAAGATCCATAATTATAGCCCACTCAAGTAGATAAGCTTCTTTATGACAAGTTCCATGGGATCAAACACTACAAGGTCACATCAATATTTTAGTAATGATCAAATGATAGATTTATCATAAATTAATAAAATCAGTGATGAAATAAAAAATTATTCAAAATTCAATGATTATTTATATAGTTTAACTAATAATTAAATTAAATATTACAAATAATAAAATTTATTAAAACCAAATATTCTATTTATTTGAATAATCAACTTTTTAAAATAACATCCCATATTCGTAATATTTTAATTTTTTCACCAATTTAAAATTATGCTTTTTGTTTTAAAATTATAAAAGATGAATAAATAAATTTTGCATTTAATATAAACATAATTGTTATTTGAATCAAATCTGATACAAATTTATTTTATAAATTCAATATAAACAAATCAAAATTAAACCAATTGTTTCATGATGATATGCAGGGCTTGAGGACATAAGCTAGGATTATTTAGTTTCTAAAACTCTTCTTATCACTTAAAAAAGGTTTGTGTAAATATTAATTAATAATAAAATTTATAATTAAAAATTCGTAATTTTTTTTGATTGGAGGAATACAAAAAAGAACACAAACTCTTACACATCTTATAGATCGGATTCAAGTTAAATTATCATCTCTAAATGATGATTGAATTTGAATGAAATTGGGCCTAAATCCCAATCTTTAATTTGCACATACGATCTTTAATTATCATCGGTCATATTCTGACTTGTAATATAACAATTACATTATTTGAGAAAAATAATTTTGTTCTCAACCCATATGATAATTTTTTTTTCAGCACGTTATTAGTTCAAATTTACTGTTTTATTGACCTTTTTTTCATGATTTGCACATATGATTAATTTAACACATACTTGTTTTTGGATAAACAAGGCAGAAGAATAAATCCTGATCTTTAATTTGAATCTTTTTGAAGCAACACAAACCTAAAAAAAACCCAATTAATGGGTCCACAAAAAGAACCAAGATTCTCTATAAGCATCTAAACAGTTAGACACAACAAATATACATGGATTGATTTGCAATGGAACCCATTTATAAAATATGAATTAGTCTCTAATTAAAGTGTCAAGTAATTATTTTCATATATTCCAATAGATATAATTATGATCCAGACAATTGGAGAGGGAAGACAACAACAGTCAAAACTGAAAGTATCTGATGGCTGACGTATTAGCATTGGTTGTTCTAGGGCTTTAGTTACTTGAGACGACAGACGAATGACTGCAAGGAACAACTAAAGGCACACCGACGAGGTGATGATGGGAACAGTGAGTTGTTTTCGATCACAATAAGAGAATGGTATCTTGAGAGAGGTGACTAACTTGATGAAATAGGAAATAGGGATTGCTAAAATTGAAGTTAGCTTGTTTATTTTGTTTGGAGAAGTTTACACGTGAACCCATTATTTTTTTTTAAGTTTAGGAATTGCAATTTTTTTTACACTTTAATATATAATAAAAATATTCTTTAATGTTCAATCCAAAAAAAATATTTAATATATGTTAAAAGACATTTTCTTTTAAAAATGCATATAAATAAATATATTTTTATATATTGTAATTTTTATATCATGTTATATAGTATAATTGGTAAACTAATATAAATTATGATGTATATATTCGAAATCGGTGAAAATGATGTATTTGGAAAGTATGTTAATTATAGTTAGGGGTGAGTGTTTGATAGAGTAGAGTCAAAAATTTTTGACCTATTCGAATTGACGAGTTATATTTTATAACTCAACTCAAATTTAAGTTTTTTTGAGTTATTTTAGTTATTATTTGAGTTCTATTTATAACTAAACTTGAATTTGAAATCTTTTAAGTTAAGTCTATAAACTTATTAGTTGAGTTTTTTTCTAGTCGAACCAATTCGAAAAGATCAATTTTTTGAGTCGAATTGAGTTCTATTCACACCTAAGTATAGCATTTGTTCGGACTATGAGTGTAATAGATTCAAATCATCCACTCTTTATTCAATACTTGTTGAATACAACAAAAAAGTATATAACTTTTTTTTTTCAAATTGTGTGTTACATATGAACTTTCCCCTAGAAACACAATTGATCGTATTAATTTTTGGTAGAATAAAGTTTAGGTTAGCGGTGGTGCCCCAGTCCAGGGCCAGGGTATACCTAAGACCTAATTGAGATTTAAATAGGAATTTATAGATTGTCCACCAAAGGTGACGGTGGTAGGATTCAAACTTGGCCTTACAAGCTCAAATTCATGAATCTCAACCACATGTACCAACACTCATTGGCATCGATCCTATTATTTTAAATTATACATATTTTTAAATAGTTTAAAAAATAAGAAATAAATATAATTATTACGGTTATTTATTGTACAATCAATTTAGGGTTTTAATAATCTTATACTTCATATGAGATACAATAAAAATCATACAATTATTTATAATTCTCATACACATGTATGCGTTTTGAATTTTTTAAGGATTATTATTGTTCCTCCAAACACATATTTAATTGAATCAAACTTTGTATCGGAGTAATTATTTATTATGAAATTGTTAAAAATAGTATTTACTTCAAATATTTTATACTTTTAATATTTCTAAATAGAATCTTTTTACTATTTTAAATTATTTATAATTTATCTAAATTTTCTATTTTTTTCTTCTAATTTTTAGTAATTATGTTAGATATTGGAGGTAATTTTTCAACTTCCCTCCAAATAAAATTTACGTCCCCTCTAATAAAATTGAATATTTCTTATTCACAACAGGATATTTTCTCATTCATAATGAATCATTATTGCTTTCCTTAGTCAATGATTTTCATTTTATAAAATCATATGTATATTTGATTTCCTTTAGGGTTAAGAATACTAAATAAGAAAATTATTTTCTATATTCTATTTTGAGATAATTTTGGTTTATAGTTTTATTATTTTTATAATTATTTTTTGTTTTGATTCAGATTACAGTAGTACAAAAGTTTCTCCAACTTTAATTTACAGGTAATTGTTTGTTTACTTTTAAATTTATTTTCTTCACTGATAAATATGGTTTTTTAATATTATTTAATTGATATGGTTTAGGGTTAGCTTTATTATTCGATTTCTAATTTAAACCATTTTTTTGGGAGATAGTTTTCGTTGTTGCTTTTTGTTTTTAAAGAAAAGGGAAAATCTAAAACTAAAACTAAAACTAAAAGCAGGGAATTTCATTATTTTGTACTTGGGGATGTTGAATCGCTTTCTAAAGCAAGTGTTTAGCAAACATGACAAAAACCTGATTAGGGTGAAACGAAATAGCAGGAAAATTTTGATCTCCGTTTTTCCGTTTCAAAGTTTCTGGGGATGTTTGGTTTGGACCAAAGACTTTTTTTAGTGATAAACCTAATGAAAAGACGTAAAAACTGAAACTTTGTCAAACTTCTAGTCAAGAAAGAACATAGCTTATTTTTATCAAAATAAGTAAAAATAAACAAAAAGCTTCATCGTTTTCCATTTGATTAAAAAAGCTAGTTCAATGTGAAAATCCAGATAAAGAATCAGTTTAATTATTTGATATTTAAGAAAGAACATAGCTTGTTTTATCAAAATAAGTAGAAATAAACATAGGTTAGTTTTATTGTTTTCTCTAACCTTCCTGGGTGTTTATCTTCTGCAATTAGTCTTCTCGTTAGTCCAAACTCTGCAGTTCAAACTTGTGAAACTGATTACTTTATTCGATAGTTGTTTGGTTGCGATTCCTGAGCCGCGTGATTGCGGTTTAAATTTTCTGTTTATGGCTTTTGTTGTGCTGCCTAATTGTGGCACAATTGTTGTGCATGCACTGGTGTAAGATACATTATATATTAATTATAATAGTTTTTTATATGTTTTAGGATGACACCAAATAAAGTATCTCGTAAAAGGATTCGAACACAAGAAAATAAAACTCAAAAAGTCTCCAGTGAACTAAATCAAACCCAAGAATCTGAACCTCAACAAGTTATTGATGCTCCATGAAGAAATTGATTCATATACAACAATTGAAAATTCAGGTAAACATTATTTCCAATATTTATATAAATGAATAGCAAATGAGGATTGAGTAGTAACAATGACATAGTTAAAAAATATAAAAAATAAGAACATGTATATATACATATTATTTTCTTTGTAGCAAAGTCTTTAACTTTAACGTTGAATAATATATTTATTTTTTATTATTCCAAAGTTAATATTTTTATTATATAGAATCAATCAATTTATCACATAAGAAGGTACGAGGACCAAGTCGAGGTAAGGGACTAAAAAATTTCATGAAATGTAAGAATAAGTTGATAGTAGAGATACCAGAGAGAAAGGGTCGACCTATTGGTGTAGTTCAATCAACCAAATTATCTTATGAAATTGGAATCATTTCTTGATAATTCATATTGATACCAACAAAATGAAAAGATATAAAGGATAATGATATACTTCATGCCCTAGAGAAACTCAAAGTGAGTTTATTTAGTTTAATATTTCTTATTTTTTAATATTCATGTGCTTAATTTATCTAATTATATATTTTTAATGTTTTAATCAAAGTTTGAGATGAAATTAGATGATGATTATGTGAATAGCTCTGTCATATCAATTATGTCAAAGTTATTAAGGAACCATTGACATAAGGTTCATTTGTTTAGTGATCCTGAATATCAAGTACGATTACTGCATTTTGATTTGTGTGATTCATAAATTTTTACTTTTTTATTTCTATAATCAATTATAAATTATGTTTATACGTGTTTATAATTGAAGAGGAAATGTGAAACCAATGCAAGAGTTAGAAGAAATGTCAAGTTAACTCCTAATCAAGGATCTCAGGCTTTTGTCACTAGAATATATGCTATGGTAAATTGGACACTTTTTATATTTATTATAAAGTTTATTTTTATTTTAAAATCTAATTTTTATTTTTCAAATCATATAGCGCAAGGATGATGAAGAACCAAATAGGATGGAGTTCTTCAAGGCAACCCATTATTCAAATGACAAAGGATGGACAACATCTGAGGCACAAACAAAATATGTAAGACCTCGCAAAAATTAAGTATTAAATTGTAATTTTTCATCTAAGGATTATTTTATTTATGCATTACTTTTTTAGGAGAAAATGGTGGAGTTGCAATAAACTCCAGTTGAAGAAGGACCAGAGCCTAAGAATATTGATGATATAATGGAAGAGGTACTTGGTACAAGACCAGAATACATTATGGGGCTTGGATATGGGCCAAAGCCTAAGAAAACAAATTCAAGTGCAGATACAATTGAGTTAAAAAAGAGTTTGAAGGATAAAAAATATGAACTTAATGACTATAAGTCAAATTTTGAATTGATTCAAACTCAAATGGAAGCTATGATATATACTTTGTTAGCTGTTGGAATTCAAGTGCTATCGCTTCAATTTTCAGGTAAACAATATAGTTAATCAAATAAAAATTATTATATAATATTAATTGTAGTAACTAATGTTGATTATTTTAATTTGTAGCTTCAAATGATACCACGAACTCAACATCAACAGAATCACAACCGACTCAAGGTTTGGATTGAGAATCCGATAACGAAATATTCCACAAGTCATATTACTATCATATTATTTTTATTTTTTGTAAACATTTAAACATTTTTATATTTATAGAAATGAAATTATTATGTATTTAGTGAAATATTTGTTTAGATCTTATTATTTTACAATAAGTGAACTATTTTATATTTTTTTAAATTTAGAGTTGTATAAACAATTTTATTTTAATATATATTGTCATTAAAAATTTGACAATTTTTTTTGTTTTGCCACTATATTGGTGTCATTATATATGGCGACATTATACATAATCATCATTCATAATATTTTTAGGTAACGATATATTATGTCACTAAAAATGTAACATTATCTTTTTCGTCAAATATAAGTTGATTTTAATGCATTATTTGTGTTGAACCACTTTTTATAATGTTTTGATAAAACAATTAAGACAAAATGTTTTTGGAATTGAATTGATTTTATTCAAAGTTTTCAAAAATAATTCAAAGTCCATTAAAAGTGAATTTGAACACAAAAACTGATTTTCAGGTATGTAGTACCGATATTGTTCTAACAGTATCGATTCTATATGAACATTGTCTATATTGTTCATGTGGTACTGATACCCTAGGTAAAAGAAGTATTTATACTCCCTAGGTAGTACTGATACTACCAGCTTGCTCAAATTCATTAATGCAAAATAGGTACCGATACTCAAAGGAGTATTGACACTACCTCACAAAGTAGTATCGATACCATGAGGACAATATCGATACAGTCAGGCCCTATGCTAGTAACGGCTAGTTTTGAGAAAATAACTCAGTGACCAAAAATGCCTTATAATATACGATTTTAACCAACTTTTTTTTGGATTTGCCAAAATGACCAACTAAATCGCAATGCGATCGATAATTCGCAACGCGATCTCCGGTATCGCAAATCAGTTTCCAGATTCGCAACGCGATTCTGACTATCGCATTGCGATTTTCCAAATTCTCGTTGCGATTTTCCTAATTCGCAATGCGAATACGTAAATCGCAACGCGAATACGTAAATCGCAACGCGATTACGTAAATCGCAACGCGATTACGTAAATCGCAACGCGAATACGTAAATCGCAACGCGAATACGTAAATCGCAATGCGATTTACATAGCGCCATTCATATCCAACGCGTATTTTTTTTTCAAATTCCAAACACGAATATATTAATATATCGGAACACTGAACCGTCCACAGTATATCCCGTAATCGCAACTCATAACCTAAAACCTTAAATCACAACTCAGTCTCATCTCCATCTCTCACTCTCTAAGGCGACATCCGTCCCCATCTCCGACGAAATCAGTCCCCATCTCCGACGATATCAGTCTCCATCTCCGGCGAAATCATTCGGTCAAAATGGAAAATCAACCAAATCAACCACCGAGGGTTAGTTTTTTAATTATTTTTATTTGAAATTTTTGCATTATTATTAGGTTTTTCATATTGAAATTGATGATAAGTTTGGTGTTTTCAAATAGATTAATCATTTCACTTAGATTGCTTATTATATTCATTCGATTGCTGCCAATACTGCTAAACTGTTTAGTCTTTAACCCTGTGAAGTTAGTATTTATCTTTGTTTTGTCTTTTGGTTGAAGTAATATAATCCATTCAAGTTTCTTTCAATTTTAGTATTTGAAACCGAGAATGACTATCGCAATGCCTTCTATCGTTGCAATTTTCATTTCGCGTTGCGATAGTCAAATTCCCGTTGCGATAGTCATTTTCGTGTTGCGATTTTCATTTTTGTGTTGCGATTTAAAGTTTCAGAAACTATTATTCTTCTGCAAATTGAAACTTGAATGAATTGCATTACTTCAACCAAAAAACAAATACTAAATTCACAGTGTTGCAAATTTAAGTTTGAAGAATAAACTACTACTCTTTATGTTTATTGTTCATATCTTCACAGTGTAGTTTTTGGTATATCTAAATTGGTATGTTTATTGTTTTTGCAGAACTTTTATTCAGCTTAGTTGACCTTAAGAAATAAAGTGAGCCTGGCCAAAACAATTGCGTCTAAGCTTTCACCTGCAGAAAGAAAAATATTTGAGGATACTTGCTTCGGGCCATGGCTGAAAGTACAACATCCGGGTGGAGATGCTATGTTGACCCATCTGTTTCTTCAAACCATGACTAGCGATCTACAAGAGACTATACAACATCGTGATGAAGAGATATGGTTTGATTTTCCACCGGCGTATACGTGTTTTGGCGGGAGGGTTTTTCTTAATCACCGGTCTACGCTTCGGACACGATGTAGATCGGTACACTAGACATATTACCTCTATCATGGTTTTCCCGGGTTTTTCCTGAGCTGTCAACGGAGAAGTCAATTTGCACGTGGAAGACTTGACGAGATTATTGAATAGGAAAGATGGTTTTACTCAGATGGATGACGTCAATGTTGTCTGAGTATGCCTTCTAATACTTTTGCAAGCCGACTTTTAGGCAGAGAGCCCGACAACCTATTCCTAATGATCTAATTAAATTAGTAGAGGACCTAAATGCATGGAACCTTTTTCGTGGGGTTCGTATCTATGGAGAGCTACATGGAATAAGTTGTCGTCTACCTTTAATGATCGAAAAGTTTGCGTGGCGATGGTTCCAAATACACTTTGTCAGCTTTATTTAGGCCTTTAAGGTAATTTTTTATATAATGTTTCCAAATTATAATTAATTCTTTAACAATTACTAATGTTTGTTATTATATGTTTGTATATTTGGATATTGAGGCCTTTCCCGCCATGCAGACATATGCATTAAAACTTCTAATGATATTCCTAGGGCTATTTCCTGGAAGAGGAACGGTCCTTGCAGCAATGGGAAGATTTACTACCGTATACTACAAAAATATGTAAGTTAACACAAATACTACCATATGTTTATAAATAAGTTATACTAGTACACGTTTAACTTTGTTTGAGCTTTTATATTGTTAGGAGGCCAACACTCCATTACAGAGGCTGACACCCACGGAAGCTGAGCTTGCCACTGATTGTGGCAAGCTAGTAATTTTTTTTTTGATGGCACGGATGATGAGCAACCACCACTTCGAGAGCCATCACCTAACCCAGAGCCATCACCTGATCGACCGAATATACACCTCCACAACGAGAGTCATCACTATTCTGTCATCATCGAGCCTCTTCTCCACCATCACCTCATGATAGGCGACCGACAAAGATGTCACGACGTTTATCTCCTATTCTCCACCTCCACCTCCACCTCCACGGGATGAGTTAGGGGAGTTACGTAATGAGCTCAATGTTGCGTGAGGAGTCGGTACTTTATACGATGACAATGGTGCATAGCGTGTGAGGTTTCTACTTTACGTGATGGGGTAGCAGCTCTACGTAAGATTGTAGCATCATTCAGAACGAGGTTCATACTCTACGCAACGAGGTAAGTTTAATATTTTTCATATTTAACTTGATGAAATTTACTCGTATTTCACTTAGATTGCTTAGTAAATTCATTCGGTTGCTGCCAATACTGTTTAACTGTTTATTCTTTAACCCTGTGAAGTTAGTATTTGTTTTTGTTGTCTTTTGGTTGAAGTAATGCAATCCATTCAAGTTTCAATTTGCAGAAGAAGAATAGTTTATTATCGCAATGCGAAAATGACTATTGCAACGAGAGAATCGCAATGCGAAATGAAAATTGCAACAACAAAATCGCAACGCAAAAATGACTATCGCATGCGAAATGACTATCGCAATGCGAAAATGACTATCGCAAAGTGAATTTGATTATCACAACGAAAGAATCGTAATGCGAAATGAAAATCGCATTGCGATTCTCTCGTTGCGATAGTCAAATTCGCATTGCGATAGTCAAATTCACATTGCGATAGTCATTTTTGCGTTGTGATAGTCATTTTCACTTTGCGATAGTCATTTTCGCTTTGCGATAGTCATTTTCGCGTTGCGATTTTAAGTTTCAGATTCTATTCTTCTTCTGCAAATTGAAACTTGAATGAATTGCATTTTCAACCAAAAGATAATACTAACTTCACAGTGTTGAAAATTTAAGTTTCAAGAAAAACTACTACTCTTTATGTGTCATTGAACCTGCACTAAACCTATATGTTGTCCTTTTAAATGTTTATAAGTGCTTACTTCTGGAATGTTATATGATCATTTGTGAACAATGATATAATAATGACTTGGGTAAATACCGTGCAAGTTTGAATATTGTATTTGTTTTCACTGTTTAATATCATGTCTGTTTTACTGATTTATGTATTAATTTATTTTAGCCCTCTAAGGTGGATGCTCTAGGTCGGGTTTTTTTGCAAGACGGAGTTCATGCATCAGACGGCGTGCACGTGCCATTACGTCTCCGTTCACCCCAATAGTGCGAAGAATCCGTAAGAAAAAGCCTGACTCACCTGTCACGTTCAAGAGGCCTCCCCTATCGTTCAAGAGGCCCCTATCATCCCTCAAGATTCCACTCTTACCATTCAAGAGGCCACTGTCATCGTTGAAGAGGTCCCTCACAACATTCTAGAGCCCGATTCACACAGCGTATATATCGAATTATTGAGAAGTCCCTCACGTGCCGGACATGATGGATGACTGTTGTCTTTCGTATAAGTTACCGGCCAGTACCATTCCGGCGATGAAGTGGAGAGAAACAACTACCAGAAACAATTCTGGATAATACCTTTGGGCTAAACCGTAGTTGATTTTTATCTACATGAGCGGAGCCAAGGGTGTTACGCTGACATATACAACTCAACATGATGCATTTGTTGATTGAACGGTCTTGGTGGAGTGTATTATTAGGGGTTGAGACAACGACTATTTCGATGGGGGGGTAGTCTTATATGTCTTCTTATATTTCAGTTGATTAATTTTTTTTTTAAATTATGTAATTCACTAATATATGTCTTTTTTTTTGTAAACAACATATGATGCATGGGTGCACGTCTTCTAATTGTAAGGAAATTGAAGAAAAATATAAAAAAAAACGTGATATACAATTATGCCGATGTCTTTTCACGTAGTTCACTTGAAGAATCAACGACAGGAATCATATGTGTTGGCTAATGGACAAGCTAAACTTTATCCTGCATGGTGGGAGGTCGATAAGGTTAGTATATTGTTTAATATTTTAAAGGTGTCATAATAAGTGCGCAATTTGAATTATTACATTTCGATAGGTGTTTATCCCTGTTTTGGACCGTACTCATTGGCTTCTCGTTGAGCTTCAGCTCCCATCCCTAAAGACAATAGTATATGAGCATGATAAATTACTATCACTGTCTGATTTGAGAGATATTATTAAGGGATGGCTCTCATTTGGCTAAATTCTTGGATGCAATTAATTATTGGACTAAGTCTGGAAACAAGAAGCCAAAGAAGTTCAATGTTGCAGTTATCAGAGACGAGACCGCGCCACAACAAACGAAGGAATCTAGAGGGGATTGTGGTCCTCTCGTATGCATGTTCTTGGAGCATTTGACGACAGGAAGTACACAGTTTCTACCTCTCACCGATAGAGATAGAGGTGCAGTAGGCTTGTGGTTTCGGCATTTTATGGCTAGAGCGATATATGCGAGACGCTGCCTACCTGCATCCGCGTTATGAAAGTGTCCATAAATAATTTGTAAGTCAAATGCAAGTGTTGTTAAACATATATACTCTTTTTGGTTTGAAAATGTTTGGTTAAGTAGCTAGAATTCAATAATTTGCTGTTTGTAGGTTTTAGATGTGTAGAAAGTGTTGTTGATTCAATGTTTGGTTTCTGCAGGTTAATCCTGAAGTGAGTTGCGTGAAATGGATGTATGGGTGAAAAAGTTGATTCAATAATTGATGAGGAAATAATTCATTATTATTTTTTGATTGTTTAATTGATTTGTAAAAGATGATTTTTAAATGTTGATTTGTTTAATTGATGTGTACATAATTATTATTTGTGCTTGTTTAATTGATAGAAAAGTAATAGTTGATTTGTTGATTTCAATCTCCATTATGTTGAATGCAAAACAGACTATCGCAACGCGGAAATGACTATCGCAACGAGAGAATCGCAATGCGAAATGAAAATCGCAACGAGAGAATCGCAATGCGAAAATGAAAATCGCAACGCGAAACTAAATTTGCGTTGATTTTCATTTTCGCATTGCATTCACTCGTTGCGATTTTCATTCGCATTGCGATTCTCCGTTGCGATGTATTTCTGCGTTGCGATAGTCAAATGAATGTCTAATAAGTGATAACAACTGAACATATCATAGCAATGTTCAAACTCAAGTTACTAATACATGCCTAACTGAAAATGTTAAAAGTTCACACATAATATACACATAATACAACGTTTGCATTTAAAAATCACCTAAGTTAACAGTCCCAAAGCTGAAGCCGGTTGTGATTGGGATTTTGATGAGGATCCATTTTTGGTAGAGGAAAAGCTGATTGTGATGGCACTGGGATCCACATGTCACCTTGTATGACCACTTTCCTTGCACCGACTACTGCGATCTCTCTTCTCTTCACCCTAGACGGTATACGATCGTGACTTTTTGGTCGGCCAGTAGCTTCTATCCATGGCTGGTGGCAAAACTATTTGTAAGTCATCTGGTATGTCCCACTCAGAAGGATGTGGAATAGGGTAGACAATCTCGACATAAGTCTGTGATATACTTCTGTAGTGTAGCAATCTATAGCGTATGCGCTTGAATCATCTTGGTTTAGATGAAGAGAAACTTTATAACATGGCCACACGGATAACCAGATGTTTCCATTCTACAACTACACGTCTTACATTTAGATCGACAAGCCCATTTAAGTTATTATCCAGTACTTCAAACAAAGTGTTGAACATGGTTCAACTATCCATGACGTTGACTTCACAAACGTTTCGTTATTTTTTTCAGTCCATGGGTAACACGATGTTCCATGTCCTGTAAATTTAAATAAATAATACTAGTAAATATATGATAAGTTACGAATTTAAAGAAAATACCTGCATGGTTTTTTCTTGTAGTACCACTGTTGAATAGAGGCTCGAAAAAACTCCATTAACATAGTATGGGTAATTTTCGGAATGACGACTTAGAGCGTTGATTGATTCTGCACTATTAGACGTCATGAAACCATATCTTGCTCCAAGTTGATGTACTCTTGACCATCTTTCAAACCGACATCTTCTAGTGTTTGAGCACACTGAGGCAAAACTCTTAAACAGTTTATATGTATTAAAATCCACTTCCGATAAGCTTTATAGCCTTCCAGTATGTCCATTGTGATTTTTTATACCACGACATTGATTTAGATTCTATACAAATGAACACCACAAAGTCCATGAAAGCATCTAGGAAACACCTTCTAACAGCGTTGTCAATGAGTTTGCCCTATCGGATATGATTTTCAGATTGCAAGTATCCCATTGTTAGCATCCATGGCTACTGCTAATAAGTTTACTCCAAGGTATCGACCTTTTAAATGTTCTCCGTCAACTATAATAACTGGGCGCATGCAAGTAATAAACGAACGAATCTACAAAATCATATACAAAAGAAATATAATCATTTAAATGTGAAATGCATGTAACTAACAAAAATGAGTCAACAAAATTATATTGATTTACTAATCGCAGCACCAATGGCGATAAACAACAACTCAAAGCGTCCATCTCTATCGTTTTTGATATGAGTTACCGACCCAGGATTTTTCAGCTTTAAATTGTTACAATAAGCTGGCAGTTGGGAAAACGATGCTTCTGGCGACCCCCTCAACAATTCCAAGGCATAACATTTGGCTCTCCAAGCTTGAGAATATGAGATACTAATCTTGAACCGAGCATTCATGTCAGTCATAATTTCATGTCCCCGATATACCCTGCCATTCAAAAACATTAACTCAGCCAGAAAACCACCCAACATCTTTTTGTTTGCCTGTCTATGGTGAGGAAAAACTTGGGTTCTTGAACATGTATGTTTATCAATAAAATTCCTAACTTGAAACATTTTGCAATCTTTTATCCTCTCTGCAATCATACGCCACGTACAGTTTTTTTCAATCATACACCTTGTTTCGAAACGATCTTTGCTTGATTTGTTAACTTTTAGTTGATAGCCATCTTCCACACATTTCGTATACAAAGTTATCTTCAAGTCTTCCTTTGTATCAAAATAATCATATTTCTTGATACGAATAATTTTTGTGTAACAATCAACTACTATCTTTACCAACTCTTCTTCTGGTATCTGAAGTAATTCTGGCATATTCCAGTTATACTCCCGTGACATTTTCTTCGGGGACTTTTCTTTGGGGATTTCATATTCTTCTTCTTCTTCTTCAGGGTTATATAAATTACAGAATGGATGTTCAACATGTTCATTTACAGTCGTAACTTCCTCCTCATCATCATCAACGACATCTTCCTCGGCAACGGATGTTTCATCATCAAAATTCGGGTATTGACTAATATCAAAATCATTACACGCAGGGTCTGTTTCTTCTTTTAAAAAATCATCAAAATCCAAGTATTGACCAAGATCAAAGTTCGGGTATTGACCAAGTATTGACCGGAATTTGGTGCTGAAAGTTGTTTGGGATTTGGATTAGGGAAATGTTGTGGGTTTTGAGATTGTGTTTGGTATTGGAAATGTGGTGAAACAATATTTGCTTGGTGATGAAATTGTGGTGGAACCATTAAATTTTGAGCACCATAAACTGGGGTTGAAAAACTTAGTTGATTACTACCCGCTACTGACCCAACTTCACTACTTCTAGGTTCAACAACACACAATGTAACATCATCACTTGAAACACTAATGTAAGCAATGAATCGTTCAACATATTCATTGTCGGTTAACAAATAAACTTTCCATTTCTCTGATAATAGCCTAAATCCATTTAGGGGCTCTAAATTCAATTTATTTGCAACACGTAACATTAGAGTTTCATAAGTTAACTTTTTTAATGACAGTTTTAGTTGAATATTCATGGGTAAAGACATATATTGTAAAACACCATGAACATTCTCCCATGACCCTCCAAAACAAAAATCTATCCAAACATGATCAACATTAGATGATTTCATTATTGTAAATTAATTTACTAAACAAACGAGCTGCGAAACTAAAACCTGTTGCCAGATGGGGAAGGATGTCGTTGGATATAGGAACGGATGTCGTCGGAGAGAGTGATAGATGGAGATGTAATGAGTTGCGATTTAGGGATTTAGGTTATGAGTTGCTGCTGCTGCGTAGTTATATACCCAAAACATTTGTGTTGCGAAACTAAAACTGTTGCGAATTCAGAAATCGAGTTGCGAATTTGAAATTCAGTATTGCGATAGTCAGAATCTCGTTGCAATAGTCAGAATCTCATTGTGATAGTCAGATTTGCATTGCGATAGTTAGATTCACATTGCGATTTACGTATTCACATTGCGATTTACATATTCGCATTGCGATTTACGTATTCGCATTGCGATTTTCCAAATTCGTATTGCGATTTACGTATTCGCATTGTGAATTAGGAAAATCTCAACGTGAATTTGGAAAATCGCAATGCGATAGTCAGAATCGCGTTGCGAATTATCGATCGCATTGGGATTTAGTTGGTCATTTGGAAAATCCAAAAAAGTTGGTTAAAATCGTATATTATAAGGCATTTTTGGTAACTGAGGTTATTTTCTTTTATTTAAATATTACAAAGGTAGTATCGATACTCTATAGGAGTATCGACCCCTGTACTGGGCAATTTACTTTTGTAGAGAAAACATCCCCAAACGGCTAAAAATCATCCCCAACGGCTAGAACGACACAAACATTCCAAGATATAAATACAAGTTCAAGACACTTGAAGAAGGGTTAGAACACCATCAAAGCAATCGAACACAAGAGAAGAGTTTTTCATTTCTATTTTACTTTCTATTGTAAATATTTTTTTCTTGTGAGCTTTAATTTTTGTAAACACCCTACCTTGTAGAGGTTTTATTATTTACTTCTGTTATCCTTTTGAAAAAGGGTTTTTGTTCTAGCTAAGCCTTTGAAAAGCTAGGGAGTTGTAAATGTTATCTCTGTCATTGAAAAAGAAAGAACAAATTAGTGGATTTGTTGGAAAATCTTAAGTGAGGAGTTTAGTTAGTGGATGTAGACTTAGTGGAGAAGTCGAACCATTATAAATCGTTGTACAAAATTGTCTATCTTTTCTTTCTCCTTACTCCCTAAATACAATTTGCCAATTTACCTCTTGTAGCAATATTTTGAGTTGTCAATTTGAGCTTCATAAATCCCAAAAATTAGTATAAAATATTGACTCATTAGAAGGTTTAACCACCTTGAGATGATTATAGAAGAAGCTCGATCAATTCTCAACACAACCGAAAAGATAACTTCGACCTCCGGCTCATACTATATTTTAAACATTATATATCTTTGTTTTAGGTGTTTTAATTTAAATATATATTAGTATTTCAATTAGAATTTAGGATATTATTTTAAATACTGTTTATTTTAACTTTCTTTTAGATATTTTAGTTTAAATAGTTTTAAGTGTTTTAATTAGGATTTATTTCTTTATTTTAGGAATTATCTTTAGCTTGTTTTTAGGAATTTGAAGGCTATAAATACCCTCTCATGGTAAGCCTAGAAACATATCTCTCACTTATGAGAATTAAATATTCCTTTTCTCTCTAGCTTTCTCTCTATTTTTCGCATACTTCTTTATTGTATTTTAAATTTTTGTTTTCAAATATGCTAAGTATGACTCTTGTCATGGTTAGCTAATATTATTTCAAGTCGAAGGCTAAAGCGAATGCTCAATTCCAAACGTGAGAATTGTAAGGTACTTAAATTGCTTCGATTTTCTCTCTATTTTCTGGCTTATTTTCAAATCAAAACAATTTTCAAAACCAAAAGTCGACGTTGGTCTTGATGATGTTATGGTTAACGTTTGAAGAAGGATTGGCTTATTGAAGCACATTCGACTTCTTGTGAACACAATTACCAAAATTATTTGCTAAGAGGAAACTGAGATCGAAATCAGTTATTATTGAAACAACATAATATGAGTCGGTAGAGGGATTGTCCTTGTAGCCGACGTGAATCTTGAAGTAGAGATGTGTTTCGATGATCCAAGAAATTTGAGGCAAAGCTGAAGTCTGAGGCTGCTTTTACCATAAGTTATCTTTATCCCTATCTCTTTTATTTATTTTTAATATTTATCTTTTTATTTCTTTAAATAATTTAAAACCCCCCTTTTTTCTTTATTATTATCTTTAAAATTATAATTTATTATTTTATCTTTTTATAACTATTTTTTAATCTATCCTCTCATCTTTATCTGGAATTTTATATTCTTCTAAAATCAAGAAACAGTTTCACAAAATCAGAAACACCACAGCCCCTGTGGATTGACCCTGCTTCTGTATACTACTTTCCCTTTCTTTTTATTAAGAAGACATAATTATTTTGATAACAAAACGACTATTATCAAATTGGCACCGTTGTCGGGGGACTAACGACAAGTACTGATTTATTTTTCTTAGTTTTGATTTATGACCAGAAGAAACCCAGGTGTATTAGCAAATCTAGACCCGAAGATCGAAGCACGAGCACGAAAAATCCAAGCACAAACGCTTCGAGAAGAAAGAAAAAGATAAGAAGAATAAGAGCAGAGTTCAGAAATAGAATCAAATCCGGAGACAAACTCTAAAGCACACGTATACAACGAAGATCAAATCTCGATGGTAGAAGAAGAACAAACGATTTGAGAGCTAGCCACAACTCCTGTCACTCAGACGCCATTATACATAAATTTTCCTAGTGGTGGGACTCTGTTTCAATTAAAGACGGGGCTCATTCATCTTCTTCCCACTTTCCACGGCTTTCCCACTGAAGATCCACACAAACACTTGTTAGAGTTCCATGTGGTTTGTACAAGCATGAAACCACAGGGAGTTACCGATGATCAAATTAAATTGAGAGCTTTCCCTTTCTCTGTAGCTGACTTGGCTAAAGATTGGTTATTTTATTTACCTCCAAATTCAATTAATTCATGGGCTGACATGAGTCGAATTTTTCTTGATAGGATATTCCCAGCGGCTAAAGCAAGCGAGTTACGAAGAAGTATTCTTTCCATTCAGCAAAAGAGCAAAGAAAGTCTTTGTGACTATTGGGAACGATTTAAAAAGCTTTGCGCATATTGTCTGCAACATAGATTAAGTGAGCAAATGTTAATTCAATACTTTTCTGAAGGCCTTTTACCAATGGAGATGAAAATGGTAGATGCCTCTAGTGGAGGAGTATTAGTCAACATGACCCCAACAACAGTAAGCAAATTGATTTCAACCATGTCAGCCAACTCTCAACAATTTTCAAGTGAACGCAGACGAGGGTTCATGAGATAAGTACATTTTCCCTTGAAAATAGTTAGATAAATTACTAAAGTGGTAATTAACTTGTTGTAGGAAAATCTAGAGCAACAAGAGCATGTGGATATACATGAAGCTAGACCATCTGACGGATTGATGCCGATGATACAGGGCAATGCAAAATCAATGCCGTAGGAAACTTTCTAGGTCCTCCACAAAGAAATATAAATATATAGCAATACTTATAATTCAGGATGGAGAGACCACCCAAACTGAATTACAAAAGCAACTTATCAATCAAGATCTCAATATCAAACAAAAGCTATCATTAGAGGAAATCATAGAAAAGTTAGCAATTACAGAAAAGATGGTCACGTCCTAGGAAAAGTGGTTACGTCCAGGAAAGCTAATTGCATCCAGTAAAAATTCCAAAGCCGAATCAAGACATACCTTCAAGAGTTGGATAACCAAGTGAGCCGACTAGCTCAAACTGTGGGGAAATTGGAATCACAAGGAAGACTACCTTCTCAAACGGAGTTAAATCCGAGAGAAAATGTTAGTTCCATCACACTTCAAAGTGAACATCCATCTCACCAGTTCAGAGAAAGCCGGACATCAAGAAGAACAAGAGGAATTCCACCTCCAGAAATAAAGGTACGTCTGCCACACATCCTCTAAATCACACCACCTTCCCATCAAGATTGATGAAGCATGATAAAGAGCTGAAGAAAGGGATATCTTAGAGGTGTTCCAAAAAGTTCAAGTAACATACATCTCCTTGAAGTAATTCGACAAGTACCAAGTTATGCTCGATTTTAAAAGAACTTTGCACTACAAAGAGGAAATTAATGGGGCACGAAAAGGTAAATTTGGGAGAACATGTCTCTAAAATTTTTCAACGAAATCTCCCACCAAAGTGAAGAATCAAGGTATGTTCGCTATACCTTGTAAAATAGGTAATTTTAAAATTAAAGTGCAATGTGTGACTTAGGGGCTTCAATCAATGTTATGCCATTTTTGTTTTTAAAATGATTACGAGCCTTTGAAGGAAACATGAATAACCATACAGTTGGTTGAACGATACGTGATCTATCCAGGGGAGTAATAGAAAATGTCTTAGTAAAGGTCGACACATTATTTTTTTCTTGCAAATTTCTATGTCATGACATGAAAACGATAGGTCGGATACTTATTCTGAAGTAATTTTAGGCCGACCCTTCCTAAGCACAGCACATACAAAGATTGATGTTAGAAGTGGTATACTGACAATGGAATTTGATGGTGAGATCGTTGAATTGATGTTTACAAAGCAATCAAATGTCTGGATCATGTTGAAAGAATTAATTTTGTTGATGTTATAGATCCTTTAATAATGAATATATAAATCTAATTTTTCTTATAATCTTTTCAAGGATCTTGAACTTGCCACGAAGAGGAAGAAATGGAGTTTGAAAATATTAATTCAATCTATCTGATTTATCTTTACCTTCATCTAAAACTAAATTTTCCTTCTGTTTTACAGTTACCTGAGATAGAATTGAAACAATTACCATAACATTTGAAAAATGCCTTTTTGGGCGAAAATAGAACCTTACAAGTGATCATCTCTAGCAAATATCCAAATGAGAAGAGGAAGCTTTGGTAACGGTGTTACTCTCTCACAAAGAAGCCATATGATGGACCATTGACAACATTAAAGGATTAAGTCCCTCGACTTGCATGCATAAGATTAAAGTTGAAGAAGGAGGAAAGCCATGAGAAGGACAACGCCGATTAAATCCACCGATGATGGAAGTAGTAAAGAAGGAAATTCAGAAACTCCTTGATGCTGACATAATCTATCTGATATGTAATAGTAATTTGGTAAGTCTGATTCATGTGGTTCCAAAAAAGGGAGCCACAGTGGTCGAAATCAAGAAGGGGAGTTAGTGCCAACAATAGTTCAAAATGGATGGCAAGTTTGTATTGATTACAGGAAGTTGAACGTTCTTACTCGAAAATATCATCCTCTTCACTTTATATACCAAATGATTGAAAGATTAGTTGGAAAACTCATTACTGTTGCCTTGATGGGTTTTCAGGTTTTTTTCAAATCCAGTAGCGCCAGCGGATCAAGAAAAAATGACTTATACTAGTCCCTTCGATACATTTACCTATAGACTAATGCCCTTTGGTCTTTGTAACTCGTCGAGAACTTTTAGAGATGCATGTTAAGTATATTTTCTGACTATGTGGAAAAAGGTATTGAAGTCTTTATGGATGACTTCACGGTTTATGGTAATTCTTTTAAGAATGTCTTGATAATTTAGCTAATGTGCTTAAAAGATGCTTAGAATATAACCTTGTTTGAACTATAAAAATTATTTTATGGTTGATAAAGGGTTAATTTTAGGTCATTATTTCCTCAAAGGGATTGCAGTTGATAAAACTAAAACAGATATTATACGCTAACTTCTTTACCCCACAATTGTGATGAAAATTCGTTCTTTTCTTGGCCATGCAAGATTTTACCGCAGATTTATTAAAGACTTTTCGAAAATAGGACATAATTTATGCAATCTTCTTTAAAAGGATCAAGACTTCGACTTTAATTCAAAATGAAAGGAGTCTTTCGATTCATTAAAAGAAAAACTTATTTCAGCTCAAATTATTCAGCCGCCAGATTGGAATTACCCATTTGAAATTATGTGTGACGCATCGGATACTAGCGTTCGAGCCGTTCTCAATCAAAAATTAGGGAAAGATCTACATGTCATAGCCTACACATCCCGAACTTTGGACTCAGCTCAGAAAAATTATTCAACTACGGAAAAAGAACTTTTTGCTATAATGTTTTTTTAAGAAAAATTTAGATCTTATTTGCTTGACACTAAAATTATTGTTTTTTTTTCTGATCATGCAACATTAAGGTATTTAATGGGCAAAAAGGAAACAAAATCAAGACTTATCCGATGGATCCTGCTTTTACCAGAATTTAACTTGGAAATCAAAGATAAAAAGGGATGCAAAAATCTGGTAGTAGATCACTTGAGTCAAATTTCCCTTTCCACATCCGACCCACCACTTAGAGAAGAATTTCCTGAAGAAAAATTGATGATGACGCAAAGCATAACCCATGGTTTACGGACATGGTTAATTATTTTGGCCACAAGTAAGTTACCATCAGATTTGCCAAAAGCTGAAATTAATCGAATTAAGAGAGAGAATCCTTATACTATATTTGGGACGATCCTTATTTATGGAAGAATTGCTCGGATCAAATAATTCAACAATGTATTGCCGAAAATGAGGTAAATTCAATTTTACAAATTTTTCATTCTTACTCATGCGGTGCTCATTTTGGGCCAAAAGGTACAACACATAAAGTTCTTGAATGTGGTTTCTTTTAGCCTAACATCTTTCGGGACTCATATCTATTTTGTAAAACTTGTGAAAGATGTCAACGTACATGTAATTTAAGCCATAGGAATGAAATGCCTCTTAATTCTATACAAG
Source organism: Hibiscus syriacus (assembly GCF_006381635.1). Taxonomy (NCBI): domain Eukaryota; kingdom Viridiplantae; phylum Streptophyta; class Magnoliopsida; order Malvales; family Malvaceae; genus Hibiscus; species Hibiscus syriacus. The sequence continues at coordinate 4,078,513 of NW_024062743.1, read as the reverse complement.
TTTGTGAAATTTTTTATGTTTGGGGAATCGATATGGGTCCTTTTATTTCGTCATTTGGAAATACCTATATTATTTTAGTTGTAGATTATATTTCTAAATGGGTTGAGGCTAAGGCCACTCGGAATAATGATGTTAAAACTACAGCTAATTTTTTTGAAAATACTATTTTTTCCAAGTTTGGCACGCCACGAGCTATAATAAGCGACAAAGGATTAGAGCTTATCATCCACAAACAAATGGACAGGCCGAAGTATCAAATCGGGAAATTAAAACAATTCTTGAAAAAAATTGTTAAACCGGACGGAAAGGATTGGAGTTTAAAATTAACTGATGCACTTTGGGCATACCGAACCGCTTATAAAGGTCCCATTGGGATGTCACCATATTGACTTGTTTTCGGTAAACCATGTCATTTACCAGTTAAGTTAGAACATCGGGCTTATTTGGACCGTTAAACAATGTAATATGGACATGGATGCGGTTGGTGAAGCTCGAAAATTACATATTCAAGAACTTGAGGAAATCCAAAAAAAGGCCTATGTCAGTGCTCAGATATTTAAAGAAAAAACAAAAGAATTTCATGATAGTAGAATCTCTTTTAATTTTTTTTGTCGGTTAAAAGGTTTTATTATTTAACTCTAAATTTAAACTTTTTGCAGGAAAGCTCAAATCAAAATGGCTCGGACCGTTTACAGTGACACAAGTATTTCCTCACAGTGCCGTTGAAGTTGAAGATAACTGAGAAGGCGCTTGATGGGAGGCAACCTATTATTATTTTTAATTTTCCGTTTGTTCAATTTTTATTTTTATTTTCAATTTTATTTTTATGATTCATTTTTGTTTTTATTTTTCTTTGATATTTTAGGTACCCGTTATTCCTAGTTGAAATTTAAGAAAGATAGAATCAAGAATTGTTTTAACCGAAAGCGAAAAATGGTGAACCCCTGACCCCACGGCGTGAAGAGATCGTGTGGAAGCAAACAAATGAAGAATCGTTCGAAAAAAGGAAACATAATTTTGAAATACATTGTTCAGATAGTGCAGAAAAATTGATTTGATTCGAACAACACAAAAAAAAACAGACTTGGTTCTAACTGTTCAGAAAAGTTCAAATAGAATAGTGCAGAAAAAATGATTTGGTTCGAACAGTGCAAAAAAGTTTGAACTGTGCAGAAAAGTTCGAATATAACAGTGTAGTAAAATTTTAATATATCTTCCGGTGGCTTCTCGATCAGACATTCTACTCTACAACAGCTCGTCTCGACGTGGTCGTGGCCGCGATCGATACTAGATTGGGGGAGTATTCCTTTTTTCTCTCTTTGGTTTTCAATTTAATTTATGTTTTGGGACAAAACAAATTAAGTGAGGGGGAAGGATAAGCATGTCATCAAATTTTTCCTTGACTTGTTTGATTGTTTGAAATTGAGATTATTATGATATTGATGTGTTGGGATCGTTGGTTGCCAGTCTTGAATCTCGCATTATGCTCTTGCTTCCTTTTGAATAGTGATCATTTTGATATAATTTAATTTGCATGATTGGTTATTGGTATAGCTGGTGAAATTTTTTTTGTTGAGTATTGATATTCATGCTTTTATCGATAGAGATGAACTTGACTCAACGCATATAAAATTTTCTTGTGAGATTTAAGCCTAACGAGCATACATTTTCTTTCTTGCTCATTGTTTGATTGGAGTGTGCCAGACCAATTAGGATGTTTTAGAACTTGTAATCACAATACATATCGAGACTACATGTTGAACGTAATGTTTTAATGTGATAGAGACACCTAGGATAAACTCATTTTTCCCAAAAAACCTACTTATTTACATATCTACTAGTGAACCATATTTGTGGTTATTTCCCTTTCTTTGTTTTACATAATTAAACCCAAAGCCTTTCTTTTTATTTTTCCTCTGTTTTCAAACCCTTCCTGAGACTTGAGATCTTGTATCACTCTTGATCCATAAAAAAAAAAGAAGTAAAAAAAATATTCATTGTTTCAAACAACAACAGGAAAAAATTTCACTATTTCGAACATCATAAAAAAAAGAAAAAAATGTTCACTATTTCGAAAAAAGAAGAAGAAGGAAAATTTGATCGTTTCAATTGTCTTTCATCTATTCTTTTTCCTTGTTTTGTTTTCATTGCGCTTCATGTTAATTCATGAATTGTTCTTAATTATTTTGATCTCTTGTTTTGGTATTTTAAACCTTTATTTTTGGCCTATTCCCCTACCTAAGCCCCGTTACACCTTGTTTAAGACCAATTGATTATTGTATTATGTTCTGTAGACTTGATTGGATTCGAAGCCTATGGTAACATTCTGGTTAGTTTTTGTTTGATCAATTTCACTTACCCCGAACACTTTGAGCGGACATGTGTGAATCCTTGTAAGGTATTGAGTCATGTTTCATTGAAGTTGGCAATTAATTGGGATATCTTACTTGCTTTAAATTTTCTTAGTTGTGTATTTGCTGATTGTACCTTGAATTCGACAAATGTCATGGACTTAGTTCAATTGAAAGTTTGAGGAATAAATTGAAATTGAATATGACAACTTATGATTTGATATTAATTGATGAATGCTTGAGGACAAGCATTGAATAAGTGAAGGGAAATTTGATAAGTGCTTAATTTAGTTAATATTTTGCTTTTAAATTACTCCTTAATCATGTGTTTTAATGGCTTATTTGTTTGTTTTGATTCATTTTCTGTGCAGGGCGCTAGATTCTAGAAATTGCACTAAATGGAAAGAATTCTGTAATTTTTTTTTATTTTCGGAATCAAAGTTGGATTTATGGGCATGACTTTGGGCATGAAACATCCGACGAGGCTATGATGTCAGCACCTTCTAGAAGATCCAATCAACGTTTCTAGAAGCACGAATGGATTAGCTGCACGTTTCTGTAATTCAGATACGGATTAAACTCAAGTTTTAGGATAATATTTTAAACATTATATTTTATCTTTGTTTTAGGTATTTTAATTTAAATAGATGTTAGTATTTCAATTAGGATATAAGATATTATTTTAAATAGTATTTTATTTTTTCTTTGTTTTAGGTATTTTAGTTTAAATAGTTTTAAGTGTTTTAATTAGTATTTATTTCTTTATTTTAGGAATTATCTTTAGCTTATTTTTAGGAATTTGAAGGCTATAAATACCCTCTCAGGGTAAGCCTATAAATATATCTCTCACTAATGAGAATTAAATCTTCTTTTGCTCTCTAGCTTTCTCTCTATTTTTTGCATACTTCTTTATTGTATTTTAAAGTTTTGTTTTCAAATATGCTAAGTATGACTCTGGTCATGCTTAGCTAATTTTCTTTCAAGCCAAAGGCTAAAGCAAAGGCTCAATTCCAAACGTGAGAATTGTAAGGTACTTAAATCGTTTCAGATTTTTCTCTCTGTTTTCTGAGCTTATTTTCAAATCAAAACAATTTTCAAAACCAAAAGTTGACGTTGGTCTGGATGTTGTGATGGTTAATGTTTGAAGAAGGATTGGGTTATTGAAGCATATTCGACTTCCTGTGAACATACTTAGCAAAATTGTTTGCTTATAAGAAATTGAGATCGGAATCAATTATTATTTAAACAACATAATCCGAGTTGGCAGAGAAGGATAGTCCTTACAGCTAACGTGAATCTTGAAATAGATATTTGTTTTGATGATCCGAGGAATTTGAGGCAAAGCTAAAGTCTGAAGCTGCTTTTAACATAAGTTTTCTTTATCCATATTTCTTTTATTTATTTTAAATCTTTATCTTTTATTTCTTTAAATAATTTTAAAAACCCCCATTTTTCTTTATTATTATTTTTAAAATTTATTATTATTATTTTTTTTTTTTTATAATTATTTATTTATTTTAATTTATCTTTTCAACTTTATTTGGAATTCTATCTTCTTCTAAAATTAATAAACAATTTCACTAAAACAGAAACACCACAATCCCTGTGGATCGATCATTCTTCTCTATATTACTTTTCCTTTTTATTTATTAAGAAGTCGGAATTATTTCAATAACAAAACTACGCTTATTACAATATAGTTTGGCTCCAGTATCGAATTAGTCATTGAAAATTTATGTTTATCCCAAACTGACAGAAGTCCCCCAGATCCTCCTCTCGCCTTCGCCTCTTTATATACAAAGTCATCGTCCTTCCACAAACTCCCAATTTCCTCCCTTGTCCATGTTACTTTCTTTGTTTCTTGAATCAATTCAATATCAATCTTCTGTGTATACAATAACCTACTAACTGCTGAGAGTTTTACTCTCAATCCCAGATCTCTCACGTTCCACATAAGAATATTCATTTGCTAGGCGTTCTCCCCACTTCTCTCCCATTTTATTGTTAAACTGCTTTTAGGAGCGCCAAGTCCCTCAATTCCTCTCTTTCGTCACCTACAATTTTGATACACAAAATTGTGAGATCCAGCACCCTCCTTGCTTCTCTGGTTAAGTTCTCCCACCGATTAACCATATCAGAATCTGAAAGTGATCTACCAGATAAACCCTGTGATTCGCTTCTTCTTGAGTTTTTCTTCCTCTTCCTTTTACCCCGATCCCTCTTCTTCTTCTCAGAAAACGTCAGTGCTCTGTCCTGTAATTTCCAAAGGGAATCGTAATTTTCCTTCGTTCGAAAAAAAGGGGAAGAAAAATTTGATTATTTCAATTGCCTTTCTTCTATTAGTTTTCTTCGTTTTGTTTTTCATTGTGCTTCATGTTAATTCGTGGATTTTCTTAATTATTTTGATCTCTTGTTTTAGCATTTTAAAACTTTTTTGGCCTTTTCCCTAGCTACCCTAACCTAAGCCCTGTTACACCTTGTTTAAATAACCCTTGATTATTGCATTATGATCACTTTTAGTGGTTGAGACTTGATTGGATTCCAAGCCTATGATAATATTTTGGTTAGTTTCAGTTTGAGCAATTTCAATTATCCCAAACACTTTGAGCGGATATGTGTGAATCTTTGTAAGGTATTGAGTCATGTTTTATTGAAGTTGGCAATTAATTGGGATATATTGCTTACTTTAAATTTTCTTAGTTGTGTCTTTGCTGATTGTAACTTGAATTCGACAAATGTCATGGACTTAGTTCAATTGGAAGTTTGAGAAATAAATTGAAATTCAAGATGACAACTTGTGATTTTGATGTGTTAATTGATGAATGCTTGAGGACAACCATTGAGTAAGTGAGGGGGAATTTGATAAGTGCTTTATTTGGTTAATATTTTACTTTTAAATTACTCCTTAATCATTGGTTTTTATGGCTTATTTGTTCGTTTTGATTCATTTCAGTGCATGACGCTATTCTGGAAATTACACTAAAAGGACATAATTATGTAGTTTTTTTTATTTTCGGAATCAAAGCTGGATTAGTGGGATGACTTTGGGCATGAAACATACGAAGAGGCGATGACATCAACACCTTCTAGAAGGTCCAGTCAGCGCTTCTAGAAGAACGAATGAATTAGCCGCACGTTTTTGCAATTAAGATTTGAATTAAACTCATGTTTTATGATTATTTTAATTTTATCTTGTTTTAGGTATTTAGTTAAATAGTTTTAAGTATTTTAATTAGGATTTAGGTTATTATTTTTATTATATTTTATCTTATCTTTGTTTTAGGTATTTTAGTTTAAATAGTTTTAAGTGTTTTAATTAGGATTTATTTATTTATTTTAGGAATTCTCTTAGCTTTTTTAGGATTTTAAATGCTATAAATATCATCTCAGGGTAAGCCCAAAACATATCTCTCACATATGAGAACTTAATCTTCTTCTTCTCTCTAGCTTTATAAAATTCTCTCTATTTTCTTTCAAATTTTTTGTATACTTCTTTATTGTATTTTAAAGTTTTGTTTTCAAATATGCTAAGTATGACTTTGGTCATGCTTAGCTAATTTTCTTTTAAGGCGAATGCTAAAGCGAAGGCTCAATTCCAAACGTGACAATTTTAAGGCACTTAATACGCTTCGGATTTTTCTCTTTATTTTCTGGGCTTATTTTCAAATCAAAACGATTTTCAAAACCAAAAGTCGACGTTGGTGTGGATGTTGTTATGGTTAACGTGGGAAGAAGGATCGGCTTATTGAACCATATTCGACTTCCTGTGAACACACTTAGCAAATTGTTTGCTAAGAGGAAACTGAGATCAAAATCAGTTATTGTTGAAACAACATAATCCAAGTTGGCAGCTTTTCAAACTTCAACATTTTAGATCTACAACATTGTTGTTGCTTAGATCAACTTACAAACTGAAATTTAAGAGTGTACTTGGATATTCGGTACAAAGCATAGTCACGAGGAATTGTCCTTGTAGACAAGTAGCCAGAGTAAATCTTGAAGTAAAGATCTATTTCAATGATCCGAGGAATTTGAGGCAAAACTTAAGTCTGAGGTTGCTTTACTATAAGTTTTCTTTATCCTAATCTATTTTATTATTTAATTATTATTTAATCTTTATCTTTTTATTTTTATATAATTAAAAACCCTTTATTTATCTTATCATTATCTTAAAGTTATTATTTATTATTTTATTACTATTTTCCCTTTTAAACAAATTATAAATTTTATTTTATTTTAATCTATCTTTTCATCTTTATCTAAAATTCTATCTCTTCTAAATCAAGAAAGAGTTTCACTAAATCTGAAACACCACAGTCCTTGTGGATCGACCCTGCTTCTATATACTACTTTTTTTTTTTACTTATTAAGAAGCCGAAATTATTTTGATAGCAAAATGACAGTTATCAAATTGGCGTCGTTGCCAGGGACTAACGGCAAGTACTGATTTATTTTCTTTGTTTTTTATTATGACCAGAAGAAATCTAGGTGAATTTATAGATCTTGACCTGAGATCAAAGCACAAGAATGGAGATTCCACGTATAAGTGCTTCAAGAAAAAAAAAGAGACGAGAAGAGCACAGTTCAGAAACAGAATCAAATCCGGAAACAAACTCTGTAGCAAACACATAGAACGAAGATCAAATCACGATGGCAGAAGAAAACAAACAATCGAGAGCTAGCTGCTCATGTCACTTAGATGCCATTATGCATCAATTTTCCTAGTGGCAGAACTCCGTTTCAATTAAAGACGGGACATATTCATCTTATTCCCACTTTCCACGGCTTTCCCACTGAAGATACACACAAACACTTGTTGGAGTTCTACATTGTTTGCACTAGCATGAAACCACAAGGATTTATCGAAGATCAAATTAAATTAAGGGATTTCTCTTTCTCTTAGATAGCTTGGCTAATGATTGGGTACTTTATTTACCTCTAAATTCAGTTAATTCATAGGTTGACATGAGTCAAATTTTTCTTGATAGGTTCTTCCCAGCGGCTAAAGCAAGCGAATTACGAATGAGCATTCTTTCCATTCGACAAAAGACAGAAGAAAGTCTTTATGACTATTGTGAACGATTTAAAAAACTTTGCACACATTTTCCGTAACACATATTAAGCGATTAAATGTTACTTCAATACTTTTATGAAGGTCTTTTACCAATGGAGATGAAAATGGTAGATGCCCCCAGTAGAGGAGCATTAGTCAACATAACCCCAACAACAACGAGAAAATTGATTTTAACCATGGCAGTCAGCTTTCAACAGTTTTCAAGTGAACCCAACTGACGGATTCACGAGATAAGTACATTTTCCCTTGAAAATAAATTATATAAATTAACTAAAAGAGTTAATTCACTTATTATAGGAAAATATGGGGTAAAAGGACATCATTGGAGGAAATATTAAAAAAGTTAGCAATTTCCCAAGAAAAATTGGTTACATACCAGGAAAAATTCTAAAGCCGAACCGAAACACATTTTCAAGAGTTGGATAACCAAGTGAACCGAGTAGCTCAAACTGTGGGGAAATTGGAATCACAAGGAAGACCACCGTCTCAAACAAAATTAAATCTGAGAGAGAATGTTATGCCATCACACTCCGAAGTGGCACAGTCATCTCACCTGAAGTTCCAGAAAAAAAGTCGCACATCAGGAAGAACAAGAAGAAACGCCACCTCCATAAATACAAGGTACATATGACACACATCATTATTTTTAAGCTTATGAAATCATGCCACCACCCATCCCATCAAGGTTGATAAAGCGTGAAAAGAGATGATAAAAGGGAGATCTAGAGGTGTTCCAAAAGTTCAAGTTAACATACCTCTTCTTGAAGTAATTCGACAAGTACCAAGGTATGCTCGATTTTTAAAAGAACTTTGCACTATAAAGAGAAATTAATGGGGCACGAAAAGATAAATTTGGGAGAACATGTTTCCGCAATTTTTCAATGAAAGTTGCCACCAAAGATGAAGGATTAAGGATGTTGTCATACCTTGTAAAATAGGTAATTTTAAAATTAAACGTGCAATGTGTGACGTAGGGGCTTCTATCAACATTATGCCGTTTTTTATTTATAAAATGATTACTAACGAGCATTTGAAGGAAACATGAATAACCATACAATTGTTGGATCGATCTGTGATCTATCCAGGAGTGATGGAAAATGTCTTAGTAAAGGTCAATGTATTATTTTTCCTACAGATTTCTATGTCTTTGACATGGAACATGATAGGTCGGATTCTTATTACGAAGTACTCTTAGGTTGACCCTTCCTAAGCACATCACATACAAAGATCGATGTTAAAAGTGGTATACTAACAATGAAATTTGATGGTGAGATCGTTGAATTTGATGTTTAAAAATCAATGAAATATATGGATCGTGTTGAAAGAATTAATTATGATGATGTTATAGATCCTTTCATTTGTAAATATTCATTCAATCAATTCTGATTTATATTTACTTTCCTCTAAAACAATTTTACCTTCCATTTTTCAGGCACCTGAGGTTGAATTAAAATAGTTACCGGAACATTTGTAATATGCCTTTTAGGAAAAAAACTGAACCTTATTGGTGATCATCTCAAGTAAATTATCCTAAGGAGAAGAGGAAGCTTTGGTAACGGTTTATGTTCTCACAAATAAGCCATAGGATGGACCATTACCGATTAAAGGTCTAAGTCCTTCGACTTGTATGCACCATCAAATTTGAAGAAGAAGTGAAGCTATCATGAAGAGAATGTTGATTAAAGCCACCGATGATTGAAGTAGTAAAGAAGAAAATTCATAAACACTTTGATACCGACGTAATCTATCTGATATCGGATAGTAATTAGGTAAGTTCGATTAATATGGTTCCCAAGAAAATGGGACTCACAGTGGTCGAAATCAAGAAGGGGAGTTAGTGCCAACAAGAGTTCAAAAGAAGGTGGGTTTGTATTGATTACAGGAAGTTGAACTCTCTCTTACTCGAAAAGATCATGTTACTATTCTCTTTATAGACCAAATGATTGAAATATTAGCTGGGAAACTCATCACTATTGCCTTGATGGTTTTTTTTTTTTTTTTTCCAAACCCCAGTAGCGCCCGAGGATCAAGAAAAAATGACTTTTACTTGTACCTTCGATACATTTGCATATAGACGAATGCCCTTTGGTCTTTGTAACGCTCTGACCAGCTTCTAAAGATGCATGTTAAATATATTTTCTAACTATGTGGAGAAGGCCATTGAAGTCTTTATGAACGACTTCACGGTTTATGGTAATTATTTTAATGAATGTCTTGATAATTTAACTAATGTGCTCAAAAGATTCTTAGAATATAACCTTGTTTTAAATTATGAAAATGTCATTTTATGGTTGATAAAGGGTTAATTTTAGGTTATTGTTTCCTCAAAAGGGATTGCGTTAGATAAAGCTAAAACAAATATTATACGCTCACTTCCTTACTCTATAATTGTGAGGGAAATTCGTTCTTTTCTTGGCCATGCAGGATTTTACAACAAGTTTATTAAATACTTTTAAAAGGTAGCACAACCTTTATGCAATCTTCTTAAAAGGATCAAGACTTTGACTTTAATTCAAAATGCAAGGAGTCATTCGATTCATTAAAAGAAAAGCTTATTTCAGCTCTAATTGTTCAGCCACCATATTAGAATTACCCCTTTGAACTTATGTGTTACGCATCGAATACTAGCGTTGGAGCCGTTCCCAGCCAAAAAATAGGGAAAGAGCCACATGTCATAGCCTATACGTCTCGAACTTTAGACTCGGCTCAAAACAATTATTCAACTACGAAAAAAGAACTTTTTGCTATAATTTTTGTTTTAGAAAAATTTAGATCTTATTTACTTGACACTAAAACTACTATTTTTTCTGATCATGCAGCTTTAAGGTATTTATGAGCAAAAGGAAGCAAAACCGAGGCTTATCCAATGGATTCTGCTTTTACGGGAATTTAACTTTGAAATTAAAGACAAAAAGGGATGCGAAAATCTGGTAGCGGATTACTTGAGTCAAATTCCTCTTTCCACATCCAACCCAACACTTAGAGAAGAATTTCCTGAAGAAAAACTGATGGTGGCGCAACGCATAACTCCATGGCTTCTGAATAGGTTAATTATTTGGCCACAGGTAAGTTACCATTAGATTTACCAATAGCTGAAATCAATCGAATTAAGTGTGAATCCATATACTATATTTGAGACGATCCTTATTTATGGAAGCACTGCTTAGATCAGGTAATTTTACAATGTATTGCTAAAAGTGAGGTAAATTCAATTTTACAATTGTCATTATTACTCTTGCGGTGGTTTTTTGGGCCAAAACATACAGATCTTAAAATTCTTGAATGCAGTTTCTTTTGGCCTAACATCTTTCGGGACACTTATCTATTTTTAAAACTTGTGAAAGTTGTCAACGTACAGGTAATTTAAGTCGTAGGAATGAATTGCCTCTTACTTTTATACAGTTTTGTGAAATTTTTATGTTTGGGGAATTGATTATATGCGCCCTTTTATTTTATCATTTGTAAATACTTATATTATTTTAGTCGTAGATTATGTTTCTAAATGGGTGGAAGCTAAGACCACTCGAATAATGAATCTAAAACTAAGGTTAATTTTTTGAATAATACTATTTTTTTCTATGTTTGGCACGCCAAGGGCTATAATAAGTGATAGAGGAACTCATTTCATCGAGTAATCGAGTCGCAAATGAATGAAGAAATTTGGAGTAACTCAAAGAATTGCTACTGCTTACCATCCACAAACAAATGGACATGTCGAAGTATCAAATAAGGAAATTAAACAATTCTTGAGAAATTTGTTAAACCGGACCGAAAGGATTGAATTTTAAAATTAACTGATGCATTTTGGGCATATCGAACCACTTATAAAGGTCCCATTGGGATGTCACCCGACTTGTTTTTGGTAAACCATGTCATTTACCGGTTAGTTAGAACATCGGGCGTATTGGGCATTAAACAATGTAATATGGACATGGATGCGATTGGTGAAGCTCGGAAATTACACATTCAAAACTTGAGGAAATCCAAAAAAAATGCCTATGAAAATGCTCGAATATTTAAAGAAAACAAAGAATTTCATGATAATCAAATTTTTAAAACATTTTTTTGGGTAAAATATTTTTGTTATTTAACTCTAATTTAAACTTTTTACAAGGAAACTCAAATAAAAATGGCTCGGACCATTTACAGTAACTCAAGTATTTCCTCACGGTGCTGTTGAAGTTGAAAATAACTCAGGAGTTCGATTTAAAGTTAATGGTCAAAGATTGAAGTATTATGAAAATGCTTTGGTTGGTCTAATAGAAGAAATCAATTTAGAAGAACCCGCAGTTTGAAAAATCAGGTAGTTGAGTTAATGACGTTAAACAAAAGTGCTTGATGGAAGGCAACCCATTTCGTTTCGTTTCATTTATTTTCATTTTCATTTTTTGTTTCATTTTAGCAACTTTATTTCATTCTATTTATTTTATTTTATCATATGCTTAATTTTATTTTTCTCTGAAAATTTGAATTCTGATCGAATATATAAATTCGATGGAGGGTTTCACGTCTGGAAATAGGAGGGTAGGTACACGTTAGCATATCCCAACCCCCAGGTGGTGCACTTTAGTATACCCCAAGTCAAATTTTGTTCCCTCTTCTACCAAAATTTCATGTTTAAGAGTTACTTTTGTTTCAATTATTTTGTGGGACCCACTTTATCTATTACTATCTTACCTTTACAATTCTAAATCAATCCCAACAATCATTCATTCAACTCTTTTTTTTTATTTCTTTTATTCCCCACGTGATAAGCCCCTAAACAACCCAACATTTTCTTTCTTTCATTCTAGTCGTACACCCCTCAACCTCTCTTTCTTTGTTTCTTTCGATCGATCAACACATCATAACCTTACATCACCATCGGTCAAGCTTCATCTCTGTTCATCGCTCGTCGCCTCCACTGACTATCTATTTCTTCTCACAATGGTGCAAACACGTAACCAAGAGAACCAAGGGGTTCTATCGCCACTCAACTTGGAGGTCACCGCTGCAACGCTGCTCTGACTATCATCGATGTTCCAAGTGATTACGATCCACTGTGCAAGCCCACCTCCTTAACGCGGTGCGCGATGGCCACAAGGATCACCATCAAGGACCCCAATGTGTGCACCCAAGACCGCCGTCTTCCTTTCGTCGTTCGACCATTCCACCTCTTTCCATCATACTTCTGGACCGAGCACTACACGACCATCCAGTCCTTCATCACCGACGACTCTGATGTTCTACTCCATTCTATCAGGCTCAGGAATACGTTCCATCGAATGTCGAGTCCCTGCTGTTTACTACACCTGAACAACCCGAGTAAATTCCGAGCCTATCGATATTGAATCGTTACTAATGTGGCACCCTATTTTTAGCTATTCAGAATATTTTAAGAACAAATTATTTTGGGTGGTGTACCACCACAATCGAGCCCAACATCCTCATATGGACCCGCACCTTCACCGCCTCACCGCTCATCCGGGTAACCACAACCTTCGTCCTTTGAAGTAGGCTCGGATGAAACCGAAGGGCTGCTAGATGACACGTTTGATACTTTCGGTGAAAGGAATTGAAGAGGCCGAACCTATTCTGTACCACCTGAGGAGTTGCTGCAAGGTTATCTTGATTTTGATGGTGACAATGAAAGGAGTTTTGATAGCATTCGTCATCGTAGGTTTAACTGTGTAAGTATATTTCATCTCGTACACTTGACACCTTACATTTACGTGATGTTGTGATACGCTATTTTGATGCTAAGGTTGGTCTCTCTATTTAAATATTAGATGTGATACTTATTATGAATTAGTCTTTGAGTTTATACCACTTTTATTTTTCTGCAGCGAGCCATATATATGAATAGACCTGATGTTATTGCTTTTCAGCTCCTAGGACAATATTTTAGGATGTCGTTAAATGATTTTAACTTCTCTATGGGGTTTGTGACTGATGTCGCAGACCATGATTATCTAACATCTTTACGTGAGATTTCATAGGACTTTGACACTGATATGGCTTATGAAGTGCTTATAGGATTGACAGGCATTCAATTCGATGCATTACAAAGATACGGCATTCACGACCCTGCTCTCCGTTACATACATCTGTTCCTTGCTTACAACTATTCTGATCGTAATGATACTATATCTTGTTTGAGTAAGGTTGAATTGTTTTTCTTTTGGTGTATGTAAACGGAACGAAGGTAAACTTAGGATATTGGTTCGCTCGAGCCTTCGTGCGAGTTGTATGAACCAATCGACCCTTGATTCTTAGACCATATACATTTAGCATCTCATTTGTTTCCATTGACCTTTGACTGAGAATTTTACTCATGCATTTGTTATGGATCCACTTGATACTAGGTGTTTGGACTCAATGGGACTTCTCGCAGGCACTCTCGATACCCCCACATACCTGACACCATTACACCTCGTAATGGGCACGTGTACATGAGGCAGACTGAACACCTCTACCAGCCAATTCCCAATTGGATATGCGAGTCGAGATGCAAGGCGTATTTGGTCCACTTGACACTATTGAAGCCAACCTAGCCGAGGTTTTCTTACCTTCGCCCGAGTTCGTCTCGACGTCGCCGTGGCCGCGGTCGCCACTAGATTGGGGAGTATTCCTTTTCCCTCTCTTTGTTTTTAAATTTGATATACAGTTTGGGACAAAACAGATTAAGTGAAGAGGGATGGATAAGCATGTCAAATTTTTCCTTGACTTATTTGATTGTTTGAAATTGAGATATTTTGATATTGATGTGTTGGGATCGTTGGTTGTTATTCTTGAAATTCATTTATACTTCTTCTTTTTGTATTGTGATCATGTTTTGATCGAATTTAATTTGCATGATTGGTGATTGGTATAGCTGGTGAAATTTTTGTTGAGTATTGATAATTCATGCTTTTGTTGATAGAGATGAACTTGACTCAGTACATAAACTTTTCTTATGACATTTGAGCCTAATGAGCATACATTTTCTTTCTTGCTCATTGTTTGACTTGAGTGTACCGGACTAGTTAGGATGTTCTAGAACTTGTAATCACAATACATATCGAGACTACTTGTTGAACGTAATGTTTTAATGTGATAGGGGCTAGGATAAACCCACTTTTCCCAAAATGGCTACCCATTTACATATCCACTAGGGAACCACATTTGAGCATATTTCCCTTTATTTTTTTTACACCTCATAATTAAACTCGAAGCCTTTCTTTTTATTTTTCTTCTCTTTTCACACCCTTGCCGAGACTTGAGAGATTGTATTATTCTTGTCCTAAAAAATGAAAAAAAATCACTGTTTCAAAAAAATCGAAAAAAATACAAAGCTGTTAACTGTTTCAAAACAAAAGAAAAAAACAGATCCTTCGTTCGAAAAAAAGGGAAGGAAAATTTGATCGTTCAATTGACTTTCTTCTATTAGTTTCTTCGTTTTGTTTTTCATTGTTCTTCATGTTAATTCGTGGATTGTTCTTAATTATTTTGAGCTCTTGTTTGGCATTTTAAAACTTTTTTGGCCTTTTCCCTAACTACCCTAACCTAAGCCCCGTTACACCTTGTTTAATAACCCTTGATTATTGCATTATGATCACTTTTAGTGGTGGAAACTTGATTGGATTCCAAGCCTATGATAATATTTTGGTTAGTTTCAGTTTGAGCAATTTCAATTATCCCAAACACTTTGAGGATATGTGTGAATCTTTGTAAGTATTGAGTCATGTTTCATTGAAGTTGGCAATTAATTGGGATATATTGCTTACATTAATTTTCTTAGTTGTGTCTTGCTGATTGTAACTTGAATTCGACAAATGTCATGGACTTAGTTCAATTGGAAGTTGAGAAATAAATTGAAATTCAAGATGACAACTTGTGATATTGATGTGTTTAATTAATGAATGCTTGAGGACAAACATTGAGTAAGTGAGGGGGAATTTGATAAGTGCTTTATTGGTTAATATTTACTTTTAAATTACTCCTTAATCATTGGTTTTTATGGCTTTTGTTCGTTTTGATTCATTTTCAGTGCATGACGCTATATTCTGGAAATTGCACTAAAAGGACATAATTATGTATTTTTTTTATTTTCGGAATCAAAGCTGGATTAGTGGGATGACTTTGGGCATGAAACATCCGAAGAGGCGATGACATCAACATCTTCTAGAAGGTTCAGTCAGCGCTTCTAGAAGAACGAATGAATTAGCCGCACGTTTTTACAATTCAGATTTGAATTAAACACATGTTTTAGGATATTATTTTAATTTTATCTTTGTTTTAGGTATTTAGTTTAAATAGTTTTAATTATTTAATTAGGATTTAGGATATTATTTTATTATATTATATTTTATCTTATCTTTGTTTTAGGTATTTTAGTTTAAATAGTTTTAAGTTTTAATTAGGATTTATTTCTTTATTTTAGGAATTATCTTTAGCTTGTTTTTAAGATTTTGAAGGCTATAATTCCCTCTCAGTAAGCGCTAAACATATCTCTCACATCTGAGAATTTAATCTTCTTCTTCTCTCTAGCTTTATAAATTATCTCTATTTTCTTTCAAGTTTTTCGCATACTTCTTTATTGTATTTTAAAGTTTTGTTTTCAATATGCTAGTATGACTTTGGTCATGCTTAGCTAATTTTCTTTAAGCCGAATGCAAAAGCAAAGGCTCAATTCCAAACGTGAGAATTTTAAGGCCTTAAACGCTTCGGATTTTTCTATGTTTTATGGGCTTATTTTCAAATCAAAACGATTTTCAAAACCAAAATTCGACGTTGGTTTGGATGCTGTTATAGTTAACTTGGGAGAAGGAACGGCTTATTGAAGCTATTCGGCTTCATGTGAGCACACTTAGCAAAATTGTTTGCTAAGAGGAAACTGAGATCGAAATCCGTTATTGTTGAAACACATAATCCGAGTCTGCAGCTTTTCGACTTCAACGTTTTAAGATCTACAACATTGTTGTTGCTTAGATCAACTCACAAACCAGAATTTAAGAGTGCACTTGGATATTCGGTACCAAAGCATAGTCACGAGGATTGTCCTTGTAGAAAGTAGCCGACGTGAATCTGAAGTAAAGATCTATTTCAATGATCCGAGGAATTTGAGGCAAGCTGAGTCTAAACACGTCCACAACCTCCCCTTGTCTCCCAAATATCTGCTATAAGCCCTTCCAATGGAGGTTTTCAGGGATGTTTTCTACGTACCAAGAAAACTCATTGTACACTACTGTACTTCATGTAGAATGTATGTTTATCTTTATTTTGTATCGATATTTGTTGTATAGTGTTATCAATAATTACATTTAACTATGTACGTCTTGATTCATCATTCATGTGCTTACCATCCATTTCATGTTGATCAAAATTGTGGATTAATAGGGCTTATATGCTCAATCGCAGCCAGAGACACAGTCGATTCCGAAGATTGAAAGATGCCCACAAATACTTGCGAGGAAGCAGTAAATTTGAAGAAATAGAGTTGAAGATCAAGGCTGTAAGAAAAGCATGAGAGTCCTTGATAAGATTGAAGATGAATATAGGGAAAACTAGAAGACTAAGAAGAGAAAAGAAAAAATTAGCCAATAAGCATTTGTATCTCACTAAAGATTCCAGAACAAATGGGGTGCAGACCCAGGGTGCCGAGTCAAATGGCTGTGTGAGAAAGCTCTCTTTTATTTTCATTTGCGTTAAACATACTTTGCATCACAACACTTTCTTTAATGGATGAAACTATTTGAAACAATTTAGTTTCTATGTGCTTCCTTTCACTCGAGTACTAGAACTGTTTGTAATAGTTTTAGTAGATCATTATCAAATGTGATGCTCTTGGTACATGGAAAACAACCAAAATAAAGCTTGTTGCCACTAAATGTGCTAAACCTCTCAATATTACTGGTAACTTCAATCTGTATGGGAGAAAGAAATGATAGTCTCGTGATTGAAGGTCCATTCGAACTATTCTTACCAGCTTTTCACGTTCCAAAAGGTTTTTAATAGAAAAGTTCTTAGATTACTCTCAATGCAAATAGGGCATACCAAAGGTTTTCAGAGGAAGTGGAGCGGTCATCAGATGAAGTCGAGCGCCCATTAGAGGAATCGGCGTTACTGTCTTCATTGAAAACATTAGCAGAGGCTCCACCACCGGTCATTGAAAGAAGCGTTTCAGGCATATGTGTCGTGTTGGACTGTTACATCGCTTATAGAATATGAAGAGCGGACAACATTGACGACTTTTGTATTCGTCAGATTCATGTAATGGAGGCTAATGAAGCTGTTAGAAAGGTCATGGAAGATTGATAGACGGATTTTGTTATAAAAGTTTCTATCGATAAGAAGGCTGGGACAATACCAGGTGGCGGAAAGTATAGCAAAGCGTCGGTGAGGAAGTTATCGTCCATGAGGGACTCGAGCTCGTTCAAGGATGTCCTCCTAGGGAATAAAAGCCTAGAAGAGATTTAATACATGGTTAAATCCATCCCTGATAACGCTAAAGGGACCAAAGCTAAATATGTCGTTGAAGTCAGGTTAGTGAAAGACCCAGACAGATCTCCATAGTTAATGGTATTATATGCATATCAGAATAGCCTCAAAGAAGGGTTAGCTTCAAGTTGAAATCCAATCCAAAAGGGAGGAAGAAAAACTCTCATCAAAGCAAGGAGTTCACGAGGGGACAAGGAGAAAAACCTCAATCATGGGGGCGTACTCAATTCCAGGCGAAGGAGAACCCATGAGTCAGTAAAAGAAGCCACAGCTACACATGCAGTAGGTCTGATCCTCGGAGTTGAATTCATGCAAACGAAGGTGAGGCTTGAGAATATTTGCTGCGATCGAAGATGGGAAAAGCTGTCTGCTAAGGGGAGATCCTTTTATTTGTGTGTGTTAATTATTGTTTAGTTATGAACACTTCGATACTGTCATGGAACGTAAGAGGGATGAGAAAAGGGGAGAAAATTAGAGCCATATGTAGGACCATCAAATGAGTATAGCTCGTGCGGTGTTCCTCCAAGAAACAAAAATATCAATGGAGAGACTGATGTTTAGACGGTTATTGGGATATATTTGGGAGTGTTTTGTCCTTCGCTGAAGGTTTGTCTGGTGGTGTTATTTCATTATGGGATCCCAGTTTCTTCAGTTTGAAAAGGAAAATAGTGGAGAAAAGATTCATTGTACTGGGGTTCTTGAATTCTATGAATTTGCAAATCGGTTATACATGTGAAGATCTAATTTTTTTATCCATATTATATTATTAATATTATTATTATTATTATTATTATTATTACTATTATTATTATTATTATTATTATTATTATTATTATTATTATCATTATTATTATTATTATTATTATTAAATATATTAAATACATAATAATTACAGACCAATTACAACTGGACCGGCCCAGTTACAACCAACCAGAACCGGTCCAAATCCAACCAGAAACCCTAAATTTTGGGTTCCAGTTAGGGTTTCCTACCCTAATTTAACCAGCCGCCTCAGCTCACAGCCGTTGGATCTGGCAAGATCCACGGTCCAGATTGCCCCAGATGAACCCTAGGGTCTGATACCCTAGGGACACGCGGCCGCCGTTGCTATTTCGCTGCCTCCGCCGCTGCCACGTCCCAACCGAAGACCAGAATATAGAATACCAGCCGTCCACGCCATGGCTACTCGGTGAGTCACCACTGGTAGTCCGGTGACTCACCGAGACCCCCTCGTCGGACCGGTCCGACGGCCACACCGGTGGTGGCTATAAAGCCACCACCCCACCTGAAAAAAAAATGAGACAGAGAGACAGAGACAGAAAAAAAAAGAAAGAAAAAGAAACAACAGAAACAGAGAGAGATACAAAAACTACCAACGTCCCAGTCTACAACAACACAGCAAAAACAAAAACAGAAGGAAAAAGAGAGAAGAGAAGCTTACCAAAGAAGCCTTGACCATCGCCGAAGCACTAAACATCGCCGGAGAACCGAAATACCGAAGGTATTTTCATAGATTTACTCCGATTAGGAGTCTTTTTGAGAAACAAGGTCGGATTCGGTCTTAGGGTGTTTAGATCTACGTTTTAGGTGAATTTGGGGAATTTACGACCACCGGAGGTGGGTCGGCGGCAGAATTCACGGCGGCAGACGGCTGCCGATTCCCTCCGGTGAGGGAATCTAGAGAGAGGCCAGAGAGAATTCTGGCTCTCTCTCTGCTTGAGAGAAAAAAAAAAGGAAATGAAATGGCTGTTGACTTTTTATAGTCCTTCCCGAACGACGTCGTTCGGGAAGGACTATGCGCGTAATTATAAATAGTTAAACCCCGTCCGCAGTCCTCCGAACTTGTAAACTTTATATTTTAGTCACTAAATTTCTTTTATTTTAGTCCTTCATATTAAAATAATATATTTAGGATAAATTACAGATTTAATCCCTTAATTTTATAAATAATATTTTAATCCCTAGTTTATATTTTTAATTTATTTGATTCTAATATCCGAGTTTTAGATAATTTTATTTTAGTCACCAAATAAATAAAATATGGAAATAACATATTTAATCCCTATAATTTTGATTAATTATGAATTAGATTTTATTTTATTTTTATTGTAATTTATCAGTTATTTTATATGTTTTCATTTCTTTATTGTTTTTAAATATATTGTTTTAGTAGTATTTGTATTTTTATTTTATTATATGTTAAATATTTTTATATTCATAAATTTATAATAAATAATAATTTTTAAATATTTATTTTTAATATCGAAGAAAAGGACAGTCTTAATACAACTGGATGTCCTATTCTGATATTTTAAAATAAAAAAGTAAACAATATTATTTAAATTAATATTTATCAATATCAAAGAAAAGAGCTGTCTTAAGGCACCTAGAAGTTCTTTTCTGATATTTTTAAATAAATAATTTTTTTTTATATAATTTTGAAAAATAGAATTATATAAATTAAATATATTTTTGAATTTTTAAAATTTTAATAATAGAGACAATTTATAATTAAAAAGTACCAATTTTGGGCGTTATAGGGGTGCTAATCCTTCCCTAAACGTAACCGACCACGAATCCCTTTTTTATTAAAAAGAATGAATTTTTGGTTATAAACGCAGATCAGTTTATTTTTTTAATTGGTGTTTTATTAAAACTCTTTTAAAAAATAATTTTTAGGTATTCGACCTACCTGACCCAAAAGGCCGATGGTGACTCCCAAATTATTTTCAAAACCATTTATTCACATCAATTTTTCCCGCCAAATTTAATATTTCGTGCCCGGACGAAAACCGGTTACGACAGCTTGGCGACTCCGCTGGGGACAGGTCAAACTTTTAAAAATCAATTATAAAATTGTCTCTATTAATTAAAAATTAAAAGTTCATATATTTAATTTTTAATTCTTCTTTTTAAATTTTTATATATTTATTATTTTCATAATATTTATATGTTTTATTTTATTTGCAAGTATTTTATGTCATTATTTATTTTTTGTCGAAGGTTTGAACATTTCTCCTCACACACACTTGCATTGCATTACATAAAGCTCTATAATTGAGTTGTCCCTTTTAAGTGGGAGTGAAAGCGACGTCTTCGTGAGAATTTATTCTCCGTGTCAGACCTAGCAAGTAACTTTCGGGTTCATATGCTCTATGTCTTCATGAGAATTTATTCTCCGTGTCAGGCATAGAGAAATGTATCCCCTTGAATTGAACTCGATCCACTTTAGTCTGTGATGGACTAGGATTGAGGGTTAGCAGCCTAAGGGGGCACTAACATGGACAATTCGAGTACCTTTACTCCTAGATCTGAATCCTGCATATAAAAAACCTTAGAAACTCTTCCGATCAGAAGTCATGCCGAAATTTGTCCAAAATAGGTGTACACACAGGAGAAATGAATTCTGATTTTCATGTTAATTTATTTATTGATTAAATTACATGTTTATTTAAATTAGTTAAATTCAGAAAAACATGTTTAAATAAAGAATATTTATGTAAATGTTATTATTAAATTTCTTTATTATGTAAACTAATTTATTTTCTTTTGTGTGTTCTTTATTTTTCTGTTTGCATTGCATCATACAGGATAAAGACATTGATCCTTGTGTTAATTGTCTCATTGGAAAGCCTTCATATATGGATAAAAAGTGTTCAAGTCAAGTAATTCTAAACTCAGAAGTAAGACAGTGGGCTGAGGATTTACATAGATAAGAAGGAGACAGTCTGCAGGATGATTATGTATCTGACTTGGCCAGTTATGCTTCAGTTTCACTAAAAAGAAATGATTTGCAAGATTTGCAAAGCATCTGGGAAAGTTGGGATTCAAACAAAAAATTGCAGTTTTATCAGACTTACGGAGACATCCCATATTTGCTCTATGTTGAAGTTGATGATGAATTACTCAGATCCCTAGTTCAATTCTGGAATCCAGGGTACAATTGCTTCACTTTCAATAAGGAGGACTTGGTCCCTACTATTGAAGAATATACAACTTTGTTACATCTTGAAGGTGCTTTGGAGAATCGAATATATTCAAAGTCAATTAAAACTCAACCCTTTCGTGTTAAATTAGCAAAGATTGCTGGGGTACGAGAAGAATGGGTAGCATCCCGTACAAAACAAAAAGGCGAAAGCGAAGGCATTTCTTGGACCAACATCAGAGAGCTTATTCAGAGTCATCCAGACGCTAAAGTACGATTCGATCTATTTGCTCTGGTTATATATGGTATGGTCATCTTCCCAAAAGTATTGGGATATGTTGAAGCTGCAGTGGTAGACTTGTTTGAACAGCTACCGAAGAAGATTAATCCTGTTTCTGCAATCCTAGCAGAGACCTTCAGATCGTTAAATGCTTGCAGAAGGCTAGGAGGTGGACGATTCTCAGGGTGTACCCAGTTGTTATATGTTTGGATCCGTAGTCATTTCTGGAGGACAGAAAAGGTTTCATACCGACGCTTTAATACGGATTACTCACCATTAAAAGAATTTCTAGAGCAGGAATGGCCTAAAGAAATTAAGAAAGATATGTGGATTAATGCCTTTCGAAATCTGCAAAACAATGACGTTGTTTGGCGCGCCCCGTGGCAAATCCAAAGGGAATTCTTTTACAGATGTGGAGATTACAACTGGATAATGCTGCTTGGATTATGGGGAGGAATTGGATATGCACCACTTCTGGTTATAAGACAGTATGAAGGTCGTCAATTTGTACCTATCACTGCTGGATTACAGTCATCTGAGTTCGCATTCCACAGCAAAAATTATAAAAGAAATCATGGAAGCCGTTACAGCTTGGAAAACAACTTTTTGCATCCGAGCTAAAGCAGCAAAAGAAATGTTAACTCCTGATTATGAAGAATGGAAATCGAAAGGAAAAACGAAAATATTCCTCTACCAGATCAAAATGAGGATATTTCTATGGAAGATCGCATCAAGGTGGTTCCATCAGAGATTGAAATCCTGAGAGCTGAGTTTGAAGCAGAAAGAGAAGACTGGTCGAAAGAATTAGAGCAATGAGACAAGATAAAGCTATGTTGGGGGTTGACATTGACTTTCATTCATCACAATGTGCAATGTTGAGAAAAGATAAAGAAAAAGGTGAGGATGAGTACAGAGCCTTACAAAAAATTACCAGGAGTTATATAAATCCCGAAAAGCATCAGGACCCAGCCAATCGACGGTACAGATGACCAGAGAATGGAACATCGAGAAAAGACGAGTTGAAGATCTGAAAGGAAAGAATAGCCGTCTACTCAAAGCCTGGAAAAAGGAAAGCAAAAATGGAAGATTTTGAGGTCGACAGACGAGAGCGAATTATAAAGCACAAGGCTGAACACCGTGAGATCATGAATGAAATGCAAAGAGAAAGGGATCGAGCCAAAGATTTAGAAGAGATGAAGAATGACATCTTTGATAAATTTGAAGGCGAGAAAAATATCATGTTTAAGGGATTTGAATCTGAAATGAACCATTGATTGCTGAACTTGAAGTCAGAGGCCAAAAGATGGAAGAATCCAATATTGAAAAGGAAAAATGGGAGCTGGAAAGGAAAAATTTCAATACCAGACTGAGGTAGAGCATGAAGTGGCTAGCAATTGGATGCAAAGATGCAGAAACAAAGATGTTCAAATCCAGAAGCTTAATCAAAGAACGCAAGAAGCACGAACAAAACTTGAAGAGGATCTGGATCAGTCTAGAAACAAAACTCAGAGTTTAATGCTTACATTTTGCAACTTGAAGAATCATTGTTTCAAGAAAAGGTTCGTCTAGGGCCTAATGATCTCAAAGAAAGTAATGAAGAAATGCTTCACTGCGAAGACGCATTAGAGATCTTGAAAAAATTCTGCACAATTGTCAAGTCAGAATCACTGAGTTAGAGCAAACTCTTGAAGGAACGAATGAACAATGGCAAAAGTCAACTGAGTTCTATGTAGAAAGAAGTGAAGAAAGAAGCAATATGGTGTTCGAGGCCATGGTACAAATGAGCGAAGTTGCTAGATATGTTGGGGAACTAGCTGTTGAAGCCAAAATCATTGAGCATCATGTTGACCCAGTTTCTAAGTGCGGAAAGAAGGTGTCATGGTTAATGAAAGAAATTATAGAGCTTAATAGGAAAGCTATGCCTTATCTGTAGTTATGAAATATATAAAGAAACTTTTGTATGCCAATGAAGTTGTTCTATGACAGTTTACTTTTTGGGATCAATGTTTTTTTACATACATGCATTTTGCATACATTCATCATTCATTTCATAATTTTCGCTATGAATTATTTTATTCATTAAGTTAAAATTCATTAATTAAAATTTAAAAAAAAATATAATTTTAAAAGATTTTTCAATCGCAGTTACTCTGGCCAAAAGAGAAATACTACATCACTACGGTACTAGACAAGCTACTAAGAGAATTATGGAGGATAAAATATAGCGTATTGAGGAACAACATCATAAAGAACAAGAAGAAATGAGAATGAAGCTGGAAAAAATTGAAGCCAGTATTGCAAATTCACAAGACAGTATGATGAAGAAGATAGAGGACATGTTTAAAAGGCAGGCTATCAGTGGAAAAATGCATGAAAATCCTGTATCTTTTGACCAAGAACCCATATACCCTCTAGGTTTTCCACCAGAACCAATTTATCACTCTGGTACTCCACCTATACAAATCAATGCTCGTACATCTGCATTACAAGAAGCCAAACAACATGAAGATCAACAAGTGGATCCTGCATCTTCAAGCAAAATCCGCTTATATCCGATGTGAAAATAGGGGATCTTAATACTGAGCATTTGATCCCAGATTTGAATGAGCTGAATGAGAAACAAAAAGTAAATGAAGAACTGACCAGACAGATCAAGAGCTTAGAAGAACGAATGAAATCTGTGGAAATAACTGAATCATTCTATGGGTTTGATGCTAGTGAATTGAGTTTAGTTCCAGATCTAATCCTCCCCATTAAGTTCAAAGCTCCCGAATTTGATAAATATGACGGTACTACATGCCCTTCATCCCACATTACTATGTTTTGTCGCAGAATGGAAGGATATGTGAAGGATGAGAAATTGTTAATTCACTGCTTTCAGGATAGTTTGACAGGACCGGCTTTAAAATGGTATACTCAATTGACCAAAGCCAACATTAGATCTTGGAAAGATTTGGCTAAAGCATTTTTAGAGCAATACCGCCATGTGACAGACATGGTCCCTTATAGATGGACTCTCCAAAACTTGGAGAAAAAGAATAATGAAACATTCAGACAGTATGCCCAGAGATGGCGTGACACTGCGGCTCAAGTTCAACCACCTTTGTCAGAAAAAGAGGCCACAGTAATGTTTGTCCATACATTAAAGGCTCCTTATTTAAACCATCTAATGGGGAATGCAACCAGAAATTTTGCAGATTTGGTCATTTCTGGAGAACTCATTGAAAATGTCTTGAAAAGCGGCAAGATTGAATCGAATGATGGGTCTAGTTCCAAAAGACCTATATACCGGAAAAAGGAGAATGAAGTCAACAATGCAAATTCTTACAGCAAAGATTCATCGAAAAGTGTTACAATAACCCAGCCAAGGGTTAAGAAAGAGGAAACAAACACTAATCGAGCAGAGTCCAGAGGATCTCGAAAGGAAAATGAAAGGTTGTCTTTTACACCTTTATCAGTACCGTATGTAGAGATCTATGATTCGCTGTTAAAAGCAGATGTTATACGGCCTTATCCCTTGGTTCCCATGCAACCACCATTCCCTCCTTGGTATGATACAAAGGCACACTGTGTTTACCATGAAGGAATTACGGGTCATTCCATTGAAAACTGTTTAGCATTCAAAAGGGTGGTTCAAAATTTGATCAACACTGGGAAGTTGGAATTCAATACACCATCTGCATCAAATCATCCATTGCCAAATCATGGAGATAAAACGTAAATGCAATTCAGGAAGAGAACAAAAAGAAAGCAAAGACTGACATTTCTGAAATTAAATCTCCGTTTGTGTGGATATTCCAACAACTTTCTTTAGCCGGTATAATTCCACAACAATTCAAGCCAAAGCAGAATGAAGGCAAGAATTATTGTGAATATCATCAGGAGAAAGGGCATAAAATTCAACTATGTCCTGAATTTAGGGATTTGGTGCAAAATTGATGAACAATAGAGAAATAGAATTCTTTGAAAAGAACCAGGAAAAAGAAGATGATGTTTGCTCATCAGAGGATTCTAAACCAAGTCAAAGAATAAATGATCCTGTGATCATCAATGTAAAATCATCTACGACGATTCCTGCACCAATAAAGCCAAAAGTAGTTATCACCACTCCTCTACCATTTCCATACAAAGATACCCGCAGGGTACCTTGGAATTATACTACCAATGTTTCAATGGTAGGAGGATCTGTTTCTCTAAATAAAACAGAAGAGAAAATACAGAGTTTGGGTACCACATCGACATCTGAAGCAGTGAGCGAGGTCGGTTTCTTTACAAGAAGTGGAGATGTTACTCTCCCGAAACATCTAATGCTTCAGAACAAGTGAAGCAAAAGGAAAAGCCATGGCAATACCTCAGAAGGTATTTGAGGATGAATCCCTTCCAGCATTTAATGAGCCTGTGACAGAAAAACAAGCTCAAGAATTTTTGAAATTCTTGAAACATAGTGAGTATAGTGTGGTTGAACAACTACACAACAACAAGCGAGAATTTCTATTCTTGATCTCTTGATGAATTCAGAAGCACATAGAAATGCTTTGATGAAAATCCTCAATCAAACATTTATCCCCGAAGATATATCCCTCAATAAACTTGACAGAATTGTGGGACATATAGCCGCTGACAATTACATAACGTTCATGGATGATGAAATACCAGAAGGCAGAATGGGGTCAGTAAAAGCTTTGAACATCACAACACATTGTCATGGTCATGTGTTACCAGGAGTATTGATTGACAATGGGTCTGCTCTCAACTTGATGCCTCTAGTCACACTTCAAAGAATGCCTCTGGATCAATCACACATGAAGAGTTATCAGAATGTAGTGCGAGCATTTGATGGTACTCAAAAAGAAGTGCTTGGGAAAATGGAAATACCGTTATTAATTGGCCCAGTCGTGTACAATATTGACTTTGTGGTGATGGACATCCACCCCACATATAATTGTCTATTAGGGAGGCCATGGATTCATTCAGCAGGAGCCGTTCCTTCTTCATTACATCAGAAATTAAAATTTGTTGTTGATGGACAACTAATATGCGTCAGCGCTGAAGAAGAAATCATTGCGTCTGTAACAAGCGATGTTCCATATATTGACACCAATGATGAGGCTCTTGAATGCTCTTTTCGAGCTCTTGAATTTGTAAATGCAACTTTTATTGCAGAAGGAAGCAAAATTCCATATCCCAGATTGTCTGATTGCACCAAATGACGGTACAACAAACTTTAGGCATCGGAGCTAAAGCTGGAGAGGCTAGGAAGAATCTTCAAGGGATTTTAGTTCCTATCAGTATAAAGATGAAAAAAGATCGTTTTGGGCTAGGGTTTAAGCCCAATCTTCAGCAAAAGAACAAAGAGATGAAAAGAAGATGTGAAGACAGAAAAGCAAAATTGAAAGGGGGGGAAATCTTTTGGAAACACATGTCTTTCCCACAATTGAAGTCCACATTCAGATCAGGGGGAACAATTAATATAGAACAGCAGCTTGTTGAAGCCTATAAAGAAGAGAAGTTGATGAAAGATCAAGACATAGTTGAAGAAGCTATGAATGGATTGTTTATCAACATGATCATGAATGACAACAAAACTGGCAAATACTTGGATAAGATTCGACCATGTCTTCCTGGAGAAACACTCACCAATTGGACCATTGAAGATCTTCCTATAGTTTTTAATATTAATGCAGAGTAATATTCAGAACTAATCTTTATGTTTAGTTCAAAAAATAAAACTTTTTGTAAAGGAAATTATGTTAAATATAAGGAATTTTCTTTAAAATTTTCATTATGGCAATCATTCTTTACATTTTCTTACATTTTTTTACATTTATTTATTTCATAAATTTACTATATTCTTTCGGAAATATGTCCGACTTAAATTTGCAGGTGTCACCGTGTTAATAGCATGTGTATTCCTAAATTTAATCAAGTGATAAATTTAGAGCATCCTATATGTCTCGAAGAAATCAATGGTTGTGAGGATGAACTGGAATGTGATATTCCTACTGAACTATTAAGATTGGTAGAAAAAGAGGACAAACAAATTCTACCACACAAGGAAGAGGTTGAAACTGTGAATTTGGGAACAAATGAAGAAATAAAAGAGGTGAAAATTGGTACCACTCTGACAGTCCAGATAAAACAAGAATTGATAAATCTCCTTCAAGAGTTCAAAGATATCTTTGCCTGGTCTTATCAAGATATGCCTGGTTTGAGTACAGATATAGTGATACATAAGCTTCCAATCAATCCAGAATATAAACCAGTCCAACAAAAGCTCAGAAGAATGAGGCCAGAAATGTTGTTGCAAATCAAAGAAGAAGTGATGAAACAAATCAATGCAGGTTTCCTACAGTCATCTAAATACCCAGAATGGGTAGCTAACATTGTTCCCGTACCAAAGAAAAATGGGAAAGTTCGAATGTGTGTGGATTACAGAGATCTTAACAAAGCTAGTCCGAAAGATAGCTTTCCATTACCCCACATAGACACATTGGTGGACAATACTGCAGGACACGCATGGTTTTCATTTATGGATGGATTTTCAGGATATAATCAGATAAAAATGAATCCTGAAGACATGGAAAAAACAACATTTATAACCATGTGGGGCACATTCTGTTATAAAGTGATGCCATTTGGATTGAAAAATGCAGGGGCAACATATCAAAGAGCCATGGTAACTTTGTTTCATGACATGATGCACAAAGAGATTGAAGTATATGTAGATGACATGATTGCCAAATCCAGAACGGAAGAAGAACATATTCAAAATCTGAGAAAGCTTTTCCAGAGATTGAGGATATATCAATTAAAGCTTAACCCCGCTAAATGTACTTTTGGGGTAACTTCCGGAAAACTTTTGGGATTTTTGGTCAGCAAAAAAGGAATCGAGATTGATCCAGATAAAGTAAAAGCAATTCAAGATCTTCCACCACCCAATACAAAAAAAGAAGTTCGAGGCTTTTTGGGAAGATTAAATTATATATCTCGTTTCATTTCTCAATTAACTGACAAATGTGATCCAGTGTTCAAATTACTTCGAAAGAACATCCTGAAGTTTGGAATGAAGAATGTCAAGAAACTTTGGATATTATTAAGAAATATTTATCCAATGCCCCAATTTTAGTATCACCAATGCCTGATAGACCATTAATTCTCTACTTGACGGTCTTCGAAAATTCGATGGGATGTGTACTAGGACAGCATGATGAATCGGGAAGGAAAGAAAAAGCTATTTATTATCTGAGCAAGAAATTTACTGATTGTGAAATTCGATATCCACCAATACAAAAATTATGTTGTGCTTTGGTGTGGACTACTCGAAGACTCAGACAATATATGTTTATACCATACTACTTGGTTGATATCAAAACTTGATCCTTTGAAATTCTTAATGGAATCACCAGCTTTGACAGGCAGAATGGCTAGATGGCAGATGTTATTATCTGAGTTTGATATTGTGTATGTCAACCAAAAAGCGATAAAAGGAAGTGTCATAGCTGATTTTCTGGCCAGTCGTGTATCAAATGATTATCAGCCTTTGAACTTCAATTTTCCCGATGAAGATTTGTTGTGCATATCTATGAATGAAGAAGTCAGAACAAATGATGAATTTGCAACTTGGAAGCTTTATTTTGACGGAGCATCTAATGCTTTGGGACGAGGAATCGGGGCAGTATTAATTTCTCCAGAAAATATTTATTATCCCTTTACGAGTAGACTGGAGTTCTTTTGCACCAATAACATGGTTGAATATGAAGCTTATGTCATGGGGTTGAAAGCAGCTATAAAAAGAAAAAATCAAATTTCTCAAGAAATATGGAGATTCATCGTTAGTGGTGTATCAATTGCGAGGAGAATGGGAAACAAAAGATCCCAAATTGTTGGAATACCGAAATTTTACCCTCGAATTAGTGAAAGAATTTGAGAGAGTTACCTTCAATTATCTCCCTCGAGAAGAAAATCAAATGGCAGATGCTTTGGCTACATTAGCTGCTATGTTTCAGGCAACTAAGAAAGTTGATATGATGCCAATCAAAATGCAAGTATATGAAATTCCTGCACATTGTTATAGTGTGGAAGAAGAGGTAGATGGTAAACCATGGTATCATGATATCCTGCAATATATCAAAAATCAAAGTTATCCACCAAATGCATCGGAAATTGATAAAAGAACCTTGAGAAGAATGGCTGCTGGATATTTTCTTGATGGAGAGATTATGTATAGAAGAAGCAGTGATCAAATGCTATTGAGATGTTTAAATACCAGCGAAGCTCGAAACGTCATTGAAGAAGTACACAGTGGAATATGTGGAACACATGCAAATGGTCTTTCCATGGCCACAAAAATAATGAGATATGGATATTATTGGGCTACTATGTACACAGATTGCATTGATTATGCAAGGAAATGTCATAAATGCCAGATATATGCAGACAAGATTCATGTACCCCCATCTCCTCTACATGTAATGACAGCACCCTGACCATTTTCTATGTGGGGAATAGATGTCATTGGGGCAATCACACCAAAAGCATCGAATGGACATTGCTTCATCCTTGTGGCAATTGATTATTTTACCAATGGTTGAAGCTGCTTCATACACTAATATTAAGAGGTCCACAGTCTGCAAGTTCATAAGAAAGAGATAGTTTGCCGATATGGCCTACCAGAAGATCATTACAGACAATGCTCTGAACCTGAACAACAAAATGATGACCGAACTTTGTGCACAGTTTAAGATCAAACATGCAAATTCAGTGGCATATCGTCCAAAGATGAATGGGGCAGTTGAAGCAGCAAACAAGAACATCAAGAGAATCATTACAAAGACCACTGAAACTTACAAATTGGCACGAAAATTACCTTTGCTCTATATGCATACCGAACTACTGTTCGAACATCTACTGGGCAACACCGTTTTCTTTAGTCTACGGGATGAAGCAGTATTACCAATTGAAGTTGAGATTCCATCGCTCCGAATATTGAGAGAAATAAAATTGGATGAATCTGAATGGATCCAAGCTAGATTTGATCAATTGAACCTTATTGAGGAGAAAAGATTGAAAGCTGTTTGCCATGGACAGATGTATCAAAAACGGATGATGAAGTCTCATGACAAAAAAGTATATCCAAGAATTCCAAGAGGGTGATCTAGTATTAAAAAGATCTTGCCTATACATAAAGATTTCCGTGGGAAATGGATGCCTAATTGGGAAGGGCCATACGTTGTGAAAAAGGCCTTTTCCGGAGGAGCATTGATCTTGGCAGAAATGGATGGAAAAATTCTGAGAAATCCAATAAACTCGGATTCTGTCAAGAAATATTAGGCTTAAGAGAAAAGAAAGAAAATAGAAAAAAAATAGAAAAAAAAGGAAAAAAAAAAAGAAAGAAAAAAGAAGAAGAAAAATAAAGGGGGGGGGGTCAAGATGAAAACCCGCAAAGGGCATCTTATAACCAAAGAAAGGATTTGAGTTGAAAACCTGAAAAGGCGGCTCAAATACAGGTTGATATTAGGCATCTGGCAATTAAACCCTCTTAAGATTTTGACAGTTTGGGAGAAACTTCACATCTACAAGCATTTCAACAACGTTTGAGATCTTCCAGACAAAAGCTTACATCATTACTCTAAATTGTGTCAACTTGATTAATTTAGAAATACTTATGCTTATAATTTGTTGAGACATTTGAATTTTTATGCTTGCCATAAATTTGAATACAATTCTATCTATTTCAAGTTCAATTTATTTGAGATTTAATTTATTTTTGGAAATTCAATTTATTCTTTTCTATTGAATTAACATAATTTTGAAATAATTTAAAGATTTCTGAATATCACTTTATGTTAATACTTTTAAATACATGGAATACAAAGTAGGCAAATCATCACTAGCTTAAAGCCATGAACATCAAGATTGTTACAAGTGGTGCTACCGACAACAAGGTCGAATCCGCCAAATCTACTCATCAATTGCTCCAACTGATCACCATTCAGTTCTTGCACATCTGTTTTCAAAGATATACTAAGATAGTAGAAGGCGATCTTTGCAGCACTGATTCCAGCAAAAAGAAACAAGACATTTATATCACTGGGAAACATGTCTCTAGCAGCTCCTCATGTATGGTTTTTAGGGAAAACTAGAAGCATTTCCACTTCATCAGGTTCAAGTGGAACAACTTTATTCCTTCTAATCCATACTAGATTCCATTTTTAGCACTCATCAAGAACATACTTCTGGACACTCGAAGGTGGCTCATGGTCATAAGCTTCAAGAGCCTTACAGATCCTTTTTGTCAATTTGGCGCTTCCTGTACATGTTTATAAACAGTTCAACTTTATTCTTGGATCCCATGAAAGCCACCATTTCTTTGTCAATGGAAAAGCATCAGCACAGGGAGGAAGTAGAATAAGAAAAACTACGTTCTTAATTGGCATAATTATGAATATAGTCCTTTTCAGTGTAGTATGATGGAAATGCTTCGAATCTACAAATTCTGGCTCTACATCAAATGAGCATTATGATATCCTAGTCCAAACATTAACTGGAACAAATATAATGTGCTCAATAGCATCTTCTGGAAGTGTTCTTTGAGTTATCTGATCTGGTTGGACAGAACCAATCATTGAATTTAGAAGATGAATGTGCTCAATAGCATCTTCTGGAAGTGTTCTTTGAGTTATCTGATCTGGTTGGACAGAACCAATCATTGAATTTAGAAGATGAATGCTCAATAGCATCTTCTGGAAGTGTTCTTGAGTTATCTGATCTGGTTGGACAGAACCAATCATTGAATTTAGAAGATGAATGTGCTCAATAGCATCTTCTGGAAGTGTTCTTTGAGTTATCTGATCTGGTTGAACAGAACCAATCATTGAATTTAGAAGATGAATGTGCTCAATAGCATCTTCTGGAAGTGTTCTTTGAGTTATCTAATCTGGTTGGACAGAACCAATCGTTGGAATTAAAAGATGAACTGCATGATCATCTTCATTAAGAAGTTTCTTTTCAAGCTTCTTTTGCTTATTCCTTTCTCAAAAATCATAGCCCAAATTTCACTTTTTCTTGTAATGGGGATCATTGCATAATGACTTACTATCTTTTACCAGAAGAAGAGCATCAGCAGCCTTAGTCATTTGCACAGCACATATAAAATTTATCAGTTCTGCAATTGATGAATCTGGACCACGTCTCTACATGGCTATTGAAGCTTCAGCATCTGAGAATCCCATTTTTGTCAAGTATAAACAGTTTATTCTCCTCATCAGAATCAGAATTCAAGATTCTCGGTATTAGAAAATATTGATATCTGTGAAATCATCTTGAAAGGTCACTTCATAATCAGATGAGTTGTTATCAGAATCAACATGTCACATGAAGGCAAGCTTTTCAAGAGCCGATACCATTGAGTTTTATTCTCAAAAGGTTTTGTGACATTATATCTACCTCTACATTTGTCAAAGAGAATAGATTCTCTGATTTGAAGAAGAAAGATTTATTGGGTTTCTACAACTGAAGAAATATTCAGTTCACCAATCTGAAATCAAATAACTTAACAATCATTCATCATATTTAGGCATTTGCAAAAATAGGTGCATTTTCATTCATTCTCATCCAGGTTGAATTCTGACAGGAATTTCAAGATTTTAGCGAAGATTTAAATCCATTATTCAATGGATCAATTTTTCCAGTTCGAGTTCATAATGAGAAGAACTCATCTGAAGAAGGAAGAAGAAGTTCATAATGAGAAGAATTTGTTCAACCTTTTTTCTTAAATCTATCACTTGATGAATTATCTTTTCCAGAGAAAGTTCATAATGAGAAGA
Organism: Hibiscus syriacus; assembly: GCF_006381635.1. Lineage (NCBI taxonomy): Eukaryota > Viridiplantae > Streptophyta > Magnoliopsida > Malvales > Malvaceae > Hibiscus > Hibiscus syriacus. The sequence goes on along the minus strand of NW_024062743.1, from coordinate 4,044,600 downwards.
ACTCATCTGAAGAAGGAAGAAGAAATTCATAATGAGAAGAATTTGTTCAACCTTTTGTTTGAATTCATCACTTGATGGATTAACTTTTCCAGAGAAGGTTCATAATGAGAAGAACTCATCTGAAGAAGGAAGAAGAAGTTCATAATGAGAAGAATTTTTTCAACCTTTTACCTGAGTCCATCATTTGATGGATCAGCCTTTCCAGAGAAAGTTCATAATGAGAAGAACTCATCTGAAGAAGGAAGAAGAAGTTCATAATGAGAAGAATTTGTTCAACCTTTTACCTGAATTCATCAATTGATGGATTATCTTTTCCAGAGAAGTTCATAATAAGAAGAACTCATCTGAAGAAGAAAGAAGAAGTTCATAATAAGAAGAACTCATCTGAAGAAGAAAGAAGAAGTTCATAATAAGAAGAACTTGTTCAACTTTTTGCATAATTCTATCACAGAAGGAGATAGATTAGCATCAACCTTTCTAGAGAAAGTTCATAATGAGAAGAACTCATCAAGAGCTTATTCAACCTTTTGAATGACTCTATCACAGAAAGGAGGTCATCATCATCCCCAGCATAAAGTTCATAATAAGAAGAACTTATCTGGAGAGAGAGAAGAATTTATTCAATATCTCCATTATGATCAAAGTAAAGTCAAATGGATAAAAATTTTATTATCTTTTCATCTTTGCCCTATTCTTGTTAACACAAGAATGTGCAAAGAGGGGCAGCTGGGATACTAATTTTTTATCCATATTATTATTATTAATATTATTATTATTATATTATTATATATTACTATTATATTATTATTATTATATATTATTATTATTATTATTATTATTAATATATTAAATACATAATAATAATTACAGACCAATTACAACTGGACCGACCCAGTTACAAACCAACCAGAACCGGTCCAAATCCAACCAGAAACCCTAAATATTTGGGTTTCCAGTTAGGGTTTCCTAACCCTAATTTAACTAGCCGCCTCAGCTCACAGCCGTTGGATCTGGCAAGATCCAACGGTCCAGATTGCCCCAGATGGAAACCCTAGGGTCTGATACCTAGGACCGCGGCCGCCGTTGCTATCTCGCCGCCTCCGCCGCTGCCACGTCCCAACCGAAGACTCCAGAAGATAGAATACCAGCCGTCCACGCCATGGCTACTCGGTGAGTCACCACTGGTAGTCCGGTGACTCACCGAGACCCCCTCGTCGGACCGATACGACGGCCACACCGGTGGTGGCTATAAAAGCCACCACCCCAACCTGAAAAAAAAAAAGGAGACAGAGAGACACAGAGACAGAAAAAAAAAAGAAAGAAAAAGAAACAACAGAAACAAAGAGAGATACAAAAACTACCAACGATCCCAGTCTACAACAACACAACAAAAACAAAAACAGAAGGAAAAAGAGAGAATAGAAGCTTACCAAAGAAGCCTTGACCATCGCCGGAAGCACTAAACATCGCCGGAGAACCGAAAATACCGAAGATATTTTCATAGATTTACTCCGATTAGGAGTCTTTTTGAGGAAACAAAGGTCGGATTCGGTCTTAGGGTGTTTAGATCTACGTTTTAGGTGAATTTGGGGAATTTACGACCAACGGAGGTGGTGGTCGGCGGCAGAATTCACGGCGGCAGACGGCTGCCGGATTCCCTCCGGTGAGGGAATCTAGAGAGAGGCCAGAGAGAATTCTGGCTCTCTCTCTGCTTGAGAGAGAAAAAAAAAGGAAATGAAATGGCTGGCCCGAAGGGCCAGCCGATTTGGACTTTTTATAGTCCTTCCCGAACGACGTCGTTTCGGGAAGGACTATGCGCGTAATTATAAAATAGTTAAACCCGTCCGCAGTCCTCCGAACTTGTAAACTTTATATTTTAGTCACTAAATTAAATTTATAATATTTTAATTCAGTCTTCGAATTTGAATTTCTTTATTTTAGTCCTTCATATTAAAATAATATATTTAGGATAAATTACAGATTTAATCCCTTAATTTTAATAAATATTTTAATCCCTAGTTTATTTTTAATTTATTTGATTCTAATATCCGAGTTTTAGATAATTTTATTTTAGTCACCAAATAAATAAAATAAGGAAATAACATATTTAATCCCTATAATTTTGATTAATTATGAATTAGATTTTTAATTTTATTTTTATTGTAATTTAATCAGTTTATTTATATGTTTTCATTTACTTTATTGTTTTTAAATATATTGTTTTAGTAGTATTTGTATTTTTATTTTATTATATTGTTAAATATTTTTATATTCATAAATTTATAATAAATAATAATTTTTAATATTTATTTTTAATATCGAAGAAAAGGACAGTCTTAATACAACTGGATGTCCTATTCTGATATTTTAAAATAAAAAAGTAAACAATATTATTTAAATTAATATTTATCAATATCAAAGAAAAGAGCTGTCTTCAGGCACCTAGAAGTCTTTTCTGATATTTTTAAATAAATAAATTTTTTTTATATAATTTGAAATAATAGATTATAAATTAAATATATTTTTGAATTTTTAAAATTTTAATAATAGAGACAATTTATAATTAAAAAGTACCAATTTTGGGCGTTGTAGGGGTGCTAATCCTTCCCTAAACGTAACCGACCACGAATCCCTTTTTTATTAAAAAGAATAAATTTTTGGTTATAAACGCAGATCAGCTTATTTTTTTTAATTGGTTTTATTAAAACTCTTTTAAAAATAATTTTTAGGTATTCGACCTACCTGACCCAAAAGGCCGATGGCGACTCCCAAATTATTTTCAAAACCATTTATTCACATCAATTTTTCCCGCCAAATTTAATATTTCGTGCCCGGACGAAAACCGGTTACGACACAATGTATATTCTCCCAGTGATCATGATGAATGGAGTACCTTTTTGGAGCAATTAGAGAAACTAATCGTGAGCATGGGAGCTCCAGTTATATTGGGGGTGAATTTAACATTCTGAAATCAGCTGAGGAAAGATCCGAAATGTCCGTGAATACTAGCGCGATGAGTGGATTTGCTGAATTTATATCGAACTTGAACCTGGTAGATTACCTCTCTGCGGAAATCCTTTACTAGATTAGGGCGAAACTCCACACAAGCATACAGAATTCTTATTTCCCCGAAATATCGGGGTGTTTGGCAAACATTTTTTTGAAGATCTTTTAACTTATTTTAGCATAAATAGTTGGTTGGTAGTCAAATCCTCCATTTTATTTTTAGTGTTTGTTAAGCATCTTTTTGAAAGAGATTATTGTGCAAAATAAGCTAAAAATGAAAACATTGGAAAATCCATTAGTTTGGAATAGTTGATTGCAAAATAAGATGTTAAATGATATATTTGACCTTATTTTTTTCCATAATTACATCCTTACCATAAAACCTAATAGAATGAAATAGACTTCATCCTAATATATATATATTGATTAAGTTAAGGTGATTACAAAGTAGTATTTGTTATAATACTCTCAACTATTTGGCAATGAACGTTCAATCACACTGTTGCAGTCGTTGGTGCTCGAACCCGTGACCTCTAGGAACAACAATTATTCCTTTAACTTATAAGGTAAGTTAGTTCGTGTTCATCCTAAAATATTTAAGCTGAAATTTTATTTATTATTCTATTTTTTGTTGTAGATTCTCAAATATATTTAGTTAAGAAAATATAACAAAACATGAAAGTCAAAAAAAATTTAGTGTTGATATTTTATACAAAGCTAATAGTATGTATCAATCTCGTAAGGTTAATATTTGAAAATATTAAATTTAAAAAAAATATTCAAAATTTTCAAAAATTCATTAATTTTCTTAAGGAATTTTAATTCCTTCTCAAAAGCATTTTATCTGAATAATTTCACCCAAATAAAGACTAGAGTATTATAAACATATATGTACTTAACAACTAAATGTATCATGCCCTATTTGTCATTTTACCCATTAGCTACAGCTAAATTTTACCAAACACTTTTATATAAAGAATAATCAAATCAGTTTCTCAAATCAGATAATCAAATCAGTTTGTCAAACCAGTTACTGGAATCAACTATCAGTTGTTTGTCAAGCACCCCATTATCCATTGAGCCCTCAGCTGTATCAATCCGCTTTGGCTAGAAGCCTATTTGACCACTATGTTGAAAAGTCAAAGCATCAAATAGGGCGGCATGGGCCGGCTGAATTTGATTCAAAGTTTACTGCCAAATTGTTGAAAAATAAAATGGTGCAATTGTCAAACAAAATTATTACGTCAGTTTTTGTTGGAAAAAAATGGTAAAATCACAAACTTTAGTCCCTAGACTTTAAAGTATTTATAAGATTAGTCCTTAAGCTTCAACTATAAATACCCTAGCTCATTTATCTTCAAAACCATCCTAAATCATTCTAGCTTCTCCTAATACTAGAGAATTTAGAGAATTTCTTGAGAGTTATTTTCACCTTTTCTATCAGAGAGAATTATCATTGTTTTCTCCTTGGTAGATCAAGAGAAGTTGTAATTCCTATTTTCTCATAGTGAAATTCTTCTACCGTTGCCCGTGGTTTTTACCCTATATTATTTAGGGGTTTTCCACGTAAATTTTGTGTCTTCTTTATCTTCATTTTTATTTTCTCAAATTATCAGTTGCAATTTTACTCTATCAGATAGCCGTCTTCCGCAACAATTGGTATCAGAGCCAGATTTGAGTTTGTAATATATGTTTATTGTCTTTGTGGTTGCCACCAAAGGTGGATCCCCAACATAAGAAAGTAAGAAGGTATTACCCATTCTTTGAAGGTTCCATAGAACTATTCACGATAGTGAAATAGTGGGAGCTATCCGTAATAGAAGCTATTGCAAAGAAATTTGATATTGAAAAGTTCAATGGAAGAAATTTATAATTGTGGAAATTGAAGATGAAGGTCATCCTGAGGAAAGACGGTTGTCTAGCAGCTATCAGTGAAAGGCCGATAGATTTCACAGATGACAAAAATGGATCGAAATGGACGGGAATGCTATGGCAAACTTTCATCTAGCATTGACAGATGAAGTATTGTCAAGCATTGATGAGAAGAAGACATCTAAGGAGATATGGGATCATCTCATCAAATTGTACAAGGCCACATCGTTGCACAATAAAATTTTCCTTAAGAGAAAATTGTACACTCTCCGGATGCCAGAATCTACTTCAGTGGCGGAGCACTTAAACACGTTGAACACTTATTTTCTCAGCTTACATCCTTAAGATGTAAAATAGGAGAACAAGAACGTGCTGAACTTCTACTTCAAATTCTACTGGATTCGTATGATCACCTCATCATCAACTTGACAAATAGTAATGTCACTAGTCTAGTCTTCGATGAAGTTGCAGCTGCTGTTCTATAAGAAGAAAATCGGCGCAAGAATAAGGAAGACAGACAAGTAAATCTGCAACAAGTAGAAGTGTTGACAACAATGAGGGAGATCAACAGAACGTGACCAAAGTAGCAGTCACAAACATGGTAGATCAAAGTCGAGAAGCAAGAAGAATTTAAATTGCTATAACTATGGAAAGAAGGGACTCTTAAAGAAGGATTGTTGGAGTCTAAATAAAAACTCCAATCCACAAGGCAATAGTGTAAACACTTCAGACGATGGAGATACTCTATGATGTGAAGCGTCAACCACCGTGGAAGGAAGAAAAAGATTTGCAGATATATGGCTCATTGATTCAGGAGTAACATATCACAAGACCTCAAGAAGAGAATGGTTCTATCATTATGAACCTGTCTCATTAGGATAGTTGAAATGATCATGCCTTAGAGATCATTAGCGTGGGAACCATCAAATTAAAGATGCATGATGGAACAATTAAAGTTGTTCGAGATGTAAGGCATGTGAAAGGCCTAAAGAAAAATTTATTATCCTACGGATTGTTGGATAATGCAAGCAAGATTGAAACACGGAAAGGAATCATGAAGGTGTTCCGTGGAGTGCTTATGGTACTGAAAGGCAAAAAGATAGCAGCAAACTTGTAAATGCTGAAGGGAGAGACTTTGTTAGAAGCAGAAGCCTATGTTGCCTCATGTAGTTCAGATTCTGCAATATTATGGCATCAGAAACTTGGACACATGTCAGAACAAGGAATGAAAGTCCTTGCAGAGCAAAAGCTACTTCCTGGCTTAACAAATGTATCACTTACTTTATGTGAGCATTGCATAACAAGTAAGCAGCACAGGTTGAAATTCAACACATCAAATTCTAGAGGCAAAAGTGTTCTAGAATTGGTTTACTCTGACGTATGTTAAGCACCATTTACATCCCTAGGTAGAGCAAAATACTTTGTCTCATTTATTGATGACTACTCTAGGAGATGTTGGGTGTACCCTATTAAGAAAAGTCAGACGTGTTTTAACTTTCAAAAACTTCAAAGCGCGGGTGGAACTTGATTCTGGAAAAAGATCAAGTGTTTCAGTACAGATAATGGAGGAGAATGCACAAGTGAAGAATTTGATGACTTTTACAGGAAAGAATGCATCAAAAGACAGTTCACAGTGGTGAACACTCCTCAACAAAATGTAATGGCAGAGCGGATGAACAGAACCTTGTTAGAAAGAACAAGAGCAATGTTGAGTTATGTAGGCCTAGAAAAAGCATTCTGGCAGAAGCAGTCAATACCGCATGTTATTTGGTGAATCGAGCTCTATCAACTGCAATAGAGCTGAAGACACCAATGGAGATGTGGACTAGTAAACTAGCTGATTATTCAAACCTCCATGTATTTGGAATTATTATGTACGTGATGTACAACTCCCAAGAAATTTTAAAGCTGGATCCAAAATACAGGAAATGCAAATTCATGGGGTATGTTGATGGTGTAAAGGGGTATCGCTTATGGGATCCCACTGCCCACAAAGTGATCATCAGCAGAGATGATATATTTCTAGAAGATAAAGTACAAAGAAAAGAAGACGACGATAGCGCTGAAAAGTCAGAGACTACACATATACATATGGAAAAGGAGCTTGAATAAGGAGATTCTTCTGAAGCAGAATCAACTCGTCAATCAGATCGTGTGAGAAGACGTCCCAATTGGCACTCAGATTATGTTATAAAATGAAATATTGCATACTACCTTTTAACAGAGGACGGTGAGCCATCAACATACCAGGAGGCAATAAACAGCTCAGATGCTTCGCTATGGATGATAGCGATGCAAGAAGAAATCGAAGCCCTTCATAAAAATAATACATGGGACCTTGTGCCACTACCATAAGGAAGCAAGTCAATTGGTAACAAATGGGTCTTCAAAATAAAGCGAAATTATGATGATCAATTTGAGAGGTATCGTGCAAGATTGGTGGTCAAAAGATATGCTCAAAAAGAAGGTATTGATTTCAAAATTTTCTCTTGTGGTTCGACTAACAACAGTTTGAGTAGTTTTGGCAATGTGTGCTACATTGAATTTACATCTAGAGTAGCTAGATGTTAAAACAACTTTTCTTCATGGAAATTTAAAGAAGTGATTTATATGCTCTAGCCTGAAGGTTTCAAGAAGACGAAAAGAACTTGGTTTGCAGGTTGAACAAATCTCTGTACGGTCTAAAGAAGGCGCCGAGGATTGGTATAGAGATTTGATTCCTTCATTATGTGCCTTGGATACAACAGACTTGATGTAGACCCTTTGCTTATTTCAAGAGGTCTGGTGATAACAATTTTGTTATATTGGTGTTGTATGTGGACGACATGTTGGTTGCAGGACCCAACAAAGATCATAATGAAGAATTGAAGGCACAAATTGCTAGGGAATTTGAAATGAAGGACTTGAGATCAGCAAACAAGATTCTAGGGATGCAATTCACCAAGACAAAAGTAATAGAATTATTTGGTTTTCACAAAAGAATTACTTGAAGAAGATCTTGTCCGATTCAGCATGCAAGATTGTAAGTTGATAACCGTTGTTTTGCTATCAAAATAATTCTGGCTTCTTAATAATAAAAATGAAAATGTAGTATAGAGAAGCAGGGTCGATCCACAGGGACTGTGGTATTTCTGATTAATAAAACTCTTTCTTGATTTTAGAAAAAGATAGAATTCCAGATGAAGTTGAAAAGATATATTAAAATAAAATAAAAAAGAAAAAGAAAAAGAATATAATAATAAATATTAATAGTAATAAATATAAAAGGAGGATTTTTTTAAAGTTGTGGTTAAAATAAAAAATAAGAATTAAATAAAGAAAAAAATTAAATAAACAAATTAAGAGATTAAGATAAGATAAACTTATTGTGAAAGCAACCTCAGACTTTGCTTCGCCTCAAATTCCTCAGATCATCGAAACAAATTTTACTTCCAGATTCACGTAAGCTTACAAGAACAATTCTTTGCTGCCAACTCAGATTGTGTCGTTTCAACAACAACTGATTCTGATCTCAGTTTCCTCTTAGCAAACAATTTTGCTAAGTGTGTTCTCGGGAAGTTGAATATGCTTCAATAAGCAAATCCTTCTTCAAACATTAACCATAACAATATCCGGACCAATGTCGAAATAGTTTTGATTTGAAAAGTAAGCTTCAGAAATAGAGAGAAAATCTGAAGCGATTTAAGTACCTTATAATTCTCACGTTTGGAATTGAGTCTTCGCTTTAGTCTTTGGCTTGAAAGAAAATTAGCTAAGCATAACCAAAGTCATACTTAGCATAATAGAAAAGTATGCGAAAATAGAGAGAAAGCTAGAGAGAAAAAGAAGATTTTTTCTCAAATGAGAGAGATATGTTTCTAGGCTCACCCTTAGGGTATTTATAGCCTTCAAAATCCTAAAAACAAGCTAAAACATCTTAAATCCTAATTAAAACACTTAAAACTATTTAAACTAAAATATCTAAAAATAATATAATATTCTAAATCCTAATTAAATACTAAAATCTTTTTAAACTAAAATACAAAGATAAAGATAAAATATAAAAATAATATCCTAAAACTTAATTAAAATACTAAAACCTATTTAAAAAATACAAAGATAAAATATAATTTTTAAAATATATCCTAAATTTGAGTTTAATCCAAATCTGAATTCCAGTCAGCTTTTATTCCGAAAATAAAAAAACCTGCAGAATTGTGTCCTTTTTGTGTAATTTCCATAATCTTACGTCCTGTACAACAAATGAATTAAAATGAACAAATAAGCCACAAAAATCAATGATTAAAGAGTAATTTAAAAGTAAAATATTAACTAAATTAAGAACTTATCAAATTCTCCCTCACTTATTCAATGCTTGTCCTCAAGCATTCTTCAATTAACATATCAAAATCATAAGTTGTCATCTTCAATTTCAATTTATTTCTCAAACTTCCAATCGAATTAAGTCCATGACATTTGCCGAATTCAAGTTACAATCAAGCAAAGACATAACCAAGAAAATTTAAAGTAGGCAAGATATCTCAATTAATTGCCAACTTCAATGAAACATGACTAAATACCTCACAAAGATTACACATATCCGCTCAAAGTGTTTGGGGTAAATGGAACCGCTCAAACTGAAACTAACCAAAATATTATCATAGGCTTGGAATCCAATCAAGTCTCCACCACGAAAAATGAACATAATGTAATAATCAAGGGGTCTTTAAACAAGGTGTAACGGGGCTTAGTTTAGGGTAGGGAAGCCGAAAAGAAAGATTTAAAATATCGAAACAAGAGATCAGAACAATCCACATATTAACATAAAGCGCAATGAAGAACAAAACAAGGAAAAAGAATAGATAAAGACAATTGGAGCGATTGATTTTTTTTTCTTCCCTTTTTTTCGAACAAAGGGTCTTTTTTTTGCTGTTTGATACAGTGAACAATTTTTTTTTGAAACATTGATTTTTTTCTGGAACAACAATGATACAAGATCTCAAGTCTCGGTAAGGGTGTGAAAAGAGAGGAAAAAAAGGCTTCGGTTTAATTATGAGGTGTAAAAATAAAGAAAGGGAAATAGGCTCAAATGTGGTTCACTAGTGGATATAAATGGGTAGGTTTTTTGGGAAAAGTGGGTTTATCCTAGGTGCCCCTATCACATTAAAACATTATGTTCAACATGTAGTATTGATATGCATTGTGATTACAAGTTCTAGAAGATCCTAATTAGTTTGGCACACAAGTCAAACAAAGAGCAATAAAGAAAATGTATGCTCATTAGGCTCAAATCTCAAAAGAAAAGTTTATATGCATTGAGTCAAGTTCATCTTTATTGACAAAAGCATGAAATATTAATACTCAAGAAAAAAATCACTAGCTATATCAATCACCAGTCAGCAAATTAAATTCGATAAAAAACATGGTCATAATCCAAAAGCAAGCAAGAGTATAAAGCGAAATTCAAGACTAGCAACCAACGATTACAATATATCAACATCAGAATAACTCAATTTCAAACGATTAAACAAGTCAAGAAAAAATTGACACATGCTTATCCTTCCCCCTCACTTATTCCGTTTTTCCCAAAACATATATCAAATTTAAAAACAAAGAGAGGAAAAAAAAGAATACTCCCCAATCTAGTAGCGATCATGGCCACGTTGAGACGAGCTGTTGTAGAGCAGATTGTCTGATGATGCACTGTTCTGTTCGAACTTTTCTGCACAGTTCGAACCAAATCTTTTTTTTTTTTGCACTATTTTTTTTACACTGCATTGTTTGAATCTGCTGTGTATTTTTCTGCACTGTTCAAACCAAATTAGTTTTTTCTGCACTGTTTTGTTCGAATTTTTCTGCACAGTTTGAACCAAGTCTGTTTTTCTGCACTTTTTTTCGTTAAATATTTGATCGAAATTCAGATATGTTCAGAAAAAAATAAAATTAATCAAAATAAAATAAATAGAATGAAAAAAAAGTTCGTTAAAAAAATAAAAAAAATAAAAAAAATATAACGAAATGGGTTGCCTCTCATCAAGCGCTTTGTTTAACGTCGTTAGCTCGACGACCTGATTTTCAAAGCGTGGGTTCCTCTAAATTGATTTCTTCTATTAGACCAACCGGAGCATTTTCATAATATGGCTTCAATATTTGACCATTAACTTTAAATCGTACTCCTGAGTTATCTTCAATTTCAACAGCACCGTGAGGAAATATTTGAGTAACTCTAAACGGTCCGAGCCATTTTGATTTGAGCTTTCTTGCAAAAAGTTTAAATTTGGAGTTAAATAATAAAACCTTTTGACTGACAAAAATAGTTTTAAAAGAAATTCTACTATCGTGAAATTCTTTTGTTTTTTCTTTAAATATTTGAGCATTATCATAGGCATTCTTCGGATTTCCTCAAGTTCTTGAATGTGTAATTTTAGAGCTTCACCAATTGCATCCATGTCCATGTTACATTGTTTAACGGCCCAATAAGCTCGATGTTCTAACTAGACCAGTAAATGGAATGGTTTACCGAAAACAAGCCGGTATGGTGACATCCCAATGGGACCTTTATAAGCAGTTCGATATTCCCAAAGTGCATCGGTTAATTTTAAACTCCAATCCTTTCGGTTCGGTTTAACAATTTTCTCAAGAATTGTTTTAATTTCTCTATTTGATACTTCTGCCTATCCATTTGTTTGTGGATGGTAAGCGGTAGCAATTCTTTGAGTTACTCCAAATTTCTTCATTAGCGACTCGATTACTCTTGATGAAATGTGTTCCTCTGTCTCTTATTATAGCCCGTGGCGTGCCAAACCTGGAAATAATATTTTTTAAGAAATTAACTATAGTTTTAGCATCATTATTCCGAGTAGCTTTAGCTTCCACCCATTTAGAAACATAACCCACATCTAAAATAATATAAGCATTTCCAAATGACGAAGTAAAAGGACCCATATAGTCGATTCCCCAAACATAAAAAATTTCACAAACTTGTATAGAATTAAGCGACATTTTATTCCTATGGCTTAAATTACCTGTACGTTGACATCTTTCACAAGTTTTACAAAATAGATAAGAATCCCGAAAGATGTTAGGCCAATAGAAACCACATTCAAGAATTTTATGAGCTGTACGTTTTGGCCCAAAATGACCACCGCAAGAGTAAGAATGACAAAATTGTAAAATTGAGTTTACCTCTTTTTCGGCAATACATCGTCGAATTACCTGATCCGAGCAGTGCTTCCATAGATAAGGATCATCCCAAATATAGTATCGGGATTCTCGCTTAATTCAATTGATTTCAGCTCTCGTCAAATCTAATGCTAACTTACCTGTGGCCAAATAATTAACCATGTCTGCAAACATGGAGATATGCTTTGCGCCACCATCAGTTTTTCTTCAGGAAATTCTTCTCTAACTGGTGGTTCGGATGTGGAAAGGGGAATTCGACTCAAGTGATCTGCTACCAGATTTTCGCATCCCTTTTTTTCTTTAATTTCCAAGTTAAATTCCTGTAAAAGCAGGATCCACTGGATAAGCCTTAGTTTTGCTTCCTTTTTTCTCATCAAATACCTTATAGCTACATGATCAGAAAAAACAATAATTGTAGTACCAAGCAAATAGGATCTAAATTTTTCTAAAGCAAAAATTATAGCAAGAAGTTATTTTTTCGTTGTCGAATAATTTTTCTGAGCCGAGTCTAAAGTTCGGACGCGTAGGCTATGACATGTGGCTCTTTCCCTATTTTTTGGCCGAGAACGACTCCAACACTAGTGTCTGATACGTCACACATAAGTTCAAAGGGATGATTCCAATCTGACAGCTGAACAATTGGAGCTAAAATAAGCTTTTCCTTTAATGAATTGAAAGACTCTTTGCATTTTGAATTAAAGTAAAAGTCTTGATCCTTTTGAAGTAGATTGCGTAAAGGTTGTTCTATCTTCGAAAAGTCCTTAATAAACCTACGGTAAAATCATGCATGGCCAAGAAAAGAACGAATTTCCCTCACAGTTGTGGGGTAAGGAAATGAGTGTATAACATCTGTTTTAGCTTTATCAACCGCAATCCCTTTTGAGGAAACAATATGACCTAAAATTAACCCTTTATCAACCATAAAATGACATTTTTCATAATTCAAAACAAGGTTATATTCTAAGCATCTTTTAAGCACATTAGTTAAATTATCAGGACATTCATTAAAAGAGTTACCATAAACCGTGAAGTTATCCATAAAGACTTTGATGCCCTTCTCCACATAGTCAAAAAATATACTTAGCATGCATCTTTGGAAGGTGGTTGGTGCATTACAGAGACCAAAGGGCATTCGTCTATATGCAAATGTACTGAAGGGACAAGTAAAAGACGTTTTTTCTTGATCCTCTAGCTCTACTGGGATTTGGAAAAAAACCTAAAAAACCATTAAGAGAACAATAATGAGTTTTCCCAGCTAATCTTTCAATCATTTGATCTATAAAAGGAAGAGGAAAATGATCTTTTCGAGTAAGAGAGTTCAACTTCCTGTAATCAATACAAACTCTCCATCCATTTTGAACTCTTGTTGGCACTAACGCCCCTTCTTGATTTTCGACCACTGTGACTCCCATTTTCTTGGGAACCACATGAATCAGACTTACCCAATTACTATCCGAAATTGGATAAATTACATCTACGACAAGGAGTTTCTAAATTTCTTTCTTTACTACTTTCATCATCAGTGGATTTAATCGACGTTGTCCTCCTTCGACTTTGATCTTATGCATGCAAGTCGAGGGACTTAATCCTTTAATGTCGACAATGGTCCATCTTATGGCTTCTTTGTGAGAGCGCAATATCGCTACAGAAGCTTCCTCTTCTCCTTTGGATAATTTACTTGAGATGATCACTGGTAAAGTTTCATTTTCACCCAAAAAGACATATTTCAAATGCTCCGGTAATTGCTTCAATTCTACCTCAGGTGCCTGCAAAACAAAAGGTAAAATTTTAGTTTTAGAGGAATATAAAGATAAACCAGAATTGATTGAATTAATATTTTCAAACTCCCTTTCTTCATCTTTGTGGCAAAGTTCAGGATCCTTAAAAAGATCATAAGAAAAATTAGATTCAATATATTCATAAATTAAAGGATCTATAATATAAATAAAATTAATTCTTTCAACATGATCAGGGCATTTCATTGCTTTATAAACATCAAATTCAACGATCTCACCATCAAATTTCATTGTTAGTATACCACTTCTAACATCGATCTTTGTATGTGCTGTGCTTAGGAAGGGTCGGCCTAAGAGTACCTCGGAATAAGAATCCGACCTATCATGTTCCATGTCAATGACATAGAAATCTGCAGGAAAGAATAATACATCGACCTTTACCAAGATGTTTTTCATTACTCTCACTGGATAGATCACAAATCAATCAACCAACTGTATGGTTATTCTTGTTTCCTTCAAAGGCTCATTAGTAATCATTTTATATATAAAAATGACATAAAATTAATTGAAGCTCCTAAGTCACACATTGCACTTTTAATTTTGAAATTACCTATTTCGCAAGGTATAGCAAACTACCTTGATCCTTCATCTTTGGTGGGAGTTTTCGTTGAAAAATTGCATAAACATGTTCTCCAAAATTTGCTTTTTCGTGTCCTATTAATTTCCTCTTTGTAATAAAAGTTCTTTTAAAAATCGAGCATACCTTGGTACTTGTCGAATTACTTCAAGAAGAGGTATGTTGACTTGAACTTTCTGGAAAACTTCTAAGATCTTCCTTTCTTCAGCTCTTTTATCATGCTTCATCAACCTTGATGGGAATGGTGGTGGCATGATTTCATGAGAAGAAGAGAAGGATGTGAGTCAGACGTACCTTGTATTTCTGGAGGTGGCGTTTCCTCTTGTTCTTCCTGATGTGCGTCTTTTTCTGCTGAACTTCGGGTGAGATAACTTTTCCACTTCTGAGTGTGATGGCACTAATATTCTCTCTCGGATTTAACTCCGTTGAGAAGGTAGTTTTCCTTGTGAAATTGCTAACTTTCCTATGAGTTCCTCCAATGATGAGTTTTGCGTTTGTTGTTGAGGAGGAGGCCTTTGTTGATAAGTTGGTCTCTGATTTACCGCATAGCTGAAGTTTGGGTGGTCTCGCCATCCTGGATTGTAAGTATTGTTGTATAGGCTGTATTGTCTTTGTGGAGGACCTAAAAAGTTCCCTACTGCATTGATTTTTGCATTGCCTCTTTCTTGTATCAGCGGGCAGGAATCCGTCAGATGGTCTAGCTTTGTGCATATTCCACATGCTCTTGTTGCTCCAGATTTTCCTGCAACAAGTGAATTAACTACTTCAGTTAATTTATCTAACTTATTTTCAAGGGAAAATGTACTTATCTCGTGAACCCGTCGGCTGGGTTCACTCGAAAACTGTTGAGAGTTGGCTGCCATGGTTGAAATCAATTCCCTTGTTGTTGTTGGGGTTATTTTAACTAATTCTCCTCCACTGGCGGCATCCACCATTTTCATCTCCATTGGTAAAAGACCTTCATAAAAGTATTGAAGTAACGTTTGCTCAGTTAATCCATGTTGTGGACAACGTGCGCAAAGCTTTTTAAATTGCTCCCAATAGTCATAAAGACTTTCTTCACTCTTTTGCTGAATGGAAAGAATGCTCCTTTGCAACTCACTTGCTTTAGCCGCTGGAAAGAACCTGTCAAGAAAAATTCGATTCATGTCAGCCCATGAATTAATTGAATTTGGAGGTAAATAAAATAACCAATCTTTAGCCAAGTCAGGTAAAGAGAAAGGGAAAGCTCTCAATTTAATTTGATCCTTGGTAACTCCCTGTGGTTTCATGCTAGTGCAAACCATGTGGAATTCTAACAACTGTTTGTACGGATCTTCAGTGGGAAAGCCGTGGAAAGTGGGAAGAAGTTGAATGAGTCCTGTCTTTAATTGAAACAGAGTCCCGCCACTAGGAAAATTAATGCATAATGGCGTCTGAGTGATAGGAGTGGCTAGCTCTCGGATCGTTTGTTCTTCTTCTGCCATCGGGATGTTGTATGCGTCTGCTTCAAAGTCGGTCTCTGGAATTGATTCTGCTTCTGAACTTTGCTCTTGTTCTTCTTGTCTTTTTCTCTTTTCTCGAAGCGTTTGTGCGTGGATTCTTCGTGCTCGTGCTTCGATCTCTGGATCTAGATCTACTAATTCATCTGGGTTACTTCTGGTCATAAATAAAAAACTAGAAAAATAAATTAGTACTTGCCATTAGTCCCCTGCAACGGTGCCAATTTGATAACCGTCGTTTTGCTATCAAAATAATTCTTGGATTTTAATAAATAAAAATGAAAATGTAAGATAGAGAAGCACGGTCGATCCACAGGGACTGTGGTGTTTCTGATTTAATAAAACTCTTTCTTGATTTTAGAAAAAGATAGAATTCCAGATGAAGTTGAAAAGATATATTAAAATAAAAAAATAAAAATAATAATATGATAATAAATATTAATAGTAATAAATAAAAAGGGGATTTTTTTTAAGTTGTGGTTAAAATAAAAAATAAGAATTAAAAAAGAAAAAAATAATATAATAAACAAATTAAAGAGATTAAGATAAAGAGAAACTTATTGTGAAAGCAGCCTCAGACTTCAGCTTCGCCTCAAATTCCTTGAATCATCGAAACAAATTTTTACTTCAAGATTCACGTAAACTTACAAGAACAATTCTTCGATGCCAACTCGGATTGTGTCGTTTCAACAACAACTGATTCCGATCTTAGTTTCCTCTTAGCAAACTATTTTGCTAAGTGTGTTCTCAGGAATTTGAATATGCTTCAATAAGCAAATCCTTCTTCAAACATTAACCATAACAATATCCGGACCAATGTCGAAATAGTTTTGATTTGAAAAGTAAGCTTCAGAAAACAGAGAGAAAATCCGAAGAGATTTAAGTACCTTACAATTTTCACGTTTGGAATTGAGCCTTCGCTTTAGTCTTCGGCTTGAAAGAAAATTAGCTAAGCATAACCAAAGTCATACTTAGCATAATAGAAAAGTATGCGAAAAATAGAGAGAAAGCTAGAGAGAAAAAAAAGATTTTATTCTCAAATTAGAGAGATATGTTTCTAGGCTCACCCTTAGAGGGTATTTATAGCCTTCAAAGTCCTAAAACAAGCTAAACATCTTAAATCCTAATTAAAACACTTAAAACTATTTAAACTAAAATATCTAAAAATAATAATATAATATTCTAAATCCTAATTAAAATACTAAAACCTATATAAACTAAAATACAAAGATAAAGATAAAATATAAAAATAATATCCTAAAACTTAATTAAAATACTAAAAACCTATTTAAACTAAAATACAAAGATAAAATATAATGTTTAAAATATTATCCTAAATTTGAGTTTAATCCAAATCCGAATTCCAGTCAGCTTTGATTCTGAAAATAAAAAATCTGCAAAATTGTGTCATTTTTGTGCAATTTCCATAATCTTACGTCCTGTACAGAAAATGAATTAAAATGAACAAATAAGCCAAAAAATCAATGATTAAAGAGTAATTTAAAAGTAAAATATTAACTAAATTAAACACTTATCATAAGCTAATTTCTACCCCTCTTCCTATTAACTTCAAATTATCCTCCAGTATGAGTCCTAGTAGTGAAAAAGAGAGGATGAAGATGTCTCGATGACGTATACATCGGCAGTGGGAAGTTTAATGTTCGATATGATATGCACAAGACCAGAGATTGCACAAGCAGTAGGAGTGGTTAGTCGATACATATTGAATCCAGGCAAAGAGCATTGCAATATTGTAAAGAGGATCCTGAGATACATCAAAGAGGCCTCAAATGTTGTATGTTACGGAGTATTAAATTTACTTATAAATGGGTATGTTGATTCTGACTATACAGGGGAGTTGGATAAAAGCAAATCTACTACAAGATATGTGTTCAAAATTGCTGGTGGAGCTATAATATGGGTTTCAAAATTGCAGTCAGTTGTGACTACATCCACAACAGAGGCAGAATATGTAGCAGCTATATAAGCCAGTAAATAAGTAATTTGGTTGAAGATGCTATTGGAGGAGTTTGGGCATAATCAAGAGCATGTCTCTCTATTTTGTGACAGTCAAAGCGCCTTGCATCTAGCAAAGAATCCAACATTTCATTCGAGGACAAAGCACATACGAGTTCAGTACCATTTCATTCGTGAAAATATGGAAGAAGGTACGGTAGATATGCAGAAGATCCATACCAAAGACAACATAGTAGATTTCATGACGAAGGTAATCAATGCTGATAAATTTACCTGGTGTCGATCCTCCTATGGCCTGTCAGAAAAGTAAGCAACATGAAGGTATAAGGTAGAAAGAATGGTGTGAAGATATGATTGTTCAAATCAAATCTTCAAGTGGGAGATTGTTGAAAAGTCAAAGGGCGGCTGAATTTGATTCAAAGTTTGCTGCCAAATTGTTGAAAAATAGAATGGTGCAATTGTCAAACAAAATTATTACAGCAGTTTTTATTGAAAACAAAAATGGTAAAATCACAAACTTTAGTCCCTAGACTTTAAGGTATTTATAAGATTAGTCCTTAAGCTTCAACTATAAATACCCTAGGTCATTTAGCTTCAAAACTATCCCAAATCATTCTAGCTTTCTCTCAATACTAGAGAGTTTCTTGAGAGTTGTTTTCTCATTTTTTATCAAGAGAGAATTATCATTGTTTTCTCCTTGGTAGATCGATAAAAGTTGTAATTCCTATTTTCTCATAGTGAAATTCTTCTATCGTTGCCCATGGTTTTTACCCTATATTATTTAGGGGTTCTCCACGTAAATTTTGTGTCTTCCACGTAAATTTTGTGTCTTCTTTATCTTTATTTTTATTTTCTCAAATTATCAGTTGTGATTTTGCTCTATCCGATAGCCGTCTTCCGTAACACACTATTGGTTCTATTAAAGGTTGGGAAAAGACAATTCAAATGGTTCTCCCATTGAGACAAAGGATATTTGGAGTTAGTAAAAAATGAAAATAGAGAGGTCAAAGGAACAGACTTAAAAAATGTCAAGATCGCTTCAAAGAAATGAGTTAAGGCGAAACGTGAAGCGGATTCAGAATCTATAGAATGTATAGAAGCAAAATTAGCAATTTTCCTCTGGGAATAAAGATGCAACCCTAGCTGAGATTCAGTCTTTAAGGTCGAAGCTATGGTTAAAGTATAAAAGAGAAGAGCGTGAATGGTTGCAAAAATCAGGGCTGAAATGGTTCAATGAGGGAGACAAAAAAATCCAAATTTTCCATTTAACTGCGACCATGAGTGGGAGATTGAATTTTATATCCTCAGTTCAGATGAGAGATTAGGTTATTTCGAGTAGAAAGGAAATTGTTAAAGCCTTCGAAGATTATTTTCGAGAAAACTTCAATAATGTCAACACAATTCCGGTTAAAAAATTTGATGTCCCACTAAAGAGGTTGAGAAAAGAGTCGAGATTGTTGGACGACGGTTTCATCCCCTAAAACGATTTTTCCTAGAATATTTCAGAATGTTGTACGTAAACATAGAAAAATCAAGACTTTGGGATAATAGTAAATGGTATATGGGAATGTTTGGGAGGGCACCTTATGGTCAGAGTTTATGAGAATAATCAATAACGTTGTTATTCCTTCATACAGTAGTGACCATTTACAATGGTTAGGTTCATCCAATGCCTTATACTCACCAAAAAGCTTATGTTTATGTGTTTCTTCCGTAGGGCTTTCTAAAAAAAGATATGGAAAGATGTTTGGGCTAATATTACTTATTTTATAGTTGAAGTATTCTTATGGAATGTGTTGCACCAAATAATTCCAACTTTATTGGAATTCTCGAACGTGGAGTTGGTGGTTTAGTCTTATTCTTATGCGTGTTTTGAAAGAGGAGGAATCAATTAATCATTTGTTGTCATTGCGAATGTGTATGGCAGGTATGACAGCATTGGTGTCGTTTGTGGAACCTAAATCTTGTTTTTCCTGCAAATGTGAAGGATTTTTTATGCTTGTGGAATAGTTTGAAGGTGCATAGAAAGTTGAAAGACATCTGGAAAATAAGTTTTTATGACATTAAATGGACTGTATGGCTATGTCAATATATTGTTCAAAAATGTTGTTTTCGAAGAAGAAAAAGTTTTTGATTTAGTCGTTCTTAAATTTGGTTGGGCGATGTGTTCAGATCATATGTGTTTAGAAACTAATGTGACAGTTGGATCTTCTTGATATCGTTTAGGTACACTCTTTTTCCTCTATTTAGGATTAAAGAAGTTTTTTAATGAGGCCCTAATAATGTTCTATTTTGTATGGTTTTGTTTACCAAGCATACAAAATTATTTACCAAAAAAAGTACTCTTAATACATTACAACAACGTTTATTTTTTTTTTATTTTTGGCTTAAATATACAATAGGTGTCCAACGTTTGCCTTTGGTTCCAGTTTAGTACCTAACATTTATTTCGCTCCAGTTTGGTGCCTAATATTTCATTACGTAACTCAAATTGGGTCAGGACATGATAGACCGTTAGGTTTGGTCGTTAAGTGACACGTGTCACAACTGGTAATTTAAAAATTTTATCTAAATTTTAAAAAATAAAATTATATATATGTTTTTAAAAAGAAAACATAAATTTTGAAATAAACCCAAAACTTTGAAAATATTCATTTCAACTCCTAAACCTACAACGCCCACTGCCTTTTGCCGTGGAGGAAGCTCCACCCGACCTCCCCTCCCATCGGTGACCAAAACCCCATGAAATCATGACCAATCCATAATCAAACGATGATTAATCAACGTTTTATACCCCGTGAACTCAATGATGAAAATCGTCATTTCGACTGTCGATTGATCGTCAATTGATCATGATTTCATAGGGTTTTAATCACCAAGGGGATGTGAGGTCGAGTGGAGCTTCGTCAATAGAAAAAGGTGATGGTTGGCGTAGGTTTAGGGGTTGAAATTAAAGTTTTTAAAGTGTTGGCTGTATTTCAAAATTGATGTTTTATTCTTCTTGAGACTCTTCTTCTTCATTTATTCTCCTTAACTAAGTTCAAGCTTTAAGAAATTTCAAGCTTAGTTTGAATCCACCAAAGTAAGAGTCTTATTCTCCTTCTTTCAAACTTCATTTCAAGCTCTTAATCTTAGGTTTTGATTAAGATTTATGAAATGGATTTTAAGGAATCAAGTGATTCAAGCCATTTTAGGAAAGAATTTGAGTTATATGGAATTCATTCAAGTTTTATTCATCATCTAGTTGAGTAAATACCTCATTTTTATACCTTGTTAGTGAAAGAGGTTTAAGAGAGTTCAAAAGCCAAGGGTAAAAGAAATGTGAATTCCTAGTTGTTGAGAGAGGTTTTAGCATCCAAAGAATCTAGATAACACAATATTAACTTTTCCATACCAGTTGTAGAATCATTAGGAATGAGTTTTAGCCAGAAAGTTGAGATAAAATATGTTTAATAGCTTTTTATGGTAGATTTTATGTTTAATATTTTTAACATGTTTATAAGCCTTATTTATGCTCCCTTAATATTACATAAGACTTTAATAATGTTTGGGGACCTCATTAGGGTCTTTGAGATTGAAAAATAGAGTTTTTCGTGCTTGTTTTATGACTTCTGCAAGTAGAGTGTCGATACTATAGGGTTAGTATCGATACTTGTTCTTTATTTCTAGGCAAAATCATGTTTTCTCGGGTGGAGTATTGAAACTCTTTTAAGAGTTTTAAAATTTGGGTCATAGTTTCAAAACTCCCTGAAAGTATCAAAACTAGGCAGAATATAATGTTTAAAATTATCAGTACTTATATAAAATATCAATACTTTTACGTGAGTATATATACTTTTAGTCTGCTTTGGGCAAAAGGTAAGTTTTTGAGGGATTTAGACAAGAGGTCCCCAACACTTCATTATATCATAAAATAAGACTACAAGTGGAATAGTATTAATGTTTAAATCAAACGTAGAAACCAAATAATTAGGGACGAATAAGACTAGCCTTGTTTGATGCGCGGGAAATGATTCAGACACCCCGAATTCCTTTAGAAAAGCTAGTGGAGTCGAAAGTATAGATATAGTCCGGATATATCCGTAGGTAGGGGCCCTAGGCCCTTAAAACGTACTAAGGCTGAGGCCTGACACTCGCAAGGGGTGGGTTAGTCAGGGATATTGTTATCGATATAGAATTCCGAGGGCTATATCCCAGTAAACTAAAGGAGTGTGTGAGCTTCAAGATGCAGTAATCCCTAAGGCGCACCATGATGTCTACTATAGTGTAGAGAGCGAATATCGCAAGGATATTGTTGAAACATTTTGGTGTTTCGATATAACAAATTAAATTAAATGAATTTAAGATTTACAAATGATTTTCTAAAAGTATATTTGATTTAATTACTCGAATATCAAATTATTACTCCAAGTCTGTTAAGATCAATTTCAAACCTTACTAAATGTGTAAAATTGTGTTTTATCTTAATATATTTTTGAAACAATTTTCACAAAGTATTTTGAACCAAAATCAAGCCTAAAATCAATTTTTCAGAGCGATGCACCAATTCATGCATCGATGCACCATGAATTAAATTAAACATCGAATGTATTTCATGCATCGATGCACATACCATGCACCGATACACCAAGGATGTTATGAAAACATCGAATGCATTTGATGCATCGATGCACCAGTCATGCATCGATGCACTCTTGCTATTTTGAAACAGCAAATGCACTTGATGCATTGATGCACTCTTAGTGCACCGATGCACTAAGGGTCCAATGGTCAAAATATTTGAATTTTACATTGATGCACCGATGCACCATGGGTATGCATCTATGCACTGAAGCTCCCAACTACTTTAATTAATTGTTTTCACACTTAAACGGCTTTATTGACTCCACTAATCATCCCCAACGTTCAGAAGTGATTCAAGGTGTATTTAAACAAGCTTAGAAGCCATTGATCAAATACAAGAAATATCAAGCAACTAGAATCAAGAAAGCATCAAAGAGAAAGAATCAAACCTCAAGTTTGAGAATTTCAAGCCTATTTTTCATTCAATATTCATTTTGTTTTCAAGAACACTTATTGTGCTCAATTGTATTCATTCTTGAGTGTTCTTTTCTTTGTTCTAGAATTGTGCAAACAATCTACCTTGTGAGGATTTCCTTATAAGTTTGTAAATTTGTATTGTTCTCTTTGGGAGAGAGTGTTCTCAAGAATTTGGGTATAATTCTTGAGGGTTTGTAAGGTTACTCTTTGTCCTCAAAATAAAGATAAATTAGTGAATTTGTGGAAAATCCTTAGTGTGGATAGCTAAGGTAGTGGACGTAGACTTTGGTTGAGAAAGTCAAACCACTCTAAATCGCTGTGCAAATTTCTTTCAATTTTCTGCAAAAGCTTCCACCAAAATTTTAATTGCCAATTCACCCCCCTCTTGGCCATATTCGTCAATCGATTAACTCAACAATTGGTATCAGAGCCTAACCCATTTGATTGTTTAATCGCCTCTTGAGTCGATTCGGGAAGAGTTACATCGATAATCAAAGTCATCAATGGCCTATACTTCAAACTTCGATTCCGGTCTCGATTCGATGCCCGTCAACAAGCCTCCTTTCTTCAATGGGGGTAACTATGCCTATTGTAAAAATAGAATGATGTACTTCATTCAAGCAAGTGACATGGGAGCATGGAATGTCATAGAAGAAGGATAATTCAAACCTCTCACTCATCCAAGATTATGGAGTGAAGGAGAGACAAAAATGTTCCAGCTCAACTCCAAAGCCATCCATATCATATTTTGTGCTCTTAGACCAGATGAATATGGAAGAGTTTCATCTTGTACAACCGCCAAAGAAAAATGGGACAAACTTCAAGTCACTCATGAGGGTACCGATTAGGTAAAGAAATCTAAAATTAGTATTCTAACGCATAGCTATGAAAATTTCAGGATGAAACCAAATGAAGATATAAAAGCTATGACGGATAGATTCTCAACAATTATCAATGGCCTCAAATCATATGGAGAGATCATTTCAAATGAAAAGCTTGCGAAGGAAGTTAGTCTACTCCCTCCCAAAATCGTGACAATCAAAGAAGACGGCAATCATCGAGTCTAAGGATCTAACGTCCTTAACTCTTGAAGAGCTAATCGGTTCACTCCTCACTCATGAAATGATGCTTGAAGATGAGGTGGACCTTGATAAGATTGAAGAGACACCAAAGGAGAAGGAGAAGAAGAAAAACATTGGAGTTGCTCTCAAATCCACAAAATATGAGAGTGATTCGGATGAAGATGACGATGACGAGGAAATGGCATTGTTTGCCAAACGATTTAGAAAAATGATGAGACCTTACCGAGGAAGAAAATTCAAACGAAATGAAGGCCTCAAAAATGAACCAAAAGAGAAGGACCCGATCATTTGCTATGAATGCAAAAAGCCGGGCATGTCAAATATGATTGCCCACAATTGAAGAGAAAAGGTCAATCAAAGAATAATCACAAGGCTCATGTGGCTATATGGAGCGATGAAGAAGGTTTCGATGAAGAGGAACAAGAAGTAGCAAACTTGTGCTTGATGGTATTCGGGGAAGATTCTAAGGTAACCTCTAACACATATGATTTTGATGATTTATCCTATGATGAGTTATTAGAGGAATATAATGGGTTGGCTTCGGATTATGAGAAATTGTTTTTAAAATATAAAAATGATATTTCAAAATTGAAAAATGAAAATAAACTCATATCCAAACGATCTTGAAAGTAAAATCAAAGATTTGGCTAATCAAACTAGAAAAGTTTGAAAAGAAAAATTTGGATTTGCAAAATTTACTTTCAAAGGTTAATGATGATCATCAAAAGAAAATTGATGATCTTAAAGCCTCTTTTGATAAAGTTGAAAAAAAATGTTTTGAAAATGGAGAAAATTCAAAATCCAACTGTGTTAGAAAAAGTTTTAAAAACTACAATCATAGAGGTCCCCAAAGAACCTCTAATGGAAAATCGTTAGAAGTATATGGGTTCCTAAAGAGCTCATTACTACTAAAGATAAGGATATCCTACACAAATGGATACCTAAGGGGACTAGGATTTTGGAAACTAATGAATATGGGCCCAAAAGAATTTGGGTACCAAAAATTAGAAATTAATCTATGTTTGTAGGAAAAGGAGCATTGCTGCAAGGCACGGGAAACAAATCCAAATTCATGGTACCTTGATAGTGGATGCTCAAGACATATGACCGGAGACAAAAATCAGTTCATTGAGCTTAACGCCAAAAATGGAGGAGAGGTGACTTTTGGTGATGATTCAAAAGGTCACATTGAAGGTATTGGCACTATTGGTAATACCTCTTCCATACAAATTAAGAATGTTTTATATGTGAATGGATTAAAGCATAATCTATTGAGTATTAGTCAATTTTGTGATAAGGGATTCAATGTCATGTTTGATATTAATGGTTATAAAGTCATTGACATTGCATCTAATCAAAATTATGCTTGTTGGTCATAGAATAGGAAACGTATACATGGTGCATTTAGATTCTATTGATATGACTAATTTGTGCCTAGTTGCTAAGGATGAACATGATAGTTGGTTATGGCATAGGAGACTAGGACATGCTAGTATGAGTGTTTTACAACGACTAATTCAAGGTGATTTAGTTTGAGGGTTGCCTAAGCTTAAATTTGATAATGATAAAATCTGTGATGCTTCTGCTAATGGAAAACAAAAGCGAGTTTCTTTTAAATCCATTAATGACGTATCAACTAGTAGAGTATTACAATTGATCCATATAGATCTTTTTGGGCCAACTAGGACTACTAGCTTGGGTGGAAAACAATATGCATTTGTCTTGGTAGATGACCATTCTAGATATACTTGGGTTCTATTCTTAAGTAATAAAAATGAAGCATTAGAAAATTTCATCGCATTTTCAAAAGTAATCCAAAACGAAAAAGGTTACTCTATCACTAGTGTTAGAAGTGATAATGGCACTAAATTTGAAAATCATGGATTTAATGAGTTTTGTAATTCTAATGGTATTAGCCATAATTTTTCAGCACGTAGAACCCCTCAACAAAATGGAGTTGTTGAGAGGAAAAATCGAACTTTAGAAGAAATGGCTAGAACCATGCTTTGTGAAAATAATTTGCCAAAATATTTTTGGGCGAAAGCCACAAATATCGCTTGTTGTGTTGTAAATCGAGTAATCATTAGGCCAATTTTAAAGAAAACTCCATATGAAATTTTCAAAAATAAAAAGCCTAACATTAGCTATTTTCATCCTTTTGGATGTAAATGTTTTGTTTTGAACAACAGTAAAGAAAACTTGGCAAATTTGATGCTAAAAGTGATGAAGGAATTTTTCTAGGTTATTCCTTAAATTCTAAAGCTTATCGAGTATTTAATAAAAGAACTTTAGTTGTATAAGAGTCTATACATGTTGTTTTCGATGATAATCCCCTTCCAAGGAAGGATTCTTGTGTGAATGATAAAGTAGGTATTATAAATACAAATGAAGTTAGACATGACGTTGAAGAACCATCATCAAAAGAAGAAACAAAATATGAGGTAACTCATGATCCTCTTGAGAATCCAACCATTGAAGAAAGGTAATTATCTTATCCAAGAGAATACAACTATGTCAAAGATGGTGAGAATATAGGTGATCCATCCAAAGAGGTAACAACTCGATCTTCTCTTAGAAATATTTTTAATTATGTTGCATTTATTTCATGCATAGAGCCTAAGAATATTAAAGAAACATTAAAAGATGAACATTGGATTCTGGCTATGCAAGAAGAATTAAATCAATTTGAGAGAAGTAAAGTATGAACATTAGTTAAAAGGCCTAGTAATAAATCTACTGTAGGTACTGGATGGGTATTTTGGAATAAGCTTGATGAGAGTGGTAATATAGTAAGAAACAAGGCTAGACTTGTTGCTCAAGGGTGTACTCAAGAAGAGGGCATAGACTATGATGAAACATACGCTCCCGTAGCTAGGATGGAAGCAATTAGAATGTTATTAGCATTTGCATGTTTTCATGAATTTAAATTATATCAAATGAATGTTAAAAGTACATTTTAAATGGTTTTATAAAGGAAGAAGTGTATGTGGAACAACCTTCAGGTTTTGAAGATTCAAAATTTCTGGATCATGTTCTTAAATTGACAAAAGCGCTTTATGGTTTAAAACAAGCTCCTAGACCTTGGTATGAAAGATTGTCAAACTTTTTAATTGAAAAAGGTTTTTCAAAAGGGAAGGTTAACACTACATTGTTTTTAAAGCATAAAGGTAAAGATTTATTAGTAATTCAAATTTATGTTGATGATCTAATATTTGGTCCTACTAATGATGTTCTGTACCAAGAATTTTCTAAGCTAATGCAAAGTGAGTTTGAGATGAGCATGATGGGGGAGCTCTCATTTTTCTTGGGACTCCAAATCAAGCAAAGAAAAGATGGCATCTTCATCAATCAAGCTACGTACGTCAAAGATATGCTCAAGAAGTTTGGACTGGAAAATGGCAAACCTCGCGACACTCCAATGAGCTCTTCAACAAAGCTTGACTTAGATGAAGGAGGTAAATGTGTAGATGTTAAATTATATAGGTCAATGATTGGCTCTTTTCTTTATCTAACTGCAACTAGACCGAACATTTTTCAAAATTGAAAAATGAAAATAAACTCATATCCAAACGATCTTGAAAGTAAAATCAAAGATTTGCTAATCAAACTAGAAGAGTTTGAAAAGAAAAATTTGGATTTGCAAAATTTACTTTCAAAGGTTAATGATGATCATCAAAAGAAAATTGATGATCTTAAAGCCTATTTTGATAAAGTTGGAACAAAACGTTTTTAAAATGGAGAAAATTCAAAATCCAACTGTGTTAGAAAAAGTTTTAAAAACTACAATCATAGAGGTCACCAAAGAACCTCTAATGGAAAAATCGTTAGAAGTATATGGGTTCCTAAAGAGCTCATTACTACTAAAGATAAGGATATCCTACACAAATGGATACCTAAGGGGACTAGGATTTTGGAAACTAATGAATATGGACCCAAAAGAATTTGGGTACCAAAAATTAGAAATTAATCTATGTTTGTAGAAAAAGGAGCTTTGCTACAAGGCACGGGAAACAAATCCAAATTCATGGTACCTTGATAGTGGATGCTCAAGACACATGACCGGAGACAAAAATCAATTCATTGAGCTTAACGCCAAAAATGGAGGAGAAGTGACTTTTGGTGATGATTCAAAAGGTCACATTGAAGGTATTGGCACTATTGGTAATACCTCTTCCATACAAATTAAGAATGTTTTATATGTGAATGGATTAAAGCATAATCTATTGAGTATTAGTCAATTTTTTGATAAGGGATTCAATGTCATGTTTGATATTAATGGTTATAAAGTCATTGACATTGCATCTAATCAGATTATGCTTGTTGGTCATAGAATAGGAAACATATACATGGTGCATTTAGATTCTATTGATATGACTAATTTGTGCCTAGTTGCTAAGGATGAACATGATAGTTGGTTATGGCATAGGAGACTAGGACATGCTAGTGTGAGTGTTTTGCAACGACTAATTCAAGGTGATTTAGTTTGAGGGTTGGCTAAGCTTAAATTTGATAATGATAAAATCTATTATGCTTCTGCTAAAGGAAAACAAAAGCGAGTTTCTTTTAAATCCATTAATGACGTATCAACTAGTAGAGTATTACAATTGATCCATATAGATCTTTTTGGGCCAACTAGGACTACTAGCTTGGGTGGAAAACAATATGCATTTGTCTTGATAGATGACCATTCTAGATATACTTGGGTTCTATTCTTAAGTAATAAAAATGAAGCATTAGAAAATTTCATCGCATTTTCTAAAGTAATCCAAAACGAAAAAGGTTACTCTATCACTAGTGTTAGAAGTGATCATGGCACTAAATTTGAAAATCATGGATTTAATGAGTTTTGTAATTCTAATGGTATTAGTTATAATTTTTCAGCACATAGAACCCCTCAACAAAATTGAACTTTAGAAGAAATGACTAGAACCATGCTTTGTGAAAATAATTTGCCAAAATATTTTTGTGCGGAAGCCACAAATATCACTTGTTGTGTTGTAAATCGAGTAATGATTAGGCCAATTTTAAATAAAACTCCATATGAAATTTTCAAAAATAAAAAGCCTAACATTAGCTATTTTCATCCTTTTGGATGTAAATGTTTTGTTTTGAACAACGGTAAAGAAAACCTTGGCAAATTTGATGCTAAAAGTGATGACAGAATTTTTCTAGGTTATTCCTTAAATTCTAAAGCTTATCGAGTATTTAATAAAAGAACTTTAGTTGTAGAAGAGTCTATACATGTTGTTTTCGATGATAATCCCCTTCCGAGGAAGGATTCTTGTGTGAATGATGAAGTAGGTATTATAAATACAAAAGAAGTTAGACATGACGTTGAAGAACCATCATCAAAAGAAGAAACAAAAGATGAGGTAACTCATGATCCTCTTAAGAATCCAACCATTAAAGAAAGGGAATTATCTTATCCAAGAGAATACAACTATGTCAAAGATGGTGAGATTATAGGTGATCCATCCAAAGGGGTAACAACTCGATCTTCTCTTAGAAATATTTGTAATTATGTTGCATTTATTTCATGCATAGAGCCTAAGAATATTAAAGAAACATTAAAAGATGAACATTGGATTCTGGCTATGCAAGAAGAATTAAATCAATTTGAGAGAAGTAAAGTATGGACATTAGTTGAAAGGCCTAGTAATAAATCTACTGTAGGTACTAGATGGGTATTTAGGAATAAGCTTGATGAGAGTGGTAATATAGTAAGAAACAAGGCTAGACTTGTTGCTCAAGGGTATACTCAAGAAGAGGGCATAACTATGATGAAACATACGCTCTCGTAGCTAGGATGGAAGCAATTAGAATGTTATTAGCATTTGCATGTTTTCATGAATTTAAATTATATCAAATGAATGTTAAAAGTACATTTTTAAATGGTTTTATAAAGGAAGAAGTGTATGTGGAACAACCTCCAGGTTTTGAAGATTCAAAATTTCTGGATCATGTTCTTAAATTGACAAAAGCGCTTTATGGTTTAAAAAAAGCTCCTAGAGCTTGGTATGAAAGATTGTCAAACTTTTTAATTGAAAAATGTTTTTCAAAAGGGAAGCTTGACACTACATTGTTTTTAAAGCATAAAGGTAAAGATTTATTAGTAGTTCAAATTTATGTTGATGATATAATATTTGGTTCTACTAATGATGTTCTGTACCAAGAATTTTCTAAGCTAATGCAAAGTGAGTTTGAGATGAGCATGATGGGGGAGCTCTCATTTTTCTTGGGACTCCAAATCAAGCAAAGAAAAGATGGCATCTTCATCAATCAAGCTAAGTACGTCAAAGATATGCTCAAGAAGTTTGGACTGGAAAATGGCAAACCTCACGACACTCCAATGAGCTCTTCAACAAAGCTTGACTTAGATGAAGGAGGTAAATGTGTAGATGTTAAATTATATAGGTCAATGATTGACTCTTTTCTTTATCTAAATACAAGTAGACCGGACATTATGTTTAGTGTTTGCTTATGTGCTAGATTTCAATCATGTCCTAAGGAGTTACATTTACTAGTTGTTAAGAGAATCTTTAGATACCTTAAGGACACTCCTAGTTTAGGACTTTGGTATCCTAGAGACTCTAGCTTTAGCTTGCATACCTTTTCTGATGCGGATTATGGAGGATGCAAATTAGATAGGAAAAGCACCTCCGGTACTTGCCAATTCCTTGGAAATTTACTGATTTCTTGGTTTTCAAAGAAACAAAATTGTGTTGCATTATCTACCACTGAAGCCGAATACATTTCAGCTGGTAGTTGTTGTGCACAAGTTTTATGGATGAAACAACAACTTTTTAACTATGGAATTGAAGTAGGTACCATTCCTATCAAGTGTGACAATACTAGTGCTATTTGTCTCACTAAAAATCCCATCCAACACTCTAGAACTAAGCACATTGAAATAAGACATCACTTCATTAGAGACCATGTCACTAGGGAGGATGTAGTTCTAGAATTTGTTGATACTTTGCACCAATTAGCTGATATCTTTACAAAACCTTTAGACAAGGAAAGATTTTGGACACTTAGGAGAGAATTAGGTTTGACCAACCTATTTTCACTTAGTGTTTAAAATAATTTTAGCACTTTTAAGACTAAATGAAAAATACTTAGAATAGTAATTTTTGACTGCATTCATTGCTATTAGTTAGGGGGAGTTTATGATTCTTGATGAAAATTAACTTTATGTTCAGATATAGTTTAAAGATTAATTTGATTGTTTGAACATGATTAATTTTCAATATATGAGTTGCCAATACCACTAGAGCTAATTAATTTAGCATTTTGAGTTCTTAAACAAGATTTTTGGATATTTTTTGTGCTTCATGCACCGATGCACTGAACAATGCATCGATGCATCCCTTTAAATGTGCATCGATTCATCATGTTGATGCACCGATGCACGCCTTGAATGTGCATCGATGCACGGGGTCATGCATCGATGCATCCGTTGGGTTTTTGGTTAAAATGCCTCATTTTCTTCATTTTCTCAAAACCTAAAATCTATTCTCTCCAAGCTGTTAGTCCCTCTCACTCTAAAAACTCCATTCTTGCTCAAAATCAACGATTTTTCGTCGGAATCTTCAAGCTTTTCAACTTGAAAACCTGCTTCAATCATTAAATCGTGCAAAACAACTCCTCATCCCTCTCAATCAGAATTTTCAAGGTAATTTTCTAAAAAAATACCTTCCAACTCTTAAAGCTTGGAAGTTTGACAAGTTATTTCAGCTTAAACCCATCGTCTATCAACAATTGGTCTACATTTTCTATTCTAATGCGATGTGTATTCAAAATGAAACTCAATGTGGAACTATAGCTATTAGATCCTATCTTTTAAGCCAATATATTAATATTGACCCCGAGACTATAGCTTTCCGATTTGGGTTAGATGATAGTGGTGTATATAATGAGAATGAAAATGTGGAATATCCCTATATTCCAAACTCCAGTGTTAGTACTCTACGATCCCATCATGATCGTTTTCTCTATTTGATGATCTCCTGGTGATTTAGACCATCCGGAGGTAGTTACTCCACACTTCTTGCTAGGGATTTATGGTGGATGTATTGTATTAAAAATAAAATCAAAATAAATCTACCCCACATTATATTTAGTCAACTAGTGGACATCGTAAACATTGTTCCTTCAAAGCATGTTGAAACATTGATTTATGGATGTCTTCTTAGTAATCTCTTTATCAAACTTGGTCTAGAAGTCTCTCTCGACAATCCTATCCCACTCCAAAATCAAATCAATCTCACATCCTTGAAGAAAGCGGATTGGAAACAAGACGAGGTAATCGGTCAATGGGTTTTTAGACCCGGAAAACAAATTTCGAGAGCTAGTTCCTCACGAACTGCTCCTAGCTCCTCTCATGCTCCTCCGGCTCCGGCTGATGACGATGATCCTGAATTTCAACAACTTATGCAAGACATCGATGATCACGTACCTGATGACGAGCCTGCACTAGAACCAGCTCCACAAGAAGATCAAATGCCTCTGTATTTTCGTTCATTTTTGGAGACATTTGATTTACGGTATGCGTCCATGGATTCGCGCTTCACATTCATTGAGTCCCAGCTCTCTACCTTGGGAGCTCGACAACAAGATATGAATGATCGTTTGGATGCACTCTCGCTTGAGATGAGAGCTCTTTACCCTCATCCTCCTCCCGATCCTTCAATGGATGAATAGACTTATGTTGCTTTGATTGTTTTTGGGTTGAACTTAAATTTAAATTGTTAAAACATTTTGGATTGTCTTTCTTTGATTGTTGGATGACTGTTTGATGGATATTTGAAATTTTATTTCATATATATTTTGGTTTGTTACAATATATTCATCATTTACTTTTTAGTTGAAATATGACCAATTTACCATTTCACATTTTATTATGAATATTGATTATGAAACTAATGGCTAATCTCTCTTTTGATTGTGATCCTAGCAGCTTAAGCTATATATATATATATATTTAATCAATTGGCTATATTTTTCAAAACCTTGTCTAAATTGATTTTAAGTCTTTTTGATTTAACAAAAAGGGGAGAAGTGTTATAGTGTTAAAAGTTTTAAAGGGGAGAAGTGTTATAGTAAGGGGGAGTAATTTGGAGTAATTTTCAAAATTGATTTCAAAACTTTTTTTCAAAGAAAATCTTAAAATTACTCAAGAGTTTTGTTATATCAAAAAGGGGGAGATTGTTGAAAACATTTTGATGTTCCGATATAACAAATTAAGTTAAATGAATTTTAACATTTTACAAATGATTTTCTAAAAGTATATTCGATTTAATTACTCGAATATCAAATTATTACTCCAAGTCTGTTAAGATCAATTTCAAACCTTACTAAATGTGTAAAATTGTGTTTTATACTTAATATATTTTTGAAACAATTTTCACAAAGTATTTTGAACCAAAATCAAGCCTAAAATCAATTTTTAAGAGTGATGCACCGATGCACCAATTCATGCATCGATGCACCATGAATTAAATTAAACAAGCTTAGAAGCCATTGATCAAATACAAGAAACATCAAGCAACTAGAATCAAGAGAGAATCAAAGAGAAAGCATCAAACCTCAAGTTTGAGCATTTCAAGCCTATTTTTCATTCAATATTCATTTTGCTTTCAAGAACACTTATTGTGCTCAATTGTATTCATTCTTGAGTGTTCTTTTCTTTGTTCTAGAATTGTGCAAACAATCTACCTTGTGAGGATTTCCTTGTAAGTTTGCAAATTTGTATTGTTCTCTTTGGGAGAGAGTGTTCTCAAGAATTTGGGGTATAATTCTTGAGGGTTTGTAAGGTTACTCTTTGTCCTCAAAAGAAAGACAAATTAGTGAATTTGTGGAAAATCCTTAGTGTGGATAGCTAAGGTAGTGGACGTAGACTTTGGTTGAGAAAGTCGAACCACTCTAAATCGCTGTGCAAATTTCTTTCAATTTTCTGCAAAAGCTTCCACCAAAATTTTAATTGCCAATTCACCCCCCTCTTGGCCATATTCGTCAATCGATTAACTCGACAGATATTCACTAAGCATATCGATCAGTAGACTTGATAGCTAGCCTTTCAGTGGTATGCAGTTAATATGTTTTAGCTATTAATGTGTCGCTGAGTTAGTAACCTCAGGCTTCAGATTATTTTCATGTGCATGTCAGTAGATCCAGCAGGCAAGGAGTAGTAGATAGACCGAAACCCAGTTCAGACCAGTGTAGATTCAGAGTACATCTCAACATTTTTTGAAAGGGCATGTATATCTGTAAACTTTATTGTCCATTTGAGTCGTAGATTTTGTAGAGTGGTCTATATTATTTTTGTAAAGAGTAAATATTTTTATTTGGATCTCCTTAGTGTAAAGATTTTATTTTTTTCTTCATTTTATTTTACAATTGTTTTATACTTAAAGAAAGCAAGAAAAAGTTGGTCAGCCACTTCGATAGTTCTGTGTAGCACCTTAAATCGGTCAACTGTGTGTCGTACTGGTCTAGGGTATTACAAATTTATTACTTGAAGCTTGTTTTGTCTTTCTATTATGTTTGCCTCACAAATTTTCATTTTTCACTTGATTCCTACACATATTATATACAAATATGTAAATGTAGATTACCATAAGGGCAATCATGGGCTAATTCCATTTTATCCTTTTTTATGTGTAATAAATAATTTACTGAAGGAAGGAGAATTTTAGCAAGCCAAATGTCCCAAAAGATCAAAGGAAAATGCAAAGTGGCTCCTGATTCGAGGTGCCATGCTGAATACCTCACCATTGATCATGTAGCAAGTAATTTTTTCATTTTTCCTTCACTACGATAAATTTATGAATTTGTGACAACTTTTTTACATGACATTACGTATGACATCACAGAATCTACTATAAATATGATATTTTTCTGTTTTTGTCACATTTAGTGATTGATGACATTTCTTTTATGAAAATCTTAAAAATGGTCATTGATTGTCTTCAGTATATAATTGACGCCAAAATTTGACTCCAAATAAATTGGTAGGAAAGCTTTCAACGAAATTTAGACAAAATAGTGATTAAATTCGTCTTCAATAAAATAAAAATATTAGTAACGATTTACTATTATGATGATTTGATTTGAATTATTGGCTTTAAACAATTTTCACCAATAAATTTTATCTATGACAATTTGATTCATCATATTTGATAAGATATAAAAGGTAATATTTTATTTGTGCCACAAAAATAGGTTTAACATAACGAAAATTATTATTTGTCACCAATTTTTATATTTCATGTCTTTTATGTGACGGTTTTAAAAGACATTATGTGATTGTGTCATTTAATGTTTGTCGCCAAAAATTAACAAAAAAATTGCCAGGGAAAATTTGATGTTTTTTATTTTATGCTATAATTTCAACCATTCCTGTTAGTTTTCTCAAATTTGTGTTCCATAAATATTATATATAAGACCCATTTTTGGATAATATTTTTATTTTAAGGGTTAATAAAACCTTTAAACGTTTGAAAAAATAATTCAACCCATGAATTTTATTTTGCACCCAATTTAATTATTGTAATTAGAAAAATTTTACTAATTAATATCTTTGATCAATTTTAATCACTAAATTTAAATATTTTTAGATTGTCTGTCATATGATACAAACTCTAGTGATGTCACATGAACTTTCTAGAACTTTTACCTTTTATTTTAAAAATTATTTAATAACTTTACTATTTTAAAAATATTTTAAATTATAAAAATATTAAATTAATTATTTTTTTAATTTTTAAAAAATAATTAAAAAAATATTAATTATTGATAAAGTTATTAAGAATAATAATATTTTCAAAATTATACAAAATAGTAAATTTAAAGAATATTAAAATATTTTATTTTTTGAACATTTTAAAATTGTTTGAAAATAAAAAAATATTAATTATTATTAAAATTATAAAAGATGATTAATTTTAAAAAACTCTAAATTATAACATAATTACTATAAAAATCATAAAACTATTACACACTTATTCGAGTTCAATTTCTTTTTAAATTATGACTCGTTACTTATGCAAATTAAAAAAGTTTATTATTTTCAAAATTATACAAAATAGTAAATTTAAAGAATATTAAAGTATTTTATTTTTTTGACATTTTAAAATTGTTTGAAAATAAAAAAAATATTATTATTATTAAAATTATAAAAGATGATTAATTTTAAAAAACTCTAAATTATAACATAATTACTATAAAAATGATAAAACTATTACACACTTATTCGAGTTCAAATTTTTATTTAAATTATGACTTGTTACTTATGTAAATTAAAAAAGAATATCGATTTATTTCGATAATTAACAATTATCACCTCAGACAAAAGTAGAGATTATATCAATAACCCCTAAAATGAATATTGTCTTATAAACATAGTCTCCTTTTATGAATCCTATATGGATGAATAAAAAAGTCCTTCAATGTTCTCTTCCTATGATACTTCGAATATCCTCCTTTTTAATGGGTGAAAGTGAAGCCCTTGAATGCCTTTAAGATTTACTTTTGCCATCTTATTTCTGCTGACATGATCGTCTTTTTATTTCTTTCTCATTTTAAATTAAATTAGTTCTAATTTCTGTATTGTTGTTTTGTTTATTTATAATATTTTATTTTCCACTAACAAATCTTATTTTCACTTTTTTTTCGCATATATTTTTTTTCTATTAATTCCTAAGGATCTTAAAGAGAGGTGTAAGCAGATTTTATTTCCTAGGATCACTAATTAAATTGGAATTTGAGTTCATTTTTTTTAAATAATAACATAATGGATTAGGTACCGAATGGGCATTGTGGGGTGTTAATCATTTCTCATACAAAATTGACTTCCAGATTCATTTATCCAATAAGCAGACTGACTTTAGTTATTTTAATTTTGTTAAACTAATGAGTCTTTTTTTGGTGTTCCAATCACACCTTAAAATCATTGGTAGCGACTCCATCGAACCACTGTTCAATACACATTCGAAGCGAAACTTTAAAGGGGATTCCACCATCTCGACCTTACAAATGTTTTGACAATTTGAAATAATAATAAGTTTTTTGAAATAACAATTTGAAATATAAAAAATATTTATTATACATTAATAAAATTATATATTTCTATAAATTAATTTTTTGATAAAACCCAAATTATTTTTTCCAGCAATTAATAAAAAAAAATTAGTCGCCATTTAAGTTAATATATATTTGTTCATATACAAAACAAGTTATTCTTGCAAATTCATATTCCATACAAATAACTAATATTGATTCAAAGTTTCCATAATTGATATAAATTAATGATTCATACTTACTAAATTATAAATTAAATGGTATAATAATTATTTTTAAAGAACTAATATTATATGAATAGATACATCATAGGATGATTAAGAAGAATAAATGCATCTTATTATATTATGAAGTTTAACTCATCACGTGGTCTCAGTGGTAAAAGAGATGTTGTTCTCCCTAAAGGTCTTTAATTCAAGAAGTTACATTTGTAGAGTGCGTGCATTATCAATTAACTAAGAAAGTTTTGAACAGATACTACTTTATAATAACTCCAAACTATTAAAAAAATATTACATTATGAAGTCTGCTTATTAAATTTTGGTAACTCATAGCAATTCTTTAGTAAACAACTTGATTTATTTATTTTTTCTAATGACTCGAAGTTAAATATATTGAATACTAAAAAATAATGTGAAATTTATTCTGACAGCATAAGATTTTATTTTTGAGAAGTATAGATAAAATGAAAATAATTTATTGAATAACATTTAAAGAAAATTTCAAATTAAATATTATATAATGAGAAATTAGAAAAGAATGAGTATCAAATATATCTTGGAAACAATCTGACTAGTGTAAAATCATAATAATTTTATACATATTTATAAAATTTTATAAGATTCAATTTTAGTAATTCAATTGTTAAAATTATCGATATAGATTTATAAACTTTTGTATTAATAGTATGTGATGTCATCAAACTTTCCAAACAAAAAAAGTTATTATGACCTTCGAACTAGTTTTGCACTTAATTTGGCTCTCAAACTAAGAAAAAAAATTCAATGTGATTTTTTAACTAACAATTTTTGTCTTTTGACATTTATGATGCTTACGCGGTATTTCATAGTGTTGACATGATAGTTCATGGTGGTTGATGATATGATGGATGGGTTAAATTAGTTTTTATTTATTGAGTTCGAGGGCTAACTTGGATTTTTTTGAAAGTGCAAAGACAATTTGATTTTTTTGAAAAAAAATAAATTATTTAAAGTTTAAAATATAAAAATATAAAAATAATTAAATATATAATTTCAAAATTAAATTAAATTAATCAAAAAAAATTAAAATTATATTAAAAATATTAAAAACATTACTTATATCAACTAGATACATATGAAGCATGGTCCTGTCCACAAAAATCTTTAACACAAAGAGGTACTGTAAAACACTATCCTGGGATGATTGTTATCGGGAAAAAAATCAGAATATTATGAATTAAACCCTTCCATGAGTGAACAACTTTGATGTAGGCATAAAAAATATGGGGCTAAAAGGAAAAACATCTAATGTAACAGCTCAATTATGAAATATCAAGCATGACATAATATATGACACACACATATTCACAAAGATCTAAAGCAAGAATACAATGTAAGTTTTTTTTAATATTTTTAAAGTTTAATAATTTATAATTTACCATTTTATAATTTGCAATGTATTTTTAATATTTTAATAGCGTTTTACTATTTTTAATATATCTATTTAAATTTTTAGTAAATTTGTTTTTATTCTT
Source organism: Hibiscus syriacus (assembly GCF_006381635.1). Lineage (NCBI taxonomy): Eukaryota > Viridiplantae > Streptophyta > Magnoliopsida > Malvales > Malvaceae > Hibiscus > Hibiscus syriacus. The sequence continues at coordinate 4,005,793 of NW_024062743.1, read as the reverse complement.
CATATTTTTATATTTACTTTTTTAAATATTTTTCTATTTTATTTTTTTCTAAAAATTTAAATAAGCCATTGAACTTTCAAAAACCAATTTGATCCTCAAATTTGACTAAAAAAACTAATTTAGAACATATGTCATGTGATCAATCACAGCGAATCGCCGCATATATACTGTTGACCGTCAAGTTAGTACCATAAGATGTCAAATCATCATCGTAACGGTCAATAATAGAAATCATTTGACGAAGGGTCATACTGACTTTTTTTTATGTTTGAGGATCATATTAAGTGTAAAAATAGTTTGACAGTCATATTTCTTTCTTTGAAAAAGTTTGAGGGCCTCGCATACCATTTGGGCTAAAATTTTATACCTTTTAATATATATGGTAACAAAGTAAGGTCTTCCAAATTTTTAACATGGAATTGGGTTACTGCTTACTAAACATTAAGCATCTCAATTTCAAACTTGCATTAGATTTTTGTCTTTATATCAAGAATTCCGGTTCTTACACTAACCAGGTGTCACTGTGTTCTTCGTTGAACTTAAAAGAATCTGATTTTTACCTTTATTTCTTCAGTTTTCCAGCTGAGAAACTGCTGAAACCCAGTTGTGATGTGAAATACTGCTTCTGTTTTGAGAACTTAGTGTTGTTTCAATGGGGGATGTTATCGAGGATTCAAAAATAGAGCCAAAAGAATCGGATGTGAAGATGGAAGAAAATGTAGAAACTGCACCCGAAATTGAAGACATTATAACTGAAGCTGAGCCTTTGAGTTGGATACCACCTGCAGATCAGCATCCTTGTTATGTAAATGGGCAGATGTTCGGATTACCAGAGGGATGGCTTGTTGAGAGAAGACCTCCGACCTCACTCAAATACATGGGGAAAGTCGATCAGGTTGTTTCATTATTTTTGAACTTGATTCACCCATTTAATTTTATCTTCTTGATTAAACTTGTTATAATTGAAGGCTCATATCAAAGAATTTTCAGATCTTAAAATTGAAACAAATATGCTAACTAATTTTTATTTTTATATTTGATTTTATGCCCAAATGTAATCTTGAAGAACCCTAGCCTGGACCCTACTGAAAACTCATTGTTATTCCCAATTTAATACTTCTATTTGCTTTCAAAATTGAAAAGAAAAATACAGGGAAAGAGCTTATGCCAAAAGGTATATTTGTATTTGTAGACACGAACCTTTGAATTTTACCTTGTTTAGCTGCTACAAATCTCTGTTTTAGGCTTGTGGAAACAACTTTCACTTAAACTTAGAACAGCTACAAATCTCACTTTGTAGATTCAAATTTTCAAACAAGATCGTGGTTGGCTTAAACTTACAACATTTACCCATTATAATTGGTAAACCAAAGGATTATCCTGAAGACTTTTGACATGATTATTGGATATCGGTCTTAATATATTATTGATAGCTGTTAATTTATTATCACTACAAGTATTCACATGTGGATACATACATTTACGGTTATTTTGTAACCGTATTTATTTTTACACATACCGAAAATGATAGGAACTTTCTATATAAGATTGATCCAATTATTCTTGTGTATCTCATCAAACTTTCTCTATGAAAGTTATATATACTAATTAATTTCTTGTATGGTATTTTTATACATTATCATTAGATGTGGTTATATGTATTTTTCGTTAGCTATGAGATTTTATATATATGATCGATCCAAATACTTTTTAAAATTTCTTTAAATTTAACACATTTATCACAAAAATGTTGAAACCATTGTATTTGTAAAAGAGACTCCGAATGTGCTGATCATTTCCCAATCTCTATGATAGTTATGTGTATTTTTAGTCAATTTTTCTTATGACAATTTAGTATTTACCCTTGTGTCGGTCCCCTCTACGCTTGTATTAACATCAGTCAATATACATTTGTCATTGTTTTATAACGATATTTGTCGTTACATCAGTCAATATATTGTTTTATAACAATATTTTTCGTTACATATTGCATCATCAGATATGGTTATATGTATTTGTTGTTATTATAAAATAATATTTGTCGTTAATTATATTATTAATAACTGAAATTTTATATATGATCGAGCCAAATACTTTATAAATTTTCCATAAATTTAACACATGTATCACAATAATGTTGAAACCATTGTATTTATAAAACAGACTCTGAATGTGTTGATCATTTCCCAATCTCTATGATAGTTATGTGTGTTTGTCGTTGTCTTATATCGATATTTGTCGTTACATATTGTATCATCAGATGTGGTTATATGTATTTGTTGTTATTATAAAATAATATTTGTTGTTAGTTATATTATCAATAACTGAAATTTTATATATGATCGAGCCAAATACTTTTTAAAATTTCCTTAAATTTAACACATGTATCACAATAATGTTGAAACCATTGTATTTATAAAAGAGACTCTGAATGTGTTGATCATTTCCCAATCTCTATGATAGTTATGTGTGTGTCGTTGTCTTATATCGATATTTGTCGTTACATATGGAATCATTCATCTTGAATATATGTTTTAATATACACATGCATGTAAAAAAGAAAGGAAGTTATTGATCATCATTCTTGCGTTTTCCATCAATTGTATGTTTATAAGATTATCAACCCCAAATAAATTGATCATAGGGAGATTATGGTAAATCATATAACTGTTTGAGTTTTGTTCACTATGCGGGTTAATCATACCTATGGATTGATATGGTTTATATCCTCGAATGCAGTTTTACTATGAGCCGGGAACAAAAAGGCAATTTCGATCCCTGAAGGCTGCATTGAAGCACGCAAAAGAGATGTTAGGAAATCAAAACTATCAACAACCCCATAAACCACAACCCAAAAAACAAACATGATCAAGTGTTGGAGCAAAGCCATGAACACAAACCAGTGGCTTCTTAGTTGGTGAATGATAGTGTAGATTTACATTTATCACAAATAATTCCAAAGCTATTTTAATTTTATCAAAGATTTCAAAATCAATAGTCTAATATAATCGATATTTATCTATTTACCTTGAAAGATTGTCATAAATTTATCTTATGATAATTTCGTATTGTTGTATCTACTTATTGTAGTTGTTTAGTCATTAATATATTATTAAATTGTTCATTTACATTCACGTACGAATATGTATGTTTATCTTTATTTTGTATCGATATTTTTTGTATAGTGTTATCAATAATTACATTTAAATATGTAGGTTTTGATCCATCTATCATATGTTTACCATCCATATTCATGTTGATCTAAATTGTGGATTAATAGGGCTTATATGTTCAATCTTAGCCAGAGGCAACAAGTTGATTCCGAAGATTGAAAGATGCCCACAAATACTTGCAAGGAAGGAATAAAATTGAAGAAATAGAGTTGAAGATCAACGCTCTAAGAGAAAAGCATAAGATAGCCCTTGATAAGATTGAAGCTAAATATAGGGAAAAACTAAAAGAGCTAAGAAGAGAAAAACAAAAATTAGCCAATAAGCATCTGCATCTCACTAAGATTCTCGAACAAATGGGGTGCAGACCCAGGGTTGCCGAGCCTAATGGCCGGTGAGAAAGCTCTTTAATTTGCATTTGCTTTCAACAGACTTTGCATCCAACACTTTCTTCTGTGGACGAAACTGATTGAAACAATTTTAGTTTCTATGTGATTCCTTTCACTTGAGTACTAGAAACTGTTTGGAATAGTTCTAGTTGAATTTATCAATTGAGAATAATTTGGTTAATTGATTGGATTAGTTGAATTTAGTTTGGTTTGATTAATTTTTTTTAAAAAAAAATTAGTTCAGTTAAATAGTTAAAGGAAAAAATGAGTTAATGGATTTTGGGTAATTCAATTTGGTTGATTAACCAAACTGGTCGATTGAACACCCCTAACTTTCGGAGCAGTTGCGGGTCCTATTTTTTGTATAATTACATTTTATGTCCTGTTTAATTTAAATAGTACTTAAGTAATACCTTTGTTTCACCTATTTCTTAGATTTAAAAACTCTTAACAAATTCTTGTTCTTTCGATAGATAACAATTTTGTCCACTCAACATTTAATCCTAATTCTATCCATTTTTGAAGGTCCATTCAAACTATTCTTAGAAAGCTTTTCATGTTCCACAAATATAGAAAAATTATTAGATTACTCTCAATACATTTAATCCTGATTTCCATTAGAGTTTTCACTTGATTCCTACATATATACAAATATGTAATTTCAAGGGATAATTCCATTTTATCCTTTTGATGCACAATAAACTGTTAAGAATTCGCCATCATTGTAGAAATTAACTCCCTTGCTGCATATAGAGTCATGTTGACTAAAGCTCCTCCATTGGCAGCATCAACTATTTTTATCTCTAAGGGAAGCAACCCTTCGTAGAAGTACTAGAGAAGCATTTGTTAGTTATTCCATGTTGTGGACAACTAGCGCAATGCTTTTTAAACCTCTCCCAATATTCATAGAGTGATTCTCCTTCTCTTTTCGGATTCCAAAGATGCTTCTTCTCCATTCTCTTACCTTTCCTAATGGGAAAGTCTGTCAATAAAAAGCGGGTTAAATCATTCCAAGTATTGATAGAATTCAACGGTAAATAAAATAATCGCTCATTTTCTATGTCAGGTAAAGAAAAAGAGACAACTCTTAATTTAATTTGGATTTTAGAAACTCACTGTGGTTTCATGCTTGAACTGGCCATATGATATTCTGTGAGATGTTTGTGTGGATTCTCACTGGGAAGCTTGTGGAAGGTATGAAGAAGATAAATAAGCCCCGTTTTAAGTTGGAACAAATTTTTGCCTTGGGGGAAGGCAATGCAAAGAGGTTGTTGAACGGCGGGTGCCATGGCTAATTCCTTGATTGTTTGATCGACCATTGGTTCTGGCATTTCTACATTAGGTGTGGCATTGGGTATTGATCATTTGGATGTGGAGTGAGATTCAACTTGTGATGATGCTTTTGTTGAATGTGTCGGTTTTAAATGGGAGTGGCATCATATGATTCTTCGGGATTTGATTGTTCTTGTCGTCGTATTCTTTTCTCTCAAAGTGTTTGTCCATGAATTCTTCTAGATCGTGCTTCGATCTCCGGGTCAATCTTCTAATTTGTCTGGGTTTCGGATGGTCATACATAAAATAAACTAAATCAGTATTTTTTCATAGTCCTGGGTAACGAAGCCAATTTGACAAACATCATTTTATTGTCAAATAAATTCCTTAATCTAAAAATAAATAATATAAGTAGTGATAGTGAGAAGAAGGGTCTATCAACAGGGATTGGACCTTTTGATGTAAAAGGCTTTTGATTTTGGTGTTATGAGAAAAAGTATAGTGAAATAAGGGGATTTTAATTGAAAGTATGAGATAAAGGTAAAAATAAAATAACTAGGAAAATAAAATAGTGGGAGAAAATAAATTTAATAAAAACAGTCGTAGGCTTCACTTTGCATTAATTTTCTTCGATCATTGAATAAGATTTTTTCTTCGAATTTATTTCGGTTATAGTCTATAGAGCCCAACCACTATAACTTGTTATTCTCTCAGGTAAACCGAAAATCCAAAATCAATCTTTGAATTTCATTCCTTTTGTGGACTAATCACGATTATCGTCGCTAGCGCCAGCTCAGTTTTAAGATTTGGAAAAACCCGATTCTGACTAAGTTTGAGAATCGATTTTGATTCCGATCTCAATTTCCCTCAGCATACCACCGCTAAGGGTGTTTAAAGGAAGTTGGAATGTGCTACAAGCCGATTCTTCATCTGAACTTTAAATCGAAACAACTAACAAGAGCCAACGAGCTCTTTTCAATTTGAAATATTTTTTAGTTTTAAAGGAAAGGTTGATTGCCAATCCAATTTTCCAGAAAATTGAGAATGTAACCCGAAGAATATCAAGTGCTTTTCAAGTCTCATGATCGGAATTGAGTCATCGCTGAAGCTTTTAGCTTATGAGAAAATTAGATAAGTATGGTATAAATCATACCCCAATAGGGTAAGTATAGTCTATAAAATAACAATAAGAACGATATGTCTCTAGCTTACCCCCAATATGGTATTTATAATATTGTAAAACCCTAAAGATACATAGAAAATGATCGAGATAAATCCTCAAAATTGTTTGGATTAAATCCTAGGAAAAAGATAATTCCTAATTTAAATTTGAGATAAAGCTAATCCACTTGTCTGCATTCTAGAACCGCTGACTGAATCATCTTCTAGAAACTACTAACTGGATCTTCTAAAAACTGACACCTTATCCCTCTTCATGCCTGGAGTCATGCCCACTAGTCCAATATTGATTCCAAAAATAAAAAACTACAAAATTGCACTATTTTAGCAATATTTCTGGAATCTAATGTCCTTTACAACAAGTGAATAGAAAAACCCAAATCAACAACAAAAATCGATGAACAAAGAGTAATTAAAGATAAAATAATAACTAATTAAACCACTCTTTAATTTCCCTCTCACTTATTCAATATTTTTCCTCAAGCATTTATTTATCAACACATCAAAATCACAAGTTGCCATCATCTACCTCACAATGTTACAAAAACATCCAAATAAATCAAAACATAGAAAATGTCTAAATTATGTAACAATTAAACAAAAGGCACAACCAAAATCAAGTGTAACCAAAGCATGACATTCCAATTATCTGCGAATTTCAATGAAACAAGACTTAGCACCTCACAAATGGTTAACTCATTCCGCTCAAAGTGTTTTGAGTGAAAGAATCGCTCAAGTCTGAACTAATAAAAACATTACCATAGGCTTATAACTAAATCTAATATACACTACTAATTATGAACATGATGCAAAAATCAAGGGGCCATTATAAAGGGTTATAATAGGGCTATGATTCGGGTAGGATAAAGGCTAAAAATCAGGTTGAAATTCAAGACAAAGATAAGTTCATTCCACAAATTTATTCAAAGGAAGAAAAATAAAGGAAAGGAAACAAGAAATCTAACAATCGATAGATGGCTAGAAATAGTGGAAAGTATAGGCTTCGAGAATATCAATGAACCTAGGAAGTGTAACCCGTCCTTTCAATTCGAGGGATATTGAATGTAAGTTCAATAAGAGCAATCATAGTGTCACTACCCAGTGCTGAACCTGAGTCAGGTGTCAAGCTAACGAATAGTGTAGCCAGTGAACAACAACCACATGAATCATCGTCAAACCCCCAAAACTCATAGAGACTTTGCTAGAGGCATAGAATTATTAAAATACCCTTAAGTAGCGAGCAACCAAAATGGAGCAGTGTAATAAATAATAGTATTAACAGACTAATAAACTTTTACATAACGTTCTAGATGAGAGAACGAGCAAGATAGTAGCTTGTGAGAGGATGATCTCACATTAGTGAGTCTAGTTATGCTAGGGTATACCCAGGTTACCTTAGTTTTCGTCATGGAGCATTGTCTGTGAGCGAGGCACTTTAGGAGCTAGTTAGGGCGTGAGAGCTCATGAGGAGTCGGTTAGTGATGTCAGTATCATGTGGCCTTTGGGCCTTAGGTATGAATGTATAATCACATTAGTCCAGTACAGGCGGTGATGATTGTCTAGTGGTATAGGATATTCGAGAACACCTAAAGCAGGTGCGCGAGGCACTTCTGTGGCTAGCTATGGCATCAGGCCTTAACACTCGCGAGGGGTGAGTTGGCGAGTGTGATATCCTTACCCGAATACCCAAAGCAAGTGTGCAAGGCAATTTTACGACTAATTTGGGGGCGAGGCCTAACACTTGGTAGGGTGGGTTAGCTTGGCGTGATATCCTCAATTGTCTAGTGTCTAATGGCTTTGTGAGACCAGATACTAGTCAATATTGCATATAGATAGTGCACAACAAACTCCAAGTCGTATTTGGAGTCGATTCAGAGTTGCATTTAGATAATTCAAAGTAGTTGCAACTAGTTTGAGTAAAGACCTGATATATGTGTACTCATGGAGAGGCCCTTAGCAGAGAACTAAGGGAAGTATGAGACTCCTACTACAGTGAGTTAAGTAGGTAGTATTTGATCAAGATCATGCATGTGTCTGCTGTTTAATGTCATTTCTTTTTCACGCTTATGTTTATGAAACTGTTAATACTGCTCTAGATTAGAGAATATTCTATTGGGCTTTGCAAGCAATGCCTTCGAATGTTTTTTGTTGGCAGGTTAGTAGCTTGGGCAGTTCGTGGAGCTCTATCGCAGCAGGACTTCCAACATCTCCTTCATAGTATTGCACTGTAGCTTTAATATTTAGAGAACCTTACTTATGTATTTGTTTTATCAAACATTGAGATGTATTATTTTGGTTTTAAATTATGTGTCACGAAACTTTGCTTTATAAAATGTTTTATTAACTGTTTTGTCTGTTGTATGATACTTTATACCCATTCAGGTTTAGGGTGTTACAAAAAATATATATTTCGATAAATTAATTTTTTGATAAAATCCTAATTATTTTTTCTAGCAATTAATAAAAAAATTGTTTCCATATAAATTAATATATGTTTGTTAATATACGAAATAAGCTATTCTCGCAAATTAATATTCCATATAAATTACTAATATCGATAAAAAGTTTCCATAATTGATATAACTTAATATGATTCATACTTACTAAATTATAAAATGTTTTAATAAATTTCCATATAATATAATTGGTACAATTATTGATTTTAAAGAAATAATATTATATGAACAGATGTACCATATGATGATTAAGAAGAATAAATGTATCTTATTATATTATGAAGTCGAGCTCATGTAGTAGTCTTAGTTGTAAAAGGGAATATTGTTATTCCTATAGGTCTTTAATTCAAGAAATTACGTTTGCAGAGTGTAAGCATTATCAATTGACCAAGAAAATCTTAATAATTTTATACATTTTTAAATAATTTAGCTCATGTCATCAATCACAGTAAATCGTCACGTTAACATTATTGATTGTCATGTCAATATCATAAGCTGTCACATAATCATCGTAACGGTCATCGATGAAACTGTTTGTCAAAAAGCCATATTGACTTCTTTTTTCTTGAGTTTCATGATCACAATGAGTACAAAAATAGTATGAGGTTATCTTTCTTTCTTTGAGCTAGTTTGGGGGCTTCACATACCATTTTGCCTAAATTTTTATACCTTTGCATATATATGGTAATAAAGTAAGGTCTTCCAAATTTTAACGTGGAATTTGGTTACTACTTACTAACCATTAAGCATCTCAATTTCAAACTTGCATTAGATTTTTGTCTTTATATCAAGAATTCCGGTTCTTACAATAACCAGGTGTCACTGTGTTCTTCGTTGAACATAAAAGAATCTGATTTTTTCCTTTACTTCTTTACGTTTTCCAGGTGAGAAACTTCCGAAACCCATTTGTGTTGTGAAATACTGCTTCTGTTTTGAGTACTTATTGTTGTTTCAATGGGGGATGTTATCGAGGATTCAAAAATAGAGCCAAAAGAATCGGATGTGAAGATGGAAGAAAATGTAGAATCTGCACCCGAAATTGAAGACATTATAACTGAAGCTGAGCCTTTGAGTTGGATACCACCTGCAGATCAGCATCCTTGTTATGTAAATGGGCAGATGTTCGGATTACCAGAGGGATGGCTTGTTGATAGAAGACCTCGGACCTCACTCAAATACATGGGGAAAGTCGATCAGGTTGTTTCATTATTTTTCAACTTGATTCACCCATTTAATTTTATCTTCTTGATTAAACTTGTTATAATTGAAGGCTCATATCAAAGAATTTTCAGATCTTAAAATTGAAACAAATATGCTAACTGGTTTTTATTTTTATATTTGATTTTATGCCCAAATGTAAGCTTGAAGAACCCTAGCCTTGACCCTACTGAAAACTCATTGTTATTCCCAATTTAATACTTCTATTTACTTTCAAAATTGAAAAGAAAAATACAGGGAAACAGCTTATGCAAAAAGGTATATTTGTATTTGTAGACACGCACCTATGTGCTCTTCTTTGTAGATACCGCAAGGAAGTACTGCTGAGTATTCTAGATATATTAGTAGCCTTTGAATTTTACCTTGTTTAGCTGCTACAAATCTCTGTTTTAGGCTTGTGGAAACAACTTTCACTTAAACGAAGAACAGCTACAAATCTCACTTTGTAGATTCAAATTTTCAAACAAGATCGTGGTTAGCTTAAACTTACAACATTTTCCCATTATAATTGGTAAACCAAAGGATTATCCTGAAGACTTTTGACATGATTATTGATCATCAACCCCAAATAAATTGATCATAGGGAGATTATGGTAAATCATATAGTTGTTTGAGTTTTGTTTACTATGCCGGTTAATCATACCTATCAATTGATATGGTTTATATCCTCGACTGCAGTTTTACTATGAGCCGGGAACAAAAAGGCAATTTCGATCCCTGAAGGCTGCATTGAAGCACGCAAAAGAGATGTTAGGAAATCAAAACTATCAACAACCCCATAGACCACAACCCAAAAACAAACATGATCAAGTGTTGGAGCAAAACCATGAACACAAACCAGTGACTATAGAACTTGGAGATGAATTTGAGGTGAGCGTCGAATAGCTATTGTAACTTAGCTTTGGCATCTTAGTTGGTGAATGATATTGTAGATTTACATTTATCACAAATAATTCTAATGCTATTTTAATTTTATCAAAGATTTCAAAATCAATAGTCTAATATAATCGATATTTATCTATTTACCTTGAAAGTTATTGTCATAAATTTATCTTATGATAATTTCGTATTGTGTATCTACTTATTGTAGTTGTTTAGTCATTAATATATTATTAAATTGTACATTCACGTACGAATATGTATGTTTATCTTTATTTTCTATTGATATTTGTTGTTAGTGTTATCAATAATTACATTTAAATATGTAGGTTTTGATCCATCATTCATATGTTTACCATCCATTTTCATGTTGATCTAAATTGTGGATTAATAGGGCTTATATGTTCAATCGTTTCCAGAGGCAACAAGTCGATTCAGAAGATTGAAAGATGCCCACAAATACTTCCGAGGAAGGAATAAAATTGAAGAAATAGAGTTGAAGATCAAGGCTGTAAGAGAAAAGCATAAGATAGCCCTTGATAAGATTGAAGCTAAATATAGGGAAAGACTAGAAGAGCTAAGAAGAGAAAAGCAAAAATTAGCCAATAAGCATTTGCATCTCACTAAGATTCTCCAACAAATGGGGTGCAGACCCAGGGTTGCCGAGCCTAATGGCCGGTGAGAAAGCTCTTTTATTTGCATTTTCTTTAAACAGACTTTGCATCCAACACTTTCATTTGTGGACGAAACTGTTTGAAAAAATTTTAGGTTCTATTTGATTCCTTTCACTTGAGTACTAGAAACTGTTTGGAATAGTTCTAGTTGAATTTATCAATTGCGATTAATTTGGTTAATTGATTGGATTAGTTGAATTTAGTTTGGTTTGATTATTTTTAAAAAAAAATAGTTCAGTTAAACGGTTAAAGGAAAAAATGAGTTAATAGATTTTGGGTAATTCGATTTGGTCGATTAACCGAACTGGCCAATTGAACACCCCTAACTTTCAGAGTAGTTGCGGCTCCTATTTTTTTTGTATAATTACATTTTAATTCCTATTTAATTTAAATAATACTTAAGTAATACCTTTGTTTCTCCTATTTTTTAGATTTAAAAACTATTAACAAATTCTTGTTCTTTTGATATATAACAATTTTGTCCACTCAACATTTAATCCAAAATCTATCCATTTTTTATGGTCAATTCAAACTATTCTTACAAAGCTTTTCATGTTCAACAGATATAGAAACGTTATTAGAATACTCTCAATACATTTAATCCTGATTTCCATTAGAGTTTTCACTTGATTCCTACGTATATACAAATATGTAACTGTAGATTACCATAAGGGCAATCAAGGGATAATTCCATTTTATCCTTTGGATACAAACGCCGCTAATTACCTTTCTTTAGCTAAGATGATTTTGTATATTTCATTTTTGCTCTACATCACCTAAATTTAATATCATCTAGCCTTATCTAATTAACAACAACCATACATTTTAATAAAGGCACAAGTTAAGTACAAAATTACTTAACTACAAATTAAAATTTATAAACATTAAAATTAAATGTAATGAAGTTTGACATTGTTCTCTAGAATTTATTTTAGGTTCTTTCACTTTCAATTAAAAAAAATATTCTTCACTAGAATTTAGTCTTCATTGCTCCTTTGTGGGGAAATGAAGTAAAAAATCTCCTAACTTCGGTTCACCAAGAAGACTCATTGCGCATACTTTTGCTTCAACCAAACGCAAACAAAGAGTCTGGAAGATACAAAAATATAAGAAATACTAATAAGAATCAATAGGAAGCTTAATATAGTGAAAAAAGGAAACATTTGGCATAGAATCAACCAGCAGAAATCCATAACTCTGAAGAGAATTTTCACTTTTCACAAGATACAATAAATATTGATGGAACAAAAATAGACAGCCCACCCATACCACAGAATAGGCTTTTTTTAAAAGATGACTATCGGCATTCAGCAAGTTATTTTACTAAGAAAAAATGTAAATACAAAAGGAGAGAACCTTAGGTTAAAAAGGAGAGTTTGAGTGTTCATTTTTTTTTTATCAAGATCACAATTAGGTTAGCCTTCAAAGTAAAATACTAATAAAAGTGGAGTTACCTGAAGGCTTTGATAGCACTTTTCAGCTCAGGATATTTCTTGCACTTAAAGGAATATCTGCATCAGCCAGAAATTTGATAAGAACAAAAATCGGCTAAATGCATTTGTTATCAAAATAAAAACAAAAATACATCAAGTTAAACGGACATGCATGGAGCATTCATCGAAGATAGAGCAGGCGTAAATCCTTTTGCTCATGTAATTTTATTCTAAAGACAGAATATGGGTCATATCCAGAGAGATGCATAAGCAAGGTAAAACAAATGTAGAATCATCCATGAACATATTAGTTACCAATCAAAGTGAATAGGGTTGCGAGGAAAATATTATTGTCAAGCACAACAAACACTTTCTCTAGTGCTTTAACACTCTAACAACCAAAGAGCTGAATCCACATTGAGGAAAATCAGGTACCCCATTAATGTAAATCATCACAGGGTTTTCCTTGACATCCTAGAATAACAATCATCAATACCATAGCTTATGCAATAAAGAAAACTTCTGAGCTACAAAGGGGAAGAAAGTTCCAATCTACTTGTGTATATAATACCTAACATATCAAAGGGCATACCTACCTGCTCAACAATATCCTTAAAAGAAACAGCAGCAGAATCCTGAACCTTATTTGTCAGTCTAAACTCATCATTTATATCGGGCTCACGGGGAACAGTTGAGTATTTCAACCCATTCTGGTAGAAGGATCCAATCACCTAATAACAGTAGGACCAGAAGAAGGCCTCTTGAAATTAAAACATGAAAATAGTTTCTAAAGGTTCATATCCTGATTTTAAATGGAGCACACAGAATCATGAGACAGTTGTCAGCAATTTAGAACAATATGAAAAAAGTTATTTGGGCTTAGAGAATTATCTAAGCCCTAATAATAAAATTAAAGATGATGAATTCGAACATACATATATATTAAAATATCTAATTATTCAAAATATATGCACAAATTTCAATAGACAAAATCAGTCGATCGCAACTGAAATATGAAAAAAAATGGAAATCGAATTTGTATAAATTTACTCATATGAGATTTGCTCAATCTAAAACAAACAAACTTAATTTACTAAAGCGAATATAACTCATATTCTAAAAAAAGGTGAAGACATCGTACCTCAGCAACAGTCCCTTTCATTCCATAAACTAGTATATGAAATTTGGTCAATCTTAAAAAAAAACTCATGATCGACAATTTCGCTACGAAGTTGGAGGGAATAAAAAGAAGATGTAAACGGCGAAAATGGAAAATAGGTCAAGGGGAAAAAATGAAAAAGGGTTAAAGGGCGTGGGACATAGAAATTGTAAACTTGCGGCGTTAATAAATACAAATACCACTAAAGTACTGATAAATTGTGGCATTTGTATAAAAACGCCACAAAAGTATGTGTCTTTAGCGGCGTTTGTATATAAACGCCGCTAAAGTACTAATATATTGCGACGCTTATTGAAAAAAGGCCATTATAGATAAATACTATTACGGTGTTTGTATAAAAATACCACTAAAGTTCTAATATGTTGTATTGTTTATTGAAAAAACACCACTATAGGTGAACCCTACAGCATTTATGTAAAAATGCCGCTAAAGTTCTAATTTATTGCGGCATTTATTGAAAAACACCATTATAGGTGAACCCTATTACGACATTTATATAAAAACACCGCTAAAGTACTAATTTGTTGCGGTGTTTATTGAAAAAACGCCACTATAGATGGACCTATTGCGGCGTTTATATAAAAACTATGCTAAAGTACTACTCTGTTGTGGCGTTTTTCAAGAAAAACGCCACTATGGATGAATACTATTGAGGCGTTTTTAAAGAAACGCCACTAAAGTTACTATTTTGTGGCGTTTGGAATGTAAACGCCGCTATATGTTTAAAGTTAGTGGCATTTACTCTAAAAACACCGCTAAATAACAATTTTGTTGTAGTGTGGTCATTCTAACAAGTAACTTTTTCGAGTTTCCCTCACTACGATAAATTTATTAATTTGTGATGAAATTTCTATATGACATTGCGTGTAACATCACAAAATATATTATAAAAAAGATATTTTTCTGTTTTTATCACATTTAGTGATTGATGACATATCTTTTATGAAAATCTTAAAAATAGTCATTGATTTTTGATAGTATATGTTGATGCCAGAATTTGACTACAAAAAGGGTTTTCAATGACATTTAGATAAAATAGTGATGTTGTAAATTTGTCTTCAATAAAATAAAAGTATTAGTAACGATTTACTAGTATGACGATTTGATTTGAATTAGTGACGTTATAAAAGTATTGTCACACTTTGATTCATCATATTTTATATGATATAAAATTTGATATTTTTATGCCATAAAAATAGGTTTAACATGACGAAAGTTATTATTTATCACTCATTTTAATATTTAATGTCTTTTATGTGACGATTTTAAAAGACATTATGTGACTGTCATTTAATGTTTGGCGCCAAAAATTAACTAAAAAATTGGTGAAGAAAATTTTAACGTATTTGATTTTATGTTATAATTTCAACCACTCCTACTAGTTTTCCCAAATTTGTGTTCCATAAATATTATATATAAGACCCATTTTTGGGGTAATATATTTAGTTTAAGGGTTAACAAAACCTTAACAATTGAAAAAGTAATTCAATCCATGAATTTTATTTTGCACCCGATCTAATTATTGTACTGAGAAATATTATACCAATTAATCTCTTTAAACAATTTTCATTAAATTTAAATATTTTTAGATTATCTGTCATACGGTAACACAATCTGGTACATCACATGACAAACTCTAATGATGTCACGTGACCTTTCTAGAATTTTTAACTTTTATTTTAAAAATTATTTAAAAAATTTACTATTTTAAAAATATTTAAAAATTATTAAATTAGTTAAATTTTTTGAAAAGTTATAAAAAATATATTAAACTTAAAGAATATTAAAATGTTTTATTTTTTGAACATTTTTAAAATTATTTGAAAATAATAAAATTATCAATTATTATTAAAATTATAAAAGATGATCAATTTCTAAAAACTCTAAACTATAACACAATTACTATAAAAATGATAAAAATATTATAGACATATTCGAGTTCAAGTTTTTATTTAAATTATTACTCGTTACGTACGTAAACTTAAAAAGGATATCGATTTATTTCAAGAATTAATAATTCTAACCCCGACCAGAAATAGAGATTATAGCAACAACCCCTAATAAATGAATATTGCCTTATAAACATAGTCTCCTTTTTATAAGTCCTATATGAATTAATAAAAAGTCCTTCAATGTTGACAAGCGTCATTTAACTGTCAAACAAATTCCTTAATCTCAAAAGAAATAAATTAAGTAGTAATAGTGAGAATAAGGGTCAGTCCACAAGGACTTGGAACTACTAAAGTAAGAGGGTTTTAATTGAATGTATGAGATAAAAGTAAAAATAAAATAACTTAGAAAATAAAATAGTAGGAGAAAATCAATTTAATAAAAGCAGTCGCAGGCTTCGCTTTGCCTCAATTTCTGTCGATACTTGAATATGATTTTTTCTTCGGATTCAGGTTGGTTACAGTCTACAGGGCCAACCCCTATAACTTGTTTTTCTCTCTGGTAAACCGACAATCCAAAATCAATCTTTGAATTTTAGACCTTTTGTGGACCAACCACGACTATCATCTCTAGCGCCAACTCAGTTTAAAGATTTGAGAAAACTTGACTTAGACTATGTTGCCTCAATGAATATTAAATCCTATATCAAATTCCCTTAGCGAACCGTCACTAAGTGTGTTCACTGGAAGTCGAGTGTGCTACAAGTCGGTCCTTCCTCCTAACTTTAAATCGAAACAACTAAAAAGCCAACAAACCCTTTTTTATTTGAAATCATTTTGATTTTTAAAGGAAAGGTAGCCAACCGTCTCCTACTCTCCGAGATCTCTTCCTGAGAAATCTTCCTCGAAGATCCGCCTGAAGGGATCGGCGCTACTACCATCGGTCCTGCTGATGACGCCGCCTGGCCCTGTAGATCTTGTATGTCCTTGGGCGCCTGCAACGAGATCATGCCGGTCACTTAGCCAACAACCCAGGCTATATCATAGCCTGCTCTGCTCGACTCCTAAGCAACTTAACCATGGTTTTGGGGTTTTATAGGAAAGTCAACACCAAGTCCTAGGATTAATTTTCCCCTATAAATAGATGATGAAGCCACAATGATAGAGACTTCGGTTCCACCCTGATTTGACCTTAAAAAGTTAGAGAGAGAAGGTCTCACTTTCCTCCGTCAAACCTACTTGTCGTGGCATTTCTCCTTGACAAGCCTGAGGGAGTGGCATTCTAAGCGTCCGAGAGGAGCTAGTTCGCTGGGGGCAGTTCTTGGTGGCCGAGGGAAGCATCTGGCAGTGCATATCGAAGGCTTTCTCTCCTCCCCTTAGTTCTTTACTTTCATATTTTCTTATTGGGTTGTAAGGAACAGAAGAAACTTGCTTTGTGCTTGCTTATTTCGAACCCCACCATGAACTAAACCTATTTGGTAGGATTTCACTTGGATATTTAAGTTTTATTTCAATGAATGGTTGCTTTTCTATGCTATATTCTATTTTGTTTATGAGACTTAGTTCCTTAAGGTTGTAGGAGCTACGAGAGTAGACATTCCTTAGGAGATTCTTTGGGTTCGAGAGAATACCGAGATAAAAATCCTTAGTGTTCGAGAAAACTAGGGAGGAACTACATAAACAAGGGGCTCTAGGTAGTAACTAGGCCTAATCCACCTTAGAGATAAGGCTAGGATTTCATTCGATTAAAAGGAGTTGTGCATGAACGAGTTAGATGTTAATGCTGCCGCAAAAAGGTATTGCCGAGACATATCCTGTTATCTGGACCACTACAGGGGTTTACGCCAATCGGTTTTGCTAGGGCATCTTTATTATGTCGAGTCCCTTGCTAGAGATAGCATAGGGCACATCAGTAGACTCTGTCGGGCAGTCTAGGCATAGAAGGAAGACTATTCGGAGAAGTAGACTTAGATTTTCCTTAGTGACTCCTACCACTCATTCTCAAAGTAGCTTTTCGTGTGAGAAAGACAAAGTCCTATTAATCAACTCGTATATTTACATTTCATTTTGCCTTGATATTTCCATTTGTTGCACGCATCACAATTTAATTTGCCACGACATATCCAATTGCTACCACACTACCACTATTCTAATTCCACATCATTCATTCCAATTTGCCACAGTATTCTCATTTGTACATACCATCACTAACTTTACTAGGTGACAAAGTAAAGTGTCATGACAAACCTATTTGATTTCCTCAATTCCCTGTGGAGACGATACTCACTTATCACTGTATTACTTGTTCGATTGTGTATACTTGCACTTATATCCGCACCCATATTTAGTACTCACCCAGAGCGGACACAAAGACTTCAGATGTTTTCCATTGGCAAGTTAGTTGCTTGGGCAGTTCGTGGAGCTCCATCGCAGCAGGACTTCCAGCATCTCCTTTATAGTACTGCACTATAGCTTTAATATTTAGGGAACCTTACTTATGTATTTGTTTTATAAAACATTGAGATGTATTATTTTGGTTTAAATTATGTGTCACATAGCTTTGATTTATAAAATGTTTTATTAACTGTTTTGTCTGTTGTATGATACTTTATACCTATTCGGGTTTAGGGTGTTACAAAAATATATATTTCTATAAATTAATTTTTTGATAAAATCCTAATTATTTTTCTAGCAATTAATAAAAAATTGTTTCCATATAAATTAATATATGTTTGTTAATATACGAAATAAGTTATTCTCGCAAATTAATATTCCATATAAATTACTAATATTGATAAAAAGTTTCCATAATCGATTTAACTTAATATGATCATACTTACTAAATTATAAAATGTTTTAATAAATTTCCATATAATATAATTGGTACAATTGTTGATTTTAAAGAAATAATATTATATGAACAAACGTACCATATGATGATTAAGAAGAACAAATGTATCTTATTATATTATGAAGTCGAGCACATAAAGTGGTCTTGGTTGTAAAAGGGAATGTTGTTCTCCCTAAAGGTCTCTAATTCAAGAAGTTGTGTTTGCAGAGTGCATTATCAATTGAATAAGAAAATTTTAAACAGCTACTACCTTATAATAACTTCGGACTATTCAAAAAAAATATTATATTATAAATTATGTGTATTAAAATTTGCCAAATCATAGCAATTCTATTGTAAACAACTTGATTTATTTATTTATTTTTCTAATGACTCTCAATGTTAAACATATTGAATACTAAAAAATAAAGTTAATTTTATATAGATTAACAACATATTTTATTTTGACAAGAGCAGAAAAAATGAAAAAAAAATTATAGAATAACATTTAAAGAAAATTTCAAATTAAATGAGAAATTAGAAAAGAATGAGTATCAAACATATATCGGAAGCAATGTGATTAGTGTAAAATCATAATAATTTTATACATTTTTATAAATTTTTTATAAGGTTCAATTTTAGTAATTCAATTGTTAAAATTATCAAATTAGATTTATAAACTTTTGCCTTAATAGTATTTTTAATAAATATTTAAATTTTTCTTAATTTAATTTTGTTTCATATTTTTATATTTATTTATTTTTAATATCTTTGTATTTTAATTGTTTCTAAAATTTCTAATAAGCCCTTGAACTATCAAAAACCAAATTGATCCTCGAATTCGACTTTATAAATAATTTATTTCATGTCATCAATCACAGGGAATCATCACGTTAACATTATTGATCGTCATGTCAATACCATAAGCTGTCACATAATCATCGTAACGGTCAACGTTGAAACTGTTTGTCAAAAAGACATATTGACTTCTTCTTTTTCTTGATGAGTACAAAAATAGTATGCTGCCCATATTTCTTTCTTTGAGCTAGTTGGGGGGCCTCATATACCATTTTGCCTAAATTTTTATACCTTTGCATATATATGGTAACAAAGTAAGGTCTTCCAAATTTTAACGTGGAATTGGGTTACTACTTACTAACCATTAAGCATCTCAATTTCAAACTTGCATTAGATTTTTGTCTTTATATCAAGAATTCTGGTTCTTACACTAACCAGGTGTCACTGTGTTCTTCGTTGAACTTAAAAGAATCTGATTTTTTCCTTTATTTCTTTACGTTTTCCAGCTGCGAAACTTCCAAAACCCATTTGTGTTGTGAAATACTGCTTCTGTTTTGAGTACTTATTGTTGTTTCAATGGGGGGTGTTATCGAGAATTCAAAAATAGAGCCAAAAGAATCGGATGTGAAGATGGAAAAAATGTAGAAACTGCACCCGAAATTGAAGAGATTATAACTGAAGCTGTGCCTTTGAGTTGGATACCACCTGCAGATCAGCATCCTTGTTATGTAAATGGGCAGATGTTCGGATTACCAGAGGGATGGCTTGTTGAGAGAAGACCTCCGACCTCACTCAAATACATGGGGAAAGTCGATCAGGTTGTTTCATTATTTTTCAACTTGATTCACCCCTTTAATTTTATCTTCTTGATTAAACTTGTTATAATTGAAGGCTCATATCAAAGAATTTTCAGATCTTAAAATTGAAACAAATATGCTAACTGGTTTTTATTTTTATATTTGATTTTATGCCCAAATGTAAGCTTGAAGAACCCTAACCTGGACCCTACTGAAATCTCATTGTTATTCCCAATTTAATACTTCTATTTGCTTTCAAAATTGAAAATAAAAATACAGGGAAAGAGCTTATGCCAAAAGGTATATTTGTATTTGTAGACACGCACCTATGTGCTCATCTTTGTAGATACCGCAAGGAAGTACTGGTGAGTATTCTAGATATATTAGTAGCCTTTGAATTTTACCTTGTTTAGCTGCTACAAATCTCTGTTTTAGGCTTGTGAAAACAACTTTCACTTAAAGGAAGAACAGCTACAAATCTCACTTTGTAGATTCAAATTTTCAAACAAGATCGTGGTTAGCTTAAACTTACACCATTTACCCATTATAATTGGTAAACCAAAGGATTATCATCAGATGTGGTTATATATATTTTTCGTTATTTTAAAATAATATTTGTCGTTATCTATGAAATTTTATATATGATCGATCCAATTACTTTTTAAAATTTCTTTAAATTTAACACATTTATCACAATAATGTTGAAACCATTCTACTTGTAAAAGAGACTCCGAATGTGTTGATCATTTCTCAATCTCGATGATAGTTAAGTGTTTTTTTAGTCAATTTTTCTTATGACATTTAGTATTTACCCTTGTGTCGTTCCCCTCCTCACTTGTATTAACATCAGTCCATATACATTTGTCATTGTTTTATAAGATATTTGTCGTTACATATTGTATCATCAGATGTGGTTATATGTATTTGTTGTTATTTTAAAATAATATTTGTCGTTAGTTATATTATCAATAACTGAAATTTTATATATGATCGAGCCAAAAACTTTTAACATTTCCTTAAATTTAAGACATATATCACAGTAATGTTGAAACCATTGTATTTATAAAAAAGACTCTGAATGTGTTGATCATTTCCCAATCTCTATGATAGTTATGTGTGTTAGTCGTTGTCTTATAACGATATTTGTCGTTACATATGGTATCATTCATCTGAAATATATGTTTTAATATACACGTGCATGTAAAAAAGAAAGGAAGTTATTGATCATCATTCATGCGTTTTCCATCTATTGTACGTTTATAAGATCATCAACCCCAAATAAATTGATCATAGGGAGATTGTGGTAAATCATATAATTGTTTGAGTTTTGTTCACTAAGCCGGTTAATCATACCTATGGATTGATATGGTTTATATCCCCGACTGCAGTTTTACTATGAGCCGGGAACAAAGAGGCAATTTCGATCCCTGAGGGCTGCATTGATGCACGCAAAAGAGATGTTAGGAAATCAAAACTGTCAACAACCCCATAGACCACAACCCAAAAACAAGTATGGTCAAGTGTTGGAGCAAAACCAGGAACACAAACCAGAGACTATAGAACGTGGAGATGAATTTGAGGTGAGCGTCGAATAGCTATTGTAACTTAGCTTTGGCATCTTAGTTGGTGAATGATAGTGTAGATTTACATTTATCTCAAATAATTCTAAAGCTATTTTAATTTTAAGATTTCAGAATCAATAGTCTAATATAATCGATATTTATCTATTTACCTTGAAAGTTATTGTCATAAATTTATCTTATGATAATTTCGTATTGTTGTATCTACTTATTGTAGTTGTTTAGTCATCAATATATTATTAAATTCTACATTCACGTACGAATATGTATGTTTATCTTTATTTTCTATCGATATTTGTTGTATAGTGTTATCAATAATTACATTTAAATATGTAGGATTTGATCCATCATTCATATGTTTACCATCCATTTTCATGTTGATCTAAATTGTGGATTAATAGGGCTTATATGTTCAATCGCAGCCAGAGGCAACAGGTCGATTCAGAAGATTGAAAGATGCCCACAAATACTTACGAGGAAGGAATAAAATTGAAGAAATAGAGTTGAAGATCAAGGCTGTAAGAGAAAAGCATAAGATAGCCCTTGATAAGATTGAAGCTAAATATAGGGAAAAACTAGAAGAGCTAAGAAGAGAAAATAAAAAATTAGCCAATAAGCATCTGCATCTCACTAAGATTCTCGAACAAATGGGGAGCAGACCCAGGGTTGCCGAGCCTAATGGCCGGTGAGAAATCTCTTTTATTTGCATTTTCTTTAAACAGACTTTGCATCCAACACTTTCATTTGTGGACGAAACTGTTTGAAACAATTTTAGTTTCTATGTGATTCCTTTCACTTGAGTACTAGAAACTGTTTGGAATAGTTCCAGTTGAATTTATCAATTGCGAATAATTTGGTTAATTGATTGGATTAGTTGAATTTAGTTTGGTTTGATTAATATTTTTATAAAAAAAATTAGTTCAGTTAAACGGTTAAAGGAAAAAAGAGTTAATAGATTTTGAGTAATTCGATTTAGTCGATTAACCGAACTAGCCGATTGAACACCCCTAACTTTCGGAGCAGTTGCGGCTCCTATATTTTTGTATAATTACATTTTATGTCCTGTTTAATTTAAATAATATGTAAGTAATACCTTTGTTTCTCCTATATTTTAGATTTAAAAACTCTTAACAAATTCTTGTTCTTTGATAGATAACAATTTTGTCCACTCAACATTAATCCTAATTCTATCAATTTTTGAAGGTTCATTCAAACTATTCTTACAAAGCTTTTCATGTTCCACAAATATAGAAAAGTTATTAGATTACTCTCAATACATTTAATCCTTATTTCCAGTAGAGTTTTCACTTGATTCCTACATATATACAAATATGTAACTGTAGATTACCATAAGGGCAATCAAGGGATAATTCCATTTTATCCTTTTGATGCACAATAAACTGTTAACAATTCTCCATCATTGTAGAAATTAACTCCCTTGCTGCATATGAGTTATGTTGACTAAAGGTCCTCCATTGGCAGCATCAACCATTTTTATCGCTAAGGGAAGCAACCCTTCGTAGAAGTATTGGAGAAACATTTTTCAGTTATTCCATGTTGTGGACAACTTGCGCAATGCTTTTTAAACCTCTCCCAGTATTCATAGAGTGATTCTCCTTATTTTTTCGGATTCCAAAGATGCTTCTTCTCCATCCTCTTACCTTTCCTACTAGGAAAAGTTTGTCAAGAAAAAGATGGGTTAAATCATTCCAAGTATTGATAGAATTCAACGGTAAAAAAAATAATCACTCATTAGCTATGTCAGGTAAAGAAAAAGAGACAACTCTTAATTTAATTTGGATTTTAGAAACCCACTGTGGTTTCATGCTTGAACTGGCCATATGATATTCTGTGAGATGTTGTGCGGATTCTAAGTCTCATTTTAAGTTTGAACAAATTTTCGCCTTGGGGGAAGGCAATGCAAGAGGTTGTTTAACGACGGGTGCCATGGCTAATTTCTGGATTGTTTGATCAACCATTGGTTCTGGCATTTCTACATTAGGTGTGGCATTGGGTATTGATCATTTGGATGTGCAGTGAGATTCAGCTTGTGATGATGCTTTTGTTGAATGTGTTAGTTCTAAATGGGAGGTGGCGTCATATGATTCTTCGGGATTTGATTGTTCTTGTCGTCGTATTCTTTTCTCTCGAAGTGTTTGTCCATGAATTCTTTTAGCTCGTGCTTCGATATCCGGGTCAATCTTCTAATTTTCCTGGGTTTCAGATGGTCATAAATAAAAAAATTTAAATCAGTATTTTTTTCATAGTCCCTGGTAACGAAGCCATTTGAAACATCATTTTATTGTCAAATAATTCCTTAACTAAAAATAATATAAGTAGTGATAGTGAGAAGGATCTATCCACTGGGATTGGACCTTTTGATGTAAAAGGCTTTTGATTTTGGTGTTATGAGAAAAAGTAGAGTGAAATAAGGGGATTTTAATTGAAAGTATGAGATAAAGGTAAAAATAAAATAACTTGGAAAATAAAATAATGGGAGAAAATCAATTTAATAAAAACAGCCGTAGGCTTCACTTTGCATCAATTTTCGTCGATCATTGAATAAGATTTTTGCTTCGAATTTATTTCGGTTATAGTATATAGAGCCCAACCACTATAACTTGTTCTTCTCTCTGGTAAACCGACAATCCAAAATCAATCTTTGAATTTAATTCCTTTTGTGGACTAATCACGATTATCGTCGCTAGCGCTAGCTCAGTTTTAAGATTTGGAAAAACCCGATTCTGACTAAGTTACCTCAATGAGAATCGATTTTGATTTTGATATCAATTTCCCTCAGCATACCACCGCTAAGAGTGTTTAGAGGAAGTTGGAATGTGCTACAAGCCGATTCTTCATCTAAACTTTAAATCGAAACAACTAACAAGCCAACTAGCTCTTTTCAATTTGAAAGATTTTTTATTTTTAAAGGAAATGTCGATTGCCAATCCAATTTTCCAGAAAATGAGAATGTAACCCGAAGGGTATCAAGTTCTTTTCAAGTCTCATGATCAGAATTGAGTCATCGATTAAGCTTTTAGCTTATGAGAAAATTAGATAAGGATAGTATGAATCAAACCCCAATAGGCTAATTATAGCCTATAAAATAAAAGTGAGAACGATATGTTTCTAACTTACCCCCAATATGGTATTTATAGTATTGTAAAACCCTAAAGATGACATAGAAAATGATAAAGATAAATCCTAGAAATTGTTTGGATTAAATCCAAGAAAAAAGATAATTCCTAATTTAAATTTGAGACGAAGCTAATCCACTTGTCCGCATTCTAGAACCGCTGACTGAATCATCTTCTAGATGTTACTAATTGGATCTTCTAAAAATTAACACCTCAGCCCTCTTCATGCTTGGAGTCATGCCCACTAGTCCAATATTGATTCCAAAAAATAAAAAAACTGCAGAATTGCACCATTTTAGCAATGTTTCTAGAATCTAATGTCCTTTATAACAAGTTAATAGAAAAACCCAAATCAACAACAAAAATCGATGAACAAAGAGTAATTAAAGATAAAATAATAACTAATTAAACCACTCTTTAAATTCCCTCTCAGTTATTCGATATTTTTCCTCAAGCATTTCTTAATCAACACATCAAAATCACAAGTTGCCATCATCTACCTCACAATGTTACAAAAACATCGAAATAAATCAAAACATAGCAAATGTCTAAACTAAGTAACAATCAAACAAAAGGCACAACCAAAATCAAGTGTAACCAAAGCATGACATTCCAATTATTCGATAATTTCAATTAAACAAGACTTAGCACCTTACAAATGGTTAACTCATTCTGCTCAAAGTGTTTCAAGTGAAAGAATCGCTCAAGTTTGAACTAATCAAAACATTACCATAGGGCTATGAACATGATGCAAAAATCAAGGGGCCTTTATAAAGGGTTATAATAGGGCTATGATTCGTGTAGAATAAAGGCTAAAAATCGGGTTGAAATTCAAGAAAAAGATAAGTTCATTCCACGAATTTATTCAAAGGAAGAAAAATAAAGGAAAGGAAACAAGAAATCTAACAATCGATAGATAGCTAGAAATAGTGGAAAGTATAGGCTTCAAGAATATCAATGAACCTAGGAAGTGTAACCCGTCCTTTCTATTCGAGGGATATTGAATGTAAGTTCAATAAGAGCAATCAGAGTGTCACTACCCAGTGCTGAACCTGAGTCAGGTGTGAAGCTAACGGATAGTGCAGCCAGTGAACAACAACCACATGAATCATCGTAAAACCCCCAAAACACATAGAGACTTCGCTAAAGGCAAATAATTATTAAAATACCCTTAAGTAGTGAGTGACCAAAATGGAGCATTGTAATAAATAATAGTATTAACAGACTAAGAAGCATTTACGTAACGTTCTAGATGAGAGAACGTGCGAGATAGTAGCTTGTGAGAGGATCATCTCACCTTAGTGAGTCTAGTTATGCTAGGGTATACCCAGGTTACCTTAGTTGCCCTGGTAGGGCATTGTCTGTGAGCGAGGCACTTCAAGAGCTAGTTATGGCATAAGACCCCATGAGGAGTTGGTTAGTGATCTCAGTATTGTGAGGCCTTTGGGCCTTAGGTATGAATGTATAGTCACATTAGTCCAGTACAGGCAGTGATGATTGTCTAGTGGTATAGGATATTCAAGAACACCTAAAGCAAGTGCGTGAGGCACTTCTGCGGCTAACTATGGCATCAGGCCTTAACACTCGCGAGGGGTGAGTTGGCAGGTGTGATATCCTTATCTGAATACACCAAAGCAAGTGTGCGAGGCACGTTTACGACTAATTTGGGCGCGCGAGGTCTAACACTCGGGAGGGTGGGTTAGCTTGGCGTGATATCCTCAATTGTCTAGAGTCTAATGGCTTTGTGAGACCAGATACTAGTCAATATTGCATATAGATATTGAACAACAGATTCCAAGTCGCATTTGGAGTCGAGTCAGAGTTGCATTTAAATAATTCAAAGTAGTTGCAACTAGTTTGAGTAGAGACCTGATATATGTGTACTCATGGAGAGGCCCTTACCAGAGGACTAAGGGAAGTATGAGACTCCTACTACAGTGAGTTAAGTAGGTAGTACTTGATCAAGATCATGCATGTGCCTGCTGCTTAGTGCCATTTCTTTATCACGCTTATGTTTATGAAACTGTTAATACTGCTCTAGATTAGCGAATATTCTATTGGGCTTTGCAAGCAAAGCCTTCGATGTTTTTCGTTGGCAGGTTAGTAGCTTGGGCAGTTCGTGGAGCTCTGTCGCAACAGGACTTCCAGCATCTCCTTCATAGTATTGCATTGTAGCTTTAATATTTAGAGAACCTTATGTATTTGTTTTATCAAACATTGAGATGTATTATTTTGGTTTTAAATTACGTGTCACGATGCTTTGGTTTATAAAATGTTTTATTAACTGTTTTGTCTGTTGTATGATACTTTATACCCATTCGGGTTTAGGGTGTTACAAAAAATATATATTTCTATAAATTGATTTTTTGATAAAATCCTAATTATTTTTTCTAGCAATTAATAAAAAATTGTTTCCATATAAATTAATATATGTTTGTTAATATACGAAATAAGCTATTCTCGCAAATTAATATTCCATAAATTACTAATATCGAAAAAGTTTCCATAATTGATATAACTTAATATGATTCATACTTACTAATTATAACATGTTTTAATAAATTTCCATATATATAATTGGTACAATTATTGATTTTAAAGAAATAATATTATATGAACAGACGTACCTTATGATGATTAAGAAGAATAAATGTATCTTATTATATTATGAAGTCGAGCTCATGTAGTAGTCTTAGTTGTAAAAGGGAATATTGTTCTCCCCAAAGGTCTCTAATTCAAGATGTTGCGTTTGCAGAGTGTAAGCATTATCAATTGACCAAGAAAATTTTAAACAACTACAACCTTATAATAACAAAAAAATATTATATTATAAATTATGTGTATTAAAATTTGCTAAATCATAGCAATTTTATAGTAAACAACTTGATTTATTTATTTTTCTAATGACTCTCAAAGTTAAACATATTGAATACTAAAAAATAAAATGAATTTTATATTGATCAACATAAGATTTTATTTTGAGAAGAACAGAAAAATGAAAATAATTTATGGAATAACATTTAAAGAAAATTTCAAATTAAATGAGAAATTAGAGAAAAAAAAATGAGTATCAAACATATATCGGAAACAATCTGATTAGTGTAAAATCTTAATAATTTTATAAAATTTTATAAATAATTTAGCTCATGTCATCAATCACAATAAATCGTCACGTTAACATTATTGATCGTCATGTCAATATCATAAGCTTCCACATTATCATCGTAACGGTCAACGTTGACACTGTTTGTTAGAAAGACATATTGACTTCTTCTTTTTCTTGAGTTTGATGATCACAATGAGTACAAAAATAGTATGAGGGCCATATTTCTTTCTTTTGAGCTAGTTTGGGGGCCTCATATACCATTTTGCCTAAATTTTTATACCTTTGCATATATATGGTAACAAAGTAAGGTCTTCCAAATTTTAACGTGGAATTTGTTGGTTTTTGGAAAATATCCCACATTGGTTTTGTATAAGGAGGAGGGGAAATTCTTTTGTTATAAATAGAGCCATCCTCCTCCTTAGTTTAGCATCCCACAAATATAAGTCTTCTTCTATATTAAAGGCTATTTGTATTCTTTCTTTCTCTTTGTAATATTTCATCTACTAGTGAAATATTATTTTAGTAGTATTCGAGGAGGTAGGCATAATTTTTGGCCTAACCTCGTTAAATATTGGTGTTCTCTTTATGTCTATTTAATAGCTATTGTCGGGTATAGTTGTTGTTAATTATTGTCCTATTAAAATTACTTGTCTTGGAAGTTCTGTCTAAGGAAAGTGGGTTTTAAGAGGGACCATTGTGACCCCTCCTCTTTCCTGGGAATCTACCTTGGTGTGATTTTTAGTACAATCGTTTTCACACTAGTCACCTAGATAATAGTTTTCAATGTGAATTTGTTATTATTGGTGGAAATTAACCCGAATTCCCCAACAATTGGTATCAGAGCTCTTGGTTTATTTTAGTATGCTCTGTGGTTGCGGCTTAGGCTGATCTTTCACATCAGAAAAAATTTCCTTGGGATAATTGACATTCCGCATTGGCAGCTATTAAATAGAATTTGTAGCAGAAATGGCTGACTCTTCTTCATCTTCAATTTTGGCAAGATATGCTGTGACAAATGTTAGATTTGCAGTGGAGATTTTTGATGGCACCGGTCATTTCGGCATGTGGCAAAGTGAGGTTCTAGATGCCCTATTTCAGCAGGGTCTAGACATTGCTATTTAAGGAGAGAAACCAGATGATGTTGAGGAGAAAGAATGGAAGAGGATCAATAGAATGGCATGTGGTACTATTCGATCGTGTCTTTCTAGAGAGCAGAAGTATGCATTTTCTAAGGAAACTTCTGCAAGTAAAATTGTGGAAGGCACTGGAGGAGAAAATTTTAAAGAAAAGCGGTCAGAACAAACTCTATATGAAAAAGAGATTGTTCCGCTTCAACTATGTACCAGGTACCATTATGACTGATCACATTACTAGCTTTAATCAGCTGATGACTGATCTGATGAATATAGACGTGACTTTTGAAGACGAAGATCTGGCTCTGATGTTGATGGGATCACTTTCTGATGAGTTTGAGTATCTTGAAACTACTCTACTTCATGGGAAGGTTGATGTGTCTCTCAGTGAAGTAACTGATGCCTTGTATAATTATGAATTGAGAAAGAAAGACAAACAAGAAAAGACAAGTGTCGAAGCAGAAGCTCTTGTTGTTAGAGGCCGTTCGAAGAGTCAGAATAAAGGAAGCAGAGGGAGATCGAAGTCAAAGTCCAGATTGAGCAAAGATGAATGTGCCTTTTGTCGAGAAAAAGGGCACTAGAAGAAAGAATGTCCCAGGCTAAAGAATAAAGGCAAACCTGAAAGGGGGAAGGTTGTCTCAGAATCAAATGTGGTCGAGTATGATGATGCAGATTCAGATTTCGCATTCGTTGCTACGCCATCAACCAGTTGTTCCAGTTCATGGCTGTTAGATTCAGCTTGTAGCCACCATATGACCCCCAATAGAGAATGGTTCTTTGATTTTAAAGAACTAAAAGGTGGAATTGTCTACACAGCAAATAATTCCCCTCTTGACACACTTGGGGTTGGTTCAATTCGCTTGACGAATCAGGATGGATCAATCAGAACCTTAACAGGTGTCCATTATGTACCAGATTTAATGAGAAATCTCATCTCTGTGGGAACCTTAGAGTCAAAAGGTTTAGAAGTGAGGGCAAAAGATGGGATTATGAGGATTATCTCTGGTGCACTGGTGATAATGAAGGGAATTCGGAAAAGAAACAATGTGTATTACTTTCTGGGTAGTACAATTGTTGGGACAGCAGCAGTGGCAGCTTCTACTGATGAACAGGAGTCAGAAGCAACCAGGTTATGGCATATGCGCTTGGGGCATGTTGGTAAAAAATCCTTGAAATTGCTGATAGATCAAGGATTATTGAAGGGTGCTCGGGCTTGCAAATTAGCTTTTTGTGAGCATTGCATCAAAGGGAGGAAGACGAGGGTGAAATTTGGAACAACAATCCATGATACTAAAGGTATTTTGGATTATGTTCATTCAGATGTATGGGAGTCTTCCAAGACAACTTCATTGGGAGGAACACACTATTATGTCACCTTTGTTGATGTTTTTTCCCGGAGAGTTTGGGTGTATATAATGAAGACAAAGGATGAGGTGCTAGGATTTTTCCTTAAATGGAAAAAGATGGTGGAGACTCAAACAGGAAGAAAAATCAAACGTCTCCGTGCAGACAATGGTGGAGAGTACAAAAATGATCCATTTCTGAAAGTCTGTGAAGAAGAATGTATTGTCAGGCATTTCACTGTCAGAAGTACACCACAACAGAATGGGGTGGCAGAGCGTATGAACCGAACATTAGTGGAGAAGGTTCGGTGTATGTTGTCTCATGCTGGGTTAGGCAAAGAATTTTGGGCTGAGGCTTTGGTCTATGCTTGTCACCTTGTCAACCGGTTACCATCGACTGCTATTGGTGGTAAAACACCATTAGAAAAATGGTTTGGAGTATCTGCTACAGATTATGATTCCTTACATGTGTTTGGTTCCACTGCATACTACCATGTTAAGGACTCAAAGCTGGATCCAAGAGCAAAGAAGGCGATCTTTATGGGGATCACCTCTGGTGTGAAAGGATATCGTCTTTGGTGTCCAGAAACAAAGAAAATAATCTTTAGCAGAGATGTTACCTTTGATGAATCTACCATGTTGAGAAAGGTGACTTCAGAAAAATTGGAGCAGACAGATGGAACTCCCAAACAAGTGGAGTTTGAAGGAAGCAGAATTGACCCAGCCAGTAAAGAAACTGATGTTGACTCTCCTATGGTAGAAGAAGAGTCAGATGAAGAAGAGGTTCAGACCCAAGAACCTCCACAACAACATGAATCAATTCACTAAGAAAGGGAAAGAGGACCATTAGACAACCTGCTCGTTATGCTGATATGGTCTCTTTTGCATCACCAATTGCAATTGATGACGTTCCTGCCACTTTTAATGAAGCAGTACAAAGTTCAGAACATAAAAAGTGGAGGATCGCCATGAATGAAGAAATGCAATCCCTTCAAAAGAATCGGACGTGGAAACTAGCTAGTCTTCTGAAGGGAAAGAAGGCAATTGGATGCAAGTGGGTATATACAAAGAAAGATGAATTTCCTGACAAGAATAACATCCGCTACATAGCAAGATTGGTGGCTAAAGGCTACGCTCAAACGGAGGGAGTTGATTATAATGAAGTATTTTCTCCAGTTGTAAAACATTCCTCCATCAGAATTTTGTTGGCTTTGGTAGCACAGTTGGATTTGGAATTAGTTCAGATGGATGTAAAAACTGCATTTTTACATGGAGACTTGGATGAGGAAATCTACATGACTCAGCCAGATGGATTCAAAGTTGCTGAAAAAGAAGAGATGGTGTGCAAATTAGAAAAATCGCTATATGGATTGAAGCTGTAACCCCCAGACCCGGTCTGTAAGTTAGACCCAAATCTAAGTGGTCACATGTCCCATTCAGAGGTTTTTTTTTAAACAACTTATAATACATTATATATAATACAAAACAAAATATATCCAAAACGACAGCAAATACATGTCACCAGAAACAATGAAAAACATGTAGAGATATATGTTCATACAAAATAAGTAGTTGATCTCCCTTGATGCCAAATCTGCTAGCTTACGGTCAGCTGTTATCTAAAAAAGGGTAAAAACTATAAAATGAGCTAAAAAGCCCAGTGTGCCCCATACAGTGTATAACACATACATAACAAAAAAATTCAGATAAGATAAAATAATTTATCAAATATATTTTAATAACATGCACATTACCCCCATCTAATCACCAAAATGTGTAAGTTCACCTGAACCGTACACCGCCTATACACCAGTAAGGCTTAACTTGTGCACAAAGCAGAGGAGCCTAGGAAAACTGTAAGGTTTATCCTTGCACACAGCAAAGGGACTTGGGAAACTATAAGGCTTACCCTTGCACACAGCAAAGGGACCTGGTAAACTGTAAGGCTTACCTTCGCACACATCAAAGGGACCTGGGAAACTGTAAGGCTTACCCTTGCAAACAGCAAAGGGACCTGATAAACTGTAAGGCTTACTCTTGCACACAGCAAAGGGACCTAGTAAACTGTAAGGCTTACCATTGCACACATCAAAGGGACCTGGTAAACTGTAAGGCTTACCTTCGCACACATCAAAGGGACCTGGGAAACTGTAAGGCTTACCCTTGCACACAGCAAAGGGACCTGATAAACTGTAAGGCTTACTCTTGCACACAGCAAAGGGACCTGGTAAACTGTAAGGCTTACCCTTGCACACAGTAAAGGGACATGGTAAACTGTAAGGCTTACCTTCGCACACAACAAAGGGACCTGGGAAACTTTAAGGCTTACCCTTGCACACAGCAAAGGGACCTGGTAATACTTCCTTCAATCGTACCCCCAATGACAAAATAAACATGTATACATTGGAGTAAAAACGGTAATTAATCCATTAAATATGGAAATGTTCTATATTTAGAAATCATGTACAAAAATACTATAAATATAAACCATATAAAAATTATACGGTAAATCAGACATCTAGTAAACATTATTCAAAATACCAGATATTTCCTCATAAAGTATATTATATTCTCATAATATAAACGAGTTCGGATATATAGTTTAAAACTGTAAGATAACACTTGTAGGGAAACACACCTGTAACAGTCTGAGAAATCAGATAGGAAAGAATATTACTGGTTTTGTCGATCACGCTCTGATGCAGCGCTAGATCCTACGAATTGGAAAAATCCATATTGGAAATCTAATAAAAATAATCTTAATCTTTACTTAAATAATATACGAAAACCTACGGTTAATTCTTGTATTACGCGGTTCGGACTGATCTGACGAACGAACAACACCGGACCTAATTGATTCTTGCTCAGGTGAAACATGAGTACCTTCATAATGTATTTTTATTGAATCAAATCATTGACCAAATCTTAATTAAATAATCAAAATATTAAAATATTAAGCCTTTTGGGTTTACAAGCTCGATTCGGGAATTTTGGGTCAGAATTTGGCAAAACGGATTTCGGAATCAGATTCAGGACATCGAAAAACATAATGTATGACTTTCCGAAAATTTGAATTCTTGGTCAAAATCAAAGTCAACGGGTTTGACTGATGATTTGGAGACTTTCGAGTTTGAATTTAGCAAAAAGGACCCTAAAAACAGATTTTGGACGTCAAAAACTATCAGGATAGGTATTTTCGAAAAAGATTAATGATCGTTTAATATCCGGTCAAAGTTCTGGTCGAAGGGGGTCAACAAATTGTCAACCATTTTACAGAAATAGCACCCCTTTTTGAATTAATTACCAAAATATCACCTATTTTTAATTAATTCCCATAATAGCACCAAAAATCAAATTAATTCTTAGAATATCACCATTTTCAAAAAAAAATTACCAAAATAGCACCCATTTCGAATTAATTCCTAGAATAGCACCAAAATTGAATAAATTCCCAGAATAGCACCGGTCAACGGTCAACGGTCAACGGTTAACGGTCAACGGTCGGGTCGGGTCAACGGGTCGGATCGTGACCGGTCAAAACCGGTTTCCAGCATTCACTCGCCCTGCGGCGGCGCGTGTGGGCGCGTGAGGTGTCCTCCGGGGTTCTAAAATTCACGGGAAAGTTTCTAAAAATTATTTTGAGCGATTTCGAGATATCGGTTCAAATTTTTGAACGGCGGAGAGCTCGGTTCAAACTTTGACCGAGGGTGACACCGGCAGACTGGGAAGGACACAAGGAACACGATGGTGCAGGAGGTGTCGTAAACGGAGCAACGATCGGCGATGAATTTAGGATTTTCTAGGCGATTGAGCTAAAAAAAACGTCGATGCTTTGACTTGAAATTTCACGACGTTTGGCATCGTTTCGCTTCAATTAAATTGAGGTGATTGTTCCTGACTCGATAACGAACACGATGGTGCTTTCAAAACGGCGATCGAAATTCGGATGGCGTCGGGATCGTCGTCGGAAGTTGAAGGTTAGGAGAGGAAATTTGGGAGCATATAAGAGCAATTGGTTTTTGATTTTTTTTCAGAAACCAATTGCACGTATAAATCTACCAATCTGACCAACTTTTATTGGGTAAATTCAGGGCTTGGTCCCTGAATTTTCTTTAACTCTAAAGCAAGCTTTAAGTTTTAAAATCTTTCAATTTAGTTCCCAAATTATCACCAATAACACAATTAAATCTTCAAATTCCAATTAAATATTATTTTGATATTTTCGAGTTGTTACAATTCTCCCCATCTACAAAAAATTTCGTCCTCGAAATTTACCTTATGAAAACATATGAGGAAATTGAATCTCCATTGACTCC
Organism: Hibiscus syriacus; assembly: GCF_006381635.1. Lineage (NCBI taxonomy): Eukaryota > Viridiplantae > Streptophyta > Magnoliopsida > Malvales > Malvaceae > Hibiscus > Hibiscus syriacus. The sequence goes on along the minus strand of NW_024062743.1, from coordinate 3,971,014 downwards.
AATGTCTCCCAAGTAGCTTCTGAGGGGCTACGATTACTCCACTGAACTTTAACCATTGGAATACGCCTATTCCGAATAATTCGCTCATCCCTCTCTAAAACATGAACAGGCTCCTCCTCATATGACAAATCAGGTCTCAGCTCTACCTCATCAACTTGAATGATGTGATCTGGACGGTATCTCCTTAACATAGATACATGAAAAACATCATGAATACGACTGAGCTGGGAAGGCAACTCAAGCTGATAAGCAACAGGTCCAACTTTCTTCAGAATACGATACGGCCCAATAAATCACGGACTCAGTCTACCTTTACGTCCAAATCTCAATACCTTCTTCCATGGAGATACCTTGAGAAAAACCTGATCTCTAACCTCAAACTCGATATCCTTACGTCGCTTATCTGCGTATGACTTCTGCCTATCAAATGCCTCTCTTAAGCGATCACGGATCAGTCTGACAGTATCTTCAGTCTCTCGAACCAAGTCTGGACCCAAAGTTTTTCTATCATGTAACTCTGTCCAACATATAGGAGTACGACATCTACGTCCATACAGAACCTCGTACGGTGCCATGCGAATACTCGCCTGATAACTATTATTGTAAGCAAACTCAGCTATCGGCAAGAAATCTTCCCAACTACCACGGAAATCAATCACACAACCTCGTAACATATCCTCCAACACCTGAATCACTCGCTCAGACTGTCCATCAGTTTGAGGATGAAAAGCTGTACTGAAATTCAAACGAGTACCCAGAGCCTCGTGCAGAGCTTTCCAGAACCTGGAAGTGAATCTTAGATCTCGATCAGATATGATAGACAACAGAACATCATGAAGTCTGACGATCTCAGAAATGTACAACTTAGCCAGTTTATCCAGAGAATAATTAACCCGAATAGGGATAAGTGCGCTGACTTGGTGAGTCGATCAACAATCACCCAGATAGAATCCTTTTTGGAAGGAGTTAGAGGAAGACCAGTAACGAAGTCCATCGTAATACGCTCCCATTTCCACTCAGGAATCTTAATTGACTGTAACAATCCAGGCGGATACTGGTGCTCTGCCTTAACCTGCTGACAAGTCAAACACTTCGCCACAAAATCTGAAATATTCTTCTTCATACCAGTCCAAAAGTAGAGCTCTTTGAGATTATTGTACATTTTGTCCCCACCAGGATGCATAGCATAAGGACTACTATGAGCCTCCTGAAGAATAACCCGTTTCAACTCATCGTCTTTAGGAACGCAGTAACGACCATGAAAACACAAAATACCATCATGATCTACAGTATACTCCGAACTCGATCCCTGCTTAACTAGTTCAATAATAGAAAGCAACGAGCTATCAAGGAGTTGTTTGGCCTTAATCTCCTCGGCCAAAGTAGGTTTAACCTGTAACTCTGCTAACAAACTATTATCATCAAATAAGCTCAAGTTGGCAAATAAGGCTCTGAGATCTGATATCGCCTTATGGCTCAAGGCGTCTGCCACTACATTAGCCTTCCCTGGATGATATTCTATGTCAAAATCATAGTCATTTAAAAGCTCCAATCAATGACGCTGTCTAAAATTCAATTCTTTCTGAGTAAGCAGATACTTCAGACTCTCTTATGATCAGTATAGATATAACACTTTTCTCCGTAGAGGTAGTGTCTCCAGATATTTAAAGCAAAAACCACAGCAGCTAATTCTAGATCGTGAGTAGGATAGTTACGCTCATGCGGCCTTAACTGACGTGACGCATAAGAAACAACTTTCCTATCTTGCATCAAAACACATCCTAATCCAGAATAAGAAGCATCACTGTAGACAGAAAAATCCTTCCCAGATTCAGGCTGAATCAACACTGGGGCTTGAGTTAGAACAGTCTTCATTTTCTCAAAGCTAGCTTGTTGGTCCTCAGACCAGACAAATGAAACATCTTTCCTCAATAGTTTCGTCAGAGGAGCTGCAATAAGGGAGAACCCCTCAACGAAACGATGGTAGTAACCAGCTAAGCCCAAGAAACTGCAGATCTCAGAGACGTTCCTAGGTTGCTTCTAGTTCAGAATAGCCTCCACTTTGCTCAGATCCACCTGAATGCCATCAGCAGAGACGATATGTCCATGAAAAGTCACTTTGCTAAGCTAGAACTCACACTTGCTCAACTTAGCGTATAGCTTATTCTCCCTTAGAGTCTGTAGAACAATCCTTAAATGCTCTTCATATTTCTGCTTCACTTCTGGAATACACCAGTATGTCATCAATGAATACAACTACAAACTGGTCCAAATAAGGTCAAAACACCCTATGCATCAGATCCATAAAAGCAGCAGGGGCATTAGTTAACCCGAATGACATCACTAAAAGCTTATAGTGCCCATATCGAGTACGGAAAGCAGTCTTTGGAATCTCCGAATCTTTCACTTTGAGTTGATAATAACCAGATCTCTAGTCTATCTTTGAAAAGATAGAAGCCCCTCGAAATTGGTCAAATAGATCATCGATTCTGGGCAGAGGATATTTGTTTTTAACCGTGAGCTTGTTCAGTTTCCTATAATCAATACAGAGTCTCAATGTCCCATCTTTCTTCTTGATAAAGAGAACTGGGGCTCCCCACGGTGATACACTGGGTCGGATAAATACCCTGTCCAATAACTCCTGAAGTTGAACTTTTAGTTCCTTAAGCTCCTTTAGGGCCATACGATAAGGAGCCATTGAAACCGGGGTGGAACCAGAATAGACTTCAATCTCAAACTCGACTTCTCTATCTGGAGGTAATCCAAGTAACTCCTCGGGAAAAACATCAGAAAATTCCTTGACAATTCGGATGCCTTCAATATCTGATTGATATCTCCTAGTGTCCAAAATATAAGCAAGAAATGCCTCGTAACCCTTCCTGATCATCTTCTCCACTACCAAGCCAGACACAACATTTGTTAGAAATCCACGTCGTTCCCCGATCATTACAATCTTTCGATTATCTGAGGTCTTCAGAACAGCTCTCTTATTCTCAAAATCAATATTTACTCGATGTTTGTCCAACCAATCTACGTCGAGAATCAAATCGTACTCTTTAAAGGGTAACTCCATCAGGTCAGCCAGAAAAATCTCCCCATTAATCTCTATAGGGCACTCTCTAAAAATACGATCCAACACGATGGATTTGCCTAAGGGACTTTGAACTATCACTGAATCCTCAGTATACTCAACAGGAATATTTAGACCCTCAGAAACGAAATTTGATATATAGGAATTTGTAGAGCCACTATCAAACAATGCAAAGTATGGAACTGAATGAATAGTAACAGTACCTGCAGTCACATTAGGCCCATCACGATCTTGTCGAAGTCTAGCAGTGTAAACCAATACAGGTTGTCTGACCTCAGATCTGACTGGACCCCTACTCTGAGATGCTCGCCTCTACTAGCTAATCCAGGTGCTCTCCTGAGTACTACCACCCGCAGGAGTGTGAATAGTCTGAGTACGAGCGGGAGTACAAGCTGGCGTCTGAACTGAACGATCTCGTTCTGGACAGTCCTTCATGAAATGGTCACCGGAACCACATCTAAACATGTCCCCAATTTCAGCCTGCATTACCATAATGACATCTTCCACAGTGCAACATGTCGGTATAGGTTGCAGCCCAGAAGATCCACCATGTCTAGAATGAGTACGGCTGAGAACCGGATGCCACAGGCCTGACACTTGCACCACTCTCTGAAAGGATTCACCTCTGCCTCTCTTGTTGGGATGTGCAGAATAATTAACAGAACCAGAAGGCCTCCTGAATCGATTTTGGGCTCGATCACTATCTCTTTTGTGCTCTATACCCAATTGCTCTATTCCTCAGCAGTTGGCTATATCAACCAAGGCGTCAAAATTCCTCTCCCGATGGGTAGCGACTCGACTCTGATCTCATACCTGAGTCCATTCTCGAACCTCAAGCATCGATCTGCCTCAGTGTTAACAAGTCCAGGGGCATTGCGACTCAATCGGATGAACTCAACCTCGTAGTCCATGACAGTTATATTACCCTGCTCCAGATTCTGAAACTCCTGCGTCGTTCCTGAGGATATCTCTCTCCGACATAGCGACTCCGAAAACGTGTCTTGAAAGATCTCATGTTAACTGGTTCTCGGAATACTACCAGAAATTGATTGCCACCATCTGAAGCTTTCTTTCTTCAACATAGTTAGGGCCCCTTTAACTTTTTCTCAGGTCTGAGGTCCATCTCATCCATAATCCTCTTTGTGTCTCCAGCCAATACTCAGTGTCTGTCGGAGGTCCACCAGTAATACCCTCGAATGGAATTACACCAGCAGCGACCAAGAATTTGAAATCTCCACTGCAGTCATATTACTGGGGGCTCTAGCAGCTCTCTGAAACATGGAAGATAACTCTATTAATGGCGTCTTCATTCATCTCAGAATCCTCATCTTCAGTGACGGGAGGGTCTCTCACAGGATAAAACTGATCATCATGAGAAAGAGTCGGGTTACTTGTGAAACAGGAGGATCAAGTGGTGACATCGGACGTCTATCGTAACAGAAGATCGAGAGACTCGCCCTCTACCACGTCCACGTCCTGTTCTACGACCTCTAGCAGCATTCATCGTTGGATCTATAAGGCTACAGAAAAAATTTGAAACATTTGTCAGATTAGCATCAGGGATCTCAAGAAAACTTTTAAATCATAACATAAGGTGACACGTTTGTTTTTTTTTTCAAATTTCTTAAAAATCCAAAGTTTAGGACCCATATACAGTCCGAGTGTTTAAAAATGAAATCTCTGATACCACCAAATGTAACCCCTAGACCATGTCTGTAAGTTAGACCCAAATCTAAGTGGTCACATGTCCCATTCAGAGGTTTATTTTTAAACAACTATAATACATTAGATATAATAAAAACAAATATATATAAAACGACAGCAAATACATGTCACCAGATAAAACGAAAACATGTAGATATATGTTCATACAAAATAAGTAGTTGATCTCCCTTGATGCCAAATGCTAGCTTACGGTCTGCTATTATCTGAAAAAGGATAAAAACTATAGAATGAGCTAAAAGCCAGTGTGCCCCATACAATGTATAACACATACATAACAAAATAATTCAGATAAGATAAAATAATTTATCAAATATATTTAATAACATGCACACTACCCCCATCCATCACCAAAATGTATAGGTTAACCTGACCGTACACGCCTATACACCAGTAAGGCTTAACCTGTGCACAAGCAGAGGAGCCTAGGAAAACTGTAAGGTTTTCCTTGCACACAGCAAAGGGACCTGGGAAACTGTAAGGCTTACCCTTGCACACAGCAAAGGGACCTAGTAAACTGTAAGGCTTGCCTTCGCACACAGCAAAAGGACCTGGGAAACTGTAAGGCTTACCCTTGCACACAGCAAAGGGACCTGATAAACTGTAAGGCTTACCCTTGCACACAGCAAAGAGACCTGGTAAACTGTAAGGCTTACCCTTGCACACAACAAAGGGACCTGGTAAACTGTAAGGCTTACCTTCGCACACAGCAAAGGGACCTGGGAAACTGTAAGGCTTACCCTTGCACACAACAAAGGACCTGGTAATACTTCCTTCAATCGTACCCCCAATGACAAAATAAACATGTATACATTGGAGTAAAAACGGTAATTAATCCATTAAATATGGAAATGTTCTATATTAGAAATCATGTACAAAAATACTATAACTATAAACCATATAAAAATTATACGGTAAATAAGACATTTAATAAACATTATTCAAAATACCGGATATTTTCTCATAAAGTATATTATATTCTCATAATATAAACCAATTTGGATATATAGTTTAAAACTGTAAGATAACACTTGTAGGGAAACACACCTGTAACAGTCTGAGAAATCAGATAGGAAAGCTTATTATGGTTTGTTAATCACGCTCTGCTGCAGCGCTAGATCTACGAATTAGAAAAATCCATATTGGAAATCTAATAAAAATAATCTTAATCTTACTTAAATAATATACGAAAACCTACGGTTAATTCTTGTATTACGCGATTCGGACTGATCTGACGAACAAACAACACTGGACCTAATTGATCCTTGCTCAGGTGAAACACGAGTACTTTCATAACGTATTTTTATTGAATCAAATCATTGACCAAATCTTAATTAAATAATTAAAATATTAAAATATTAAGCCTTTTGGGTTTACAAGCTCGATTCGGGAATTTCGGGTTAGAATTTGGCAAAACAGACTTCGAAATCAGATTCAGGACGTCGAAAAACATAAAGTATGACTTTCCGAAAATTTGAATTCTTGGTCAAAATCAAAGTCAACGGGTTTGACCGACGATTTGGAGACTTTTGAGTTTGAATTTAGCGAAACGGACCCCAAAAAACAGATTCGGGATTTTGAAAATTGTTAGAATATGTATTTTCGGAAAAGATTAACGATCGTTTAATAGCCGGTCAAAGTTCTGGTCAAAGGAGGTCAACATACTGTCAATTATTTTACAGAAATAGTACCCCTTTTCGAATTAATTACCAAAATAGCACCCATTTTGAATTAATTCCCATAATAGCACCAAAATCGAATTAATTCCCCGAATTTTGCATTTTTTCAAAAAAATAACCAAAATAGCACCCATTTCGAATTAATTCCCAAAATAGCACCAAAATTGAATAAATTCCCAGAATAGCACCGGTCAATGGTCAACAGTCGGGTCGGGTCAACGTGTCGTGTCGGGTCGTGACCGGTCAAAACCGGTTAAACCGGTTTCCAGCATTCACTCGCCCTGTGGCGGCACGTGTGGGCACGTGAGGTGTCCTCCGGGGCTCTAAAAATCACGGAAAAATTTCAAAAAATTATTTTGATCGATTTCGAGATATCGGTTCAAATTTTTGAATGGCGGAGAGCTCGATTTCATCAAATCGGAAACTTTTGACCGCTTCACCTCCCCACGCGCCGCCGTCGACGGAGACCGAGGGTAACATCGGCGGACTCGGAACGACACAAGGAACACGATGGTGCAGGAGGTGTCGTAAACGGAGCAACGATCGGCGATGAATTTAGGATTTTCTAGGCGATTGAGCTAAAAAAAGGTCGATGCTTTGACTTGAAATTCACGACGTTTGGCAGCGTTTCGCTTCAATTAAATTGAGGGGATTGTTCCTGACTCGATAACGAACACGATGGTGCTTTCAAAATGGCGATCGGAATTCGGACGGCGTCGGGATCGTCGTTGGAAGTTGAAGGTTAGGAGAGGAAATTTAGGAGAATATAAGAGCAATTGGTTTCTGATTTTTTTTTCCAGAAACCTGAAACCAATTGCACGTATAAATCCACCAATCTGACCAATTTTTATTGGGCTTTGTCTCTAAATTTTCTTTAACTCTAAAACAAGCTTCAAGTTTTAAAATCTTTCAATTTAGTCCCCAAATTTTCACCAATAACACAATTAAATCTTCAAATTCCAATTAAATATTATTTTGATATTTTCGGGTTGTTACAAAAACAATCTCCAAGGCAGTGGTACAAGCGATTTGATAAGTTTATGATAGGGCAGAAGTACACAAGAAGCAAATATGATCATTGTGGATTAATAGGGCTTATATGTTCAATCGCAGCCAGAGGCAACAAGTCGATTCAGAAGATTGAAAGATGCCCACAAATACTTACGAGGAAGGAATAAAATTGAAGAAATAGAGTTGAAGATCAAGGCTGTAAGAGAAAAGCATAAGATAGCCCTTGATAAGATTGAAGCTAAATATAGGGAAAAACTAGAAGAGCTAAGAAGAGAAAAGCAAAAATTAGCCAATAAACATTTGCATCGCACTAAGATTGTCGAACAAATGGGGTGCAGACCCAGGGTTGCCGAGCCTAATGGCCGGAAAGAAAGCTCTTTTATTTGCATTTTCTTTAACAGACTTTGCATCCAACACTTTCATTTGTGGACGAAACTGTTTGAAACACTTTCATTGAACACCCTAACTTTCGGAGTAGTTGCGGCTCCTATTTTTTTGTATAATACATTTAAGTCCTATTAATTTAAATAATACTTAAGTAATACCTTTGTTTCTCCTATTTTTAGATTTAAAAACTATTAACAAATTCTTGTTCTTTTGATAGATAACAATTTTGTCCACTCAACATTTAATCCAAATTCTATCCATTTTTTATGGTCAATTCAAACTATTCTTACAAAGCTTTTCATGTTCCACATATATAGAAAAGTTATTAGAATACTCTCAATACATTTAATCCTGATTTCCGTTAGAGTTTTCACTTGATTCCTACGTATATACAAATATGTAACTGTAGATTACCATAAGGGCAATCAAGGGATAATTCCATTTTATCCTTTGGATAAAAATGCATCTAATTATCTTTCTTTAGCTAAGATGATTTTGCATATTTCATTTTTGTTCTACATCACCTAAATTTAATATCATCTTGTTTTATCTAATTAACAATAACCATACATTTTAATAAAGACACAAGTTATGTACAAAAATACTTAACAATAAAATAAATTAAATTTATAAACATTAAAATTACATCTAATGTAGTTTGACATTGTTCTCTAGAATTTAGTCTAAGTTCTTTCACTTTCAATTAAAAAAATATTCTTAAATATAATTTAATCTTCATTGCTCGTTCGTGGGGAAATGAAGTAAAAAATCCCCAAACTCCGGTTCACCAAGAAAACTCTTTGCGCGGACCTTTGCGTCAACCAACGCAAATAAGGAGTCTAGAAGATACAAAAAACATAAGAAATACTAACAAGAATCAACAGGAAGCTTAATATAGAGAAAAAATGAAACATTTGGCATAGAATCAACCAGCAGAAATCCATAACTCTGAAGAAAATTTCACTTTCACAAGATACAATAAATATTGATGGAACAAAAATAGACAACTCACCCATACCACAGAACAAGCTTTTTTTAAAAGATGACAATCGGCATTCAGCAAGTTATTTTATTAAGAAAAAATGTGAATACAAAAGGTAACATGGTCAAACCACAAAACGAGAGAACCTTAGGTTAAAAAGGAGAGTTTGAGTGTTCATTTTTTTTTTATCAAGATCACAATTAGGTTAGCCTTCAAAGTAAAATACTAATAAAAGTGGAGTTACCTGAAGGCTTTGATAGCACTTTTCAGCTCAGGATATTTCTTGCACTTAAAGGAATATCTGCATCACCCAGAAATTTGATAAGAACAAAATCGGCTAAATGCATTTGTTATCAAAAAAAAACAAAAATACATCAAGTTAAACGGACATGCATGGAGCATTCATCGAAGATAGCAGGCGTAAATCCTTTTGCTCATGTAATTTTATTCTAAAGACAGAATATGGGTCATATCCAGAGAGATGCATAAGCAAGGTATAACAAATGTAGACTCATCCATGAACATATTAGTTACCAATCAAAAGCTGAATAGGGTTGCGAGGAAAATATTATTGTCAAGCACAACAAACACTTTCTCTAGTGCTTTAACACTCTAACAACCAAAGAGCTGAATCCACATGAGGAAAATCAGGTACCCCATTAATGTAAATCATCACAGGGTTTTCCTTGACATCCTAGAATAACAATCAATACCATAGCTTATGCAATAAAGAAAACTTCTGAGCTACAAAGGGGAAGAAAGTTCCAATCTACTTGTGTATATAATACCTAACATATCAAAGGGCATACCTACCTGCTCAACAATATCCTTAAAAGAAACAGCAGCAGAATCCTGAACCTTATTGTCAGTCTAAACTCATCATTTATTCGGGCTCACGGGGAACAGTTGAGTATTTCAACCCATTCTGGTAGAAGGATCCAATCACCTAATAACAGCAGAGCCAGAAGAAGGCCTCTTGAAATTAAAACATGAAAATAGTTTCTAAAGGTTCATATCCTGATTTTTAATGGAGCACAAAGATCCTGAGACAGTTGCCAGCAATTTAGAACAATATGAAAAAAGCTATTTGGGTTTAGAGAATTATCTAAAACCCTAAACCCGAATAATAATAAAATTAAAGATGATGAATTCGAACATACGTTTATATTAGAACGAGCAGCTGGGAGAGTGGCGATGGCCCTCAACAACGTGTTTGATGATAATAATCTAGCCATTACCCCTCAAATCTCTGATTATTCAAAATATATGCACAAATTTCAATAGACAAAATCAATCGATCACAACTGAAAGATGAAAAAATAGAAATCGAATTTGTTTACCTTTGGGAAAGAAAATAAAACCCTAATTTACTCATATGAGATTTGCTCAATCTAAAACAAACAAACTTAATTTACTAAAGCGAATAGAACTCAATTCTAAAAAAGGTGAAGACACCATACCTCATCAACAGTCCCCTTCATTCCATAAACTAGTATATGAGATTTGCTCAATCTAAAAAAAATAAATCATATGATCGACAATTTTGCTACGAACTTGGAGGGAATAAAAAGAAGAAGATGTAAACGGTGAAAATGGAAAAATAGGTGAAGGGGAAAAAATGACAAAGGGTTAAAGGGGCGTGGGACATAGAAATTGTAAACTTACGGTGTTAATAAATACAAATGCCACTAAAGTACTGTTAAATTGCAGCGTTTGTATAAAAATGCCACAAAAGTATAAGTCTTTACCAACGTTTGTATAGAAACGCCGCTAAAGTTCTTATATATTGCGGTGTTTATTGAAAAAACGCCACTATAGGTGAACCTTATTGCGACATTTGTATAAAAATGTCGCTAAAGTTGTTGCGGCGTTTATTGAAAAATGCCACTATAGGTGAACCCTATTACGACATTTGTATAAAAACACTTCTAAAGTACTAATATGTTGCGGTGTTAATTGAAAAACGCCACTATAGATGGACATATTGCGGCGTTTTTATAAAAACGCCGCTAAAGTACTACTATATTGTGTTTCCAAAACAATGCCACTATAGATGAACCCTATTGCGGTATTTTTAAAGAATCACCGCTAAAGTTACCATTTTGTGGCGTTTGGAATGTAAATGCTGCTATATATTTAAAGTTAGTGGCGTTTACTATAAAAATGCCGCTAAAGAACAGTTTTGTTATAGTGTGGTCATGTAACAAGTAACTTTTTCGAGTTTCCCTCACTACGTTAAATTTATTAATTTGTGATGAATTTTCTATATGGCATTGCGTATAACATCACAAAATATATTATAAACGTGATATTTTTATGTTTTCGTCACATTTAGTGATGATGACATATCTTTTATGAAAATCTTAAAAATAGTCATTGATTTTTGGTATATGTTGATGCCAAAATTTGACTACAAAAACGTTTTCAATGACATTTAGACAAAATAGTGATGTTGTAAATTTGTCTTCAATAAAATAAAAGTATTAGTGACGATTTACTAGTATGACGATTTGATTTGAATTAGTGACGTTATAAAAGTATTGTGACACTTTGATTCATCATTTTATATGATATAAAATGTGATATTTTATTTATGCCATAAAAATAGGTTTAACTTGACGAAAGTTATTATTTGTCACTCATTTTAATATTTATTATCTTTTATGTGACGATTTTAAAAGACATTATGTGACTGTGACATTTAATGTTTGGCACAAAAAATTAACTAAAAAACTGGTGAAGAAAATTTTAACGTATTTGATTTTATGTTATAATTTCAACCACTCCTACTAGTTTTCTCAATTTGTGTTCCATAAATATTATATATAAGACCCATTTTGGGGGAATATATTTAGTTTAAGGGCTAAAAAACCTTAACAATTGAAAAAGTAATTCAATCAATGAATTTATTTTGCACCTGATTTAATTATTGTACTGAGAATATTATACCAATTAATCTCTTTGAACAATTTTCACTAAATTTAATATTTTTAGATTATCTGTCATATGGCAACACAATCTGGTACATCACATGACAAACTCTAATGATGTCACGTGACCTTTCTAGACTTTTTAGCTTTATTTTAAAATCATTTAAAAAATTATTATTTTAAAAATATTTAAAAATTTAAAAAATATTAAACTTAAAGCATATTAAAATGTTTTATTTTTTGAACATTTTTAAAATTTTGAAAATAATAAAAATTATTAATTATTAAAATTATAAAAGATGATAAATTTTTAAAAACTCTAAAACATAACACACTTACTATAAAAATGATAAAAATATATAGACTTATTCGAGTTCAAGTTTATATTATATTGTGAGTTCAAGTTTTATTTAAATTATGACTGATTACGTACATAAACTTAAAAAGGATATCGATTTATTTCAAGAATTAACAATTCTTACTCTGACCAGAAATAGAGATTATATCAGAAACCCATAATAAATGAATATTGCCTTATAAACATAGTTTCCTTTTTATAAGTCCTATATGAATTAATAAAAAGTTCTTCAATGTTGACAGCGTCGTTTTACTGTTAAACAATTCCTTAATCTCAAAGAAATAAATTAAGTAGTAATAGTGAGAATAAGGGTCAGTCCACAAGGACTTGGAACTACTCAAGTAAGAGGGTTTTAATTGAAAGTATGAGATAAAAGTAAAAATAAAATAACTTAGAAAATAAAATAGTAGGAGAAAATCAATTTAATAAAAGCAGTCGCAGTCTTCGCTTTGCCTCCATTTCTGTCGATGATTGAATAAGATTTTTGCTTCGAATTCATGTTGGTTACAATCTACAGGGCCAACCCCTATAACTTGTTTTTCTCTCTGGTATACCAACAATCCAAAATCAATCTTTGAATTTTAGACCTTTTGTGGACCAACCACGACTATCTTCGCCAGCGCCAACTCAATTTAAATATTTGAGAAAACCTGACATAGACTATGTTGCCTCAATGAATATTGAATCCTATCTCAAATTCCCTTAGCGAACCATCGCTAAATGTGTTCACTGGAAGTCGAGTGTGCTACAAGTCGGTCCTTTCTCCTAACTTTAAATCGAAACAACCAAAATGCCAACGAGCTTTTTTATTTGAAATCATTTTGATTTTTGAAGGAAAGGCTGATTACCAATCCAATTTTGCATAAAATTGTTAATGTAACCGATGGGTATTAAGTGTTTTTTAATTCTCAAATTGGAATTAAGTCATCGTTTAAGCCTTTGGCTTATGAGAAAATCAGCTAAATATGATAGAAATCATATTTAGCACTTTTAAAGAAAGTAAATAAAAACTTTAAAAAGTAAAAATCGAGAAAAAAAGAATTTTTAAAGATAAAGAAAAAAAGAACAAAGTAATTCAAGAAATCTGAGATATATTCTAGCTTAACCCAATGGGGTATTTATAGTCTCCTAAAACCATAAAATGACATAGAAAATGATATAGTTAAATCCTAAAATTGTTTGAATTAAATCCTAAAAACAAAGGATAATTCCTAATTTTAATTTGAAATAAATATAGTATGACTGTCAATCTTCTATAACTGTTGAGTGGATCATCTGCTAGAAGCTGCTAACTCGATCTTTTAGAAACTACCATGTCAACAGTCTTAATGCTGGGATTCATGCCAACTAGTCCAGCCTTGATTCCAAAAATTAAAATATTGCAAAATTGCGTTATTTGAGCATTGTTTCTAGAATACAACGTCCTACACAAACAATTGAATAAAAAACCCCAAATCAACAACAAAAATCAATGAAAAATAAGCAATTAAAGTCAAAATAGTAACTAATTAAAGCAATCATCAAATCCCCCTCACTTATTCGATGCTTGGCCTCAAGCATTTCCTTATCACTACATCAAAATCAAAAGTTGTCATCTTCTATCTCGCAATGTTTCAAAAACATCCAAATAAACCAAAACCGTAGCAAATTTCAGAATTAAGTAACAATCAAGCAAAAGGAACAACCAAAATCAAGTGTAAGCAAAGCATGACATGTAACCCCCATAGACCGATACGGGTAACTCGATCTGATCTGGAGTGTCATATTAGGGACACTGGAGCAACCCACCGTAAAAACAGCGGAAAATTTAAAACTTTTATTAAAACATGTTAACTCATAAAATGATTTATCAATATTCAGAAATAAAACATGTTTCAGACTCAGATATAAAATAAAATACAATCTACATGCCCCCTAATCACATGTACCATACTCTACAAGCAACGGCAGACGAACTCCCTTACTGATGTTAATAGTTGCACTGGTTCAATCCTTTTAACCTGAAAAGTGAGTAACAGAGTGAGCTTTGAAAAACTCAGTAATACAAAACTACCAGATGATGCTGAAAAGCGTGAAGATACAGATAAACATATATTTCCTTATCGGTTTATACTTCTACAGATCTTTATGTTGAGCGGAGATCCTACTGATATTTCTGGTAGTAACAGATAATGAGCATTCAGTTCAGGGAAATATTTCGGATGAATGAGTTCAGGAGATCAAAATAGGTTATCTAGTGTGTTCCTGTAAAACCAGTGAAAAGATACAGATAAAATATTTCACTAAAATCAGTTTATGCAACATGTTTTAAAAACATGAACACTACCCCTATCCATCAAGTCCAAAATGTGTAGGTTCCCCAGAACCATACACCCACCGTCAAGTCCAGTAAAGCCCTGAGCACAAAGCCGAAGAGCCTCCAGGTATACTTCCTCCAACATTACCCCCAAAATAACATGTTCCGTCTGTAAACGGATATATCAAAAATCAAAACATAATGTATACTTCCTCCAACATTACCCCCAAAATAACATGTTCCGTCTGTAAACGGATATATCAAAAATCAAAACATAATTCAGGTCAACTATCATATCAGAATCCAAGTCAAGTATCAGATCAGAATCCAGGTCAAGTATTATAACAAAATTCAAATCGAAAATCAGATAAAATATTCAGGTGATTAGGGAACACACCAGAGTTTACAAAAATTAATAACAGGTACTGGATAATCTTAGCAGACAGAGAAACACGGATCTTCAGTATACCGATAGAATATCAGAATTTAGAATCACTATTGGAAGAGTTTAATAAATGACAAAATCATCAATTATTTAGAATGAGACTTGAGATGATAGGGAAGAAATGAAGATTCAGGACATTTATAGTCTGTGTCGATCTATCGGATTATCGAAATAACTCAAGCTGAACAACTTCCAGAACTAATTCATGTTGACCGGTTCATTCTTTGTCCTTCAGGTATTCACTCTTTATAACAACAATTAATGTCCATAAATCATCTTTTAAGGATCGTTGAATGGGTCTTCCAAGGGTCTTTATTTCATTTCCACGCTTCAACGATATCATGAAATGCTGACGTACTTGATTTTTGGTTCATAACCCATAGTAATTGTACACTATGTAAATTCTTCAGAGTTTCCAGACTTATCCAAATCACTTACTTAATCCTCAATCATTGAGGTTACTTAGTTAATTTAGAAGTAAAGTCCATTCTAGTTACTTTAGAGTTTTCCAGAGTAATTCAGACATTTCTGAATTTTAGATACATATTGTAGTTTCGTTTAGTTCAGTTCAGTCTTCGTGGTTGATTGTTAGACAAATATCCAATTCTTAACTAAATGCGATCTAGAGTTGAGTTGAGTTGAATACTTCCAAAATTATCATCTAACCAAACTTGAGAAGATGAACACGTATTCAAGTAATATATATTTCGTTCAGGTACTAACATATCATTAAGGTTGATCGGCTTACTTAAGTTATGTTCCATAACTTTTAAGGGTATTACAACACCCATATTTACTTGGATTCCTTAATTAACCCAAAACATCTACTTAGTCTAGTCCATAAGGGTATTTTGGTCATTCTAGTGCTCAATTTTATTCCATTAATTTCAGAGCTCGAGGTATCCAATAATTCTTGAGTTTGGTGATATTCTTGGTCATTTTCATTCCAGGGGTATTTTGGTTATTTTACAGATCCAATGTATTACAATCATTTCCTTTCGTTCGATCTTATTATCGAATTCAAACTTATCATCATTTCCACTCTTTTCGAACAATTCTGACAAAAGTGCAACCTCGATAATTTATTCTTAACGGAGAGTTTCAAGTTAATTGCCTTCTCAGATGGTACAAACAGGTTATCATGAATTTTTCTGTACAAAGACATATCTTAACAATTAAGTCCGTAATTTATCGAGTTACGTATGAATCCTCAAAGTACTTTCTCATTCAGGGTTAACTCATAATATTTTTACCTCTTGAGGGCATTTTTGTAATTTCTTAACCATATAATTTTGGTATTTAATCTTAACGAAAATAATTATAATTTAGAGATTATGAGGTTAAACGCTTTCCCGAATAATCTCTAAACTTTAAATTATTCCTTAACAAAACTTCTAGTATCTTGTATAAGACATCTTGGATTTAAAAATCGGTCTAGATTTCCTAAGCAAAACGGTATTTTCTGTACACATCAGTAGTTTCATCATATCAATATATCTTTAAAATTTCTTATCCAACTTCCAGAGTCAATTCTTGGCCTTATTACAACATAAGGGTATTTTCATAATTTTACTTAATCGAAGTATTCTCATAATTTCTCGTCCAAGTACCTTTAACATTAACCTTTGTTGATATAAAATATAAGTTAAATATCCAGGGCTGATTCCTTTGTTGATAATTTTGCAGATAGATACAGGAAATGGGAGTTTATAATTCTCTCCAAAATAAAAAAGGTTAAGCTATGAGTTTAGTCACTGAATTTCCTATACTTCCTAAAATGATATGTCAACTTTGAAATTTTATAATTTAATCCTCATTTTCTTCCAAAATACCAATTAAATTCAATACTTTATAATTTCTTAATTTTTGTAGCCCCTAAATTGGGGTGTGACAATTCTCCTCTCCTTAAAAGAATTTCTTCATCGAAATTAATTCATGTCACATAATTGCATAAATGAAAAATTCCATCAATTCTATCATATATTTCAGTAGCTTTTAAAGAAGTACCGATACTATGTTAATCCTTAACCAGTTGAGTATACATTTTCTTCAGAACTCTCTCTCATTCCTAAAAAATAATCAGAACATATTTATCCTTGTGGAATCAATTCAGCCTTGGTTACGAGAATAGGCTCATAGAGCAAAAACATATCCCAAATTCATTTCTGGAGTTAGATCGGAATTTCTCAGATGAGTAACTCTCACATGGATCGTGAGGTACTTTATAGAATTTAGACAGACGTTACTGGCATTCCTTTATGCAAAGGTAGGGCCATAATGGATAAATCTTCGGTTTGCTCGTTACACATAGGGACTCAACCTTGGAGTTCCGGCTCAGAGAAGTACGATTGTAATCTAGGGGCATACTACATGGGCTCAAATGATTCATCTTTTTCTTGACAAGTTTTTCCCTGCTGTAAAAGTAAGTGAACTATGAAGGAGAATACTTGGAATCAAGTAGCTTGATGGAGAGTCACTTTACGACTACTGGAAGCGGTTTAAGAAGTTATGTTCTAGTTTCCCACAACATGGGTTAACTGAACAAACACTCCTTCAATACTTTTATGAAGGATTATCTCCCCTAGAAATGAAGATGATCGATGCTGCCAGCGGTGGAGCCTTGGTGAATATGACTCCTACTGAGGCTAGAGACTTAATATCGACGATGGCCGCAAATTCCCAATAATTTCGCACAAACAATAAACCTTCTCGAAGGGTTCATGAGATAAGTTCATCTTCCTTAGAAAATAAAATAGACAAGTTAACTGAAGTCGTAAACTCTCTTGTTGCAGGAAAGACAAGACAAAACTGATTATGTGGAATATGTGCATTACCTGATCATCCAACAGACGACTGTCTACTGATTCAAGATGACGCAACAGCTCAAGTCAAATCATTCAGAAACTTTCTGGGACCTCCCCAAAGAACTTATAATCCTTACAGTAATACATATAACCCAGGTTGGAGGGATCATCCAAACTTTAGTTACGCTCAGAACCCGAGAACAAACCAAGGCTATCAAGCTAGACCTCCACCACCACAACAACCGCTGAAGTCATCATTAGAATCGATTGTCGAGAGGTTAGCACTTTCCCAAGAAAAATTCCAGACTCGAACTGAAGCAGACTTCCAAGAGATGGACAAACAGATAAGCCAACTAGCTCAAACCATAAGCCGATTGGAATCACAAGGTAAACTTCTGTCTTAAACTGAAGTAAACTCGATGGAGGAGAATGTCAGCGCCATAACTCTTCGAATCAGTACAGTAGTGGCACCACCTTTTCCATCGAACGAAACCCAGAAGAAAGAGAAGACTGATGATTCAGTTCCTATGAAGAGAATGAAGAATAAATAGATGACCCAACGCCATCTCCATATGCGTGTTACCGCCTTTTCTGTCGAGGTTATCAAAGGGATAAAAAACTGAGGAAAAAGAAATATTGACGTACTTCGGAAGTGGAAGTTAATATACCCTCCTTGAGTTATCTGGAAGGTTTCAAGGTATGCCCGGTTTTTGAAAGATCTCTGCACGAATAAAAGGAAGCTTATCGAGATCGAGAAAGTGAACTTAGGAGCAATCGTTTCAGCGGTGTTCCAACGAAAGTTACCACCCAAACTAAAGGACCAAGGTATGTTCACAATCCCTTGTAAAATTGGAAAGTTGAGATACAATGAGCAATGTGTGATCTTGGTGCATCAATAAATGTAATGCCTCTATCTGTTTATAAATGGTTACTAATGATCCTTTAAAGGATACAAAGATTTCGATACAACTTGCCGACAGTCGGTGATCTATCCAGAAGGACTTTTAGAGAATGTATTGGTGGAGGTAAACGACTTGATATTTCCCACCGATTTTTATATATCGCATGGAGAATGATCATACGAGCACATCATCTGATATCCTTTTGGGGTGCCCTTTCATAAGCACTGTAAATACAAAAATTGACGTGAGGAGTGTAATTTTAACTATGGAATTTGACGGTGAGGTCGTTAAATTTGACGTATATAAGGCAATGCGATATCCTGATAAAGTGGAAAGTTTAAATTCTGTCGATTTAGTTGATCCTTTGGCTGATGAATTTTAAGGACTAATTTTTCCTTTGATATATGCAGGGAGCTAGAGGATCATGATGAAAATGAGTTCCGACTATATCGAGTTGAATTTGATTTCTTCTAAGCCTAAAGTCTTACATTCTGTTTTGCAGGCACCCGAAGTTGAACTAAAACTGTTGCCTGATCATTTAAAATACGCCTTCCTCGGAGCAAAAAACACTCTACCAGTAATCACATCAAGAAAGTTATCTGAGGAGAAAAAGGAGATTTAATCATTGTTTTGCACCAATACAAAGAGGCTATATGGACCATCGCTGTATAAAAGGTTGAGTCCATCTACTTGTATGCATAAAATTAAAATCGAAGAAGGCACAAAACCAACACGTAAAGGTCAACGCCGGCTAAATCCACCAATGATGGAGTAAAAGATACAAAAACTACTAGATGCAGATATTATATATCCAATTTCAGATAGTAATGGGTAAGTCCGATACATGTAGTTCCTAAAAAAATAGGATTTACTATGATAGAAAATTCTGAAGGAGAACTTGTACCAACACGAGTTCAGAATGGATGGAGAGTCTGCATCGATTACAGGAAGTTGAATTCTTTAACTCAAAAATACCATTTTCCTCTTCTGTTCATAGATCAAATGATAGAATGATTAGCCGGTAAATCTCACTATTGTTGTCTTGATGGATTTTCAGGTTTCTTTCAGATTCCAGTAGAACCTGAAGATCAAGAAAAGACGACGTTAACATGTCCCTTCGGCACCTTCACTTACCGACTTATTCCTTTCGGACTCTGCAATGCACTTGCCATATTCCAAGGTGTATGATTAGTATTTTTTCTGATTTTATTGAGAAAGGTATTGAAGTCTTCATGGAAGACTTCACTGTTTACGATAATTCATTCGATGAGTGTCTATAAACTTGAAAAATGTTCCGTCGGTGCCTAGAATTTAACCTTGTTTTAAATTATGAAAAGTGTCACTTTATGGTTGATAAAGGTTTAATTCTAGGACATATTGTTTCATCTAAAGGAATTACGGTAGATAAGGCAAAAATCGATATAATACGTTCACTTTTTTACCCCACTATGGTGAGGGAAATTCGCTCTTTCCTTGGTCATGCAAGTTTTTACCGTAGATTCATTAAGGATTTCTCTAAGGTGGCGCAACCATTATGCAAGCTATTACAAAGGATAAGCCTTCAATTTCGACCAACAATGTCAAGAATCATTCGACGTGCTAAAAGAGAAGTTGGTCTCGGCACCCATAGTCCAACCACCAAATTGGGATTTCCCCTTCGAAGTAATGTGTGCTTCGATGGAAGTGTTGGGATTGTGCTCGGACTAAAGATCGAAAAAGAACCTCACGTTATCGCTTATGCATCCCACCTTGGATTCTGCACAATGAATTATCAACAACCGAAAAAGAATTATTTGCTATTATTTTTGCATTAGATAAATTTAGATCATATCTTCTTGGAACTAAAGTTGTCGTTTTGTCTGTTAATGTAGCCTTAAAGTACTTGCTCAGCAAAAAAAAAGGCAAAACCCACGACTAATCCATTGGATCTTACTCCTCCAAGAGTTGATTTGGAAATCAAGGACAAGAAAGGATGTGAGAACTTAGTGGTCGATCACTTAAGCCGATTCCAATCACTACAGTGGATCATCCCATTCGTGAAGAATTCTGGAGGAAAGCTTGATGATGGTAGCGTCAAAACTTGGTTCACAAATATAGTCAATTACTTAGCTACAGGTAAATTGCCATCTGATTTAACGAGAGTGAAGTAAACTATTAAAGAGAATCTCGTTTCTTCATTTGGGATGATCCGTACCTTTGGAAGCATTGTTCAGACCAGGTAATAGACGACGAGTTCCTGAAAGCGAGGGTAAGCTCAATTTTAAATTTTTGTCATTCTTATTCGTGTGGTGGACACTTTGGACCGAAACAGACCGCTCATAAAATTCTGGAATACGGACTCTTTTGGCCTCATATTTTCCGTGATGCTTATTTGTTTTGCAAATCTTGTGATAATTATCAACGTGCAGGTAATTTGAGTCGAAGAAACGAATGCCCCTTAATCCTATAGATATATGCAAAATATTTGATGTTTGGGGACTTGATGTATGGGTCCATTTGTTTATTCTTTTAGCAATTGTTATATAATCCTTGCGGTTGATTGGGTAGAAGCTAAAGCCACTCGAAATAACGATACAAAAAATACTGTTCAATTTCTAAAGAATTGTATTTTTTCTAGGTTTGGTACACCAAGAGCAATAATAAGCGATCGCGGCACACACTTCATCAGCCGAGTAATTGAGTACTTATGAAAAAGCATGGAGTGAATTACAGGATTGCCACAGCTTATCATCTGCAAACGAACGGACAGTAGATGTTTCAAACCGTGAAGTAAAAAGATTCTTGAGAAAATAGTTTGCCGAATCGCAAGGATTGGAGCTTGAAATTAATTGACATTTTGTGGGCTTATCGGACCACATATAAAGGACCTATCGGCATGTCTCCATATCGCCTTGTGTTTGGTAACCCGTACCATTTACCTGTCAAGCTAGAACACAGGCATATTGGTCGTAAAAAGTGCAATATGGAGTTAGAAGCGGTTGGCGAAACACGGAAGTTACATATACAAGAGCATGAGGAAATCCGAAGAGATGCTTACGACAACGCCAAAATATATAAAGACAAAACAAAATAATTCCATGATTGAAAATTGTTCTAAATATTTTTCTATCGGAAAAAAGTTCTTCTTTTTAACTCAAATTAAAACTTTTTGCAGGTAAACTTCGATCAAAATGGAACGGACCTTATACGGTAACTAGAGTTTCTCATGGCGTAATTGAAATTGAAGACAATTCGGGCACTCGGTTTAAAGTAATGGACACATGATTAAACCTTATTATGCTAACAACGAAGTTTGCCTAATTGAAGATCTCAACTTAGAAGAACCTGTAGTTTGAATCAGGTCACAGAGCTAGCGACGTTAAACAAAAGTGCTTCATGGGAGGCAACCCTTATTATTATTTTTTTCTTTCCATTAAATTTTTGTTTTGTTTTTATTTTTAATTTTATTTTTGTTCGACCAGACATGTTTAATTTATTTTGTTTTTAATTTTGCAGGAACCAAATATTTTTATTTGAACTTAAACGATGAAGAATTACAAAATTTCCATTCGAACAGTTCTAAACCCGGAGCCTACATGCACGATCGAGTAATAAAAGAGAAGGAGAAGCCTGTGCGCACCGTTTAATTAACGCGCACGTTAGTAGAACCCAAGGGGGGCTCGACACACGTAGCGAAGCCCAAAACTTTTCCCCTAGTTTGATTATTCTGCCGCCCACCTTACCCCTTCCCTCTTTTGATATTTCGTGGACCCCACCTATCACCTTCATCTCCCTTTTTCAATTTCAAAAACCTTTTATATTCTAATAACAAAACTCCACCCTTTATCCATCCACCTCTCAATTTTAAACTCATATTTATCTAAACAAAAAACAAAATTCCCATCCACTTCCAACTCTACTACCCCACGAAAGAGAGACCAAAACTTAAACCCCTTTCTTCTTCTCCAATTCGATCACCTTCTAAAAACCAACCGTAAAATGGCGCCCTTTCCGATCCTCACCACCGGTAGCTTCAACGAAGCATTCTCCTCGATATCAACTTCACACCACCCGTTTTCCCCAATCCGATATGGTGCGTATGTGAAATCGACCGACGGAACCAACACCCTGCCGCCTACCTTCCTTAGAGGAAGACACCGCTCAAACGCACCGACATTTGTCGAGGTGCCGAGTGACTCTGACACCCTTCCACTGCCCCCCCGGTTCAATCGACGCAAGTCATGGCCAAGATCCAAATCACTGTATCATCGACATTTGCGCCAACCGCCACCTTCGTCCAGGGCAAGCACGTCTGTCGATCATCGTTCCATGATCTCCATCTCTGTCGTTTCACTCAATGTCGACCAAAGCAACGACATCACGCTCACGACGGACGACATTCTCGTCTTACTCAATGCATTCGCGGAATCAAATAACGCTCCGAGGTAAACTCTAGTCCTGTTTCAGTACAACCATACTAATGTACCACCCTATTTACGGTTTGAAAGAGGATTTTACTGCCGGTTTTCCACCACCGGACCCGTCACCTGCAACATCGAGCTCACAGTAGCAACCTCCATGTGATGCTTTACCGACCCGCCACCTAGCCCGGGGGATGCACCTAACAGCCCGCCACTAGCCCATAAAATTCAGAGCACAACCGACGGGTCGGTCATACACTGTCCCTCCCGAGGAAACGATGCATGGGTATTGTAATTCTCCAATGACGAACTGGTATGTTTTTAGTCGGTAAGACACTGCCCTTTTCGTGTGGCTAAGTATATTCCGACTCGTACTCTAGAACATTCATTTACGTGAGTCTTTCATGCATACTTTGCTGCCTTTGGTTGGGAATATATCCGATGATTAACTGTGGAACATTTTATGAACTTGTGTTTGAATTCTATGCCACTTTTAATTTTTCGCCCCAACGTCTGCTTATGTTAGTTCACTGATGTTGTAAACATTTCGGCTATGTGGAAATTACTTCTCAATGTCTATATAAGAATTTAATCTTGCTATGAGGTTCGTGACGGATGTCACGAGTCATTCGTATTTAACCTCTTTACTGAGATTCCATAGAGTTTCGATGCCGACATGGCTTATGAGGGACTTACTGCTTGGCCGGCTACGTTTCACGCGAGCCCATCTTATCCCCGACCCAGCCTTGCGCTACATCCATCGCTTCCTCGCTTATAATTATTCTGGCCGGAATGACTCATCATCCTCTTTAAGCGAGTCGAGCTATTCTTTTTGTGATGCATGTCCATCGGCGAACGTGTGAACTTGGGATTTCTGGTTTGCTCGGGCCTTTGATATTGTTATTCGATCCATCTCTCGCTTATCCTTGGCCCTTATATCACCCATTTAGCTTCTCGCGTCCTAACTTTGATGTAACACGATTTACTTATGCTTTTTCTGCAGATTCTTTAGATGAGCGATGCTTGGATTCAATGGGCCTACTTGTGGGAACTCCGACCATACCATACTTCGTTCCACCAGGTGTACTCACTCCTCGCAGTGAGCGCGTCTTCTTGCGCCGTAATGCACCAGCGCCGCCACCTGCAGCACCTCGCCCGGATATACAAACTCAAATGGATGAAGTCCATAACCGCCTCCACTCCATTGAGACGAACATCACTGAGATTCTCTCCTACCTACGTCCTGGCGCCTCTCATCGCGGTCGTGGTCGTGGTCGACATTAAATCCGGGGAGTACTCTATTCCTTCTCTTGCACTTTAATTTTTCGTTTGAGGCAAAACACTTTAAGTGAGGCAAAGTAGAGTGTAGGATTGAATTTCACCTTGCTTATCTTTATGTTTTGATGTTAGTATGTGTTGATTGGATTTGTCGTAAATTTGATTAATTGTCTTTGTCTTGTTGAAAATTTTTGGAATGCTATGCTTGTTTGGGAACACATAATTGTTTAGGTTAGGATATTCTTGATAGCGAATAACATGAATTGTGATAAGTTGGTGCTTTTGTGATATTCCATGCCTTTGTTGGTTGAAATGTGATTAGCTCAATGCATGAAACAATCTGGTGAGATTTGAGCCTTTACGAGTATATCATTTTCGCTCGCATTTTGTTTGATTGAGTGTGTCGAATTTGGCATTGATATTCTAGAACCTGCATGTTGAATACTATCGAGATTACACCTGAACATGATGCTTAAATATTATTTAGGCACGTTAGGATTAACCATCCCGTTTCCCCACTAAATAGCCTAACCATGCATTTTCCCTTAGTTAAACACTTTTGAGCCTATTCCCGTTTCTTGTTTCACATTTATAAACCCGAGCCTTTTTGTTTTATCCTCTTTTCTACCTTTTCAGGGCAAGTGAATAATTTTACCATTGTATGCTCCATTGAAAAAAATGTTGAATGCGAAAAAAAAACAGTAGTTCGAAAAAAGACAAAAAAAAAGACATGAAAAAAATGGAAAACAAAACGAAAAAAGTGTGAAAAAAAAGAAAAAAATAGTCAAATGCATTTTGTTGCTTGACAATTAGTCTTTTTATCTTGGTGTGCTTAATGTTTTGATGGAGTTGAGATTATCATTTGTTAGTTCCTTGCCTTGAGTTTAACTATATATTAGCCTTTTTTCTCCACCTTTACCTAAGCCCCGTTACAACCAATAAAAGAACCTTTGATTTATGCATCTTATTCTTATTAGTAGTAGAGATTTGACTTATTGCAGGCCTATGGTAATATCGTGTCGATTCTGACATTGAGCGTTTCTTTACCCTAAACACATTGAGTGATTTGAGTGAATCCCGGTAAGGTGTTGAGTTATGAGCATTGAGATTAATGAATGAATGGATATTACAATTGCAACTGTTCCAATTGGTGATGTTCAATTGATTGATTTCTTGACTTGAATAGTTATTGTGGTCTCTACCTTGCTTTCCTTGAATGTGAAACTTGACAAAGAACGATAAATGGGTTTTGACTAATTTGATCAATACTTGAGGACAAGCATGAGATAAGTGAGGGGGAATTTGATGAGTGTTTAAAATCGTTAATCTTTCTCGTTATTTCTTCGATTTTGTGGAATTATTGCCGCTGAATTGGTCATGTTAGACTTGTTTTTGTACAGGTCCTTGCTTTCCAGAATTTGTGACAAAACGGGCGAATTCTTTATTTTTTATTATTATTTGGTCACGGCTAGAGACATGGGCACAACTCTGGGCATGACGCGTCTGACGTGGCGGTTTATAGAAGGTCCAGTCAGCAACGACTTCTAGAAGACTTTCTCCGCACGCCTTCTGGAAGATTGACGAGCAGAGTTACATTTAGGAGACTAGTTTAAGTTTGAATTTAAATTAAAAAACAATTATCTTTAGGATTATTTATTTGTTTTCTTTGTTATCCTTTAGGCTTTGAGATGCTATAAATACCACTGGGGTAAGCTAATCTCATCACTCAAATTACAATTTTTTCTCTCTGGTTTTTATAAAAACTTTCTCTTTTACTTTTTATTTTTTTTATTTTCAAGTTTTGTTTTTAATGCTAAGTATGGCTTTTGTCATGCTTAGCTAAATTTTCAAGCCGAGAGCTGATGCGATGACTCAATTCCAACGGGAGAAACAATCCCTTAATATCTTCGGAATATCTCTCTCAATCTCTGCGGTTATTTTTCAAAATCAAGACAGTTTTCAAAATCAAAGATCGACTTTGGTAAAGAGGTTGTTGCGATTAAATGTGTGGAGGAAGATTCAACTTATAGAAAGCAAATTCGACTTCATGGGAACACACTTGGCGAGATGGCTTTGCCTAGAGGGAATTGAGATCAGAATTGATGTTTATTGAAGCAACAATCTGAGTCGGTCGCCACAAACTTAAACGGTAATGTTCTACGACAATTGATTAATAGAATCAATTCCCGAAGCCGGAATCAAAGGTTTCCTTGAGTATTCTGTATACAAGATAGAGTCACGGGGATAGCCCTTGTAGACAAAGTAACCGACGTGAATCCCGAAGAGAAAATCTTATTCGATGATTTAAAGGAAATTGAGTCAAAGCGAAGCTTGAGGCTATTTTTATGTATTTATTCACAAATTTTATTCTCTTATTTTTTATTTAAATTGCTTTTATTTATTTTTTACCATTTTAATTTCATTTTACCAAACGCCCCATTTTACTATTGTTCGCCTGGTTAAAACCATTCAAACATTAATTCGTGATTTTCTAAGTCCCTGTGGATTCGACCCTTACTTCTCTTTACTACGAATTTCCTTAATTAACTGAGAAGAAGGAATTTATTTTGACATCGAAAACGACAATTGTCAGTCACTAAATTTCATGCACTTCCTAAAATGGTCTGTCAACTTTGAAATTTACAATTTAATCCTCATTTTCTTCCAAAATACCAATTAAATCCAATACTTTATAATTTCTTAATTTTTTAGCCCCTAAATTGGGGTGTGACATGACATTCCAATTATCCGCTAATTTTAACGAAGCAAGACTTAGCATCTCAGAAATGGTTCACTCGTTTCGCTCAAAGTATTTCAGGTGAAAGAATTGCTCAAGCATAAACTAATCAAAACATTACCATAGGTTGCTATCTATATTTAATCTCTACTACTAATTATGAACATGATGCAAAAATTAAGGGGTCTTTATAAAGGGTTAAAATGGGGCTAAGGTTCAAGTAGTATAAAGGCAAAAAATCGGATTGAAATTCAAGAAAAATATAAATTCTTTCCATGGAATTATTCAAAGCAAGCAAAATAAAGGAAATAAAACAAGAAATATAACAATCAATATTTAGTTAATCACTTCTCTTTTTCTTTTCTTTGAACCTTGTATGAATTTTTTCACTGTTCAAATTATAATAATTTTCTGTCGTGCACACTGTTCGAACAATCTACTATTTTTTTGGAACTCTTCTCCCTCTTTTTTATTCAGAATAATTTAATTTATCCTAAAAAGGTAACAAAAGACGATGAAATAAAAATAAAACAGCTCGGGTTAATAATGGGGTAAAACAAAGAAAGGGATTATGGCTCAAAATTGAATAACTAGGGAAAATAAATAAGATAGGCAATTTTTTGGAAAGAGAAAGGGCTAAATCCTAATGCCCCTATCACACCCAAACATCATATTCAAGCATGTAGTATTGACAAGTATTATGCAACAACTTTTAGAGTGTAACAAATTAGTTCGACACACTCAAATGAAAGAACAAGCAATATGCTCATTAGGCTCAAAACTAACATGAAAAGGTTCAATTTGTACTAAGTCATAAATCAAATCAATCAACAAATGAGTGGTTTGTCAAGAATAAATTTAAAGAAAATCAATTAGTTATGGCAATTGCTATCATGCATCCTAAATTCGAACCTAAGCAAGATAAAAATTCCCAATGAAATTAAAAAAAAAAACAAGGTGAAACATGAGATAGACAATAAAAAATTTCATCACATTTAATCAAGAAAAAACTCAATTTCATTAATCGAATAAGAAAGGAAAAATTGATGTAATTCCACCATTCACTTAAATCATATTATTCCAATTTTAGAATGAATATAGATGAGAGGGAAAAGGAATACTCCCCGTTCTAATGACAGTCACGGTCACGACTGCATCCAGATGTGCCCGGGCGAAGGTAAGACAGGATCTCAATAGGGTTGGTCTCGATGGATGCGAGATGATCATGCACTTCATGGATTAAATTGTAAATATCCAACTTTGGGTGCGATGTCGGTTATGGTGCAGTCCTTCGTAGAAATACTTGCTCATTGCAATGAGTAATAGTGCTAGGAGGAACAATAGAGGTGCATTGGGAGTGCTGACAAGAAGTCCCATCATGTCCAAACACCGTGCATCTAAAAAATCCATTGTAAAAGCATAAGTAAAGTGATCTGCATCGAATGTCAGTGGAAAGAGGTGAGGTACAAGGTGAATAATATAAGGGCCAAGAATAAGTGGGCGATCGGAGAGCACAACAGGCTCGAAAGCACGAGTGAACCAAAATCCCAAGTTTCCTTTACACCATTTTGCACACACCACAAGAAAAATAATTCAACGTTACTTAAACAAGACGTACTACTGTTACATCCAGAGTAGTTGTTCATAAGAAATCGATGTATGTAGCGGAGTGTCGGGTCATGAAAATACCAGCCCTTCGTCGTACGAGCATTAAAGGTGACTCGTGATGAGCCTGTGAGCGCCTCGTAATCGATGTCTATTGCGACAGCTCAAGTGAAGCAGATGTATACCCATGATTTATGACATCAGTCACAAATCCCATAGAAAAATTAAAATCCGTAATCGACATTCTAAAATTTTGTCCCATTAACCAAAAGTAAATAACATCAGAGAGTGATAGTAACAACTCAATGCTACAGAAACGTAAATGTAGCATAGAACTCAAAGACCAACTCATAATACGAGCTACATCTAATCACAAAGTATAATGTCCAACCAATGGCATCAAAATAATGCATAACAAAATCGCGCATATATAAAATTTTGAGAGTACGATTAGGAATATATTTGCAAAGTTGAAACTTGATATGTCTGATGCTATCATATCGTTAAGACTCATCATGATCAAATTGAATGTAGCCTTGCAAAACCTCCTCGATCTGGACAGAATAAGTTCAACCTTGACGATGATGCTCGAATGATCCAACGTAGTCGTGCATGTCGTCGCCTTGCATGGGACCGTCGCTCGAGCTTACGACAATGAATGGAAAGGACGTTGCTGCCCAGAGCAGGGTTTCAAATCGCGGTCGCGGTCGCGTTTTCAGTTATTTCGGATTTATCATGATTACGGCTGTCGCGGGCGCTATTGTGACCGTCGCAGACATTAATGCGGCCGTCGCGGGTAACTCGGACGGCGGCGAAACCGCTATATCGCGGTCGAAATCGCAGTCGCGGACCATTTTTTAAAACCCTAGCCTAGAGTGATAAAAAGTAGATGTATGATCGGCAGGGGCGATGACGGTGCCTCGGTTAGAAACCCGATCTCAAAATCATCTGAAAAACCAAAACATATATTGGTACATTAATAAGGGTTCAATAAAAATAGGTTTAAAGTTTACCTTATCGGGTTTTTTCGGGTAATATCGAGTAAGCGGAGAATGACAGAGTGGCATTCAACATTGAATGGGATTGCGAACCCGACGATATTGGATAAAACGTGGGTGTACCAATGAGGATGGGCGATTTTGCCATGGTTTGAATGGACTGGTAAAATCATGCAGTTGCACAACATAATCGGAGGAGTATGGGACCGAAGGAGGAGAATGCAAGGGAACGTGAATCAGCTCGGGGAAGGAGATAGCATGCACGATTGTTGCGCAGGTCGATCATGACGATGACGATGAGGAGTGGGCGGTTGTGGTAGTGAGTTGAATTTTCTCGATAACTGTAGGAAAACTGACACTGCAAAGCTTCGTCGACCGCCCCCGAGAGTGATCGACAGTTACGATTGCACGTTAGCATGATTTCAGGTTTGCACCATGCTTGCATGAAGAAGAAAAATATAGCTAATAGTGCCAGGTCATTGTCGAAGTAACGATGGCGGCGTAAGTAACCGACGAACGACAACTGGGAAGGGTGAAGGCTTTGTCTATTTCGTGAGAGTGAAAGAATGGTAGATGCGGTGATGGGTGAAAGAAATAAAAAAGAGGTTACTTTTTTTTTTAAGGCAAGTCCACGAGATAATAAAAAATAAATAGAGGGGAATTTAATTATATATTAAACTCTTAACCGGTCAAATGGATAGGGAAAAGAATTTGAAAAGAAGAGTGTTTTAAAATTCAAAGAAGGGGAAATAAGGTGGGGTTCATGTCCAAAAGGAAGGGGATTCATTGGAGAAGGGTGGAGGCTGGGAAATGGAAAATAAAAGAATGTTAGAGCTTTGGGGGGGGGGGGGGTAAGGGGAATAGTTGGGTGGTAGGAGACAAATTTTTAACGTCGTTAGTTCGACGAACTGATATCAAATTACGGGCTCTTCTAGGTCTATTTCATCGACTAAACCAATTGGAGTAATTTCGTAGTACGATTTCAGTCTTTGTATGTTAACTTTAAATCAAGCTCCTGAGTCGTCTTTAATTTCAATCGCGCAATGAGGGAATACTTGAATTACCGTTAAAGGTCCGAGCTACTTCGATCTAAGCTTTTCTGTAAAAATTTTAAGATTAGAGTTAAATAACAAAACCTTTTGTCTGACAGCAAACTATTTAAAAGAAATTATACGATTGTGGTGTCGCAATGGTCTTTCTGTTAGTCCCATGTTCGCGTTTTGACTTGGAATCATGTGATGGAGTCGCCACCGATCATTTTGAATGAAGTAGATCAGATACCTTGATTTTGCCCATTATCAGATCTGCATCTTACCAAAGATGTGTCGGATTCGTGAATCATTTACAATCGAGGAAGAGTGAGCACCCTTGAGTAGCTCTTTCAGTACCAATTGATTATCGGGATATCATAATTGCAAAAATTAAAATTTAAATATATCTTTTGAAATTCGATCGGAGTAAATTACCTTTGTCGATTATTGGGGAATTTAATTGGCACCTAAAATGTTGAATCAATTTTAAGATAAAATAAATGTGGAAAAGGAAATAATAAAATGAATAAAAGAAAAATAAATGAAATCATTACAATGCTGCAAAACAACGAAAACAAAATTCAGGCACCAAATTAAAATAAATTATATATTTATATTTTTTAAACACTATATTATATGTTTTCAAAGCTATATATTTATATGTTTTAAAATAAACTACATATTATATTAAAATATTGTATAATAGAAATCCTTGGGTGACTCCCGGACGAAAATGGGTGTCTGCACATGGCATTCTTTTATTTTATAAAATATTTGAGTGTTGTCGTAAGCATATCTTCGGATTTCCTCAAGCTCTTGAATATGTAATTTATGCCTTCTCCAATTGCCTCCATCTCCATTTTGCACTATTTCACCGCCCAATATTCGCGATGCTCCAGTTCAACCGGCAAATGGCATGGTTTACTGATGATAAGACTGTTAGGGGACATTCGAATGAGACCTTTGTAAGCTATGCAGTATGCCCATAATGCATCGTATAATTTCAGACTCCAATCCTTATAATCCGGTTTAACGTTCTTCTCAAGAATTGCCTAGATTTCACAATTTGACACCTCCGTTTGCCTATTTGTTTGCAAATGGTAGGCCATAGGAATTATTGAGTCACTATGAATTTCTTCATAAGCGTGTCAATGACGCGTTGATGAAGTGAGTTCCTCGATCACTTATTATTGCCTGCGGTGTGCCAAACCTAGAAAAAATAAAAATTTTCATAAAATTAATCGTTGTTCTGGTATCATTATTTTGAGTAGCTTTAGAGTCTACCCATTTAAAAGCATAATTTACTGAAAGGATAATATTTATTTCCAAACGAAGAAGTAAAGGGACTCAATATAATCGATTCCCCACACATAAAAATTTTCATATATGTGATTCGGAGTTAGAGAATTTCGTTTCTTCGACCAATATATCATGCACGTAAAAACCTTTCACAAGTTTTGCAAAATAGATAAGCTTCATGAAAAATATTAGGCCAAAAGAAACCACATTCTAAATATGGGTAGTTCATTTATATCAAAAATGACCGCCACAAGAGTAGGAATCGCATAAGTTTAGGATTGAATTTACCTTATCTTTAGCGATGCATCATCGAAAATAACTTGATCTGAGCAGTGCTTCTAAAGGTAAAGATCATCCCATATATAAAATTGGATTATCGCTTTATTTGGTTAACTTCAGCTTTCGACAAATATATTAATTTACCTATGGCCAAATAATTGACCATATCTGCGAACCAAATGATAACATTTTACGCCACCATTAGATTTTCTTTGAGAAATTCTTCCCAAATCAGTAGATCGACTATCAAGTTCTCGCATCCTTTTTTATCTTTAACTTTCAAATTAAATTCTTGAAGAAGCAAGATCCATCGGATAAGTCTCGACTTTCCCTCCTTTTTGCTCATCAAATATCGCAAGGCTGCATGATAAAAAACAATAATTTTAGTGCCAAACAAATAAGATCTAAATTTTTCTAAAGAAAAAGTTATTGAAAACAATTCTTTTTCGGTCGTAGAATAATTTTTATACGTCAAATCCATAGTTTGAGACAAATATATGATGATATGGGGATCCTTACTATTTTTTACCCAAGAAAGACTCTAACACTCGTATCTGATAAGTCATACATAAGCTCAAAAGGGTAGTCCCAGTTTGAAGGTTGTACAATCAGAGTCGATACAAGCTTTTTTCATGATGTTGAACGATTCTTTACAATCTGGATTAAAATTAAATACTTGATAATTTGGAGTATATTGCACAATGGTTGCGCTATCTTTGAAAAATCTTTGATGAACTTGTGCTAGTTCTTGTATGACCAATAAAGGAACATAATTCCATTCATCCATTTTATACTCGTGTCGGAACTAACTTACCTTTTAAATTTTAGTTACCCTGAATTTAATTTTCTTTGGGACCACATGGATCAGACTTACCCAAATACTATCTGAAATCGGGTAAATGGCATCTATATCAAGAAGCTTCTATATTTTCTTTTTCACTACTTCAATCAATGGTGGATTTAATCGACATTGTCCTTCTCATGACGACTTTTTTCCTTCTTCGTTCTTAATTTTGTGCATACAAGTTAAGGGATTAAGTCTTTTAATATCGACGATTGTCCACCCAGTGGCCTCCTTATGCTCATACAACATAGTCACAAGTCTTTCTCTTATTCTTTCGATAGTTTATTTGAAATTATCACAGATAAAATCTTGTTTTCTCCTAAATATGCATAGTTCAAGTGTTCCTAAAACTTTTTAATTCAATTTGAGGGCCTACAAAATAAAAGGTAAAATTTTAGAATTTGAGGGAATTAAACGTGAATCAGAATAAACATAATTTTTTTCTCAAACTATTTGATTTCCTCGTCGTAGTCCTCTAGTTCCCTTCATAAATCATTAACAAAATTAGATTCCATAAACTGACAACATTATCAGGATATCATATTGCTTTGTATACGTTGAATTTTACGACCTTCCTATCACCATACTAAGAAATAGCCGCCCAATGAGAATTTCAAAAGAAGTATTTGTCTATCGTTTTCCATGTCAATGACATAGAAATCCATGGAAAAATGAGTCCATTTACCTTTACTAGGACATTTTCTGGAGTCCTTAAGGATAAATTACAAATATGTCCGCCAGTTGAATCATCACTATTGTATCCTTCAAGGGTTCAATAGATAGTAAGTTGTTAATGGATAAAGGCATTACATTAATAGAAGTGTCAAAATCTCATATTGTACGTTTTATTCCAACTTTACGAATTTTACAAGTTATGGCAAACATACCATTGTCCTTCAACTTTGCCAAAAGCTTTCTTTGGAGTATTGCTGAAACGTGCTCTCCCAAATTCACCTTCTCATTCTTAGTAAGTCTTCTATTTTTTGTGCAAAGATCTTTTAAAAAGTGAGTATACCTTAGAACCTTTTGGATTACTTCGAGGAAGGTATGTTGATTTTCACCTTTCGAAAGACTTCTAAGATTTCTTTTTCTTCAGCTTGTTTATCTCTTTTTACTAACCTCGAAGGAAAAAGTGGTGGTACGGTATAGAAAGATAGCACATAATCAATTTATAATTCATCCTTATTCTTTTTCCAGGATTTTGTGTCAAATCACCTTCTTCTATGAGAGTTTGTGTCAACTGATTCATCTCCTCTTTAGGATTTTGTCTTGTCTTCTTTTCTATAAGATCTTGTTCCTACCTCCTTTAGGATCATTTGTGCGATAACTGTACCATACAAGAGGGTTATAGTGCTAACATTTTGCAGTGGATTCGCCTATTGATTTGCGATAGAATATTACAGTGTGACTCTAGGTTCCCCACGGTCTGAGCCAGTTGCTTGATCTATTTATTTATCTTTTGTAAATGTGCTTCAGTATGATTCTATAACTTCTCATGGGAAGTAGCCAGCCGCTTGACGATGGATTCAAGTGATGACTTATACGGGTGACAAGGCTATTGTGGAGGTGGCCTTGGTTGGTAGGCTTGGTTAGGCCTCAAGTTTTGCATATAACTAAATTTTAGATGATATGTCCATACTGGATTAAAAGTATTATCTGGAGGGTTATAAGGTTTATGGGGAGGTCCCAGAAAGTTCCCTACAATGTTAATTTGGGCGCTCACTTCTTCTTGCAGTATCGGGAAGTAATCCGTCGGGTGATTTGACATCATGAATATAGCATATATCTCACTGCTCCACTTTTTCCTACAATAAGAGAATTAACTACGCCAGTTAATTTAATAATTTACTTTCAAAGGAAATATAACTTATCTCGTGAACCCGTTGGCTGGGTTCACTTGAAAACTATTGAGAATTGGCCCATTGTAGAAAATTAACTCTCATGCTGTATATAGTCATGTTGACAAGAGCTCCTCCATTGATAGCATCAATCAGTTTCATCTCTAATGGAAGCAACCTGTAACCCCCTAGACTCGGCCTATGCGTTTCGACTAAGTCTAGTGGATCACAGAGACATTTTCCAAAACCATTATCCAATCAATGTAAAATCACATTATTCATGACATGAAATTATAATAAATTATACTATTAAAACTCATCTCTTAAATGTAAAACCAATCAGTAATAAATTAATTTAAAACATATCTTAAAAATCAAAACCATGATAAACTGAATAGTAATAGCAAAAGTATCATCATTATAAAATCCAATACTTTAAAATAGGTCCATGTCACCAGAATAAAGTCAACTTGCAAGATTAAAATATTACAATCAGTTATACTTCAAGAGATATGTTGATTCTCCAAGTGCTCGTACTGAGGTATCTAACCAACAGTATCTGAAAGGGGAAAAACATTTTCGAAAGGTGAGCTAGGCTCAGTGTGTCCCAACATTTCCATAAAATCACAATAGGTACATTAAACAAATCATAGTCCAGTAAATCTCACAAATTCGTAAAAGAGTTTAACTTTGAAAATCATAGTGTAAACCCTTTTCTGGTACACCATCAGTAGTTCCCAAAATTATTTTCCATATAGCTTACTTTATGCACATAGCAAAAAGAAAGCCGACTTAAG
Organism: Hibiscus syriacus; assembly: GCF_006381635.1. Lineage (NCBI taxonomy): Eukaryota > Viridiplantae > Streptophyta > Magnoliopsida > Malvales > Malvaceae > Hibiscus > Hibiscus syriacus. Next base: position 3,935,301 of record NW_024062743.1, on the reverse strand, counting down.
GATAGGCTATGAAGCTTGTATCCTTAAGCCCAAGTCAATAAGTCCATGTAGCTTACCCTAAGCACACAATAAAGGAAAGCCGACCTAATGAAACATCTTGGGGCCCTCAAGAGTCACATTAGGCCCATTTAGCTTGATCAAAGCAATTCCATCGAAATTCAATTCCAAAATTCAATTGCACCGTGACATAAATTCCATAAATCCAAAAACATGGTAATCATATACCATTTCAAAACAAAAATTAGATAGCAACCATATTCCATAAATTGTCACATTAAATTGGTGCATCCATAAAACAATAACCAATGAATTCGGTGTACCACATATTAAAACCAATAAAATAGTTCGGTAATAAGTAGGGAACACACCTCGACAATAGGTTCAAATAGCAAATCTACTGATTGCTGGTTTCACCACGCTCTGCTACAGTTTTCGAACCTATTTTACAATAACACTATATTACTTATGAGTAATATAAATATATCTCTAAAATCATAAAATTTACGGGTCTTATGGGTGAATACTGGCACACGTGGTTTAACTAATCTAGAAGAGCTGGGTCGAGCTGTTGAATGATCCGGAGAGTCTCTTGTACCTTTAAACAATAATAATTTATCAGTCCCAAATCCTATTTAATTGTTCAAAGCTAAACTTCTTAAGTATATAAGCATTTTTCGGGTTTTACTATCAATTTGGGGTATTTCGAGTCTGAATTTGGCCAAACGGATTGCGGAATCGGAATCAGGACGTCGAAAAACATAAAGTATGACTTTCCAAAAATTCAAATTCTTGGTCAAAGTCAAAGTCAACCACTTTGACCGTCGATTTGGAGGCCTTCGGGTTCGAATTTGACGAAACGGACCACAGAAACGGATTCGGCACATCGAAAACTATCAGGATAGGTATACTCGAAAAAGATTAACGATCGTTTAATAGCCGGTCAAAGTTCTGGTCAAAGGAGGTCAACAAACTGTTGAACATTTTACACAAATAGCACCCATTTCAAATTAATTAGCAGAATAGCACCAAAACCGAATTATTTACCAGAATAGCACCGGTCAACGGTCAACGATCGGGTCGGGTCAACGGGTCGGGTCGGGTCGTGACCGGTCAAACCGGTCAAACCCTTAAGAAAACCGGTTGAACCGGTCACTCACTCGCCCTACGGCGGCGCGTGAGGTGTCTTCCGGGGCTCTAAAAATTACGGAAAAATTTCTAAAAATTATTTTGAGCGTTTTCGAGATACTTATAAAGCTTGGTTCAAATTTTTGAACGGCGGAGAGCTCGAATTCATCAAATCGGAAAGTTTGACCGGTTCACCTCCCCACGCGCCGCCGCCGCCGGAGAAAAAGGAGAACACCGGTGGACTCGGAAAGGCACAAGAACACGATGGTGTGGGAGGTGTCGTAAACGGAGCAACGATCAGCGGTGAATTTAAGATTTTCTCGGCGATAGAGCTAACAAAAACGTCGCTACTTTGACTGTAAATTCCCGACGTTTGGCCGCGTTTCGCTTCAATTAATTTGAAGAGTTTGTTCCTCGCTCGATGATGAACACAACGGTGGTTTCAAAAAAACGATTGGAATTCGGACGGCGTCGGGATCGAGTTTGGAAGTTGTGTGCTTGAGGAAGAATTTGTGAAATTGATTTCTGTTTTTCAAAACAGAAATCACGCATAAATAACAAATGTCTGCCGACACTCCAAGGATAAATTCAGGGCTTGGTCCCTGAATTTTCTTTAACTCTAAAACAAGCTCCAAGTTTAAAATCTTTCAATTTAGTCCCAATTTTTGCCAATTTTCACAATTAAACCCTCAAATTTCAATTAAATATTATTTTGAAAATCGGGTTGTTACAATTCTCCCCCTCTACAAGAAATTTCGTCCTCGAAATTTACCTTATGAAAATAAATGAGGAAATTGAGCCTCCATTGACACCAATGTCTCCCAAGTAGCTTATAAGGGGCCTCGATTACTCCACTGAACCTTGACCATTGGAATACGCCTATTCCGAAGAACTCGTTCATCTCTCTCTAAGATCTGAATGGGCTCCTCCTCATATGACAAATCAGGTCTCAGCTCTACATCCTCAACCTGAATGATGTGATCTGGATCTGGACGGTATCTCCTCAACATTGATACATGAAAGACATCATGAATACGACTTAGCTCAGAAGGCAACTCAAGCTGATATGCAACAGGTCCTACCCTCTTCAAGATACGAAATGGTCCAATAAATCTTGGACTTAATTTACCCTTACGCCCGAATCTCAATACTTTCTTCCAGGGTGAAACTTTCAAAAAGACCTGATCTCGAACCTCAAACTATATATCCTTCCTCCTTTGATCTGCATAAGATTTATGCCTATCAAATGCCTCTTTCAGACGGTCACGGATTAATCTGACTGTGTCCTCCGTCTCTCGCACTAACTCAGGTCCCAACGTTTTCCTATCACGCAACTCAGTCCAACAGATCAGAGTGCGACATTTACGCCCATAGAGTGCTTCATAGGGTGCCATACGAATGCTGGTCTGATAACTGTTATTGTAAGCAAATTCAGCCAACGGCAAAAAGTTCTCCCAACTACCATGAAAATCAATTACGCAACCCGCAACATATCCTCCAGAATCTGAATTACTCTCTCAGATTGACCATCAGTTTATGGATGAAAGGATTTACTATAATCCAATCTTGTTCCCAAAGTCGTATGTAACGCCTTCCAAAATCTCGAAGTAAATCTCGGATCTCGATCAGAAATAATAGACAATGGAACACCATGCAATTTGACAATCTCTGAAATATACAATCTTACCAGCTTGTCCAAAGTATAATTTACTCGAACAGGAATGAAGTGAGCTGACTTTGTAAGTCTGTCAACAATCACCCAAACTGAATCTTTTTTCGAAGGAGTCATAGGCAAGCCAGTAACAAAATCCATAGTAATACGCTCCTATTTCCATTCAGGAATCTTGATAGGCTGTAACAAACCTGATGGATGTTGATGTTCTGCCTTAACTTGTTGATAAGTCAAACACCTAGCCATAAAATCATATATGTCTTTCTTCATCCCAATCCAATGATACCTCTCTCTCAAATTCCGGTACATCTTATCTCCTCCGGGGTGCATAGCATATGGACTACTATGATCCTCTGTAAGGATAGTCTGCCTCAATTCAGCATCATCAGACACACAATATCTACCTTTAAAGCATAAAACTTCATCCTGATCAATTGCATAATCTGAGTTTGTCCCCTGCTCTACTTGCTCAAAGATGGAAAGCAAGGAGCTATCAAGGGGCTGCTTAGCCTTGATCTCATCAACCAAGGTCGGCTTAACTTGCAATTCTGCTAACAAAGTGCCATCGTCATATAAATTCATCTTGGCCATTAAAGACCTCAACTCTGATACCGTCTTTTGACTCAAAGCATCTGCTACAATGTTAGCTTTACCAGGGTGATAATCAATCAAGCAATCATAATCCTTTAGAAGCTCTAACCAGCGACGCTGTCTCAAATTAAACTCCTTCTGGGTTAGAAGATACTTTAAGCTCTTATGATCCGTGAAAATGTAACACTTCTCTCCATAAAGATAGTGTCTCTAAATCTTCAGGGCAAAAATTACAGCTGCCAACTCCAAATCGTGAGTAGGATAGTTACACTCATGCGGTCGCAGCTGACGGGATGCATAAGCCACCACCTTACTTTCCTGCATTAAAACACAACCAAGTCCTGAATGTGAAGCATCACTATACACTGCAAACTCCTTCCCGGACTCTGGTTGAATCAACACCGGTGCTTGAGTCAAAACCGCCTTTAATTTCTCAAAGCTCTCCTGTTGTGCCTCGCCCCAGTCAAACGACACATTCTTCCTTAACAACTTTGTCAAAGGAGAAGCAATGATAGAGAAGCCCTCAATAAAACGTCGATAATAACCAGCCAAGCCCAAGAAACTGCGGATCTCAGATACGTTCTTAGGTCGTTTCCAATTCATAATAGCCTCTATCTTGCTGGGATCGACCTGAACACCTCGCGCAGAAATAATATGCCCCAGAAACGACACTTCTTGAAGCCAAAACTCACACTTGCTTAGTTTGGCATATAGACGATGCTCTCTCAAAGTCCGCAGAATGATCTTCAAATGCTCGTCATGCTCTGCCTCAGTACGAGAATAGATCAGAATATCGTCAATGAAGACCACCACAAATTGATCCAAATATGGTCGGAACACCTGATTCATCAAATCCATGAAAGCTGCAGGAGCGTTCGTCAAACCAAAAGGCATCACTAAAAATTCATAATGACCATATCTAGTGCGAATGGTCGTTTTTACAACTTCATATCCTTTAACTTTCAATTAATAATACCCCGAACGAAGATCAACCTTAGAGAATACAGTAGCTCCTCGTAATTGATCAAATAAGTCATCAATCCTGGGTAGTGGGTATTTATTCTTGACTGTCATCTTGTTCAATTTCTGATAGTCAATACAAAATCTTAGCAACCCATCCTTCTTTTTCACGAACAAAATTGGAGCTCCCCATGGTGAAGTACTATGTTGGATAAATCCTCGATCGAATAATTCTTGCAATTGGACTTTTAACTCCTTAAGTTCCTTTGGAGCCATACGATAAGGTGCCATAGAAATAGGTGAAGATCCCGGATAAGTCTCAATCTCGAACTCTACCTCTCTATCAGGAGGTAACCCATGCAACTCCTCCGGAAAAACATCAGGAAACTCGCTAACTGTACGAATCTCCTCGATCGTGGACAATGCACATTTGGTGTTCAAAATACAAGAAATGAAGGTCTCATACCCCTTCCGGATCATACGATCAATTTCCATTACTGAAACTATATTGGAGAGATAGCCACGCCATTCACCAATTAACACAACTGTCCGACCATCTGAAGTCTTCAGAGTAGCCCGCTTGTATTCGCAATCCAGCTTTACCTTGTGTTTATTCAACCAATCCATTCCAAGAATTAGATTGAACTCCTCTAAAGGAAGCTCCATAAGATCAGCGAGAAAAATTTCTCCCAGAACCTCGAGAGGACAACGCCGGAATACTTTATTCACTAATACCGCTTGCCCTACTGGACTTGTAACAGTAACAGTATTTTCAGTGTTCTCGATCGGAATCTGAAGGTTTCGAGATACTGAGCTCGATACATAGGAGTGAGTGGAGCCATTGTCCAATAATGCAAAGTATGGAGTAGAATAAATAGTAAATGTACCTACAATAACCTTAGGCTCATCTCTGTCATCACGACGTCTAGTGGCATAAACCAAAGCTGGCTGTCTAGCCTCAGAAGCTGTTGGCCTCTATTTTGCTGAGGTCGGGCTCTACTGTCTGTCCTGGACGCTGATCCTTGAGTTTTTTCTTGACTACGATCTCTAATTGGGGTCTGTACTGTAGTCTGTGAACGCACAGGAGTTTAGGTAGCGGTATGCTCAAACGAAGCTAGCTGAGGACAATCCCTCAGATAATGACCACTAGATCCACATTGATAGCAAATACCCATCTTCTTACGACACTCTCCTGTTGTTGTTTACCATAATACTCACAAAGGGGCCCATTATAATATGAGCCTCGACTGACAGCTAAAGGTGAGGATGCTGCAGGTCTAAAACGTGTATTGCTTCTCTGAGGGGCCAAAGTACGAGTCCTCTTCCCGGACTGTGCTGATGATTCAACAGGGCCTGAAAATTTCTTAGATCGTTCTTGATCAACACGCTCTCTACCAGAAGCTAAAACCTCCACCTCTTCCGCATCTTTGGCTCTGCCCACCAGCACATCAAATATCTCATCCTGATGGGTTACAACTTGCCTACGTAGCTCGTATCTGAGTCCAAGGGCAAATTTACGACATCGATCTCTCTCCGTAGGTACCATACTGAATCCATACTTTAGCAACTTCATGAACTCGATCTCATATTCAGAAACAGTCATGTCTCCCTGAACCAGGTCTTGAAACTGTTGTCGTCTCTGAGCTAAGTAGCGCTCTCCCAGAAAACGGCTCCGAAAGCGATCCTTAAAGAAATTCCAGGTCAAACGATCGGTAGGAACACTACCTGGTCACTGACTCCCACCAAGTGTAGGCATTACCATCTAACATCGCCACAGCACCCTGATATCTCTTAGTTGAGTCCAAACCCAACTGATCCATGCGTCTCTCTATATCATGGAGCCAATCCTCAGCTTCAGTAAGAGCTCCACCAATCTGTCCCCCAAAAGTTCTAACTCCATTGGCAATCAACGTCTGTGAAATAGGAACCTCATATACAACACCAGTAGCTCTGACTGCTCCCTGTATTAATTACAGAAACTGTCTACTAAAATTCTCATCCAATGTAACTCCGTAAAGACTCGGGCTCAATATCCGTCGCTCCTATGTTCGGTGTAGTCATACCAATACCAGTGGCAGGAGGCAGATCCGTTGGGGTCGTAGGAGCATGATCACCTATCGGAGGTGGGGGATCTACCCGTATCTCATCGATCGGATCTGCGAATCTAGCCACTCGACCTCGTCCACGGCTAGTTCAACGACCACGTCTAGCACTCATTTTGATGGATCTCAAGTTTACTACAGAAGATAAAACTTAGGGTTAGATAAGCACTTGGAGTCTCGAACACAGTTAAAAATCTTAATAATTTTGTGACATGGCCTTTGTAACTTGTTTTGTAAAATATTTCAAAACCGTATTTTCAATGTGGACTCATACACAGTCAGAGGGTTAAAAACCAAAAGCTCTGAGACCAATAAATGTAACCCCCTAGACCCGGCCTATGCGTTTCGACTAAGTCTAGTGGATCACAAAGACATTTTCCAAAACCGTTATCCAATCAATGTAAAATCATTCGAGCTAATGTATGATGAAAACAACTATGCTCTGGGAGTAATGCTTGGACAGTGTCGAGGTAAGATTTTTCATGTTATTTACTATACTAGGGATACTTTAAATGAAGCACAAATTAATTAGACAACCACTGAGAAATGTTTACTTGTTGTAGTATTTGCATTTTATAAGTTTATGGCACACTTGAGAGGCACTAAGGTTATTGTTCATACAAACCACTAAACTATCAAATACTTATGCATAAAAAGGATGAAAAAGCTAGAATTATTAGGTGGATAATGCTCATGCGAGAATTTAACTTAGAGGTTAAGGATAGGAAAAGTGCTGAGAACCAAGTTACTTATCATCTCTCTAGGCTAGAAAACAATGTTGAGTGTAATGACAAATTAGAAATCAAGGAGGAATTCCTTGACAAGAAAATTTTATTTGTCGTGGTAATTTTGTTCTATGTTAACTTTCTTGTTAGTGGTATTTTGCCTCATGATTTAAACATTCAGGGTAAAATAAAATTTAGGCATGATACGATATTTTACTATTGGAATGAGCCATACTTGTTCAAGTAATGTGCCAACCAGATGATATGAGTTGTTTCCTGAAGAAGAGGAAAAAGATATTCTATATCATTGCCATATAGCTCCTTGTGGAAGCCATTTTAGTGGAAGAAAGACTATTGCAAAGGTCTTTCAATTAGGCTTCTATTGGCCCACACTCTTTAAGGACACACAAGAATTTTACAAGACTCCTGACAAATGCCAACGCACAGGGAATGTCTTTAGGCGACATGAAATGTTGTTGTAAAATATCATGAAGGTAACACTCTTCGATGTATGGGTCATAAACTTTATGGAACCTTACCATCTTCATTTGGAGATCTCTACATTTAATAGCAGTAGACTGTGTGCCTAAGTGGGTTGAGACAATAATGACACCAAAGAATAACTCAAATATTGTCCTCAAGTTCATCCATGAGAAATATTTCATGATATTTGGAGATCCTAGAGCTATCATCAGAGATGAATGCACCCATTTTGACAACAAGTTGATTGCTAAAGCATTTCAGAGTTACAGTGTTAGACACAAAATTGTTACAACATACCACCCACAGACCAATGGTCAAGCTGAAGTCTTAAATCGAAAATAATGCAATCATTGAAAATATGGTCAATCCTAAAAGAAAATACCAGTCCTCAAAGCTTGATAAGGCATTATGGGCATATCGCACAATATTCAAGACATCACATAGAATAACCACATTCAAGTTGGTGTACGGTAATACATGTCATCTACCTATTGAGCTAGAGCACAAGGCCTACTGGGGGATCAAAAAGCTCAACCTTTACTAAGACATTCTCCAAAAGTCCTCTGAATAAATTTTGAGCAATCTGCTGATTGTATTGAAACTCTCATATCCTTTAATGGTTCAACAAAAATTATATTATAAAAGTATAATGGCATAATTTTAATAGATATTCCCAATTAACACATTGTTCATTTTATTCCAACCTTAATGAATTTAGAAGATATGGAAACATACCTTGGTCCTTCAAATTTGGCGGAAGCTTTTGTTGAAGTACGGTTGATACGTGCTCTCCCAAATTATCTTTCTCATGCACAATAAGTTATTTTATTGTGCAGAGTTCTTTAAGGAATCGAGCATACCTTGGAACCTTCCGAATTACTTCAAGAAGTGGAATGTTGATTTCTACCTTTCAGAATATCAAAGATCTATTTTTCCTCACATTGTTTGTCTTTTTTACCCATCTTGAGGGGAAAGATGGTGGAACAATATAGGGAGATGGATCAAAATTGATTTACGATTCATCCTTTATTTTTTCTTCGGGATTCTACGCCTACTCCTTCTCTCTGGGAATTTGCGCCAAATTCTTCATCCTCATTCTGGGATTTTGGCTCTTCCTTTTTCTTTGGGTTTGTAAGTTTACCATCTCTAGTATAGGTTGTGCAACAACTGTTCCGCTTTGAAGTTTTATTGCGCTCATATTTTCGCTTGGGGTTGCCTTGATTTCTGAATGAAGATTGCCTTGCGACTCTAGGTGCCCCATGGTCTGAGTTAATTGACTGATCTACTTTTTGATTTCTTATAAGTGTGCCTCAGTTCGAGTCTAGAATTTTTCTTGAGAAATATCCGGCCTTGACTATGGATTCAAGTGATGTCTTTTGCGACTAATATGGTTACTATGGAGGTGACTTTGATTTATAGGCTTAATTCAGGTTTAGGTTTTGCGCGTAACTGAAGTTTGAATGGTATCTCAATCCTAGAATATATATAGTCATGTGGGCTGTATGGCCTTTGGGGAGGTCTCAGAAAATTGCCCACGGCATAAACTTGAGCTCTCGCCTCTTTTTGTAGCATTGGGCAACAATCAGTAAGATGATAGAGCATTATACATATATCACAAAGTCTTGTTTCATCATTTTTTCATGCAATAAGAGAATTAACTACATCAGTTAATTTATCAATTTTATTTTCAAGTAAAATAGAACTTATCTTGTGAACCCGTCGACTGAGTTCACTTGTAAATTATTTTGAATTTACCGCCATTGTCGAAATTAATTACCTTGCTACATTTGGTGTCATATTAATTGGAGATCCCCCACTAGCAGCACCGACCATTTTCTTAATTAATTCGTGTTGCAGACAACTTGCGTAAAGCTTTCTAAATCTCTCCATATAATCGTAGAGCGATTCCTCATCTTTTGTTTAATTCCCCAAAATACTTCTCCTCAATTCGTTTGCCTTCCCTGTTGGAAAACCTGTTAAGAAAATTTTGGGTCATGTCATTCCAAGTGTTAACAAAATTCAACAGTATATAAATAAAAACCCTTTAGTAATATCGGTGAAATAAAAATAGGGAAAACTCTTAAATTAATTTTGTCATCGAAAACTCCCTCTAATTTCATACTTGAAATTACCAAGTGGAATTATGCTAGATGTTTGTGTGGAATTTCATTGGAAAGACCTTTGAAGGTAGGAAGAAGATGAATGAGTCATGTCTTTAGTTGATACAAAGTTTCACCTTGAGGAAAGGCGATGCAAAGGGGTTGTTGGATAACGTGTGTTGCTGCTAACTCCTGAATGGTTTGATTATCCATCAACGCTGGTAGTTATGTGTGATCTTCGTTAGGTGGGGCGTCAGGTATGGCATATGATACTTTGATATGACTTGCGATGATTCAGTAGAATGCAACAATACTTCGTGGGCGGTGGCATCAAAATCTTCAGGATTTGATTTCTCTTGTCATCTTTTTTTTGTCTCAAACCATCTATATGTGATCTCTTATAGATCATGCTTTGATTTCTAGGTCAAATTATTCTAATATGCATGGGTTTAGCCTAGTCATAAAAACAAAACAAATTAATCAACAATTTGACGTACTCCATGGGAACGATGCCAATTTAGCAACACATCATTTTAATTGCCATATAAATATGCCTTAATCTTAGTAAAAATAAAATAAATAATAGTATAGGGAGAGTAAGGTTCAATCCGCAGGGAATATTGAAATTTTTAATGATTTGGTTTTGATTATGGGCTAGACAAAAATTGCAAGTGAAAGTAAAAATGGGGGTTTTGTTTTAAAAGTAAAAAAATAAAAATTGAAAAAACAATCAACGATAAAGATTAGCCTCTGGATTTCTCTTTGCCTTAAATTCCATCGATTATCAAAATAGATCTTATCCTCGGATTAATGCCAGTTATAATCTATAAGGCCCAACCCCTATAAATTGTTTTTCTCTTAATTGAACCAAAAATCCAAACCAATCCTTGATTATTAGTCCTTAAGTGGACTAATCGCGATATACGTTATTAGTTCCAACTCAGTAAAAAAACTTTGGAAAAACCTGACTATGATTATAGTGTCTCACTGATAATCAAACTCGATCTCAATTTTTCTTAGAGAACCACCATTAAGTGTGTTCACAGGAAGTCGAATGTGCTACAAGACGATCCTTCCTCCCAACTATTAATCGAAAACACAATCAATCCAACATGCACTTTTGTAAAAAGAAAACATTTTTTTATTATAAAAGAATGGTCGATTACCGATCCTTAATTCCATTAAACTAAGAATGTAACCCGAAGGGTATTGGATTCTTTTCAATTCTCTCAATCGGAATTGAGTCATCGCTTCATCTTGTGGCTATGAAGCACTTAGCTAAGTATGATAGAAATCATACTTAGCATTTTTTAAAAGCAAAATAAATAAAAACTAGAAAAAAGGAAAAAGTAAAAACTTTATAAAAGAAGAAATATAGAACAAAGAAATTTAGGCAATCTGTGATATCTGAGTTGTTTTTGAAGATTACCAAAGGGGGTATTTATAGCTTCCTAAAACCCTAAAAATGTTAAAGATAAATCCCACAAAATACAAAAGATAATTCCTAAAAATTGTTTGCATTAAATCCCAAAAATAAAGATAATAATTAAATTCCAAAAAATGCTAATTGGATATTCTATAAGATGTTGACTAGATGCTACATCAGCGGAGTCATGCCCCAAGTTATACCCACTGGTCCAGTCTTAACTTCAAAAATAAAAACTTCAGAAATTTACCCTTTTAGCACAGTCCCTAGAATCCAGTATCATGCACAGAAAATAAGAGAAATACCCAACTTAGAACATAAACCGATAAATAAATGAGTAATTAATTACATAATAATAATAATTATAAAATCACGCATCACCTAGTTAGCTGGTGAGAGAAGATTGCTAGAGCTGAACGAGATGGAAGAATTTCTAGCTCAAACCTATGAAAATGCTCGATTATATAAGGAAAGGACCAAGAAATGGTATGACAAACATTATTGCTACAACATTTTCATGAAGGTCAACAATTTCTCCTTTACAACTCAAGGATCAAACTTTTTCTTGGCAAGCTCAAGTCACATGAGTCTGACCGATTTCAAGTACACCATGTATACCTTCATGGGGCTGTTGATATCAAGAACCTCGATGAAGACACTATCTTCAAGGTTAACAGCCACATACTGAAGGTCTACACTGGAGCCCCCATCTTGTGTGACAAGTTTGCACTCATCCTTCAGGATGCCTGAGTTTGTCCTTCTATCCTTTTCAACTCCTAAATCATTTTAATTTGTTATTGTGTTCATAAATAAAATATTTTATTTATTTTATTTTATTATGATTATAGTTTGTCGTTTAACCCTTTAATTTTCACATTTTCTTTTTTAGGATTATTTTATTTAACTTCTGGACAGGTGGAGACCTAGGGTGTTTGGACAAAAAGAATTACAAGAATACTTGCCTTTATAGGGCTTTAAGCGGCAAGAAAACAAAATGAGGGGAAATTTCAAGTTTTTACTTTTCAAACCCCACCTATTTAATATTTTATTCATTTTTCTTTCTACTTTTTTAGCCAAATTAATTACACTTTACTTTTTCTTTTCCCAAAACCAATTAACATGTTTTAAACTTGAAAACCCCATTACATTTTTTTATTTTCCCTTTAACTTTGTTTATTTTCTTCTTTAACCTTTCCTCTCTTGCAGTCGACTAACCTTTCCATAGCTTGATTTCTCTTTGTTCTTTCCTTTTTAACTTCAGTAGTGTTAGAAGAAGGAAAATCCCTAGGAGCCTTCATCAAATTGGCCACCACAGTATTTCCAAGATGATGTAGCAAAGGAATGATTCCAACTTATTAAAGGGCGACTAATGTACCTTGCGCAATACCACATATTTTTTGCTATAAATTTTTTTGGATTTGGACTGGAGGTCATAGATGTTGTAACTAACACAAATAAAAAAGATTTCCACAACATCCCTACAGCATGAATATCTCCATATTAAAGGAGTTCTATGCAAACATCATCAACCCATCGCAACACTTCGTCTTTGTTAAAGGTACGACCATCGAATTCTCTCCATCTGCCATCAATCGATTCTTTAATCTCAATAATGTGGTCACTTGACATGAATAGTTCATGGAAAAAATTACAATGAAGCATGTCAAGGAGTTTTAGAAGGCTTATGTTTTCAAGGCACCCAATGGACAGGAAGTCAACTAAACTGACACACAGTTGAGAGGATGTGTTTTTAAAGATGAGTTTGATGAAATTCTCCCTAGGAAGCAAGGCCTCCTAGTTTTCTTCGATTCTATACTGTTAACATCTGTAGATGCTACAACATTTATTGTAGGAGCCCCTAAAGATGCAACTAAAAGAGCTAATGATACCACAACAGCCCCAGCCAAACCATATATTGCAGGTCCTTCCATGATAATAGAAGAAGAAACTGAGCTAGATCATGAGCCTAACCAATAGTCACAGTCCCAGCCTAAACAACCCACTGAAGCCCAACCTGTTGTTACAGAGCTCAACGATGAAATACCCTAATAATATGAGATACCACAATAAATTCCTTCGTGGTTTACCAGAAATCGCTTGAAAAAGTCCACCGGGCATGCTACAATTCCACCTACTGATGGTCATGAGGAAGCTGTGACACCACTTACTGAGTAAGAATATGAATCAAAGCAACCAAGCCCCACCCCACTGAAGAAACGCTCCCGACGTAAGGCAGGTACAACAATACCACCACCATAAATGTAGACCAGGTACCTTGCATTGCATTTTATTGCATGTAGTTTTGTTCTTACTTTGTTTCCATACATTGAATACATTGAATCCTTAAACTTTTGGGGAGGTAGCATTCAAATAGTTAGTAAATTTTACTAGAGCATTTTTTATGATTTTGAGATAGTTAGTGGAATAATTTGATGATGTTCGATGATGATATTTTTTATTGCTATTATGAACTGAATGCACATGACTATTGAGATTGATAGGATTTACTTTAGGACATGGTTGTTTGCTCTTTAATTGATACAAGATTGTATCCTCTTTATGATTAGGAATGTTATATATTTTTTATGAAAGAACTTTTGAAAGCCTTAGCATAACTTGATTGTTAATGAATGTGATTGTTTAATTTAAACTTCCCTATGCTTATTAAATGTATTAATTGTGAATAAATGCTTTGGAATAACTATTGAGGAGCATTCCTCTTATTTATAGTAGTGCCTGGAAACCCCTTGAATAAATGGTAACTATAGCATATGAGTGAATGAAAGTAGTCACGAGATAACTTTACTTAGTAGATTAGGGATGGAATGTTTTCTCCAATTCATCTAGAGTGTGGGATGGTAGTTGTGATAGGCCATCGTGGTAGTGTAAAAAATCATCTTAAGGAAATGAGAGTAATTTGCATGTGCTTTAAGTTTGAATATATGCGAAGGCATAATAGTGAACTTCCTCAGAACTTTTCTAATTTTAGTGAGCATATATTGGATACAATTACGCACACACATGCAAAAGATCTTTTATGAGGGTAACATTCTTGAAATTTCTACTTGTCTAGCATTTTGAAGCTAATATATTTCTAAGGGCTGAAATTTAGACCATGCAAATGTCTTGATTTGAAATTTGTTATAGCATTTTTCTGTTGATTAATATCCATCGCTTGAAGACAAGAAATGGCTTAAGTTTGAGGATGTGATAACTGACAAATCTCCAAAAGATTTATCTTTATTAGTCTTTTTCACCTAGGTCTAATTTGAACTTGAGAATTTTAGGATTATATTTACTTATTTTTATACATTTTGCATATTAGGAACTTTGTGGGTTACCAAGGGCTAAATTTATTTATTTTTTATTGTAAATTGTTACACTGATGCTATAGTATTGCAGGAATTGTTGAGCGGATGTTGCAACAGTCAATAAAGCTCCAAAAGATTGGGAGAACCTTTTGGATAGGACAACTGGCTTGGGTAGTTGTCAATGGGCTAGATATCACCTGAAATGTGGAAGCTTTTCATTGGAGGATGAAAATTTCATCCAAGATATAAATAGGGAGTACTTGCATGCCCAAAAGTGTGATGATTGAAAGCCATTCAAAGTACCCATTCTCCACGTTAAATCTTCTATACCATGGAAGCTAAAGCCCCTGCCAAGTATTGCTACCGCACAATGAGAGCTTGCTAAGTACATTCGATAGTCAGCGGATCACCATTTAAGGTCTTCTATTAAGAGAGAAAGTGATTTAAATGTTTTAAACTTTTTGTGGATGATATTGTGTGTCGCAAAAGTCCTTCGGGTGGTCCCGAGTTTGTGTTTCGACTTGGATTCATGATGAAGTCACACCAATCATTTTTTAATTGGGTAGATTAGAGTCCTACGTACCATTTTAACGGATATGCATTTTACTAGAGAATTGTCGGGTTCGAGAGTCATTTACGATCGAGGAAGGATGAGCACCCTCAAATAGCTCTTTCGGTACCACACAATTACACGATCATCTTAATTGCAAAAATTAATAATTTAAAATAAAATTTAAATTTGATCCAAATTAATTTACCTTTGATATATTTTGAATTTTAACTGGGTTTCTTTATAAAAATAAAATTTGGGTTAGAGTAAAATAATAAAATAAACATATAAAGAAAATAAAATATGGAAAATTGGAATACTGTAAAACAAAAACAAAAAATATCAGGGTACCAATTTAAAATAAAATAAGATAATAAAAGGGGTCAAAATGAATTGAAATCAAAACTAAAAGGTAAAATTACAAGGGGCACAAAACAAATTATCCTTCAAATATAAGAGGATTGTGCGTGTAATTTAACTATTGTGTAATTATATGCAAAACCCTCCTATATAAACCCCAAAATATTTTTTTACCTCATTTTTACCCCCAAGCTCTTTCAAGCATCTTTCGTGCTCTCTTCACCTCTTCTAGAAACTGGCCATGAGCCACCACCGATCGACGTCTCGTCACTACTCTTGCCACAACCCACGATGGATAGAGACCCCTAAGCTACCCAAACTTACTCATATTCCCCACCAGAACATGAATCGACTTCCAACATCAAAAAAGAATCTACACATACAAGCCTCGAGTTTTACCTTCTTAGATGGCAACACTTCAGCTTCTAACGACGTTTGCTCCTCCTTTGACCCCAAAAGCTAAGTTTACCTATTCCTTTATTAAAGAGTAGGGAGGCGAGTCCCCGTTGTTCTGGAAATCCCAATCATTTAGGAATTCTATTGACGGGGAAAATCATTCTCATTTTGCTTCAATTCTTGATATCTTTCCTTGCATGTTTGTTTATCCTTTGATTTTGGGTCTTATTTAATTCGGTTACCATCCTATTCTAATTTGGTTACCATATTCACTGATTTGCATTGATCTTGGGTGATTTATTTGTTGTAAGCTGGCTTATTGGATTCAATCTTTGTTTCTATATCCCACCTCAAGGTTTCTATGTGATTGACTCCTTCCCTTTTTGGGTGGCGTGTAGTCTTCATGCGTCGTTTGGTGCTTCTGGAACGTTCCTAGGATCAATATATGGCAATTAGATTAGGTCAGATCTAATGGCCCCAATCGACGTATCATTAACTTTATAACAATTAGGGTTTTATTACCCTAATTTGCTTTCGTCTTAGTCATTGCTTGCCTCTTGATCTTGTGGTCCTCATCTATGTGGTGCCCAACTTAATGATGAAACCCTAGGGTGTTGGGTTAGACATCCTAGGTTTTGAAGTCTGGGCTTTGCAAGCCTGTTTTGTAATTCCCTCTGTTGGACAACTTGTCTTGCATCGAACGTGATTACTGGTTCAGGTTCATCAGTTTTGGATATGTTTCTTGGACCTAGACCCTTACTTGACTAGATTGACCAGATTATGGATCTGAAAAATAAAGTGAAATGAATTAATAAAAATAATAATGATAAATAATAATAAATAATAATAGTAGTACTTATAGTTTTGAAATTATATTAAATATATCATCAAAAACTATATGTAATATGTTTTTAAAACTTATATAATATGTTTTCAAAAAATATTTTCAAAAACTATATACATATTTTCAAAAACTATATTATATATGTTTCCAATATATATATATATATTTTCAAATAGCATATATATATATATTTAAAAATATATAATACGTATATTATCTATTTATTTTATATAAAAAATAGTAAATAACCCATACTTAAACAGGTGTCTACAGTTGCCCCTCTTTGTTTATTATCATGTAACGACAATAGAACAAATATAAAAGACACAAATTTTTATTCAATTTCTTAAGGTAAAAAGATTCTTAAGTCAAGCTCACTATTCAGGTGTTGAGATCAGCTTTTCTTCAGGAATTGGGTTGAATGATCATCTTCTAAGCTGGATTCCCTTTGTCATGGAGATTGAAATCTGACTCTAGGAATCATTTCTGAAAGTGTTCCAGGACTGAGTATCTTGATCTTGAACGTTTTATCTAGAGACTAGTTCCCCATAATTTGAATTATGGATCCTCACTCATTAGAAAAAAATTTGTTGAAATTTCCTGAAATTAAAATTAGAGAGTTTTTAATTTTGAATGAAATAGTGAGAGTATTTTGTAAATAAAGACCTATTTATAAAATTTTAATTTTTAAATTTACATACTTTAAGTATTTCCATTGTTGTAGATTTAATGGCAAACAACGCTTTATCATTGCAATCACTCATTGAGAATAAGAAGGAGAATGACATAAACTTCCTTGATTGGTTTCGTAATTTGAGAATTATTCTCAAACAATAAATGAATGGATATGTCATTGAGGAACCCCTTCCTGATGAACCAAAAACTAATATTTCTAGAGCTGACAAAGACAAGTTTAAGAAACATAAGGATGATATGTTAGACGTGGGATGTGTAATGCTTGTAACCATGACTCCTGAGCTTCAGAAGCAACACAAGGACATGGTTGCATAAGAGATGATTCAAAATCTCAAAGAAATATATAAAGGGAAAGCACGTCAAAAGAGGTATGAGACCTCTGAAGTTATGTTTCAATGCAAAATGGTAGAGGGCTCTCCTATAGGAGCTCATGTCATCAAGATTATAGGCTACATCTAAACATTGGAAAAGCTGGGATTTTCTGTCAAAGATGAATTGGCTACAAATGTTATCATGTAATCGTTGTTAGATAACTTCAACCAATTGTTGTTAATTTCAATATGAATGAAATTAATAAGACCTTGCCACAATTACTAGGCATGTTATGAACTACTGAATGTAACACGAAAAAGGTTGGACGTAATCCCATTCTGATGGTTCGTAAGGACAAAGGGAATGGAAAGAAAAAAAATATGGCAAAGCCTAAGGGAAATGGCAAGACCAAGCCCAAAGGAAATGACGAACTGAAACCTAAAGGGGGAGTTAGCAAGGAAGAAAAATGTTTCCATTGTGACAAGATTGGACACTAGAAAAGAAACTGCCATGTTTACCTTGAAGAAGTCAATAAGGCAAAAGAAAACATAATGTTTGTTTCAGGTATTTATGTTTTTGATGTTAATTTATCAATATATACTTTTGGGTATTAGATATCGATTGAGGTTATCATATTTTTACTTATGTACAGGGACTATAAAAGAGAAGAAATCTATCTAAAGGAGACGTGAACCTATGAGTGGGAAATTAAGCAAGAGTTGCTACATTAGCTATAGGAACATATGTTTTATCTTTGCCTAGTGGACTTGATTTACATTTTGAGGATTGTTATTTTGTGCCTAGTTTGACTAAGAACATTATTTCTATTTCTTGTTTGGACAATATTAGTTTTGAGATTATTATTATGAATCATTGTTGTTCTTTTTACCTCAATAATGTTTTTGATGGTTTGACACAATTGTTTAATAGCTTGTATATATTGAATCAAGAAAATATCATTTATAATATAAATACTAAAAGGTCAAAAATGAATAACTCAAATCAAACTTATCTTTGGCACTGTCGTTTATGAAGTATAAGTGAGAAGCGCATATCGAAGCTCCATAAACATTGATTCTTAGATTCATTTGGTTTTGAATAAATTGATGTATGTGAATCTTGCTTATTAGGTAAAATGACTAAGGCTCCTTCTAGTAGTAAAGGTGAGTGAGCAAGTGATTTATTGGGATAATACATAGTGATCTATGTGGGTTAATGAATAGATAAGCCAGAGGTTGATTCCAATACTTCATTACTTTCACTGATGACTTCAGTTAATATGGGTATGTTTTCCTTATATTTTATAAATCTGAAGCCCTTGAAAGTTTAAAGAATTCAAACTTTAAGTATAGAATCAACTAGGCAAGATTTTTAAGGCGCTTCGATCAGATCTAGGTGGAGAATACTTAGGAATAGAACTTGATGAACTCCTAAAAGAATGTGGAATTATCTCACAGCGTACACCACCTGACTCTCTATAGTGGAATAGAGTTCTAAGAGGAGGAATCGAACACTGTTAGACATGGTTCAATCAATGATGAGTCATAGTGATATTTTGACTTATTTCTAGGGACATGCACTTAAAACAACCACTTTAACACTAAACCATATTCCATCTAAATCGGTTCAAAAGACACCATAAGAGATATGGATTGGGAAGCATCCTAGTATGTCTTTTATGAATATTTGGGGTTGTAAAGCTTATGTCAAACATCAAATGTCTATAAAGGTTGAACCTAAATTTCATAAATATATATTTGTTGGATATCCTAAAGAATCTAAGGGATATTATTGCTTCAAACCTAACGAGAATAAAGTGTTTGTCGCTCAAACTGGAGTCTTTCTTGAAAGAAAATTTCTCTCAAAGAAATGGAAGGGTAGAAATATTAAACTTGGAGAAGTTAAACAACAAGAGGTCAACGAACATGAGGTTGAGAATGTTTCTCAATTTTTTGAGGAACAATCAACAGATTTAGAAAGGCAACCACTGCGAAGATCCACAAGAGAATGTCATGTACCTGAGAGATATGGATTTCTCGTTACCACACATGAAAGAGTTATTGTTATGGATCAAAATGGCCCTATAACTTATCAAGAGGCAATGTCAAACCCAACTTTGAGAAATGGCTTGAGGCCATGACATCTAAGATAAATTCCATGTCAGTAAGCCGAGTATAGACTTTGGTTGAACCATTTGAAGGGGTCAAACCTATAAGGTGTAAATGGGTTTTCAAGAAGAAAACTGACATGGATGGTAATGTACAAACATGCAAGAGATGATTAGTCGCTAAATGTTTTGGACAAGTTCATGGTGTAGACTATGACAAAACTTTTTCCCCTGAAGCTATGTTTATGTTCATTCGGATTTTGCATGCAATAGTTGCATTCCATGGTTTCTGAAATCTAGCAAGTGGATATCATGACTACTTTTCTTAATGGAAAACTTAAAGAGGATGTGTATATTACACAACCAGAAGGTTTTGTCGCTTCAAGAAATGCTGGAAAGGTTTGTAAGCTATAGAGGTCTAGTTATGGACTAAAGCAAGCTTCTCGAACCTGAAGTCTTTGTTTCAATGATGTAATCAAATAGTTTGGTTTTATCAGAATGAAGATGAGCCTTATGTTTATAAAAAGGCTAGTGGGAGCATTGTTTCTTTGCAAATATTTTATGTAGACGACATACTCATCTTAGGAAATGATATACCTACTTTACAGTCTGTTAAGACTTGGTTTGGTGGTTGTTTTCATATATATTACGAGTTAAAATCTATAGATATAGATCAAGACGAATTATATGTCTGTGCCAAAGTACATATATAGACAAAGTATTAAAAAAGTTCAGTATGGAGGCGTCCAAGAAAAGGATTTTTGCCTATGAGACATGATATTTCTCTTTTGAAAGGAAATGTGTCCTACAACTCCATAAGAAAGAGAATGAATGAATATGAATCAATATGCTTTGTCTATTGGTTCTATGATGGATTCCATGATATGTGCTAGACCAGATGTATCATATGCTTTAAGCATGATGAGTCGGTATCAGGCAAACCCTGGTGAAAATCACTTGGTTGCAATTAAAAACATCCTCAAGTACTTAGGAAGAACTAAGGATACATTTCTTGTCTGTGGAGGTGAAGAAGAGATTAGTTTAAAAGGTTATATTGATGCCAGCTTCCAAATTGACAAGGATGTTGGGACTTTCGGTGCACCCCACGGCGCAGCGGAAACAAACACAATAGTCTCACCTGCGATCCAAATACGAAAACTCAAATTTGAAAGGAAGAAATATGATTTCTCACCTTGGGTTTCTTGAGTAAAAGTAATACAGTAACGACTCGTGATCTCTTGAATGATTCCAATCCTAGCCTCCACGAATATCATCTCGGTCTCTACTTAGTTTACCCAGTTGAAAAACCGTTGAGAGCAATTTTGAAATTTTTTAAAAAGGGATAAACAAATGGCTTCTATACCAACATCTCCCTTTTATATGTGTCACCCTAGCTATTAGGGTTTTAATCTAAAATTAATATGGAATATAATTACCCTAATTATATTATTTTCTTTAAATTCGATATTTTAATGTGTAATTAAAATTACACGTGCATATATATATATATATATATATATATTAATATTAACGGCATATTTTGTTCATGTATAATAAAACTGTGCATAAACAACACATTTATAAATTGCTCTTTTCAACCATTGGGTGTAACCTTGTAGGTTCCTTTAACATTAGTAGTAATAATTAGAATCATTCTAATATTACAAATAATGAGTGACATCTAGCAATATATCATTGTTACCTAAGTTAGAGTATGTTATTATTCGACATAACATGTTCTTGACTAACTCATTTAATGAATTAAATCCTTTTTTTCCTTTATATCTAGAATAGGGACAAGTCTTGGAATAGTCACACTTGTATAGCCCATCTATTATTTCTTGATATCTAGAGTAGACTATAATAAATGAATAATTTGTGATATCTCATATCAAATTATTAGAGCATGACCATGTATTTCTAGTCTCACTCAATCAAGTGGCATTTGATATATTTCCTATAATGTAGGAAGGATAAATCCTATCTCGATTATTCACACCCCACTAAATATGTCGTGATATGTTCAATGTCAGCCTTTATAGTACAACTAGTAATGGAGTACTTTTAACAATATCAAAACATACAACAACATATGTTGAGATAGTAATAATATCAAATCTAAGGATCATACACATATTTGTCACCATGAGCAGTATCATGATCGACATATAATAATCCAAGACATATTCTCTTAGTGGGTCAATCCAATACATTGTTCTCTGAAAACATATTCATGTATCAATTCTAACATCTCTATGTCAATGACAACTCATTATGATAAATCAATTTCATGTTAGTCTAAAGCGTATTATTATTGTCCATGCCCATAATAATACTTGACTAAATATCTTTTAACAATAATTATATTATTATATGGACATTATTATAATTTATTTCATTTAATACTTAGGAATATAATGAAACAAACTTAACAATAATTCCTTTATTCAATAAATATGGTAAAGAAAATATGTCAATACAATCATCATATGACTGGCCTTTGGGCATACTCTAGCAAATGATGACTCACGATTGCAATTAGGTTTTGTATTTTGTCTTAATGGAGGTGTTGTGAGCTAGAAAAGTCCAAAGCAAGACACAATAGTTTTTTCTACAATAGAAGCTGAGTATATTACAACAGGTGAAACAACAAAAGATTTTTTTGAATTAAGAAGTTCATATCCGAACAAGGGGTTTTTCCTAACATATCAAATGTTGTAGAACTCCATTGTGATACCAATGGAGCCATTGCACAAGCAAAGGAACCTAGATCCCATCAATGGTTCAAACATATTCTTAAGTGCTTCCATCTCATTCGAGAGATCATATATTGAGGAGATGTGGAGATATATAGAGTACACACGCGTAACAATATTGTTGATCCCCTGACGAAGCCTCTGACACAGCAGAAGCATGATCATCACACTGAGTCACTCGGTATTAGATATGTGAGTGATTGGCCTTAGTGCTAGTGAGAGATTGTTAGAGTGTACCCAAAGACCAATCATAAGATCATTGTTCTGATACATTTTATTTACCCATTTTATTAAATAAATGCATTGCCATTATTATTTTTAGTTATATATTTGTGTCTAACATAAACTAAAAATAATAAAGTCCATATAATAATATAATTATTATTAAATATCCTTAGTCGAATATTATTATAGGTATGGACAATAATAATAATATGTTTATGACTAATGTGTTATTGATTGATGACAATGAGTTTTCATTGACATAAAGATATCATAATCAAGACATTAATATATTGTTAGAGAACAATGTATTGGTTTGACCCGCCATGAGCATATGTCTTGGATTATTATGTGATGCCCATGATATTACTCAAGGTAACAACGATATGTATGATCCTTAGACTTGAGATCATTACTACCTCAACATATATTGTTGTATGTTTTGATACAGTAAAACATGCTCCGTAACTGGTTGCACTATAAAGATTGATATTGAACATATCTCGATATGTGTAGTGGGATGTGAATGATTTAGATAGGATTTATCATTCATACATAATAGGAGATATATCACAAGATTCTTAATTGAGTGAGACTAGAAATGCATGGCCATGCTCGAATAAGTTGATATGAGATATCACATATTATTTGTTGATTATAGTCTACTCTAAATGTCAAGAAATAATTGATGGGCCATACAAGTGTGACTATTCCAAGACTTGTGTCTATCTTAGATATAATGGAAAAAAATGTAATACATAAAAGAGTTAGTCACGAAGATAATATGTCGAATCATGATTTCTTGTAACTTAGGTGACAATGATATATTACTAGATGTCACTTGTTGTTTGTAATATTAGAATGGTTCTAATAATTATTGCTAGTGTTACAATAACCTGTAGAGTCACACCCTATAGATGAAATGAGGAAATATTAAACGAATTTTATTATACAATAACTAAATAATATATGTATATTTGATATACATATAATGTAATTGTCCTTAATATAATAAGTAAACATTAAAATAATGTAATTTGTATTATAACTCTTTTAATGAATATTTAATTCAGATAATTAAATAAGATTTTAATTAATTCAGAATTACAACCCTTAAAGGTTAGGGTAACTGTGTATAAAATGATAAGCAAGGTTCTAGCAACCGCTTTTATCTCTTAGCCATTTTCTCAAAATAATTTTGAAAAAGTGAAATATTTACTCTCAATCGAGTGAACTGAGTAGAGAATGAGACGTTCTCATGGAGGCTTGCGATTCAAATCGTTCGTGATCATTATTACCATTGATGCAATCTTACTATTTTCAAGGAACCCAATGTAGGTAACTGTATCCCTTCCTATCGATTTTGATTTTATCATACATGGATCGTTGGTGAGACTATGAAATTTGTTTCTATTGTGCCATGAGGTGCACTGATGATCCCAACAGATTCATCTCGACACATAGAGACGAGTTTCATAATCTGAATGTAATCATATCCATAAAGTTAGGGCTATTGAAGTTACCCATTATTTTAGAGGAATACCCTTAATTAAATGATTCATGTGTCAAAAAGTCATATACTTGAAAACTAGAATGACACTCACTTCATAAAGCTTGGACATTACCTTCATAGCTCCTTCAAGCATTTCCTGCAAATATTAACAGCTTACCACTTTCAGCAGAGTGCCTTCAATAATGTTAAAATTAATTTAATTAGCACCACATTATTCCTTAAGTCTTTGATTCCAAGACTTTCTAATATTGTCAAGAAGAATTTGTTTTAATATGAGTGTAAGTGAAAGTCAGGAAACTTCATCGTTAGAGCTCAATTTCCTGGCAACTAATCTAAGCCAAATTCATCTATTCCACCATTCCATTTTTTTAGATTGTATATCCTCATGAAACGTCCTTAAAAGACATGCAAGCTAATCAGTCTTACACTATCATACATTAAAGATACCCTATTTTGTCTGCTTTTGTATTTACCTGAGCGTTTATGGGCTTCATGGTGCGAGGGGAATGTTTCTTTGGGTTAATGGCAACTGAATCTTATTTTTCTAGAGAGTTTTTATCTTTTCATATTTCAAAAGGTTATAATCTCGATTCAAATGCACATTTGGTTATATTTGATATTCACCGAATTTCAAAAACATGCTCAATTTCTCATAGTATGAAAATCAAATATATTTATTAGATAGAAAGAGTTCAAAAATTCAAACAAGGCATTATTATTTTTCAGGTAGCATAACCTCATGGAAAATCTAGATTTATCACCCTTCGATCATGGCCATAACTCCCGCTTCTCTGTGATTAAAACTCTGAACCACATTAGGGTTGCCGAAATGAATGCAATTTTGTCTCATATCATTTGGATGATCGTCCTGAATGTGGGACTATTTTTTTATGAAATTTCCCGAAATGCCACCATGATATTCACAATGTGTGTTCTCATCCTACAACCTAGGATATAGTGGTTTTAGATGATCCACTAGATAGAGTGACACCATATGTTTATTGTAGAGTTATTGAAAAACTCTTGATACGTCATCAGAATAGGGTCAATCCTCAATGGTGTTGTTGACTTTGGCCATGAGACTGTGACATTATTGACGTCCTCCTCGTTGTTTCATGCGGATAGTTTATTATGGGACTCACTTTTCTCAGTCTTTCCTTGTTTGATGATTGTCTCAATCATTTCTCTAGTCATCATAATGTCAGTGAAACTTCCTGAAGTGATTACCCCCAACTATTTGAAAAAAGGGAGCCTTGAGAATAGGCACAAAAAGTTTTCTTATCTTTTTTTCATCCAAGTGAGGATGAATATGTACGACAATGTCTTTCCATCTTTATGCGTACTATCAAAAACTCTCGTTAGTGTTATTCTCCATACCTTGTAACACAACCCGACTGTGTCTTATCTTATTCACGTACTTGTATTGCTCGAAGAATGACTTAACAAAATCCTTCAAAGTTTGGATACGAGTCTTGCTTAGCTGGTTATACCACCGAAGATCTAAACTCTATAAACTCTCTTGAAAGTAGTGGATGCCCTGTCATTTTTTTTTTTGCAAAACATAGTTAAGTGTATCGAATGGCCGTTGTTTCTATCAAACTTATCAAAGTCTAGAATTTTGAACTTCAGTGGCAGCACAAGATTTGGAACCTAGTTCTGAAGCATCGACCCCACAACGTTTCTTTGGCTCTGAAAGTTCTTCTCTTTTCCTCTAGTTGTCTTATTTTTTTCTTCCATTTTTTGAGATTTATCTTCATTGTCAAAATCTAGGATGTATTTTTTAGGGTTATTATTTGGGTTAGTTACCAAGGCTTGTCCTCTTGTGGTAGAAGAATTTGCTTGATATCAGGCGTGATTATCAGTTTTGGTAATGACACCATCGTTTCTTTAGTGGTTCCAGTTCCTAGGCATTTGCATAGTTTATCACGGCCAACCTTGTCATTAGTTGGTCAACAAAAGTGCTCTAGTTGTTAACAATGGTATCCAGGGTAGTCTTAAGGTTTAGCCTTAGCTTGTTATACAAATCTTGTTATAACTTGGAAAAGTTATCTTCAAGCTTCCATTATTCGCATCTTGAAACGGGTGTTATGAGTATATGATGTGTCCAATGCTCTTTCCTTTAATTAAAACACTTTTTGTTAGTCATTTAGTTTTGGATAATGAATGCATTACAATGCAAGAAAAATGTATAATAAATGCATGATGAACTTAATACATTGTTTCGAAAGTATTCATTATTAATAAAAAGCCATTATTGAGGAAAAAGTGCCATCTATGGCGAAACTAGAAACATTCAAAGATAGACTTGGGCAAAATCTTCTAGAATTCGAAAGACCTCCAGCAAGTTAATGAGTGTTTGAGCTTTATTACTCACTAGCTTAATCCCTTATATGATGATCTCGACTTCCCTTTCTAAGCCGTAAAAGTCACAGGTAGTTTTATGGACTTGCTTCATGAACTGTTGGATGGTTGCATTTCTCTCTTTCACCTTCCACTAAGCCTACTCCCATCGACATCGCCACTGGAGCCCTCCATCGAAAGGAACTATCTGAAGGTTCTTTTCCTACTTCTTGTATCCATTTACGATGTCTCTAACTCTGTAATGTGTGACTTCATGGCATGGTTGTATCAATTTAAGGGATTTCTCTAGGTCGGTCATTTTAGTCTTAAAATTTTTAATGTGATGATGACTTTCTAATAGTTATTTTTGAGTCGTTCTATCATTCATCCTTCCTCTTCAAGACGTGTACATCGTGCTTCCAGAACTCTAATGATTTCTTTAGATTGGAAATTTCCTGAGCTTGGTTTCTAAACCCTTTTCCCAATCTTTCATGTAACACCCATTTCCGTATACGTTTTTGTACACAAAACACAAATGTCACATGAGTTTTAAATACATTTACTTTTTTGTAAACCAATAAAAATTTTGTTTCAAAAATAAAACAAAACATTTTCATATTATAATAAAACATTCTTTGTAACATATTACAAAGATAATCACTTTAATACAATTCCATATCATTTTTCTTAAATTTAAAATACATGCCAACGATTTTTCAAAATAGACATGATTGTCCTACTGTTACTGACGAGTCAACCTTAGATTGATGATAGCTACTGGTACAGTCCTTACTCGGCTAGTCTTTGCTCTTACCTACGCGTGAAATTAACACATGCTAAGTATTTACTTAGTGAGGCAATATAATGTAAATGAATTGCAATTCATACACAAGCATATAATGGCTATGGAAATATGAACTAAGTCGTATACTTCATAAAAATGAGTTAACCATGTCAGTTAAACCAAGATTCATTCATATAGTCAATGAAACTATTCTTAGTATCCCAGCATACCTATCTTTGTGTATTATTTTTCCAATTATCCTTAATTTTACCAAATGTATATTAAATAGGAATTTAATGTGCATGCATTGCATTGAAGTGTCGAAATGGCCATTCACCTTTTATGAATACCATGAGTTGCACCTTTTATGCGGAAATGCACCATTATGCATTTAACTGTCATTAGTGGCACCTTTTATGTCGAAATTCACCGTTATGCATTTAACTTTCATTTTAGAGCATTTCATACTCTAAAACCTATTCATAATATCATTTCGATACACATTATGAAAATATATCAAATATTGCAAAACATATATTAAATCAAAACATTAAAGGTTGACACATTGCGAGTTTCCTCATCTCATATTAAAACAATAAATGCACTCACCTGATATGCCCAGCTGTTCAGCAACTTTATCTTTGAACTTTTTCTTGCTTGACTCTGGAGCGTAGTTATGATCTACACAAGCATCCATTATTACACATACCATACAATTGTTAGTATCCTTTTTAATATTTATTCCTTTAATAATACTTAAAAGTATTATTATATTCAATTTCTATAAAATTTCCTTTATTTTAAATTTCCCAGGCTCAATAGTATTGGTACCCCTACCATGGTATCGAAGTTCTATACTATGGTACTGATACTCATTTTAATATCAATACCATTTTTGTATTCTGGAATCCATAGTATCGATACTTTTTCACATTATCGATACCCACAATAGTATCGATACTACATGCATCAGTATCGATATTGTTCATCGAATTTCCCTAACTTTAAACCTATAGTATCATTACTATTCTAGTACCGATACCCTTACCCATATTTTCCATTTTTAGTCAATTTTTACCCAAATTTTGTTTAAATCTCTTACTTTTTCCTTAAACTTAACATCACTTAACCCAACTAACTTTCCTCCATTTAGTTTCTTATAACATCTAAATTCTGCAAAGAATATCCCAAACCAAGAATCATACTACTTTTTCATACATGTTTTTAATCACATTCAATGCTTCTATTAGTTTTAATCCTCTCTAAACCTTCCTCAAGATTTCATATCACTTAAGGTGTCAAGACCAAACCAAAAATGAAAGGAAAAAGTAGCTAGATGAAGTCTTACCTTTGGAAATAGAGGAGAGCAAGGGCAACAAAGGAAGAAGAATAGAAGATGGCTTAGTTTATTTTTCAACTTTCCCCTTTTTCCCTTTCTTAAATACCCTAATTAAAATGAATTTTAAATTTATTTTCGTCTAAAGGACCAAAATGACCTTTTATTCTTCCACTCTTACAAACTGGTCTTAAACACAATTTATAAACCATTTATTATACTTTAACATTTATTTCATTTAATCCTAAATTTTTTAAATCTTTCCAATATAGTCATTAACCTGATATTTGGGGTATTACAATTCCCCCCTTAAGAAAATTCATCCTCAAATTTAAAGTACCTGATACGAAGAGTGTGGAAACTGCTTCCTTATGTCCTCCTCTTTTTCCTAAGTAGCTTCTTCTACTTTGTTGTTTTTCCAAAGCACTTTAACTAAAGGAATCTTTTTCCTACGAAATTCCTTGTTTTCTCTATCCAAGATCTGCATGAGTTCTTCGTCATAAGTTAAATCTGGTTGGATCTCTATTTCCCTGGGTGTGATAACATGGGATGGATCTGATCGGTACTTTCTAAGCATCGACGCATGGAAAACATTATGGGTCTTGTCCATATCAGGTGGAAAAGATAATTGATAAGCTATTAATTAGACCCTTTTCAAAATATCATAAGGCCCAATGAATCTCGGACTAAGCTTTCCTTTGCACCCAAATCGTAATATTTTCTTCCAAGATGACACTTTCAAAAATACCGTATCTCCCACTTGAAATTCAATTTATTTTCTTTTAAAATAAGTATAAGATTTCTGTCGATCAAATGTTATCTTCAGATTATCCTAAATAACTTTCATTTTTTCTTCCATTTTTTCATCAAATTCAGGCCAACTAGGTCTTTTAGTTCAAACCAATATAATGGTGTTATACACTTCCTCCCATACAAAGCTTCATACGGGGTCATCTTAATACTCGATTGGTAACTGTTGTTATAAGAAGATTATGCTAAAGGGAAGTACCTTTCCCATGATCTTTGAACTCAAACAAACATGCCCTTAGCATATCCTCCAATATATGAATAGTTCGTTCTGACTGCCCATCTGTCTGCGGATGAAAAGCTGTGCTGAAATTCAATCGAGTACCCAATGCCTCATGCAAGGACTTCCAGAATCTTGAAGTAAACCTTGGGTCTCGATCAGAAACTATCGATATGGGTAGTCCATGCAGCCGAACTATTTCTTTTACATACAATTTCGCATATTTATCCATCGAGTAATCTACCCAAACTGGAATAAAGCGAGTTGTCTTGGTCAATCTATCCACACTGACCCATATCGAGTTCTTTTTACCTAGTGACAAAGGTAGCCTTGAAAAAAATTCATCGTAACTCGTTCTCACTTCCACTCAGGAATGAATATCGAGTTCATCTTTAACTTGCTGACATGTCAAACATTTAGCAACAAACTCCGATACAGCTCTTTTCATGCCAGGCCACAAATAACGACTTTAAATCCTGATACAACTTATTCCCACCTAGATGCATCGTCAAAGGACTATAATGTGGCTCAAAAAGAATATATTTCTTTAGTTCATCATTATCGGGAATGCAAAGTCTTCCACGATAATAAAACATCCAACAGCCCTCAGTTTGAAGTATTTGGCCTATTCTTTTTCTATTTGTGTAATTCTTCCTAAGCATTTCTCATCTTGACCTTGTAGCTCTTTTACCCGAACTAAAAGCATCGGCTTTAACTTAAGCTTAGCAATCAAGGAACCATCTTTCTTAAAAGATATACGCGCATCCAAAGCCTGTAAAGTGGCAAAAGTCTTTCTGCTAACTGCATCTGCTACCACATTAGCCGTTCTGGGATGATAAATTATGATCAAATCATAATCATTTAAAAGATAGATCCATATTCTCTGTCTCAATTTTAGTTCTTTCTGAGTCAGCAGGTACTTTAGACTCTTGTGACCCGTATAAATATGGCACCTCTCACCGTATAGATAATGACACTAAATTTTCAAACCAAATACGACTGCTTCCAATTTCAAGTAATGTGTTGGGTAATTTCTCTCATGATTTTTCAACTGTCTTCAGGCATAGGCCACAACTTTTCCATCTTTTATAAGCACACATACTAACCAATTATGATATGCATCACTAAAGACTAAATAGTCTTTACCTGATTCATATTGTACAAGCACTGAGGCTTCTGTTACGATTCTCTTTAGCATTTAAAACTTTATTGTCCTTTCTTATTCCAAACAAAAGGCACATCTTTTTGTAACAACTTAGAAATATTCTTTGGGGGTTGCCAATCCACTATAGCTTGAACCTTTTTAGGATCTACTCGTATTAATTATGCGGAGACTATATGACGAAGGAAAGAAATCTAAGGTAACAAAAATTCACACATGGACAATTTGGCTTACAGTTTATTTTCTCGAAGAGTTTGAAGAACCAGTCGAAGTCGAACATCATGTTCCTCTCTTAACTTAGAATACACCAAAATATCATCTATAAATACCTCCACGAATTGATCCAAGTAAGGTTGGAATAATCATTTCATCAAGTCCATAAATGTTGCAGGCGCATTAGTCAAGCCAAATGGTATCACCACAAATTCGTAGTGTCCATACCTTGTCTAAAAAGTTGTTTTTGAAATATCCTCTTCTTTAATCTTTAATTGGTGGTATTCTAACCTCAGGTCTATTTTAGAAAACAATGATGCGCCTTTCAATTGATCAAATAGATCATCAATCCTCGGAAGAGGATACTTATTCTTTATCGTTACTTTATTTAACTGACGGTAGTCGATGCATAAACGCATAGACCCGTCCTTTTTTCACAAAAAGCACAGGTGCTCCCGAAGGAGAAACACTGGGTTTCACAAATCCCTTATCAGGTACCTCATGCAATTGGGCTTTTAGCTCTCTTAACTCCATTGGATCCATTCAATATGGAGCCATAGAAATAGGTTCGGTACTTGGGTAAACCTTAATATTGAATTCTACTTCACGGTATAGAGGTAAACCCGATAATTCTTCTGGAAATACCTTAACAGTTGGAATATCATCTAATCTGACTTCCGATACTCGAGTGTCTATCAAGTTATCTAGAAAAGCTATGCATCCCTTTGATATCATTTTCTTTGCAGTCATGGCTGATATCACATTGGATGTTGATTTCCCTTTTTTGCGGATCACTATGATTTCTATGTCTTCCACGTCCTTAAAAAATAATCGCTTCTTACGATAATCAACTCATCTATGATGTGGAGAAAACCAATCCATGCCCAAAATTATTTCAAACTCATCGAAGGGCAACTCCATCAAGTTTACCGGAACACAACCTATTAAATCTTTATCGAGTATTTTCTACATACTCGCGTTACTCTCGTAATGTGACCCATAGGGTTTACCTCTATCATATCACTAGAAATTGGTCCTAAAAGAATTCCTCTAGCTCTAACTAACTTTGTACTAATGTATAAGTATGTCGAACCAAGGTCAACTAAAACAATACATGTTCATCAAAAAGATGGAATGTACATGTTAAGATTTTTGGGTCATCCCAATCCTCATTGGTCTTAATATTGTAAATTATAGCGACTCCCTGGGTCTCTTTTCATGGCATTGATTCAGATTATCCCCTGGATCTACCTATTTCTTTACTACTATTAGAAACCACCACTGATCTCTCAGATTGCATTGAATTATCCCCAGATTTCTTAGGACTGTTTTGGGCAAAGTGATCAGTCTCACCACATTGGAAAAAAGCTCCACTCAGAAATATACATACTCCACGATGCAATTTACCACATGTCTGACGTGGAGTTCTCTCTACAAATGCTCTACCCGAGCTAGAAGCAAAAGACAAGGATTGTTTAGTTTTCTACAAAACTGTAGCAGAACCATCTTTATCACAATATCGAGAACTCGAGCCCTTACGTCTTTTAGTATGATGGGGAGTTGAAGGCGTTCCAACTCTTTTCTTCATCTGCACACTCTTAAGCGCTTCCAATAGCCTTAGGTCAGTTTATAACTTCTTGAAAAATAGGGAAGTTCAAAGCCAACATCATCTCTTTCAACTTTGGCCTCAAACCTTCAATGAACCAATCACGTCGAGCATTGTCATTGGGAATTACCTCAGTAGCAAACGACTCAACTTGTTGTATTCAGCCTCGTACTCATGTACAACTCGATCACCTTGTTTCAAATTAAGGAACTTTAGCAGTATCGACCGTCTAAATTGCTCATCCATATACTTATTCATAAATTCCTCCTGTAAGAACTTACAGGTCACTTGCTCTGGTGGTGAATACATCGTAGTATTTGACCACCATACTCGAGCTGATCCCCGAAGTAAATATACAACTCCACCCAACTTTTCTAACTTCGAGCAGTAAAGACTTTCAACCATTACCATAACATCATTTAACCATAAGCCAGCCTTTATAGGACCTTCATCCTCTTCTCCCTAAAACTCAGGTGCTCCTAAACTTTTCATCACTTTAGGATCAACATCCTCGGTATTAGAGGAGCAGGGGGATACAGAAAAGGTTGGAACCTTGTCAAGATGGCATCGAGATCTTGTATAAAAGCTCTAATCTCGGGTACCAGCATACCCTGATGTGCAGGCGCACTAGCATTCTCAGATGAAATCGGATGCTCACTATTCTCCTCATAGCTTTTGCTACCCGATCCTTCTATATTTTCTCGTTCTGTCACTCTTCGTGAGTTCGAAGATTCCGACATCTTCTTGGACATACATGATAATAACACTAAAGTTAATAAAGAGTGATATCAATCACACTCTAATGACACCATATTAGTAACCTATAAAATCTTAGTGGCATGTTATTCTTTTTAAAGTCAAATAAACCAGGCTTCTGTTGAGAATCAGCTAAACTTGTAGCTCTGATACCAATAAATGTTACACTCATTTTCCGTATATGTTTTCGTACACAAGTCACAAATGTCACGTGACTTTTAAATACATTTACTTTTTTGTAAAACCCATAAAAATTTGTTTTAAAAATAAAAGAAAACATTTAATATTATAATAAAACATTTTTGTAACATATTACAAAGATTCTCACTTTAATACAATTCCATAACATTTTTCTTAAATTTAAAATACATGGCAACTAATTTTCAAAATATACATGTTTGTCCTTCTATTACTTATGAGTCAACCTTGGATTGATGATAGCTGCTGTTGCACTCCTTACTTGGCTAGTCTTTGCTCTTACATATGTGTGGAATTAACACACGCTAAGTATTTACTTAGTGAGGCAATATACTGTAAATGAATTGCAATTCATACATAAGTATATCATGGCTACAGAAATACGAACTAAATCATATACTTAAAAAAAATCAGTTAACCATGTCAGTTAAACCAAGATTCGTTCATATAGTCATCGAAACTATTCTTAGTATGCATAGCATACCTATCTTTCTGTATATTTTTCCCAATTATCCTTAATTTTGTCCAACGTATGTTAAATAAGAATGTAATGTACATGCATTGCATCGAAGTGCCAAAATTGTCATTCACCTTTTATGAATACCATGAGTGGCATCTTTTATGCCAAAATGCACCGTTATGCATTTAACTTTCATTAGTGGCACCTTTTATGCCGAAATGCACCGTTATGCATTTAACTTTCATTTGTGGTACATTTTATGCCGAAATTCTCTGTTATGCATTTAACTTTCATTAGTGGCACCTTTTATGCATTTAACTTTCATTAGTGGCACCTTTTATGCTGAAATGCACCGTTATGCATTTAAGTTTCATTTTACAGCATTTCCTACTCTAAAACTTATTCATAATATCATTTCCATATACATTATGAAAATATATCATATATTGTAAAACATATATTAAATCAAAACATTAAAGGTTGACTCATTGCGAGTCTTCCTCATTTCATATAAATACAATAAATGCACTCACCTGATATGCCCAGCTGTTCAACAACTTTATCTTTGCCTTTTTTCTTGCTTGACTCTGGAGCTTGGTTATGATCTACACAATTATCTATTATTACACAAACTATACAATTGTTAGTATATATATTCCTTTAATAATACTTAAAAGTACTATTATATCAATTTCTATCAAAATTCCTCCTATTTTAAATTTTCCAAGCTCAATAGTATCAGTACCCCTACCATGGTATCGATACTTCTATACTATAGCATTGATACTCCTTTTCAGTATCGATACCATTTTTGCATTTTGGAATCCATAGTATCGATACCTTCCTCACATTATCGATACCCACAATAATATCGATACAACTTGAATCAATATTGATATTGTTCATCGAGTTTCCCCAACTTTAAACCTATAGTATATGTACTGTTCTTCCAGTGCCGGTATCCTTACCCATATTTTCCATTTTTCAGCTTGATTTTTACCCAAGTTTCGTTTAAATCTCTTACTTTTACCTCAAACAATACCCTTAAACTTAACATCACTTAACCCAACTAACTTTCCTCCATTTAACTTCTTATAACATCTAAATCCTCCAAAGAACATCCTAAACCAAGAATCATATTACTTTCTCATACATGTTTTCAATCACATTCAATTCTTCTAATCTTATATTTACTTATTTGACAAGTCAAATATACTTGTATACCTCAATAAAAACTCATATTTCAACACATCACTCAAAAACATATTTTTTTCAATCTTAAGTAAATCATCCATCTATTAGTTTTAATCCTCTTTAAACCTTCCTTAAGCTTCCACATCACTTAAGGTGTCAAGACCAAACCAAAAATAAAAAGAAAACTAGCTAGATGATGTCTTACCTTTGGCTATGGAGGAGAGCACGGGCAACGAGGGAAGAAAAATAGAATATTACTTAGTTTATTTTTCAATTTTCTCCCTTTTCCCTTTCCTATATAACCTAATTAAAATAAATTTTAAATCCATATTCCTCTAAAGGACCAAAATGCCCTTTAATTCTTCTAATCTTAATAATTGGTCTTAAACTCAATTTCTAAACCATTCATTATACTTTACCATTTATTCTATTTAATCCTTAAAAATTTTAAATCTTTTAAATATAGTCATTGATCCGATATTTGGGGTATTACATTCCAGCTCATAATGAGTCTTTTTTTGCTCTTTTTCTGCTTTGTCGGCTATGTCTTTTTGGTCCTCAGTCATACTTCCATGTTTTCAACTTATTGAATTATGACCCTTTTATCCATTAATGAAGACTTTTCAGAATTTAATGCAGACTCCATGATCAATGACTTTATAAAATGATGCATATAATAAAAAGAATAGAAATATAAGAAAATGGAAAGTATACGAGTGAATTAATAACTATAGAAAAAAACCAGTTTCTATACCACATAATATTTACCATATATGATTTTATTCCTACCTAATCATGGTTTTTAATCCCACATGCTTTTCCTAACCACATATTTTTATAGTTCGCATGCCTTGAACAATATCTTAGGGTTTTGGCATGTGATTTAGGGGTAGGCTTTAATCTCCAAGCAATAATATCATTTGGGTTCTAAAAAGGGACTCGAGTTCTCCTTGCTGGTGCCCCTTGGGCTTGCTAAACCCTCGATCTTAAACCCATCACTGGTTTATGTAGATCAAGTTAAACTCGTGGGGATACGTTTCTGTATGCCTTCACAATGAATAAATTCCTACAAAGACATAAGGCATACGAATCTCGAAGATTAAGCTAGGCCTTCACGAAAAATAAATTATCATAAAGGCTTCATTTTTACCCCCACTTAAACAATTTTAGAGCTTGAAACGAATTTTTTTGAAGAATCTAAAAATACTAAAAAATCAGTAAAATTATTTATTTGAAAAAAATTATAAAGGTAAATAAAGAGGATCAAAAGTAAATTGAAATTTAAACTTATGATTTTCACCTAAAAATACAATTGGGTAATCGATTTTGGCCTGCCTCTCAAGGTCACCAGTAAAATCACCAAGTTTTTGCAACAGTCCTTCGGTGGTCTCGGGTTTGCGTTCCAACTTGGATTCGTGATGGAGGTTCCACCGACCATTTTTGAATTAGGTAGATCATACACCTACTTACCATTTTACCAGATTTACATTATACCAATGAATTGTCGGGTTCGGGAATCGTTTACAATCAAGAAATGATGAGCAATCTCGAATCTCCTTTTCAGTACAACACAATTACTCGATCGTTTTAATTGCAAAAATTAATAATTTTAAATAAAAATTTAAAATCAATCCAAATTAATTTTCCTTTGATATATTCAAATTTTACTTAGTTTCGTTTATAAAAAATGAAATTCAGGTTAGAGTAAAAAATAAAATAAACATAAAAATAAAATAGAATAAGGAAAATTTGAATACTGTAAAACAAAACAAAAAGATTAGGGCACCAATTTATTATAAAATGAAATAATGAAAGGGGTCAAATTGAATTGAAATAAAAATTAAAGGGTAAAATTAGAAGGATGACCAAAATGATTTACGCTTCAAATATAGAGGGATTGCATGCGTAATTTAACTATTATGTAGCTATATGTAACCCTTTTTCTATATAAACCCAAAAATCTTTTTTTTACCTCATTTTTGCCATCTCTCAAAAATTCCCTCCCCAAACTCTTTCAAGCATATCTCATTCTCTATTCCCTTTTTCTAGAAACGACCATAAACCACCACTGACTATCGTCTCATCGTTACTCTGGCCACCACCCACGGTGATCAAAGACCACTAATTTACCCCAAACCGACTCCTTTTCTACTCCAGAACAAGAATCTAAGCCCCAAACATTGAAAAAGACCTAACACCATTGATCTACACATGCAAGCATCGGGTTTTACATTATTCGATGGTGGCACTTTGACTTCCAAGGGTGTTTACTCATCCTTAGATCCTGAAAGCTAATTTTTCCTCTCTCTTTTTACATCTTATTTTTTGGTGTTCTCGAATACAAGTTCCCCTTTCTCTTCATTTCATGTATGAGCTTTATAGGAGAGTAGGGAGACAAATCCCCCTTGTTTTAGAAATCTTGATCGTTTAGGGATTTATTTTGTGGGAGGGAGAAATCATTCTTGTTTGTTTTGTTTCATGATTTCTTTCATTACATGTTTGGTTATTCATTTGTTGTACTC
Organism: Hibiscus syriacus; assembly: GCF_006381635.1. Lineage (NCBI taxonomy): Eukaryota > Viridiplantae > Streptophyta > Magnoliopsida > Malvales > Malvaceae > Hibiscus > Hibiscus syriacus. The sequence continues at coordinate 3,897,453 of NW_024062743.1, read as the reverse complement.
TAGCTTATTTGATTTAATCTTTGTATGTCATTGGATTTTCTGTGTGATTGATTCCTTCCTACTTTGGGCTACGTGTGGTCTTCACGCGTCGTTTGGTACTCGATGGTACTTCTGGAACATTTTTGGGATCAATTTCTGGTCGTTTGATTGGGTTAGATCTACCGGCCCAATTGACACGGTGTTATCTTCATAACTTTTAGGCTTTTGTCACCCTAATTTGCTCTCATATTAGCCATTGATTTCCTCCTGATCGTGGAGTCCTCATCTACGTGTAGTCCTCATCTATGTGGAGCCCAACTCAATGATGAAACCCTAGGGTGTTCAGTCAGACACCCTAGGTTTTGGTATCTAGGCTTGGCATCCCTATTTTGTAATTCCCACCATTGAACCACTGGGCTAGTTATCAAACCTGGTTCAGGCTCATCGATTTTGGGCTTGTTTCTTGGATTCTTAATACTCTTTGGACTGTGGTAGCATGAATTGTGTTTTTCTTATTGATTTTACTATCTTTTAATTATCATCTCTTCATACTTGATACTTTTTATGCTTATAAACTCTAATGACAACACCTTACTCCCTGTGGGTTCGACTTCCGTGGCATTCATTTTCTCCCACTTTATTAACTGATACCAACACGTACACTTGCGTAATTGCTATAGCATTTTCGTAGCATCATGTTTTTGGCGCCGTAACCGGGGATCGAATATGGGTCACCCATATGATAGGAGGGTATACTCAACACCTGCGAGTCATTCCATAACATCATATGCACGTAGGTGTTGTAATTCAAAGGCATTGTTAATAATAACCCATGCTACATCTAACACTCTACTGACTTCAATGCCTCACCAACAACAACAAAAAATATCTGCACCATTTCCACAGTGCTTCAAAAAGACAAAGAAAAATCAGTAATACAAACCTTTATTGATGCTTTAGAGAAAAACTCGAACTACATCAAATTCATGAAGGAAGTTCTTTTGATGGAAAGGAGACTTTGTAAGTTTGAGTGCTCTTACCAAAGGATGTAGCGCTATGACTACTAGTCAATCACAACCATAGCTTAAAGATCCCGAGAGTTTCACTATTCCTTGCAATATTGGTGATATATTTGTAGGTAAATGTTATATATGATTTGGGTGCTAGCATAAATATAATGTCATTGTTAATCTTTAGAAAATTTGGGAGTGGCGAAGAAAGGCCTACTACGGTTACTTTGTAACTTGTTGATCTCTCTACCGTGCATCCTAGTGGTATTGTGGGTAACATTCTTGTAAGAGTAGACAGTTTATTTTTCCTACGGACTTTATCGTTTTGTATTATGAGGCACACAAAAATGTTCTAATTATTATTGGTCACCCATTTCTCGCCACGGTCCGAGCATTAATTGATGTTTAAAAGAGATAAATGACTATGCATTTGAATGATGAGCATATTACTTTTATGTTTTGAATAATATTTCTAAAATAGATGGAAATGATGACTATTTTTCACTTGATATGATTGATCATTTTGTACAGGAACATTGGGAAGAATCTTACAGCACAGATAGAGCCATTAGTGAACCGATAGCAATCAAGGAGTTTTTGGATGACGTAAAAAATGAATGTTGTAACAACTATCTGTAGAACATCGAACCTTTAGAAATTTCTGATCATGTTATTAGAGTTCCAAATCCATCTATTGAGGAACCACTAAAGATTGAATTGAAATCACTGTTAGAGCATTTGAAATATGCTTACCTTGGAGAACAAGAGATACTGTCAGTCATTGAGGAAGCACAACTTACAGTATCGTAAGAAGCTCAATTGATTGATGTGTTGAAGCAATATACGAAAGTTATTGCCTGGGCATTGCTGTTATAAAAGGCATTTGTCCATAATTTTACATGTACAAAATGCTTTTGGAGGACCTTAGTAGTAGCTCAATTCAACATCAATGAAGATTAAATCCAATCATGAAGAAAGTGCTTAGCGAGGAGATTATAAAATTGTTCGATACTGGAACTATATATCCGATTTCATATAGCAATTGGGTCAGTCCTGCACAATGTTTTCCAAAGAAAAGTGACATTACTGTGGTGACAAATGATAAAAATGAATTTGTGCCGACAAGAACCACTATTGGATGGAGGATATGTATGCACTATAAGAAGCTCAACAAAGCGACAAGGAAATATAATTTTCCATTACCATTCATAGACCAAATACTAGATCATCTTGTTAGCAATGCTTTTTATTATTTCTTAGATGATTATAGTGGTTATAACCAAATTTCTATAGCACCATAGGACTAGGAGAAAACAACTTTCACATGTATGTTTGGTACATTTGCTTTTCGTAGAATGTCATTTGGGTTATGTAATGCTCCAGTGACGTTCCAACATTATATGATGGCCATTTTATTTTATATGATTGAAGATTATCTTGAGGAATTTGTGGGTGATTTTTCAATATTTGAGCAAAAGTTTGAGAATTATTTGAACAACTTGGTTGCAGTTTTGAGAAGATATGAGGAAACCAACTTAGTTTTGAATTGAGAAAAATGTATGTAGAAAACATTTTGATGTTTCGATATAACAAATTAAGATAAATGAATTTTAAGATTTTATAAAAGATTTTCTAAGTATATTCGACATAATTATTCGAAAATCAAAATATTACTCCAAGTCTTTCAAAGTTCAATTTCAATCCTTACTAAATCGTAAAGTTGTGTTTTATACTTAAAATATTTTTGAAACAATTTTTACAAAGTATTTCGAACCAAAAATGAGCCAAAAATCAAATTTGTGAAGGGATGCACCGATGCACTCATTGATGCATCGATGCACACACCATTTCGAATGCATTTTATGCATCGATGCACTGCCATGCATCGATGCACTCAGGCCTGTTTGAAACATCGAATGCATTTTATGCATCTATGCTCCCTTAGTGCACCGATGAACTAAGTGTTCCAACGGTCGAAATATTTGAATTTTACACTTGATGCATCGATGCACCTTGACTATGCATCGATGCACACACGCTCCCAACTGATTTTATTATTTGTTTCCACACTTAAACGGCTCTATTGACTCCACTAATCATCCCCAATGTTTAGAATCAATTGAAGGATAATTTAAACAAGCTTAGAAGCCATTGATCAACAAGAAGAAACAAGAATCAAGAGAGAATCAAAGAGAAAGCATCAAACCTCAAGTTTAAGCAATTTCAAGCCAAATTTCATTCAATATTCATCCTTGCTTTCAAGAAAACTTATTGTGCTCAATTGTTTTATTCTTGATTGTTCTTTTTTTGTTCTAGAATTGTGCAAACATTTTGCCTTGTGAGAATTTTCTTGTAAGTTTGTAAAATTTGTATTGTTCTCTTTGGGAGAGAGTGTTTTCAAGAATTTGGGGTTTAATTATTGAGGGATTTGTAAGGTTACTCTTTGTCCTCAAAAGAAAGATAAATTAGTGAATTTGTGAAAACTCCTTAGTGTGGATAGCTAAGGTAGTGGACGCAGACTTTGGTTGAGAAAGTCGAACCACTCTAAATCATTATGCAAATATTTTCAATTTTCTACAAAAGCATCCACCAAATTTTTAATTACCAATTCACCCCCTCTTGGCTATATTCGTCGATCGATTAACTCAACAATCGGTATCATAGCCTCACTCATTTGAAAGTTTAATCACCTCTTGAGTCGATTCAGTAAGAGTTACATCGATATTCAAGTCATCAATGGCCGTCGCTTCAAACTCCGACTTCGTTCTCGATTCAATGCTCGTCAACAAGCCTCCTTTCTTCAATGGAGCTAACTATGCTTATTGGAAGAATATAATGATGTACTTTATTCAAGCAAGTGACATGGGAGCATGGAATGTCATAGAAGATTAATTCATCAAACCTTCCACTCATCCAAGATTGTGGAGTGAAGGAGAGACAAGAATGTTTCAGGTCAACTCTAAAGCCATCCATATTATTTTTTGTGCTCTTGGACCAGATGAATATGGAAGAGTTTCATATTGTACAACCGCCAAATAAATATGGGACAAACTACAAGTCACTCATGAAGGCACCGACAAGGTAAAAGAATCTAAAATTAGTCTTCTAACTCATACCTATGAAAATTTCAGGATGAAACCGGATGAAGAAATAAAAGCTATGACAGATAGATTTTCCACGATTGTCAATGGTCTCAAATCATATGGAGAGATCATTCCAAATGAAAAGTTTGTGAGGAAGTTGGTTTACTCACTTCCAAAATCATGGCAATCAAAGAAGACGACAATCATCGAGGCTAAGAATTTAAAACCTTAACCCTTGAAGAACTAATCGGTTCACTCCTCACTCATTAAATGATGCTTCAAGATGAGGTAGACCACGATAAGATTGATGAGACACCAAAGAACAATGAGAATAAGAAGAACGTTGGAGTTACTCTTAAATTCAAAAAGATGAGAGTGATTCAGATGAAGATGACTATAAAGAGGAAATGGCACTATTTACCAAATGGTTTAAAAATTAATGAGGCCCAACCGAGGAAGAAAATTCAAATGAAATGAAGGCTTCAAAACTGAACCAAATGAGAAGGACCTGATCATTTTCTACGAATGTAAAAAGCCGGGGCATGTCAAATATGATTTCCCTCAATTAAAGAAAAATGGTCAATCAAAGAAGAAGCACAAGGCTCATGTAGCTACATAGAGCGATGAAGAAGGCTCCGATGAAGAGGAACAAGAAGTAGCAAACTTGTGCTTGATGCCTATCGGGGAAAACACTCAGGTAACCTCTAACTCATTCGATTTGGATGATTTATCTTATGATGAGTTATTAGAGGATTATAATGGGTTGACTTCGGATTATAAGACTCTATTTTTAAAAAACAAAAATGATATTTCAAAATTGAAAATAAAACAATCTTATGTCCAAAACCAACAAGGAGCTTGAAAGTAAGATTAAAGAATTACAAATCAAAATTGATGATTTTTAAAAGAAAAAAATGATTTGCGTAACTTACTTTCAAAAGTTCATGATAACCATCAAAAGAAAATTGACGATCTTAAAGCTTCTTTTGATAATGTTGGAACAAAACATTTTGGAAATGGAGAAAGTTCAAGCTCCAACTTTGTTAGAAAAAGTTTTAAAAACTATAATCATAGAGGTCCTCGAAGAACCTCTAATGGAAAAATTGTTAAAAGTATATGGGTTCCTAAAAACTCATTACTACTAAAGATAACGTTATCCTACACAAATGGATACCTAAGGGGACTAGGATTTTGGAAACTAATGAATATGGACCCAAAAGAATTTGGGTACCAAAAATTAGAAATTAATCTATTTTGTAGGAAAATGAGCATTGCTACAAGGCATGCGAAACAAACTCAAACTCATGGTACCTTGATAGTGGATGCTCAAGATACATGACCGAAGACAAGAGCCGGTTCGTAGAGCTCAACGCCAAAAATGAGGAGATGTGACTTTTGGTGATAAATCAAAAGGTCACATTGAAAGTATAGGCATTATAGGTAATACCTCTTCCATAAAAATTAAGAATGTTTTATATGTGAATGGATTAAAGCATAATCTATTGAGTATTAGCCAATTGTGCGATAAAGGATTTAATGTCATGTTTGAAACTAATGGTTGTAAAGTCATTGACATTGCATCTAATCAGATTATGCTTATTGGTCATAGAATATGAAACATATATATGGTGCATTTAGATTCTATAGATATGACAAATTTATGCCTAGTTGCTTAGGATGAGCATGATCGTTGGTTATGGCATAGGAGACTAGGACATGCTAGTATGAGTGTTTTGCAATGACTAATTCAAGGAGATTTAGTTCGAGGGTTGGCAAAGCTAAAATTTGATAATGATAAAATCTGTGATGCTTGTGCTAAGGGAAAACAACAGTGAGTTTCTTTTAAATCCATTAATGACGTATCCACTAGTAGAGTATTACAATTGATCCATTTAGATCTTTTTGGGCCATCTAGGACTACTAGCTTGGGTGGAAAAAATATGCATTTGTCTTGGTAGATGACTATTCTAGATATACTTGGGTTTCATTCTTAAGTACTAAATATGGAGCATTAGAAAAATTCATCATGTTTTCAAAAGTAATCCAAAACGAAAAGGTTACTCTATAACTAGTGTTAGGAGTGATCATGTAACTCAATTTGAAAATCTTGGATTTACTGAATTTTGTAATTCTAATGGTATTACCCATAATTTTTCAGCACGTAGGACCCCTCAACAAAATGGAGTTGTTGAGAGGAAAAATCAAACTTTAGAATAAATGACTAGAACCATGCTTTGTGAAAATAATTTGCCAAAATATTTTTGGGTAGAAGCCACCAATACCGCTTGTTATGTTATTAATCGAGTAATGATTAGGCCTATTTTGAAGAAAACTCCATATGAACTTTTTAAAAATAAAAAGCCTAACATTAGTTATTTTCATCATTTTGGATGCAAATGTTTTGTTTTAAACAAAGAAAATCTTGGCATATTTGATGCTAAAAGTGATTAAGGAATTTGTCTGGGTCATTTCTTAAATTCTAGAGCTTATCAAGTATTTTATAAAATAACTTTAGTTGTAGAAGAGTCTATACATGTTGTTTTCGATGATAATCCCATTCCGAGGAAGGATTCTTGTGTGAATGATGATGTAGGTATTATAAACATAAATGACGTTAGACATGACATTAGAGAACCATCATCAAAGGAAGAAATGAAAGATGAGGAAACTCAAGATCCTCTCGAGAATCTAACCATTGAAGAAAGGGAAGTCTCTTACCCAAGGGAATACAACTATGTCAAGGATGGTGAAATAATAGGTGATCCACCCAAATGGGTAACAATTGGATCTTCTCTTAGAAATATTTGTAATTATGTTGCATTTATCTCATGCATAGAGCTAAGAATATTAAACAAGCATTAAATGATGAACATTGGATTATGGCTATGCAAGAAGAGTTAAATCAATTTGAGAGAAGTAAAGTATGGACATTAGTTGAAAGGCCTAATAATAAGTCTATGTAGGTACTAGATGGGTATTTAGAAATAAGCTTAATGAAAGTGGCAATATAGTGAGAAACAAGGCTAGACTTTTTGCTCAAGGGTATACTCAAGAAGAGGGCATAGACTATGATGAAACATACACTCCGTAGCTAGGATGGAAGCAATTAGAATGTTATTAGCATTTGCATGTTTCAATGAGTTTAAATTATATCAAATGGATGTTAAAAGTGCATTTTTAAATGGTTTTATAAAAGAATAAGTGTATGTGGAACAACCTCCTGTTTTGAAGATTAAAATTTCCAAATCATGTTTTTAAATTGACAAAACACTTTATGGTTTAAAATAAGCTCCTAGAGCTTGGTATAAAAGATTGTCAATTTTTTTAATTGAAAAAGGTTTTTCAAAAGGGAAAGTTTACACTACATTGTTTTTAAAGCATAAAAGTAAAGATTTATTAGTAGTTCAAATTTTTGTTGGTGATATATTATTTGGTTCTACTAATGATGTTCTTTGCCAAGAATTTTCTAAGCTAATGCAAAGTGAATTAAAGATGAGCATAATGGGGAGCTCTCATTTTTCTTGGGACTCCAAATCAAGCAAAGAAAAGATGACATCTTCATCAATCAAGCTAAGTACATCAAGGATATGCTCAAGAAGTTTGGACTGGAAAATGGGAAACCTCATGTCACTCCAATGAGCTCATCAACAAAGCTTGACAAAGATGAAGGAGGTAAATGTGTGGATATTAAATTATATAGGTCAATGATTAGATCTTTGCTTTATCTAACCGTAAGTAGATCGGATATTATGTTTAGTGTTTGCTTATATGCTAGATTTCAATCATGTCACAAGGAATCACATTTACTAGATGTTAAGAGGATCTTTAGATACCTTAAGGACTCTCATAGTTTAGGACTTTGGTATCTTACAGACTCTAGCTTTAGCTTGCATGCCTTCTCTGATGCGGATTATGGAGGATGAAAATTAGATAGGAAAAGCACATCTGGTACTTGTCAATTCCCCGGAAATATGTTGATTTCTTGGTTTTCAAAGAAACAAAATTGTGTTGCATTATCTACCACTGAAGCGGAATACATTTCAGCCGGTAGTTGTTATGGACAAGTTTTATGGATGAAACAACAACTTTTTATTATGGAATTCAAGTAGGTACCATTCTTATCAAGTGTGACAATTCTAGTGTTATTTGTCTTACTAAAAATCCCATCCAGCACTCTAGAACTAAGCACATTGAAATTAGACATCACTTCATTAGAGACCATGTCACTAAAGAAGATGTAGTTCTAGAATTTGTTGATACTTTGCACCAATTAGCGGATATCTTTACAAAACCTTTAGACAAAGAAAGATTTTGGACACTTAGGAGAAAATTAGGTTTAACTAGCCTATCTTCACTTAGTGTTTAAAATAATTTTAGCTCTTTTAAATTAGATTTGAAAATGCTTATAAAATAACATTTTTGAATGCATTCCATGCTAATAGTTAGGGGGATTTTTGATCTTTGGTGAGAATTAATTATATGTTCAAATGTAGTTTAAAGATAAAATTGAGTGATTGAACATGATTAATTTTCAAAATATATGAGTTGCTAATACCACTAGAGCTAAATTATTTAGCATTTTAAGTGCTTAAAATGGATTTTTGACATTTTTGTGCATAATGCATCGATACACTATGAATATGCATCAATGCATCCCTTTGAATGTGCATCGATACATCATGAATATGCACCGATGCACTCCTTGAATGTGCATCAATGCACAATGCCATGCATCGATGCATCCGTTGGGTTTTTGGCTAAAAGCCCTATTTCTTCTTCATTTTCTCAAACACTCTTAAACACTCCCAAGCCGTCGTTCATCCCTCTCTCTCTCTAAACTCTTCATTTTCCTCAAATCAACGTATTTTTGACAGATTTCGATCGTTGTTCAACTCTAAATCCTGCTTGTATCATTAAATCGTGCAAAACAACATCACATTCCTCTCAATCCAATTTTTCAAGGTAATATTTCAAAACCTCTTCAATGTCTAATCCAAAACGACCTAGGTCCTCTTTAAGTCGATCTAACCGCCCTCCTATTCCTCCTCCACCACAAAATCCAAACCGAAACGAACCCGAGTTAACAATTCTTAACTCTTGCTTTAACCAACCCGGTCATCGTAGAGATGATTTATATGATAGGTTCGTTAGTCATTTTCAATCCTAGAAAATTCAAGAGGAATGTATCCCTTTCATTCGTTAGTCTTTTCTTGTCATGCTTTATTGGATTTAGAACTTGGATTGATAAAGATTTTGTGGTTCTTGGATTGTTTGATTTTGGATGATTATATGTTTGGATTTATGTTTTGAATGCTTGGATATTTGAACTTAATACATATTTGGTGTGTTTGAATTTTTATCTTAATTTTTTGCATCATTTAGACATATATGACCAATTCTCCCTTACACATTTTTTTATGAATATTGAATTATGAAACTAATGGCTAACCTTTCTCTTGATTGTGATCTTAGCAGCTTAAGCTATTTTTACTAAAATCAGTTGGCTAGAGTTTTCCTTTTCTTGTTTGAAATCCTTTTAGAGTCTTTTTGATTTAACAAAAAGGGGGAGAAGATGTATCATAGTAAGGGGAGTAATTTTCAAATTTTATTTCAAAAATGATTTTCTTAAAAATCTTAAAATTACTCAGATGTTTTGTTATATAAAAAAGGGGGAGATTGTTGAAAACATTTTGATGTTTCGATATAACAAATTAAGATAAATGAATTTTAAGATTTTATAAAATATTTTCTAAGTATATTCGATATAATTATTCGAATATCAAAATATTACTCCAAGACTTTCAAAGTTCAATTTCAATCCTTACTAAAGTGTAAAGTTGTGTTTTATACTTAAAATATTTTTGAAACAATTTTCACAAATTATTTCGAACAAAAAATGAGCCAAAAATCAAATTTATAAAGGGATGCACCGATGCACTAAGTGTTCCAAAGGTCAAAATATTTGAATTTTACACTTGATGCATTGATGTACCATGACTATGCATCGATGCACACACGCTCCTAACTGATTTTATTAATTATTTTCACACTTAAACGGCTCTATTGACTCCACTAATCATCCCCAAGGTTCAGAATCAATTGAAGGAGTATTTAAACAAGCTTTAGAAGCCATTGATCAACAAGAAGAAACAACAAGAAACAAGAATCAAGAGAGAATCAAAGAGAAAGCATCAAACCTCAAGTTTGAGCAATTTGAAGCCAAATTTCATTCAATATCCATCCTTGCTTTCAAGAACACTTATTGTGCTCAATTGTATTATTCTTGAGTGTTCTCTCTTTGTTCTAGAATTGTGCAAACATCTTGCCTTGTGAGGATTTTCTTGTAAGTTTACAAAATTTGTATTGTTCTCTTTGAGAGAGTGTGTTCTCAAGAATTTGGGGTATAATTCTTGAGGGATTTGTAAGGTTACTCTTTGTCCTCAAAAGAAAGATAAATTAGTGAATTTGTGGAAAATCCTTAGTGTAGATAGCTAAGGTAGTGGACGTAGACTTTGGTTGAGAAAGTCGAACCACTCTAAATCACTGAGCAAATATTTTCAATTTTTTGCAAAAGCATCCACCAAATTTTTAATTGCCAATTCACCCCCCTCATGGCTATTTTCTTCGATCGATTAACTCAACAATGTAATTTTATGGTCACAAAAGGTATAGTGCTAAGGCACCGAATTTCCTTCTACGTTATTAAAGAATATAAGGAAAATAGAGGTTTTTGAAAATTTACCACCTCCAACTAATGTAAAGGCAATTCGAAACTTTCTTGGTCGTGTTGGTTTCTATAAAAGGTTTAATAAAGATTTTCTCTCAAATTCCTAGGCCATTGTGTTCATTGCTGAAGCAAAACAATACGTTTTTCATTAATGACGAATTGCTTAAATCTTTTGAGATAATCAAGATGAAGCTAGTGAATTCCCTATTTATTATATCACCAAATTGGAATTTACCATTTTAATTAATGTGTGATGCTAGTGACTTTATTATAGGTAATTTGTTGGGGCAACGAAATAAGATAAAATGTTTCATTTTATACATTATGCGAGTAGAACATTGAAGAAAGCTCAAGTTAATTACACCACAACTAAAGAGGAGTTTCTCACTGTAGTGTTTGCTTTTGACAATTTTTTTCATACCAAGTGGGGACGAAAGTGGTTGTATACACTAATCACTCAGCGCTAAAGCATTTATCTGCCAAGATGGATACAAAACCTTGCTTTTTGATTTGATGAGTTCTTTTACTCCAAGAATTTGACAATGAGATTCGGGGTAAGAAGGGATTTTACAATTAAGTGGTCGTTCAATTATCTAGGTTAGAATCTGGCAATGAAGATGGCAGCATTTTAGTAATTTCATACTATTTTCCTGACAAATAATTGTAAGATGCTACAACATTACCAAGCTATGATGATTTTGATAACAATGTAGTTAATGGTATGATGCCACCATATCATAATTATCAAGGCCAAAGGAAATTTATCAGGGAAGTGAGGCAATACCATTAGGAGGAGTTGTATTTATATCAACTCATGCAGCGATGTATTCCTTAATGTGAACAATAAAGCATTTTATAGCATTACTATAGTTCCCAGTATGGACGCCATTTTGGTGGTATGTATATATAAGAGAAAGTTCTCCAATGTGGATATTGTTGGCCATCATTTTTTAAAGATGCTAATTAATTTGTAAAGCATTGTGATCACTGCCAGTGAAAAGGTAATATATCTTTGCTAAATGAAATTCCAATGGAACCTATATTGGAAAATGAGTTATTCGATGTTTGGGGATTAGATTTCATGGGTTCATACCCATCTTCATGTGGCAACCTCTTTATTCTAGTTGTTGTAGATTATGTATCTAAATGGGTGGAAGTTGTAGCCTTGCCAAACAACAATGTTAAAGTAGTGCCTTGTTTTTCGCTGAAAATATTTTCACTCATTTTGAAAACTCCCATGTTTTCATCAATGATGAAGGGTCTCAATTTATTGGCAATCAGGTTGCTAGAGAATTGAATAGATATGGTGTGAATATAACATCACAACAACATATCATCCATAATCTAATGGTCAAGTCGAGGTGTCCAATCGAGAAATCAAGCAAATTCTTGAGAAGATTGAGAATCCTTCTAAAAAAGATGGGTCAAAACACCTTAAATAAGCATTATTGGCTTATAGGGTCACTTATAAGACTCCATTAGGGATGTCCCCTTATTGTCTTATCTACGGAAAAGTTTGCCATCTGCCTTTGGAGCTGGAGCATAAGGCTATGTTGACAATAAAGAAATTGAACTTTAATCTAGATGTAGTAGGCGAAAAACGAATGCTAGAGCTTAATAAATTAGAGGAGCTCTAAAATGATGCTTATGAGAATTCACGTATTTACGAAGACAATAGCAAGAAGTGGCATGATCAAAATATTATGCCAAGGGAATTCATTGTTGGACAACAAGTTTTGTAATTTAATTTGAATTTATTCCCTGGGAAGTTACGTTCTCATTTGCCAGGCTCTTTTGAAGATTTTCCTCATGGTACAGTGTTACTAAAGAACTTACTAGATGGAAGAACATTTAAAGGCAATGGGAAACCTTTAAAACTTATTGACAGCAACAAAGCCATAGCATTGCTTCAATCACGCTAAGCAACCCCTTCATTTTTAATATTTTGAATTTTAAATAAGTCAATTTCTTTTACATTTATTTTTATGCTCTAATTTTTATTTCTATTTTCTTTGTAGAGTTTTTTTTTCTATCGATCGCTCTCTGTCAGTTGTTTGTTGCTGCACAACTCTTCGAATTATGGTGTGCATCCATTACTGTACTAAAGCTACGACACTTTTATGGTAAAACTCAGTAAGAGCTATCAATCATTTACCCTACATTAATTTTGCACCATCCACCTTAGCCTATCATAACCGTCCATTCAGAATAAAACCTTATCCCTCCACCCTTAAATTTTAAAATCTTTATCCCATCCTTTATGTAAGCCAATTCTCCATTTTCATCATCCAACTGAGAACTGCCATGGCTATAGAAAGAAGGCGAGCACAAAGTTTTCTGGACATACGCCCACTCTGTTGTCGGTCATACTTACGTTACATGAAATCCCACTATTAAAGGAGGTTACCAGATTTATTGATGACGAACAACGACAACATTATGAAAACAAATTTGATGGCTGAGAATTTTACTATGAGCAAGGTTTCAATTTAACTACAGAGGTGAAGCCTCATATTTTTAACTATATTTTCCAAATGGTTACGTAGTGAGGATGAAAAAAGTTTTTATGGTTATTCAAGAACATCAAGCAACAAGTGGTGTGGGATTTTTATAGCAATCTCACTGGCCAGACTAAACGCTTAGTATTTTTTGTGAAAATATGGTACATTGGTGGGCATAGCCCAACAACAATTTGTTTGGTAACATCAAGGATTTATCCGAACATTTGACATTTGTGGAAAACCTAACTCAGGTCGAATTAGAGCAAGTAGAAAGAGATGTTTTCCTACCCAGACATTCTTGGACGAGATCAACGATTGGAGTTTGAACTATTAAGTGGCATGATCTTCAACAAGACACTAGGTTATGGTTTACTTTCCTTAGAACTCATTTAATTCAAACTATGCACTTTTCCACAATTACTAAGGATAGAGTCTTGCTTTTTCAATCTATTTTATCGTGGAGAAAAATCAATGTTGGGAAAATTATTTCTTCTCAAATGTTTGCTTGTACCCATAAAACTATAGGCTTATTATATTTTCTATTGTTAATTAATGCATTGTACTACCAAGAATAAGTGGTTGTCGCCTTGTCTTCTAATCAGATTATAGAAAATCAAAATCCAATTACTCCCGCTACTATGAGGCAAACACTACTGAATAAAGGGGTAAACCTTAATAAAGCTCGTGGAGAGCCATCTATTCCCATTGCCACAGCCCAACTACCACCCGTTGACGACTGAACCTTGGAAGACCTAAAGATGGCTTTAGCATATGTCAATGCTAATCAAGATCAGATCATGGCGCTACTAATCCATTCTCTTTAGAATCAGTTCCATATGCACAACACCCAAATTCAGTATTGGGAGTATGTAAAGAAAAGAGATATGGGGACTAAGACTATGTTTGCCAAGTTATTTATGGAAGCTGAAGGATTGTTCCCTACCTTTCGAACAAAGATCTTAGAAGATCTGATGTAACCAACAATACCTAATGCTGGCCATAGCTCAGCTAGCACCGAAAGTGCTAATTCCACACAGTCAGGTAGTGAAGAAGAAGTAATGGCTACGGATACCAAGTCAATGGAATGTGAGAAGGAAGTAGAGGGTGAGGAAGAAAAATGAGACAATGAAAAGGAGAATGAGACAGAAAAATATACGGATATTTTGCCAATGGATGTTGAAGTTCAAGATGAAAAATAGCATGTGAGCATCGACCAACTGCAAGAGAAGGCCAATAATTGATTCAATACTCCATCAGAGCAAGTTGTAGCTCGGTTATTGAATTTGCATGAAACTACAATTGAAAGAGAAGCTATTGCTATTAATGAACAAAAATTAGATGCAGTGAAGGGGATATGTAATGGCATCGCTTTAGTCGAAAAACAACTGTTGCGAGTCCACCAGAGAGCACTCCCATCGCACAATACGTCAGTGATAAGAGACCAAAAATAGAAATGAAGAAAAAGTTGGATCCATAACTCTAGTCTCTAATGTTACTGTGGCAAAAGCCACGTCAATATCGGCCAGTCAAAAGAGGAAGAGCTTGGTGAAGGCAAAAACAACAGCAAAGCGTCTCCAACCAAATGTTCTATACCTGCGTAAAAGCCCAAGGAAGCCCACTTACAGGAGTTTTGCTTCCCTTTCTTATATTTTAGCTTGTTTTTATTATTTGTTTTTGATGTTGCATGTATTAGGGATAATGCATCCCTTAGGTATAGGAGTGTGTTGTTAGTTGAATGTTGCATTTAGAAAGGTAGTTTTACACATATAATAGCGTTGGTAATGCCATACCAAAATTTTGTAGAAATTAATAAAGTTATTAAGGGAAATTTAATGATACCCAATGATGAAGATTAATTGATATTAAATGCTATAGGGAATTCTATAGAATCTTTTTGAAACTATGATCCTTAGAAAACCTTTTTTTCACTTAGGTGTATGTTCTCAATACTTAGAGAATTTAGAATTTTTTGAGTTATAAATTTCTTATCTTTATTATATGTTATAGCAATTAAAAAAATATAGGAGATCTTAGGGAAAGTTAGGTAATGCTAGTAATAGCTCCAACATAGTCTTAGGACATAAGTTGGGTAATATTGTAAGAGCTCCAACATAGTCTTCGGAAATAAGTTGGAATGCTATCACTGGCAAGAAATATTGTTGTAGCATTTAATATATTTAACAGAGTAGGTGTGAATTTTTCTAACTTAGCTAAGTATTTATTGGATACACTTAAATTACACACACTACACTCTTGGAATTATGATTTTGATAAGATGAAATTGTATTTCCTTATTCGATAATACATCTATCTTTACATAATTGGTTAAGGGTTGAAAAAAAGAAACTTTTCTGGTTGATTAATTTCTTAAAGTTATGCTATGGCATTTTTGTTAATTTATATATTTCATGCATGTTTTATTTGAGGATAGCCAAACACTTAGGTTTGGGGGTATGATAACTCTCAAAAAGAGTTATTTTTAGTAATCTTCTTCACATATGTCTAGCTTGAAATTGAGTATTTTTAAGAGAATTTTAAAATTATATTTTCT
Source organism: Hibiscus syriacus (assembly GCF_006381635.1). Classification (NCBI taxonomy): domain Eukaryota; kingdom Viridiplantae; phylum Streptophyta; class Magnoliopsida; order Malvales; family Malvaceae; genus Hibiscus; species Hibiscus syriacus. Next base: position 3,881,602 of record NW_024062743.1, on the reverse strand, counting down.
TATTTTTATATATTTTGGATATTAGGAACTTTGTGGGTTGCCAAGGGCTAAATTTGATTTTTTTTGCTATAAACTATTATATTGATATCGTAGCATTACATGAAATATTGAATGGGTGTTGCAGCAGTCGATGAAGATCTAGATGGTTAAGAGAAACTTTTGGATAGGATAGTTGGCTTGGGTAACTGTCAATGAGATGGATATCACCCAAAACATGGAAGTTTTTCATTGGAGGATGAAAATATATCCAATCTATAAATAGGGAGTACTTACGTGCCAAAAAGTATGATGATTGGGAGTTATTCAAAGTACTCATTCTCACATTAAATCTTCATACGCCATGGAAGCTTAAGCCCTCTGTTATAAATTGTTTCAGCACAAGGAGAGCTTACTAAGTAGCATCGGCAATCAGCGGATCACGATTAAAGGCTTTCTATTGAGAGAGAGTGTGATTTTAATATTTTAAAAATTTTATGGATGATATTGTGGATTTTTTTTATTTCATGTTTACTTTTATACTTCTTTTACGAGCTTGGAACTTTATGATTATGAGTATAAATATATATGATTAAATATATGGTAATTTTGATTATTTATAGAAATATATTTGGTCAATTTGCTATATATCTTTGATAGCATTGATGTTGCTGAGTGGCACAGCGTGTGCAGAAAAATATGCAACCAATTGATTGGTATTGTTAATATTTTGATCCTTTAATTAATGAAAGTAGTTAAATAAATTCAAAAGGTCTTAATCAATGTTGATAGCATAAATTAGGTATACTTTGGTTGCATCAGATTTGATGCTCACAATATTTTCTCCATCTAATTGATAGCTGACTGTCCTGACTGTTGTAGTGTGGACTTGTGTTATCCTTATTGATTTACTATCTTTTATTTATAATCTCTTCACACTTGATACTTTTTATGTTGGGACCGTTGGTGCACCCCACGGTGCAGTGGAAACAAAACTCGACGGTCTCACCAGCGATCCAAGTTCATAAAACCAAAATCGGGAGGAAAAGATATGAATACTTACAATGGTTTCCTTCAAAAACAACAAAGATAACAACGAGAAGTGGTGATCATGAACGTTTCGAATCGTAAGCCTCCACATATACATGTCTCGGCCTTTACTTAGTTCACCCGATTGAGAACAAAATTTTATTTTCCCAAAATCAGTTTTTAGAAAAACACCTGAAGTAGTTGTCTGCTATAACTTACCTCACTTAAATGTATCAGATACCCTAACACTTAGGGTTTTCAATTTATTTCAAATTAATAAATTTCTTATTTAATTAATTCAAATTAAATACACATTAAACACTTATAATCTGAATTACAATCTTTAATGTTTATTTAAAATCTTATTTAATTATTCTGAATTAAATATCAATTAAAAGAGTTGTAATCAAAATTACATTACTTTAAAGTTTACTTACTATATTCGGGATAATTAAAATCATATGTATAACAAATATACATATATTAACTCTAGATATATTTTAGTAACATATAACAAATTGTACATCTTTGCTCATGTGACCCTGTAGGTTCTTATAACGTTAGTAGTAATTATTAGAACAATTCTAATATTATATACAGTGAGTGACATCTATCAATATATCATTGCCACCTAAGTTACAAGAAATTATGATTCGCAAATCATCTTCGTGATTAACTCTTTTATGTATTACATCCTTTTGTCCTTTATATCTAGAATAGGCAGAAGTCTTAGAATAGTCACACTTGTATAGCTCATCTATTGTTTCTTGATATCTAGAGTAGATTATAATTAGCGAATAATTTGTGATATCACATATCAACTTATTCGAGCATGGCCATGCATTTCTAGTCTCACTCAACCAAGTAGCATGTGATATATTTCCTATTATTTAGGAATGACAAATCCTATCTTAATCATACACACCCCACTACATATATTGAGATATATTCAATAACAGCCTTTATAGTGTAACCAGTTGCGGAGCATATTTATCTGTATCAAAACATACAACAATATATGTTTGGATGACATTGATCTCAAGTCTGAGGATCATACATATAGTCATCAGCATGAGCAATGTTATGACCGTTACATAATAATCCAAGACATATCCTCATGACGGGCCAATCTAATACATTGTTCTCTAAAAATATAAGCATGTATCAATTCTGACATCTCTATGTCAATGAAAACTCCTTTTCACCAATCAATAACATGTTAGTCTTAAGCGTATTATTATTATCCATGCCCATAATAATACTTGACTATGGATCTTTTAATAGTGTTATTATATGGACATTATTATCTTTCAGTTTATGTTAAACACAGACATATAACTGAAAATAATAGTGGCAATGCCTTTATTCAATAAAACTGGTAAATAAATGTATTTTTTACAATCATCATATGATTGGTGTTTGGGCATATTCTAACAATCTCCCACTAGCACTAATACTAATCACTCATATATCTAATACCAAGTGACTCAGTGTGACGATCATGCCTCTGTTCTATAAGAGGATTCATCAAGGGATCAACAATGTTGTCATCCGTGTTACATTGCATATTTCCACATCTTCTCGATCTATGATCTCTTGAATAATATGAAAATGCCTAAGAATATAGTTGGATTGTTGATGAGATATGGGTTTCTTTGCTTGTGCATTGGCTCCATTATTGTCACAATGGAGTCTACAAGATCTGATATGCTAGGAACAACATTTAATTCCAATATGAACTTCTTAATCCAAACAACCTCTTTTACTGCTTCACTAGCTACAATGTATTCAGCCTCTATTGTAGAATCAGCTATTGTGTCTTGCTTCGAACTTTTCCAGCTCACAACACCTCCATTAAGACAAAACACAAAACTCAATTGCGATCATGAGTCATCCTAGTCAGTTTAGAAGCTGGCATCAATATAACCTTTTACACTAAGCTCTTCATCCCCTCCATATACAAGAAATTCATCCTTAGTTCTTCTTAAGTACTTAAGGATATTTTTTAACCGCAACCCAATGATTTTCACCAGGTTTCCTTGATACCGACTCGTCATGCTTAAAGCATACGATACATTTAGTCTAGTACATATCATGGCATACATGATAGAACCAATAGCCGAAGCGTATAGAATCTTATTCATCCGTTCTCTTTCTTCTGGAGTTGAAGGACACATTTCCTTCGAAAGAGAAATGCCATGTCTCATAGGTAAAAATCCTTTCTTGGATTCTTCCATACTAAACCTTTTCAGCACTTTGTCTATAAATGTACTTTGACTCAGACCTAGAAGTCGTCTTGATCTATCTCTATAGATCTTAACTCCTAAGATATACACTGCCTCACCCAAATATTTTATAGAAAAATAACTACCTAACCAAGTCTTAATAGACTGTAAAATATGTATATCATTTCCTATGATGAGTATATCATCTTCATACAAGATTAGGAAAGAAACAATTCTCCCACTAGCCTTCTTATAAACACAAGGCTCGTCTTCATCTATGATAAAACCAAACTCTTTGATTGCATCATTGAAACGAATATTCTAGCTTCAAGAAGCTTGCTTTTGTCCATAAATAGACCTCTGTACCTTACAAACCTTTCCAACATTTCCTGGAATGACAAAACCTTCTGGTTGTGTCATATACACATCCTCTTCAAGTTTTCCATTAAGGAAAGCGATTTTGACGTCCATTTGCCATATTTTATAATCATGGAAAGTAAATATTGCGAGCAAGATCTAGATGGATTTAAACATAGCTATAGGGGAGAATGTTTCGTCATTATCTACACCATGAACTTGTCAAAAACCTTTAGCAACTAAGTATCCTTTGTATGTTTGTACATTATCATCCATGTCAGTTTTCTTCTTGAAAACCCATTTACACCCTATAGGTTTGACCCCTTCAGGTGGTTCAACCAAAGTTCATACTTGGTTTACTCACATGGAATCCATCTCAAATCTCATGGCTTCAAGCCATTTATCAGAGTTTGGGCTAGACATTTCCTCTTGATAAGTCATTGGCCCTTCTTAATCTATAAGAAGAACATCTCCATATAGTAACAAGAAATCCAAATCTCTCAGGTGCACGATGTTCTCTTGTGGATCTTCGCAGTTTTGTGTTTTAAATTTTCTGAATATTCCTCAACAACTTGTGAAACATTCTTAACTTTAGGTTCTTTGATCTGTTGTTCTTGAGCTTCTCCAACTTCAATATTTATACCCTTCCCTTTGTTTGAGAGAAATTCTCTTTTGAGAAAAACTCCTATTCGAGCAACAAACACTTTGTTCTCGTTAGGTTTGAAGATATAGTATCCCTTAGTTTCTTTAGGATATCCAACGAATATACACTTATGAGATTTAAGTTCATGATTTGTAGACATCTGATGTTTTACATAAGCTTCACAACCCCCAGATCTTCATAAAACCCATACTAGGATGCTTCCCAGTCCATATATCATATGGTATATTTTGAACCGATTTAGATGGAACAATATTTAGTGTGAAAGCCATTGTTTCAAGTGCATGTCCCCAAAAAGAAGTTAAAAGATCACTATGACTCATCATCGATCAAACCATGTCTAACATTGTTCAATTTCTTCTTTCAGAAACTCCATTCCACTATGATGTACCAGGTGGTGTAAACTGTAAGACAATCCCACATTCTTTCAGGAGTTCATCAAACTCTATACTTAAATATTCTCCACCTCGATCTGATTGAAGTGTCTTAATACTCATGCCTAGTTGATTTTGTACTTCATTTTTAAATTCCTTAAACTTTTCAAGGGCTTTAGATTTATGGCGCATAAGATAAATATACTCATACCGACTGAAGTCATTACTGAAAGTAATAAAGTAATGGAATTCACCTCTGGCTTATTTATTCATCGGTCAACATACATCACTATGTATTAACCCCAATAAATCACTTGCTCGCCCACCTTTACTATTAAAAGTAGCTTTATTCATTTTTTTCTAACAGGCAAGATTCTTATACATCATATTGTTCGAAAACAAATGAATCTAAGAATCCATCTTTATGGATTTTTTTATGTGTTTCTCACTTTATGGCCTAAATGACAATGCCAAAGATAAGTTTGATTAGAGTTATTTTTTTAATATCTTAATATTTATGATATAAATGGTGTTAACTTGATCCAAAATATAGAGACCATTAACCAATTGTGTCGAACCATAAAAAACATTATCGGGATAAACAATCAACAATTATTCTTAATAATAATCTCAAAACCAATCTTGTCCAAACAAAAAATGGAAATAATGTTCTTAGTCAAACTAGGCACAAAATAAAAATCCTCTAAATTTAAATCAAGTCCATTAGGGAAAGATAAAACATATGTCCCTATAGCTAATGTAGCAACTCTTGCTCCATTTCCCATTCGTAGGTCTATGTCTCCTTTAGCCAGATCCCTTCTCTTTTGTAGTCCCTATATGGAAGTACAAATATGAGAACCACAACCGGTATCTAATACCCAAGAAGTAGATGTTGACAAATTAACATCAATAACATAAATACCTAAAACAAATGTTTCATTTGCTTTTTCCTTCTTGACCTCTTCAAGGTAAATAGGGTAGTTTCTCTTCCGATGTCTGGTTTTATCGCAATGGAAACATTTTCCTTCCTTGCTAACACCCTTTGGGTTTCAATGCATTTTTACCTTTCGGTTTGGCCTTACAATTACCCTTAGACTTTGCCGCTACCTTTTTCTTTCCATTTCCTTTGTCCTTGTGGACCATCAGAATGGGATTAGGTCCAACCTTTTTCATGTTACTTTCAGCAGTTCGTAACATTCCAAGTAACTATGGAAAAGTCTTGTTAATTTCATTCATTTTGAAATTAAGGACAAATTGGATAAAGCTATCTGGCAACCATTTTAGGATAACATCGGTACCCAATTCATATTTGATAGGAAATCCCAAATATTCTAACGTTTGGATGTAGCCCATTATCTTGATGACATAAGCTCCTACAGGAGTTCCCTCTGCCATTTTGCATTGAAATAGAGCTTTAGATGTCTCATATCTCTCTTGACATGCTTGCCCATCATATATTTCTTTGAGATTTTGAATCATCTCATTGTAATCATGTCCTCATGTTGCTTCTAAAGCTCAAGAGTCACCATGGCAAGCATTAGACATCCAAATTCTAACATATCATCCATATGTTTCTTGAATTTATCTTTTCAGCTCTTGAAACATTAGTTTCCGGTTTATCATGAACAAGTTCTTCAATGACATATTCATTCATTTCCTGTTTGAGAATAATTCTCAAATTACGAAACCAGTCAAGGAAGTTTATGCCATTAAGCTTATCATTCTCAAGGAGTAATCGTAGTGATAAAGTGTTGTTTGCCATTAAATCTACAACAATGGAAATATTAAAGTAAGTAAATTTACTGAATTGAAATTTATAAATATGCCTTTATTTACAAATTACTCCCAATATTTTATTCAAAATTAAACCCTCTCTGTTTTAACTTCAAAAAAAATCAACGAAAATTTTTATAGTGGTGAGGATCCATAATACATCAATTTCCTAAATCAGCTTTGGCTTTTCTTTTAGGATAATGATTATTTAGGTAAGTAACACTTTACTAGTTGCATCTCATATAACTCTTCATTTTGGTCAACAACTCTAGTTTAAGTAATCTCATGACTTATCCAAATATTTAACCTCTAGGTTTCTAATCCTATTAGAATAACCTAGCCAAGTTATTACGAATATCTCAACCGGTGAATATCACTTGCTTATTCTTCACGTTTAACCAAGATTGATTTATGTGCCAATGCTTTGATAAAGCCCACACAATATCGATCGAAGCCTTAACGAGGGTAAATATTAGACGATTAAGTTAACTTCGATTATAAAGAGGGATTTGCGTAATTCTCTCATCATTATTCGTTTTATTATTAGGCCCTTATTGATTTCATCAATATTCATTCTTATTTTATTATTAGATGCTTTACATACATAATAGATATAGCAATAAATAAGATACAATGGTTATAGCCCAAAAAATAATGATTAAGGTGCCCCATTCCAATCCAATGAACAAAAAAACCCTAAAGCCTAAGACTGCTCTCTAGGTATATTCTCGCCATTCTTCTACTCCTTTTGAATCTTCATAGGATTATAATTTTACAATAAACTTTTTTTACATACGAGGGAGTAAGATGATAAGAGAAATACAACTAAGATATAGAAAGGCATGGCTCACAGACCATATTTCAAATTAAACTATTATAAAGTGAACAATGGTTATAACCATGCATGTAAAACACCATACAAAACAAACATATCGTATATATACACACACGTTGTTACGCCTTTGTTAAAGATATTAATATGGGCATTCAATTTGTTCTGCTGATAAAGGGTCAAGGGGTGATATGCTTTTGGGATTTTCAATCCCGAAGGTTTTTTGCATCGGAACAACCATTGTTCCACTGCCAAACGTGATCTGTTATCGCACTCCCATGGATCATCATGTCAACGATTAAAATTTGGATTTCGTAAATTCCTTGCAGTAACAAATAGATTGAAAACATATTAACTAATTAACATATTAATCGTTGCGGTTATCAATTCGAACATTGATATCATTCATATTTTCTGAAAACGATAAAACTAGAACATGTATCTCATACATATCGTATCAACCAAGAATTTAACATGAATTCAGATCGTACGAGTGGCCCTGATACCACTATTGGCACTTTCGACGCTCCCCATGGCACAGCGAAAATAAAACTCGACATTCTCAGCAGCGATCCAAGTACGTAAAACCGAAATCGAGAGGAAAGGTTGCGAATATTTACAATGGGTTCTTTGAAAAACACCAAAGACATCAGCGAGAAGTTCTGATCATGAACGGTTCGAATCGTAAGCCTCCACGAAAAAAACGTCCCAGCCTCTACTTAGTTCACCTGATTGAGAGTAAAATTTTCTTTTCCCAAAATCAGTTTTGAGAAAAAATGCTGTAGTAGTCGGCTGCTAGACCTTACCTCACTTAAATATATCAGTTACCCTAACACTTAAGGTTTTCAATTTATATGGAATTAATAAATTTCTTATTTAATTAATTGAAATTAAATACACATTAAAAACTTATAATCTGAATTACAATCATTAATGTTTATTTAAAATCTTATTTAATTATTCCAAATTAAATATCAATTAAAGGAGTTGTAATCAAAATTACATTCTTTTAATGTTTGCTTACTATATTCAGGATAATTAAAATCATATTTATATCAAATATACATATATTAACTCTAGATATATTTTAGTAACATACAACAAATTATACATCTTTGCTCATTTTAATCCTAGGGTGTGTCCCTGTAGTTCTTGTAACGTTAGTAGTAATTATTAGAAAAATTCTAATATTACATACAATGAGTGACATCTAGCAATATATCATTGTCACCTAAGTTACAAGAAATTATGATTCGATATATCATCTTCGTGATTAACTCTTTTATGTATTACATCCTTTTGTCCTTTATATATAGAATAGGAACAAGTCTTAGAATAATCACACATGTATAACTCATCTATTGTTTATTGATATCTAAAGTAGACTATAATTAGTGAATAATTTGTGATATCACATATCAACTTATTCGAGCATGACCATGCATTTCTAGTCTCACTCAATCAAGTGGCATGTGATATATTTCCTATTATGTAGGAATGACTAATCATACACATTCCACTATATATTGAGATATATTCAATAACAATCTTTATATTGCAACCAGTTAAGGAATATGTTTAACTATATCAATGTTACGACCGTTACGTTGTTACGATTGATCTTATGTTTGAGCATTATACATATAGTCATTATCATGATCAATGTTACGATCGTTACATAATAATCCAAGACATATGCTCATGATGGGTCAATCCAACACATTATTCTCTAACAATATAATCATGTATCAATTCTGACATCTCTATGTCAATGACAACTCCTTGTCATCAATCAATAACATGTTAGTCTTAAGCGTATTATTATTGTCCATGCCCATAATAATACTTGACTATGGATCTTTTAATAATGTTAATATATAGACTTTACTATCTTTCAGTTTATGTTAAACACATACATATAACTGAAAAATAATAGTGGCAATGCCTTTATTCAATAAAATCGGTAAATAAATGTATTTATTATAATCATCATATGATTGGTCTTTGGGTACACTCTAACATTTTATGCTTTTAAACTCTGATGAAAACACCTTGCTCCTTGTCGGTTCGACATTTGTAGCATTCATTTTCTACCACTTTATTACTTGATAGGATACGTGCACTTACATAATTGTTATAGCATTTTTGTAGCATAAATAACTTGTAAAAGGGTTATATTGTGTGCCTTTTTACTTAGGATATTAATTGTCTTAAGATGTATTTAGGTACATAAAGTTGCATTTAGGGTCATATAGTTGCATGTAGTGGAATTTTTTTGTTGCAACATTTTATTTTGAAAACTAGTGATGCTTAATAGGGAAGATTGTATTATGTTGATGATGTGCAGGTGTTTAAAGCTAAAGGAGAGTGTCCGTATGAGGACCACTTCTACCCTTGCATACCCATTCACATGAAGGAAATAATACCTATGGTACAAAGGGAATTTTGGTACAAAACCCTAAGACATTCCCCTAGTATAAATAGATAAGGATCCCTACAATTAAAAGATAGTCTTTTTAGGAGAGGGTGAGATAAGCAATAGAGGAAGACGGCAACAAAAAGCTTCAATTTTTCTTCCCTTTTCTTCTTCTTTCGTGATGTCCTCTATAGCCAAGCTTCAAAGGGATATCAATCTAAGCCTTTGAGAGAAGCTAGCTTGCTAAGGTGGATTATTGTGGTCCAAGGAATCTCGCGACAGTTCGTATTTGAGAGTTTTCTTTTACCTTTGTGCTTTCATTTCATTTTTTGTGGGTTTATAATGGAACAAATTGTTATTTTGTATGTTTTGTAACGCACCATGAACTAACCTTATTTAGTATGGGTTTACTTTGGATGATTAAGTGTTCGTTGAAATGAATGGTTTTCATGTTATATATTGCTTTACCCATTGTATTTATTTACTTATGATTATGAGATCTTACAAGAGTAGCCATTTTCTAAGTTTGAAGGCTAATATTAAAGATAGTTAGGTGAGATCAATATGAGCAATAGGTCCTAGATGGTAACGAAGCCCTAATCAACTTAGAGATAATGAGAGGATTTTAATGAGTAAAAGGAGTGGTACATAGTCGATAGGATTTTGTTGTAGTTCACGCTAAGAGGAATTGACGTAGCATTTTCACTATCAGGATCCTTACTAGAGATAACCTAAGGACACTTTTAACAAACTTTATCGAGTAATATATGCATAACAAGCTTGAACCATTCTAAAAGACAATCTTAGGATTCCTTAGTGACCCTACTAATTATCCCTTTTGTTGCTTGTTTGTGTGAGGTTGTCAGGTTATGTTCTCAACTCAATTTACCTCATCATTTTTTACTTGTTACTCTACATTTTTCCACAGTATTTCACACCTTATATTTGCCAAATTACCATATCATTTCCACCCTCAAACTTTCCTTTTTCATAACATTTTATACTTTAGAATATATAGTTTTAGTGCATTAACAAGTATACACAATTTTTCATACCATCATATATCTATACTTTAGAATATATAGTTTTACTACATTAACTTAAATTATAAATTCCTTCAATCTTTGTGGAGACGATACTCACTCACTACTATATTACTTGTTCGATTGTGTTTACTTTCACATCCTTGCGTGTCATATTATAGTACACCCATACATGCAACGGTGGTTAAATTGGAATAGCTTTCATCAATGGATAAAGGGTTTATAGTGGAAGAAAATAAAAATACAGAGGTACTCAGCATGGTTTTAGAAAGATCTCTAAAAAATACTAAGGATGAGAAAATGAAGAAAACGAGGCTTTTAAGAATCACATAACCGTGCTACAAAGCATTATGGAAGAATACAAACAAAAGAAAAATAATATTCAGATAGTCCCTTATGATGGAAATTGCAGTGGCATGTCACTAAGAAGATGCCTAACATAAAGTTAAAGCTATAGACATAATTATCCAAAACTTCATGAAACAAGTTCGCATGATGGCCTAACACTTATGTGATCTATCAAGAGAAGTTAAAACCATGCTCTGAAATATTAACCAATGTCTGAGGAAGCGAGGAGAATTGTCAACCAACTGTAGTTGGTCAAGAGTTTAGAGTGCCTAGCCAAGACATCTGATATGGTCATACCTACCCCAGATCCGGAAGTCATGCCAAAAGGTCCCATTACTAGGTCAAGGGCCAAACAATTCAGGGAAGTTCTCCTATCTAAGTGTCTTGAAGCTTTTGATTCATTTGATAACTTAACACCCTCCTATGTTATGTTATATAATGTTTTAATAGTTAAAGAATAAATTAGTATGAACACAACATGCACATTGATATTTAAGCATATTAGAATAGTTTTATAATCATATTAAACATGATTACCTTATATACATCAAGGCAACATCATTATAATTCGTTTTATTAGATCATATGCATTCATATTAGCTCTTAAGCTTCATGCATTATCTTACACATATTATGAGATGATATATTTAGCTCATGACCTTCAATCATAGCTCACATTACCTTATTCTTACATGACAGCAAGGTATTTAGTTCATAACAACTTAATACCATAGACTTACCTTATTTTCTTGCACATATAGGTACATTGGAGTGTGATGCACAATGAGGTAGCTTGGGGGATGATTTGGACGTCCTATGTAGCTCACAAACAGCTCACAGATTACAAGGCAGCTCATGGAACACTAAGGAAAGCTCAATTCAGCTGGAGGAGCACAAGGCTAGATAAACATAGCTAGTTGAACTATTTGGAGCTGAGTTGTCAAAATGATGTCAATGGTAGCTGAATATAGCTAAACGTGCTGTTATGAAGCTCATAAGGATTCGGCTAGGAAGCTTGTTCACAAACAGCCCATGCTTGCTAACTAGCTCCACACTCAATCTAGCTTGGTAGGAGACACATGCACGCCCAAGATGGAGCACATGACCAGCCATCATTCCATGCACAAGGCTGCACCACAAGGTTCCCTAGATCACCCATGTGCATGCCATATGACCAGCCCCCATGTGCCTTGCATGTGGACTCATTTAGGCGCCAAGATGAAGAGCTATTTAACCATTCGGCCAAGCATCATCTCCTCTCCCATTTGGCGCCAATTTGAAGGGATACAAGTGTTATTCGGCCAAGGATCATTTCCCTCCATCAAGGGATAAACCATCATCTCTTTTAGCATTTAAATTATGTCTCTATTCGGCTATGCCCCTCCATTTACTATAAATAGGAAAGCATATCTAAATTGTACTCAGACCATTTTGATTAATATAAGTGAGATTATTCTCTTCCTTAAGTCTTGGTGACTTTTATCGACTTATCAAGTATTTTATACTTGTGGCATCAACCCCTTTCTTTTCACCTTGATACTTCTGGTTCCTAGTTCATATAACTAGTGGGTCAAAGTCCTTAACACCACCCCTTGAAGAAGCAATATAAAGTCTGGGTCTTTGCTCTCTATAGCATTGGTTCTTCTTTGAGACTTCTTCAAGATACTATCCTCACTACCATCCCTTTATTTCATAGTCATAACCCATATCCATTTCAATCATCTTTCACTTACATCTCTCATTTAAACAGCCCACCTATTCACCCATACGTTTTCCACCCTTAACCATCTCTTTTTGAGTCATTCACTTGTCCAGGTTGTTTTGCTTCCTTCCTAGATCCACAATCAATTTGTTAAGGTACAAATTCCTTACATCAAGCGATAATCAGAGCTTTGGTGTAAGAAAGCAACGTACAACAACAACAAAAACAAAAATACAAAAAGAAGTGCAAGTGAAGTGCAAAGTGAACGAAAAAAAATCCAACAATGAAAATCAAAGCACTCAAAAGAAGAAATTGAAAGCACTCAAAAAGGAATAAAAAGAAAAGAAAAGAAAAAGAAAGAAAGTTGCAGCACTCATCAATAATTCTTATCACCAATCCATTCAAGTAAGCCTTTTAAATTGATTGTGGTGATAGAAGGTTGTAAAGTGACTTGTGTAAGTAACCCTTTCTGTTCTCTTCTTTCTATTTCTAAGCCACCCTTTCATTATATTTTATTTTCCATTCCTACTAACCCTTTTACAGCCGACGCCAAACAAGTAAAATTTACTTGATATAGTCTTGAGTAAAGTTCTCTAGAACTTGAGACAAGAGAATCGAGAGGAAAAAGCTGGAGCGTGTGTGAGATCAGAAGAGGACAAGTAAAAGCCATTAAAGTCCTAGAGTGCAAACACGAGCGGATTGAGTGACATTCAAGTTTCCTTGGAGTGACTCGTGAGGCTTTGTGAGAGTATATTCTGGTAAGGTCCTACACACATTTTGTTTTTCTTTATTTGCTAACATGTCTCTTCCATCCAATATCTTTGTAGTCAAAAGGACTTTGAACATTCAAAGTCAAGAGGATGAACAAAGAGAGAACATCTTCCATACCAAATATCACGTGGGAGATAAAATTTGCGTGGTGATCATTGATGGAGGAAGTTGTACAAACGTAGCAAGTACTCACATGGTGGAAAAGTTGGGTCTCAAGACTTCCAAGCATCCTCATCCTTACAAAATTCAATGGCTCAATGATGTGGGTGAAGCCAAGGTAACCAAACAAGTTGTTGTACCTTTTTCAATTGGAAGATACCAAGATGAAGTCCTTTGTGACGTGGTGCCCATGAGTGCAAGCCACCTTATACTCGGGCGTCCTTGGCAATATGATAAGAAGGCTACCCATGACGGATTCTCTAACAAGTACTCTTTCCAGCATCAAGGGAGGAAAATCATATTAGCACCAATGCTTCCAAGCCAAGTTCATGAATGTCAAGTAACCCTCAAGTCACGCATAGAAGAATGGGAGAAAAAAGAAAAGAAAGCCAAAGAAATTCATACTCCAAAAATGAGTATATATGCCAGCAGAGGAGATGTTCGGAAACATTTATCGACTAAGAAGGCCCTACTTATACTTATGTATAAGGAAAGTTTTCTACTTACTAACCCTCCTAAAGGCTTGCCTTCTTCTATTTCTAATCTTTTACAGGAGTTTGAGGATATGTTCCCTGAAGAAGTTCCCGATAGATTACCACCAATTAGAGGAATTGAACATCAAATTGATTTTATTCTTGGAGTCACTGTCCCTAATAGACCAGCATACAGGAGTAATCCCGGTGAAACAAAGGAATTACAAAGACAAATCAAAGAACTCCTAGACAAAGGTTACATTCAAGAAAGTTTAAGCCCTTGTGTTGTACCCGTTTTGTTGGTACCAAAGAAAGTGGAACTTGGAGAATGTGCGTGGATTGTAGGGCTGTGAACCAAATCACTATCAAATATAGACACCCTATCCCTCGATTGGATGACATGCTTGATGAACTCAGTGGAGCCAACATCTTCTCCAAAATTGACTTGAAAAGTGGTTACCCTCAGATTAGAATGAAGGAAGGTGATGAGTGGAAAATTGCATTCAAGACTAAACAATGTTTGTATGAATGGTTAGTCATGCCTTTTGGCCTAACTAATGCCCCTAGTACCTTTATGCGTTTGATGAACCATGTCCTACGGCCTTACAATGGTAAGTTTTGTATTGTTTATTTTGATGATATTTTGATATACAATAAGTCTTTGAAAGATCGTGTTGAACATTTACGTTCCATTCTTATTTCTTTGATAGAAGAGCACTTATATGCTAATCTCAAGAAGTGTTCTTTTTGTACTAATCAAGTTACTTTCTTAGGCTTCATTGTAAGTTCATAGGGGTTGTCAGTGGATCCAGAAAAGATTAAGGCAATACAAGAATGGCCAAAGCTGGTCAATGTCAGCCAAGTCCAGAGTTTCCATGGATTAGCCAGTTTTTATAGAAGGTTTGTACCAAATTTTAGTTCTATTGTCGCCCCCTTAACAGGGATTATTAAAAAGAATTTGAACTTCTCTTGGGGCAAAGAACAAGATGAAGCATTCAACAAACTCAAGGGTTATTTAACAAAGGCTCCATAATTAGCATTGCCAAACTTTGAGAAAACATTTGAAGTTGAATGTGATGCCTCTGGAATTGGGATTGGTGTTGTTTTAAGTCAAGAAGGAAAGCCCATAGCCTACTTTAGTGAAAAACTAAATGGTGAAACTTTGAACTATCCAACATATGACAAAGAAATGTACGCACTCATTCGAACCTTGGAGACTTGGCAGCACTACTTATTGCCAAAAGAATTTGTGATCCACACTGACCATGAGGCGTTAAAGTATATCAAAAGATAACACAAACTCAACAGGAGACATGCCAAATAGGTCAAATTCCTTGAGTCTTTTCCTTATGTCATACACTATACGAAAAGAAAGGACAATATTGTGGCAGATGCTCTTTCACGTAGGTATGTCTTACTTAACACTTTGGATTATAAACTTCTTGGTTTTTCAATCATTAAGGAACACTATGCTACTGATTTGGAATTTGGAGAAAGGTATAAGTTATGTGACATAGGTGCTCATGATAAATATTATCGGTATGACGGATATATTTTCAAAGAGGGACAACTATGTATTCCACAAGGTTCCATAAGAGAAGTGCTAACCAAAGAAGTGCATGAAGGAGGACTTATGGGACACTTTGGTATTGAAAAGACACTTAGCATTTTAAAGGAACATCTCTTTTGGCCAAAGATGAAAAGGTATGTTGAAAAGGTATGTGAAAGGTGTTTAGTATGTAAAAGGCCAAAATCAAGAGTCATTCCTCATGGATTATACATGCCCTTGCCGATATCAACCATGCCATGGATAGATATCTCAATGGACTTTGTTTTGGGATTACCAAAAATAAGGAGTGGAAAGGATTCAATATTTGTGGTGGTTGATCGATTTTCCAAAATGGCTCATTTTATACCATGTCATAAGACCGATGATGCTATTCATGTTGCTAACTTATTCTTCCGAGAAGTGGTAAGGTTACATCAACTTCCTCGAACCATTGTGTGGGATAGGGATGTTAAATTCTTAAGCAATTTTTGGAGAACTTTGTGGAGTAAAATTGGCATAAAAATACTATTCTCTACTACATGCCATCCTCAAATAGATGGACAAACTGAAGTAGTTAATAGAGTTTATCAACACTACTAAGATACATCATCAAGAAGAACATCAAGACTTGGGAAGAATGCCTACCACACGTAGAGTTTGCATACAACCGAACCATTCACTCGGCAACCAAATATTCTCCATTTGAGGTAGTGTATGCTTTCAATCCTTTAACTCCTTTGGACTTACTTCCTTTACTTTGTGATAAAATAGTAAACAAATATAGAAAGAACAAGACAAAATTTGTTAAAAGACTCCAACAACAAGTCAAGGACAACATTGAAAGGAGAACGAGACAATATGAACAGCAAGAAAACAAAGGAAGGAATAATGTAACTTTTGACGTGGGAGATTGGGTTTGGATACACTTTAGGAAAGAAAGATTCCCAAACCAAAGGAAGTCTAAACTACTACCCCGAGGAGATGGCCCAATTCAAATTGTAGAAAAAATCAAAAACAATGCCTATAAACTCGAATTGCCCAGTGAGTTTGGTGGCATCAGTGCCTCATTCAACATCACTGACTTATCACCCTTTGAGGATGGACACAATTTGGGGACAAATCGCTTAAAAGAAGGGGGGATGATATGGTCACACCTACCCCAGATCCGGAAGTCATGCCACAAGGTCCCATTACTAGGTCAAGGGCCAAACAATTCAGGGAAGTTCTCCTAACTAAGTGTCTTGAAGCTTTTGATTCATTTGATAACTTAACACCCTCCTATGTTATGTTATATAATGTTTTAATAGTTAAAGAATAACTTAGTATGAACACAACATGCACATTGATATTTAAACATATTATGATAGTTTTATAATCATATTAAACATGATTACCTTATATACATCAAGGCAGCATCATTATAATTCGTTTTATTAGATCATATGCATTCATATTAGCTCTTAAGCTTCATGCATTATCTTACACATATTATGAGATGATATATTTAGCTCATGACCTTCAATCATAGCTCACATTACCTTATTCTTACATGGTAGCAAGGTATTTAGCTCATAACAACTCAATACCATAGACTTACCTTGTTTCCTTGCACATATAGGTACATTGGAGTGTGATGCACAATGAGGTAGCTTGGTGGATGATTTGGACGTCCTATGTAGCTCACAAACAGCTCACGGAGTACAAGGCAGCTCATGGAACACTAAGGAAAGCTCAATTCAGCTGGAGGAGCTCAAGGCTAGCTAAACTTAGCTAGTTGAACTATTTGGAGCTGAGTTGTCAAAATGATGTCAATGGTAGCTGAATATAGTTGAACGTGCTGTTATGAAGCTCATAAGGATTCAGCTAGGAAGCTTGTTCACAAACAACCCATGCTTGCTAACTAGCTCCACACTCAAGCTAGTTTGGTAGGAGACACATGCACACCCAAGATGGAGAACATGACCAGCCATCATTCCATGCACAAGGCTGCACCACAAGGATACCTAGATCACCCATGTGCATGCCATATGACCAGCCCCCATGTGCCTTACATGTGGACTCATTTAGGCGACAAGATGAAGAGCCATTTAACCATTCGGCTAAGCATCATCTCCTCTCCCATTTGGCGCCAATTTGAAGGGATACAAGTGTTATTCGACCAAGGATTATTTCCCTCCATCAAGGGCCAAACCATCATCTCTTTTAGCATTTAAATTATGTCTCTATTCGGCTATGCCCCTCCATTTACTATAAATAGGAAAGCATATCTCAATTGTACTCAGACCATTTTGATTAATATAAGTTAGATTATTCTCTTCCTTAAGTCCTGGTGACTTTTATCGACTTATCAAGTATTTTATACTTGTGACGTCAACCCCTTTCTTTTCACCTTGATACTTCTGGTTCCTAGTTCATATAACTAGTGGGTCAAAGTCCTTAACACCACCCCTTGAAGAAGCAATATAAAGTCTGGGTCTTTGCTCTCTATAGCATTGGTTCTTCTTTGATACTTTTTCAAGATACTATCCTCACTACCATCCCTTTGTTTCATACCCATAACCCATAGCCATTTCAATCATCTTCCGCTTCCATCTCTCATTTAAACAGCCAACCTATTCACCCATACGTTTTCCACCCTTAACCATCTCTTTTTGAGCCATTCACTTGTGCAGGTTGTTTTGCTTCCTTCCTAGATCCACAATCAATTTGTTAAAGTACAAATGCCTTACATCAACATCTCTTTGAAATGTTTTTAATTTCCTTTTAGTAAAACTTTTGTTCGATTAAAGTTATTCTATGACTGTCACTTTTAGGATGAATTCCTAAAAATTCATCCATTTCTCATGTATTTTTCATTTTAATTTTGCACTAACATTATGCATTCATCATTAAGTTTGACTAATAAATAAAATGGAATTTAGACTTTCTCGATTGGAAGAAAACTTACGAAAGATACAACTAGAATGGGAAGTTGAGTTGGGAAAGTAAGTGTGAAGATTAAAATCAAATAAAAAGTTATATATGACATTCGACCTAACCCTAGGATTATGGGAAGTTTGTGATTTGGTTAAATTATGTTATGGGTTTAATTGTATAACTTTTGAAATGTTGATTATAGGTTGGTTTCATAGTTGAATGAAGTTGGAAACTATTGAAATTCTACCCGAAGTATTCAAACTTGGTGTTAAAGAGTAAGAAAAATTATGGAAAATTCTATAAGGGTTAGAAGTGATGTATAAAGGATTCTATGAGCTTTAGAAAGTTATTGTCACTATTTTGTAATTTTTTGAAAGTTAGGGGACTTATTCTGTAATTATGAAAATTATGGGGGTGGTGTGTAATTGTTCAATAGTTGTCGTTTTATGGTGGAATTTAATGTTAAAGTGTTGAAGTTGATGTTAAAAATATGAAATTAGACTATTTAGAAAAGTTGGTAAAGTTAGGATCAAATTTCAACTATGGGAAAAGTTAGTGACATGAGTGGAAATGATGTAATTGTTGAGGTATTGGGTCGGTATTAAATGCTGGAATTTTAATAGTGTATGTTGAAGCTTGAAATTAAGCTAAATGGCAAGGGGTCATTTTGAGTAAAATGAAAAAGTTGAGATAAATTCGAAAAGAATTCATAATTACGGGTTTTAAAATGTGAAGTTTGAAAATATTGTGTGCCTTAGTGATGAATTTGGATAAAAAGGGATTTGAATGATCAATTTGAAGCTTTGAGATTAACATTATTTGTGACATGAAATTAGTATCGGATGAGTACTAAAAGATTTTTAGGAATTTATTTTTCTATTGTGTGCCTAAGTTAGTAAGATTCTAACATGTTGTTTGAAATGTATAAGTTTTTTACATCGTGTCCATTTATATTATGATTGAAATCAAGATCAAGCAATATTAAAGCTAAGGAGAAGCATAAGGATGAATGTGCATTACTAAGGAAGGTTTACAAGCTAAGAACACCAGGTGAGTGCATATTTAATTCGTATTTATGTTATCGAGCATACATTGGCTTGCGATGAGCCAGTGAACAAAGTTGCAATGATAAAAAAATGACTCTTAAATATTATGAAATTTTTTGATTCATGCATATATGTTCATTTAGTAAGCTAATAGAATAAGTAAATAAACTAAGGATGCAAATTAGTGAAATCCACCTACATTTGTGAAGTAAACAGTAAGTTTAGAAAATCATCATAAATTTTACATTAATGATTATAAGATGATTTTTATATCGTTGGATTTGTATATCAGTCTAGTTTCGTTTAAAACAAACGGGTACTGATTTAGAGGATTATACATAAAGATATAAATTTTTAATCAATGATAGGTTAGAAACAGGGCAACAAATTCTGCTCAAAATTGCTTTTGTAAGTCAGTTTTGAAAATTCACTAAAAATTGTATGAATTGAACTAGATGAAGTATCTTATATGGTTATATTTTTATTTGAGTAAAGTTTTCATTAGTATAAATGGAATACTTTTTAAGTGTGTAGATTAATACATAATAATATTTCTTTGAAGGTAGTGCAAACTGTCAGTATATGAAATTGCGATAAATTTCATGATCGATGCAAATTGAAAGCAAATGGTTAAACTTAAAGCTTAGTCAAACTTATATTTTGGCGGATAAATAAAGTGTCAAAGTGAGTGCATTTAATTGTTTAAGTTATATTTTATTGAGGAAGACGTATGATTTTAAAAGAAAAGTTTTAATTAAATTATGGAATATTTTTATAATGATTAACAAAATGAATTATGATTTATTTTGGCTATGAAATATCAAATATTTTTATATGATATTTTCTAAAAACCGAAATGAATAGTTTTTGTAAAATGATTTTCAGGCATGAGTTACCCAAATTATTTTATATGATATCTATATTATAATTATGGATGGTTTCCGATATGAACTTCCAGATGCACTGGTTTTGATAAATGATGTTGGAAAATGATACTGATTGGAAATTTTGAATTTATAAATGATATGAAATTAAAATAAGTTCATTCTATGTTGCATTGAGAGTCGTAGGTACAATTGGCATGCCATGAGGTGGAGCGATTCTAATTTGGTACATTCGTTCACATTATATGATTGCACCTAGAGTGCATATTTATTTATATGATGATTACACCTGGAGTGCATACTCTAATCTCGATTATAGCACTGTAAAGTGCTTGTTGTGCACACTCATCTAACTCACGTATTTTCATTCTCATAAATATACATTGGGTTTTGAATCTGGTAGAAAAGCTATGAATCTAAACTAAATTATAAATTTGGAAAATTTCTGAATCTAAATCAAAAGATATGACATGATTGTTATGTCTAGTACTAATTATCACGGTTTTTCCAAAATCGTGAGATGATGATTTTCAGGCTTCGAATGTGGAGAAATAGTTCGAACAAATCTATTTGGATATTTAATAATGATATTTGAATTTAAGTTTGATGTTTAGATTATTATGATATTTTTAAGTTTTAGACAAGGAAATATATTGTTTAATTTTGTTATGTTGTAATTTATATCACTTAAATTGTTTATAATGCCTCACTAAGTATATACTTAGCATGTGATGATTTTCACGCGGAGGTAAAGAACAGAAAGTGAAGTAATGAGTGCAGGTTGGCATCAATCAATAAAGAATAATTACATGTATCAGTAATGACATCCTACTATTTTAAATTTTCTACATGGCATGTATACGATTGAGAAATGTCTGAGATATATTATTATAAATATAAATATGAATCTAAGTTTTATATTTTAAATAAAAGTTATATTTTATTAGCATAAAGAAATATTTTATATTAGACATATTATTTTATGATGGAAAATAGTATAGAAATGTCTAGTTGCTGCCTAAAAATGATATTAATTTGGATGTTGATAACATGATATTACAAGATTATATTATTCTATTGGAGGATTAAATTGGAAAAATTTTAAAGATTCAAATTTGTACTGGTTTTCAACTATAGAAGTTTTATAAATGCTATATGACATCTTTGACTCATATTCTAGGTCTAAACCGAGTCTGTTTTATGTTGAAAAATTGTTGAGTTAATCGATCGACGAAATAACCAAGCGGGGGTGAATTGGCAATTAAAAATTTGGTGGAAGCTTTTGCAGAAAATAGAAAATATTTGCACAACGATTTATAGTGGTTCGACTTTCTCAACCAAAGTCTACGTCCACTACCTTAGCTATCCAGACTAAGGATTTTCAACAAATTCACTAATTTGTTATTTCTTTTGAGGAAAAAGAGTAACCTTAAAACTTCCTCAAGAATTATACCCCAAATTATTGAGAACACTCTCTCCCAAAGAGAAGAATACAAATTTCGCAAACTTACAGAAAAACCTCACAAGGTAGTTTGTTTGCACAATTCTAGAACAAATAAAGAACACTCAAGAATGAATACAATTGAGCACAAATGGTGTTCTTTAAAGAAAAATGAATATTGAATGAAAATAGGCTTGAAAGTGCTCAAACTTGAGGTTTGATGCTTTCTCTTTGATTCTCT
Source organism: Hibiscus syriacus (assembly GCF_006381635.1). Taxonomy (NCBI): domain Eukaryota; kingdom Viridiplantae; phylum Streptophyta; class Magnoliopsida; order Malvales; family Malvaceae; genus Hibiscus; species Hibiscus syriacus. The sequence continues at coordinate 3,859,386 of NW_024062743.1, read as the reverse complement.
AGCTTCTCTTCTTAATTGTTGTTGATCAATGGCTTCAAAGCTTGTTTAAATACACCTTGGATAACTTCTGAACGTTGGGGATCATTGGTGAAGTCAATATATGGTGTAATTATCATTTAAAAAATATGTTGGGAGCATAGATGTATCGATACACTCTCAAGGTGTATCGGTACACTCAGTGTAAAATTCAAATATTTTGACCATTGGTTGACCTAGTGTATCAGTACATCCCAGGTGTATAGGTACACTAATTACATTCGATGTTTCTCGGAGCATGTAGTGTATCGATGCATTGGTTGTGTATCGGTACACAAAATACATTCGAAGTTGGGTGTGTATCGAAACTTCCAAGAGTGTATCGGTGCATCCCTTTGTAAAAATTATTTTTGGTCTGATTATGGTTTGAAATACTTTGTAAAAATTGTTTCAAAAGTATTTTAAGACTAAAACACAATTTTACACTTAAGTAAGGATTAAAATTGACATTTGAAAGCTTGGAGTAATATTTTTTATATTTGAATAATTTTATCGAATATATAATTTAAAATCGAATAAAATCTTAAAATTCAATAGTACTTTATTTGTTATATCGAAACATCAAAATGTTTTCAACAGTTTCCCCCTTTTGATATAACAAAACATTTTAGGAATTTTAAGATTTTATTTGAAAATAATTTTTGAAAATTACTCCCCCTTACTTTATTCTCCCCCTTTTTGTTAAATAAAAAAGACTCTATAAAACGATTAAACAAGATTTTTAAGAAAAATAGCCAATTGATTTAAATAGATATAGCTTAAGCTGCTATGATCACAATCAAGAGAAAGATTAGTCATTAGTCCATAAACAATATTCATAAATAATGTGTAATGGTAAATTGGTCATAATGTTTCTAAAATGTGAATGATGCATATTTTTAACATGTGAAATAATATTCAACCAAACCAATTTCAAACAATTAAAGTCAAATAACCATCATATATATATATATAAACATCCAAGTTTAATCATCCAAACACACAAATCCAAAACATTCAAAATGTTCTAACAATAAGTTCTAATTCAATCCAAGAAAACTAAGCAAGAAAAGGTCTAATTATCCATAGGTGGATCGGGAGGAGGAAAATGTGCTCACATTGTAGCCATATCAAGCGTAAACACATTTTATCGTTCGTTAATAGCTTCATGGTTAGCTCGCATCTCCCGTTGAATATCCAATTGTTGAGCCCCCGTAACGATTAAATAGGACTCTATGAATGCAAACCTCATATCAAATGTCTCCAAATATGATCAAAAGTATAGAGGCATTTAATCCTCTTGTTGTACCGGCTCGTTCTCAGGTACGTGATCATCAACATCTCGTATAAGTTCTTCAAGCTCGGGATCATTATCAGCTTCTAGTGTCGGTGCTAGAGTAGTGTTTTCTCGGTTGATCGAACCTATTGATCCTTTTCCCCGGACCATCCTGATTTCTTCAAGGTTATGAAATTTATTTGGTTCTTACGAGGGATGGCTACATCAAGTTGGACCCTAAGATTAGATTTGATAAACAAATTAATAAGAACACAACCGTAAACTAAGGTTTCTACATATTTATACGAGACATTGTTTACGGTTTCTACTAGCTCAGCAAAAATTATTTGTGGCAAATTTATTTTCTTTTTATTTTGGATACAATGTATCCACCAAAGGTCTAGTACTCTAAGTGTGGAATATCTACCTCCGGATGGTCTAAACGACCAAGAGATTATTAAGTGAAGAAAACGCTCGTGATGAGTTAACAATGTACTTACACTAGCCTTGGCTCTATAAGGAGTAGCCATAAATTCTCTTTCGTTATCTAAACCCCCATTATCTAAACCAAATGTGTTAGTGATTTTGTCGGAAACAATATAAACGAATCGATCTAAGAGATAAGATCGAATCCCTATGGTGGCAGTTCGAGACTCGTTTTGGACACAAACCGTATTGGAATAGAAATGCGAACAAGTTAGTGATAAACGATAGGTTTAAGATGAAATAGTTTATCAAAATTCCAAGATTTAAGGGTAGAAAGATATTGAAATTTCATATCGACCATAGCTTGGATTGAGGGGATATGCTCTTCCCGGATTTTATATGACTCGAATAAGTTAACAAACAGGAATTTAGGATAGTCATTTCGGGAGCATTTGGGTTTGGATTTTGAGGTGGAATATGAGGTCGGTTTTGAGGTTGGTTTGATCGACTAGATGAGGACCTTGGGCGTTTGCAATGAGACATGGTTTTTTAATAGGAATGGATAAGGATACTTGTAATTTGAAAATACATGTATGCAATACAATCAATCCCAAAACTCAATATGAGTCTTCAATATTTCAAGGTTCTCTAAATAATATCCTAATGGGCATAATTTGAAAACTATTTTGAAAACAATGTTTGAAAAATCATAATACATATAGTTTTCATAAAAACAACATAATTAAATAAAAAACAACAATTTTAAAAATAAAACATTTTTTTCCAAAAAGTTTAAAAAAAATTGTGTTTTTGATGAAATTAGTTGTAGATTATAGTTCTAGACTACAATCTAACAACTGACCGATATCTAATTCAACCTAGAACTAATAAAAACTAGTCCTAATTTCAAAAATTAATAAAATAGTGGTTTTAGAAAAATTACCTTGAAAATTTGGATTTGAGTGGAATGTGATGTTGTTTGCACGATTTTAATGAATGTAGTAGGATTGTAAGATGAAAAATGAACGAAATCCGACTTGTATTCGTTGATATGAAGCAATTTAGAGAGTAGGGGTTGAGAGTGGCAAACGGAGGGCAAGAGTGTTAAGTTTGGGGGTATTGACAAAAATGATAATTTTAGGGATTTTAATCCTAAAACCCGACGGGTGTATCGGTACACTCCTGAGTTTATCGATACACATTCAAAAAATGTATCGGTACACATTCATAGTGTATCGATACATAGCGAGGGTGTATCGATATATATATATCGATACACTTTGCACAGAAATGTCAAAAATCTATTTTTAAACACTTAGAATGCTAAATTAATTACCTCTAGTGGTATTGGCAACTCATATTTCGAATATTAACAATGTTCAATCAATCAAATCTATCTTTAAATTTTATTTGAACAAATTATTAATTTTCATCAAATATCATAAACTCCCCCTAACTATTAGCATAGAATGCATTCAAAAATGTTATTTTTATAAGCATGTTTCAAATTTGTGGCTAAAAGTGCTAAATTATTTTAAACACTAAGTCAAGGTAGGTTGTTTAAACCTAATTCTCTCGTAAGTGTCCAAAATCTTTCTTTATCTAAAGGTTTTGTAAAAATATCCGCTAATTGATTCAAAGTATCAACAAATTCTGGAACTACATCTCCTTTAGTGACATGATCTCTTATGAAATGATGTCTTTTTTCAATGTCCTTAGTTATAGAGTGTTGGATGGGATTTTTAGTGAGACAAATAGCACTAGTATTGTCACATTTGATAGGAATGATACCAACTTCAATTCCATAATCTAAAAGTTGTTGTTTCATCCATAAAACTTGTGCGCAATAACTACTGGCTGAAATACATTCCGTTTCAGTGGTAGATAATGTAACACTATTTTGTTTCTTTAAAAACCATGAAATCAACATATTTCCTAGGAATTGAGAAGTACCAGAGGTGCTTTTCCTATCTATTTTGCATCCTCCATAATCCGCATTAGAGAAGGCATGCAAGCTAAAGTTGGAGTCTCTATGATACCAAAGTCCTAAACTAGGAGTGTCCTTAAGGTATCTAAAGATTCTCTTAATGGCTAGTAGATGTGATTCCTTTGGGCATGATTGAAATCTAGCATATAAGCAAACACTAAACATAATATCCAGTCTACTTATGGTTAGATAAAGCAAAGAGTCAATCATTGACCTATACAATTTAACATCTACACACTTACCTCATTCATCTCTGTCAAGCTTTGTAGATGAGCTCATTGGAGTGTCTTGGGGTTTTCTATTTTCCAATCCAAACTTTCTGAGCATATCCTTGACGTACTTTGCTTGATTGATGATGATATCATCTTTTCTTTGCTTGATTTGGAGTCCCAAGAAAAATGAGAGCTCCCCCATCATGCTCATCTCGAATTCACTCTGCATTATCTTAGAATATTCTTGGCAAAGAGCATCATTAGTATAACCAAATATTATACCATCAACATAAATTTTAACTACTAATAAATATTTACCTTTTCGCTTTAAAAACAATGTAGTGTTAATCTTCCCTTTTGAAAAACCTTTTTCAATTAAATAAATTGATAATCTTTCATATCAAGCTCTAGGAGCTTGTTTTAAACCATATAAAGCTTTTGTCAATTTAAAAACATAATTTGGAAATTTTGAATCTTCAAAACCAGGAGGTTGTTCCACATACACTTCTTCTTTTATAAAACCATTTAAAAATGCACTTTTAACATCCATTTAATATAATTTAAATTTATTGAAACATGCAAATGCTAATAACATTCTTATTGCTTCCATCCTAGCTACGGGAGCGTATGCTTCATCATAGTCTATGCCCTCTTCTTGAGTATAGCCTTGAGTAACAAGTCTAGCCTTTTTTCCTCACTACATTACCACTTTTATCAAGCTTATTCCTAAATACCCATTTAGTACCTACAATACATTTATTACTAGGCCTTTCAACTAATGTTCATATTTCTCTCAAATTGATTTAACTCTTCTTGCATAGCCATAATCCAATTTTCATCATTTAATGCTTCTTGAATATTCTTAGGCTCTATGCATGAGATAAATGCAACATAATTACATATATTTCTAAGAGAAGATCCAGTTGTTACCCCTTTTGGATGGATCACCTATAATTTCACTATCCTTGACATAGTTGTACTATCTTGGGTAAGAGACTTCCCTTTCTTCAATGGTTGGATTCTCGAGAGTATCGTGAGTTTCCTTATCTTTCATTTCTTCCTTTGATGATGGTTCTCCAACGTCATGTCCAATGTCATGTGTATTTACGATACCTACGTCATCATCAACACAAGAATCCTTCATCGGAAGGGGATTATCATCGAAAACAACATGTATAAACTCTTCTACTCCTAAATTTCTTTTATTAAATACCCGATAAGCTTTAGAATTTAAGGAATAACCCAGAAAAATTCCTTCATCACTTTTAGCATCAAAATTGCCAAGATTGTCTTTACTGTTGTTTAAAACAAAACATTTGCATCCAAAAGGATGAAAATAACTAATGTTAGGCTTTTTATTTTTGAAAAGTTCATATGGAGTTTTCTTTAAAATAGGCCTAATCATTACTCGATTTTTAACATAACAAGCAATATTTGTGACTTTCGCCTAAAATATTTTGGCAAATTGTTTTCACAAAGCGTGGTTCTAGCCATTTCTTCTAAAGTTCTGTTTTTCCTCTCAACAACTCCATTTTATTGATGGATTCTAGGTCCTGAAAAAATATGGGTAATTCCATTAGAATTACAAAACTTAGTAAATCCAAGATTTTCAAATTCAGTACCATGATCACTTCTAACACTAGAAATGGAGTCACCTTTTTTGTTTTGGATTACTTTTGAAAACGTGATGAAATTTTCTAATGCTTCATCTTAGTACTTAAGAATAGAACCCAAGTATATCTATAATAGTCATCTACCAAAACAAATGTATATTGTTTTCCACCCAAGCTAGTAGTCCTAATTGGCCCAAAAAGATCTATATGGATCAATTGTAATACTCTACTAGTTGATATATCATTAATTGATTTAAAGGAGGTTCTTTTGTGTTTTCCTTTAGCACATGCATTATAGATTTTATCTTTGTCAAATTTTAGCTTTGGCAACCCTCTTACTAAATGTCCTTGAATTAGTTTTTGTAAAACACTCATGCTAGTATGTCCTAGTCTCCTATGCCATAACCAACTATCATGTTCATCCTTAGCAACTAGACAGAAGTTAGTCATATTAATGGAATCTAAATGCACCATGTAAATGTTTATTATTCTATGACCAATAAGCATAATCCGATTAGATGTAATGTCGATTACTTTACAACCATTTGATTCAAATAAAGCATTGTATCCTTTATCTCATAATTAACTAATACTCAATAGATTATGCTTCAACTCATTCACATATAATACATTTTTAATTTGTATGGAAGAGGTATTACCTATAGTACCTATACCTTCAATATGACCTTTTGAATTATCACCAAAAGTCACCTCTCCTCCATTTTTTTCATTAAGCTCTATGAAACGACTCTTGGCTTCGGTCATATGTCTTGAGCATCCACTATCAAGGTACCATGAGTTTGAACTTGCTTCTCGTGCGTTGTAGCAATGCTTCTTTCCCTACAAACATAGATTATTTTTTTTATTTTTGTTACCCAAATTCTTTTGGGTCCATATTCATTAGTACTTAAAATCCTAGTACCCTTAGGTATCCATTTGTGTAGGATGTCCTTATCTTTAGTAGTAATGAGTTCTTTAGGAACCCATACACTTTTAATGATTTTACCATTAGAGGTTCTTTGGGGACCTCTATGATTGTAGTTTTTAAAACTTTTTCTAACAAAGTTGGATTTTGAACTTTCTCCATTTTCAAAACGTTTTGTTCCAACTTTATTGAAAGAAGCTTTAAGATCATACATTTCTTTTTTATGATCGTCATGAACTCTTGAAAGTAAATTATGCATGTAACACCTATAAACTGTATAATTATACATATACATATTATAGATGTCACCCGAATTTCGAAAACCATTTCCAATTCAATTTGTGATTTAAAAACTTATTTTCTTAAAATGGTAAATGATATTATAAAAATATGATATCATATAAATCATGTTTCATTATAACAAATTTAATTCAAAAGATTTTTTTTATGAATAGTTGCTCCTTTTTAAGCTGATTAACAAATCATCAATCCTCAAAATAGTATATTTGTTCTTGATAGTTACTTTGTTTAACTATCGATATTCTATGCATAATCGCATAGATCCTTTTTTTTAAACAACACCAGTTCACTCCAAGGTGAAACATTCGGTCTAATGCATCCTCAATCTAACAGTTCTTGCAATTGGTTCTTTATTCTCTTAACTAAATTGCAATCATTCGATATGAACCCATATATACATGATTAATGCCTTGATAACCATTAATATTGAATTTCACCTCTCAATCTGGAGGTAACCCAAATATTAAATCTAAAAAGAAACATATGGAAATTCCCGAGTTATAGAAATATCATATGATCTTATTTCAGATACTTGAGTATCTATCACCTTAGCTAGAAAAGCTATGCATCCTTTATGCATCATCTTAATCGTAATCATTGATGATATCACGTTAGTGATGATTTTACTATTTCATCAATCGTTAAAATTTCCAATTTCTCCGCATTTTTCTAAATAAATCGCTTCTTGCGACTATTAACCTAACCTTAATGTAGAGACAATCAACTCCTGATCAAAATGATCTAAAACTCGTTAATGATAGTCCCATAATATTCACTGGTAACATAAGCTCATGAATCTTTATCAGACATTTATTATTTGTCCGCCTAACACTTGTATCATGACAGTGACCATGACTTATGGGTCTTCCACAATAATATCAGTTAATATCAAGTAGAATTTAATATTTCTACTTTGGAATTCCTTATTTCATTCTTAAGGAAATATGTATAACTTTTCCAAATCCATAGAATTTTTATCGAACAATTGATACATTTTCTATCTCAAATGAAAGTCTCAATGTTCACCTCGTTCAATAAGGAAACTTGAAAATTTTGTAGCAATAACTTCATAGCAGTTAATGCTAAAATCACACTATCAAGAAAATTTACTATTTTTCTTCTCACTACGAACTTGACACTTTTCAAGTTCTTGAGAATCAATCTCGATCTATACAATATTTCATTGTAGCATGGAAGGGTTAGACAATCCATTTATCCATTATTCCTTATTTACCTTTACAAGGTAACTCTATCCAGTTTTAATGGACTTGATACATATTCCCAATCCAACTCATAATCATTTGATTCACTAATAACTCAGCTTTCTTTAAACTTTTAGCGGACAACTTATTACCGCTTATTCATTTCCTCTTACTCGAAACAACAATGCTTTAAACAATTTAATGCTTAGCTTAAATATTTCTCACTTATTTAAGCTTACCTGGAGAAACCTTAAAGTCATCACTAGATTCAAAAATCTCTTCTGAATCCTCATTCGATTCGATTTTTCTTGATAGTCATTCAAACTTTTTTTATCGATTATTCCATTCAGAATCTTCATTAAAAACTGGGCATTTCTTCCACAATCTGGAGAAAAATCCCTTACAACATTTACCCTTTTAAGGCATGTTATAACAGTCGTTTCAGGTTCCTTTTTGTCGACTTCAATCTCGACTTTCTTTTCAACAATTTCAACTTTCTTACCTTTGTCTTTAATTTTCGACATTCTGAACATAGTCAGAATCATCATAAATTATTAAAGAGTAACTTTACTCTCAATAAGCATCATCACAGTATATATACAACTATCTGTAACTTTTGACATCCTAGTGGCATGTATACACTTTTTACTCAAAACAACCTTAGTTTAGTCCTAGAATCGGCTAAACCTGTAGCTCTGATGCCAATAAATGTAACACCCATAACCCGTATAATTATACATATACAGATTATAGATGTCACTCGAATTTCTAAAACAATTTCCAATTCTATTTGTGATTTAAAAATTTATTTTCTTAAAATGGTAAATGATATTATAAAATATCATATCATATAAATCATGTTTCGTTATAACGAATTTAATTCAAAAGTTTTTTTATGAATATTGAACACTGTATAGTGTACAATGAATAGTGGGGGAATCGATTCCCATAGGGGGAATCGGTACCCCCGTAACAATCTGGAAAATTTTCTTAAAACGTAGTCACTGTTCATGCTACAGTAATTTCCAAAAATTATATATATATAACTTATTAAAATTAACCTTTTATCACTATAAAAATTTATCATTTTGTTTCCAAATTTATTCAACATAATAAATTGAATATTATTAATTACATGCCACTATCTATATCAAAATTACACAATAGGATGTCTTACTGATATTGAATATACTCCTCGATGCTTTATGTCTCTTTGAACTCTTTATTCCACTATGACCTTTTTACCTACGCGTGAAAATCATCACACGCTAAGTATAAACTTAGTGAGGCAATTAAAACATTAAACAATGCAAAACAATTCATGCATGAATTTTCAATGTCCAAAATCCAAATGCCATAAAATCATTTTATTTCCATAACCAATATTTACCATGATCAAAAATAATATGAAATCTCTTACCATTTATCCCATAAGCTCGTAAGCTTATTTTATCAAAATACTTACCATTTAAATTCCATAAGCTCGTAAGCTTATTTTATCCATATACTTGCCATTTAAATTCCATAAGCTCGTAAGCTTATTTTATCCATATACTTTCCATTATTAATAAGCTCGTAAGCTTATTTTCATACTTACCATTTATTAACCAATAAACCGTAACTCATAGCCCATAGTATAACTGTATGAGGAACCCGGTATAGGAGTCAAATATTGCACCGAAGTGCTGAGGTCAAGCATTGCTCACCTAATAATGCACCGTAGTGCTGAGGTCGGGTTTTACCCACCTAATACACCGTAGTGTTTTGTACTGTGTCAACACTAGACACTTTGAGGCCTGCACTATGTGCTACCTAATATTGCAGCCGGTAGACTCTATGGCATTCCATTAATACCACTGATCCTCAATAACATACTTTGGCATATAGTCAATTTTATTTGATCCATCCATGACAAAGTATATTATCATAATGTAACAATGGGGCATTTCATACCCAAAATAATATTCATGGTAAAATATCACATTTTCTATAATCAATGCATTATAGTTTCATACTTTGACATATCAATGTCATGTCAATTTATAAAAAATGGCATAATATCATGCTGATATAAACAAGGTCGACTTATCACAAGTCTTCCCGATGATGTATAAAACATCCATGTATAATGTCATGCATGTATTGCACTCACCTTGACACTTTATGTCTTTCAAAATATATGAGCCTCACTATTGTCCAAAATAAACTCTTTTTGTACTTGACTTGCTTCAATTGCAAATCAATCATAATTTGTAAAATTCACAAATTCATAATGATATATATATTAGTATTTTACTAACATAAATACATCCCACAATAACTCCATACTATATTTGAAACTCATTCTCTAAAAATACTTAACTCTTAATAATTTCTTTTAACTTTGGAACCAGCTTTTCCAATTACTCAAAATGGTCTTCACCATTTTACCACTTAGATTCTTAATACCAATAATTCCAACATTAAAATTATTACCATTCAAATGCTTTTACAAAAGCATAAATACATTTAAGTCCCCCAACTATGCAATTATTGTACTTAAATCACCAATCATTTCAATCTTCCCAAAATAATCAATTTCACATTCTAACACTCATTTTAATTCTCAAACAACAATTTCCAGCATAGTATATCAATTATCCAACACTTACACAACAACTCATCAATTTTCCATATTCATATACTTCGCACTACCTTTAAAGAATCATTATTTTGTATTGATATACACATTGGAATTCAATTATGTTTCTTCCATTGAAAACTAGACTCGAATACAAATCTATTCATATAAATAACTCCTTCTAATTCATTCTGTACAATTTATGGTGAATTTTCAAAGTTAACCAACAGAATCTGTTTTGTACAGAATTCTGTTGTCCGATTTTTCTGACCTTTCTTCGGTTAAAAATTCATATCTATTTGTATACAACTTGAAATTGATCCTCGTTTGTTTTAAACAAAACTAGATCCATATATGAATACAATATATAAAAAAACCTCCTAATTAGTTTTATATATTTTCTGGTGAATTTTCAAACCTACTGCCAGAATCAAAATCCAAACTGTTTTCTTTAATTTCATCCTTAGGTTCTTCATCAATTCTTACAAACTCAAAATCATCAATAATCATCATAAATTTCAAAAACCATAGTGTGAACCCAAATTTCCAGATTTGGGGATATTTGAAATCAAGCAAGATTATCATGCAATATTGGTACCAAATGATAGCGTTTTTCGCAAATAACCATTTTCTATTTTCAGCATATTCAAAATCCTAAGGAAATTGCTTGAAATTTGAGTTGAAGCTTTGCTCTTACCTTTTAAGAAGCCCACGTTGGTTGGAGAAGAAGATAGCAAATTTAGATGAAATTTTGAGTGCATTTCATCTTTGTTTGAATTATATTCCACTATAAATGAATATAATATTCATTTATTTGGAATAAGACCAAAACACCCTTAATGAATATTCTTATTCACCATCAAACCAAGCCATCTGATTATTGACATATTAAAAGTCAAATATGAATTATTTTGACTTTTATATCCAAATTTTCACCTGAATTTGCAAATCTTGCGTTTTAGTCACTAAATTCCACTTTTTCGGTTAAATCTGAAAAATTTCACATTTCCAAACCAAAATTCTCTGATCCAAAGTATTACAATAATATTTCCAACCATTTTATAACATCCTTCAAATTTTTGTAAAATTTCAATTTGATCCGAATTACCGATTCCTTATCGGACTTTAACCCTTTATAGTTTTTCTTTACTAAACTTCCAAATCCAAAATATATGATTTCTATAAAACCCCAATCTCAAGAGTAAACCATCCATTCATGGAATAGAATTCTTTTTAGGAAATTTATCACTTAATTCCCTAAATATTTTCCAAGTTTTATGCTTTGACCATCAAACTTCCAAAATTTACATTTTAGTCATTATCTAAATTTTTTGGGTATTACAATGCAAATCAGAAATTATCTTTTCAAAATCTTCGATTTTGATTAGCAATTCTTTAATTTTACTTTCAGGATCATTGTTGGTCTTGGATATGAGATTATTTTCATTTTTCAATTTTGAAATATCTTTCTTGTATTTTAAAAATAATTTCTCATAATCCGAAGCCAACCCAGTAAATTCCTCTAATAACTCATCAAAAGAATAATCTTCTAAATCGGATGAGTTAGAGGTTACCTGAGAATCCTCCCTGAAGGCCATCAAGCACAAGTTTGCTACTTCTTATTCCTCTTCATTGAAGCTTCATCATCGCTCCATGTAGCCATGTGTGCCTTGTGCTTTTTCTTGGATTGACCCTTTTTCTTTAATTATGGGCAATTGTATTTGACATGCCCAGGCTTTTTGCATTCGTAGCAAATAATCGAGTCCTTCTCCTTTGGTTCATTCTTGAAGCCTTCATTTCGTTTGAATTTTCTTCCTCTGTTAGGCTTCATTAGTTTTCTGAACCGTTTGGCAAATAATGTCATTTCCTCGTCATCTTCATCAGAATCACTTTCATCTTTTGTGGATTTGAGAGCAACTCCAACGTTCTTATTTTTTTCCATCTCCTTATTTGTCTCGTCCTTCTTCTCGAGCTCTACCTCATCTTGAATCATTATTTCATGTGAGAGGAGAGAACCAATTAGCTTATCGAGGGTTAAAGACTTTAAGTTTTTAGCCTCGATAATTATCGTCTTCTTTTATTGTCAAGCTTTTGGAAGAGAGTAAACTATCTTCCTTACAAGCTTCTTATTTGGAATGATCCCTCCATATGCCTTGATACCATTGACAATTACAAAAAATCTATTCATCATAGCTTTGATATCTTCATCCGGTTTCATCCTGAAATTTGTACAAATTTAGAGTGGTTCGACTTTCTCAACCAAAGTCTACGTCCACTACCTTATCTATCCACACTAAGGATTTTCTAACAAATTCACTAATTTGTTCTTTCTTTTGAGGATAAAAAGTAACCTTACAACTCCCTCAAGAATTATACCCCAAATTCTTGAAAACACTCTCTCCCAAAGAGAATAATACAAATTTCACCGACTTACAGAAAAACCTCACAAGGTAGATTGTTTGTACAATTCTTAAACAAAGAAAGAACACTCAAGAATAAATAAATTTGAGCACAAATGATTTTCTTGAAAGAAAATGAATATTGAATGAAATAGGCTTGAAAGTGCTCAAACTCGAGGTTTGATGCTTTCTCTTTGATTCTCTATCTCCTCTTCTTAAATGTTGTTGATCAATGGCTTCAGAGCTTGTTTAAATACACCTTGGATCACTCCTGAACGTTGGGGATCATTGGTGAAGTCAATAGACACGTTATGGTGTAGTTATCATTTAAAAGACCTATTGGGAAAAATTCAAATATTTTGACCATTGGTTGACCAAGTGTATCGGTACATCCCAGGTGTATCGGTACACTAATTACATTTGATGTTTCTCGGAGCCAGGAGTGTATCGATGCATTGGTTGTGTATCGGTACACAAAATACATTCGAAGTTGGGTCTGTATCGATACATCCAAGAGTGTATCGGTACATCCAAGAGTGTATCGGTACATCCCTTTGTAAAAAATTATTTTTGGCCCAATTATGGTTCGAAATACTTTGTAAAAATTGTTTCAAAAATATTTTAAGACTAAAACAATTTTACACTTAAGTAATGATTAAAATTGACATTTGAAAGGTTGGAGTAATATTTTTTATATTCAAATAATTTAATCAAATATATAATTTAAAATCAAATAAAATCTTAAAATTCAATAGTACTATATTTGTTATATCAAAACATCAAAATGTTTTCAACAAAAATGTATACAAGCCACTAGGATCTCATTATTACTAATATGCTGTTTATGTGATTCGATTGATGCTACTCTTTACTACTATAAGTTGAATAAGTGTAGTATATGTATTAGATTTTTGAAACAAAGAGTTTGAGGTAAGGGACCGAATAGAAAGTTTGAGAATAAGCGAATAGTGGTTGTAACGCAGTTAATTACGATCCTCATGTTCAGCATGATTAAAGTAATGCACTAACACGATAAGAAGTGCTAGTGTAAGATTAAAGAAATGAACATTCTTATAGAATTGATCCTAAGTGATGTATGTATGACTAACCCTTTAGGCTAGAGTGTGAGGGTGACTCATATTTGTAGAAAGTAATTGTCTGTTGAAGATTCAAAGTTTTGAGTTTTGACAGACTTAATAGAGTTAACTTTAAAAGAATTTATGATAATTTTGGTATCGATTGGCTATTTCCCCTATTATGCCTTAGTGAATTGATCATCTAAAGTCATTAATTTAATGAACTCAAAAGGTTCTAACATGATTTTAGAAATAACTACCAAGAAGTTATTAATACAAGGTTATCAATTCTTCTTAATCAATGTGAATGACATGTAAATTTTCGAAGTAAGGTTTGATGATATCCCAATAGTTCGAGAGTATCCAAATATGTTTCTAGAAGAGTTACTTGGAATATCTCCAAATTGATGTGTAGAATATAAAATAGAGATGTTGTCAGGTATTGTTTATTTTATAACCTCGTATTGATTAGCTCCAACCGAGCCCATAAAATTAAAGGAATAGTTATAAGAATTGTGAAGATTGGGTATTTACAAGACCAAGCGTGTCATCTGAGATGCATAAGTGTTAAATATGAAAAAGACGAGTCTATGCAAGTATGCATGGATTAACTTCAGTCAAAATAAAATAATAATGAAGAATAAGTATCTTCTTCCGAGGATTGATGATCTTTTGATCAGATAAAAGATGTATTGATGTTTTACAAGATTGATTTTTGATATGGATATTGTCAATGAAAGATTAAGGAAGAAGATCTTCCTATGACAGTTTTCAGAATTCAGTATGGATACTATGAGCTTGTTTATTAATGTTTGGTTTAACGAATGTTTCTGTGACATTTATGGATTTGATTAACCAGGTATTTCAGTTATATTTGGATTAATTGGTGGTATATTAAGACTAAAAAAGAACATGATGCATATCTTTGCATAGTTCTCCCAACTCTTCAAAAATAAAAAGTTGTATATTTAAGTTGACAAAGTGTGAACTCTGGTTGTTTAAAGTTGTATTTCTTGGACATGTTGTCTTAGCAAAGAGGATAAGAATAAACCTCAAAGAAGTACAAGCCATCACTACAAGAAATTTTGATTGTTTCAACAAAATTATTTATCATTAAAAGTACTAAATTTGTCACGATATATTTATTTTGACCAATTTTATTTGTTACCATGTTTGTTAGAACAACCTTGTCATTTAAAGTATATTGTGACAAAATTGTGTTCGTTACCATTGTATAGTACTTATTATAACAATGAAATTTCGTTACTATAATTAACTTATCACAATAAAATATTTGTCACAATCAATTAACTATTTCGTCACGAGAAGTATATTTTGTCATAACTAACTTATATTTAAACATCAAATATAAATGGTTTTTGTGACGAAAATACATAAGACAACAAAAATTATTTTGTCACAGTTACTACTTCGTCACTAAATGTAAGTTACAGAGACAAAATATTTGTTAAAATAAAAATAATTATTTAATCACAAAAAGTAAATTTCGTCACAATTAACTTAAATTATAACATCAAATAAAAAAGTTTTCGTGACAAATACATATTACAACAAAAATTATTTCTCACTACTTTTATTTCGTTACTAAATATTTTTTTATAACTTTTTATTGTGACTAAATAATTTGTTACAATTTGTTATTGTGAAAGAATATTATTTGTCACAAATTTTTATAATGAGAAATTAATATTAGTTATAAATTGTTATTTTGATTAAATAAATTTGTCACAATTTTTTATTTTGATAAAATATTATGACGAAATAAATTTGACATAACTTTTTATTTTGATTAAATTTAACGTGTTATTGTGACTAAATCATTTTGTTACAATTTGTCATTCTGAAAAATATTACTTGTTGAAGATACTAGTTTTTTTTTCATCCATTTATTTTTATTTATTTTTTTATTTATGTTATTATTATTTTATTATATTATTATTAATAAATATGATTATTATTACAAACAGGCCCATGTATGGATCCAGTCCAGATGACCCATTTACAAACCCGACCCGTTTACAAGCCCAACCCGGATCCAGCATAACCCTAACAGACTAGGGTTTCTTTCTTCCCAGCCAGCCGCCCAGTATCATAGCCGTTGGATCTGGCTATGATCCAACGGTCCAGATGGTTCCAGCAGGAAACCCTAGGGTGATGATACCCTAGGGACACGTCCCAGCCGCCGCTGCTGCTTCCAGAAGACTCCACCGCCACACCAACGTTCCAGCTTCAGCCACGCCCCGTTGAAGACTCCAGAAGTGCCTCGTCAATGCCCCATGTCGAAGCCCTATGGTGAGTCACCACCATAGTTCGGTGACTCACCAAAGGTCACCCCTTTGTGACCAGTCTGAGACAAACCTCATGGTGGCTATAAAAGCCACTGGTTCCCTGTAAACAAAAAAAAGGACAGAGGGGAGCAACCAAGATACAGAGACAGAGAGCAAAAAAAAAAAGAGGAGAGACGAGAAACAGACCACAACAGCGAGCCAAACAACACCCATAGCAGCGAATCGAAAGCAAAGAGAGAAAAAAAGAAAAGACTTACCCTCGGTAAGCCCAAACATAGTCGAAAACTGTGTAACCGAGGTAAAACTGTCGGTTTGTTTTCTAGATTTACTCCGATTAGGAGATTTTTAAGGAAAACTAAGGCTAGATTCGGCTTTAGGGGATTTAGAGCTTCGTTTTGGGGTATTTTGGGATTTTCCGGCCACCGTCAGCGGAGATCGGACCCGGAGTATGGTGGCCGGCCGGTGGCCTGATCCCTCAGGCGAGGGAATTTGTAGAGAGAATGCAGAGCTTCTTTCTCCTTTGAGAGAGAAGCAGAACAAGGAAATGAGGGAGACCAGCCATTTTAGGCCGGTTTTTGGGTTTAAATACCCCTCCCCGAACGACGTCGTTTTGGGGGAGGGGTTTGTCTGTAATTAACTAAAGGTTAAACCCTTTCCGCAGTCATCCTAACTTGTAATCTTTACATTTTAGTCACTAAATCAATTTATAATCCTTTTAATTCGGTTCTTTAATTTTAATTTTATTTATTTTAGTCCTTTCTATTAAATAATATATTTAGGATAAATACGTATTTAGTCCTTTAGTTTTAATAAATAATATTTTAATCCTGAGTATATATTTTTAATTTATTTTAATTTGATATTCTAATTTTTTATAATTTTATTTTAGTCACTAAATTAATAAATAAGGAAAATAGCATGTTTAATCCCTATAATTTTAAATAATTAATTACAAATTAGATATTTAATTTTATTAGATTATAATTTAGTCACTAATTTTAAATATTTTCTTTTATTATAAAGTTTTATTGCTTTTAAATATATAGTTCTAATTGTATTTTTATTATTGTTTATTTATATTTTAATTTTACTTGTTTATATATTTAAATATTATTTTATTATATAGTCATATAAATATATATATAATAAATAATGATTTATATTTTTTACAATAAATTATTTTTATCATATTTTAATGTTTATTTATTTTTCAATATCGAAGAGAAAGGGCAGTCTTAAAATAACTGGATGTATATTTTCTGATATTTTTAAATAAATAAATATCTTATTTTATAAATTATATATTAATTATTTTTTTATTTATTTAATATCGAAGAAAAGAGTTGTCTTAAGGTACCTAGAAGCCCTTTTCTGATATTTTTTTAAAATAAATATCTTACTATATTAAAATAAATTTTTATTATCTTAAGAAAATGTTTTAGTCATTTATTTATTAATATCGAAGAAAAGAGCTGTCTTAAGGCACCTAGAAGTCCTTTTCTGATATTTCTAAATAAATAAATATTTTTATAAATATATTAATATATTTTCTTAAATATTATATTAATAAAATTTGAAATAACATAATTATAAATTAAATATATTTGAATTCTTAAAATTCTATTATTAGAGACAATTTGTAATTAAAAAGTACCAATTTTGGGCGTTGTAGGGGTGCTAATCCTTCCCTAAACGTAACCGACCACGAATCCCTTTTTATTATTAAAAAGAAAGAATTTTTGGTTATAAACGCAGATCAGTTCATCTTTTAACTGATGTTTTCTTAAAAACTCTGTTAAAAGATAATTTTTAGGTATTCGACTTACCTGACCCAAAAGGCCGATGGCGACTCCCAAATTATTTTCAAAACCATTTATTCACATCAATTTTCCCACCAAGTAAAAAATTTTGTGCCCGGACGAAAACCGGTTACGACAGCTTGGCGACTCTGCTGGGGACGATCATGCTTTTAAAAATCAATTATAAATTGTCTCTATTAATTATAAATTCAAAATTCATATATTTAATTTATAATTCTTTTTTATATATATACATATTATTTTTATAGTATTTATATATATTATTAATATTTCATTTTATTTGCAAGTATTTTATTTCATTATTTATTTTTCTGTTAGAGGTTTGAACATTTCTTCTCACACACAACACTTGCATTGCATAACATAAAGCTCTATAATTGAGTTTGTCCCTTTTAAGTGGGAGTGAAAGCGACGTCTTCGTGAGAATTTATTCTCTGTGTCAGACCTAGCAAGTAACTTTCGGGGTTCATATGCTCTATGTCTTCGTGAGAATTTATCCTCGTGTCAGGTATAGAGAAATGTATCCCCTCGAATTGAACTCAATCCGCTTAAGTCTGTAATGGACTAGGATTGAGGGTTGACAGCCCAAGGGGGCATCAACAAGGACAGTTCGAGTACCTTTACTCCTAGAACTGAAAACCTGCATATAATAAACCCTAGAAACTCTCCCGATCTGAAACCATGCCGAAATTTTGTCAGTAGGTATACACAAAGGAGAAATAAACTCTAGCTTTTAATTTATTTCCTTTTCCTGAATAAATGCATGCGAACTAGAAATCATGCAGTTAGGTTAATTTTTCCAAAAAAGCATGGAACTAGAAAGCATGAGGTTAAGATTTATACATTGATAGATAGAATTTTTATTTCTATTAATTGGTACTAACCAATTTATTTTCCTTTCTCATTTTATTGTGCTCTAACTTGTTTGCATGAATTTCTTTTGTTTGCATTGCATGATCATGCCATAATCAAAAGGTGTTTACTGGAAAGACTGTTCATCAAATTGGAAAGAAATCGTAAATGGACAAAAAGTTTTATGATCAAACAAAATATGATGCGGCCAAGGAAAGACATCTTGAAGAAACTCCGAGGATGGAAGAGAACAATGCACATAGAAAACCGGTTATATTAATACCAAAAGTATTACACAAAGATCCTACCAGATTGATACCAAAAGCAGTCTATGGTAAGAGCATCAGTCAGGGCATTCAGAGTGGAGGAGGTTTTTATGAAGCTCAAGCATGTTATTTGAAGGACTTGAATGACCAAAACAAGAAATTGAGAACAGAAATGAAAACCATGCATGAAGATTTTCAGAAGATCAGTCAAACCTTTCAAAATGCTGGCCTAGGAAGTACCCCAGAAGAGTGGATAACAGGGGTCACCAAGCTGAAAAAGAACTGCAACATATATGAAGATCTTGTTCAAGAAATTCTTGGACAGAAAATATCTCTTACAAGGGAAAATGAGCAACTCCGAGAAATGACACAGAAAATGAAAGAGAATGTCATGGAAGAGGTTGCAGTCCAGACAAGCAATATGTCCCTTAAGTTGATAGACTAATTTGGCTTTGGAGAAGTTAGGAATGAAATATATCCATATATGTAAAGTTTTGTTTGATGTACCGAAACTTTTGCGTTCAATGAAATCTGTTCTAAGATGATCACTCTTGAGTAACACCTTTTCATACATGCATTTGTATTTTGCATTTGTACATTTTTATGTTTGTATTTACATTTACATATTTACATTTGCCTTTGGCATCTTTACATTTTTTATGTCATAATACATTAAAACATTCATTCATTAAAATAAGGATTTCAAACGAAATGATCTTGGTTTTTCTTCGAAGCAAGAACGCTCAGCACGACACAAGAAAAATGTCTAAAGAAACTGAGGATAGGCTAGCCAAATTTGAGATAGAGCAGAAAGCAATACAAGAGGAATTAAGGAGAAAGTTGGCACAAATTGAAGCTAATATCACAAATTCTCATATCGATCTACTGAACAATATGAAAGAAATGATTGAGAAGCATCAGACCGCTGGAAAAAGTCTTGTCGAAACATACTTCTGGACACTCGAAGGTGGCTCATTGTCATAAGCTTCAAGAGCCTTACAGATCCTTTCTGTCAATTTGGCACTTCCTGTACATGTTTATAAACAGTTCAACTTTGTTCTTGGATCCCAGGTAGGACATTATTTCTTTGTCAATGGAAAAGCATCAGCACATGGAGGAAGTAGAATAAGAGAAAATCTGTTCTCAATTGGCAGAATTATGAATATAGCCCTTTTCAGTGTAGTAGCATGAAAATGCTTCGAATCTACAAATTCTGGCTCTACATCGAATAAGTACTGTGATATTCCAGTCCAAACATTAACTGGAGCAAGTGCCATGTGCTCATAGTAGAAATAAGAAGACTCAATAGCATCCTCTGGAAGTGTTATTTGAGTTATCTGATCTGGTTTGGTATGAACCCCAAAACTAATCATTGGATTTGAAAGATGAATTTGCTCATAGTAGAAATAAGGAGACCCAATAGCATCTTCTGGAAGTGTTCTTTGAGTTATCTGATCTGATTCGGTAGGAACCCCAGAACCGATCATTGGAATTGAAAGATGAACTGCATGATCATCTTCATTAAGAAGCTTCTTTTCAAGCTTCCTCTGCTTCTTCCTTTTCCACAAATCATAGCCCAAGTTTCGCCTTTGCTTGTAATTGGGATCATTGCATAATGGCTTCCTATCTTCTACCATAAGAAGTGCATCAGTAGCCTTAGCCATTTGATCAGCACATATAAAATCTGTCAATTCTGCAATTGATGAATCTGAACCACATCTCTCCATGGCTATTGAAGCCTCAGCCTCTGAGAATCCCATTTTTGTCAAGTGTAACAGTTTATTCTCCTCATTAGAATCAGAATCCAGGATTTCCTTAATATCAAAAGAACTATCAATATCTGTGAAATCATCTTGAAAGATCACTTCATAATCAGATGAGTTGTTATCAAAATCAACATGTTGCATGGGTGCGGATTTTTGAAGAGCATGTACCACTGTATATGTAGTCGTGCTATTGCATCAGATTACTGTTTGCATAAATTGGTTTCTCTCCCACAGAAAAGTATATTTCAGAGATGGCTTTCACTGAAGATGATAAGCCACTGTGTCAGCCTGGAACGGATTACCAAGCTATTTTTACTGCTCTGTCCGACTAAATCCCTCCAGATACAGAAAATGGTCACCTCATTCAGAAGACACATATCTCAGACGTTTCTGTCAGAATGATTGAGTACTTCTTAAGTTTGTGACAATATGAAGAGAATTTCTCCAGTTACTTGATAATATTACTGTTTAGTGACACCAGAATGAGAGTATTCAACATAAACAGATTTGGGGCATGAATAAAGCCACAAGTACCTACAATAGTTCATTGTCAAAATTAGACCTCGTGGGGATCATGACATTTCAGTTAAACAGACATTGAGAGTGAATCAGAAGCAGAATATTGAGGCATCTTGAAAGCCCATTTCAAACAGAAATAGAATATTGGGGCATTTTGAAGGCTCACAACAATATGAATATTTGGGCATTCTTAGAGGCTCATCTTAACAAGAAGTAATGTTAAGCACACTTTTAACATCTGTATCAGCAAATGTTGGGGCATTTTAAAGGTTCCTTCATACAGATCCATGTGGGGCATTTTGAAGGCTCAGATTAACAAGAAGCAAATATTGGGGCATGCTGAAAGCCCATTTCAATCAGAATCAGGACTGTTAATGCATTTTGAACACTTGTATTAGCCAATGTTGGGGCATGCTGAAGGCCCATATCATCCTGTGTCGAGATCATTGACTTGAACAAATATTTCTAATGAGACATAAAGATATGAAGAATGAAAATGGTGAAACAGTGACAGTCGAGCTGACTATACATAATTGCTTCATTCATTAGGCAGTTATATCAGGGTCCTGTTGTTGAACAAATATCTATTCAACAAGTATGGTTTCAAATACCCAATCTTCTTAAACCATGTGTCACATGAAAGTGTGTTCTTTGTTAAGCTACATCATGGTTGCATGAATAAAGATGGTCCCTTTTTAGACCATTCGATCCAAGGATCATTTCCTCGAGACCTCAAAATCTGAATTTGGCCTTTTGTGTGTCGGTAATAATTGAAAATATTTCTTTGAGATTCTTGTCAGTTAGTTTCAACCATACTGTTGACAAAGCTGTTTTTCATATCAGTTTTGTTTACTTGATGACATTGAAGAGAGAAGCTCATGTATATTGCTCTTTCCCGATATTACTGGGGTTATCATTGCCAGCTAGACTGAACCGAGTTTTCATCTATTTGGTTTATCATGTGCGTTTCATCCCCAGCATCAAGAATTCTATGGATACCTTTCCATACATGACTCTTATAGTGGGCGTGTTTCTAATTCCTACAACGCTCATTACAGAAGAAAACGTGATCAGTATTACATTTGCCCTTGCCTGAGATGATATCAAGATTTGTTAGTATCTCCTATTCAATTCGACACCAGCACATTTTGTGAATTTGACCAACTTTTTGGTCATACCAACATCACACTTGAATCCCCATTGAGTTTTGTTCTCAAATGGTCTTGTAACATCATACAAAAACTTTGAACACCATTCAAAGAGATTCAATGATTGAGAAATCTTGGCATAAGCCAAAAAAAGGATGAATGTATTGTCAAATGCTTTACGAACATCTGAGCAGAAGCCACATAAAAGGATGAATGTGTTGTCAAGTGTTTTACATCTCGACAGAAACCACAGGAAAAGATGAATGTATTGTCAAATGTTTTATGAACCAGTGATTATGGTGCTGAACCAATGTTGTGATCATATGGTTTACATTTTTGATCCAAGATGAAGTCTGTCTTCTTCAACCCCAAGATTAGAAGTTGAGATATGATGAAGATTTCTTTCCACAGAAGGAGAGCTGAAATTTTAACAACAAGAAACTATTGGAGCCAACTAAGATCAAACAATAGGTTGTTGTTAAACATCTTTACATGATATGGTTTGAGTTGCTTTGTTCGAGATCCAATTTGATGTGGAGACATGAAAGGAATTGGAATAAATCCTCCTTGTGATATGTTTCAAGACTCAAATCAGAACAGACTCTACTCTCCTAATTAATCCCTGCTGAGTCAAACATATCTACATCTACATTCTTCAAAGATGATAGATTCTCTCTTCAAAGATGATAGATTCCCTTTTTAAAGATGACAGATTCTCTTTTCAAAGATGAAAGCTTTATAAGATTTCTGCACAACTCCAAGCAAAGAAAGTTGGTTTTATCCAAGACAAAATGGGGCATCAAGGTCATAGTTCTAACTACGACAAGAGTTCCACAAATGAAACAATTCTTCTGAGACTTTCATGAAGCAAAGAAGACATAAAGATACAAGTTGATCAGATGGTTCTTCAGAAATGCAAGCTTGATAGCATAAGTTGCTACACTGATATCCAAGGGTAACCTTGGAAATGAATGATGAAGTGGAGGAAAACCAAGCTCACCACTTTGAAGTCAAATGAAGATTGCATCAACATTCATGCATCATATTTAGACATTTGCAAAATAGGAACATTTTCATTCATTTTATCCATATTGAATATTTGACAGGAATTTCAAAGATTTTAGCAAAGATTCAAATCCATCATTTAATGGATCAACATTTCCGGAAGAGTTCAAAATGAGAAGAACTCATCTGAAGAAGAAGTTCATAATGAGAAGAATTTGTTCAACTTTTCGCTCAAATTCATCACTCGATGGATCAGCATTGCCAGGTCGAGTTCATAATGAGAAGAACTCATCTGAAGAAAGAAGAACAAGTTCATAATGAGAAGAACTTGTTCAACGTTTCGCTCAAATTCATCACTCGATGGATCAGCATTGCCAGGTCGAGTTCATAATGAGAAGAACTCATCTGAAGAAAGAAGAAGAAGTTCATAATGAGAAGAATTTGTTCAACTTTTCGCTCAAATTCATCATTCGATGGATCAGCATTGCCAGGTCGAGTTCATAATGAGAAGAATTTGTTCAACTTTTCGCTCAAATTGATCACTCGATGGATCAGCATTGCCAGGTCGAGTTCATAATGAGAAGAACTCATCTGAAGAAAAAGAAGAAGTTCATAATGAGAAGAATTTGTTCAACTTTTCGCTCAAATTCATCAAAAGTTGAACAAATTCATCACTCGATGGATCAGCATTGCCAGGTCGAGTTCATAATGAGAAGAACTCATCTGAAGAAAGAAGAAGAAGTTCATAATGAGAAGAACTTGTTCAACTTTTCGCTCAAATTCATCACTCGATGGATCAGCATTGCCAGGTCGAGTTCATAATGAGAAGAACTCATCTGAAGAAAGAAGAAAAAGTTCATAATGAGAAGAACTTGTTTAACTTTTTGCGTGAATTCATCATTCGATGGATCAACATTTCCAGAAAAAGTTCATAATGAGAAGAACTCATCTGAAGAGGATAATAAGTTCATAATGAGAAGAACTTGTTCAACCTTTTGCTCGACTCTATCGCAAAAGGAGATATATCAGCATCAACATTTCCAGAAGAAGTTCATAATGAGAAGAACTCATCTGAAGAAGGAGAATAAATTCGTAATGAGAAGAATTTGTTCAACCTTGCCTTAATTCATCACATATGAAGCTGAATCAACAACTCCTCTTTTGAAGATCAGCATTTCTAGAAAGAGTTCATAATAAGAAAAACTCATCTGAAGAGGAAGAAGAAGTTCATAATGAGAAGAGCTTATTCAACCTTTTGCTAGATTGCATCACAGAAGGAGATGAATTGTAATCCCCAGTGAAAGAGTTCATAATGAGAAGAACATGTTCAACATTAAAAAATAAAAAATAAAAAATAAAAAAAAAAACTTATTATCTTTTCGTCTTTGCCCTATTCTTGTTAACACAAAAATGAGCAAAGAGGGGAAGCTGAAGATACTAGTTTTTTTTTCATCCATTTATTTTTATTTATATTTTTATTTATGTTATTATTATTTTATTATATTATTATTAATAAATATGATTATTATTACAAACAGGCCCATGTATGGATCCAGTCCAGATGACCCATTTACAAACCCGACCGTTTACAAGCCCAACCCGGATCCAGCATAACCCTAACAGACTAGGGTTTCTTTCTTCCCAGCCAGCCGCCCAGCATCACAGCCGTTGGATCTGGCTATGATCCTACGGTCCAGATGGTTCCAGCAGGAAACCCTAGGGTGATGATACCCTAGGGACACGTCCCAGCCGCCGCTGCTGCTTCCAGAAGACTCCACCGCCACACCAACGTTCCAGCTTCAGCCACGCCCCGTTGAAGACTCAGAAGTGCCTCGTCAATGCCCCATATCGAAGCCCTATGGTGAGTCACCACCATAGTTCGGTGACTCACCAAAGGTCACCCCTTTGTGACTAGTCCGAGACGAACCTCATGGTGGCTATAAAAGCCACTGGTTCCCTGCAAATAAAAAAAGGACAGAGGGGAGCAACCAAGATACAGAGACAGAGAGCAAAAAAAAAAAGAGGAGAGACGAGAAACAGACCACAACAGCGAGCCAAACAACACCCATAGCAGCGAATCGAAAGCAAAGAGAGAAAAAAAGAAAAGACTTACCCTCGGTAAGCCCAAACATAGTCGAAAACTGTGTAAAAACCGAGGTAAAACCGTCAGTTTGTTTTCTAGATTTACTCCGATTAGGAGATTTTTAAGGAAAACTAAGGCTAGATTCGGCTTTAGGGGATTTAGAGCTTCGTTTTGGGGTATTTTGGGATTTTCGGCCACCGTGACGGTGGCCGCCGGCGGAGATCGGAGCCGGAGTATGGTGGTCGACCGGTGGCCTGATCCCTCAGGCGAGGGAATTTATAGAGAGAAGGCAGAGCTTCTCTCTCCTTTGAGAGAGAAGCAGAACAAGGAAATGAGGGAGACCGGCCATTTTAGGCCGATTTTTGGGTTTAAATACCCCTCCCCGAACGACATCGTTTTGGGGGAGGGGTTTGTCTGTAATTAACTAAAGGTTAAACCCTTTCCGCAGTCATCCTAACTTGTAATCTTTACATTTTAGTCACTAAATCAATTTATAATCCTTTTAATTCGGTTCTTTAATTTTAATTTTATTTATTTTAGTCCTTTCTATTAAATAATATATTTAGGATAAATACGTATTTAGTCCTTTAGTTTTAATAAATAATATTTTAATCCCAAGTAACCGAGGTAAAACTGTCGGTTTGTTTTCTAGATTTACTACGATTAGGAGATTTTTAAGGAAAACTAAGGCTTGATTCGGCTTTAGGGGATTTAGAGCTTTGTTTTGGGGTATTTTGGGATTTTTCGGCCACCGTGACGGTGGCCGGCGGCGGAGATCGAAGCCGGAGTATGGTGGCCTGATCCCTCAGGCGAGGGAATTTGTAGAGAGAAGGTAGAGCTTCTCTCTCCTTTGAGAGAGAAGCAGAACAAGGAAATGAGGGAGGCCGGCCATTTTAGGCCGGTTTTTGGGTTTAAATACCCCTCCCCGAACGACGTCGTTTTGGGAGAGGGGTTTGTCTTTAATTAACTAAAGGTTAAACCCTTTCCTCAGTCATCCTAACTTGTAATCTTTACATTTTAGTCACTAAATCAATTTATAATCCTTTTAATTCGGTTCTTTAATTATAATTTTATTTATTTTAGTCCTTTCTATTAAATAATATATTTAGGATAAATACGTATTTAGTCCTTTAGTTTTAATAAATAATATTTTAATCCTTAGTATATATTTTTAATTTATTTTAATTTTATATTCTAATTTTATATAATTTTATTTTAGTCACTAAATTAATAAATAAGGAAAATAGCATGTTTAATCCATATAATTTTAAATAATTAATTACAAATTAGATATTTAATTTTATTAGATTATAATTTAGTCACTAATTTTAAATATTTTCTTTTATTATAAAGTTTTATTGCTTTTAAATATATAGTTCTAATTGTATTTTTATTATTGTTTATTTATATTTTAATTTTACTTGTTTATATATTTAAATATTATTTTATTATAAAGTCATATAAATATATATATAATAAATAATGATTTATATTTTTTACAATAAATTATTTTTATCATATTTTAATATTTATTTATTTTTCAATATCGAAGAGAAAGGGCAGTCTTAAAATAACTGGATGTCTATTTTCTGATATTTTTAAATAAATAAATATCTTATTTTATAAATTATATATTAATTATTTTTTTATTTATTTAATATCGAAGAAAAGAGTTGTCTTAAGGTACCTAGAAGCCCTTTTCTGATATTTTTTTAAAATAAATATCTTACTATATTAAAATAATTTTTATTATCTTAAGAAAATGTTTTAGTCATTTATTTATTAATATCGAAGAAAAGAGCTGTCTTAAGGCACCTAGAAGTCATTTTCTGATATTTCTAAATAAATAAATATTTTTATAAATATATTAATATATTTTCTTAAATATTATATTAATAAAATTTGAAATAACATAATTATAAATTAAATATATTTGAATTCTTAAAATTCTATTATTAGAGACAATTTGTAATTAAAAAGTACCAATTTTGGGCATTGTAGGGGTGTTAATCATTCCCTAAACGTAACCAACCAGGAATCCCTTTTTATTATTAAAAAGAAAGAATTTTTGGTTATAAACACAGATCAGTTCATCTTTTAACTGATGTTTTCTTAAAAACTCTGTTAAAAGATAATTTTTAGGTATTCGACTTACCTGACCCAAAAGGCCGATGGCGACTCCCAAATTATTTTCAAAACCATTTATTCACATCAATTTTCCCGCCAAGTAAAAAATTTTGTGCCCGGACGAAAACCGGTTACGACACTTGTCTTATTTTTTTATATTGAGAAATTAATATTTATGTGTTACTAAATTTATGTGTTCCCTTATACACTCAACAAAACCACTACCACCAGGAGAAAAGCAAAGTGCAAATTTTGTGCCAAAAAAAGTTTGCCTACACAAACAAATAAATAAATGTATACATAAAATTATAGAAGAGTTACATGTTGTCTATAAAGATAACATCTTTACCTGCAGAAGATGAAGCACCCTAAACCCCTTGACTGGTACATGCTTTTCAAATAACATGAAAGAATGCCAGTGTGCCAATCATTGGCTATAAAGATAACATCTTCCCCTGTAAAAGATGAAGCACTTAATGCCTAAGTTTCACAGGAAAAATGTGTTGAAACTTTCAAGTTTAAGACCAAAGAGGAACAGTCCATACCATATGGTCCTGAAAAGTATTTGGTGTTGTTTAAATTCAAAACCCTGGGTGCCTCCAGAGCGGCCTGGCATAACAAGCTAAACCACAATTGATTGTCTTTGTAGTCTTCACCTGCATTAGGGCCATAGTTTTTATCCAGTTTTGCCCCATACCTGAATCATCATTTTGGTGCAAGGAAATAGAAGAATAAAATAGAACATGTTAAGGAAACAGGATTAACAGAACAAAATACAAACCTTCTCAAGGAACATCGGGTGATCAACAAAGATACGATCAACTCCACGTTTGTATTGGATTTTGAGGGTTTAGGATTGTAATCACCATTTTTACCTTAGCCTCCAGCAGCTGCCAGCACTTCAACCCAGTTGGTTCCCCGCTCCATACAGCAGCTGCCAGCAGCCTAGCTCCACTCGTTGCCTCCCTTGCTCCACATTTCGGTTCCAGCTCCCCACCAAGGAACAACACCACAGCAGCTCCCAGACCAGCTGTCCTTCCACGTTTCATTGTTAGTGGTACATATTATAATTACACAATTATATAACTTTTAATGGCAGTGTCCTTCCATTGTATGATTCTTCATTCTAATCATACTATTACTTTTCAAAAAATGTTAGTGGTACATATTATAATTACACAATTATATAAATTTAAATCCGCTAAGGATGAAAGGATGTTTCTCGAATGTTCACTAGGGTGATTGGAATATCATGTCATTTGTGTTGATTTTGAATTTATAACCCATGAATCTCTGAAATCTTATTGGCAAATAACAAAATACATTTGTTCATATTTAATTAACTATAAAATTTTCCTTAGTAAGGTCAACAGATTTTACCTGGTTGCAAGCAGTACAAAGCCACACCCTTTGGCTGCAGGAATCTTGACATATACAATCTCTCCAACTGTTGAAAAGAATTGCTTCAATTCCTCTTCTGAAACATTTGGATCCCAACAAAAAATCTTCAAAAAGTATGATAGTTAGTCCAAGAGATGAGAGATAATTTCTAAAATAACTTGAGGATACCTCACTTACTGTTGTATTAGTATTCTCATTAGCAGGTGGAAGCACTTGCACAGGAGTTGTGTAAGCTGGAGCTAGATATGTATCAGCTGCATAACCAGGGGTAAACGTATTTTAGAATTTCTACCCCTCCTATGTCAGCATAAGTTTGCATACATGTACCCAATACATAACACGGCTAAAATATCCAAGATCAATGCATAGACAAATATTGGCACAAGTACACAATTAGGCATAGATTCATGAATAGAATCAATAGGAGGAATATAGACATAGATTCATGGATCAATACAACTCTAATAGAACAGAAAGCAATTGATAGATATAGTTTTCGAAACAAACAAATAGGCAGCGAAAGGTGAAACAAAAACTGCGGATCAACTAGGCATCCTTAGGGACTTGCATAAGAATAGAAAAAGCTGAATCACATATAAATACCATGGAATAAGGATTGATTCATGGATCCTACTCAATAAAAAATGAAGCAATTGAAAATTTGCAATTGATCAATATATTTTCTAAAACAAACAAATAAGGAATAACAGTTGAAACATAAACAAACTTATAACTACGATAGTGATTCATAACTCTAAAATTTCACTTAGTTATACTTTAATCCAATTATCTTTTTAAATATGACCTAAAATTTGTCTATAAGAGAGAGAACTTACGATCCATAGTGGCAGGCGTTTCAAAGCGCAAAGCATTCGTGTCAGAAATAGATTTGAGAAGTCTGGGTAGAACTGATCTCCACAAACTTTGTCCTTTCTGGGGAGGCAAGTGAATCCCCTCATTGAAAAGCTTGTCGATGGCTGTGAAGTACGGGAACCCAAGATCCTTGTCTACAATAGCCGTCTGTAGCGACGGTATCACTGCGTGAACCACCGAGTACATCGTCTTTACTAAGAACGTCAGTTGCTTCATCTCCGAGAAGCACTCATCTCTTGGCACGTAAAATATGTTGCTCCTCGTATCCGAATCAGGAGCTGCAATTATTAATTTAATCAATTATCTACCAATTCTTCTTTTTAAAATCAGTGGAGAATAATAATTTCCTCCGATTGATTTGAAATAGCAAAGAGCATGGTGATCGGTGTCCGTTTTTTTTATTGTGTTGAGGTGAGTGGCTGCTGTGTGAGAGGGGGTTGAAAGTATATTAGTTTTTTAGGTTAGGCTAAGAGTGAAGCATAATAAACGGGGGGAGGGGTTTTCATTTTAATTATATTGGGTAAATCACGTATAAGGTCTCCAATTTCTTGGATATTCTATCTTAGTTCACCTATTTTATTGTTAATCGTCAAATGATCCCCGTATTTTTAACTCCTTTTTTCATTTTAGTCACTAGTTTGGGGGTTAATCACCTTATAGGTCCCCCTAACTTTTCCGAATATTTACACTTTAGTCACCTGATTTATCTGTTTTTTTATTTATTTCAAATTTGAGCATATCAATTTAATTGTTTTATATTCTGGTCATTTATCTATATTATAGTTATTTTAATTTTGCATGTTGTTTTTTGTTGAATATATTTTAGTCATTCATGTTTCTGTTATTTATTTTTAATACAATCTGGTGCCATTTTATATTTATTTTTATCTATATTATAGTTAATTTTGCATGTCGTTTTTTATTGATAATATTTTATCTATATTATAATTATTATTTTTTTTTGATAGTGTAATTTTTCATAATGATTAAAATATATAACTACAAAAATAATTGATTACAAAAACTTGATTTTTATTATCTAACGTGATAATTTTTTCTATAACAATAACTATAAATTATAATTACAAAACTTATCAATATAAATTTTTGAAACAAAAAAAAGTGGAGAAAAATATTTATCACAATATATGTTATCACTATAATTAAATTTTATAGCTAAAAGTATAATTTGTCACAAAAGTGTGAATACCATTATTTTTTGTGACAATTGTTTTTTAAAAATTAGAACACTTATAGTTACGAAAAATAGTTACTATATGATTTTTTGGAACAAAAAGAAATGGAGGAAAATCTTTATGACAATATATGTTGTTACTATATAACATTTTTTACACTAAAAATAGGGAGAAATGGTTCTGATAGTATAATTTTTCATAATGATTAAAATCTATAAGTACAAAAATAATTTATTACAAAAACTTGAATTTTATTATTTGATGTGATAATTTTTTCTATAACAATAACTATAAATTATAATTATTAAAATTGTCAATATAAATTTTGAAATAAAAAAGTTGAGAAAAAATAGTTATGACAATATATGCTATCACTATAGTTAAAATTTATAACTACAAATATAATTTGTCACAAAAACGTGAATATCATTATTTTTTGTAATAATTATTAAGACTTATAGTTACAAAATTTGTCACTATATGACTTTTTTGGCACAAAACAAATATGGAGGGAAATCTTTGTGACAATATATTTTGTCACTATAATTAAAACATATAACGACAAAAACTGTTTTTTACTAAAACCTTGAATCTCATTATTTGTTGTGACAACTTTTTTTGTAACAATAATTATAGCTTATAGTTACAAAACATGTCACTATATGATTTTGTTTTTGTACAAAACATGTCACTATATGATTTTATTTTTGTACAATAAAATTTGTCACAACAAATCTAAATCTCATTATTTGTTGTGACAATTTTTTTGTCATAGTTACTAAAACTTTTAGTTACAAAATTTGTCACTATATGCATTTAATTTGGCGCCAAAAAACAGAGGGAAACATTTGTGATAAAAATTCGTAATAAAATTTATTTTGTCACCATATGTTACACATGTTTACTAATTGTGACAAACTATTATGACGATTTTAACTTTTGTCATAATTGTATATATTTTTTAATTTAATGCGACGATTATTTATTTTGTCACAAAAAAACTACTAATAATGACAAATTTATAATTTTGACAAAATTAAATTTGTCATAATAATAGAAATTTCTTCTAGTGCATATTCGAATGATAAATTCTAAAGAGTGTATTCAAGATTCGAAGTTTCTTAGGATTTGTTTGTCACAATTGAAGGTTGGTAAAGAACTTTTCAATGATTGTCTCCCCTTTGACTAAGCTATTGATAAAAGATGTGTGCTATTCTTTTAGATTGATAGGTGAAAAAATATTATGTTAAAGAAACTTTTGAGACAATAAAAAGAACACTGATAGAATCCCTAGTGTCAATGTAATCCAATACGAAAAAGATTGTGTGATTTATAGTGATGTGTTTCATAATGGTTTGGGATACATGCTCATACAAGAGGAAAATATATGGCTTGCTTCAAAGTAACTAAAGAATCATGAAATAAATTATCTGACTCATTATCTCAAGTTGGCAACAGTTGTGTTTATTTCATTGATACAATGCTATTATTTATATAGTAAATGACACTATATATGTGGATCTCAAAAGTTGAAGCTATGTGATAACTCAAAGGAGTGAAAATAAAGAAAATGGATTGAATTCGTTAATGAATGATGATGTGTTTTCAACTACACCAGAAAAGGCTAATGTGGTGACTAATACGATAAAACCGAATACATTTCTGTTATGAGAGTTTTGAATACGTGATTGTCTTTAAAGAAGGAAAGCGCTCTTATTGAAGAATTATGGATATAGCTTTGTTTCTAGATCAAGTAAAGGATCGTCAAAGAAAAGATGAAAATTGTTTTGCTTGTCAAAGATAGAACAAGTAGAAAAAGTTGAAACCAAAAGGCTTGAAGTCTAATGAATGCTTGTATTATCGAGTAAATAGCTGATATTAGTAGCAGGTATGAAAAGAGCATCATCGAGTTTATTTCTAAATGTCTGACATGTCAACAAGTTAAAGTAAAGCATCAAGTGTCTTTTAGATTGTTGTAACTTATTTCCATTTCGTGGTGGGAACAATAACAAATTACAATGGACTTTGTAATGGGTAAAGACTATTTAAGATAATTTCAATATAGTTTTTGATTGACATAAGTCTTACCCATACTTGAAAAGAAAATATATATTTTATTAAGTGGGTGATAAGTGTTTCTTAATGTATCGATTAAATCCTTCTCATGTTATCACACTAAAGGATATTAAGATTTAGTTAGAATTTGACTTATGAAAATGGACAGTATTTATTAAAGTTAGTTAGAGAAATCAAAGGTTGAAGAAGCTAATTGAAAAGAGTACAAGGCATTAAAAAAGAAATATTATCATTTATTTACATCCAATATGTATTTAAAAAATCGAGGATGAATTTTTCTTAAGGGGGAAGAATTATAATACCCAAAATTTGGGGTAGTGATTAAAATGTAAGTTTTGAAAGTTTAGTGGCTAAAGTATAAATTTTAAAAAGTTTAGGGACCAAAAAAATGTTATATATTTTCACTCGTAAATGAATAGTTTGGTTTGAAATAAATATTTTTGTGGGAATCATATTTTTTTATCAGACATTTGTGTTAAAAGCTATAAACTGTTAAAGTGTGGTAAAAATTTAGATAATCAGATCGAACCAGAATTTAAAGGTTGGAAATATCATTTCCATAATTTACAATAGTGAAATTTAATGTGGATTAGTGTAATTGAAATTGATTTTCCATATTTATCCGAAATTGGAATATATAGTGACTAAATTATAGTTTTTGAAAATTTACAATGAGAAAGGTGGAAAGTGGAATTTTATTGTTCTCCTTTGACTAAGGAATATTTCAATGGAAGATATTGCAATGGCATATGGAAAAATCGTAAACTATAATTAAATGAACGTTAACTTCATTTATATTTTTAAGCCATGTGTATTATGATAATTAAGTTGAAAAATTCAAGAAAAATAATGGTCTATTTCAAGCTCCAAGCCGTAGGTTTCATGGTAGGTAAGTGGAAACTTTTCATTTTTATTTTTGAAGATACATGATTGATTTTTGGGTTAAACTATTATATAGAGAATAAATCTACATGAAATTATCTATCATTTGGTATAAAATTATATGAAAATCATGTTTATATGATGAGACTAGAGATTAGGGTCTATGAAGGACATGTTTGATTTTGAAGATTTGATGGAAGATTATCATGTTTTTGATGTTGTCGATTAATTTTCATGTATGTGTAAAGATTAAAATTAAGTATAAAGTTATATATCACATTCAGCCTAACCCTAGGATTTTGGGAAGTTTGTGATTTGGTTAAAGTTGTTAGGACCATTTTGTAATTTTGTGAAAGTTATGGGACTTAATAAAAAATATGAAAATTATGGGGTTGGTGTGTAATTGTTCAATAGTTTTTGTTTTATGGTGGAATTTAATGTTAAAGTGTTGAAGTTGGTGTTAAAATATAAAATTAGACCATTTTGGAAAGTTGGTAAAGTTGAGGATCAAATTTCAATTATGGGAAACGTTAGTGACATAAGTGGAAATGATGTAATTATTGAGGTATTGGTTTGGGATTAAATGCTTGAATTTTAATTGTGTAAGTCGAAGCTTGAAATTAAGCTAAATGGGAAAGGGTCATTTTGAGTAAATTGGAAAAGTTGAGATGAATTTGAAAAGAATTCATAATTAGGGGTTAAATGTGAAGTTTGAAAATTGTGTGCCTTAGTAATGAATTTGGATAAAAAGGGACTTGAATGATCAATTTGAAGCTTTGAGATTAACATTTATGTTGTGCCAAGAAATTAGTATCGAATGAGTACCAGAAGATTTAAAAAACAAATTATTGTGTGCCTACGTTAGTCATATTCTAACATGTGGTTTGAAATGTATATGTTTTGTACATGGTGTCCATTTAGATTATAATTGAAATCAAGATCAAGCAATATTAAAGCTGATGATAAGCTTAAGGATGAATGTGAATTACTAATGAAGGTTTACAAGCTAAGAACACCAAGTGAGTGCATATTTAATCTGTATTTATGTTATCGAGCATGCATTGGCTTTGCGATGAGCCAATGAAAATGATGCTATGATAAAGTTACTCTTAATTATTATGAAGTTTTATGATTCATGCATATATGTTCATTTTTGTAAGCTAATAGAATTAGTAAACAAGCTAAGGATGCAAACTAGTGAAATCTGTCTAGATTTGTGAACTGAACAGTAAGTTTAGAAAATCATCATAAGTTTTACATAAATTATTAGAAGTTGATTTTTATAATGTTGGATTTGTATATCAGTATAGTTTTGTTTAAAATAAACGGGTACTGGTTTATATAATAATACATAAAAGATATAAATTTTTTATCAAGGAAATGTGAGAAACAGGGTAGCAGATTCTGCTAAAAAATAGCTTCTGTAAGTCAATTTGAAATTTCACTAAAAATGTACGAATTGAACTAGAATAAGTATCATATATGGTTAGATTTGTATTTGAGTATAGTTTCCATTTATATAAACGGAATAATTTTTAAGTGTGTATATTAATACAAAATAAATTTTAAGTGTGTATATTAATACAGAATAATATTTCTTTAGATAGTGTAAACTTTCAAAATATGAAATTGCGATAAATTTCATGATCGAAGCAAAGGATTAAATTAAAGTTTAGTCAGGCTTATATTTTGGCTTATAAATAAAGTGTCAAAGTGAGTGCATTTAATTACTTAAGTTATATTTGATTGAGGAAGACTAGTGATAAGTCAACCTCGTGTGATTTTAAAGGAAAAGTTTGAATTCAATTATGGAATATTTTTCATAATGATTAACAAAATGATTTATGATTTATTTTGGATATGAAATATCCAATATGTTTTTATATGATATTTTCTAAAAATATATATGATATGAACCCGGTTATGTGTTTCGAGTCATATACGATGTTGCCCGATCGTGATTCTAGTAAGAACTTCGCTGTGCTTTGATTGAAGACTGAAAATATATAAACAACGTTATAAGAAGGGAAATATGTATATATAAATATGTGTATGAAAGTAATGGAAATGATAGAATGAAATTGAAGTGGATTGTAAATGAAAGAAGTGTGGTGGTGATAGTGGTTGAATGGATGTAACGGAAATGGTGAAGGATGTTTATGGTTGGCGTGGAGAATGATAGTAATTCAAAGGATGGATTGTGACCCTCTAACTATATATGAGTTAGGAACCAACAATATAATAAAGATGGAATCGAAGTGATAGAGGGTGGAACGTAACCCACTAGCTATAGTAGAGCTAGGAACCAATGCTATAACAAAATGAAATGGATGAAGGCTTCAAGACCGACAAGAAACCGATAGAGTTCTAATCCAAATGCTAAAATGAAAGCAATCTTTCAAAGTATTTTCATAAATCAAATTGCGTGTCTTCAAATAATCCCAAAGGTTCCTATTTATAATATTTCTAAGAAGCATATGAAAAGACTCAAAAGATGATAGCATTCTCATCAATTTAGCAATAAAATGCACTTGAATGCTTTGTCTTGTTATGTTCAAAGTTGGATGAATATTATATATCATTTTGGGGATGAATGTAGATAATTTGAAGCTGAATATGGCCTTAATTTCGTCCAAGAAGGAGGGGTGACTCTTGGGCTGCATTGTTTTGCTTGCAAATGGAAGAAAATATGTTAAATGAAGTCATATGATGAATGTGGACATCCTACATGTCCAAATCAGCTTGTCTCTTCAAATTCCTTGCTGATTTTATCACTTAATTTGATGATTAAATGAAATAAAGTCATCCTTCATTTCTTGTTCCTTGGTAGCATGTGAATAGCCCTCAAAGAATGATAAGTAAGACTTGAATAGGTGAATTATGAAGGATTGAATGCATTGTCTCTCCAAGAATAGGAACAGCCCTTGGTTTGAATGATTAAATCAGCCTTGAATGATTTGAATTAGGTGAATAAAGATGACCTTAAATGTCTTGTCACTTGGTAGAAGATGAAAGGACTCTTCCTTGGCTCAAACTCATCCAAATCATTCTTGTATAAAATTCCCGTAATGAAAATTCCAGCCTGCACTGTCTTCAGTAAATCGATCATATCTCAAGCTCCCAATATCGGATTGAGGTGATTCAAAAGGTGTTGGAAATCTAAGAGACATATGAATAATTTCCAATTGATTTCGGGACCCAAATATGTCTGTATCGCACCCACCATCAGAATTAATTCGGACTGATATTCTTGCATCTACTGAGACTGTTCAGCTTCCATTTTGCACCTAAACACAAGATAAACTTTATTCAATCATAACATGTAAATATGCATGGGATAATTAAGAGTTAGTTTGATTAATGAAAAAACATTATTAAATGAACTAACTTTATTCAATGAGCTAAATGCATGAATGAAGTTGTTTATTAAATAACTAGATGCATAAATGAACTACTTCCCTAAATGAAATACATGCTTAAATGCAATGCATGCTTTAATGAACAACTTACTTATTAAATGAAATGAATGTCATTCAACTAATAAAACTCATGCAAATTCATGAAATGAAGCATATCCTAAGAGGTAAATACAAACATATGTTGAAATATAGTGCATAAATGGGCAGGTATAGGATGAAGTAAGGTAGAACTCCCCTTGAATCAGCCTTGGTGAACTTCAACGATTTAATTAGACCAAGACAAAGTTAGGGCTTGTTGGGATCACATCATTCCCTCCCTCTTTAAAGTGATTTTCCCCAAATCGATGCTTGCTACAAAAGGAAACAATATGGACTTCCTTTTAGCTGGGAACTTCTTCATTATTGTTTTGCACAAACACGATTCTTTGGAATTAAGTTTTCCTTTCTTGTGCACTTCATTTCCATGTTGTTTATCCGAATAGGTATATGTTCTTTGCACTCCTTCTTTGTGTTCCTTTGAATCATCATGAGGGTGGATGGAGAGTCTTGACCTTTGAACTCCTTCAAGTAGGTAGGTTACACCATCTCCTTTAATCTTTGTGCCCTTCCATATGATGGCTCTTGAGTATGTGGATAGCTTTTTCTTCAAATAATCTATTTTCAAAATGGAGAGTGGCAATTTCATCTCAAGATTGCAAAGATACTTATCCTCGCAAGTCAATACATCAATTCCTTGTTTTTGAATCATCCCTCTTAAAAGTAAATGAATGTTAGAAGTAAATAAATCAATAACAAAAGAAATGGAAAAATCAAACCATTTAGGATGCTTGATGATATTATTGGACACTGGTTCCTTGGTGATAGAAAACTTCATTGGATCCTCCTTTGAAACATTATTAAAGCATGGACGATGTTCGATCATCATTAGAATTGGCAATGTGTTTGATATGTCTCTTGAAGTGCACTTCTCGTCATCCTGCAACAATGAAAATTTAAGAATAAAAGAAGAATTGTTAAGGTTGTTAGTGCAAAATGAAATTTCACTCTCTCTCTCTTTTGCACAAACAATTTATTTTTCGAACTCATCCTTTTCACTCTCATCTTCTTTTTGAATTTCTTTTTCAATGTCACTCTTTTTCTCTTTTTCTTCAAAAATCTCATTTTCCCCTATTTTTCACAAAATTCTTTTTCTCTACTCTCAATGTCTTTTTCAACTCTTATTTCTCCTTCTTTTTTCAAACACTTTCATTTTGTAGTTGTT
This sequence comes from Hibiscus syriacus, assembly GCF_006381635.1. Taxonomy (NCBI): domain Eukaryota; kingdom Viridiplantae; phylum Streptophyta; class Magnoliopsida; order Malvales; family Malvaceae; genus Hibiscus; species Hibiscus syriacus. The sequence continues at coordinate 3,820,332 of NW_024062743.1, read as the reverse complement.
TTTGCAATTGTGTTTCTTTGACAAAAGTATCAAAACACACTTGAAGACGAGCTAGACTTTCTGGATTGAAAGATGCAAAATTTCTTAGCTCATTCCGCGTTGAACTTCTGACATTGCTTATTTTTAGAAAATTGGGATCCTCCTTGTAAGATCTTTCACTCCAATTTGATGTAGAATTAGAAACGGGTCGAGTGTTGTCTCTCCTCTTTACTTGCCTTTTGATCTTCGGTGGAGATGTTTGTGAACAAGAACCTTCTTCGATTATACGATCCAACTTCTTTGAGATTGGGTTGAGATACTTTTTGAAAAAACTCCTTATTTCTTGATTGAAATCTTGAAATTGAGAATTTGATGAAAAATCTCGTACGTTGTCTCTTGTATAATCATTTGGTCCTTTATACTTTCGAGACATAATGAAAACAAAACATTAAAAAAATGAAAATAAACCTCACCAACAAAAAAATCTAACCAATACGCTCCAAAGAAAAAAATTAATGTCACTCCACTCGTGTTTCACTCAGGATGGGTTTTACCATTCTTGCTTTCCTTTAAAGTTCTTGTGGAACTCCCTCGAGGTTTACAAGGTGTCTTGTAGACTTCGGTTGAAACAATTTGGGGCTTGGTTGGAAGAATGTTGTCAGTAAAGAAAGAATTGGCTACAATAAAGAACGAATATGAGAATAGGCAATGAAATCGTAATGATAATGAAAGAAACGATGAAATGAATATGAAACCTTCTTGATTTTTTTTCAAATATGAAAAGATTGTTCTCGCCCTCTTTAAATTTTTTTTTTTTTTTTTTGATTTTTTACTAACCTGGGAGAGAGAAAATGAAATGATACTCTTACTGAATCGACTAGCTATGATACCAAATGAAATAATCCGTTATGTGTTCCGAGTCATATACGATGTTGCCCGATCGTGATTCTAGTAAGAACTTCGTAGTCCTTTGATTGAAGACTAAAAATATATAAACAACGTTATAAGAAGGGAAATATGTATATATATATATATGTGTGTATGAAAGTAATGGAAATGATAGAATGAAATTGAAGTGGATTGTAAATGAAAGAAGTGTGGTGGTGATAGTGGTTGAATGGATGTAACGGAAATGGTGAAGGATGTTTGTGGTTGGCGTGGAGAATGATAGTAATTCAAAGGATGGATTGTGGCCCTCTAAATATATATGAGTTAGGAACCAACAATATAATAAAGATGGAATCGAAGTGATAGAGGGTGGGACGTAACCCACTAGCTATAGTAGAGCTAAGAACCACGCTATAACAAAATGAAATGGATGAAGGCTTCAAGACCGACAAGAAACCGATAGAGTTCTAATCCAAAAGCTAAAATGAAAGCAATCTTTCAAAGTATTTTCATAAATCAAATTGTGTGTCTACAAATAATCCCAAAGGTGTCTATTTATAGTATTTCTAAGAAGCATATGAAAAGACTCAAAAGATGATAACATTCTCATCAATTTAGCAATAAAATGCACTTTTTATGTTCAAAGTTGGATGAATATTATAGATCATTTTGGGGAAGAATGTAGATAATTTGAAGCTGAATATGGCCTTAATTTCATCCAAGAAGGAGGGGTGACTCTTGGGCTGCATTGCTTTGCTTGCAAATGGAAGAAAATAGGTTAAATGAAGTCATATGATGAATGTGGACATCCTACATGTCTAAATCAGCTTGTCTCTTCAAATTCCTTGATGATTTTATCACTTAATTTGATGATTAAATAAATAAAGTCATCCTTCATTTCTTGTTCCTTGGTAGCATGTGAATAGCCCTCAAAGAATGATAAGTAAGACTTGAATAGGTGAATTATGAAGGATTGAATGCATTGTCTCTCCAAGAATATGAACAACCCTTGGTTTGAATGATTAAATCAGCCTTGAATGATTTGAATTAGGTGAATAAAGTTGACCTTAAATGGCTTGTCTCTTGGTAGAAGATGAAAGGACTCTTCCTTGGCTCAAACTCATCCAAATCATTCTTTTATAAAATTCCCGTAATGAAAATTCCAGCCTGCATTGTCTTCAGTAAATCGATCATATCTCAAGCTCCCGATATCGGATTGAGGTGATTCAAAAGGTGTTGGAAAGCTAAGAGACCATATGAATAATTTCCAATTGATTTCGGAACCCAAATATGTCTTCATCACATCCAGCATCAGAATTCATTCTGACTGATATTCTTGCATCTACTGAGACTGTTCAGCTTCCATTTTGCACCTAAACACAAAGATAAACTTTATTCAATCATACCATGTAAATATGCATGGGATAAATAAGAGTTAGTGTGATTAATGAAAAAACATTATTCAATGAACTAACTTTATTCAATGAACTAAATGCAAGAATGAAGTTGTTTATTAAATAACTAGATGCATAAATAAACTACTTCCCTAAATGAAATACATGCTTAAATGCAATGCATGCTTTAATGAACAACATACTTATTAAATGAAATGAATGTCATTCAACTAATAAAACTCATGCAAATTCATGAAATGAAGCATATCCTAAGAGGTAAATACAAACATATGTTGAAATATAGTGCATAAATGAGCAAGTATAGGATGAAGTAAGGTAGAACTCCCCTTGAATCAGCCTTGGTGAACTTCAACGATTTAATTAGACCAAGACCAAAGTTAGGGCTTGCTGGGATCACATCAATAAATGAATAGTTTTTATAAAATGATTTTCAGGCATGAGCTGCCCAAATTATTTTATATGATATTTATATTATAATTATGGATGGTTTCGGGTATGAACTGTCCAATGCACAGGTTTTGATAAATGATGTTGGAAAATACTACTGGTTGGAAATGTTGAATTTATAAATGATATGAAATTAAAATAAAGCTCATTTTATGTTGCACTGAGAGTCGTTGGCATTCCATGAGGTAGAGTGATTCTGATTCTAATCTGGTACATTCGTGTACATTATATGATTGCATCTGGAGTGCATATTCTTGTATCTAATTATTGCACTTGGAGTGCATACTCTGATTCCAATGATAGCTTCGTGAAGAGATTTTTGCACACACTTGTCTCACTCACGTACCTTGCATTCTCATAAATATACATTGGGCTATGAATCTGATAGTAAAGCTATGAATTTGAAATAAATTATGAATTTGGAAAAGTTTTGAATATGAGTATGAAAGTTCTGAAATGTATCTAAATGAAAAGAATATGGCATGATTGTTATGTCTAATAATGATTGTTGTGGTTTTGATAAAATCATGAGATGATGTTTTTAGGCTTCTGATAAAGAGAATTGGTTTAAATAAATCGGTTTGGATATTTAATGATGATATTTGATTTTAAGTTTAATGTTTATAATATTATGATATTTTTAATATTGATTAAGGAAATATATTATTTGATTCTATTATGTTGTTTTTTAGTTTATATCGCTTGAATTGTTTATAATGTCTTACTAAGTATATACTTTGCATGTGATGATTTTCACGCATAGAAAATAGTATAGAACTGACTAGTTGCTACCTGAAACTGATATTGATATGGATGTTTAAATAATATATTATGATATTATGTGATTATATTATTCTATTGTAAGTATTAAATTGGGAAAATTTTAAAGATTCAAATTTGTACTAGTTTTCAACTATATAATGTTTGTAAATACTACGTGAACTCTTTGACTCGTATTCAGGTATGTATACGGGTTAAGATTCACTATAGAAAATAAGGTTATTAGTGCCATTTTTTCAGTCATATAACAGTATTTTTAAGCATCGCTAAAAAACACCAAAATCACCGCTAAAACCAACACCGCAAAAGGTGGCGACGTTTTTCGTCTAAAAACGCTCCTAAAGGTTATGATTTTTAGCAGCGTTGTTTCCATAAACGCCTTTAAAGGTTATGTTATTTAGTGGTGGTGTTGAAAAATGCCACTACATATCTTTTATATTGTGGCATTCGTAAAAAAACACCACTAAATGTTATGACATATAGTGGCATTTGTTCCCAAAAATGCCGGTAAAGGTCATGGCATATAGTGGCGTTTCTAAATTTAAAACGACGATATTGACTATGTCTATAGTGGCATTTTCTATATAAATGCCGCAAAAGATCTAGAACTTTAGTGGCATTTTTTCTAAAACGCCGACATTGAGTATGTATTTAGTGGTGTTTGTTATACAAATGCCGCTAATTAACAAAGATTTTGTCGATGGTGTTTTTTACTCTTTTGTTCCCCAAATTTAAGTTTTTAACCTGTAGCATTATCCAATAAACATGACATTTATAACAAAAAACTTGAAATCCATAACAACCAGCATGAAATTAATAATAATAAATCAAAGTTTACATTAACATAAAGTATATTGCATTTCAACATTGTTAACTACAATGAACAAAGAATATATCTAAAGTAACACCTAAGATGGTGGACTATGAGGTTGATTTTGTCGTATCATCTGTATCATAGCTTCAAGACGATTTTCAAAGTCTTGACATTTTTAATGATATGTTGTTTCTCTCTTTGCATCCCTCACTTCATTTTCGGCTTTCATTTGAGCAACTTTTTTATCCATTCAGCCAATTATTATTTTAAACGACGAACTTATAATTGGGAAGACTGACTCTCTGATGACATGTACTGAGATGAACTGGATCCAAAATATTTGGTGGGAGTAATGAATGATCCTTGATAGAGAACCCGGTCATATCTTTCAGGACCTAAAACTTCATTAATAACTTGATTTTTTATGTCACCCGCATTAACAATACCATGACTTGAAGTATAAAACTTCATTAATAACTATGATGTATTTTTCAAAAATAATATAATTTCATTATAATTTTGACTTTATCCTTTCTTTGAACTCCAAAACCTGACTGCATCTTCCCATTGATACATGAGCATTCCATATGGGATAGTTTACAGCTTCTCTTCAAGGCTGAGATCATTCTTGAAGTATTTTTTTTAATTAACTCTTGTGGTCTCTCGTTCTCTTCCCTAACTCTTGCTTCAAATAATCGTCTGAGACCTCTAAAGAAAATTTCTCCTACAAATAACATAAGTGTTCAAAGTAAGTATAAATTACTATTAAACTGTTATGTATTACCTATTATAATGACATTATTACCTTAACAAAATCCAAAGCCTGATTTTTATTACTATTTGGCATTTGACGCCATGACTCATAATTGATCAGTAAAAGATTAGCATTACGTGCAACCATGCCTAAGTAACCGGATAGAAGACGTGCTTCTAGGCTAATAGGTTGACTGACATCGTTTGTTGAAACTTCCATACGGTGCCCAGGAGGAAGTTGGTATAATTCCTTCAACTTTGTACGTCATCTAGTCTTGTGTGTTCGACTATGTTCTACTATATAAGAAATAATTAAATGTAAGTTTTCGAAATGAACCAGTAATTAAAGAAAGTGTCGAACATTACCTTCAATTTATATAGCTTCTTCAACAGTAATCGGAACTTCTGAAGAGTCAACAACAGTCGATTCCTAATTATTTGTTTCTTCCTCCTCTTGAGAAGCTTGAACAATCCGCAAATCACTTAATTTTCTACTGGGCATGATATATTTAATAAACAAACAACAATTTTTATGAAAATATTACTATTAATGAATAAATTGAAGGACAACATGTTATAACTTATAATATTATAAATTAATAAATTAAGATATAAAATCTTGTTACATTCTTCTGTCATATTAATTCTCATAAATATCTTAATCCACGTCCTCCCAACCCATTGAAATTATGTAGTATTAGTGATAGTTTCATCTAAGTTTTGTGCTATAAAAGGTAAAGATTTTGATCTTGTTTCAATGTCATCTCTATTTCCATCCCCGATGTCTATCAAGTCTCTGGGGGTATTACGGAGCACAACATACCAACCCTCATCCATTGGATCGTGACAGTAAAAAACCTATTTGACATGAAAATAAAATACATATGGCTCATCCATCAATCGTTGACCAGTGTGAATTAGTCGAGAGAAATTCACCATTGTAAAACCAAATTTAGCTCTTTTTATGCCTCGAGTAGTGTTGACATCAATCCAGTCACACTAAAACAACACAACCTTTCATTTTCCATAAAAATCCAATAATATTCTACATCTCCCTCCAAATGATGATTGTCCCTGGCACTAGCATAAATTGTATTTGAAGAAGTAACAACTACTCCATAATTTTGTCTGTCATACCCCAATTTAGTGGCTAAATTTTAGAAATTATAAAGTATTGAATTTAAGTTGTATTTTGGAAGAAATTTAGGATTAAAGTGTAAAATTGCAAAGTTGACATACCATTTTAGGAAGTGTAGGAAAATTCAGGGACATGAACTCAAATTTGCCCATTTTTGTGAGATGTTGAAAAATAAAACCCCCTTCCCGTGTAATCTGGTTTTCCCATATTTCTTTTCCTCATTTTCTCTCCCCCTTTTGAGCTCCGATTTCTCCACCATCCGGCCATCGTTCGTCGATCCGATAACCACCAATAGACTCACCATTGAATGAAGAACAAAACCTAACCTCTATTCCATCGTGAATCAACACCGTTCGCCGTAAAAAATCGACCGGAAGTTTCATCTGTTTTAACTTGATTATTGTTGGTTTTCGTCGATTCAGGTTAATCCGGCCACCCGTTTTCGACACCTCCCGCACCATTGTGTTCCTTGTATCGTTCCAAGTCCACCGATGTCCTTCTCATCTCCGTCATGGGGGTAAGGAAGTTAAAGTTTCCGACGTTTTAAAATCGAGCTCTCCACCATTCAAAATTGTGAATCGAGCTTGGTAAGTGTCTCAAAATCCCTTAAAATAATTTTATAAAATTTTATAGAATTTTTTAGAGTCCATAGACCGTCTCACGTGCCCCCACGCACCGCCCTTGCGTGTGGGCTTCTTCCGACCACCAGGAGAACCATCTGACTGACTGGACCGAGCCAACCGAGTTAACCGTTCCGACCGATCGAGCCAACCAAGCCGTCCGAGCCAACCGAGTCGCCTGGACTAAACCGAACTACCTGGATCGAACCGTTGATCGTCGTTGACTACCATTGACCGACCGTTAACTTTTTTTGGGTACAATATCGTGACATTTTTTGACGTTCTGAATCCTTTTTTAGGTCTGTTTTGCCAAATCCGAACTCGGTAAGCATTTTTCACTGATTAATCACCCGATTCTATATGTTTTTCGAAATTAAGCTCCATTTTTGATGAAATTTCTGTTGATATGTATCTGAGGAATTATTGGACATTGAATTAAAGATCGAGGGCGTTCAAATGGAATTTATATGGTCGATTAGTTTGGTATAGAAATCGAGGTAATACATTACTACCTTTTCATGCTTTATGGAACATGTTGGTATTGGTAAATACATTAATGAAAATGTTTGGTCTCATCTGTGTAGTTAATTAATTTCTACACTCGATTCGAATACGATAAAAATTTAGTATTTGAATATGGCTCAGATGACTAATATAAGAAATTAGAGGACAGTTGGAATTAAATTAAGTTATGAGATTAATTGATTAAGGAATCAGCCCTGGATATGTAAATTATAATTATCCTTGTTAAGAATTTTAATATCGAAATTATCTGGTTAAGAAGTTATGAAAATGCCCTTAAGAGATAAAAATAGTCTGAGTTGACCCTAAATGAGAAAGTACTTTGAGGATTCGTACTTAACTCGATAAATTATAGATTTAATTATTAAGATCTTGTCTTTGTATAGAAAATTCATGATAACCTATCTGTGACATCTAAGAAGGCACTTGACCCGAAAATCTCTGAGTTATGGGTAAATACCTGAAGAATAATTTATCGATGGTGCTCTTTTGTCAAAATTGTTTGAAAGGACTGGAATAGATGATAAGTTTGAATTAAATAATAAGATCGGACGAAAGAAAATGATTAAAAAATTAGATCTGTAAAATAACCAAAATACCCTTAGAATGCAAAAGACCCAAGAATATCACCAATCCCAGGAATGATTGGATATCCTCAAGCTTTAAAATGACTAAAATAATTTAAGCCCTGAAATGATCAAAATACCCTTATGACGTAAATACCACTTGAATGCTCGTTCATCACCTCAAGTTTCGATCGATGATAATTCTAAAAGTACTTGGGTTAGCTCAACGCTAGAGAGCATTTGATATTAAGAAGTGAATATTCGTGAGATAACTCAATCACGAATACCAATATGACCAAACTGAACTGAAGGGAAGTAGATGTATCCGAAACTCATAAGCGTTTGAATTAGTCGGGATGACTCTGAAGTAATTGGGATAGATTTGACTACTAAATGAAATAAATAACATTAATGACTGAGAATTTAGTAAGTGATTGGATGAGTCTGGAAACACCAATGAACTTGCATAATGTACGGTCCCTATGGGTTAAGAACCAAGATTTAAATACGTCGACAATTCTTGATATTGAAGCAATGTGGAAAAGAAATAAACATTACTGGGATATCTATTCACTTCCTTAAATTATATTCAACAATGATTCTGAACATGATCTATGGACAAGAATTGTTGGTATTAAAGAGTGAATATCATGGAAGGGCAATAAATTGACTAGTTGATAGGCATCAGTTCTGGGAGTGTTCAACTTGAGTTGTTCGATAATCCAATCGATTGAATGGATAGTAAGTGCCCTGAATCTTCGTTTCTCTTTTATCAGCTCAAATCACTCTGGTCATACCTAAACAATTTCCTGATGCACATGAAACATAGTGAGCTTCTAAAGTATTAACCTTAAATGTCTGATTACATCGGTTAGTAATCGATTCTCTTCAATAGGACCTCGTTCCTAGAATCTGATCAAATTGCACAAGCTTCAGGTTATCCATACTGATAACTACAAAATGCCTCGAAAAAATACTTGGATCCTCTAGTATGTTCCATATGTACTACATGACGATTTTATATGTTTTAAAATGACTTTTCACTAAAGTATTGATTTATTGGTTTATGAACCATGGAAACATGGTATGTGATCTCCGATTATGGTTTTCACCAAAAACAAATATGAATTTTTCCTAATTTATGGAATCATGGAAACTAC